>NW_026692434.1:907500-5707500 GCF_021218885.2 Marmota monax | reverse complement strand
CACATTGGGAAGAAACCAAAATACTTTATAAGTACAGTCTCTCACTTGGTTTGGAGAGTGGTTAGGAGTTTGTCAGTAATCTCCAGTGTTGGGGTGTATAGGATGTGGTCTCTGTTAGTGCAAACAAAAGATCCAAGTTGTGACCTAAGAAGGATGCTAAATAAGTAACGACTTTGGTGCATATGGCTGGAGGGCACATGGCCATTCAGAACAGGAGTGCTGAGAGAGCCACAGTGGGGTTATTTGCTTTATAGAGACTAGGTGATCATGCCATTACATAATAGATGATGACACCAGACATATAGGAACAAAGTTTACTTAATGGTTTGGAACTGGGAGGCCTGTGTGTTGACAATGATCACGTAGAACAGTAAACCCTAAGACTCAGTCTCATTACCAGAAAAATAGAAATACTAAAGTTTATCTTACAAGTAAAATTTTCTGAGAACAAAAAATCGATTATTTATATAGAAACATTAAAGAAAAGCCTGTTAATAATTATATAATTAAGCTCCAAACAGTGTTAATCTGAACACTCTGACATAATCACTCATCCTAACTGGGTAAGCTGATAAGCAGGTACAGTAAGAGCATTCTTTATTTTTTAAAATTTTTAAATTTTGTTATATATGACAGCAGAATGCATTACAATTCATATTACACATATACAGCACAATTTTCCAGCACAATTTTCCATATCTCTAAGAGCATTCTTAAGAGACGGCTATGCATATGCAGGAACGATCCCTGGGCATGTGACACATGCATATAATGAGCTTGCTTCAAGCTCACATAAAGACCAGAGGCCAGGAGTGCTTAGGAATATGTGTGTAGATTTCTCCCTCTTCTGACTACAAGTATGTCAATGACAGTATTTTCCATCTGTTGCATCCGGGACAAGGCAGACACTGAGGTCACGCACCGTGGCAAGCAGAGCAGTTCTTCCAGGAGGGGCTATGCGTGCGCCAGAGAGGAAGGGAGTGAGATGTCTATAAGTGAAGCACTGATCAGCTCCTCCATCCAATCCAGAAAATGAGGAGCCTCTTGGACATGGAGTGGGGAGGGGCCACAACCTCTTTTTTCTCTCTTTCTGGACTCATTGGACTTCAGATGATTCAAGATTCATTGGACTTCAGATGCATTTCCTCTGCCATACCCAACTCTCTTCCTGCCGGTAAGAAGAGATACCAGGAGTTGTCTACTCTCAGTAAGAATCAGTTTGAACCGATTATTTTCATAGTTAAAGTCCATTTAATAAAAAGGCTGAGGCACTGAGAGAGGACAAGGTGTGTGTGAAAGACTATGGACAGTCCCTCGAATAGCCAGCAGCCACTGGATGTCTGAACACTGAAGAAAAGACAGGAAGAATGGAGTGGATGGGGAAGCAGGGATAGTCCAAGCATGAGGCCAACGGGGAAAACCCACTGCACTGTTACATAAACTTGAAATAATAAGAGAATCAGAGAAATGGTAGAGCTGGAAGAAATTTAGAAGATTATCAGGACAGGAGGCTTGAAAAGCAATTGCCTTCAGGGATCAGACAGGCAATGTTAATCAGGGAAGTTGGCCAATGTGATAAAATAAACATGCATCATACCTAAAAACAATGTTTGCTTGTTTTTTAAGTACTGAGGATTAAAACCTAGGGGGGCTCTACCACTAAGCTACTTACCCAGCCCCACCCACTTTTTAAAATTAGAGCTTTATAGTTATACATAGAAGTTGGGTTCATCCCAACAAACTCATATATGCATGGAGATCGATTTTAGTTCCCTCCTCCTTTCCCCTTCTGCCTCCCTCCTCTCTCCCATTCTCCTTCCTCTACTCTACTAGACTTCCTTTCACTCATCTATTTATTTATATTTGACTGGTTCATTTTACTTATGCATGAAGGTGAAATTTCCTGTGGTATATTTACATATGCATAAAATGTGATTTTCTAAGAATTCATTCTGCATTTTCTCCCCCTACCCATCCCTCCACTCTGCCTCTGGATCTCCTTCTTCTACATTGCTGACCTGCACTTTATCTTTATGTTGTCCTATTCTTCCATCCCCCACCTTTCCTTTATTTTACTCTAGCTTCCAGGTATGAGAGAAACCGTTTGACCTTCAAGTATCTGAGTTTGTCTAATTTCACTTTGCATGATAGTCTCCATTCCATCCATTTACTGGCAAATGCCATAATTTCATTCTTTTTTTTATGACTGAGTAGAACTCCATTGTACACATATACTACAATTTCTTAATCCATTCTTCTATTGATGGGCACCTGGGTTTATTCTATAATTTAACTATTGTGAATTGTGCTGGTGTGAACAACGAGGTGACTGTATCACTGCTGTATAAAAAGATAATCTAAAAAGTTTTTAGATCTTTTAGGAAAATACCAAGGAGCAGGATGGCTGTCTCCAACCCTTTTTATGTTTTATTCTGAAACAGGATCATGCTAAGTTGCCAAGACTGGCCTCAAACTTGTGATCCTCCTGCTTCAGCCTCCTGAGTTGCTGGGATCAAAGGTGTGCACCACTGCGCTGGGTTTAATGTCTTTAAAACAAAAAATACTGTCCTGAGCTAAAGAACATTATTATGGGAGGAATTTGTCTAATTCCTTTAATGTTATAGATGGAACTGCTTAAGCATTAAAATATAAGGTGACATTTTATAATGTGTCTATGTGTCAACTGAGGTTCTTTTCTCCAAAGACTGGAAATCTGGGTCAGTGAATCTGAAGGAGGATAGTTCCTGACACTCTAGGAAATCCTGAGATCCTGGGGAACTCCAGGAACTTTCCAGTTTCCCCCTTAGCTAAGAACTCCCTCATTCTCCAAGGCAAGCAAGGAGCAAGTCCAAGGTACATCTGAAGACTGACTCCTCAAGAAAAATTTAAAATATTGTAGAGTGATTCAAGATTCTATAAGTCAGACAAGGGCACTGAAGCTACTGAAAGAAGATGGTTCATGAGTTAATTCCATTAAAACTCGATCACATCTTGTGACTGTCCTAAGATCATGCATGATGATGATAAGCTATGGTGATAAGCTTATAGGGGCAGCTGTGATATCGTCAATGTTGCATGTCTGTGGTATCTATAGTCTTGACATCAAACACTCCTGGCCCAGATCTTTACTGCTTCAAAGAGAGAGAGAGAGCCTTTGGATCAGTATTGGAATTCCTACTCTGCTATTAATTAGCTCTCTGAGACAAGGGGAAAGCACTTCTCTATTTAGTGATACATTTTCCTTGTCTATAAAATGGTAAAAATAAAACTTACCTTGGAAAGTTGTGAAATTAAGAGGTAAAGTGTAGTCACAAAGTGCCCAGCAGATAATAATTATTCAAGTAATGACAGCCACTCTTCTTTTTTTTTTTTTTTTCCCCATGGTGGGGAGTACCAGGGATTGAACTCAGGGGCACTCGACCACTGAGCTCTATCTCTATCCCCAGCTCTGTTTTTTTTTTTTTTTTTTTTGAGAGAGAGAGAGAGAGAAAGAGAGAATTTTTTTTAATATTTATTTTTTAGTTTTCTGAGGACACAACATCTTTGTTTTTGTATGCGGTGCTGAGGATCGAACCCGGGCTGCACGCATGCCAGGCGAGAGCGCTACCACTTGAGCCACATCCCCAGCCCCTCCATCTCTGTTTTGTATTTTATTTAGAGACAGGGTTGCTTAGTGCCTTGCTTTTACCGAGGCTGGCTTTGAACGTGCAATCTCCTGCCTCAGACTCCCGAGCTACAGGGATTAAAAGCATGTGCCACTGCACCAGGCTGTCATACATTCTTGTTATTGTTATCATAAGAGTCATGACAAGTATCATCACACAGCAAGTCCCATGTTTGTTTCTTACATCTTCAGTGCTGTAATTTCCCCAACATGAAGGACCTGTGTATTTCCGGGTGACCTGTGATAAACACACAGGTCACTCAACATGTATCATAGTTTACAGAAGCAAGTAACAGGCAGAGCAAATTATTCACAGCCAGTTCACACTTTTCCACTCAGCTCTTTAATGTACAATCAGTAAACAGTATTTCTAGCAGCTTGTGATTGGCAGTATATAGTTGCAATCTAGAGACCTCTCTTCTATTGCCACTTGCTAAATATCCACAGAATCAGGGTTTTTCTTTCTAAAAGTATCCTTTTAAAAATAGGCTCTAATGTTGTTTAATATGAGAGAGAAGTCATGAATTTTAATTTTACCTTCCAGTAAGAAACTAGCATGGATTCTATTCTATCTACCATTCTTCAGAATTTTAACATGAATGAAATATATTGATCCAAACATCCACCACCTAACTCATGAATAAAAAATGTGGTATGTCTACACAATGGATACTATGCTATGTCATATATATGCCTGATTCTACATCATGTACAACCAGAAGAATGAGAAATTACACTCCATTACATATGATGTATCAAAGTGCATTCTACTGTAATATATAACAACTAAAACAGATGTTAAAAATTCTTAATAATCATCTAAAAGAGAAGGCACAAAAGACCACACATTATATGACTCCATTTTTATTAAATATCCAGAATAGGCTAATACATAGAGATGAAAAATGGACTGGTGGTTGCCTAGGGCTGGGGAACTGGTAGTCTGGGATGAATAGTGACTGCTTATGGATCTAGGACTTCTTTTCTGGGGTGACAGAAATATCTTGGAATTACATAGTAGTGTTGCTTGTACAATTCTTTGAATGTAGGAAAACACACTGAAATTTATACTTTAAAAGGATGAACTGTATCTATGTGGATTATATCTCAATTTTCTACCTAGAAAATTCTTGCCTGTCATCATCATTTCCCAAACATTCCTGTGAGTTTACCTTGTGAGGTTCGGTGAATTCATGAGTGACACCACATTAGCAAAACAAGTTTCGAAATCCCTGTAAGTTAATTTCAGTTTGGTTTCCACAGACTTCTAAACAACATTTCCTGTCAATTTTAAATTTTGAAAAAAAAATTGTGTTAGATAATTCTTTTATTTTATCAGGTTTTCTAATAAGATAAAAGAAGTGTTTCACATCTTTCATTTTTGTCTTTGTTTCTGGGACAAAGTGGAGGCAAAATGGGATTAAATAAGAATTATATTGTGTGGTTCCTTGAAGCCAGCAGAATATCAAACATGGAATATACCCAAAGTGGTGAAGAAATAATTACTTAAATGAGCACATTAATAAAAAAAAACTTGCAAATTAAATGTTGTTCCAAAGATATTGTAAACACTTATTAGAACATAATACACATTTGTTGCAAAAATGCCAAACTTTATATTTTGGTCTTTTAATAACTTAATGCCACAGAAATTTCCAGAAGAAAAAGAATGCAATTTTTATAAACAATGTACACACTCACATAGCCAACGTTATTTTTAATTTATTTTTCAAAATCATGCATGTGGAAGTGGCACTGATGCAAGATTTTATTTAATAATTGGACAATAACGTGTAGCAATGTGGTAGCTAAGACTACAAGACCTGGAGTTGGACTGTCTGATTTGAATCTTGATTCCCCTAGTTATGCCCTTGAGAAAGTGTCTTTATTTCCTTGGGTTTCAAATTCTCCATTCTTATAATAAGCATGATAGTATAGGGTTCTAAGAATTCAATATTTTAATGTATTTAAAGTGCTTTAATATAATGCTAGGCACATGATAAACTGACATTATTATTATCACCATGATCAAAATCATCATCATCTTCTTCTTTTTTTTAGTTATTTTTAATGCAGTTTTATAAGATCATTTCTCATTCCAGTGATGCTTTTGATAGATTGCATGGATCTCAGCTAGAGAAGCAAGGTCACAAACCAATGCAGCCCACAGTAAGACACTTTTTGTCAGTTTCTCTCAAAATATTCAAATTATAATTCCAAGAAACCATTCATCCTTTTTGCTAACAGGCCTCTAACCACAAATTCATAAAATATCTTTTTTTTTCCATAAACAAAGCCAAACATAATATCTTATTCAGCTGCTTATAAGCAGAAGAGCTGCTATCTGAGTACTGCTGTATTACAGATAATAATGGCAATAATTGTCAGTCACCCAGAAAAAAAATCACCTACAATAGACATGTGGCATCCATCAATGTAATGAAAAATGAAAAGAGGCAAACAGTCTGCTCATTCAACTTTGCTTGATTCACTTTTAAGTGACATTACATCTATTCTGTAAGTAATTCTGGGCACTCCCTAATGTTTTGAACATAGTTACACAGAATGTATTTCCCATTCAGTTGAATTCCTTAGCATTGTGCAAGGTGTCACAGACACAAATGAAGGTTAAACCTCATGGAACCTAAACCTGAAAACCTTATTCTGAGACATATTGTACTTAGAATTAGAAATAGACAAGCTCCTCAATTATAAGATAAGGTTTAGTGAAAGTAAGTTTTACTATCAATAAAACATTAATACCAGATATACTTATTCTCTGTGACATTAAACACAGATTACATTTAAGATAAGTAGTTTAGAAAAGTTTATGGTATGGCAAGCACTGATACTAATCTTAAACACAACATCCCCCCATCCCCTGGGGCAATGTTACTTCATGTCACCCTATTATAAACCTTCCATTCCTGAGGTTCCCAAATCATCTGGGCACTATCCCACAAGCACCATTCCTTTCCTGGAGATAATCTAACATGTGATCTTAAGGCTGAAGGCTGGTGCTCCTGTTTGTGAGAGAAGGCACCTGCAAGGCCGGGAGCTTCACCTTGGTTACTGATGTGTTGGACAGGAGTGAGTGGTGTGAGCAAGCCCTGGCTTACTTGACCGCATATCACACAGGGAGCAGGGTAATGGCAGCTTCAGAGACTCCTGTGACAGGATGTGCATTGATTCTGTGAACTGAGTTTTTGCTGACCCATTTTTAAGAAGTGAAATGAATTGAGACCACAATTACTGAACTAATTTGATTTGGTAATCTACGAGGATAATTTTAAAATCCAAAATTTGTTATGGAAGCAGACACACACACTACTACTCAAAAATAAACGGAAAAGAAAGATACTAACTAAAAAAGCAATTGTAACCTATTGTCCTAAACATTCCCTGTTATCCAAAACACTGCTTTGGATCTAGACCATTCAGGACCCTTAACATTTGACCCTATATTATTCTGCAGGTTTTTGATGAAAAAGGAAAAAAAAAAAGTCTTAGACAACTTGATTTCACCTCCCCTAAAGAGGTTTTTTAAAATTATCATTTTTATAAAGAATCAGGACAAAATTAATATAACAAGTATTATAGCTAGATTGCAAATATAATGTCAAATTTATGGGAAAAAACTAAAGTAGGATAAAAACAAAATTAAGTGAAAACATTTTTGAAAAGTATTGTTGAGCTAGGGATATAGTTCAGTTGGTAGAGTGCTTGCCTCGAATGCACAAGAGCCTGGATTCCATCCCCAGCACCATACAACATGCAAATGATGATGATGATGATGATGATGATGATGATGATGATGATGATGATAATGATGATGGTCAATTGATGTTACAACTACAATCAAAGAAATATGAAATTGTTTTCTAATTGCAAGTCTGTTTTCTATCATTTCCAAATAGGAATCTATATATTCTTCCCTCATTTAGAAAAGTTTGAGAATGCTTCTTCCAAAACTTTACTTCAAATCTAGGGATGTGGTTACCAACCTGACTCATTATAGATTTACCATACAACAGGAAGACACCGTCCCTCCATATTAGCCATGGATGCATTCTGATTGGTGAAACAGAGTTTATACTAGGGTGAAATACTTTATGATGGGACTTTTATTCTATTATTTTATGAGGGCAAAAAAACCATATTTAAACAATCCAGGGGAAAAAAGGGCAAATTTTCCAGTTTTTCTGGAAGGACTGCATTCCCAAACAAGTCTCCTACTCCTAGCTCACATTCTCAGAGGTATTTTTGTATTCAAGATAAGAGTAGAGAATAACCAGTCCTATTCATGGACTGGTAAGTAGGTTGAACAGTAAATGAAGGCAGTTTAGTTGTCTCACAGGGGCAATCCCAAAAGTCAGAAGATCTATGTAAGAATTAATGAAATTAGATCTTCTGGTCATAGCTCCAAAGATAAATTCTCAGAATTTACTTAAAATTCTGTTTACTTAAAATTTTCAGTTAAATAGGAGCAGCACACCATTTCAAAATCAGTAAGAGGTTCAGAGTTTGTATATGTTATAAACAAAGAAAAGACTATTTAGTGAACTAGGTGAAATTGTCCAGTAATTTACTCCCTTAACTCTAGAATGGATCAATTTTTCTAAATCATTGCTCTCATCTCATATAATCACTGGAAAATCCTGAAAATTAATAGTACGAAGCTTCAGGAACATAAAATGTGAAGGCTCGGTTAATGCAACCTTTAGTGAAAAAAAGGAGATGAATTCCATAAAGGTAGTGATTCACTAGGGGTCATTCTGGAAAACTGTGACATATTCCTTCACAAATCTGGTATGAGAAGCATGCCAAGGAAGTTCATGGTTATTATCTCCCTGGCAGTTCTCACTATTGTCCAGTCATTCCATCTTAACCACTGGTGGCTAATCTCAGATGGCTGTTGTTTGTCTAAATAAGAAGCAAGACTGCAGACATCAGGGCCAGAATTGAAAATTGAAATCAGGGGCCATAGATAAACACTGGCTTTCTACAATAGAAATCAAAGGCACGATGTTTTAATTTAAACATTATTTCAATTCCAAGATAAATTAAAATAATTGAGACTGCTTTCTCTAATTTTCTCTGGGAATTAAAATTTCATTTACACAGACAACAATTTTATAATTTCTTGGAAATCTCTTGGATAGAAAGTATAATTAACTTGATAATCTAACAAGTAAGTTCATGACTAAGCCTTATGTATCCCTAAGATTGTTTGGGATACTCAATTTTGAAAATCAAGTGGTCCCCAGGTATCAATATATAACATCTTCTGGGAAATATAAACAGAGAAGGTTTTAAAACATTGTTTTTTGTTTGTCTCAGAAATATCTGAGCAAAGCAAAAATAACTACTGGGCTTTTTAAAGACTGACCTATAGTGGTAATGAAAAATCTAAAGCACAACTTAGCAAAGAACTTTCTACAAAATAGTCGTTACGTAATAACTGCATTACGTAAAGTAAGAGATTAGTGGCATCCACACAGTTGAGCTCACACATGTTATTTCCTCACTAAACAAGACAGAGCTATTCCATAAAGTGGAGTCAAAATTAGTGGACAGCAAAGTCTTTTCTTAGATTATCAAAAGACAATGTGCCACTCCCACTTCCAACCTTGTTAAGAATTTCCATCAAGCGTCATCTCTCGAATCCATTCTCTAATCCATCTACCTAATAAATGTAATTATTATCAAGACTTTGGGAAAGTGAAAAATAATTTCTTCTGAAAAAAGAAAACACTGAATGATACATGACAGGATAGATGACAAGATAGATAAATAGATGAATGGCTGATAGATGACAGATAAATAGGTAGGTAGGTGACAGATTGCTGAATAGATATATACAGATTTTTCTTCCCTCACTTCAAAAAAGGATCAGTGATGATGTTTTATTCATTCTATAGCTTTAATCTTTAAGTCTTTAAGGTTAGAAAAGTAATTAATAAGATGATGCTTCATTAGAGTAAAGTAAATAATGTGTCTGTGCTTTTAGTGTAAAGTGAGTCATGCTCACCTCTCCTTGGAAATGAAATGGAGAACTTCCTTCTGGTTGGAGAACGTTTGGTTTCTTGGAATCTGGATAAAACTGCTTTGTCACTGCTGCCACGGTCTTGAAAAACAATTTCCAGTATCCACTCTAGTGGCCCTCTTAAGTTTTACTAAATTCAAGTAAAGGTGTCAGAGGTTAACCAACTAACTCCTGTTTGCAGAGGCAGGACATGAAGGGTGACACTGCCCAGCCTCACAGTATGCATGGACAGTGGGGTGAGCCCTGCACTAAACCGGAACTGTTCCCAATGCCATGTCCTCCTTTCCCTCTCCTCCAAGTCATCCTGCTTGCCCATCTGAATCCCCACCCCTGCCCCAGGCTCCTTTCCTTCCTCCTCTCTTTTCCTAGTCCACTCCCTTTTTCTTGTCTTCTTTCCCATCTCAATCACCTTAAAGGAACATAAATCTTGGAAAGAAGTATGTTCTACTATTTAAAATATTCATTAAATAAAATGGTTTTCAATATTTTAAAATAAAAACTTAGACACTTTCTCCAGGAAGGAAATGCAGTTGATGCTGCATTTATGTATTTTGTTTGTAGGTTTCCATTATTTGCTTCTTTTTCATCATGCCCGGAAAATAAGAGTCCCCTTTTCCATTATCACAGCACCTGAGATCTATATGGAAGTACAGGACACAACACTGAAAGGCAGTTCTGGGCCTGAGGAGTCAAGTCCCTGACTCCAGTTCAGGCTGGTATTGAACTGCTCCCATTCAAGGGGGAGCTGTCACAAAATAGCACGCGATAGCCTCTCCAGAAGGGTTCTTTCACTATTGGAAAGTTATCTTGTTAAATTAGCCTAAATAGCTCATGCCGACCTTTCCCATTCTGCTCATCATTATTATCTCTCAGGAGTGCTTGAACACAATTATTAGATCACCTGTTGGCATCTCTTCCTCATGCATAATTGCTACAGCTCATTTAACCTTTCACAGGTGTTTTTTGCCACTTGTTCTTTTTTTTTTATTATTATTATAACACTGATATCTCCAGACTTTTTCCTATCACCTTTAATTATGGAACTTGAAAGTAACAAATATTAGAAAGTAATAATTAGTGTGGTAATGAAATAACAAGTGAAATAAATATAACACTTCACAAAATCCTTTCTTGGGCATGATGTCTTTTGATTCTGATGAGTTTTTAAGGTACGTATGGCAGGGGATGGAATATACATTTTCTTCAGATGAGGAAATGGAAAGCTCAGGAGGTCCTAGTTTCCTGAAACATGAATAACTCCAAACTAGAAGCCAGAACTCAAACACCAAAACTTTTCTCATTTATTTCTAAAACTACTAGGCTGCATACTCATGTCTATGATACAATCTTAATGAACCTTGGAGGGTCTTTCTTATGTTAATAAAAACTTATTAACATATGTACATGTACATATAAAATTTTCAGGTGATGTGATATGTGTGTGTGAGACATAGAACCACAGAAAAATATTTTCTGCTAAAGATCTGCATGCCTGTTGCAAGAAAGCCTGTTGTCATGGTTACTTTTTTGATAATCCTCATATACTTTGTTATGTATAAAGATGAAATTACTACATTTGTACAAAATTGATGCAATTTCTTGAATAAATGATATTAGAAAATTTAAGCTCAAGAGGCAGCACAATTTTAAAGTTATGAATAAAAATGTATTCAGTGCTATTATCTTTTCTAGAAAACAAAACCCAGTGAAAAACACAGGCATTTGGTTTGGGATAAGGCTTGTGAAAACTTCAGTATTCCTAATTACTGAGACTATCTAAATCCTGGTGACACAACTGTGAGAAACACTTCTGACTATTCTGACAAGAAACGTATCTATGCCCTCATGCAGTCTTACAAGCCTTCACCAAGACTCCCTGTGAGGCTCAGCAGTATCCCCAATTCCTTGCTGCTTCGGCAAATCATTCATCCCACTTTCCCAAAGTAAAGGCTGCCTGCTGTTACAAACTTAATATAAAATCTTTTATGGAGGAAATTATAGTTCAACCAAGTCACAAGGTGTGGAATCTGATCAACTTCTTAAAGATATATAAAAGATATCATACTCTTTCTCTGCCATATGAGTATACCATGAAAATTTGTCTAAAAGCCAAAAAGAAAGCAGGGGCTGAATTGGCTGTCACTCAATCTGGGACTTCTAATCTACAAAACTGTGAGAAAATGAATTTATGTTGTTTAAGCCACTATTGTTTATTACCACTAAGGTATCTTGTTAAGGTGTCCCAAGTTAACACAGACAGATTTAGGGACAGCTATAGGGCCTATTCTCTTCCGGTTGACACCTCTATGTTAACTTCTCTTATTTAAAAAAAAAAAAAAAAACTTTAAATTTTGAGATCATTCATTCAAGAATTACAGAAAAAAATCCAGGTATTGTGCAACCCCAGCTACTCAGGAGACTGAGGCAGGAAGGTTGCAAATTCAAGACCAGCCCTAGCAACCCTGTGAAAGACCCTACGACAAATATAATTAAAAAAAAAAAAAAAGGGCCAAGGTTGTAGCTCAGTGGTAAAGGGTTTGCCCAGCATACATAAGACCCTGGGTTCAATCCTCCTTACCATAAATAAGTAAGTAAGTAAGTAAGTAAATAAATAAATAAATAAAATTACAGAAGCAAAAATAGTATGTCCCATATCACAGGGCATATAAGAGTGTTCCTATGCGATCCTCATCTAGCCTTTCTAATATATTTTATATAATTAGATTACATTTATCAGACCCAGAAATTATTGTACGAGCAGTCCCTAAATTAGAGATTTGTTTGAATTTCAGTTTTTCTGCTAATGATCTTCTGTTTCAGAATAAAATCCCTCATTGCATTTACTCCTCCAATCTGTGACAGTTCCTTAGTCTTTCATTGCCTTTCATGACTCTGAAACTTGTGAATATTACTGATCAATTATTTTGTAGAATGTTGCTCACTTTTGGTTTATTTTCTGATATTTTCTCATTAACTTACACATGACTAACATGAATGCCTTCATATGTTAGGATACATGATTTTATTGTCTTATTACATCATATCAGGGGCATGATAGAGCTATCTTTAAATTAATGTTGATCATCTCACACAGGTGAATCTTGTTACTGGTGACATTATCCAGATAACCACATGGTTCCTGTTGAATTTCTCTACTGTAAAGTCTCTGTTTTTTCCTTTGTAATTAACAAATATCTTGGGGGAGATATTCAAATATTGTTTCTCCTCCACCCTCTATCCACTTATTTTAGCATATATTGGCAGGTATTACTACCAATATTAATTTGGTGGTATTTACCTAATTGTGATTTTCAATTTTCCTTATGCCTGAACTGTCAGCTTTCAAACCAAACTGATCAACTGCAGTCTTCTGTAGAGAAACCAAAGGCAAAGGCTCACAGACTTCCCTGGATAATGAGATGAAGGGTGAATTTGGGACAACAGTCTGAAGGAACAATACAACTCTACAATAGTATACTTAATGGTGCCCAAATCCAGCCTGGAGGCAGATGTCAGGCTTCAATCAGATTTGATGTCTGACTAGACAGGTGGTCCATCTCACTTTTCTTACTTGATGAGATCAATCTTTGAGCTAAGCCTGCTTAAAGGTTTGCTTTACACGTAACTGAAAACTGACGTGGAGCAGAAGGTTGTAGAGCAAGCAGCAAACATTTCTAATGAGAAGCTATTTTGATATCTTTTTCATAACTGTATCTTATTAATTTCTTTACTAATATTATAATAGTGTGTATTTTCTAAAAATTGTCTAATCGACATATTTAATGGTTGATCATGACCAATATTTTAAAAATGTTTATTGCAGTAATATTATAATAATGTGTATTTTCTAAAAATTGTCTAATCGACATATTTAATGGTTGATCATGACCAATATTTTAAAAATGTTTACTGCAGTAA
Organism: Marmota monax; assembly: GCF_021218885.2. Lineage (NCBI taxonomy): Eukaryota > Metazoa > Chordata > Mammalia > Rodentia > Sciuridae > Marmota > Marmota monax. Next base: position 5,693,872 of record NW_026692434.1, on the reverse strand, counting down.
TATTATAATAATGTGTATTTTCTAAAAATTGTCTAATCGACATATTTAATGGTTGATCATGACCAATATTTTAAAAATGTTTATTGCAGTATCTATAAACAATGGAATATATTATTGTGGAAAACAGAAATAAAAATTTACTAATTATATATATATTTGGAACTAAGAGTTCATCTCCTTATCATGAATACACCTACAAAATTTTTTATTGGGCTTTTCACTATATTTTTAAATTTATAATAATACACTTTAAAAATTAAATGCAAATATTCATAATAAAATAATTATATTTTACCTTATTAACATATTTTTCATGACTTCATATTAATGTTGAACAAATATATATTTCAGATCACCTTCTGGCATATTTGTAAGCACTTTGAATCAAGTAATTATATATTAGTCATTATGTACAATTTTAATACTTAAGTTATTCAAAAGGAAATTAAAGAATTTTTTTTAAAAGCATAAATGAAATCCAAGGTTACAAATTTAAGTAAATTAAAAAGAAGTAAATCACTTATCAGCCAATTAAATCTGGTAAAAATTTTAATTTGGTGGAGTACCAAAAATTGAACCTTAGTTCAACCGCTGAGCCACATCCACAGCCCTATTTTGTATTTTATTTAGCGACAGGATCTCACTGAGTTGCTTAGCATCTCAGTGTTGTTGAAGCTGGCTTTGAACTCAACATCTTTCTGCCTCGGCCTCCTAAGCCACTGGGATTACAGGAGTGTGCCACCACACCCAACTTAACTATTTCATTTTTAAGGGGTTCTGTTTTATGTCATTGGTAAAGATGAGTTGACAACATAATGACATTGAACTAAGGCATGACTTTCTCACAAAATCGATATATACATTTATTCATTTGTAATTTTCTTTTTATACACTGGTAAAATAAATACAAGTTTAGAGTTAGAACTTTTTTGTTAATAACATTAAAGTCCTTTTAAATATCATGATTATGCCTATACTTTTTATTTATTGTTACTTCTGAAAAAATGAATATGTAATTTTATGTTTTGAAGTGTAGCAAAAACTTCATCAATCTTTAAAGAACGATGTTCTCTATCTTCATGGGTAAGGTACTATCATATGGAGAAGCTGTGAAATTACTCCTGCTGTACTCTCACAGCTGAACCCATTTATGGAATTTGTAGCTCAATTTTTTTAATAATGGGAAGAAATATAAAATCATTAAAAGCCAAGAGTGCTAAGTATAGTGGGTCAAAGGTTTGGGCTAATTTCATTCATGACCAGATGCCCAGGGATTGAAATTGTTACGTAACTCATGAGGTGACTCTGAAGGCAATTCAATGTGGTTAAGAAGCAGTCTCCCAATTGACAGTATATACCAGTGTGGCTGCCTGGATATTACCTCAAGGGTGTGGTTACATAACTTCTGGCATGCCATAACCACCCCTACACAGGCAGCTCTTAGTGATGTGTGCCAAGGAGGAAAAATGAGTAGAAATGTGAAAAGGTGAACTATCCATGAAAAACATAATTACATTAAAAGGAAGCAGCTTGATTGTTTTGGGTGAAGTTAACATGGTTCAGATGACTTCATGTGAATCCTGATTTGGAAAGTGGTTTCTTACTGGCAATATGCATTTTGAATAATTCACATAAAGGTAGCTAGAGGTTTAAAAAAATGGTACTGATTCTCTCTTTCATGAAATTCTTGGCAACCACTGTGTGGATCTAAATGATGAAAACAGAGATTTAGACTGGTAATTTCAAACTACCTACTATACATATGGATTTTTAAATTTTTTCTTTTTAGTTATACATGACAGTAGAATGTATTATGCAAACATATTATACAAATATAAAGTACAACTTCCCATTCTTCTGGTTATACACGATATGGAATTATGTCGGTCATGTATTCATACATGAACATAGGAAAGTAATGTCTGATTCATTCTACCATTTTTCCTATTCCATTCTCTCACCCTTCCCTCAATTCTCATTTGTGTAATCCAAAGTACTTCTATTCTTTTCTACCCATCCCCCTTATTGTGAGTTAGCATCCATATATCAGACAGAACATTCAACCTTTGAATTTTATCCTCAAATCATAGCCAAAAAATTGAAAGTTTGTTACTACAGGTAATATACAAATGCTATCATATTTTTATTTATAAACAATACATGGTCTGATATTTAAAATGACTCTGTTTTATTCTAAAAATATATTTGCACATAGTAAAGCACAATTTGGTTATCTCCCTGTAAAGTTTATATCTAATTACTTCATGTTGTATGCAATTCAGCAGGGGAGATTTATGAAATTAATAATATGTGTAATAATAATAATGACCACTGAGTTTTAAATAATAGGGGCTGTGCATATGAGGAAACATAAAACTAAGTTTCATTCACTTTGTGGTAATTTTGCCTTCATATAAAAACTTAGAAACTTTACACATTCTGTTATTTTTCTCCCTACAAAAATGGTCTTCTATAAATTCTTAAGTGTTAAGTACAAAACCAAAATATGCTTGGCTGTCTTATGCCAACTACCTATAGTGTAATATTAAGCCACATTCAAAAGTGATTGCCATGTACTTCAAGGCTTCCTCTTCCAGGCCACACAAGAAGCGTTCAAACAACACTGCTCCCTGAAGAGCGGTATTACTGTTCCATGTAACCCAAAGCAGTGTTTTCCACAGGACCCACCATTAGACCATCCCTTACTTGCCTTCTTACATTACTTAGGTGTGGTGATGGCTCATGAGGCTTTCTTTTGATTCCACTTTTGGACTGTGATGAAATAATGCAAGGCAGCCCACCAATGAGAGCTCTTTGTTCTTCAGACCAAGAGGAAAAGTTTCTAAAGAGTGAATTCTAGGTAAGTTGCAAGATTCCTTGGTGAGCCATGACATTTTTGGTCAGTATTAGTAGTTACAGAATACTTCTAGGAGAATCCAGAGCAACCTAAAAAGAAATGAGTGGCACGGGGGGTTAAACTAAATAAAAAATGTTATTTGATCTTGAAGGTGCTGAGGACTTGCCATCCTGAAATTGTCCCCATTCTGCTGTTCTATATTTTCTGCATGGGAATCATATCATCTCCATGCTTGGAACAGCCACTGCTGATGGGAGAACACAAAGGTAGAGTGGAAGCCATGGGTGGGGAATAGCAAAATAGGGAGAGGACTCAAGAGAAATACAGTTTGGCATAGCTCCGTGTCCTCATTTATATGCAGAAGATAAAATATTTTTAAACTACTGACCCAAAAGGATATCCCTTAAGAAGTAAATTATGCTAAATACCAACTATGATTATAATTGCAGTATGTGAAGCTTCAATCCTTGACAAATCTTAATGAAATGAAACTTTAAGCCTCCTTGGAAACATGACTATTTTAATGATTAAGCAACTACTACTGTTCCATGCATGCTGTTTCCTGAAGACCTTTACAATATCTCATCTCGAAAGGTTTTTATAAGAGCAACACAAAATTCACTGATGTTACTCTAGATGCCCTTATAAGTTCAGAAATTGTTTGGTAATTATTGCAGATCATCCTAGTTTTAGGTTTGAGCTGTCAAAAATTGCTTTCCTTGTTTTTCTTTTACTAATAAGTAGAGGGGTTTAAACAAACCAGAACAATGACAGCAATAACAACAAAGTAATCCCCTAGAAAAATGAAGAGCAATTCAGTTTTTAAATTGTTCAAAATCTTACATTTACTTAATGACATTGAGAGTTTTTTTAAAGGTAAAAGAAAAATATCCCCTTAGGTATATAAAAAAATGTTATTTCCCAGGAGGAAACCCATGTTTCTGATCACTTTGATAGTGCAGTTTGATTATTTGTGAGCATTATTTAATTTTTAATTTCTTTTTTTGTTTCCCATGGGCATAGTGTAAGGTTATCCATCTAGTAGCTGCTGCACACCTGCTTTTCAATAAATAAAAACATTCCAGACAAGTTATTTATGTCATCACATCACTGCCACGCTACTGAGACTTAAAAGAAGAAAAGAGAAACAAACTGTAGATGTCTTACTATGCAAAAGAAAGTTACAAAATTTTATTTTTCTCTTATTCCTAGAATATTAATATCTATATTCATGCCTAGAACTTTTAATCATTAAAAATGTTAAATGGTGATTGTGACTAAAGTAAATGTGCTTACATAATAAAATAACTTATTCTTCTCAATTTCACCCCCAAAAATAAGGCTCAGTGTACAAACTGTATGGAGAGGAAAAGATGTGATAATAAAGACTACTTTCTCAGTAGGAATTAGGCATGAGATGAGGAGAGAAATAGGAAGAAAGATTATACAAAAGGAGAGGTTTATAATAGGGAAGGAAATATGAAGCAAGCACTGAATGAACAAAGGTCCAATGCAAGGGAAACCACATGCATGGAGGTACTTCTGTCGTGTGTCCGTTTGGAACGTGGCACTCTGTACTACATCAGGTTTTGGATGGTAAGAATAAATAAGTACTTTGGGAGCAGTTCAGTTCTTCATCTAAAGAAGCTCATTCCAAACCATGACACAATTCTACAAATCCAAAAAAAAAGTAGCTCATTATTAGCCAAGTAGTATGCTGAGTACTCTACATACATGAACCCAGGAAGAACAAGCATACAGAGATTAAATAATCTGACCAAATGAAAATGCCAATAAAACTTGCCATGTCACACACCTGCCTTTTAAATCTTCATATATCTAAAGCTCATCGTATCACTATGCAAGTGACTGACCCACAATGGTGTGTGAATCATTCAAAATACAGACCAATATTTTTTAAATTTTCAAGCATAAGTCAATAAAAAATGAAGCTAAGTCAGAAACATATGTAAAGAAACGAACTCCTATGGGGTAAAAACTCCTTTATGTGCTTTTAACTATGTTAGAATAATTTGATAATATTTTGGATAGTAAGTAAATTAGCATTTTTCCAAGAGCAACACTTGATTTACAAATAGCACCTCCAGGCAGGCATTCTCTTTTGATGAGTTTGATTATATAAATCTGAAAAGGGGATTATGCTAACAAAGCTGGTAAGCCTGTATAGAAAGACTAAAAATACATTATCCAAGTATTAGAAATATATTTATATGTAAAGTCATGCCAACTTTATTTTGTTAGCCAATTAGTAACCTCAGAATATATGATAATTATAATTTTAATATAAATAATTATAAATCATGAAGAATTTTACATTCCTAAGAAAATAAGGACTCAGTAACATAGTAGTGGCTTAGTTTTTGGTAAGAGTATTAAATCTCTCTCTCTCTCTCATATATATATATATGACTATATATATAGTCCTTCTCACTATTAGTCATATATATATATGACTATATATATAGTCCTTCTCACTATTTATAATATCTTTCCTTTGGACAGTTATTTAGACCAGGTACCTTAAAATATTGGAAATGAAGAAATATATTAGGACTGGATGGTAAATGAAATTTATACCTGTTTAAATTTTAAAAATATGATTTTTTTTTAAAAATGTCAACCACAAAAATGAACCTTTTATACATTTAATAGTATTTTTGTTATATTTTCATATTAAGGTTATTATGACTTTGGCTACAGTCATCATATTAGTCTGACCAAATATACAATGCTTTCTAATTTGGTAAATTCTTTTTTTGCCTATAATTACATTCATTGTAATTCCTGCTGATTCTTATGAAAAACATAATTTACAAATGCAATGTAATCATAATGCAAGAAATAATAAATGTTTAAGGAGACAGAAATACTCATTACTCTGATTTGATCATTACACATTGTATACATGTACCAAATTATCACACTATACAACACAAATATGTACACTTATTATGTTTGAATTTTGAAAATTTTAAGGAATATATATATAGTGCATATTATTTTTGGTTCTTCTTGTATAAAAATGGATTATAAGATAGACTTTGTTTATAATATGTCATGTTAAGAGGTTATTTAAATAGATACAAAGGAAGGAGGCAAAGCATAGTTCTGCCACTGTACTATCTAAGTGATCTTGAGAAAGTGATTTAATCTTGCCAAACTTCAGTTTTCTCATGTATAAGCCAGGAATAATAAAAGGTTGTGGTAAGGATAAAACAAGAATATGTTTGTATACTTTTAACATATGATCTGCTGCATAGTGAGTGATCAACACATTAGCTAAGTTATTATTACCAATGCTCATAACATTTCAGTGATAACTGCAAGAAAGTTTCCATCAGAGGAAATATAGGATCTATCTTGGGTTTTAAAAGGCACACCCTAGCTTTAGTATTAAGAACAAATTGTAGGAGACTAGAACAGAAGCAGAAAAGCTGGGTAGGCAACCATCACAGTAACTACCAAGATAAGAGTGCAAGGAGTGGTGACATATGAAAATGCTAGAAAGATAGCATCAAAGATGCTTTATTAACTGGACCTGGATTTTGTTGGAAAGAGTCAAGATAATTCAAAATTGGATTTTCTAGTGGGGGGTATTATGGTCTAAATGTGGTCCTCCAAAATTCCTGTGTTGATAGTCACCAACAGGAAAATATTGAGAGGTGAGTCTTTCAAAAAGTCATGAGGGAAGAGCCCTTAAATCAAGATTAGTGCTGGCAATGCAGCTCAGTGGTGCAGCGCCTGTCTAGCATGCACAAGGCCCTGGGTTTGATCCCCCAGCACCGCAAATAAAGAAAAATGGCATGGTGTTATTCTTATAAAGGAGTTTGAAAAGAGCACCCCAGTTCCCTTTTTGCTCCAATGTTCCTTCTGCCACATGAAGAAGTGGAGTTTAATCCCCTCCAGAGGACTCAGGAGCAAAGCACCATCTTAGAAGAAGAAAAACAGCCTTCAGCAGACATCAGATCTGCTGGAACTTTTGTCTTGGATTGCCCTGGCCTTCAGAGCAGTGAGGAATACATTTCAATTATTTACAAATTACCCAGGCTGTGTTATTTTGATATAGCAGTAGAAATGAAATAAGATGGGGGAATATATTCATCAATTTTTTAATGGAAGAATTTTTTTGTCTTCCTAAGTGACTGGAAGACAGATTTTGGAGTGACAGGATACTTAAATGGGGACAATAATACAGTGGTAGGTTTGTAATAAGGAAATGAAGACAACTGGGAATTTGGTTTCATACACATTCAGATAGAGATTCCTATCAGACATCCTTGGAGATGTCAAGGAAGTAGTTGCAAAAACAAAAGGTAAAGTCTGACTAGAGGTTTAAAAGCAGAGTTGCTATTGATTATGTTGTGCATAATGGGGTTCAAATGTGATATGGCAAGTTGAAAGAAGACACTTCCAAATCAACAGTTAATCATAACATAAGCTATTTTTCCCCAAGAGAGATTTTTTTAAAAAAACTATTAAATATGTGAATAATTGCTACGTTGTTAGTGCATCACACTTTGACATTGTCTGGATGTTATTATATGTTTAAAAAAATCACACTCTTTGAATACACAGATTATTTTTTAAAAATTCACAATTCCAAGAACTGTTTGTCATGAAATATATTTGGGTAAGATTAGAGGAAGTGGCCAATACTTGGGAAAAACAGTTTAGTGCACAGATATTGACTTTATCTCTAAGACATACCAATCACTGCTTAATTGCAAGATTCACAAACATTAAAATAACTTCCTTGCATTTGAAGTAGGCATACAGTTATATTCTCTAATAACTCAGTATTTATTCAACTGGATATTCAGTCACTTGACACTGGAAATGAAGAGGAAAAGACAAAGCCTGAGTCCTGAGGAGCTTACTTAATATTGTTGAGTGAAGAAATTACCATGTGCTCTACTAACCACTTTCCCAGGGTGCTGAAGAAGCACATGAGTAGAACAGTCACAGGCTAAATGAAGTTTCTGAATGAACTCTGGAAAAGAGGTGACTTTACAGATGGACCCACAGGAATCTAGGTACTTAGGAGATTGAGAATATGGAATGGGGAAGCACACTGGAAGAAGAACTATACAAGGAAAGACACTTCCTCATGGAACTCATTACTTCCTTCCCAGCCCCCAATTCAGTTCCATATATTATTATTTTTTAAAAATGAGCTGTTTTTGCAACACTAACATGATGCAATTGACCATTTAAACTGACAAAAATAAATGTATCCAATCTATAGAACAAACATGCTTTATATTTCCAAAGATTCCCTCTTTTCAAAACAGACAGTTTGATGAAGATTAGGGTCTACTTTTTCTTCTATTAGATGCAGTCTCTGATTTAATTCCTAGGTCCTTGATCCACTTTGAGTTGAGTTGGTGCATGGTGAGAGTCAGGGGTTTACTTTCATTTTGTTGCATATGGATTTCCAGTTTTCCCAGCACCATTTGTTGAAGAGGTTATCTTTTCTCCAGTGCATGTTTTTGGTGCCTTTGTCTAATATAAGATAATTGTAACTTTATGGGTCAACTTCCTTAATTAGACTCCTATGGCACAAGAATTAAAACCAATAATCAATAAATGGGATGGATTCAAACTAAAAAGTTTCTTTTCAACAAAAGAAACAATCTGTGAGATGAATAGAGAGACTACATCTTGGGAGCAAATTTTTACCTCTCACACATCAGACAGAGCACTAATTTGTGAAGTATATAAAGAACTCAAAAAGCTAAACACCAAAAAAAAAAAAACAATTAAATAACCCAGTCAATAGATGGGCCAAGGAACTGAACAGACACTTCTCAGAAGAGGATATACTATCAATCAACAAATATATGAAAAAATGTTCATTATCTCTAGCAATTAGAGAAATTCAAATCAAAACTACTCTAAGATTTCATCTCACTCCTGTCAGAAAATGGCAGCTATTAAGAAGACAACAATAAGTGTTGGTGAGGATGTGGGGAAAAAGGCACACTCATACATTGCAGGTGGAACTGCAAATTGGGCAGCCAATATGAAAGCAGTATGGAGATTCCTTGGAAACCTGGGAATGGAACCACCATTTGACCCAGCTATCCCTCTCTTTGGTCTATTCCCAAAGGACTTAAAAACAGTATACAGGGATACAGCCATATCACTGTTTATAGCAGCACAATTCACAATAGCTATACTGTGGAACCAATCTAGATGCCCCTCGGTAGGTGAATGGATTTTAAAAATGTGGCATAAATACACAATGGAATATTATTCAGCAATAAAAGAGAATAAAATCATGGCATTTTCAAGTAAATGGATGGAGTTGGAGAAGATAATGCTAAGTAAAGTTAGCCAATCCCCAAAAAACAAATGCCGAATGTTTTCTCTGGATATAAGGTGACTAACTCATAGTGGGGTAGGGAGTGGGAGTGTAGGAGGAATAGATGATCTCTAGATAGGGCAGAGGGGTGGGAAGGGAAGGGAGTGGGCAGGGGGTTAGCAATGATGGTGGAGTGTGATGGACATCATTATACAAAGTACATGTATGAAGACATGAATTGGTGTGAACATACTTTATATACAACCCGAGATATGAAAAATTGTGTATTCTGCCATCATGTATTTAAAAAAATTAAATCAATTTTAAAAAACAGACATTTTGGAATGTAGACTGGATTTTCATCCATTTCTAAGGAAAAAGAAAAGGATTTGGGAAATTTCAGGAAAACTTCTTGCTGTCCATCCTACTTTCTGGTCTACATATGCCCAGGATACCAGAAATAGCCATGACAGTGGAATCCTAAGTTGTGGATTAAAATATAAATAAATGTTGCAAGAAGTCTGATGACCATTTATATCTTAATGTGGCCTGACAGTATCAAATTCTGAGGACCTTCCCCCAAAATGTGTACTTGGACAAGTTGTGAGGCAAAAATAATAACTGATCATGAGCAGATTTAAGAATATCAAAGATAAACCAATGTAACTTTAGAGACTGCGTTAAATTCTTACATAAGTTTGACAAATATAAAATATAAAAGTTAACTCTAACTATATAATAACATAATTTGGAAATAAGCTATGAATTTCGATCTACAAAGACTTTAATATGGGCTTTAATATGAGGAAAGAATTTTAATAGTCCTGGCACATTCTGAAACTGAGAAAATTTCTCTAGCATCTCCCAGGAATTGCTGTAGGTGAACAAGACCTTGTTTCTTTCCTTAGGAATGAACAGTCCATAAGGCAAACTCCAACACCTTCAGAAGTAAAATAACCTCTTTCATTCTGAGAAAGTACACTATAATACTGAAATCTATTTCACTGAAAAAGCCCTATTTATTTAAGTGGGTGAGTTAATCAGGGGATTGATTTCAATAGAGGATAAGCAAATATGGAAGTTTCTCTCTTGAATACTGAGAATTATAACCACATTTCTAAGACCTCACTTAATTAAAAAATATGACTTGATTTCTTATTGTACTTGAGTAGAAAATAAGACTAATTTGTGGAATGGATTTTAGAAAGCAGGGTCTTCCCCACTCCCATTATTCTTTAGGCTAAAAAAATGTACCTTCAATCACAGGATTTGGGTTAAAAATAAAATAATATTTTTATGATATTGTGTAATAATGTCTTGAAGCATCTAGTGACAGAGCCATATGTATTCTAGATACAGTAGTCAATGGAAATGATTAGGTCCCGGCCAAAATGTGTAACAGCAAGAAATATAAACCCACAGTCTATATACACTTGTATGGTGGAGGTAATTTCATGGAGTATAAATCTCAGGAAATTGTGTCTATGATATTTATTACATGAATAGATGTAGAATACCGAATTTATTTTTTCTTAGGTGAAAAGGAGGGAGAAATCAAGGCTAAAATGGTTGACATAGACTTTTAATTTCATAGTTATTTGTGTTAAAAGTTTTATTCACAACTGAATGTATTTTAATGTTGAAAATATGTAATAGATAAATAGACAGCATGATAACAGTAACTGAAATATTGTTCACTCAGAGCTTATTCTGTTAACTGAGTAGGAAACTGAGCCTTATGAAAAATAAATAAAGCAACACACTTTCAACCATACCAGTTGCTCCCTATGGAATACCAAGTAGAGAGACACCTGAGGACTGGCTCAGAGGACAAGCACGGAATGTCCAACTCACAGTGGGTGAGAAGAGCAGCTGCCTTTCTAAAGTAATTAAGAAGCCTCTAAAATTCCCCAGGAAAGCCAATTCATGACACTATACTATTTTGTGTGGTCCTGAATCCCTGATGAAATTTGATTGTGTGAGCATCCAAGACAAGCAGTGTAGAAACAGTGACTAATTTTACTTATGCATCCATTCTGGTGGCTTTATAAAGTTGAGAAGACACCATCAATACAGGACAAAAGTAGTGTTCTGCAGCTGAGATCATCTGTGCCAAATCACACCACAGCTCAATCTGCCAAATATCCGAGGGCAATGTGAAAATTTAAAACACAGACATATGTTCTAAATATATGGAATGATTCCAAATATTAGCATTTGGGAAGACCCATATATAGATTCTTTCCTTTTCATTCCATCCCACTCTATTTCGTTAAATGCTAAGCCATAACAAAAGGTTCCAGTTTCCCAAATTCCTATTTGTCTTCATTCCAGAACATTTTATGCACCGCTGTTATATCAGTCTTGTGAGTCGCTGCTTCGGTAATATTATCTCCCACTTAGAACCCATTAATGGCTTCTCATTGCCTACCAAATCAATCAGAATTTCCTCACAACAGTACTAACAGTATGTATTCACACCTCACGCTGTATCCCAATCTCCTACTAAACCCCCAATTTCGTGTCTGGTTTTCTCTAGCCAACAGAATGATAATTGCCTCCCAACACTACACACCACATGTGTCTCCACGTCGTCACTCAAGGTGTCCTTCCTGTGGTGGAGAGCATGGCATCCCTCTGTGTCCCTACTCCTTGTTCCTCTCCAACTCTACTTTCACCATGAACCTTTCCTTGGTCTGTCAACATTGTGAATCTTCACAGTCCTTCAGAAATGTCTTATGGCGATCCACAAACCCTCCTTTGTGTCATAAATTCTTTACATAGTTATCTCCTTACACTTAAAGACTGTGAGCTTGTGGTTTATAGAACCTAATATATTGCTCAAAAATGGGTGCTCAATACTCATTTGTCACTTTGAACTGAATCTAGCAGTATTTGAGGTTTCCTTTAGTGACTGGATGTGGGGTTCTAAAGCTTGAGGTCTGTCACTGTTTATTCGAAGACTTTCCCCCATTTTTTCCCTTTTGTTTGCACACTTGCACCAAACTAAATAGTATCAACTGAAAGAGGGAGCACACCCAGTTTTTTCTTAAAAAATAAACAAATAAAAGCATCCTGGATATTAACCATAACAACAAAAAAGATAAAAGCATTGTTTCTCGAAATATGTCTGGATTGCTACAAATTGTGCAGAAAAATTGCAGAACTAAGCATCTTCCAGTATTCAAGCATCCTTAATTAATACTTAGATAATGAGACAGTTTTCATTATTAATTGAGTAACTGCTTCAATACCTTTAATTTTATGAAGTTATTTCATGCTGGAATAAATAGATACTTGTAGTTGTTTTCATCTGTAACTAAGGTATATAAATGCCAAGAAAAATCTACTTATCTTCATTTTCTATATGAAGAATGATATAAACTCTAAAAAATAAATAAATTCATATAAAAGTGATTTTTCTGAACAGCTACAATTATTTGAAGTTGTCTTTTGCCCTGACACTGCACTCTCTTGGTATGTTTACAGCCTCTTATGTTACCTCCTTGGGGACTTCTTCCTTTTTCTCTTGTATTGGAGATCATTAGCCATGCCTACCACATTCTTCCCTATGTCTAACCTTCCCTCAGAAAATCGACTAGCAAACTGACTTGTTTCCATTCTAGGTTTCTCACCTATGCACAGTATCTGGTAAATACTTTGCCCACTATAAAAATCTTTTGAAAAATCAGATGAACAACAGCAGCAAAGAAGATCTCTTTCAATCCATGAGGTTTAATATAGTATGTCTTCACCACAGTGACCTCCATCACTTTAAATTCAGTCTATATCGAACACAAATTAGTGTGGCTGTTTTTACCCTGAGTCTCCAAAATCTTCCAGTTTCCTTCCCCTGAACTCCAATTCCCTTCTATTCCTGTTCTGTATCGCATGATATACACAATGAAATTATTTGTTTATTTCCTTCTGTTTTCTTTTATTTAAATGTTAATTATTCCCATTATTATGTCCCTAGGGTCTTATTCTGGGCTATGTTTATAACATAATATTTATTATTCACTAAATGCTCACCATATGCCAGATGCTGCACTAAGTTTTACATGCATCATTTTTATTGATTTTCAAAGTAACTCAATTAGAAGATGCTACTTTTATTCATATTTTACAAATGAGAAGTCCTTCAAATATTTATTGAATATGATACATAATTATATATGAAACTGTCTTGTGTCCAAGTTTCTAGACGTTTCCATCTCTCAGAATTAAGTACATAATATCTATAATTTAATTTTCCCCTAGTAGTTTCTCTAATAAATATTTAGAAATAATTGTATCAGAAAAATATTAAGATAATATTACTTTAATTTGATAAATGGGTATCCTTAGCAAGAGAATTAACCACATTTAGCAACATAAACTGTTATTTAGAACATGTTTGTTCTCTTAAAAGAAAAGGTTATGTTGGCAAGTGTTATTCAGAGGTTTAGATCAGTGCAATAATTTTGAATAACTATTTTTAATAAACATTATGAATGATTACCACAACTATAAACTAATGAGGTTGCTAAAATCACCAAAATATGATAATAATGAAAAAAGACATATTTTAGCTTCTTCGTTGGAGTGCCATCCATTATCTTTTCCTCTCTGAAGAGTACTGAAAGAAAATTCACATCTACAAAAAAAAATCATAACTAGAAGTGGAGATAAAAATTATAAATGCAGGCAGTGATGAAGAATCTACTCAAACAAAGGAGGATCCTTACAGCAGAAAATTGAAGCACTAGGGAAAGAAGGAATCATTCTTGTATCTAAGACAAGGAGTAAATGGTTTGCTCCACTGATTCTGACAACCTGCAGGTTGGTTATGAAACACCAACACAAGGGCTTCAAGACATGGAAGTTTCAGAAAATGTGGCAGATGAAACACATTGTAATGAAAACCCAAGGGACACTTCTTTCTTCAAAATAAATCAAAGCCACTCCTGGGGAATAAACAAACTAGCAGTATGCAGCTGCTAGTGTGGTTCTTAGCATCTATGGGTACCTGTGATTGAATAAATAGTATCAACTGAAAGAGGGAGCACACCCAGAATGCTGTTGTGAAGAGCACGGAGGGCTGGAACCTGCACTAGGCTCCACTTGGGAGTCTGGCTTTTCATATCACATTTCGTGTGATCCTCACCACGCTTCAGGGATGTGGCTCTAATCATTCTCATTTTATAGATGATGAAACTGGGACCTGAAGATTTCCTTGTTTAAAATCACAAAGTAACTTGTGAGGCTGAAATGAACTCTTTTCTGACTAGGATTGAGTATTCTTTCCTCTCTAGTCCAGGGTTTAACCAGAACACAGAAATACAGCATATTTGATATTAACAAATATGTCTTCTGCCTTTCCAAAGCCCCTGACGCTGTTCAGGGGGAGGAGAGATGTGGGCTGTGACACAGATCAGTAAGGATCCAATAATACCCAGGTTGAATAAGGCAGAAACAGAAGAAAGGAGAGAAGGGAAGGAAGGGGAAAAAAGAGAAAAAGAAAGGAGGAATTGGGGTGCAAAGAAGAAGGAGAGAAAAATAAGAGTGGGACTCATAGTTGGAGAAAATGATTCAGAGGAATTACTATCCCACTCTTCTAAGGAAGCACATAATTAAAACTTCTTTATCTTCTGAAATATCTAACTAAAAAAGACACAAGATTAGACAGCCTCATAGATACACATAGATACCATGAAAAATAAAAATAAAAAGGTGTGAGTGTTCGTGTGTGAGTGTGTGCATTGAGACAGGAGGAGGAGGTAATTAAAGGAGGTGGAAGAAGCATATAAAAGCCTGTTTCTTACACTATCCACCCTCATCAAAAAATAAATCTGTAATTCATGAGTAAAATATAATCTGAATTTTACATCAGCACTATAAAGGTTCTTATTGAGTGTAAGTTTTTAAAATGTTATTGTGTTATAAAATTTAATGGAAAATTTTTCTTTCCCTTAAAAGTAAACCCAAATGCCACAGACATTTCCCCAAAATTCCAGCTGTCTGCTTGCTCTCCTTGTGTCTCCAGAGCTATTTTATTTTTCCTCCATTGGTGTACTCTTTGATATATGATGGCATTTTAAGGGGATTAACAGAATTAAGATTTCTCCAATGGACTAAGCAATATATTTTCACATCACAAAATTAGTGTTTTAATCAGAAAACTTTCATTACTAGTTTAAAAAAAAATCTCAATGAAAGAATAGTCTTCTAAATCAATCGAGGTTTTGATCCAATAATTTGACAAGTATATTAGTGTACGCATAAATGTGAAATTTTGGAAGGTCCAGACATAGGAAGAAAAAATTTCTAATTTATAATAAAGTCCCAGAGTGTTTCTAGTAAAAATTATTTTATGTTCTGCCACACCTCATTTGTTACAGGTTTTTCCTATTTCCTATGTTGTTTTTTCCACTGAAGGTGTCACAGCCCAAGTACATTTCTTTCTAAATACAGAATATCTATCCATTCATCCATCTGTCCATCCATTCATTCTTTCATTCATGTATTCAGTTCAACCAAAAGAGCAGTCATTTTTCACCCACCAGATGCCTTGTCTTATGTTAAACACTAGGGAATAGAGACAGACAGAATGTTCCTACTTTTGAACAGATTAAAAGGTAATCAGGTGATTTCAGTATAATAAAGAAACAGCTACATTAAATATATGAAGGAAAGTAAGAGAACAAGAGCCTATAAGGGCAGAAATCATGCCTCTTACCTCACCTCCACACAGAAGGTAAAATTTACAATTCACAAATGCAGTTGACAAAATATTCTCTCTTCCATTTGGCCTGTTTCTGTTCCTTCTCACTGTCCCCTCAACCAGGCTGTCTATTCTTTCCCTCATGCTCCATGGAATTAGTTAACTGCACACTGCATTCTCCAGCACCTCTAAGGTGGCACCACACTGTTGTGTCCTGAAGTTTCTCCCTTAGGACTGAAGCTACTCGAAGGCAAGGACTGGTTCTTTCAGCTTCATATCACCAATGCTCATTGTGTAAATTAATAATAAATGGAAAAAGGAAAGAAAATACAGTGGGTCCTCCAAATGTCATTCTGCATATTGGGTTCATCCATACTGAATAAGATCAACTTTTTTCTTGTCATTATTCTCAATACAGTGCAACAAAAATTTACAGAGCATTTACATTGTATTAGGTATTACAAGTACTTTAAAGATGATTTACAGTACACAGGAAGATGTGTATAGGTTATATACAATCACTAGGAGACTTGAGCATTAGCAGATTTTGGTATTCATGGGATTCCTGGAATCAATCTCCAGTAGATTAATCAATCTCCAGGTAATTAGGAGAACTAATTACCTATACAGAAGACACTAGACCAGCATCTTGCACTGAGCTTTCCCAGGTACACACATAACAGCTCGCTCAATTCCTAAGAAGTACTCTTTTATCTTTTCCTCTACAAAGGTAAGAATTTAAAGTATTTTCTCTTTTAAATGGATTTTTCCCCAGAGGGCAAACCACTCATTTACTCTCCTGGCAGAGAAAAACAATAAAGTGTCAAGATGTCTTAGCCAGTTTGAAAATATTCTGGAATTTCTGGTTTCTTTTCCTTGTTTTTCACACAGCTATATAAATGTGGACCTAATCTGAAAGTCAGCTTGAAACACACATTTCAAGGTATTTGCAGTACTTTTTTTAAATATTTCACTTGACTAGGAAGTTGTTTTAAAAGATGGCATAACCAGACTGCACCTATTTATATTGGTTATTTCAAAATATCCATGAATCACTATTTTTATATACTTTAGCTAGCTAGTCAGCCAGTTCAGAGAACAAAATATGGTTAGGGTAAATCATTAGAATAACAGTTACTAGTTGAATGATCTAATGCAGATTGGATCACAAGAAGGCCACAAAAGGAAACTTAGTTTCTATCTCATGAAGTACATTTTAGTCATCTGATCAAAACAATAACAACAAAAATACCCTTTCAGAAGAGTGGAAAATTAAGTCTACTATTTTAGAAAAATCATTAAATATTTGAGTCAAGAACAAAAATATGTAAGTCAGGAAAAAGGCACAGCACTTGCAGAGAAAGGAGGTCTGTATTAAATATACTTGGATATGTCAGTCAGTGCAGTATTTATTTAACGAACCAAGCTTCTGGGATTTCATTTCTATTTGCCACCTGGTGAATAAAAATGTGTGAAGTCCATGTTGTCTGTGACCTTTCACTAAAAGTTTCATTCCTTAGTCATATTCTGTATTGGTGGTCGGGTTTAAAGCCAAGAATTTACTTGTCATCTGACTGAGTTTCCTCTTCACATGAAATGCTTCAGCTAAATTACACCATCCTAAATGGCGGCACATAAGGTGACAAAAATGGTTGAAGGATTTTCTATGCCCAACATGTCCATTCCTTAAAGAAGTGTTCAAGTATTACAAAACCACTGTAGTAAGTAAGGACAGATTCTGTACATTTTGGTCATTTGTGCTCTAAGATGGATAGTGGTTAACTGGGTATCTAAATCAATTGGCTTATGAAGTCTCCTTGGGTTGAACAGACTTCATTGAGTCTGCAGGGTCCATCTCCAGAGTCGTGAGTATATACACAGAAACTTCATCTTTAGCTATCTCCACTAGAAGACTTGACCAAATTTAACCAAGACAATATGTCTATACATGAGGCTCTAAACCAAGGTTCTCAGATTTGATGGTCTATGAACTTACGGAAATGTATGCCACCAGCATCCAGATGCACACATGTGTGAATGATTGTCTAAGGTTCATAGGTGTGTTTTACTTCTCCTAAAGGGGATATGACCCCAAAAGATTTTGTAAACTTAGCCTTTGCACCAATAGTTACTGTCCAGAGATTTCTGAATTATGTGTCACTCAGAGTTCTCAGCATCCATCTGCTGCTGCCCACATATCCAGCTGTACCCCAGTCAACAGAGCATGGTCAGTGCTCAAATAAAGTTATCTTCAGGCTTTGATTATTAGTTTGACCACAGGATGTGCTGCCTTGGCTCCATTATAAATCTAACCTTGACTGATACAATTCAGGACACGATAAAATTGGGCACTCAGAAGTAAAACAGTATCATCTAGTTCAGGTGATTGAGTAAAATCACTCATGCTTATTTCTTTGGGATTGCCTCCATATAAACACATGTAGGCTTTTCTTCTCTTCAGAGATATTTCAGAGAATGTCTGAGAATGATAAAAATGAATGTTCATGTACCCCCCACCTATTTTGCAGTATTGCCTCAGGCTTAAATCACCTTTGGAAAAAAAAAAGAATCAAATTATTTTTATGTGGTTGGAACCACTGCCTACTCCTCCTTAATCTCATTTTTCTCTTCCCACTCCTGGATTTAAATTATCTTTGTATCTATCAATTCTTAATATTAAGAAAAATACTTACATAGCATACACATACTGATCTAAGCAATACACAATATTGATTTCTATGTTTTTGAACATCATATTGTTTTCTCACACTATAAAAATGCTTTTGCACCTTTAGTTTTTACTCAACGTTAGGTTTGATATGTATCAATATTGATTCAAGCAGTTCTAGTTCATTCATTTCAACTACTGTATGGTGATTTACTACATGGAACTGCAAGTTCTTTACCTATTATTTTTATAGACATTTTTCACTATTATCAACAATGTTGCAATGGGCTTTATAAATATATCTCATGTACCCATCTACCCACTGCCCCATGATGGCCTGCCTGATCTCAATGGCAAAAAGTGATCTTCCATTTTTCTCATGCACAATATTACAGTGTCTCCAATGTCAAAGACTCATCCTCATCCATGTTGGAATCCATGGTGCCTTTCATTATGCTTTAGTACATAATGAATCTGTTATAAATATTTATTAATAGTTGTCAGTATACTGGTCTCAACTTTCTTAGGAAACTGTTTGTTTTCTGGGAATGTAATTTGTTTATATATATATATATATATATATATATATATATATATATATATATATATATATATTCTCATCCATTGAGCTGTCTTATATATAAGTTCTGTGCACTTAGTGGGGTTCCAATATTTTAGAGTGAATGAACAAATCAAAAGAAAATGTTATTTGTTATTTAATTACATGATGTGTGTGTGTGCAGTATCTTAACTGTAGTCAACAATGTATTTAAGTTTTCTAATGCCATGATTCTTTGTCTACTACACCAAGTAGATTTTCTACCCATAGTTTATTCATGCTTATTATCCATGCTGAGATCTAATGGGGATAGCCATTTATTCCCATAGGAACTTAGAAATAAGAGAAATAAATTTGCCCCATGATGGTAAAAACATAAAGTTCTATTTTAGTTACTCTCTTGATTTCAAAAAAGAGCTTCTTGCTTTCTATAGACAGAGGAGAGTTGTGTAAGTACACCTGTGGGCTGGACAACTGTCAGAAACCCAGGGAGCTTGAGGAACAAGCTAATCTTTGTCTCAGGGCCATCTGATCTCTCCCTGAGGTACCACTGCATTTTTCCTGGATCTTTTCTACATCCTACTGTCTCCAGACAAGTTTCTTCTGCTTAATTATTACCTTCATAACTTCTCCTTGCATTCTCCCTCACTTAACCAAGTATCTAATCCAACTAGTGGTATCCTTCCTATTTCAACTCTACTGATGATTAACTCACCATGCTCACTTTTCATCCCAGCTTTCCATAAGTCACCTGCCTACAGCACAGGGACACATGATATAAAATGTAGTTTTCTAGCCTTGGTCGGGTAGTAAACATTTTTAGCTTTGGGAGCAATGGGTCATTATTGCAATTACCCCTCCCTGCTATTGTGGCATGAGAACAGTCAAGAAAACGCATAAATAAATGTGGATGGTGGTATTTCAATACAACTATTTATAATGGACCTCAAGCCTATTAGACTTGACCAGAGCCTGATTGATCTATGCTTATGCTTACCCAGTCATCAACTATCTGGTGATGGTTCAGTTTTGTAGATAGCTCTTCTTCCTGGGAAAGAATAGGATAGTCACATGGATTCAAGGGTTGTAACTCATTTAAGAATGTTTTAGGATGAATAAAAAAAGAACCCTTTCAAATATGAGTAAAGCATACACAGTAATAATCACTTGTATCTTAATGTTCACAGACATGGCAAGATGGTGGTTTGTAAAGCAAACAATGCACTGAAGATGGGCACTTGTCTTTGGGAAAAAGTGCAACTCACATTGCACACTCATAGAGCAACTGACACAAAATCAGTCACAGAGAATTTGGTCCCAGCTAGAAGGTACCTTCAATCTAAAGCAAGCCTGAACTGGTGGGGCATCCAACCCAGATTTTGATCATAAAAGGTCCCTTTAGTTTTACTTAAGACTCTCTATACAGGTGCAACAGTGAAGTATGCGGACACATATATGCTTTCCCCAAGAACACTTGTGGCTTTTCAGAGATAAGATCAACAATAATTACAATCTGGGTTACTTGTGGGTACTGTTGTATTTAGTTAGGAAAGTAAATGTTTTAGAAATTTTACTATTTTTATTTTTAGAGGAACATACATTTACAAAGTGTATTCTTAAAATAAACTCGCCATTTGTTGCTAAAGTTATTCTTTACAAGTCTTGTTGATTTTTTTTCCAAAGGGATGTTTTCACACATTTTGATTATGTATGTGTATATGCATACAAACATATTTAAAAGACAGTATTTTCAATATTTGATAAGAGATAGAATGATAGATGAATACTGCTGTCAAAAATCCAATTATACAAACAATTAAATCATTTCAGATTACAGACTAATCTAGCTGACAGTTCAGAGAAAGCCATTAACACTAATGTGTATATAAGCTATGATTAGATACGGGCATGTTCTTATGTATTTTTTTCTTTATTCACTGTCAGCTTAGCTTTGTCTGGGATACAGTACATCACAGAAAGTACTTGGAGGGATGTGGAAATGTATGCATTGAATGGGGGAAAAAAGTCTTTCTGGGAAGCCAGAATTTGCTTTCTATTCAGGCTTGTCTTTCAACAAAAGAAAAGAACACCATGACACATGCAAGGTAGGAAACATTAAACAAAAATTAAAGATTTTCTAAAGTTATGAGTTATGAATGACAATATTTCAAAAATAATTCAAGACACTACATATGCTGAGGCTAGAAATGGATGTTCTTGAGTCTGGATATCCTGGGAGAGATGGGACTCAAAAACTCTTAATTGAATCCTTTATGAAGCCAGCAGGGACCAAACCAAGAGAATGATCACCTCTTCTGCCACTATAAAGGAGGTGCAGGGAACCCAGACACTGGAATCTACCAGGGATAATTTCCATGCCATATTTTATATATGACTTCACCATTATTACTATATCATTACCACTGAAAACCAGTGGTAAGAATTTAAGGAAGTGTATTTGAAAGACCTTAAGTATACCAAAGTTCAGGACTTTCCAGGGTCCTGGGAGATAGGGAAATATTGTTTGACACAGATTACCACAAGAGCTCATGTTCTAAAATGTCAAGCTTAGTATTTATAAAACAGTCTTCATTTGCAAAATTTTGTAACCTGATTTTTCAAGAGTTGATTCAGTATGTAGTCACTCTGCTCAATTTGGCTCAAATAAAACCTTGTCATTGTAGCACCCCAGAAAAATGTAAAAGTCTTGCTTAAGAATAGTTTCAATGGCGGTGGTGGGAGAGGACAAAGAATAAGAAGGTACATACATGGTAAACAAGTCATGTAGAACAGAGAGGACAATAACAAGTACATCTTATCTCATTCCTGCCCACAGTCCTATTCCCCAAAGGTAACTTTTATGGAGTGATTTCTTGTATTCATTCCAAAAATCTTCCACTTATGTACATGTATATATGGGAGGGGGTGCACGCGCATGCATGCACCCACACTAATACTCACTATTCACAGATTCCTATTTGCATCTTTGTCTATTCAAAATTGATTTGTAGCCCTCAAATTCATTATAGTGATTTTGAATTCATTTGTAGACATGTGCAGAGCAGTTAAAATTTTAAAAGTAAACATTTGGGAACATGTGCAACCATTGAAAGGCTTCTCAATGTTCCAAATCACAAGAGGGCTGGGATGTGCCTTACAGAGAAAATACATGTAAGTTAAACTTCTTATTCAGGCATGAATTACATTAAAAAGTTAACAATATGTATTAAATAATGTGTCTTTAAACAGAAACATAATTAAAACAAGCTATGTATTCCTTGATTATTGAAAATGTTATGATCACAGTTTCAAGACCTAATCCTGTATTTCCACTCTGAGCAATGATTCAGCATTCACTAATTCAGTATTTGCAATGATCTTACAGTAACTAACTACCATAAATAACAAGAATCTACTCTGTATGTTTCATTTACAAAAGTGGGTACTTGTGTTTGTATACTCTACACACTATGTTATACCTTGACTCATTTTAGAAACCAGGCCATACGATGTCATGCATATCTATCTCATTCTTTTCAAAGGATGCACTTTTCCCTTGGATGATTTTGCCACTATTGACTTAACTACTTGCTAATGATTTTAGTTTTACATAGTTTCTGGATGTTTTAAACAACAAAATCATGCTTCAAGTAAGATTCTTGTGCTTTTTGTAACTATATATACAGGTCTCTGATTTAAAGAAAATTCTGACCTTAACAAATATCCAACTGCTTTGGCTGTCTTAGGAACCATTGAAGATTTTCATTAGACTAATATTACTACACAAGGTATAGATTTGACTTGTGAGTTTATGTTGTGCCATAGCAGCACCATGCTGAGGATGTCAAACAAAGGTCAAATAGATTTTCTTTTGGTGGGTAAGGTCAGGTTTAATAACTGCAGGGTTCCTCTTTGCCTCAGCTGGCCAGTGGTAAGTGTTCTGTGAGTACAAATCTGCCTATGAAGAAGGGAGGCTCTTTTAAAGTGCTCCTTATCTAGTAGTGTCAAACTAACCCTCTTCCTTAATGTAAAAAGTAATAGCCACATGCCAACGGGAATTGAGGCTCTTACCTGCCCCCAACGCTATTTGAGTAATGAAGTAGCTCAGGACTATCAGTGTGGAGCCTATGACAACAAAGAGAATCTTACAGGTATTCAAAAATCAAGGGAGAAATAGGGCATGCTGAATTGTTCACATGAACAAACAGGAGCACTCTAATTTCTCCAATCATTTCTATGCTTCAAAATTTTCCTAGATCTAAAGATAATGCCTGAAGTACATATCGTGTACTTCAATTTGTCTATGCATCTAAAAGACCCAGGCAGAAAATGGCATTTAGAGACTAACGATTTAAAGCCACCACCTAACTCTTTTATCCCCCATAATTCATTAATAAAACCATTACCTTTTAATGAAAATATTAACAATAAAAGCATATTAGATATAGAAAATGAAAAATCAGAAGCATAGAAACTAAATTCGAATTAATTTTAACCACATACACAAAAAAAGAAAGAAAGAAAGAAAGCAAACAAGCAAGAAAGCAAGATAGTTCTTCTTGCTGTTCCTGCCCATGTCTAACTGTCTGACCTAGGCTCTGAGAGCCTGTAAACAGGATATTAGGGTTATTTATTATGGCACACTTAAATACACATGTTTGTACTCACTTAAATTTCTGGATAAATTCACTTGCCTTGCCCTAATGAGTTTACAAAGTATAATGAAATTGTGTGTGTGTATGTGTGTGTGAGGGGGGCAGTTATAATACTCTTTCCCACTCCTACTTATTTGAATTCTGGAGCTAACTCTCACAAAATTTTTCATATCTAAAAACAAATCAAAGTGCTGTGACTGAATGGGTTGAATACTGACTTGCTGCTTATTTGATCTATTCATTTATTAAAGCTTTTCAAGACCAAGTCAATATATGCTTTAACTCAAGGAGAAGTTGTTTGTTCAAAATTCAACTTCGTTAGAAGGAAGAAAAGTCACAGAAATTAGTATCTTCTGCTACTTATTAGGAGTTTCACAGAGGGAGAATTTTTTTCCTCCTATTATACACAGTGTAAAGGTACCAATACGTTTGTTATACAATGTCCTTCATACAGCAGTTGAACAAACAATAGTATTTTAAATGAACGTAAGTATTCATTTTTAAAACTTTACAACACCTTCAAGGAGAGGAGAGGAAGATTAAAGCAAGTCACAAACCTACAAGTGAACTTCTTTTTATTACAGGCAGTGGAAGCCCTGACCACCAACTCTGGTTCCAAGTAAGTGTTTGATCCCGAGCAAATTATTTATCACTTTTTCAGATTAGTTTTTCCATGTATAAAGGGACAGTGTTAGGGTAGAATCCCCAAGCATCCTTCCAGCTCTACAATCCTTTTGCTTCAATGTGTTGAAGCAGGAGTCCCTGACAGTGGTTTCAAGTTTAAACCTTAAGAATGAGCTCTTATCCATGCATTCAAAAATAGAGATTATATTTCCAGATTTCTAAGGGAAAATATGTGCTCAAGCTCAGAGAGTTTGTAAACACAACAGTAAATGTATGGCTATATAATCGTGGTGCCAAATATAATGCTGTTGTAAAATACTTGTGATGTTTATTCATTTATTCACTCATTTATTCATTAAATGCATTTTTTTACATGTGCCTATTATTGTGGTATTTTCTCCTTTGGTTATTAAGACTATTTGGTTACGGAGTGGAAAAACTAACAGTTTTTGCATCTGCAATTATATTAATGAGCTTTAATACCTTGTCTCATTATTTCTACATTTATCAGATGGTCATAATTTAGAGAGGTTCACAATTTGTCCAAGGTAATACATGTTAAGTGTGTGTGACTTACATGACATTCTCTTTCCCTTGATGGCTGCAGAGTTGTGACTCCAAGGTTGTGGCTCTGTCTGCTTTTTCAAATTTCTCCCACATACCACTGTTAGAGAAATTCTCAGGATCTCATACACTGGCCTTCTACATGGTGATACCAAAGCTCTACCAGGGTTTTTGCTGTTATCAATGTATGATGTTGTTATTACCCAGCACTACTTTTAGACACATCCCAATGCTGCCATCCCAATTTTTTTTCTTTTTTCCCACTCCAAACCTTTAGATATCTTAAATCCCAATCTCTCTTCGTCCAGTATCTTGTTCCTCTCAATTACTTGAATATTTCCCCTTATAGGGCAGCACTCCTTTGGGATTTTATGTTTGCAAAGACCCCTAGCTGCTTGGAGGAAAAAGAAAAAAAAAAGGTTTAGCTTTTCTCTGCAGCTTTACTCTCATTGGTGATAACTTTGTAATCTATCATTCTCCATCTCTCTTCATCCATTTGTCAATTATGCAGCCTAATCAGTCTCCTCCTTCTTCCCTCCAACACTGTTTGGTGCCTTATCTCAAACTTTTTAGAAGTGTTTTGCACTTATCAGTATCTCTCTTTCAGACTGTGGAACTGCTTTCTCACCAGATTTCCCAGCTTGCAGGGGAGTTTCCTTATCACCCCTTCTCCTGAAGTCCCATTCTAGTTATACAATTATACATTAGGGGACACCCTTCAGCCTAGAGGTGCCTTTTGAGAACCTGATTGCTTTATCTGTACACTACCTACTTGCTAGGTTGTTTTGTTCCATCCCCCCACCCTAAGGACATCAGGTTGGTTGGTTTCTTTGTTTTCTCTGAAGTTGGATGCTCTACTAACATATGGGACTACAGAGGCTATCCACTCCTAGATGGCCAAGTTTTCCTCTAAGTTCTGGCCCCTCCTCTTTAATCCTGGCTTTCTGCATTAGTATATGCATATATTTTTATATGCTTATCTTCTCTCCCTTCTCCATCATGCTTTCACACTATCAAGATCAGGTCTTTCTATAGATGCTGTATTGCCCTAGTTTTTCTCTTCTCTCTTTTCCTCTCATCTCCAAATGCTGGTGTTCCCTAAACTTCTATCCTACACTCTTTGCCCAGCACCTTTATTATCTCTTCTTTCATCACCTCTACCTTGGTAACTGATGACCTTCCATCCTCTCTCAAAGCCCAAACAGGCTACATGTTCACCTGTGTATCCTGTCTATATATAAAGCAGGATTAAGCAACTATTGCATGGTAACAGTTACACTTCCTTGAAACCCTAACAATTTTTTTAAAAGAGAGAGTGAGAGAGAGGGAGAGAGAGGGAGAGAGAGGGAGAGAGAGGGAGAGAGAGAGAGAATTTTAATATTTATTTTTTAGTATTTGGTGGACACAGCATCTTTGTTTGTATGTGGTGCTGAGGATCGAACCCGGGCCGCACGCATGCCAGGCGAGCGCGCTACCGCTTGAGCCACATCCCCAGCCCCCTAACAATTTTTATTCTTTCCTCTCTTCTGCCTATGAGAAGCCAATCAAGGGCAAATAAGTCCAGCTCTCCATTTGAACTCTTTCCCACTATCCATTCCTTCACATTCCCAGAGTGAATGTTCCAGGCCAGGCTCTTGTCATGCCATGTCATTACCCCACTGTCAGATGGTATTCTAGAGTGACCATTCACAAACTTTACATGCAGCCCCTGAAACAAGTATAAAAACACATAATAGATTGATCATGGGTAAGTCTCCTAAGTGTAATACCATGTGCTTTGAACATCTATATTAAGATTGCAATGTTGAAAGGGACTTAAAACCAACAAGAATCAACAACAACAACAACAACAACAAAGAACAGGTACTTGTCTTTGACTTTTTTTGGAGGGACTATGATCTCTCATTGGTGATTAACTGTGAATTATGTTATCTATCTTTGACTTTGAGGAATATTCTGTTTTCTCCTGCATGATGTAAGAGTTTATTGACTATTCTTTTTTATGGTTGTCTAGGCTACCTTGCCTAGTGCCATCTATAAACTTATTTTTATTATCTACTTCCTGCCCTGAAGCCTGGGATAAAACTCCATACCACAAGCTCTCTGCAGCATGACCCAACCAGTTTAAGAACAGTAAATTTATAAAGTAACTCATCAAGGCCAACACTGGAAGCAACAATTGAAACCATGTAAGGGAACCTTTCTTGCTAGACATACTATGAAACTCTCACTTCCATTTTCAGGGGAATGACTGAGGCCATTCTACAGAGAAGACAATAGGAACTACTGAGCCTGGGCAAACCAAACTGGTGGCTTTAGTGAATGTCTAGAAGTCAATATGATAGGCACAAATATGATAACTGGATACTTTCCTTTTCTACTCTCTTGACTGTCCTAATTTTGGAAGAACTTCAAGCACATCTATCTCAGTACAAGACTAACGTAGGGCTGTGGTAGACTAGAGTAGTTGGCTCCTTTGAGAACATTCAAACCTATCTCCTTCTGTTTATCCATTGGAGGATCTGAATCTAAAGGAACTTACCTGGCTTTCTTCTATAGAAAAATATTTGGATGACTGACTGAACATTTAAGGATGCTAAAATTGCTGTCTCTAACAATGTGTCACTTCTTTTCAAGGATTACATGAATAATAACAAACTATTCCTGGGTTCACAACTCTATCCTGAAGAAGCTAATGTATTACCCCAAAGTTATTTGTGTTGTTCAACTTCTTTTCCTTATCCATTTAATGCAGCATAATAGACATATAGAATTTTATCATCTGGCATGAAAAATTTAAAACCAATCTTGTTTTGCATATTTTTAAGCTGACTGATGATCTAGTTCAAAAACTCATTTGAAGGTTAAGGAAGTAGTTTTAAAGAGATGGAGAAAGTACACATTAGGGTACATTCCTGATATTGACCTTAGCTATACTGGGAAGTACCACTGTCTAGCTGGAGAGGGAAAAAAGCCATTTTCCATATCCCTGTAGGGGAGAAGTATTTCCAAAGTGTTCCAAGGACATGGACACTCAACTATTAAATAAATAAATGTGTGAATTCTAGGCCCTCTGGAAGACTAGGTAATATTTTCCTTTGTGTGCAAGAATAAAAATGTTCACCATATCAGAAGCTTTAAAAGTATGCACTGAAAATAAACAGCCATTTGATTTGATTTTTTTTCCAAAAAAAAACCCCAAACTTTTTGTTTTTATTATTGTTCATAAGCCATTTCAGGTAGAAAAATATAACATCCCCAACACACTATTATGATGCGGCCTGAGCTTCTTTTCTATTTTCAAAATACTTTGGAGAAAACTGAACATACTCAGAATGTTTTATTAACTAGAACATTTAGTTTAACTAGTTTAATTACTACTCTTTAAAAATTACTATGATCAGTGGGAACTCCTGTGCCTGGTGTCTGTGTGGGAATGCCCTGAGTAGAACACCCACCTGCACCAGCCGCTCAACACCCAGCTTCAAAGTTCCCCAAGGGTCAAGAGAACTGGCAAACAATGGTAATGTGTGTGGTACTCCTGGAGTTTACCTTATAAATCCTTTCAATAGAAGCAGTAGCTAAATATCGCTAGAGAAAGGCCCATTTTTCCTTTTATTCTAAGTCAATTCATAGAGATGGTTTCTGTGGCTCAGGAAATAGTTACCTAATATCCTTCCAGAATAAAAATTCCTCAAGGGAATACACCATGTCTTATGAATGTTAAGTCCCTATAGTTCCTACCACAGGGTCTAAACATATCCTGAATTGAAGTTATTAAACAAACACTGAAGATGTGCATTCTGATTTTACAAGTCAGAAAGTTGCAAAATGTATCCAATGTCTCAAAACATGGAGAGAAGGCTCTAAAATCTCAATCCCATCCAATCCTCCTGATGCATTCAGGTGTGAAAAATAACAGGGTAAGAGGAATGGAAGCCCTGAAACTTCTTTCCTATCTACAAAAGCTTATAGGAATAGCTTTCACAGAGTCTATGTTTTGAAAAATTTCCAACTAGAAAAGGGGACAAGTGGCTTTCTATCTCATAGGTTTTCCTATATTATACTTGCATTTTGAGGTCATGCTTTAACCTTCCAATTACACAGAAAAAAAATGCACCTCTTTAATGCCAGATCACAGATCTACTTCTTGACTCAGTGTACAAGGAAACTCCTAGTGACTAGAAAAGTCTAAGTGATAAACATTTTTTAAGTATGTGCTATTTATTTATCTGTTACAAATATATTTGGACTTTTAACATCCCTTTTTCTAAAATAATTCCATCTGAAATAAAATTTGATTTCTAATTTATTTCTCTACCATCTAGTGAACTTTCAAAATGGGAAGCATGGTTTTTTAAAAAATTACTTGCTAAATATCTAAGTACTCATATATTTTAGAAATAATGAATTGAGATTAAGAAAATTTAGCCTAAATGAAACTCCAAAAGCAACAACAACAAAAAAGTAGTGGCCTCTCCTTTTACTTCTAACTCCCACAACTTTCTAGAAATCTCTGTTAATTACTACAGAGTAATGTGTAAATTAGGTATCAGTCTACTTAGGTAGTACACTTAGAAGACATGAGTAATTAGAGGATCAATGCATCTTATGATTAAGAGCAGACAGCTTCCAGAGGAAGAGAAATCAAACTATACAACATAACAAAAATAAATAAAGAATAATACCATTCCAGCAAGACATATGCACAGAAAGGAAGAGAAAAAAAAATCTAGGACTACTTTAATTGAAAGGGGGGATTTAAAAAAAAATGAGAAAAAATAAAGACATGTTCAGGAAAATATATATATATGGGAGGGAAGAGAGACAGTATGAAAAGTGAATGGAATATATTTCTACTAATGTGAACAAAACATGAGCTATTTATCATTTTACAGAAAGACAGAAAACCCTGTGAAATTAGTTTGAAGCAAATATGTCCTAAATTCAGTCATTTTGCGATATACTTAGAGCAACTGCTGCTATTTTGAAATGAATCCTAGATATTTTTTAATGAAGGTATAAATTTGGAATTTAATGTTCATGGAAATGGCATTAAGAAAACTATTGTTTGGATCATCAATACAAGTTGTCTGACAATTTAAACTTGGAGAATGTAAGGAAATTCCTGTTTGGAAAAGAAAATGTTAAAACATTACAGCAGTCCAACTGGTGGCAAGACTGAATTTTGGTTAAAAATAAAGAATACAACTCTAGCTAGATATCATAGAAGACACAAAAAGAGTATTTTAATTTATTTAGATACTCACAAACTAAGATTAAAAATCCAATTAAAGGGGGCTAGGGTTGTAGCTCAGTGGTAGAGCGCTCGCCCTAGCATGTGCAAGGCCCTGGGTTCAATCCTCAGCACCACATAAAAATAAATAAATAAAATAAAGGTATATTAAAAAATTCATTACTTCATCTCTTAAAAAAATCCAATTAGAGGACAATGCAATAATATAAATAAGGACTAAAATACATGATCCAGTTAATAAAAACTAAAGGAGATTAAAAAATTAAAAAAGGAAAGCAATAAATCATGTAATAAATCAGGGAAAACCTTAAGGAAAAACTGGATAATAATAGTACATCTTTTAGTTATTCTGAAGATCAAAAAAGTTGATGTTTATAAAGCATTTAGAATCACATCGAACATAAAATCCATAATAAATATGACTATTTTACTGGTAATAAAGCCTTATCCTTTCTTGATTTTCCTCTTAATCTTATCTTCTAGCTGGTGTCCAATCACTCTTTTATCATTCTCAAATTATCTGAATATATGGCCTAAGTTCAGTATTCCCCTCCCCCCTTTTTTTCTGACTTATTTCTGAACTAACAGCAGTCTGGCTTCACTAAAGATTAACATTGGTGAGGTCAAACAATAACTGAAAATTTTTATCTTGTCAGATGCAATGGTAGACCCCTGGCATTTATCATGCTCACCTACTCTCTACATTTCATAATTGACATTTTGTGAAACTTTTTCAGCACATTTGGTTTCCATAACCACCTGACCATCTTTTTGTCTAGTGTTTCTTTATATATTGCTGTCTACATTATTGCATTCCCCATTTCCTGTGTTCACCCCTTAAATTCTGGTATTCTTCAGGTATCCATTGTTGACCCAAGGCCCTTTCTCTTTTATATTTTCCTTGTGGTTTAACTCTTATATTTCAAATTATCATCCACAAGCTGCTGAACACGTACAATTGAAAGTTCCACAAGCACTTAGTTCAGTTCAGTACTTCAGTATCTCCAAAGCTAAACTCAATCTACTGTTTCCCTCAATTCTACCTGTACTGATCTAAGTTATGGCTCCACTCTCCATTTAGTCACTCAAGTAAAAAAACTGGAAATAACAATCTGTCTTTCTTCTTCCTCTTCTACATTCAATCATTCATTAATACATTTCAACTCTACTGTTGTGTTTATTCTCCTTCTTTACTACCATCACCCTAGGTCTATGTTCTAATCATCTCTTGCTTAAGCTGGAACAAAAATTTCAAAACTGATCCTCAACCTCCAGTTTGGTCCCTCTATGCCATCATTCATAAAGCTGACTGTAAATGAGAATCCAATGACATTATAATCTAAGTCCTATCTTTCTCCAAGATTGTCCACCTAAAGAATAAAATTCTAGTCCTTTAACATGGAAATCTATCCCTCTACCACATTATCTCTATATTTTTCTCTCCATTTTCAATCAACAGCCACTATGGTTATTATGGAATATGTATATATAAAAGATATTTGCATAGATCTCATATATAATACTGTAATATCTTGATGTAATATTTTATTCATACTTTGAAAATTAAGAAACTGGTGTTGGAATCAACTTGCTTATAGAAATCAAATCAATAGAAATGAAGTTGATAATTGAATCTGAACCTAATTATATTTCTCAATGGAATTTCCTTCAGTCCATCTCATCCCTATTTAGAACCACCAGCATTTAACACATTACCTGGTACATATAATAGCAGTTAATTAAATATTAAACTGAATTGACTGTTGAAAAACAGGAGAAAAGATGGATTACAACATTATAATTATAAAAAGAATCATCCTGCCGCAGACTGAAGAAGAAATAGAGATTGCAGAATTACCTCATAGGTACTATAAATAGAAATAATGGCCCCTGTGGCTGAGTTTGAAAAATAATGTGTCTCTTTTTATCCATTTATATTTGAATTTATTATATAATCTAATGATATAATTTTCATATTATCAAAAGTACATTTAAGACTCCTTTTATTTTTAATTTTTATTTGAATACCTTATTCAAGTGTTTTATTTACTTTAGGAGGAGCAAAACAAAGGGAAATATAAGTATTTACATTGACATAATTTCTCATTTAAGTATATACTGTGTGTTTACATTATGTATTTGTGTGTGATTATGAAAGATATACGCACTAATATCATATATATATATATATATATATATATGCAATGGAAATGCTCAAACTATTTTTTAAATTTATAAATTGATGACTTCAATAATATTTAGGAAACTCATTCATCAGAATAATTGCAAAGCATTTAAAAGATCACCTGGAAACTCTGAGACCCATCAAATAATTTCAATAATTATGAAAAAATACAGTTGTACAGCCAATCTGTATCCCGGGTTGCAACCAAATAAAACTTCAAATAACATACTCATAAATGGTTAAAGAAAAAAGGAATTAAAATGGAAATATTGACAAATCATTAAACACAATGATGAGCTATGGTTATTCAACAATTGGGCTTCTAGTAGTTTCACACCACTGGGCTAGGATAAAACATGCTCTGCTGGCATTTTTCATCTGCCAAAATAGCCATTTGCAATTAAAAATTAAAACTGGCATTACTTCTTTGCAAGTAATTATCAAAAGCTACTGGCTGTCTTCTTTGTTTACACTGTTTCTTGTATCAGGACT
This sequence comes from Marmota monax, assembly GCF_021218885.2. Lineage (NCBI taxonomy): Eukaryota > Metazoa > Chordata > Mammalia > Rodentia > Sciuridae > Marmota > Marmota monax. The sequence continues at coordinate 5,660,983 of NW_026692434.1, read as the reverse complement.
TTATTCCAGTTTGAAATTTTCTTCACATTTTTTTTCTTTTAGGCCATAATAGTCCCAATACTAATATCTTAACACTTTCAACATTAATATTTTCAATGTAGTCCCCAAATATTATGGCATTTCTAAAAACTGATTGGTTTGAAGGGTGTGGAGTATCTTATGTTCCTATTATGAGCTTAATAGAAAGCTGTATAAATTATATAAGATTTCTCTGTACTTAAGGAAAATCAGTGATTTTTTAAGGAATGCAGGGGCAAAAATAAAATACAAATATCAATTTCTATAGATACACACATAATTCAGGACAGAATATATATCTAAATAATAAAGCAATTCATTGGGTCTAATGCATTCTGGTAGAGTGGCCAATAGGGTGAAATTCCATCTTCCACAAGGGAACCAATAGTGTATTTTGGAGATCTGGGGTGTCCCTCTGTAAATCAGCAGGCACGCATGAAGTATATTCTATGTGGCAGGCACTGCTCTGGGTGACAGTAAGATGGCAGTGAACAGAAAAACCCTGCTTTTAATGATTGTGTGTGTTGGAGAGGAGAATCAATAAACAGCTTTCTCCCCCAAGAAGAGGAGGAATGTGTTCTCCTTAAGGAAGACTTGGGAAAAATCACCTTGGCTACTATGCAGCATAGATCTTGGGGAGTTCAGAGTGAAGAGAGAGCAACTGGTTAGAAAGCAACCCTCCAGCTCAGAGATGAGGAGGGGAAACACAAACTATACTAGGAAACTTTTTATTCCAAATACTCATTTCATTTTTGATAGCATATTAGACTCAACAATATCTTCCACCATCTCAGTTGGATCCCACATATTGTTGTGCCCATGCACAGGTGAAGATAAGGAGGACCAAAAGTCTAACGTGTCTTATTTCAAGTCACAAAGCTACCTAGTTGAAAAGCTGGGAGCAGAGCATTAGTGTCCTATTTCTAGCCCCATATCTTTTCCCTTTAACTGAATCATCAGTAGCTTACCTCTAACTAAACTGAAAACACTTGATAGTTCCTTCATCTCATCCTTCACCCAAATCTCTTTTGTGTAAGGCTTCCAAGGAAAATTATTTACTTACTCATTAAACAACCATCTCTAGATACTAGAGAACTTACTAGGTACTTGAGATTCAGAGATAAGTAGGAAATTTTAGTTCACCCTCCTGCTGGACAGAGAAAGTATCCCATGATAATAACACAGTAGGTAGGAAACATCATTATGATGACACTTCTAGAGTGCCATGGAATCTGAGTCAAGAGGCACCTAATCCATCCTGGAAGACTGTCTAGAAGTGTACCCAAAAGGAAGCCATTCCTGCATTTTGTTTAAGAACAAGCAAGCAAACAAACGAAAACCAGTAGGAACTGGAAAGCCAGAGTGCAAGAAGTGAGAAAGGTCCAAGAACACAGATGAATAAAGGAACAGTGGTGAGACACAAGAGGAAGAAGTTTGGTAAGTCTTGGGACCAGGGTGCATATTAGAGAGGAGTGGCTGGAATGAGGCCAAAGAGATGGGCAGAGGTTCTCCTGAGCTGTTCCAAGAAATCTGGAGCTCAACTGACACTACTGTGTCCATTTTTCCAACTCTAAACACCCCTTAGCCCACTGAAATCATATTTTTTACCCCACCAATCCACTGAAGCTGCTGTCTCAAAGGCCATCGGCGGTCTTCTTTGTTAACAGTCCAATGAAGTCTTATCCAAATTTTTAGTCCTTTCTTCAGCAGCAGAAACTACTAACCGTAACTTCCTTTTTGTATGATCTTCTGTTATAGTTTGGATATGAGTGCCACCCAAAGACTCGCGTGTTCAAGGATTGGTCCCCAATGTAGTAATGTTTAGAGGTGGGTATTTTGGGGAGTGATTATAATATCAGCTGTGCTCTGACCTCATCAATTAATTAATCCACGGAGGACATATCAAACTGGTGAAAACAATCTGCCAATTCTCTATCTTTAACATTTTTCTTATTATTAATCCACTGAGGACGTCATCATTGATGGTATTATTGGGACATGGTAGAAAATGTAGTAGTTGGGACCTAGTTGGAGGGAGTGGGTCCTTGGGGACATACCCATGGAAGGAATATATTATCCTTGGTCCCTTCTTCTTTCTCTGCTTTCCGGATGCCATGAGGCAAGAAGCTTTCCTTTGCCACTCCTTTCTGCCATGCCCTTCTGCCATGCCCTTCTGCCATGATGTTCTGTCTCACTTTAAGCCCAAAGCAATGGAGCCAGCCAACCATGGACTGAAATCTCCGAAACCATGAGCCAACTAAGTCTTTCTCCTTTAAGTTGTTTATGAAAGGTATTTTGGCCACTACAATGAAAAGTTAACCAAAATTTCCATTATTTTTAGAAAGATAAGATCTCCTGGCTTTTTCCTTGGCCTTTGGGTTGCTTTATCATGGGTTTTCCAGGTTTTTCTTTGGAGTCTTACTGTTCCATTCACTATTTGATGTTAATGTTCCCAAGACTGTCCTCCACCAGTGCATTTCCTGGATTATTTCATATTTTCTGCTCCTTGCTTTAATTACCATGAAACTGCTACAGGCTTTCAAATCTAAATGTGTGATTAGGCATTTAGATTAAACTCCAATTTTAAATGCATTCATTCATTCAAAATTATCTTTATTGCATACCCTTTATGCAGGAATAGTTTTGGTTGCTGATCCAAGACCCACTGGAAAGAGATTAGTTCATTGCTATGTTCCTGCAACTAATACTCTCCACCTGAATAACACAAAAATATCTTCAAGTCATGCCCAAATGTGAACTCTTATTTTCATGAATATGTGCCTTTCATGTTAGTGAAGGGCACACTTCCACTCCCTAAATAATCCAGGTCAGAGTCATCCTGCTCATACCACATATCAAACTGGTGAAAACAATCTGCCAATTCTGTATCTTTAACATTTTTCTTATTAAACCTTTTTTTTTCACAGTTAACTGCCTTAATTCTTAGGCAATCATCTCTCATTTTTCTAGAACAGTCCATTGCACATACTAGAGAGCCAAGACACATTTGAAGAACAAATTTATGAATAAAAGAATGCAAGAATGAATGGAAATTTCAGAACTGCTACCACCTAATTATAGTCCACACCAACTCCATTTTGAATCCTCCAGTTCAGTTTCCAAACTGGTAAAATGGAGGTATTTCCAAAATTCATATTCAATTAGATTGTTCCCATGGTAAACTTTTCTTTACTATTCATTGACCAGTACTGACTATAGGATAAAAACCAGACTCTATGGACAGCATCTGAGACTATCAAAAGTCACATACATGCCTTTCCCTAAACCCTCTTTTCTTGCTGCTGTCCTCAGCTTGCACATACTTTAAAAAGTAAATATGTTGGTTCACAATTCCATATCTCTTCTCCACCAAGATTGCTCATTTCCCCCTTGATTTATCCACTTGAAAATTAACAACTCATTTGGACAAACTTGGCTCATGCCTCATTTCCCCTTCATTGACTATGCTGAGCTTTCTTCTTTCTCTCCTACACTTCTATTTTACCCACAAATCTTTCTAACCTGCCTCCTCTGTAACAGCACCAGTAATACTGTTTCAAACTTGTTCTCATGTTTGTAATCGCCCCATGGTGAAATTTTTCCCTTGAAAGTGGAGGCCTCTGTCTCATTAATTTGTGAATTAGCACCATTAGACATTCAAAAATTTATAGATGGATAAATAGATTAATGAATAAGTAAACAACATGGGTCACAGAAATATTTTAGGAAAGGCAATGATATGATATGATTTGCATTTTAAAATTAAGACTGTGGTATCAGAGGGAAAGCAAGCTATGAACAGATGCCAAATGATTAGGTAGGAGAATATTATAAATTATTAATATTACAAAAAGGTTTAGAAAAACAGGAAGAAATAGTAGAAATAGCAAGAGAAAGAGGAAAATATTTTCAAAAATATTAGTGAAGAAACAGAATTTAATGTCTATTTGGATGGCTAGCAAGAGCAAATATGAGAAAAATGATATGGGAAATATGAGAAAAAATGATGACTTCAGGTGCCTAGCTTGGGTAGCTGAACTATTTCTTCTATTTTACTCACAATTACTATCATGTTATAAAACCAGTCAAAGATATATTTGACAAAGTGATGAGTCAGATATCTGTACAACATTGTTTGCTGTGTAATTTCTCAGAACCACCTTTGCTGTATCAATGTAAATTTATATAGGGAACCCCATCATGTATTTCTCTGCCTCCACAGTTATTCTTCTAAAACTTTCCTTTAAAGGGGGAAATTAAAAAGGGACAAACAACATTCAAAGAAAGAACCTCATAGTTCAATAGCTCAACTACGAGAAACAGATAGAAAACATGGCTGACCAGTAAACAGCAGTAAGGGTACACATCTCCTACACTCCACTACTTTATAGATTGAAAGAAAATATTTAAATTAAGTCATCTTTTATGGTCATGCAATCAGTAGGCTAGGAATGTACTACTGAAACCATACTCTATACTATTAAAATATAATAACAATGATGATTTTTGTATATTTAACAGAAATTTTCTTTACCTGAAGCATAACTTTAAACATACCCTTGTTTCTTGGCAATGAAAACACTGATCTACCAAGTAAATTCATCCCTGAAGTACCTCATTAATCACAATGCACTTGTTCTTGGCAGGAACCTTAATATGCTACAAACACTGTTATTAAAGTAAGATTTGGGGATTCCCAGGCTGGCAAGAATTAGTTAGTTACACCTCTCTAGAAAGTATTTTCTTATAATTTCCTGTATAATTAATGATCTTATTAGGCTTACAGATCAAAGCAACTTTGCTTTATTAATTTAATATGTATAAAGTCCAGTTATTCAAAACTCATTCAAACTCATAAGCAGCAATTGCCAATGATGGCCTCTTTTCCTCAGGGTCTGCTGTAGTTGCATACAATCTCCCTGGATATGACACTATCCATTCTATTTGTATGCTGATGTGTATCTACCACCCCTATCTAACTGCTCAGAAATTACAGTTTCAGTCTCTAGAGGTGTATAACACTAAAGTTTACATCAGCAACACCATATTAACAATTTATTCCCTACCTACCACTAAAGACACAGCTAGACTGATAAAGCCTGATGAGTAGTGTCCAACTTTTAATCTTTTAAAAAATAATTCATCAAAATGTGTAAAATTTCTGTAAGCCCACAAAAACTTGTTAAGCACCAGGATATTAAACAGAAAATATTGCACTATGAGAAATTCTCATACATGTTGGAGAACAATGCTTAGGAGATACAAAGTAGGTTCTCCCATCAGAGTTGTCTCTAACCCTCTCTGAATTATGTAGTGTATAATTTATCAAAACTGAAAGGCTATACATGCTATGTATCATATTGAGAATTCAAAGCAATGAATATTTTGAGCCTATTGTTAAAAAATAATTTCCATACAGTGTATATTTGCTGCCAAATCGAGCATCATTGCTGCTAAAATTTTTTAGTGTATCTTGACACGTCAAATTAATTTACTAGGCTGGTTAAATAATAGGATTAATTATATATCAAACCAGAGGTGATGAACATGTAAAGTGTCAGGAGTGTTTCTTTATGTCTATCATTAATTACAGTATCCACATGTAAATCAATGTGAATTAGTGAGTAATATGTTATACCTTTTAATGTAATAATGATGCAACACAACATTCTCCTTGTGTATTTTGTAAAATGGAAAGTTGGCTGGAATATTCTACCTAGTCCTACACATTCATATCAGTCTGGGACTGTAAAATTTTCCAGACACCGGGGCCCCACAGATTGTAGACTCAACCAATTTCCTGATTTCTACGTGGTCAAATTTCAGGTTCGCCTATTTACAAAACCATTCCCTTCTTCCACGTTATTAAAAGAAATTCCAATATTGGTGCCAATGCTTCATCCCAGATGAGGGATGGATAGATAGATGATAGATAGATAGATAGATAGATAGATAGATAGAAAACACACCTCATTCTAAAAGAAACATAGTTCGTGTATTCCAAACATATTTTATTAGGAAACAATGAACAAATCAGTGAGTGCCTGCGACTTTCCCTATGGGTCTCCTAAGGCTGACATGTTTATATATCATTTTAACATAAAGGATCGGGGCGGGACACTAAAAAAGAAGAAAAGAAGAAAAAAAAAGGAATGTATTAGAGTGTGAAAGCATAAAAACAACCATAATATGTCCAGATAAATCTAACTCTTAACAGGAGATTGAATGAATGGACGTTGTGGGAAAAACAGTAGTAAACTTTAAAGCCACTGAAAGGTTTTAAATGCCTAAGGGAAAAATAAACATTTGCTTCCAATCATTTTCTCATTAAGCATTCTCTGTTAGATGGCAAACGCTAACTTAAAACCCAGGCTTTGACTTGGCGCCTTACACGCCGACCTAACCCACAGCCTGATCCCGGTCAAAGACAGCTCATTTGCGCTTCAGCTAATAGCACCTTGGCCCCACTACCGCGCCGCTGGTCTCCCATCGCCCGCGCCACCAGCCCTGGCCACAGCGCGGGAGCGTTGCTTCGCCCGGCCCGCTAGCCGCTAGCCTCTTCTAGGCCTTGACCACCTTCTCTGAGGCAAGAAGGGCTACACACACTGACAGATTTTCCGTTGGTGGTAGCTGTGGTGGTGGTAAGGCGTGTTTCCGGGCGCACTTAAAACCTAGCAGATTTCTCCAAGTAGCAGCTTCCCCTGCTCCGCCCCTAGGACTTAGGACCCAGCCCTCGCTGCCTCCTCTCTCAACCCGGTCCAACCCTGCCATCACCTCCTAACCTCTCCCATAGACTTTCAAGCCTCACACGGACTCGTGTTCCCCCGGTGCATATCCCAACTCCTGGGCGCCTGGCTCAGTTGAAGTTTATGTATCTCAGGACCTAATTACTCCCAATTACTGTTTAAGCTGAAGTCACGCATCCGCCAGGATCCCGCCCCATGCCTCCCTGAAGCTGCAGGGCACTTCATTGGGTGCCCTCGGGGAGAAGGTTCAAACTGGGAGGTGGGAGAGGTGGAGCTGCGGGAGGTGGAAGGCTCCTGGAGGAAGACCACAAACACGTGCAAAGAAATAAAAACCACCACGTGTGCGCGCGCGCGAGAGTGTGTGTATGTGTGTGTGTATACACGCGTGCGCGCGCGTCAGGTCAGGGCGCGGGCGCCAAACCCGCCGCAGGGGGCCAGGCGCAGGGGCTTCTCGGAGCAGGCGTGGCGGGAGCGCGCGGGGGGCGCGGGTACTTACACGAATGCGTGGTAGATGAACGCCCAGCCGCGGGGTCTTTCCAGCACGTTGTAGAGATAGTTCTGCACTCGCCGGTACTTGACGTTTCGCCGGCAGCTCTGGCTACTAGTGTAGGAGAGCGGCTTCCCCAGCAGGCTCATCCGGGCCCCCTGCTTGCCCCGGCGGCTCTCCCTCAGGCCGCCGCCGCCGCCGAGCGCGGCCGCGCGGGTGCCCAGCAACAGCAGGCCGTCGCCCCTGGCGGCCGCGGAGTTCAGCAGCACTCTGCCCCGGCCGGACTCCACATCCTTCATGCCGCTGCCCAGGCGCCCCCCGCCCGCCGCGGCCACCGCGCTGCTCTTCACCCAGAGCCCGGCGGCGCCGCCCTCCTCTCCTCCCGCGTGGTGGCGGGGCATGGCATCACCACGGGCACCGGGAGGGGGGTGCCAGCGCCTGCGGCGGGGGCAGTGGCCTCATGTGCGCCGGCGGGTTTGAAGGAGGAAGCCGGCGGCCGACGGGGCGCCCGCGTGCCAGAGACCTCCGAGCCGGGGGCGGGAAGCAGGCAGCCAGCAAACCACCGGGTCTTTGGGGCGGGGGCCGAGGGGGGTGTGCGGAGGAGGCCGAAGAGTCTCAATTTCTAGCAGCCTTTAGCTTCGAATTCGAAATCCGAAGTGTTTGGGGCGTCACTTTGAGAAGGTTTATCTTGCTCCCTCTCATTCCCGTGGCTACCACTCCCTCCTTCCCGAAGCGGCCCCAGGCCTGGAGCGGGGGTGTGAGGGGCGCTCCTAGGCGCGCTCCCACGCGCGCACACCCGACCGCAGGCTCCCCCTTTCTTCTCTCCTTCCACTCCCCACGCCCAGACTGTCTTCCCCCTCCCCCCACGGAGAACGGGCCTCCTGAGCCAATCTCCGGGGCAGGAGTTTGATTTGGTTCTCCCCAGGGATCTGGAGCTGTCCGGAAGGTTAAGTCTGCCGTGTGCCCTGTGGAGAAACTGGAGATGCAGGTCGCTGCGCTCACCCGCCGCTAAGCCGCCGCCGTGCCAAGTCCTGACATCCTTCTTCAGGGGGTGTGAACTGGAACTGCCCTGACCTGCCCTCCAGGTACTAGCTAGCCCGTTGGAGGAGATCGGGGCAGCGCTCCGGGCAGTGGCGCCTGGGTTCCCGCGCAGGGAGCAAGTCTTCGGTATTTCAGTGGGCACAATCGAAAGAAACTGTTGCCTAGTCCGCCAGTCAGGGACCCGGCTTCCCTCGGCTCACTCCAGCCTGCAGGCTGTGACTTTCCATCCTAGCATCCGACAGCATGCCCGCGAGTAACTGAACATCCTTCCCATCCCAGGGGTGGGGTGGAGGGGGGGGCGTGAAACTCCAAAGTGGCTTCTCGGCGGTGAGCGAGTTGCCCGGGGCTCCGCCTGACAGCCAAGGCTGGGAGAATGAACTCAGTTCCCTCCGTCAAGAAATTTCCATTTTAATCCGAGAAAGTCATAAAACTGCTAAGTCTCAGCAGTGGCGACAGTGGCCCCAGTGTCTGGGAGAGGAGTTCCAGAGAGTGGGAGCCCAGGGCGCGCCACCTTACCCCCATATGCTGTATTTTACATGATTAGAGACGTGCAGTGAGGAGCCACCGGTTGGGTCTCCCACCACCTCTGGCACCTGGGCGGCCCAACACCCACGCTTTTGGTGGAGTGGGAGGCCACAGTTCCTCTGGCTTTCAAAAACAGTGTCGGTAATAAAACATCGCCTTCAGCTTAAGGATGCCAGGCTTGGGGACTTCTTCCAAGAGAGTAGCTTTCCTTTCAAATATGAAAGAAAACAATCACCAAGTTAAGCCCAACTAAGCTTCCACCTCAACCATGGCAGATAGTTGCAAGGTGGGTTGTTCCGTGTGACTTCCTTCCTTAAATCTAAACCAATAATAAGGCAAAAGTCTTACTTCAGCTGTCCCCGCCCTTCCTCGAGATAAATACTCTACCAACTCCCTCTGATACAGACACCCACGCCTGCGGCAACTATTTTCTGCTTTTGGTAATAGCTTCATTTAAACGATTTGTTTTTATTTTTTATTCTTATCGCTCCTGGTCACCTCAGGACCTCGCTTTCCCCCCAAGCTTCTGAGCAGCAGGCACTAGCTCCCAGCTCCGTGCAGCTGGCAGCGGTGCCACGTGACTGTGAGCCAGGCACCAACACTCAGAGCCACTCTTGCTTTCCCCTAATACACTTCACACCCACGCACTGTGGAGGTGCGAGAGAGATTGCTCCGTGCCCTGCCATTCTGGGCAGATGCAGATCGCGTTCTGGAATGAGCTTTCCAATCCTAGAGCTGCGCGGGGACCCCGACTGAAGGCGGGGGGAGTTCGCTGTTCCTATATTTAGATTCCCCATGGAGTTTCTGTGCAGGGGCTTTCAGGGTGAAGGATCTAGAGACTTAAAATGACTCGTGTACCCGCTTTAAACTTGAAAACCAAGGTTTTTCGCAGGCAGTAAAATGAAAACCACTTCCTCTAAACCAAGCTGTTTTCCTTGTTAGACTTCTACTACAGCGGTCAGGTTACTTCCATCTCATGTCGCAGTTGGGCAGGAAGTCTCAGGAACGCGAGGCACAGGGACATGTTTCTCTGGAGGAGAGCCAGCTGCTTAATTTTCAAATAATGCTTTCCTGGGGCGCAACAATAATACTAGTGAAATTGTGATGCTGATTGAGTAAATCCCAATAAACCTTTAAAAAATTAGCTCTGCTGATTGGTAGGGATTTAGAGCTTAGACACACAGCACAGAGATGGGGATCCGCCCATGTATTCACCAATACTTAGTGTGAGGGTTGCTAGGAACCCAGAAACCTCGCTTCCCCCTTAAACGTTCCTTCCATTAGGTTTGCATCTTCAAAAGGGGTGGTCAGACAAAACAGCACACAATTTGGCATCAAACACCTCTGCCTGCTCCCACTGGGGAAGACTGGTCTAGCTCCAAACCATAACCATCCTATCTTTCCATTCCCAGGAAAGAAAGGCCAAGTGAGGCTGCTTCTCCGAGAGATTCTTTGTGCCATATTTTCTTTGCCACCCACTAACTTTCCTGGATAGACAGGAATTAACTTTGGGGGAAAATAAAGTGTTGGTGATTAAGCTTTTGTTGTTCCTTTGAATACAGATGTTGCTAGGAAACCGATTTTTATTTTTTATTTTTTTGCTGAAATATCAGTAAAGAGGGTAGGCATAGTGATCCATGAGTAAAACAATATAGTATATAGTCTACGCATATAATCATATTAGAGCATTATGAAGAAATAAAGTTAAAGGTAATGAAAACCAGATTTTTCAAAGGCAAATGTTAATTGTTAGTACACAGTTTGTGAGTACATGGGCCTTTCCTATCCTTTGAGATGGATTTACTTTTACCCATTCCTTTTCTACAAATTGTGTGATGCCTTTCTGAAATTAATGATCCTGGAAATTTACTCTCTGAAGTCTGTATGAAGGTGATTTCAATTGAGCATAATTAGAAATATTTGATTTCAATGTGTTTCATATCCTATTGTATTTTTCTTCTGAAAGGTACTCTGGAGTAGTAATATTGAAAATGCAATACATGAGCTAGAGAAGCACACAAAGACTTTCAGTGCCTGCAAAGGAGACAGGATAACTAGATCTGGTCTGGGTTCACAAAAATGTCAGTGACCCCATTCTCTCTTTCTTTCTTCTCCATGTCCTCCAATTTCCCCCAGTCCTTTCAACACAATGTATACTACCATCAAATGGTGTTCATAGTTCTGATGAACAGGTGTAAGTGCCGCTGTTAAGTAATACAGGGGCACTTTGTTATGGTGTGAGATTCCTGGGCTAATCAAAGCAGTAAGAATAAACAGAATCATTATACCTTAGAGCAAAAAATAACTAACTATTGCAAAAATGAAAATTCATGGTTGGCTTCTGTTCAACAATTTGCCATGTAGTCTTGGAGTAGAACTGAAGACTCTAAACTTCTAACTAGAGTGTCCTTTAAGCTACATCATTCTTGTTAGTCTTTATTACCCTTCCTTCAAATCATAAACCAATAAGCAAAGCAGTTATACTTTCTTACTTATGCTTCTATTAGTGTATTATAGTTACACATAATAGTTTGGTTCATTTTTACTTAATCATACATGAATGAAATTTAATCTGCTCTATTTCAGTCCCCAGTATTTCCCTTACCTCCCTCTGTTCTCCTTCCTCTACTCTGCTGGTCTTCCTTCCATTTAGTTATTTATTTTTAATTTGTGATTTATAGATATACATAAAGGTGGAATTCACTGTGGTATATTTATGCATGCACATAGTGTAATTTTGTCAAATTCATTCCACTTTTCCTCCCCTTTCCTGTCTTTTCTCCCTCCCCTTCATTCATCTTCTTCAACTCCACTGGTCTTTCATTTACCTTTATCCACTCACTCCCTATTTTTTCTCCTTAGTTTGCTCTAGTTTCTAAATATAAGACAAAACTTGTGACTTTCTGAATCTGGCTTATTTCACTCAGAATAATGTTGTCCAGTTTCATCCATTTACTAGCCCAAATGCCATAATTTTTTTTTCTTCTTTATGGCTGAGTAAAACTCCATTGTGTGTGTGTGTGTGTGTGTGTGTGTATTTTTCCTTAATCCATTCATTTGTTGAAGGGCACGTGGGCTGGTTTCATAACTTGGCTAATGGGAATGTGCTGTTACAAACATTGATATGGCTGTATCACTATAGTATATGGATTTTAGTTCTTTGGGGTAAATACTGAAGAGTAGGATAGTTGGATCACATGGCAGTTCCATTCTTAGTTTTTTAAGGAATTTCCATACTGTTTCTGGAGTAGTTGTATTATTTTGCAGTCCCACCAATAATGTATGAGTTTACTTTTCTCCCCATGTTATTTGTATTGTTGATGACAGCCTATATTGTTGATTCTGACGGGAATGAGAAGAAATCTCAGTGCAATTTTGATTTGAATTTCCCTGATTGCTGGGAAAATTGAACATTTTTTTATGTTAGTCATTTGTGTTTATTTTTTCACAAAGTGTGTTTAATTCTTTTGCCTACTTATTGATCGGGTGGGTTGGTTATTTATTTATTTATTTTGGTTTTAAGTTTTTTGAGTTCTTTTTATATTCTGAATATTAATTCTCCATCAGAGGATTAGCCTTCAAAAGATTTTCTCCCATTCCATAGATTCTTTCTTCATGCTTTTAATTATTTACTTGTGTGTGCAGGAGCTTTTAAATTTGATGCTGTCCCACTTGTTGATTCTTATGGTATGCTTTGTAGGTATCTTATTGTAACCATTTGTTTAGAAATCATATTCGCCTCCTAATATTTTAAGTGTATCAGTACAATGTACCACAGTACCACTTTTTTTTGTAAATCAAGAATTGTTATCTTTAAGAGATATGATACAAGCTTCACAAGAAGTCTCTCCAACAGAGAATCCAGGACAATTTCAGAGATCCTCTGAGGCTGGCCAGATTGAACAAAGGTGGCAACACAATCAGAATCTCAGGCCTACATCACACAGCCAATGAGGTATGGCCCCTTCAGAACAGCATTTTCACTAAGGATACAGAAAAAATGTATGTGTGAATATGTGTAGCTGTAAGGAAAATGCTGGTAGGAGCGCAGAGAAATAGTGCTTCAAAAAGAAAGCACTTCAACAACTTAGTGAGACCCTGTCTTAAAACAAAAACCAGAAAAGGTCTGGGGATGTGGCATAGTAGTGGTAAAGTGCGCCTGGATTAAATCACAATCACCTATAACAAAATTTTCTTTAAAAATAAGGAAGGAAGAGGAACAGAGGGAGGGAGGGAAGGAAGGAAGGGAGAGATCCAGAGAGAGATGGAGAAAGAAAGAGGAAGGAAAGGAGGGAGGGAAGGAAGAAGGAGGGAAAGAAGGAATGAAGGAAAGAAAAGAGCCTCAAAAATTCTGTTTTATTTCAGTGGCTATCAAAATTTATTTGACTAAGAATTACTAAAATATTATGCTGATCACTTTTTTCAAAGAAAAATAATAGCAAACACTTAGTATTTGTTCAGAATGTGGTGGGTACTTTGGCTTAAATAATTATTTCACTTGATTCTGACAATAACTTCAAAAGCATAAACTACAATCATACCCAATTTATAGGAGAAGAAACTCAGGTTAAGATAGTTAATAATTTTTGAAACTGGCAAGAGTTGAGCCTATACAGTCAAACTTATGATTATTATTATTTAGTACAAAAACAAAGTTTTAGCACAAAAATAAAACCCGGATTTTAACTAGTGATCTTATTTTAACTTTTGAAATTAAAACATAAACAACTGCATCTTTGTAGTTTCTCTTTACAAATGAAAAAGTATTGGAAAGTTTCTCTGTGTTGTTTTAAAGCAAAATTGGGGGTTTCATTTCAAACACAGAAATAGCTTCAATTTCCTTTTCACTTTTCCTGTGGCTGTAAGGGTTTCAATGTGTTTATACTATTTTTATTGATATATTAAAAACAGTCCTGAGCCTCACAGTATGAATTTCTTGAGATTATGTTCACATTTTATTTTTCCTAATGCTATTTTCTGTTTTACTAATAAAACCCTATTTATTGTATTTGTCTGTACCTGATTTAATTTTTTTTTCTGGCATGTTCGTATGACAGTATGACTATCTTTTAGTCAGCTATTTAAACACATCATTCAGGAAGTACTTTGAATAAGTTACTTGATCTTTTTAAGATCCATATATTTAGAAACTGAGTAAGTTGAAACAGAAGATCTCCTCTGAGCTAGTGTCCTGGAAAATTTTGTTATAATTCTGTGCCCTCTAGTGGTACTTACATTTTACCATTATTTTTCCAAGTTAGGGAAGCATCCTTTATGAGGCTCCCAAAACATATTCATCCCTTCAATGGGCAATCGGTAATCATCAGGTGCAATACTAGCAGGACTGTTACAGAGGTGGGAAATATACCTTATCATGTTCACAGACTCGTGTGAGAGATGGATAAACAAGTAAGTAATTATAATTTGGTGATGAGTTCAGAGAGGTTTATACAAAATCTCATAGGAACCTGTGGAGGATTTCTTGAAGAATGTAATAAATGAGCTAAGTCTTAAAGAATAACTATGATGAATACTGAAGACAGAGCACTCAAAGAGAAGACATTTGAGGAAACATGCAATCTGGAGAGCTGATCATGCTTTGAGAATGGTGAGTAGTAGGATTCTACTGGAGTGCAGTTACATTTTTAAGATGTATCTGTAAGGAAGAAGCAGGAGAAGTAGGGCAGGACTCTATGGCTAAGGGTCTGGGCAAAACTTTGGATTTTATCCTGACAAATTGAGAGCCACTGGAGAATCTTAAGCAAGAGACATGTCACACTCTTATTTCTACTTTCAGAGAAAATGTTGATGTGGATTGAGCACCCATGAGAGGTACACACTTCTCTAAGACAGGGGAACCAAAGATAAAATGGTACAGTGTTTATGTTGAAAGTTAGTGAGAGCTCCCTAACAATCCAAGCCCATATCCTAAACCTAACTTCCAATTTTCAGGCATGAGTGTCTGAGTAGGTAGTGGTATCACATACATAATTAGGAGAGATTCAAGGGGAGTTCATCTGGGGAAGGAAAATATATTGAGTTGAATTGGCGTTGAGTTTGATGCCAATTGGTAGTTGAGATGTTGGATTGATGGTTGTATAAACAGATCTGCAGCTTGCAGAGAAGTGAGTTTAAATTTGAGAATCATTAACATATTTATAGGGTGAAATCAATAGGTTGAGATCAGATTACCTGAGGAAGTATGTTTTAAAAGGAAGAAACCTGAAGGCCCATCCCTGATGAGCACAAGTACTTAAGATATGGAAGCTAGCAGCTCCAGCTTAAAAGAAAAATCCTGTAAAGAATTTGGAATTTTGGATTTATCAAGAAAAATGTAATTTGAAGAAGTTGCTTTTGTTTTATTCCCGAATTATAGAAATAAAAATCAGGTTTGAGTGGAGAGAGGAAAAACTTGAAGATGAGGGAGTGAGGGTAGTTATTTTGAAGGTAAGGAAGAGGAAGTAGCAAGCAGAGCGCTTGGGTCTGAGGAAGACTCTAGACAAAAAATACAATGGTCATCCACCCAAGACCTGAATGGCTGCTTCAGCACTCTCATAGGTCCTGGCTGAGTTAGCATAGGCATTTGAATAATTGAGTGACAATTTTGATTTATACTATTTCACTTTTAATTGTGAGGTTTGAGACAACTTAAATATCTTCTGAGTATATGCAGTATGATATTTTTTAACAAAAAACACCATTTTATACCTAACATTTTCCAAAAAGTTCAAGTTGATAAAAACACATTATTATGTTTAAATTATCATGATAAAAATTTGTGATGGATAAACTGTACATTTTTGCTTAATTTTAGCTATAATAAGAGGCTGAGGAACTGACTGGATCATTCAGGAAAAAAAAATTGTTCAACAGGGTTATCAAAATGTATTGCTAGGAGCTAGAAGAGATACTCAGAGTCCCTCAGGTAGGTCAGGAGTTGGCAAAAGCAGAGACGTTCAAGTTCTTGGAGTTTCAACGTTTAGTTTTTTCCTTTTGTATATGAAGTTTCTGTGTAAAATTATATTAGTAGAAAAGTTGTTAAAAATTATGATTGAAAACTACTCAACAAAAGAATGTGCCTGTTTGTTGGGATACTTAGAGTAGCACATCCTACCCTTTTGAGTTGTGGCTCATAAACAAAATGACAGATGAATAGCCTACTGGAGCAAAAGGAGAAGGCCAATGACAGAAGTGATAGGCTTGAGATTCTGGCCATCCTGAGTTCTACAGCACTCTGGGTGGACTGTAGATTATGGCAAGAGTTAGGATCAAAATGCTACAAGAACAAACCAAACTTCTGGTAGGAATCTTGTTAGTTAAAAGAGCTAATTTAGAGCAAGAGGCTAATATGCCTAGCAGGAAGAGCAGAGGAAAGTGGGGTTTCCACCAAGCTGCAGTTTGCCTGTGTAAAATTTTGAGAAGATACAACAAGATAAGTTCAATGAAGTAGAGGTAGTATTACTTCAATGTGTTTTCAAGGTAATTGTTTTTGCTTTTGCATGATATTTTGCACTTGAGGCTGAAGCATATTGAGAAATAGAGGGACAAAGCTGATAATTATTTTAAGGAAGAAGATGTTTCTTAATGTGAATAGGAAGATCAAAAATGAGGAAGAAGCTAGGGAACAGTAGACACAATATTGTTTTGGGTAATGAGAATTGAAAATGGAGAAATAAGTAACAATAAGTATTTAAGTATTTAAAAATGTGTTTGTATTAGTGCATTATAATTTACATAATAGTGGGTTTCATTATGCAATATTTGTACATGCACATAACATAATTTTGGTCTATCTCATTCTTAGTGCCTTCTTTTTCCTTCTCTTCTTGCCTTTACCTGATCTGCTTGATGTACTCTACTGATCACCATTGTTAGTAGTAGTAGTATTAACCTTATTATTATTTTAATTAGTGCATTAAAGATATTTTAAAATATGCTCAGAATTTGGAGTCAGAAAAGCATAAACTATGGGACCTGGTTCCTAAATCTCACTAAATATGCATTTGACAAATAATAATATGTAGACAACAGGGATTTTGTGAGGATTAGTGTAATAGTTTATGTAAGGGCCTTAGCAAAATGTGGACTCATTCGGGAGTGGGCTGTCACTCAGAGGCAGAGCGCTTGCTTAGCATGTGTAAGTCAATGGGTTCAATCCTTAGCACCACATAAAAATAAACACATAAAATAAAGGTATGCTGTCTACTTACAACTACAAATAAGTGAATAAATAAATAAATATGTGGACACATGCTAAGTGCTCAGTAAATGTTGACTACTGCTACTTATATTCATGCTTATCAAGATTTATTTTGGATCCAACCTGTGAGTAGCCTGTAATTTGAAATGATAGCTGATTAATTTTTTAAACATCAAATTTTCTAATTGTTAACATTTGGCTAAATGTTAACACTTAACAGTCACAAAAGATTAGAAATATGAACTTATAAAAAAAGAGTAAACCTTACAATAACGCAGAAGTGAAACTTAAAATTTTGCAGATGATTGCTTCCAGGGTACTATTGTATTTAAATTTAACCGAGCATGTATTTACTATTGTGAAGTTTAAAAACAAATGAAAGCAACTATACCTGATAATATACCAGGCTATACATTCATGGATATATATTTTATTAAATGTTACCAGGCATAACAAAACAAAGGAAACCTTAATGTATATAGCTTTGGGATGTTACTCTGCTTCTAACAACTATATTCAAGTGGTATTCCTTTCTCTTTAAAATATATATTTTAGATGTCTGACAATATGGTTGAATTCATTACTCCAGAATATCTGTGAATTTATGATTCTAGAGTGTCTCTGGATGACAGAGGTTTGAGAATTGATGTAATTCTTAAGAAAACAAAAAAGCATGCTTATAATTTTGCATACAACTTAGAAGATTCACTGACCATTGGAAATAATTAGTAAAACCTGAGGTTTGTGGTTCTTAGATTATGAGAATATTATTATATTTTTCTTAAAAACATTAATTTAGTTATTTATGTTTCATGTTTGCAATGGGGGTATTAACATCTAGATCATGGGATTTTGTGAGGATTATGTGTAATATTTTATGTAAGGACCTTAGCAAAAACATGAGACAGGGCCCCCATATGTTGTCCAGGCTGTCCTCAAACTCTTTTGCTCAAGCAGTCCTTCTGATTCAGCCTCCCAACTAGCTGGGACTACAGGCATGTGCCACATGCCCACCTCTTTAAAAAGTATATATATATATATATCTATATATCTATATATATATATATATATATTTTTTCACACATTTATATATATATTTTTAGCTGATACAGAAAACCACAAAGATTATACATATTAATAAGTTACAATGTGATGTTTTGAATGTATATATTGCACAATTAGGTTAAGCATTATCTATCTCTTTGAACATTTATTACTTCTTTATGATGAAAACATCCAAAAGCATTTGCTATCTATATGACACATTTGTGGTCTACAGTTATTCAACTTCTTTCTTTCTTTTTTTTTAAAGAGAGAGAGAGAGAGAGAGATTTTTAATATTTATTTTTTGGTTTTCGGTGGACACAACATCTTTATTTTTTTATTTTTATGTGTTGCTGAGGATCGAACCCAGTGCCCCGGGCATGCCAGGCGAGCGTGTTACCGCTTGAGCCACATCCCCAGCCCCCAACTTCCTTATTTCTAATTACAATTTAGTATCCATTTTTCAGACTTTCCCCACCCTTCTCTACTCCCTATTCTCCCCAGCCTCTGGTAACATTCATTCTACTGTCAATTTCCACAAGACCAACTTTTTTATATCTTGCATATGAGGGAGATCATGTAGTACTTTTCTTTTTGTGCCTATTTTCACTTAACATAATGATCTCCATTTCTATTCGTGTTGTTGCAATGACAGGATTTCATTTTTTTTTTTTTTTTGGTCTGGCTGAATACAAACATCTTTGAATTATAACAAGCTATTTTGAAATTATAGCAACTTAATGTGATTATAAAAATAAGAAAAAAGAAACAGAAAATATACTAATAAAAATTCTAGGCATGTACTCGTTTCCTTCCCACATGTTAAATTTTCAATATCCTACTTTATATCTTTCCATATTGCCAGTGTAGTCATTATTATTACTTTGAATAGTTTTGGTTTTTAGTCTTCATATTGAAGATATCAATGGTTTATGTACCATGTTTATAAGATAAGAGCATTCTGAATTTTTTGCATAATTACTCTTACTAGTGAGCTTTACACTTTCCAATGTTTTATTCTTATTGATTTTTTTTTGTCAGTTTGAAGCACTACCTTCAGCATTTCTTTTAAGACAGATCTGCTAGAGACACATTTTCTCAATTTTTGTTTGTCTGAGATTGTCTTTATCCGTCCTTCATATTTAAATAGATTTACTGAGTATAATATTCTTGGTTGGCAGGGGTTTTCTTCCCTTAAGTCTTGCAAAATATCTCATGCCACTCTCCTGGCCTATAAATTCCTTCTGAAAAGTCTGCTGTGAGGCAAATTGGTACACCCCTATGTTTTGTTTTTTCCTCTAGCTGCCTTCAGCATCTTCTCTACCTTTCATCTTTGAGAGCTTGATTATAACATATCGTGGAGAAGACTTGATTGAGCAATTTTTTTTTCTACCAGGTATTGAACTCAGGAATGCTTAACCACTGGGTCACATCCCCAGCCCTTTTAATTTTGAGACAGGGTATCACCAAGTTGCTGAGATTGACTTTGAACTTGCAATCTTCCTGCCTCAGTCTCTCTAGTTGCTGGAATTATAGGCATGCACCACAGCACCTGTCTTGGTTGAGCTACATTTGACTGACTTTGGACCTTCCTGTACTTGCTATTGATATCTTCTGTTTCAAATTTCACTGAGCATGTATTTAGTTTAAGGATTCCAGTATCATTACATGAAATTTTCTCCATTTCTAAAAGTTTCTCTGTCAGGTAATGAATTATTTGTGTTTTGAAATGCATTAAGTTTCCATAAAACAGCATTTTAAATTCTCCATCTGAGGATTCATCTCTACTGGTTACCATCTGGTTAAGTGTGTGGCATTGTATTTTTACCATTAGGTGAGGTCCTGGTCTCCTGAAAGCTCTTGCTTGGTATGCAATGTCCTTTGGGCATTTAAGGATTTATGTATTCACTGCAGTTTTTGTAATCTCTCTTTGTGCCTGTCTTGCCAGAAAATTTAAGCAAGCTGTTTATTTTCTCTGAACCTGTAACTATTTCTGCTATTTCAGCACTAGATCACACCTAAGTCCAAGTTTGCCATCAGTTCACAATTGGAATGTTGTCACTGTTTCACTACTAAAGGATGACTTAAGCCCAGGTTTATCTAAAGTTCATAGTTGGTGTGCTGTACAACATGACCTGAGGGAGTACCTAGAAAAGAGTAGTTGATACCCTCAAGCCTCTCCCTGGGATTGAATTTGGCCTACGTGCCTCATCTACATTCATGGCCTGTGGTTAGATACTGAGTTATTCTGCTTGACTAGGCAGAATCACCATATATGGACTAGCCATAAGCTCCTGGGCCATTGTTGTGGCCAGCAATGCTGTAAAGCTGTATTACATCCTGAGCTCACAACTTACAAAGACATAAATTGCTCTGGGGCAGGACCAAGGCCCACATTGCTAAGGAGTGCCCACTGTTGAGGTGGACTAATGGCCAATGACCCCTGCAACCAGCCACATAAGTCCAATGGACTGGGGCTGAACAGAAGTCCAATGGACTAGGGATGTTTGTCTCTGCCTGGCTCAGGGATGTTTCAGAGACTACATCTACAAGCATTACCCTGGGCATAGGAGTCATTAGGAACTGCCCAGTGTTAGGTTTTACTATTCTGGCAATGATTTACAAGGCAAAGTCTTGGGATGACTACCCCAGCCTACTCCCAGGAAATGGAATCTTAATCCATGCCTGCTGCCTAATGTTGGGGTAGTGATGGCAAAGGTATTCTCCTGGATATATATATATATATATATATATATATATATATATATATATATATATATATATATATATTCATAACATATGCTGGACCAGGTTATGCTCAAGTCTCACAAATGCAAGAACCTGCAGTCTCAGTGGTACACTAGACCCACACCACAACTACAACTGGTAGTGATGCAGGCTAAAACATAAGTCCATTCCACCAATTATGGGCTGGTCTAGAACCTTCATTTATAAGCATAGGGCTGGGGATAGCTTTGTTACCCACAGTTGGTGGACTAGTGGTGGAAATAGTCACTTGGTCACCAAGGCTAATGCTAAGCTTGGTCACACCTGAATTTCATAGTCCCAAGTGTTTGTATAGTCTGGGGAAGAGAGATATGCCCCAGGTCAACTTCAAGGCTGGCAATGATGTAGAG
Organism: Marmota monax; assembly: GCF_021218885.2. Taxonomy (NCBI): domain Eukaryota; kingdom Metazoa; phylum Chordata; class Mammalia; order Rodentia; family Sciuridae; genus Marmota; species Marmota monax. Next base: position 5,639,785 of record NW_026692434.1, on the reverse strand, counting down.
CATAAGCTGTACCTACTGAGTTACAAGTCTCTTCCTGATACTGGAACAGATCTAAAAGCTTTGTTTGTGTAATCTGACTTAAATGTAGAGGACTTTGGCTTCTTCCTGGTCCCGTCTGGCACCAAAGCAGGTGTGTCTCTGAGCTCCAAGACAAAGTCCTATGTTTGCATTCATGCCCTGCTCCTCATCAGGTGGAGTCTTGTTCCCTGCTCTGCTGCCTGAGGTTGGAGGAGACAGTCAACTACCTCACCAATCAGTTCTAGGGTCTCAGTCTTTGGGTATTGTCCTGAGGGAAAGTTGGACTCTGTCCAGCACTGAATTTCTTCATGATGGCTTAATGCCCAATTTCATGCCTAAGGCATGGACTTAATTTCCTTCTCCTCCTCTCTAGTTTTTTAATACTTTTTTAGTTGTAGATGGACACAATACATTTATTTTATTTTTATGTGGTGCTGAGGATCTAACCCAGTGCCTTCCACATGGAACGCGAGCACTCTACCACTGAGCTATAACCCCAGCCCCCTCCTCCCCTGTTTAAGTCAGTTTTTTTCATTGCTGTGTCTAAAGGACCCCACCAACACAATTGTAGAGGAGATTTATTTGAGGGCTCATGGTTTCAGAGGTCTCTATCCATAAAAGGCTAGCTCCATTGATATTCCAGGTGAGGCAGAACATCATAATGTTCATGGTGGGAGAGTGTGGCAGAGGGAAGCAGCTCACATCATGGTGATCAGGAAGAAGAGAGAGAGTTCTCTACTTGCCAGATACAAATATGTATCTCAAAGCCATACCCCAATTCCCACCTCCTCCAGCCACACCCTACTGCTTCAGTTACCACTCAGTTAATTCCTATCAGAGGATTAATTAATTGGGTTAAGACTCTCACAACTCAATCATTTCTCCTCTGAACCTTCTCACATTGTCTCACTTGTGAGTTTTTGGGGTACAAAAAGCTCATATCGAGCGCTGAAGTTTCTGCCAGCCGTGCAAGCACCGTACTCAGGGCTGAATTCTGGATTCGAGATGGGGGAAGGAAGCGGTCCATCTCGGTTCTCCACACCGGTCAGACCACAGAGGAGGCCAGCGGCCACCATGTTGGAAAGCTGACGTCACCAGCCCTGTTTTCGACTGACCGCAGCTCATTCAGCCATAGAACAGGTAATTTCAGGCTGCCATTTGCCTGCGGCTTGCAGACAGATTGCTAGGGTTCAGTGCCTGGGTGCTTCTTAGAACCTGATCTTATCAGAGCGAACACCGAGCGCGGGGCGGCCGAGTTCCGGCTCCCGGAACCGCCCTGGCCCAGGGCTGGGGAGCCTGCGGAGGCTGCTTCTTGGACCCTGCTCCTATCAGAGCATACACCAAGCACTAAGTGGCCGAGTTCCGGCTCCCAGAACTGAGCCCGCGGGGACTGCTTCTTGGAGCCTACTCTTATCGGAGCATACACCGAGCACGGAGCGGCCGAGTTCCGGCTCCTGGAACTGCCCTGGCCCAGGGCTAGGAGCCCGCGGAAACTGCTTCTCAGTCCGGGTCCTGTTGAGGGCCGGTCAGGACTCACACGTTGCTTTGGTTGCCCGGCAAGGGGAACGAAATGCTGCCATTCACGTAGGATACCAACATGGCAGAGATATGATGTCATCAGAAAGCGGCGGAGAAGAGAACTTCATCAATACCAGCGGCGACAGAAACAGTTGGTCTCCTGGTAGGGGGGGTGAGGCACAGACACCCGAGTCTCCACGATTTGTCATTGAGCCAGAGGGGAGGAGCCGGGCCGCCGCCAGCGCCCAGAGCAGGCCCAGCGGCTCGCCAGCGTGGTGACCATGTGACCCCAATTGGAGAGGGGGCGGAGTGGAGCCGCCACCCGTGCCCGCAAGGTGGGCAGACCCGCGACCCAGTGGTACATGGGCGTGGTAGGAGGGGCAGGGCAGAGCCGCCGCCCGCGCTTGCAAGGTAAACAGACCTGTGACAGACTGGCGGGTCAGGCCCAGTGGCCTGCCAGCGTGGTACACACGTCACCCCAACTGGAGTAGGGGCAGAGCAGATCCTTCGCCCACGCCCGGATCAGGCCCTGCCAGTGTGGTGGTCACGTGACCCCAATTGGAGTGGGGGCGGAGCGGAACCGCCACCCATGCCCGCAGGGTGAGCAGACCTGTGAACAACCTGCAGATCAGGCCCAGGGGTCCACAGGCGTGGTAGGAGGGACAGGGCAGATCCGCCGCCCGCGCCTGCAAGGTAGGCAGACCTGCGACAGACCAGCGGATCAGGCCCAGGAGCTTGCCGGTGTGGTACACACACCACCCTAATTGGAGTAGGGGCAGAGCAGAGTCGCCGCCAGTGCCAGGAACAGGCCCAGCGACCTGCAGGCGGGGTAGTCACGACACCCCAATTGGAGTAGGGGCAGAGCAGAGCCACCACCCGTGCCCGAAAGGTGGGCAGATCTGCGACCGACCAGCGGGACAGGCCCAGTGGCCTGCCGGTACGACAGACACATCACCCCATTTGGAGTAGAGGCAGAGTAGAGCCGCCGCCCGTGCCTGCAGGATAGGCAAACCTGCAACCGACCAGCGGATCAGGCCCAGTGGCCTGCCGGCGTGGTACACTCGTCACCCCAATTGGAGTAGGGGCAGAACAGAGCCGCCGCCAGCGCCCAGAACAGGCCCAGTGACCTGCCGGCGTGGTAGCCATGACACCCCAATTGGAATAAGGAGAGAGCAGAGCCGCCGCCCGCGCCTGCAGGAAAGATACGCAAGCAGTATGAAAAGACAAGGAAAGAAAGGACCACAAGCAATGCAGGTCAACGCAACTTTAGAAGAGGTAACAGCTGCAGCAGATGGAATGTCAGATAAAGAATTCAGGATATACATGCTTCAGATGATCTGGAGTATCAAGGAAGACATTAGACTGCAAAATCAGACAATGAAAGATCACTTCGACAATGAATTACGCAAACAAATCCAGGAAGCAAAGGATCAACTATACAGGGAGATAGAGGTTATAAAAAACAAACAAACAGAAATCCTAGAAATGCAGGAAGCAATAAACCAACTTAAAAACTCAATGGAGAATACTACCAGCAGAGTAGAACACTTAGAAGATAGAACATCAGACAATGAAGACAAAGTATTTCAACTGGAAAAGAACATAGACAGCTCAGCAAGACTGTTAAGAAACCATGAGCAGAACATCCAAGAAATATGGGATAACATTAAGAGACCAAACTTAAGAGTCATTGGGATACAGGAAGGTACAGAGCTCCAAACCAAAGGAATGAGCAGTCTATTCAATGAAATAATACGAGAAAACTTCCCAGACTTGAAGAATGAGACAGAATCCCAAATCCTAGAAGCCTACAGGACGCCGAATGTGCAAAATCATAAGAGATCCACACCTAGACACATTATAATGGAGATGCCCAACATACAGAATAAGGAGAGAATTTTAAAAGCTACAAGAGAAAGGAAGCAGATTACATTTAGGGGTAAGCCAATCAGGATAACAGCTGATCTTTCAACACAGACTCTGAAAGCTAGAAGATCCTGGAATAACATATTTCAAACACTGAAAGAAAATGGGTTCCAACCAAGAATTGTGTATCCAGCAAAATTACGCTTCAGGATGGAAGATGACATTAAAACCTTCCACGATAAACAAAAGTTTAAAGAATTCGCAGCTAGAAAACCATCTCTTCAAAACATCCTTGCCAAAACATTACAGGAAGAGGAAATGGAAAATAACAATGAAAACCAACAGTGGGAGGTAGGACAGTAAAGGGGGGGGGAATAATCAAAGAGGAAAACAAACCATGTTTAGTAACAAAAATGAACAAATATGGCTGGAAGAACAACCCATATCTCAATAATAACCCTAAATGTTAATGGCTTAAACTCACCAATTAAGAGACACAGGCTAGTAGAAGGGATCACAAAACAAGACCCAACAATATGCTGCCTACAGGAGACGCATTTGATAGGAAAAGACATACATAGGCTGAAGGTGAAAGGTTGGGAAAAATCATATCACTCATATGGACTTTGGAAACAAGCAGGAGTCTCCATACTCATATCAAATAAAATAGATTTCAAGCCAAAGTTAATCAAAAGGTATAAAGAGGGACACTACATACTGCTTAAGGGAACCATACACCAACAAGACATAACAATCATAAATATTTATGCCCCAAACAATGGTGCAGCTATGTTCGTCAAACAAACTCTTCTCAAGTTCAAGAGTCTAATAGACCACCATACAATAATCATGGGAGACTTCAACACACCTCTCTCGCCACTGGACAGATCTTCCAAACAAAAGTTGAATAAGGAAACTACAGAACTCAATAACACAATCAATAACCTAGACTTAATTGACATATATAGAGTATACCACCCAACATCAAGCAGTTACACTTTTTTCTCAGCAGCACATGGATCCTTCTCAAAAATAGATCATATATTATGTCACAGGGCAACTCTTAGACAATATAAAGGAGTAGAGATAATACCATGCATCTTATCTGATCATAATGGAATGAAACTGAAAATCAACGATAAAAGAAGGAAGGAAAAAGCATACATCACTTGGAGAATGAACAATAGGTTACTGAATGATCAATGGGTTATAGAAGACATCAAGGAGGAAATTAAAAAATTCTTAGAGATAAATGAAAACACAGACACAACATATCGGAATCTATGGGACACATTGAAAGCAGTTCTAAGAGGAAAATTCATTGCTTGGAGTTCATTCCTTAAAAAAAGAAAAAACCAACAAATAAATGATCTCATACTTCATCTCAAAATCCTTGAAAAAGAAGAGCAAAACAACAGCAAAAGAAGTAGAAGGCAAGAAATAATGAAAATCAGAGCTGAAATTAATGAAATCGAAACAAAAGAAACAATTGAAAAAAATTGACAAAACTAAAAGTTGGTTCTTTGAAAAAATAAACAAAATCGACAGACCCTTAGCCATGCTAGCGAAAAAAAGAAGAGAGAGAACTCAAATTACTAGCATACGGGATGAAAAAGGCAATATCACAACAGACACTTCAGAAATACAGAAGATAATCAAAAACTATTTTGAATACTTATACTCCAATAAATTAGAAGATAGTGAAGGCATAGATAAATTTCTTAAGTCATATGATCTGCCCAGATTGAGTCAGGAGGATATAGACAACCTAAACAGACCAATATCAATTGAGGAAATAGAAGAAACCATCAAAAGACTACCAACTAAGAAAAGCCCAGGACCGGATGGGTATACAGCAGAATTTTACAAAACCTTTAAAGAAGAACTAATACCAATACTTTTCAAGCTACTTCAGGAAATAGAAAAAGAGGGAGAACTTCCAAATTCATTCTACGAGGCCAACATCACCCTGATACCTAAACCAGACAAAGACACTTCAAAGAAAGAAAACTACAGACCAATATCTCTAATGAACCTAGATGCAAAAATCCTCAATAAAATTCTGGCGAATCGGATACAAAAACATATCAAAAAAATTGTGCACCATGATCAAGTAGGATTCATCCCTGGGATGCAAGGCTGGTTCAATATACGGAAATCAATAAATGTTATTCACCACATCAATAGACTTAAAAATAAGAACCATATGATCATCTCGATAGATGCGGAAAAAGCATTCGACAAAGTACAGCATCCCTTTATGTTCAAAACTCTAGAAAAACTAGGGATAACAGGAACATACCTCAATATTGTAAAAGCAATCTATGCTAAGCCTCAGGCTAGCATCATTCTGAATGGAGAAAAACTGAAGGCATTCCCTCTAAAACCTGGAACAAGACAGGGATGCCCTCTCTCTCCACTTCTGTTCAACATAGTTCTCGAAACACTGGCCAGAGCAATTAGACAGATGAAAGAAATTAAAGGCATAAAAATAGGAAAAGAAGAACTTAAATTATCACTATTTGCAGATGATATGATTCTATACCTAGCAGACCCAAAAGGCTCTACAAAGAAACTATGAGAGCTAATAAATGAATTCAGCAAAGTGGCAGGATATAAAATCAACACGCATAAATCAAAGGCATTCCTGTATATCAGCGACAAATCCGCTGAAATGGAAATGAGGACAACCACTCCATTCACAATATCTTCAAAAAAAATAAAATACTTGGGAATCAACCTAACAAAAGAGATGAAAGACTTATACAATGAAAACTACCGAACCCTGAAGAGAGAAATAGAAGAAGATCTTAGAAGATGGAAAAATATACCCTGTTCATGGATAGGCAGAACTAACATCATCAAAATGGCGATATTACCAAAAGTTCTCTATAGGTTTAATGCAATGCCAATCAAAATCCCAACGGCATTTCTTGTAGAAATAGAGAAAGCAATCATGAAATTCATATGGAAAAATAAAAGACCCAGAATAGCAAAAACAATGCTAAGCAGGAAGTGTGAATCAGGCAGTATAGCGATACCAGACTTCAAACTATACTACAGAGTAATAGTAACAAAAACAGCATGGTACTGGTACGAAAACAGACGGGGGGACCAATGGTACAGAATAGAGGACACAGAAACCAATCCACAAAGCTACAATATCTTATATTTGATAAAGGGGCTAAAAGCATGCAATGGAGGAAGGATAGCATCTTCAACAAATGGTGCTGGGAAAACTGGAAATCCATATGCAACAAAATGAAACTGAATCCCTTTCTCTCGCCATGCACAAAAGTGAATTCAAAATGGATCAAGGAGCTTGATATCAAATCAGAGACACGCCGTCTGATAGAAGAAAAAGTTGGCTACGATCTACAGTCGGTGGGGTCGGGCTCCAAATTCCTCAATAGGACACCCATAGCACAAAAGTTAATAACTAGAATCAACAAATGGGACTTACTCAAACTAAAAAGTTTTTTCTCAGCAAAAGAAACAATAAGAGAGGCAAATAGGGAGCCTACACCCTGGGAACAAATCTTTACTCCTCACACTTCAGATAGAGCCCTAATATCCAGAGTATACAAAGAATTCAAAAAATTAGACAATAAGAGAACAAACAACCCAATCAACAAATGGGCCAAGGACCTGAACAGACACTTCTCAGAGGAGGACATACAGTCAATCAACAAGTACATGAAAAAATGCTCACCATCTCTAGCAGTCAGAGAAATGCAAATCAAAACCACCCTAAGATACCATCTCACTCCAGTAAGATTGGCAGCCATTATGAAGTTAAACAACAACAAGTACTGGTGAGGATGTGGGGAAAAGGGTACACTTGTACATTGCTGGTGGGACTGCAAATTGGTGCAGCCAATTTGGAAAGCAGTATGGAGATTTCTTGGAAAGCTGGGAATGGAGCCACCATTTGACCCAGCTATTCCCCTTCTTGGTCTATTCCCTAAAGACCTAAAAAGAGCATGCTACAGGGACACTGCTACATCGATGTTCATAGCAGCACAATTCACAATAGCAAGACTGTGGAACCAACCTAGATGCCCTTCAATAGACGAATGGATAAAAAAAAATGTGGCATTTATACACAATGGAGTATTACTCTGCATTAAAAAATGACAAAATCATAGAATTTGCTGGGAAATGGATGGCATTAGAGCAGATTATGCTAAGTGAAGCTAGCCAATCCCTAAAAAACAAATGCCAAATGTCTTCTTTGCTATAAGGAGAGTATCTAAGATCAGAGTAGGGACGAAGAGCAGGAGAAGAAGATTAACATTTAACAGGGATGAGAGGTGGGAGGGAAAGGGAGAGAGAAGGGAAATTGCATGGAAATGGAAGGAGACCCTCAGGGTTATACAGTGGAGGGAGTAGAGAGAGAGGAGGGGAGGGGAGGGGAGGGGAGAGGTGGGGAGGGGGTATGGTGGAGGATGGGAAAGGCAGAGGAGCACAACAGACACTAGTATGGCAATATGTAAATCAATGGATGTGTAACTGATGTGATTCTGCAATCTGTGTATGGGGTGAAGGTGGGAGTTCATAACCCACTTGAATCAAAGTGTGGAATATGATATGTCAAGAAATTTGTAATGTTTTGAACAACCAACAATAAAAAATTAAAAAAAAAAAAGCTCATATCCAAACCATAACATCCCCCAAGTAAAAGACATCTTTCTCCAAGCTGTTTGGAGCTGAGAGAGTAGTAGTGCCAGCAACTCTATATTTCCTCTCTTTTTCAATGCATCTTTTATTTTTATTATACTAGCACCAGGCATAGGGGTTCTCATCCAGCTTCCTTATCTCTTTGAAGGTAGTATGATGCATGAATAACTGTCCAAACTTCGTTCACCTCCCTGGAATAGCCAATGCTCTTTCTCCCCGACTTCAATTAGGAATACTTTCCTGACACTTCTATCAAGGGGTTTTAAAACAACAAGGTTGGTGGTCATCATAAAGTCCTTGAATTGATAGAATGAAATTCTGGATCTCTGTTATGACTCTTCCTACTAAAATGAGTCCTTGAATTCTTATTACTCACTTCATATGGTTATAGTGTAGGAGCACATTCACTCAGAGTAATGATATTCCTATTCCAAATTAATCTTCCAAAGTTTGTATATTTTAAATTCAAGTGTGTGTGTGTGTGTGTCTGTGCATGCATAGTTTAGTGTATAAACATATAAACATATGTATTGACATATTTGAAGTTCAGTGCTTTAAAATATTGTCCAACAAAACTTACAGAGCATCAGGAATCTATCCATGCAGTATGAGGGAAGATTATGGGCCAGCCAGGGTTTCATCTCTGTTAAATAGATTATAGTCATTTCTATGCTTAAATTCTTTCCACTGTTGTATGACTGCTTCACTGTCATGGGAAATACTCATCTTTTTTCTTGTCAGTCATCCTCAAGAGTTGGCCCTTGGTCCCACATTGGTGATGGAGTCCTACTACTGATTTATCGGCTTTCACAATGCCAGCTGTCTACCTACCCACCCACTTGAATCTCAGGATGTCATCTTGACTCTAGCATCATGTTTTGTATGTGAGTTTGTGTGTGTGTGTGTGTGTGTGTGTGTGTGTGTGTGTGTTGGATAACCTACTGAATAACTCTATGTCAAAAATAAAACCCACCTTTCTGCTTAGCAGACTGTTTCCTCCCCAAAGTCTGCCAATGGGGCTATTCTCCCCAACCCTTACTTGGGCTCCTAAAGATGGAACTGTCAAAGTTTAGTTCTACAGTGGTTAGCTGAATCATGAAAAATTTTGCTTCAGTTTAGAACAGACTCATATTTCAGTCTCCCAGTGAAAATTTATTCATTTATCCATTCATAAATTCAGTCAAAAATTGTTGAGGTCCTGCTGTGTTTCAAAAGTGTAGAACAAACATTATTCCTAATGTAGTCTGTTGTTTACTGTAATTTTTTTAAAAGCTTGAACCCCTTTTCAAAGCAAACGTAAATACATAATGATAAAAATACAGAATGATTTAAAAAAAAGATGGCCTCAAACTTGATAATTCAAAACCAACTTGCATGTTTTATAAACTTTCATTCATCTAGAAATAATTCTTTACACCAGTGATGATTTGAGTCCCCAGAGAATATCTGTAATGTCTAGAGATGATTTTATTTAGCACTATGCTAGGTAGATAGGAGAGTGTGGGAAAGCAATACTACTGGTATTTAATTGGTGGAGGCCAGGAATGCTACCAAACATTCTACAATATATAGGACATCTTCCACAAGAAAAGTTATCCTACCCAAAATGCCAATAGTGCCAAAGTTGAAAAACCTTGATAACATTTAAAGGTATTGAGATGTGGAGTTTTTCTTGCCGTCATTTCATAATATATTTTGGTCAGTATACTATTATTTTCTGCATTTAGAATTTTAAATTTTGGTATATGCCTAGGAAATGATGGTAGATATAAACCATATGAAAAACATTTTTCTTACTCAGAGAAAAATCCCTCAATGTACGATACCAGGAAAGGTTGACAAGTCCCAGATCTATCTCTACTATTCTAGAAGGTTAAGAAAGTATCAGTATTCTTTCTACCTAAAAATTTCATTCTCATATAAATGAAAGAAGCAGATCATCTGGGAAACAGATGAACAGACAGTTGGTAAGGGTTTTGAGGGCTCCTTGAAGCATTATTTCTTGATTGCATTAGAATATAGATCCTTCAAATAACTCCATAGCTTTATTCAAACTTTATCTAATTCCATATAAATTTATACAATAGTTCTTGAGATAAGAATGGTAATAAAGTGCCAATCATCAAATTAGAATAACTATGATATATAGCTGACTATTCCCCAATTCACTAGAGATATTTTCTGAGAGATTCAATCATTGGACATTTGATTTGAGTGTAATTTTAATGCAAATATTTCCATTTTGGTTACTGTATTTTTTTGAGAATTTTAATTAAAACACATTTCTTGTGGTAATCACAAATTATATCAAACCCACATTATTTGTTTTTTTCTTCAGTTAATAATATATGAATGTATTATAGTAAGTAATTTTCACACATAACAACGGTCTCTGGGCTAGAAGGAAATCTGTTAGAATGAGAAAATATCAAAAGGAAAAAAGTGAGTTAATACATTTTCTTACTGAATAAATTTACCTATAGTTGTATGACAAAGTTTGTTTTAAACTCTTTTGCTAAATTTATGATTATTTTCTGGACTTCTTTATTTTTTATGTATACACACATATAGACATATGAGCACATAGAATCTCCAAAATATTGATTTTATTTTTACCTTCACTTGCTTACCACACTCATTAAGCTTCTTTGTTCTAGAAAAGAAAGTTATTATTTTAAGGAAAATAAATTACTTGTCAAATTTGAATTAAAAATTCTTCCTTAATATTCCTACTTCCTTAATATTCCTTCAATGACATTCCAATTTTTGCTTTCGACAAAAATGATTCAACATGTGTTAGATAATTTTCTGTTATGAATTCTACTGGAAAAATCAGAGATTTTACTTTCTTATTATCTAATAACTCTATTTAAACTATTAATAAACTTGGATATATTGTTTAGTCTATTTGCTCCACAATTTTCTCATTTTTCAAAATGGAAGACAATAAAAAGGATTTCTGGGAAAAGAATTAAATTATATAACACATGCAAAGTACCTTACACCAGTGGGTGCTCTGAAAATGCTAAATAACACCTAAAGAGGCCTTTACAGTTTTGTTATTGGTGGGAGAAGGAGAGTATTTTAGGAAAAAAATTTGGACATGTTGATATGGTTGTGTATTTATTTAAATTTTTTTGTGTGTGTGAAGGAACATGATTAACTGGCAAATTCAACATTACTTAGGCATACAAATTATCATGTTTTTAGTAGTTCCAAAGCTAAAGTAAATATTAACATAAATATATAAAAATACTTATGTACATGAATTTAAATAATCTTCACTTCTTATTCTGTTTTTTTTCATTGAACTTTTTGTTCCAAGTCTCCTACTCAAATACACATCATATACTTAACATAGCCATTGAATTTTAGAGTTGAGATGGAGTTTAGAACCCTTTGAATCAATGCATACATTTTAAAATTTATTCTACATTTGAAATTTTAACTCTTTGTTGAAAAAGTCAATGTACACCCTTCTAAATTTTTTCTTTTATTTTGTCCTGCAAAAATTATGTGAAGTATTAGTGTTCTTCCTATTTTTGAGATGTAGAAATAAGCTCAGAAATGTTGATCAATTTTTCAGGATTAGCAAACAGTAATGGGAAAGTAGGAACTTAAACAATGGCTGATTCCAGAGACTGTGATCTTAACAATGAAATCATAATGTACTCCCATGTAAATGCTCTTAGGAATACAGTATTGTTTATTTGGGAATTTTACTGACAGCCACATTTGAAAGAACAAAGAACACAACTGCAAAGACCCAAAAACACTGATGAAGGTCTTTAAAAACCAGGAGAGAAGAATTAGTCACTTCTCAGTATAGATGTCTTGCTCCTGGGGGATTCTGTACCTTAAGATGATGAGTATATCTATTAAGAATGTATTTAGCTGCACTCAATTCACAATAGCTAAACTGTGGAACCAAACTAGATGCCCTTCAATAGATGAATGGATAAAGAAACTGTGGCATATATACACAATGGAATATTACTCAACCTTAAAGAAGAATGAAGTTATGGCATTTGCAGGTAAATGATTGGAGTTAGAGAATATCATGGTAAGTGAAATAAGCCAATCCCCAAAAACCAAAGGCCAAACGTTTTCTCTGATAAATGGATGCTGATCCATAATAGGTGTGGGGGACAGGGAAAAATGGAGGAATTTTGGATTGGGCAGAGGGGAGTGAGGGTAGAGGTATGGGAATAGGAAATATGGTGGAATAAGATGGACATTATTACCTTATGTACATGCACAAATGGTGTGACTCTGCTTTACGTACAACCAAAGAAATGAAAAGTTGTGCTCCATTTGTATACAATGAGTCAAATGCATTCTGCTGTCATGTATAACTAATTAGGACAAATAATAAAAAAAGAATGTGTTTAGCTGCAAATAGAAAACTTCCCTGAAATACTAATTTAAGTACATTTTATTTGTTTCAAGCAGAGAAGTCTTTAGTAGAGAAGGTGACCCTCTGCTAAACCATTAAGGCCTCACCTTTTCTGTCTGGCACTTCTGCCTTCTTAGCATGTGTCTTTGATTTCTTATGCTCATAATCATGGCCTTTCTATCTCCAGACACTGTTTCTGATTTCCAGATCAGAATAACAGGGAAGGCTCACGGGCAAAATGCAATTTGCCTTTTATTCAGAAATAATGTCCTCCGGTGGGATTTCTCATTGGCCAGAACTACCACATGTACAGTCTTAAATGCATTGTAAATTATTTTAGTTGAATTCATTGAAAAGTAAGAATTGAAATACACCTAATTAAAAGAAGTGAGGAATGAATACACAACAAATAGTGCCTACAATTGTTCATCCTTTGACTACCCAACTTCATCTGTATAACTCTTCATGACCACAGAACACACCCTACTCTCCTGGCCAAAGCTCATCAAAATACTGAATCAACCTCAAAGTGGATACTTCTGGATGAGGTGAACTCTGCTTTATCAGATCTAAATTTGGATTCTGGTAGACTGGTAAGTTAGATGCTTCCAAATAAATGCCCTAGCAGGGCTGGAGTTGTGGCTCAGTGGTAGAGCGCTAGCTTAGCATGTGTGGGGCACTGGGTTTGATTCTCAGCACCATGTATCAATGAATAAAATAAAGGTCTATTGAAAACTAAAAAAAAATATTTTAAAAAATAAAATAATAAAATAAATGCCCTGAGCACATCATATAGAAGTGTTGAGACAAAATAATAATAATAATAATAATAATAATAATAATAATAATAATATCATCTTCCATTAAGGAAAGAGGATGAAGGAAAACAGAGTGGCAGAAGTAAAATAAAGTAGAATTGGACAGGAAGAGAAAAATTTCTTGTTCTGTAACTACAGTAACTCTCATTATCCTGGCTTCTGGCCTCTGGAGGAATGTCACTTCTCTAATTAATTAGCACGGCCACATTTAGGGATGTCACACTCAAAGGAGGATGTACTCATGAAAGGCTGCTCCACTCTAGTAATCTGATTCCTGTTGATATAAACTTGGGTGCTGGGATTGCATTAAGGACCGAACAACCCCAGGCTATTGTCAAGCATAATTACTGTGGCCAGTATATTAGCTGCTAATGAATTCTGTGTGATAGGAACCAAAGGCAGAAATCTGGTCTACAGCATTAGTTATAAGGCCCCAGACCATGAAACTTTTCTATCATCTCTCCAGCCTCTTGGCTACACTTTGGTTAATACTTTGAGGCAGTTTAAAATAATAAAAATCCTTCCTGTGATCTTTGCCAGTGGCCAACCCGGGTTATGTAGCTGAAAATTCCTACTAGAATTGATTCAGAAAGAACTGTGAGCTTGGTCTATCTAGTCCTAAAGTACTGACTGGTAACTGCTTCTTCCATCAGCTTTCATTTCAGGTACCAAAGAAGATGGTTTGATAAACTTCCAAGAACCTTGTCAAAAGCCTTTCATGCACAGACAGAGAGCTTCTTCCTTCAAAAAGCAGAATTCTCTTCCTTCTGGTTGTTGACCTGCTAGCCCTAGTCTGACCTCATCTCTCATAGGACTTTTTTTGGAAGTAGAAAATTGGCCCCACGACACAGAGTATTATGAATTTTTGGTTTATTTCATTTAACATTTCAGACCTCAGTTGGCAAACTGTGTTCATCCCAGGTCAAGCATGCAAATAGCTAACTACCACTCATCAAGAACGGACACTTTTCCAGGCTGTGCATGATTAGGCCCTCTGTTACTTGTAGTGTTCCTGGTAGCAATCTCTTTCAGATCTGGTTCTCAGGTAAGAAAGCAATAGCTCTCTCTGATTAATTAAAAGGTGTCAATTTAGAGAATATTGTATTATACACATTATTGAAGACATCACTGGGGTACCAGGCCCAAGACTAATCATTGGGACAATACCCAAACCATGCAAAATTGGTCTGTCTATTAATATGCCATAGTTAAAATCTGTATTTTATGAGACTTTTCTTTTCCTCCCTATCTTTTCTTTCTTTCTTCCTTCCTTCCTTCCCTCCCTCCCTCCCTCCCTCACTCCCTTCCTCTGAAGGTTGAACTCAGGGGCATTTGACTACTGAGATATATACCCAGTCCTTTTACTTTTTATTTTGTGACAGGGTCTCACTAAGGTAGTGAGGCAAGCCTGTTCTCACAATCCTCCTGCCTCAGCCTCCCAAGTCGTTGGGATTACTGGAGTGTTCCACCATGCCTGGATGAACTTTTCTTTATTGTACTGCAGTTGCCAACAACATGTTGTTTCCTTTAGCTAGCTGCTGATCTTAAAATAAACACAGCTCCATAAGTCCAGTCACTCTTGGTTGGGTCTCTTTTTTGATGTTGTTCACCCCTCAATCAAAGTTTTAAATTGGAACATCCTAATTCTTTTTTTTTTTTTTTTTTTTGCCTCTATCTTGGTGTCATACACTATTACATTAAGGAATTCCTGAAAGTGAGAACTTTGGAACTTATATGTCAGAACACCTGATCAATTTTCACTGCAAATAGTGAGAGGTAAACCTTATGAATACTTCCTTAAAAGAGCTCAAATCTCAGACTATGAATTCTCAAGCCTAAGGACAAAATCATATTCAATGTCATCAGTCTCTTGAAATCAGGACTGGAAGATCATAATTTACCAAAAACATTGATAAAAAATAAGAAAAGATCTATTTTATTATAAAGTTATTAGTGGGTAATGCCAGAAAAGGATGTATTGCTGTTACATAAGTAATTCAAAATGCTTGTTAAATGAACACACGTATAAAATTTTATGCACAGATATAGGCATTACTTGCAATTTGGATAATTTTGCTTTCTAAGTGAATAGTAGAGAACAAATATTTTTATAAACACACACATATATATCTGATTAAAGGTACATATACTAACTAACATAATAAAAAGACATACTATTGGCATTGTGTTTCTGGCATTGTAGAATAAAATGTAATAATCTATTCTCACTTAGAAGCAAAAAATTCTAATGAAAAATCTAATTTTGACAGGTAAATGAAGCACCTGAAAATACTTACTAACCATTAGAAGAATGTAAAATTTAATTTTCAAAGAATGTTGAGGCTGGGGGCAGATAGTGGTGGGAGATAAAGCTATTCAAGGTGGAATCTAATGAGTGATTCTCCCTGTATAGAATTCCAGGGGACTGGATCTTCAATTAAAGGAAAAAAAAGAGAAGGAATAATTCCCTGTTATTAAACTGCACTAGATTTATGGGGGAGTGATATATACTAATTATTCTTAATAGGTAAGAAAATAAACATTTGCAGATTTTCATATCATCTGGGCCTAGCAATTAGGAAAATGCAAATCAAACTACATTGAGATTTCTTCTCACTTCAATCAGAATGGCAAGAATACAAATAATAATAATAAGTGTTGGCAAGGAAGGGGGGAAAATGTACACTCATACATTGTTGGTGGGACTATAAATTGGTGCAACCACTCTGCAAAGCTATATGGAGTTTCCTCAAAAAACTCCTAATGAGGGGCTGGGGTTGTGGCTCAGGAGTAGAACACTTATCTAGCACATGCAAGGCATTGAGTTCAATCCTCGGCACCACATAAAAATAAATAAATAAATGTTCAACTACAACTAAAAAAAAAAACTAGGAATAATGAATGATCCAGCTATCTCACTCCTCAGCATATGTCCAAAAGATCCCAAATCTGCATATTATAATGATGTATCCATGTCAACGTTTACAGCAGAACAATTTACAAAAGCCAAGCTATGAAACCAACCTAAGGTGCACTTCAATATATGAATGAACAAAGAAGAATGAAATTATGGCATTTGCCTGAAATGGATGGAACTGGAGATTATCATGCTAAGTGAAGTAAGCCAGATCCAGAAAGTCAAAGGTTGACTGTTTTCACCTATAGGCTAAAGCTAGTCCATAATAAGGGGATTAAAAGAAAAGAAAAGGGGATTTCATAAAAATAGAAGATAGTTCAGAGGAGTAGAGACATGAAATTGAGGGGGAGGGAGAAGAGATAGAATAATGGAAGAAGAGTGGAATGAATTTGATCTAACTTTCCAATGTTCATATATGAATATACCACAGTAAATCTCACTATTATGTACATCCACAAAACACTAATTACAAAAGAAACCCTGTAAATAAATAGCAGAAAGATCAGTAGAGGGAAAGGCACAGGGGGAGGGAGGAGAGGAGGGAAAGGGAAAATACTGAGGACTGAATTAGAGCAAATTATATTCCAAGCTTTTATAATTATGTAAAAATGAATCCTAATGTTATGTATAACTAAAAAGAACCCATATGTGATTTTCTCTGAATTTAAATGAACTCTAATGTCCTTACAGAAAACCTCATTTGGTTAGAATCAGTTAACTTGAAGGTTAAGGAAGACTATCATCTATTATTTACCCCATGATTTTTCATTAAGACTAACTTTTATATATTTGTTCTTACTCAGTGAAGACCATTTTAATTGTTTTTTTTTTAAAGGCTATCAGTAGTATTTTAGTTTGAAGGTGTCTGAGTTTGATATTATCCTCAGGAACTTAGAAGAGGAAAATGAAAACACTCTATTTAATATCAAGTCAGGCTTCAAGGAATACTTGGAGATAAAGTTCTGGTGAATGGGAACTTATTGCCAAAATCACAACCACCCAAAGAAACAGGTCAACATGAATGAGCACCAGTAGGGTAAATAAACAACTGAATTGAACTAGTAAGACTTTTAGATATGAGATTTATCGGACTATACAATGGCTACACCTAGCAATTTAAAAACAATTGCTTTAAAAAAGTGGAATAAAATATAATTACTGGTGGTATAAAATTATACTAGACAACTTGGAAGAGAATAAAATGGAAGTTATGAAAAAATATTGAAATAAAAATAATGGTTAGATTTAAGGGATGATTTTATATATTATGAGAAGTGTAAAGAACTAGGTGAAGGATCTGAAAAATTGATCTGAAATGTGGCACAGTGAGAAAAAAAGGAGAAAATATGGCAGAAAAGTGATAAGTAGAACAGAACCTAAATAATCAGTAATTTAGAAGTACAGAACCAGAGAAAGGCACTATTGAAACTGAGTAAGAAATTTGGTAATCTGATAAAAACATCAGATACACTCATGAATCATAACAGAATAAATGAAAATAAGTGAACATAAATCTTTTTCTCATTTAAACTAAGGAATGCTATAGACTAACCAAAAATTTTTTGCAAACAAACACTAGAGAGAAAGAAACTGTGTTTAGATTGATAATCACCCTTTCAGCTATAGAAAAGAAAGCCAGAAAACAATGGAATATTGTGATGAGAGGAAACACTTGTTAATCTGGATTTATATACTTAGAAAAAATAACTTTGAAAAATTAAAAAAAGAAAAAAAAAGGCACTGTCAGATGAATATAAACCCAGAGAGTTTGTAATAGAAAGATACTCCTTTTAAAAAAATTCAAAAGATGTACTTCAGGGAAAATGAAACCAATTCCACAGAAGATGCAAGAGGGACTGAAGAATAAGGAAAGTGGTAAATCTGTGGGTAAATGTTAACAACATTTAATGCACAAAAATACTTCTTTTTTGGTTTAAAATAGGGTAGAACTATACTATCCAATCATTACATATAAGTTAGGAAGCACTGGTTTAGTATAATCCTTGTGTAATGAAGCAAAATTTATATTTTCACATTTTAATAAATTAACTAGCATTCTGACAATATTAAGGTAACCAATTAAAGAATATAAATAGAATGTTTAACTTTCAATTCCTCATACAAGAAACTCCAATAAATACTTATAAAAAACAAAACAAATAATAAACCAAAAAAAAAAGAGAGATGGTGATATAGAAAGTATAAAAACAGAAAAGAAGAAATAAAATACAAATAGATATGTCCCTCTCTTCTGAGCTCTTAATATTTAAATAGTTAGATATTTAAAATAATGACTTAACAAATGTTTTGCTAAAGATTTACTTTCTTTATGCATAAGCAAAAATGTTAAGTTTTATGTATGTTCAGTAAGAGGTTTTAAAATTCTTACAGAAGGATCTCAGCTATTTTCTTGATAGTGTTTTGTCTTTTGCTAATGTTATTTTCCTTGTTTAAATTTCTATATTTGCCAGTTATCTTGGGGCATTAGGACTTAGATCAAATTTAAATAATACCCCTACCATATTTAGCATACAATTTCTTTGCCTGTAGAATAGTACATATTTGTTATTACATATAGAAAGCCAAGTTAATTTGCATCCAATACTCATGGACACTAGACACAGTAATCTCCATAAAGAGATCATTAAGAAAAGCATGAAAATTTTTGATAAGTTGGGGTTTTGATGCTCTATATAATGCAGAAGTGTTTGGTGACTTGTTATGTGAGTTTTAGAGTGTTTTTGTGATATTTGGAGAAATTGATCTGAATTTTTATATGATTATTATTCCATTTCCTAATTTGATTTATAAAACTAAAAAATATAATTAATGATCCAGTTAAAAGACAAAGAGTTTTTTTCTTGATTAAAACATGAAAACCCTATCTGAAATTTCAGTTTACTGCCTGAAAATGGCAAGATGAAACAAAAACACTTTGGGCACGAAACAGTGTAGAAGATACTGGGACAAACCAATTCACATACAGTCATCTGTTTCTTGATGAAGGTGCCAAAAAACACAATGGAGAAACACAATTCTTGGTTGGAACCCATTTTCTTTCAGTGTTTGAAATATGTTATTCCAGGATCTTCTAGCTTTCAGAGTCTGTGTTGAAAGATCAGCTGTTATCCTGATTGGCTTACCCCTAAATGTGATCTGCTTCCTTTCTCTTGTAGCTTTTAAAATTCTCTCCTTATTCTGTATGTTGGGCATCTTCATTATAATGTGTCTAGGTGTGGGTCTCTTATGATTTTGCACATTCGGCGTCCTGTAGGCTTCTAGGATTTGGGATTCTGTCTCATTCTTCAAGTCTGGGAAGTTTTCTCTTATTATTTCATTGAATAGATTGCTCATTCCTTTGGTTTGAAACTCTGTCCCTTCCTGTATCCCAATGACTCTTAAATTTGGTCTCTTGATGTTATCCCATATTTCTTGGATGTTCTGCTCATGGTTTCTTAACAGTCTTGCTGAGCTGTCTATGTTCTTTTCAAGTTGAAATACTTTATCTTCATTGTCTGATGTTCTATCTTCTAAGTGTTCTACTCTGCTGGTAGTATTCTCAATTGAGTTTTTAAGTTGGTTTATTGCTTCCTGCATTTCTAGGATTTCTGTTTGTTTGTTTTTTATAACCTCTATCTCCCTGTATAGTTGATCTTTTGCTTCTTGGATTTGTTTATGTAATTCATTGTTGAAGTGATCTTTCATTGTCTGATTTTGCTGTCTGATGTCTTCCTTGAGACTCCAGATCATCTGAAGCATGTATATCCTGAATTCTTTATCTGACATTCCATCTGCTGCAGCTATTACCTCTTCTAACGTTGAGTTGACCTGCATTGCTTGTGGTCCTTTCTTTCCTTGTCTCTTCATACTGTTCGCGTTCCTTTCTACTTGGTGAAACTGTTGTGCTATTGAAATTTCCCCCTATATATTTATATTGGTCTTGTATAGTTGCAAAGTGTCCCTCGCAGGCGCGGGTGGCGGCTCTGCCCCTCCTCCAATTGGGGCAATGTGCCTACCACGCCGGCAGGCCGCTGGGCCTGCTCTGCCGGTCGGCAGCAGGTCCGCCTACCTTGCAGGCACGGGCGGCGGCTCTGTCCCTCTGCGGGCCGCTAGGCTTCTTCTGTCGGTGGTCGCAGAAGATACCATCTCACTCCAGTTAGATTGGCAGCCATTATAAAGTCAAACAACAACAAGTGCTGGCGAGGATGTGGGGAAAAGGGTACACTTGTACATTGCTGGTGGGACTGCAAATTGGTGCAGCCAATTTGGAAAGCAGTATGGAGATTTCTTGGAAAGCTGGGAATGGAGCCACCATTTGACCCAGCTATTCCCCTTCTCGGTCTATTCCCTAAAGACCTTAAAAGAGCATGCTACAGGGACACTGCTACATGGATGTTCATAGCAGCACAATTCACAATAGCAAGACTGTGGAACCAACCTAGATGCCCTTCAATAGATGAATGGATAAAAAAAATGTGGCATTTATACACAATGGAGTATGACTCTGCATTAAAAAATGACAAAATCATAGAATTTACAGGGAAATGGATGGCATTAGAGCAGATTATGCTAAGTGAAGCTAGACAATCCCTAAAAAACAAATGCCAAATGTCTTCTTTGATATAAGGAGAGTAACTAAGAACAGAGTAGGGTCGAAGAGCATGAGAAGAAGATTAACATTAAACAGGGATGAGAGGTGGGAGGGAAAGGGAGAGAGAAGGGAAATTGCATGGAAATGGAAGGAGACCCTCAGAGTTATACAAAAGTACATACAAGAGGAAGTGAGGGGAAAGGGAAAAATAATACAAGGGGGACAAATGAATGTCAGTAGAGGGGGCAGAGAGAGAAGAGGGGAGGGGAGGGGAGGGGAGGGGGATAGTAGAGGATAGGAAAGGCAGCAGAACACAACAGACACTAGTATGGCAATATGTAAATCAATGGATGTGTAACTGATGTGATTCTGCAATCTGTATATGGGGTAAAAATGGGAGCTCATAACCCACTTGAATCAAAGTGTGAAATATGATATATCAAGAACTATGTAATGTTCTGAATAGCCAACAATAAAAAATTTAAAAAACACACACACACACACAAAAAAAAACACAATGGAGAAATGACAGCCTCTTTAACAAATGGTGCTGGGGAAACTGGATATCCCCATGTAAAAGAAGGAAATCAGATCCCTTTCTCTTGCTCTGTACAAAAGTCAACTGAAAATGAATCAAAGACCTATGTACAAATCCAGAAACTTTGCAGCTATTAGAAGAAACAGTAGTGGAAATGTTTGAACTTATTGGCACAGGCAAATAATTCCTGAATACTATCTTTATTGCTCAGGAAATAAGAGTAAGCAAGACTCAATAAATGAGACAGCAACAAATTTAAAAGCTTCTGCACAGCAAAGGAAACAAAAGAGTGAAAAAGTAACCTACAGAATGGAGAAGATATTTGTTAGTTACTCTTTTCAACAGAAGACTAATATACAGAATACATAAAAAACTCAACGTTTAAAAAACAAATAACTCAGTCAATAAGTGGGCACATGAACTAAATAGACATTTCCCAAAGAAGAAATACAAATGGCCAACAGGTATATGAAAATGTATTCAACATCTTTAGCCATTAGGAAATTATAAATTAAAAAAAAAACTATGTTAAGATTCCATAGCACTCCAGTTAGAATGGCAATAATCAAGAATAAAAATAACAATAAAAGCTAGTGAGGATGTGGGGGTGAAATGAGCTCTTATACACTGTTGATGGGAATGTAAATTAGTACAGCCACTATGGAAATCAGTATGGAGGTTACTCCAAAAGCTAAAATTAGAAGTACCCTATGCCACAACTATACAACTCCTTGGTATTTATTCAAAAGAATTAAAGTCAGCATACTTTAGAAATACATGTATACCCAGGTTTATCACAACACAATCACAATAGTCAAGTTATGGAAATAGCTCAGGTATCCATCAACAGATGATAATGAAAATATGGTATAAATACACCATGGAATTTTATTCAGCCACAAATAAGAATGAAATTAGATTATCTGCAGGAAAAATGAGTGGCCTAAAGACCATAATTTTGATTAAAATAAGTCAGATTCACAAAAAAATGCATTATATGTTTATTTTCTCATATATGGAAGCTAGAGGGAGAAAGGGGGGGATACCATGGAAGTAGACGGCAGACAATTAGGGTAGAGGATGGTGTTCAGGGTGAGGAAATAGAAGAGGTTGGGGCTGATATTGGGGAGTGATATTGATCAATATATATATATATATATATATATATATATATACATATATATATACACATATATATTCATACATACACACATATCACCATGAATCCTACCATTCTATATAATTGATATGTGCCAATAAAATAAAAAGCTATGTTGATTTAATAATAGCATAAAATGAACAGCAAAATTGTGTAAATATCAGCTATTTTATCTGAGTACAAAAATCATCAGTGTAGATGAAAGAGAGCACATGCTGGAAAAAAAAATCCAATTTACTAGAAATATCTAAGAATTCTCACTCATTTTGACATCTACTTTAGTATAGCTTTTGTGTATATATGCATGGAACCAAAAAAAGGAAAACATGAATACCATATCAAAGTGGGAGATTCTAGCACATTTGTCTAGTAGCTGAGGACACAGACACATAAAGGCAATAAGGATATAGTAGATTTGAATAACACAATTAACAAATTTAACCTAATGATTCAACAGCAAATGCTCATTCTATTCAAAGGACATTTATGGCCTTTATCAAATTAACCAAACATTGTTACCATAAAGCAACATTTACCAAACTTAAAATTACTGTTGTCTTACAGAACACATTTTCTGGCTACAGTGAAATAGTTACAAGTGATTAAAAATACTCAGCAAAACTCACTCTTTGGAAATTAAATATTTCTTTAAAACACATAGGTCAAAGAAGAAATCGATGAAAATTAGAAAGTGCTGAGAACAGGATAGTGGAACTGGTGCATATCAAACATGTGATGAAGCTAAAGTGATTCTTGGAAGGAATTAGCTTTAAATGGTTGTATTGGGAACATTTTTACCAACTCAAAATGATGGGCTTAAGAAATTGAGCAAATACAAAACAAAACTACAACTGAATTCACTCTCCTTAAAAGTAGAAGGCAAAGAACAAAAGAATACAGTAAAAGGAAAACAGAGTACAATAGAGAGATCAACAAAGTAAAAAAATATTTGAAATGAATGATAAAATTGACAAACTCTAGTAAGATTGAGCAGTGAAAAAATACATAAGTAGGTATTTTGCAGTTTTACGTGATATATTATGATTGTTATCATATCATGCCAATGAATTAAAAATGTTAGCCAAAATGAAAAACACTTAATTAAAATATAAAGAAAATTTACTTAAGGAGAAATAGAAAAAATCTGAATATTGATTTCACTGTTAAGGAAACTAATCGGTAGTTAAGTCTTTCTTCTTATATACCCTTCCAAAATGGCTCAAAAACTTGTAAATTCTATCAAACATGAATTAATTTGATTCAACAAACTCTTCTTAAATATAGAACTAGAGGAAATATTCCTACATTTTATCATGTTCCAGAATCTGAAAGGACAGTATAAGGAAATTACTGCCCAAACTAACTTGCGAATATAGATATTAACATCTTAAAGAAAATATGAGCATTGCTTAAAAATGATTAATATTCTGACAAATGTGCAATCATTTGGGCATATGAGGTGGTTTAATATAAGATTAGTTTCAAGTATATACCATATTAATAAATTAAAGAGACATAGATAATTATCTAAGTGGATACACATAAAGAATTTGATAAAATGAAACTTTCGTTTGTGTTAAAATCCTTACCAAACTAGAAATTTAAAGTGAAAAACTTCTCTAATTGGAGATATTATCGAAAGCCCCAGAGTGTACCTAATGGTAAAACTTTGACAATTTTTCTTTGAAGATAAGACATTTCTGTTCTGAGAACTTCTATTGGGTATTCCATCAGAGCAGCAAGGGAAGAAAAAAGAAGTATAATGTTTATAAGTAAAAAGTAAAACTAACATTTTGCACAAGATGGTATAATATTTTTAAAGCCAGAAACCTCTAAAGAATTCTTGCATATTTATCAAGACTCCTAGATACCTAAATCAATAAATAAAACTTCATGTCTTACACAGTAGCAACAAAGAGTTAGAAAATGGAATCAAATACAATCTTTAGCGTGATACTTTAAAAATTACCAACAATGAATTGCACAAAAATATCTAAGGCATTAATGGGAAAAGTTATAAAACTAACTGAACATCACCAAGTTAGACCAATACCTAACTAAATGTGAGACACAGCATATTTATGGATAAGAAGATAAAGTACCTTCTTACAAAACAAAGTATAAAGACAACAGTTTTCTCTTTAGTTAAATTTAATACAAATTTAGTGGAAATGCTAAAAAAAAATTGTTGTTTGTTTTTTATTCTGTTAAGGAGCATGCCATACTCACTGAACCCAAAATATATACAACACTGTATTAAAAACACAAAAAAGCCCCCAAATAGCTGAAATACTCCTGAAAAAAATATGCCTTTGTAAATAAATCATGAAGAATAATTGTAAAGCTATAAGCTGTAATAATTTAGTCAACAAATCCAAAGAGTACCCTGAAACAGAATTAAACATATGTAACTCAAATAATGAATTGGCATTTCATATTAACAGTGATAAAGATATATTTTAAGAAAAAAGCATTAGAATGACTATGTGAGAAATTGTGTTGGACCTAAACCTACCCATAAAAATAATTTTTGCATTATAAAAGTGGCTAGAGAAAAAGTAGAGATTTCTTTTTGTTTCCATCCTCCATTGTTGTGAAACAAATGATTCCAAAACTTAGTTCCTTGAAATAATAATGATTTATCACACACACACAAAAAGAGAACAGAGAACAAAAATGAGAATATTAAATCTCAACACTGTACAAGATCTACTCATCTTGATTCCTGTTGATATGAATTGCTATGGATTTTTCTTAATCCATGGCAATACCAGAGGAACAATCTTTTTGCCAATCCAGAACTTGGAATTTTTTTTTGGTGAGGGTAGGTAACTGAGGATTGAACTCAGGCGCACTTGACCACTAAGCCACATACCCAGCCCTATTTTGTATTTTATTTAAAGACAGGGGCTCACTGAGTTGCTTAGCACCTCATTTTTGCTGAGGCTGGCTTTGAATTCGCGATCCTCCTGTGTCAGCCTCACAAGCCCCTGGGATTACAGTTGTGGATTACCTTGCCCAGCCAGAATTTGGAAATCTTGACAGGTTTCATGATTGGTCCTTCTAGCAAGTATATGGTAAGCTTTAAGTTAACACCTCTACAAAGACTTTTATTTCTTTAACATTCAGGAACCACTTTTGCTAAAGAATTGCTTTACTGAATTTTAAGTGACCTTGTATCTCTCTCCTAGCAACCTTTCCCTTCTTCGTCATCCACTAGCAGGTCTGGATCCCAGGACACTGACGAGAAGCCTTATTTAGTCTCACAGCGGCAAAGCCACCTGTGCAAATGGCAGTGGGACACATATTTTGTAGTTGTGATAAAGAGGAATCCAAAATAACACTAGGTCCAGAACACTGAACAAGTTTTCCAAGGGGACTTCCCAGTCTAACATCTAGGCATTGCTTTACATTCAATTTATTCCATCCAACACTTCATTCTGCTTATTCCCCAATACATGCCTATCTCCTTGTAAACTCTATATAAGGTTGATCATTTCCTTGGTAACTTTGACACTCTTCGTTGCATATAATGTCCACTGCAGAAGCGTCATTTTTTTGAGTTCATTTTAAATCCAGAATTTTTCTTATGTTTGCTTTCTTCCCCTCTCCCTTCAGAATGAGTCCTGTTATAAAACTTGCTCTAGCCTGTCATTCTTATCACAGTGTTGAATCATCTCTATCAGACAACTGTAGATTTCATGAGCCTTGTCCTGTTCCAGATATGATGCAGAACCCCATAGTGCCTTAACAATCTCTGCTCTTGGGGCATGTGAGGAAACAAACACAAGAAAAGTAAAAAAATAAAAAATAAAAAGAAATAAAAATAAAAAACCTTGAAAAAGTAGAAAAGTACAAGGTTCTTTGTAACTGCTGGAGGTCAGAGGACATCACGGTTGACTGGGGTGTTGGATCTTTTGCAGTTTTTCCCCAATGTCACTCCCCAGCATATCCTCAAATAAAGCAAGTTCCTGGGTACATACTGTTAAGAATGCTAGAGTCTTCAACCCTCAAGGAGAGAGAAAATGCAAATACAAATAGCTAGAACATAAAGCAAAAGAGTCAAGTGGTGAGAAAAGCAAAAAGCATACTTCATAGTAGTCAAGAAAAAAATACCTCTATAATTGTTAAGAAATGATGGAGATGAAGTCACAGAGACCTCAGTGAAATTTGTTTTGGTTCTCTTTTTTCCATTAAAACTTAGTGGCTTAAAACAAACAAACAAAAAATCTGAATAAAGTAATATTGGAGATTATCTTTATGCCAATAATATAGCGAGAGCTTTCTAAAACAAGACCTCTCAAAATGCATTAATGGTATATTAAAATAAAGAACTTCTGTTAAAAATATCTGTAAAATAAATAAAGTCACACTAATTTTAGAAGAAGATATTTGCAGTATATATATAACTGATAAAAAACCAAGTCTAGAATATATTTAAAATATCACAAAAATCTACAAGAAAAAAGATAAACAATCCAATAAAATGGGACTAAAAGAACAAAGTGGGAGAGGATTCACCTGAATAGTCATTTTACCTGGGAGAACAGAAAGAAAATAGAAAGACATTCAATCTCATCAAGAATTAGGAGAATGGAAGTTGAGACCATGATGAGAAGTTAATTTGTACCTGTTATAATGGCAGCAATTTCAAAATCTGAGAACATTATATTTTGCCTTGAGTGTGAAGTCATCAGACCACTGTGTGCTCTTGGTGGAGATGTAAATAGGAATCATCACTTAAAAAGTAGTTGAAGTTTTCCAGTTTAGAAGAATATGCATAAGTCCTATGATTTAACAATTTCACTCTTGCATATTCCTGAACACTGTTTGCTCATGGATACCAGTAAATACGTGCAAGAATGTTTTTAGAAGTGCAATTTGTTAATAGCCCCAAACTAGAAACAATCCAATAGTAGACTGAATAAATATTCCTCCAATGGAACAGTAAATGGCAATAAAACAAATAAATTAAAACCATATACAACATTGACAAAACTCAGGAGCAAAAAAAAAGAAAATCAAATTCAAGATTTTGTTGTACTTGAAAATTCCTTTTATATACAGTACTCAACCATCCAAAAGCAAACAATATGCTGCTTGCATATACAAACATATTTGGTAATTATTTTAAAAAACATATTCAGTAACAAAGGAATGATACAGAAAATATGATTATGGTTTTTTGGGGATGGTGATGAGGTCCAAGAAACAGGATGAGATGGGAGAATGGTGTTTACAAGTCAAAGTGATAGAAATATTGTATTTCTTAAACTGGGTTGCAGATAAACATTTGTTTTTTGAAGTGTTGTTTTATCATTTTTGATATTTTATCCACATTTTACATAATTTTTTGTATCTACTCAATATATAATGAAAATAATTGAAAAACTATCTTCTATAAGTGCTATAGAGAAAAGTCACATTTATAATACAATAACTGGAGAAACCCAGTACTTTATGTCCTATGAGACACACTAGGGGCTATCAGAGTAGGCCTGATTTTGTATGTCAACCCTAATGTAATTTCTTAAATTTTTTCAATGTAGAAACCCTTGGATCTCACTATGTCATAAAAAAAATAAATGCTTTTATTAGTTCATTATGGTTGTAGACAATATTAGGAATCATTTTAACACAGTCATACATGCGTGGAATAATTTGCTCCAATTTAGTCTCCAGTACTTCTCTTTCTCTTCTCTCCTCCCACCTCCTCTTCCCCTTCCTCTGTTCTACTGGTTTTTCTTCTATTTATTGATAGTTTTTCTTAGTTGTTTGTAGATATACATAAAGGTATACTCATATATATATATATATATATATATATATATACACACACACACACACACACACACACACACAAAGCATAATTTGGTCAATTTAGCTCCACCATTCCTCTTTTCCCCCATCCTTTCTTCCTCCCCTTCAATCTCATTTCTCTGCTCCACTGAGTTCCCATCTATTTTCATGGTATTACACCCACCTCCTTTCCCCTTATTTTGGTCTGGTTTCCACAAATGAGAAAAAAAATTTGACCATTGACTTTCTGAGTCTGGCTTATTTCACTTACCATGATGTTCTCCAGTTCCATCCGTTTACCATCAAATGCCATAATTTCATTCTTTTTTATAGCAATGTGCATATATACCACATTTTATTTATCCATTCATCTGTTGACAGGCATCTTCACTGGTTCAAGTATTTGGCTATTGTCAATTGCATTATTATAAACAATGATGTGCTTGTAGCACTATAGTATATTGATTTTAGTTTCTTGGATAAATACCAAGGAGTAGAATTGCTGGGTCATATAGTGGTTCTATTATTAGTCTTTTGAGAAATCTCCATACTGCTTTCCAGAGTGGTTGTACTAATTTGCAGTCCACAAAACAATGTATGAATGTAACTTTTCCCCCACATCCCACCAGCTTTTATTTGTAGTAGTATTAATAATTGTCATTTTGACTGGAGTGAGATGGAATTTCAATGTAGTTTTGATTTGCATCTCCTTGATTGCTAGAAATGTAGAATATTTTTTTTCATATATTTGTTGATCATTGTTTTTCTTCTCTTGAGAAGTGTGTCTGGTTCTTTTGCCCAAATAATTGGAATATTTTTTTATATTTGGTATTAAGTTTTTTGACTTCTTTATATATTCTGAATATTAATCCCCTCTCTGAGGAGCAGTTGAAAAGGATCTTTTCCTATTCTGTAGGCTTTTTGCTTTTGTTTGCTTTGCTTTGCAGAAGCTTTTTTAATTTGATGCCATCCTACTTTCTGATTCTTGGTTTTATTTCTTATGCTTCAGGAATTTTGTTAAGAAAGTCAGTTTCTGTGCCAATATTGGAGTATTGAGCCTATGTTTTCATCTAGCAGTTGCAAAGTTTCTGGTCTAATTCCTACGTCTTTGATTTACTTCAAGCCAACTTTTATGTAAGGTAAAAGGGATCTAGTTTCATTCTTCAGGATGAAGCATTTTGATAAATTTGTTAGAAAGCCTCATTTGTTTAAAAGGTTGTCTTTTCCCCAATGTATGTTTTTGGCAACTTTGCCAAGTATCAGATGACTGTATCTATGTGGATTTATCTCTGTGTCTTCTGTTATATTCCATTGATCTTCATGTCTATTTTGATGACAATCCCATGCTATTTTTGTTAATATAGCTTTTATAGTATAATTTGAGATCAGAATATTATGATGCCTCTAATGTCACTCGCCCAGCTTCAGTTTGCTTTGGCTATTTGGGGTCTGATTCTTCCAATTAATTTTTGGACTATTTTTTTAATTGTGTGAAGAATGCCATTTGTATTTTGATCAGGATTGCATTGAAGCCACATAATGCATTTGGTAATATGGCTTTTTTGATAATATTAATTCCATGACAAGAAAATGGGAGGTCTTTCCATCTTGTAAGGTCTTCTTCAATTTCTTTCTTTGGTATTCAGCACCTCACTTTTGCTGAGGCTGGCTCTGAACTCATGATTCTCCTATCTCAGCCTTCAGAACCAACCCCTGGGATAATAGGCATACACCACCATGCCTGGCTATAGTTTTAATTTTTGACATCTTTTATCTCTTTGCTTAGATTTATTCTCAAGTATTTTATTTTATGTTACTGAGGTTGTGAATGGGATAGTTTTCCGGTTCTTTTTCAGCAGATTCATTATTAGATACAGGAAAGTGATTGATTTATGAATGTTAATCTTGTATTCTGCTACTTTGCTGAATTTATTTATCAGCTTTAGGAATCTTACAGTGTTCTTTGAGCCTTCTAAATATAGGATCATGTCAGTAGCAAACAAAGATAATGTGACTTCTTCTTTTCCTATTTTTATTCCTTTAATTTCCTTCTCTTGCCTGATGGCTCTGCCTAGACTTTCAAGAATGATGCTGAATAGGAATGGTGTGAGTGGACATCCTTGTTTTGTTCCTAGTTTTAGAGGAAATGCTTTCAGTTTCCTCCATTAAGTATGAGGTTGACCTTGGATTTGTTATATCTAGCCTTTACAATGTTGAGGTAGCCTCCTTCTATCCTTAGTTTTGCCAACATTTTTAACATAAATAAGTGCTGGATTTTTTTCAAAGCACTTTCCTGCAGCTATTGAGATTATCCTGTGATTCTTATCTTTAATTCTGTATACATGGTGAATTACATTTGTTGGTTTGCATATGTTGAACCAATATTGCTTCCCTGGAATGAAACCCACTTGATCATGGTGAACTATCTTCTTGATGTGCTTTTGAATGTAGTTTGCTAAAATTTTGTTAGGAATTTTTGCATCTATGTTCATCAGGGGTAGTGGTCTGTAGTTTTCTTTCCTTGATATGTCTTTGGTTTTGGTATTAGGATTATACCAACTTCATAGAATATACTTGGGAGTGTTAGCTCTCTTTCAATTTCATGGAATAATTTGAGGAATATTGGTGTTAGTTCTTCTTTAAATGTCTGGTATTATTCAACTGGCAATATGGTCCTGGGGTTTTCTTTGTTGGAAGATTTTAATTGGGCTTCAATCTCATTGGTTGATATTCATCTGCTTAAGTTCTCTATATTCTCATGGTTTTATTTAGGTAGGTAATATGTGTCTAGAAATTTGTCAATGTCTTCTAGATTTACCAGTTTCTTGGAGTATAAATTTTCAAAATAGTTTCTAATGAGCCTCTGAATTTCAAAAATACTATTAATCCAATGAACTTAACAGACATCTACAGACTATTTCATTCATCAGCAACTGAATTTACTATCTTTTCAATGATACATGAAATTTTCCCCAAAATAAATTGTATCTTAGGGCAGAAAGCAAGAATTAACAAATGCAGAAAAATAGAGATGATTTATCGCATCCTATCAAATCATAATGGAATGAAATTAGAAATCAACAAGAAGATAAAAAACAAAAACCATTTTAACTTGGGGAGATTAAACAATATACATGTGAATGAGGAATGGATTGTAGAAGAAATCAGGAGAGAAGTAAAAATCTTAGAAACAAATGAGAATAGAGATACAATGTATCAAAATCTCTGGGACAGTATGAAAGTAGTACTAAGAGTATAGTTTACCGCATTGATTCCCCACTTTAAAACAATAAAAAGATCCTTAATAAATAGTTTAATGTTAAAGCTAAAGGCCCTAGAAAAAAGCAAACTAATTCCAAAATCAGTAGAAGACAGAAATCATTATGATCAGAGCTGAAATTAGTGAAATTAAGATTAAAAAGCAATATAAAGGATCAATGCAACAAAGAGTTGGTTCTTTGGAAAGATAAACAAGATGAATAAGCTATTAGCCAAACTAACCAAAAGAAAGAAAGAGAAAACCCAAATCAACAAAACTTCAGATGAAAAAGGAGATATTACTATATCATTTTTGATAGGGGAGAAAAGGTAAACAACAGGATAATTATCTTAATATTCTTGACTTTCTTAATCTAAATATTTCTGTAAGTGTAAAGTTAAAAGGTTTTGAAGATAAAGCATAATTTGATCTGAGTTGTTGTCTTGTGCTACTTTAAATGGGATTTCCTTATAGACATTTCACATCATTCTTTGCCTTAATTTTTAATCACAATTCTTTTGTGTGAAAATGCCTTAGTGTTTTGAAGTAAGCATTGTTAACTATCTAACATTGCTATTTTATTTGACAGAGTTTAAACTGGAACATCTTTGTCAAGTACATAGCCTTGGGGATTTTTCCCTCCATCTCATGTGATCCTCATATCTTTTCTTGTTAGTGTTGTCTTAGTTTTTTCCTCTTAAGGAAGTTATGATCTATCACTCCTTGCTTAAGGCATAATTGCTGACCAAGGAGCCTCCTTTAGTATCCACTAAACTACTGCTGTTCAACTACACTATTACTGGTCCCTTGTAAAGATCTGCCTTGAATTAATTGTAGATCAAACCATGAACTTTCTGGGGTTGGGCAATCCTCTTTCTCTCTCCTCTCCACGGATACCATTTGATAATTTTCTGGAGCTCAGCATGCTACTGAAGATGAACATGACAGTAGCCATTATCACCTTTTCTTTTAGCTAATTTGAAGGCATAATTTTTTTAAAACTAAAGCAAAAAATAACCGTTAATCTATTTTAAAATTCAATTGCCTTAGAAACTTTCAGTAGTAAATGAACTTATGTGATTAATATGGAAAATAAATCTGTTCTAGTTCACCCCATGCTCCATTCTGTTTTACTTGTATTTGTGCCAAGACATTTTGGCAATCTGTACATCTTTTTTAAAAATCTCAAAAGTAAATAACAAAACACAGACTCCATACATGGGTAACTCTGAAAAACGTTCTCCACAATTTTACTACTCTCCTACAAGTGCATCTCTGGAATCCTTCCACAAGGTAGGGGTGTGTGTATGTGTGTGTGTGTGTGTGTGTGTGTGAGAGAGAGAGAGAGAGAGCCAAATAGGTAGTATTTTATGTGATTTGAACTTTCAAAGAATGTAAAATATTTAGTGACTCTCACCATTTTAAAATAACAGTTAACAAAGCCAAATAAGCTCTTTAAAGCATTCTCCCCCCCCCCCCAAATAAGTAAACTAATCAGAAAGTCAGTTCTTACCTGGACAAAACCTAGAATAAATCTTAGTTTTCAGAGGATTAAGTAAAAAACGAAAGCAGCTTTTTTCCCACAGGGTATTTGTCTATTGAAAGAAACAGCTATGGAATCAAACTATGGTTCAGGCAGCCTCCTGGGTCCTGGAAAAAAGACTTCAAAAAATCATTTTCTACTCATCTGCAGTCTGAAAAGAGCAGAATTCTCATTTTAAGAGTGAACCAGAAATAGCCATTTCTTGAAAATAGGCAATAGAAAGAGATCCATAATAAATTCAAATATTGGAATTAACAGACTTATTATAACAACTTATGATATAAGTCATAAATATATTTAAAAAACAAGTTTGAGAAACAAAAAATTGTAAAGACAGAAAGAGAATGATTATAAAAGAAAATAAATCTTCTTATCCTAAGCTATAAATGAAGAACTAAATGGAATAATTTGACAATTGACAAGAAATAGTTAAAAAGAAAATTAGTGTTCTATAAGATAGGTTAGAATAAAATTTTCAGAATGCAGCATGAACTTGACAAAAAGATTGAAAATGAAAAAGTCAATGCCAAGAGAGAGAGAGAGAAATAGACTGAAAAGATCCAAAATAACATAGGTAGAAATTGATTTTTGTAGTTTGTCTCCCCAAGGGGCTACAGGAGGGAGATAAGTGTGGTTACAAAAGTATAACATGAAGTATTTTTGTGGTATTGGAATTATTTTTTGTGACTGGAGTAATGACCATGGAAATTTACATATGCAATAAAATGTTATAAAACTAATAATACAATAATTACAAGTAAAACTTGAAAAATCCGAATTAGATTAGTGGATTATATGGGTGTCAATTTCATGGTTGCGCCTTTATACTGTCATTTAAAAATTGTTCTTAAATTAAGGAAAACTAGGGAAAGCATACATGTTCTGTATTATTTCTTACAATTATATGTGAATCTACAATTATCTTTTCTATTTTTTTAATTTTTAATTGATTTTTAAAAAATAAATGACAGCAGAATGCATTACAATTCTTATTACACATATAGAGCACAATTTTTTATATCTCTGGTTGTATATAAAGTATGTTCACACCAATTTGTGTCTTCATATATGTACTTTGGATAATGACCTTAATAAAATTTGAACTAAAAGGAGAAACAAACATGTAGACACATGATAGTGGAAATGCAGAATACCTAAGGCAAAGAGAAAATCTTACACATGACAGGAAAATCAAGGTGGATTGCCTCCAAAGAAGGAACAACTTGACTGACAGCCATTTCCATAATAGCAACCAAAGATGCTAAAAGTCAGAAGAATATTAATATCCTCCAAAGTCTAAGAGAGAAAGTGATAATATTTTCCAAACTGAACATCTTCAGATAAAAAGTCAAATGTTCTTACCACCTCAAAACTGCACTAAAAAGAAATTCTAAAGGATTTACTTAATAACAATGACCCCACATGGAAGATTTGATATGAGTAAGGGCATAAAAAGTTAGCAAAGTGATACATATATTAGTTTATCTAATGTGATGAGTTAGTGTATATCTTTACTAGATATCAAGACTTAGTAACATTATACAACATAGAATAATTAAGATAGCCTGAGGAACAGAAAAGGGAATGGAGTCAAGCGTCTACAGACATCAGATTAAGCAGTAGCAAGCACTGTAAAAGGACAAAAATAAACAATGTGATAATTATATGTGGAAAAAAATAAAGTGGATTTCTATATCACAGCATGTCATAGGTGGATGAAGTACCTAAATGGCATAGGCAAAGGCAAAGAGATAAAGCTTTAAGAAGTAAGTTTAGATAATTTATTTTGGGAAGGGAAATATTTCTCAAATAAGACACAAAAATACTAACCACGAAGGAAAAGATCAATAAATATTATGTTAAAAGAATTTTCTTCATCCAAAGGTACTATAAAATTATTAAAAGATAATCCACACAATGGGAAAAGTATTTGCTAAAAATAAAAGATGCAACCCTGTAAAATACAATGAACTCCTGCAAATCAACAATGAAAAGAAAAATGCAAAAGAAAAAATGGACAAAATAAAAGAATAAACACTTTTATTAAAAAAGAAGTAAAAATGACTGATACACATTTGAAAAAGTGTTTAATCTCATGTATAGTTATAAAAGTGCTAAAGTTTTCATGAGATAACAAGACTTTATTATCATTGGTTTTGTAAAATCTGAATCCAAAAAGCCCAATTAGAAGAAAAATTACTTAATTAAAAATGAGCAGAATATTTTAATAGACACTTCACCAACTATATTGAGATAGCAAATTAGTACACCTCTATTTGATGTCTCAAATTAAAAAGACCCACTATATCAGGTATTGGTGAAGTTTTGGAAGAAGTGAAACTATTACATACAGCTTATAATATTGTAAAATATTTGTTTGGGGGCAGATTTACATGAATCTTAAGTCTCAAATGTATTTGTCTCGTGTTTTCATTAAAAACCTCAATTTAGGTTTTTGTTTTTATTTCTGTTGCTTTTAAAAGTTGTCCTATGGAAAGTGAAAACTCTGATTTTCATACCCTTGTTTATACAGGAAGCATTCCTTATATTTTTAGGCATATCAATTAATAATTTTAAAAGTCTGATTATAGATGTCTTTCAATACTAAATTTTATTGGGTTATATGTAATACAACAAAACAGGACAAGTAGTTTTCTGTTCTGTACTACTGCTTATATCATGAAAATCTGATCCACTTTATTTAATAAAAGAATGAATATTGTGATCAAAATGTATCATAAAGGAAATCAAAGCAACTACACTACCCTGAAGTAATATTCTCTATAATCAATAGATGAAAAAATATACAGAAGGCCTCACCCTTGGCATGTTGAGTGTTTCAACATCGTTTAGTGGGCAAAGAATATTTATCCTGCTACAGACTGACAGCAGACTTTGATACTTACCTAGCAGGGTTGATCCTGTGGTCACAGAAGAGTTTGAGACTATCTACCAGTCTCTCCTGAGGGCTGAAGACTCCTTCCTGCAGATCCTCTGAGTAGAGCTGAGTGTAGCATCTTGTGAGACAGAACTCAATTTTCAACTTTAGATTGAACAAAGAATGAAGATCTTTTGGAGTACCTTTTTACTTTCTTGTTGATAGATACTACATATCTTATGCTTGATAAAATACTGGAAAGACTCTCTCAGAAGCAATTTTCTCCTCTGCTTCTGGTGGTTTTCAAGAGTGCTTTTGGTTTGGTGAGCCAGTTACTTAGAAATGTCCAACTCCATTCTTCAATCAAAACAAATCCCAAACCTGTTTTCTATTTTATCGCAACTTATTTCTGCAAATTTTATTTTGTATTCACCTCACTTGACTGAATTTGTTGCTAGAACTTTTTAGGTCTTTTGTGTTTGGAAGGTTTTAAGATTTCCCTCTTCTGATATGTAGAAAAGAAGTGTAAGTGAGGAGTTGGCATGATAAAAGATGTAGTAAAGAGTTTCTAGAAGGGAGGGCCTTGAAGGGGAGCCAGGAAAGAAAGACTGAATTAAATATTAAGATGGGGCCTAGAACATTAATGTTACAACAATAATGTTCTTGGATAATATGCACATCAATTTAGACTAGATGTGAAGTATGTCAGTAAAGAAGGCAGGTGACTGAGTTAAAGGATAGCTTTAAAGAGTTAATGAACATGCAGGTGGAAAAATAAAAATAAAGGTAGGCTTTTAAAAAAGACTTTTAACTCTTGACCAAGAACCTAAACTCTTATAAGAGGATAGTTCACTGACAAAACCATTAGATGTCCTGGATCTGTCCCTGGTTTTTATAAAGCTCTCTTCATATTCAGTTCTACAAAACTGGAATATGTTTCGGAGCCAGGGAGATTTGGGTTAAATCATCAGTTTAACTCTTAATTTCTCATGAGCAATTATTGGGACAAATAATGTCTAGAGAAAAGACCTCATTATTATATGTACAGCACACATACTGGAAAGACTCTCTCAGAAGCAATTTTTTCCTGTGCTCCTGATGATTTTCAAGAGTACTTTTGGTTTGGTGAGCCAGTTACTTACAAATGTCCAACTCCATTCTTCAATCAAAACAAATCCCAGTAGGAAGTAGACTGGCCTGTCGCATACCCCTGGCCAGATTTACTCTGCATGTGCAAGCGTTTTGAAGGCATTGCTCTGTCTGTAAGCTGCTTCTTACAGTGTAGTTTCCCCAAAGAAAAGACATCAAGTCTACACAGCACAGAGAAAGAAATTTATCAGATTACTGGACCTAGAAGAAGAGGCACTGGCAGAGCATAAAGCCTGGGACATTGGATGCAATTTGAGAAAGATAAATTGGGGACAGAAAGCAATAATTAACTAATGGTTTTATCTGGTAGTTGTAATAA
Source organism: Marmota monax (assembly GCF_021218885.2). Classification (NCBI taxonomy): domain Eukaryota; kingdom Metazoa; phylum Chordata; class Mammalia; order Rodentia; family Sciuridae; genus Marmota; species Marmota monax. The sequence continues at coordinate 5,602,337 of NW_026692434.1, read as the reverse complement.
AAGGGGGATCTTGGAAAGAAGCAAAGTAGATATTGTAGACATTCTAGGAAGAGAATAGCTCCTTTCCTAATCATTTAAGGGTATGTACGACAAGAATTTCTAGGAAGGAACACACTTCACACTGGCATTAAACACTGCAAATATCTTTGTACACAAAATAACATTTAATTTTAGTGATTAAAGAAGAAAAATCTACTATTTTATTTTCACAGTGATTTTTATCAAGTCCAATCAATTGTTTTTAGGAAAAATGACTAATACTTTCAAGAATCCTAACACTCTGAGCAGTTTTGCAATGTATTTGTTATTAGGTTGCTGTGCTTTTGTTCATATTTGTCTTTGCAGTCTTTTACCCCAATGCTTCTAATTTCTTCATGATTTTGGAACTATTATTTGTTTTATGCATAATTAAATACCTTTTGCATTACCACAGAGTCTGCTTCATTTTCAATGTGGAGGAAATGACTTGTGTATTTTTTAGGAAGCTCTGATCTTAGAACTCTGTGGGGAATAGAATTCTTGAACATTTTATAATTGTCTGCCAGATAAGAACAGTCAGTATATAGGGGTAAACAATTCTTGGGGACAAAAAGAACAACTAGCTCAGGAGTTGTTATAGAGTAACAGCTGGAAGAAGAGACAAAAGGGCAATCCTCTTCAGGCATTTTATACCTAGATATTTTAAGTAATAAACTGGACTGTTAGGATTAAATGATGAAATATCTCAACAGAATATACTTCATCATGCTTATTACAACAAGGAGAAAATGTAGCTGCAATTGCCATGCCCCTTTCAAGTAATCTAAAGAATCACACAGAAGGTGAGGTAATAGTGGTAATAGTGCAGCAGCACTCATTGAACAATGAAGTTACTGGAGGCCACCCAGTTTCTTTAATCTTAAGGAAATTTAGGATTCAGAATTAGGACAAAGAGACAGATTGGAACCAAGACAGACACAGAGCATGACAACAACTGTCACACTAGATATTTTTTTTTTTTTTGACTGGGGCACTCAACCACTGAGCCACATCCCAGTCCTGAGCCCCTTGAATTGCAGGTGTGTGCCACCATGCTCAGCTTACACACAAGATCTTGTAGTAATGGATGTGATATCAGGAAAAGAAAGCCTAAATAAGGAAGTAAAATGGTACCAGTCTTCAGCAAAGTTGAAGAACATGTCTGCAAAGTGTTATGGTTGCCTAAGGAGTCAGGGCTGCACACTTGGGTACAAGTTCCACTACCCTTAAGAATAATCTAATCATAAGCAATCTTTTCTCCCCACTTGGGTCATAGTTTAGCTATCAACAGGTATCTTTGGAAATGCTTTTCAGAATAATGGGTTCATCTGCTTTTTAATGTCCTTTTATATCTGTCCTATTTCTTCTTCTGTTTTTTAGTTGTCAATAGACCTTTATTTTATTAATTTATATGTGGTGCTGAGAATCAACCCAGGGCCTCACATGTGCTAAGCAAGTGCTCTACCACTGAGCAACAACCCCAGACCTGTCCTATTTCATTTTTAAGTAAGAAGAAGTCCTTTAGTTAAAAATGTGAATATCACTTAATAAACTTTATTATTAGTACCATTAAATTATTTTTGCTGCTTCCAAATACAGTAGATTCATTACTTGTCTGAGGAATCTGAAAGATAAAAGCTTCATTTTAGAAGAGCTGAAGTTAATGCCAAATCACTTATCAGATGAAATTATTACATATAGACATTTTACACAGAGAAAATAGAGTGCATTAATGATTTATTTTTAGTGTAAGAATCACATAGTTTAATCATTATTGGTAACTGTTTCAAAATAGTTTAAAAAGTTTTCTGTGTCAGAATCTATTACAGCGTTACTGTTTTCTTTCCACATATGGACTAAAAATTAATAAATATGACATCAGCTCTTTCTATTTCCATGAACCCCTATTAACTATAGTAGTCCCCTACAGTAGCCGGAAACATGCAGCAGATGGCACTAATAACATTCAGCAAAGCAGCCAAGAGGTCTTCCATACTCGCTCCACAGGGTCAGAAAATTGCCTTAAAAGTGAGATACATTAATTAAATAAATACCACCTTGCCAAGCTACACAATAGAAACCGCAAGTTCCACATAGAGTGCTTTCCTCTTAGAAGAACACCCAATCTTTGAAATAAACATTATAGTTAATATTATGTTGAATAAACATATAGATAACGCCATGTTGAGCCTCTTCCAGGAATTAAGATGTTGTGAAACTTTCTGAAATGGGAGCTACCATAATAATTACTTTTTTTTAAATTCTGAGAGTAAATGCATTCCGTTGTTTTAATTTTTTGAAAGCATAAAATAAAATGGATGTCATTTTCTTGGGCAAAAGAACTGATTCACACAAAAGACAGCAAAGTAACTGTTTGTCAGTGTGTTGTCCCTGCTTTCACTTTGTAGCTTCCTTCTCTGTATTTTCTTTGAAGCAGTACTGGAGAATTTTTTAACACAGACCACTAGTCTCTACCTTGTGATTTTCTTCAGCAAACTAATATTTGTTGTAAGATTGGATTGTTTAAATATGATGTACTGGGGTACCAAATTATATATTATTAAACCATAGAAAAAGACTGAACAAGTCTAAGGTGTGGAATGGAAAATAAAAATCAAACAAATTTCTAAATTAGTGCTCTGCTTTTACGAAAATATTTTTTGTATCCACAGTGCAAATTTACATCAATTTTTTGTCCACAACTTTTATATACTTTTGCTCACATCAATAGCATACACTTAAATCAAAACCAAACAACTTGAGTACTTTTGAAATTATTTATTGCACGACAGGAAGATAGATAGCTTTTACAGTCCTCTTTCAGGACTTGAAATTTTATTTAAAGAACATCTATTAATTAGAGGATATGGATATACAAAAGCATTTTGATGACCCTGCATCATATATTGACCTTCTGTGTCTATGAATGATCTGTGGTCATAGTACGCTTTGTTTTCTACTTGACACCCTGGAACTGTCATGCATACTTTCTAAAACTAGTGGTTTGTATGATTTTTGTCTTGATTTGAACATTTTAATCAACTAATTTTTATATACAATATTAATGAAAGTAAATATGACTCTTGTTGTAGAGATATAATTTTTGTCCCTTTCTTCATGTGGAAAATATTCTCTCCATGATGATTGTAGAGAGGGAAGAAAGAAGTCATTAGTTGATTGGATTAGAGATCCTGAGAACCCCGTCTATCAAATATAATACAAATGGAGTGTTGAGCAGTGGATTTAGTAGTCTTCATTTCTTGAAGATTCTTCATCTTTAAGAAGAAGAGATTAAATAATTTCAGCCAACCCTAACAAGTAAAATATGTAAAACATGTTTTATATACAGTTCTGTAGTATAATTTGAGGTTGGCATTGTGATGCCTCCAGTATTGCTCTTCTTGCTCAGGATTGCTTTAGTTATTCTGGGTTTCTTATTCTTCCAAATGAATTTAGGAACTTTTTTTTTTAGTTGTGTGAAGAATGTCATTGGTATTTTGATGGGGAGTGCATTGAGTCTGTATAATGCTTTTGGTAGTGTGGCCATTTTGACAATATTAATTCTGCCTACCCAAGAACATGTGATGTCTTCCAATTGTCTAAGTCCTTCAATTTCTTTCTTAAGTGCTCTATAATTTTTATTATAGAGCTATTTCGCTTCCTTGATTTGAGTAATTCACAAGTTTTTTTAGGTTATTGTGGATGGGAAATTTTTCTGATTTCTCTCAGAAGAATCACTGTTGGAATATAAGAAAGTTATTTATTTATGGATATCGATATTGTATTCTGCTTTTTTTGCTGAATTCATTTATCAGCTCTAAAAGTCTTCTGGTGGAGGTTTTGGGTCATCTAGATATAGAACTGTGTCATCAACAGAGATAATTTGACTACTTTCCTATTTCTATTTTTTTAAATTTCCTTCTCTTGCCATATTGCTCTGGCTAGAGTTCTGAGAACTCTACTGAATAGGAATGATGAGAATGGACATTCTTGTCTTGTTCCTTATTTTAGAGGACATAATTTCAGTTTTTCTCTGTTAAGTGTAATTTTGGCTTTGGGTTTGTTACATCTAGCTTTTATAATGTTGAGGTAAGTTCCTTCTCCAGAATTTTTAATATGAATGGGTGCTGGATTTTATCAAAGACCTTTTCTGTCTCTCCTGAGATGATCATATGATTCTAGTCCTTTGAATTACATTTATTGATTTGCATATATTGAGCCAACCCTGCATCCCTGGAATGAAACCCACTTCATCATGGTGTATTATCATCTTGATATGTTTTTGAATGTGGTTTACTAATATTTTTTTAGGTATTTTTGCATCTATATTCATCAGAGATATTGGCCTGTAGTCTTCTTTCCTGATGTGTTTTTATCTTGTTTTGGTATCAGGATTATATTGACTTCATAGAATAAATTTCAGAGTGTTCCCTCCTTTTCAATTTCATGGAATAATCTGAGAAAAACTAATGTTAGTTTTTCTTTAAAGATCTGGTGGAACTCACCTGAGAATTCATCTGCTCCTAGCCGTTTCTTGGTCAGAAGGCTTTTAATTGCTGTATCAATTTAATTACTTGATATTTGTGTGTTTAGAGTTTCTGTATCTTCTTGGTTCAATTTGGGTAGGTCATGTGTGTATAGAAATTTGTTAATGTCTTATAAATTTTCCAGTTTCTTGGAGAATAAGTTTTCAAAGAAGTTTTTAATGATCCTCTGGATTTCAGAAATGTCTGTGGTGATATATCCTTTTTCATATCCAGTTTTATTTGGGTTTTCTCTTTCTTTGGTTAGTTTGGTTAAGGTTTTATCAATCCTATTTATATTTTTGAAGAACTAATTGCATTGCATTGATCTCTAAGAAAACTTCCCAAGAATGTTCTTAGGAATGAACATTCCTAAGGAAACAAAAGGTGATAGCACCTAACCATGCCATTTAATCTATGTGCTAAGGTAGAGGCAGCAGTCACTAATACCCAGGGGTTGGAAGATTTGACATTGCCTGTCTGCTCATGTGGTATCTTCTGCTTTTATCCTTTAAACACATAATTATAATCTTTTGAATGTTTAAGACACATCAAACACGTATAGATTAAAGAGTTCCCGTTGGGTATCTGCCAATATATAATGATTAATGAGTTATAGAGACCAATAATGTCCTGTTGGGGATCTGATATTATATAACAGTTTCAAATAGTTTCAGTATCAAATAAGTTTGAGATATGTAAATCTGGACAGCAATTTTGCAGTTGTCATTGGTCCATGAATAAAATGTCTGCAAACTAGAAAGAGAGAAATGTGTATATAAATTTTTATATCTTATGTGAGAAGCATATTTGTATAAATTTCCTAAAGCCATCATTTTCAAATTTTCTGCAATTGATTTGTGCAAGTCTACAGAGAATAACTGAAAAGATCTAGACATGCACAGCCTCCTCCACTATTGACATTTGCCACCACAGTGTACATTTGGTGAAATCAATGAACTTACACTGATACATCATTACCCTAAGTCAATAATATACATTAATCTTCACTTGTAGTGTTTTACCTATTATGGGTTTGCACAAAAGAAAACATGAAATATATCCACCATTTTAATATTGAGCAGAATTGTTTTACTGCCCTGAAAATCCTCTGTTTTCCTCATATTCATCCCTCCCTCCAGCTTAATGTCATGCAGTCTATAATCCTTTTATTGTCTCCTTTGTTTTCCCTTTTCTTTTTTTTTAGAAAGAGCGCTCGCGAGAGAGAGAGAGAGAGAGAGAGAGAGAGAGAGAGAGAGAGAGAATTTTTTAATATTTATTTATTTATTTTAGTTCTTGGCGGACACAACATCTTTGTTTGTATGTGGTGCTGAGGATCGAACCTGGGCCGCACGCATACCAGGCAAGTGCGCTACCGCTTGAGCCACCTCCCCAGCCCCTGTTTTCCCTTTTCCAGAGTGACATATAGTTGGAATCACACAGCATGTAGCCTTTTTAGATTGGTGTATTTCACTTAGTGATATACATTAAAATCCAGGTGTGTCTTTTCATGATATTATAATTCATTTATTTTTACTGCTGAAGGTTATTCTTTTGTCTGAATATAACACAGTTTATCACTCACCTACTGATGGACATATTGGTTGCTTTCAAGTTTGGGCAATTATGAATGAAGACACTATCAGGATTAATGTGCAAGATTTTGTGTGGAAATATGCTTTCAATTCATGTGAGTAAATGTTAAGGAGTGTGGCTGTTGGATTTCCTGATCAAGTATGTTTAATTTTATGGAAGCTGAAAAATTTCTTCCAAAGTGGTTGTATCATTTTTTATTCCCATCAATAGTGAATGAGCTCCTGCTCATTTATACATTGTTCAATTTGATTTGCTATTATTTTCATGAGGATATATATATATATATATATATATATATATATATTTTAATTTCCTTCTCTTGCCATATATATATATATATATATATATATATTCATTCATAAGAGACATTGGTCTATAATTTTCTTCTCTTATAATGAGCTCTAGTTTTTGGTATTGCCCAGTGTAATGAATTAGAAAGTATTTCTCCAATTCTATCATCTGGAAGAGATTGTAGAATTTTAATGTAATTTCATCATTAGATGTTTAGTACAATTAACCAATGGACCATTTGGACCTGGTGCTTTTTTGTTTGGAGGCTTATTGATTATTGATTCAGTTTCTTTACTAGAAGAACCTATTCAGATAGTTTCTTCATATATGAGTTTTGGCAAAAATGGAATTTCGAGGAATTGTTTCATTTAATCTAGATTATATAATTATGGGTATAGCTCTATTCATAATGTTATTCTATTACCCTTTTAACATCTATGGTATTTTTGGTAATGTTTTCATTATGATTTCTAATAGTACATGTCAAGTCTCTTGTGTTCTTAGTCTTTGTACAGGCTTACTGAATTTATTGATCTTTTAAAAGAAGCAGGTTTTGATTTGTTGAATTTTCTCTATTTTCCATTTTCAATTTCATTGATTTCTGTTCTAATTTTTATTATTTCCTTGTTTCTCCTTACTTTGGATTTAATTTGCTCTTCTTTTCCTAATTTCTTCTCACATAAATCATAGTTCTAAGAATTTAAGGTAAAGACATTTCATTTGCTCTTCTTAAGGGAGATGCTTAAGGACCTATAATAACGGATTCATCTATTTCTCCTTGCAGTTTTTTTTTTTTACCTCATATATTTTGATGCTCTGTTTTTATATTCACACACATTAAAGATTGCTATTTATTCTTGGAGTTTTGATCCCTGTATCATTATATAATGCTTCTTCCTATCTCTAACAGCTGTGAAGTCTAATGTATCTTAAATTAATATAGCTTCTCATACTTAATTTTGATCAGTGTTAGAATGATATATTTTTCTTTATTCTTTTACTTTTAATATTTATTTTTCTTTAAATCTTATATGGGTTTCTCATAGACAGCATTTAGTTGCCTCTTTTTTTTTGGGTTGCTCTAACAATCGATCTTTTAGTAAGCTTGTTTAGATTACTGACATTTAAAATTATTATTGAGCTGGGTGTGGTGGCACATGCCTGTAATTCCAGCTACTCAGGAGACTGAGACTGAAGGAGCATGACCTCAAGGTCAACCCGAGTAATTTAAATTTTTAAAAATAACATAAAATAAAACAATTATTTACATCGTTTGCTTAATTTGACCATATTTAGTACTTTTTAAAATTGATTGCCCTTATTGTTTGCTCTTAAAGATTTTTTAAGCTGTGAAATGCCACTATTTCTATAATGTTATGCTTTTAAAATGTTGTTGGAAAGCATTAGGCATAAGGTTTTTTTTGGGGGGGGGGATTATTTCTTCATGGCAAAATTTTAGATACTATGGAAATATTTAGACTTAATAGTTTGTTAAAATATCTCAACATCAGAATTTGTTTTAAAGGAAAAAAAAAAACTAGATTGATAAGAATGTCACCAGCCATAAGAATTTTGAAAGAAATCATGGTTCTAAGAATTCAAGGTAAAGACATTTTATCTGAAATAGGTATCAGTTTCTCTCTAGTTATTTAAAAATATGGAATATTTTGGAATTCTTCCAAAAGCAAAATGAAGTTGGTTTTCAAACTCCATGCTTTAACAGATCTCCCTGAGGAACAAAAGTAAAATAAAAATGATCTTTTCTGTCTCACTTTTTAATTTTTATTGGTGTATTATAGTGGTACATAATGATGGGATTTGTTGTTTCATATTTGTACAGGCACACAATATAACATTATAATTTGGCCAATATCAGTCCCAGAACTTATCCCATCCTTCTCACTTCCTACCCCTTGGTCCCTTTCCTTGACTGATCTCCCTTTGATTTCAATAAGATCCTCACCTCCCCACCACCTTTCTTCTCCTTTTTACTCTCTAGTTTCCACATATGAGAGAAAACATATGAACCCTGACCTTCTGAGTTTGGCTTATTTAATATAACCTAATGGTCTATAGTACTATCCATTTTCCTGCAGATAATATGATTTCAATTTTTTATGGCTAAATAAAACTGCATTGTGTAAACACACCACATTTTCTTTAATCATTCATCCATTGATGGATACTTAATCTATTGTGAATTATGATGTTATAAACATGGATATGGTATCTGGTTTAATTCCTAGGCCTTGATCCACTTTGAGTTGAGTTTTGTATATGGTGAGAGATAAGGGCTTAATTTTGTTTTGCTGCACATGGATTTTCAGTTTTTCCAGCATCATTTGTTGAAGAGGCTACCTTTTCTTCAATACATGTTTTTGGTGCCTTTGTCTAATATAAGATGACTGTAATTATGTGGGTTTGCCTCTGTGTACTCTATTCTGTACCATTGGTCTACAAGTCTATTTTGGTACCAATACCATGCTGTTTTTATTACTATTGCTCTGTAGTATAGTTTAAGGTCCGGTATAGTGATGCTACCTGCTTCACTCTTCTTGCTAAGTATTACTTTAGCTATTCTGGTCTCTTATTTTTGCAAATGAATCTCATGACTGCTTTTTCTATTTCTATAAGGAATGTCATTGGGATTTTGATCGAAATTGCATTAAATCTGTATAGTGCTTTTGGTAGTATGGTCATTTTGTCAATATTAATTCTGCCTATCCAAGAACAGGGCAAACTTTCCATCTTCTAAGATCTTCTTTAATAGTAGGCCCAAATCTCCATCATGTTGGATTAGGCCTCAACTTCCTTAAGAAGACTCCTATAGCACAATAACTAAAATCAAGAATCAATAAACGGGATGGATTCAAACTTAAAAGCTTCTTCTCAGCAAAAGAAACAATCAGTAAAGTGAATAGAAAGCCTACAGAATGGGAGCAAAATTTTTACCACATGCACATCAGATAGAGCACTAATCTCTAGGATATATAAAGCACTCAAAAACCTTAATACCAAAAAAACTAAATAGCCCAGCCAATACATGGGCCAAGGAACTGAACAGACACTTCTCAGAAGAGGATATACATCAATCAACAAATATATGAAAAAATGTTCAACATCTCTAGCAATTAGAGAAATCAAAACTACTCTAAGATTTCATCTCACTCCAGTCAGAATGGCAGCTATCAAGAATGCAAACAACAATAAATGTTAGTGAGGATGTGGGGGGAAAAGGCACACTCATACACTGCTTGTGGGACTGCAAATTGGTGCAGCCAATCTGGAAAGCAATATGAAGTTTCCTTAGAAAACTTGGAATGGAACTACCACTTGACACTACTATCCTACTCCTCAGTTTATACCCAAAGGACTTAAAAACAGCATACTCCAGGGACACAGCCACATCAATGTTTATAGCAGCACAATTCACAATAGCTAAATTGTGGAACCAAGCTAGATGCCCTTCAGTAGATGAATGGATAGGCAACTTTGATATGTATACACAATGGCATGTTATTCAGCATTAAAAGAGAATAAAATCATGGCATTTGCAGGTCAATGGATAGAGTTGGAAAATATAACTCTAAGTGAAGTAAGCCAATCCCCAAAAAACCAAAGGCCAATGTTTTCTTTGATACGCAGATGCTGACTCAAGATGGCTGTGGCTGGGGAGCACAGGAGGAATGGAGAAACTTTAGATAAGGCAAAGGGGAGAGAATGGTAGGGAGGGAGCAAAGGAGTAGGAATGATGGTATAATGAGTTAGACATCATTACCCTAAGTATACTTACTAAGACATGAATGGTGTGAAAATACTTTGTATACAATCAGTGACCTGCATATGTGTAATATGAAATGAATTTCATTATGCCATCATGTATAATAAATTAGAATAAATAAATAATTTTTAAAAAGAAAGGAAAAAAAGAGAATAAAACCGTGGCATTTGCAGGTAAATGGATGGGGACAATCAGGAGCCACTTGTCAAAAGAAACTAACTTTATTTTTAGAACCACACACGCCAAACAAAACAGCCTCTCAGGAAAAACCCTCAGAGCCCCAACTGCCACTACCGGCTTTCCACAAGCCTCTCTCTCCAACACAAGCCTCTATCCACCTCCCACAATCCTCCTGCTCTTGAGGCCGATTGGCTGGGTCGCGTGGGCAGAGCCAAAAAAGTCCCCCAATGAGCATCTCCGTGGTCTGAAAGGGCAGGGAAACAGCCCAATGAGCATCACCGCAGAGGAGCCAATCAGCTAGATGTTGCTGGGGCCGATGTGAGCCAATCATCAGCCGGCAGCTGGAAGTTTGCTGGCAGCTGGAAGTTTGCTGGGTCCCCTTCAGCTGTGGCTTTCAACATATAATGCTAAGTGAAGTAAGACAATCCCCAAATACCAAATGTTGAATGTTTTCTCTGATATAAGGATGTTGATTCATAATGCGGATAGGATGCAGAGCATGGGAGGAATAGATGAACTTTAGATATCACAAAGGGGAGGGAGGGGAAGGGAGGGAGCATTAGGGTAGGAATTATGATGGAATGAGACAGACATTACTACCCTAAGTACATGTATGAAAACATGAATGGTATGATTCTACTTTGTACACAACCAGTGACATGAAAAATTGTGCTCTATTTGTGTAATATGAATTGAATTGCATTCTTCTGTCATATATAACAAATTAATGAAGCCAGATTTAAAGTTAGGTAGTCAGTGTAGTTAGATAAATCGGGTCTAATGCCGAGTGAAATCTAAAATGGAGGCCATGCTGGCGATGATTCCGGGAAATGCAGGACAACTCATGGAATGTTAATGAAGTCCCGAAAAGGCCCTAGGCCAAAGTCCACCTCAAAGAAATGTTAATGAACAGCCCCCAGCAAAAGGTGCTGACTCAGAAGTCCTTCCTGACCAGATTACTTCTTTGGCCCACCTGTGTCCCACCCCTCGGGCCTTCCCACCTACATTACATCACTGAAAGAACTATAAAAAGGGGAGACAACATCCCTTCCACGGATTCCACCTCTTGGGTCCCTTTCTTCCTCCGGGAGAAGTCTTTTCTGCTGTCCTTTAATAAACTTCTAATTTCTACTCTGACCTTGCCTCGGCGTGCTTCTTTGGTGTTATTCTTCAACATTGGGGAAGCAAGAACTCGTCACCGGTCAACAGCGGTAACATTGGGATTAATAAAATAAATAAATAAACATGGATATGCACGTATCATTATAATATGATGACTTTAATTTTTTAAATAAATACCAAGAAATGGATCATATGGTGGTTCTAGTCATTTGAGGAACCTCCATACTGATTTCCATATTGGTTGTACTAATATAAAATCTCACCAAGATTATAAAAATGTTTCTTTTTCTTCACATCTTCTCCAGCATTTATTATTATTTGTATTCTTGGTGACAGACATTCTGAAGAGTGTGAGATGAAACCTCAGTATAGTTTTTATTTGCAGAAAATGACTTCTTCACATGAAGCTTGGTTAGATCTTTCTAAGCCCAGTAAATTTATGGTACTTTAACCTTAGAAGTTTTATTTTCATCTTTGCAAGTCATTAGTCTTCAGAGTTATGCACCATACATTTTGCTCCACCATTTTTATGTACTGATAGGTTGGGCTTATTTGGGTTAAAATTCAAAAGCTTATTTTAATTTTAATTTGGAATGTTCACTTATAGGTTCATTTAAATTGTGATAGAGAAGTTGTATTTAGGGGAGATGAAGATAGTAGTGGCTTCCTTATCTTATATTTAACTGTTAACCTGTTCTAGCAGTCCAGCTGCATTGTTTCTGTATTAATATGAAGCTATGCTTGAGAGCAGAATGATATTTTAATTCTAAATTTGAAGAGACAAGCTACATTATTTCTTGAAATGGCTACTTTAGTTGTTTTAATGAACTTTATTTTCTTATTATTTCTCCATAAAGATTTTATTTATGTAAACAAAGTATTTATTAGAGTCAGTGGCAAGATCACCAATAATGTTTTAAAAAACAAGTTTTACCAAAAATAAGGATTACTGTTTTTTTCATATCCAGTAAGCATGAATTAATATTCAAATTTCTATCACTAATGGAATTGACTGCACTATGATTATTATATGAATATGATTACTATGAATTATTTATTGTTTTTATATTTTAGAAATATAAGCTGGGTTTGAGTTAATTTATTTTTGTATTTTGAGAATTTTATTGCTAACATCTTAAAGACTGAAGATATCTTTTTGCTATTTTTTCAGGGGGAAAAAGAAAGAAATGAATTGAAGGACTGCTTACTGATATTTTATAATATTCTATGCATAGTATTTGAAAAACAAAATATCAAGAGTAAATATGTGTCCTAAAAGAACACTCAAAAACTGCTGTTTCAAAATGCAATACTCCAGGAGGGCTCTCAAGTGCCCTGTCACTTTTCACTGTGGCATTTCTATAGAAAATCAAACAGAATGTCTGACCATACTTTTCTGTCCCTGGTGGCTCTCCAAATGCCAACTGACATCACTGGCAGAAAGATTCTCAGTATTTGTTTTCCCAAAGTATGTATTTTAAAACTGTTTTTACACTGTTAAGTTCAATAAAGACAAGTAGGCCATGGTCTGCTTCCTTAAGGAACTTACAGGCTCAAAGGAGAGAGACATATACACAAGCAACCAAAGATAATAAATTGCATACTGTGCTCTTTGTGAGACTACTAGGAAGAACACTAGTAATTCTTATGAAAGGATTAGAAATATTTTATAGTTGAAGTGTGATTAAAGTTTGAAGTGTGATTAAAGTTTCCCCTTGATGATTTAATATATTCCACAACAAAAATTGCAGGGGGCAGTGAGGGTGAACTAAAGAGACAACCTCATGCACACCTCTGAACTTACAAACTCAACCACTTGGAATGGGAAGAACCCTCTAATGGTCATTAGAGAATCAAACAGGGATAGAAAATAAGTCATAATTTAGAACATTGCGGTAAAAGGGCTCAGTCTCTTCTTTCCCAACTCTATTGTTTACTAAAGAGTATAAAAATCATCAAAGAATACAAACATATTGCAGTCTATCTACTATGTACATATTTATTATATGCAAGACATAATTTACTTTGCACATGAGCTCTGAATCGATCCTGTGAGCAACTCTTAGAGTTAGGTATTATTATTTCCCCTTTAGAGATGGGGGGAAAACCCCCTAAGATTGGTAAAATATAAATGAACTTCCTGAGGTTACTTGACTAATAGGTAGTATGATGCGGGTTCTATGTTGAATGACTCTAAAGTTCATTCATGTTCTTAGCCACTATATCATACTAACTCCATTGTATAAGAAATTGCTGTAAGGAACATCTAGAAACCTAGATCAGCCAAGCATGGTGGCACATGTCTGTAATTCCAGCAACTTGGGAGGCTGAGGCAGGAGGATTGCAAGTTCAAAGCCAGCCTCAGCAACATAGCAAGGCCCTGAACAACTTAGCAAGAGGCTGTCTCAAAATTTAAAAAAAAAAAAATAGTAACAAAAAAGCACTGGGGATTTGGCTCTGGGGTTAAGCACCCCTGGTTTCAATCCCTGGTACCCCAAACAAGCAAAGACAAACAAAAACCCCTGTACCAACCTAGCAGGAGAAGCACCTAGGATGGGGGCTTAGCATGGAGGGAATCTGCAGAGATTGAATGCAGAGCACTTACCTTCTTCTTGATAGATTATTTTTTTAATTAATAGAAGTCTCCAAATACTTTTCTTCATCACAGAAAACAAAGACCTTAGCAATCTCAAGGTTCAGTTTCATAAATAAGGGGTACGTTATGCGTGACATCTTTTGGTTAGAGCCATAGAACCATCTTCTGATATTCTATTTCCTTAGCACATGACTATAAGATTCTAATCTATATACACATGAATACCAACACTCCTAGCCTTAACCCTTTAAATTCTGTTGTTTTAATTATTTTATTCTGTTGTTAATATTTTCTCTCTGTATCAAACTAAAAATTTTCCATTCTTAACTTCAGATTACATTAATAGGGTAATGTGAGACAGGGATAGATATGAGAAACTATTAATTTCAGATGCGTATTCCTGCTACATAACCAAAGATGGAAGTTTCAATGACATCTCAGAGAATTTCTGTCTCCTCTTGCATTTCTGTGGCCCATAATCTGCAAGAAAACAAAGTGACAGACTCCTTGGTAGTGAATGCAAATGTTTGTGAGTCATAGAAATTCAGGTGGGCAATGGCCAAATGCCTGACTTCTGAGACTGACAGAGCTAGCACACGATAGATAATTCTTGTTCTTTCCTAAAACTGTTACTCAGAAATATAACTGTAACCCATTAGTCAGTCACATTTATCACAAGGTTTTTTTATTTTACATATTAGACTGTGTTTCCACTTTGCAAAGACAAGTAAAAATCGATCTCTAACTTTTAACTGAAAATTTTAGATAAGATAATTTGTAGTCTAATTAGACTTTGCTTGAACTTGGAAATAAAAAATTAAAGTATCTTGAGAATCTCTGTCTTCAAAGGCAAGTTTTAGCAAGCCTTACATGGAGCAATGTGAAAATACTGTTTTAAATTAATCTCATGAAGCAAAAGGTGGAATCTGTTGAATGTTATTGTATCCAGGATGCACACTTTGCATATTAAATTGTAAGCAAGAAAAAATTATGACAGAAATTGATTTTAAAAATTTGACCTCTCCTAGGGGAGATACTTTTAATATGACAAAGTTTATATGTTCCTTAATGAAATGGCTAGATTTGCAAACTTCTTAATTGGATTTTTGTCTAGCATAAATTGCAAAAAACTTTCATTTTACTTCAAATGAAATGGTGCATATATTCATACAATTTTCACTTAATATTGAGTAAGCACCTCCTGTGCTTGTAATTCATATAAACTTGGACTTCAATTACTGAGTCAGGTGCTTAATTTATGTATCTTCAAGTTGTTACTCATCCATAACTCTAGTAAAAATAAAGAGTGGGATACTATAATAGTTTTGTGCTGTGACATATTACTGATAATTACATAAAATTTTTTATGATGACCTAACAATAGGTAATATAAACTAAAAAAAATCACTAAATAGCTTACCTGTTATTATAACTATCATCACCAGTGTTATAACCATAAAGTATAATGCTATAAAATTAAAAATAACTAATAATAAAGTGATTCATTTCAGAGTAGTAGAACCTTATTTAGTAAAATCAATGAAAATTAATTTATCACAAAATTGGAATATGTAACTAGAGATTTATCATTATTGAAGGCAGCACGTTTTAGCAAGTGTGATCTCAGAAATGAGGGAAAAGACACAAACTATACATAACTAATTGGGAAATAAATTATATTTCCTTACATAAATATTTAAAGTGGAAAAAAACTGAATGCACAAATTTTAATTAGCAGTACAAAGTGCTGGGAGTCATCTATGAGCCATGTGTGAACTGAGCGATGTTCTAGCCATTAGGGAGGGAAGTTGCTGTTTTGGGAACTCCCAGGAGGAACTCCCTGGTTTGAGAATGCCCAACTCACTCTGGAACCCTGATCTAGTTCACATCTCAAGTTCAAACACAGTCTCCAGATGGGAGTGATCCACCAATAACAAAACAATGTGTTTACTGCAAGACCCCTGCCACACCTAGAAGCAAGCACTGAAACAAGACTTCTCCCACACTGAAATCTTATAATTACGGATCCCCTTTGAAGCAAATGAAGGCATCTTCTTTGTTAGAAGCCAATCCCCTCTGGCCGCTCAACAGGTCATGCCCCTTCTTTAAAAATATTCTTGCCTTTTGTCTTTATTTCTGATATACTACTTTCATAGCTTTTATTTTGCAGCTAGCCCATCCCTCAGATAGGTACCCGTTCCCTTACCCACGCAGGGAATGAGCGAGAACAGAGTTGGAATAAGGAAAAACAGCCAACTCAACCTCGGACTCTGAGCAATTTCACCTTGGGCTTGTGGTTTAGTAGAAGAGTTGTGCATAGAGGAACCTGGAAGCAGTCAAAGGACTTGCCAGAATAAAAGTCTCTTAAGCTCTATTTTCTCAGTGTTCCATAAATAATGTTCTAAGAAATGATTTTGCTTTAACATCTGCAGGACAAACACCTTCTGAGCCTCAGGAGGTGAGTTTGGGAGGCTGGATGGGTTCACCACACCCTCAGGAGCTAAAGTGTTGGTGAGTACTCTGCCACCCCCCCCCCCACACACACACACACACTATGCTTAGGACAACAGGCATGGTATGGAAAAAGTAACCCCTTGCTCCTGGGCACTAACCCCAAAGATCCAGGAACCCTTGGTCTCCAACAAAGCAGGTGAAGATATTCTGAATACTCCACTGGCTATGTGGAATTGAGGTATAGGAGAGAGACTGGGCTGGAGATGAAAACCTGGAATTCCTTAGGAGGGAGTTGATAATGTGAGGAGTGGGTTGAGATAATTGCAGAAATGTAAATGTATTGAAAGAGAAGGGTAGAGGGTGAAAAACACAGAATGACCAGGAGGAGCCAAGGAATAAAATCAAACAGGGAGGACAATTCCATAGTAGAATATTTTTAAAATGGAAAAGAGGTTTCAGGAATGAAACCTCTAATCACAGTGTCAAATAATACAGGAAGATTGAGTATTAAAGGACTGTGGATTTGTCAGGTAGAAGTTAATTTGTCGCCTTAGCATGTTGCAGTTTTAGTGGATGGTGAATGTGGAAGTCAGATTGCTACTTTCTAAGGTGAATTAGAGGTGAGGATGTAGTGAAAAGCCAGCTTTGTCTCTGAAGTTATTGATTTATGCTATTATTTCTACCCAAAAAGGGTAAGAAGAGAAACAGAATAGCTTAGTACAATAGGCCACAAAGTTGGCTGCATATTACAGTCACCTTGAGAAGAGTTAATTTTATTTTTTACTTTTTAAATACCTAGCCTGAGACTTACTATGAACCAATTAAATCTGATTGTCTAGGGATAGCATCCAGATATTGGTATTTTAAATCACACTCCAGGAGATTCTAATATTTAGCTAGAATTGAGAACACTAGATTAGTCACACAAGTATGTGACTTTTCTCATCAGTTGTAGTTTAAATGTCAGTCTCACTTTCTGTTGACTGTGTCGTCTCTTTGAGCTTGAAATTCCTTATCAGATAAATGGGCAAAATAATATCTTCCCCATTTTAGGAAGCACTAAATGGTATAAGGTATGTGAAGCATTTATTATGGCAATTATGGGTTGATACTATTAGTTTTATATCATTAAAGCAGGTAGTTGATGTCCTTGTTTCTTCCAGTTCTCTCTTTGTACCAGAGATTGAATCTGGGGGTGCTTAACCATTGAGCCACATCCCTAGCATGTATGTATGCATATATATATATATATATATATATATATTTTTTTTTTTTTTTTAGACAGGGTATCATTAAGTTGCTGAGGCTGGCTTTAAACTTGTGATCCTCCTGCCTCAGTCTCCTGAGCTGCTGGGATTACAGATGAGCACCACTGTGCCTGGCTCCTCCAGTTCTTTGACACATATGTGTGTGTGTGTGTGTGTATGTGTGTGTGTGTATTCTCTGTAGTGACCACATACTAAATAAGAGATGAAGATAGTCAAGCTCTGCTACTCTCTGCACTGCTTAATATTCCATGTTGCCTATTCAACAATTCTGCTAATATGTATGCCTGGTATTTGGCTCTTGCCACTCTATTAGCATAACATGGAAATGGTGTTGTCAGGTGGGTTCTTTGTCTCACATATTTGAAAATGAAATCCATGGATACAAGAATGAGAACAAAGTAAAAGGATTTATTAGAATAATAGAAAGCAGAGCTCCTGAGAGG
The DNA here is from genome assembly GCF_021218885.2 of Marmota monax. NCBI lineage: Eukaryota > Metazoa > Chordata > Mammalia > Rodentia > Sciuridae > Marmota > Marmota monax. The sequence goes on along the minus strand of NW_026692434.1, from coordinate 5,584,065 downwards.
GGCCCCAAGAGAGGGTGCAATGGGTATCTGTTGTCTATGGGATTTTATGGGCTTAATTTGTCCCTATAGTTGATTGGTGAGATGAAATATAAATATAGGATTTATAAAGGGGCCAATCAACTCTCTCTATTTTTTGTTCTTCAGTAAAATCTGGAGAAAAGTGTTTTCTAAGCCTTCATTAGCACAAGTGTAGGGGTGAAGTTTTGTTGGCACAAGAGGAAGTAGCACCTTTGGCCGTTGGTCATGTCTAAGGGCTATTAAGGAACTGTCCCTCTGGCTAGGAATAGCTGGGGTCAAAAATTTGATTTCCTTGCAAATCAAAACTACACTGAGATTTCATCTCACACCAATCAGAATCAAGAATACAAATAATAATAAATGCTGGAGAGGATGTGGAGAAAAGGAACACTTATACACTATTAGTGGAACTGTAAATTTGTACAACAACTATGGAAATCAGTATGGTGACTCTTCAAAACACTAGGCTTGGAACCACCATATGACCCAGCTATACTACTTCTCAGTATTTACTCTAAAGAATTAAAGTCATCATACATGCATGCCCATGTTTATAGTAGCACAATTCACAATAGCAAACTATAGAAGCAGCCTAGGTGTCCATCAAATGGATGAATAGATAAAGAAAATGTGGCATATACACACAATGGAGTTTTGTTCAATCATAAAGTAAAATGAAATTATGACATTTGCAGGAAAATGGATGGAACTAGAGATCATCATGTTAAGTGAAACAGGTAAAACTCAGAAGATTAAGGGTTATATGTTTTCTCTCATATGCACAAGCTAGAAAGAAAAAAAGGAAAACAAAGGTGGGGGTGGATCCTCTAAAAATTAAAGGGCGATCAGTAGAGAAAAGGGACCAGGGGATGTGAGGTAAAGAGGGAGGAGGGAAATACTGGGGAGTGATTTTGGCCAAATGATATTGTTATATCATGTGCATGTACAAATATGTAATAACAAATCCCATCAATATGTACACCTAAATGCACCAATAAAAAATATAGGAAAAAAAAGCTTTATTTTCCAGTCCTTTTCTCCTCCTTTTCTTCTCTGAGTCCCTTTTCCTGGCTGCCTAGGGGTGACCTATCTTCCTACCTCATTAGCTATGTCAAAAATTTCTTGTCTTACTCTTATTGTTGTTTCTTAGACCTTTGGTTTCTCACATCAGCATAAAGGTTTATAATTCTTTGATAGAACTTGATGATTTTTTCAAGCCATTGTTCATTTTCAACTCTGAACTAAAGTCATTTGTGGTAATTTTGTGGCAATGCATTATTGTACATTTACATTAGACTGCAAATGCTATGCTTCTTGCTAATAGGCACTTGGAAATGTGTATTTGTTGATGGCATCTGCCCAGACCTTGGTTTCTTGCCTGGATTTCTGCTCCTTAGCCTTAGCTTGAGGCCTCTGGGAAAACAAAAATTGCACTAGAGAAAGTTAAATAGGTAAGGAAAATTTTATTCAAGACTATTGTAATATAAGAGAGACCTCAGTCTGAATTCCATTTTGCTAAATCAAAAAGCTGGAGGGGTTTTAGGCCCAGGAGTGAACTATAGGAAAAGTACTGGAGGGTGTTAGGGGGAGGTTGATCAATGGGATATGTTGTGCACATTAAATTAGTTATTCTTCAATTTGCAAATGTTCTATAATTAGGCTCTAAGATTAGGCCACCTCTGTTTGCTAGTTGGTACCCCAGGGTTCCCCCCACCCTCCAAAACAGGGAGAAAACATCACTGTCTTCCTTGATGACTGTGTTCCACAGGGATTATTCCCAGGTCCTTGAAAAAGACATTCCTGGGTTGTAAAACTGACCAGAGTCTGGGAGAAAATTTATATCTCAAAAGGGCAGTGAAAGAAGTCACAATTGAAAGTTTTCTCAAGTAAATGTTCTAAGAAAAGCTCTGGGCCCAGAGTCAGGATGAATCCTATCTAAAATTTAGTCAATGTGAGGGAACTTTAAGAGTGTCCTGGTAATAATACTTGATTTTTCTTTGGAGTAATCTTTTCATTAACATTACTTTTACTAATATCTCTCTCTCTCTCTCTCTCTCTCTCTCTCTCTCTCTCTCTCTCTCTCTCTCTCAGTTGCTAGTATGCTGGTATTTACCATACTTAGTGAGGTGCTAAGCAACTCAGTGAGACCTTGTCTCTAAATAAAATACAAAATAGGGCTTTGGATGTGGCTCTGTGGTGGAGTTCATCTGAGTTCAATCCCTAGTACCAAAGAAAAACAACAACAACAACAACAACAACAAAAAAAAAAACCCAAAGCAAAAAAACCTTACAGGAATTTTTCATTTCCTTCTTTAATTCCTGGTCACATTATAGAATTAAAATAGATAGTACCCTAAGGCCAGCATTACATTTTGAAGTAAATTCCAGACTATCCATAAAACTTATACTTTTTTGGGGGAAGGTCAATTATGAATTATTTTTGAAAAAAAGTCAAAATTATCATTCTTACATTCATTAATAGCCAAGAAACCGAAGGGATAGGTATCCTTTGATTTCTTTGGCAGAGTGATGTCTTCTCTGCTTTCAAATCAGTAAGAAAAATATTGCAAAACATAAAACTTCTTTAATCTCTCATGAGGGCCAAAATGGAGACTTCTGTGGCTGGTTTCCCTTAGAAGATCACCAGGCTGCCCACTAGCAGATCTATTTCTGCTTAGATCAACCATAAGATGTAGGAATGCCTTTGAAAACTAAATTAAGGACCATTTATTCTATAATAACCACTTGAAAAAGCATTTCTTTATCTTTGCTTTTTGAAAAATTCTTAGATTTTATGCAATAATTTTGCTGATGTTAACAGAATATTGATGAATAAAAAATATGTATAATAAAATATAATTCAAGTGTTGAGATAATGATTTTGGCCATTCTACTTAAAAGTATAGATATATACCTTCATAATTATTCTGTTTATTTATAAATGACTATAAAGTGTAATTATTTATAAGTGATCAACTGTAAAATGTAAGTACTAAATTTCAGATACATGGATCATAATTAACTGAGGTCCTTTTTCTAAATCTTGTAAAGCCCTATAGTTTTTTTTTTACAGGATTTTTATTTTCCCTGATCAGCTAGCTTTCTGCTTATGTATGTATTGATTCATTTCTCATCTACTTGGATTTTGCTCCTCTTGACATCTATCATTCCTGCACTCACTATTGTTTGGCATCTGCCTTCATGTCACGTATGTCTGTACAAGTTTCTCATTCCTGTTTTGTCCAGGATGTGGAATGAATTTAAATTCTGGGTGCTAGGAGTCCAGATTGGAACCTTCTGAAGAAACTCTGGCCAGATCTAAAATAAGTTGTGTGATCACAAGAGAGATTTGCAAAACCTTCAAGGATAGAGTGACCAATACAGAGATAGACAAGAAAAAAGCGAGATATGGAGACAGGTGGTGGTAAATCTTTAGTATAAGATAAATAATGCAAAGAAAGTTAATTTTTAATTTAAAGAAAATCTATATTAACCTTTTTTTGAGACACCAAGAGTTTGGATCAGTCTGCAATATATACTGAGGATCCCTGGCTCTAGATGACTAAAATTCAAGCTAAATTTTCTTTTTTTAAATCATGGATTATTTTCTGGGACATGATAATGAATAAGAATACCCAGCTTCTGTGTAGGTACAAGCTTCCACACAGCTTGTAGTATAACTAACTGGTGATTTTGTCCAATGCCTTGTTTTGTTTATATTATTGTTGCATAATTTATGCACCCATGGCATTTCTTCAAGTAGACTATAAGCCCCTTGTTTGGCAGGATAGAACTCTGGCACTAGACATTTAATTTAAATGAAGTCCTCAAATATTAAATTAGTATTCAGGGAATGGAAATTGCCATAGCAGCTCATATAAAGTGAAAGAATGGAGGGCAGGAGTAGTGTTTCCCCGTCACAAGTTTGTCAGTCAGCTTCCCTTTCAGCTATCATGATTTTCACCACCTTACACTAAACAGAATTCTATGCATTTTCTTTTTTCACTTTGTTCTTAGCTTGGAGCTCTTTCATGCAGTGAGGCACACCAAAGCCAAAGAGTAACTGGGAGCTGAGACAAGTCTGATTCCACTGTGAAGTTTTTGTGTCATTGACTACTTTGGGAATCAGAGGAGAACTAGGGCTCCAAAGAAAACATGCAACTCATAACTCTATGAAGAAGAGACATTTCCAAGTGTTGTTGCAAACAACATCTGTCTCTTGTAGGGGAATCTCTAATTGGCTGAAATTGGGAATGGCTTCCCTGGGCTCTCTAGAGAAATGATTGTGAGTTATGGAAGGCTCTCTAGACACAGACCTATGAATCTTCTAACGTGAGGCTGTAGGTCATCCTGTTAGTATTTCTCAAACTTTGATGTTTACAATTTGCCTTGTGATCTTCTTAAATTATAGATACCTGCTCTTCTACTCCAAAGATTTTGAGATTATTAGTCTAGGATGGAGCCTAAGAAGCTGCCTTTCAAGAAAGCTCCTAGATATCGCTGCTCTGCAATTTTGAGGACAGTACTTTGAATAGAACAGTTCTAAGCAGTTATGATTAATCAATGATTAATTAAATCCAGAAACTGGAATACTTCCTATGAATATCCATGATCAAAGAATGGATCTCTCCAGGGCTGTCTGAAGACTGAAGATAGAGAGAAAGGACACACCTGCCTCACCAGTAAGCTCAGCAATAACCTCTGGAAATTCATGCACTGGTAGCTGGCACAGTTGGATCACCTTTCCTAGGCAGAAGCTGGTACCACAAGTAGAGAGATGAGAGATGTTTGTGACCCAGAATAGGAAATTTCATTCACAAAAGCCAGTTAACCAGGGTCACACTGGCTGTTTCTTTGGGCTGTGTGTGACCAAGAATTTCAATCTGGGCATAGAGAAAATCTTTTCATAAACAGTTGTGATCAAGACCCAAGCTTACGGGGAAGACAGCTTATGGTAGAATCCCTGAACTGTTACATCTTAGTTGTGTTCCTTGGAAAGTTACTTAACATACCTGGGCCACACTTTTTTTCATACGAAAATAGAGATATTAATAATTCTGTATTTGTTCCCCAAATTGTTGTTAAACTTACATCAAAGCACTTATCACTATACCTAATACTTAAAAAGTGCTCAGTAAAAGTTAGTGATTGTGAGTCCAGCAAGATAACTTTTTCCTTTGAGGATATCTAGTGAACTTCATTAGAATAAAGATATACTTATATATTTTAGTATGACAAACGCAGAAAAATCACATAGGAGTTGAAGATTCCTTGAAAATTTTTTTGATCGCAGTATACAGATTATGCTGTTAAGATAGTTCAGTTACCAATTTACATTTTGATAACTAGGCAGTAGCTAAAGGTATCTTGGGCCATTACTTTAAATTTGCATTCTAACTTGGGTAGAATTTTATCTCACAAAGTATAGAGTTCTAGCAAAATCAAATGTTAGTAATTTCTGATAACTTGACTCCTGTGTGTCTCTTCTGGTGCACCTCATTGCCATCAGACTGATTCTGAGCTCTCAAAATACGTACTATGTTTATTCATTATTCAGTCATTCTTTTCACTCTTTAGTGCTTGTGGTCTGTTCCTATTACCATGGGGATATCTACCCAATTACAATATCCTGTTCATTTCAATCTTTTGCACAGTTATTGTTGTATCAGGTTTATTCTGGTTTAGATGCTGATGAAAAGGGAAAAAGAAACATTTAATAAAGTGATTTTTTTTTCTGCTCAATTTGCTTTTGCATCTCTGTATCTGTGTCTCAAATTTAGCAAGAGAAACATTTGTTTCAATGGATTATCTGATATACATCATTGGCTGCCACATGCATGATTGATTTTAAATGTGTGCCTGAATCCCTTCTACCAGACTAAACCTCTAGGAAAGCAAACCACATTTACAGCAAAAAGGGCTTTCCTGTCGTTGTCAGGTACACTGTCATCTTTGACTGAACCCTCATATTGTAAAGAAGTAGCAGCTGGCAAGAGATCAGAAACAACAAATCTGTGTCTTTCTTTTCCATGCATCTCACCAGGGAGGTAACCTAAGATATCACTCTGTTTCCTCCTCTCTTGGTTCTTGACTCTTTTTGTCCTTCCTCTTGCATGCCATATTCACTTTCCTTTTATCCATTTTGATTCAGTCTTGGTGCCTCTCTGGTTACTGCAGCTCAGTAATGAATCATGGAAGCTACTCAAGTCTTGTCTATCTATCCTTCCAGCCAGATCCTGTTATTCGTCTGCCTTTCAGCTGCCCTTGTGTAATGAGATGCTTTTATACTTGCCTTCTTCAGTTTTATTTTTCTCATTCAAATTTTTATCTTTGAATTGATAGCCCTCACCACCTTTTTTTAATTTTAAATATTTCATTATTTTTAAGTTATAATTTGGTTAAATGACAGTGTTTCTCTGTTTAATCAACTATATGATAGTACAATGTGCTAAATTTAATTAGTTCTAGTTAATGTTTCAAGTTATCCTATATTCAGTCTCATCTTTCCTTAATATCAGAGGGATTCAGTAAAGCATTTATTTAAATTTCTGATTTCCATTCTCCTTAATAATCTTGTTATTTTGATGATTTCTGTGAGTTCAGTTATATTCAGTAAGGTTGGACTGATTTTCTAGTAAGATCAATTTAATGTTACTGGAATATCATCTAAATACCAGTTCAATTGTGGTATTGATTGAAAAACTAAACCCTCTGTGTCAAATTCAGTCCAACACTTTTTTTTGTAAGTAAAGTTTTATTAAAACACAGCCATATTCATTTTATATTACAAAAGAACAGTAGAACAGTTTCACAGAGACTGTTTGGTCTTTAAGGACTTAACTGTTTGCTGCCTCATCCTTTGAGAAAATGTTTGCCTACTGGTAATCCATACACTCTTGGGCAAGTTTCTGTGTCAGGTCTTGAAGTAAAGCTTAGGTATGGTGACTCACTGAATATTTCCTCCAAACACGTGAAAATTACATATTGACTCATAGGAAAGTCCAGATTGTCTTTAGAAATAGCTCAAAGACATTTACACATAAGCAGTTTGGTCAGATAAAATATAGGAATACCCAGCTAAATTTTAATTCCAGAAAAATGTTAAAGGAAATTTTAATAGGAGAATGTCCCACACAATATAGGACATCTTATACATTTGTTTGCTAACTCTGGCAAATCTACATATAAGGGAATGCAAAGAAGAACCAAAGAGAAGTTGAAGCACATTTATGGGGCACTGTGTGAGGTTTTTAATTTATTAGTACCTTCCAGTGGATTGTCTGATAATATTCCAGGTTTCTCCAATTTTATATTCATGTTTTGAATCATTAATAAAGGGAGGCTTCATTCTACATCCAGGTGTTTGGTGCACAGATGGTCTGCTTTCCAACCTAGGAATCCATGCTGTTTATTAGCAGTTCGAATTTTTCAATTGTACATTGGGTTACAGGAAGAAGAATACTTTTCAACATAAGATGAAGGGGAATTTTTCAGTAGAACTTCATAGGTTTGATTTAGTCATAGGAGGAGGGCAAAAAATAGAAATTTTACAAAATGAGTAATTGGGAAATTGGCAAGAGACTACTTGTTCAGATATTTCTCTACCTAGAAGAAATAGCATTAGAAATGTAGTTGTAATTAGGAAGCACTGGGCAATGCTGAGGATTAACCAAGAGAAAGCAAGGTTTGTTAAACAGGAAAATATAAAAAGTTCTATATTAGAAGCAAGTATTTGTTTTGGTGTATCTTAAAATATTTAACCAACTCCTGTGATGGCTACATCTCTCACAACAATTTTAATTTTCTTCTTGATTTCATGTAAGAAAATGCATTTGCATATGCCAATCAGCACATTTGTACCAGTTGAAATCATCACAACCTTGCTAAGTGACTTTTAGTCAATAAAATTACCTTTAAATTCTTGGTTCATCTGAAGTAAGATAATTAGAATATTTCAAAGATTCTCTTTGGGTCTAAATCTGTGGGAAAAAACATAGAAAGTTGTGTAAAAGTTGAAAGAAAAAGAACTGACCCTTACTGTGCTTAATGACAAAATTTATCTGGGAAATATTTATTGAGGAGATGATAATATGTGTTCTCTATCATATTGTGTATCTTTATCTTATTTATTTTTAGAAATATTAATCTGAGAAAGAAAAAAATGGAGTGTACATATGTGAAAATTAACTTATGTATCTACTAAAATGCTAATCTTTAATTTTAATTTTAATTTTTCAGATAATTTTAAGTGCATTTTTGCACAGAAACTTGATTCTTCTTCTTTTTTTTTTTTTGCATATGTTCTAACAAGATTAACCTGCTGAATTTGTGAAAACAATTGCTTCTGAAAGATCTTTTTAACTGGGTTTAAGAATCAAAGTTAAAATTTATGTAAGAGATGAGACACTTCAGGGCCAAGATATATGTGTGTGTGTGCATATGTGTGTCCTGAATGTATGTGTAAATTTGGTTCAAAATGTTCACAAGCCACTTTGCACCTTGATTTTCTTATCTGCAACCCAGAATGTGATCATTAAAAACATTAGTAATGTTTTGTCTAGCTGTCAGTTTCTATTGATGTATTATTTTTAGTGTTAATGTAACAGTTGCAGGATTTCTGTCCTTCTCCATGATATTTAGTTATAATTTTTGTGAATGCAAACTACTATTGTTTGTGAAAGCTGATTAAAATGAATAATCTCATGCCTGGTTCAAATGGGCCAGGAGGGAAGATCCAATAATGTTAGGTAGCCTTTTATAGCATCTCAAGTTTATTCCTTATGAGTTTTGTGCAACTCAGTTGTATTTAATCACATCAAATTCACCTTTTCTTAATTGTTCTGAGTATTATTGAAATCCCCCATCACTCCAAATTTGGTGAGCAATGTGGATAACTTGTATATGATATTCTGCTATCTCTTATTTTAGAACCACAAATAAATTAGTATCTATATCCCTTCCCCTAATATCTCAAATCCTATTTCTGTCTCAAATTCACTGCTATTCTTAGTAAATCATCAGTAAGTGATTTAAAACCACCTTTGAAGTCTGTGAATTCTCTTTCATTTGAAGGTGAACTTTGATCAGTTTATGTTCTCTATCTGATAAATTATTATGATATTATTATCTAAGCAACAGTGTACCTTTCTAAGCTCTGCATCCTGGTCCTGCATCAACAGCATGAAGACATTGTTGTACTTATTATTATTATCTTACATTTCTTAAGTTTCCCTGCCCAGCAGGTTTGCTATTACTTCCCACATCAAATGAAGCCTGATGAGATAAGAGGTCCTGCAGAGTGAAGTGAAGGATTCATGCAGAGAGCTGAACATAGAACAATGCAGTACAAGTTCACTGTTGTTGGTTTCAAAGCTGTAGGACAAATGTAAAAGTAAACAGAAATAAACTTCATGAAAAGTATACATTTATATTTTAAAAGTCCAATGGAAATTACCTTCTGTAAAATTGTAAACTCGTTATAAGTATGTTATTATTAGCAATTTGAGCAGCTGAATTGCCAATTAACCAGAGGTTTTCAAAATAGGCCTGAATAATATTTGACCACAAAAATAACATTTATATGTACCCACTGTCGGTTGCCACTTAGTTAAGGTATCTTGTCTCTAATTCTTGCTTGCTTCGACCAGCTTCTCTGTCAATTTTATATCACCCGTGGTTTCCAGTTACAACTTTACCACACAGAAATGATTGGAAAGAAGTGTAGACATGTGAGGAAAAGATTCACCTTCAGAGGCACAAGAATTATTTAATAATTACCAAAACATCTCAAGAAGGAACATGTCCATAAACAGAATGAAATATTTCAAGCCAATGAGAATTTAATATGCTCATTTGAGATTTAATTTTATTTTACATGACATTCTTCCATTGTGTTCAAAGACAAAGTTAATGTAGTATCCTTAGGTGTTGAAACATATTGCTTTATATATGTAGATTATTTGAGTCTTGTTCTAAAGACAGGTTTCGTTTTAATTAAATCAGCAATTCCTTTGAGCTTAAGGAAGACAATATGAAACATATTAGTTTGTGACTTTTTATGCTCCTAGAGGTTTGTGGCAAAATAAAGCTCAGATATTTTTCCAGTAATTGCTTTTAGATTTTAGCTGAGTGACTTTGAGAATCATCTAGGAAACTGTTTAGTGCTGGTACTAATTCTCTAGGGTGCTAAGAAATAATGTTTATTTCTGATTTCTTTGCCCATAGGTGAAAAATATTGTGATTAGAGAGGTGTGTTGAAGAGAATTGCAGCTAAAATGACTTTTCTAGTACTAATTTTCTCAGTTTCCTAAATCCAATTTTTGCACCTGTAGTATCATAATATTGATGTCTTCTTTTCAATAAGTGAAACTGTGTGTCCCTGAAGTACATGATGTTAATGACAAATATGCATGACATTCTTTTATTTCCTGAGGTCAATGAGATAATCCTCACCAGTTTCCTTGTCTTTCTGGGTGGACTTGCTTATTTTTAACATTATTGAGTACAGCAGTCAATATCTAGACTGCTCTCAAGTGGCTATGCTTCTAAAATAATTTCAAAAAGCTATGTAATTCTCTGGGCAATACATATAATTTCTCTTCACTGTGGTTAAGTCTATCCTGTAAACTTGAAATACATCTTCTCTGGTGCTGCAAAATTTTAGGGCCATGGTATTGCCAAAAGGCTATAATTTTCAATATGGAAAGTTTTAGAATAATGTGCAGATTATATTAAGAATTTCAGAATCATATACAAAGGTTGAATTGTAGATACATTTAATTGGAAAGTAAATTCTTCAATATTTCCCCATATGGGCTCCTATATCAAGAAATTTCATTCCCATGTTTAAGTTGAATAAGTATCCCTTAATAATTTATTCTTTCTTTTCTATGTATTTTAAGTGCAACATATTCATAACATGTACATACACACTCTCTCATACAAGAGGGACTGTTTTTCTCTTTTTAAAATTCAATATCTATACTTTAATTCAGGAGCTTGAAAACTTTTTTGTAAATGTCAAATAATAAATATTTTCAGCTTTGTAGTAATTACTCAGTTCTGCTGTTCTAATTCAAAAGTAGCTACAAGCAACACACAAAGTAAAGACTGTATTTGTGTTCCCATAAATCTTTGTTTACAAAAGCTGATGCTAGTCTATGGGGCCTTAGTTAGCTGATCTAGTAGCTTTGGTATTTGCCATGTTTTCAGAAGCATATAAACTCCTCAGATGAAGTTTCAGGCTATCTTAATGGTCATATATTGCTTTTTAAGGATATTTTTTAGCATTTAATAGTATACAATAAAAGTACACTGAGTAAAAAAAAAAACGCTTCTATTCTATAGTTAATCAAATTCACTTTATTCACACAGGAAAAGCAGTTAAAAGTATATGGTAGAAATGATGTCAGCAAAAATGATGGAGTAGGGAACCCCAAGAACACATCCTGTCTCCAAAACACTGGAAAATGTGGCAAAAACTGCCAAAATCAACTTTGTCAGTACTCTGGAAAAAAGTGAAAGATTTAAATTTAAATAAAGAAAAAGACAAATGAAAATTGGTGGAAGATCTTGAGACATTTTAACTCATCCTTGGACCATCTCCACTTGCCCCAGCTAGGCAGTGGTCTTGAAGATGACAGTTCACATTCACACCGGAGATTCTGAGGCTGGAGGCAGCAGAGCAGATCTCCTTCCTTAAGAATTGTGGTTGTCTGTTTTGAACTGTCCTGCATCTCCTTGAAGCCTATTGTGAAGGAATTGCCTTTATTTCTTTAACTGAGAGTGCTATCAGGGCAGAGGAGCAGCAACATGGCTATACAAGGGGCACTGATCAAAATAGTCAAATTGGGCAAATGAGCTTCATGATGCCTCATAAGACAAATAATATTAGTTGAAAGGTCTGGTAAGAGCTTGGGAGGAAAGGCAGGAAACAGAGATTCCTTTGAGAAATAAGGGCTTTGAAAAATTCTAGTGTGATACAGGAGTCTACAAGGCCATGTTTATGCCCAAGATTGGAATCATGTTCAAAAAAAAAAAAAAGAAAGAAAGAAAGAAAAAAGACCCTAAGCTCTCACTTTGACTTTAAACTCCATGCAAATTGGAAGAAAATGACAAGTGTTACAAAGCGAGGGCCTACTATGGAGCCAAGACAGTCACAGCAGCTCTCTCTCTCAAATGTTTTTGCAATCATACCAGAAAGATTTCACTCAGAGCAGCAGGCATTAGTTTATTAAAAGGGACAGAAAAAGAAAAAAGAGTATACTCTCACAGAGAGAAGAAGGATGGCATACATGCCCCTACTGCCTTCTGGTTTTATTGGGGCTCCCAGGAAGGTTTTCACCTCTTGACTTTTGACTGACAGAAGAATTGCATCTAACTTCCAAGGTCCCACTGGTTCATGTTGACTGATTCTAATAGGAACTTGTTCTTAGAGATTGTATAGTTAGTGGGAATTATCTTTATCTCCATGAGTTCAGGAACCTGTCTGTGGAAGGGTCACAAGATTTGCCTCCTTTGGAGTAACTTATGTTTTTTTGTTAGCATTTTGGTCTTCATTTCTCTTGCAGATAACATGTTGTTTGATAATGAATGTAACATATCCTATTGACTTAAGCAAGGCAGCGCTGCAGGTAAATTGTCCCAATAACAAACATATAGAGCCCAGCTGCTAAGACTAGGAGAATTCTGTCTTTCTTCCTCCCCACTCCCTCCCTCCCTCCCTTCCTTTCTTCTTTATTCCTCCATCTCTCTCTCTCCCCGGTTCCAAGCATTTAGAGACTTCAGCAACTTCATGTAACCTAGTATGCAGTCTTTAAAAAATAGTTTAGAAAAGTCATTAAACAAACAGCAATAATAAATTCTGGGGAGAGGGGGAAATCTGACTTTCTAATTTACTATATCATAATCTTTAAAATTTCAAGTTGTCAACTAAAATTGAGACATGTAAAGAAAGAAGGAAATATCACACATTTATATACACAAAAATAAATTAATAGAATCTGTTCCTGAAGAAGTCCAGATATTGAATTTACTAGACAAAGATTTTAAATTGACTGTATTACATAAATACAAAGAGCTAAATAAAACAATGGGGGGAAAACCCAGAAAACTAGGGAAATTATTTATTTTCAAGTGGGGAAAGCAAGAAAGGATAGACATTATAGAAAGCAATCAAAGAGAAGTTCTGGAGCTGAAAAAAAACATTCATAGCTAAAATGAAAAATTCATGGGAAGGTATCAACAGTGAGTTTGAGCAGATAGAAGAAAGAATCACCAAACTTGAAGATAGGACAGTTGAAATTATCTTGTCAGAGGAGCAGAATGTAAAAAGAATTGAGAAAACTAATAAAAAATCAGAGGAGCATAAAACATTTCTTAATTCCACAAGGCCAACATCACATTGATACCTAAACTAAAGCCATCAGAAGAAAGGAAAATGATAGGCCAATAGCTTTAATAAATATAGGTCTAAAATTTTTCAACAAAATGCTTGCCAATCAAATCTGTATCACCTAGAAGGGTTATGAATTAAAATGATGTGGGATTTATCAACATATAACAATGAGTAAATATAATATATCACATTAACAGAATTAAGAAAAAACAATAGTGTCAATTGTCACACACACACAAATTTGACAAAAATCCAACAAACTTTCATGAGTACAACACTCAATGAACTGAGAATACAAGAACATTTTCTCAAAATTATAATAGGTATTTTTAAAAAACCCACAGTTAATATCATACTTGAATGATTGAATCTATTCTTTCTAAGATCAAGAACAAGAGAAGTCCTGCTTTTACCAGGGTTATGTAACGTTTTACAGGAAGTTTTAACTAGAACAGTAAGGTGAATTTTAAAAAAAAGGTATTCAGATTAGAAAGAACAATGTAAAACAATCTACTTTTATAGAAGGAATGATCTTATACAGAGCATATTGTAAAGAACACACACACACACACACACACAAAACTATCAGATCTAATAAATTACCCAAAGTTGTGAGATACAAAATCAATTCACACATACAAAAATTTTATTTTAACACGTTAGTAAGGAATGGTTTTTAAAAAAATAAGAAAATGTTGCTTTTACAAGCACATCATAAAGAATAAAATCCCTAGGAATAAATTCAGCCAAGTAGGTAAAATGCATATACACTGAAAACTAAAACATAATGTTAAAGGAAATCAAATAACAACTATTAAAGGAAAGGCATTCTTCATTCATGGATTGGAAAATTTAACATAATTAAGATATACCCAAGGTGCTCTGCAAATTCAATGCAGTTCCTGTCAAAATTCCAGTGGCTTTCTTTTTCTGCAAAAACGAAAAAAAGTCCACACTAAAAGCCTTGTGAAATTGCTAATTATCTTGAATAATCAAAATCATTTTGAAAAATAATGAAATTAGAAGTTTCATACACCTCAATTTCAAAATTTAGTACAAAAGCATAGTAATTGAAACAATTTGATATTGACCTAAGAACAAATATATAAATCAACAGAATAGAATTAAAAATTCAGAAATAAAACTATATATCTTTGGCCAATTGATTTTTGACAAGTCAAGATTACTCAGTGGGGGAGAAAATAGGTACTTCAACAAGTAGTGCCGGAACAACTGGACATATACAGGCAAAAGAATGAAGTTGGGATGCTGTGGCAAACTCCTGTAATCCCAGCAGCTCAAGGCTGAAGCAGGAGGATTGCGAGTTCAAAGCCAGCCTCCGCAAAAGTGAGGCACTAAGCAACTCAGTGAGACCCTGTCTTTAAATAAAGTACAAAATGGTTCAGTGATTGAGTGCCCCTGAGTTCAATCCCTGGTACACCTCCCAAAAAGAGAATGAAATTGGGAGGCTGAGGGTGTAGCTGAGTTGTACAGTGCTTGTCTAGCATGAGCAAGGACCTGGGGTTAATCCCCAGCACTTCCTAAAAAGAAAAAGAAAAAAAAAAAAGAATGAAGTTGGACTCATATGTCATATCATATAATAATTAACTCCCCCAATGGATCAAAACTCTGAATTCAACTTCTAAAATTCTTAGAAGATAATATAAGGGTAAATCATGTTGGATTGCCCAATGGATGCTTAGTAATAATACCAAAAGCATAAGCAAAATCCAAAAGAGTAGATATTTTTAACTTCATCAAAATTTAAATCTTTAGTATATTATCAGACACCATCAAGAGACAACTCACAGTTTGGAACAGAACATTTGCAAATCATATATCTGATAAGAGTCTAGTATTTATCATATATAAAGAACTTTAAAAGTCAATAGCAAAAGGACAAACAATCCAATTTATAAATGGCATAGATTTAAGAAGACATTCTCTTAAGGGAGGCATACACATAGGGAACAAGCACATGAAAAGATGTCCGATATCATTTGTTACTAGGGAAGTGCAAATCCAAACCACAAAGTTACACAATTTTACACACACTAAGATGACTGTAATTGTTTTAAAAGGAAAATAACAAGTGCTGATGAGTGTGTCAAGAAATTGGAATCTTGGTGCCGCAGTCCGGCTGCAGCAAAATAACCGGGGGGGGGGGGGGGTGACTAACGACTTGTGTAGATCAATACAGCAGGAGTGGAAGCCGTTTATTGTAGGACAGGAGGGGTATATATACATTCCACACAGCTTATCTTAATTAACATAAACTAGATACAGCAGTCAACCAATAAGGAATCTCCACACTTAATGGCTCCCTGGCATTACTTCACAAACCACTCCCTCTGGCAAAATGCCAGGTGGCATCCTGACTTGTTTACAGACTTTAACATCTTGGCACATTACAGGTGGCAGTGTAAATGATATTGTGACTGTGTAAAGAAGGCAGCTCTTCAATAAGTTAAAATAACTGAACAATAACTTCCACAAGACCCAAAAGATAGTGACATCCAGGACAAATTTCCTTTTGGGACATTAGAAATGTCCTGAACCATACAGTGGTAAGAGTTGCACAACTTTCCTAAAGTAGTTTAAATGGTGCATCATGTGTACTTTGCTTAAAAAGAAAAAAAAAGAGGGCATAATTAAGAAAACCACATGCATATGTTTCTATCAACTCTAAACTTGTACAATTCAGTCTATGACTCTATTTCCATTTGGTATTGTCTCAGATGGAATACTTCTGAGTATCAGAAAACATTCAGCTTATTGCTGTCAACACTTTGAAATACTTATCAATCTATAAGTTAAGCCTAGAATTAAAAGTTTCAGCAACAGCAATCTATACCAACTGAAATTTGAGTTAGCAAATAACATAAATATTTTTTTTTTTAGATTGAAAGGGATGCTGGTGATGACTCATCCTGAGAGGAGCACAGTCTTGAGGAGATTTTAGAGAAAAGCCACTGACATTATTAAAGGATAAGAAGACTGGATTTTTGAGCAGAGATGAAATAAAATATAGGAATCAACTTGCCTAGTGAAGAATAAACTAAAGACTTATTTAATAGCTGAAGTCAGGCACTTTATTAAATGTAACAACTTGGGGGAAATAAAAGAATGCTAAAAAAAAGCCGGATTTTTGTGTCTATCTTTTTTTTTTTCTCAGACACATTTTAGTAAGCTTCTTTAAAAATGCATAGGCCAATTTGAGCAGATGTGAGGGGTTTTCCTTAGTAAATTCTATGACAATAGCAGATAGAAAAAAAAAAAAAAAAACCCAAAACCTGCCATCCTCATCTCTTACAGTCACAGTCATTTTGAATGTTTAATGGACAAAGACAGGAAAGGGGATTGGTCTCACTTTTTCCTATATATTTACAGCTATCTTTAGGGCTTTTTTTTTTCAGGTAGGTCAGAAGATGAGTGAGGTAACTAAGAGGTAAGTAAGACAAATGGACTTGAAGCTATCTATGAAAGAAGCTTTTTTAAGCATCAGAGACAATAAATTTTACAACCACATTTTTAAAGTGTGATTTTTTTTTCTGGAAACCTTTATATAGAATACATTCTTATGTATAGAACACGATTTCATTGTCATTTTGCTTAAGAGAAATGACTGGATTAGATGACCACTCAAGTTTTCTTTCATTTAAGTGAAGTAGTTGAATCATGTTCTTCTGATTACAACCCTCTCTGAATTCATAGATCTTAGAAGTGCTCTTGAGATAAATGTAATTTAATCCTTTAACAATCTGCTTTAATTTTAGTCATTTTTATAGATAGGTGGTACCATTAATATAGTTCCAAGAAAATCAGTAACATGACTATATTTGATAAGCACATTTTATCTTTCAGAGAAGAACATAAAATTCAGCATCAGCTTGGGAAACTATGGAAACATCCATAGTGCTAATTTTTTTCTTTGCACAGTAATAAAGGCTGATAGCCTGAAGAAAACCTCCAAGGTCCTTTCTTCTAAGTACAATAAATTGTTTTTCCCACAACCTTGTCAACACTTGGATTAAATCTAAATGTAAATAGATAATTAAGAATAAATTACTCAGGCTGGGGCTGTGGCTCAGTGGTAGAGTGCTTGCTCAGCACACATGAGGCACTGGGTTCTATCCTCAGAACCACATAAAAATAAATAAATAAAATAAAGATATTGTGTCCATCTACAACAAATAACTTAAAAAACTTTAAAAAATAAATTACTTACAACTAGAATAAAGGACTTCTTTTTCTGACATTATATATTAGGTATCCTAAAATACTTTTTACTTATCAAGCATTTAAATAACTGGCTTTAAAAAAAAATGCATCTTTCTAAATGACCAGTTAAGCTAAGCAGAAATTGAAGAAAAGTAAAAAGTCAAAAACTATGGTAAAGCATAAATTTAGTACAGTAAGCAATCACTGAAGCATGACTGCTCTGAAAATCATTCAATTTTCTTTTTCATGGAAATGAATACTAACACCTTTACAAGATGCCCTACTCTAACACTAGAACCCCTGAAGGCAAATACCCCTGCTTACCCGGTGAACCATATAAATGAATAAACCAGTCTCCCACAGAGTTAGCTCTATATAAAGGGAAGAAAACTTTCCAAATGATTTGAGAGACCAAAATTGTTACTACTTAGTTCCTCCAAAAAAGTAAGAATTTAGTTTAAATTCAAATTTAGTTTAAATACAAACCACAAAGTTGAATTGGAAAGTCATTTTCTATGTCTAGCCCAAACAAATAAAGAACTGAAAGTGAAAGAAGAGTATTCTTTTCCTAAAAAGGACCTTTTTAGGAAAAGAATATTAAAAGCAGATAAAACTCCAAGTGCAAAAAGTACCAATAAATTATTGTGCATAATAAGAAATTTATTAATAAAGAAAGAAAAAAGGGAACATAAGAAAATGAAGACCTATAAAATATTCAGGAATCAAAATGATCAAGTGAAAATGGAGAATCTATGTGCTTGATATGTTTAAATAAATAAAAAAGGGTCAAGGTATCATCACACATTCATGTACACAAATTCTCCTTCTGGTAAAAGTGGATTTGCCCTATGTGTTCTGACTGTGTTGCAAACCACAATTAAAAATACTGTATAAAATACTTCTTAAAAACCATTATGTGAAGGCACAGAAGTAAAAGAAAAGGCAAAACTTGAGGGAAATCATGTTTGAGAAAATAAAACTGGGAAAAATTTCTATTTATATGTTGAAGAGCTGTAATGCTGGGTAGATAGTGTTGCAGGAAACAGCCTGGTCCAGAAGCAGCAAGCAGGAGAAGAGGAGAACCCCCAAACTTTATTTTACAGGCTGGGGAGGTGGGGGGATTGGAGATCAGACTCCAAATTCTGAGCGCCCATCACCAGTTTTTTACAACATTTATAACCTATCTAGTGTCATAAATTTTCTGGTCTAAAGGATACATAGTTGTACACAATGTTTCAAACTGGAATCATTTAGTGTGATAAAGGAAAGAACTGTCTGCTTTTACAAGGCCTTTGATAAATCTCTAGCCTTGGGCTTGGAGCCTTGACAGGGGCATTTACACTTTAAAGAAAAGCAGTTAGATCCTAGGGGAAGTCATTTATAAACCAAAAGGTAGGAGGGGAGGGGGCTAATCAAGTTCTCCAAAGTGGAAAGTGGAGAAGAACTCTCACTTTCCCAGGCACTAATTCTCAGGACGGTGTTCTTAGTTTATTTTGCATCCAGGCTTGGGTTAGTTATCCATTACAATACAACTGAAACAGAAACCCACTCATTGGCCACAGGGTGAAAGGATGGAATTTGATACTGCCATCATGACTAGAGAATTTGGGAAACATGCTAAAAAGGAAGGATTCACAGATGAGGAGTTCTGAAAATATATATAATAAAAAAATTTGTCCAAATCTTTGGTTGAACTCTGAATTGTGCAAGCATGAGAGAGATTTCAAGGAGCCTAAGAGTTACAAGTCTGAGAAAAGTGTGTTATTTCAGTTTTGACAATGCAAGGAAAATGAAATTTGTATTTGAGTCCAGCTTAATTGGCCCAATGCCAAAGCAGAAATCAGTACTCTTCTGAAGCCAATAATAGAATCCATCTATGATGGATTATCCAGAGTACTCAATGTAAGTTTTTAAAATTATTCTACCTATGAAGGAATAGAAAAATGTGACTCCTAGAGAAGGGAGTAAACATTTCAGAGAAAGTCTCCAGTATGATGCAGATGTTGGACTTAGTAAAGTAGAACTTTGAAGATGTTAAAATAGACAAATTTAAGAATGAAAAGGAAACCAGCCAATGAATTTATGGATAGGGAATCTTGGCAGAGAAATGGAACCTGAAGAAGAAGTCTAAATGGAAATTTGAGAACTGAAAAAAACCAATATCTAAACATAATGCACGGATGGGTTTAACAACGAATTGGAAATGGCAGAAGTAAGAGTAACCTGGAAATTAGAGCTATAGAAATAACAGAAATAATAACATGGAAAACTAAGAGAAAATGGTAAAAATTTAAACAGCCTGAAAGACTTATCAAATGATATCATGTAGTTTTTTCCTCTATATTTTAATTGAATCATTATAATTTTACCTAATAGTGAGATTCCTTGCAACATATTCCTTGCAACATATCATGTACATACACATGATATAACGGGGTATACCTGGAGTCATATGGTAGTTTCATTTCTAGTCTTTTGAGGAACATCCATACTGATTTTCATTGTGCTTATACTAATTTAAAATCCCACCAACAATGTAAAAGTGTTCTGTTTCCTTCCCAATGCTCTCCAGCATTTATTATTGTTTACATTCTTGAAGGCTACTCTTGTAACAGGATAAAACCTCAGTGTAGATTTGGTTTGCATTTTTAATATTTTTTCAGATATTTGTTGGCTCTTTGCATTTATTCTTTTTGAGAAATGTCTGTTTAGTTAATTTGATCATTTATTAATTGGGTTTTTGTTTTTCTTGCGTTAAGTTTTTTAAGTTCCTGATATTAATGGATATTAATATATTATATTCTGGATATGAATCCTCTGCCATAAGAGTAGTTAGCAAAGATTTTCTCCTATTATATATGTTCTCTCTTCTCCCTTCACATTTAAAAAAAAAATTTTAGTTGTAGATGGACACAATATCTTTATTTATTTTTATGTGGTGCTGAGGATAGAACCGACAGCCCCAGTCCTCCCTTCACATTCTTAATTTTCTTTTGCTGTGTAGTAACTTTGTAATTTGATGCCATCCCATTTGTTATTTCTTGGTATTATTTCCTGAGCTTGATGGGTTCTGTTAAGGAAGATGCTGCCCATGCCTCTGTATTAGAATATTGACTCTGCCTTTTAGCTGTTGCAATATTTTTGGTCTAATTTCTAGGTCTTTGATTCATTTTGAGTTGACTTTTGTTCAGGGTGACTGATAGGGATCTTGACTTGCTATTCTACACAAGGATAATTAGTTTTTCCAGCATCATTTATTAAAAATACTGTCTTTTCTCCAATATGTTTTTGGTATCTTTGCCAAGGATCAGATGACTGTGTCTGTGTGTGTTAGTCTGTGCCTTCTCTTCTGCTCTATTAGCCTATGTGTCTTTTTTTGTACCAGTACCATGTAGTTTTCATTACTGCAGTTCTGCAAAATAATTTGAAGCCAAGTATTGCAATGCCTCCAGCTTTGCTTGCTTTGGCTAGTCTTAATCTTTAATTCTTCTAAATGAATTTTAATAACCATTTTTTCTAGTTTTGTGAAGAATATCATTGGTAATTTGATAGGTATTGCATTGAATCTGTACATCAGTTTGGGTATTATGACCATTTAAACAGTGTTAATTCTGCCTATCCATGAACATGTGTCTTCTAGTGTCTTCTTCTATTTCTTTCTTCAGTATTCTATTATCAATGTAGAGGTCATTTGCCTCCTTGGTTAGATTTGTTCCTAGGTTGGTTTTTTTTTTTTATGTTTGTTTGTTTTGAGACTATTGTGAGTGGGATTATTTTCCAGATTTCATTTTCAGTAAATTTGTCATTGATGTATAGGAAAGCTCTTTATTTTTGTATGTTGATTTTGTATCTTGCTATCTTTTTTTTTTTTTTTTTTAATTTTTTATTGTGGGTTGTTCAAAACATTACAAATTTCTTGACATATCATATTTCACAATTTGATTCTAGTGGGTTATGAACTCCCACCTTCACCCCATATACAGATTGCAGATTCACATCAGTTATCTTTATTAACTCTAGCAAGCTTCTGGTGGAGTTTGTTTTTTTTTTTAATTTTCTAAACACAGGGTCATATCATGTGCAAATAGTGTTATTTGACTTCTTGCCCATTTTTATTTCTTTTATTTTCTTTTTTTGTATAATTACTCTGGAGAAAATTTCTAGTTCTACATAAAATAGAAGTGGTGAGATTGTACTTCCTTGTCTTGTTCTGAATTTAGAGGGAACACTTTCAGCTTTTCTCCCTTCACTGTTGGGTTTGGGTTTGTCATATATAGCCTTGATGATGTTCCAACTCTTTCTATTTCATGGCATAATTTGAGGAGCTTTACAATTAGTTCTTTAAAGGTCTGGTAGAGTTCAGCTGAGAATACATGTGGTCCCAGAGTTTTCTTTATTGGAAGACTTTGCATTACTACTTTAATTTCATTGCTTATTATTGGTCTGTTTAGGTTTTCTATGTCCTCTGCTCAAGTTTAGCAGGTGATACATGTGTAGAAATGGATCCATCCTTCTATATTTTCCTTCTATATTGGAGTATAATTTTCAAAGTAATCCCCAATGATCCTCTGTATTTCTGTGATGTCTGTGGCAACATCTCCTTTTTCTCTCTATTTTTACTACCATGGGTTTTCTCTTTTTGTTTTAGTTAGTTTAGATAAAGGTTTATTAACCTTTTTTATCTTTTGAAAAAACCAATTCAGTTCATTAATTCTTTTTTTTTAAAGAGAGAGAGAGAGAGAGAGAGAGAGAGAGAAAATTTTTTAATATTTATTTTTTAGTTTTTGGTGGACACAACATCTTTGTTTGTATGTGGTGCTGAGGATCCAACCCGGGCCGCACGCATGCCTGCCAGGCGAGTGCACTACTGCTTGAGCCACATCCCAGCCCCTCATTAATTCTTTGTATGTTTTTTTTTTTAATGCTCTATTTCATGATTTTTGGATTCTGATCTCAACTATTTCCTTCCTTCTATCGGTTATGGAATTAGTTTGTTCAGTTTTTTCCAGGGCCTTGAGGTGCATCATTAGCTTGTTTATTTGGGATCTTTCTGATTTTCTTATGTAGGCACCCATTACTATGAACCTCCTTTAGAATCATCTTCATAGTGTCCCAGAGGTTCTGGTATGTTGTATTACCATTCTTGTTTGATTCTAAGAATTTTGAATTTTTTCCCTTATCTCTTCTATCATCCATCATTGTTCAAAAATGTATTGTTCAATTTCCATATGTTTGTATAGTTTCAGTAGGATTTTTTTATGTTGATTTCTAATTTTACTCCATTATGATCAGATAAAATGCAAGAAATTATGTATTTCTTTTGTATTTTCTAAGAGTGACTTTGTGGCTTAGAATATGGTCTATACTGGAGAAGGTTTCATGAGCAACTGAGAAGAGTGAATTCAGTTCTTGTTGGTTGAAATATTCTATAGATGACTATTACATCCATTTTATTTATAATATTTTTAGGTGCAAGGGGTATTTACTGAGTTTATGTCTGGATGACGTATCTATTGGTGAGAGAGGTGTGTTGAAATCATGCAGTATTATTATATCGGGATCTGAGTCTTTAATTCATTATACTACAAACCAATCAGCACAGAAAGAACACCCCTCAGAAAATATTCTTAGTGAACAACGAAAGAATCATCTTCACTGAGGTAGTCAAACTGTTGATGAGGATGGGTGGTTATTATTTATGTCCAACTGTCTTTCGCTTAATTTCTTCTTGGGCTATGTACTGAAAACGAGAATACACACACAAGGGCTGGGTATTGTTATACACTACCAGATGAGTGTACTAAAATTGAAGCTGATTCAAATAGCTTTCAACTTCCCTTCTCATCAGTATAAAGTAGAATGAAGTGGGAAGTACCACTGAATGGAATTCTTTCCAGACAGACCAGGTCAATGCACTCCCAGGGTGGGACTCTTACAGAGTTCTAAGTGGGGAGTTCTAGCATCTGGGGCTCAGCCTCATCAGGCCTTTGGGACTTTGTAGGGTGATATCTTCTATAGAGAAATTAGACCAACATACACCTAGAATTGGGCAGTTGCTGATCTCTCTGGGAGTCTGGGAGTCGGATCTCACTAACCTCTTGAAAATTCGACTTTTGGGGCAGAGGAACCAACCCTCCACAAATCTCACACACTGTCCGGGAATACAGCCTTCCAAGGCACTAACCCTGACTGTCTTCAGGCCCACCTATTCAGTTTTTCAATCCTCCTTAACCAGTCACATTAGTTGACAGACTTGAAGGGAAAGTAAGTTGCTGTCCCCTCTGTATCTTTGACTTGAATCCTTCTGGGTACAATCGTATCTGTGCCTGTTTCACTCACATTCTGTTAAGTAACCCCTAGGTTACATGGTAGGCACGTGCCAGGATGTTAGGGCAGTATTTGTTATGATCTCTTGGGCTTCTGCAGTAGCAGCTGCAGCATGACCTACTCAAGATGGCTCCTCTCTCAGCTCTCTGCTTACCATCTGAGAAACACAGAGCACTTTTCAAGCACAGTTCATTGTGCAGCATATCGATCATTTAAGTTCAGGTTTCTTTTCTGTTCTACAGGTTTTTTCCATGACAAATTTATCCATTCTGTTTCTCTCTGTTGTTCCTCCCTCTGTGCTGAACCAGTGCTGCCATTGCTATTGCAACTACTTTAGCTCCAATGTACTCTTTCTTTTTCTTTATTAAATGCACCTGAATTTCTGAGTCTCTAGAACTCTGACTGTCCAATATTAAATTTCATTGAATCCCCTTTCCACCCACTTTGCTGAGAAGCAGTACTCCCACTGCTTGACTCTTGAGCCACAGAGTAACTGAACATGCAGTCTTCCTCTTATCTGCAATCTTGAATCTCTAGTTTGTTACATTCTTTTTTTTTTTTTTTTGGTGGGGTGCGGGGTGGGGGATATGGGGATTGAACTCAGGGGCACTTGGCCACTGAGCCACATTCCCAGCCCTATTTTGTATTTTCCTTTAGAGACACAATCTCTGAGTTTCTTAGCACCTCACCATTGCTGAGATTGGCTTTGAACTCAAATCCTCCTGTCTCAGCCTCCTGAGCTGCTGGGATTCCAGGTGTGCACCCTGGCACCTGGCTAGTTTGCTATATTATTGATGTGGGAACTTAGAAGACTTATTTTGATGTTTTCTTCTTTTCTAATTTGTGCATTTGAGGACTATAAATGTCCCTAAGAACTGCATTGGCTACATAACGACAAGTTTTGATGTATTATTTTCCTTTTCTTTTAGTTGAATGTTTTAACTTCTTTTGATATTCCTTTGACTCAAGATTGTTTAGAGCTTCATTTTTGAATTTTCAAATTTTTTCCATTATCTTTCTGTTATTTAATTTTTGTGGTCAGAAAGCATACGCTATAATTTGTTGAGTTTTGCTCACAGTCAACGTAATTCATCTTGGCAAATATTCTATGACCACTGGAGTGAATTTAAACCTATTATTTTGGGTAGAGTATTCTGTAAATGTACATTCTACCTTTTTAGTTATTGGTTGTTTTTGTTGTTGTTTTGCTTTTGTTTGAGGTTTTTACTTATATCCTTGCTTCTCATTGTGCTATCAATTGTTAGAAGAGGAGTGTTGGAATCTCCATTTGTAATTTGTACCTATTGATTTGTCTAGTTCTTCTTTTAGTTCTATCACAATGTGTTTCACATATTTTGCAGCTCTACTTTTGCATACATATTTAGGATTGTGATGTATGGATGCATTGAACCTGTTAGTATTATATCATGTGTGTTTTTTTTTCTGTCACAAATACTTTTCTTTCCTCTAAAGTCTACTTTATGTAATTTTATTAGAGCCACTACTTCTTTATTTTGATTAATATTTACATGGTATAAATTTTCTTTTGTCTTGCTTTTAAACAGCTTATATCATTGTATTTGAAATGAGTTTCTTGAGTTATATATTTGGGTCATGTTTTCAGATCTACTTTCTCAGTTTTTTTCTTTCAATGGTTACATTATAATACTTATGTAATATAATCATTGATATATTAGGACTTAAATTGTTATCTTATTTTAAAATTAATTTTATTGTGCTTTTGATTTCTCTATGCCCTTTAAATTTTTAAAATACATTTTAATTTGTGAATACTTTGAGGTTTACAGAAAAATCTTGAAGGTAATGCCTATAGTTTTTATATACTTTGCATACAGTTTTTCTTATTATTTCAAACTCACATAAATATAAGATATTTATTTTAATAATTTAACCATATGGATACATTATCATTAGCTGAAATCCATACTTAATTAAGATTGTTTTACTTTTACTTACTTATTTATCTTCATGATGTACTGAGGATCGAAACCAGTGCCTCACATGTGATAGGCGAGCGCTCTACCACTGAACTACAACCCCAGCCCAAGATTTCCTTAGTTTTGAAAATTTATTTATTTATTTGTTCTTTATAAATATACATGACAGTAGAGTGTGTCTTTACACATTATAGAGTAAGTATAACTTATTCCAATTAGGATCCCATTATTGTGATTGCATATGATGTGGAGTTACATTGGTTGTATATTCATGTATAAGGATGGAAAAGATATGTCAGATTCATTCTACTGTCTTTTCTATTCCCATCCTCCCTCTCTTCTCTTCATTCTCCTTTGTCTAGTCCTTAGCTTTTACCTAGTGTCCTTTTCTTGTTCTAGTATAATATCTGGGCTACTGTAACAGTGGTCTACTTTTTGCTTTGAATACAACCCTGGTTCCTCTGCCACTACAACTTATTTTTTAAAATAGACATGTTTCTTTCTCCTTGCTCCTCACTAATCTCTCCCCCTCTCTAATCTCAGGGGAAACAGCCCTCCCTTTCTCCCCATCCTAAGCAGAGTTATCTGTCCCTGAGTTCACACCCGCTGTATGAAAGAAGTTATCCAGACTTTGGGGATGATACCAGAAGATCTCAGATATGACTGTCTTTGATATTAACAAGTGAATACAGCTCCAGATGGAGAACACATGGAAAGTAGCCTTTGAATCACCTCTTTAAAAGCCCCCTGTTCCTGCTAATGGGCAGAATCCCAGCCTTTGGGACAGGAGTTCCCTGTGTTTCTCCTTTGCTAGCAAAGCAATAAAACTTCTTTTCCCTTTTTTCTCAAAACTGTGTCCTCATTATTGGATTGGCATTGGGGACAAGGACTGAGCTTTCGGCAACACTACCAATTACATTTAATTGTCATATCTTCCTTGTATTCTCTTGGCTATGACGGATCCTCAAGACTTTCCTTGTTTTTATGTAACCTTGTAAAGTTTTGAGAAAACTGATCAGGGATTTTGTGGAATGTCACCTTAATTGGGAATTATCTGATGTTTTTCTAATTAGACTGGAATTATGTTCTTGGGAGGAATGTCACAAAGGAAAAGTGTCAGTTTCACCATATCACATTAAATCTACATCTGTTGATTTGTTAACCACCTAGTTGAAGAATTACTTGTTATGGTTCCCTACTGTAAAGTTACACACACACCACCCCCTCCCCCCCCACATACACACACACTTCTACACTGTACTCTAATGAATAAAATCCTATGCATATCCCATATTTAAGTAGTGGGGAGCTGTGATCCAGGTCCTTGAAATGTAATATTGATACTGGTGATGAGAATCAATGCGGGCCAAGTCCCGTTTCTCCAGATGTTGAAGGTTGAACACCGGAGAAACGCCAAGGCAAGCTTAGAAAGCAAGATGTATTTAAAGGACAGGACAAAGATAGTCTTCTCTGCAGAGAAGGAGCCCCAGATCTGAGTGCCCGAGGAAGTAGGGGATGTCCTGCCCCTTTTATACTTTTTAAAATTCCTTTGTTCTCATGGACTTTCTTCCCCCATCCTGCTTGACTAGTGACCAGAAATTGGGCCAAAGGTGGAGTGATCCTGGACAGAAAGGAAGGGGTAGGCCCAATGGGATTCAATCATTAACAACTCTTTGTAGGGAGGAACAATTCCCAGGAGACAGGTTACCTTGGCAACAGGTGGAGGAGGGGGAAGTGTCCTGACAGTATTAATATTTTATTTCCTCCTGAATCATCCTTCATCTTTCTGACCCCTACACTGATTGTCTCTTTGTCCTTCGGCTTCAGTGTCTACTTTAATCATTTGGAGATTTTTATCTTCTTCCCATGTATTTTATTCAGACATTGATTTACTTAAGTAGAGATTAATGCTTATTTATTTAATACTTTAGGATGTATTCTAATACTAATTTATTTATTTTGTTGCTTAAGTTTTACTAGGTTTGGCCATTGTTATCTCTTTTAGTCGGCTGGGCCCTTTTGACATACCACCTAGGTCAGTTTTCTAGAAATGCTGAAATAATAAGTCCAATACAATGGTGTTGGCACCACCAGGTTCTCTTTGAAGACTGCTGGTAAAGTTCTTTTTTTCCCTTCCAGCTTCTTTTGGTTGCTGTAATTTCTTAGCTTATAGATTAATAACTCCAAACTTTATTTCTATTTTCACAAGGTGTTCTTCTCTCTCTGTGTTTATAGTTTCTTATAAGGACACCATTCAGGGTATAGGACTCACCTGTTCCGCTATGACTTCATTTTAACTGTTTCCATATCTGCAAAACTTTACTTCCAAATAAAGTCACATTGTTAGGTAGTAGGGAAACATTAATGCAGAAGGGACTCTATTAAACCAACTACCTTCAAATTATTGTGGAAATTTTGGAGCATTTTAGAATAATTCACTATCATCTGGCATATGCTTTTCCCTAGTCCTAGATTCAGCCATTTCTCCCTGGAGCACTGGGTTCCTTTATTGGAAACTGATAATAGAATCTGAGGTTACCACCCTCCAATAAAAGTTTCTGGGATAGTATTTTTTCTAGGACTTCTTATATTATGGCAAAAAAAAAAATCTATATATGCTGACTTGTGTATCAATGTATACAAATATTTCTGGGTTTAACCATCTGTATGCATATTAAACTGAATGTGAGCTCATGTTCATGAATCTCTAACACTGATCCTTTGCCACACAGATCATGATAACCTTTTTTTCTTGCTTTTCTGTAACCTCTCATTCCAATAACAAGAACCAAATTCCTATCATCTACCATCTTTTTTCTTAATGTTCAATATATATATACTGGTCTCAGAATGGTCTCAAAATTGTTAACCAATACCTCATGGGAAACAAGTTCATTGAATCAAGTACAGTGCATATGCTCGATTTCTTTGTGTTTAGTTTTAAAGACACTATTCATTTCCAAAATCACGCAAGTCAGCACCTTTTCTTCTTTCCCTACTTTTTCAGTAGGGTTGTTTCTTTTTTTTTTCTTTCATTTTTTATTGGTACACAACAATTATACAGAATATTGAAATTCATTGTAGCATATTCTTACAGGGAGACCACTGGGGTAGACAAAGGGAATTGGGGGAGGGAGAAGAGGAAGTCGAGGAGATGAAAAGGAGTTTGTAATTGATTAAGTAGGGTTGTTTCATACATTTTTAATTCAATAACATTGTATTAAATGCCCTGGGGTCATTTAACCTCTGAAATATTTGGAATTTGCATATATTGAAAGTCTCTTTTTGTGGTTTTATAAATGTTTATTGACATAAATCTACCACTACAATTTCATACAGAGTAGTTTCACTGCCCTAAACAAATCCCATGCACTTCACGTGTTCAACCATCCCACCTTACCCTGAACTCCTGGAAATCACTGATATTTTACTATCATTCTATTTTGTCTTTTTTCATTATGTCATATATTGACATATTATATCATATAATATAATGTCATATGATTTAATTATGTCATATATAGTCTTTTAAGGTTGTTTTCTTTGATTTTAGATTTACTCATGTCTTTCTTTTTGTGATTTAAGTTTTATAAGCCACTTAAATATGGTATCTGAATAATATTCCTGTCTTGATCCATTTTCTGTTGCAGTAACAGAATACCACAGATTGAATGATTTAGAAACAACAAAAATTCATTTGGCTTTTGGCTCTGGAGGCTAAAATGTCTTCAAGCATGGCATCAGCATCTGTTGAGGGCCTTCATGCTGAATCAAAACCTGATGGAAAGACAAGTGAACATAGACAAGATAAAGAAAGAATAAAGGGGAACAAGCTACCATGAACGCCAAACCACTTCCAGGGGAAAGAACTAATCCATTCAAGAGGGCAGTGTTCTCATTACCTTCTCACCTCATAAGGGCCCCACTTTTCAATATTACCACATTGGCAATTAAATATCAGCATGAATTTCGGAGGGGGCATTAAAAACAGCAACTTCATTGTATGGTTACATCACAGTTTATTTATTTATTCACTTATTGAAGGACATTTTGGTTGCTTCCAGATTTTGATGATTATGAATAAAGATTCAGTAAATACTTTCATGTCAGTTTTTGTGTGGATCCATGTTTCCAAGACACTTAGATGAATATGTAGGGAACATGATTGCTTGATTACTTAGTAAGGCTGTGCTTAACTTTTAAGAAATTTCCAAACTGTCTTCCAAAGTGGCTATACAACTTTAAATTTCCACCAGCAAGAATAAGAGTTCCTGATCTTTCACATCCTGCCAGGCAATTGCTATTGTCAGGTTTTGGGGGTATATCCATTCTAATAGGGATGTAGTAGTATCTCATTGATATTTTAATTTCTCATTCCCCAATGACAAATGACTTTAAATAAAGCAGTAATGTGGAACTAGTAGAACCCAAAAGATATAAGACACATAGAAAAATCACATTAACTCTAAAAGGCAGAAATTGGCAGATTGAATTCATTAGAAAGATGATTCAAGGTAGAGTTATAGCTCAGGGGCAAAGTTTTATGTGAGGCCATGGGTTCAATTTTCAACACCAAAAAGAAAATATCAAACAACAACAACAACAAAAACATGATTCAACTATATGTTATTTACATGTAGACATATTTGGGCACATTAAAATCAAAGGCATAAATAGGTTGAAAGTAGAGGATGGAATCATGCAAACTGTTAGTGGGTATACTAACACCAGACAAAGTAGACTGAATGTTACTAAGGACATTTATTAAGATGAAAGTGATGAAAAATGATCAAGAAGATATGATGTCTATATTCACCTAACAACAGAGTACCAAAATGGAAAAGCAAAAACTGACAAAACTGAAAGGAGAAGTAGACAATTCAGCAGAGTTGGGAGACATCAATAATCCACTCTCAATAATGGAACAACTAGGCAGAATTATAAGCTAACCAGAATTAACAGATAACTACAGAACACTGCACTCAACAACAGCAGGCACACATATTTTGAAGTGTACATGCAGCATTCTGCAAGGTATTTATAAGTTTGGTCACAGTGTCAATACATTTTAAAGGTTGGATATCATGCAATGTATAATTTTTGATTAAAATAAAAAAAGCAGAAATCATTAACAGAAGGATACTTTAGAAACAAACAAATGTACAGAAAGCAAATAACACACTCCTAAATAACCAATGGGTCAAAGAAGAAATCAGAAGGAAAAATGGAAAAACAATCTGGAATGAATGAAAATGAAAACATTAGATATATCAAAACTTATGATAGAGCCAAATGAGTATACATTAGAGCATTTGTAGCTGTGAATTCACACATTAAAAGGGGAAAAAATCAATGATTTAACTTTCTAAAGAAAATAAAAGTAAGCCAGGCATGGCGGAGCATAGTAATAATCCCAGCAATTCCAGAGACTGAGGCAGGAGGATGGCAAGTTTGAATTAAAAGAAAGTGAGGGGTATAGGTATATCTCAGTAGTACAGTTCTCCTGGGTTCAACCCCCAGTACTACAAAACAAACAAACAAACAAATAAATTGGAAAGAAAAGAAGAAAAACAAACTAAATTAAAGCAAGTAAAAAGAAGAAAAAAAGATTGGTATGAAAATAAATTAAGCACAGCACAGAAAAGCAAGACAGAAAAATCAATGAAACCCAAATTTGATTATTTTAAAAGATCAACAAAGGTAACACACATTTAGCTAAGATGACATAAGAAAGAGAGAGAGAGAGAGAGAGAGAGAGAGAGAGAGAGAGAGAGAGAGAAATTATTAAATGATAATATCAGAAATGAAATGGGGAATATTAATATCAATTTTCCAGAAATACAAAGAGATTATAAGTTAAAACTATACAACAAGCAAGTGCACACCAGCAAATTAGAAAGCTTCAATGAAATAGGCAAACTTCCAGGAAGACACAAGTTATCTATCACTGGCTCAAAAGAAAGTCTGACCAACCCTGTACCAAGTAAAATGTTTGAATTAGTAATCAAAAACTTCTCCCACTGAAACTCCCAGGCCTTGCTGACATCATTGGCATGTACCCAGTTGTGTAGTTTTTGGCTCCTGGCAGGTTACACTTCCTCCTATGCCTTTACATATCATCCTGTTTCCTGGGAGCTTCATGCCCATCTGGATTGCCAGTGTCTGCAAGTCAGCAATTCTCCTGGGAGAGACCCTCCAGCCACGCAGCACTGCCTTTCTGGGCTGTCCAAACTGTCCCCGAAGGTACCAATTACCATTTCTCTTATTGTTACAGTACATAGTGCTATGAAACACAGATTTTGACAGTCCTAGCTCATTTTTTTCCCAATAAAACTTGTTACTAGCGTGTAACTCTGCAAGCATGGGCTTTTCCCCCCCAGGACATATGTTGTATCATAAAAACATGCGTTTATCTATTTCCTAGGATTTTAGTGAAGGTTCAGTAAGCTAATAAATGTGCAGCACCAAAAACATCCCTGGTATGTAATAAGCATTATTTAAGAGCTTGAGGTTATTAAGGATGATTTTTTTTCTAGTATAATTATTTTTTTTTGTTTTCCATTTTCTGGAATGAAATACATGTGACTCAAAAATTATAAAAAAACATAATTTAGTAAGTCTTCATGAAATCTGTGAATGTTCAAAATTTGATTTAAGGCAACTTTATTACAAACAAACCACAAACAGAAGCCAAAACCAAGATTTGTTATTGATCAGTAAGAGAGGTCTTTGTGTAAGGGTAGGGTCCAGAGTCTGAAACAGTCATTATGGCCAAACCAGCTCTGACTTCTAGGCCTGAAATTGTAAAAGTGAGAACACCATAGATTTTGGTCTGCATCACAGAGGGAAGATGTCTTTTTCATAGAAGAGAAGATATTTCTGAAAATATAAAATTCACTGAAACAACTGGTGTCCTGTTAGCAAACATGCCAGGATTCAGTGATGAGCTGTCATGGTCAGGAAGAAACTTCCTGCAGCCTTAGGAAAAACTCAGTAACATTTTCAGGAATGGAGAGAATGTTCTCTGCAGGAATTTTTATGGACTTTTATTGGACATTAGAAATGAGAGAGAAATGTCAAAAGACTTCACATCTGCCATGCCGAAGGACAAGGCTTGGTCCTAGTTACTGATGTTTGGATACTTTGGTCTTATAGGAAAACCATCAACTCAAAAGGGTTCTGTGATCATCACAATCCCTTAAGGCAAATAATTACAAATCTTTTAAGCCAGTTAGGCAGGTGCAAATACATAACGATACTGATAATTTTGCTATGATAATATTACTGTGATGCACATATTTTGACTGTCCTCTATTTTTCCAATAAAGCTTGTTATTAGTAGGTAACTCTACAAACATGAGGTTCCCCCCACCCCCTCAGGTCATATGTTGTATTATAGAAATATGCCTTTATCTATTTTCTAGGATTTTTGTGAAAGTTCAGTAAGTTAATAAATGTGTAGTTCTAAAAACATCACTGATATGTAATAAGCATTATTTAAGTAATTGTAGCTATTAAGGATGCAGATTCAAGTCAGGAAAGAATTAGAAGGACACCAGAGATAATGTGCCAGTCTGCAGTCTTACCAACAACACAGGTAGTGAAAACCAATGTTGGATTCAGAATATCTACAGGGAGCCCTCATACTGATACTGAAGCCATATTCAAACAATCTGTATAATCTCAATGAGAGAAATGTAATGGATACTTAAGATAATATGCAAGTAAACACTCAGAGAATTGCAGTGGGTTCCAATATTCTTAGGAAGAGAGACAAGAGACAAGGATCCAAAAAGTTTTTTGTTTACACTTGCAAGTGTAAACTGGAATATCATAAGCCACGCATCAACATCATGCTCTTGGTTCTACTAGCCTTCTGAGCAATCTCCCACCATCTCTCTCTCCCACCACCTTATTTTACTCTGTGCTACCGAATCTTCAAGAAATGAAAGTCAGAGAGATCGGTTACATTGTTGGGACAGAAATTTGAATCCAGGTCTGCTTTTACAATCTGCCTCCAAAGGGAACTTGGTCCTTTACCCAGTAAATATTCCCTTTCCTTCACTCTCTGAAAAAGTATTTAAAGATGCCCAACTAGCTTTAGGAAATCATGTGATCAATAAAAAGGGGTGGTGGAGGGGGTGTTGATGAGGGCTGGGGATAAGGAACAAAGTAAAGGATTGCAAAGGCCAAGAGGCAGAGCAGGCTGTGGAAAGAGCTGCAGGAAAAGGATTTGGAGAATTTCGAGGGAAAGACTGCAGCCAAGTGTGAGGAAAAGAGCAAGAGAGATGTGGAATCTAAACATGCTCCTTAAACTCTATACAGCTGCATTGTCTTCATGGTTGTAGAAAGATGCAAGCAAACTCTTGTGCCTTGTGTCAATATTAAAATTAAAGATATCTTTGATCACAGTGTTGAGCTTTTTTTGATCAAAACATTGCCTGGAATTGAACCATATGGATCTCTGGGTTCATAAGTTGACAGACCGGGGACAGATAATGAAGACAAGAATTTGGTTAGTTATCAGTGAAAGCAATTTAGTGCCAAATTCAGATGTTCTTCAATACTGTTTTTTTCAGGTCCATAATCTCTGTTTTTATTTATGTCCTCATTCTGTTTCATTCAGAATATTGCAAAATTCTCCTTCTATATGTTTGTCAATCCATCCTTGATCAGTTCATCCATAGATTTGCAACTTGAATCGGTAAAGAATTCAGATAACTATATAAGCTATTATTGTATGTACTATGAACTGTAAGCCCTAAGAATATAGTACTGAAGGAGCACAGATAAGAAACAACTAATTGAACCTGGATGAGAAAATATGGTAATATTGAGAGAGGAACTAAATTTCATAGAGATGCTGAGGAATGTATTAGTGCTGCAATAGCATGGGAGTCTAAGTTGTCTGCTGTCAAATCTTAGTATAGTTTATTATTGAAATAAATTTTATGATATATATTTACGTCTGATATTTTCTCAAATTATTTTCATCCATTTGATATTGATTGTCTTTGGTGTGCCCATACTTGTGGTTTTGCAGTGAAAAAGGCAATTGTGATTTTCATGGGACCTCAGTGGTCTATAGAGGTCAAAAAACCAGATCATTCAAATAAGAGAAGTTAGTAAGGTGTAACTATCATAGGAATTGCTGGAGATTTATAAAACCTGACCCTCTGTCCAAAAGCAGTAAAGTTCAGATTATTAAGCAACACTGTGAGGGCAAAGCAAACATTTGCAGATCAGTAGTAACTCACCATATACCAACTGGAGACTTCTGCAATATCAGGAATGGCAGTTGCTTCACACTTTAAAATACAGAAGGGAAGATGTTATAACCTATTTTCTGGAGAAATTTGACACAACAAAGGGAGACATGGATTCTGAAGCCTAGACAGACATTTCTATGGCTGGCCTTGAATCATTCAAAGTTAACTCCCAAGAGGTGTCAAAAGAGGTCTCACTGTGCCATCTCTTTCTCATTTCTCACTCCTTTCGACTTCTCTGCTAATATTCTATCTCTAAATAGCTGAATTAACTTCACTTATCTTCAGCAAATCTAGTTTAGGTTTCCAGTGAAAGAAACAAATTCAAAAGACAAAAAGCACAATTAGATTATGATGCTGAGGAGCAGCAGGAGGAAATCACAAAGTCATAGAAAGTAACCTCATGGTAGAAGCATGAGAAAAACCACCCATTTCAAATTTTGAGGTCAATTTTGAAGAAGAGTTCTCCCTAGATTTCTTCAGTAGAGAGGAGGCACAACCCCTAAAATGTAAGAGGAGAAATGATGTGTGAATCTTCAAAAGGTGCAAATTCATTTTGGAGCAATGTCAAGAAGAGGCATCACCCTAGTAAGGCAGACTCAGGATGAAATTCAAGTCTTACCCCTGATGAGTGGTTCAGAAAGTGATACAAGACCAAATTCACTGTTATCAGAGGAAGGTGAGTAACCAGATGGTCAGGTGTCAGCAGTGTTTCATGAGGAGATGGGGAAGCTCTGAGGAGGGATTGGGGGACTCAAGATGGATCCCTCAACACCTCTCATTTTTGACCACTGTGAGAGGCAGTAAAAGTACCAATAGAGAGGATAAGAAGCTACACGGGGCTAAGAGCAGGAATGAGGTGCTTTTCTAAATTATAACTGTGGCAACAGAGGTTAGCAGGGTCAATCTTCAACAGGTATGATGCCATTGTGAGGCACCATGGGCTCCACTATCAAAAGAGGGATGCCAGGACACTGATTAGTACTGTTGGTGCAGTATTACTGCCACCCCTTGGTTAGGGATGGTAATGTGGGAAACATTGCTTGAATATTATCTCCTCTACAAAATCTATATAAGAAAGACAAAAAAATGATAATAATTGGAGAGTGAGCACTTTCCTCCACTTTTAGAAAGTCTCTTAGAAACTTTTCTATCCCTCCATGTCAGAGTAGCATTACCCAAGCTGGGCATATATTCTCCACTCCATCTGGTAGTGATAGACTTCCAACTGCCTCCCACTTGTGAAGTGGAATGAGCCAACAAAGATTTTTTTATGAGTAATTGGTCTAATAGAGCATCTTGAAAAGTAGCCACATATTCTATTAGAATAATTGCAAAGCATTTGCACAAGAGTAACACTTAGGGTGAATACAGAAAGTTTAAGATTAACTAAAGAATCATTGCATACAATGCTGCCAAAGAATGAAATTTTTCTAAAAATAACTAGATATAAAGTACAATTTTATATGATAATGGAGAGAAAGGCTTTGGAGAGATAGGGTTGCTATTGGTGCATGTATATGGGTTGATTTGAAAACCAAAAATTTGGGTAGTTTATAGTCAAAATAGAGACTTTTAAGAGAGGCACATTTCTCATGTGGTTATGATATCGTCATTCTGTTAAGTAAAGATGATATTAAATAACCATACATCTATTTTCACTACCCTAATTTAAGCCCCAAATGGCTTTTTAAATTTGCTTCCATACCTTGTTCATTCTCCCCCTAGCATAGTCCTATAGCACTTTGTGTTTCTTTGCAAAATTGATCACAGTACATATGCATAATATTTGGAAACTAACATTAGAATTTATCAGGAAGGATTTGTCATGAGGAATGATAACATCATCTATTCCCCCTTCTTTTCTTGCAAACTCTAGTGATGACTAAAACAATTTATATCTATAGATTTTTTTCCCCATGGTTGAAAAAGGGTAACTATAAACTGCCTTGGGAACACATTTCTCTATATACATATATAGTCTCTATTATTCGATACAAACTTACTCTACTTCACTGAGCTTCTTTTCTTAACATATTCATCTGATTTAACACTTACAAGTTGAGTAATTACTATATATATATATATATATATATATATATATATATATATATATATTTCAAAAGTCTCAAGCAAGCAGTGAACAAACTTGCTACATATGTTCATCTCACCACAGATGCTTCCCCTACTCTGGTTTTTTAAGTGCATCAAATATTAATAAATGCATTTGTGAATGCTCTTACATATGTCTCTAAATAATCTGACTTTGTACAAAATCTATCTTTATTAAGTTTACAGAGTCTTTATATAGGCAAATCTCCTGTACTAAAAAATTACTGAGGGTGGCATGTACTGTAAACACAGGCTGCTAAAGGTAGCAGAAAAAAATAATCAATTGTCATGGTGTAGACACTAAATTGAATATGGCATGTAGCCAAATAATAGCTATTTAGGAAATTCACAGTTCAGGCCAAGATTGCAGTAGTATGGGATGCTGACTAAAATGATGCTGTGGCTGCATATCTGGTAAATTGTGAGCCAAATCCATCATGATCAGCAGTAAGGCTAATCTTATTACCATCAACTTACCACCTGCTAAAAACTTACGGATAGCATAAAAATCAGAAGGGTTTCCTTTACTTGGAATGGGGAAATGGCTTTCAATCATTAAAATGATTTTCAACCAATAAAAGTCAATTTTTGACAACCAATTTTAAAATTAATTGGTCTTGTTTATCTAAAAAATAAAATCTTCTACATACATGCTGTCCTCCTCTGAGAAATGTAACAAGTCCAATTTCACTGAATAGTATCAATCCACTATGAACACAACACTGTGGAAACAAAATAAGTAAAGTTAGGCTTCAAACAAGTGATTTGTGGTAACAAACAAAAGTAATGAGTGGCTATAAAAGCCTTGAAGTTCAGGCCTGAGTTTGGAGACCTTAATTAGAGACCAGAGTTTTATATTTCTCAGCTCAGTGAGCTGGACAGACATTTGACTTCTCTACCTATGGTCAAGGGCTTGTGCTACCAGCTCTATCTGAGGCAAGTTATTGTGAAGGTTGGATGAGAAATCACTTTATTGGAGATTTCATTGTCTTTCCATGTGTGATGAAATGATGCATTGGCAGCATAATACTAGAATCACTTAACTAGACCTTGCTGGTTCTTGACCAATGGTGCTTTCCACTTGATAGCTTAAGGGTTCTTCAGTGATGCTTGGCTTATTTTATCTTTTGTCCTTTTTTTTTAATGTGTGTATGGAGTTCAAGCTTACAAGTAATGGAAGCAGCATGGTATGGGAAAGGGTGTGGAGTTGAGAGTGAAAGGGTCTATGACTCAGGTGAGTTACTTATTTAGCTGCTGTAGATAATGATAATGACGAGAATAAAGAATAGACTCTCTGAAATGCTCTCACACACAGGAGTGGCTAACTCCCACAATCCCATTATCAAGTCTGCAGGGCAGCCTTGTTATCTTCCCCATTTCATGAGTGAGGAAACATAAACTTAGAAAGTTTATGTGACTTGCTAAATTAACCAGTATTATAAGCAGTTAATAACTGGAACTCACACATGTGCTTCCAAATTCTTGTTTTTCTGTTGCCCTTAGGGGGAGTCTCCAAGGTCACTGTCAAACACAATGTTTGACTGGAGACATAGTGAATTATCACAAACAGACCTTATAGCCCACAGAAATAGAGCTTTTGGGGAGTAAAAATTGTGAAAATCTTTTCTCTTATTCTCTTTGGATCCCTAGTGAGTTTGAGAAAACCCTTGTTCAGGATAGTCTAACAAGGTTTTCCACGTAGAAGAGCTGCTCTTTTTCTGTCCACCAGTGGCAGGACAACCAGTGGGGAGTTTCAGAGAAGGAGGTCTGGGATTCTCCATCTTGACTAAGGAATTCTTTCTAAAAAGCAAGGATAAAGGCACCTGTGGGAGATCTTGATTGTGAAATCTTTTGTATAAGTCTGCATACAGAGGATAGACTATTCATCTCAATGAGTTTAGCTTTGATAAAGTGTATAGAGTTAATAGCTTAATGTGGTTTTTCAAAATTCCTTCTAAATATTCATAACACTCTGATATTATACTTTTGTGTGTGTGTGTGATGCTGGGGATTAAATCCAGGGCCTTGTGCATGCTAAGTAAGTACTCTACCAACCGAGCTACATCCCAAGCCCTGATACTGTACATTTTGAAATTTTTAAAAATATTTTTTATTTGTTCTGATTATTTATATATGCCAGTAGAATGCATTTTGACACATCATATACAAATGGATTATAACTGCTTATTCTTCTGGTTGTACATGCTGTAGAGTTACCCACGCCATGTAATCATATATGCACATAGGGTAATAATATCCAATTCATTCTACTATCATTCCTACCCATATACCAACTCCCCTCCCTTCACTTCCCTCTATCTAGTTCAAAATATCTCTATTCCCCCCACCCCACCATACCTATTGTGAATTAATATCCTCATATCAGAGAAAATATTCACCTTTTGGTTGTTTGGAACTGGCTTATTTTGCTTAGCTAATATTCTCTAGTTTCATCCACTTACTTACAAATGCCAGAATTTCATTCTTCTTTAAGGCTGAGTAATATTCCATTGTATATAGATACCACAGTTTCTTTATCCATTTATTTGTTGAAAGACACCTAGGTTGGTTTCACAGTTTAGCTATTTTGAATTGGGCTGCTATAAATATTAATGTGACTGCATCACTGTAGTTATATTACACATTGTGTGTGTGTGTGTGAGTGTGTGTGTGTGTGTGTATGTGTGTGTGTGTATGTGGCTGGGGATTTAACTGAGGGCCTTGTACATGTAAGGCAAGCACTCTACCAACTGAGCTATATCCCCAGCCTGATACTACACATTTCTAATGATAATTTTTTTAAAACAAACACTTGATGCACCAAGAATTGTAGACTGTAATCCCAGTAACTCAGGAGGCTGAGGCAGGAGGAGCACAAGTTCAAGACCAGCCTCAGCAACTTAGAGAGACCTCAAGTAACTTAGCAAGACACTATCTCAAAATAAAAAGGACAAGAGTTGTAGCTCAGTGGTAAAGGAGCCTGGGTCAATCCCTAGTACAAAAAAAAAAAAAAATCTATTGATGCCAAGCCTTGAAAACAAGTCTTTTCATTGTTAAACTTACTAACATTACAAAACTTTTTAGAAACTAATAAAGTTTTCCCAAAATTTTATGTGAACAAGTATACATCTGTGCTTCAGTTAAGTGAAAAAGTATCATAACACATTCAAGGTCTAGGATGAAACCCATTCATTGATCATGATGTATAATCTTCTTAATGTGTTTTGCTAATATTTTATTAAGAATTTTTGCATGTATGTTCATAAGAGATATTGGTCTACAGTTTTATCTGATTTTGGAATCAGGGTATTATTAGCTTCATAGATTGAATTTTGGAATGTCCTTCCCATCCTATTTCATGGAATATATTGAGAAGGATTTGAATTAGTGCTTCTTTAAATGTCTGCTAGAACTCAAATGAGAATTCAGCTGGTCCTGAGCTTTTCCTTCTTTGAAGGCTTTTAAAAATTACTACTTTAATCTCTTTGCTTGATATTGGTCTCTGTCAATATATGTAATTCATCACTTAAATAGAATTAGCGATTTTTTTAAATCACACAATTATTTCAATACATAAAGAAAAATAACCTTTGACAAAATCCAGTACCCATTCATGTTAAAAACACCAAGGAAACTAGATTTAGAAGAAATGTACCTGAATTCTATAAAGGGTATACAAGACAAACTCATAGCCAACATCATATTGTATGGAGAAACACTGAAAGCATTTCCTCTAAAATTAGGAACAAGACAAGAATGTACATTTTTACCCCTCTTATTCATTATAGTTCTTGAAACTTTAGCAAGAGCAATCAGTCAGGAGAAGAAAATTAAAAGGATACCAATAAGAAATAAAGAAATCAAACTATCTCTGTTTTACAACCAGAGAAATGAAAAGTTGTGCTGCAATTGTGTAAAATGAATCAAAATGCATTCTGCTGTTATATATACCTAATTAAAATAAATAAATAATTTAAAAAACTATCTCTGCTGATGACAAGATCCTAAACTTAGAAAACAAAACAAAACAAAACAAAAAAACTCATCCAGAAGACTTTTAGAGCTAGTAAACAAATTCAATAAAGTTGCAGGATACAAGAGTAACACATGAAAATAAATAGCTCTTCTACACTCTAATAATGAATATGCTGAGAAAGAAATCAAGAAAAGTATTCCATTCATAGTAAAAAATAAAAAATAAAAAACCCTTGGGACTAAATCTAACTGAGGAGGTGAAAGAACTCTACAACAACAACAACAACAACAACAACAAAATCATTAAAAAATGAAGAAAGAAATTGAAGACCCTAGAAGATGAAAAGCCCTATCATGTTTATGGATAGATAAGGTTGAATTAATAGCATAAAAATGTCCACATTACCAAAAGCAATCTACAGATTCAATTCAATCCTTATCAAAATATCAATAACACTCTTCATAGAATGAGAAAAGATAGTACTAAAATTTATACGCAAGAATAGAAGACACAAAATAGTAAAAATAATCCTGAGCAAAAAGGAGGAGGCTGGAGGCATCACAATGCTTGACTTCAAATTATGCTACAGAGTTACAGTCACAAAAATAGCATAGTGTTTGCATAAAAGCAGATATAAAGACCAATGCAAGAGACTAGAAGACACAGAAAAAAATTTATGTGAGTACAGTCATCTGATCCTTGACAAAAATGCCAAAAGCATAAGTGGCAGAAAAGTTAGTCTCTTTAACAAATGGTGCTGGGAAAACTGGATAGCCATATTTAGGAGAACAAACTAGATCCCTACCTTTAATCCTGCACAAAAAAATCAACTAAAATATGTCAAAGACATAGGAATCACACCAGAAACAGTGAAACTGCTGGGAAAACAACAACAACATTGGATCAGTACTCCAACCCCTTGGTATAGGTATTGACTTCCTTAGTGAGACTCCTCCAGCTCAAGAAATAAACCAAAGTATCAATAGATGGGATGGTATTAAATTAAAAAGCTTCTTCACAGAAAAGGAAACAATTAAAAGCATGATAAAGGAGTTTACAGAATGGGAAAAATCTTTTCCTGCTACTCTTCCAGAAGGGGACTAATAATAACTAATAATTGTCAATATAAATACCTTAATTCAAAACAACTTAATACTAAAAAATAATACCGATAAATGGGTAAAAGATCCAAAGAGACATTCTCAAAAGAAGAAATGTATATGGCCAAGAAATGCATGAAAAGTTGTTCAATATCCTTAGCAATCAGAGAGATGCAAATCAAAGCTACACTGAGATTTCATCTTACCCAAGTCAGAAAAGCAATCATCAAGAATAAGATTAACAGTGTGGTCTGGGGCTGTGGGTCAGTGGTAGAGCGCTCTCTTGGCATGCATGAGGCACTGGGCTCGACTTTCAGCACCACATAAAAATGAACTAAAGGTATTTTGTCCATCTACAACTAAAAATACATTAAAAGAATGCAATTAACAGTAATTGATGGTGAGGAAAACAAGGTAACTTATATATTGTTGGTGGAACTACAAATTAGTACAATGACTTTGGAAGGCAGTATAGAAATTCCTCAAAAGACTAGGAATGGAGCCACTATTGGACCCAATTATCTCACTTCTTGGTATTTATCCCGAAGATCTAAAGTCAGCATACTCTAGTGATACCAGCAAATTAATATTCATAGCAAAAACCAACTTATGCAACCATCTTAGGTGCCCATTGATAGACAAATAAAGAAAATGTGGTATATATATACATTGAAGTTTACTCAGACATAAAGGAGAATGGAATTATGTCATTTTCTGGTAAATGGATGGAACTATTGAAATCATGGTAAGTGAAATAAGCCAGGCTCAGAAAGTCAAGGGTCAAATGTTTTCTCTCATATGTAGAAGCTAGAGAGAAAAAAGCAATGATAAAAGGGAATCTCACAAAAACAGAATATGTATACACTATTACATGTAACTATAATGCATGCACTAAAAATAAAGAAATTAAAAACCATTTAATACATATTTGGTAAATTTCTATTTGGGAACACACATTGTTGGGCCAGTTTGAAACGGTTACATTTTAACATAGAGATGGGTGTAGCTTCAGAGGCAGTAGTTGAGATTTATAAACAAAATCTGACATTCAGGGCTGGTTGCTATAGAACCTTACTAATATTGATGCTATTACTATTGTTTTGGTGGAAAATTGCTTTCTGAGTATTGCTTTTGAAATCTTTCTAGCATCTTGTTTTCTGTTAGAATGTTTTAAGTACAGATGAAAACTGAACCTTGGGGGTAATAGCTCTTTACTAAACCAGGCAGGTTTTAAACTATTTTTTTCTATTTAAATCTAACTGAAAAAGGTTAACAGGACTGGTTATTATGCATTAAATGAAAATAAAAATAACAGTTAATTTTACTTTGGAAGAGTCACCTATACATAACTTGGCTTTCCAGCCTCACATGACTCTGGTTTCATTGCTGGCTTTGCATGTTAGTAAATGAATATCACTCTTTTCTTATATAATGTAAAGGAATCTTGGGGGAGCCTAACCTTTCAATATCTGTTTGTTTGATTTAGGACATTGACAGACTTTGTTAAAATGCAAATATGAGGTGGTATATTGGTATTTTAATTGTCAACATAAATATCTTAATTCAAATGTATATATGTTTGGCTTAGTAAAATGCTCATCTTTTAAGAGAATATCAGATGTGAGCTATAAGCACTTGATTTGAATATGAGGTCTGGTGTATGACAGTATCTGATGTTGAGGGATCAGGGTTAGACACCATGGTAGAATGGTTATTTTTAGAATAAGGATTCCTCTTTATTTTCTTGGACATGGAGTAGCTGCTACCATTAATACAATATACAATAAAATGCATTGACATATATGTTGTCTGTCTTCCCTGAAATAATTCAGTATCAAAGTATAAAAACATTATATTATACCTGTCTCCACTAAGGACACTGCATCATATTATCAATGATCACGCCTCTCAGCAAGCCAGTATTTTTGTTCCTAAAACGTGAAATCAGTGATTGTGGCTTTACCCTTTTAAGCCACATGAAATTTGATTTAAGGTCAGATATACACTTTTTTTTTTCTCATACAGACTACAGGCTAGCTGGGATAATACAGGTACAGGATACACCATGCAAAACACTCTGGAACAACAACAACAAAATCCTAAATTTATTCATCTTGCTCTTCATAAATGGTATGAATTGGTTTAATCATTGTTGTGTAGGTTAGTATGGCTTTGAATACCTGGAGTAATGTATAGTGTGTTCATAAAAACTTGGTAAAGTGCTGATGGATTTTTTTCTATTTCTTCCCTAATAAAAGGAATAAACAGGGAGGAGTGGTTATTTATAAAGGTCAGGCTGGAGTAGTTAGGCCACAAAGGTAATACCTAAGGAGAAAGACCACTAGATTGATGTCAATGTATTAGGTTTCTGTAGAGACAAAATACTCCTTCATCCTCCATTCAATAGTTTACATAAATGGACTCAGAAAAATATAT
Organism: Marmota monax; assembly: GCF_021218885.2. NCBI lineage: Eukaryota > Metazoa > Chordata > Mammalia > Rodentia > Sciuridae > Marmota > Marmota monax. The sequence goes on along the minus strand of NW_026692434.1, from coordinate 5,539,255 downwards.
CTATGGCATATCAGTCAAATTCAAAGATTAAAAATTTAAGAATAACTAATATGTCAGATGAAGATGCAAAGCATAAAGAATAAAAACTTACTTTAAAAACCAGAATGCTGAAATAAGTACAGTATGAAGAAATGTAAGAGGTTTAAATGCAAAGTTACATGTTTGGGTTCACAAGTTAAATTGCACAATTCTGGGTAAAGGACATTTGGTTTAGCTGATTATGAGTTCAACGAATAAGGAGCAGATGTCTGCCAAGAAAGCTCCTGTGGTTTAGGCTAGATTTATAGAAAGTGTCTAAGTGGTCTTGCTGGATTGTTTGTTAATTAGACCTCACAAGGAATCATCTGCCCAATGATAGTTTAAGAGATTCCTGAGGTGTACCCAGAGTAAGGTATTTGGAATAGCCAGGGGTCTAGAAACCATGTCACATGGCTGTAGGGAAATGGGATGTTTACTTTATAGAGAGAAGACTTGAAGGATATTACATGATGGGTGAGCTTTTGGTGTATAGTATTTTTACACAGAAGATGGATTAGATTTCTTTGGTGTAGTTTAATAAGGCAAAGCTAGAACCAATGGGTCCAAGTTTAAGAAGAACCATATTGGCTATGAAGAATGATTAGATAGTGTGTGGGCATTTTGGGTGGAACCAGCAGCTATTTGATATGTTTATACTAAGAGACTCTTAAGTGATCATGCGAACACCAGAAATCCAAAGAAAAAGGCAGTCTTTGGAAACAGTGCTCTCAATTGCTAAAAGTGCTTTAGAATTGGATGGAAGACCGGTTTTCAGGGATCTGGGAGTACTTAAGCCTTTGCTTCCTTAATTTTTATGAAGCTCATCAATGATAAATTCTGAAAAATAGGTAATAGCTAGACTCCTTTGAAAGAGAAAGAGTAAATGTCCCTTTTGTGTAATTTTTTCATTCACCTCCCAATTTTGATCTAGTTAGTGACCATAATTTCTCTGTGTAAATAAGCTTTTCTTTGACATTTGAATGTACAATTATATTTTTCTAAATATATGTAGATATTTAGCATTTGAAAAAATTTTGCAGTTTTCTATGCCAGAGCACTGAGCTCTTCCTACACCATCCGAACATTATTTGACTTTCTGTAACTATGCTCAACTAGAAACAGAGTGTTGAAAGGTACATTGTAAGAATAAAGTCAACTTCACAAATGGGAAAGAATCTGTGTAGTATACATCTTGTGACAATGGCTTAATTTCAATGAACAGCATTTCATTAGAGGTTGAAAAGACCTTACCACCTGGCACAATGAAACAATTTTAGATTTCCCTCTCCCTGCAGAAAGAAGGAAACAACTGTGGGAGTGATATTTCTTTTTGACAAGGGAAGAAAAAACAGAGGATGAACAACAACAACAACAAAAACACTTCTTTGGAATTAGGGGAACCAAGAAATACTCAGTAAAGCACAAAATAAAATATTAAGAAATCCTTCCAGGAGCTGAACAGCACTTAAGCCAGGAGATATAGCTTTCTCCTCATCGCCTTTCAAGATTCCCTTCCAAGAGGGATATACTTTGAATTAAAAGTCTGTCTGGCTCTTATGAAGTATGATTGCTTAGATGAACAGAGTGATCATAAGATCTCTTATATGTAAACTGGAAGAGAAACTTTGGTTTTAGGAGTCTTATCTTAAATGTACCGAATGTCACTCTAATTTAAAGGCTGTTAGTAATCAATTCCTCTGAGGGACCATAGATCAGAATGTTCCCCGAAATATAATAGCTTCCTCTTCATAATTTCCATTATGACTTTCTCAAGAGACCAAGAAAAGTGAAAGAAAAAGTATATAGAAACACTAGATTCTTTTTCATAAATATTTTCTAGCTTCTGTTAATCATAGTCACATCCTCTAATCACCCTGAAATTTGTTCAGTTCTCACTGCAAATTAATACCCATAATAATAACCTTTTGGTGACCAATACTTTGGAAGATAAAAGCCTATTGCCAAGGGCTGGGGATGTGGCTGAAGCAGTAGCGCGCTCGCCTGGCATGCCTGCGGCCTGGGTTCGATCCTCAGCACCACATATAAACAAAGATGTTGTGTCTGCCAATAACTAAAAAATAAATATTAAAATTCTCTCTATCTCTCTTTAAAGAAAAAAGCCTATTGCCAAGACAGTTTGTTTATATTCAGTATTTTGCCTCAGTATACAGTCTTTGATTCAAGTAATTGAGAAAAATGTATAGAGCAGGCAGTGTGACCAAAGATAAAAGTAAACTGTTACCTGGGGAAGACTGAACGCTGGTTTTGTTTTCACTGTTAGGTTGAGTCACTGTGCTGAATCTTGAACTGATAAGTCCCTGGCGACTTGCAACTTTATAACAGTGAAATATGTTCCTTTCTTAACCTAGGGACAGTGAACATGTCTCCTCAGAGACAAGCAGGCTCAATGTAGGGGAGAGGATAGGGGAGAGAAAGAGAGAGAAAGACAGGAAGATAGAAAAATGTGTGAATGTAAATTTTGGGTTACATTTGTATGACACCTTGTATTGGCTGCAGAAGTGGGTAGGTAGCATCCAGCTGAAAGTCCACAGGACTCTTGGATGAGAATTACTACATAAACCCCTGGATTGGAGACAGTTCAGGGAGCAGAGGACATTGGTTTAGACTGAGGAAGTCCTGGGCTTCTGCCTAATTTAGCAAAGAGATAATTGAGTTGGTGAGCCTATATTTTGGTGCTAGTGAAGAATTGAGATGACACTGGCACTATGAATGCCCTGGAGCTTCTTAACCATGCATATGTTCCTTGTGCAGGATGAAGGGCATTAATCAAAACAATTAAAAAAAAAAACTAATGACAACAAGGCTCTTTATTCTCTTCTACCAGATAAGACATGGAGGGACTAGGTGATGATTATGATTTTTCAAAAGGCTTGAAGTTTATTAATTTTTTACTAATCCCTCCCACCATCAAGTCCTTACATGGATGCCTGATGAGGTCACTAGGTCTTGGGGTATCCTCAATGTCCCCCACACCTTCCTGGGCAATTATTGCTGCATAAATCACCTTCTAATGGGGGCTAACCTAGGTCTGGAAGTATGAAAAATGCTCCTTCCAGGAAGTCAGGTGGGACACCTGTTTCTGATATATTTCAATTCTAGAGCAGACATAACTCCCTGGTGGCTGACCACACTTTAGCAGCCTGCAGCTCGTACAGCAATTGTAGGGTTTGTGCCCATTTCACCTATGAGTTTGCTTTTTTCACCCACTAAGGAAACTGTTGTGTTTTCTACTTTCAAAGAGTTTTATTTTTTAATAATAATTATTGTTGTATATTAATTCTAAAAAGTAACTTTCCATCCATGCATACAATTTTATCTATGCATATGATGTATTTTGATGTGTTTCTTTCTCCCAGACTGCCCCTGCTTCCCTTACCTCTCCCTAATAGTTTCCCTTCTATTTTCATGTCATCTACTTTATTTTTTTCTTTAGGTCTCATATGAGAGAAAACTTGGGATACTTATCTTTATGAGTCTGACACATTTCACATAACATAATCTTCTCCATTTTCATCTGTTTTTCTGGAAATAACATGCTTTTGTTCTTCTGTATGGCTGAATAATACTCTATGTTGTATGTATGTGTGTGTATATATATATATATATAATCATATTTTATTTATTCATTCTTCCACTGGTGTGAACATTTAGCCTCATCGATTCCATAATTTGGTTATTGTGAGTTGCATCATGATAAATACAGATATGCAGGTATCTCTTAGAATGCTGACTTTGATTCTCTTCATCTATATGTCCAGGAGTAGAATAGCTGGGTTACATGGTAGTTCTATTTTTATCTTTTGAAAAACCTCTATAATGTTTTCCATAGAGGATGACCTGATTTACATTCCCATCACCAGTATGCAAGGGTTTCTTTCTTTCTGCATCTTTTCTAGCATTTGTTATGTTTTGTATTTTTTGTAATAGCCATTCTGGCTGGAGTGAGATGGAATCTCAATGCAGTCTTGATTTGCCATTTCCCTTGTGGCTAAAGATGTTGAACATTTTTTCATATATTTATTTGTCATTCATATTTCTTCATTTTTGAGATATGTCTGTTCAGTTCCAAACCCATTTATTAACTGGATTATTTGTTATGTTTTTCAATTTTTAAGTTCTTTATATATTCTCTGTTTTAAATCCTTTGTCAGATGAATAGTTGGCAAAGATTTTTCTCCTATTCTGTAGGTTGTCTCTTTACTCTGTTGATTGTTCTCATGTGCTGGGCAGAACCTTTTTTTTTTCTATTTGTTCTAATTAGTTATAATTTTTAATTTGATATCATACCATTTGTCAACTCTTATTAACATTTCCCAAGGTATCACAGTCTTTCTCAGGAAATTGTTCCCTATATCTATACCTTGAAGTGTTTCCCCCTTGTTTTTCTAAGAGTAGATTCAAAGGTTTTCTGTGTGTGAGTCCCCTTCTCTTGGTTTCAGCATAGTCCTTGACCATATTGGCTCACTTATGTGTAGGACTTGCTCAGTAAGCTGGCATTCAAAGTAGCCCCCCTTCACACAGGTGGTTAGGCTCTGGACAGAAATAATAATCTTGTTGGGAACTCCATAGCCAGGCTGAGCATGCTCAAAGGGCTTTGGGTTGTCATCTCCTTGCTAGTTCCAATTGGGCCTGTTTATTGCTTTGTGTTGTTGTTCCTTTAAGTTTTAAAATCAATTAGTGGATTCATTTACATTTTACATTCTAAGAGCCAGAACACAACAAATTTCACTTTCTGGGAAATCACATAATTGGAAATACATGAAACACATTCCGTACAATAAGATAACTCAATTTTCTCTGAACACCAGCAAGATGGACAGGTGTTCACTAGTTCCCTCAAACAAAAGTTTCCTTACATTTTCATTGAAACATCTACAAAATCAATCTTAACCCAGAGAGGTTTGAAAGAACCATTCCCAGAAATTGGAATGAAGAAGATGACCTTACCATTATGGTTAGAAAGAGCTACTGCCTCTAACAGGACCAGTGTTCTGCATGGGGAGTGCCATAGCAGTAGTGTACAACATACAAGCTCAGATCTCCTTTTTCATTTGCACCAGGGACAGTGACTAGAAGAAGATCCATATTCAGACTTCATATATTTCCATTGCAAAACCTGGCCTGGCTCTGAATTTCATTTGATCCATATTCCTTTTGGAGACCTGGAGGTAGAGTTCTGGCCTTGGCTTTTCCAGGTCCTATGTTCTCTTTTTGCCTGGCTTATATGTCCACATATCCTTTAGGAATAAATTATAGAGAGAACAGAAAGGACAGGATGCTTCTGATGACCAAATTCTGACCCTAACACTTCTGTCTGTCTTAATTTGTCATTTTAATCTACTTTCAAGAGTTCCTGGATGACTAAAGGGACCTCTTCCCTCTCTTCATTGATGTTATCTCCACTAGGATAGGGAAAGGTGACCTTGGGTTAAATTCTATGGGTAATCTAAAGGCAGGTGTCTACACAACCATGATGTGAATAGTGCTTTTATATTTGGAAATAGTGAGAAATTCCAGGGAAATCCAAAAATCCAAAACCTAGGAGTGAAATGATGGGTAACCCAAGGATCTTATTCGCAATAAACACTGGAAAATGGAAATCAGATCTCTGCAAGGTAGTGTTAGTTGCAAGAAGAGTGAATTGGAAGGTCTCTATGGGTGTGATCAGAGGGACTGTCCCTTTCAATAGAGATCTTGGGATGTTTGAGTCTGTAAGTTTCTCCTCTGGGGTGGGTCAGTTTGTTTAAGCTTACACTTTCCTGACTGAGGGCTATGTTATTGGCAGGCATTCTCTGGAGATATGAAGAGCCTTCAGGGAAAAGGACAACAGTTTCCTCTTCTACCTGCTACCCTGAGCCCAGAGTTTGTTGGTTTACTTTTTCCAACAATTCACTAATTTCATCAATTCACTAAGTTTTAGTTTCCATGTATATATTTTGAGACCTTTAAAAGGATGCATTTATATTACTTTGGCCTTTAAAACTTATTGGTGTATTTATCCCAGCAATTATGAAATTATATTGTTGGATACATTTTTGTTATTCTATTGTTCTCCAAAATAAAGTCTTATTTTAAAATAAGCTGATTAATTTTAAATAGCAAAGTATTTAAAACCACCTTAATCATATTATCATTCTTGAATGACTTTAATATTTAAGTGTGACAATTACTTACCTGAATTCCCTTTTCTGTGAACCTTGCAGAAGATTAAAAAAAATAGCCCAGCATGAATATGAAGGCCTAAAACTCCATACAGACATTGTTTTGCTTTATATACCTTGATCAAGTCTTACAGTGTGGATAAAATTGTGTAAAATAATTGTCAAACATTTACATCAAATGAATGTGTTTTAATTTAGTAGAATACTCTGGGTTTTTGTCCTAATTGAATTTCTGAAGTCAAGTTAAACATGTTTGAAAATGATTTCTCCAATGTACAAGTTTGATCTTGGTTTGGTAAGACAAATTCTCAAGAACCTATATTTTTGAATTTATTAGTGCCTTCTCTCTCCATCCATTGGAGTATTATGATGCAGTAAAGCAAAGCAAAGGCCAGGACTTCACAATCGAAAATTCATTTCCGTATCTCAGGATGGTAAATGGAAGTCTGAAATCTAGATAATGGACAGATACCAACTTTTCATATGGATTCCCCCCCCCCTCATCTGAGTGTAACTTCATTGTATAAAATAACACTAGGTATAAATTGAATAAGTACTGACTCATGCACCTTGCAAATAAATTTTTATTCATCTCAGAAATAAATTTTTTATTCTCAGTAACTGTTAAAACACAGAAGGATTACATATAACAGATTGGAAAGGTAGCAGTTTACCCAGGTAAAGCTACTTTGTAGATGCGACAAATAAATTTGTCTTACCACACCAAGATAAAATCTGTACCTTGGAAGAATCACTTTCAAATATATTTAACAATTGCCTGCTAAATGGCCTGGCATAGAAGTACTACTCAAACTGGGACAAAAGAGACCAACTTGATTCTCTTTCTTGGAAACCTAAAAATGGCTAAACAGAACATAGCTTAAAAGTTAATTTTATCTCTTTCTTTATACTTCTTAAATATGGTTACTAGAAAATTCATGATTCTATATATTAACCACTCAAAGAAATCCTAATGTTTATTGGTATATAGTACTTATTATTTATAATTTTAATAGAGAAAAAGTCATATTTAATGATTGATTATTAAGTAGTTTAATAATTATCCCCAAATCATATATTATTCATTAAATGATAACAGTATAGTCCCATCCTCATGATCTTGTATATAAAATAATAAAATGTTATATGAGCAACTATTTCAAAGGTATGTTTAATAGAAAAACAGAGAAAGTCTTATGGCATTATACAAATAGAGGTCTCTGGTTAGATCCTGGGCTGGTCTAAATTGTTATACCATGCCAGAGAAGCAGCTTCGGAATAAGGAAGAAAGCCCCACCCAAAGAATTCAGCAGACAGGAAGGTGAAAGGCAAGTTGGGGTGAGCACTCAGAATTGCCACGCAATGCAGCTAGTTGTGTATGAAGGGCGAATTGCACATGCAGAAATGAATACAGCAATGTACACTAGAATTGAACAGACTACCGGAGCAAAAATAGAGAAAACAAATGGGACAAGCAGAGAGATTATTTTAGCCACTCCGTTTGTCACCATTAGTGAAGAAAGTTGAAGACACATAGCTAAAACCAATGTATATATGGAAACCATAACATACACATATATGGAATACATTGTTTACGTAAATTCCTAATGTAGAGAGTCCAACAAGCTTCAAAATGTTAATTGCTTCATATAATTTCAAGATAAATAGCATTTCTGGGTATTATTGCAAGTAGCTATCTGAAACAGTGCACTTTCCTTATTCTTTTTTATTTAATTTTTATTGGGGCATATTATTTATACAGAATGATTGGTTTCATTGGGTCATATTCAGATATACATAAATAAGTATTTTTTATTATAAGATTCTGGTACACAGAAAGGAGAAAACCAGTCATCACTCCCTTCTTTGAGAATTGTGTCCAAGAGAGGCTTATTTCATAGGGTAGTGTCACTCCATTCCTCTCATTGGAAGAAATTATTAGCAATGAGAGACATTGCTGGGAGAACTTAAAGAACACAAAACCTCTAGAAGTAAATTTAATGGAGGAGACTAGATAGCACATGTATAATGGCTTACTGAAAAAAACATGAAGGAATCAGCGAAGTGACATACTCATTTCTGGCAAGTTTGGAATATATTTAAAGTGGAGAATTATTGAATTAATTTATATTTTAAAATTTTAATTAGCTTGTGTTTTCACATCTGCAAAATGATTTTAATGTTCTCTGAAAAAATGAATACGATACTAAAGACAATTTTTAAAAGGTGAGTATTATAAATGTATTAATAGCAAATATTAAAAAATAGATTTCAATAATTAAACAGTGGTGCTTGAGTGAAAATGTCTCAGAAAAATATTTTATTATTTGTATAACATAAAAAGGAATTTCAAAAATAAAAAAATGAATAAGAAAAGGGGTTTATTTTCTAAATAGTTCAGGAACAAGTGACTATTGACACAGGAAGAAAACTTATTTATAGTATCTCATACCACATCAGAATAAATCCACATGAATTAAAGACTTAACTATCAACATTTTTCTCCCACATTGTTTCTATGGAAAAAAAAAGAGTGCTGAAATATTTAAAGTTGTTGTTTATGAAACATTTAGAGGAGAAAGAACATGTAAGTTTGAAAATATAAGCTTGAAATTGGAATAGAAAAGCCTAACACATAATTGTAGATGTCTAATATCTTAATGCAGTTTAGGAAAAAAAAATATATCTGGGCACAGACTTACAGGTGCATACATAAATGAATTAGACTTCAGTCCCTATTCCCCTTCTCTGCAGGGTGTTCTAGTTCAGGGTACAACCTGAACATCTGCACCTATGACCCTGATGAAAGGTGAGTATATTTTTTTTATAGCCTCCTACTCAAAAGACCACAAGGTTCCAAAAATAAATAGGAAAAGTCAATTCACAAGAGTAAAAACAATGGGTTAGTTATTATAAGAAAACATATTCAACCACACCACTTTAAAATAATTTTTCTAATTAAAATGCTGAAATTTATTCATCTGTCATAACCTACATGATTTTATATCAAATTATTTTTAAAAATTTAACTACTTATTTTTAACTTAAAATAATAATTATACATATTTATGGAGTACAGTGTGACAATTCAATATGTTTTGTGTGTATTGTGTTTAAGAGAGAGAAGAGACATTAAACTGTTCATGTCACTTTGTTTATTTTCTCACAGAGGATTAATATAAATAAAATTATCTTATTAAACTACTATTAATGACATTAAAATGCTTATGTTCTAAAATAATTTTAAAAATGGGTTATAATTCTGCTTAGGAGACCAAAAACTTTGCAAATACTAAAACTAGAAGGAAATAGCTAAAAGTAGTTTCAGAATTTAGGTCATGGGGTTATGGGAACTTTTTCTCCTTGATTTTCTTATTTTCTAATTTTTCAGTTATGATAATAATGAGTTTTTATTTAATAATGTTATATTATAAAAAGATTTTAATGAAAAGTTAAGAATATCATATGTGATTTTTATTTATTTTAAAGTGATCCATAAAACTATTAAATTCATACATATTAATGGGTACATTATGATGCTTCAATATATGTATGTATTGTATAATGTTTAAATCAGATTAAGAACATTTATCTCAAATATTTATCACTTCTTTACAGTGAAAACTTTCAAAATCTTTTCTTCTAGTTTTTGAAATGCACAGTACGTTATTGTTATCTGTAGGCAGCTTATTGTGCAGTAGCATATCAGAAGGTGCTCCTATCTACCTGCAAATTTGTATCCATAGATCAACCTTTTCTATCCTTCTGGTCTCTGGTAATCACCATTCTACTCTTGACTTACATGATTTCACATTGAGTGTGATCATGCAGAATTTATCTTTCTGGGCCTGGATAATTTCACTTAATATAATGATCTCCAGTTCCACCCAAGTTGCACACATGGCATTATTTTTTATGGCTGAATAGCATTTGATTATATATCACATTTTCTTCCCCACTCATTAGTTTATGGACACTCAGGTTGTTTCTGTATCTTGGGTATTACGGATAGTGCTGTGATAAACAGGGAACTTCAGAAGTCTCTTCAACATACTGATTTTATTTCCTTTGGAGTGGGAAATTCCTCCACAATGGAATGATTACTGGATCACAGGATAGTTCTATTTTTAATTTTTTCCATACTATTTTTCATAGTGGCTGTACTAATTTACATTTCTACCAAAAGTGGGCAAGAGTTTCCTTTCTTTACATCCTGCCCAACACTTGTTTTAATTACTCATCTTGATAATAGACATTATTACTAAAATGATGCAATATGTCATTATCTTTTTTGCATTTTTTGATGATTAGTGATTTTGAGCAATTATTTAATATACCTGGTGATCATTTGTATGTATTATTTTGATAAATAGATAACATATATTTAGATTCTTGCCCATTTTAATTGTTTTTCTTTATTTGCTATTAAGACTTTGGAATTATATGCATGTGTGTATCATATATATTATATATGATATCCTTAGAATATATATATATATATATATATATATATATATATATATATATATATATATACACATACATATATATATTCTAAGTATATCAGGTATGATTTTTAGTCCAGAAAATAGAAAGTATGAAACATTGTTGATGTGAGAATCCTATACAAATAACATGAGTTTTCTCCAATATATAAAATATTATTTAATAGCAAGGTTTAATCAGTCTGTACAGATTCTTAAATAGCATGAAAGAAAGTTATTGCCAAAGAGGAATGTTTTAGACAAAGGAAGGACTACCTGGGGCTCCTTGAAACTCAAGGTCCATTGTACAGCACCAAGCAGTAGACTGAGAAGCAATGATGATGGTGACAACTGAAATGATAGCAGATAATATTTTTTAAGTGGTTACTAGGTGCTAGAAAGTGCTTTACATATTTTAACATTCTAACTTATAATATTGCTATATGGTAGTTCTGATTATTATCGTTTTTTGAGAAGTGAAGAAATTGAGATCTAAATAAGTAATTTCCAAAGGCCATGTATCTAATAAATGATGGCTGTCCAGGTGAGCAGTTTCAGAGCTTATCTTCTCTTTTAGGAGACTGATCTCTTAATGATTATTTTTTGATCCAGAGATTTCTTAGCAAGGGCAATTAAAAAGATCTCTAACAATTCTCCCTGGCATGTGTTTAATTAAAGAACATTTGTAGAAGAATTTTTAATAGTCTAAGTATTTAAAACTGTTATAAAATCATATCCATCAAAGTTTAAAACATTAGCTCCATGAAAAACTCTGATAAGAGGATGAAAATTCAAGCTATACACTGGGAGAAAACATTTGCAAACCACATATTTGACAGAGGCTATGCTTCTTGACAATGCTCAGCAATAGAGAAAAAAAAAAACAAACAATTCAATTAGAAAATAACAAAAGACATGGCAGATTTACCAAAGAGATTAAAGAGACTATGCAGATGGCAAATACATAAAATGATGTGCTACATTGTTAACAATTAGAGAAACAGAGTTTAATGGTATAATGAAAAATACAGTTAAGTTGTGGGGACAAGATGGAATAGATTCACATCTCCTTATTCCTCCTCATAAGTAAAAGTTAAACACTTTGGGGAAAGTATGTATATATATATATATATATATATATATATATATATATATACATATATATATGTGTGTGTGTGTATATATATATATATATATATATATAGCAAGGTTTATATATATTCATATCTATCTATATAGATAGATATCTCCACATATACATGGCTTTATGTGTATGTATACAGTTACAATTATGTCAATTTTATGTGCTTGTATATATACACATGCATGTATGTATTGACAAATATGAAAGTATTTGAATGGTGGAGATAAGAGAGAAGATGAGTTTGAGTTCTGAGAAATGAGACTGTGATGAGTTCCCTGGGTTTCCTTTTCATTTCACATCCCTCACTCTGTGCTGGAGAGAAAGGAACCATGGAAACTCCAATGAGTTTTTTTTTTTTTTATTATTTTATTGGACCCAAGAAATGTCTCCATTCTTCAGTCAAAGAACAAGAAAAGGGCAAGCCTAGCAAGGGGGAAAACAACAACAACAACTCTCAGACAGTATTATCCCTCTCTAAATCAGCAAACACCATGGACAAATTGTAACTATACATACCACCAATAGCAAAGATGGAGTGGAGCACAAAGATCTCTGCCCTTGTGAAGCTGCAGCCAAGTCACTCCCTTCATCACTGGATTGGGGACAGGGAAGTTAAGTGGGAAGCCAGATATTCCTTCCCTCCCAGTGTTAGCAAGCTCCTTGCCACCCCACCCTCACAGTGGCAATGTGAGCCTTTCCAGGAGCAGTAATGGGACATTATATGCCCACCAAATCAGGGTGGCACCAACACAAGTAAAGCAGGGACACTGAACTTCCCACCAACCCAAAAGCAAGAAATGGTTTTCCTTTGGGGTGTCTCCTGCAGCTAGGTAGGCAACCTTGACTTTCACTGCTCCCTGATGATACTAAGGTAGCATCCACCTCTTTGCTGATTAACAATGACAGAGGGCACCTGCTAAAGCAAATTATTTAGATAAGCTCCAGAGACTCATAACATAATAACCAAAATTTCCAGATAAAATGTAAACTCACGTGTCAAACAGAAACAGAAAAAAAATCTCACCTTAAATGAGAAAGACAAGCACAGATGACAACACCAACATGAAACCGTATGAAAAGGATTTCAAAGCAGTCCTCATAAAAATATTTCAACAAGATTGAAGCAATTGAAAAAATAGAAAGTCTCAGTCAAGAAATAGAAAGACTGCAAAGATAGGAAAACACTAAAAAGCCAAATTAAAATTTTATAACTAAAAAATAAGATAAGTTGAAGTCAATGGATAAACTTAACAGCAGAAAAGATGTGACAGAAAAGAACTTGAACACAGGACGTAGAAATAGAGAAATGATAAGAAAAAGTAAGAGAATATGAACTGAAAAGAAAATGAACAGTGCCTTCAAAATTTGTGGGAACTATATTAAAATATATAGCTTTTATGCTATCAGAGTCCCAGAGAAGGAGGAAAAAAGTAGGGTTGAAAGTGTATTCAAACAAATAATGGATGAAATTTTCTCAGATTTGGCAAAGGACATAAACTTATAGATTCAAGACACTAAGAAAATGCCAGACAGGAAAAATCCAAAGAAAACTATGCCAGGACAGATCATAATCAAACTTCTAAAAACTAAGATGCAGGGGAAAAATTTAAAAAAAATATCAAGAAATAAAAACCTTACCTATAGGAAAGAATTCAAGTTATGATGGATTTCTCCTCAGAAATCATGAGGCTAGAAAAAAAGTAAAACAATATTTTCAACAGCTGAAAGACTGTCAACCTATAACTTGGGATTGCAAGACAAATAATCTTAGATGAACAAAAACCAGGAGAATTTCTTGCCAGAAGACCTAACCTAAAAGAATTATTTTTTTTTCAAACACAAAGAGATGATAAAAGAAGGAACCTTGAAACAAAGTGAAAAAGAAAGAGTAAAATTCAAATAGGCTTTTTTTCCTCTTAACTTTTCAAAAATCATGGATAGGGAAAGAACTGAAGGCATACCTAACTCAGATGGAAAGGAATATTAGAGAAGACATGAGACAGCAAGTCCAAGCAATAAAAGTATATTTTGAAAATGAATTAAACAAACAAATTCAAATGGCAAAGAACGAGCTTTACCAGGAGATAGAGATCTTAAAAAAAAAATCAAACAGTAATCCTAGAAATGCAGGAAACTATAAACCAAATTAAAAACTCAAACGAGAATATTACAAATAGACTAGATCAAGTAGAAGTCAGAACATCAGATAATGAAGACAAAGTTTATCAACTTGAAAAGAATATAGTCAACACAGAAAAGATGCTTAAATCCCATGAGCAATCTATTCAAGAGATATGGGATGTCATAAAAAAAACAAATTTGAGAGTCATCGGGATAGAAGAAGGCATAGAGATTCAAACCAAAGGAATGGACAACATATTAAATGAAATAATTCTAGAAAACTTCCCAGAGATGAAAGATGGAATGGACTGCCAAATCCTGGAAAACTACAGGACCCCAAACATTCAAAACCGTAAGAGACCAACTCCAAGACATATAATTATGAAGATAGCCAACATACAGAACATGGAGAGAATTTTAAAAGCTACGAGAGAAAGGAGGCAGATTACATTCAGGAGTAAACCAATTAGGTTAACGACTGATTTTTCATCACAGACTTTGAAAGCGAGAAGATCCTGGAACAATGTATTTCAAACGCTGAAAAATAATGGATTCCAACCAAGAATACTGTATCCAGCAAAATTAAGCTTCAGATTTGACAATGAAATTAAAATCTTTCACGATAAACAAAAGCTAAAAGAATTCGCAGCCAGAAAACCAGCACTGCAAAGCGTTTTGAGCAAAATACTACAAGAAGAGGAATTGAAAAATAGTGCCCCAAACTAACAGCGGGAGGTATCTCTGTAAAGGGGGAGGAAAATAACCAAAAAGTAAAAACTAGCCAAATTAAAATAAATAAATAAATAAACATGACTGGAAGTACAAATCATATTTCAATTGTAACCTTAAATGTTAATGGCCTAAACTCACCAATCAAGAGACATAGGCTAGTAACCAGGATCAAAAAAACAAATCCAACAATATTCTACCTTCAGGAGACTCATAGGATAGGAAAAGACATACACAGGCTGAAGGTGAAAGGTTGGGAAAAATCATACCACTCACATGGCCCTCGGAAGCAAGCAGGAGTGGTCATACTCAAATCGAATAAAATCAACTTCAAACCTAAGTTAATCAAAAGGGATAAAGAAGGACACTATATACTGTTAAAAGGAACTATCCACCAACAAGACATAACAATTATCAATTTGTATGAACCAAACAATGGAGCTGCAACGTTCATAAAACAAACTCTCCTCAAGTTCAAGAGTCAAATAGACTACAACACAATAATTATGGTTGACTTCAACACACCGCTCTCGCCATTAGACAGATCCTCTAGACAAAAGCTGAATAAAGAAACTATACAACTCAATAGCACAATCAATAACCTAGACTTAACCGACATATATAGAATATATCAACCATCATCAAGTGGATACACGTTCTTCTCAGCAGCACATGGATCCTACTCAAAGATAGACCATATATTATGCCATAGGGCAACTCTTAGTAAATATAAAGGTGTGGAGATAATACCATGCACCATGTCTGATCATAATGGAATGAAACTGGAAATCAATGATAAAAGAAGGAAGGAAAAATCCTACATTACATGGAAAATGAACAATATGTTACTGAATGATCAATGGGTTACAGAAGACATAAAGGAGGAGATAAAAAAATTCATAGAGACAAATGACAATATAGACACAACATACTGGAATCTATGGGACACAATGAAAGCAGTTTTAAGAGGGTAATTAATTTCTTGGAGTTCTTTCCTCAAAAAAAGAAAAAATCAACAAACAAATGAACTCACACTACACCTCAAAAACCTAGAAAAGAAAGAGCAAAACAACAACAAATGTAGTAGAAGACAAGAAATAATTAAAATTAGAGCAGAAATCAACGAAATTGAAACAAAAAAAAACCATTGAAAAAATTGATAAAACTAAAAGTTGGTTCTTTGAAAAAATAAATAAGATCGACAGGCCCTTAGCCATGCTAACGAAGAGAAGAAGAGAGAGAACTCAAATTCCTAACATACGGGATGAAAAAGGCAATAGCACAACAGACACTACAGAAATACAGAAGATAATTAGAAAGTATTTTGAAACCCTATATTCCAATAAAATAGAAGATAGTGAAGATATCGATAAATTTCTTAAGTCATACGATCTGCCCAGATTGAGTCAGGAAGACACACACAATTTAAACAGACCAATAACAAAGGAAGAAATAGAAGAAGCCATCAAAAGACTACCAACCAAAAATAGCCCTGGACCGGATGGGTATACAGCGGAGTTTTACAAAACCTTCAAAGAAGAATTAATACCAATACTTTTCAAGCTATTTCAAGAAATAGAAAAAGAAGGAGCTCTTCCAAATTCATTCTATGAGGCCAACATCACCCTGATCCCGAAACCAGACAAAGACACTTCAAAGAAAGAAAACTACAGACCAATATCCTTAATGAACTTGGATGCAAAAATTCTCAATAAAATACTGGAGAATCGAATACAAAAGCATATCAAAAAAATTGTGCACCATGATCAAGTAGGATTCATCCCTGGGATGCAAGGCTGGTTCAATATACGGAAATCAATAAATGCTATTCACCACATCAATAGACTTAAAGACAAGAACCATATGATCATCTCGATAGATGCAGAAAAAGCATTCGACAAAGTACAGCATCCCTTTATGTTCAAAACACTAGAAAAACTAGGGATAACAGGAACTTACCTCAACATTGTAAAAGCTATATATGCTAAACCTCAGGCTAGCATCATCCTAAATGGAGAAAAATTGAAGGCATTCCCTCTAAAATCTGGAACAAGACAGGGATGCCCTCTATCACCACTTCTATTCAATTTAGTTCTTGAAATACTAGCCAGAGCAATTACAGACAAAAGAAATTAAAGGCATAAAATTAGGAATAGAAGAACTTAAATTATCGCTATTTGTGGATGACATGATAATATATTTAACAGACCCAAAAGGGTCTACAAAGAAACTCCTAGAGTTAATAAATGAATTCAGCAAAGTGGCAGGATATAAAATCAACACGCATAGATCAAAGGCATTCCTATATATCAGCAACAAAACTTCTGAAATGGAAATGAGGAAAACTACTCCATTCACAATATCCTCAAAGAAAATAAGATACTTGGGAATCAACCTAACAAAAGAGGTGAAAGATTTATACAATTAAAACTACAGAACCCTAAAGAGAGAGATAGAAGAAGATCTTAGAAGATGGAAAAATGTACCCTGTTCATGGATAGGCAGAACTAACATCATCAAAATGGCGATATTACCCAAAGTTCTCTACAGGTTTAATGCAATGCCAATCAAAATCCCAGCGGCATTTCTTTTGTAGAAATAGATAAAGCAATTATGAAATTCATATGGAAAAACAAAAGACCCAGAATAGCAAAAGCAATTCTAAGCAGGAAGTGTGAATCTGGAGGTATAGCGATACCAGAGTTCAAACTGTACTACAGAGCAATAGTAACAAAAACAGCATGGTACTGGTACCAAAACAGGCAGGTGGACCAATGGTACAGAATAGAGGACACAGAAACCAATCCACAAAATTACAACTTTCTTATATTTGATAAAGGGGCTAAAAGCATGCAATGGAGGAAGGATAGCATCTTCAACAAATGGTGCTGGGAAAATTGGAAATCCATATGCAACAAAATGAAACTGAATCCCTTTCTCTCGCCATGCACAAAAGTTAACTCAAAATGGATCAAGGAGCTAGATATCAAATCAGAGACACTGCATCTGATAGAAGAAAAAGTTGGCTACGATCTACATACTGTGGGGTCAGGCTCCAAATTCCTTAATAGGACGCCCATAGCCCAAGAGTTAATAACAAGAATAAACAAATGGGACTTACTTAAACTAAAAAGTTTTTTCTCAGCAAGAGAAACAATAAGAGAGGTAAATAGAGAGCCTACATCCTGGGAACAAATTTTTACCCCTCACACTTCAGATAGAGCCCTAATATCCAGAATATACAAAGAACTCAAAAAATTAAACAATAAGATAACAAATAACCCAATCAACAAATGGGCCAAGGACCTGAACAGACACTTCACAGAGGAGGACATACAATCAATCAACAAGTACATGAAAAAATGCTCACCATCTCTAGCAGTCAGAGAAATGCCAATCAAAACCACCCTAAGATACCATCTCACTCCAGTAAGATTGGCAGCCATTATGAAGTCAGACAACAATAAGTGTTGGTGAGGATGTGGGGAAAAAGGTACACTTGTACATTACTGGTGGGACTGCAAATTGGTGAGGCCAATTTGGAAAGCAGTATGGAGATTCCTGGGAAAGCTGGGAATGGATCCACCATTTGACCCAGCTATTGCCCTTGTTGGAGTATTCCCTGAGGATCTTAAAAGAGCGTACTGTAGGGATACTGCCACATCAATGATCATAGCGGCACAATTCACAATAGCTAGACTGTGGAACCAACCTAGATGCCCTTCAATAGATGAATGCATAAAAAAAATGTGGCATCTATACACAATGGAGTATTATGTAGCACTAAAAAATGACAAAATCATAGAATTTGCAGGGAAATGGATGGCATTAGAGCAGATTATGCTAAGAGAAGCTAGCCAATCCTTAAAAAACAAATGCCAAATGTCTTCTTTGATATAAAGAGAGCAACTAAGAACAGAACAGGGAGGAAGAGCATGAGGAAAAGATTAACATTAAACAAAGATGAGTGGGGGGAGAGAAAGGGAGAGAGAAGGGAAAGCATATGGAAATGGTAGGAGACCCTCAATGTTACACAAAATTACATATAAGAGGTTGTGAGGGGAAAGGGGGGGGGAAACAAGGGAGAGAATTGAACAACAGCAGATGAGGTAGAGAGGGAGGAGGGGAGGGAGGGGGGATAGTAGGGGATAGGAAAGGTAGCAGAATACAACAGTCACTCATATGCCATTATGTAAAAATGTGAGTGTGTAACTGATGTGATTCTGCAATTTGTATTTGGGGTAAAAATGGGAGTTCATAACCCAATTGAGTCAAATGTATGAAAGATGATATGTCATGAGCTTTGTAATGTTTTGAACAACCAATAAAAAAAGACACTATAAAAAAAAAGAAAGAAAGAAAGAAAAGAAAAAAACCCTTGAGGGCATGTCAAAGGGACACAGCATCAAACTGAAAGAGCTCCCAGTGATTGATGCTGGAACACACTAAGCAACAAAATAAATAAAATGGTATTGAGTTATAGCCTAAAGTGGAAAAGATATTTTCTCGAGTCTGTACTGATGCAAATAAATGATTGAATAAATAAATTAATGAGGGAGAATAGGTGACTCTACTGTGCAAGATAATTCCAAATAATTTATGTAGATTTTGCATCCTCAAGGAGGCAGGGCACTCCCTACTACCCAAGTGGGGGCTGTGCATAGGGTCTCTTTTCCAAAGAATACACTCCAGGAAGGAAAAACACTCTATAGGAAAGAAACCTGGTGCTCAAGGTTAACATCACATAGTGGTCAGTCATACTGATATTACGTACCCTTGATATGAAGGGATGAAAATGGCACCTTACCTCTGTGGTCTTCCTTCCCCAAACCTCTAACCCCAGTGTGCTTATGAGATGACATCAGAGAAGTTTCATTTGAGGGACATTCTGCACAATACTTAAACAGTACACCTCAAAACCGGCCAAGTTATCAAGAACAAGGAAAATCTGAACAGCGCAAGGCTATTAGATAAAAACTAAGGAAATAAGAATAAAGAATGGATGTTGGTTAATAAAAAAAAAACTTTTCAAAATTTTATTTGACGGTTGAAGAAAAACTATAATATTGAATGTATGTAATGAGGAGAAAGAAAATATTCAAGACACGAATATTATAGATGGAGGAGAATAAAGGAAAGTTTTATTTCAATAGTCTTATTAGAGCTGGTAGAAGCATGACACAAATAGACAGACAATTTATTATATATAATTTACTTCCTGCAGGAATTATAGAAATTAATATACTTAAAAACTCTACAGGTAAATCAAAATTAAATTCTAAAGAATGTTCAAAGTAACCTTCAAGAAGGCATGAAAAGAAATAAAAAAAACAAAACAAAACAAAAAACAAAATACCAGATTTAAGCCTTAAAATGTCAATAGTAACATTGAATATCAACACATAAGATTAAAAGACAAAGATTAGCAGAGTGGATTAAAACGTTACTATATGCTAACTGCAAGAAAATATCTTAAAATACAGCACTATAGGCAAACTGTGAGTAAACGAAAAGAAGAATATATAATATAAACATCTATCAAAATAAAGCAGAGTTGGGGCTGAAGGTGTAGCTCAGTGGTAGAGCACTTGCCTAGCATGTATGAGGCTGTAGTTTGATTAGAAACTACAGAAAAGAAAAGGAAAAAATACTAAGGCAGGAATAACTTTATTAATGTCACACAAAGTATGCTTCATAGCAACAACATTTACCAGGGAGAGACACAATCATTACATAATGATAAAGAAGTCAATCTTTCAAAAAGACTAAGGAATCCTAAGTGTGTATGTTCTACATAACAGAACTGCAAAGTGCATGAAGAAAACCTGATAAAAATTGAAATGAAAAAGGGACAAATCCATAATTATGGTTCGGGAATTCAACACTTCTTTTTAAATAAGGATAGAACAACTAGTGAGAAAATCTGTAAGGTTATTCAGCACCACCATCTACCAAGAGAATCTGATTGGTTTTCATGGAATCCTCCACTTAACAACAACAAAATTCATCTTCCTTGAAGAACCCAAAGAACCTTTACTGTGATTGATCATATCTAGGCCATAAAACAGATTTCAAAAAATTTAAAAATAATTGAAATCAAAATTTGTATTCTGGTCATGATATAATCTAAATAGACATCAATATCACAAATATAACAAAAATTCCCAAACTCTTGGAAACTAAACAATGTGTTTCTTTTTAAAAACAATTTGTTCTAGTTAGTTATTCATGACAGTAGAATGCATTTTGACACATCATAATTAAATGGAGTATAACTTCTCATTCTCCTGGTTGTACATGATGTAGAATCACACTTGTTGTGTAATTATATATGTACATAGGGTAATAATGTACATATATTATTCTATTATCCTTTATACTATTCTACTATCTTCATTCTATTATCCTTCCTACCCAGATACCCCCTCCCCTCCCTTCACTCTCCTCTGCCTAATCCAAAGTACTTCTATTTTCCCCTAACTTCCCCTTTATTGTGAATTAGCATTTGCCTATCAAAGATAACATCTGGCCTTTGATATTTTGTCATTGGCTTATTTCACTCAGCATGATGGTCTCCAGCTCCATCCATTTACTGGCAAATGCCATAATTTCATTCTTCTAAGTAATATTCCATTATGTATATATACCACAGTTTCTTTATCCATTCATCTATTGAAGGGCATCTAAGTTGGTTCCACAATTTAGCTATTGTGAATTGTGCTGCTGTAAACATTGATGTGGCTGTGTCCCTGTAATATGCTGTTTTTTAAGTCCTTTGGGTATAAACCGAGGAGTGGAATAGCTGGGTTAAATGCTGGTTCCATTCCAAGTTTTCTGAGACATCTTCATACCACTTTCCAGATTGGTGCATCAATCTGCAGTCCAACTGGCAATGTATGAGTGTACCACATATTGGCCAAAATTTGTTATTGCTTGTATTCTTGATTTTGCCATTTTGACTAGAGATGAATTCTCTAGTTTAATAGTTTTGATTTGCATTTGTCTAATTGCAAGAGATGTTGAACATTTTCATATATTTGTTGATTGATTATATTTCTTCTTCTGAGAAATGTCTTGTTTAGTTCCTTATCCCACCTACTGATTGGGTTTTTTTTTTTTTTTTTTTTTTTTTTTTTTTTTTTTTTTTTGGTGTTAAGCTTTTTTAGTTCTTTATGTATACTGGAGACTAATGCTCTGAGATGCAAGTGGTAAAGACTTTCTCCCCTTCTGTAGGCTCTCTCTTCACATTACTGATGGTTCCTTTGCTGAGAAGAAGCTTTTTAGTTTGAATCCATCCCATTTATTTTGATTTTTAATTATACTTATTGCATTTTAGAAGTCTTATTAAGGAAGTCAGGTCCTAAGCTGACATGGTAAAGATTTGGGCCTATTTTTCCTTCTATTATGTGCAGGGTCTCTGTTCTAGTGCCTAAGTCTTTGATCCACTTTAAGTTGATTTTTGTGCATATTGAAAAATAGGGATTTAATTTTATTTTGCTACATATGGATTTCCAGTTTTCCCAGCAACATTTGTTGAAGAGGCTATCTTTTCTACAATGAATCTTTTTGGCAATATTGTCTAGTATAAGATAACTGTATTTATGTGGGTTTTTCTCTGTGTCTTCTATTTTGTACCATTGGTTTACATGCCTATTTTGGTGCTGATGTGATGCAATTTTTGTTCCTATGACTGTAGTATAGTTTAAGTCTGGTATAGTGATGTCTACTGCTACACTTTTCTTGTTAATAATTACTTTGTCTATTCTGTGTCTCTTATTTTTCCAAATTAATTTTATGATGGCTTTTTTTATTTCTGTGAAGAATGTAATTGGGATTTTAATAGGAATTACATTAAATCTGTATAACGCTTTTGGTAGTATGGCCATTTTGACAATATTAATTTTGCCTATTCAAGAACATGGGAGATCTTTCCATCTTCTAAGGTCTTCTTCAATTTCTTTCTTTAATGTCCTATAGTTTTCATTGTAGAGGTATTTGTACACTTTTTGTTAGACATTTTAGAGGGAATGCGTTCAATTTTTGTCCATGTTGGCCTTGGGTTCAGCATAGACAGCTTTTATACTGTTGAGGTATCTTCCTCCTATGCCTAGTTTTTCTAGTGTTTTGAACATGAAGGAGTGCTGTATTTTATCAAATACTTTTTCTGCATCTATTGAGATGATCATATGATTCTTGTCTTTAAGTCAAGAATTACGTTCATTGATTTTCATATGTTGAATCAACCTTGCAGCCCTGGGATGAACCCCATTTGATCATGGTGCACTGTCTTTTTGATATATTTTTATGCAATTTGCTAGAATTTTATTGAGAATTTTTGTGTCTATGTTTATCAGGGATATTGATCTGAAGTTATCTTTCCTTGATGTGTCTTTGTCTGGTTTTAGTATCAGGGAGATACTAGTCTCATTGAATGAGTTTGGAAAACTTCCTTCCTTTTCTATTTCATGGAATGATTTGAGGAGTATTGGTGTTAATTTTTCTTTGGGGGTCTTATAAAACTTAGCTGAGAATTTGTCTGATCCTGGGCTTTTCTTGGTTGGTAGGCCTTTAAAATAATTAGGTGAAAGAGGAAATCTTGATGGAACAAAAGTACCCTGAACTGAATGAAAAGGAAAAAAAAAATTGTGGGATGCAATTAAAGCAGTCCTATGGGGAAATTTTCTACTACTAAATATTTACATTAGAAACGAAGATATCTCAAACCAATAATCTATGCTCCCGTATTTAGAAACTAGAAAAAGTAGGGGAAAATAAACTAAAATCAAGAATAAGGAAAAAAAAACAATAAAATTACAGTATAAATTCTAAGAAATTAAATGCAGAGAAACAATTGAATAAATCAATGAAACAGAAAGTCACTTCTTCAAAAAGAATAATAGGATCAAGCCTCTGGCAAGACAGATAAAAAATAGAATATGAATCACCAATATCATGAATAGACCAAGGAATATTACTTCAAACCCAAAGATAGCAAGTGGATAAAACCATAGGGGATCTCCCTCTATACCTGTCAGAAGGGCTAAAATAAGATGTACTGTTGACCCTCATATTACCTGTATATGCACACATAAACACATATGCACACATCAGTGTAAGTAAATCTGGCAAAAGTAAGTCACATCTTGTGGATTGTACCAATGTCAGTTTCCTGGATTTCACAGTGAAGAGTTAGAATATTACCATTATAATTTGAATAAAAAGCTCACAGGACCTTTTTTTAACTTCCTGTGTATTTCCTGTAATTATTCCAAAATAAAAAAGTTTTAAAGAACTTAAGTCAGAGTGTGGAAGCTTTGTTTCTTATTTTAAGTGATATGGCAGACATCATCCTTTTGGAGATAAATTAATATCTACAGCTATCAAGTATGAGCTATGTCAGGTATTCTGCTATGATATATACTTATAGATTCTTACATTATTAAAAAAAATTACAAGATAGGAGTGTTTTAGTTCATTTGGGGGTGACAAAATAGAAGATTGGAGTTAAATCAGTTTCCTATGTTTTCATAAGTACTGCAGTGCCATATCCCACAGAGTACAGTGAAACTGGCAATGCTCCTAGGAGTGGTGGGAAAGCCTTCCTGCCTCTGTATATATACCTCTGCTAAGCATGGCAGATGCTTATGCTTTTGATGTTGGTCTTAAGACTTCTCCATTTCTGACTAGAAATGTGTCTGATCTTATGAAAGAAGGAAAAGAGATACCATACAGAAAAATGTAGATAAAGACAGATGGTTATCTGAGACATACTGGATCCATTTTGTGATTTTACTCACATCTAATCCAAAGATGAGGGGTTTCCTGAAAACAAATCTTATATACTGGAAAATTTCTCCTAATATTGGCCTTCATCTTGATACTTAAAATTGTAGTGCAGGAAATTTGATCAAAATCAGTCAATCCATTTGAAAGTTAATAGGAAACAAACAGATGTGAAACACTAAAAGGTCCAATCGATTTCACTATGTTCAATCAATACTTTTTTCATTCCCAATTCAGCAGGTAGTCTTCTTTTAAACATCCATGTAAGTGAAGAATGAATAAAAACAGTGTTTAATTTTTACCACATCCTGTTTGTTGAAAATTAGCAACAGGAAGCCAAAAGATAGACTATTCAATAACAAATTTATCTCTCTCTTTCATATGAGTAAGTTCTCTTCATGTAGACCACAGAAATAAAAAGAACTCTGTAATTTAGATATTAAGAGCTTTAGTACATTTTTTGTTTGATTTTTAGTAGGTCCTATATTCAACTAATGATTTTTGGCTAAGAGTGATTTTGTGATTGAGCTTTAAACACAGTCATATAGATGAAATCATTATTGTGCTTGACTTAAATGCTGACAGTTTAGTTTCTGATCTTAATTTTTTTTTGTCTTATACCATAATAATGGAACCCTTCTTACATTTCTAAATCATGTAGGTAAATCTCAATCCCAAACATCAAGAGTAACAACCTCCTTCCCTTTTTGGGAAAGTATTCATTCTTTTAACAACATATAATCAGCATTCAAGTGCCAGGTATTATGTTTAGTGTTGGGATATATCAAATTACCCAAAATTGTGTTTGTGATCTGGCTACACAAAATTAGTATATGACATAGATATTTTAAAGCCAACAACCATTTCATTGTATTCAATCTAACAGAAATGAAAATACAGATTCTTCCATGAAGACTTCATAATCTAGTAATAGAAACTTTCCAATAAACGTAAATTAGAAGATTTGGGAAGATTTCCTTAAGGAAGTGCTCAAGCTGATATTAAAAGGATGAGTAAGAGGAGCCCAGTGGACAAGGCACACAGGAAAGCAAAACTTTTCAGGTAGAGGAGAATTCCCAGAGAAATCTAGACTCTAGGAGACAATGGGGAATATGTTGAGTCTTGACTGGAGAGAAGAATAAAACCACAAAGTTTCTTATGTACGAGATTTTTACAGAGTGCAATTGAGAAATGTCAAATTCTAAAGAGCAAGAGAATGAACAGGAAATCTTTTTGGGGTGGGGGAAGAACACTCTAGAGTCATATGTGGGCTGCAGTGCCTGGGGAGGTGTATGAGAATTTGGACCTGACTGGATGCTGGCTAATACATTGCAAGAGGCAGGAGGTAATGAAAGATCTAAACAAAAACAATGGCTTACAAACAGTGAGGAGGAGCCAATCCCAGGGAAATCAGGAGTGTTTTCACTATACTCACCTGTGTAAAGTGGTTGTAGCGAGAAATGCAGATGGAGATATCCGATGTGGGAAACTATATGTAAAACTAAGGTAGAAAATGAAGAGGAATTATGTCTGCATGGAGGCAAAGAGGAAGATAATAAGTCCAGTTTCACACATCCACAAGGACATATTTGGTTGGGATTTTCCATTAGGCTTTGGAGACCACAAAAGAAATCAGAACTGAAATTACATATGCAGAGTCAGAGGTGTACAGTAGGTAAATTTTAGCTCATGGGAAACAGCATGTGAATGGTTCAGCTTACGGGATGGGGGTAAGGGGGTGGGAGGGATGGGGAGGTGTTAGGCTGTCCAGAAGAGTGGAAACTTCTTTTCACTTGCTAGGATGGGAAGACTATTTTTTCTATTGCTCATGTTTGAAATTTGAAAAACTTTTACTGGTTCACTTCGTATAATTTTTGCAGAAATAGCTTGTCGCGAGTGGCACTATTAATAATTACTCAGAGGCAGATTGTCTCTAAATGCAAGCATATATTGGATCACGCCAATCATCACATATAAACAATTAATGCAAAAGTATTGGGTGTGCTGGAGCACCCCAACTAGCATTCAATGCACACTAATTAAACACTATAAGCAAATCACACAATTCTAGAGAAACCCAAGCCCCAAAATACCTCTAATGCCACGTGACTTCTCTTAGCAAAAGAGCAGACTTTGTCCTTGTCTGGTGGTTCTCTCAGCTGATGGCTGGACATCAGGGAATGGTGGAGTCAGTCCAGGGATGGACAGTAAGGCAGCCAGTCTCACTGATGTCCTTGGATCAAAACTCTTCAATATGGCAGAATCAGAAATTTAAATACAGTTCCAAGTTGGTGATTGGCTACACCCAGTGAAATTCAATGTCCATTGGTTATGTCCAGTGAGGTGATGTAATTGCAACTGTGTATGTTCTTTGCGCATGTCCATAGAGCTGTGCTCTCTATCAACTGTAACCAGTTATTGCTAAGCATGCCTATGGCTAGCGCCCCTCACGGCTCTTTATTAATTGCAAAAAGCCATGATTAAGCAGTTCAATGGCTGCTGTTCCTTATGGCCAGCAACTTAGTGAGTCCCAGCATGTCTATGGCAGATGCTCCTTACATAGCTGTAGGCTTGAAATAATGCTCAGAGTTCCCATGACACTATTTGGTGTCCCTAATATCAAAGGGACAGGGCAAAAGTGGAAAGTCCATTATAGAGACACTTATAATGTATCAGGAATGAAGGAAGGGGTATGTAGGGTCAGAAAAGCCAAAGGAAGACAGAAATTAAATAATAGGAGAGTAACTAATAATAAATCAAATATCAAGACAAAATTGAATAATAATGAGGTATCCTTTGACTCTTGTTCCTAGAAAACCATTTGTTACCATGGTGGATAATAATTTTTATGAAGACTTGAGGAACAAAACTAAATTGCAGAGGGTTGAAGAGGATATGAAAAGAATGAAGAATCAGAGGCAGTATATGTAGGCTACTTAAAAGCAAACTAAACTACTACCAAATGTGTCTTTGTGTCATTACCATAAAAGGTAATGTATATTCATTAGGAGATGAGGGAGGGGGTGGGAAACACTTATAATTCCAAAGGAAATACCATTGTACTATTGATATTTAAAATTTAGAGTCCATCTTCCAGAATGTTTCTATGCATGAAAATGAAGAGACAGAGAGAGAGAGAAAGAGAAAGAACACACACACACACACACATACACACATTCTTATACTTATTGGTAAATTATCTTGTAATCAGTTTTTTTTTAAATTAAGACACTATGAACATATCAAGAAATAGTCTTGGATGACATTTATCAAGCTCTATGGATGAACCATGACTTATTTAAACATCCCATGTGACTGCACATTTTAATTATTTTCTTCATAGATACATACTTGTCTATCCTTCAGCTCCTGTCCACACTTGTTCTCTGAATCTGATACATATCTGGTGTTAGGGAACTTCTTTTCACCTTCTCGTTTGGCAATATTATTTTTTATTGCTTATATGTCTGAAAATTTATAAAATTCTGTTGAATTATTTTATACAACTTAAGTATTCAGAGCTGTAGTCATGAAACAGCACTCTCTTGGAGCTCCCAGGACATTATTTCATTATCTTCCAGTGTTCACTGTGGCTAATGATACTGACAGTGATGAAAATCAATCAGGGGGCTGGGGATTGAACTCAGTGGTGGAGCGCTTGCCTAGAATGTCTGAGGCACTGGGTTCAATCCTTAGCACCATATAAAAATAAATAAATCAAACAAAGGTATTTAAAAAAGAAAGAAAGAAAGAAAATCAATCAGGCCCTAGTTCTGTTTCCCCAGATGTGAAGATTGAACACCCAAGAAATGCCAAGGCAAGCTTAGAAAGCAAGTTTTATTTTAAAGGATAGAAGAAATAGCCTTCTCCACAAAGAAGGGACCCCAGAGCTGAACATCCAAAGGAGTGTGTGGGGGGTGTCCTGCCGCCTTTATACATTTTAGATTTCCTTTGTTCTCAAGCAGATGCTGTGTGTGTGGCGGGGCCGGGGTGGGGGGTCCAACTGTTCCAAAATAGATATCCTGTTATCCCTCCTCCTCTTAGTCTGATGTCTGACTTTGCCCTTAATTGAATCTAGCATTTTTCAGCTCCAAATTCTTAATAAATTCATTGCAGATAAAGCTAGACAAAGCCTTTCTATGTATTACAGACTGGACATTTCCCCTGATGTACTTCACCAGACACCATTTCTTCATCGCTTTCTTTGTTTTTATTTGTTCACATTAGTTATAGATGACAGTAGAATGCATTTTGAAACATCATACATAGAGTATAACTTCTCATTCTTTTGGTTGTACATGATGCAGTTACACCAGTCATATAATCCAATATACACATAGGGTAATAATGTCTGATTCATTCTACCATCCTTCCTACCTGCACACCCCCTTCCTCTTCACTCCCTCTGACTGATCCAAAGTATTCTCTATTCTTCCCCAGGCTTTCCCCAACAGTGAATTATCACCCGCATATCAGAGAAAATATTCACCTTGGGTCTTTAGGATTGGCTTATTTCACTTAGTATGATGTTCTCCAGCTCCATCAATTTTCTTCACCTCTTTTATATATGCTAAAATCTCTTTTTGTTGATGACCCATCTCCTTTTTCTAAAGAGTGGCTCATTAAAGTTTTCAAAGGAGTCTTTGTTTAGAGATGAGACTCCATGCATCTTTGACCAAGTGTTTTTTTTTTTTTTTTTAAGTACAGGTTAATTCTGTCCTGCTAGTTCATAAACTCCAGAAGGTAGGGGTTTTGAATGTTTTCACTGATGTAGCCCTATAACCTATTTCTGTAATATCTAATAACTTCTGGCAATATAGTTGCTGAAGGAGATATAAGGACTTGTGAAAATATCACAAGAAAATGCAAAAATACAAAAGTTAAACCATTAAGTTTTAATTCAGGTGGATTAACTTGAAGGAAAAACATAATCTGCCTTACATAAACTAATGTAATCGATTTTCTCTGAAAATCTTCCTTGGTGGCTTGTTTTTGAACAATGGCAGGGCCATACCACAGGAGGTGAAAGTGACAAGGTGGCTTGTTGTGGGACTTGCTGCCCTTCAGGCTTCACATTTACTGTGTGTGTGCTCTTGTGCACAAGGAAAGTGATAAAATGCTTTACAATTTTATAACAAGTGCTACATTCACTGTTTTTCTCTGAATCCCCGTTTTCTGTTCATGTCATTAAATCATGGATTCCGGAGTGCTGTATCTCTAGTTCTTTCATGGTTCATTCTCTTTAGTTCATCATCCATTCATAAAATATCTATGAAATATACAACCAGATAAGCAGCTATACAAAAATAGCTTAGGCAAAGCAACACTTAATTTTGCAAAAGAAACCACAAACTCCACAGGCACTCAGTAGCACTGGAAGGACAGTAAGGAGCATGAGGGAGGAGAAAGGGAGAAGTGCTGGGACCTGGGCTAAATGACCACTTGGGCTTCAGTCCTGGGGGCAGAGGTGTGGATGCAGAGTAGCAGCACAGACGCCCACAGAGCACGGGTGAGCAGTGTGGATGGCATGTGGAACACAGGATTGCCAGAAGGACCCCAGGACCCCTTCTAACTATGCCACGATGGGCTTTGAATTGGTTTTCCTGGAGATGATAATGAACCAAACTGCAACAGACTGAGGAAAACAGAACATAAGTCTCTTGAATGAAGAGCTCTCTTCATGTCTTCCCATCCCTTTTGTTCTAAAGTGTTTGCCTAATAATTACCACAGTCTACAAATATAAAAATACCAGATTTTTATCAGCTTATTTGTGAAAAATAAACAATCCAAAGGCACCAGGATGGGGCTGGGGATGTGGCTCAAGCGGTAGCATGCTCTCCTGGCAGGCACAGGGTGCTGGGTTCAATCCTCAGCACCAAATAAAAATAAAACGAAGATGTTGTGTCCACCGCAAACTAAAAAATAAATATAAATATTAAAAATTCTCTTTCTCTCTCTCTTTAAAAAAAAGCCACCAGGAAAGCACCAAAAACTTTCAATATGAAAGAATGACCAAAATAAATTAATATCAAAATTAACTTTAAAAAAAGAAAAAAAAATTACCCAAATATTTCTGTTATCCTCAGAGAATCAAGAAAATTTGGAATGCACAAAACAAGAATAGGAAACTACAAAAGGAACAATATGTGAAATACATCACTATCAAAAAGGACACTGATGAATTTAAAGATGAAAAAAGAATAATCCGTGAAACCATGCAGCTACAAAACAAAGGTACTAAAGATGTGAAGGAAACAGTCCAGGAGGCTAAGCATTTGATTACTAGAATAGAGTCTCTAAAGACTAATAGCATGTAAAAATAGATGAGAGAAAGGATCAAATTACCAGTTAAAGGTAAATCTTCAGAGTTAAAAGATTAAAGTCTCCAAATTGAAAGAGTCTACTGAAAATCAAGACAATTAATTAAAATAGATGACATGGGGATTCCTCAGTTCTGAAATTTTGGAGCAATAAATATGTAGACAAGTTATTAAAACCAGAGAGGAAAAAATCATGGCATGTTCAAAGAAGAGAGAATGCTATGTGTGAATATTTTTGGTGATCGTTGTTTTAATTAGTGAGGCCAAGGGACAAAAAGACACTCAGTATAAATGATAAATAATTGGGTTGGATCCAGAAGATGGAAGCTGATTTGGGTCTGGAAAAATGTAGACTGAGCCCTTGCCCCTCCTCCTCCACCCTTACAAAAGTTACCTGCCCAAAGGGAACTAACTGTTCCTCCTAAAAGGTTGTTAATGAATCCGTGACTTAATGACATGAACAGTTAACCTAATTAACCAGGGGCAAGTATTAGGGAGCCAGGCAGATGGCAACAATACACAGCTACTCCTCACCATTTAAAGCAGTGATTTCTTTAAGTGCTTTAGTTGGCAAAATCATGATTAATAAGTTTAAAATATAGTGGAAAACAGGAATTCAGAGAAAAACAGTGAACGTAGCACTTGTTATAAAATTGTAAAGCATTTTATCACTTTCCTTGTGCACAAGAGCAAACACACAGTAAATGTGAAGCCTGAAGGGCAGCAAGTCCCACAACAAGCCACCTTGTCACTTTCACCTCCTGTGGTATCGCCCTGCCATTGTTCAAAATCAAGCCACCAAGGAAGATTTTCAGAGAAAATCAATTATGTTAGTTTATGTAAGGCAGATTATGTTTTTCCTTCAAATTAATCCACCTGAATTACAACTTAATGGTTTGATTTTTGTATTTTTGCATTTTCTTGTGATATTTTCACAAGTCCTTATATCTCCTTCAGCAACTATATTGCCAGAAATCATTAGATATTACAGAAATAGGTTATAGGGCTACATCAGTGAAAACATTCAAAACCCCTACCTTCTGGAGTTTATGAACTAGCAGGACAGAATTAACCTGTACTTAAAAACAAAACAAAACAAAAAAAAAACACTTGGTCAAAGATGCATGGAGTCTCATCTCTAAACAAAGACTCCTGTGAAAACTTTAATGAGCCACTCTTTAGAAAAAGGAGATGGGTCATCAACAAAAAGAGAGTTTAGCATATTTGTGATTTTAGTATATATAAAAGAGGTGAAGAAAATTGATGGAGCTGGAGAACATCATGCTAAGTGAAATAAGCCAACCCCAAAGACCCAAGGTGAATGTTTTCTCTGATATGTGGGTGCTAATTCACAGTTGGGAAAAGCCTGGGGAAGAATAAAGGCACTTTGGATTAGACAGAGGGGAGTGAAGGGTGAGGGGTGTGCAGGTAGGAGGGATAGTAGAATGAATCAGACATTATTATCCCTATGTGCATATCTGATTATATGATCGGTGTAACTGCATCATGTACAACTAGAAGAATGAGAAGTTATACTCCATTTATGTATGATGGTTTCAAAATGCATTCTACTGTCATGTATAACTAATTTGAACAAATAAAAACAAAGAAAGCAATGAAGAAGTGGTGTCTGGTGAAGTACATCAGAGGAAATCTCCAGCCTGTAGTACATAGAAAGGCTCATGTCTAGCTGCCGCAGTCCGGCTGCAGCAAAATAACCTGGGGCGGGGCGGGGTGACAAGCAACTTGTGTACACTGATACAACAGGAGTGGGAATGGAAGCCGTTTATTGTAGGACAGGAGGGGTGTATATACATTTCCACACAGCTTATCTTAGTTAACATAAACTAGATACAGCAGTCAACCAATAAGGAAATCTCCACACTTAATGGCTTGCTGGCGTTACTGCACAAACCACTCCCTCTGGCAAAATGCCAGGAGCCACCTTGACTTGTTTACAGACCCTAACATCTAGCTTTATCTGTAATGAATTTATGAAGAATTTGGAGCTGAAAAAATGCTAGATTCAATTAAGGGCAAAGTCAGACATGAGACTAAGAGAAGTGGGGATAACAGGATATCTGTTTGGGAACAGTGGACCCCCCCCACACACACACACATATACTTTCTAGCCTCCATGAAGCATTCTGGAAAGCAGGTTTTGCTCCCCAGGCAGGAGGGACTTCTCTAAAGAAGTTGAATTCCTAGAGAACAGAACTTAGGTGGGATTTGTGCGTATTGAGCCAGGCAAACAGCTATAGGCAAAAGCAACATTTAATTTTGTAGCAGAGACCACAAACTGCACAAGCACCCAGTATGACAGTGAGGCACATAAGGGACATGAAAGGGAGAAGTGTTAGGACCTGGGATACATGACCACTGGGTTCAGTCCTGGGAGCAGAGGTGTGGATACAGAGTAGCAGCACAGATCCCCCAGAGAGCATGACTGAACATATCTCCACATTATGTGGATCACAGGGTTGCCAGGAGGATCTCAGGACTCCTTCTAATTATGCCACAATCAGCTTTGAACTTGGCTTTCCTGGAAATGACAGTGTTGGTGGACCAAATTGCATAGGACTGAGGGAATCAGAGCAAAGAAAACAATAATAATATTGGGCTACAAAATATTAAATAATAAAATGACATTTTTGGTCTATGCTTTTAATAGAAAAGAGTGGTTACACTTATTCTTTATTATTTCTGATGTTTAGAACTCTCTTCAGTAATCTTGGTCTTGGTTCACTAGAGGAATGAACTGAGAACAAATTCAAGCATGACCTGTGTTTGCTAAGGGTATTAACTGTGGAGTTTCTGCTAACAACAAGGAAGGTGGTAAAATGCCAGCTCAGGCTCAGATTGAAGGAGCAAATTCTAACAAAGAAATTCATAAGTTAAATGTTATGGGACCTGGACTAGGATAAGGCAAGAGAGAAAACTTGGATACAAAATTTAAGAGGGCACCCCCTCCCTACATCTGCAAATACCACCCTGCTCTTGCAAGACCTCCTGAACTTTTCTGTCTTCAACCTCTCACTTGCTTTACCCTCACTCTGACCCTGCTATGTTAAAACGTTTTATGGCATCCACTTATTTCAGGCCTTATTCTTCCACCACATTAGCCCATATCTCAAAATAACAGTAAAGGAAGTGGCAAGAAGAAAATAAGACACATGCCGGAACATGAGACCTTCATTCCCAATCTAAAGATATTTTTCCTTACGTGTCTCATTTGGTGATTTTTTAACTTCTTTTTAGTTCTTGGAATCCTGTAACAAAACAGCACATGCCTGTTAGCCATTTTTGGTGGCTTACGTGAGGATGGAGAACATACTTAAGTAAGTTGCACTTGACATGAATTTGGCAGGGAGAGTGAATAGATTGCATGCCAGATTCAAGATTCTAAAAGATCTTGACAGGCTGCAATGATGGGCCAAATGTAATAAGATGAAACTTCCCAGCGATACGTGTCTGTACTTTGGTCAAAATTCCAACTAAATAGATGCAGACTGAGAGAGAGGTGTTGAAAGGCAACCTTTGTGAAAGACTTAAAAGTTTCAGTCTGAACAGTTTCAATGAGTCAATTGTGCAGTGCATTCAATCTAAACTAAATACAATTTTAGGCATTTTTAAGGGAAATGATTGTTCTCTTCTGTTCAAATGGGTGACTGCCCAGAAAGGGGGAGTGGACAGATTTATTTGTTTGTTTGTTTGTTTATTTATTTATTTACTTGCTTGCTTTAAGCCAAACCTATTAGTGACCCCTTATGAATGAGATATGTGAACTTATTTAGGGAAGAAAGTGTGCTTTCAAAGGAAGCTACCTTTTTTTTTATTATAAAAAATGGGAATGTCCTGAAAGAAAAATCCCTGTAGGTAGGAGTAGGGGGTCTAGAAATGTAGTGGCAGGCTGGAGAGAAAGGGCAGTGGGAACATTCTAGCTGGGGAAAGTCTGTGACCATTCAGAACTGCTGTTCAATAATAGACTGCTTTCTCTTCTGAAATATAATTTCACTGAAACTCCCAAATATTCACTAAAGGTCAGTTATACATACCAGCTTTGTGTTTAGTAGAAGGCGAGGACATTCTTCTGTAGGGGATAGTGGGCAACAGCCACAGGGAGACAACACAAAGAAACCAGGAGTGGAGATTAGAGCAGGATTTGGAGAAAGAGGTGACAAATGCCTTCTGAAATCAATCACTGCTATGTCCCTGATGAATTCCTAGCAAAATCAGCAAGGTGCTAGATTTCATTTGGCATTAGAATTATATGAGCAAAATAAATAGGGATCCTGGAAAGTTGGCAACTAAGGAAAAACGGGTCACAATTCTATGTTTGGAGTCTTTCCTGGTAGAGTGAGTTTTTCTTATGGGACTGTGTTCTTCTTACTTGTATCCATAGTCCAGTGCCATGGATGTGGACATAGCAATACTTGTTGAGTAAATTAATAGAATTACAGCTTTGATATGCCAAGGATGACACCACAAAACCAGAGATTAATGAGATAGTGTCTGTTCTTTGGAATCTTGTAATCTTATGGGAAGTCATTCCTTCAAGGAATTATTGAGGTGTTTTTCTTGGCATTCGGGCTACATGAAGAAAAAGGCAAACCAGAATCTATTTTCTCCTGGAATTTATCCTCTGGCTGAAATACTCCAATAAAATAAATTAATGATTAAGAAAAAATGTTCAACAGTGCTGATCACTATGCAAAGAACAAAAAGAATGTGGAGTGACAGAGAAGCCAGTAGACTGGGTGGTCAAGGAGCCTTTCTGCTAAGATGATATTTAAGGAAAGATATGAAAGAAAGGGAGGAGCTGGTTACACAAAGACCAGGGATGGCAGGCAATCTCCAAAATGAACACCTTATTCTTGAGGGCTAAGAGGCTAGCTTCACTTCAGGACCCTGGGGGAAGTAGAAAGGTACTATATGAGGTGGGAGATTTAGAGAGGAATCAGATAAGCTAGTTTTGTGAGTAAGGAATTAGATTTTATTCTGAGTAGTACAAAGCTCTCAGAAAGGTTTTAGGCTTGTTTAGAGGATGGGAACAGAAAATAATAATATGGTATGATAAGTGTTCAGATAGAAATAAGAGGCAATCAGGATTCCGAGAAATGACCTAGTGACAGAGGCTCTGTCAGTGAAGACTCTTTGGAAAATGTACTGCCTTTTAATTAGGCTGACAGGTAATTAGGTGAATAAAGAGAAAGCAAATGAAGCCTGAAGTGTGCTCCAGTCTGGAAGCTGGATGAAGCGTGACTTCATCATGGAACTACATGGGGCTTGGCAGTAATGAGAGGGAATGAGAAGAGATGAAGCTAGAAAGGTGAGGAGTATTGGGATTGCATGGGATTATGCAAAGACCAAAATCTATTTTGGTCTACCTTGCAAAGAAGTTTACATTTTTTTGCCCAAAGGCAAGATGAGAAAACAACACAGAATTTCAACCAGAAGTTTTCATGGCACAACTGACAGTTTGTCATTGCATTATCATGATGACAGATTGGAGAAGGTGAAAATATCTCTAATTTGATCCAGGGCACCAAATATGATGTTGAAATCCAGAGAACAGATAATGGTGGCCTGAACCATTATAAGTGGGCGAGGAGAGAAAGAAATGTAAGGATCTGATAAATAGTAAGGAAGTTAAAAATGATCTTGTTGTGTGCTTGGCTGCTAGGTAAATGGTGATGCAATTCACTGAGAGGGATTTAAAAAAAAATAGCACCACACTATTTGGAGAGCTTCCAGGAGGACAGAATTTGGCGATGGATTCAGTTTTGTACTCATTTTGAGACACCCAAGGTACTCAAAGGTATATGCATCTATTAGGCAGTGGGCTCTTCAGGTCTGTGCTTGGGAGTGGGGCCTTCCTGCTATAAAGACTTGATTCCAGCACGTGGGTGATGATAAAGACTTTGAAGAGATGACTCAGGAAATGTGAGCAATGGGGGACCGGATAAGACATGAGATCAGAACCCAGAAGAACATGGATATTTTAGGGGCTGTCAGAAGGAAAAGAGTCTATGAATACCACTGAGAAGGAATTTCTGGAGGAGGGAAAGGAACTGGTCATAGAGTCAAGTGAGATAAAATTTATGGAGGCAGAGGCCAAGAGTATATTAGGCTGCAGAGACCTCAACTAAGGATTAAGAATACAAAAGTTAACATAGAGATGATAAAAATTGCTAAGGCAGTTGCACTGAGGTGGTAGGGAGTGCTCACCACACAAAGTTTCAATAATGGAGACTCATCCAAGGAGGACACATGGGAATGTCCTCCCTATGACATGGTCTACTCTAGTACCATTATTTGCTAAGGTTTGGGCAAAATAAAAATCCAAATCTGAGAATGTTTTCTAAGATTTAAAATATATATATATATATATATATATATATATATATATATATATATATATGTAATTTACAAAATAATGGGGTTGTAGTAACTATTGACATTTCACATCAAGATGAACATATGTGAGAGTGAAGATGATATAGGGAAAGAGCTATATTCTTAAGGAAACATGATATTTGATTGCCAATGCAATAAAATATTCATGTATTTTTTTAAAAAAGAACTTAAATATGGAGAAAACTTTAAAAAACAGAACAAAGATTTCCCTCCCCTGAATCTGAGAGTGAGATGATGATCAGCCCATCAATCTCAAGTACTTTAATAAGTATTTTTTATAAACAAAGACATTACCTACATAACCACAAACTGTCAACATCATGAAATTAACACAACTATATTACTCCCGTAACTCTCAAACCTCATTTATATTATATTAATTATTCAAACAATGTCCTTTTTAGACAAAAATACCCAGTTCAGAATGAAATGTTGCATTTATGGCTTGTCTCTTTGTTCTCCTTCCATTTGGAACAGATCTTCAATCTTTCCTTGGCTTCATGACCTTAATCTTGCTGAAGATAAAGATCAGTTTTCACTCTGTAGAATATCCCTTAATGTGAGTTTGTCTTGCGTTTCTCCATAATGTATTTTATTTCTCGTGGGAATACCATAGAAGTGATATTGCCTTTATTTCTTTGCATTTAATCAGCCAGTACATGATTTGATTTGTTCTGTTACTGTTGATGTCAATGTTTGTCACTTGTTTAAGGTAGTGTTTGCCAGGATTCTCCATTGGAAAGTTACTCTTTTTCCTGCTGTAATCAATTCATATTTAGTGGGAATGTACTTTGAGATTATGTAAATATCTCATATCCCATCAACTTCTTAATTAATTAATGAACTTAGTATGGGCTTGTGGTTCTTATTACATTTGATGTTACAATCTGTTACTCTTATTAATTGCTTTGATGTTCACGTTGTCCTGGATTTGGCCAGTGGGTGTTTCTTGGAGCTGGTTCCTGTGTCCTTTTGACATGTCCTCATCGTTCCTCAAGCAGTTTTTATGGCATAATAAAATGTTTCAGGCTCATCTGGTACTTTCTCTGCCCAGCCATGGATTAAGCCATTTCTCTAATTCCTTTTAAGGTAGAAAAGTATTTAGTTACCAAGATCTGGGTGCTAGGGATTTGAAACATGAACACAAGATCACTCACATTGTTATACTGAATTTTACATGTCAATTTGACTATAACAGGGCTTTCTCATCTGTTTTTTTCAGAGATTATTCTGGGAATTTCTGTGAGGGTATTTCTGGTTATGAGTAGACTTCACATTAGTGGACAGAGTAAAGCATTTTGCCATCCTGAATGCAGGTGGGTCTTATCCAATCAGTTTGTCAACCTGAGTAGAATAACTATTCTTACTCTTCCATAAAGATGGGATAATCTGATCCTCTCCTATGTTTTTTGAGCTGGGTTAATTCTGCCTTCAGAGTGTAAATGAAACATCAGCTGTACTTGGATTCTTAGCCTCTGGTCTTTGCACTAAAAACACATCAGCTCTCCTGGGTTTCCACCTTGCTGATTGCAGATTGTGGGACTTGTCAATCTCTATAATCTCATAATCTAATTCTTTATGATAAACTTTCTTGGTTTTGTTTCTGTGGAGCACTCTGATAAAAACACATATACTTCTACATTTGTTTCTATGTATAAATATATGGAAAAACAAAAGTTCACATTTATATCTCTGCTGTTATCTCAGGATTCATCCTTGTTTTCTCTCTTTCCCTATTTGTACCTCCCCTCTCTGACCATGACAAACCCGTTTCCGGTCAATCATAGCACATTTTCTTATTTGGTCAGCAAACATATAACCGATCCTACTGTTGGTCTCATTGCATGGATGCCTTCCATATTCCATTCAGGCTCTGATGCCCCTTTCCAGGCCCTTGTCCCTGCTGTCCCCTGAGCAGTCCCCTACATCCTTGTGGCTGCCATCCCCCCGTGTCACTTTCAATTTAGACACCTGTACTCTGTGTTGGGCAGTACCAGTGAAGATTTATGCCCCTTTCCCCATGTGGATATGCTGCTCATCCTACTTGTTCTCCCCACCCCATGTGGGGTTGTCTTCCTCACTTGGTATTTTTTAGGACATCAAACAAAATGGAAAATTTGCAATAAATAGTTTTGACATTTGCTGGTTTAAACAATCCTCCAATTCATCAAATGCTTTTAGAAAAATACCCATATGAATATGGATATTTCATAACTTCCTTCCTCTGCACCATTCTCAAGATTTCGGTTTTAGTATAACTACTAAATGCGGGAAGGATATTCATGGCCATGAAACATGTCAAGAGGACCCCGAGTTCTACTTGAGAAACGGCATTCCATGTCCCACTTATACAAGTTAGGCCTTCAAATATAGGCTTCATGGCAGCTGTGCTACTATACTTAGCAGAGGGTAGGGATAGAAATTTAATTTTGACAAATTTCTCAACACAGCTTAAATCTTATTTTGAAAAATGAATTATTTAAAAACAAAACACTTATTTATATAAGCGTGCTCTTCAAAATCTCAATTTAAAATATTCACAACTTTAGTTGTGAAGGCATATATCATGATAAATATCCCCATTTCTGGTATAGTTCCTGTAACAGATTTTTTTAAAGAGATGAATGTTTCTATAGCAAAACATTGGCAATATCTCTCCATTTTTCTGAATCCCTCTGAAATTTTGTTTGCTCTTTCATTTTGAAAAACAATGAACAGGCTCTCCTTTATGGGGCACTGAATTGCTGACATATGAAGTGTAATATTTATTACTTTTCATGAGGCAACATAAAATTTGGCAGATATATGCTCACTAAACTGATTTTAAAATGTTGCAAATTTCTTTGCCAAACAATGTGGCTATGGGAGAGCTATCTGTAATTTATTCATAGTTATAGAATTATCCAGAAATAGGAAAGAAAGGAAACAATATTATGGAATGATTCCTTATGTGTATATATTGAATTCATTTTTACCATTCACTTCAAGAAAATTAGCCCTTTCTTACATTTTATGCAGTTTTTTGAAAGATAAACAAATAAACAAACATAAAAGAAACCACACCTTGTGGAAATAGCACTCTCAGACCACTGTAACTCTTTTACAATACAAAATGCAAGTTCAACATTTAGACTCAACACAGAAGATTAAAAATGGGAACTTTCCAGTCAGTAATTATAAATCCTTCTTCAGAGTCACTCAGCCTACTTCCAATTATTTCAATTTTATGAGATACGTCAGAACTGATCATAACAAGTCATTTGTTATTATTAAAATATGATGATGAGATTGGTAGTAAGAATAGCCCTAAAATTAGCAAAATTGCTTATTTGCTTTTCAAGTGTGCTTAATTATTTACAGAAACTGTATGACTGAAAACCTGTATAAATCAAATATGGTACAAAGTACTAAAGTAGTGTTTCCCCAAATAAGCCATAAAATAAATTTTAACGGATTTCAGCTAGTATTTTAGAAATAAAATAAATGTGGGAAAATGCCAAAAGATATCAATAAAGTAAGGGCAAAGACTGATTTTTGTAAAATGTTTACCTCCACTATATATGATTGAATGGTGAAGGTTTATGACATGAAATGTATTTTGTTATTGGTCCTGTAAAATAATACTTGAAAGTGATTTTGTTTGCAAAGTCCCATAGTGAGTTTTTACATTTACCTACTTATTTTCTCACTCAACTTTTAATTGTTTGTGTGTATGTATATGTCTGCATTTCTTCTAAACTTGCTGAAACATGCAACACATACTAAGTACTACTCAAAATTTGCATTATTTTTATTGATGCTTTATAATTATAAATAATAG
Source organism: Marmota monax (assembly GCF_021218885.2). Lineage (NCBI taxonomy): Eukaryota > Metazoa > Chordata > Mammalia > Rodentia > Sciuridae > Marmota > Marmota monax. Next base: position 5,498,236 of record NW_026692434.1, on the reverse strand, counting down.
TGGGACTCATTATATCACTACCTATTTTTAAGTTTTACAATTATCAGCACAAATTGAATAAATTCTTGTTGAATACTTATTGCATGTCATGCTCTGTGGTAATTCCTAGAGGACAAAAAGATAATACATGTAGGAAGGCTTGGTTGAGAATGTAGTATGAACAAATATTGACAGGAAGCTGATCTGAGGGTTCCTAAAGGTATATAAATGGACAAAGTACAATTGCAGGAATATATGTGGGTTTTATGCTGAAAATCCTATGCTGAGAAATGAAATTAGTATCGACTTTTGAAAGTGAAGAGTCATAGTAGAGGCAGAATAAGAGCAAATGCATAGATATGAACATGTTATCTAACTGCAGAATGAGGACTTATTTATAAGTAGATTCCAGGGGAGAATGGTGATGGTGGTGTGATATAACTGAAAGGTCAAAGACACATTTCTAAGGATTTTTACCTTTACTTTATTATTTTTACACCATGTACATTTCTAAGGATATTGTTTTATCCAAAAGTGAGTTAGACCAGTCTTCTTAACAGATGGTTTAGATGGGAAGGATGGATTGGCAAGGGAAGCCTAATTAGAGGAAAGGAATCCAATGGGAACTTGGTGAACCAGAACTCAGGAGGTGTGAACTTAGTCGCTATATGTGAAGGCAGGAAAAAGGGATGGATTAGAGAGAGGTTTACCAGGCAGAGCAGCAAAACTTGTGACTGGATAGTAAGAGCTGGGGGAGATGGAGCAGGCACTGAGTGAAGCAATGAGTTGTCTAGCTAAAGGAGGTCCATCTTTGTAACCTTGACTGAAATATCGAACACTGCATGTAAGAGGACAGATCTGGGGAGGTCTGATGATTAACTTGGTTTCAGATATGTGGATTTGAATTGTTGGAGGACTATGCCTTGGTGATATTTAATGGGAATTTGGATAGAATTAAGCTCTCAGAGATATTTGTTAACTGAAGGAAAAGGCAAAAGGCCCAAAGGTTGTATCATGATTTGGGGACTATTGCTTTGGAATAAGAGACTATGATGAGACTGGGAAAGCCAATACTGAAGAAGATAGGGAGGAAAATCAGACACAGGAAGGGAGGAGAGGTTTTCAAAGAATATAATTGTTCCAACCTCATTTCAGCCTAAATTAGAATTTTAAATTCAGGACATTGCATTTGCTTAAGGAAAAATATCCACATAGGATGTGAAGTCAAATCAGCTAAATTTGCCAGCTTTTAGTGTACTCCAGATCAGGTTAGGATGACAAATTTAGAAATAAACTATGATATGATTGAGAAAATTTTAAAGCACATGGGCATCCTGGATTGTTACTTTAAAAAAAGAAATCTGAAGTGTCTATGAGTTCATTCAAGGGTAAAGAGACTTGAATTTACAAGATGGGAAATTCAGGCTACCCTCCAAAAGGCATTTGGAATAAGCAGAAAGCTCTAGGGGATGGGCATCATGTTCCTAGAGGTATTTACATATCACAATAAACAAGGAACATGGCTGTCAAAGCATGGCAGTCTTTATTGAGTCTTGTTAGGAAGACTGACACAGGTTGTGAGATCTTTCAGAAAGTACACTAAGGAAAAAAAAAAAAAAAAAAAAAAAACCTTCCTGAAACTCAACAACTCTTAAAATTTTGTGAGAGCCAATATGTCTTCTTAATTTTGTTTTTGCCTCCCTCTCCAGTCATGAAGCCTCTCTACTCCAACAGTGCCACTGAGGAGAAGCCACCATCATCATCTTTTCTTACTGGGACCACTCTGTTGGCTTTCTACACATTCCCATATCATTTTTACACCATCTTCACAGCTGTTCTTTACACATAAAACAGGATGACTTTTCAAATGCACATCTGATATGTCACCCTTTATTTGAAGATATTTTAAGATAAATTCTAGGATGAAATTTAGGATAAAGACTAAAATCTTTGCAGTCTAAAAACCTGCAGGACCTGGCCCCGTCAAAACTCCTTCTTCTTGTTCTGTGCTATAGGCGTGCTGTTATCAGAGTCTTTCTTATTCCTTTTCTTATTCTTAGCTCAAAGGCAACTTCCCTAGGTCTCCAGAGTGTACTGAATATACCAGGAGTATTGAAAATTTTCTTTAAAAATCAATTACAATTTGTACTGATGAATGCATTCATGCAATAGTGGATTCATTCATGTAATAGTAGGATTGTTTTTCTCATTAGAGCATCATGTGGTTGTGGGTCACTTATCTTGTCCATCATTGTATCTCAGCACTTCACACTGTGTTGGGATGTGGAGAGACTCAATGACACTTGGAATCAATGAAGAGCCTGTGAAGGAATTAGCTGAGTTAAAGTGCAGTTTCATCTACTTGGATGAGCAGAGAGTTCTTTATAGAAGAGCCCCAAATTAATCTATTTCATAGAGATATGCTGATATGAATGATATCTTCCTGGCTGCACTATTTTATGTAGAAAAAGGTGACAGTGTATTGAAAAAAATATGTTCATTAGGAAGCTTTAGCATTAAAATGATCTCTATAGTTCTTTTTGTTCACAAAAATTAGTACTTAATATGATATCAAATATGATAATACTTTAATGCAATATTTGGAGTGTTTGTACCTAGTATTGTGCTTCATTTGCTTTCACTCATATTTGTGAACTAATCCTTGGTTTTCCTATGTTATTATCTTTAATAGAAGAAATTAAATGTTAACATCATATAATTATTTGTATGGAAGGGAGGGAGGAGTTTAATGACTTTGCTTACATAAATGCAATTACAAATTACCCAAATATTAGCTTTTGTCTAAAATTGAATAAAATAAAATTTTAATTCTGAATTCAATGCCGCAGTCTGGCTGGGCACAATCAGGAGCCACTTGTCAAAAGAAACTAACTTTATTTTTAGAACCACACACACCAAACAAAACACCTCCTCAGGAAAAACCCTCAGAGCCCCAACTGCCACCACCGGCTTCCCACAAGCCTCTCTCTCAACCACAAGCCTCACCACCTCCCACCATCCTCCTGCTCTTGAGGCCGATTGGCTGGGTCACGTGGGCGGAGCCAAAAAAGTCCCCCAATGAGCAGCTCCGTGGTCTGAAAGGGCAGGGAAATAGCCCAATGAGCATCACTGCAGAGGAGCCAATCAGCTAGATGTTGCTGGGGCCGCTGTGAGCCAATCATCAGCCGGCAGCTGGAAGTTTGCTGGGGCCCCTTTGGCTGTGGCTCTCAACAATTCAAGTTGCAAATATTTGTGCATGGTATGAAGAACTCACTTAAGGAGTGTTAACACTAAATTCAGTATAGTCAATCATTTTACCAATGTCATTGTATTAGAGGATGGCTTATTAGATCTATAATGTTATACTTCCATCTCTGACATTTTAGATATCCTTGACAGACCAGATCTAGATGAGATGAGATTGTGTGAAATGATGTGATGGTATAAGGTTCCAACCATGTCAATTGGTGAACCTATAGTTTCTTCTCCTGGCAAAGGGCTTTAGTTTACAGTTCCATTTCCCCCATTCTCTTCTCTTTATTCTGAATGGGCTTCTATCTTCAGCTTTAAGTATAGAATATGTGGTTAAGGCTAACAGTGTGTCAATTCTTGTGTTTTCCAGGTCACAGTAATTGATTGGGCAGGTTACACAAGCAGAGCCAATCAAACACAACAGAGTGCTCAGCTGGGAATACTAGAGTCAGTACTCTTCGGTTAGACTTGACATTAGAAGAATGTGAGGCTACAGATGCTATAGGCATCTTGCTTCCAAGAAAAAAAAAACGCACAGGAAGTATGAACCAGAGGGAGGGTCTTGGAGATGTCTACTGACCTTTGTACCATGCCACTTCTGAAACTGTTCCCATTCCTTGGACTTTTTTAGTTATACGAACCAGTGAATTCCTTTTCATTTATTTATTTTTGAGTGATTCCCTTTGAGTAGATTCTCTGTCACATGTAATCCAAAGTTCTAATGGAAGTTCTTTCAAGAGTTCCTAGGAAGAGCTGAATCCATACTATGAAAATGTCCATCAGTTAAGGAGACCTCTTTTATTTGTAAGGTGTCCCTTCCATGTGCTCAGTGGAAGATCTCTATAATTTTTTAAGAATAAATTCTTTGGGAATAATTTTTCTAAGAAACAAAGTTTTATCACTTCAGAAGAGTTACTGGACTGTACAACACGAGTCAATTTTAATTAGAGAATTCTCTGTCCAAGTGCATTCAATTAAACCAAATAAGATTATTTTGCTCATACTAGCTTTGTATGGTACAATTTGAAATAATATTTAGACAAATTCTAAATTGCAATGCCATGAATCTGCATGGTTGCTATAAAGAAGTCAAAACTAATACTCAAGTACCTCAAATGCCAAAGACAACCAGAAATGGTTTGATATTTGCTTGTCTATACTCTTCCAGAAAGTGTAAGTGAAGCATTGCTAGTCTTGGTGTGCATTATGCCTCCTCAAATCTATGATGAATAAATCAAGGTTATATTTTTAAAGTACAAGCAAAACCTGAATGTGTAATAAGATACATCTTCTTGCTTCAGGAGAGAAAAACAAATTTAATCCAGTAGATAAAAGAGTACAAATAAATTTAATCTAGATAGATATCTGATAGCTAAAGGGGTCTGTTTGCAATGCAGAGGTAATATGGAAACATTGAGAGGAAAAAAGAGATGGCTTTCAATTGTTCTTTCAGAATAAGAAATAATTATTTTCTGGGAATAGCCTATTCAGAAGGAAATTGTATTTTTCTGAATACATGAATTCCTCTAGAGGAATTACCACTGAGATTAAGAATTAGTCTCCTATAGTGTGTCTGACCTTATGGATATCTGCTATATAATAGTAAACAGGGTTTGCCAAGACTCCAAACGCTTCTACTGAGGCCACACCTATTCTCCAAACAGCCAAGAGGCAAAAGCTAATTCTCATTAGCCTGTCTTTGCATTGCAGCATTTTGTTTCTATATGGTAAGAAAAGAGTTTCCATCAAAGGGCAAAAGCAAGAAATAATTGTGTTACAAGCCTGAAAAATTTTGATATTCTCAAGTGGTTGTTCTTCTGTATGTACACGACAGTATCTATATTTTCACATCTATAAACACAGCAGATACAAAGGATAAACTGTCCTGCACAGAATCTCTTGAATCAACTCACACTACTCTCAGCCTTAGTGAGGTTGCCAGGATCTATTCCAGGAGTTAGTTCTAATCTCACCTTTCCCTCGTGCCAAGACACTATTTATACAAACTCTCTCAAGTATATTATTTATTGACTGACCCACAAGGGGGTATGGAAATAGGGATCTTGTAAATCATCTAATTAAGAATTTTATTAAATCCATCATTTTCCTTGGTATATTTGTTTCACTTTTTTTCAACTTGACTTTCTTCCTTAAGTATCATTAGAAAATAAGATGAAACCACACATAGGATATTAGATTCTGATTGTTTTATGAATTTTTTATAAAAACCCTACTTCAGTAATGAGCATATGTTTTATTTTTCATCCCCTACTTTTAAATATTCAATCAAGCTCTCATTTCATTTTTTCCCAGAGTATAAATATTTAGACACAAATATTTTCCTTATTAGCAGTAATGAACATACTGTCATTTATATTTTTGTTTTATATATGAAAACACTGTCAGAAGCCAGTTTAGTTATTTTCCATAACAGTTCTCTGAGGAGAGTTAGCAAGAAATCCTTATGCTAAGTCTTAGCCATGTGAGGAATCATTCTTGTTATTTTTATTTTCATTTGAAGAATTCAATTATAAAATTGAGTTGTATGTAGGGGGTGCCATTTTTATGCTATTTTAAGAAGTCTCTTCCACTCAAGGAAATTTTGTTTGAACAAAGAAAAAATAAGTACACTCACATGTACATTCAGGGTTGCTTATAATTACTTTGGTCTGGAAGAAACTGTTTTGAGTAATGAAACATTCACTTTTTTTTTTAAATGAACTTTAATTTTTCAAAACCTGAACAATAATCAAGAGGAGATACTTACTACCATTTAACTGTTGCTTCGTCCTTTTTTTCTGATTCATATTTAATCAGCTAGGCTTTTTTGATTCTCTTTCTATTATTTATTTAGTGATTTATAAGTAATGTTTACAAAGATGCAACTGAAAGGGACTTTATGTCCTTTTTCCAATGTGAAAAATTCTGTTGAATAATAGTGCTGTCTAATTTATCTGTTTACAAATATGATACTCAAGTACAAATGTTAAATATTCTGTTTAATAATTTAAAATGTTGTCTCAGAAAAAGCTGGAATGCACATCTCTACAGAAAAGAAATTTTTGTTAATATCCTCCTATCATCCTGGAGGTGGATATAAAATATATCTAGAGAGAGAGAGAGAGAGAGGGGGGTGTGTATGCTTATATAACTAATCACACACACATAATGTTAGAGATGCAGATGTATGTTATGATGCAGTGGTTACCAAACTTACAGAACTTAAAATCGCTTTTAATACAAAAAATTTCCTTTCACCCACTTTCTTTTTTTTTTTTTTTGGATTAAATTATGCAAGCATGGCAATTTTTTATTTACAAAGCAATCCATATGAGCTATTATTAGTGACATGGTTAGACTTTCATTTTAGTAATTCTATTAGCAATAGAATATTGAGCAAATGAGATTAGGAGATCAACAAATACAATATTCCAGTAATGTAGGCCACAGCTAGTAAGAACAGTGGTAGGGGTAAAAAAAAGGAAAGTAGTCCAGAAATAATTAGATGATAAACAGAAGCTGGATACAAGGGCTAATGATAAAGGAACGGTGTAGGTAAATCCCAGGCCAGCCCCCATTTATCTTGGTCAGGATATATTATAACTGATCTTTACCACAACCTTTCAGAAGAAATTAAGATCTTTTCAAAATAATCTTTTATAATCAAAGAGGTTGAATGATTGAACACAAAAGAGAAGAGCCAGAATTTGAACCAAAAATCTAATCAGCTTCAAATGCTCTTTCCACAATATCTTGTTACCTCCTGTGGCTAAGAGGGCTGAGGAGAACACAGTAGTAGCAGTAAGTCTGAGAGAATACAAGAGTCTTTGTTTTGGACATTAAACTTATTTGCTTGTAAAATATTCAAGAAATAGTAGGAGATCTTTTCAGGAGCAGCTTCAAGCAGAGGCTTGGACTGGGAGTGTCTGTGTGTGAGACATCAACATAGAGGTGATGGGTAGAATCACTGGAATAGATAAGGTTTCCTGGGAAGGTTATTTGGAGAAAAATTAATAGTGGACCAAGGGTAGAAACTGTCTTCCCTTCAATGTTTGGAGCCAAAAGGAATACAGATGGAATTTTCCAAGATAGGAGAAGACCCAAGAAAAGATTATCATCTTGGAATCCTGGGGTCCGTTATCTTCCTGGGGGCAGATAATGTAATGTCACCCACTTTCTTTACAGTAGTTGAAATCTATATATTCATGATTAAAAGGTTAAAGACACCAAATGGGATTAACTTGTGGTATTAAATACAACTGTCCTCTACTCATCACCACAGTATCTGCACACATTTGAATAGCCATTGTCTACAGGCTCCTGAGATGCACTGTGCTTCATCATTCATTCATGGAGTCACTGTCCACTTGAGAGAGCTCTCAGTGCCCATGGAAGTCCATGGCATACGAGGTAGGAACAACTACTGAGGAGGAACATTCATGGAATTCTTTTTGAGCCCCATTTGAAATAATTCCCTAAAGATCTCATAATGGAAAAAAGTATACACTCATAAAATAAATGTGAACTCTGTATTTTCTTTTATATTTCTAAGAATATATTCCTTAGGATGTCAATTACCTAGAAAATCCTGAGATTTCCTTTTTTTCTTTTTTACATTGTGACTCTTGTGGAGTTTCACCAAGAGTATGAGTAGAGAGTTATTCTTTGAACTGATAATGACTAAACTGGAACAGAAGGAAATAGGGATGGGAAGGAGGAAGGATGAGGCATGGGGGAGAAGGGAGAAGAATAACTGAGACAAAGTTAATACAGATTCCTTCCGTGGAGTTCCTGGTTTGTAAGCTGACATTATTGATAGAGAATTCACAGAATGCTAGTCATCTTCCAAGGGCTGAAATAACACAAATTCCTAATTATTAATAGAAAAGAAATGATACATGCCCATTTGTATTAGTCAACTTTTTGTCACTATAATGAAATATCTGGTACCAGCTACTTAAAACAACAACAACAAAATGCTTACTTAGTTCATGGTTTTGGATGCTGAATATCCAAATGGCATGTGCAGGCTCAGTGAGTGCTGCCCCTTGGTTTTAATCCCCTCATGGGATAGATAGCAATAGCGGCAGCATGTGGAGAATCAAGCAAGTGATTACATCTTGAACCAGAGCAGAGAGAGGACAGAGGGGCCAACTTGCCCCTTCAATTACAACCCTCTTGTAAGTCACAGGGAGAACCACTTCCAGAGAGCACATCCCAGTGACCTAAGAACCTCTCTCTAGGTTTAAATTCTTAAAGGTTCCAGGCACCTTGCACACTTATCACCTTTGGGACCCAGACTCCAATCACATGAACCTTTGGGAGGACACAGTCAAACCATAGGCAGACTACAGCACTGTCAAGACATAGCCTCCCATTGCTACCTTCTTCATTCTTTATTCATATTCCGCCCACCCCACCCTGTTGCTGATTTTCTTATAGTTCATACAAATTATCTATCAGGTTTGCTAATATCTTGGTCAAAGTTTGTTTGTTTGACTGTGTGTCAAATGCAGAGGCTCTCTACCACTGAGCTAAATCCTCCAGCCCTTTTTATACTTTATTTTGAGACAGGATCTAAGTTGCCCAGGCTGGCCTCAAGCTTGGGATCCTTCTACCTCATCCTTCTGAGTTGCTAAGATTACCAGCAAGTCTCCATGCCCAGAAGTTAAAGCAATTTGGGTATAAGTATGTAAAATATTATTATTTTTTTGCCAAAGCTTTATTTTATTTGTTAATTTATTCTGATTTCATATACATAATGGCAGAATGCAATTCATTTCATATTACACATATACAGCACAATTTTTCAAGACACTGATTGTACAAAAGTATTTTCAAACCATTTGTATCTTATACATGTATTTAGGGTAATGATTTCTAACTCATTCCACCATCATTCCTACTCCCTTGCCCCATCCTTTCTTCTCCGTCCCCATTGCTCTGTGAAAAGTTCCTCCATTCCTCCCATGTTCCACCCCCTCTCAATTGCCATTATGAGTCAACATCTTTTTATATCTTTCATATAAAAGAAAACATTTGGCCTTTGGATTTTTTGGATTGGCTTGATTCACTTAGCATTATATTCTCCAACTTCATCTACTTACTGGCAAATGCCATGATTTTATTTTCTTTTATTGCTGAGTTGTATTCTATTGTGTGTATATAGCACAGTTTCCCTATCCATTCATCTACTGAAGGACATCTAGGTTGATTCCACAATTTAGCTATTGTGAATTGTGCTGCTATAAACATTGATATGGCTGTGTCCCTGTACTATTCTGTTTTTAAGTCCTTTGGGTATAAACCAAGGAGTGGGTCAAATGGTGGTTTTCCAAGGAATTCCCAGTTTTCCAAGGAATCTCCATACTGCTTTCCAGATTGGCTGCACCAATTTGCAGTTCCACCAGTAATGTATGAGTGTGCCTTTTTCCCTACATCCTCTCCAACACTTATGTTTGTATTCTTGATAACTGCCATTCTGACTGGAGTGAGATGAAATCTTAGAGTAGTTTTTATTTGCATTTCTCTAATTGCTAGAGATGTTGAACATTTTTTCATATGTTTGTTGGTTGATTGTATATCCTCTTCTAAGAAATGTCTGTTTAGTTCCTTGGTTCATTTCTTGATTGGGTTATTTATTTATTTATTTATTGGTGTTAAGGTTTTTTAATGCTTTATATATCCTAGAGATTGGTGCTCTATTTGATGTGCTTGTGGTAAAGATTTGCTCCCGTTCTGTAGGCTCTCTATTCACCTCTCTGATTGTTTCTTTTGCTGAGAAGAAGCTTTTTAGTTTGAATGGAGTATATTATCCATCAATGAGTGAATACACTTTCTTCTTAGCACATGGATTCTTCTCTAAAATAGACCATATGTTATGCCACAAAGCAAATCTTAGTAAATGCAAAAAGTAGAGATACTACCCTGCATTCTATGAGACCACAATAGAATGAAATTAGATAAAATAAAAACTAAAAGCTACTCCAACACCCAGAGACTAAATAATACATTATTGAATGAATAACGGGTTGCAAAAGATATCAAGGAGGAGATTTAAAAAATTTTAGAGGTAAATGAGCACACCGATACAACATATGGAAATCTCTGGGACACTATGAATGGAGTGCTAAGAGGAAAGTTCATTGCATGAAGTTCATTCCTTAAAGAAAAGTCAATAAATGACCTAACATTTCATCTCAAAGCCCTAGAAAGAGAAGAACAAATCAACCACAAAAGCAGTAGGAGACAGGAAATAATTAAAATTAGAGCTGAAATCAATGAAATTGAAAAAAAAGGAAACAATTGAAGAAAAAAATGACAAAACAAAAAGTTGGTTCTTTAAAAAAATAAATAAAATTGATAAATCATTAACCATGCTAATGAAGCGAAGGAGAGAGAAAACTCAAATTACTAACACCCGTGATGAAAAAGGAAATATTATGATTGACACTACAAAAACACAGAAGATAATTAGAAATTATTTTGAAAATTTGTACTCCAATAAAATAGAAAATATCGAAGACATCGACAAATTTCTAGAGGCATATGATATGCCTAAACTAAATCAGGATGATATACACTATTTAAACAGATCAATTTCAAGCAAGGAGATAGAGGACACCATCAGAAGCCTACCAATCAAGAGAAACCCAGGACCAATGGATACACAACTAAGTTCTACATGACCTTTGGAGAAGAACTAACACCAATACTCCTCAAACTATTTCATGAAATAGAAAAAGAGGGAACACTTCCAGACACATTCTATGAGGCCAATGTCACCCTGATTCCAAAACCAGACAAAGACACATCTAAGAAAGAAAATCTCAGACCAATATCTTAATGAATGTAGATGCAAAATTTTTCAATAAAATTCTGGCAAATTGAATACAAAAACATATCAAAAAGATAGTGCATCATGATTAAGTAGGATTCTTCCCAGGGATGCAAGGTTGGTTCATCATACAGAAATCAATAAATGTAATTCATCACATAAATAGACTCAGAGGTAAAAATCATATGATCATCTCAATAGATGCTGAGAAAGCATTTGATAAAATACAGTATCTCTTCATATTCAAAACACTTAAAAAACAAGAGATAACAGGAACATACCTCAACATTGTAAAGGTTATCTATGCTAAGCCCCATACCAACATAATTCTAAATGGAGAAAAATTGAAAGCATTCCTTCTAAAAACGGGAACAAGACAGGGATGCCCTCTGTCACCACTCTATTTAACATAGTTCTTGAAACTCTAACCAGAACAATCAGACAGATGAAAGAAATTAAAGAGATACAGATAGGAAAAGAATAACTAAAATTATCACTATTTGTAGACCATATGATTCTATATCTAGAAGACCAAAACATTCCACCAGAAATCTCATAAACTAATAAATGAATTCATCAAAGTAGCTGGATATAAAATCAACATCCATAAATCAAAGGCATTTCTATACATCAGTGACAAACACTCTGAAAGAGAAACTAGGAAAACCACCCCATTTACAATACCTCAAATAAAATAAAATACTTGGGAATAAATTTAATGAAAGAGGTGAAAGACCTCTACAACAAAAACTACAACATGCTAAAGAAAGAAATTAAAGAAGATGGAAAGATCTACTTTGCTCTTGGATAGGCAGAATTAATATTGACAAAGTGACCATACTACCAAAAGCACTATACAGATTCAATGCAATTCCAGTCAAAATCCCAATGGCATTCCTTATAGAAATAGAAAAAGCAATCATGAAATTCATCTGGAAAAATAAGAGACCCAGAATAGCTAAAGCAGTCCTTAGCAGGAAGAGTGAAGCTGGTGGTAGACCTAAAACTATACTACAAAGCAATAGTAACAAAAACAGCATGATGTTGGCACCAAAATAGACCTGTAGACCAAGGGTACAGAATGAGGAGAAAGAGTCTAACCCACAAAACTTCAGTTATCTTATGTTAGACAAAGGCAACAAAAACCTACATTGGAGAAAAGATAGCTTCTTCAACAAATGGTGCTGGGGAAACTGGAAATCCACATGTAACAAAATAAAATTAAACTTCTATCTTTCACCATGAACAAAACTCAACTCAAGGTGAATCAAGGACCTAGGAATTAAACCAGAGACCTTGTTAGCACCTAGTGGAAGTAAAAGTAGGCCCAAATCTCCATCATGTCAGATTAGGCCCCAACTTTCTTAATTAAACTCCTTTAGCACAAGAATTAAAACCAAGAATCAATAAATGAAATGGATTCAAAGATGTACAATATTCTTTAAAATTTTTTTACTTCACTTATTTTTGTGTGATGCTATGGATCAAACCCAGTGCCCCACTGAGCCACAATTAAAGACCATAATATACTTTATTATGCTTAATTTACACTCGGGAATCCAGACTTTATAGTACAACAGGATTATGCCTTTGTTTGTGTTATAAAATGTAAAATATTCATAGTGATTAATCACATCCCCAGCCCTATTTTATATTTTATTTAGAAACAAGGTCTCACTCAGTTGCTTAGCACCTTGCTGTTGCTGAGGCTGGCTTTGAACTCATGATCCCCCTGTTCCAGCCTCCTGAGCAATTGGGATTATAGGAATGTGCCACCATGCCAAGCTCTAAATTTTTTAAACTTATCAATTAAATAGATCTAACAACAGAATTGAAATGTATGAGAGCCATTAATCCTTTCCCATATATAAGTGCTAGAGAAATTATTGCATGTATGTACTAGAAAGTAGGTTAAAAAATAGTTTGTAAAAGCAGAACAATGGGTTGGAGATATAGGTCAGTTGGTAGAGTGCTTGCTTTGCATGCACAAGGCCCAGCCTGGGTTCAATCCTCAGGACCACAAAAAAAAAAAAAAAAAAAAAAAAAAAACCAAAACAACAACAACAAAAAACCCAGAACAACAACAAAACAAAATAAAATTCCCCAAACAAAACAGAAATAACAGATCCATTCACAGCAAAATAGATACATAAATTATGGTATGATAATACCATGCAATATTACTAACGTGTGACAAAATGCCAATATTACCTACTCTACGTACATGAATCTTAAAAGAATAAAAGGGAATAAAAATAACAAGTCATAGGAGAAAGCAAACAATATGATTGTTCCATTTATATAGTTTATAAAGTTTGAAAATAAGGAAACCTAAACAGTACATTGTTTGTTCATACAATGGAAGAGCAAGAAATAATTAATACATACTCCCTCAATACTTATTAGTCAGATAGGAGGCTGTTGGGGGGAATGTGATCTGAGAGAGGCACAGGTGAATTCAAAGGTGCTACTAATATATTCTGTATCTTAAGATGGAAAAGGTACACACATCACAATATATTCACAAAGCTCATGTTTATATTTCATAATTTGTAAAAATAATATCACAAGAAGAAATATACAAAATTATGCTCTGTGACTTCTACCAACAGCCAAGAATTTGGATAATGAGAATAGAAGGAAACTATTCTACTTCCTATCCAAACTTTTCTATATGAAGGAACATTCTGAGTTTGATGTAGGTCCTGCCATTTTCACTCTGCTTTTTTAAGAACTAATAATTTTTAAAGTTCCCTATTCCAGATAGCATTATACTCCCTAATAAAAAAATTATAAACGTGCACAGGAAGTCAACCATTCAGAATGAGTCAGGAATTCTATCAATCTTTGTTTCATGGGAGGTGTCAAACCCATGGTACTTCCCAAATTAAATCTCCACATGAGGTTTTAAATTCAGAGATTGCTGGCCATATCTTTTTCTTTTCTTTCTTTCTTTCATTTTTTGGGGGGGGTACTGGAGCTTGAACTACCACTGAGCCATATCCCCAGTCCTATTTTGTATTTTATTTAGAGACAGGGTCTCACTGAGTTGCTAATGCCTCACCATTGCTGAGGCTGGCTTTGAACTCGTGATCCTCCTGTCTCAGCCTCCTGAGCTGCTGGATACCTTATTTTTCAAAGAGAAATAAAAGGTAGACAAATCTGTAGAGTATTGACCTTGTACATTTGAGATAGCCTCAGGCTGGAGAAATTCTAGAATGTTTAAAAAAATAAAAGGGCATCTTCAAAATTCTCTGTATCCACTAGTTAATTTTATAGAGGAAAAAACTGAGGTCAAGAGAAGTTAAATTGTTACAAAGTTCTCAGTGAGTTTTTAGAAGACCAGCACAGACCTCAGCTCTCCTTTTAATCTTGTATCTGGCATTATAGCATTGTGGGTAATTGGGCTATTGAGTCAGAGAACCTGAATTCAAATTCCAGCTCGCTCACCTGCTAACTGTACCTCTTGAATAAATCAAATTACTTAACTTCTCAGAGTCTTAGAAATGGGATAGTAATATTTATTTTTAAAATTTTTAAAATTTTTTAGTTGTAGATGGACACAATACTTTATCCATTTATTGATTTATTCATTCATTTTTTTATGTGGTGCTGATGATCAAACCCATTTCCTCTCACATGCTAGGCAAGTGTTCTACCACTGAGCTACAACCCCAGCCCAAGGTAATAATATTTTTTAATGCACAATTTTGTATAAAATTAAATAAGATCATACACAATATAGTATTTTGTATGATCTATGGCTATCATTAAATGCTAAATTGTAGCTATTTTATTGTGAGTAAAAATTCACAAAACAAAAATCAATTTGTAAATATATTTTTAAACAAGTGTTGGTTCTTTTAATAAAAGAATTAAAATGTGTATTAATTGTACACATTAATTGGATTCAATATGCTATTTCCCTACATGAATATGGTAGTAGGTTCTTAAATGTCTTATAAAACATGCAGCAAAGTATTGACCTTTCCCAATTACAAAGGAAGGATCTTTTAACATTACCGTCTAGAATCTTACATGTGACATACAATAAAGTCAGACACACCTGGAGTTCAGTTCTTGTTATGTCATTTATTAGCCCATTAACTTTTCTGAAGTTCAGTTTCTTTCATTATACACTAATATGAATAGAAAGCTTGTGTGAACATTAAATAAGATAATTGATAAGAGTGCCTAGGATTGCATATGCACATATCCTCTTTTTTTGATATCTTTCTTCATAAAATACTTTTCAGGTATAGTAAAAAGAAGAGAAAGATTGATCTGGTTCCAGGGATGAGGGGAATTCTGAGGGCAGAGTTGCACTATTAACAGTAGAGAAAGGAACTTGTACTCAAAGCAAAATGAAAATACCTCAGATAGAGTGGTTTCTTGTCCTGTGTATGTGATAGTTCACCATTTAATTCCTTATTTGCCAAAAGTATTCTTGACAAGTTATTGAGTGATGTTTTCCTGGAAGCCAAGTCCTTTATTTTAATGTGGAGGTCTATAGGAAAAGAATGATTTTTCCAAGCTAATATTCCCTTTGCAATGTATGAAATTAGTACGCTTAGCCATTCAAACATCAGAGTATATATAGATAGAGATTATACTAAATATTTCAGAATGCATATCATATCAAATCATCTTTACAAATAGAAGAAATACTATGGTCCTATAACTATCACACAATGAGATTCATTTCGGTAAAACATTTTTCATTGCAAAGATTCCCAAAATCATACTAAACTTAGAAATCATCTGACTAAAATTCTGTTTCTTCAAATAAGAAAATTGTGAACAACCAAAAGCAAGATTATCTGTGCAGGCCCCACAGTAAATTCATAGAGGAATTAAGTCTGTACCTGGAACTTGACACACCGTCTATATGGCCCTCCAGCAGCCTCCAGGGCTCATGGCAGAAACTATGCCATAAGATGTCTTCATCTGGATTTTATGCCACAATATTTTCCACTCTTTTCAAGTTGTGAGTTGTGTAAGGGATGGATATAAAGAAGAACAGGATAGATATCAGACTTCAGATCAGACACATTTTTATTTTTCCTAATTTAATCCTATAAACTTTTGTAGTAGTGAAATTTTGAGGAGAACTACTATCTTTATTTGTTATTTGATAACATAGGAGAAAATTAATGAAACAGATCAATTGTTGAGAGCTGAAATTTTGAGATAAGGAGACATATGTAACCACCTATAGAAGCTGAAAGACTAACAACATCAATTGTTTTAACAAACACCTATTGAGTATCTGTGATTTGCAGACCAGGTACTACACTAAGTACCCAAAATTAAAACATGGATATGAAAATGGTGTATTTACCTATCATAACAGTATGTTTAACTAAAAGAATTTAATAGCTTATGTGATGTAAGGAAAGATGGGGACCTGGCTTGTAGTATCTCTCTTTCTCTTTGGATGATACTTTTAGGACTCTCTTTTCATCTGTCACTTCGGTTTCCTTGGTAAACTAGCCTCATTATCTTAGGCTTTTCTAAAACCTGGATCATTAAGTCACATCCTTAGACCATCTGACCCAAGAAAAAAGAAAGGACTTCTTTAAAAAGTTAAAAGCAGAAATTAAAAAACCCCTCAAAGATCTCACTTGATGGAAAATTAAAATAACTGCCTCTCTGGCACAGCAAATGAAATGAAAAAAGAAAGAAAACATATGGACATTAAGAATTAAAAGTATTAGACAATCACAGATTAAGAGCATATAAAAATTTTAGAAGCATGAATTCCAGCTAATAAAAGTAAAGACATTAAGAACATGATAACTTCTCTAGGAAAATTGGCTTACATAGAAGAAAAAACATAGAATAGATTACAAACCAAGAAAGAAATGGGAAAAATCTGATCTTTTCTTCCTCAAACAATGAAGCTCAAACAACTTTATAGGTAGGTTTTAATTTAACAGGAAGAAAATTCTTGCAAAGCTTAGTTCCCAAACATAGAAATAAAAGGAAAATTCCCATATTTTGCTACCTTTTACCAAAGTAGTAAAATCTTAATGTTAAAATGTGATAAAATCAACTTAATTAAAAAGAAATCTAGGGACCACTTTAGTTTTACAAACATAGTTAGAGATATTCATCGTTTAAAAAGTAAATTATATCAGGGCAAGAGTAGACATAGGAAACGGAGTCACTAGCAACCACCATATTTTTAGGAGCCTATGACAATGTTTTTATTTCTTTTACAATCAGAAGAAAAAGAACTTTTAGATCAAATAGAGTATTTTAATATGCAGTTTTAATTTACTCATCCTTCTACTAATACAGCCATGAAATGTAATTTTTATTTTTATTTTTATTTTTTTATGGAGGGAAGGACCAATGATCACAAAACTGGAAAGTACATGAATGTCATGATGGGCCCTGCTTGCTTAAGTGATGCCTTGATAACATTGTTTAGCTTTATCAGAACTGAGCCTGAGAAATTTCCTCTGTAATCTGTGAGAACAATAACACCTATCTGTGGATTTATTATCTCATTCACAAATTTATTATTCTCTCTACACATCTCTTCATGTCTCTTTGAAGACTGACAGATTTTTTTTTTAACACCAGGATTTTAATCTTCAACACAGTATGCCTCTGCTTTGTTTCATAACAAAATTCTGCAGCATGAGGTAGGGGACTCAGGTGGAGACTCTTGAATCAGCATCAAATTAGCACATTTTACAAGGCAAAGCCTGGAGGCTGTGTCCTCAATCCTGCTTCAGCACACCAACAGAAAGAGCACCTCGCTACCTGTTGTTTGTTCTAAGGCATGGTGTCCCTGTCTTCATTAAGATCTCTCTTTCTTAGCCTCTTCAACAAATGGTGCTGGGAAAACTTTACCTATATATGCAGCAAAATCAAACTAAATCCCTATCTCTCACTATGCACAAAACTCAACTTAAAGTGGATCAAGGATCTAGGAATTAGATCAGAGACCTTGCAACTAATAGAGGAAAAAGTAGGCCCAAATCTTTATCCTGACTTCCTTAACAAGACTACTAAAGTGCAAGACATAAAATAAATGGGATGGATTCAAACTAAAAAGCTTCTTCTCAACAAAAGAAATAATCAATGAGGTGAAAAAAAAGCCCACATTTTGGGAGCAAATTTTTACCACACACACACATCAGATAGAGCACTAATATCCAGGATATATAAAGAACTCAAACAATAGAATGTTTGTGTAGGATGGGTGAGAACTTGTGTTATTTGATATGGTGTAAATTATGGATATAAGATGGATAAAAGTCTTCATTAAATAATAAACTTCTTTTATTAAAAAAAAAAAAGAACTCAAACAACTTAACACCAAAAAACAACTCAGTTAACAAATGGGCTAAGGAGCTGAACAGACACTTCTCAGAAGAAGATATACAATTGATCAACAGATATATGAAAAAATGTTCAACATCTCTAGTAATTAGAGAAATGCAAATCAAAACTACTCTAAGATTTCATATCATGCCAGTCAGAGAGGCAGTTATCAAGAATATAACAATAATAAGTGTTGGAGAGGATGTGGGGGGAAAGGCACACTCATCATACATTGCTGGTGGAATTACAAATTGGTGAAGCCAATCTGGAAAGCAGTATGGAAATTCCTTAGGAAATTTGGAGTGGAACCACCATTTGACCCAGCTATTCCACTCCTCGATCTATATCCAACGGATTCAAAATCAGCATGCTAAAAGAAACAATAAGAGAGGTAAATAGGGAGCCTACACCCTGGGAACAAATCTTTACTCCTCACACTTCAGATAGAGCCCTAATATCCAGAGTATACAAAGAACTCAAAAAATTAGACAATAAGAGAACAAACAACCCAATCAACAAATGGGCCAAGGACCTGAACAGACACTTCTCAGAGGAGGACATACAGTCAATCAACAAGTACATGAAAAAATGCTCAACATCTCTAGCTGTCAGAGAAATGCAAATCAAAACCACCCTAAGATACCATCTCACTCCAGTAAGATTGGTAGCCATTATGAAGTCAAACAACAACAAGTGCTGGCGAGGATGTGGGGAAAAGGGTACACTTGTACATTGCTGGTGGGACTGCAGATTGGTGCAGCCAATTTGGAAAGCAGTATGGAGATTTCTTGGAAAGCTGGGAATGGAGCCACCATTTGACCCAGCTATTCCCCTTCTTGGTCTATTCCCTAAAGACCTAAAAAGAGCATGCTACAGGGACACTGCTACATCGATGTTCATAGCAGCACAGTTCACAATAGCAAGACTGTGGAACCAACCTAGATGCCCTTCAATAGACGAATGGATAAAAAAAATGTGGCATTTATACACAATGGAGTATTACTCTGCATTAAAAAATGACAAAATCATAGAATTTACAGGGAAATGGATGGCATTAGAGCAGATTATGCTAAGTGAAGCTAGCCAATCCCTAAAAAACAAATGCCAAATGTCTTCTTTGCTATAAGGAGAGTAACTAAGATCAGAGTAGGGACGAAGAGCATGAGAAGAAGATTAACATTTAACAGGGATGAGAGGTGGGAGGGAAAGGGAGAGAGAAGGGAAATTGCATGGTAATGGAAGGAGACCCTCAGGGTTATACAGTGGAGGGGGTAGAGAGAGAGGAGGGGAGGGGAGGGGAGAGGTGGGGAGGGGGGAGGGTGGAGGATGGGAAAGGCAGCGGAGCACAACAGACACTAGTATGGCAATATGTAAATCAATGGATGTGTAACTGATGTGATTCTGCAATCTGTGTATGGGGTGAAGGTGGGAGTTCATAACCCACTTGAATCAAAGTGTGGAATATGATATGTCAAGAAATTTGTAATGTTTTGAACAACCCACAATAAAAAATTAAAAAAAAAAATAAAAAAAAAAACAAAAAAACAAAATCAGCATGCTATAGTAATGCAGCCACCTCAATGTTTATAGTAGCTCAATTCACAGTAGCTAAACTGTGGAAGCAACCTAGATGCCCTTCAGCAGATGAATGGATAGGAAACTTTGGTATATATACACAATGGCATATTACTCAGCAATAAAAAAGAATAAGATTATGGCATTTTCCAGTAAGTAGATGGAGTTGGAGAATATAATGGTAAGGGAAATAAGCCAATCCCCAAAACCCAAAGACCAAATGTTCTGTCTGATAAGTGGATGCTGAGCCATAATGGGGAGAAAGAGCCATGGGAAAAATGAAGGAACTTTGATTGGGCAAAGGGGAGAGAAGGAAGGGAGGGTGCATGGGGGCAGGGAAGATGGTGGAATGAGATGGACATTATTACCCTAGGTATATGTATGACTGACATATGTTGCAACACTACATTGTGTACAACCAGAGAAATGAAAAGTCGTGTTGCAATTATGTACAAGGAATCAAAATGCATTCCACTGTCATGTCATATATACCTAATTAGAGTAAATAAATAAATAAATAAAATTACTAAAAAATCTTTCTCCTGAAAATTATGGAATTAAGTCTGTGAAGCATTCAGCAAAGTACTTTCACACTAGAACAAACAAATGTGAAATCAGAAGAGGTCCTCTTTCTCCCTCCCTCCACAAATCCCTATGAGATTAATCTAAATTCTCACAGAAGGTAAGAGGGCCTGTCCTTGGGCTACAGGTGACAACAAAGCCAGTTCTTCTTCCTTCTCCTCCTCCTCCTCCTCCTCCTCCTCCTTCTTCTTCTTAAGACATGTTCTTGCTATATTGCCAGCCTTATCCTGAACTAGTGGGCTCAAGCAGTCCTCTCACTTCAGCAGGGACTGAAGTGAGTCCTAAGCAGCTGGGACTACAGACACACACCAGCACACGCAGCTCCAAGTCAGGTTTTGAAAGATGATTAAGATAACCTAGGAATACACTATAGTGAATCTTACCACTATGTCTATCCACAAGACACTAATTTTGGGGAAAAAAATGTAAACAAATAGATCAACAGAGTAGAGGAAAAGGACAGGGGGATTGAGGAGGGGGAGGGTAAGGGTAAGTATTGGGGACTGATTTGGAACAAATTATATTCCATGCATTTGTAATTATGTCAAAATGAATCCTAATGTTCTGTGTAACTGTTATGAACCAATTTTTTTTTTAAAAAAGATAAAGCCTAGGACTTAGTCCTACAACTGTAATACAGCAGATATAAGTAGAAAATAAGACATATAAGTAGAAAATAGAAATAAGTAGAAAATAAGACAATAGAAAATGTGTTCTGTCATCTCAGAATAGTAATAACAATATCCACCTTTATAAGGTTGTCATATAAATTAGAGAAAATGTATGACAAGTCGTTAGCAGAGGGCCTGGTATATAGCATGTGAATCAAGAAGTAAAGACTATGACTAATGTTAATAGCATTGGATCGAAGTTTATCTAACCAAAATCACCTTCATGTGCTTTCTCCCAAAGTATAATTTGGTCTTGTTTAAAAACCTTGCATGTGTTTATCTCATTTTCTCAAAATGGCCTCTGGAGAGGCCAGTATTTATACCTCTGCTTTTAAAGGTGAGTGAACTGAAATTTTGGAAATTTAAGTGACTTGTCCAGAATTGCACAGGCATTCCAAATTCTGTGTTCTCTGGCTTCCATGGCCATGACTGTTTTCAAGTACCTGTTTACTATGGGTTAGACCTTGTGTGGCAGCTGTCCAGATAAGCCCTCCTCCACACTGTCTGCCACTTTTAAACTGATGACTTGAAGAGAGATTTTTCTAATGACTTTCTTTCAATATGTTGTATTCCCTCTTTTCCTAGAGATAATTTAATTCTTACCCATCAACACCTATTGGATATTTTGCTAAAATAGCCAATTCTAGGTGCTATTTTAGAGTGTACAGTGCAAAAAGATGAAGGTCAACTTTAAAAAAAAACTGTATTTAAGTGTTTCTAAAATAAGATTGATATACTTTCTAAGCATTCTATACGATTACATATTATCTAATGCTCCCAATAGATACAAAATTCTTTCTCTCTATTCAGACTCTGTCTGCTTTTGTGTGAGACACAAATGATGTTCTGAGTACTTTTTATCGATTGCTAACTTCTGGCACTTACTTCATCTCCTATGACTGCCTCTTTTTTCATCTTCATTACATTTTAGGTAGTGATTATCAAATTTCTGACATTTCTAAAAATGTTACTGGTTCATACAATGAAATAATGGCTTTAAGTGAAAGCTCTAACTGAGCATGTGAGTGGGAAATTAAGACTTTGAAGGATTACACTTGAAGAAAAGTTAACCCACAGCTACAAGTGAATTCCTAAATTATAGCGTGTTGCTTGCTCAATTACTGTAAACTGTTGTGAAAACTGGAACAAGAAACCTCAGAATAATAGTAGACTCAAGGTCAGGGGAAGTGCTGATGTGAGAATAAGATCTATCAGGTTAAACCTATGCAGTTAGTTCAGAACCATTTGCTTGTTTTATCAAAAGGAAAATATTTTTCCTTTTTTTTTTCAAAATTCAGGAAATAAGGAGCTATATGCAAGGATAGAAGAGAGCAAGAAAAGTTTGAGTGAAACTTGGTGCAGCTGCTCAGATTCAATAAACTAAAACAATGAATTAGGGGAATCAAATCAAAAATCAGAAAACACCACAAAGCTAAGGTAGTGAAAGTGCAATGGCTAGGCCAAGGGAGCAAAGCAATAATGTGCTTCTGGCCCCAGAGCTATAGCTGTCCCCCAAAGCAGCATGTTCTGATTCTATAATGCCAGGTAAACCCTATAGAGGCATTGCTCAGACATCTGGAGGTCTGACTTTCAAGGTGCAGAACTGGTCCCTTGATTTAAACAAGAAAAGATAAATTCTAGTAATGTATATTAAAATATGCTCAAATTGGTACGTCCACAGGACTCTAGAAGCCCAAGAGAGATGGTGTCATGTTGAAGGACAGAGAATGGCTCCCTCTGAGCTCTGCGTCTCTTCTCACAGCAGCAGTGGTTTTATTTGCTCATTTGATTTGTACTGTGATGCCAATAAATACTACACGCTGCCATGGAAGCCTAAAACCATTTAGATTGGTTCTGTTTTCTTGATCTGTAGGGAATCGCAAATAAAACCAGACACCTCACAAGGTTGTTTTTTTCCTTGTCTGTTTATAAAACTCTTGTGCTGTAAACTGAACTTCATATATTTACCAACTGAGATTGTTAATTGGACATTGTCTGAATGAAAATATCATCAATCTGTCAGAGAAATGCCTTGAAAAAGGCTTTGGGAACACTAGCGATGAGTGTTAGAATGTATTTAAGGTCCCAGGTTAGGGCACGGAAACAGTAACCACTGCTCCTTGAACTCTGAAAGGAACATTGGATCAGCAGCATGAATCCAAACAAAGCATTTGCAAATTGGGACACAAGTCACACCCTCCCATGTTTTCAAATTTTTATAATTATTTTCTATTCTGGGTCGTTTAAGGTAGCCTTTTCTGCCCCTTCTCTTGCAAAGAACAGTTCCTGTTATTCTCTAAGGTGTTCTTTAGCTAACATGCCTTCATCCATTGCCTGCCTCACTATAAATAGTTCAGTTTTACATGCCTGCCAGAAAGAAATGCAGAGAGGCACACATTCTGTAATTCAGTATGTTTCCTCAAGCCTTGCAGGGATTTCAGGCCCACACTATGTCCTTTCAGGTATTATTTTACTTACCCATATTTTTCTGCATAATTTAAAAATCACATTCTTTCAGGTACCATGTGAGAATTTTGGTATTACTGTCACACAGCCCAAAACCTTGTTAAAGGAAACTTTTTGCTGTCGGATACTTTCAGACTTAAAAAAAAAAAAAAAAGTAACTCTTGAGTTTCTGTTTCAAGAATGCTGTGAATCAGGGTTCAACAACATTTTTCTATAAAGAGCCAGATACTAAATACTTTTTGACTTGGTGGGTCATTTGGTCTCTATTCCAACTGCTTGACTGCTGTTGTAGCTCAAAAGCTGCCACATAAATGAATGGGTGTGACTATGTTCCAGTAATACCTCACTTATGGACACTAAAATTTGAATTTCATATTATTTTCACATGTCACAAAATCTTATTCTTTTGATATTGTTCCTACAATTAAAAAATTCTAAAAACTATTTTAGATTATTTTTAATCCCTACATAAATAGGCAGTAGACCACAGTTGGATGACTCTTGCTGTGAGTTTAAGATTTTTGTTTTGTTTTTCATTTATATAGAGCTTGCACTATATGAAGGCATTAGAGACACAACAAACACCACAGCTGTATGGGGAAAGTATTTGCTATGAAAAAGCCATAAATTCACCAATAAATGCCTGAGGATTGCTAAGAGCCACAGCCAAGTAATATGATGCATGGCATTTTTGGTTGAAAGGCGACACCAGCAAGCCATTTAGATGATATGATTATGTTAAGATCTGCATTCATATGGATATTGGACTCCTGCTGTCCACCTCGGCCTGCTATGGGACTCCTGGAGAGTTCCCATTGGTTGGGGAAGTGCGGTAGGAGGGAATTCCGGAGGAGGGACTTCCTGTTGGGGTCCGGGAGAACGCCATGTGGTGTGGGTTGTTCAGCAAGCAGAGGATTATCTGCAGGATATCAAGAAACTAATACTTTCAGTCTCTTGAACTATGTGAATGATGAGTGTGCATAGCTTGAGTTAATTAGTAGGCAACATTTATGGGATTAAAACTAGTGAATGACTTTATTATGTGAAGAGCTTTTAAAATCAAACTGGAAGTTTGACTTAAAATCAAATCTGAAGTTATGTCCTGCCATAATAATTTGGTAAGGAGGAAAACTTCCTGTGAATAAATTGGCTACTTTGGCCTTCCTGTATCCTCACTTCCAAGGTTTTGACTTTAGGGGAAGGGAATATACCTTTCACTGACAGCATCTTTTATCTTACTTGACCATATAATGAAACCATCAGGGGAAAGGCTTACCTCAGAGAATGACTGCTTGATTACAACATGATTACCCTAATTATTCCTGTGAATAATAGCATGCATTTTATTGATAATTTTCAGCTGGTCTCAAAGTTTATGGCCAAGTGACATATTTCTTGATTCCAAGGGGCAATACTTTTGAAAATATTTCTAGAGTGCTATAATACAGTTTAAAATAATATGTCTCAAAACAAGTCCATACTGAATCAAATAAGCACAATTCATGATTGTTATTATACAAATGAGACCATTTGGAGAAAACAGACTCATTAAAGGCAGTTTGTTTCTAGATGGGATTTACTTAACCTTTTGTAATTTGCACAACAAGTCATCTTTGCTGGGTTCCCAAGAGAGGAAAAAAAAGGAATTGATATTTAAACTTGAGCAGGGATGAGTACACATTTCTTAGTAAAAGCCATTGCTGTTGGGTGTCATGTGGCCAACCAAGATGGGCTATGTGTCTGTGATATGTGATATATCATTTTTTTTTCCTTCTTCTATAAGGTATGGGGACATTTTAAAAAAATCAATGAATTGTTTTTTCATGACTAAGGACTGAACCTGTGGGTGGTTTACCACTGAGCCAGACCCCCTGTCCTTTTTATTTTATTTTATTTTATTTTATTTTTATTTTGAGAAAGAGTCTTGCTAAAATGTTAAGGCTGGTCTTGAACTTGCAATCCTTCTGCCTCAACCTTCCAAATTGTTGTTATGGGCCACAACACCCAAATATCCCTTTCTTTTAATGGAAAATTATTATATATTCTTCCCCTCCCACTTTCTCTACTTAACCAATTATATTTTTCATAGGTTTTATATTTTCCTGAAAACCCAAGTTTGACCATAGTATTCCTCTGCTCCAAAAATTTAGCAATCACTTAAATGAAGATAAAGTGCATATATTTTAGGAGTTGCTCAGTGTCTCAGTAACTTGATTTACCAATTAACACTTTAATTTTCACAATATCCCTGTCTTATTGTCCTTTCACAATTATTAACTCACTCTTACTCTCAACTCCTCCATGACTTTGACCCACCAGATTATGTCAGGGCTGCCTGTAATGTTCTTGCTTTCTGTAGCTGCCTGTCAAGGCCTAACTAAAAACTCAGTTTGTCCAAGAATTCTCCTTAAAACCTCAAAGTTATGCTTTTCTTCCCTCAGATAACCATAATTATTCATGTAATGTCTTGGAAATGAATTATCTGCATATAAGTATCTTTTTTCTCACATGTGAGAAGGATAAGTCTCTCCATAATGTGATGTTTTTGCAAACATTAGAACAGAGTTATGATTTCCTACAGGAGGATCTGTCATGTCAGAATCCACAGTCAACATGAAAAGATTTAGGTTCTTATTTGGGACCATGTGTTATCAGGTACTGTGAATAGATAAGTACGTAGTAGCTTTAATAGACCAAGAGCCTTGATGGGGTTGGGGTATGAACTAGAGGGGAACCTATAATTTCAAAACTTCTATTTTCTACATGTAAAAGTGATAAAGACTGGGCATCTCCTTTACTTTGGATGTTTTATTTTAGATAAAATGTTGCAGTCTTCTGTGTTTCCGCACAGGGGTTGAGAAGGTTGAATTGCTTTGTTTGGTTTACACATAGATAATGGAAAGCAAACAGCTGAAATGGAGGCCCCAGTGCCTTTCTCACTTTAAGGGAAAAAAACACATTTTTCTTGTAGAGAAAAACAACTGTACTGGAGAGAAACTATTTACAACAAAGCTAAGTTTGAGTTGGTGGAAAAGATAGATGGTGGAAGAGTATTTCATTCTCTATAACTTTTCAGAGAATCCAGATAACTCCCTCATTCTAAAGACTGGCAGCTTTGGAAACTTCCAGGGACACACTTTGTTGTTTATAGAAATATTTTCATAATGGTCAGCTTTCCTTGGTCTGCATGAAGATTCATAGCCAAATACAATGGATAAATAGAAGCTGGGGCTGAAGATCGAGATAGAAGACATCAAATATGGATGCAACTGATAGATGAACTTCAGTTTCATACTCAGCCTTCTTTTAGAGACTCTAACCATTATATATTGGGCCCTCTGAAGAGGCTGACATGTGTTACCATGAAATAGGACATTTGGGTCTTAAAAATTAATCTGAAATCATCTTGTAAACATAGGTCAGAACTTAGACGTTATTTAAGGAGTTTTATTTAATAAAATTTTCTCAAATTGATTAGAATTCTGAGTGAACAGAATTATCATTTCAGTGTAATTGTCTTGTGTAAGAAGTTTTCATCCATCATGTTAAGACAGACTATTGAGCCATCTATTAGTGATAAGGGATATTTTTTTAGCTTAAAAACTGAAATCTTCAAACCCATCCAAGAATACAAACTTAGGCGATGTTGACATTTGAAAAGTAAATATCATACCCTACTTAATCTTAAAGTTTGAACAAAGTGCTCTTAGTACTAAGAAGAGAAGTGCTGTAATGACTACTTGTGATGTGTGAATTTATACTCTACCCCATCCCACCTGCACACATAGAGATTGTATGTACTCAAGTCTGTGGGTGAGTGAGTATGTGTTTGGCCAAAGGTACAGCCAGCCCTTGTCTGCCTCCTTAAGTGCAGACCTAAAATTCTAAGGAACAAAGCATCAATTTAGCTCACAGCATTGGTCAGGTAGGGTGGGCTGCACAGAAACATCTTGGGTTACCAAGAAGTTACCAATAGCCTAGGGCCCCATCCCTAAGTCAATATCTTGGTTTTAAAGTTCTATCCCCATCAGACACAATGAAGTGACAACTCAATTTTAATTATTTTAAAATTCCACCCATCCTCCTCCCACCAAGGCAAACATGTTGACCATGCAGCATATTGTTTTATAGAAGAAGAGACAATTATCTAAAATGTAGCTACTTCTCAAGGCTCCTAAATGCCTTTTCATTTCCATTTTCTTGCCACTATTCATCTAATGATAAGATGAAGAGACCCATTAGCCAGACCTATTGGCCTATTCCAATATACTTTTGACTTGAATTTTAATTAGGGTCCGTACATGCTGCATATATCTTCTATTTTTCCGCCTCTGTTTTTATTTTAACCATGCTTTTTGGGAAGATCATGTTTGTTTTGTTTGTTTGTTTGTTTTTCTTTTTGACAGATTCTCACACTATGAGTATTCTCTTTACATTTGAAGAACAAATTTTTAATCCTGTTATATCTATGTATTCTCATTGGTCATTATATATAGAGTAATTTTGGGAGATGGAAGAAAAAAAGTATAAAGAGGAAAGTTGATTTTTATGATTTTTAAACCTTTTCCCCTATATGTTGAAAACAGTCATTTTTCTTTAAGGGCTAAATAAGGAAAGGGGAAACTCTGCATTTCCTCTGGTTAGCTGCTCAGTAAGTAGTCTCTTCTAGCAAGGAAAATGCAGCTTTAGGGCTGCGGTGGTTTGCAAGGGCATCTGGCCTACCTTTTGCAGCAGGACTTGTGCAATATGTGGCAGCTGTGGTAGGTGGCCTTCCTGTGCGGTATGTGATAGATTCCTGGAGTCAGAGCAGCCCTGCACTTTCTCCTCCTTTTCTTGGCCACGTATTTCTGGATAAGGTCATTAAGTAAATAGGATTCACTGATAGGGTGTTGAGTTCAACCACTTACCGAATGCTTATTTGTGTGACAGGCTTTGATGAGCACAGTGGTGATTTCAGTAATGGGTCCCTATTGTCCCCTAAATCTGAAGCTGCTTTTAGAAATGTTGTGGTTAAAAGGAGTGTGGACACACATGGGATGGAGAGAAATGCCAGCAAGTCTTTTGACTTTCTCCCTCAAGAGCATGAGTCATGGTGGTGCAAAGGAAGAGAGACCTCATAGCCAGTATTCTCAACTGAGTGCCTGTGTCACTCCAGCAGCACACTTGGCCTTGATCAGCAGCTTCCGGAGATCTGTAGATCTCCTCAGCCATTTTTGGTTTGGATCCCACAAGTCAGTACTAAGACATGATCAAGCCTGGTGCTAGAACTACCAAAAGACAATGATAGGAAGATAAACAATATTCCCGCAGTGTTTAACACATGTCAGTACACGTGTTTGTAAGTAGAGCTGAACATATAAGAAGAGGATTCCCAAAGGATTTGATCTGGAATTGTAATTTGGATTTAGAGTAAAATTAGGGGGAAAAAGCTGTTAGAATAATACATTGTATAAAAGATGGGGGGATGACTTATTGATTGGGAGGGAAAAAAAGTGAGATTAGAAAAACTATCTTGTTGATAACCACAAGGGGGGAGGGAAATCATTTTAATTGGAGGACAGAGAAAATCTCTTAGGAATTGCAGGAAAGTGTAAATTAAATCCTCAATCGAACTGACAGAGAAAGAGGAAATCTATACTTAATCAAATGTTTATTCAGAAAGACTGAAAACAATGAGCTGTTGCTGACAAAGAATACTAGGATGTATGTTGATCACTATTTTGTCACTTTTGCGGAACACTGATTTAGACAGCTTGGGTAGACGTTTTGGAGATTTGAATTTCCTGTTTATTTATAAATCCTTAGTTTAGTTTTGTGTTGTGAATGTCCCACACACTACCAGATAGTTTCCTGTGTGAGTTTCATGCTTCTGAAAGAATCCAGGTTTTTTCTTTCATCGTGTTAGCGGAGGTTCGTGTTTGATAGAGAAAGATGTTATCAACTAGCCTATTGGGGACATATTGCTGGAATAGTATTAATATTTTCATGGGAAATTTTTGAGACTTCTTCTCCCTTTTATCCTAGAATACTAGGATAAAAGGGAGAAGAAAAATAATATGTATAATTTGGGAAAACTCAACTTGAAGTAGAAACATAATCATTTTATTTGTGAAGAGGCAGCATGTGATAATAATTGATTTCATGGTTTTTCAAGGGGTTCAAAATAGAAAATAAACATGCACATTCACTTGGATAATTATCTAGTGGTACTGGGTAATGATGTTTATTTAGCAGATGAAAATAGAGTTTCAGACCTGAGAATGTAAGAGTTCAGAATTCTAGAACTTTAGAGCTTAAAGAAAATTTGGGATAATTTAACCATCCTGAAGCCCTGGGAAATCAACTGAAGTTCAAGTTCACATAGCTAGTAGATAAATAATGTGGACTCATTGAATGATACGATTAGGACCCATCATTCAGAATATGAATTAGCAAGTCTTTTTCTTCTTTTTGCTTTTCACTGGTTGCATCCAACTTTAAAGGCGTAATCAGGAAACATTAAGACAAAATAAGTAATGTGAAAGACTCTGCAGTTTGATAGATCTATTAGTGGCACCTATGAGTAGTTCGGTGTGAAAATAGGTTTGAAACTGGAATGTAGGCTAAAAGTTTGAATTTTTTATCCATTTAAAACTAATAAAGAGCTGATTATATTGTAGAAGATTGTGTTTTCCAAAGATGGCAGTAAGAGTATCTTTTATCCCATGTGTTCTTTACAGAATTTGCTAGAATTGGGACCTGTTTCCCCACTTCTCCTGTTTCTCACCTTTAACCCCCACCGCCATCCCACTTGCACCCCCACGGTCTTTTTTGTTTGGTGAAAGTGGTGCTATGTAACCTCTGAGGCTGAGACATACAGGACTCTATGGTTCCACCTTTATTTTGGGATACTTACCTTGGGAACAAGCCATGGTGCTGTGAGGGAATCCCAGGACACTTAGAGAAGCCAACTACAGGTGTTCCAGCCGGCAGTCCTGCTCAGCTTCCATAGAAGAGCCATGTGTGTGAGATGTCCTTTAAGACGACTCCAGCAGCCACCAGCTGATGGTAGCTGCAGAGAGCTGAGCTACTTTCTCTGACAAGTAACAACAAAATAAAAACAAGTGATAACTGTTATCTTAAATTATTAAGGGTTTGAATTGGTTTGTTATGAAGCAATAGATAAGAACACTACTCCAAAAAACAGAAAAATACAAAGTGATTATTATCCTTTAAAAGGCAAAATAAATTTGGAATCAGTCAGCCTCCCATTCTACCACGCAGATACAAATTGATTTCAATGAAAATGTGAACTATAGCAAAGTATAGGTTTCTAGAAAAACCCATAGATAAGAGTACATATAATGAGGGGCAACAACATTCTCTAGGCTTAAATGGGAAGTTATGTAAACTCAAACATTATTGCACACACATCTTTGTATTTGCTTAAAAAAAAAAAAGGCAAGGTGACCTTATGCATCTTTTCCACCTCTAACTTCTGTCATTTCATTTTCATTGTGTGGGTGTTCAGTTTGCTGAAAAAGCCAGATTTTAGAACAGCTTTATTTCGGAAATGATGTTTTTAAAGTTAAGAAAAAAATCTTGCCACGCTGTAGAAGTGGCAGATATAAAAATAGATTAAAAAAAATTGAAAATTCATAACAATTGTGCTGCAAAAGATGTGTTGAGACTGAATTACAAAGTAAAATGAACAAAGTGGGCTTTTGATTAAATGAGTAAGCCAAAGTATTTACAGTATGATAATATGTTGGAAATGACTAGAGAAATCATAAAATAAATGAAAAAAAAAAAAAACACATGCATACAAGGCTAGGATTGAGCTAGCATAAAATGAGAATTTTAGAAGGTATGATTTTATAGTTATAATGCAGGGGCCAGAGAGCTGGGTTGATTCCTAATTCTAACGGAAAGAATACTCAAATCTGTGCTGAGAAAATGCAGAAAATGAGAACTACAATATGTCAGAAAAGTTTTCTACTGGAGGAAAGATACTAAGGTAGAAAACCAAAGGATTTGGACTGGGTCGTGTAACATAAAAGTACATTCATTTCCTCTCCATGTATGCCACCCCCGCTGTCCTCAGACACACATCAACACCATCCGTTTTTAAAGAGCGAAAGTGACTCCATGTTCCTCACTTACATCTGCACAGATGGCAACAATAATTCATCAGTTTCCAAACAATTTATCATCACTTTCTAAGTAAAGGTTGAAGACCTTGGTTAGATTGAAGTTTTAATGAGGCTAAGGGCTTTTTTTTTTTTAAGGTCTTTTGTTTATTTAGCGTCTACTCAGGGTGATGACAGACACAGAGGTTAAAAGCCTAAAGTGGCTATGACCCAATTGAGGAGATAGATCTAAATTAATAAAGACCATTGAATTCTGGTGATGTTAGTAGAAATGAAGGTGTGAGTGTGAGTTTTTGGAAATATTGGTAAGAACTGACAAATGGTAAATCATTCTTGACCAGCCTCTACCTCTGAACCTGGTACATAGTGGGTGCTCAAGAAGTATTTATAGAAAAATTGAGCAAGAGAAGCAAGGCATATGAAAAGTGGGTTTAAAACAGTGATGGCATGGCAAGGTTGGACATCAGGGAATAGAGATTAAGGAGTTTTGTAAGAAAGTGATCCATTCAGTTTCTGTGATAGAAAATTAAAATCAATAAAGCCAACTGATACTCAGGAGAGATTACTCTGATAGCAGAATGAGAGATGAAATAGAAAAAGAGACTCAAGTGAGATAGCAGCCCTGGCAGACTTGTTTCAAAAATTAGTGTTTTGTGTTCAGTTGAATAAAACAACCTCAAGCAAGATGTGCTGTGTTTATGTGTGTGTGTGTGTGTGGTAGGGGGAGTTCTGCAAGAATATTATGAAGCACAGCTGGAATTGGCTTTGTAAAGATTCTAACTATGTGGGTGGGTAATGCTGAAATGTGGGCAAGTCAATCTGAACCAAGACATAGAAAAAATAGTTTATGAGAAGGCATACAAAATACAGCCTTAGACCTCAAAGGATGGACCACACAGGAGTTATATTGTAAGGCACATAGCCTCTTTAGGTCATGATAAGTCCAGAGAACTAGATTTTCTTGTCTGAAGACGAAAGCAACCATATATCCACCTTTGCTTACATGAGGAAAATACCTTACCTTAAAAGAAACAAAACATTTGGTAGAGTAATTCCCACCTGTTATGGTGTAGATGTGAGGTGTCTCCCACAAGCTTGTGTGTGAGATGACTTAGAGGTGAAATGATTGGGTTATGAGAGCCTTAATTCAATCAGTAAATTAATCCCCTGATAGGGATTAACTGAGTTATAACTGAAGGTGGATAGGGTGTGGCTGGAGGAGATGGGTCATTGGCGGCATGCCTTTGGGGTATATATTTTGTGTCTGTCCAGTTGAGTATCACATCACACTGCTTCCTGATCATCAGGTCTTGAGCTGCTTTCCTCTGCCACACTCTATCATCCTGATGTTCCTCCTCATCTCAGGCCCTGAGGAATGGAGCCAGCTGTCTATGGATTGAGACCTATGAAACTATGAGCCCCTAAATGAACTTTTCCTCCTTAAGATTGTTCTTGTCTGTTCCTTTAGTCATAGCAGCGGAAAAGATGACTAAACCACCACCCACAAGTTTGGCACCTTTGTTGACACACTAAATGCTGATTTGGGAGGTGAGACCTTTTATTTGTCATTTCACTGGAAAATCATACCATACAAGGTATGATTGTATGGACCTGAGATAGACTACTTGGGTTTGAATACTTACTACTCACTAGTTCTGCGACTCCAGGCACATTATGTAACTTTCCTGTGCCTCGATTTTCTCACTAGAAAATGGAGAGACTTCTATAAGCCTCCCTATAAAGTTGATGTGAGGATGGAACATTAATTACCTAAGACATGCTTGGAATAGTACTTGGCTCATAGGTATTGATCTGTACATATTAGCTACCATTTACTGTCCTAACTTTGCTTTTGTCTGTTTTTCTTGAGGAAAAGAATCTGATCATTTCTATCAGTTTTTCTACAGAAGTATGTCAGCTAGAGACAACTTAAGTGGCTCATCCCAAGTAACACAATGATTGATTGGATGACATTCGAACAATATTCTCAAATCCTTCTGTCAAAGAGAGCCATATTTTTATTTTTCTAGAACAAAGCTAAAAAATATCCTCACTGAGTTGAACAGAACACAATTATGAATAAATTAGTTGCATTTTGCTTTTCCTATCTGAAAATAATCTTCCCCATGTGAAAGACATGTAAAAAGAACCAGGCCACCCAATGACACCACAATGTCTGTACCAGAAGTAAAATGAACCACAATAGAAAAGAATGATGTTTGACTGGAGGCTTAGGATGCTATTTTGATTATCCAGATATTGTCTATGTAATAGTAAGTAGTGTCTTGAAGTGGACCTTGTCATTTGGAAAGCACTTCACCTTGTATTTCTGAAGATTTAAATGGAAATTGTTGCTTTTGGGAAACAGCTATCAGGAGAGATTTGGCTGTTTTAAAAGCTCAGATCCATTTGCCTCTTAATACTTGTAAGTCCTTCCCTTATGTCACAGGCTTGGCTTCCTCTAAAATTTAATACTAATCCAGAAACCACAGAAATAATTGACCTTCAAAGCTCTGTGCATAGAATGAGCCAAATGTATTGGGTAGTTATATATAGGAATGCTCACATGTAAATGAATAATAGTCTTGCAATGTAGGTATGATTTTCTGTACAAAAGAAGAAACTGAGGCAAAAGAGGTTAAATCCCTTATTCAAGGTCATACAGCCACAAAAGGAAGGAATAGGAATAGCTCTTTTCACTTATTTTTTTCCGTCTCCACCCCTCAATTACTACCACCTGCCTAGGTGGATATAGTTCAAGACCTTTCATTCAAAATAATAGGAAGCATAATAAAAAGTGAAGCTACAGTCTTCAGGGATTCCTACCTGAACGTGGACAACTTAAAACAACATTTAAAGAAAACCTTGTTCTATCACTATATTTTGAGCTGGACATCAATGAGGGTCATGTGTTTCATGTACTTCTAGTTCTATGAATTCCTTGAAAATTCAACGTTGGAGGGTGATCTGATTTTCTGGGCTTTTCTCTAATACAACATTCTCACTGTTTTGACACCACTGTGTTCTTGAAATGTTATCAATATAAAATGAAATGAATTTTCCTCTGAAAGATTCTTAGAATATCAGGTGGAAAGTAAAACATGCTATTTGCAATAGTGTTAAACTAAAAGTGAATGCCCAGGTTAAGTATAAAATCAAACACTACCCTTTGAGATGCCTTCCTGAGGAACAGCATCAAATTTAGAGTTGTTCATTATGGATTAATTGGTGTGTGTTACTAACAAGAAACTTTTCTTTCCCAGATGCATTATTTACTGACATTTGACATTCTAAAAATAAACTGTCTATTGGCTCATGGGAAAAAAATAAAACATAAATCGGACATAACTACAGGGCTGTGAGCCTCTCTGCTGAGAAAATTTGAAAAAACGATACGTCGACACAATTGGCTCCTTTCTCATCTCATCCACAGCTTCTTTAAAGGACTGTAGGAACATAGCACAGTAAAAATAAGAAAGACTTAGAATAGTTTTTTTTTCCCATCTTTGGTAGTATTATATGACATGAGGATATATTTGATAGTCCATTATTTTTTGTTCATAAAACTAACTGCAGGATTCAGTTTCTTCAAGCATTTACTGAAACTTAGAAAAGTTGAGCATATATTGCTCATAAAACATGGCTTAATATGTTTAATTAATGAAAATATCCTAAGTTGTATTTTCTTTTATCACAAAGTGATTATGTTAGAAATAGAAAGCATCATAAAACTAGGAAATATACATGTTTGGAAACTAAGAAATAATCCTTAAATAGTATATGGCTAAAATAAAACACTATAATGGATTAGACAATGCTTTCAAATGGATGATAATGAAAATAGAACATTACAAAACATAGGATATGCTGTTAAATCATTCCCTGGAGAACACTTTAAGATGCATTTTCTTTTATTGTATGTATTTATCATGTACAATATGTTTTGAAATATGTAATCTTATGGAACTGTTAAATGAAACTAATGTTTATTACCTCATATATTTATAATAGTTTGTGTGGTGAGAATACTTGAAAAATACTGGCTTGGTGACATTCAAGAATAAAATACATTATTTTTAACTATAGTCACTGCATTGCACAAGAGATTTTTTGAATTTATTCCTTCTAATTGAAATTTCCTATCATTTAACTAAAATCCCCAGCTCCCATTCTACTCTATTTTTCTACTCTATGGAGTAGATTTAATTTAAGTTCAATTATTTAAGCTTCCACATATCAGTGAAATCACAGAACATTTTCATTTCAGTGCCTGGCTTATTTCCCTTAATGTAATGTCCTTCAGGTGCATCCATGTTATCAATGACAGGATTTCTACATTTTCAATACTGAATAGTATTCCATTGTGCATACTATATCTTCTTTATTCCTCCATTGATGGACACTTTTGTTCATTCTGTTTCTTATCTATTGTGAATAGTGCTGCAACGAACATGATAGTGTAGATATCTCTTTAGCCTATTAACTTAATTTTATTTGACATATAACCAGTAGTGGACCTACTAGATCACATGGCAGTTTTATTTTTAGTTTCTTGAAGGACTTCCATACTATTTTCCATAATGGTTGCATTAATTCACATTTCCATCCACAGTGTGCAAGTGTTTCCATTTTCCCATATTCTAACCAGCACTTTTTAGCTCTCACCTTGCTTATAAGGACCATTCTAAGAGGATAATATTTCACTATGGTTTTAATTTGCATTTCTCTCATGATTAGTAATGTGGAACATTTTTTTTTCATATACTGGTCAGTGATTTGTATGCCTTCTTTTGAGAAATGCTATTCTGGTCCTTTGTCCATTTTTAAATTGAGTTATTTGTTTGCTTGCTATTGAGTTGTCTGTGTTTCTTATTTATTTTAAATACTAACCCCTTATTAGATGTTTGCAAAAATTATGTATATTTTTATTAAAAATACACTTATTAGAAAAGAATAATGCTGAAAATAGGTGAAGAAAACAGCCTTCTCAAGAAGTCCTGACCAAATTAAGCCACAGAAATGCAAGTCATGAAATAGAAGCCATCACAACAGTGAGAATCAGAGGATTCAAAAGTTGGTCCTATTAAAAGTACAATATAACTTACTAAACCTGTTATGAGAAATCAAACCTGAATAATTTATCTACAACTATTTTTAAATAGCAAATAAAAAATATTTCCACATAGAAAACTCTGAGCCAAATGGCTTTGTCAGTGAGATTTCCCAAACACTTAAAGAAATAACATGAATCTTGCTAAAACTTTTCTAAGTAGTAAAGATTATAGACTCCCCAAGACATTTTATGAGAATGATATAACATTGATTATAAAACCACAGAGGGCTGGGGTTGTGGCTCAGCGGTAGAGCACTCACCTAATATATATATATATATATATATATATATATATATATATATATATATATATATATATATATACAGGGAAACAAAATTGTATAGACCAATCTCACCAATAAACACAGACTGCAAAAAATCCTTTACAAAAACTATCAAAACATGAAAATATTTAAAAAGAATAATGCACATGATTAAATTGAGCTAATCCCAGGAGCTAAAGATTAGTTTGATGTTCAAAAATCAATCAAAATAATTTCCCATATTAAGACCTTAGAGGAGGAAAATTATAATATATTTCAACAGTTGCAGGAAAAGCATTTGACAAAATTCAATATTCATTAATTCACAATTTAAAAATAGGAAAAAATAATTTCTTCAAGTCAAAATGAATGTCTCCAAGAAAAATTCTATAGGAAACATTGTACTTAATAGTATATTTTGAGAAAAATACAATAATTTCATTACTGGCACTTCCTTTCTTCTGGGTACTAAGGAGCTAAGCAACTGCAATAAGACACAAACAAACAAATATATATATATATATATATATATATATATATATATATATATATATAAAAGCATTATTATATATACATATGTTATTATATACATGTTATTGTGAATAATGTAAATATAAGAATAAGAAGGGAAATGTTGTTTTTAAACAAAGTATATAATTTTGAAAGAATTCAGTTGAATATACAGATAAATTTCCAGTTTTAATAGAATTTAGCAAAATGGCTTCATACACATAACTGCATATTTCTATACCAGCAACAAATATTAGGAAATTAAATTATTTTAAAAATATCATACACTAATATATATATCCCAAAGTAATGAAATGAGGAAAATATGTCTAACACCTCTCTATAAGAATTCATGCACATTTAATAGAGAAAAAAAATTAACAGTAAATGAAGATATACACATGGATTGGAAGATTTAATATTGTTCTCCTAACACTGACTTATAGATTCAATGTAATCTCAGTCCAAGGCCATATATGTATCTCTGGACAAGGCAAGTTGAATCTAAATTTCCATAGAAATGCAGAGTGCCAAGAGTAATACAGACACTCTTGAAGACAAATAGCAAAATGTAAGGATAGCTTCTAAAGCTTATTAAATCTTATTGCAAGGTACAGTTAAAAGAAGATTTACCATAGAGCTTGAAATGCCTTCTTTCATACCTTGATATATACTAATACTTTGTTCACATGATTATGTGCTTTTAGAAAATTTGTTAAATAAGATAATTTAATCATAGTCAGTTAAGATTGCCTTGTTTTTCCTTACTGAACTAAACGTCCATTATAGATCCACATCAACTGGCCAACTTTGGAAGGGCTACAGGCATTTGAGGAATTTGAATGAGGAAAAGTCAAGTTGTGGTTTTATTTTTTAAAATGCTTTTCAAAATATGTTTTTAGTTGTAGATGGACACAATACTTTTATTTATTTATGTATTTTTATGTGGTGCTGAGGATTGAATCCAACTCCTCACATGTGCTAGGCAAGTGCTCTACCACTGATCCACAACTCTGGCCTATGCTTTTCATTTTCAATCAGTTCTTTTTAGTTATATGTAACATTAAGATTCATTTTGACATAATTATAAAAGCATGAAATATAATTTACTCTAATTCAGTTCCTAGTACTTCTCCTTTCTCTTCCCTCTTGCCTCCCACTATTTCCTTTGTTCTACTCCACTGATTTTTCTGTTCTTGTATTTTCTTAAAATAATTAATGTCTTATGACTATACATAATAGTGAGATTCACTGTGTCATATTTATATATGTACATAGGAAAGTTAAATCATATTCATCCTACTGTTCTTGCTTTATTCCATCCCTCCTGCCTCCCAGTCAATCATCTTCCCCTACTCCACTGATCTTTCTTATATTTTGGTGGACTTCAACTCCTCCCCTTCCACCTCTACCCTGGTCCTTATTTTGGACTAACTTCCACATATCAAAGAAAACATTTGACCTTTGACTTTTGGGTCTGGCTTATTTCACTTAGTATGGTACTCTCCAGTTCTATCCATTTATAGGCAAATGCCATAATTTCATTCTTCCTTATGGCTGAGTAACTCCATTGTGTAAATAAATATACCATATTTTCTTTATATATTCATCTGTTGAAAAGCACCTAGGTTGGTTCCATAGCTTGGCTATTGTGAATAGTGCTTCTATAAATATTGATTTGGCTGCATCCCCTTATTAGACTCTGTGGCTATGTACTGAGGAGTGGGATAGCTGGATCCATTAGGTGGTTCTATTCCTAGTTTTTTGAGGACTCTCCGCTCTGCT
Organism: Marmota monax; assembly: GCF_021218885.2. Classification (NCBI taxonomy): domain Eukaryota; kingdom Metazoa; phylum Chordata; class Mammalia; order Rodentia; family Sciuridae; genus Marmota; species Marmota monax. Next base: position 5,458,736 of record NW_026692434.1, on the reverse strand, counting down.
TTTCAGAGTACTTGCATTAATTTGCAGTCCCACCACCAATGTATGAGTGTACCTTTTTCCTCACATTCTTTCCAATACTTACTATTATTTATATTCTTGATAATTGCCCTTCTGATAGGAGATGAAACCTCAATGTAGTTTTGATTTTCATTTATCTAATTTCTAGAGATAGTAGATACTTCTCATATATTTATGAGCCATTTGTATTTTTTTTTTTTAGGAAGTGTCTGTTTAGGGCAGGAACCTGAGTCCTGGTTTCTCACTTTCCTACTGGATAGCAGTGAGCTTCACCACCCACTCCACCACCTTTTCCACCAACTATCTGTCCCTGGGGTCCATCCAGTCACCCAGCCACTGGGTCCCAGCCACCAACAGCACGGCCAGCATATATGCAGGTGCCAGAGGCTCAGGCTTCCAGATGTCGGAGCTCCACCAGCTCCCGACGACATGGATGGCTGACCGTCTGGCAGGAATGGGAAGCAGACAGAGCTAGAAGACCATGCAAGACCTGAAAGATCATCTGGATTCCTACCTGGACAGAGTGAGGGGACTGGAGGCTGATAATGAGAGGCTGGAGGGCAAAATCCGAGAACATCTGGAGAAGAAAGGACCCCAGATCAGCACTGGGGTCATTAGTTCAAGACCATGGAGGAACTGACAGCTCAGATCTTTGTAAATTCTGTAGACAACACCCGCATCGTTCTGCAGATAATGCTCATCTTGCTGCTGATGACTTTAGAGTCAAGTATGAGACAGAACTGGCCATATGCCAGTCTGTGAAGAGCAACATCCATGGGCTCCGCAAGGTCATTGATGACACCAATATCACTTGGTTGCAGCTAGAGATGGAAATTGAGACTCTCAAGGAGGAGCTGCATGTCGGGTGCCACGGGGCAGGCTTGTAATCCCAGTGTTTCGGGAAGACCAGCCTCAGCAAAAGCAAGGTGCTAAGCAACTCAGTGAGACCCTGTCTCTAAATAAAATACAAAATAGGGCTGGGGATGTGGCTCAGTGGCCGAGTGCCCTGAGTTCAATTCCCAGTACCTATCTCTCCTCCACCCTCCACCCTCTCCTCCCCCAGGAGGAACTGCTCTTCATGAAGAACCAAGAGGAGGAATTCAAAGGCCTTCAAGCCCAGATTGCCAGCTCTGGGTTGACAGTGCAGGTAGATGCCCCCAAATCTTAGGACCTCAGCAAGATCCTGGCAGACATCTGGGCCCAGTATGATGAGCTGGCTCTGAAAAACCGAAAGAACCTGGACAAGTACTGGTCCCAGCAAATGAGGAGAACACCACAGTGGGCACCTTGCACCCAGCCAAGATGGAAGCTGCTGAGATGATACTCACAGAGCTGAGATGCACAGTCCAGTCCATGGAAATTAACCTGGACTTGATGAGAAATCTGAAGATCAGCTTTGAGAACAGTCTGAAGGAAGTGGAGGCCTGCTACACCATGCAGATGGAGAAGTTCCATGGGGTCCTGTTGCACCTGGAATCACAGCTGCACAGACCCAGGCAGAGGGGCAGCTCCAGGCCTAGGACTATGAGGCCCTGCTGAACATCAGGGCCAAACTGGAGGCTGAGCTCACCTCTTACCGCCACCTGTTGGAAGACAGAGAGGACTTCAATCTCAATGATGCCCTGGACAGCAGCAACTCAGCGCAAACCATCCAAAAGACCACCACCAGCAGGATTGTGGATGGCAAAATAGTGTCTGAGACCAATGATACCCTAGTGCTGAGGCACTGAGGCAGCAGGAGCAGGGGACCCTCAGGGAACAAGGGACCAATAAAGGTTCAGAAATCATTAGACATAAAAATAAGGTGTCTGTTTAGTTTTTTATCCCCTTTATAATTTTTTAATATTTAATTTTTATAGTTCTTTTAATATTCTGAACATCAGTGCCCAGAGAAGCAGATTGCAAAGATCTTCTTCCATTTGGTAGGCTCTCTGTTCACATTCTTACTTGTCTTTGTTACGCAGAAGCATTTGAATTTCATGCCATCCCACTTGTTGATTTTCTATTTTATTTCTTGAGCTTTAGGAGTCTTGTTAAGGAATCCAGTTCCTATGACAACATATCCAAGTTTGGACCAACATTTTATTCTAGCAGTTGTAGAGTTTCTGGTCTAATTCCTAGGTGTTGATCCTCTTTGAGCTGACTTTGTGCAGGGTGAGAGAGAGGGGTCACATTTTATTTTTCTAATTATAGATATCCACTTTTCCCAGCTCTATTTGTTAAAAAAAGCCTAAATTTTCTCCAATGCATGTTTTTAGCAACTTTGTCTAATAGCAACTGTGTCTTCTATTCTATTCCATTAGTCTTCATGTCTGTTTTGGTACCAATACCACATTGGTTTGCTAACATAATTCTAATATAATTTGAGGTCTGTTATTGTGATGCCTCCAGCATTATTCTTTTTGTTCAGTATTGCTTTAGTTATTATTTTTATGAATGAATTTTCAAACTATTTTTTTTTAGTTCTGTGAAGAATGTCACTCATACTTTGAGGATTTCACTGAATCTGCACAATGCTTTTAGTGGTATGGCAATTTTGTCAATATTAATTCTGACTATCCAAGAACCTGGGAGGTCTTTCCATCTTCTAAGGTGTTCTTCAATTTTATAGTTTTCATTGTAGAAGTGCTTCACCTTTTTTGCTAGATTGATTCCCAAGTATTTTAATTTTTTAAAATTATTGCAAATGGGGTAGTTTTCTAATTTATTTTTCAGCAAATTCATCATTAGAGTATATGAAAGCAACTGATTTATGTATTTAATCTTGTTTCCTGCTATTTTACTAAATTTGTCTAATGGCTCTAGAAGTCTTATGGTGGAATATTTTGGGTCTTCTAAATGTAGAATCATGTCATCAGCAAACAGATAATTTGAGGTCTTTCCCTTTAATTTACTACTCTCACCTGATTGCTCTGGCTAGTTTCAAGGTCTATGTTAACTAGTAGTAGTGAGAGTAGACATATTTGTCTTGTTCCTGATTTTACAGGAAATGCTTGAAATTTCTCTCCATTTATTATCATGTGTGGGTCATATATAGTGTTTCAAATGTTGAGGTAAGTTTCTTCTATTCTTAGTTTCTCTGTGTTTTAAACATGAATAGGTGCTGTATTTGTTGAGTGTTTTTCCTGCATCTCTTGAGATAATCACATGATTCTTATCCTTAACTCTATTGATTTGGTGAATTACATTTATTGACTTCCATATGTGGAACCAATCTTGTATCCCTAGGATGAAACCCACGTGATCATAGCACACTATCTCTTTAATGTGTTTTTCTATGCAGTTTGCCAATATTTATTAAGAAATTTTGCATCTATGTTCTTCAATGATATTGGCCTCACGTTTTCTTTCCTTGTTGTGTCTGGTTTTATTATCTGGGTGATATTGGCCTCATAAAAAGTATTTCACAGTCTTTTCATCTTTTCTATTTTATGGAATAATTTGAGAAGGATTGTATTAGTTCTTCTTTAAAGGTCTGGTAGAACTCTGCTGACAATTCATCCAGTCCTGGGGTTTTCTTTGTTGGAAAGATTTTGATAGCTGCTTCAATTATGTTACATGATATTGATCTGTTAAGTCTCCTATATCCTCATGGTTCAATTTGGGTAGGTCATATGTATCTATGAATTTGTCAATATCTTCATGATTTTCTAGCTTATTAGAGTATAAATTTTCAAAGTAGTTTCTGCGGATCCTATGAATTTCAGTAGTTTCTGTAGTTATATTTTCTTTCTCATTTCTAATATTGTCAATTTGTGTCTTCTCTTTCTTTCAGTTAGTTTGGCTAAGGGTTTATCCTTTCAGAAAGCCAACTCTTTTTTTCACTGATCTTGCATTTATTTTTATTCTTAATTTCATTGATTTAAGCTCTCATTTTAATAATTTTTTGTCTTCTACTGATTTTAGTGTTAGTTTTTTCTTGTCTTTCTGGGTCCTTAAGGTGTAATAGTGTAATACTAGATTAAGTATTTATTATTTGGTATCTATTATTTTTTTTTTCTTTTTTGGTACTAGGGATTTACTCTCGAGGCACATTACCACTGAACTACGTCCTCAGACCTTTTTTAAATTTTTTGAAACTGGATCTCACTAAATTGCTGATGGTCTCACTAAGTTGCTGAGACTAGTCTTAAACCTGTGATCCTCCTGTCTAATTTTCTGAGTCACTAGTATTACATGCATGTGCCAGAATTTCCAGCTAGTATCTTGCCAGTTTTTTAACATATAAACTCAGTGCTATAAACTGTCCTCTTAGAATTGCCTTCATACTGTCCCAGAGATTTTGATATGTTTTTTCACTATTCTCATGTCTTTCTAAGAATATTTTTATTTCTCTCCTATTTTTTTTCTGTTATTAGTCATTCAAAAATGTGTTATGTAATCTCCAGGTGTTAGAGTGGTTTCTGTTTTTTATCTTGTCATTGGCTTCTAATTTCATTCCATTTTGATCTGATAGGATGTAAGAAATTATCTCTATATTTTTTTGTATTTGTTAATATTTTTTCTGTGACCTAAAAGATGATCTATTTTAGAAAATGTTTGATGTGTTGCTGAGAAGAAAGTGAATTCAGTCTTTGATGGATGAAATATTCTATAGATGTCTATTAGTAAATAAAATAATGTCTATTATATCATTTGATTAATAGTATTCTTTAGTTCTGAAGAATTTTTACTTAGTTTACATCTGGATGATCTATATAATGGTGAGAGAGGTATGTTTAAATAACTCAGTATTAATGTATCATGGTATATTTGATTCTTAATATTGACAAGGATTTGTATAATATAGGTATATGCACCATTGTTTGGGCCATAAATATTTTCAAATATTATATCTTACTAGAAGATTACCTTAATCAGTAGGAAGTGACTGACTTTTTCTCTTCTGATTAATTTTGACCTAAAATTTACTCTGATATGAGAATAGCTATTTCTGCTTGTTTATTTGCATTGAATTGCATAACTTTTCCCATTCATTCATCTTTGGCCTGTGGATGTGTTCCTAAGGTGTGTCTCTTTCAAAAAATGCATTGTTGGGTCTTGTGCTTTAATCCAATTTGCCAATCTATATCTCTGATTGAAAAGTTTAGACCTTTTACATTCAATGTTATTATTATATAAAGATGATTTTTATTTCCAGCCATGTTTATTTATTTGCAATATTTAATTCAGACCTGACTCTCCTTTAATTGACTATTCTTCTACTAAAATACATTCCTATGCTAGTTTTCATTTTTATTTTTTATTTCTTCTCATGAAATATTTCATTGAGTATGTTCTGTAATGCAGGTTTTAAGGGTATAAATTATTTTAGTTTCTGTTTATTTTTTATGGAAGGTTTATATTTCATCTTAAATTCTGAGGATAATTTTGCTGGGTGTAGTAATCTGGTTTGTACACATTTTCTTTCATAGTGTGGCATATATTATTCCAAGCTCTCCTAGCTTTTAGGGTTTCGGTTTAGAAACCAGTTGAAATCCAAATTGGTTTACATCCAAATGTGACCAGTCATTTTCTCTTGCAGTTTTAAAAATCCTATTCTTATGCTATATATTAGGCATGTTACTCAGTGTCTTGGAGAAGACCTATTCTGATTCTCTCTATTTTGAGTTCTCTATGGACATTGTATTTGAAATTCCATCTCAGTCCTAAGATTTGGAAAATTTTCTAATGTTATTTTTTGAAAATATTATGCATCCTTCATTTTCTATTTCAGAGCTTTCATCTACTCCAGTGATTCTTAAATTCAGTCTCTTGATGTTATTCCAGAGTTTTTGAACAGTCTGGTTATGGTCTGTTAATATCTTTTCTTTATGATAAACTTTATTTTTAAGATTATTTGTTTTGTCTTCAAGGCCTGAAAATCTGTTTTCAAAGTGTTCTTATCTGTTGGTGATGCTTTACATTGCATTTTTAATTTGATTTGTTTTGAGAATCTCTATCCCTTTATTTAGTGATCTTTCACTCTTGTATTTCTAATTTCACTACTTACATTTTCTTTTAGATCACTGAAAATTTTAACTATAAGTTTTATAAATTCGTTCTTTGACATTTCAGCCACTACAATGTTGATGGAGTCAGTTATTGAAGTGTTATGGGTTGTTTGGTGTTGTTTGTTCCCTTGATTTTTCATATTGTTTGTATGTCTACCCATATATATGGATGGTTGCCACTTCTTTTAAGCAAAGGACGAGTTCATGAGCTCCTTTGAAGAGTCCTGTATTGAGTGAATATCAATACTTTAACTCAATGTGTGGCCTCTGCTGATTCCAGTATTAACACCACTTTGAAAGAAGCCCCACTGAACCCTATTTACTACAATCATTTCAGAGTCTAGACACATACTAATTAACTTTATGAAAAGTGAAAAACTTATTGATGTTGTTCTCCACAATTCCTCTAGTCCAAGTAAAAGCTTATAGTGAAGTTCTGGAATAAGTCAAAAATTTGTTTTTAAAAATAGTAAAATTGCTACAACATTATACGGAGGATGAAAGGAGGAAAAGAGCAAGATTGGGCAAAAGAGAAAAAAAAAGAAAGAAAAAATATAAAAGAAAAATAGAAAACAATAATATAGTCCAAGGTAGAAAAGAACAATAAAATGGCTGGTAGGATTTGAAGTAGTAGCAGACACTGTAAGAAGGAGAATAGTGGTAAGAAGAGTAAGTATAAACCAGAGCTAGGAAAACAAAGGTAGAGAAAGTTATTTCAATTAATGCTTTAAACCACTAGAAGAAATACATTCCAATGGGTTGAATGTACAATGTTGGTTATTAGATATGATCAAAGTTAACATTAGATTTATTTATAGTAAACCATGCTAAAGGAAAGAAAATTCTTGTTCAATCTTGGTTTAGATTTCATTAGGATTTTGGACATTTAGAAGATGTCAGTCATTCTTTGGCACTGAATCCCTCCAGAGATGCTGACACACAGAAGCCATTCCCTTAAGTTGCTATGAATATCCCACCAGCTGGTTCTGGTTTGTCAGTTTAGGAGCCTATGGCTGACTCCTCAGAGGGTACTGTGTTGTGTCTATTGGTCATTTCTGTTGTGTGAAGGAGTTCAGAATGCAGAGTTCTGGGCTGTCACTGTATTGCTGTGGATCACCATGTACCTGTGGATCACTACTCCTCTCTATAGTATCTTTTTCACAGTGGTATAGAGCCTGATACTTGTCTATAAGCACAGGTCCTATGATTGTGGATTCTCTGTGGGTGACATATGGTGCAGAACTGTTTCCCCTGGCTGACACTCAGCTGGTTTGCCTGGGTTCTAGCTTCCACTGCCCCAGGTTGTAAACAATAGGCTCTACTTCCCTCTGCAATGACTGAGACAGAATCCAACCGTGTCCAAACAGTACTCTAAAACTCACCAGTTGTGGCCATGGGTCAGACTGAGTACTGTTGCTCTCTGCTGCCTTGGACCCACACAAATTTTTACTTAGTCCAACCTCCCATTGACTATGGTAATGATGAGTCACTTTCCCTGTAAACTTCCTGGGACTTAGGCAAATTCTTGGTCTTGGCCTTCTGCCGAGTCCGGCTGCAGCAAAATAACCGGGGGGTGATGAACAACTTGTGTAGGTTGATACAGCAGGAGTGGGATTTATTGTAGGACAGGAGCAGTATATATACATTCCACACAGCTTATCCTAATTAACATAAACTAGATACAGCAGTCAACCAATAAGGAATCTCCACACTTAATGGCTCGCTGGTGTTACTTCACAAACCACTCCCTCTGGCAAAATGTCAGGCGCCATCCTGACTTGTTTACAGACTCTAACAGCCTTCCACCAGTTGCTGTCACAATTCAGGGATTTTCCTTCTATGTCATTGGATATCCTTGGCAGCTTCCTTCCTGGATAAGCCCCACACAGACTGCGGCCATGATCAGGGGTACAGTTGCTCTATGCTTCTTAGGATTCAGGCAGCTTCTCACTATGTCTCTGCTTAGTGTCAGTCATCAGTGGTGGCAGCAAACCTGATAAATTTCTTTTCCTCTGCTTGGGTCCAAAACTCCTCCCACCCTAGATTTGAGCTCTCATTTCTATGCCAGAATTGTGGGCTTCTTCTCCATGTCTTCTGAGGCTCCTGCAGAGGCTGTGCAGAGCACTGGATTAGGTGATCATTTCCCAGGTGGGCTGCTTCACTTCGCTCCCCTTGTTCCTGGTAAGGGAGGGGGGGATTTCATCAACTTTCAGCCAATAGCAATCTCCCTACTAGTTATTTCTTGATGGATTCTTAAGAGATCCCACTACATATATCTGGAGGTGAGAAGATGCCGTATTGATTTAGAGGGTGACTGATTAGCTGTGGAGCTAGCAAGGTTTTCTATTCAGGATTTCATTTTAAACTGCTTGATCTACTTTAAGAACACCACTGCCCTTGTCATGCTTTAAATTTGTCAACTCTTCTTTGCATTTGTTGTTAAGGGGATGAACTTATATGCTTTTTCACTCCCTCTTTCTCCATTTTCTCTCCCCACTTTCCATACTCTGATCCAGTTTCAGGGTTCTATTCTAGTCATCAATCTTCAAGCTTATCCAGGTCTCATATTTTGTGATATTGGGTCTTAGAGCATTTATTTTGTCACCCACCTCTCAGATCAGTTGTTCTTTCACTGCCTCCTTTCTCTATTTTAAGGAAATTAGGAATTGCTGCCTAGTTCTGTTTCCTACTTTGGAATACTGATTTTTATTTAATACTAGTTAATTGTAACATACTTTTGTGGCTATGAGTCACTTTCATATTTGGTTACTTTATTCCTAGACTTCAGCTGTAAGAATGACTCCCAGGAATACTCTGAAGTCCATTGTGCTGACTCACCCAGTGTGGTGACCTGAAGAATTGGGATCAGTGGGCCAGATCACTCCAGGAGTGTGCCTTACGGTATCTGGCACCAGAAGTGTGCAGGTGGTGGAGGAGTTAAAGTGAGACCAGAGCTACTCTGTGGAATTTTTCCAACAACATATATAAAATATTAAGGGGGAAATTTGTTTGTTTTGATGCTTAAGTTAAAATGAAAGTTCTCTTGTTACAGCAGTATACTGGAAAATGCAGCATTCATAATAAGTACAGCATGTATTTTTAAATGGGAACTATGCCAAGTAGAAATTACAAAAATTATTATGTTTTTAGGACACCAGTTGCAGCAGTACACAAATGGTGAGTATATCTATACCTCATATATGAAAAAAATGGTTAGAAATTAGTACAAATTTGACAGAAATTCTAAATTATTCCAGTCTTTACCAATGATGATTTGAAAAGATGAACAAAAGTTTTCTAAATTTACAAAAATAAATTTTTATTAACTCTGCTACAGGACTTTATCTTTTGCTATAGAAAATTGCATTACAAAATTATCATTGTCAACATATGAAGACAAATAAATGTAGCCAAACATTTTAGAGAAAAATGATCTAGACATATGAAGCAACAATTAATAAAAATATATTGCTTTACTGTATCTCATTATTTCATATTTTCATAAGCTTTCTATAATAAATACTTCGTTGTGGTTTCTCATTTATTTTTGTGCTTAATTTTAAACTCATCATTATTTACTAATTTTTTCTTCTAAAGAGCATAAAATTTTATAAACTTTGTGTTCCTCAGTGCCTAGATCTTCTCCTAGTTCTAGAAATGAAGAACTAAGCAATTAATAGCAACTAAGAAAGTATGAAATAAGCTGGATTCAGTAGTGTACTCCTGTAATCTCAGGAGCTCCAGAGGCTGAGGCAGGATGATCACAGATTCAAAGCTAGCCTCAGCAAAAGTAAGGCACTAAGCAACTCAGTGAGACCCTGTCTCTAAATAAAATAAAATATAGGGTTATGGATATGGCTCAGTGGTTTATTGCCCCTGAGTTCAAACCCCAGTACCAAAAAGAAAGAAAAAGGAAAAAAGGAAGAAAATATGAAATAAGATTAGATAAAGAGCAATTTGCCTAATATATAATAAAGCATCACCCAGACTTGTTGGAAATAACATTTTCAATAAATGGAGTTGGGACAATTAAGCATATGTGGGCAAAAAATTGGGCTCCTTACTTCACACTATACACAAAAATAAATTGTAGGTATGTCATAGATTTAAATGTGAAAATCAAAATTACAAATCTTTTATAAAATAATGTAGAATAAAATCTTCATAGGACTGGGGATATAGCTCAGTAATAGGTTATAGAAGACGAATAGAGTAGAGGAAGAAGATTGGGGGAGGGAAAAACAGAAAGAAAGGGAAGATCTGGGGATTGCAATGGAGCAAATTATGCTATATGCACTTATGAATATGTCAAATGAATCCCACTATTATTTATGACTATAATGTACCAAAAAATTGAGAACTAAGTTGAAATTTTCCTTTAAAAAACTATAATATATTGTTAATTATTGCTATCAAGGAACAATCTACTTCACTATAATGTTCAAAGCAAATTGCCTTACAAAGTATTAACATGCAGTTTTAGAATGTAGTACTAATTCTATTGCAATGAAAAGAAATGCTCAGAAATATGATTTTTTAAAAAAATAAGCACTAAATAAAGATGATTTTAAAAGAAAAAAGAATAATATCTTTATGACTTTAGAGTGGGGAATGATCTTTAAATAGGACTCAAAAAATCTACTAACCTTATAATAGACTAATAAATTTAACCTCATTAAAATTAAGAACATCTGATCATCAGAAAACACCATTGAAAGGCAAACACAAGAGAGAAAATATATATGGAGTACATGAAATTGTTTAAAACAGCATACCAGGAATACATTGACACAGAATACATTAAAAACAAAGAAAAATGGGCAAAAATCACTACACAAGAGAGGAAATTCAAATGCCCAATTAACAAAAATGTTCCCATTCTCCTTAATCATGGGAAAATGCACATAAAAACTACAGTGAGATGCTACCAACACCCAGAATGTTGAAAGATTTTAAGAAGGCATATACTCCTGGGTGTTGGATAAGGATGTAGAGCAAATAGGAATACTTTCCTAAAGCTGGTGGAAGTTGGTGGGAATGTAAATTAGTACAGTCATATGGAAAACAGTATGGAGTTTCCTCAACCAAATTAAAAATAGAACTACAATGTGATCTAGCAATGCCACTACTGGGTATATATATATATATATATATATATATATATATATATATATGAAATGAAACTGATGTCAAAAAGACATTTGCATTGCTATGTTCATTGTAGCCTTATTCACAATAGTCAAGAAATGGAAATAACCCAAATGTTCATCAACTGAGGAGTGGATAAAGAAAATGTGTCCGATGTGGTATAGTGGACTATTATTAAGCTATTAAAAAAAGGTAATCTGAAATTTTATGACAACATCGATAGATCTGATGATGATTAGGTTAAATCAAATATGACAGACATATAATGACAGGTACCTCGTGATCTAACTCATATGTCAAATCCGAAAATATAGAAGTTGAGAATTGAATCCTGGTCACTGGAGTCTAGGGAGGGGGTGAAGGGAATATTGAGCAATGGGTACTGAGTTAGAGTTAGAAGCAAGAATTTCTGGTGTGCTTTTGCACAGTAGGGGATGATAGATAATAATGTACTTATACTTTTTATATGGCTTGGATATGAGATGTCCCCATAGAAGTTCATGTGTTAATTCAGGGATGTTCATAAGTGGAATGATTACATTATGAGAGCTGTAATCTCATGAGTTAAAAGAATTTGGACTACTGGGTAGAAATTGTAGGCAGATGGGGTATGGCTGTAGCAAGCAGGTTCCTAGGGGCATGGCCTAGAGATTATAAGTAATCTTTTCATATTCTAAGTTGTTCTTGTCAGGTATTTTGATCATAGTGATGAAAAACTGAATAACAACTTCTGGAACAAATGATTTTGAAAAGTTTTACTGTAAAGAAATAATAATTATTTAGGGAGATAATATGTTTAACCTGATTTAAACATTGTATTATATGTAGATGTATTAAAACATAACATGGTAACCCTTTAATACTACAAATTTTATATTTTTATATAAGTTAAAATATAATTTAAATGTTTTTTAAAGGAAATATACATTGGCAAAACCATTTGGACAAATGTTTGAGAGCTAATTATGTTATTCAAATCCATAATAAACAATTTAATTCCCCAGTACATATTATGCTTCAGGACAATAAAATACCTGTTAAAGAATATTCATTGCAGCACTGTTGGTGATAGAACAAAACTAGAAACAACCCAAATTACCATCAGTTATATAATGCAATGTGTTTTTCATTGATAAATTATAGACTCAATTATATATCCATATAACAGTTTTAAATCTTAAAGGTATAATATTGAGGAAAGTACATAAGAGAATGTATACTGTGTGATTCTATTATAAAATAATAATTTGAAAAAACTAAGCTACATTGCTTAGGGATATATAATTTGATAAAGTTTTAAAGAAAAATTAAGGAAGTGATTATAATAAAATTCAGGATAATGGCTCCTACTGGATATAAGAATAACAGGAAAGAAATATAGAGGAATTTCTGGGTTTATAGGGAATTTTTTTGTCTTATCTTTCAAGAAACCACTACTTAATGCTATAGGTACTCTTAGGTATGTTATTCTGTTTCATCATAATTCTTAAAATATCTGATAAATAAAATAAAATCTCATATTAAATAAATGCCAATTTAGGAAAGAATACTCATTATATCTGCTAAAATGATAATAAAAACTTTACCGTGCCAATTTTTAATAACTCTTTGCACTTTATAAAAATACTGTTTAGTGTCCAATGAAGGAAAAATGTAATTGAATCCCAGAGTCTAGCTTTGTTGAATGTTTCCATTTTGGTAATGGATTGTCTATGATGATAAGTGCTAATAATATTGCCAAATTGATAAATGAAATAAAATATTTTATTTAAATAAGTTAAGGTTTTAATATTAAGGATCCAAATCTTTCAATTAGGGCCTTGACAATAATTTGGGAAAAAAGCAACAAAAAGTCAAACACTAGCAAATGTTTAAGAAAACAGAAGATATTTTAAATAATGAAAGTAACTATTAAGCATTCATTGGCATTTACCCAAAGTGCCATGAAAATTAGATCACTTCAGCTACTTTTCTGATTCTTCCCAAGTTAAGTGAATGACTACTCACATGTAGTTTAGTGTCCAATGAAGTTCTACTCACAAGTAGAACTCACCAAAGCTTATGTATTCATTTTATTCAAAAATGAAAACCATCTCTTCAAAACATCCTTGGCAAAACATTACAGGAAGAGGAAATGGAAAATAACAATGAAAACCAACAGTGGGAGGTAGGACACTAAAGGGGGGAAAATAATCAAAGAGGAAAACAAACCATGTTTAGTAACATAAATAAACAAATATGGCTGGAAGAACAACCCATATCTCAATAATAACCCTAAATGTTAATGGCTTAAACTCACCAATCAAGAGACACAGGCTAGTAGAATGGATCACAAAACAAGACCCAACAATATGCTGCCTACAGGAGACGCATTTGATAGGAAAAGACATACATAGGCTGAAGGTAAAAGGTTGGGAAAAATCATATCACTCATATGGACTTCGGAAACAAGCAGGAGTATCCATACTCATATCAAATAAAATAGATTTCAAGCCAAAGTTAATCAAAAGGGATAAAGAGGGACACTACATACTGCTCAAGGGAACCATACACCAACAAGACATAACAATCATAAATATATATGCCCCAAACAATGGTGCAGCTATGTTCATCAAACAAACTCTTCTCAAGTTCAAGAGTCTAATAGACCACCATACAATAATCATGGGAGACTTCAACACACCTCTATCACCACTGGACAGATCTTCCAAACAAAAGTTGAATAAGGAAACTATAGAACTCAATAACACAATTAATAACCTAGACTTAACTGACATATATAGAATATACCACCCAACATCAAGCAGTTACACTTTTTTCTCAGCTGCACATGGATCCTTCTCAAAAATAGATCATATATTATGTCACAGGGAAACTCTTAGACAATATAAAGGAGTAGAGATAATACCATGCATCCTATCTGATCATAATGGAATGGAACTGAAAATCAACGATAAAAGAAGGAAGGGAAAAGAATACATCACTTGGAGAATGAACAATAGGTTACTGAATGATCAATGGGTTATAGAAGACATCAAGGAAGAAATTAAAAAATTCTTAGAGATTAATGAAAACACAGACACAATATATCGGAATCTATGGGACACATTGAAAGCAGTTCTAAGAGGAAAATTCATTGCTTGGAGTTCATTCCTTAAAAAAAGAAAAAACCAACAAATAAATGATCTCATACTTCATCTCAAAATCCTAGAAAAAGAAGAGCAAAACAACAGCAAAAGAAGTAGAAGGCAAGAAATAATTAAAATCAGAGCTGAAATTAATGAAATCGAAACAAAAGAAACAATTGAAAAAATTGACAAAACTAAAAGTTGGTTCTTTGAAAAAATAAACAAAATCGACAGACCCTTAGCCATGCTAGCGAAGAGAAGAAGAGAGAGAACTCAAATTACTAACATACGGGATGAAAGAGGCAATATCACAACAGACACTTCAGAAATACAGAAGATAATCAAAAATTATTTTGAATCCTTATACTCCAATAAATTAGAAGATAGTGAAGGTATAGATAAATTTCTTAAGTCATATGATCTGCCCAGATTGAGTCAGGAGGATATAGACAACCTAAACAGACCAATATCAATTGAGGAAATAGAAGAAACCATCAAAAGACTACCAACTAAGAAAATCCCAGGACCGGATGGGTATACAGCAGAGTTTTACAAAACCTTTAAAGAGGAACTAATACCAATACTTTTCAAGCTACTTCGGGAAATAGAAAAAGAGGGAGAACTTCCAAATTCATTCTACGAGGCCAACATCACCCTGATACCTAAACCAGACAAAGACACTTCAAAGAAAGAAAACTACAGACCAATATCTCTAATGAACCTAGATGCAAAAATCCTCAGTAAAATTCTGGCCACTCGGATACAAAAACTTATCAAAAAAATTGTGCACCATGATCAAGTAGGATTCATCCCTGGGATGCAAGGCTGGTTCAATATACGGAAATCAATAAATGTTATTCACCACATCAATAGACTTAAAAATAAGAATCATATGATCATCTCGATAGATGCGGAAAAAGCATTCGACAAAGTACAGCATCCCTTTATGTTCAAAACTCTAGAAAAACTAGGGATAACAGGAACATACCTCAATATTGTAAAAGCAATCTATGCTAAGCCTCAGGCTAGCATCATTCTGAATGGAGAAAAATTGAAGGCATTCCCTCTAAAATCTGGAACAAGGCAGGGATGCCCTCTCTCACCACTTCTGTTCAACATAGTTCTCGAAACACTGGCCAGAGCAATTAGACAGACGAAAGAAATTAAAGGCATAAAAATAGGAAAAGAAGAACTTAAATTATCACTATTTGCAGATGACATGATTCTATACCTAGCAGACCCAAAAGGGTCTACAAAGAAACTATTAGAGCTAATAAATGAATTCAGCAAAGTGGCAGGATATAAAATCAACACGCATAAATCAAAGGCATTCCTGTATATCAGCGACAAATCCTCTGAAATGGAAATGAGGACAACCACTCCATTCACAATATCCTCAAAAAAAATAAAATACTTGGGAATCAACCTAACAAAAGAGGTGAAAGACTTATACAATGAAAACTACCGAACCCTGAAGAGAGAAATAGAAGAAGATCTTAGAAGATGGAAAAATATACCCTGTTCATGGATAGGCAGAACTAACATCATCAAAATGGCGATATTACCAAAAGTTCTCTATAGGTTTAATGCAATGCCAATCAAAATCCCAACGGCATTTCTTGTAGAAATAGAGAAAGCAATCATGAAATTCATATGGAAAAACAAAAGACCCAGAATAGCAAAAACAATGCTAAGCAGGAAGTGTGAATCAGGCGGTATAGCGATACCAGACTTCAAACTATACTACAGAGCAATAGTAACAAAAACAGCATGGTACTGGTACCAAAACAGGCGGGTGGACCAATGGTACAGAATAGAGGACACAGAAACCAATCCACAAAACTACAACTACCTTATATTTGATAAAGGGGCTAAAAGCATGCAATGGAGGAAGGATAGCATCTTCAACAAATGGTGCTGGGAAAACTGGAAATCCATATGCAACTAAATGAAACTGAATCCCTTTCTCTCGCCATGCACAAAAGTGAATTCAAAATGGATCAAGGAGCTTGATATCAAATCAGAGACACGCCGTCTGATAGAAGAAAAAGTTGGCTACGATCTACAGTCGGTGGGGTAGGGCTCCAAATTCCTCAATAGGACACCCATAGCACAAAAGTTAATAACTAGAATCAACAAATGGGACTTACTCAAACTAAAAAGTTTTTTCTCAGCAAAAGATACAATAAGAGAGGTAAATAGAGAGCCTACATCCTGGGAACAAATCTTTACTCCTCACACTTCAGATAGAGCCCTAATATTCAGAGTATACAAAGAACTCAAAAAATTAGACAATAAGAGAACAAACAACCCAATCAACAAATGGGCCAAGGACCTGAACAGACACTTCTCAGAGGAGGACATACAATCAATCAACAAGTACATGAAAAAATGCTCAACATCTCTAGCTGTCAGAGAAATGCAAATCAAAACCACCCTAAGATACCATCTCACTCCAGTTAGATTGGCAGCCATTATGAAGTCAAACAACAACAAGTGCTGGCGAGGATGTGGGGAAAAGGGTACACTTGTACATTGCTGGTGGGACTGCAAATTGGTGCAGCCAATTTGGAAAGCAGTATGGAGATTTCTTGGAAAGCTGGGAATGGAGCCACCATTTGACCCAGCTATTCCCCTTCTTGGTCTATTCCCTAAAGACCTAAAAAGAGCATGCTACAGGGACACTGCTACATCAATGTTCATAGCAGCACAATTCACAATAGCTAGACTGTGGAACCAACCTAGATGCCCTTCAATGGATGAATGGATAAAAAAAATGTGGCATTTATACACAATGGAGTATTACTCTGCATTAAAAAATGACAAAATCATAGAATTTACAGGGAAATGGATGGCATTAGAGCAGATTATGCTAAGTGAAGCTAGCCAATCCCTAAAAAACAAATGCCAAATGTCTTCTTTGATATAAGGAGAGTAACTAAGAACAGAGTAGGGTCGAAGAGCATGAGAAGAAGATTAATATTAAATAGGGATGAGAGGTGGGAGGGAAAGGGAGAGAGAAGGGAAAATGCATGGAAATGGAAGGAGACCCTCAGAGTTATACAAAAGTACATACAAGAGGAAGTGAGGGGAAGGGGAAAAATAATATAAGGGGGCAAACGAATGTCAGTAGAGGGAGCAGAGAGAGAAGAGGGGAGGGGAGGGGAGGGGAAGGGAGGGGAGGGGAGGGGGGATAGTAGAGGATAGGAAAGGCAGCAGAATACAACAGACACTAGTATGGCAATATGTAAATCAATGGATGTGTAACTGATGTGATTCTGCAATCTGTATATGGGGTTAAAATGGGAGCTCATAACCCACTTGAATCAAATTGTGAAATATGATATATCAAGAACTATGTAATGTTTTGAACAGCCAACAATAAAAAATTAAAAAAAAAATAAAAAAATATGTGGGAAAACAACAACAACAACAACAAAAAAAAAAACAACAAAAAGTATTCAATGACTTCTATGTATCCTGCATTCTTCTAAGTGCTACAGTTAGAGCAATGGACACATTGATGCTTTCCTACTTTTTCACACTGAGTTGGAAGAGAGAAGTAAACAAATAGTTAAATCATGTCAGACAGTGATAAGTGCTGTGAACATAAATAAGGCAGGGTGGAGGGCAGAGAGGATACAAACTCAGCAAGATGCACTGCTGAATGCTGGTCTCCATGTGGTCAGTTCACTGATTTGTGGAGTGGATGGGAAAAAATTCCTCAGAAAGTGAATGGGTTTCTCAATGCTGGACTCCTCCTCAGAATATTAGAAGCCTGGGCAATCTTGAGGTTTAGAGCAGCTATAGAATATGCAGATGGGGAATATTTCTGTGATCAAATCCCTCTTTTCCAGTTCAGGTGTTCCATTAAGTAGTTTCAAATCAGAGATCATGGGCCTCATTTATATGGTCACATAAAGTCACAAAATTCTTACGTTATGAGGAAAGCAGGTTAGAAGTCAGATCAAATGTTTGTTTTGTTATAATTCTCACTATTGAGACTCCTTCTAAGTCAAGCTGTTTTCTTGTTTCTGGCTGAAAAAGAATGGTACACTTGGACAGCGGACTGTTTTATAGTTGTTTCAGTCCTTCATATGCTAGAAAACTACTTCTCCAAATAGCATTCAGTAATCTTTATCTTTTGGTATGATGGGGCAGTAAGTTCAATGAGTAATGGACCTAGAACTTCCCCTCAAAATCATCAATAGGATCTCTTTGACAATGTACTCCTTTCTCCTAAAACTATAATATAGCAAACAAAAATATAAAAATTAACATAAGTATTTGAAAATCTAATTTAGCAGAGATCTCTGTAGCCCTAAGTTTAACCTTGATGTGGGGCTTTAGAGGTAATACATATACACATTTAATCACCTTTTAGATCTGATCTGCTTTTTAAGGACTATCCAGATTGGCATTCCCACATGGTCCCTGGATGTTTTCATAGCTCCACTTAATCTAAACTAAACTAAATTCTTCCAGATGAAATGAAATTTATGAATTAAATTAAATATGCTTTTTTCATACTAATGAAGACTTATTTTAGAAAATTATTTTTAAAAACTGCTAGTAATTAAGTAATTCTTGAATTCTTTAAAGATGACTAATATCTATTTTGTTAATTGTTACCCCCAAATCAACATTACTTGATTTCCCATTTAGCCACTGAGTTTGTTACAGGATATGGGTCTATGCTGAGCCAAGGCAGATGAAGTGTTCCTTTGTTGCGCTATTGTGATCATGACAGAAATATTTCAGACGTATTTCTCAGAGTAGCAGGGATGAGTTTATTAGAAGGGATAGGAAAAAGAAAAGGGGCATGCTCTCAAGGGAGATTGGGTACTCAGAGAGAAGGAGGGCACAACACTCTCACCCTTCAGTTTTAATGGGGGTCACAAGGTAGTTTCCACAGTCTCACCTTTTAACTTGACTGATAGTGAAATAAGAGTTTTGAGTTGAGACTAGAGTCTCTGTTTCACCGCTTTCTTTCTGGGTTCTTGTCTTGGAAATTTGAAGACTAAAATCCAACAATAAGAGAAGGGAAGAGTAAACAGAGTAGGATTTATTTGAGTGAGAAGAGACCGTGTGGGAGGGAAACTGATAGCTAGAAAATCCATTTTGGTGTGCTAGCCTAGGGATTCATATGGATTTTGAGTATGAGCACTGAACAAAATCTATGTTAAGGAAGCATTGAAAAAATACCAAAGCCATTGGTCAAAAATCTCTGTTAAACATGCAATGGAAAAGTGTTAAGGCTATTGGCTTGGTGCTTCAGTCTCTGAGTTTTAATTCTTCTTATAACTCCTATCTGGCTTCACCCCCACCTTCCATTTTCCCCCAGCTGCTCTGGAAGAAGAGTTGGCGGGAATGTTCCCACAAGTAAGACTCCTGGTCTTTACATATGAAAAAGGCCTTGAAGGGGCCCATTAATGTTTCTACCCTTATTCCCCTGATATGGTTCCTGCATTTGAACAAGACCTCAATTGCGGCCCATCCCTCTGATTCTTGATGCTTGATTGCTGCAGTCCAGCTGCAGCAAAATAACGGGGTGGGGGGGGGGGACGAGCAACTTGTGTACATTGATACAGCAGGAGTGGGAGCCGTTTATTGTAGGATAGGAGGGGTATATATACATTCCACACAGCTTATCTTAATTAACATAAACTAGATACAGCAGTCAACCAATAAGGAACTTCCACACTTAATGGCTCTCTGGCGTTACTTCACAAACCACTCCCTCTGGCAAAATTCCAGGCGCCATCTTGACTTGTTTACAGACCCTAACACTTGATTATCCTTATTCAATAGCATAGGAACTGTATTGATTGCCTGGAAGAGTGTACTAATACTTTTGTATAAGTACAAGTGGTGTGCGTGGTGTGTTGTTCAGAGTTTGGAGTTTTTAAGGAAATTGAGTCCCTCTGTTTTTGTCTCACTCTTCTACCCCCTTCATTGGTTTATTTCCCTTTTAATAGTCCTCAGAAAACTTTTCTTTGTGAGGGTCTTGATGTTTTGGTTGCCAGAATGATTGGGGGTTGTGACGTAGATTCTATGTAAGGGAGCTTCTAGGACACCTGGTAAGGTGTGACGTGATCTTGAAACAAGGGTTTTCTTAAGGGGATGTAATTATGTCTGGGTAGGTTTTGACATATCAAGCCCCCCATCTTCCAGGTGCTTGTCTGTTAGATAGGCTTAGGCTTCCTGTGGTTTTCAGTGACCTTTATTATCCTTTCCTTGCCCACCATTCATGTCTGATGAGCTACCTAACAAGTTTTTTTTTTTTCCCCAGAGCATTATGGTTATACATAGTAGTTGGGTTCATTTTGACAAAATCATACATACATGAAATTTGGTTTACTCCATTCAGTCTCCATTTCCTGCCCCCGTTTCTGTCCCTTCCTCCTTCACCCTATTCTCTTTACTGATTCAAGTTCATTTTTTGTATGGGAAATTTGTAATTCAATTTGAAATTTGTGGTTATAAATTTCAGTTAATATTATCTGTTGTGTGATTTTGAAAGTTATCAAGAATTTCCATAGTTAGCACCAATATTCTGAATGTTTATTGACGTCTGGGGATGATGGTGAGACTGTTCAAAGTGAAAGTTGGAACCCAAATGAGCTTTCCTGAATCAGATTATGGAAAGCACTCCATTGGGCAGTTGTATAGGTTGTTCACTGCAGATCTTTAGGGCGCTATTAACTTGTATATGGCTTCTTTGACTTGATCAGAATTCTTGCCCTGAGAAAGAAGCCTGCTGAGCTAGAAAGAAACCAAATAGCTGCAGTTTTCAACATAAGAATATATTTTTCAGCACTGGGGATATTCCCTGAAGTGTAGAAGATTGGGAACTCTGCAGGCCTGGGAAAACTGCAGGATCTGCCTATGCACAGCAGTTCCATGTTAGCACAGGTGAGCAGGTGATTTTTGCATAAATTGCTACAGCCTCTGGATAGTTTGCCCACATTGGTTCCCTATGGGCAGCCTCTATGGGATCATGTTCTCACACTTCAATACCTCCAAATGGCTCTTTAGTCCTCAGACAGATCTGCCTATAGGGGGGAAGAAATTTCCACTCAGAGCTTCTGCCAACAGACTGGGAGATGAACAACTGCGAGTGAGTAGATTAATTTGCAACCAAGAATCTGAAAATTTATCAGCTTGAAATTCAAGATTGTACTGTGAATTGAATTTCAGTCTTGCATTCTGCTCACACCTACAAATTAAAACTCTCAAGTAAGACATTTGAAGATAATAGAGAACAAAATCCATCTGAAAAGAAACAGATACTTTCCTTAGCCTTAGCATCTGGCATATTATGTTGGACTATGAATTTGGCTCTACATGTTCTTATATGCAGGAGAGGCACTGAAGTTATAGAGTTACTGGTGATAATAAAACATGTATATATTCATCTGTAACAAAAATAGCCTAAATTAATATGGCAGTAACAATCTATCCTATGTACAGCAGCCTCATAGGGCCCCACATGGGTCCACAAACCATCTAATTCTATCTATGTAAAAAAGACATTTAGAGAAATTAATCAATAATCAATCAAAATCTTTACACATATTCTTGGCTAGTCCTCTGTGGGGCAATTCCAAAGATGTTTGCAATAAGAAGAAAACATTGATTTACTAACAAGGTGAAGACATTGTGGGATTGGAATGGGCATTGTGAACTAGATTGTTAAATAACCTCGATTTCTCAGGTGAAGAAACTGAGACTTGGAGAAGTTAAAACAATAACAAGAAGGAGAACACACCAGGAATTATCAGAAGATATGAGAAGAATGATAAAAGTGTAAAATGGGCTGGGAGAATGAACCCTAAACCCAGATCTTTCTTGAAGTACTTTAAATCCTCTAAGAATATTTCAAAAAAAAATAATTAGGATGCTGGTTAATTTTTAAAGATGCAAATAAATGACAGAAGATAATTATTAAGCATATTACCATCACATTTAAGTGGTCAATAAGAAGTTCATTTTAAGAGTTTAAATTTTTAAAATAGGCTATCAATTGCACAAAACAATAAAATATAAAAGACTAGAAAGAGTCAGCTTTGGAAGAGAGGAAATTTAGAAATTGAGAACCGTGTCACTTAGCATAAGATTGAGAGCAAGTGACATTCTAATTAAAGCCTTCATTAGAATAAATGAATTTGATATCCACACAACTATCTCCATATTGCTGCAGCTCTGCAGGTATGTAAGGAGAGAACTTCACAAAGGAATGAAAAGGAAGAGATAATTGCACTAATTGCTATTAAGATCAGGCTTGGGAGACTGACAGAGAAAGAGACAGAGAGGCAAAAGATGAGAATAGGATGGAAACCATAGGGCTGGATTTTATGGATTCATGTAAAATCCCACTAAGAAAATAAGAATCTCTTTCTCCATGAGTGTTGAGGGTTTCATGTCATTAAAAAAAAGTCAGGTAAGGTAAGAATGCTGAACAACAACAACTGTCTTCCTGCATCATAAAAATGAATGAGCTATGGGCTAAAGGATGGCTGATTTCAATGTTTCCTGCCTTGTCCAGAGACTTCTGATTTCCTTCTATTCTTAACAAAATCTCTAGTTCTTCTAGAAAAGATAACACTACCATATTTTCATAAATGGGGAGAAATGGAAAAGTCCTGGGAAGGATTAGCATGAACTGAGAACATCTTTTGATAATGCTGATTTGAAACTCCTCTTTCTGTGAGCCTCATTCCCAAGCTCACACTTTAACACCTTAATCTCAGGCCAGGAATCTGTAGAGGCAGACCAAAATTACTGATGGAACTGTTTCTATCAAGTCATATTATGATTTGAAATTAGCCTGTTCATACAAATGATAGCTACCTTCTCAGGGTCTCTCAAGCTAAAAGGAAGGCTCCCTGGAAATTCTGAGTGGGAAAAGAGGAAGTAGATGTTCTGAATGAAATAAGGAGAGAATATTATTTTATAGGAGGAGTTTGTCTATAATATCAAGTCATGAAACTGATGCTCTTTTCAATCATTGGATGCATATTTGAAATAAGTACAGGTTATTTCCTAAGAAAGTAGTTAGGACAATACTCATCTAGTTAGGCAAGTAGGTAGAAAAGTGTTCTCATGCTTGAGATTCATATAAAAGAATTGATCTCAGACAATGACAGAATTAAAGTCATTGCTTTTCATACATTTTTCTTCCCTTATAGAAGTTAGCCTAGGAAGGAAAGAAGTTTGATATTATAACTTACGGATTAAAAAAAAAATCAGCAATTTGATTTTGGTTATCGTTCCAGCAAAGATGTGGAGGACATTTTTAACTCTGAATCTACAATTGGCAGAGAGCCTCAGATGAAAAATTAAGTACATGCTCATGCATTTTAAAGTCTAGGATGTTTATTGAGAGTTATGTGCAAAGTACTAATAAGTACTAGCAAAGTACTAGGTAAGCTACTAGTGCCTTAAGAGATGAAAGTGTAAGAAAGCAGAAAATGTATTTTTAAAAGTGGAATTACCAACTGTGTGTTTTATGCCTCACACATTCTTGCAAGAGATAGGTCTGTATAAGAAAAATAAAGAGACAGACCACTATATGTTAACTGCTCAAAAAATCAATCAAGAGTTCCTAACTTGAAGAAGTTATAGACATCTAGATTGTATGGGGCAGTGAAGACTTTCCTTCACCCCTTAATTCATAAGAGGAAGAAATTTGAAAGGAATAAATGATAAACAGTGATCCTAAGGCCTCTTTGCAAATAACATAAATGAGCTACAATGAGCTTATTAAATGAAACTTGAAGGGATAATTAATCATTAGTGTCTAAGGAACATGAGATCTTGGGATATAGAAACAAGAGGAGGAGATCCCTTGCTATGCAGACACAACTTCCTCAGTGGACTTCACTGTCAGAGTGCACATAGCTTCTCCTTATCATTGCTTTCTGTGGGACACCTTTATTATTCTCTTCTCTTTGCCCAATGACTTCTTTTCTCTGTGTGTATGAGGCCAACGTTGTCTTCCTCGCCCAACCCTACATCATTTCCTGGTTCAGAGCCTAGTAGAGAATAACTAGTTTTCATCTCTGTAAGTGGCTCAGATTGTTCAGATTCCCCTCAGGCAATGGACAAGTTTGGGTTATGGAATTTAAATAAGAGTTCAGGGTTCAACCACTTGGGTGGGCGGGCGGGTCTTAGACTGGAGAAGTAATCAGAAAACATGTCAACCTCAAGAGGAAGTTAGCAAACTGTATCACATGACATCATCATCCAGTTTTCACATTGCCCTATTTTCTCAAGCTAAATACACTTTAGAAAATGTCATAGACTTATTTCCCTTCACAGTTTCGTAAGGAAGGCACTTTATCCATGTATATAAAAAGATGTACTTAAAGTTAATGGTCAGATTTGTAACTCTTATTATATCAACCCTTATTTGAGAACAGCACATTTAGTTTCCATTTCTTTGCATTTCAGTACTGGAGAAGAAAATATAAATTTCTCTGACAGATATTATATCACTGCATGCAGTGTTTTTTTTTTTTTTTTTGCTAAGAAAGAGCTGTCAACTAAGGGACTGAAAATCTAAGGCCTGATTGCCCTAGGGGGGGACTGTATCCTCATTCTTGCCAATGCTGATACACAGTACTACTCTTAAAACCTATTGTTAAAGATGGTAGAGTCACTGTCGGCATGGGTCTCTGAGTGTCTGTTGGATTAGGAGCAGAAAACATTCTGCTATAGAAAATAGCTTAAACATATTTCTAAAAATTTACTATTCTCCAAAGCAAGAAAAGAATCATAACATACAATACACTTAGCTGAAGTGAGAATTTGTCCTAAAATCATATTAAAGTATAAATCAGTGTAAAACCCATGAAAACTGTGTGCTAGTGGCCAGAGAGGGATAAAAAGCTCGCTATGGAATGTAAATCAACTTCATCACTAAACACGGTGTAGTTCAGCAGGCATTATGTTTTCATAAGAAGACTATTTAGGAATGGAAGCAATGTGTTGGTTTACATTCTGACACATTTACCTGAATTTGCCATGGATCAGTACTTTGAGTAACCTTATATAAATGACACATATTAGAAAGTAGGCGTATTTTATTCTTTAAGCCAAAGTAACATATGGACATACTAAACAAATGAACAAAGCAGTACAGAAAGGCATAGAATGAACAGCAAATTTTCTTTTCTCCTCCATCCCCTAGTTCACTCAAATCCTTCTCCTCAAATTGATCACTGTAAGCAGATTGTGGTGTATCCAATCAGAAAGTGTTGTAAGTACATTTGCACAAATAAATATACACTTTAAAAATGTACACAAAATTGTGGCATACTCACTCTTGGGTACTTTTCTTTTTTCATTCATTTATATTTCTAAGAAACATTTACATATTAGCAAATAGAGATCCTTGTCATCCTTGAAGTGTGTAGTATGTACAAATATTACATCATAATGTATGTATCATAATGTGACTAACTAGTTTTCCATTTGTGGGTATGTACCATGTTTTAAATTTGTTTTTGCTATTACAAACAATATTACAAGGGATAGAATAATATATACATAATTTTGTGTACTTTTGATGGTATGCAACACCAAGTCTCGGTGTCAAAGGGAATATATATATATATATATATATATATATATATATATATATATATATATAATCTTCACAGCTATTGCCAAATGCCCTTCAAAAAGGTGGTGCCCATACATATTCCTTACCAAATGAATATGAGAGTACTTCTACCTCTTCCTGGGAGCTGATGGTTATTGAACAGTAACATTTAGCCAGTCCATAAGTGAATAACGTTTAGATTTGAACTGCCTAATTTAAGAGTGTAAGTGCACATTTTTTCCCCAAAGAACTCTTGGAGGACCAGACCAAGTAAGTAAATTGTTAGAAGAATGTCCAAGGAAATGAATTGAGAACTGGAAAACCATTGGGAAAAATCAAACTTTCTCTTTCATCAACTTAACAGTTCTTGTTTCTGTTTCTCTTTGCATGCTTGCATTCTCTCCTCCTCCCCACTGCCCTCTTTCCCTTTTCTCTCCTCTCCTCTTCTACTAGTTTTTTTTTCTGTTGAACTAAGCATAAGGCAAACATGATGATGCCCCAGAGTACCAAAATTCAAGCAAGATGGAATATCTGATATTCTGATTTTAGATCCCCAAGAGTAAGAAGATGATTTGGTCCAGTTGGTCAAGGGGGCCACAGAGTATCTATATGGACATCATTCTGCTTACTATGGTTTCAGGGTTAAAAATAAAGGGAGAAAGTAGTGGATAGAAAAATACTTGAAATGCCATCTTATCCATGGCAGGGATTTCCTACCATGGTCATTTACAATGCTGACTCATCACTTAGGATTGCTCTGCCTCTTAAATATCAATCTTCCATATTCCAGTGTCTATCACAGCTTATCTCCCTAGCTTTTCACTTCATTATTACCATTGCAAATATTTTCTTCAAATTTATTGACTTCATATTATTTGAAGTCTTCTTCCTTCTTCTTCCTTCCCATCTATCATTTTCTTCCACTATATCTCTTGTTCAACCTATAAAAATACTCACCCCTTTTGTCTAAATAATTTTCACATGACAACTGTGAATTAATTCAACTATCATCTTTTTTTCTGCTGTGCAACTTGTTTCTGAGAGCTGCTAGAAAAAGTCCTCAAAGCAAATGGATTATTTAAAGCATGAAAGTTTTAAAACTACTGCAAGATGTTCAACACTGCTTGACAATCCTGTGTCTTATCCTTGTTCGTGTTCCTTCTTTATGCCAGACTCTCAGCCTCTGCTTGAGTGTCTGACTCCAGAAAACCCCCACTATGCTACGAAATGATCTCTCATAAGCATAAACCCACTCATGTCATTTCCCCTGCCTAAATGCATCTAAGGGCTCATTTCCACACTGATGCACGAAGTCAAACATCCTCTGCCTTTTGTTCAAGGCCCCTCATGCAGTAGTTTTTGCTTACCTCTCATCACATCCCACATCTCCATATGTACCCCATATTCCAGCCAAATCAGCAACCGAGAGATCTCAGGAGGCACCAGGCTCTCACATCACCCTGTCTTTGCACATCCTATTTAATCTTGTTGAATGTCATATCTTCCTTGTTCTGCTTAATGAGCACCTCCTTATCCTCTCTATTCTGTTCGAATATAACCTCCTCTGAGAAACCTTGCCTACTTCCCCTCTACTCCCACCCTTTACCTTACCTTATAAGAGTTAGGTTCCTTTTTTCCCTTTGTTTATTTTTCTGCCCCCTCCGGAGCCCCAGTCCTACAACTCTGCACCCCAGAGCAGAAATTTTATGTCTGAAAAACTGAAAATCACAGCTGCCTTATAATAAACACTCAATAAGTGTTTACAGGATGAATGGACAGATGGGCTTATAATATGAAGAACAGGACATTCAGTTTAGTAATCAGGGGACTGGAAGAGAAGTGGGGATGTCTATTACTCGGTATTCTGCTCTCCTCTTTGGTAATTTCACTAAAAACAATAACCTAAAACCAGCAACAAAAATGTCTCAATTCTCTTAATAAAGAAAATATTCTCAAGTTAATTTCCTTCAACACAACTTCAAACAAACAAAACAAATAAACATTGTTTTAGTATTTGCATGTATCACATGGGGTTGAACTGTGGTGTCCTTCCTCTCTGCCTTCCATTCCCAATGAGGAAGTGGAGGAAATACGCTGATGTTTTGTTCAAGTGAAAATCAATAACCATGTATCATTACCTACATCATTACCTACAGAAACTGACTTTTTCAGGCTGGCAGGCTGCTACTGCAATGCCTGGAAGTACAGAGAAAGTCTATTAACCAGCTCAGGATTGCTCAGAGCCCCAGGGAAGCAAAAGTGCAAAACTAGATGCAAAGGTACCAATGGGCCAGTGTTTCACTAGCACCTGGAATGTTTGTTAAAACTGTTGATGACCGGGTTCCACCTCAATCCTACTAAATCAGGATCTCTGGGGAAAGATACCATGAATCTGATTTTAACAAGCTCCATTAATTTGCAGCACTAATTCAGACATGACAACCTGCACAGCTGCTCAGAGAAGGGGAAGGGTGTCAGTGTGGAGAGGGGTATATCAGGCTACACAAACACTACAGCCCTTTAAAAAAAATCACATCCCAAGTTTTACTTCCCTGACTTTGACCCCCCCACACCCCCACCCCATGCTCACAAGTGCTCTCAGGAAATTTAGCTTCCTTGTAGCTACAGCACTGGAGAAACCTGCAGAGACAGCCAGTCTGGACTGTGCTTCTTTTTACTATGTTGCATCTCATTGCAAATTAACAAATTACCATGGTTGTTCTTGTTTAATACTTTGTGAGCTTTTTCCTTGAATTGGGACTCTGAATCTGATCAATTATTTAATAATTCTTTGAAATATATTGAGCTTCTGAACATGTTGGATTACCATGCTGAGGATCTTTCTTTAGGAATATTTCTGGTCTCCTTTTCCAATCCCTTCTCCCCTGCCCCAATTGTCTCATCTTTCTAAAACATTCATAAGTTTATCATGGTTTTGTTAGGTAGGAGTTCAGAGATGCCAAGATGGTGGAGGCAGAGTACAAGAAAGATGCCTCTGGAGGACAAGACAGAGAGGGGAGTCACCTGTTTATGATAAGTCCTGTTACCATGACAATCCCCATCCAGCAGTATTCTAATGGGGGGAGGGGAGTTGGACAATATTCTAATCGGGTATCACAAGGTGACCAATGGAGCAAATGGGGTAAGGTCTTCAATCTGGTTCCTATTAGAAAGAGAACGTTTCATAGCTCAGCATATATGACACTGGCCTTTAGCCTCTTTTTCTCCCTCAGCCCACCACAGGTAGTCTACCTTACAGAGTGGTACTCTCACCTTCACCTTCAGTAAATCTGTACTTTTCCTGTTACTTGTTTGTGTCTTGCTCAATTCATTGTTTGGAATACCCAGGACCAGGACCTAAACTGAACTCTTCAATGGTAACAGTTTTATCTGAAGAAATCACACACTAATAAAATATCTAGCTGAGTTCTCATTTTGGTCAAGTAAGTGTTAAAAAAAAAAGATGACTCTTGAAGAGACTGGAAGACACATGTGGCTTCCATCTTTCCTATGGGGGTAAAGCCAACCTGAAATAAAAATTTTCAACCAGAGGTGATTTTGACCACAAGGGGACATTTTGCAATGTCTGGTGACATTTTGGGTTGTCAAAACTGAAAGATACTCATGGCGTCTAGTGGATAGAGGGCAGGGATGCTCTTAAATGTTTGTTACAATGCATATGACAGATCCCTACAGAAAGAATTATCCAGTACAATGGTATATGGGAAAGGAACCCTGTGTGTTTTCTGCTCAACTTTTAAGCTTCTCTAAAAACAAACAAACAAACAACAACAACAAAAAAAACATCTAGACTATTTAAAAAATTACCTAGCCTCAAATGTCAGTAGTTCCAAATTTGAGAAACCTTACCTTGAGGAAGTCACAATTTTTATGCCAATGCTAGACATTTATTGTACAGGATAGTAATTTTGCATATATTGCTTCCAAAGTGAGTGCATCTTTTTTGTTTTCAAATGAAAATATGATGTTATAATTGAATACCATATGCTCCATGATGTCATCCTTAGGATGAAGTCACTTAGCTACACTGAAATATAAGCTGTGCTGAGGGGAGAATTGAATTCACTTTTTTAAAAAAAACACACTTATGTCAATTGAAATAGATTAAATTAGAAGTATGAGATGAGAAATTTGGTATTAAATTTTGATTATGATGGGAATGACCTACTTTGTAAGGGGTTTCATTTTGGATTTCCAGAATCTGTGTTTCCCTCAGCACATGAGTCTTCCATACTCACGCATCTTGTAGGCCATATGGTGCTCTTTTGGAATAACTTCCATTTGATTTTATCCCTTCTTTAGAAGTATTTCTTTTATTTTCACCCTGTCAAAAACTGCTGATATCCTTGAAGATGAGTCTTTTGTCCAAATACTCTTCTTGCTAATGATCTGTGATAATTCTATTATGACTCTTATCCAAATTATATGTATTCTGGAAAAAAAAACAACAAGACCTGTTGGTGATGTTTAAAAATCATTTCATGCTATTTGGATAAATTAAAGAACCCATTCTTCATTTGAGCTGAGGATGTCAATAGTTACCTTATGGGGAATGTCAGCAGGCTTCCTTTGGGCAGGGTTGTGTGGTAGAGAAAATGGACAAGCAGAGATATGAGTTAGTCATTTGGGATAGGAGAATACAAAGGCCACATCTTAGGGAGTTAGGGAAGAAATATCACAGGACTATGGGAAAAAGTTACTTTTGTTACTTATGCACAGTAACAAGGTACCATGTTCTTTTGGGAGTATAAAAAACTCAATTCTTATGTTAGACTGTCAAAAAAGACATTTACGTAGGATTATTATTTTGGTTGCCCAATCAAGGGAAAGAATTTCAGTTTATTTTGTAACATGTCACCTATGTCTTCAGTGGTTCAATAATAAGAAGGATAAGAGAAAATGGCCACCTCTTACAAGGACACAGCCTTGGTGAAATTTAACTATCTGTTACTATGGAAAGATGCCAACAAGACAGCAGGAGAGAATCAAGATTAATTAAATTCAATTAAGGAATGGAATTCATTGTACCAAAAAAGAACCTGGTCATTTCCCAGAAAGCCAGCACTTCCCTGTGATTTTTAGTTTTCCATCCTCTGGCCTCCCTTGGATGTGATTTTTCAGTTTCAGCCTATGTTCATTGCTGATGAGGCTGGGCTGAAGCCATCTACTCTGTTTCTGGTAGGGTGCCCCACCTTTGAATTATACATTATATTTGCCTAAGACCTTTCCACCATTGCATCTGCCCCAGAAAGCCACACACAGTGAAATTCCTCATTGGAAAATTGCTTCTTGATGGAAGTGCCATCAGAGTCATTATCTGCAGGATGACATCTTCTCCAATGTTTAGTTTCCTATGAGTGGAAGAGCTTTCCTAGTTGATGGCTTGGTACCACCTGCATGAAGCCAGGCAGCCTATAAGCCAATTTCAATAAGCCATTGCAGAAAAAAAATTAAAAACCTCCACAAATCCGAGATCCTGGAAAATTGAAAATCAATTTAAATCTTTACTGCAATGGCTCACTACAGTGTCAAAAAGGGTTTACATCCATATCAAACAGAAGAGAATTTCCAAGACCATTTCCCCGTCTCTCTCCAATTATCTAATCAGGGACACAAGCTGTTGGGAAATTTCCTTTCACCAACCCCCAATGCTGTAACTGAACCATGTCCATGTTAGGCTGGATGTCTCCTACTATTTTACTTGAGCTCTTAAAAAATAAATGTTGTTCTTCCATTCTAAAACAGATCCATCTAAACTTTCAATGTCTCTTTCAATTCTCTTTTCTAGAGACTACATGGGTCAACAAAATTAAATGCCCAAACATCTTCTAAGCAATGAAGACTTACTCCTTTTGAAAGTGATTTGAAAGACAAAAGTTTAATGAATCCATATTTCCTTTATAAAATAACATGCTTGTGCACAGTAACAAGGCACCATGTTGTTCTTTTGGGAGGATAAAAAACTCAATTCTTATGTCAGACTGTCAAAAAGACATATACGTAGGATTATTATTTTGGTTGCCCAATCAAGGGAAAGAATTTCAGCAAGTTCCCTAGAAAGAATTATTTCATCCTATAAACAGGTTCTCGGAATGTTCTGATTGATACTGAATGTAAAAGCTGTAAAATTGATCCCTTTCTTGATGTCTTAAAGAAACTGATATCTAAGAAGAAATACAGGCATATCTACAGGTTTCTTTCAAAAAAGAACCTTTTTACAAATCTTCACTTAGCCCTGCAAATGAGTTAACCCTGCAAATAAGGAAATATTTCTCCTGAGCAAAATGTTCATTTAAACCTTTAGGGAATCATCCTGTAGGCCCTTTTCATATCAGAGGCAGTCCTAAGCTGGTTTGGTTTTAAAGGTAATCATCAGAACCCAGAAGTGGAAGTAGATGACGGAAAGTATTTTGTCTGGTTAAGTGTCAAGAAGAACAGAGTGCCATGTAAATGTGTGTGCACATATGTGTGCATACATGTGTACTTGTGTAAATATATACTGCCTCCTATATTTATGATGAAGAAGTCATATAATTTTATAGATGTATCTTATTTGTTGAACTGTGTTTTTCATTCCCATAATTGTATTAAAAGTAATTTAAAGTTAGGGTAAATCTTGTCTGGCATTGCAGAATCAACCTATTGATCCAGGAATAATTTTCTACATAGAAGAGTATGTGGCTTTATAAACCCTTTACCCTTAAAAATAACACAAGTCTTAAATGCTAAATTAAGTGATACATTCGAGGCCATAGTGTAGCCAGGATTTGAGAACAAATTGAATTAGTCCTGGAAAGAGGAGAGACAAACTTGGCCTTGAAAAATGAGCCAGGAGAGAACTAAGGACTTAAAGATAGCTTTACTTTAGGTATTTTCCATTTTTTAAACTGAAGAAATATAACCAAATATTTTAAAATTTTATGTTTGCATATGTATGCATTTTCATGAATATATAATTTCTTTTAAAAAAATATTTATTTTTTAGTTGTAGTTGGACACAATACCTTCATTTTATTTATTTTTATGTGGTGCTAAGGATTGAACTCAGGGCCTTGCACATGCTAGGTGAGCGTTCTACTGCTGAGATACAACCTCAGCCCCATAATTTCTTTTATAATGGGGGAAAAAAGTCTAAATCATTCTTCAGACAACAGAAATTGAGATCAAGCGCTGCATTCAGTAGTAGGGTTGCCCGTTTTCAAACCCTAGTACCCTCAATCAGGCTGTTACAACACCCTCCAGCAAGTTGCTGTACCACTTTGGTCTCAGTTTCTTTGTTTCTGCCCATCTGGGATATTACTATAACCTACCTCCTAGTGTTGTAGGAAGTGTGTGAGCACATGTAGAACACTTGGGAAAGTATCTTCATAAAGATCCCCTTGACACATCCGCAAGGGCTAAGGAGCAGTGCTGAGAGCCATAGCCAAGTAGGAATGGCGCATGGCAATTTCCTTGTCAGCCTACCCAATGTTGCTTAGAGGGAGGACTCTCCATTGTGGAAATGGGCTTGCCTTGGACCCAGGTCATTTGCAGTGACATTGCATGAATGTTTGAGAGTTTTGGTTGAAAGGTGACCCTGCTCAGGGATTAGGGTGGATCCGGCTTAGGGTGGATCCTGCTGGGAATAGGGCGGTTCCAGGTTTAGGGTGGATCCTGCTGGTTTAGGGTGTATCCTGCTGCCTCAGGCACCCACTCCTGGAGTTCCCTTGAGTTCTCTCAGAATTCTGAGAGAATTGGTATGAGAGCCCGGTGGAGAGGGTGTATTTTCCCAGAACGTGCGTGTAGAGTGCCGGTGACAGTTCGGGAATAAAGAGCTGCTGTTTGAATCTACAAGGCTTTTGTGGTGGCCCGGTTATTTTGTGTCCAGCCAGACTGCAGCAGAGCGGGAAGAGGAGGAATCACTTATGACAATCCTAGCAACAGTCCAACTGAACCTTTCTTCTCCTCCTCCTCCTCCTCCTGCTTCTCCTCCTCCTCCTCTTGCTGCTGCTCCTCCTCCTCCTCTCCCTCCTCCTCCTCCTATTGCTCCTCCTCCTCTCCCTCCTCCTCCTCCTCTCCCTCCTCCTCCTCCTCTCCCTCCTCCTCCTCCTCTTGATCCTCCTCTTTCTCCTCCTCCTCCTCCTCCTCTTGCTCCTCCTCTTTCTCCTCCTCCTCCTCTTGCTCCTCCTCCTCCTCCTCCTCCTCCTCCTCCTCCTCCTCTCCCTCCTCCTCCTCCTCTCCCTCCTCCTCCTCTTGCTCCTCCTCCTCCTCTTGCTGCTCCTCCTCCTCCTCCTCCTCTCCCTCCTCCTCCTCCTCTCCCTCCTCCTCCTCCTCTTGCTCCTCCTCCTCCTCCTCTCCCTCCTCCTCCTCCTCTTGCTCCTCCTCCTCTCCCTCTCCCTCCTCCTCCTCTTCTCCCTCCTCCTCCTTTCCCTCCTCATTTTCCTCCTCCTCCTCCTCCTCCTCCTCCTTTTGCTCCTCCTCCTCCTCTTTCTTTTCTTTCTTTTCCTTCGGTGCTGGGGATTGAACCAGGCATGCAAAGCAAGCACTCTACCAACTGAGCTACATCCCCAGCACCCATTTTTCTTTTTCTTAATGCCAGTATTTGCAGATAATTGATAAATTATTTGAAAGAAATCAAGACTTTAATTTCTAGATCTATTTGCTAAATTATCAGATCATATAAATTTTATGTTTATTAGTGCTCATAGAGATGTTATAAAGATTCAACATGTCTAGGTATAATTCCAGTCCCATATGTTTCCAATGAAGAAGTTTTATCATTCATAGATATCTCCTAGTTTGTTGAACTAGGTTTTTTTTTCTTTTCCATTAAGTATTATAAACACTTTAAAGTTAGGGTAAATCTTGGCTGGTATTGCAAAATCAGCCTATTGATCCAGGAACAATTTTCTACATAATACACTATTTTTTATTGTTATTATTAATTATAGGAGCATTTATTTTTTATTCCAATGACAAAAGGAATACAGGCATTCCCTGGCTTGTGATAGTTTAACTTACAAGTTTTCAACTTGACAGTGGTGTGACAGTGATAAGCATTCAGTAGAAACCACACTTCAAATTTTGAATTTTTATTTTCCCCTGTGCTAATGATATATACCCCATCTATGTATGCTATATCAAAGTGCATAAATGCTTTCTACTGTCTCGACCCCTTGCCCGCAAGGAAGACGCAACTCAGGAATCTTCTTTCAGCAGTTTATTCAGGCCCTTGATATTTCTTCTTCTCCCTCTCGGCTGCCCCTCCCAGCCTTAATAAAGCATCTCAAGCCCCAATGCGAAGCTGCCACGTGGAGCTTTCTCATAGGGTGGTGAAAAACCATGCACCAACTCTCCCAAATAAGGAGTTGTTTGTCACAGACCACAGCGGAGCCAGCGCCATCTTGTAATGGCGACCATAGTCTGCACAAATGGCAGAAGCGGCTCACCACAGTTCCCCCTTTCTGTTTTCTTAAAACAATACAGGCGAGAGTAGAGGTCCTATCCCACTGTGCAGAAGTGGCTGCATAGTATGGCTCAGTCCTAAGGAGGGCCCTTCCCCAGATCTGAGGCCATATCAGCCGACGCCTTTTTTCGTGGGGCGGGGCGTGGACGTGTCTAACCCGCATGCAATAGGACATGCTCTCCTTGAGGTCCACATCAAGGATCACTCAAGTGCAGTGCCTTGCCTCGCATCCTGTATCGTGACGATGGTGGATGAAGAGGGGATAGCTGAGGCTGAACTGTGGCTGTTTATAACGACAAACAAGTTGACAGCACCCTGAAAGAAAGGCACGGACTTTAAGGCGATAGAAAAGCACTAGTGTGGAAACCCATCTGCGTGCAATGGTAACAAGACCTGCAGAGTGCAAGGGCTATCCAGCACTGGGAGAGCATAAGGAAGAGGGCACGCCAATCCCAGTGCAATGTAAAATTAACTTGGGGTGCAATGGCCATGCCCAGAAATCACTGTTTAAGATGTGCAAGCCAGATTTGTGGAGAAATGCCATTTTCTAAGGCCGCAAGAGCCTGTACAATCATAGCCTTTTCTTGTGCATGGTGAGTTTTAAGGTGACAGAGAAGCCACAAACAAAGTACAACACCGAAGCAACACATTGCCCCAAAAATGCCCACTCCCACCCATTCCTTAAAAAAGGAAAAGGCAGAGGATAGCCAACTGGTGAATTGACCCAAAGTCACTGGTTCGACATGGGTACTATTCAAAACAGCAATCTGAGTTAGTTGAGACTGGATCAAGTTTTCTGCTTCCATGGACCAGGTTCCGGATAGATATTCCCCGATGATGCGGGAGGCATTTCTGGAATCATAAAATCTGACAGAGGTTATACATAAATGTGCACGTTGATCAATACAACCCAAATGTACTAGGTCAGACAATTCCTCAACTTGAGCTTGAAGCAGATCTATCCTTTGATTAGCAGCCAAAATCCCAGATAGAATGTGTTGATTAATTCTACTTTGAGATTCAAGTATGGTAGATGTTTGTTGAATAACCTGATTAATAGTGGCAGCAGTTTGAACCTGGCTGGCTATGGCTATTCCAGCTGTAACTGCTGCAGCAGCAGACACTGCCACAGCTGTCACTATAGCTGCCGTAATTCCAAAATCTCTACGGGCTCTAATCAGTTCAACAATAGGAAAAGACTCTGGATCTGCAGTAACCGGGATCGGGACAAAGGTTGGAATTTTCATAACCACTGCCGTAGTCCAGGAGCCATTCCAACACTCAGACAAATAACAGGTGATATTAGAACAATTAAGCATCCCCTGTAATGTAACATTAGCCAAAAGAAACAGGAACGGAGATTGGAGACAGACTGCTGCGGAGGGTAATGTAGCATTAAACAATTGTGAATTGTGTGAAGTAATTTTAAGTCTCCTACCTCGCTCCGAGTCTTGGGTACTGCCAGAGACATTAAACAGCCAACTTTGGACTCCTAATATTTCCCTGGGGAAACACAAGCGCGGACTAGACTAGCCCAATCTGAGGGAGTCATGCAAAATCTAGACAGACTCTCCACCTGAGTTAGTGTGAAGGCGGCATCCACCCCATAAGTACGCACAGACTCCGCCAGGGTCTTCACAATTTTAAAATCTAAGGGTTCATGGAATCTTCCCCTATTGTCATCCTGAAAAACCGGATAAGCAAGACCCATCTCAGCGTTAACAGCCCTCCATGTTTGGGCATGGAAAGCTCTCCCCGAAACACCCCCACCATACGGCGGTGGATCCGGGGGATCGCTTTTCTTGAGCCCCTGTTTATTTCTGTTCCCTTCTCCTATAGCTAAACTCTCTAGCTGATGAGACAGCCTCCCGAGCTCTTCCTCCTCATCCTCCTCTTCCTCTGACCCACTTTCACATGGGGGTGTGCGCAGCGTACTGAGATCTGGATACAATCGTCTCCTCCCCTGTTTCACGCTCCGCACACTCCCATCCTCCTGAGGCACCTCACTTCCTGCCGTCTGTCTCCGATTTCTCCTCATGTAAGTGCTCTAGAACTTCCTGTCCTTTAGTAAGTGCTTCCTGACATCTGCCATCTGTAAGGCAACTACGGACCATTTTCCAAAGGGGTATCACCCCACCCTCTAATATACCCTGCTCAGAAGCAAAGTCAAGATCTTTGCCTAATTTATCCCAACTAGGTACAGTAAGGCTGCCCGAAAATGCAAACCACGGTGCAGCGATATCTATCTTCTGTAAAAATCTCTGTAAAGTACTATGTTTCACTTCCAGGCCCTTGGAACGTAACAGGCCATCTAGGGCCAGGAGAAGTGGACTTGAAGATGTGGCACCCATGACACAACAACAAAAGAAGCACAAAAAACAAAAGCGAAATGACACAACAAAAGAAACACAGAAAACAAAAGCGAAAGTACACAGTGCAGCTGCAATAAAATGTAATGCTCTCTCTTACCGGGGACTAACCCCGCTTTGGTCGCGGATCCCACTTACCTGGGACTAACCGGTGCACCACCCCTGACTGCTGAAAGTTCTGGTTCCCGGGTTTCGGCACCACTTGTCGCGACCCCTTGCCCGCAAGGAAGACGCAACTCAGGAATCTTCTTTCAGCAGTTTATTCAGGCCCTTGATATTTCTTCTTCTCCCTCTCGGATGCCCCTCCCAGCCTTAATAAAGCATCTCAAGCCCCAATGCGAAGCTGCCACGTGGAGATTTCTCATAGGGTGGTGAAAAACCATGCGCCAACTCCCCCAAATAAGGAGTTGTTTGTCACAGACCACAGCGGAGCCAGCGCCATCTTGTAATGGCGACCATAGTCTGCACAAACGGCAGAAGCGGCTCACCACATTCTACCATCATGTGTAACTAATTAAAACAAATAAAAAATACTGCCCCGAAATGCTGGACAGTGGCAGCAAGCCACATTGTCCATCAGCCATGCAATCATGGGGCTTAACCAATGCTCTCCAGTGTACTTTGCTGCTAAGCCACAATGTTCTGTAGATTAGGTGACTTACATGCATTTTTGACTTAGATATTTTCAATGGGATGTAATTCCATTGTAATTCAAGCAGTATCTGTTCTGTACATATATTACCCGAGGTTGCTATTCACTAAAATGTGAGAGAATGACCTCCAGAAGCTATTTATAGATGTTCATTGTAGAGAATTTAAAAGCTCCTGAAAACAGCACCTGTAATTCCACCAGTCAGAGATAATTTTTGTTGACATTTTCATGTGTTATTTTCCTGAAAAATGATTCCTAATATTTGGGTACTTGATCAAGAGATTTCCTAATATTTTGAAAATTTTATTATGAAACATAATAAATATAAACATTAGTTAGCCCTTCTCAGGCTGAAATCCACGGCTGCTGTTGAGCTGTGGTCCTGTGGGACTGGTGATTCTTGAAAGCCTGATGTTCTATTTTGCCCCAATTTGCATCTCCCAGAAACCTCAAAGGAACTAATAAGTGAAATGGTGACCTGAGGAGAGTGAAACACCACCTGCTCTTAGGAGTATTCTGGAAGTCATTCCTTTCTCCTTCTCTTCCTGCTCTTTCTGTTCCCCCTCCTTTTTACAATCTCTTACTACGAGTCTTCTGCAATTTTAAGAATATTTTTCTATTGCTAACATAACTCCCCATTTTAACCCCAATAGATATGTTTCCTCATAAGACAGCAAACCTTCCATTAACCTCATATTTAAAGATTAGTTTTATTTACTCATTACTCTATTTTCCACATGTTAAATGGACATACAAAATGAAACACTGGAGTTATAAAAATAGTGTACTTGATAATACTGTGTTTATTAATAGGGAATGTCAATAATTACATAGCATTCTAAAGACATTCATGTTGTTCTTCTTTAATCCTTTGGGATCATTGCTTTCCCACATTACTTTAAACATCAGAGATTTATTTCTGGAATGTTATCATGCAACTCGAACACTCTCTGGTCCAAGCAACATAATCATGCACAATTCTTCAAGTCACTCTTGCACACACTTTGAGGATTTTAATATCTAACTCAGTCATCATGTCTCCCCCAACTCCTGCCATAAACTTGGAGGAATTTAATTTCCAAAGGAAATAAACCATCTCATAGATGAAGCTCAGTTTCAAGATCATTTTAAATGAAACTATCTTTATCTTGATATTAATCAATATTGTTTCCTTTGAAATGTTAAAATAGACAATAACTTTGATATTTTTCTCCACAACCACACCCTCCTCTTTCTCTCCTGCTCCCATTAAATCTGCTCTTTAATTAACCGAGTCCTGTAGGTCTTTGATGGTTCTCTTTAATTCCAATTGATCAGTGAAGAGAAGAGTAGCTTCCCTCCTTCCTTTTGTGGCTTAAATACTATGTTTTTTAGTTGTCTTTCCTA
Organism: Marmota monax; assembly: GCF_021218885.2. Classification (NCBI taxonomy): domain Eukaryota; kingdom Metazoa; phylum Chordata; class Mammalia; order Rodentia; family Sciuridae; genus Marmota; species Marmota monax. Next base: position 5,418,968 of record NW_026692434.1, on the reverse strand, counting down.
ATAACTCAAAGCTTTGTCAACTTGTGCTTCTGTCCTGCCTAATTTGTGAAAGCACAGTTCTGCCTTAATCATTTCTCTTTTCTCCTTCTGCATGAAGACTTGATTGAGAAGCATGCTAAAGTCTCAAAGCTTTTCAGATTGGAGTTTGCACAAATGTCTAATTTCAATGTCAGCTAAGCCTTTTGTGTTGCTCTGTGTTCCTTACTCTTGAAAGATCCCTTTCGGGGCCCCACTCTCTTCAACTCAACACCTTACTTTAAGCCCCTCACCCCATCCTTCCTGGCAGATGGCCTTTCCAACTTTATTGAAAAGAATCATCTGTCTCCCTTGACCTCCTTCTTCACAAGAATAGGTATTTTTTTTCCTATAATCCTTCATTAACACTACTGTTTCCTCCAAATATTTGTCATCAATTTTCTTTTAGTTTTTTTTAAATGACTCTTCCTCCCTTAGTAAATATGCTTATGTTCATTTCTTCTGAGCTATCATTAAAGTTTACAGCTTATGTGTTTTATGATTTTCTACCCTTTCTGTGATTGTGTGTATTGCCTTTGACACCAGATACAAAAACAATGTGAAGTTTCTTTCTTTCTCTCTCTTTAGACAAACATCTTGAAATAATGATGTCATTCTACATCCTCTACTTCTACTTTCTCACTTCTAATTGATATTCAGTCCTGTGTCCCCATCTCTGTGTCCAACTGTGCCATCTCTTTACTCATAAGCCACCACTATTTTCTAAATAACAAATGCAACATCCTTTCTCCTCTTTCTTACTCACCTTCCTTATGTCATGAATCATAGTTTATGACTCTTATGTTCACTCTCCTCTTATTCTACATGGTCTCTCTGGAAGATGACGTCCACTTCCATGGCTTCCAGGCATGCCATCAAAACTGAGGACATCCAGGGATCCAGAGTGGGTGTTTCACTTAAGCTCCCAAATTAGATCTCAACACTCCATGAATGTCTCTCTCCTGCATGTGCTGCACAGGCATTGAGCATCTCAAATTCAAAACGTTAAGGGCAGACCTCTCTTCTCCCTCTTCAAACCTTCTCTTCTTTCTCTGTTTTCTATATTAATGACTAGTAATTCCATAATCCTATCTAAACTAAAGGGGCTATTCTAGTTTACTTAATTTGCTTCTTGTATCTGATTACTTACCAAATTACACTGCTTCTAGCAAGTATATGTAGAATATGTTCTATATTTTCCTCCTTGATTTCAAGCATTTCATATTAGTATAGAACAATTGCTTTTAATTCTCTTTGGTAAATGGCTTCTCATCTCATAGAAAGTATCTTAACAGCTCTCATGGGACAATTAATTTCATGTACAATTAATTTCTTTTACATGAATGATTGATCCAAGCTGGAAAAATCAAAAATTTTCCCTGAAATCTGAATTTTTCATTCTTGGAACAGAAAGACAAAGTGATCAAGAATTGGTAGAACTAACTTACATTAGTGATATCCTATAAGGAAGACTGTCCAGGACTTCTGTAGCTCTTCCATTGTTAGCTAACAATTTCTCCAATGAAGTGAGGTAATGCAGAACTTTTCAACAAATTCCTGTTTGAGTGCATTGTGGTCTATTTGTTCCTGTTGCTTGAAATCAAAACACCCTTAAATTATAACATTTCTAACACTGCCATTGAAGTTATCTTTCTGAAATACATAAGGTTGGTCTCATTTCTCTTTTTAAATTATTCCAGAAAGACTGTCTTTCATGATGTTTAAAACCCAAATTCCATAACCAAACATAAAAGAAAATTTAAAACCTGGGGTCTTTTTCTTCCTGGTGTTCTCTCCCAATATTTCCCTGAATATAGAAGGGATTTCAACTTTCTCACGTGCAGTTATGGAGTCTTTTGTGTTTTGGGGGCTGTCAAGGCTTGCCCATGTCTCCCTCTCTGCTTAGTATCTTGTGCTCCTTCTCCCTTGTGGTGAATGTCCTTACTTGCCTCTACTGACACCTTTAGATACAATCAGCACTTTCTTTCCCTCTGTTCCCATAGTACACTCTTTACTTCTGTAAATGTTTACAGTGCTGAATTTAAGTATCAGTTTATATGCCTATTGTTCTATTAAACTAAGTTCCTTAATAGTGGAGGTTCTCAAGGCTGAAATGGCTAAAGAGATCATCAGCCTCTGGAGATATGTTCTGGGAAGAAGGGATGGCAGGACACAGGAGAACCTTAGAAAGACTGGGAAATTGAGGGCTCTTAATCTTCCCTGGCAGTTTCCAATATGGGATAAATTCTGATAGAAGAGTTTTCATGACCTGATAGACTAAAGTAAAATAAAAAGAAAGAGTTACAACCATAGAGGTGTTAGGTGAAGATGGTGTCACACTCATTTGGCCCTAGGGGGTTAACAACATAGGTGGGACAAAAACTCTGTCCATGTCAATATGGAAATAGCAAGAATTCAAGAACCTGTGGCACTAGCATAGGAGGCACGAGGAGGACTGGAATAGCAACTTAGGGGCATATGGGAGTGAAACCAGAAATGGCTGAATAAAAACAAAAAGACCCCTGGAGCTGAGTCCCAGATCTAGACACCAGAAGATCTTTACTGTTCCCAGGCCTTGTTCTTAGGATTGCCGCGGTGGCTAAAGAAGAAGTCAAAATATCCCACAAATGATTTAAGAACAATAATAACTCTTTGGACTCAGGACCTCTGTAGTTTAAGAGTTTTGAGAAACTGGTCAAGGATGCTGAGCGGATGGGTTGAGTGAGTCAGCCTTAGCACACGTGAATGTGAATATGTGACTAAGAAGCTGAGGAACAAAATATGCTGAACAGGGGTTAATTAAAATGTAAACTTGGCAAGCATTAAAATTTTGGACAGCTTTTATAAAAAAAAGAAAAGAAAAAAACCTTTCAAAATGTTGCCACTTTAATATGCCCTTAAGTTTCTACTTATTTCTTTAATTGCCATCTGTTAAGTGAACTGTGATAATGAAGCAGAATAAAGTTTTCCCAATGATTTTGTTATTAAATCTGCTTTAAAAGCTCACTCACTTGTGAAAGTTTATTTTTATTTATTTTTGGCTATTTTTTTCTGTCCAAGCCAACTATCCTTGGTTTTATGGTTTATACCAATATTCTCAGCTTTATCACAGTCACCATACCCACTGTTTCAATGTTCCTTGATGTTGCAAATGAAAACCCTAAGTCTCTTTTACATTGTGAAAATTGTATGCTAGATTTGATGATAAAAAGAAAGTGCTTCTAACTATGAACATACTCCTGATTGTAGCATCTTAATGTCTATCAACTGTGAATTTGGTTTGGCAGAACACACTGTCACCTTTACAGATATTTCAGTAGGGGCTGGTGGCTACATGGTTTGAAATTATTTTCTCTACTATTATATTTATTAAAAATAATATATTTAAATTAAGCAATCAGAATATTTACTACCACTCTATTATATAAAAGGTAAAAGGAGATTTCTGATTCCCCCCACACATCTTAAGTAGTAAATAGAGAAATATGGGTGCTTTTTGAGATGGCTAATTTTCTAGAGCAGATTTCCACTAATCTTTTGTCTCCTGAAAATCCACACCTAACAGAGGTAAAAATGATGTAAATGCAATGTAATCAGATTGTATTAAGTACATAGAAGGCACTAGAAAACTCAATACTTAGGAGTTTCAATATAAACTAAGAGATTAGTTAGCCACTGAGAAAGTAAGATGTGAACCCCATGCAGACATGGAATTATTTTGCAGAACATACCCACCATAAGGCTGAAATTTAGGTCAAATAACTTGTCTTTCTGCTTTCCAGGAACCTTGCTGGCCTTCCACTGACAGGCACTTTTCCTCCACCCTAGGTCACAACTCTTCTATTTTTCTCAGAATATCAAAATAATATCCCTTACTCATGGTCCAATTCAATTCTACCTTAACTGTGATGTTCTATAGTCTCAATGTTTTCTCTTCTGTCTAAATTACTTTACTAATTGGTGAATTGTGTATAACTAGTATTTAAATATATGTAATACAATACTGTTTAGTGTTAGGGCATGTTTCTATTTCCTATGTAGATTGTGAACTCTGGGGATCAGACACCATGTTCTATACTTTTGTAGTGTTCGCCCCAAGAAAATTCTGAGCACATGTTCAACACATACTTATTACTTACCTACAGTTTCCCACAGGCCTGTTAAAGAGGAAGGAGGAACATAGTGAGGGCATGACCTTGACAAATTAATTGAGATCTTCATGCCTAAGGGGCTATTAACTGCTCAGGCCCAATTCATTTACTGACACTTAAATTAGTAGAGAAGAAACAGGAAATGGAGGTGGTGGTGGGGATATCAATCAGAAAAAAAAAATGTATAGACCTTCACTAATTCTGGTTACTTTTCCTTTTGAAGTTTCTTTCTGTTCTAAATATGATTTATAAGATGCCATATACTCACTGGTATATGAAAGCACAGCTGCTTCTGACAGCTGACTACTCGTGCATTGAGTTTTCAATTTGCTTCTATTTTCCCTTCTTTTTGGCCAAAGCAAATAGTTGTTATTGTCTCTATTTCCTGTAACTGTTATTGCTACCATTAATCTCCTCTCCAATGAATTTTATAGAGAGGCATAAATCTACCCCAATACCAGATAAGACAGACACTCAAAGAAATATGTGAATACTTAAAAATGTTGCAATTTTAAGCAGAGTTTTAGTCTTTAGCTAATTTTTAAAAATTTATTTTTTAAATTGCTAGGATAACTGAAGATAACAAGGGCTAAAATAGCGGAGTACTCAAATGAATTTAAAATTTTAAATATAAAAATGAATATTACCATGGGTATGTTCAAAAGAGCATGTGATCAAAATATATAAAGCAATAGTCACAGAAGGGCTGACTAATGAATATTATTTGAAAATATATTATAGCATGCCTAGAATTTGCAAGCTGTTACATGTGGATACAACAGTTCTTGTCTGTTCTCTTCCATTTAGCCTCTCCTTGTTTTCCAACTTGTTTGAGTAGTGAATGGACTTTTGTTTTGAGAGATAAATATGTGTTATTTTATCTCAAGGCAACTTGTCAAATTTTTAAAAACAGATCCTGACTTTCATCATTTTAAGAGACTGATATGTGTGTGGAAAGATTTATGAAAATGAATAAATTATTACTGAAGGTATTTTAGACAACTGAAATTAATTTTGTATTATTTAATATTTATTAAGCACTTGGTATATACCAGACATTGACAAAATGAGTTTACATGCATACCAACAGCACTTATTTAACAAATATCTAATGGGTGCCCACCACATGCTAGGCATTATCTTGTTTCTCACTATAAATCCACAAACTAAAGGTTCTTATTATTGACATTTTCTGATAAGGAAACTCAGATTTTCAAGCTTAATGAAATTCCCAATGGGCAAATAACTAGAAAGTGACAGAGCCAGAATTCTGACTCAAATCCCAACCATAGCCATACAGCCTCATATATTGCATCAAACCTAGAATTATGAAGATATATCACAATTCATCATTTTGTTTTCATATATGGAAAGAGCAAGGCTATAAGATAAGTCAAGTGAGAGCTAAGGAAAGTGAAGAAAATCAAGTCATTCCATTTTAAAAGTTATGCATTTTTTTTGCGGTATTTAGGTAAAATAAAGTTTCATTTACTTCTCCCTCTCCCCATTCTACCTTAGCAAGTTTTGAGTTACTGATTCTCTTGTTTCAGAAAAAAAAAAGCATTGATTAGTAGCAGTTGTCATTTGCCATTTTCTGTTGGGGAAATATACTCCATAATTTCAAGTACCCATGTGAGTTGGGAGGAATATTGAATATTCAGATTCATGAAATCCAAGGGATCCCAAGCAAGATCAACCCAAAGAAGAATACTCCAAGACACATTCTAATCAAATTGTCAAAAGTTAAAGACAAATAATCCTGAAAGCAGCACGCGACAAGAGACCCCTCCACGCAGAAGGGAAACAGCAGAAGACAATGATTCACTCTTCAACAGAAATGTCCCAAGCCAGGAGGGAGTAGAGATAATATATTCAAAGTGCTGGGGGCAGTGAGGGCATCTGCCAATCAAGACTGGCACAAGTGGGAAGTTTTCCTTCAAAAATGAGGAGAGAAAAATACATTGCCAGACAAATAAAAGCTAAGAGAGTTCAACACTTCTCTACCTGCCCTACAAGAACTGCTAAAGAAAGCTCTTTAAGTTGAAATGAAAGGATGCTAATTAACATGAAAACATATGCTAGTACAAAACTCAATGATAAAAATGGTAAAAAATAAAGTCAAATTGAGAATACTACATAATTTTGACATAGAACTCCCTTGTATCTCTGGTATGAATGTTCAGACAAAACTATTATAACTAACTATAGCCATCATAACTGGTTAAAGAATATGTGATATAACTGTGACAGCAAATCACCAAATTATGACATCAAAAACATAAAAGGGAAGGAAAGAAAACATAGTGAATTTTTATGTGATCGAAATTAACTCATCATCTTCTTAAAACAATCTGTTGCAGGATGCAGTGTTCTCAGTGAGCCTCAGAGAACAGGAGTGAATCACAAGTTCTTGTTAACTGGTTCCAGCACACCACTACTTGTGTCCCATTACAGTGGGCACTTAGTCATTGAGAAATCATGAATTTCAGAGGGAAACTATTTTGAAGTTTGAGACGTTTAGGCTCCATAATACTTTTGGTACATGGGTCTCATTCCTCAAAAAAAAAAAAAAAAAAGTCTGAAGAGAAGAAGCAATTTTGTTTGGTAGAATTTAAAGTGTTCCATTCAAAACCTAAGAGGACCTAAATAGTTCCTCAGGTTATGAATTGATTCCAAAATTTTGGGGTTGAATATGAATCTATCCAACTGAACACTGAGAGACTAAGGGTAGATTTCTGACATTGTTACTAGATGATTTGCTGAATTATTTATCCTATGGGCCAATTAGGGCTTCTAACATCTATTGGTAGGGAAGAACACATAGTAAAAAATAGGGAATAAAATATTCCTAGAGGGCTGGGGTTGTGGCTCCGTGGTATAGCCCTTGCCTAGTATGTGTGAGGAACTCGGTTCAATCCTCAGCACCGTATTAAAATAATAATATAAAATAAAGGTATTGTGTCCACCTACAACTAAAAAATATTTTTAAAAAAGTTCCTAGAAACTCCTCTGTGAAGAGATATAATACATGATGTACATCAAGTGTTCCCAGTAAGAGCTGATCCTGGGAAGAGTGCCACACCACTGATAGCCTCTGCATCCTGGCACAGCGCCCCTCACTGGAAGGAGCTACTGTCTGCAACAACTTCTGTCTCAGCCAGCCTGGAGGGGTACATAGACATCCTGAGGTGACTCACAGGGATGGAGATCTTCTTTGAGCTGCATGAAACTCACCTAGGCTTTGCCTCCACCCCATTACAATAAAAATTAGAATCACTTACTCTTCACTTGGCTCAATTCATTCTAGAACAACTTGGATACCTGCCATGGTCTCCCCAGAAAGTGCAATTATATGAGTAATAAACCTTTCGCACCATTTGGGTGCATGTATGTCACCATTCATTTGAATGTCCTAGCTGGTACTGAGTAGGGGATTGAGCCTTCTCCTAACTGGGCATCCTCAAAACACTGAAACAATGCTATTTGCTAGTGCCTAATAGAAACCAGAAAAGGGAACTTGAACGACCATAGGAGGGAACATCTTATGCTTGCTACTCGATGGAGCAAAGCTTGATAATGAGGGGAGCAGAGGGCCTGGACATCGCCAGTGCACTGACATAGAAATGGAATCTTCATTTTTAGGTGTTACAAGAGACAGTGCAGTTTTGCTTTCACTTAGTATGTGGAAGGGTGTGAGTGCGGATATAAATAGATGATAGACATTTATGCTGGGTGATAAGGACAAGGAAGTTCCTTATATCGTTCTCTTGCTATGTTTGAAAATTCCATAAGTTTTTGAAAAATTCAGCCCAATCTAATAACGAGACCTCTCTCCTCTGGTTTATGCTTCTCATTCTTTGTGATGTGGCCCTAATGCAGGCTCAGAAATCTACAGTAGATATGGGGAGCGTGGTCAGATGGTTCGTTTTTCTTTTGTTTCCACGCATTTCTCAACTCCTCCTCGCTCTATGTTGCTTCTGGCTGCTGCAGGGCTGTATTAAAAGCTGGGAGGAGAAGGAAGAAGGAAGGGCCTGAGAAGGGTGCAATCTGGCAGGGGTTGCTCTCCTGCATGTGGGAGGTATCCAAAGGAAGAACTCTGTTTACTTTCACGGATTCACAGGCTTTCCGAATCCTGAAGCCCTAATTCCCAGGGGGAAGTAATGACATGTCTGAGGGATCCTTAATGACCTTGTCAATACACAATGCAAATCAAGACCAGTAAATTTGTAGACAGCAGGGAGACCCATAGCAGGAGTGAATTGTGGAGCACTCTCTGTCTCCTTACCTTGAGGGAATCTACAGAATTCCCCAGGGGAGAGTCAGGTCCCTACATGTCAGCTAATTACTGGGCCATTACTCCAAGATGGGTACTTGGTCTCCCCAGTTTTGGCAAGTGCCTGCTGTCCTATGAGTGGGTCTCTGGAAGTTCTCTTTATCTGCCTTGCTGTTGAAAAAAAAGTTTCTCTTTCCTTACTTCGAAAGGGTGACACTGCATTGTAACAATCTCCCCAGAGAAAATCTTTACTCCTAAACTTCCCATAGTCAATCTCCTTTTTTTGGGTAAATACCCTAGATGAAGAGTGTGGGGTTAAATGTGACCAAACTGTTTTGGATTACCCCTCAGTGAGTGTTGCCTCGTTTCTCTGGTATCTCCTTTTAGAATATACATACGGATATTTAACACCCTTCCCTACAAGCTGTGGAGCCTCTGCCAAAATCCTAAAAGAACAGGGAATTCACAGTTAGTTCTTTTTGTATTTGCAATCATTTTAAGGCAATGTTACCCATGACATTTCATGAAAAAAAGGGCAAATATATTACAAAATGGTGTTATTGGTTGTTTTGTAAAACCTCTTAGAAATCAATAAAAATCACATTTTAGGTGATAACAAACATTATACATGCAACGCTGATAGAGAAACATGGGATGGTACAGAAAAAGACTGACAATTTGTATCTACAAATTACTAGCCTCAAGTCATTTTAAGGACTGACAGCCAAAGAAATCAATGGGAATTGGGAAAAGGCTACCTGTTATCACTCAGCCTATTATTGTCTAGAAAAATCTTTGTTATGTCACAATACAGAACTCAACTTTTTTTCACACCCAATATAGAAAACAAGGATGGAAATAAAAGGATTGGTGGGGAAAGTGCCAGTGCCCAGCACTCAACAAGGTTCTTGTCCTGACAGAAAATGCAGGACCTAATAATGGCCCGGGCACTTTTATTGGCAAGAGATGAAACAGAGATGCACGTATTTGACATCATTCTTATTAATAAACAGGACTTTTATGTCAATTTACATGTAGCTCATGTTTTGTATTTATTAAGAGAAATAGCCTTTTTAAATAGAGTTGCTTAGAAAGTTCAAGGCATTTACAGGTCTATTTTAAAAAAATCTCCTTAAGTTCTACCTGTCAGCCATAAGTCTTAAACCACTTAAACCACTCAGTAGTAGGGTTGGCACAGGATTCTTCTTTTCAGTGCCATCTGGATAGCAATGTTCATTTTAACTCTGGAGATCAGAGGATGAGGTGAACCATCTGGATTCTGTTCACCCTCCTGGTAATGTGTTAGAAGGCACTTGGCACAGAGGACAAATTGACATGGAAGGAAAAATAATAAGGTGAGACATGAAAGACCCTAAGTAATCAGACCTTTGCCTTCAGACTTGCTCAACAGAGCATGTAGAGCCTGGGCAGGGGAGGGCCTGCAGAGGAAATATTTTTCACCCACCTACCATGAACATCATTCCATTAGGAAAAAAAAAATGACTTTGATAGGTTAAGCTGTTCATTTCCACTGAAGAAAGTCCTTTGCTTCTGCAAACAATAATAATGGCAACAGTAATAACAACAACAACAACAATAATAATAATAACAATGTTTAATACCGCTGATGTGGTTCAGCTCTCTCATGACCATGGTGGGGAGAGAGATTCTGAAGGAGTGAGTGACGTACCCAAGCTTCTAGCAGGCTGGATAGGAACCCAGACCTCCTCACCACCAGCAGTCCAGGCAAGTGTGGCTCTGCTGGCTGAACTCCCTAGGGACTCTGCCAGCACTCCCTCCTCTGGGGTCCCTCCTGCAATGCAGAGACCCCCAAGAAATGCACCCTCTGAGGTGATCAGGCTGCTGTGTTAGTCATTTTCCCTTCAAAATTTTGTCTTAATCCCTTTGAATATCAGCAGAAGCCAGAAACAAGCAACAGAATCTCTTCCAAAACAAATCTCTCGTGTGCTGTCTTCTTTTTGTCTTGTTTCCTTTGTGTATCTGTCACTGAATAATTCTTACTGAGTCTGCTCAGATTACTCTGAATCCCTGAGCTCGTGTCAAAAAAGAAAAAAAAAAGAGAGAGAGAGAGAGAGAGCAAAGCTACCTTGTGCACATGGAGAGGTGACTTTTGGCATTTTGATGTTTCCGGAATGGATCCAAATTGAGATCTCTCCAGTTGAGAAGTGAACTCCAGAGGCACAGGACAGAAAATTGTAAATCAGTTCAGGATGCTTCCATTTCTCTTAATAGGTTGTTATATACAAATCAATTCAACGTGTGTGCAAATCTAATTAGATAACGTCTGTGAACAGTTTGAACAGTTTCTTTCTTCTAAAGCACACACAAAAAGACAAGAGGCCATAAGACAATGGTGACAGTCATACTGGGCTTAACACCTGGGTCCTGTACATGCCTCTGCCATGAACTATGAGCTCAAATGTCATGTTACCTTTCTAGACCTATTCACTTACTCTAAAATGAATATCTCCTTCTAGATTTTAGCATTTTAGGATTCAATTGCATTCAGGGAGTTAAGCTAGATTTCTGGCACTGCTATTTTGGAAGTCTGATTTTGACCTAAGCATATGCAATGCTAAATATAATGCTTTAACTGCATTTCTGTCTCTGTTTATGGTTCTTTCCCTAAGCCAAGATGAGCCTGTTTGATGCAAAGCTACACAGCCTGGGTATGCTGAGTATGTTCAGACAATTCAGTGTATGACTGCAGCCCTTCTGGAATTGCCTATGGAAAAGCAGCAGGAATCTCAAGCAGGACTGTAATCTTAATAACTAGATAACTGGAAAGGTAAAGGTTGTGTTAATTGAGTGAAATTAATGACTATTTGAGCTGAAGTATCTCTGTTTACACAGATTCATCAACTGAAGAACATTTAGGAGCAAATTGCATTCATGCTACACAATGAAAAAAATCAGCAATCTCGAATAGTGGTGGCCAAGGAGCTATCAGGAGGCCACTGCTCCACAGGGGAATTAAATTGTGTTCTGTGGATATTACCAAGAAGTCCAATTAAAACAAACATTGACAGTGACATCCCAACACCATGGTCTTATAACAGCCAGAAAAACAATAGTTGCTGGAGAGCTATTGATCTGCTACAGGTGGCTGTTGAGCACTAAGAACAAAAGACCCTCATCAAAGAGGAGGCAGACTGGGGCAAATACTACAGACTGGCACTTAGGAGGCTCCTGCTCAGCAGCTGCTGATCAGCTTGAACCATGACCTATAGCAACTAGTGGTTATGGAGTAACCAGCAAAGTGTGCTTCGTGGGTTATCCAAGGCTTTCCTAGGCCACAGGGAATCTTCTACTTAGGAAGACATGGATTAGCATACGACAATGAATTCATAGAACTAGAAAAGACACCAAAAAACATTAAATGCAAATCGTGTCCTTAGAAAACTGTAATTGAAAATGAGTCCCATGGAAAGAATACCAGTTTTTCTCCTGTCTGGGACCCTGAGAACCTGGTAGGAACAGCAGAAAGGTAAGGCTACTCGAAAAGATTCCAAGCTGTTCATGTTAAATAGGGAAGAAAAACTGAAGTGAACCTCTCCAATGAGATTTTCTTGAAAATCTTATGGTTGCTTGTGAATTTTAATTAACATAGAAAAAGAGCTGTTGCATGATACCTTTTCATTTTCAAAGTGCTTCCATAAATTCTCCTTCACTTTTACTACCTTCTTTCACAAAGGTGGAAAAAAAATGTCAAACGACTTGTGCAAATCCCAAATGATTTGCTGGCAGGCTGTGATGAGAATATCAACTGACCATATAGAATCCTCTCTCTTCTCTTGGTAACACCTTTGTGTCTTTTCTAAGCCTCTGAAGAAGTGATTCTGAAATGAAACTTATGATGCTTAAATCTTAAAAGGTAAACCCACTTTGGGGCTAGGGATATAGTTCAGGGGTAGAGCATTGGCTAGCATGTATTATGTCCTGGGTTGAATCCCCAGCACCATGCATGTGTGCATGCACAGGCGCCGTGTGTGTGCGCGCGCACGTACACACACACACACACACACACAGAGACACTCCAAAAACACTCAGAAAACAAAAACACCACTTTAACAATAAAAAGGATATCTATAATTAGAATGGATGTATTGGTAATAAAGATGATAATGATACTCCATTAAGCACTTACCATGTGCTGGGAATTGTACTAAGCAAGTTTGCATATATTGTTTAATTTAATTCACACAATTTGTACTTTTAGAAAATTAATAGTATTTAACTTCAGTCTGAAGATGCGCTATCTGAAGAACAAAGTGTTTAAGTTACTTCAAAGGCTACAAGGCTAGTGATTGCTGGAGCTTGGATTTGGCCCCCAAGGCATCCAAGCTGGCACACACATCACTAGGTTCTGGTTGAATCCTGATCAGCCTGGAACCTAAGCTTACATCTTCTCACCTAGAATGGTTTCACCCCCATGTGAGGTCTGTGTCCTTCACGATCTAGGGAACACCTTATGCAAGATGCTACATGGTCCATCTTACAGCTGTGAGATGGTCTAGTGCAACTAAGAACATTGCTTTGCATCAGACAGATCAGATTGAAATATTGACTCATGATTTTGACTTCTAAGTCACTTATTTAACTTTTCTGGGATTCAGTTTCTTTTCTGTAATTGTGGGCAACATCATCTTCAGGTGAGGGTGGAGGAAACATTAAAACCAGATGCAGTCACTCTGTAAATTTGTGGCAACCAGTAAGTCTTTAATTGTCTTTTATTGTTTTGTCTTTAATGAGGTTTTCTGGAAAATTTTATGGTTGCTTGGCTCTGACTGTCCTGCCTTCTCTCAGCTTTCACCGAGTGAGGGCAATTTACTCAATAACAATTGAGGGCCTGCTATGTCAGGCACTATGCTGGGCACTTGCAGTAGAAAAATAAAGACAATCTTTGATCCCAAGGAGATTATTTGACTGGTAATAGTATCAGATACCCCCAAAATAACTACAATAGAATGTGATAATAAAGGCCTGAATATCGTACCATGGGAGCAAAGAAAAAAAACAAATTCTATGGGGAAGCTGTCAAGAAAAGCTCACAGATGTGCATGAGCAAGGCACACCAAATCCTGTATCCCTTTCTCAAGGGGAAAGGGCAGGACAGCATTTCTCTGGTCCTTAATGAGCAGTGTGCCAGCTAAAAGCAGGAATGTCACTTGTGGCTGGACTAGTCATTGCATTCCCAGGTTCGTCTGCAAGAGAAATGGCAAGATGTCTCTTTCCAAAAGATAACAGCTCTCTAAAGAGCACATATGTTCAGATTTAAGGTTTCTAACTTCTATTTGCTGTTCCTGAGGCTACTTCTTTCCTTGCTAAGAGATTCCATCCCAATGAGTTCCGTTGGAGGAGAAGATAGACACGAATCCCTTCCAGGAACCCTGATTTGCTTTTGTCCTTGTCACTGAAAACACATCTTTCATGTGAGATTCTGCTTTCAGCTCCACCAGTCAACCAAGAACCCAGACAGCCCCAGTCGCTCCTGCAGCAGTTTCCTTGGCAACCAGGGCCCGTCCAGAGAGCTCAACAACTCACAGTGGGACCATGTGAAGCTCTTGGCTTTTAAATAGTAAGAGACCACACTGGAGACTCTGTGTCCTGGTCAAATATCAACCCTGCTGCCATCATTTTGTATTTGTAGAGCACCTTTCATCTGGGTGCCTCAAAGCAGGAATGCTTTCACACATGGCACTTGTTGAGATGAATGTCATCATTATTTCCACTGAAGAAAAATCAAAGGGTTCTGCAATGGGCTTCTTTGTCCTCCTTATCTCCTCCCACCTTTCTTTTTTTCTTTTTCTTTTTAAACCAATACACCTGGCACTCTCTTGCAGTTTCTCTTTTCAGTTGTCTGAAAATGACACAACTAAAGAGCCAGAGCCAAGATCACAGGATTTTCTACAGTTCTCCAATCAGTGCAGCCCCACTGATCTTCCATAGTCATCTGAGCTGAACCCGACTGATGCCCAAAGAAAGGGTCAGGACTTCTTTCCCTGTGCCAACCACTGTTCATACCTGGGGTATTCTTAAGAAGCACTGATAATGAAAAATTGAGGGTCCTGTTTAGCGAGTAAAACTTGCCAAGCAAGGCTCATTTGGAGTAGGACATCTCTATTTGTTAGTGTCTACTCAGGGACTGTGGTAAACAGTGAATTTTGATTCAGTCAGTCTGGAGTGGGGCTTGAGGTTCTGTATTTCTGAAAAGTTCCCAAGCTGCTACGGTTGCTGCTGCTGCTTCTCAGCTATTCAGAGGACTGGGCTTTGAGTAGGAAGGGCTCAGGTTCTGAGTGAACAAGAAGGAAAAACATATCTTTCATTCTTGTAGGGTTTTATATACTTTAAAGCACTTTTACATACATATATTCCGGTTCCCCACAAGATATTAATCTAATTAGAATGTCATTATTATAGTTCAAGTTAGAATATTATTGTTATGACTGTTATTAATACATGAATGCACATACATTAGAGGTTATGGAGTTGCAGAAGGCTTCACCAAGACATATCTGTGGAAAGGGTCTTTCTTTACCAATGATGCATCTCCAGAAACTTCCACATTCATGATCAAGTAGACTTTGCTGCTCTGACCTGATATTTATTGACTTTTGTCCAGAATGACTGACATTCTATAACACTGACGAGAACAGAGATGTCAGGGAATAGCCTCTCTCCAAATAAGTCTACTTAGAATGTCAGAATGTGACCTTACATGGGAGAAGATTCTTTGTAGACATAGTTAAGGCAAGGATCTTGAAATGTGATCATCCTGATTTAGGGCAAGCCCTATGTCCCATGATAAATGTCCTTCTAAGAGACCGAATAGGAGAAGACAGAGGAGCACAGGCAGAAAGGCACATGAAGATGGTGACAGAGATTGGATTGACTGTGCCACAAGACAATGAAGCTGGACGGAATGTGGTCCTAAAGACACCTTGATTTTGGATTTCTGGACTCCAGAAATATAACATGATAAAAGTTTGTTTTACCCCACAAATTTTATGATAATTTGTTGCAACCCTAGGGAACTAGTATACTACTTCTCACAAAACTTCCAACAGTTAAAATTATCTTTCCTTGAGAATCTTCCTCAGTGCTGCTGATTCTTGAACTCTGTGCTAGTGTCCAGACACTTGGCCTCTGCTTGATGGGGCTATGTTGTGTTTGGGGTAAGTGACATTGATCCTGGGGACAGGAATAATTTACAACTACATAAATGAACTGATAGGGGTTCTCTGACAAAGCAAATTTGGTGACTGAAAAATGAACTGCTCTAATCTTAAGGAAGGAGAGCCAAAATTCAGAATTCATTCAACAATAAGGACTTCTGACTAATTCTTAATGGAGATAAAGATGAAAAATATTTGGGCATGTTCATAATCATGAAATATCTAGGCTCTAATGCATATGGTTTATATCACGAAGAACACTATTTCCTGTAAGTTTTGTCCTTAAGACTTAGTCCTATCTATTTTTCCACACCCAAGAACTTCCACAGTAGTATTTCCCCTGAGGTTAATCAGTCTTTGGAGTCATCCAGGGAGCTGCAAGAAGTACTGCTGCCATCTTGTGGCCAGGGAGCATCACCACACCGATTAGTTTCCTATGGTACTAATTTTTACCAATAGAGGGCCGGGACTGAGAAACCCTGGTGTATAATTTTGAGCTTTTGGCATTTACTTAGTGCGGCAGAGAGACAGATTTCTTTTGAAACAGAAAATTGAGAAAAGCCATATAATACAACTATTATTTGCCTGTTAATAAAGCAGTGGAAATGCACAAAAATTATACAATCTCCAGGAGATGAAAACATGCTGCTAGATATATTATTTTGAATTTCTAATTTGTCTTCTAGTCTCTGTTTGCCCTGTGCTGTACTGGTAGCAGAAAGGCTTCTGGGGTGAGGGAATGATGGGGGTCATAATTTTAGGATGCTAGCTAATAACCAACCTGCTGTTTGGCTTCCTAATACCTTTGGAGAAAAGAGGCCACCTTACCTCCAATGTGTGGATTTTGTTTAATTGTTTAACTCTCTACCAACTAAGTTTCTGATTGTCTAATTTCCTGGGAAAGGGGATTTATATAGGCCAGAGTCAGATTGGTTCTGTGGATACTACTAGATTAAAAGAATCACCCTTAGTCTCCACGTAACTTTTCACAAAAGTGGAATTTGCTTGACTGACCCATACCTACTTCTACCTTTCCCAAAACTCAATAAAAATGCCAAGCAAATTAAAGTTCAGAACTGTGGTTGGAGCAAGAGTAAAGGTTCTGGGATCTGTCTGTTACCTCCATTCTCCTCCTCTCACCACTGCTAGAGATAGGCCAAAGACTATTTCTTAGTTCTTTAGAATGTAATTTGGAAAACTCTCATCAAAAGTATTTCAAAGGAAAAGAAATGAGTTCCTCAGATGTTACTGAAGGGGTAATAACTTATCAATTTTCATCAAATGAATCAGAAAACTAAATGCATAGAAAAACATGACTGATTTCATCTGTGTGTTGCTCTAGGGAGATAGAAAGTCTCTGATGGCAATTACAAGTATCTGCTTTTTAGGCCTGAGCACAAACACCTTCCAACTCAAAGTGAGCTCTGACAGACGCTACTACTTGGTACTTTGTTTCCTTCATTCCTTCATCCACTGGGACAGACACTGTTAATGGCACATTAGAATCCATGTTCGTTTTTCTGGGAGTTCACACCCTCCCTCACAATGAGGTGAAGCCACGTGACTGAATTCTTGTTGATGGAATGTTAACATACATCGCTTCAGATCTGGCCCGTAATCATCCTCGGAGCATGCTCCTCTGCTTTCTTAGTCTAAATGGCTACACTGAAGCCAATTTGTGCAGAGCCTAGAAGTCATGTATTAGGGACACCAGGGTCCCCTTCCATCTGAGTCCCCAAATAGTGTGTAAAAAAGGGCCATTTCTGTTCATCTGTTCACTGTCCCAATTGTGTTTGCCAGGAAGAAATGAATTTTATTGAGTTGGGGCTATGATACATTTGGGGCCCTACTTTTTATAGTGGTTACCCTCCCCCAACAAATACATCTTCCTAAAAAGTACCAAGCACCAAGTATGTGAGAAGATAGGTTTACAGATTTATTGAAGGAGCTATAAGTGATAAGATCTATAGAGGGTTGCAAACTGCCCCCACCACTACATGGTCTGTCCCTGCCTGCTTTTCTAGCTTCTTTGATCTCAGTATTTCATTCACAGTGGCCTCCTTTCGATTCTTAGTGTGCTACATTATCTCCTATCTCTTGCCTTTGCACAGGCTTCCTTTGCTAGGAACATCTTATACTCCTCTTTACTCCTCTCAACTCCAAGTTTTACTTCTTTAAGAAAGCTTTCACAACCTAGCCACACCAGTCTCTCAACTTGCAGGTTCCTTTAGGGCAGGGCTCCTTTTCATTTTCTGTAACATTATAGGGTTGATTACTTGGTGATTTATTAGTATAAAACATTTAATAAAAATTTTTTTGGATAAATAAGTTCTAAAGGGGATCCATCCTTACCCAACTCCTCCTGAACTTTCCTTACTTATTCTGTCACTACTTTTATCATACATCTCAAGAATAACCGGACACAGTTATGTGTTGCTTAATGATGAGGATATGTCCTGAGATATGCAATTATTAGACTTTCATCTTTGTGCAAACATCATTGAGTGTATTTACATGAACCTAGATGGTATACCCAATATACACCTAGGCTGTGTGGTATACACTGTCAGTTTTGCAATCCGTTGCTGATCTAAAATGTTGTTTTGTGCCACATGTTTATCTTTTGAAACCTGGAAAATGGTGGTACACAGCAGAAACAAAGTCACTTTGGGTGTATGTAATCAATAGCTTGTTTGTATTTGTTCAGTTTGAGGTGTTGGATCATTGGGAGATGTCGAAACGGTTTGGCACTTAAGTCTGTTAGTTGGAGAATTTGTAGGTCTACTGATGAAGATAGAGGCAACAATTGAAGTCTTGAGATAAATAAAATGTGAAAGGAGAAGAAAAAGGTGAAAAGGTTAGAATCTTGTGGTAAGCAAATACAAGGATTGTTCAGGAATCTGAAACTTAGCTTCATATTTTACTCAGTGCCTCACACAATAATTATACCTCATGGTTGCTGAAGAGGACCTGATATAAAGAAGGATGTTTTGCTATACTATATACTATATACTGGGATCTGTCTGTTACCTCCATTCTCCATATACTATAGTATTGCTCTGTAACAAACCTCCACATCTCAATGATATTTGACACAATATATATTTTTTAATCTTGTCCTCATATTTGGAGGTCAACTGGGGCAGCTCTGATTTAGGCTGGGAGTTAGGTTCAGGTCTGTCCCACATGTCCTTCACTCAAGGTCCAGGTTGAAGAGCAGTGCCTACTTGCCCAAAGTCCTTCCCATGGAGAATGGCCTTTGCTTATATCACATCCACTAACTTCTTGAAATACACCATCTGGATAAGTGTATGTTCTACTGAGGTACTACAAACCACATGCGACAGGTATGGGTATAGAATCCTATTAGAAGAAGTATGAATTTGGACCAAAATCCATCCTCCTTCAAAGTTAGAAAATAGGACAATGAGGAGAGAAATTTTTCTAAGGAGGAAATCTTCCATAGTAAACAAAGAAGAGTCAATAACCATGCTGAGAAAAGACTTTTTTGGCATTTGTCAGCAGTTAAGATAGAATTTAGGAGATCATTTCAGCAAATGGTGGGAACACAGACCAGATGGCAATAGGGTAGCACTGCCAGACTTAGCAAATAAAATATTGGATGACCAGTTAAATTTTAATTTCAGATAAACAATTAATTAAAAATTACATTTAAATTTAAGAATTTGTTGTTTGTTTAAAAGTCAAATTTAATGGGCACCCTGTATTTAATCTGGCAAACCTTAATGCTGAGGAACAAATGAGATGCAGGTGGGGCACTGGCTGCAGGGTAGGAAAGACCCTTTTGGAAAAGTCAGTGATGAGGGAAGAAGAGAGATAAGCTGGAAGGTTTATATAGTTAGGAAGAGTTCTATTGGCAGGGAAGACCTGACTCTGAATGCCAGAGACCATCACACATATTAAGGTGTGTGTGTGTGTGTGTGTGTGTGTAACACTTCCCATACTGAGAGCTTATAACATAAAATTTCAGCTATAATTGGGCACAGTAGCACAATAACAACTTTTTCTTCTTTGTGGTGATTAAACAACAACAATATTTGGACCCAAGATCTGAGTTCAGAGTAACCTGCATAAATAAGGAAAATCATAGAATTGTCATTATGCTATGGCTATGACATTGGTCATATTTTGCTTACATGTGGGAAGTGTGCAGACTTGGGTGTGTTACTCCCTCTAGAGAGGCCTCAGATGGAATACTAGGCAGGCTGTGTAAAGGCCTGATGGTGTCTCAGTGCCTCTGAGGACAAGGAAAGCCGCGCAGAGATGAAGAGTGGTGAAGTCTATTTTGGAAGCAAACAACTTAAAAGTCATAATAAATACCCAGAACTCTACTGGACTAGAATTCCAGCCTGATCAGTTCAAACCCAGATGTAGATTTGTAAGAGATACAAAATGGAAGGGTACTGTTGCATTGGGACAAGGAGTCACATAAGGGTACTCAAAAGACAACTAGAACTTAAACCAAAGGATAAGTCTGGGACCTTGATAAAGGAAATTTTCTCTCTTTTATTCATACTATTCCTGCATCCAATGTGGTTTTCTTTTAGGGGGATTGGCGGGGGCGGGTTACCGGGGATTGAACTCAGGGGCACTCGACCACTGAGCCACATCACCAGTCCTCTTTTGTATTTTATTTAGAAACCCTGTCTCTAAATAAAATACAAAATAGGACTGGGGATGTGGCTTGCTTAGTGCCTTGCTTTTGTTGAGGCTGGCTTTGAATTCGTGATCTTCCTGCCTAGGCCTCCTGAGCTGTTGGGATTACAGGTGTGCACCACTGTGCCTGGCTCTGATGTTTTTGATATTTGGAAATGCAATATGGTGAGAGATGGACAGAGAGGAGAAAACCTTAGGAAGGGGGTTCGGGAGGTGAAGAAGAGCCCATCAGCCCCCTTTCCACACTCTCTCACCACCATGGTGATGGTAGAGCCATTCAGGCAATGCATAGGAGACCAGTTAAGGCCAGAACTGCCTTGTGGCAGAAGAATGGATTGGGGTTGGGTTCAGATTAATTATCCTGAAAATTATTCCCACCTGGCAGGTTCTTCAATCTTTAGCTCTAGTTCAACCGTCAGCAGTTGGGGGAGGACACAGAGATTGTGTAGCAAGCAGGCTTCTGAGTTGGTCAAACCAGCTATTATAGTTCAGCAGTATGAGCTATGATCTTCTCTCAGCTTCTCTATGCTACATATCCTTATGTGTAAAGTAGGGGTCAGAATAGTGCTGATCTCATGGAATTTATGTGAAGGATTAAATATAACACCATTATCCTTTATGTACAAATGAATTATGTCATCTTAATTATTTCTTTTATAATGGTATCTTTTAATAGGGAGCTTTTTAAAGACAGGCTCAATGTTTTTCTTTTATTTTTATATTCTGAGCACTTAAGCCCTTAATAATGTTGGCTAACTATAATCAAATCATGTACCTCAGGCTGAGATTTTAAGAACTGAGTTGTCATAGTGAGCAAGAAACTATGAAGACCTAGCAAATTGCTTTGCCTTTCCATGGTATAGACTCTGAAATCTCAACACTGTGCAGCTTTCTCTGATTTGATGAGATCACTGCTTTTCTGTTCCTGTCTAGACATTTTGGAACTGCCTGTAGTTAGCCCCCATTTCAGTGATGTGCCCTCACCCTCCCAGTTACGTGCCATCTTAATGCATACATATTTCACAGATTTACTCTTGACAGTTTTTAAATGGACCATCAGTTGCTTTGGCCTCCCATTGACCTGGCCTCATAGACAATTTCACATCTTATAGATCAAACAATTGGATGACTTCATAGGTAAAAGTCAATCAATTGTTTTAAAAACTATAAACAATGGGTGGTGTCATATCTTAAATTGTTGCCTTGTCTCAAATTTGGCTTATTTCACTTTATGAAGATAAAGTATGGTCTATAGAAAATGGAGACTAGATCTCAAGGTTTTTTTTTATTATAATGTGACATAAAGTTAGTGCTTACCAAGATTTTTCTTATTATGAAACATTTGAATACACTTTTAGAGAAATTTAGAGATCATGAAATTAAATTAATAAAGCTAATAATTTATTGTTCTACTTTTGCAGATATGTTTATTCCCTAAGAGTCTATTGAAGATGACTGAGTGAATGCTTTGATCATTTTGTTAAGCTGGCATACTCTAAGGCAGGATTCTACAAACTAGTTAAGGACCCAGAGGAACAGATGGAAAAGGGAACCAGGTAATAAGATGAGAGGTGCAGGCGTTGATATTCTGGTATATCACATCACCAGAAATGATTTGGCAATTGGACAACAGAGTTGTCTCTTTTATTAACACATTCAGACAGCAGCAGAAAAACAACCTTCCATTTGATTCTTACTGAGATTTATTGTTTTTAATAATGCCACTTTTCAGAAGTATAGTCATGTGCTCACGTAGACAGGCTGACAAAGTGAAAACTTGTATGTGATGCAAAGTACCTTTTGGGCCGTAGATTAAGACATAGATAGTGCAGTGACAAGTCAAGTCAAATGCCCGCAGCAGACAACAAATCCCAGCCTCCCCTTCCCATGCTCTGGCTCCCATTTTGCACCATTGACCCCACAATGGAAACCTGGCAAAACATAGAACACAGATGGCTACTGACTGACATGAAAAGTAAATTTTATTAAACATGTTTACATACATGAGTTGGAAGTTCATTTAAAAGCACAGGGGAGTGTTAAGACAAGTGGTCAAAATAGAAAGATACTATCCAATTATAATCATTTGATTGTTGGCCACTAAGACAGAACGGAATCTAGTAGAAGTGCACCAATGCTTCAGCTCCTCCTGCTCAGCCTGGTGAGCAGTGGTCAATCTGTGCCCTGTGGAATGATGGGCAGATAATTCTGGCATGTGTAAATAATAATAAATAATTCACTTGGTGCAGGCAGTATGTCTATGGATTAAAACCTAGTGTGTACACAGTGTCTACATGTGTTACAGCCCCACAGTAGGAATCTACACCAAAATATTTATTAGAAGGAATTTGGTCCATACTACATCACGTTTTCCAGAGGGTAAAAAATAAAGTCCATCTATAGACATTTCACCCCAGACCCAGACTGAGTCTGGCTAAAACCTG
This sequence comes from Marmota monax, assembly GCF_021218885.2. Lineage (NCBI taxonomy): Eukaryota > Metazoa > Chordata > Mammalia > Rodentia > Sciuridae > Marmota > Marmota monax. The sequence goes on along the minus strand of NW_026692434.1, from coordinate 5,396,212 downwards.
CAAAATGTCTATAACAAAAATGGATGGCTTAGATTTCTTGGTTATTTTAGTATAGTAATTAATGAGCAAACTGTACAATACATGCAACATACAAGCTGGCCTATGTGGAACTAACATACGTTATTAAATAACCTTTGTTTCTTTTCTTTTTTTTCTTTTTTCTTTTTTTTTTTTTACAAAACGTGCATGCAGCTTTGAACAGTTCCAAGTCATGCTGCTCTATTTGTGTAATCACAAAACTGAATGACTCATAAAAGGAGGGAGAACATATCGATGCACCTGCAGAGCCTGCAGTTTGTAGCACATATACAGAATGTCACAGGGGAACATCAAGGCCAAGGAAAACTCAAATGAAGGAAATGCAAGTTGAAGTTTGACTTTGTTTTATTTTCTCCCAAAAAAGTAAGATACTTTGCATTAAAAAAATCACGCTTTGTGCTTGCATCGACCTCAAAGAAATGTAAACTAAAATTCAATAAAAACATTAGTTTAGTGCAGAATATTTCAACTGGAATTTCCAGTGGCATACTGAACAGCTCATACCATGCTCTTTCCAGGGCAGATGAAGGTGTCTACACTGAGGCATGGTTGAGAAGCCTGGGTGTAACTGACAGTGTCTTAGGCTCAAGTCTATTTCTAGTCACCATTCTGGGAAGTCAAAAGTACGTTTTGTACACATGAGCATATTTTCTTTTGATATCAGGAAGAAAAAGGCATTACAAGGAGGGTTTTCAAAGTACAATTATGTGGTAAGTTTTAGTCCCCAGCATTAGTTGCAGATTGACTTAAAAGTCTTCCAAGCGAAACAATGGAAAACACAAATTAATTTTCTGGAATGCAAACGGATACGTTCCTCATTTAAAAAGTAATTCTGTGATAATTTATTCTGGAAGATAACTTTTTGTCTTTTGGATTTCCACACGTAAGACTTTGAAGAATTATAAAATGAAAGTCAATGGAACGCTTAATTGGCCTCACCTCATCTATCTCTTGAACAATTTGGGGAGATGCTACAGAGACTGCTTCAGCCCTTTTTTTTGGATACTTTTGGAAAAAGAAAGGAAGGGTCTCTGTTAGCATTTCAAAGCCTGTTTGGATATAGTCAAAAAAAAAAAAAAAAAACAGTGGAAATAACAAATACAGTGAGAAAAATCAAAACAATAACTCAAGAAACCCAACACCAACAAACAACACACAAATAACCAAAACATACAAAAGAACAAAAAACCTTCTTAAACACCAGGGAAATAACACTGCGTGTGGTCTATGCAGAAATGTGTAAAATACAACTTTTCACAGAGTGAGAGTTTCCAGTTTGTTCAATTTGGTGTATGTGCATGTGTGTGCAAGTGTGTGTATGTGTGTGTGTGATGTGTGTGTGTGTGTGTGTGTGTGTGTGAACTTGAAGTTTCCTCTTTTTCTATTTGTTAGAAGCATCAGTGACTCTCACTAGCACGTTGATTCTCACTGCAATTTGATAGATTGCCTTGTTCTGTCATATGAAGCCATGTTTGAAACAACAATTGGGACATATTATTGAAAAACTACTACAAGCAAAACACAAGTTGATTGTCTGTCTCCAACAATGCTTTTGATCATGAAATATCTGGTATCCTGAAAGGTAGAGTTTTATTGGAATGACTCTGGTATGAGTTCACTATGATCGAATGCAGGGAGGCCCAGTTGAACTTTCCAGAGATGATTGGGAAGCCCGGCGGGTTAGGGGAGTGACTGTGGGGTCCACCAGTGATGAAGGTGGGAACAATTTGTACCATCCAATGACCATGCTGGAGAGATCAAGTTCTTCCAACAAGATTTGAGCCACACCCATGAAACATTTATGGTCCATTCTGCCATAGTCTCCCCAGACAATCACCTGTAGAGACATAGAAATACAACATAATTGAACTTTTTCTCTTTCACATGGTTGATGGGTTCAACACATCTATTCAGTAAACATGGGCCAGTCAGTGAAGAAGAGGAAATGCATTCAACTCCAAGGAGGAAGCATAGATAAGAAGAATTACTAAGGTTATGGTACTTAGAAACACTTGGCAATAATTTCAAATTTGAAAGAATGAGAGTATTATTATCCTAGTCAGTGAGAAGTGTTATCTATATAAGCTGTGCTAAAGAAATAAAGATCTATTAAAATTAGCATACTACAGTGACACAGTCACATCAATGTTTATAGAAGCTCAATTCACAGTAGCTAAAGTATAGAACCAACCTAGGTACCCTTCAACAGATGAATGGATAAGAAAATGTGGTCTCTCTCTCTCTCTCTCTCTCTCTCTCTCTCTCTCTATATATATATATATATATATATATATATATATATATATATATATATAAAATGAAATACTACTCAGCCATAAAGAAGAATGAAATTTGCCGGTACACAGATGGGAACTGGAGAATATCATGCTAAGTAAAATAAGCCAATCCCAAAGAACCAAAGGATGAATGTTTTCTCTGATATGTGGATACTAACTCACAATAAAGGGGATGGGTAGGGAAGAATAGAAGTACTTTGGATTAGACAAAGGGGGATGAAGGAAAGGGAGGGGGAATGGAAATAGGAAAGATAGTAGAATGAACTGGACATTACTATACTGTGTGCATATATGATTACACAACCAATGTAATCTACATCATGTACAACCAGAAGAATGAGAAGTTGTACCCCATATATGTAAAATATGTCAAAATATATTCTACTATTATGTATAACTAATAAGAACAAATAAAAATATAAAATTATGTAAATTCAACATCTTTCTTGTATAAGTACTATCTAATAAGCAATGTAAATGACTATATAGTTCTAAAAAGTAAAATTTTTGACCTTGGAGGGCAAAGCAAACAATTTAACTCAGGTTACCAATGAGTGCATGCACCATCGGTATATAAAAATAATAACATTATTTACTTCACTTTTTTATATTATAGACTTGGTAGTAAAGTGAAAGGTTGAAAAATGACTGTGAGCTGGTGGTACCTTTTGAGGATTTGCTTAACAATTTTGATTTGATAGGATGTTAATAAGTAGTTGGCTCATTGATAGGTATTGCAATCTGGATGCTCTCCCACTGCTGTTGGGTAAGCTTTCCATCACATGTAACGCCCAGGCTCTATGAACATTCTTCAGTTATCCATCAAGGTTCTCTACTGAATGCATTCGACTACTTTACACAAAGGGTTGGTGAATCCTGCTGTTGCAACTTACTGAGTAACTTTCCCAAATTAATCTCTGTGCTCCTCAGACATAGTCTTTAACATGATAACAATATTTATTGTACATGGTAATTACAAACTTTCAAAAGAGAATGGTATATGAGCACCCATCAAATCTATCCTGGGTTCACCACGGTGCCTATATGTTTCTCTTTTTATTCTCCATTCTTCCTCTTTTTAGTTCATGTCTGGTACACAGTAATTCTCGATTATCCATCTATCTATCTCTCTCTCTATCTATCTATCTATCTATCTATGTATCCATCCATCCGTCATCCATCTGTTGAGGCTAGGAGAAGGATAAGACAGGGCAAAGGTAGAAGGAGAGGATGGAGAAAACGGAGAGAGAAAATAAAAATTTTGTTTTCCACTTAATCCATCAGATATTGTTAATACTATATATTTTTGTATTGAAAATTAACTACTTGTGGTTATTTTTTCTATGCAAGAATATAATATTACCTTTACTGAATTTTATTCTTTTCATGTTTGTCCATGCCTTTGGTATTTATATGGTTAACATAGAAATTATAATGTCAAAGGTCAAATTATTACTGACCTGAAGAACTTTACCCTGTGGACTTTCATCAAAAACCAGGGACTGCTGATACAAAGGATCAAGGGTTTTCCGTGCAATTCTTGTCTTCTTCTTGGCTATACAGGCTCCATTTTCCAAAAGATAAACTTTGACATATGGTGCTAAACAAAGGTAGATTAACAAAAAGAAATTAGTATTTGGATGCACTTTTTGTTTTTAAATTAGAGAATACCTTATTAAAGAATTAGAGATGCTTATTGACTACTTCCCCTTAACTATTTAGATCACTTGAAATATCCATTGCTCTACAAATTCTATTTCTAAACACCTACACATTAGCACTACTGTCATTTTCCTCATTTTAAACAAATGTATACAAAGTTATCTTGAAGACTTTTGACTTCCTTGGTTTATGGCAGGCATTACAATTCAGGTTTATATTTTAAAGCTCACTTTAAAATTAGAACTAAATTCTTTTTTCTTTTTATTTACAAATATATGGAAAGAAAATAATTGGTACAACTTAAGAATGTACTGTATTTAAACTTTTAAAAATATGATGATACTCCTAATATCTTCTAGCAGAATAATCATGCAAAGAAAATTCAGGTCCACTTTTATACAATCAGAAATCACAGAGTAGCTGTCTTTTTAATCAGTTGGATGATGCACAAGCAAGCATATAAAATCCAAATGCAGCAAACGTCTCAGGGTTCTGCCTGATATTCACTGGACCATGCTCTGATGTTGTCTGTGTACTTATTAATGAGCAGAACTTTCCCTCACCAGGTGTCGATTTGGAGCCAGGTTTTTGCGTCAGGCTTCGTGCTCTAATAACTTCAACTTCTAACTGGCCCTTTTTATCCTCCATTCCAATTTGTATATCACCTGCAAGTGGAGGCAAAGGAAAATGTCTCAGCTTCTTTGCAGTTATGAGCAGTTAAAATAGCAGAGGCCCCTAACAAACTCCAACTATCTTTATGATCTTTAAAAAGAAATTAATTTTAGGAGGTCCTGCCCTAACTCACTTTTCCTTCCTGGTTTTCAAATCAAATTTTGATCTTTCTCTGTACTAATCCATTTTAAAAGCTTCATGAATTAGTTGAAAAAAAAATCACCAACTATAACACTGAAGGATTTACATGAGTCTATACTCTAATGAGCTCTTTCCTCTATTGTCATCCATTTGCTTATTGGTGAAATATTTAATTATTTGTCTTTCCATTATTTATAGAAAACTATCATTAATATTTTGGTGAATATCATAGTAATCTCATAAGTACTTTTTTCTGTCTTTGCATCTATGTATCATCATCTATGTATCATACATTGTCATTTTATTGACAAATAGGCCACTGAATGGATGTGTATTTACCTATTTAACCAGTCCCCTATTGATGAAAATATGGGTTATTTATATTGTTATGATTATAAAAGCATTCTGCTGAACAATTTTAGAAGAATTCTTGTACACTTGGTCAATTATTTCTTGAACATTAAGTTCCTGGATTTTAAGTGTATGTATCTATGGACATTCATAAATTCCATGTACATCAGCAAACATCCTTTAGAAAGCTATAACATTTCTTTAGAAAGGCTATCACTAGAAATATCTATCTTCCCATTTCCCATGCTCATTTAAAAAAATATTTTAGTTGTCAATGGACTTTTATTTTATTTATTTATATGCAGTGCTGAGGATTGACCCCAGTGCCTCACACATGCTGGACAAGCGCTCTGCTACTTAGAGCCACAATCCCAGCCCCTCCCATCCTCATTTTGGTATGAGGAATATATCTAAGTTTTGTAAAACTGATGATTTAAAATTTATATTAATTTGCATTTCTTTGGTTATTCGGGAGGCAGAGGCTTATGTAGCCCCCTATAGTTTGATATGAAATTAGGTTAGCAATTAGAAAGAATAGGAGATAGGTCCCTCATTTTTATTTCTTTGGAATGCTATTTCCAGAATTTTCATGTATCCTGCATTCACATTTTTTTTAGAATTCATCTGTGAAAACATCTGGACCTATCCCCCAACCCCTCTGCTAATTTTTTGTGGGTAGACTATTCCATACTTATACTCCTATCCATGCTTATACTTATATCCATGTTTTTTCTATCTTCTATTTCCTCTTAAATTATTTAATGGGTTATATTTTTTAAAATATAGATCCCAAGACAGATTTCCAAATTTTAGACACTTGTGTAAGCAACTTTCTTTCTTCACTTAATGTTTCTTAGACACCCATCCAAGTTGATGTATAGACATCTAGATCTTTCCTTTCAGTAGCTATATGGTAATCTATTGTGTGACTATTCCATATTTTATTTAACTAATCTCCCTTTGGGGGTCTTTTTTCCCCTCTATATGGGGCCATTATAAAAAGTGCTGCAGGGACTGGGCCTGTGGCTCAGTGGTAGAGCACTTGCCTAGCATGTGTGAGGCCCTGGGTTCGATCCTCAGCACCACATAAAAACAAACAAACAAATAAATAAATAAATAAAAGTATTGTGTCTATTTACAACTAAAAAAAAAAGTGCTTCGAAGACAGTTTTGAGGATACATAATTAGAAGTGGAACTGACTGGTCATAGCACATACACATTTTCATTATTATTAAATATTGGCATATAATTCAAAACTGGGACTGAATCAATATTTAACTTCCAACAATCGTGTGTGAGGATGTGTATTTCTAAAAGCATTTGTCTTTATACTGAAACATTTTTTTTCCTGGTCCAATCTGGTGTGTGTACACATGTATAAATACATGTCTATATAAACTCTTATCAGACTAAGTAAGCTCCATTCTATTCTAGTTTACTGAAATTTTTTTTTCTGGAATTTTTTTAAAATTGTAGATTGACACAATATATTTTATTTATTTTTATGTGATGATGAGGATCAAACCCAGTGCCTCACATGTGCTAGGCAAGCACTCTACCACTGATCCATAACCCAAGTCTCGAAATTTTAAAATCATAAATGAATATTGAATTTTATCAAACATTTCTTCTGCATATATGAAGATGGTCACTTTTAGTCTTCAATTAGATTAATGTGGCAAGTTATATCAGATATTGGCAAGTTTATCAATTATTAAACCAGCTAAATGTTTGTGGAAAAAATACTATTTGGTTGTGATATTATTATTTTTAATATTGCTGGATATTTTTGCATAAGGTTCATAGGGACTTTGGAAAGTATGACCGATGTTTATTTCAGTTTGGAAAATTTCTCAGTCATTACATTACATTTATTTATTTATTTATTTTGGTACTGTTGATTAAACCCAGGGGCACTTAACCACTAAGCAATATAATCAGCCCTTTTTATATTTTTATTTTGAGACAGGGTCTTGCTAAGTTGCTTAAGCCCTCATTAAGTTGTTGAGGCTGGCTTTGAACTTGCAATCCTCTTGCCTCAGCTTCCTGAGCTACTGAGATCACAGGTGTGTGCCACTGCCTTAATCATTGCATTTTTAATCGTGTGTTCTGCATTATACTCTCCTCCCTTGTTCTGGAACTTTAATTGCACATTTATTAAACCTCACCTTTTATCCCCAGCTCTTAACTTCTTATTTATATTTTCCATTCATCTACATCTGTGATAAATTCTGGATAACTTCTTATGGCTTATTCACTAGTTATTCAATTCTCTCCCCAGCTCTGCCTAAACTACTGGTAACTCAACCATTCAGTTCTTAAGCTTAGTTATGTTTTTAAAATCTAGAATTGTCATTGTGTTCTTTTCAGTGGTTTTTATTTTCTAATGTCATTCACCATCTTTTTTTTAAAGCTCTTTGAAACATGTAAGTATTTTTAGTTTAAATATTAACTTTACTATCTGAAATCATTTGAGTTTTTTCTCCATTGTATGCTGTTTCTACATTTAAAATTATTTTGGTTTTCCTTTCTTGTGTGCCTGGTGTTTGTGCTTGATGTCTGAAAATTGTTTTTAGAAAAAAAACGTTGTTACTTAGGATGTTGTCTTTATCAGAAATGATTTATTTTTGCTTTTGCAAGGTGTCTGCAATCTTGGATCACTTTAATCAATATCAAGGACTTATGTAATTAGAGCTCTAGCTTCTACAGAGTTCCACCTACTTCCAATTTGCACAGATTTTCAGGATAGAGATCTTTCAGATCCTAACAGACAGCAAGGACAGATCAATAGGCTAACTTAAATTCTTGGCCTAAGTCTTACAAGTAAGAAGATACACAGCTCAGATCCTTAGATCCTCTGCAGGGAAACACAAAACAGTAAATCCCTCCAGTACAAGAGTAGCTGTGGACATAGGCTCACCATTATCCAAGGCATCTGTACTCCCCAGGAGCCAGGCACTGAAGCAAACATGTAGATATTCTAGGTATTTTCAGTAGGCGGTTTGGTATGAATTACCTACTTCACCATTGGTATAGCCAAATTCTCTGTATCTTTTTTGTCAATCTTTTTATTATTTATTTTTGATTCTATATTTATGTCTGGTGAATAGTAACATATAGCTATGTTTTGTTTCTTCAATATCATTGATCCTTAATGTTTGAGAAAAACTTATTTCATGTATTGAGATTAATTTTAAAAGTAAATTATTTTTTGTTATTTTGTATTGTTTTTAATTGACCTATTTTTGTTCCTTTATTTTGTCATATAAGCACATTCATTTATTTATTCTGTCCATCCCTTTACTAGTATAGAATTAAAATATTTTAATTATTTTACTTTAGAGACTATTAAATATTTAACACATGGACTCCTATTTTTATATTTAAAAATCCAAAATTAGTGTTTCTACTTATTCCCAAAAAAGAGGAAGATCTTTAGAACTCTCATATAGATTTTGACCAGCATCCTCATTTTATTTTGTTTTATATTGCTTTTTTCCTGGGTGCTTTTTCTTGTTTTGTTTAGGTTACATAATAATTATTAATTCAGTTTATTAATGAACCAAGTTTCATTCATTTCTTTCATCATTGCCCCTTATATTTCATTCTTTTTAGTTTATTCTTCTTGCTAAAGTATATCTTTTAGTAAAGAGCAGTAAACTTTGAGTCTGTGTGTAAATATGTATGCCTCTATTTCATCTTTATTCCTGAATAAAAGTTGGTAGTTCTTTTCTTCAGCATTTTGAGAATCAGTTCTTTTAAAGGCTTTTTATTTATTAATTTATTTATTTTGCATTGCTGAAAAATAAAACCTGTTGATTTACTTTGTTTCTTGGCGAGGCAATCTTCTTATCTTCCTTATGACTCTTCTTCACGACTTGAGTCGAGGTCCTAAAATATCTCAATAGTGCATTATCCTTTTTTGTTTTGCAATAATATTCATTTCAGCACTCAGTAGGTTCTTTCTTTTTTATTTTTATTTTTTGTAGTTGTAGATATATGCCTTTATTTTATTTGTTTATTTTTATGTGGTGTTGAGGATCGAACCCAGTGCCTCATGCATGCTAGGCAAGAGCTCTGCCACTGAGCCACAACCCCAGCCCTCAGTAGGTTCTTTCAATATCTCAGATTTCATATTTTTCTTGAGTGGCTCCACTGCCATTATTGTGTTTTTTCTAAAATGTTTCTCTATTCTCTCTTTGGGATCCTATTAGCAAAAGTTTGAATTTGTTAGTTTATTCTCCCTACATCTCAAATTCTCAAATTCAGGCTGAATTGGGGTGATTTTTCTATGATCCTCCTTGCATTTCACTAATTCTATCTTTAACTACATTCAGTACATCATTTAGCTCATGAACCAAGTTGTAAATATTAATCATTATAGTTTTCATTCTCCAATTCATTTTCTTAAAACTATATTCTTGGTTTTGTTTAACAATCTCTTTGTCTTTTTTTCCTGTGGATTACATATGAAACTTTATCTCTGAAAATGATATTATAACTAAGTTTCTAAGTTATTTTTAGTTGGCTTGACCAGCTTCTCAGGTGTGAATTCTATTTGCCGTATCAGTTGATTAACTTCATTGTTCCAGACTTTCTCATTAGCTTCATAATTCTGTTTTAGACTTTAGCTCCTAGGGTCTCTTATTTTTTCATTTAAACTTTTAAAAGGTTTTTATTTATCATATGCACAGAGTATACATGGCCAAACAGCTGCATAAGATCTATTTTTAGTATAAATAACAGACAACAATTCCCTCTCAACTTCTGGCCTTCTAAAAGTCACTTCTCAAAATTTTCAATATTTTTATCTATTTTTTTGGCATTTTACTGTTTTTAAACACTAATTTTAAGTATTACTAACTCCCAATTTTGATCTGTTTTAACTGTCTTCCTACCTATGCCACATACCTGACAATTTCTGTCATTCCAGTTATACCAATATTAACATTTATATAATTATGATTATGTAACCTTATTTATAGCTGTATGAACCAGAACACTACAGTTACTTCTCCTTTTTTCCATACTTAATAAGTGTCATTTTATAAAAGCCTTTGCTTACATTTTTATCACTAATTCAAACCCTTATTCTCTCCTTGTTGTTTGTCTTCAATAAAAGCAAAAACATTAAGTATCCTATAGATTTTGCCTTATAAAACCTGACGTGCTACAGTTTGTACAGATTCTATTAAAATCTTCCTAAGCTGTTATATTTAGATTTTTCTGCACTGTCATGCTGAGTATCCCATAATTATCTCCTTTTTGTGAGGAACGGAATTTATTCACTGGATCTATCTTCCTCTTTTTTGGCTCACAATTTAAAAAGTTCACTTAGTTCATTTTGTTGAAGTAAATCCTCTAGTAACTTTCTGATCAGTGCTGGATATGAGGAGAATAACTCAAAAATTTGCTTGTTCAAGTATGCATTATTCTATCCTCAAACTTATTTGGCTGGATCTTATGCTCTAGATTGGAAATCAGTTGTTATTCAGCATTTTGAAGGTATTACGTAACAGTCTTCTGGTTTTCAGTGTTATTATTGAAGAGTCCAATAAGAATCTGATTTTTTGGTAGATATGTATAGCATTAAGTTGTCTCTCAGGAAACTTGATTTTCTGTTAATTGCCAGTGTTGCAAAATTCCATGATGATGTATATCTTTCAGTTAATCTATTTTCATCCAGTTTGTTCAGTATTCCATGGATCCTATCGGGCTGGAATCTCATGTCACCCAGGAAAATATTTGTTGTAGTTGTTACATATAATTTTCTCCATTTATCATCTTTTTAAAAAAGTTTACTTTAGAGTATACTATGCTAATATAGGTTGAATGACCTTTATCCAAAATGATTGGAACCAGAAGTGTTTCAGATTTCATATATATTCAGATTTTGAAATGTGTGCATATGTATATCGTATGTATGATATACATATATCATATTATTTCATAAATGAAATTCATTTATGTTCAAGTATATTTTATATATATAGCCTGAAGGTAATTTTATACAGTATTTTTACTTTGCTTGTGTTTTATCTGGAAGTTGTTATAGATATTGGGATGTTCAACTTATAGATGTTTTCTTTCCTTTTATTTTTATTTTTTTGAAACCTGAATATTTTAACTGAGGAAAAACAAAAAACCTAAAAAATATACACACTAGGCCACAATTATTTATAAACACATATGTTTCAACTTTTCTATTAGGAACAGCAATTCTTAAACCATAATTGTCTAATGCCATCTTTTGTGGCATGTATGTATCCTCCTTGCAACCAAAGGTAAGTAATTATCTCTGAGTACATAAACCTAAAATTTGTATTAGTACTACCTAAACCACTGTGGCAGTGCTGAGACCACCATACAAAAGGAATGAACACAATACCAATATCTGTTGTTTAGCATAAACATCACCTTTTCAATTTTTTTAACTCTCCTTTTTTTTTAACAATTGATTCTAAAATATTACACATTTTTTAATAAGTTTTAAAGTATGGAGGCAATTTCTTTAATTGTTTTTCACAAAAACAGTTATGTCAACATATTTTTTTCTGAGTATTCCATCTCTTTTTCTGCATGCTGTGAAATGGCACCTTTATCATATATTTGGATCTACCATAGAATCTGTCTTGATAGAGTTTTATGGTCATTCAAGGTTTATGGCTCATTTTATTTATTTTGTCTAATTTCTCAAATAAGAAAAGTGCACCAGAAATTAGAATAGTCATTTGTAACCAGGAACACCCTAAAGTATTGTTTCTAATTTGTATTACTGTTACACTAATTTATACGATTTTGTCAACCATGACACATCAGCTTTTCTGTAGGAGAATGATTCTTACCCATTGCAGGGGTGGCAAGGGTTTGGCGGCCAACAAGCTGAGCTGGTCCCAGTCCATCAAGAAAATCACTGAACTGACTGTCAGCTCCTAGTCGTACTCCAGGAAATATTAAGCTATTAGCAAAATGACAAAAACCAAAAAAGCAAAAGACAAAATGTTAGTTCTCCCACATTTATTCTTTTCTGTGGTGCTCGGATCAACTCACGACCTTGTGCAGGCTAAAGTCCCGAGGTGACCTAGATTTTCTTTGTTAGTTTCCATTTGACTAATTTTGATCATGAAACATAAACACTATTTAGACAATCTGTTTACTTACTATTTGCATCATCTGTAAGAAAAGGTCTAAAGTTAAATTTAAGATGGGATTCAGGAGTTGTTTTTCTTTTTGGTTCTGGGGATTGAACCCAAAGGCACTTAACCACTGGGCACAACATCTCCAGCTCTTTTTATTTTTTGAGACAGGGTCTCACTAAGTTACTTAGGGCTTCACCAAATTGCTGAACCTGGCCTTAAAGTTGTTATGCTCTGCCTCAGCCTCCTGAACTGCAGGGATTACAGGCTTGCACCACTACACCTGGCAGGAGAGTTTTTAATATATTAAGTGAACACTTCTAAAACCATATCCACATCTCTACACAAATGTATTACTGACAAATAAGATGTAAATTTTAATGTTATCAATCTTACATAGATAATTTCTCATGAACATTAAGTAAAATGATGTTAAAATTTAAAACAGTGGTTAATAATTTCTTGAATAAATATTATATCACAGTACGAGTCCTTCTTTACAAATAAAATGTATAATTTATTCTTTGAATGAATTAAATGTTCAAATTATTTGAGGATTTTATTTAGTCCAGATGAAAATCAGTTGGCTAAAACATGTCTATTTCTTTCAACAATATGACTGACTAAAAGCCTAAGTGTATAAGCCACACAAAAGGGTGACTGTGTTCTTTTTGTTTATTAATACAACTCTCTCTGAGGAACAAGAACCATGCTTGTTACATAGCTGGCATTCGATAAGTACTTTTTGAAGTAACATGTTTCTTAATGGCACGGCTTTCTTTTCTCTTTGTGCTTTTACACATTAATTTCCTACAATCAAAAAAATTGAACAGTACACAGAATATTATCCCACTCAGAGACTAAGAAAATAAATCTCTGAGAGTTTAAGTGGTTTATACATGGTAGACATAAATTTTCTTTCTTTTGTATCAGAAAATAGTGTCTTTCATCTTTCATTTGCACATTGCGTTATACTACATTTTCAAACTTTGATATTTTGTAAGCAAGTTTATCTCAGTAACTTTCACATTTGCTTTTTTTTGTTCTTAGCTACACCTTGCCTGAAGCATGCACATCAATCATTTGATCAAATAAACAGGGGCCAACTAGTTTCAAGAATGGGAAAGAGTATCATAATCGTTAACTTGCATAAATTTATTTCATTGTAAAAGCAATATAGAAAGTTTCCAGCAAAAGAAAATGAAATTTTAATAGTAGATTGGATACAAGTAATTCTAGTAGTAATGGATGAATAATTATAAAAAAATTTGTACATGGAGAATTTCCATTTAAGCCACTGAACCATAATAATTATTTATTTACAAGATGTACTACCCAAATGAAAGTTCAGTTTTACCAGAAAAATTCTTAAGCATAGGAAAATGCAGATTTTTGTTTATGATCCATATAAAATGGTTAAGAACTACATAAATAAACTCAAAATACATTTTTTTCATAATTAGCGAATTTCAGAACTAAAACTTCAACCATCAAAATAATGAGGTAGATAGATCCTGGAGTATTTTCCCCCTAGGATAAAAATGAGTTAACAATGTTTTAAAATCAAGAAATTGTAAGTTGCTTACAACAACATAGAGCCCAAATAATTTGGAGAAACCTAGGAAAATCAGAAATTAGTTCCTCACTTCTGAATTTTAATTGAGATTTTGACGACACGGCATACTATGAATTTTCCTTATAAAAGAATCCATTAAATGTAGCATTTCTATACCATATAATCAGTGAAAGATTAGTAAAGATTAGCTTTACTAGATAATGTAAATGGCTTATTTAGAGTAACTCAACTTTTTTTTTTTTTTTTTTTTTTTTTTGCCTTTGAGGGACTAGGTGCAGAAGGGTAATTGAAAGATGTCACCCTGGTGTAAATGGATGGTGAAACTCAGGTTACAAGAAACAGCAGCACAGTAACCCTAGGGGGCTTTGTTGTTCTGCTGATCATCACACAGGGGCTGGTCCCCAGGCCATAGGACTGCTGACTCACTTACTTTCCCTCAGAGCTGTAACTGTTGATGCTGCCATCAGTGGACTCCCGACTGGGCTGTCTCACCATCTTCCTCATTTCCGCTGCCATTCCTGTTTCTGTGCTTCTCTGAATGGTACTTTTTAACTTCTTGTGGCCCGACTCTGACAGGAGAGAGTAAAAGAAACCCTAAGTTCTATTTAGATAGTTTTTGCCCTGAGTGTCAATAGGTCCTAAAAATACCATAGTGAATTTTCCTTGTAATTATACATTTAATCAGGAAAGTAGTAGTGTCAGAGAGTAATTTGCTGAATTGAATCTCTTTACTAAAGGGTGCTTTGGCTAAAGTACAGCAGAAGGTGAACCATGGCCATAGTTCCAGACAGAACCCAAATGTCAATGAATCAAAATGAACTCAGTGTATTATGGCTGCTGAAAACATCAGTAAAAATTCAGATTTATCACCGAACAGGTTAGGTGAAAAGATAGTATTGAACAAACCAATGGGTTTCTCCCAGTCTGGAACTCTCCAAGCTTGTGGGAGCAGACCTAAAGGAAGGGGTCATGTCCTTTAAAGAGACACTTCCAAGTATGAAAAATAACAGATTTGGTACCATGAGGTATTAGAAATTCTCATAAAGTGAAGCAGTAGTAATTTCTTTGATGATTTTCACAACACTTTAACATATACTAGTTACATATGCATATAGATAACGTGAGTAGATACAAGGTACCATCCTAATTCTAAGGCAACACAGCTTATCTCATGGCCTTTTGGTGCAGCTGCATGACTTCTCACTGGCAGTTCTGGGTATGTCTCCATTTGTACTGTGAATTATGCCGGCCGGTCATGTTCATGTTCTTGATACACTCTAAGTTCAGAGCAATTTCCTTGGGCCCCCCTGTGAAATGCACTAGCCAGTATTCTATTCATAGCATGGAAATGAAACTAAAACTTTTGATTATACATATGAGCAGCACCAATAGTTCAGACAAACAAAAAGACTTTTTTTCCATCTGTATATTCTATAAGTATTTCAGGTTTACTTTCTGTTTTCCATATAGTATCATCCAATATCCATTAATAATATATGAAAATGCTCTATAAATGTTACCTACAAAACACAAACATAAATGTCTTTCCTCATAAATCCTCTGTAGAGTAGGTACACTCTTAGATATGTCATTTGAAAGGCAGCATTTCTTCCTCTGATTTTTGGTCAGTAAAATCCCTTTGTAAATTGTCTAGTACTGATGCTTTTATGTATTTTTTTAGCAGGTTGATTATATTTTTGTTGCTTTATTGTTCTTAACCTTCTTATTGCTATTTTTGTTTCTAAGATCAGTGTAGGTATAAAATATTCAAGTATTCCATAAATTGAAAATTCCTTCTCATTTCATTCCTCTAAAGGACGATGGTAGTTAATAATTTAGGAGCTATTTTTCTTTATGCCCATGCTTGCTTTTCACTTTGCTTCTGTGATTAGTACTCTTATTTTTTGTCTTTTCTCACTGGTTGCTCCACTTCAGTCTCTTATATGAGAACCTCTTCTTCTATAATACTTTCAGATATAGGAGGACTGAGCATTTAGACATTTGCAGTTTTTTCTAAACTTGCTTCCCAAGTTATCCCAAGCAAGAACTTTTAGGCCTTCCAAATGTGTCTGCAGTCCAGTCCTACCCTTTCTCCTAAATGCCAGTTATTAATTCGACTGCCTAGTACCTCCATTTAGGGGTCCAACAGGCATTCCAACGTTAACATAGACAAAGTGGGACTGCTCCAGACCTCTGTCACCAACTACTCCCTCAGCAAATGGCAACTCCACTCAATTGTTCTGGTCAAATCCCTGTAGTCATCCTCAACTTCTCTTTGTAACACAACCTATGTCCAATAAATCAGCTAATCCATGTGCTTTTTTTTATTCAAATAGATCATAAATCTGATACTATCCCTCCTCACTCCTGCTCCAGTCCCACTTCAAGCCACTCTTGTCACTCAGGCAACTGCAATATCCACCATACGGGCTTCACAGCTTGCATTCTTTTCTTCCTCAGAACATTGTCCACAAAATAGTTAGCGTGATTCAAAAGATGCAAATCTTAATATGTCACTCCTTTGAACAACATCTTATAACAGCTCACTATCAAAATTAAGGCAAACTCAAATTGTTATCATGGCTCACAAAATACTAAATAATTTGGCCCCAGATACAACCTTCTCTCTCTCATTCCATGTCCTTGTTCTCCCAGCACACAGCCTTCCTTGCATGTCCTTGAACACTCCAGCATGCCTTCTCAGGGCCCTTCTTACTCACTGGCTGTCCCTTCTGTTCTTGCCTTGCTTCCTCACTTCATTCAGACCACTGCTTCAATGTCACCTCCTGAGAACAACTTCTTTTGATCCCTATCACTCTCTGTTCCCTTGTACTTTGTTTTTCTTCAGAGCACTGCTTCATCTGCCATCAAACCACCAACTGTTTGTTGTATGTTTCCCAGTTAGAATCTAATTTCCATTAGGGCTGATGCATTCTGAGTATTTCTTCCTGTTAACGTGAGTATGCCCGGAACAGTGGTTATAATCTCTACTGTGCAAATTTTCTCATTCCATTCAGTATAACACAATGACAAACAGTTCTATATTTATTCTTTATAAGATTTCACTGCTCCATTACAGTTATGTGGTTTCAAAATTAAGCCACCTATTTGTTGATGGGCATTTTGATGTTTCCAGTTGTTATAGGAGAGATTTTATAGAAATTCCTAGAAGTTGAAATGCTAATAAAATGGCAGAAATGTTTAATATTAATAGGGAATTCTAAGTTGTTGTTTAAAAACAATGTAGCAATTTACAGTCCTACCAATATTCACATGGATGTCTCAATTTTCCCCACCTCTGACTCAAGAATTCCATTCATCCTTTTTGGTGCAGCTTGCCCATCTGACTTGCTATGGTAGATCACATATACTTATTGAAGGCAAGGAAATTCCTGCCTTGCTTCAGTTAGAGCCATTTAAAAAACTTTTTTTTCTTTTTTCTTTTGTAGTTGTAGATGGACATGGAGCTAAGGATAGAACCCAGTGCCTCACACATGCTAGGCAAGTGCTTTGCCACTGAGCTACAGCCCCAGCCCGATATGGCCATTTTTCTTTTTAAGGGAATTTAGTTTAGTTTTGGTGGTTATTCATTTTTATGTTATTCCTTCTTCTTAGATGTAGTTCATTTAAGAAGTCACTGTGGGTAGAGCAACATTTCATTCATGTCCATAATACATTGGTTAGACTCTAGTGAGCAACAGGGCAAAGCTCATGTGTATACAGATTGAGCATCCCTAATCCAAAAATCTGAAATGCTCCAAATATCAAACTTTTTGAGTGCTGACACAATGCCACACCTGATTTCATGTGATGGGTTGGAATCAAAATGCAGGTGCACTGAAAATACTGTATTCTAACTTCAGGTTATGAATATATGGTATTTATGAAGCATAAATGAACTTGTGTTTAAATGTGGGTCCTATCTCCAAGTATGTCATTTTATATATGTATGCAAATATTCCAAAATCTGAAAAAATATAGAAGCTGACATGCTTCTGATCCTGAGCATTTCAGAGGAGGGATGCTTAACCTACATCACCAAAGTACTGAGCCAGATACACTTATAACAAATGTTTACCAAAGGCAGTGTGAGGCAACACAGACATGGTGGCATATCAATTCTTACTAAAAATAATGAGAATCTTAGCTAGAAAAATCCATCCACCCAACAATTATTTATGAAGCACCTACTATGTGTCATTCACTATCCTAGACACTGGGGATATATTAATTAATGAAAAATTTCCTGCTCTTATGAAGCTTACATTCTACAGGAAAGGCAATGAACAATTAAAGATATAATATGGGTGGTAATAATTGCTATGGCAAAATATTAGGCAGTATAAGGGGGTAGAGCATGATGGGTAAAGCAGCAGTGGTTTTATTTAAAAGGAGTCAGGTGTCATTAGGTAGGAGTATGGAGGAAGTGAGGACACAAGCCATGAAGCAGAGAAGAGGCAAGCAGCACGCTGCAGGACAGTCATGGCGACTGGTGAAGAGCCCTGGAGGTCTGGAGGTGGTGGTTGTCTTACAGTAGTACACAGGTTCCCAAGCTTCCTTTCCAGTCTTCCTAATGTCCGCTGATGTTCACTCTGGCCCAAAGACTGTTGCCAAAGATCTCAGGGCTCTATGGATGACTTATTGTCCAGATGACCACTGACTGTAGACTGTCAAGACTTGATTTTTCTTGCATTTACTAACACAGGTTTCAAATGTTTGTCATTCACTACATATTTGTTCAATGAATGACAAGAAACATTTTAAAATAGAATGATCTTTATTAGTTTGTTTGTAATCTTAAATTGAGATTTCCAGATTCTTTAAAGAAGAGTACATCTACAGAGCATCCCGAAATTCTTAGGTTGGGTTTTATGCCTTAATATTTTCCAAGTGTACATGCTACACACACTGGATAAACACCATTTGAGAGGTTAGTTATTAAACTTTCTATTGTACTTACCTAAATTTGTGAATCTGAATACCTTAATAATTGTAAAGTTTTTGTTTTAGTCTGATGGGAGACGGCAGATGGAGTGCTATCTAGCTGTTGTCTTATTCATATAAATAGATATTCAATGAAAAGAGCTTTGACAAGTTGAGCAATGTCAAGGCCCAGGTAGAGGTTGAATAAACAGTTTTAGCTTTGAATATGTCTTATTTAAATTCATAAGGGCTCTAATATTAAATTGGAATGTGAGGGTTGGAAGCAGTTCTGTTTTATACATGTTTTATATATTTGAAAACTGTAAATCTGGATAAATGTAATTCATGCAACAAATCTGTTCAGCATTGATTCTGGGTCCAGTTTCTTTTAGACACTGGTGATAGAGCAATAATCCCAACAGACAAAATTGCCTGCCCAAGTGGAGCTTACATTCTAGAGGATAATATGGCTCAACATGTCAGCAGCAAAAGCAGGATTAGAAACATGACTTTCTGAATCTCAGTCTTGTGATCATTCCAATATACCACAGTTCAAGAAAACACAAGAATGGTCTTATTTATTTAGCAAACATAAAAATGTTTTAGTCATACAGATATTTTCATGTAAACATACATATACAAACTTACAATTACAAGCTCATTGCTAACTTCGTGAAAAATCACATATAATGTATGTATTATTTGCATCTGTCTCCATGTGCTATAATAATAATGAATACATTACACATGCAAAGTTAATGTGATATAAGGTGTTAAATGTTAATACTTGGAAAATATTGTTTTTAAGAATACCATCTTTATTAATTAAACAAAAATCAAAGAATCATTAACGTTATAAAGACTATGAGTCTACTATCAAATTATGATATGAAATATGATTTAAAAATGCTGTACCAAGTATTCTACAAATAACTAAAAAAATTACAAAATAGTGCATTTTTATATTTTATAGTCATAAACACATGAAAAATTAGTAAAATCCATAATGTTTGGGGGCAACATTTTACCTATGTTGTCGAAGAGCAAACTTACTTTCAAATAATGTTCCAAAAGGTGTCATATTTACATATGAACTATTTCTCACTCTGTATAGTTGAAGGCATATATTATATTTAGAAACATTCCAGTGACTTAATTCATTTTAAAGATACTCATTAAGCATCAAAAGTCTATAATATAATATAATATAATAATATAATATAATATGCATCATTCTAGAGATATAATAGTAAGAGTGTTGAACAGGGCATACAAAACATGTGAGTATGCATCAAGACATGAGTAAAAGATCAGACCTAGAGATAGGCAGACAGACAGAAGACAGATAGGACACAGCAACATGCAGATGTAACTATAATTTATGGTGCTAAACATAACCACCTAGGAAGAAAATGGAGACAGAAATAAAAAGAGCAGACAGAATAAATCCTAAAATATTACCATGTTTAGAGGTTCTGAAGACAATTAAGAATTAAGGAGGAAGAAAAGGAGGACCTTTTAAGGTAAGGAGGGGAAATCAGAAGAAAGTGTTTTAAGAAGTGAAAAAAAAAAAAAAGAATGCTTGATTATCACTTGTATTTTTTTTTTTTTTGGCAAGTAAAAACACAGTAGTGATGTTGGTACTTCACACCATGCAGATCACAGACTGAGTGAAGTAAGAGTTAGGAGCCTAAAAGGGGTGGCTAGTCAAAGAGTGAATGAAGTGAGTAAAGGGATAGCTCTTATGACTATTTTGAAAAAGTCTGTTATGATTGAAAGACAGCATTTGGAAAGCCACATTGTATTACAAGAGGTTGTCTATTTTTTAGGCTCTGTGTTAGCAAAGCTTAATTCTATGTAGATGGATAGGGAAAAATACATTATTGAGAACAATATTGTTAGTTGGGGAGGAAGTTAAAGAAAAATAATAACTAGCCGATCCTACCAATTATCTAGAAAAATCAGTGAAAGAATAACACCTAGCTAGAGGCTGAGGCAGGAGGATCACAGGTTTGAGATAAGCCCAGACAATTTAAGTGAGACCTGCAGCAATTGATCAAGAAAGACCTTGTCTCAAAAGAAAACATAAAATGGCCTGGGGATATAGCTCACTGTATAGCCCTCCTGGGTTGAATCCCCAGGACTCCCTCTCTAAAAGAATAATACCTAATTGATTAAATTTTAAAAATTAGGTCCAAAAAATAAATGCAATAATGTCCTACTTAGACTATGTAATCTTCTGATTACCCTAAAATAATCCTACAGAGACAAGAAGAGAAGGGAAGAGAGAGAATATTTCAAACAGCAAGTATGAAACTGCTGCCTGCATCATCACTTAAGGAGCAGGTAGAAATTATGAGGTGTAAACTGCAGATCTGTTAGAGTCTATAAACAAGTCAAAATAACACCTGGCATTTTGCCAGGGTTGTAAACAAGTCTAGATGGTGCCTGGCAAAATGCCAGAGGGAGTGGTTTGAGAAGTAACAAAAGCGAGCCATTAAGTGTGGAGATTCCTTATTGGTTGACTGATGTATGGAGTTTATGTTAATTAAGATAAGCTGTGTGGAATGTATAAATAGCTCTGTCCTACAATAAAAGGCTCCCACTCCTGCTGTATCAATGTACACAAGTTATTCGTCACCACCCCCCACCCCCCACGCCCCCCCACCCCGTTATTGGCTTCAGTTCCTGAAAGCGACTCGGTGTTCATGATTTCTAAAATGGAACATAGAAAAGCAAACTAATGACTGTGTCTGGTGTTAAAACAAAATAACAGCAACAGAGCCAAACTATAAACTCCTACAGTATTGGGTTTACTGAGGGACTAGATTGCATCCAAGAGCTTTTCAAAGGAAATCTTAACTGTGTGGATAATGAAGGGAAAGGGGAACTGTGTGGCTGTATTTCAGGCTAGGAGAGTGTCACACTTAAGGGCCCTGAAATGAGAAAAAGGACTGACCCTTGTGATAACTACGTTTCCTGAATAACCAGAGTTAGTTTACTGTGAGTGAAGTCAGTAAGATGTGAAGCCAGGGAAGTAAGCAAAGGAGAGACCGACCATATGAAACCTTTTATCTAATGCTCCAGGGTGTGTGGTGGCCTATCACTGGGCTGCTGCTGTTGTATCATTATTAATGAGGATCACGAGGTCTTGGTCCTACTAATACCAATACTATCCTTATAAAATTGTGCATATTATGTGCAGTATGGTAGAGTAATATTATTCCACCTTACATCAGTTCTGTGCCTGCAGACAGCTTACGGAGCCTGTCCAGGCCTCCCTTTCCTCAACTATGATGATGATGCTTAGTTCATAAGGTTATTTTTAGTGTTAAATGAGATATTTCACAGAAAGTACTAAGCCAAAAAAAAAAAAAATGCCAGCAGTTCTCTTTTGCTAATGTCAGGTGCTTTCAATGTTGTAGTACCTTAAGAGTGCCACAATTTTCTTTGGCATTTGAACAAATAAACAAAAATATTCTTTTTGTGTTGTGCCAAGGTTTTGTTTTTACTACATTTCATTCTAAGCCAGATAAATACAACTTACACAAATTTCATATGTCTAAGGATTATTTTAAGAAAATTTCATGCGAGTCCTTTGATTTTTATGGTTTTCCTCATTTTCTCTTACTTATTCTCCAGGTTATTCCTACAAACCATATAGCCCACTGTTTTGCTTTTGTCTATACATGTTCCACAAAGATCCACAATTGAAGAAATATAGTGGAGAAGTAGCTAAAAATAGTTTTATTCAGAATATCTTTGTAAGATGCATGAAATAAATTCCCTTGACTATTTTATTTTAATAGAATACTTCAAGTAAGATGCATGAAATAAATCCCCTTGATATTTTATTTTAATAGAATACTTCAAATCTTTTTCAATGATGTGCTTATGCTCTTGTATCCTCTCCTGTAACATAGAAGAGATTTTTTTTTTTTCTGTCATGAACATTAAGTTCTTTAGGCAGACTGCTTGAGAAAAGTACTGAACACCCATATCCACTCATTCCTGCTCTGCCTCGGCTAACAGCTGCTCTCTGGTAGCAGTCAGATATTGTTAAGTGTCTATAATGTCTGGTCAGTCATGTCTGCTTAGACCACTCAATAATACCTATCTTCTCTGCAAAATATTTGCTAACATGATCTTGACTCTTCCTCTCCACCAGCTGGTAAAAATATAAGCAGCGGCAAATTCAAGATGGCCTTTTATGTGTTTTAAGTAATCTGTATATTGAATTAATAAATCTGCCCAAAAACATTCACGTAAAGAGGTTTATAGTTGCTGAAATACACACCTGTACCACATCAGGTTTTGGCCAAAGTCAAGTCAGGGAGGAGGAAACATTAATGTGATGGACTTCTCACTCCTGCTGGTTGTTGAATTTCACAGCTTCCACATTTCCTAAGTGTTTCTAGTGCTGTGTCGTGACTTGTGTCCCCTAAACATGCATGTTGAAGCCTTGGTCACTAGTACCTCAGAATGGAACTGCATTTGAACAGGATGAAGTCATTAGTGTGGCTCCAATCCAATCTGATTGGTGTCTTCATGAGGAATAGATTAGGACCAGAGAGAGGGGCAACTGAGGGACTGCCCTGGAATAGGCAGAGGGTCAAGGAGAGGGCCTCAGGAGAAACCAGCCCTGCAGACATTCCATCTCAGACCTCTAGCTTCCAGAACTGTGAATATACCTTTCTGTACCAGTCACATTTTATTATGGCATCCCTAGCAGACTAATACATCTAGCGGATGAATATGTTATTTTAACATTCTGAAGTTCTCATTTTATTTAATAAATGTGATGATTGAAATACAACTTAAAATATGTGGGGATAAACAATCACCTATGTGGTCTGAGGATGAGGCCAAGGCTCATGGGCTAGGAAAGCCTTGTTTTCAGCTTGCTTTGATTACAGATGATCTGAAGTATTATTACATAGGTTTACCTAAATCATACAAGAAAGTTAGGCCTCAGATTTATTTTCCCAGGAGTAAATAAATCACACTTCATTCTGATCTGTTTTCTTTATCTCCTTTGGTGTAAGTTGCTACTTTGGATGCAGCTGGATTCCATTTATTAAGCATAAACATGGAATATATCCTTATCGTCTACCACTGTGACTAAAAGCAAAGCAATACTTCAGACTGAAATCCAGGAAAACAACGTTTTATAGCCTGTTTCAGATTTTTAAAAAATTATTAAAACTCAGTATACTGCTATTTAGGGACTCCTTCCTCCTTATCTAATCTTAAAAGGTAGCCTGATATCCCAAGTATATGGATAGGAAGTGGTCAGGGCAACTCTGGAATCAGAAAGTCTGGATTCAGGTGCCAGTTCCATCACTTACTAGCTGTGTCTGCAGGAGCTTGGGTCCACCCTGCCTCACTCTCCTCCCCTATGAAAACGGTGGATAGTGGTGCTTAGATCATAGGGTTGAGTATTAAATTATATAATTTATCCTGTTTAAAGTCACACAATAAGAGCTCAAATTATTTTGCACAGATAAGGTCTTCAAACAGAACCATGCCAATTCACCTTGCTCTACTTATAGCTCTTCTTCTTTTTGTGCCTCATGTTTAACTTAAAATTCAATACTGAATGCAGTAAGATTGAGTTGGAACATGTCACAGAGACTATTTGTGTTTCCAACATGCATTCTCACATTTTCCTTTAATGGAAGAAGAGTTTCTAACCACCATTTCCTTCCTGCCTCTCTTTCTGATGGCATGGGGGCATGATGGTGAGAGCTGCAGCAGTTACTTCAGGTCTCAGGCTGAAAGTAATTACTGAAACAGGCAGAGCTGGGGCCCTTCACATGAAAGAGTCACCAGAACAACTCAGGACTGGACTGTTGACTTGGATAATTATGTGAGAGTCTTTTCTTTGACAGGGGTAGGGAGTGTTCCAGGGATTGAACTCAGGGGCATTCAGCCACTGAGACACATCTCCAGCCCTATTTTCTATTTTATTTAGAGACAGGGTCTCACTAAGTTGCTTAGTGCCTTGCTTTTGCTGAAGCTGGCTTTGAACTCACGATCTTCCTGCCTCAGCCCCAGGAGCTGCTGGGATTACAGGTGTGTGCCACTGCATCTAGATATATGAGAGTATTGATTAAGCTACTGTATATGCAGGGGTTTTGTTATAATAGTCAATCATATATCACAGTAGACAGTATTTCTAACAAAACCCAATGCATATTTTAAAAATAAAAAAATGTAGCTTTTCTAAGAGTAGTTTCAATTTTCTAAATTTTAGCTAGGAGATTCTTTCTTTTTTAAAAATTTTTATCTAATTTGTGCTCTAGAGGTTCATATTTGGAAGACTGAGTTTCCTATTTAGCAATAGAATCAAAGGTAATTATTCTTACCCATACAGTCTCAGAGAATGTAGGGTTAGAAGAGAAGATTTTTTAGCAATAAATGATCTTCACTAAATAACCTCAATGTCTAAGGAACAATGCAGAGTACAATAAAGAAAAATCATTTCCTAGTAGTTCAATGTTCTGAAACAAGCATGCATATGTGAAATTTCTAATTATGGTGTAGCAAAGACTGTACTGCACAAGTGATTACAGACAGAAGAGTTTTAGATCACAAAGAAAATGAATAGATTTTTTTTCTATAGCTTTTCCACTGCTTGGTATTTAGCCAAAAGAACTAATATCTGCATTTTATAGTGATACAGCTACATCAATGTCTATAGCAGTGCAACTCACAATAGGTAAGTTATGGAACTTGCTCAGGTGTCCATCAACAGATGAATGGACATAGATAAGTGGTATGCTGGGTGTGGTGGCACACACCTGTAATGCCAGTGGCTCCGGAGGCTGAGGCAGGAGGATTGTGGGTTCAAAGCCAGCTTCATCAAGAGTGAGGTGCTAAGCAACTCAGTGAAACCATGTCTCTAAATATAAAATAAAAATAGGGATGGGGATATGGCTCAGTGGTTGAATGTCCCTGAGTTCAATCCCCAGTACCCATCTCCTCCCCCCAAAAAATGTCTGAAATTATGGCAGTTACTAGGAAATGGCTGGAAATAGAGAGCATGATGCTGAGTGAAATAAGCTGGACTCATAAAATCTATGGCCAAGCGTTTTCTCTCATATGTAGAAGCTAGAGCAAAATAAGTAGAATAAAAGGGTGATATTCCATGAAAATAGAAGGGAGATCAGTGGATTAGAGGAGAAGGGATGATAGATTTAAAAAAGGGAGGAACTATGGAATAAATCTGACCAAATTATGCTATGTACATATATGAATATACCAAGTGAATTTCGCCTGTATGTATATTTATAAAATGCCAATTAAAAAGGTATAAATAAACAGCAGGAAGATCAGTAGAGAAAAAGAAAAAGGAACTGGGGCAGAAAGAAGGGAATAGAAAGGGGAAGTACTGGGGACTGAAATGGAGCAAATTATATTCCATGCATGTAATATTATATCAAAATTAACCCCAATGTTATGTATAATTATAATGCTCTAAGAAAATCATTAATTTTAGAATATAGAAGTAGTTTCTCTGTTCTTTTCATCATATTCCCTGAAATGAACCAAATGGCTTTTCCCACAAAATTAGGATGATCTGATTTAAAATATAAGTGGTACATGTGAAATTCTTTTTGGGACACCCAGAAGGCAAACCAAGAGACAGGCAGAAATTTTAAGAAGAATCTGAAACATGAAAACAACCAATCTAGAAGAGACTTGGCATGTGTCATTTGTCACCACTGATGGAGGCCCCACACCCAATCTGAAAGTCATAGCATCAAGCACTTTACATGGCTGGGGGAAGTGGGGGAGCTTGCTTGGGGGACTCAATATAGCTTGAACCAGTAGCAGAACTGGAACTTATTTATTCTATGAGGTCTTATGATTTTCCTAGACCATAGTCAACACTTATGTGTAAGTGTTTGTAGGTGGTGGTGCAGGGGAAAGAAGAAGATACTTGGAGAAACAAGAATAAATACTATGGTTTGATGTAGTTTATGGATATTTTATTTTATGAATAAAATAAAAATGTGTTTTATTATCTCCTAAAGGCAAAGTTCATGTCAAGAGGAATTTATGATTCCCCACATTTTAGTTGTATACATGTATCATATCAGTATTGGCCAGTTTAAGATAGGATAGATATGAAGTGTGCTTAAAATAAAATCACAAAATGAGCTAATGAGTCAAAACAGACAGTTAATAAGAACATGTTAGATTCAAGGTACTATGAAAAGAGCATATGTACAGCCCTTAAGCATACGTGTGAGGATCTACTCTGCTCAGGCTTGAAAGGGCCTGCTCTGCTCTCATCAGGCCTTAGTTCTTCATATAATATGTAGCCTTTCTATTTTCATGAACTAAGAAGAGGCTAAAAGTACATGCCCACCCAAAGATCCTGCTGTTCTTCTGAACTAGCCATTAAATTCCTAGGATCACAGAAATTCCTA
Organism: Marmota monax; assembly: GCF_021218885.2. Classification (NCBI taxonomy): domain Eukaryota; kingdom Metazoa; phylum Chordata; class Mammalia; order Rodentia; family Sciuridae; genus Marmota; species Marmota monax. The sequence goes on along the minus strand of NW_026692434.1, from coordinate 5,368,976 downwards.
CCCAAATGGTACTGGATCAATATCCCAGACTGGCTCAGTTGTCTTTCTAGGGACCACACTCCTGAAGTTAGGTAGCACCATCAACATGCACATGCTGAAGTCCCAGTGCATCAGACAGATCTGAATCACATGTGCAAACCCTGACTTGCAGAAGAGAGGGGAAGCATGGGGACACCTCTGTGAGAGTGTCATAATGAGACGGGGCAAGACAAAGACAAAGATAGTTTGGCAGGTAGAATATTATAAGACCTTTTCTAGTATATGATAAAGTGTGGGTTTCCATTTATTGTTTAGGGCCTTGGGCAAGCCTAGAATCTCTCATGTATATAACTTCCCCATGCTTCATAATTCACTAAGTCCTTTATTTTGATCAGTTTAAAGGAATTATCATTAGAACAAATCTGTTGGGTGTTTCTGTTTGGAGCTTTTGTGAGATTTGAAAATTTGCAACACATTTCGATGATGAAAATTCAAGGAAATCCTATAGGAATAGCAAAATCCTATTCTCTTTTATAGATCTTTTCCTCCCATAAGGTCAAGAAATTTAAGAGCTGACCAGGAAGGGAGTGGATGTATAGAAGTAACAGTTCTACTGGGTACACATATCTCTTAGGGACCCAGTCATTGCTCTGTCTCTCTGGGGGACAATTTTCCATGTTGGCACACTGAGGACCTCAAAACCCACAGATATAGACAGATCTTTCCTCATGGAAGTTGAGTGGCATAACAGCTGGATAAATTTGGTGTAACAAAATTTCTACTGCACAAAATCAAAATGTGCTAGCACACATTGTTTTGACTCATTTATGATCCTCACATAATGGAGTGTCTCTTTACATGTCTTTAGTAGAATGTGAAAGCAAAATTTGCTAAGATTTGATTTGAGCAGGGACTGCAAAGAAAATTGAGGTAGTAGGTCACTCATTTCAAAACTCTAAATTTGAAAATCCTATAGTCGTTTTTTATATTAATGTTTTAGTTGTAGTTGGACCCAATACCTTTTTAAAATTTATTTATTTTTATGTGGTGTTGAGGATCAAACTCAGGGCTTCACATGTTCTAGGCAAGCGCTGTACTGCTGAGTCACAACCCCAGCCCCATAGTCTTTTTTAACTTCAAAATTTTCAGGAGAAAGAGTAAATGGGCTAACAACTATCTTATTTCTCTTGCATTTATATAACTAAAAGATAAGAAGTACAGGTCAAAGAAATATCTTTATCCTAGTAACTTTAAAATAATCCAATTTCCATTTAATAGTGACATTTCCCTTAAGAGTGACTTTGAGGCCTTTATGGTCAGAAAGAATACTTTCAATTCAGTAAACAAAAATTACATACATGTTCACTAGCAAACTTGCAGGGAGCAAGACAAAAAGTACTGTAGAAATCCCATTTGGGCCAAATCTTAGTTATAAAGCAATACAAACGTACTACCCTATTTTACCCAAACCTTGTTCCATCCTCCAAAGACCTGGTGTGCAACCCTGAGAGATTTTGGTTGACTGTAGAAGAAGCAAATTCAAGTGAGAAATGGAAGAATTACACTAGGTGGCCAAAACATTTTCCTAAAACATTATCACTTGGAAATGTTTCCCTCTCATTTGTTCTATAACAATTGGAGATTTATGTGGATTTTCAGTTATTAGCTACATGTGGTTTGCACAAGTTACTTCAGTAAATGAATTTCTGACATCCAATAGACCTTCCTATTTGAAAGGTATGAAAATTAAAAAAAAATAGTAGTACTGAGCTATCAGAAAGATTATAATGGTTTAAGAGAAAGGAAAAGGTATCAAGAATGTTCAGCACACCTAGAAAGAGCTAAGTTTGTAAACTCAGGAGAAATTTTGCAGAACCTAAGAGGAGAATGAATTAGAGACAGAGAGCAAATTTTAAGAGGCAAAGAACACAAGGGTACTTATTACCACCTAGTGATTCTGACAAGTAAGCAAAATGTTCTGACTACTCCATGTCAGGTTGGAACTGAGCTCAAACTCACCTCAGTACAGACATGACAAGGAGAACACATGTGGAGAAAACCCTGCTATGGAGGCCTGGCAGTGGATTGTGTGCCATTTAGGAAGAATGATTCTGAGACTGGCAAGAAGGTACCTCATGTAAAAGGTTGATAAAAGGGGTTGATTTGTGCCTGTGTGTCTATGAGATGTGAGGGGCTGCTGGCTATTACTTCTTCACTGCCAATAGTAAGAACAGTTGTGAAATAATAAAACACAAAGTTGTATATCATCCAAAGACTGAAATAAAACTCAGGAAGCAAGAAGAAAACACTTGGTGGTGAAAACTGGCATGACAGAATATAAAAAGTATTAGCTATTTAATTTTAGTCCTGCAAACTTCATTTTTGAAAATTATATGAACAAGAACTTGAAATACAATAAAAGCCTAAAAAGTGAAGGAAACGTGATGGATTAAAATTCATCAATCTCCACAACTGAAATGAAATAACACAGTATTTAATGTTTCTGTGGGTGAAGAAGGGATGTGCCTAAACAGGTGTGTAAGCTTTACAGTAATGTTAATAAAATGGATATGAGTAATGCACATGTTATTGATGCTAATTTGACGACATTAGAAGAGTCTCAACTGTTTTCTGCCTTTCTTCTTTCCACACTTTGATTATGAGTCTTAACACACTGTCCTGATTTGACTGACAGTGCGAGCAAAAAACATAAGGCTCAGATTATGGAGCTGGTAACTCTTCTAAAGAAGGAAAACATTACATATGGGCATGGCAGCACACACCTGTAATTCCAGCAGCTTTGGAGGCTTAAGCAGGAGGATCATGAGTTCAAAGCCAGCCTCAGCAACTTAGTGACGCCCTAAGCAATTTAGCAAAATAAAAATTTTAAAAAAGGGCCAAGCACCTTGGCACATGCCTGTAATCCTAGCGGCTTGGGAGGCTGAGACAGGAGAATCAGAAGTTCGAAGCCAGCCTCAACAAAAACAAGGCACTAAGCAATTCAGTGAAACTCTGTCTCTCTAAATAAAAATACATAATAGGGCTGGAGATATGGCTAAGTGGTTGAGTGTTTCTGAGTTCAATCCCGGATACTCACAAAAATTTTTTTAAAAAAGGGCTAGATATGTGACTCAGTGGTTGACTACCCAGGTTTGATTCCTGGTACTGAAAATGAATAAATATATAAATAAAAATTTTAAAAAGGAGGAAAACACTAAGATGCAAGCTAAAAACAGACTCGGCACTTTTTTTCATTAGAGCAGATTAAAATTTATAAGAATATTAAGTGGCTTTATTTACTTAATGTGTTTGGAGGCTTATGTCATATTAAAGCAGTATTAAAAATAAATACCATGCTGAAAAATCTGAAATGCAAATTATAGGTAAGTTAAATTGATACACTTTAAAGTAGAACAGATCTGAAACCTACCCCTGGGTTGTTTGACAGCATCCAAAATATTAAAGGATCCAAGGTGCAGTAAAGTTAAATCCTTTGCCTTTGGTTCCACAAATTCTTACTAATACATTGATAATTAAAGGCTAAATCTTTCTATTCCAAAGTCTCTGGCCTTTACTGTAGATGAAAGTTGATTTCCCATTTTGTTAATAAGGAAAGTCTCATTATGTAAGCAGTGGACTGTTTATCCAGCATGAATACACGTTGTCATGCTCCATTTGCTCACATTTTAACAGGCCAAGTCTGACTGCTATTGACTTCAGCATCTTCCTGCTTCAATAAAATCATTATGCAATGGGTGGGTGCAACCGGGCTGTAGTGTCCCTGCAATGAACAGGAACCCAATAGCTGCTCGTTAACACAGTTCAAAGAAGCCCCTTAGTTCTGCTGTCTCTGTAGAGAAGGAAGACTTTGCTTACAAACCTAAACTTGGCGTATGATAGTGAAAGCCTCTCAATAATGCTTCTTGAAATTGCCCTTAAAAAGCACAAAAGGAAGAGAAGTACTGTAAGTGCTGGTACCTTAGATTTTTGGCAAGTGGACTTCAGCTGTATTTCTATACAAAATAAGTTCAGATTTTTTGAAAGAAAATAAGCAGTCAGGTTCTAAATCAATCTAGAAAAAAAGAGCATTTTTTATGGGTTTGAAAGCATCACCTACCATTTGGTACGTTAACACACAAAAAAACTTTAAAGATAGAACCTCAGAAGGTACAGAAGGAAAGAATTATCTCAAGAATGCATTCTGATGAGAAATGATAGTTAATTTTGTAAAAGTTAAATACCACAGAAATATAAACCAGCAATTTCAACTATAGAATGAGATCCTTCTCTTTAACCTTCATGTGTTCTCTCAAGAGCACTGCAATATAATATTGACATGGAAAGTCATTATCACCAACACATATCTACAGCACTTCCAAGATGAACTGTGAGGTCTGCTGTAATGACTTTGAACTGGCTTTAAGAGCCATAGGGTCATTATCCTTGGTCTGGATATTTTAGCTGCTTGTTTTGGAACAGCTATTTAGTTTGTTGCCCTTCTCTTAATATTTCACTTGGCTGACAGGCTATGGCCTGGGACAGTCTAGACTGTTTTCTGGTTATATTGCCACCATAAAATAACAATTATATTATTCAGAAAGAATACTACTATTTAAAATTATTTTCAACTTATTGAGGAGCAAATCAAGGTTGAGAGACGTTAAAAGGTTTTGCCACAATTACAGACAGTAAATGGCAGGACTGGAATTCAAATCCAGAGGTTTTAGCTCCAAGTTACTAACTGCTTTGTACTTCATTAGGCCCTTACCAGGTGACAGTTAAGGAGCTCATCTCTTTATACACCTATTGGTTCAGTCCTGCTTATTATCTTTTTTTTAAAAGATTTTTTTGTAGCTATTAATGGACAGAATGCCTTTATTTGTTTATTTTTATGTGGTGCTGGGATTGAACCCAGTGCCTCACACATGTTAGGCAAGCGCTCTGCCACTGAGCTGAGGCCCTAACCCTATTTATTGTCTTCTACTGCACCTTGAAAGTCGTTCAGTGCTTCAGGATGTGCATGACCTCAACAGAGATGTTTATCTTCTACTAATCCAGGCTTTACCTGATTTCTGACTCCTTCTAGCTCTCTAGTATCCTTAAGAGAAAAATTCAGTCAACCACTGGGAATACCAATATTAAACTTCAAATATGTATACAGATAGGCCCCAACTAGAATAAGATAAATTCCATGGTTATACAATTTATCAAAATGAATTCTACTGTCATGTATAACTAAAAAGAATCAATAAAAAATGTTAATCTTGTACAGAACAAAAGTGAGCTTTGCTATTCCTTTGGTAACTCTTTTTTTTTTTTTTAATAGTTGTAGTTGGACACAATACCTTTATTTTATTTATTTATTTTTATGTGGTGCTGAGGATTTAACCCAGGGCCTTGCACATGCTAGGCAAGCACTCTACTGCTGAGTCACAACCCCAGCCCCCCTTGGTAACTATTATTATATTTATCAAGTACATGTTTAATTTTACCAGACACTTTTTCTATTAGTGAAGATTCTGTAGCTCTTTCATCTTTTATTTCTTATAGTATGTAATTTAGTGCTTATAAGTACTGAATAAACAAAGACAGAATATTGACCAAAATTATAGATGCTTGAAATACTACTGTGATACGTAGTTTCTTTACATACAAAACTAATTCTCTGAATTAAAAGCAATAAATTTAGTTCTGGTTTTACCATAAATAGCTCTTTGACTTGAAACAGGTCATCTATGAGATTTAATTTCTCTAACCTTAACATAAGGATGTTGAACTAGATGTTATGGAATGTCTTTTCCAATACTAATATCTTATAATAATATAAGAGTAGATTTATGCTAATTCATGCTTAAGTTTTAATCTTTCTTGTGAAAAGACATATTTTTGAGCAGTGGGGTAGGGGTCAAGGTATTTTCCCTGTGACCAAAAAAAACAAAACCCAAATCATGATACTGTAAAATTCAAATATGTGTAAACTTTTCAAGTCTTAATGTTGTCATAAAAATGTTCTGTTGGATGGACAGACAGAAGGAGCATCTGTTTTACACACCCCAGCATGTGCAGAATTACACTCTTTCCCAGAAAAATGCTCTTACCTAAATGTTTTAACAGAAGTTTATCACAAAAATAATCTTGAGCCCTTTGCTAGGACACAGTTTTTGACTTACTAGCACTTGTAATCAGCAATAGGATAGCATATGGCCAGGGGCAGAGGTGAAATAGCAATTAAACAAATTTGCATGTAGGCCCCTAAAAGGTTCTTCAGATTATACACCACACACTCACTACACACACAAGAAAAGAAAAGGAATAATAGCTTATAATTTTGTCACAATCACAGACTTAGCAAGTGGCACGACCAAAACTTAAGCCCAGGGGTTCTAGAGCCAAGTTAGCAAATGCTTTGCACTTTATCATACCCTCACCAGTTGACTGTTAGAGGGCTTCTCCACCTACACACCCATTAGTTCAGTCTAGCTCATCGCCTTTGATGCTGAACCTTTGATGCTATCCAGTGCTTCGGGACATGCACGGCCTCAACAGAGAAGTTCATCTCCTAACTCTGGTTTACTTGTGTTTTATTTTTACAAGCACTTTAAATGTGTTAGATCACAGTTAACAAACAGAGTTCCAAAATTTCAATTTTTTTTTTTTGCCTTAAAAAAAATCTCATCTTCTTAGGAGATGGCACATTTTCTCTCACACTCATTTGTCTTTCATTTCCTGGGAAGATAGATTTCTTCCATCCAGTATCACTTACAACTACATGCTTATCTTCATCAAACCTCTCCTCCCCATCTTCTATACGGGGAGGATGCAATTCCTCCTCCTCTTTTGCAGCATTCCTCTCATACTTACCTTCCTTCTCTTCTCTGCCTTATTCTCATTAATTTTATTCTTTAAACACCAGAATCCCCAAATTTCTCCTTCTTCCTTCCACAAGCTATACACACACACACACACACACACACACACACACACACACACACACTCTATTACACTTTTTTATTATATACATGCATAAATATGCATACCTTCATTTTCCAAATACATATTAAGCATTTAAATGGTGGTGCTGTACATTCGTGTAGATTCAAAATTAAAGGTAGCAGACAACCTGGTGGGGTAGGAAAACTTGTGAGCCATACTATTTCAGGAGGATCAGAAGCATAAAATATGCCTAAGGGAGTAATGGGACAAAGGACCAAGTTGGCACTTCTGCTAGGGTTAGTTAAAGAACTTCCCACAGGGGAGGAGATGCTTGAGCTACCCCTTGTGAGTACAATAATCTGCATTTGTGAGTACAAACACATCTGCAGACAGATGAGGAAGGTAAAGGGCATTCAAGACTGCAACACAAAGATCACAAGAGACCTTTTCATTACACAATAATAATAGCTATTCCTCTAATTTCTCGTTCTCCACTCCTTCCTAAAAGGACACCAGAGTCTTTCTAATCCATCTCACTTCAATTGCATTTTCAAAGTTCACAATAAAAACCACTGGCTTTCTTTCAATGCAAACTGTTGGGATCTCTGGCAGCAAGATCCCCAGACCCAGGATGAAAATCAGGGGAACCATCAGCAATGTTCCCTGCTCCAGTGGAAATCTTGGAAAGCTAGTGAGAAAGCATGGTGAGAGGTCAGCAAAGGCTCTATGCTACTAGAGTTTTTTCCTTAGATCTTTAATCTTCTTCCCTTAATATTATTATTATTTGTATCTAAGAATTACCCTCAAAACTATTCTATACCTCTAGCCCGCTCCTTGGTGATTATTATTTTTTGGTTAACTTTTCTTTCTTCTGCCCTTTAAAAAGGTTTTCTCCTCAAAGTTTATCTTTAATGGAAAATTTCTATCATTTTCTCTGAGGAGCTCCTCAACTCTCTTGACCATGTTGATATCATTTCTCCACAGAGAACTCCTCGTCTCCATATAGTTTCCCAAATTTCAATTCTGAAGGTCCAATAGATTCCTGACCGCTTTTACCTGTAAATTTTCTATCAGCATGTTCAAGTTGATAGCACTTTGGGATTTTCAGGATGTGTCAGCTACTGTCTCCAGTTGTTCTATCAAAAACAAATTGGGAAGACAACTTGTAGATGTGCTTGGAGTGCATAAATCAGTTGGTATTAAATAGGGGTCTTATTTCAGATATCCTAGGTAAGGCCCATTCATTCAGGTGAAAGCTGAAAAGGGCAGAGGTGAGCGAGACTTCTTTGGTGAACTAGACCTTCCACCCTGGACTGCTGTTTCTGCCAGTGCCTGAGAGAGCTAGACTATAGGTCCTTCAGGCCCTGCTCTATGGATTTCAGACTTATCAGACTTGTCTAGCCAGCTCCCAGAATCATGTAAAGCCCATTTCTGATAATAATCTCTAGAATATATATCTCCTGCAGACTCTGCTTCTCTGGCTGAACTCTAATAGAGATTTATAACCCAAACTGGCCTTTTACTAATTTCCCAATTTGTTAAAGGTATTGCTATATTTTCATTGTGAAAATGTGATTGTTATTTTTGCTGCCTTATCTCCTCTACCTATTTCTTTTTTATTATTCCAATTAATCTCCCCACATAGAGATTCTTGTTATTTCAACTGGTTTTGTGCTACCAGAACATATTTTCATAGAGATGCCCTATTGGTTCCCTGTGCCAATTTTACTGGCCCTCTCACAGTCTAACATGCCATTTACAGGGATTCTAGATTTGATTTACATTTACCTCTCCCTAGCGGCCGCCAGAAATCCTCAGCTCCAGCCAAATTGATCACATTTGGTTCTTTCTTCATCTGTTGACATTTCCTATATTCAGGACTCCCCTTCATCCTACCTACCTGGGAGATCCTTCTCCTCTTTTCCCAATCCTTTATGATTACCTTAAAGTATTTTTTCTTGCCACCTAGTCTGACCAGCCTAAGTTGTATGATTCTGTTCTCTAAACGTCTATATCAATTATTCCCCTGCAAATACACTGATAATGGACTATGAACTATTCTATGAAAATACTTAGCTTAATGTGATAGACTTATAACAAACTCTTTTACTTATTTTTAACTTTTCAACTGAATATGTATGCTCCTATATCTCTCTCCATTGTACTTTTGTGTCAAAGTTTTGTGAAACATGGTCATCAATAATGTTTTCTGAATGAATTTTAGTAACTTAAACCTAGTGTGTTAATTGTGTGTCTATCTTCATAGATGCACAAAGTGGCTACTAATTGGTTATTTAGGTAAAAGAAAAAATTCTCAACAGCATTGGTCCTGTACCATTGCTCTTTAACTAAGTTCAAAGTATGGGGGAGACAAAAAAAGGAATTTATTTACTTAAGTAAAAAAATTATTTCTTGCTGCCTACAAATAATAAGCACAGATAAGGAGCAAGAGGACATTTCACTGACTTGGTTAAGCACGAAGATGGCATAAAACTAAACAGATGTTGAGATTCCTTTTAAGACAAATGACTGAAACTAAATTGGGAATTAGGGGAGGAAAGAAATAAATCACAAATGTATTACAGTCATCCTAAGTATATTTATGCCATCATTCCATGCATAATCCCTGCTTCTGAAGTTAAATATTAAGTGTTAAACTAAAAATTAGAAATTCCATATAAGCATTACTCAGAATATAAAATAAAAACAAAATACAAGCTACATGCAGAAGACTCTTTGATATTAAAAAAAAAAAAAAAACCCTTCATATGCAAAGTGTCCTCCATCAGATTCTGATTTGGAGTACTCTCAGGAAGAAGTAAGAAAGGAAATTACTGATAAATATTGATGGTATCGCTTAGGGGATAATATTGTTATTGAATGTGAAACTGTCCTTTCACAGAAGGTTCTTAGAGTGCCTGTCACAACTCTTATGATGATAACAAAAAACCTCCTTTTCACCTAGAATGTCGCATCAGTGTATGAGTGAATGAAACAGGAATCAGAAGAAACTAACTGGGTACATTTTTCTCCATAAATGATCTAAAAGCACAAGATAAATCTGTATTTTGAAGTTTCATCAAACTCTTAATATGGGTATTTTCTTGTGCTCTTAAAAGTTATATTTCTCTGGTCCTTGTCTGAACATAACAAAATGAAAGGCAAAAATCTGGAAGCTCAGCTAGAAAAATGTGATTTATAATTTTCAAATGCAAAGTACATATACTTTTGAATTTCCAAAAGAAATGTCCATATAAAGTTCTTAAATTTAAATGAATACAAAAGTGATACATTGTACGAAATATACCTCACATTTTAAAATAGAAATAAAATGGCTTTAAAGAGAAATACAACCTTGTGATAATGTTAAGATGTTTTCTATGTTTTGGTACTAATAAGCTCAAGAAGTGCTCAACTACAAATGCAGCTTTAAAATCCTATAGCCTAGATTTAAAGTTAATCATATTTGGACATTACAATTTTGCAAATATATCTGCAGCTGCAACATTCTTCTATAAGCACTTAATTCACTGCATAACAAATTTTACATTTTTCCTTTTTGATTCAATAGTTGGTAATCTCAAGTATAACACCATTTTTCAAAACTGCTGCACATCACTGAAATAATAAAGAAATTTGGCTTTTGTTTTAATTTTATGAAAAGTTATAAATTAACCAACAAATTCCTGTTAAGATCTCCCAAATACATGCGTGGAACATTGACTTACCTTGTTTATCTTGAGAAAATAAGAACCAGCACTAGATTGTTCTCAGGGAAAAGTGAACGCCAACGAAGCTTTGACCTGGTTTAAATAACTTGTTCTGTCTCTGGGTGGAACACTTATCAGGGCTCTCTGAAGTCTCTCTCTGCCTTTCCCTCTCTCTCTTCCTCTTCTTTTCCTTCCCTCTCCCTCCCCCTCTCTTTTTAACACAGACACACAGTATGATTAAAGTGCTTCTGTCAAAGAGTTTTTTTCGATAGCTTATTATAGTATAAAACTATGAAGTGCAAAATCATTGAGTGAATTTGCCATGTATCATCTCATAAATTTTAAAACTGCTAAAGAGCCACAATTTGAAAACTGCTATCCAACCACAAAATTTAAGACACATTTAAACCAAATGAAATAAAAATATGTTGCTTACTTTATTAAATACCATATAGCTTCTCTGATTATGTAAGATCCCTCAGAGAAGTAAAGTGCAGGACTAATATATGATTTCCAGTGTAAACCTGTTTAAAGTACTTATCCACAGGCAAGAAGAAGGTTTCATATCAATTTCTTGCATCAAACCCACTTGGCACTTGCGTAAATATTTAATACACTTAAACTATCAAAATTATCACTTTTAAGAGAACTTAGTAAACACTTCTGTATTTTGGCTGCTTTCCTCAGGCCCTTTCACATCCCCACCATCCTGCCAGGCACCAAGCAATAAAAGAAAGAATCCCAATCTCTGTCGAGCCATGCTTTATAGACACTTGCAGTGACCCTCATCATAATTCTCATTATTGATATTATTGGTAATGCTGTATTCTACAAGGATGGAAACTAAGGCTCAGAGAGTTCAGTAGTAGTAGGCAGCAAGACTATTACCAGAAAAAACAAATACTCCCTAAACAAAATGCTTACTTCAGGACAATTCTGTTTTATGCCTATTGTTCTGGAATATTATTAATTATCTTTCTTTATATTCTCTAAAATATTCCAGTTTGGATAATAAATTTTATAGTATGTATACACACACATACACACACATTTAATGTGCATTAAATGTTTACACAAGTGTATGTGTGTGTATATACACACACACATACACACACACACACATACATACACAGAAAAGAGGAGGAGGTAAAAAAGAAGGGTTTTCACAAGAGGAAGTAAAAGAAAGGCTTTGGACAAATTAAAAGTGAAAATAACCTCACTGTTCGTGGCTTGGCTAAGAGCACCTTTATAGTGTTGAACTCCCTTGCTGGCTGGGCACTTTTGTGCAGAACCCAGACTACACAACTCTAGGTGGAGGCCATGGTTAGAAAGCTACAGAGGCAGATACTATTGGTGCTCTGGCTATATCCTTTTGGCACTTAATTTTCCTGTATGTAAGGATGCTGAATGACTGTAGGTACCTGCCACTTTCTATTGAGGGCTCCTTCCAATTGTAGTCACTTAGGCCTACAAAGGAAGCTGGCCCAAATGTCAGGAGTTCATGACCTCATGAGCACTCCTCAGCCAGTGGCAAATGGGAGTTACTAGAGCCTCCTCAACCCCAAGGGAAACACTTCTGCAGTTTCCCATAGACCTCCAATGGGATCAAACTCCAACTGTCCACAGTAGTAACTTGGACAATGTTAAATAACGCACCTAATACTGACATCCTTTCCTTGCACTACAACTTAAATAAAGTAGTTCAAATTTTTGTCTTAGGGTTTTTAGAAGATTCCAAGCAAATTTCTATAGAGAAGCTTACTCTATTTTGTAATGCCAGAGAGCTATGTGGTTTGGGGAAATGTAGAAAATTTTTTCCTTTATTAGCCAATTGATTAATATCTTTTTTTTTACTTTTTCTTTTTAAATTTATATATGACAGCGGAATGCATTACAATTCTTATTACACATATAGAGCACAATTTTTCATATCTCTGGTTGTATAAATAGTATATTCACACCAATTTGTGTCTTCATACCTGTACTTTGGATAATAATAATTATCACATTCCACCATCATCAGTAACCCCATACATTCCCTTCCCCTCCAGCCCCTATGCCCTATCTAGAGTTCATCTATTCCTCCCATGCTCCCTTCTCCCTATCCCTCTATGAATCAGCCTCCTTATATCAAAGAAAACATTTGGCATTTGTTTTTTTGCGATTGGCTAACTTCACTAGCATTATCTTCTCCATCCATTTACCTGCAAATGCCATGATTTTATTCTCTTTTATTGCTGAATAATATTCCATTGTGTATATATGCCACATATTTTTTATCCATTCATTTATTGAAGGGCATGTAGGTTGGTTCCACAGTTTACAAATTTCTAGAGTCATATAATTTGCCCAGATCAAATCAGGATGATATACACAATTTAAACAGATCAATTTCAAGTGACAAGATAGCAGATACCATCAAAAGTCTACCAACCAAGAAAAAGCCCAGGACCAGACAGATACATAGCCGAGTTCTACAAGACCTTTAAAGAAAAACTAATACCAATACTCTCCAATTTATTTCAGGAAATAAAAAAAAAGCACTTCCAAACTCATTCTATGAGGCCAATATCACTCTGATTCCAAAACCAGGCAAAGACACATCAAAAAAAGAAAACTTCAGACCAATATCTCTAATGAATATAGATGCAAAAATTCTCAATAAAATTCTGGCAAATCGAATAAAAAAACATATCAAAAAGATCGTGCACCATGATCAAGTGGGATTCATCCCAGGGATGCAAGGTTGGTTCAACATATGGAAATCAACAAATGTAATTAATCACATCAGTTGATTAGTATCTTATAAAGATTAAAATGACATAAATTTTACTTGACATAAACTATAAAATATAAAATCCTAATATTTCACAGATAACATGGGGAACGTACACATATCATAGAGTTTCTTTCAGAAGTGCATCTTGACAGGGTGGTGGTTGTGGGGTACCAGGGATTGAACTCAGGGTCACTTGACCACTGAGCTACATCCCCAGCCCTATTTTGTATTTTATTTACAGACAAGGTCTTACTGAATTGCTTAGCACTTGCTTTTGCTGAGGCTGGCTTTGAAATCGTGATCCTCCGTCCTCAGCCTCCCAAGCCATGGGCATTACAGGTGTGCATCACCACACCTGGCAGAGTGATAATTCTTATGTTACTATCCATCTTGACTATTTTAAAGGTGCAATTATAGATCTATCAGCATGTCATTGTAATACATTTCCCTCTCCTAATGTAGCAAACTGAGGTAGAAACAACATCAGAAGGGGCAACTAAACTAATACAAACGGATCATGACAACTGAAAGATATGCAAAACCATACAAGGAACACAAACTATGCCAATTGCAATCTTAGGGCAGAAAAACAGGAGAGCCAGAATTGAGTTATATTACCAGGAGTATGAGAGGTGCTTGGCCCATGGCCAGGCTTAATAGGGCAGAAGGAAAGTACTCGAGTACAGGACTTGATGCCAGCACATTGGTCTAAAAACAGGTATATATATTTGAGAAAGGCTCCTGGAGCCTCCATGGCCTTCAAATCTACAAGCAAGCGTGAAGCCTACAGGAATGAGAAGCTGTGTGGGGTAGGAGTGTGTCTCCTCTCCTACACCAACAAAACACACAGAATCAGAGAACCTTTACAACTGGCTAAAGATGAACTAGTGTGATTTGAGAAGAAGCTTTAACTCCCAAATTATTCTCTTAACCAGTTTGTTGATGCCTGAAATGTTTGTATGGAGGGAAGTTGGTTCCTTACACAGTGAGAAATAAAAAGCAAACACCTGGTCAAAGAAATGAGTATAAATGAATCTCAGCACACAAGCAACCAATCAGGTATGTGTTTTTCCTTTTTATATGTATTAAATAGTGCTTAATGAGTAAATATCTTTTTAAAGGTGTCACTGTCAATGAAAAGGCACACACTCCAGCATCTTTCTGAGGAAAAGATAGTTAATAACTGAAGTCTTTATATTTCAACTCTGAGCACTCCCCTTCTTGCTAACTCATTTCCTTGCATCCATTCTTGCTTTATTCCCCATTGCTCCAGCCCCATTTTCCAAAACAGACAGGAAAAGTTTTAAATCTGCTAATCAGATCAAGTCAACTCTCTGCTCAGAACCATTTAATGGCATCCTACTGCATTTAAGAGGAAAACTAAATCCTAAGCATGATCAAAAGGCCTTCCTGGTCCCACTTTCTTTCATGAATGTTTGGCATCAATCACTCCTGTTCTCCTTACACTTCTTGCCTTCTTTTACTTCTTCAAAATTACTATCAGCTTTCCCATTTTAGATACTGTCCATAATATTTGTTTGAGATCCCCTTCTCTTCCCTGTGCTTCATCTTTCTATCTAGCTCACACTGCTTCAACCCCCAAGTCCAGGGTAAACCTCATTGCCACTAGTCTAGGACTCTCACTGGGCTCCACAGTCTTCATAATGTTCAGTGTAGTTGAGATGATCATCTTATCTCTGTCCTTTTGTTACAATGTAAGACTATGAAGGCAAGGACCACATCTAACTTGCTCATCACTCATTTCTTCAAACTTAACACAATACCATAATACCTAACCCATCAGATCTCTATCCATCCATCTATCATTTTGAATGAGTGAATATGCAACTTGATCCAAAGTCTTTTAGCCCCAAATTGTGTATTCATTTTATCTTTCAGAACAAAAGGAAATGGACAATTGAAGAAAATGATATACATAAAAATGGTAAAAATGATATACATACAAATTTAGAAACCAAACTGAAAACATAAGTTTTGGAAGGAGGTGTATCTATTTCTTTTTAATTTATTCAAAATACTTATGGATGTGTTGAATAACACATTTTTATCAGTTTATTAATGGGCATATTAAATAATGGAAATAAAATCAGTTTAGATAAAGTGTGACATATTTATGTACTTTCTTTTTATAAAGTTTATTTTGTTGTCATTTTTATCATTATGCATAAGTTTTAATGTCTAATTTTATAACTGTTCATTTTCTTAAAGAGGACTTTCCATAACTTCTTATTTTCAAAACCTAAATTTGTTTGTGGCAAGTAAAAATGAAACCTATCTCCCCCTGGAACTGTTCATGCCCTAATCACTGTAAGTGTGAATATGCTGTGCTATGTATGGTACATGGCCAGGGGGATTGTGCAGATGAATTAAGCTTGCTAATCAGCTGACTTTAAAATACAGGGATTGTCCTGGATGTTCTGGGGAGGGACAATATTATTTCAAGGATCTTTATAAGAGAAATAAAGGTAGAGAGTCAGAGTGATGGGATATGCTGGTTTTGAAGATGGAAGTGCCTTAAGCCAAGAAAGGCAGATAGGCACTATAGACTGGCAAGGGAAGCAAATGGATGTCCCCTAGAACCTCCAGCAGGAGCACCTCTGACACTTCAACCTCTGTTGAACTTAGAATGTCTAAAACTGTACTTTAAAAAAATTCTTTTGTTTTAGGCCACTAAATCTTTGCTAATTTATTATAGAAGCAGTAAGAAACTAATACAATGCCCTTGATAAGATATTACCAGAAAGTCATCATTTTACAAAAGGACTTCCCAAAAATTCTTTTTTTTTTTTTAGGTATTAAATTTTATTTTATTTTATTTTTTTTTTTTTTAAATTTTTTATTGGTTGTTCAAAACATTATAAAGCTCTTGACATATAATATTTCATACATTAGATTCAAGTTGGTTATGAACTCCCAATTTTACCCCAAATACAGATTGCAGAATCACATCGGTTACACATCCACATTTTTACATAATGCCCTATTAGTAACTGTTGTATTCTGCTACCTTTCCTATCCTCTACCATCCCCCCTCCCTCCCCTCCCATCTTCTCTCTCTACCCCATCCACTGTAATTCATATCTCTCCTTGTTTATTTTTCCATTCCCCTCACAACCTCTTATATGTAATTTTGTATAACAATGAGGGTCTCCCTCCATTACCATGCAATTTCCCTTTTCTCTCCCTTTCCATCCCACCTCATGTATCTGTTTAATGTTAATCTTTTCTTCCTGCTCTTCCTCCCTGCTCTGTTCTTAGTTGCTCTCATTATATCAAAGAAGACATTTGGTATTTGTTTTTTAGGGATTGGCTAGCTTCACTAAGCATAATCTGCTCTAGTGCCATCCATTTCCCTGCAAATTCTATGATTTTGTCATTTTTTAGTGCTGCGTAATACTCCATGGTGTATAAATGCCACATTTTTTTTATCCATTCATCTATTGAAGGGCATCTGGTTTGGTTCCACAGTCTAGCAATTGTGAATTGTGCTGCTATGAACATCGATGTAGCAGTATCCCTGTAGTACGCTCTTTTAAGGTCTTCAGGGAAAAGTCCAAGAAGGGCAATAGCTGGGTCAAATGGTGGTTCCATTCCCAGCTTTCCCAGGAATCTCCATACTGCTTTCCAGATTGGCCGCACCAGTTTGCAGTCCCACCAGCAATGTACAAGAGTACCCTTTTCCCCACATCCTCTCCAGCACTTGTTGTTGTTTGACTTCATAATGGCTGCCAATCTTACTGGAGTGAGATGGTATCTTAGGATGGTTTTGATTTGCATTTCTCTGACTGCTAGAGATGGTGAGCATTTTTTCATGTACTTGTTGATTGATTGTATGTCCTCCTCTGAGAAGTGTCTGTTCAGGTCTTTGGCCTATTTGTTGATTGGGTTATTTGTTTTCTTATTGTTTAATTTTTTGAGTTCTTTGTATACTCTGGATATTAGGGCTCTATCTGAAGTGTGAGGAGTAAAAATTTGTTCCCATGATGTAGGCTCCCTATTTACCTCTTTTATTGTTTCTCTTGCTGAGAGAAAACTTTTCAGTTTAAGTAAGTCCCATTTGTTGATTTTTGTTATCAACTTTTGTGCTATGGGTGTCCTATTAAGGAATTTGGAGCCCGACCCTACAATATGTAGATCGGAGCCAACTTTTTGGATACTCACAACTTAAACAGACCAATAACAATAGATGAAATAGAAGAAGCAATCAAAAGACTTCCAACCAAGAAAAGCCCAGGACCGGATGGGTATACAGCGGAGTTTTACAAAACCTTTAAGGAAGAATTAATACCAATACTTTTCAAGTTATTTCAGGAAATAGAAAAAGAAGGAGCTCTGCCAAATTCATTCTATGAGGCCAACATCACCCTGATTCCGAAACCAGACAAAGACACCTCAAAGAAAGAAAACTACAGACCAATATCTCTGATGAACCTAGATGCAAAAATCCTCAATAAAATTCTGGCGAATCGGATACAAAGGCACATCAAAAAAATTGTGCACCATGATCAAGTAGGATTCATCCCTGGGATGCAAGGATGGTTCAATATACGGAAATCAATAAATGTTATTCACCACATCAATAGACTTAAAAATAAGAACCATATGATCATCACAATAGATGCAGAAAAAGCATTCGACAAAGTACAGCATCCCTTTATGTTCAAAACATTAGAAAAACTAGGGATAACAGGAACTTAGCTCGACATTGTAAAAGCTATCTATGCTAAGCCTCAGGCTAGCATCATTCTCAATGGAGAAAAATTGAAGGCATTCCCCCTAAAATCTGGAACAAGACAGGGATGCCCTCTATCACCACTTCTATTCAATATAGTTCTTGAAACACTGGCCAGAGCAATTAGACAGACGAAAGAAATTAAAGGCATAAAAATAGGAAAGGAAGAACTTAAATTATCACTATTTGCAGATGACATGATTCTATACCTAGAAGACCCAAAAGGGTCTACAAAAAAACTACTAGAACTAATAAATGAATTCAGCAAAGTGGCAGGATATAAAATCAACACGCATAAATCAAAGGCATTTCTGAAACGGAAATGAGGAAAAACACTCCATTCACAATATCCAAAAATTCTTTTACTTTTAAGATTATTTCATAATAATAAAAAGAAGTTTGCAGATAATTTTGAAAAAATACCCCTACCTTTTAAATGGATATTTCTAACTCCAGGAAACATACTTACTAAACATGATTAAGTTCACACCTTATAAATAGACATTTGTAATTTGAATCCATTGAGTCAAACATTCATTAAGTACCTTAGAAGTACACAAAAATGATCTTTATACTTACTTTGTTTATTTATTTAATATCTTACCCCCTCTGTACACCCCCCCCCACACACACACACAAAGCAACAATACATTTTTACATATAGTAAATACAAATTAGAGTATATTTGGGTATATACATACACTTATACATACATTTTTACCCCTTACAAGACTCTACACAAACCTATACTTAAATCCAGACATGAGCACCAATAAGATTTTTGGTAATTTAAGTTTACTTTAAATAAAGTAGAAATTATTCAGGTTGTTGGGATGAATGAAAATGCGTAACAAAATATCCGCAGGACAGAATTTAATAGCTAAAGAGCAGCAGTTATTCCATTTATATTATAATAACTTAGTACTTATAGATTTATATATTAAATAACATTGACTGCACATTACTGCACCTTCTCACAAATAAGGATTCTGACTAGTAGTATTTATTCATATGCTTGAAAGTAGTATGATGACTATTTTAGATGAAAATAGTGTTTGATCAGAAGGTAGGTGATAAATAGCAAAATATATTAATCCTATGTGAAACAGAACTTGAAATTAGCATTAAATATGATTACTGAGAGGGTGCTTAAATCCATTATATGACATAGTAGTTGGAAAACCTAACAAAGTGATGCTACTCATTACTTCTCATTGTATGGCAAGGAGGCAGGTGAAATGTAGGAAAGCTGCTCAGTACTTAGGTAGGAACTAATAATTCTTTGCTTGGGAATCTGGAATGGCTATAAAATTTGAATTTGGAGGGTGAACAAAACTCTAACTTGTAAATTGTTCTCTTTTAGCTCATTCACTCCAATTAAGGCAAACAAATCTACCTGATAAATTTTATATAGCTTGTGTTAGAAATCCATGAAAAATAGTACACATTAAATCTCTGTAAAGGTTTATATAGTTTAAAGGACAGGACTCAAGATGCTTCTAGAAAGTTATGTAAAAAATATTTTATATATTGGATCATTTTTATAATTTTTGACAATATTTTAGATATGTACTCATAGGAAAAAAGTTAGTTTAAAACATAGTAACAATAGTAACATATATTTGAAAAAACCTTGGGATGTACTTTGTGATTTACCTATTATAAATGTTATTTCTCTCATGTAACCCTTGAAAGAAAATTTCTGTTGATTGGACAGGAAAAATTGATTATTTTACACATTAATAAAAATAAATGCATGTCTAAATATAATACTCAATAAATTCTCCTGTCTTAGGGAAGCTTTGGTGATTCAATGGGTGCTAAATGTTAATTTAATGAGCTTTGCTATTGATGCTTCAGCCAAAAATGCTCAATGTTAAGGAGGACCACTGAAGATGTGTCTAACCAGCTCTGGGACATTGGGAAGGTCACTTCCTTGGAGAGCGAGTAAATTGCTTTCCAACGATGTAACTTCAAGTGGACAGGAAAGTTTAGAGAATAGAGATGAGTTGGTAGTGAAAAGGACCCTTAGGTGACCTCCTTTATGTTTATGATGCCTTCTCTGTTCCTGTACTCATGGCTGGTGCTCTGTTATGTACCTGCAGGAAGTAGTATGTTTTTGGAAGACCTGCTACTAATTTAGGTAGAACATCAGATTGAGTCAGATGTGACCAAAGATCATCCAACCTAAGATCCCTAAACTGCCCACATCCATCCATTCCCTCCTCCTCTCCTGTCCCAGTGCAAAATGGTAACTCCTGCCTTTTACTTTATTAATTACTCTTCCTATATCTTTTCATTTTAAAATCTCCCTTTCTAGATTTTAAGTATTTCAAGACCTACACTCTTCCTTGACCAGCTTTATGCACTCTACTGTGAATAATATTTAAATATTTTTTCTTTATTTGTCCTCACATAGTCTCTAGTAAACTAAATATTTTGCAAACATGAATTACTTTTGAATTTATCCAAGAAGACTTTTTACTAATCAGAAATTCTGGAATTTCAGCAGCCACTTCCAAATATTTCTTCCAGTTCTCACATACACTTATAGCTTTACTTTGTATTAGAAAAGACTTACTGAGAACTTATAGAGACAATAATTCTCACATCAGAATTGTAAAGATCTCAACATCACTTCCATTCATTCATCTTGAGTCTTAGATATAGTCTTGAATCGTATTTTGTTGTCAAATTTTATAAAACCTACACTTCTCATCTCAACATCAGCACTTTTTACCACCTGTGTCCTTCACTTACTTCTATGAAGGGCAAAGGAAAGATGAACTCATATGATTGTACAAACCCAGTGACTGCTTCTGTACTCTACTGTGCTGCACAGACAAGGGGGTGATTCTGCTGAAAACAAGCTGTTTTCCAACAGGCAGCTGCTGTGTTTTAGGGAAATCAATACACAATGTGTGAAAGTCATGGCTGTGTATCAGTGAAACATAAAGGAGATGAGTATCACCCTTAAATTCTGTTAATGATTTCTTTCTTTTTATTTCTCAATCTCTACAAATAATCAGACTAAATATATTTTTCTATTTAGAAAAAATTAAAATCTAAATGATACCTTTTGTTTAGTGGTTGTCAATTACCAATTTCATAAACGTAGGATTATAACTGAGATATAGTTTTTAGCGAACTTAGCTCTAAATTTATAGAAATGCTAAGCATTGAATATTACATGTATGTATGTATGTATACACACACATAAATTTATATATGTCAAGTAAAGGGAGTTTTGATCAAAGTCATTTTGATCAAAGTCATTGTTATGTAAAACAAGTTGAAGAACCACACACAGAGTGTAAAGCTTGGGAGTATTAAAGGTCTTATATAACATAATCCTATTACTGTTGCTGAGACTAACCAAGTCCAAAAGGGTGAAAAACAATGCTGAAGTCCCATAGCAGCCTTGGGCAGACAGCCTAGAACCCAGGTCAGCTGACCCTCCACATACAGAACAAATTCTAACAGATGTATCTACAGAACAATCCCATGCATCTTTTTATACTTTAAGATATTCAATGTACAAAGCCCTCCTAACCCAGTGCAAGGTCTTAGCATGGTTCTCCTTGTATGTGCACTCACTATTCAGTAGCAGAGCTGATCCTTCATTTGGGCAAAGGGAGGGCAGCTTTTTAAGATGCCCTTGGGCTGCTATGAGAACATTCCAGCTCAAAGTGCTGGTTCCACTTGCCCTTCAACTGAGCCTAGATGAGCATTGAACATCAAAGTGACCTACAATAAGGAAGCCTAAAGAGAAACCTTTGCTCTAGAGACTCCATGGAGTCTCTATTATTATCTTTATTCTTTAGCTTACAGGCTGAACTGAACTCTGTGAATTAATGAATTAGTTCAGCCAGTCAGATTTTGGTGCTAGATGAAAAGTCTGCTATCTCCGCTGTCCCATTAGCTGAACACATTACTCTGTAGTTGCAGATAGCACTGAAAAACCTCCCGTTTCACCCCCAGGTAGGTATTCTTGCTTTAAAAATCTGGTTGATAGTCATGGGATGAATTAAGAAGTGTTTTAATGATTATTTGAAGATAAAGAAGAATACTTTTCTACAGGCACTGAAAGATTCCAGAGAAGTTTATAGTAAAACATGAGCATATGATAAGTGGAAAACTCCTTTTTATCTCATGATTTTTAAAGACTTGATTCAAGATTTAATACAGCCCTCATTTGGCTGCTGTTTCAGACTATGTCCTCTGACCTCCTGAAGACTTGTACCACTTTATAGGCCCTTCAGTGGCAGAGTTTGGGAAACAGGACATTTTTTTTTTTAATCTACCTCAGCAGTATACTTCCTAACTCCTGAAAATATTCAAGTTATTTGGGGTTAAAGGAGTTCTTAGTTCATATATTCTGTTGATGCAAATCCATTATGTTCTAAAGATAGCATTTAGGTATGGAGTCAGAATAAAGTGGACATATGCCAGTGGTCCCTGTGTCAGCTGACTGGATACAGAATGTTAACCAGTCTTTGGGGTATCACAGGATAGCATAATATTCTAGGCTTGGATCACCTTCCAGAGTGCATGGAAAAATTGTATCAATGACAAAACCCAATATTCTTTAGATCTTTTTGAGATAATTTAAGTCAAAAAGGTATCTAGAACATATCAATGTGTTATGTTTGCATGTGAGGTATCCCCCAAAAGCTCCTGTGTGAGACAATGCAAGAATGTTTAGAGGAGAAATGATTCAGTTATATGAGTCTTAAGCCAATTAGTGAATTAATCCCTCTGATGGGATTAACTGAGTAGAAAAGAAGGGCAGGAAGAGTGTGGCTGGAGGAGGTGGGTACCTGGGGTCATGCCTTTGGGATATAGTTTTGTATCTGTCAAGAGGAGTCTCTCTCTCTTTTCTGATCATCCTGTGAGCTGCTTTCCTCCACCATTTCCATCACTATGTTTTGCCTCACCTTGAGCCCCAAAGAATGGAACAGGCTTTCTATGGATTGAGACCTCTGAAAATGTGAGGCCCAAATAAACTTTTCCTCCTGTAAAATTGATCTGGTCAGGTCTTTTATTCACAGCATTGAAAAAGCTGACTAAAATACAATGTTATTTTCTAGAATCACTACTGGGAGTAGCTATGTATATGACATGAATGCCGAAAGTGTGTTTTATCAGCAAATCTGATATTATGTTCATTATTGCTCTTATTTTTTCATGGGGCAAGGAAGGAAAGATGCATAAAGATGGGTATAAAAATGAAGATATAAGAAAACTATAAGCAGAGAGCTCCAAGATTCATGTAGCCAAAAAAAAAAAGTGAAACCATAGATGGGAGACTTATTTATTAATATGTCATCAAGTCAATGAGGTGGAAATATTTAACTTGGGAACATAACTGCTGCACAATTTACAAGTTTGAAAATTTAATTGCTTATTATAAGAGTGTTTTTTCATCATTTTCACGTGCTCAAAAGAATAATACAAATAGGCTCTTGCATATAATTTAAAAAGAAACAAGCAACAATAATTTTAAAAATTAAAAAATCTTTTTAAGGGTGGGGCATGGCAGTGGGCCTGTAATCCCAGGGGCTTAAAAGGCTGAGCCAGGAGGATATTGAGTTCAAAGCCAGCCTCAGCAATTTAGTGAGACCCTAAGCACCTTAGTGAGACTCTGTCTAAAAATAAAACATAAAAACGGCTGGGGAAGTGGCCCAGTGGTTAAGCACTCCTAGGTTCAATTCCCGGTACCAATAAATAAATAGACAAATAAATAAATAAATAATATTTTCATGTTCGAATATATTATGACACTACTATTTTCTGGGTTATTTTTGCTCTAGTAATTTAGCATGCAAATACATATATTTTTCTTGTTTTGAAAAGTTAAGTTTTCATCATAAAATTGGCATCAAGTAAATCCTTTATGATAGACTGGTTTTTAAAAAAGTGTATGCTAAATTCTAATACTTAAAGCCAATTTATGTAAGTGTTGAAATATGTTAACTTTACAGACAACATAAAATCCATTACAGATTGACCAGAAAATAATTTCATGTTACTTTACAGTATTTTTTTAATGGTACTTTTACAGTACTTTTCCACATTAGCTTTTTGTCAAAAATTATAAAGTGACATAACTACTGTTTAAACAGCAAAAATAAAATTAAGCTAAGAATACAGAATGAAAGTACTCACTCTTAGTTCCACATTGTATGGTCTACCTGATTGGCTGGCAGCCCTTTGGTGGCACATATGTTCCACCTCACCCCCAATTTGGCTATGTAGGTCTATGACCTTTCTCATATGTTTAATAGTTGAACATGCTACTGAGCACAAAACAATGGATTTAAGAGATATATATAGAGAGAACAAGAGAAACAAGACGGAGAAAGAGAGAGTGAGCATGTCTACATACAAGCCAACACTGGCAGCTGGGATCTGTGTACAAAGCAGCAGGGCGGCCTGCAGGTGATGGATGGATTTATTTCTTGGCCCAGCCTTTTGTAACAAGTCCAAAAAAGGTCAAAAGAACTAAAGAGGTTGCCAAGTACACTGGGATGTTTTATGAGTATACAAATATGAACAGAAAAAAACTATATCCACTGAAATCCTTATTTTCTAAATAGCAAAAGAAAACTAGAAAATTATGAGTAAATCAAATCCCCTATAATTAAACTATCAATGGAAACTTTCTTTCTCAAGAACTAATACTGAGCATGGGATTCAGAGCTTCTAAGACATAGAATGTAAGCAGCAGCCAGTGCTGGATTGCATAATGCATTTTACTTTTCTATTAAAGAAGTGCTACATAGCTATTATAATTATTCTAATAACAGCAGATACTTAACAGCTAAATGAAAAATTGGCCTAGTATCAGAAATAAAACTTAATGAAACAGAGTTCTACCTTATGAGCTGGCACTAGAATTTTCCTTAGTGAGAAAACCACCCCCATTGACAGGCAGAATAACCCTGTGGCTTAGAGGTCAGACTATAGCTAAACATACTGTGTTCCAATCCCAGCTCTGTCCATGATGACCAGTTACTTAATCTTCATAACTTATATTCCTCACTTGTAAACAGGAAAATGACAAAGGACCTATCTCATAGGTGTGTTTTAAAGGTTAGATAAATTAATAATACTAAAACAACTTGGAAAAGTACAATAATATGTAAGCATACGTGCTAGTTCTTTGCAGAAACAAATAAGTCAGGAAAGATAAATAACCAGCAGTGGGGGAAAAAAAGAGGTGAAAAAAGATAGCAAAATATTGTGCCCTTTGTGATAGGACCACTTCTCAATTGCCTACTTCCTTTCACTCACATCCACTTCTAATGAACTCAGAAATTCTGGGTGTGAACATTTTGTTTTGTTTTGTTTAAGCAAAGAAACCAAATAACAAACAAAAAGAAATGGCTGAGCTTCAGCCAGTCAATGTGGGTTGAAACCGAGGAAGCTAGATTTCAAGGATCAGACGAGGCCAGGAAAATTTAAAACAAAGGAATGAAAAGAAAACTTGGAACAGTTTTGAAATCTGATAGACTTTGAAACTAGGATAAAGAAGCCACCAGATTACATTGACAGTGCACAAATTTTACAATAACTTAAGAAAGCACCAGTATTTTAAGACTCTAGTTTAGAAAATAATATAAACTCTCAATGACTTAATTGATTGTAATGAAATATATTATGTCATGTGTATAAGATTGAGATGGTAGAGTACCTCCTTTCATTGTATAGAAATGATACTAAATTAATCCCTGTTAAACTGGAGATTGTGATCTCCCAGCCCTCAACTCTAGCATCTAGGTATAGCCAGCCATGTGGTATGAGTCACTGTCACCAATAAGGACATAAACAGACACATTGTGTGGCACTTCTATAACAAGGCTTTTAGGAATTAGTGGTACCTCACCAAGCAGATAATGGTGAGAGAGGAAAGGAGAGAAAGGGAAGGTATGGGAAATGAGATTAATGACATTATCTTATGTGCATGTACAAAGATGCATGATGAGTCCTGCTATCATGCACTGACAAAATGTTTTAAAATTTTTTTAAAAAATAACACACTGGTAACACTAAAAGAAAGCTTACAAAAAAGAATTAAAGGTACCTTCTCCATTCCTTATTTATTCTTTGTTCTTCTTCTGCCCTTCTGATATAATAGAAAATATATAAAATGTAAAGAACCCAGGTACTTGGACAACCACAGAGAGGAAGAACTGTCATCCATGAACACTGTCCCGAATTGTTAGATGAACAATAAACAGAATTTTATTGTATTTGAGCCTTTGTACACAATAAGGTTAATTTTTATAGAAGCTAGAATTATGTTAATTCATACATCAAATTAATTGAGGATGACAGTACAGTATAATGGCTGAGGATAAAAATTCTAGCACTCAATTACTGAACCTGTCAGTTATTGGCTGTGTGACCCTGGGGAAATTAATCTTTCTGAACTTGAGTTTCCTTATGTAAAAAATGTCACGTGATAACAATGGTTCCTATTTTACAGTGCTAGAATTGTGCCCATCTGGTTCATAGTAAATACACAAGAAACCTAGCTTTTATTAATATCTATAATTAGGTTTGTCCCTGTGGATAAATCAGTCAAATAGAACAAATTAATCCAGTTTTCTTACACATAAACAAATGCATTCTTCAAGACAGGAATGGCTTGCTTAGATGCTGTTCCTTCTCTCCAACACAGCCAACTTGCTTTTAGCTTAGTAATATTAGGTGACCCTTCAGGATAACTCCCTGATGTCTTCCCCACATCCCTGACACCTTCTTCTGGTGCCTTTCTACACATAGTTCATACAAAATGAACCCAAGGGAACCTCTCACATCCACACACAATTTTTAACTCTCTTCCTTCACTTCCCTTTCCAACTCCTTCCCATGTAACCCAGGGGAATCTTGTCTTTCCTCATTGTTCAGGAAGGAGCAGAGAAAACACCAGCCCCATTTTAAAGAGTGTAGACTGTATAAATTGAGGGATGATCTCTTCTTTATATATCCCAAAGGAAATCCTAGTAGAAATTAATAAACTCACCAATGCTGGACAAAAAAAAAAAAAAAATATCAGTTTTTGTTAAATGAACAGGAAATGCAATTGTGTTGTGTTCAAGTCTGTGCACATTCTAAGGATGGCACAAGCGAAGCTAGTCCATGAAGCTGTGGGGGTGGCAGTTCAGCACAATGGTCAGAGTCAGACATTGGCTGACATTGCCCCTTCCCAGGTCATCTTTGATGACATGCCCTACTTAGACTCTGCACCCCAACTGCTGGGTTCAAATTCCAGATCTGCCCTTACTATGTGAACTTAGTCATTTAAATGCTATTTCAGTTTCCTCGTAAGTAAAATGAGAGTAATAAAATGAGGCCTATCATTGAAAAAGAAAAAATACAAAGGTGTTCTAAGCTCAGTCTTAGGGTATAAAATTATGTGAATATAGTTTATAATTTAATTTTCTCCTTGTAAAGGAAAATAAGTTCAAATGAAATATTTTTCTAGTTGTACTAACTTCTGTAGAAAAGGGTAAATGCTGATCTTTGGCACTAAATAATATGGATTTTTATAATCATACACTTAACTAGCAACTAACAGCACTTTAAATATACCTTGGCCATGGTTGTGGTTAAGACTGAATCTGGGCACAGAGAGATTCAAACTCTTTCTCTGCCACTTACTAGCTGTGAGACCTTGACCAAGTGACAACTTCTCTCAGCTTCCATTTTTCCCTTGAAAATCAAGTAAACTCATAGGTCTTCTGACAGGACTAAATGTGATAGCACACCTCATGTGCTTTATATAGGCCTAGTCACATGATGTGGCTGATACTAGAACTAGCCCCTCTTATTAGCTTTTGTTAGCTGCCTGACAAATACCTTGAATGAATGACAAATAATTGATATAATGTACATTTGTATTGATAAGTGGGAATAAAAACAGTAGTCATTTAAATTTAGTAGTGAATAATTGCTGGTTTCAGCCACTACTCACCTGAAGATTTAGTAGTCAGGAAAAGGGAAAGCTTAAAACAGAAAATAATGACTTTTCTTTAATACCTTGAGGAAACAGCAAGAATATAACTAAGAATGAATAAGAAAATGCTATATGATACACCATTGAAAACATATCCTTTAAAATAATCAAAATTTCCATCCATGTAAAATTTGAAATATTTGTGCTCCTTAAGAATTGTATTTAATTCTCACAATTATCTTCTTTGTGAGGAAAAAAAATTATTAAGAACATATAAAAATTTATGGAAACTTTGAGGAAAAAGAGCACATACATGCATATAACATTTAACTTTAAAATTCATCTTCTTTACTAAACCTTCCTCAATAATGCATTCTTAATCTTTTCTAATATGATCAGGCTCTTATTTTAAAAGTGTTCAATAATTTTGCACTCAAGAGTTGACCATGAAAGGGTTTTGTAAACTATAATGTTCCAGGGAAAGAGGACAGCTCTCTGCCTGTTGATATGTTTAGTAAAGGAGCTTTTAAACAACTCCAGGCAAGGAAAATGCTTTCTATTCCTGTGTACCGTGAAGAGAATTCAGGGCTGTGTTTTAAGGGCACAGGCTCTTAAATGCTTAGCTAAAGGGTGTGCAATGAGTCACAACTATAAAAATGTAAAAGCAGAACAAAAGAACAGACAATTGGCATTGCCTTTAACAATGTCACCAAGCCATTTACAGAGTAAATGGATGTGCAGGAAACTGCTATCTGGGCCAGTGAATCTAGGACGTCCTGAGCGTGAAGGGAAAAGCACAGGCAAGGGGTTCTGGTGGACACACATGTGCATCCAGCACCATCTGCTGAAGGGGGCCAGCAGGGCTCAGGGACTGCACAGCCACTCTGATTCTACACCTTCACCAAGGGATCCATTGTCAAAGCCAGGTACACCTTGGAAATTAAAATCAGTAGTTGCACTGCAATCCTGTCATTTGTGGCAATGTGGATGGTACTGGAGTGAGATAAGTCAGACACAGAAAGACAAATATTACATTTTCTCAATCATATGTGGAAGCCCAAAGTGTGGATTCCTTAGAAGAAGAGAGAAGGATGGTGGTCACTAGAAGTCAGGAAGGAAAGAGATGAGGACAATAGGGGAAAGGTGCTACTGAAAGGGATAAGTTCTAATGTTCTACAGCACATTGGTATGACTATAGCTCATGATTTATTGAATATTTTATAAAGAACCAGCATAGAGAAGTTTGGGCTAGGAGGTGCAACTAAGTCACGCAGAATGTGCTTAGC
The DNA here is from genome assembly GCF_021218885.2 of Marmota monax. Classification (NCBI taxonomy): domain Eukaryota; kingdom Metazoa; phylum Chordata; class Mammalia; order Rodentia; family Sciuridae; genus Marmota; species Marmota monax. The sequence continues at coordinate 5,339,572 of NW_026692434.1, read as the reverse complement.
ATTCAAGAGGCCCTGAGTTCAATTCCTAAGAACAAAACCACATATAGACATCCATCCATACATGAAAATACAAAGAAAAGAGAAATCTGAAAGTTCCCAGTGAAAAAATGATAAATATTTAAGAATATGGAAATGCTGATTAACCTGAAATTATCATTATTAAATACTTCATACATGTATAAAATTATCACATTGTATCCCATAAGTATATAAAATTATGATATTCTAATTAAAAATCAGAAAAATAAATAAAGTCAATAATTGCAATTAATTTAGGACTAAATTCAAACACTTCTGGAAAAAATTTGCTTTAGAATCCTGATCATTGCATTTAATGAAATAGCATATTAAATTCCATGTTTTTTTCCTTCCTCTTTTTCTGTATAAAAAATTAGATAAGAATTTAAATTAATTATATTAATTATGATTTCCTCAAACAACATGATGCTTTTGAGTCTTTATTTTGAAAAAGACAATAAAGAATGATCCAAGAGAAGATACAATTTTATTATTAAGCATTAAGGAAAGTCAAAGAACTGCAATGAGAATAAAATTATTACTTGGAAGGTAAATTTTTCCTCCTCTGATTTTGCTATTCATATCAACCTTCTCAGTAGGTCTCCAATATATATTACAATTAGTATTTTTTCTTCAGTGATTTATAGAAGACCACAGAATCCTACACTACTCTGAAAATAATCTGCATGAAATTTCATATAATTATTTCTCAGGAAGATATTTTCTGATTCTTTTTCTTGTTTTTCTTCCTTGTAAAAATAATTGAGCAACTGGTTGGCTATATTTCCTGAGCTAGAAGCTGTAAATAGAAATTGGCATTTTTAGCAGCAGGCTGGATCACCTGGAGTTGATTATCTCTGGGCTATAATTTTTCCTGTTGATTTCTAATCAATACCCTTTCCTCTCTAGAAATAGTCCTCATTAAAGGATTTTCTTCTGTTTTTAGTGTCTATAATGCAGGTAGACAATCAACAATTTTTTCTTACAGTTTCAAATTCAGAGTCATAAAAAATTAAGATGTTAATTGATTTTGAAAATATTTCCCAATTCATTATACTTTCATATCACTGAATCATTACAAAGTGTTCCAATACAACTATATGTTAATTTATAAAAGTAAATTAGTTATACACAATTGTTAACATTTTCCATTTGAAACTTTTCCAAGTATAATGATTGATTGCTGTCTGATTGCTTTGAAGAAGGTTTATAGTTTCAAAATAAAAGAAGTGGGGAATGTGCATTTACAAAAACATTCCAAGGTTCTAAGTGTGAATCTGGAATACTGAATGTTTTTATTGTCTTGTAGTTCTTGAACATCAAGTCTGTTAAACATCACCAAATTAAGATTAATCATTGTGTGTACTACATTCTTTGGTTCTAAGAAAAGTATGCTAACAATGTAGATGATTTGTAATGAGTATACCAATGTGTTGGCCTGATATCAGAGGTTTACTTCCCAAATAAGAATTCACAAGCTTACTTGAAAAGCAATTGTAGTAGATTCCTCGCCCACAAGAATCCTCTGCCTCTGCCCACCAATAAATGATCTTCAAAAACATTTGGATATTTTTGCTTGTCTTATGTAAGTATTTTCATATATATATATATATATATATATATTTTTTTTTTTTTTTTTCCAGGGGACAATACTGGGGAAATAAACCCAGGGGCACTCTACTATTGAGCTACAATCCCAGTCTTTTTTCTTTTTAATTTTGAGACAGGATCTTGCTATGTTGCTGAGTCTGGCCTTGAACTTGAACTTGTGGTCCTTCTGTCTCAGTCTCCCAAATAGCTTAATACAAATGTGCATCACCTCACCTGGCTTCAGTTAATATCTTTATTAAACTTAGGAAAACCTTCACTAAATGAAGTAACATATGTAAAATAACACATGTAATAACACATGTAAATAAATTAACTAATAAATGTAATGTAAAAGGATGTTGGAGTGAAAGGACGTCTAAACAGCTTATGAAGATCAAGAATACAGAAATACCCTTATCAATAATTATCTATTCTTTCTCGTAAGTGAAATTTTTATCTTTCACAAATTTTCTAATTAAATGCTATTTTATTTGACTTTTAATACAATAATAGTTACCATTATCAATAATTTATTTATTGCCTCAAAATCTTAAAATGGTAGTTATCTACTCTTGTCTATAGAAGTGTTAATACTTACAAGCAATAAGGTGTTAAAGACAGTGTCATGCAAGATCAGAAAACAAAAAATAACAACCAAAACCAAAACCAAAACCAAACAAATAAACAAACAAAAACTCAGGGGGAAAAATTCTGATGCATGATGCATGGTTACTACTCTTGAGGAAATTTGAAATTCATCTTGTGATAAGACCTTGGTCTTATTTTATGAACAAGGAAGTATTTTCACTTGAGAATTTAAAAAAAAATAGTCTTATAGTTTATTTTTCCTCTAGTGGAAAGCTAAAATTTGGCAAGGGCTTGAATGAAGAAATGGATTTTGATAGCCAAGAAGAAAGATTAAGAACATCTCAGGTGGAAGATGATACTTTCAAAGGTTCGAAGAAAGAAGATTTAAAGTAGATTTAAGGCATGCTTTATGAACCCAAGGAAGGTACATGACTGCAACCTTTATGAGAAATAAATCTACATGGATGAGAAATAAGAAATAGATAAGAATTATTTGCTTATGTCAAAAAAAGTAGACATCTTTTCACTGTTCTGTTATATATCTCACTGGTTTCACAAGTGCACCATACCTGCAACCTATATCATAACTTAAATTTTAGCCAATAAATTCATCTCTGTGGACTTTTATGTGACCTTTGAAAGAATAATTGGAAGGAACTAGGTGGAACAGGTTGGAGTGAGAGGAGGACTGAACAGCTTTTGAAGAATAAAAACACAGAAAACTCTTGCAAAAGTTAGTTTTTGTTTTTTTCCTCATTCAAACAAGCTTTTAGGTGCCTCATCCAGGCAATGTGATAAGCCCTAGGGATGATAAAATGAAAGACATAGTCCATGTATTCCCTTCTCTAACAGGGTTGAGGAAAATCCTTGTATTACTTTTTGTGAGACACTTCAAATTTTATAGCAAAGTTGAAAATTGAAGTGTCTTCTTTGGGGGCATAAGTCTTCACTCTGGAGAATCACAAGAGATGATGTCAATAGGGATATGGCAAAAGAGTAAACATGGATATGTAAATGGAAGAACCAATAAAGTCATAATGTTAGGTAAATTAGCTCCTAACTCTGAGAAGCAGAGAACAATGGCAGAAATGATCATTGTTCATTAATATCTCCTTTTACACTGCTGGTACAAAGTCCTTGCCCAGAAGCAGAGGTTATAACACTTTTTCTGGAAAGGACTTGATAACTAAATAATTTTGGCTCTGGGGTCTCTGCATGCAGCATGAAAGTAACCACTGATAACATGTAACTGAGTGGATATGGCTGTATTTCAAATAAATCTGTATTTATGGATGACAAAATTGAGTTTCATAATTTTCACGTCATGAATATTATTCTAATTTGATTATCTTTAACTGTAAAAAAAAACCCAAATTATTCTTGGTTCATTGACCATAAAAAATGGGTTTTAAGCTAAGAGTTTGCTTACACCTGAGCAAATACAGTAAAGTCTGGGTAACAGGGCAGGGTGGGGTAGCTGGTAAAGAGAGGGCTTAGATCAAGCTCTTGCATATTTGCCTAATTAGAGATGAACATACTTCAGGAATCCATAAGTATGTGAGCAAGTGCAAATGACTGAGGCCAGGGGTGACATTTCACCCCTGTCCTCAATGACAGACTTGGACAGGAAGAACTTTGAGAGCTACTGATTAAAAAAAAAGCACCTCAAATATGAGATCTCAAGAATCTGTATTCTACTAACTACCTGACATCTAATGAACAGATAAAAATTATCAGCCAGATTAACATGACCTGGACTGCCATCGATGAAAGATGTCACTGACACCTGATCTTTTCTGCCCTTTGATTTGTTCCTTGGAATTACTAGAATAGCTTATTCTTATTACTATTGCTAAGCAATTACTATGTGACAAGTATTTTGCTAAACTGTTTGTAAACAGTTTCATTTAATCTTCCCAACTGTCTTCTGAGATAGGTACTATTTATTATTCCATTCTACAGTTGGGGAAATGGGGCTCAAATAGGACTTGAATTATTTTTCTTCAGGAGTCTCTTCTGGATCATCTTCTCCTTCTATGTTATATACTTACTAGGTAATGTCATTGACTTCACTTTCCTTTAATAGGCTAGTGATTCTCAAACTGCTTGGAAAAATCTTTTCCATTGACTGTTCCAATTTCCACCTAGTCAGAATTTACAGAATTATATAGTCTTTTCTCAGTAATCACTGTCTTCAGTAGATGAAACATCATGCCCCCTTACATATGACATTCCCCTCCACCCTGTTAGCCACTAGCTCTCCCATACCAAGAATTCATTCTAAGACCTAAGTCTCTATCTTAAAGTCATCCAATTCCTGGCACAAGTCTCCTGTGATGGTGTCCTAAGTAATCTTCGAGAGAGAGAGAGAGAGAGAGAGAGAGAGAGAGAGAGAGAGAGAGAGAGAGAGAGAGAGAGAGGGCTAATGTTTACTCTTTACTCTTTAAAAGTATAAATAAATAAATAAATATAAATCTGTGGTTGTTTTAGAAATCCATATAAAAGGGTATTTCTGTGTGTACATACACTTGAATGGGATTGTGGTGAAGTTCTTAAAAATGAAAGCTCTACTTCAGTTTCTAAGAGTTATGTGACCTCAGGTAAGTCATGGAACCTGCAAAATGGGAATAATAATAGTGCCATGTGGTTGTGTTTTATGGACTGCAATAATTAATACATACAAAGCAATTACAACTCTGGCTGGCATATGGCAATTGCTCAATAACTTATAACTATTATTGCTAATGATTTTATCTGCATTGTTAATATAAACTCATAAAAAGAGTAGCCTTAATATACAATCACAATGATTTTGCAACTAGAGGTAACACTGTATGAATTTTATCTTCCATTTGCTTTTCTGTGTTAAAAATGTGAAAACATTAACAATCAAGAAAATATCTTAAAAATCACTATGTACTTAAATGAGGGTGTACTATAATTGGCCATATGCTTATATATAATCAGAAACATTTCTTTTCCCATATTTTGCTACAATATCTTATGACACCCATTCTGAAATTGCTCTCATACTTAAAAATTATCTTAGTAAGTTAAATTAATTATCACCACATGTAATCAGTTGAATTCTTAGTATTGTGCCTTTTTCAAGGCACACTTGATAAATTTACTTCCTTCCTCTAAATCCTAAGCTACAAAAATTTTTAAAAATTCTATTCAAATCAATATTTTTTTTCTTTCAACTCAAAAGTGTATGTACAATTTAGTCAGCCAAACTCAAGATTTATCGTTCATAGCAAGCAAAAGAACAAAAATAGCAGCTGGAGTATGTTTGAAAATACTACTCCTTATTAGGGCATCTGCTCAGAAGATGAGTTACTATAGCTGAATTGAATCTCTATTAACAGTAGTGAATTCCAACGCCAGACAGAAACAGTAAATAAAAGAACCCATGCTTACATTAATTTGATGGCTTTGCAGACAGGAGAATCATTTCTGGCACCGTTATTTTGTGCTCAGGAAACAAAGAACATGAAACATTACGTTCCTCAGAATGTTTTTCTTGTGTTGTTAAATGAATCAAATAAATGAGGCACAGATAAGGAATTTAGATCTAAGCAAGATTTCGATCCACAGTAGCTTACAGTTTCTGAAAATTTGGGGGGGGGGCACATATCCTTTGTTAAGTATTTTTTACTTCCATTGTTAATAATCAGCAGATCCAAGAAAATTTTCTTAAAATCTTCAGAGACTGCTTAAGTTTTGCTTCCCAGCAGCTATAAACTTATTTTTGTAAAGCTAAAGGTAGAGAGTCTTCACAAAACAGTTCTACACTAAAACATAGAGAATATCTTGGTAGAGTGAACTGGTTGGAAGGGGAAGAAATAAGTCTTGTGGTAAATGTAAGACATTCATTTTCCTGAGGTAAATGTGCCTTACCAGCAGGTACTCACTCAATTTATTTTATGGTTTGTGTCACCTGTGTGACTTTTGGTAAGAAAACTGAAAAGAGAACGGTGGAAGAGGATTTAGGATTTTTGGCATTTGGAGGCATAATTATTATACAGGAACAACAAGATTTTAAAAATAATGCCTTGAACTCATGGGGAAATAAGCTTAATTAAGCATTCTCCCTTGAGGTGTAAGTGAATTACATAGTTTTATGAACATATGTTATTGTTTGACAGAAGAACAAGGGCAATATTTTTGGTTTCCACCAATGATTTAATCTTGAGAAGTCAATGACATAACTTGGAAATTCAGAAACTCTTTATTAACCTACTTTGAAATAAAACATTTATTAGTGTACTTCAAAATTAGAATATTTATATATTTTTTTCTAATGTAGCCTTGTGGGAAAATGAACACTATACAGTTTTTAAGTCCACTGGCAGATCTCCTGAAATGCTTCATAGAGATAAAAATGTGAAAGGAAAAAGAAAAAAAATCTTATAAGAACCATATTCAGAATAAATATGGAATTTGCTCATTGCATTGGGAAAAGGTAATATCAGTAGATAAAAGAAAGCTAGGACAGAGCATCAAATTTCTGGTATTTATGATCTAAAGAGTCAAAATAATAAACAGCATTCCATGAGCCCATGGCAGAAAAACTTCTAAACTAAGCTCAAGACCTAGACCATCATTTAGGGATATAGCTCAGTGGCTGTGGGTGTTCAGCATGTGTGAGTCCTTTGGTTCAATCCTTAACAGATCGTGTGTGTGTGTGTGTGTGTGTGTGTGTACATATATAAAGACTCTAGAAGATCATAGGAATATACTTTCAAAGAATATTAGGGTGATTTCAAAATGCTGGTCAGATACTGGGAATTCAGAGAAGCAGGGAAGATACTCTTGAAAGAAAAGAGAAGCTAATATGGACTGGATATCTTCAAGGTGGCCTTGATCCCTAGCAAATGCTTTTTAAAAATTATTTTTCAGATAATTTGCATTATCCAAAATCAGCTGAAACTCCAGGCCTTCTCATCAGTACTTTTGCGTGTGTGTGTGTGTCTGTGTGTGTGGGGGGTAGGTTACTGGGTATTGAACTCAGGGGCACTTGACCAGTGAGCCACATCCCCAGCCCAATTTTGTACTTTATATTTAGAGACAGGTTCTCATTGAGTTGCTTAGCATCTTGCTTTTGCTGAGGCTGGCTTTGAACTAGCCATCCTCCTGCCTCAGCTTCCAAGCTGCTGGAGGTGTGTGTCACCATGCTGGGGTTCAGCAGCACTTTTGTTTGTTTCAATTAACTTCTTATATTTCTCATCCTATGTCCTTATTCTGTCTATTTGCTCCTACTTTATGTGCATTGGGAAGATCAAGGGTCTTTGACTCAAGCTCCTTTGGTTTTCAATACTCCCATTTTGATACTTGTCTATATTTTAACCATTTTTCCTTTTCCATCAAACCCAGGAAAAGAATCATCCTTCGCACTCTCCAAGAATAAACTTGTGCTCTTAAATTATCTCTGTTCTCTGGAACTTTACACCATTAACCAAAACTTTCTGTATTGCATCATTTAATCTCTCCATCTAGAGGTTTTTTCTCCTACACTTCATCCTGGAAACATTCTCAGACTTCATTTGTTCTGAGGTACGTGTGCACACACACACACACTCACACAACCCCCCCTCCCACTTATTCCTGGTACTTCTTAAATTCCTCTTTAGTAAATGTCTTTAGAATGGAAGAAAGAAGTACTGGTCACTCTTAATCTCAATTCTTCCTAATGTTAAACTTCTGGAAGAGAAACTCATAATAATTGCCTCTATTTATCCATTTTATTCAGCCCCAGCCCCATCCATGTAAAGAGCCTTTAGAGATGGTGGGGCAGACTCACTTTATGCTACTGAGCTACTATGAATAGCATCTGTGTCCTAGTTCCTTCTATCCATGATAAGGGCCTCATTCTGATTCCAATGGGAGGTGGATGAGATGGTTAGAGTAGGAGCTGAAACAAATGACAGGATGGAGAGTGGGATGGGCTCCAGCCATGCTAAGTCCTGTGCTGCTTCCTCACTGTCTATCCAAACCCAAGGCCAGGAAAATCCACTCAGTTCCTAAATCCAAACACCTACTGTTTAACCTTTCTGTAGGATTAATACCTTCTCTTTAAAATCATTATCTCTCGGGGCTGGGGATGTGGCTCAAGCGGTAGCGCGCTCGCCTGGCATGCGTGCGGCCCGGGTTCGATCCTCAGCACCACATACAAAGAAAGATGTTGTGTCCGCCGAGAACTAAAAAATAAATATTAAAAAAAAATTTCTCTCTCTCTCTCCCTCCGTCTCTCACTCTATCTTTAAAAAAAATAAAAAAATAAAATCATTATCTCCCTTGGAACTATTCTTTGTCTTCGGTGGCTCAGTCTCATTTCAGATCCCGTCCCACCCCTTTCTCCATAGTCTTCTTTCTTTCCTCATCAGTTGTCCTTGAATACGGGATTCCACCTTGTCTTCTGCTGGGTCTGCCTTGGACTCATTCCTTTTCCTAAGTGAACTCTAGTTCTTTCCATCTCTGTAGTGATTTCTTCAGCTCACTACACAACCATCTGGCATTTCACCCACTAGTATTCACCTCCCCTTCTTATTTCCACGTGCTGTTCCTCACTGATTCTCTGCAACTGCCTCCAGTTCAAGCCTTCAGGAATGCAACCGTTTTTCTTCTATTCTTTTAATTAAAAGTATCGTATCAAATGGTGAACAAAGATCCTTAAAGGGGCTCTCAAATCCTTATCCCAATCCTTTTTCAAAACCTATTTCCCAGTATAACTATAAATTTTTCTTTGCTCTAGCCAAAATGTACTAATGGACTGGGATTAATTTATTGAAATATATGTTTGTGGTTTTCTCCCAGTATAATTCCTTCTTCTTTCCATTAGATTATTAGCTTTTTAATAGTTCCATAAATTTATTTTGTTATTCCTTGTTTTAAGAATTTTTACAGGAAAACAGAAGCAGCCAGAAGGCAGAACTGACCTTTTGTGAATGCCTCGATTCTAAAACAGATAGAGAAGGCTTTTCCAGGCATCTAGGCAAGCACCTAGGCCCTGCTCCATGCATCCATGGTAACACACAAAAAAGGAAACACACATCAGGGCTTATGACTGAAAGGTGTCTTTTAGGTTTAGATTCTTTTACCAAGAGGGAATGTGGAACTTTTCTGTTTATCTGTGCCTATGTGAGATCTTTTTCTTTACCTTTAAATATGTACCTATTATTTTGCTCATGGAAGTAGCCCCCAAATTTTGTTTGTATCAGGTGAACAATGAAGTTTGAGATCTCAATCTAGGTATGTGCAGGAAAAGCAAGATTCTGGTGAGTGTCAAAACAATAGGAGACAACTTACAGAGTTAGAGGATCCCAAGCAGGGTCTCAAAGGAAAGGTTTTGAATACAGGCAAAAAACATTGATAGAGAAAAAAAATATTGAAAAGGTACAAAATATCTATTATTAAATATGCATAGAAGCAATTTTAGTACATTCTTATTTGGCATAACATAATCGACTCCTGATGGTTTGAAAATTATAAATTAGTCCTATAACCTTTTCCATAATCAGAGTATAATTGTCAAAATCCTGCCAATATGTAGAAGAAATAGTCATTTAACAAAAAATATCCTCGGATATAATGACTTAAGCAATGATGAGCTTGTGGTCAGATGGTTGGCCTTTGGGCAAAGCACAATCATCTATCAGTTCTATATGTTCCTTCTTCCTGGGAGACTCAGGTCCTTGATCAATTGTCTTCCAACTTCCTTTGGAAATGTACATAAACAGCACTGGATTTTATTATGTTTGGCATTTTATTTCACATTTTCTCATTTTAGTTATTTGGCTCATATGTGGCTCATGTGTGAATGATTTGATGGTGCTTCTGTTTTCTGAATACTCAGCATACCTGGTATAGCACTAGAGTTATGGTTTATCCATAATATAAAGTAAACTGAATAATTTCTATTTTATGAAACTGATGATATTTTATACTGATAGGTATTTTCTTCATAGAAGCTAAAAAATCCTTTTCAGAAATCATGGTCTCGGATGTACAGTGTTAATTTGATTTAAGATCTGTCCTGACGTGACCTATCCTTTGTATATAGGAGGAGCAGCCATTAGAATTACAGAAATCTTTCGTATAGTTTTAGGATTCACATAGAGTTATTTCCCATATCCCAGGGGAGTAATCACTCAACAATTTCAACATATAATCAGAGTGTTATTTCCTGTGCCCTGGAAGGTACTTCCCAGTGTCATTTTCCTGATTTATTTATGTTTTTGTTAGGCCTCATTTCGTCAGGAAGGTCTTTCAGAACTATATGAGAGAGTGAATCACCTCCTTTTATGTGCTTCCCCTGCATCTCTCTGACACTTGAACAATTCCCTTTCCTGAGCTGGAATAATATATGTGACTTGCCTTATTATACTGTGTACCCTTGGGAGCAGGGACGGTATTTCACTCATCCTTTTATTCCCAGCTCTTAATCCTGGGCCTGACATGGTGCCCACTACATACTAACCATACAGTTGTTTGATAAATATTTGTTGAACCTGATTTGAAACTTTTTAGCATAGTGGTTAAGAGCATGGGCTCCTGCACTGGCATCTGGGATTTAAATTCAGGCCCAAGGCAGGCATGGTGGCATACCACTACTAGGGAGGCTGAGGCGAAAGGACTGCTTGAGCACCCACCTACCAATTTGAAGCCAGCCTGGGTGAGTCTGAAAACCAAAACAAAACAATGACAACAAAACAAACAAAAAACTACACATACAGTGAATAAATCCAGACCCAATCACTTATTATGGGACCTTTTCCAATTTACCTAGTGTCTATGTCTTATTTTCTTCAGTTTCAAAGTAGGGATAGTAATCGTAAGTTTCTTGGGACCAATAAGGGAGTGAACTTACAAGCACATATCCATATACATAACTTAAGAGTGCAAGTGAAAGGTCTAGGAATATAGATATGTTATTAGTTTTATTCACATAGACACATGAATATTTGTCATTCTTATAATATTTATTACCATAATTTCAAGAGTGAATTTAGGGATGATTCTTCACAGATCTGTGGATCCTTCCTAATAATGCCTTCACTTATTAGTAAAGAGAGAAGTACCACTGGTGGAATATCACACAATTAGTGAGCAAGTGAGAGGAGAAGTTCTCATATTGCATACACAGGTTGGGTCACTAAACTATTGGAAACTAAAATCTCCTGTACATTCTTCAGACCAAACTTTACCCAAAGTCTCATGCAATTCCAAAATATTTCTGATTGAAGGGCCTTTCCTTAGAATTTCCCTTTCCTTCACTACTTTCACACTTTCAACCTAATCCGGTTACTGTTTAATGATAGGATTTTAGCCATGTGCTTGATCGGCTGACATTAACTAACATCAACAACAAGATTAAATGTTTGTAAACTTACTTGCTTATTCCACTCTCTTAGGTTAAAAAAAAGTCATTCCCATCTCCATTATGAACTGTAGAAGAGATTTAAAAAGTAATATTATTTATAATTGAAATATTCTAAAGTAAATTAGAAATTAAGAGATGTGGAAATACCAGCTTGGGACATTCAAGGGGAGCTTTCTAATGGGCAATAAAAATGAAGGACTGTTTCTTGAATGATGAAGAATCCAGAAATACAGATTTGATGACCACATGCAGAAGCTGAAGCAGTAAAAAATAAGACTCCTCATAGAAATTCTGAATTTTGGTAAATATTTACAGGAGTGATGAAATATAATCACTGATGGAAGAAAATAAATTAAAATCACAAGTAGAAGAGAAAAGAGAAAAAAATCAGGCTATTCTCTGAAACAAAGGGAAATGATAATTGAAGATTATCAACATTTGTCATCTGCTCTAGAAAAATCAGAAGAATGAACAGGTTATCAGACAAAAGGTAAAAATTATGTGCAGAAAGAGAATCATAAAATTTTACATTTGGAAAGTTCATCCCATCATTACATAAGCAAACTGTGTTCTGAGAGAGGTTGAACATCATTCCCAGAGTCACTGTAGGGTAGAACCATTTTGCTACTTTGGCCTTTTTACACTCATATGTGGCAACCCAATCTCTGAAAGTATGGAAGTTTTTAGCCATGAAATTTCTGGAAAGGTGACACTATTTGAAAGTCATATAATTGGGATACAGCTTAAACTAATAAAGCAAAGAGAGCTGAGTGTTTCCACAGTAATTATTTAAACCTTTTACCTACAAAGTTGTGCCACAAGTATACTTCCTATGTAACTCTAAGAGAACTTTATTTTATTCAACTAGTACTCAACAAACAAACCAGTTATTTGTTTCCCTAAACAACTAGAAAGGAAACAGAGTTGTGTGTATTGGGGGGAGAAGATAAGCAATCTCAACCTGCAGCATTTCACTGAGGAAGCCTAGGTTTCGTTAAGTGACATCGAAGAACATCCCAGTTTCATCCAGGTAATAACGTATTTTGCAGTCTGAAGTCTAAGTTTTCTCTATACCCTACATCCCACATCTATACTGCAGAGCATAATTACATCAAAACCAGTAACCAGGAACCACTGGTCATAAAAACAATCAAGCAACAAAACAACATAAATGGAAAAACACCTCCTACTCATACTCTAAAGAAACCTGACCCTAAGGAGGACAAATGAATCTCCTTAACACTAAAAAGAGAAGAACACCTTATCTTACTGGGTAGCAAAAAGGCAGACCTATCACAGGAATGCTAGTTATACTAGGTTAATTCTAACCTTAGGATAAACCATTTTTATTTTATACAGATAAAAATGTCATATGCCCCAATTCAATTTATAAATGGCTCAAAATTTCCTACTCTGTTTACTTGTCAATACATCCAGTAGAGTGCATAATTTAAAATATGTGCTTCCCAGAACACTGAGTGAGATATAAAAAATTTCATAGAGGCTTTCTCATAAGTAAATTTTGTAACAACAGGGATCTTGCTATTAAGGAACAGAAAATGGAACCATTGGTTACAAGAGGAGAAATGAGTTCTGACAATTTAAATTGGTTCACTATTTCACTTACCTTCAGTTTTACAAAGTACTGAGGATAGTAATAAATTATGTAATACATGTGTTCAAATATTACATAATTTAAAGCAGTCTTTTATTATATTTTACAATAACAAATAGTCACTCTACCTTCTGCATTTGCTTTTTTAATATATACCTTCAGGACATAAAGCTTTTAAGATACATAAGCAGCAGAAAACATTTGAAACACAAATTTGTATTAAAACATTTTTCTTTGCAGGAATTCACTGACCCATTTTTCTAAAGTAAAAACCGCTTCTGGGTTTTTACTTGCATTGAAACTATACCAAACACAGACCAATTATTTTCATACAGTACCTTGAAGACTATATTTCAAGTTGCACAACTGACCTTCTTTTCTATAAAAAAAAAAATATAGATAGAGTCTGAATTGTAGATAATTGAATCATGGAACATTTTGAAAAAGAGAATCCTGTTGCTTTTCTTGCATATAATTCAATTTGGATCTCTAATATTTCTTTGCATTTCCTTGCATATTTGTAAACATGGCCTTAATTTTTTTTAGTTTACAGGAAAATGTCTGATCACTTTGCAGATTAACAAATGATACCTTCTTCAGAGAGCTGTGCAGAAAAAAAAAATCCCATGAATTGAGCATATTTTCAGAGTTAAAAAAATAAAGTTTCTTTGCCAAAGAAGAACCAAATACACACTACAATCCCAATACCAGTTGTAGCATGAAGGTCAATTTTTGTCACTCCAGCAAAAACTTGAGATGCTTAAGTGGAACGCACCTCACTTACCTGTTTGGCTGAGTTGAGATGTGCTTCTACTTCTCCGAGACACTATGGCAACCACTTTGGCACTCAGGCTGGATCTCCGCTTCTTCCCACCTGCTCCAACGGTTCCCACAGCTGTGTCTGACTGGCTGCCGTCATTATGCTCCAGTGTGTACATCTCTCCACTTACACTGGTGCTCTTCGTGATGGCTCTTCCTGAAGTCCCCATCCGTCTGCCTTGCATTTTGGGGGTAAATGAACTATATTTACAAAGTAAAAACATATATGCGTCCATAAATTACAGGTCAGCATAACTGAAATTCTAAATCTATTTATTTCTGAAATAATCCAGGCACAGTTTTACGGGAAAAAGCCAGTCAAGTACTAGACCTACAGCCACAGATACTATGAGATCAAATCACCATCCCCCCAATGTTTAAAGAACAGCTTGTGACAATGCCATTTCAACAGAGTGATCTATGGACATTTTAAAAACAGTGAACAGAAACAACCAATGCTATCAGTGGGGAGATAAGTGTTACTGACCAGTGAACCTCTTATATTTAAGTTTCCTTAAAATACTTGCAAAAACTGACTCACAAGACCCTTACCACCACCTCATGTTTTCCTTTTCTATTTCCTGTTTCAAAGTGCAAAATACACATTAGCTAATAGAGAACCTTTAACAGTGATGATGGCAGTCAAGGTGTGAGTCAGAATAAATCCTAATATTATGATAAATAAAAGTTCTGAGAGGAATCTGTGCAGCAAGCATTACCATTTAGGGAGGCTGAATTAAGAAGTTATATTGAAATGTTTTGTGAATAAATTTTGAGATATAATTTTTCCTCAAAAAATAAGATATCTCTTAGATGCTTGAAATCATTCTTATATGGTATGATGACAAGTATGACTTCCTAAATAATTGTGCACATTATGATATTCATAATAAGACATTAAAGCATTTTCAGTCTGATTCATCTAATAACCCAAAGTTCACGGTTTTAGCACTAATGTATCTCCTACTCTTCCATTTCTTAGTCTTAATTTTTTCTGCTTCTATTGCTTGAAAAATTATTACTATCATTTACATGAACCTTTCAGATGAATCCTTTCAGATGAAAATTAAGGCCTTCTGCTTTATAAAGCTTTCCAGTCTTTCTGACATCAAGACTATTGTCACCCAACCCTTTCTTTTTTATTTGTTTACTAGTAACACTAAGATTTGATTAATATATATCGGTATATATAGGTTATGCAACATCAAGTTTGCTGCAGCACCCTTTCCATTGCTCAATTAGCTGATTTCAGAATAGGTAATAAAGTGATTTATTAGTACCTAAATATAATTCTAAGATGAGTTCACTTTAAGTTCAAACAAAAATCCCATCATCGTTATTTTATCTCCCTTTTCCTTCGAGTTACTAATATTTTGCTGAAAAGTCTCTTTAAGGAGACTTTTAGTGATATATCTACTCATCCTTTTCTCTTCTGCACTAATTTGAGTCACATTTGTCTCTATCACTTCACTAAAACTACTTTTCATTAATGTCACCAGTCTAGTAGAGAAAATGACCAACAGATAATGGTTTTATTGATTTAAGGCACATTATCCAGTTTTGAATCTTACCAACCTTATTTTAGTATTCTTAAATCTATTTGTGTATATAATTACGTGAGTTTCTCAAATCATCCTTAGGACTACCTTGTCATTATGGTAGTTTTCTAATATGTTCAGTAAAACTTCAGAATTTGCTACTTTTTCTGATAATCATGTTTCGATTTTGAGTACTATGCTTTGATGGTGTGGAAGTCCCATTAAAACAGTTCAAATGGACTCCCTTCTGCAGTAAATTAAGCTGTGTTGTCTTCATGGGCTCAGGTCTCCAAGCCCACACTTGCCTTTTTTTTGGCCTAGATTTAATCTTAAAAGGCAACAGAATGGTTTCCTGTTTATGTTTTCTTATTTCCTACTTTGGTTTATAATGTGTTTTTTAAATTTTTGTTGTGTTTGTTTCTATTTCTGGTTGGGAACTTTGGCTCTGATTTTGCTTTGCTTGTGCCTAATAATACATTCCCAACTGGTGTCAACAACAATAGGGAATCTATCTGCAGATGAAGTCTCTTTGGATGACAGACATCAGGGATATGTTGACATATGTTGACAGTCGGGTGGCAGATGACACAAAATTTGGTTTGTTAGTTCTTCGCATGTCTGCTTGTTTGTATGCTACTAAAAGCTCAGATCACATCACTCCGGAAAAAGTCTTGCACACACTGAAAAGAGCACAGTCCTATAAAGTCTGAGATTAGGTTTCCTTGTTAATTTTGATCCTATGGCTCAGTAATAAAGCTGAAGCTTCTAGTTCTCTTTACTAAAAATAGTTTTTTAATTGGTGATTTAAAAAAATCTTTTACTATGTGTGTATTCTAGAGACAGCTATGAGTGGACAAATAATAGATCCCAATGTACCTTATATTTAACAAGCTCCTATTCTGGTTGATCTATATAGATTAATAAATTCATTATAATTCCACAATGAAGAACTAAAAGATCCTCAGATAAGAAACTAAACCTCCCACTTTGATATTAATTTGTAAGAAAAATCTATCCTTAAAAAATTGCTAACTTAGAAGAACTTTAATATATCCTATCTAATTCAAATGTATGATATGTCAAGGTCATTGTACTGTCATGTGTAACTAATTAAAACAAATAAAAAATTAAAAAAGTCTAAAACCACAAAGTGTACATATCCAAGTACTTTCATAATTTTGGCTGAACATCATTATGAAAACCAAAATAAGATTTCACTTCACATGTACTAGGATACCTATCATAAAAGAAACTTTAACAAGTGTCTGAAAAAAACTGGAACCCTCAACAATGCTGTCTGGAGTGTAAAACAATGCCAGTGCTTAGGAGAATACTTTGGCAGTTTAGTTAAACGTAAATATATTGAAACCCAGAGTTGCCAGAGGATCCAACAATTACATTCAAAAGTTGAACATACAGTCATCATATGATCCAACAATTTCATCCCTAGGGATACATGCAAGATAACAAAAAAACGTATTTTCCCACTTAAATATGAATACTCATATCAGCATTAGTCATAAAAGTAATAAAGTGGAAACAACCCAAATGACCACTCAACAAAATGTGGTATACTCATACTCTAGAACATTAACCATAAAAAGGAATGAAATACAGATTGATGTTACCAATGTAGATGGAAGTTGAAAACATGTGAAAGCCAGAAATAAAAGCCTATGTATGGCACAATTCCATCTAAATGAAATATTTTAGAATCAAATCCATAAAGACAGAATAAAGATCAGTGGTTGTTGACAGCTAGAGAAGAAACTGGAATGACTGTTAATAGGTACAGGATTCTCTGGGGGAATGAGAATTAAGTTACTTAATTAGGTAGTAGTGATAATTGCCCAACTTTGTGAATGTACTGAAAACTACTGTATTGTACGCTTTCTTGGGGGGTTGGTGGTGATAGAACCCAGAGCCTTGCGCATGTTAGGCAAGCATTCTACCATTGAACTCCATTCCAAGATCTTTTAGTTTTACTTAGAGACAGAGTCTTGCTAAGTTGCTGGCATTGAACTTGTGATCCTCCTGTTCACCTTCCCAAGCAACTGGGCATTTGCTACTGTGCCGGGCCTAGATTAAATATTCTAAAAGAGTGATTTTCTTTCAGTACTGAAGATTAAATCCAGGCCCTTATGTGTGTTGGGTAATCACTCTACCACTGGACTACATGTCCAGACCTTTCTAAAATTTATTTTGAGACTGAGACTCACTAAATTGCCCAGGCTGGCCTCAAACTTGCAGTCTTCCACAGCCTCTTGAATAGCAGGGATTACAATTACAATCAAGTGTCATCACACCTGACTCAATTTCTTTTAAAAAATAATTTTATGTCTTTTCCTAGATTTTATCAGTGCAGCATACATAACCATACAATTTTTTTTCCTGAAGATTTATAGACAAGTTAACCTGGAATTTCTTCCTAACATCTACACTTGTTTTATTTAATGGATAAGCTGATAATGTTTAATATAATGGAAAATATAAAATGATATAACAACTAAATTGAATCATAATTGAATCATAATTCTAAAAAAAACCCCCTCCATTATGAGCTTGAGTTGGTTGGAATGTACTTCCTCATATGTAGAAGCAACACTTATAACATCTACACATGAAACTGGCTAAGCATTTGTCTCCTGGATTACTGGATCTTAGAACTACAAGTAGTAAGGAAGGTCTATCATCCTGAACTTTAGTAGAATTTTGGGGATCTCATACTGATATGTGGTGGAAGGGAAGTCTGGTGATAATAACATTTTGCCCCCGCCATACCTTGCCCCCCATAAACTATATGTACAACGATACAGAAAACCACAAAATGACAACAGTAGAAGAAAATCTATGCACATTCAATAAACTTGAATATGTCATTAGTATTAAGTCATTATTTTGTACATTTTTAAGAAAAAAAATACTAAGTCAACTATGACATGCCATTGATGGTAAAATGCATACTATTTCTTAGATGGTAGGATAAAATAATTATTGCATATATTAGAATCATATTATGGAAATAGACTAGAAACTAATTTCAAAAAACAGTTTTTAAAATATTGGTTAAAAAATTAAAACAACATAAGCTCACTTTCCCCAACATATACTAAAAAGACTTTTGTTAATTAGAGATATTCAATTGATGTATTATATAAGACAATCAATCTGCACCTTCAGTTGACAGATATATTCCATTATTCCAATGTAAGATGGCTAGCATAAAATTATGAAACAGGATGAAAATATATGGGCTTAAAATATCTTATTTCAGAAAATTAGAAGGGTTTCAGGAGAGATGTATGGGGCTATGTAAAGATTTGTACTACTCCTATATTAGTGACAAATTCAGCTTAAAAACAATTCCAATCCATTTTTATACTTTTAGCCCATCCAAGAAACCTAGACGTCTATCATGTAAACCTAAAAGGGGAGAAGTAACATAGGGCATAATAACAGAGGCTGAAATATACACAAGGTTCATAATTCTGTTTATGATATTGCTAGTCCTAATCATTAGTTTGGATCAAGACACAAATTACTAATCATACATGGAAGATAAGAACAGAAACTTTCTGGTCAACATTAAGAAGGTACTCTTAGGTATCCATCTCATAATTTCTCATAATTTCCATAATTTATAATACAAGGACAGGGGATTGATAACCAAGATGGCATCAAATACTCCTATAGATGTCTGGTAGAACTAGTGTGATACATAAGCATCAGTTAAAACTGAGGAACCTATTCAAATAAGACCATTATATATATCCAATCCCTTCAAATAGTCCAGACCTTCAGAAGCCATTGTCTGTGTGTAATTTTTATTGAATTTCATGCTAACAAATACACGTGTTGATTTTATGTGAGGTTGTAAGTAGTCTTCAATGTTGTGGTCTTACACATATTTTCTTAGTTTATTCCTAGGTCTTAGATTTGTTTCTAGATATTTCATGTTTTTATTTACATTAGATTGATGGCATTTTGTAAATTTAATTACCAAAGGTTTGTTATTTGTAAATAAAAATAAAATTATTTTCTGTATGTTGGACCTTGTATCCAATAAGTTTGTTAAATTCATCTATTCTAATATCTATTCTGAAAACCTTTTGTTTACTATATACATAATCATATAAACTGTAAATAATAATGGTTTTAATTAATTTCCAATCTTTATAGCTTTTATTTATTAATTTCATTTTACTATAGTTTTATATTGCCAGGTCTGACACTGGCTGGCCAGAAGGGTAATTTGAATACTGTTGAATAAAATTTGTAAAAGTGGCCAGTGGCTTTGGGAAGGAAGCATTAATTCAATATTTCACTATTAAGTACAATGTTATTTGTAAGATTATTTCAGATAACATTTAACCTCATGTTAAGAATATTCTCAGTTTGCTAAGGTTTTCTTTTTAAGTCATAAATGAGTGTTAAATGTTTTTTGCTTAACCAGATTAATCAGGTATTAGGAATCCATTGAAACAAGCTTATGACTTCTTTCATTCTATAGTGCATTACATAAAGAAAATGTAAACCAATCTTGTGGGTATAGAACAAAATCCTTTTGGTCCTAATGTCTTCTATTTTCTTTCTATAGTGTTAGATATACACACATATGTGTGTGTGTGTGTGTGTGTATAAAATAGTTACTATATGTCTGATATATTATATTATATATATTTGCTGTTTACTTTTCAATTATCCCATGTGTGTGTTCTTTTACTTCTGCTTCTTGACTACTGGTTAATTTGGTATTTTTATTACTTTACATTGCTCCACTATTAATATTTGAGTTATGAATTCTACTATTATTTAATAGGTGACTAAAGATTAAAAAATGCATCCTGACTTATTATAATCTTAAAAATAATAATTTTATCATTTTCAGAATAATGCAATAACTTCACAATTGTTTAGTTCCCATTTACAATCCTTTCACCTTTCATACAGGTGTTTCTATATAGTTTTACCTTTACCTAAGCTTTGACTATCACAAAATGTTTTTATCATTATCAACTTTTCCCAATGTTCATTTTTCTTCAAGTTTAGTGCTTCCAACAACAGA
Organism: Marmota monax; assembly: GCF_021218885.2. NCBI lineage: Eukaryota > Metazoa > Chordata > Mammalia > Rodentia > Sciuridae > Marmota > Marmota monax. Next base: position 5,318,957 of record NW_026692434.1, on the reverse strand, counting down.
CTTTTTTTCAACATGAAGAACTCCCATTAGGAATATTTGTAGTGCAGGTCAGCTGGTGATAAAATCACTTAGTTGATCTATCAACCTATGCATTCTTTTATTATCTGAAAGATGTTTTTGCTGAATAATAATTATTAAACATAAGATTATAAATTGGAGGGTTTTTTTTCATTCAGTCTTCTTTCAGTTACTCTACTGAATTTTGGGGTTCATAATATTTGATAAAATTTCAGCCAAAGTCTTATTGTTGCTACCCTGATAATATATCTCTTTTTAATCTATGTGACTCTTTTAAGAAGTTTTTTCTTCAGTTGTCTGTGCTTCAGTTGTGATATTGTAACATTTTCTTTTGTTCATATACTGTGGTGCTTTTAAAGTTTTTTTTTTTTTAATTTGTAATATGATGTCTTAACAGTTCTTGGAAATTCTCAGCCTTTTTCTCAGTATTCAGGTATACTATCTGTGATTTCCTCTCTTCTGGGACCCCTACTGACTGAACCCTTTTACCAATTCCATATCTTACTGTCTTCTCCAATTTGTCTCCTGATTTCTCTGTGCCTTGATTTATAGTCTTTCTACTGACCAGCTAAATTTTATTTTTCTGTTTATAATATTCCATCAAAGACATAGATTAAATTATTTTGTACTTTTAAATTTTATAATTGTCATTTAATTAAAAAAAAAAAAAAAAAAAAAACTGATTCCAAGCCAGGCATGTTGTGAAGCATGCCTGTAATCCCAGCAACTCAGGAGGCTGAGACAGGAAGACCACAAATTCAAGGACACCCTCAGCAACTTACCAACTGAGACCCTGACTTCAAATTAAAAGTAAAAATTAAAAATTAAAAAAAAAAAAAAGAAAAGGACTGGGGATGTGGCTCAGTGGTAAAAGTGCTCCTTGAATAAATCCCCAGTACCAAAAACAGATGGATTTAATCTTCTTTCTGTATAGAGTTGGTTTAAAGTTCTGCAGTGTTGGTGTCACTCTCAGAGTTTGGTTCTTCTCAGATTTGTACATGAAACTGAAGGTGTGTTTATCAGGCCCCTCTAGCTTTGTGGGACTTGGAGTTCAATATGTCTCCCTAGCACCTGGGAGCTGCTGGAATCTGTGCCTGGCTCCTCAGCCTTCCAGCAGTTGGTTTTTGTTTGGTTTCTTGGAATCTTTCCCTGAGTGTGCTTAACTCATTAGTCAACAAAGTACTTTAGGGGAATCTGGCAAAATTAGAAGTCCTTCACTCAAAATTTCTACTCAGTCATTTCAGTCTCTTACCACTGTTCTCTGAGTTTTCCCATACTCACAATTGCAAAGTACCTTCAGAGAAAACTAGGGTAAACTTAACACTTACCTTATAAGTTTTCCCCTTTTTTTCCAGTGACTGGAGTTTGTCAAATTCCTGCCTGTTTTGTTGCTCTTGAATACCTTCCAACAGTTTTTTGTTTATTGTTCTCAACTGTCTTTTGTAGTTTGATACCTGGGAAAGTTATTCTTATACAAGCTATACTGCCATGCCTGGATCTGCGAGACTGTCATAAAATTGCTTATATTTAAATAAAGATAGAAATATCAAATCTGTTAGTTACATTGTTATCAAAATCTTCATATGGTTAATAATGTAATGAATATGCATGTGCTATAATTGTGTTACAGCAATTCATTGTTTTACAAACTATGTTGAATAACTCTTGCTGCTTCAATTGCTATGTACAGTCCTCCAGTGCTTCTGCCACAGACTGGCAGACCTGGGATGTTTCTGTTAGAGTCCATGGTGTTTGATATTCAAAGTGTACGAGTGTTTCAAGGTAATCCAGGACTGAAAACTTTTCCCAGTCATCACAGATTCTAGCTGGGCATTTTTCCTTGGGCTTTCAAGGTGATGACATTTATTTTAGAAAACTGAACATTCCATTCGTAAATAGCTGCTTTAAGTCATCACTTACTAATGGTATTTCCACTTATTTTGATTTAGATTACACTGAATTTGAAAACTATTTTTTATATCATTTGCAATTTAGGGATGTGTCTGGCTCCTAGTTTCACATTTAGAGATGTTTTTTGATATTTATTACAAAATTAGAGAGGATTAAAACACTGGTCATTTGCAATCTTAAATCTGTAGTCATGAGGTCTGTCTGGGAAGTAAAATCAACAAGATTTGATGACTCAAGTGAATTTGTATGCCTGAATATTGCCCCCAAATGTTAACTACGAACTCACAGTAGGAAAAGGGAAATGAAAAATCTTAGCTAATGAAATGGTTAGTGGTCCTCCAAAGAGTTACAGTACAGAATGGATATGGTGAATCAATGGTATTAAATTTCAGATGGGGAGGGCAATCATAAAAAAAAAATCTACATGTTCCTTATGGGGTTGACAACAAAGAAAGGGAGGGCGGGAGGTGAGGGGTGGAGAGAGAGAGAGAGAGAGAGAGAGAGAGAGAGAGAGAGAGAGAGAGAGACACTAAGAAACACTGAATTAAAAGGAAAATTGGGGAAAGTTGAAAATTAAGTTCACTTTGAGATTTTTGAATTGGGAACTAAATAGATAATGACATGGAAAGAATATCATCATTCTGTTCATGTCCTAAACAAGCCAATATTACATTTATATTTGTCCTAAGAAATGCTTTTTTAGAAATTTTAATAACTACAGCAGTTGAATATATATATTGTCATGTATTTCTAATATAAATGCTATTACAAATATTCACACATACATATGTATATACACATACACATAAATACAGGTTTTCAAAAGCCAGTGTACAATATTCAGTGAAAACCAATCATAAAAAATAACATATATATCACAAAATTTGTATAAGCGACTTTCAAATGATAAAGTCATAAAATTAAAGATGAACACACACACAATGCTTTCTTAATTTATCTATTATAGCATACAAAGGAACGAAAAAGAGTAATTATTTTGGATGGTTTAGATAGCTATAGAAATATTTCCACTAATTATAGGAAAGCAGTATTTATATCCTCTTGGGGTCTCTGCCTTTTTGATTCTGCTGTATTTATAATATGTATTCAGTTAATAAATTTTTAAATTAATCTGTGATTGGTTACAACACCTATGCTTTAAGACAGGCTAGTTGAGATCAAGGTAATCATATATTGAAATGAGTAAAAACATATAGCTCTAAATGATTATTTTCTTAATAAATAAAATGATAAAGAAAAGATATTCTAAAATTTTTACTATATTGCTTTAAATTATCAGATTCCAAGAGTGGTATAAAGTCTATTAACTATGAAAGCTGAAGCAATGAGCTTGGAAATAAAATATATTTCTCTGAACAATCTACATCGTACTATGTAAAACTAAAACTTTTAAAAGGGAGTGAAAAATATTTCATTTACCCCAAGCACCAAAATACATAGCAGGAAAACTGACCAACTGAGACCAATACAGACCCGTATACTAGATTTCTTCTTCTTTGAAATAGTTGTTACGTTGTGTAGTATACTGAAGACTCACTATATATTTTATTATCTTTCAGTTAAATTATGATGCTATCTGAATTCAAGAAAAGTTGAAAATTAAAAATTAGAACCACAATTCATATTTTACTTTTTCCCTTAAAAATCATGGCACTAAAATTAATTGTGCCAGATTCTGGTTTGAAATTATGTTTTTAAAGCAGCAATTACTGCCCTTTCTAAAAATAAGATATTTCACCAATCTTTGATATGTAAAACAAATATTAATAGAACTGCTTTAGTTGGAGTTTCTGGATTACTGCAAGCTAATTGTCCTTCTCATCCTGTAGCATTTTCTTTTTCCTCCATGGGTTCTTTTCCCTGTCCCTAAGGTAACTCTACTAGTACAAAGTCATAGCTGACCAAACCAAAGATTGGCATCCAGGTGGAGAGCAGTTTGTAGGAGAAAGCTGGCAGATCTTGAACTGTCTTGTCATGGGATATTTGATTGCATCATGCTCTTTATTCAGTTATCACTAACAACTCTTTTAATCTCAGCCATCCTTCCATTCTTTGCCTTTAAATTTCAACATCCTTGAGTCCCCAGAATCTCTTCCTCAGTATGAGCTACATCTACCTTTCCCCCTCCCATTAGTTCTCCATTCCCTAGCTTCCATTATTCCTCATGACTCAAACTGTTCTATTTTTGCAGGAGCATCCTTCTTTCCTGGGAGTTTTTGAACCTCCAGCTATCTTCACCTACCCACTCTATGTTCCTGATTGCTATTTTTCTATAGATCGCATCTCTAGTTCTATAGATCTCATCTCCAGTTCAAGACTCAAGTTGCATGTGCTGCCTTGGCACTGACTCTCTAACTTGAGATAAAGCCTCTTGGGCTGTGTCTCTTTTTACTTTTCATGAAAACCTACAAGTTTTTCCTATGTATTAATTTCCTTTTTAAATAAGTAAAATTTTTAAGTAAATACATTCTTATAAAAAATCAGGAAAACAGTATCACTTTAAATATGAACTTCTATTTTTGGCAGGGTGGTAGATGACATATTCTAAAAAAAAAAAAAATTCTTTCATTCCCAAATGCCTAAAAGTGATGGGAAAATTGCAAATATGGGCTGGAGATGTGGCTCAAGCGGTAACGCGCTTGCCTGGCAGGCACAGTGCTCTGGGTTTGATCCTCAGCACCACATAAAATAAAATAAAATAAAGATGTTGTGTCCACCGAAAATATTAAAAAATCCTCTCTCAGGGGGAATTGCACGGAAGAGGGAGACCCACATTGTATACAAAAATACATATAAGAGGATGTGAGGCAAAGGGGAGGAAAAAAATAAGAGTGAGAGAAATGAGTTATGGTAGATAGGGTAGAGGGAGGAGAGGGGAGGGGAGGAAAGGGGAGGGCAGGGGGGATATGAAGGGGATAGGAAGGGCAGCAGAATACAACAGACACTAGTTTGGCAGTATGTATAAATGTGGCTGTATAATTAACGTGACCCTGCAATCTGTACACGTGGGAATAATAAGAATTCATACCCCATTGAAACAAATGTATGATATATGATATGTCAAGATCAATGTAATGTTCTGAGCAACTAATAAAATTCTGATGTTTTTTTTAAAAAAGTCCTCTCTCTCTTTAAAAAAAAAAAAAGACAGTTGCAAATAGACTCAGTTAAAATAGAAACTTGAGCACACAAGAAAGAAAGGCATATCCCCTTAACCAAAAGAGCAAAAAGGAGTTGAGAACAGGTTGGTAAGTGAATGATAAATATCTTGGTAGAATTTTCAGATGAGAAGTTTAGAGTTTGGGTCCATGCCTTGTGAGGAGTTGTAACCAAAATCCCTGCATGAACCAGAACCTTAAAGAACAATAAGGAAAAGCATGCGTCTCAGTCTAAGAACTAAGTCTCAGAACCCTCATTGGTAGAATTTCTAATGAACAATTTTTCAGGAAGATGAATGAATGTCTAAGATACATCAGGAACAGTTTGGGGAAAAAAAAGTAGAAAGTATGTGGGTCAATATAAACAATTGAAAGAAAAACAGTAGGCCATAATGGAAGAGAGAAAACAACTTATAATTAAAACACTGAGAAAATATGTAAATGGTGCAGGGATACCAGTAGAACTAAAGTGTATGATAGTCATATTTTTTCCTCTCTAGGAGGAAGTAAAGAAAATTTATTAACTTTAAATTTACTACTTCCCTAAATATAGTACTTGAGACACTAAATTAGGCAGTAAAACTTAGAAATACTATAGTTTTAGAGTAATAAAGGGGAAGAAATTAAATAATAATTCCATTAAAAACCAACTAGGAAAGAGGAAATACTGGAATAATAAGAAAAAATGAAAGCAGAAAAAAGATAGCAGAAATAATTTCAAATCCATTGAAAATCAATATAAACACAAATCAATAAGCTAGACTACTACACAATTGGAAACTGTGAAATTTGAAGGAAACAATTAAATCCAATCAAATGTTGTTTAAAAGATAAAACTGAAACATTTGGTCACAGAAAGGTTGATGTAAAAGATGGATGTGCAGAATTATACTGAATACATTTAAAAAAGCTTCTGTTTCTGTCTGTAAGACAAAACAGACTTAAGGCAAAAAAATATTCTTAGGGATAAAGAGATTTACTAGGTGATGATGAAAAAGTTAAAATTTGATAGAAGAGTTCTGAACTGGAACCTGATTATATAATCTTATGTAAAGAAAAATGGATAGAATAAAAGAGAAGTTAACAAATTCTCAGTCATAGTTGAAAAGATTTTAAATGAGCATTCTGAGTAAATACCAGATGAAAAAGGCAATAACACTAGTAAAGCAACAGAAATTTAGAACAATGTAAATGAGCTTCTTGTATTGAAAATATAAATAACCATATGTTTAACAATTAGAGATAGCCATTTATCTCAAGCACATACATAATGTTTACAAAAATGATCAAAGATAATAAGTAGAACTTCAAAAACTCCAAATAATCAGTGCCAGACAAAACACTGATTACAATGTCAGAAAGGTAATCAAGTTAGAGATAAGCAACAAAAATCTATACCTTTGGAAATTGAGACTGACTTCCAGATAATTAATGAAAAAGGGAATAAAATGTGATGAAATTTAAATATACTTAGAATTATACAAAAATGAACATGTTATAAATCAAAATTGATGAGAGACAGAAAAAACAATATTTCAAGAAAAAAGACTTCAATAATATTAGAAAATACAGAAAATAATTTTATTCCTATAAAAGAGTATTATGCAGAAAATATGAAAAAAGACATTCATAACAGTATAAAAATACATGGTATGTAAAACTACCACAACAATTACTCACATATAAACTTTTTAGAGAACATTTTAAAACTTAACTGAAAAGACATTAAAGAAAGTAAAAATTAATGAAGAAATATACAATGAAAGACTCAATCTTCTAAAGATAACAATTTCCCTCAAATCAAATTTATACATTTAATATAGTTAAGACCAAGGGTTTATTGTAAAACTTATTGTACTTATTGTAAAATTTATGTAAGACTAAAGTACAAAAAAAGAAATAACACTAATCATGATAGTGAGAATGAGATGAAGAAAACTGCCATACCTACTGTGGTACCATTATGAATTTACCAATAAACACGAGTAATTATTGTAATGTTATTGGTATTAAAATAGATGCTAGACACATAAATGAAGGCCAGATACAGACATTGAGTTTATGAAGATTTAACAAAGAACAGAACTGGCCGATTTCTCCTGACATAGGGAGGTGGGTCTGGCTGGAGGAAGTAATAGAGATGCAGTCATAATGGTAATATTTGACATTTTAGGGATGACAATAGGTACATGAGCATTTTTTATTATTTATACCTTATGTGTATCTTAAATGTTATACTATAAATTATCAAAATAGTTTAGGTTAAATAGAAGAAAGTGTTTTAGAGTGGGCTGGCAGGCTATCAATTTTGGCTCTACTTACTGGCCCTGTGAATTTATAGGTTGCTTCAATTTTATTTTTTATTGCTTCAACTGTATTTGGAAAATGAGATTAACAATGATATGATAGTACTCTAAGAAAGATGATATTGTTAATGTAATGTTAATGTAAATCACATGTAAATCACTTATCATAATACTACATATAAGATAAATTTAATAAATTACAATATTTTAAATATATATGTTACTGAAAAATATGAAAGTGGCAAATGAAACAGGTGAAGTTTTTAAAGCACTGGTTCAGAGTGAAAGGATATTCTAGCTATTGTGAATAATAGGTTAATAGCTGCAGGTATATGAATATTTGTCTAAGAAGTAACTATTTAATGTTCATAACTTAAGTTCATGCATGGGGCCATTAAAATGATGACTTACCAATTGATAAAATACTGCTAGTTTATAATTAGCAATCAGTTCTCCAATATATAAATAAACTTTCAAATCCCATAAAGACTTTCTTAAGAACCACTATTTGCCCTTTATCTATAATGTATTATACCACAAACCAGCTATATTAAGGATGCTTGATCCCCTATTAACTATCCTATGGCAGGATGACTGGCTTATGGGAAACTCAAATTGTTACAAAAATAATATAATTCCATTTGCAACAAAGGAAATAAAGCTATAGGGAGGCAGATTTCTATAAACAGTGAAACATTACAATGTATTTTTTAAATCTCATAAACAATTTATAGCAATGTTCCCCCTAAAAAGCAGAAGCAGTCACTAAGATATAATTATTATTTCTGCAAATAACACCATATTGATAAGATATTCCTGGTTTATTTCAAATTTTGAAAACTTCATGTAACTGTCCATTTTCAATATGTACTGTATAGTAAGTAAATCACTGGCTTTTTTTTTTTTTTTTTTTTTTTTTTTTTGCTGTTGTTGTTGTTACTGGAGATTGAACTCATGGACACTTGACCACTGAGCCACATCCCAAGAACTATTTTGTATTTTATTTAGAGACAGGTTTTCTCTGAGTTGCTTAGCACCTCGCTTTGACTGAGGTTTGCTTTGTATTTGCAGTCCTCCTGCCACACCCTTCTGAGCTGCTGGGATTACAGGCATGCACCACTGTTCCTGGCAATCATTGACTTTTCTATCTCCATATTAGCTAATCTATAATAAACTGGCAGAATATGAGGATTAAAAAGAAAGCTGGGGCTGAGGTTGTGGTTCAGTTGCAGAGCACTTGCTTCACACATGTGAGGCACTGGGTTCAATTCTCAGCACCACATAGAAATAAATAAACAAAATAAAGATGTGTCCATGTATAACTAAAAAAAAAAAAAAAAATCTGATGGGGCTGTTTCAAACTGTACCGGCTCTGCTTCACTTAAAAATAGTCGTAAATTGTTAGCAAGGAAGAACTTAACCAGAAGTTACTCACCTATTTCAAACATTCTGTAACCAACTATTATCAAGACCATTTATTTATATTCATAGTTCAAGCAATGTCTTGTCATGAATATGGCATGGTATAATAATTTAGGTATGCAGCACAAAGTTGATTTAGTATTATATAGCAATAAGTATGGTAAAGTGAGTTATTTCTCTATTTACCTCTATTTTAGAGGGTATATATGATATTCTTTCCATCTTTAATTTATTCACAGGAAATTAAGGTGGCAATGGCTTAACAACCTTAAACTATTAAGATACCAGAAGATCACTAAAATATATTTTTTCTTAGATATTTAATTATGAAATATTTTCACTGTGTTCAGATTCAGGTTCTTTTTATCTACCTTCTATGATATTACCCTCTCCTTTTCAGTACTTTGCAGATCTTTACAAACTTTGTTTCCATAGTATAACAGGCATGCATGAATAGTTAAGTCTGGATAGTTGAAATAAAGTAAAATAAAATAACATAACCCCTTTTGTTTACTCTTGAGTACATTTGATGTCAGTAGGCAAACTAATTGGCACATAAAATTTTCATTTATTCATTTTGAGAAATTAAAATGGTAAATGATAGTTAAGCACAGTAGTGCACACCTGTAATTCCAATTATCTAGGAGGCTGAAACAGAAGGATCTAGGCCATCCTGGACAATATAGAGAGATCCTGCCTCAAAATGAATTTTTTTTAAAAAGGGGCTGGGGTTTAGTTCAGTGGTAGAGTGATTGACTAGCATGTATGAGGCCCATCGTCAAGTGATTCCACAGTTAAGATAATTCCATATACAATAATAAAACACCTAAAGATTATTTTAAAGGTTTTTGGTGTTTTCTTACTGCATTAAAGAATTATAATGAAATAAGGGGCATATGAAATTATTTTTATAACATTTTCAAACATAACTAACACTTTTCATTAACATTAACGTTTGCATTTTTTCTACAATCTTTAAAATTTTTTAAAAATGTAAGCTATGCTGTTTAAAAATACCCAAATAAATAAAACATTCCTGCTAGCATATGATTACATATTATTATACTGACATCAAATGCCACATTTTAGTAAATTTATAGTTTTAAGGTTACTATTTGCCATGGAAGATAACTTCTCTTAATCCTTTCATATCTTCCAAATTATGAGTGTAGTAATTGCTTTGATGATATTCCTTCCAAAGGATATGATAAAAGAAAATGAAACTGTTTGCATAAGACTTGTCTTATGAGTTTGTTTATTGACATTCACTTAGGAATACAAGTTAAATTCGCTAAAGCCTAGAGAACATGTGTTACAAACTTAAATGCTGCTGAAAAATTGTTGGTTTTGGATAAACCTTCTAAAATAATTGTCTGGGAGCAAGTTTAGGATTATGTCTACATTTGCTTTTAAGGCATGATTTTTCATTAAATACCTGAAATTTGTCTGCCTTGAATGAAAAAGATAAATGACGAAGATGAAAAATTCAGACCTATGCCATGAAAAGCTCATTTTGGAAATGAATATCTTTTTTAAAAATCTTCTTTAGATATAAAAATAAACAGAAACACAATATAATTATTCCTGGCTTTTATTACACATGCATTTTTATTATCAATTATGCCATATTTACTAATATGCACTGCATATTTTATATTTGAATGCAAAAATGTTCTTTTAGAAATATTTATTTAAGCAAATATTGAATTCAAATTGTAAGAACAAATCTGAAAAAAAACCACTAAGAATCTCAAATCTTTACTTATACTTATTATTCTGAAGCACGCAGGGTTGATTATATATTGTAAGAATCATTCTTAAGTTTGTGTGAATCATTTTTAGTCCATTTCAACAAGTTTACAGAATAATTTTTAATTTAAAGTTTACTTACTCTATGCAAACATTATGCTCTTTTGTATTTTCATACTACAATTTTCTCAGTAAACTTAAACTGAAAACCTAAGATATATTTTGGACCATTTTAAATGAACTATTCAGTCAATCAAGAGTGAAAAACAAGATGGGCATAGTGGTGCATGTCTGCAATCACAGTGGCTCTGGAGGCTGAGGCAGGAGAATTGTAAGTTCAAAGCCAGCCTCAGCAGCTTAGTGAGACCCTAAGCAACTCCGCAAGACCCTGTCTCTAAATAAAATATAAAAAAAGGGCTGAAGATATAGCTCAGTGGTTAAGCACCCCTGGGTTCAATTCCCAATACAAAAAAAAAAGGGGGGGGGGACATTGAACCACTTCAAATTAAGCAGTTCACCCTGGGTGGGTGCCTCTGGAGAAAAGGGATGTCAATTTTCAATTTAAACAAAACTTTCCTGAATGGACAAGTTTGATGTAATAACCAATATCCAAAACACAAAACACAAAATCTTAAAAACAAAAATATTTAGGGTGAATTATTAGGAGGAAAATGTACTAAGCCCTATTTGGAAAATACTGGTATTATGAGTGACTACATACCATGATATTATAAGAAAAGAATGAGGCCATATCATACGGTATTTTTTTTTTTTTACCATCCCTCCTGAGAACACTGGGTACTATATTAACTTTTAAAGCATTAAACCTCAGCTTTAGGGAATGCTATATCATATTCTAAATACTTTCATTGTCTTCCAAATTAATGTTTATTCAAAGCAATGGATAATAAAACACTTCTTATGCCATTTGTGACATATGTCAGATATAGACAAGGAACCAGATCCTAAAAATAGGGTTTTTTTTTTAGTGTGTATATTAAAGACAGTGTTTTTAACCAATGGTTCTAGGAAACTGTATATTCAAATGTGGAAGAATAAAACCCAATCCCTATCCCTCATACTGCACAAAAGTCAATTCAAAGTGGATCAAAGACACAGGAATTAGACCAGAAACTCTGCAACTGCTAGAACAAAACAGCCTGAATCCTCTGCTAGCCACTCTTCTGACAGAGGATTAATATCCAGAATATGTGAAGAACTCAAAAACTTAGCACCACGAACAACAACAACAAGAAAACTAATAACCCAATGAATGGACAGATGAACATTTATCAAAATAAGAAATACAAATGGTCAACAAATATATTTTAAAAAAGATCAATGTCATTAACAATCAGGAAATCAAAACTACATTGAGATTTCATCTCATGAGAGTTTCAATGGCAATCATCAAGAATATAATAATAGTAAATGCTAGTGAGGATGCATGAAAAAGCAGCATTTGTATGCTATTAGTGGGACTGTAATTAGTACAAACACTACAGAAATCGGTATGGAGGTTGCTCAAAAGACCAGGTATGAAACCATTATTTGACCCTGCTATAGTACCTCTTGGTATTTATTCTAAGGAACTAAAGTCAGCATACTAGAGCAATACATGAATACTCATATTTGTAGCAGCACAATTTACAATAGCCAAGTCATGGAACCAGCCTGGGTGAACATCAATAGATGAAAAGATAAAGACAATGTGGTATATATACATAATGGAGCTTTACTCAGCCATAAAGAAGAAATTATGCAAAATGCATTCTGCTGTATTGTATAACTAACTAGAACAAATTTTTAAAAGTATCAAAATAAGAAGAAATTAAGTGATTTGCAGGAGAATGAATAGAACTGGAGGTCAAGGGTTATGTTTTCTCTCATAGTGTGGAAACTAGACAAAAAAATGAGGGGATAGGATCTCATGAAACAGAAGGGCAATCATCAGAGTAGAAAGGGGATTGGGGGAAGGAGGAAGAGAGGAAGAAAGAAGTCCTGGAGAATGAAATGGAACAAGATGTTTTATGTATATATGAATGTCACAATGAGCCCCACTATTATGTATAATTATGATGCACCAATAAAAAGTTTAAAAATAGGTTATAAATTCTTAAGTAAGCCATAATCTGCTTTAGTATGTGTCCTAAATATTATATTTTAATGTAATTTTATTTTAAAAAAAGTCCTTACACAGGATGAGAACTCAAAATGTGCTGATACTTATTATGACAAATAAATCATTCAACTTTGTTCATTTTAACCACAAACTTGAATTTACAAAATTATAAAACCTATGCAGATGTTAGCTACTAAAATATAAAGTAATACATTGAGGACATTCATTCTTCATGGTGTTAGCTAGGAAAGTAGGAGATATTTATAGCTGAAAGGCCTGAAGTCTTTGTTCTATAACACTGAGACATACTATTTTGATGTTTTTATACTGAGGTCACTTTGTTCTGTCTTCTTTTCCCCATTCCAAAACCATTAACTCTCAGTATTTTGCCATAATGTGGATGCTGGAGGGAAAATAGCTATGTAAAGTCTGTTGGGTGTGTTTGTGTGTGTGTGTGTGTGTGTGTGTGTGTGCGTGCATGCACATACTTTTGCTCCTATGGGCATATGTAGGGAGAAGAATGTATATGAAAAGATAACTAGCCTCTGAGTGTCTGACTCATCTCTTCCAGTATCTCACTTTCCCTCTATTCATCCTCATTATTCTTAGAGGATCAAATGTGTACATACATGGAGAATCAATGACAAAGAATGGGATTACAGGAAAACTATCTCCCTTAAGAGGAAACTTGTTTAGCTACCAGCTCTAGTGTGGAAATATACATAATCCACTTACATAAAACAAACTCACAGTTCTTGAGGATTTTAAGCTACAGAAAAGGGAAAGTAGAAAACAGGAACATGCTTAAAGAAAATGGGCTTATCAATAAAAAATTCATTTGTACCCTTTTTTAGGTCTGCATTTCTCTCCACCACTTTCAACAAATAAAAAAATTCTTATGAATCAAAGAAGTGAGAGGTACTCTACCTTTTGCTTCTTGTCATGACACAGAGTGTGATTTGTTAAGCTGTCATTTTCTCCACAGAGTAAAACAGGCTTCAATACACCAGCATGTAGTTTCTTCCTGTTCTCTTTTTGCAAAATCATAGGCCCTTTTTGTTAAACTGCCTAAAGTTCCTTTTTATTGTTTAGTCCTAAAAACTCAGTTGAAACTTCTCAAGTAGATTTTTATAAGACTATGAAACTGCTAACTAACTGGAAGATGGCTACTTTTAATTTGTTTCAACGGACAACATACGTGTAGGGAAATCCAGGAAGAAAGAGTCTTAGGAATATATTTTTTTGAATATCAAAATGTGCAATAATATCAGGTATTTGTAATAATAATAATAATAGGTATTTGTTCCTATTTTTAACATCTGTATTTGGAATTCTCATCAGTCCTAAAACTCCTTGCATGAAATATATTTTTGAAAACTTTTGAAGAACAAATATAAAATATGCTTTGTCCACAATCAGTCTGCTTTACTTTAGATAGTATCTGAAGGTCTGAGGTCTTTTCCCTTTCAAGTACGGTATGTGCCTTGTGATAACACAAGAGCACTATGGGTGATTAATGAAGCTGATGAAAATTTCTTACATACAACTAACATAATATGAACTAGGAATGTGTATTTTGTTATCATATCCAGTATACCCTATCCTGAAAATAGACCAACCATCATGGGATTAAAGTAGAGGTGGGCACACTACACTCAACTGGGAAAATATAGTTTGCTCTCTGCATTTGGAGACAGCTAGATAGGAAGGAAGACAGCCACATGCATTTATTTGTATGGTTTTCACACTACGATGACACAGTTGATAGATATGGCTGATACTGTCTTGCAAAGCTTGATGTATTTACCATGTGGCCCTTTACAGAAAGAGCTTCCTGACATTGGATGTAAGGATATTCTGTGGATTTCATCATATTAAAAGAAATGCCTACAAATGTGACTGAGGAACCTCTAAACTCATGACTATAATAATGAAGAATATCTGATAATAGGTAGAACCTAACATTTTGTTAGTCATACTACACAGAATTTAGAAAATGTTCAACCCACCAAGTTATTTTAATGAGATGTTTCTGCTAGTTGAACTAAACTCTATCCAAGAAAGAATATTCTGGAAGCTAGTCACATTTTATACCATGGATAAAGATCCAGTTAGTATAAACAGCATTGCCAACTCACCTGATTCTACCCCTGGGGCGCTCAGATTGCTCTGACATAAAGCTTGTGCTGCTGAGGCGTGAGGCACTGCTGGTTCGGGAAATGGCGGACACATCACTGACATCACTATCTGATGATTTGGCAGAGACGTTATCACAGCTTCTGTACTGATCTTTATGTATGTTATACTAAAGATTAAAAACAAGAAAGGGTGAGCTCCATCATGAGATCATGAAAAAAAGAGACACAGATGGTGAGGTAAATGACTACTTAACCCACATCAAATAAAAGTGTACCTTTGTAAAAGCAGGCGTGGAAACTAAAATAATCCAAACATTAACATGGTTTCCAATATAAAAATCTACTATCCTTTCAATGATAAACAATGGCTTATGAAGATTGAACACAAAATTTAAATGTTTGGATGGGCAATTCAATGAATTATTTGTATATGATTAAAATCTAAAATTGTATTATTCACTTTTTTCTTGAACATCAGTTTCTTGTTTTTGTTTTCACTGTTGCCTCTTGTGTTCATTTTCCACTCTACTCATGGGACAGACTGCTTTCATCGCCTATATTTGTTCATTCTTTCTAAAACTACTCAATTCACCTGTGTACTTTTCTTCTAAGACATTATACTCTACCTTTCAAATTTCTTCAAACAAATATCTCTCTTCACACACACACACACACAAAAGCTGATATTAAAGCTGAGGGGACATGACAAAACTGAGTAAAGCAACAGAGCAATGACTGGACTTTACCATTCCTTCTATTGTTTTTTAAAGATATTTTTGGATTTAAATTATTAACTATTAAAAGTAAAATGTGACTCCTATTACTATTTCAATATACACATATCAGATATTTGTCTTTATGAATTTTCTAAGATTTTAGGAGTTATCAGGTAAAAGATTAAAACATGCATTTATCAAGAGAGGCATTTTATTCTTCTTTCTACTTTACTCTCTTATTGCAATGAACCACACAGTAAATAGCTTATTATTATATATGCAATATAATTATAATGGTAAGGTAATATAATTATATAAAACTAAAAATTTATAACATATGAGTTTTCTTAGGTATTAGAAGGTAAAATACTATAAATTCTTACATAAAAATAAAAGAAAGCATAACTAAACACTTGAATATTTAAGTTTCCTGCTAAGCAATCTGATTTTAGATTTATAAGCAATAATGTTGTTATCTATCAATGTTCATTGAACCCTCAGAAAAAAGTCATCTATTATCTGATAATCCAAATCAGGAGTTTTAATGAATCTCAACTGTCTTGCTAAAATATACTACATAAGCTCATGCTAAAACCTGGCTTTATATATACAAAATGTATTAAAAAAACTATAAAAATAACCTTAGATAAAGGATTTACATTTACTTCATAATTCCTTATATAAGACTAGTTTAGTTTTAAAATACTTATGTTTTAATTCTTCACATCTCATGTGTATATATTGGTCAAAGAATTTTACATCAGGTATGAATACAATTCCCAAATTATAAAATATGCACAAAATTATTCTTCTAAAGTATTTTTCATAATTGTATTTACCTTTAAAAGCCATATGGTAGATTATAATCCAAAGGAAATTCACATATGCTATGATTTTTCTGAACTAAGCTAATTATATAATTTTATTTGATCTAAAATTAATATGGCTTAATGTTTTGAAATTAATGTGATAATTCAATCTACCAAGCAAGTTCTTTCATATCTCATCATACAATCCTGACTGACATGATTGATTTTTGACCACAACTATTTTTAATTTGTAGAGTAGATGTGGTACAATTTATGTCATTGTGGAATACAAACTGAGTTTTAATATATGCTGGGGTACAAACTAAGCTCTTGGATTATTTTTTAAAAATATATTATCATGATAAAAGAGATGTAATGACTATGTTTCCAAATGTATTAGAATGATAGCTTCTCCAAGAAAGAAATGGAAATAAATGGGACCTAATACCCTAAGAATTTATCCAGTTATAGGAGATTTTCTAGCATTGCATTGACACCCAGAAGAAATGCTCCCTTTATTTGGTAATGCCAACATTAAGTAATAAGACTACAGAGCAAGTGTGTGTGAGTGTAAATAGAAGTATTTCTCCAACAAAACCTTCCCTTTCTACAAGCCATTTCTTTACTCAATTTGCTATATAGGTCTTTGCATCGAGTATGGTTAAATTTCTTATTAAACAATTTAGTATTTTAGTGGAAATATATTAATTATATTTTGAAGAACAGGATCTTCCCAGGAGGAATTTTTACTGATCACAGTGCAGAAAAATAAGTCATTAATGAGAAGGAAGGCTCTAAATATAGGGCTGCTGTTTTTAGAAGTAAGCAATAATAAATACTCGGCAGCTACCTTACAAAACACATCCCATCAGTTTTGGCTACTGTTCCTGGGTTACAGAAACATAAGCAGTTTCAAAATGTGAATGCCTAAATGTGATTACCCTCCAAGTATGAGTTCAACCCATCATTAAAGCATGCAACTCTGACTAACATCAATGAAAAAATAACCTGGAGACACATTTTAAGGATGCCAAAGCAGTTTTATGTCTTTTCAAAAGCAAAGTTAGTGATAATTCCTTACTCAGGACGGATGTTAGCATTACTTAATATTTTTAAAGAGGTGCCACGTTTCAAAAAACATCTCAGGAATTATATTCATGAGATTATTTTATGCCCTGAAAAAATACATAGTTCTGATGTTTAATTAAAAGTATTTTAAGAACAGTTAACTATTTTAACTTGGCAATACATTCAACAAAGGTGTATTGCTTCATCCAAAATGTCAAATAAATAGAAATGGTATTAAAGGAATAAAGTTCAAAATTTAATTTATTATATTTATGATAATACTGACACTCAATTAAAGCAGTAAAAAGAGATATTTTCAGAATATATTAAAATGCTTGGTGCAAAAGTTTAAAAAACAAAAAAGATAATTTCTCAAGTATATGAGGGAGGTTTGAACTAGCTGAAATGGCTACTAAAACCATCTTTTAAATCCCATTAACATGTACAATTTTTATTTTCATGTATTAATTAAAAAGTTAATAAAAATAATATTGGGAGTATTAGTCCAATATGAATATGTATATTTTACTTGACATAATAAGTAAAAAATGAGCTAATCATTTGCTATTTTATTTTACATATTTTCCCATCATCAATTCTTACAGGTTCTTAAAGCTACTATACCTTAGATCTCATACTTACTGGCATTAAAAGCTATAGTAATTTTATTAAGTGCTAGAGTTAATCAATATATTCCTAAAGAATAACAGTAATATACTTGAAAGCAATGTTTTTAAAATATTCAAATGCAATGAAAGACAGAGGATGCCTATGTAAAGGGGGGAGGGAGGATAGAATATTCAAATGTAAATTAGCAGTCAATGGGAACCTTTGAATCAAGCAGGAGTAACATATGCATTTCAGCAATATAAGAAGCATAAAAAATTAAGTCCCAAATCACTCCACAGAGAGGCTTTATCAATTTCAGTAAGTCACCTATCTTCAGAGCCTCAGTGTTCAAAATTTTGGTAAATAAGTAAGTTGAAATAAAATACTATATTGAGGTTC
The DNA here is from genome assembly GCF_021218885.2 of Marmota monax. Lineage (NCBI taxonomy): Eukaryota > Metazoa > Chordata > Mammalia > Rodentia > Sciuridae > Marmota > Marmota monax. The sequence goes on along the minus strand of NW_026692434.1, from coordinate 5,300,511 downwards.
TTTCAAGTTCTAAATTGCTATGAGCCACAGAATGGGTATCTCCCAAACAAGATAAACCTACATTTGATTTACCATGACTACAAGTATTAGTGATGATTTGGACTTTTAGAGCTCTATATTCTGCAAAGTTTTTTGATGAACTCATTAAGGATTGGAGTCCTAGTTCAGAATGATCCAAAAGGCTGTCAGTATTTTACTGATTCTTTACTTCCTTCCTTCCTGCTTGCTATGGGGGCCCAACCTCCCCTTGCAGTTCTATTTGACCTTAACCTCTGACATAATGCTAAGAAATCAATAAAGTATTTCTGGCTTTAATGAAGTCCTTCCAGTTCAAAAAACCTTTTGAATAAGTTCTTCTAACTGTAGAGAAGGATTAAAAAAAAAAAAAAAAAAAACTCAAAAGAAACCAAAACCTTAAATTACTCCGTCTTCTAGGTCTTATCCCATTTGTTGTAAAATAAAAGTGACAGATAAGTAAGCTCACTTGGTGGTAATAACATAAAGAATAAGCTGCAGAAAAGATGTACAGAGCTGGAATTGTATACAAAATGTAAATATTCTGGTTAACAATTTTGTGTTTTACCTTTACTGAATCTACATTTTAAAAAATTGTTATAAACTCTTTGGGAATTGGCATCCCTGGATCACAGTGACCCTATGCATTGTATATTGAAAAGCCTTTTTCATCTAACATAAAGTGTAAAGTGACAGACTTTATAGCATGAATAACTCTGTGTTTGTATGGGTAGCAAATTAAATTTTATAACTATATTTACTTTTTTATATTATTCATTGAATATCTGTTTCTTTTTTTAAAAAGTGTGTTTTGTTTTTTATTGGCTACCTTTCAAGTTTTGAAAATGCATTATTGGTTTTTCTAGTCCATATTTTAAGCTGTAAAAATAAATAGGTTTATCTAGTCATTATTTCAGGCTAACTATATTAATTTAGTGTGTTTTCTTTTTATTTACTTTGCTTTCTAATCAGTAATTCTTTCCAAAAAGATTTCTTTATATCAAATGATAACAAAGGTTGACCTATAATGGATGCTGCTACTTTTGCAGTAATTTTAGAAAGATTTTTAAGTAAACCAGATAATATACATAACTTACCTCCTAAAGTATAAAATTCTATATTTTAATTAAACTTACTAGACAGTAATTAGCATCTTATAGACTCCTTAGAAAATAATATTTGATGTAGAATAAATGCTACTGGCACTTGAAATTGTGTGACTTCAGCTTCTAAGGGTTTGAAAGCAGTTATTTATCCTTACTAAAGATTAATCAAGGGCTGGGTTTGTGGCTCAGTGGCAGAGCACTTGCCTCACACATGTGAAGCACTGAGTTCTATCCTCAGTACCATATAATAAATAAATAAATAAACAAAATAAAGGTGTTGTGTCCATCTATAACTAAAAAATTTTTGGAAAAGACTAATCAGTAAGAAACCTCACAACATAATTTTAGTCATTCACTAAGAAATCTCTATAATCAACATCAGCCTGAAAAAGTGGTTAAGACTATAAATATGTATCTTGATATTTTAAATGCAATATTTAAATGATATTCAAGCAACAAAACAGCTTCACATATCTTGTTGTTTTTGTAAACTTGACAAATGTCAACCATAAGTGACTTATAATATCAAGTATTTATGTTTTCATTTCAGAAAACTATTAATTCCAAGTTAATAATATATTTCAAAAAAGTTATATATTGTGAAAATATCAAGAGGAAGGAGAGTTTTTTCAGTCTTTAGGAGAAATGACAGTAATAAGATTGTCATTCCTTGACAACTCATGTAACAGTGCTGGCTCATCCTGGCCAATGCACAAACTACAAATTTCTAAAAGGGAGACTATTGGTTGGATACTACTGATTTTACCTTGGAATATTGCTCGCGATCAAGTTCTTGACTAGAACCAGACCCTGTTGTCTGCTTAAATCGATGGACTTTCATTTTCATCTGTCTTGTTCGCTCCTCCACTACTAAGCTTGCTGCAAAAACACACAATGGAAGCCTATTAAAACACATGAAGCACCTTTAAGGAACTGAATGGTTTAAGATTTCAATGCTTTTGAAATGACTTCAATTAAATGAAATTTAGAAATAACATGATAAATAAATTAAAATGCAAACTATACAATACCAGCAACTGTTAATCTAAAGATGAACATGATTAAAATTACACAGAATGGGGAACACAATGTTAGTAACAAAAGATAAGTAGCCGAGCCTATGTCTTTATCTAACACAAATTATTTTTAATTCCCTTCATAACTGATTATAAGAAACTAAATTTAATTGTGAAAATGTTTTCAATTTAATCAATAGTTTGTTGCATGTACATATATAGGGAAAACAAATATGCGTACTTAACACATCACACATATATGCACATGCTTACATGCATGCACACACTCACTTAACATCCTCAGCTAACAGTAGTCACCTAAACACACTGCTTAACTGTTAATTATCTAATCTTGAGGCATTCTTAGTAATTCATAAATTTTGACAGCTTCTTATGAATATTTGCAACTCCTACAAATGGACTGACTTAGATAAAAGATTAGCGCTCTCTGTTTCTGAAGGCCATGTCTGAACCACATGCATAAAATTCATGTTATGAAAGTGAGATATACTATTTTAGCTTCTTGATTTATAATATGCAAAGTAATGTTTTCCAATTAAGCCTTTATCAATCTCCTAAGCAGCAATTGTGACTGTTTAGAGAGAAAAAATTACAACTTTCAATAAAGTATGAGTTATTTTTAAAGTCAGAATCCATCACAAACATCCTAGCTTCAAAACATTGTCTTTAATGTTTGTGTGTTTTATAAAAAAAGGGGAATAAAGACCTAAGGGTATAGTTATATGTAGAGTAAACTATTTAAAATTTATACTTGCACTTGAGGAGAAATAATAATTTCTTTTTCAAATTCTCTTTTGTTAAACTCCCAGACTACTTAATATCTGAAACAAGTGCTAACATTTGTTTTTAACTTGTGTGTGTGTGAGAGAGAGAGAGAGAGAAGAGGAGAGGAGAGGAGAGGAGAGGAGAGGAGAGGAGAGGAGAGGAGAGAAAGAATTTTTCTTTGATGGCCAATATGGTGAGCTTTCTGCCAAGTGACCTTAATGGTTTAAAAGTTAATGGAAATGTTGATATATCTGATTGAGTTGATTGCTGATTTCATCTCTTTGACACAGAGTTTACAAAAGCATGTGCTGACATATTTTTCTAATGCGAGTGCTTAAATGTGGCTTATCATCTTTGATAAATGACATGACACCCACTTTAAAATTAAGTAAACAGATAACTTTTATTATGTGTCCAGGTACAGACTAATAGTCCAAGATATAAACACAAAAAAATCTGAAATTTATGCCTAAGTGTTTCAATCATACTTTTTGCGCCAAATCATTAAATGTTTCACTTTGCTAAATTCAATAAATTAGACAATCTTAATCTCTATCATTACAGTTATGTGAATTAAGCAATGACACACACTTGCTTTGAAAATGCTGACTTCAGACAATTAATGGTCACTACCATTACAATTCATAGACGGTTCAACAGAGAGCTTGAGAAAAGTAGTTTAGAAAATTATTACTTTACAACACATAGTCAAAAGGAAAAATCATAATGCAAAGTGCTAAATGAGAGTAATTAGAAACTGAGATGGAGTTATTAAAAATGTTCATTATATTTATAGAAAGCCATTAGCAATATAGAAAATGTGCAAATCTCTGCTCTCTGCTTTCTTCCCATGGTGTGAATACCTATGGATATACACTCAGTCATTTACTTTAATCATTGAGAAAATCAAATGAACTATATTCAGTTTTACTTTGTAATTAAAGTTTAAAGCAATTTGGTGTAACCACTACTTCCAATAAAAACAAATTTAAGTAAAATGAGCTTAACTATCCTCACCAAATGACATTAAATTTTTTAAAGAATGTTTTGACATTTATTAGTTCATAGCTTTGTAACCTTCACTTTTAGTATCATATAGTTTTTAGGATTGATGATTGCTTGGACAATGATGATTATTTCCCAAGAGCTTCTGGACTGAAGCAGTTTGAAATTGTTCCAGTGATTGAATTTTGCCAAAACACAACCTCATATCTCTAAATAGATTGTTTTAGCTAGTGATACGGTTGATTTTAAATATTAGTTTTGCAAAGCTCCAGACCAAATCATAAGACAGTAGTGCATACTAAAACGAATCTAAGGATAGTTTTAAATGACTTCATTTTTACCTTCCAGATACGATTAATATACTATATTCATACCCAAAGGAGTTGAAGCTGATATCTTTTAAATATATTAAGGACAAAAAAACCCTCTAAATTAATATTATGACTCAAAATCAAGAGTGAATCTCTTGACTCTCCAGCAAAATTGCAGTTGCTGTGCTATCCTAGTGCTTTTTCTCCAATTCTAACAATAGAAGCAGAATGCAAATACATTATCATTTACTTACTCATATCAGAAGGCCAGATAATTACATAATATTATACACATTTTTGTAGTATTTCTCATTTCCTGACAGCATGTTTTTAGTGCATATTTAATGATATAATTATTTTAAAAGTTATCATGTTTTGGAAAAAAAGTTTTTCATAACCATTGAAGAACCTTCAGTAGGAATGTGGAAGCTCTAACTTTGCCAAAGATTTTGGTGGTTTTCCATTTTATCTCTCAGCTGCCTACTGTAGATAAAATGAAATTATTTCTGAATTATAGGTGTGTCAAGCTAAATATTAAGACAAATATATCAAGTAAAACACCATATCACAAATTTGTATCACCCAAGATATAATTCCAATAATTTACATAATTCATACAAATAGTAATGATTAAAGATGTATTAGAACCTTGGAATGTGATTATCCCTTGTATGTTTACTATAAGTAAAATTAACCATAACCAGAGAGCTAAAATGTCTTACTTTGAGAAGAATGATTACTGATCATCATTTAAATTTTTTATATTATTTTATCAATTTTAATTCTAATAGCAAAATTAAAATATAAAATATTTTCCAATTCTCTCCTACATCTTGGCATTGAATCCCCACTTTAGAAGCACTCTGAATGCTGGTAGTACTCTAACAAACTTATTAAAATGCCTATCACTATTCCTTACAGAAAGACTAAAAAAATTGGAGACTTTGGGGCTTGCATTTATAAAAAAATTCATAAATGTAGAAAATACATAGTTAAATAACCCATCCCATTTTCTACAATAATGTAATTTCATTTAGTTTTTTAATAAAAATTTAGCTTATATATGACACTGTCAAAAAATATAATGTTTACTATAAACTGTATTTCAATTATAATCCCAGAAAGCAAACTATTTTATTGAACATTTTACCTTCCCTAACCCCTAAAATGTAATTAACAACACAATTTTATAAAAATATATTTAGAAGATTAAAGGATTGAAAATATTTACTATAAGCCTTCAGTTGAATGAAATGCTTTATGTTGAATAAATTGTGCCTTAAAAAAATCACATATTAATTTACCAAAAATATTTATTGAACAAAATTCCTTTTCTTCAAGGCAATTTTATTCATTGTTCTTTACAAATGCTGGTATTTTTTTCAGATGTATCTACATATGTCAAAAATCAACTCAACACTACAACTAATAAAGTATGAGACTGGAACTTAACTTTTACGAATTAAAACCACTCTCCTGAAAATATTTTTTATCTTCTAAAACTCAACAAAAAGAACTATGATTGGAGCAGGCAAGGTAAGAAAAGTAACTATAATTTAACAGAGTACTATAATTCATTTAATTTTATAATGGAAAGCATTAGTAAACATTAAAAAAGACCCATATTTAAATAATTATTTCTCCTTTCAGGTCAAACACTTTGCTAAGAATTCTTAATCCATAGAAAATTTGCTAATGATTTCAGCCTTTAAATATATTTAGCAAAGATCCATGGTCAAAGATGGATTTTCTTTGATGAATTTTTCAACAAGCTGTTATCATTTGCAAATTTTGTGTCTATAACGCATTTTCCAGATGTCTTTCATAATATCTATTAAAGAGGCCTATGACTAAAAATTTAGTTTTAAATAGCTTAACCATAATTAATAAATGTACCTTAACTAATCATCAAAAAATTTCTATAATATCACATCCAAAGAAACTGCTATTATTTAGGAAACTTCTTTGACTTGCTAGACATTTACAACTTTCTTAAAAATATTATAGATATCACAGTTAAGTGCAATTTAGTACCATTGTAATTTATATATTAAATTTGCATAAATTTGATTGAAATTTTTCATGAATTTACTTGTATAAAAATAAATTTGCTCTAATCTCAAAATTCCTATATCTTTCAAATTTCTCTATGTATTGAGAAATTAACATGAATTTAAAATTTCACATTTGTGTCTAAATGGAAAATAATCTGTATCAATATATTGTTAATCCTAATATTTTCAAGTATTATTGGTAAAATACAATTTTAAAGAGAATAGAAATAATACAAACTTCTATACTAGTAGTTATATTACAGTAAAAAGATTATGAGCATTTGACTTTTTAAGAACTTTAGCTAATGCATGGGTCAAAGGAGATTCACGATAATATCTGGACAGGATAATTAAGTCCATCTAGTTAGGTATGATATCTACCATATTTATAAATAAAAAGCTAACATCCCTGCTTCCATTCTGCTTGGACATACAATGAGAGTATTGTGACAGTGAAGCCACACCCTTCCCGCAAGGCATCTCTCAAGAAGAGCAGTGGAAGTTGTCAAGTGGAGTGAAGTATTTGTATGAAACACCAAGTGTCTTAGTTACTGACAGCAGTGAAAAAAAACCCGTTATTTGAAGTACCGTATTTTAACAAATAACTTCAATGACAGTGTGAAATTGGATATAAGGCATAATTTAATGTAGAGATTAAAATGTAATAAAAGATGAAAAAGATGTAATTCACTGAATTGCAGTTGGTGTAAGCTATACAAAGACTAAATATGAAGACAATTTAGTTATTAACTAGATCTTGAAATATTCTATCCAGTAAGATGGTTTGATATTTGAAAATTTTTAAAGGTAATACTAGTCTCTGCTTACTTTATCTTAGGCTTTAGAAGAATACATATTTTTAATATGGACTAATTCTCCATACATCTAGAAACAATGTTGCAAAATGTAAGAACCTAGGAATGGGAATTGATTGTGCCTAAATTACACTCCTAGGCTCATCATCTTTCATCCATTAGTTCATATTCCTTCAGTTAATTCCTGCTATATCCTTCCATTCAGAGTTTTTATTTCTCAAGAGAAGAGATTTCTTAAGAGTAATTTCTGATGTTGTAGTCTATCTTATTTTAATAGGCATTATTAAAGTCTTTAAATTTTTTTCACATTTGCAAAAATGAAAAATTACAATGACTATCTTTTGCTCTATTATCTAATTTTCCAGCATCAATATATGATTTACCAAAATTATAGGTATAGAGGAAGAAAATTCACCATTTATATTTATGCCACTATTCCTATTGTGTATTTTTTTTAAATTTAAGAAGTAACATAGTCCTTGAACGTTCATCCTTATATTTTTTTCCTTATTTTTGAAGTCATACAAGTAAGTAAGCAACTTTGATATATTTCTCAAACTTCCACATGACAATAACCCCTACACATACATAAATATCAAATGTTAAAAATATTTTTACTATGTTCAAATTTCCACATACTGGGTCATTTTCTTGGAATCAAATGCATTTCAATTTGCAGTAGAAATGTTTCAAGTTGTTACCCTTGTGCCCTTGCATATTCTCTTGGATATTAAGGATTATGCAGTAGTAATATAAACAATAACAGAAAAGATATATCTATCCAGTAAGAGGAACACAAATTGCAACAATAACACATGTTAAGCAAATATAGCACATTTAAAAAATAGTCAGTTTGGAATAGACAACTGAAAATGGAACATGGCACATGTGAAAGAGGATATTTGCATACACAGTTACTCAAATCTTACTTCAGTGAGAACCACAAGACCATGCCTTGTTTTAGCACACTTATTTCAACTAAGCTATCTTAAACAAAGCTCACAATTTCCACCTCCAGGTATCAATTTTCCTATTAAAACTGTCAAAGTCCAGAGTAATACCTAAAACTCTAGTCCTCTGTAGATTTAAAAAAACAAAAAATAAAATGAAACTGGCATTTATCTGACCTGTTGTGCTATTCTGGGTTAAATAGTTCTTCAAAACACATTTAGGTTTTGAGAAGGAGCACTGTTTTCCTTAAGAGGCAGTCCTAATATAATTTTGACAAAGAGTGTCCTGTGTAATTAGGCTTCCCTGGGGGAACACTGAGGAAGTCACCTTTCACCCAAGGGATCTCTGCCATGTTTATCCATCACTTTTTATTATTTCATTAACATTAATGACAACAGGATCTATCTTGAAAATTTTCATTTGGCATAACTTTGCTATATTCAACTTTGACTTTTGACAATCTCTTCCCATATTTTAAATTAATTAGGGGACACATGTGATTTCAGAGAAAATACATCAAAGAGCCTACCCATCTAATGATTGCCTGCTTGCCATTTAGTTTCTTCTGCACTTTCTCTACAAAGCTCAGGAAGAAAGGGAAAGTCATGTAATCCCTCTTGGGGCATATCTTGTAAGTTGAGGGTCATTGGTCACATGCTAAATCCTGGAAGCTTTAAAGACTATGATACTATGATACTAGCTTTAAAGACTATGACATGTTTCAATTGGCAGAATGGGAAAATAAGATCAAAACCATAATTTCTAACATGGGCTGTTGCACACAAGAGCCTCAATGCTTAAAGAGAAGGCTAGAATGATTTCTGCATCTGTATTTGTGGGTTTGTGGCAAACAAAACAAAACAAAACAAAAAACAGAAAGGGACAGTCTTTTACTAATAAATTTCTGAACAGTAGAGCTCTGAATATTTTTTCAAAAATATTCATATTCACTGTTCAAGAAAAGCAATGTTTTGGAAGAATAAAAAACTTGAACCTTGAAACAGTTTTTTGTTTAGTTTTGTTTTATGCTGTAAATGTAATCCAGAAACTCATGCATGCTACATAAGCACTCTACCACAAAGCTATATCCTAAACATTGGAAGACTTAACTTAAAATAAAAAGAAATGATTCCCCTGGTCCAATATGCTACTACTAAATAATAATAAAATGTAATTTAAATTGAAACACTTTGGTACTACTTGAAGATAATTAGACAATACTGATGCTAAAAGCACACAAATTAGTTTACTTATTTAAGCGAAAGTCAAGCATATAATATGTTCTTATATGTTTCACCATCACAGTACACTATTAAAATAAATAAATGTTCAAATTCATTTATACAATAACTAATGTAACATAAAATTAATAAAATTCATGTTTTTCACTTTTTAATGTAAAATGCATCTAATTAAGTCAATGATCATAGTCTGATAATTTATTTCCACAAGATAGACTCCAACTGTTTTGGTTAACATTTAAAGTGGAAAAGTACATGTTATTTATTTGAGCTTCTATTATAGAAAGCTGGTACTTAAAAATAGAATTAACTAGAGACAATCCTTAAATAGCCCCTATGATCTGATTACAATTACATATTTTATTTGTGAAAAAGAAAACAAAAAGCAACAAAATGCTACTTACTATTTGTCCTGTTAAAATAATTTAAAGTCTAACTGACTCTCAATATTCATATTACACATATTTTATAATAAAGGAAATTCACATTTGTAGAAAAGATAATTAAATATGTTTTGTTAGATTTTGAAATTGCCTCCAAAAGCCAAAAAGTTAATGAACTTAAGAAATAGTATCTAAGTCATATAAATTAGAAATTCATTATGATAATAACATTTTTTCTCACCTTGAAGTCATTTAATTTCTGGTTCAGTTTTGATCTTCTTATATCATTATTTCGATGCCCCCAAACTACATTCATGGGCTCTTTAAAACTGTCCAAGAAATGTAGCAGAGATGGAAAAATTGGCTTACTTTTAGAATGCATAATTTAAAATAGGCCTAAAAGCAGTCTGTGAAGCCTAAAATGATATGGTCTCTCAATTTTCAACATAAAAGAAGTTAAAAGTAAATGAAGTTGTATGAATGTTGACTGGTCCTCAGTTAACTCATCAAGTCCAAGGATGTACTGTGTATTCAAATACATTGGATTTGTTTCTCAAGCTACATGGCAATTTAAGGGCACTTCAGGTATAGATTGTGTTGAGTGGTGAAAAACTGGGTCATCAGGGAAAGGTAAGGATTAAGTGGCCTTCTCCAAAATCCTGGTGCTCTGAGAGGTGGATGCTACAGCAACATGGTACAGGGGACAGAATATAGGCTGTGGCATCAAAATCTGGTTCTTCCAAATAGATGCTTTATTACCCTAGGCAATCTACTAAACCCCTTTGACTCTATTTCTGTAAAACATGTGTTCCTATAATTACATTGTGTTGCATGCACAGTAAGTACTCATTAAATTCCGTCTGAATGATGGAGAGCCTCTAAAGCAAAGTGGTTAAAAAGGAAGCCTTTGGAGGGAGGCTTATTTCTAGTTCCCTGTCCTACCACCTACCAAAAGAATGACCGATAATGGGCCAAGTTTTCAATCTTTAGAAGCCTTATTTCTTAGTTAGAAAATGTTGATATTAATTGTTATGTCTCAGGTTCCTGAGAAAATATAATAGAAAAATATATAATATTCTTAGCTAAGACATCAACTTATAAGACATACTCAATACTATCTATTAATATAATAATGAATACTATATTGATAATGTTAATGGCATTTTATACTTCTCTTTATGTGACCTTACAAATATATGCTGGAAAATTAATAAATTGTTCCCCTGTGGTCAGGGTATCCAGTTTGCCTGATATTATCCTGCATCTCAGGAAACCTTTCTATCACTGACAAACTGGAGCCACTGGTTGTCTGACAAGTTCATCTATATATCATCAAAAACAAACCAAACTATTGAAATTCTTGGCCCGCACAGTCAGCTAGGAATGGTATGTCCCAGTCTCATTTATTGAGGGAGCAAGGACTCACAATAATCTGAATTTTCCAAATGATAGTGTCAGAAAAGAGGGACACAGCTCAGGGCAGTGGGATTTCTATATTGTGAACCTTCTCATTCTTTAGATATCTGAGCCTAAAATATGATTGTGAAGATTTTTTTTTTGAACTTTCTCCTATCCTTTCTGGGCTTTAAAAGTCATTTTTGGTGACTGAACAGTGCAGCCTTAAATCTCCGAGGGAAAGTACAGCCTTCTCTGCAGCTCTCTATCTTGCTATATGCATTTGGGATGTGCCCCTGTATGTTGCTTCCAGCTATATGGTCTGTTCTATGAGGCACTGCTACATCCTCTCTCCAAGGAAGACTTGGCAGGGTGACAGCTCCTCTCACACAGGATATACTTACCTTATTTATAAATACAAAGAGCTAACAATTTACCATGCTCTATAGCAAGGTCATAAATATGTACATTTCATGCAAATTTCATATCACTTATGGATTTTTGTTTTGACTAGTTAATTATAGCTTTGGGCTAATAATAAAGAAAAAGCCCTGAATAAATAATTATAGCCTTTTTCTTTCTTTTGGATAAATAAATTAGTTTGTGACCTATTTACATTATAAAATTCTAAGTCTCTTATTATACTAAAATTTATCTTTGAAATCTAACTTCTGAATCTAAGAAGAAATACATTGCCCACTTTTGTATTACTAAATATGAAGTTCTTACTGACACTTCAACTAAAAATTTAAGATGTTAGCCATAAATCTATGCCATTTAGGTATTAAAACATCTTGATCTCATTGAATAATATTTTATTTTTATTAATATCTATTTATTTTATTTTTATTAATATCTATTGTCTAGTATGTTACACTTTATGCCAGAATACATACATGTATTATGTGTCTGAAATGGATATAATTATATTTTAATGAATTCAAACTAAAATAAGTAATTGAATATTATTTGCAATTTTCCCTTTATAATTGTGAGACACATAACACAGTCCCAGATTCACTGAGTTAGAGATAATATATTTGGGATTTGTGCTTATTAAAACTGTATATATCCATGTGAAATGGAAGGAGGTCAAAATAAAACATCACCTATGTATTCTACTACTGATCAGTAGTGTGAATGGGAAAATTGTTTAATCACTCTGAAATTCAGTTTCCTCATTCACAAAACAGAGATGATGCTATTATCAGCACCAGCTCTGAGGATTACTATGGACAACAAATTAAATCAATCCCCTTTCAAATACTGAATAAAAGTACCTTTATTAAACTATGCAGCATTATATAATTTTAGGCATTACTATAACATTATTACATTAAGTTAAAAACTCATATTTGAATATTATATTTTCACGCCAACCATAATACTGAGCAGGACATGGTTTGGGCTGTGCATTAAGTGTGGGTGAGGCCTGCAACCGGTTGGTTTTGAAACTCAAGTACAAATACCAAACATAAAATGTGATTCAAAAGACAATAAAGAGGTCAGTGATATATTAATATAGCAGGCTAAATGGGTTTTCTTTCCTCCATCTCTCAGAAAGAAGGAATCAATGAGTATCATAATGATATTTCCTACCTAGGTAGCAGCTTTCTCAAGGCAGGACTGAAGTGGGGTTAGAATACTAAGATTCCTGCTACCTGGAACGTAAAATCCAGGGATTTGCTGCTCCTTCACAACAGATACTATCTGAGGAGAAGGTAAGAATTAAATACTTTGTCTATGAGAAGAGGGGAATGCAAACAAACAAACATAAGCAAATAAAAAAATTTATTATGTGGTTACATAATATCAATATATATAATATCATATATTATTCTTTTCTAAAGAGAATTGTTTTCTAGTTGTCAATGTAGATAAAACTGTTCTTAAAGTAATGTTTTTCTCTTTGATGTGAACAGCACATAATATAAAAGAATACCAAGTACCCTATAAAATCATTTCAGGGAAATAACTAAATAATTTTCTCATTATTTCCATAAATACAGTTATATAACTCTGGTATATTATAAAAGAAAAGTAAAAATATTAAATGTTTAAAAAGTTACATTAATATTTACCTTTTGTGGAAGAGTTATATTTTTCTTGTTCTTCAATGAATTAAATGCACATAATGATGGAAACAAAAGAAAGAAATCAGCAAATTTATAGTTAGACATGGAAATGTGAATTAAACAATGGCATGAATAATAAAAATGCATAACAAATAATGTGACATGATCAATTGCAATGATAAACCATGAGGAAACCTCAAATATGGTACTAAAATCAATCAAAGGAAGAATGAATACAGCAATTTAAAGATTTTAAATGAAACAAAAAATTGGGATATTAATATGCTTTCATGAAAAGTATGTATCAATAACTTGAAAAGTATATGCAACAGTATTTTTCTTGCCTTTAAAGTATTGCATGTTAGCACCAATATTACTAAAATACTTTTAACTTTTAATGTAAATGTATTTAAAAGCATAGTTAATATTCATAAGAATTATATCAAAAAATGATAAAAATTCATATGATTTGAAATTGCATATGATAAACTCTTAGTTATACTAAAGTATGCTTTTTATCTGTACTATGGAATCTATTCTGTAACATTTTCTACGTGGAAAAATATATTCTAATTTAAGTAATTCCTTCTTCTTTCTCAAATTAATTATATATAAATATCCCAAAGTGAAATTACTTGGATTTTAGAAACTAATGTCAGATATTTCATAATATCTAAGTTATCTCCCTGTCAGTACACTATTTACTGTCCTATATAGATATTTATAAAAGGAAATATCATAAGAGTTTCAGGTAGCAGATGTAATAATGAAACATAAAACAATTGGCACACCACTCTTAATTTATGAATGATCTTTAAATACTTCTTTAAAGACATCCATTTGAGCAAACATACACGCAAAAAAAATCACTTGATTGGGTTTAGAAATCCATACATTTTTTTTTCTCCTCCTGGAGACAAGGTCTTTCTATGTTGCCCAGGCTGGCCTCATATTGTTGGGCTCAAAGGATCCTCCTGCCTCACAGCCTCCTGAACAGTTGGGAGTACTGGTGTGCACCACCAAAACCAGCTAGAAAACTACATATTTTTATATAACTGATTATGTTGGCATTAGTCCCTTTACATAAGAATACATTGTATTCTCAGTACATTAGAATACAATGTTGAAATACAATTGAGGAAATTTTATTGAAGTCTTCCCACTGTATTTTCACATACTAGTAGAGTTTCTATATTACAACCTACATTTTCTTTATCTTTATCTCAAAATATGTACTGTAATCATCTCTTTGCTATTTACCCAAATCTATTGTAACAGTCACATTTCATGTAGCAAGTAGGCTAACATTCCCCATTTTGGGGGTGGGAAGAACTACGGATTGAACTCAGGGGTACTCAACACTGAGCCAATCCCCAGCCCTATTTTGTATTTTATTTAGAGACAAGGTCTCATTGCTTAGCACCTTGCTGTTGCTGAGGCTGGCTTTGAACCTGAGATCCTTCTGTCTCAGCCTCCTGAGCCACTGGGATTGCAGGCATGCGCCACCATGCCCACCTCCACTGCCCCATTTTTAAAAGACACTTTAAAAATGCTTTTATTTAAAAATTAAGCAATCTGTTCCAATGTTATGTTGGCCTTTTAAAATAAGAGATACTGATTTTAGGGTACAAGGAGTGTAAAGTAAATCTTATTTATAAGAAAAAACATATCAAGTCATTCAAATTGTCCTGGCATACATACTAGAAACAATGATATATATAACAGTATACAGAAACAACATGAAAAAAGGTTATTTTAGAAGTGCATCAACAAAGTTGTATAGCTATCCAAGAATATAAACCATTTGAAATATTGGGTCTTAACAATCAGCTTTTAATCAACTCCAGTAAAAGAAAGAAAGAAACAAACAAACAAAAAACGAAATCAGAAAACCACTCTTCGTTAAAAATGAAAAAAAAAAAAAATTAAAGAGACAAGAAGTCATTCAAATGCAGGAGAAAATTAATCAATTACAAATAAACTGCAGTTGATATCAATCTTCACATAAGATAAAACTAAATTAAACAAATAATAGAAAAATAAAAAAATAACAATAATCCTATAGCCTCAAGAACAATATTGCAATCAATCTTAAATAGCATGTGCTAAAATCTTACCTAGGTCATTAATCAAATTAAAAATTTACCTTTGAAAATATATTTTAGGACAAATATAGCTATCATATGAGCTGTTCAGTTTGAAATAAATCCATAATAATATGATGGCAGACAGTATAGTATTATTTACCAAAAGTCCCAAATACATATATTAACATCATAAAGTACACCATAAATATTTTGTTTGTAGAAAAGAACACTTATATATAATACATACTTCTTTTTACATTTTACAAAAACTGTATCTATATGACTTTTAGATCTTTTATTTCAAGAACCTCAAATGACCAAAAGTGTTCACTAGTGTATTTGTGATATTAAACAGCAAAAAACAAACAAAAAAATCCGTAATTGTCACTCAATCATTCCCTTCTTCCAACCTCAACTCAATTCTTAAATATTGATGATTTCTCTGAAAGACAACTGTGAATATAAATATCATAAAGAGTAACCCTGATTTTAACAAAACATGAACTTTTAAAAATAAAAAAAATCCAACATACAATCCAACCGATTTTGCAGAAGCAATTCTTATTTCTATGGAAGTAACACAACTACAATCTTGCCATTGAGAATTATATGCAGTACCATTATATGCTTATGAACCTGTAGAGTGTTTTACTTGTAACTGGAGGAAATGCAAAGAATTTTAGGAGCACATGACTTTTTCAGTATCAATATAACCAGTAACAAGAAGTCTGTAGCCAAACACCAAAATCTGTAGTCTTTCAGTTGTGCAACAGGAGTTCAAGAAGAATAATTTACATAAACACCAGTTTTTATTTGTTAAAAAGTTAAGTAATTTCATCTGGGTTAGTTTTAATAACATTCATTATAGATAATTCTCTCAAAATGTTCCCAGAAAAGAGACAAAAAAGTTTGTTAAACATGTAAATTCATAATTTAAATAAAGTAACTGCCATTTTAGAAAAGAAAGTCAGATTTCACAAAGTATCATATTTTCCAGATTAATTGATGCCTTTAAAACAATCCTAAAACCTAAAGCATGATATATCAACAGGAACTATGATTTTAAAAAATACAAATTCAGAGTTTATTGTACCAGCATTACTCTATTAATAAGTTGATACCTCTTAAAATCAACACTATATTTCTATAATCAACTATTCTGCATGGCAAACTATGCCACATCAGTCTTTGAGACAAAGTATTTATCTTCACAGATCTTTAACATTTCTGTGACACATTCAGTAAAGCACTTCGAGTAATGAGAGAAATGTATCCAGCACACTCAATATGGAGTGAAATGCAAGTTTTACATCAGCAACAATCAACACTGTTGAAAAAAAATATTCAAAATGTTAACCTTTCAGTTGTTTCACAGAGAGGAAGATTCTCAATGCATGTTCAAATATCAGTTCACTGCATTTACACTACCACTCAATAAAAGTTATTTCAATAATTTTTAAATACTTGATAAGAAATATGTGATAATGAACACTGATAAATCTTGTCACTTACTGAGAAATGGGCATACAATAAATACTGATTCTTTTAACCCACTATTTAAATCATCTGGCTCATGTAGTTTAAAATTTAGTTTCTGCTATCAAATCACACACACATTCACATGCACACACATGTGCACTCGCTCCTCCCGTTAGGAAAATAATGTATACATGCTCAAAGTGAGAGAATCTCTAAAATAAGTGCTCTAAGACAGCTTTCCATCTTTAAACTTATATAAAAATACAAGATGCTGTTAATCAAGGTAAAATAAAAAAAAAAAAAAACACTAGTAAGGCATTCAAAATGACTTTAATTTTTAAAATATGTTTTAAAAATAGGTTAAGGCAAATCCTCTTTTAACATGTAAAATACCATATCACACTAGGGTTCTCCTAATTTTATCTTCTATCTTTTTACCTTTGTAAAACCATGTTTGCAGGCCTCCATTCTGATAAGTGACCAGCTAAAACTTGTTGGTTTACTCGGTCAACAAAACTAAGTATATGCCAGGAACCACTAGGGTACTGGGGATAAAAATTCTAAGAAATTTAACTTCTTAGGATTCAGCAAACTACATATTATCCCAAAATATTATTCATTTAATAAAAGGATTATAAAAAGAGGAGGTTCTCAAATCCAAGATTTTTGGACAAGGATCTCTCCATATAGGATACCTTGTTCTATACTGCCGCTTCTCACTGGCACCTGAGGGAGCTGTCTTCCCCTGCGACTGCTGAAGGATGTGTCTGCTGGAGGAGACTGGGTTGGACTTCCTTGTCGATGCATTCTGCAGGCATAAAACAGAGGGAGGGATGAAATCCCAATACAGTCAGACAAAAAATCTTTCCCTTCTTCGTGTTACTATTAAAACAGATATAAAACCTCTAACTGGGTCATTGGAAGCAAAATCAAGTTCTTTTTAATGCTATGTGTAAAAGGAATAATACAAAAGGAGCTCAAAAGAACAGATCAATGTCTTCTACACACAGCTTTGCATAATGAATTCCTGAATGGAGCTGAATCCATTCACTTCTTTTTAACTTTCCATGAAGTTGTGCTTTCTGGGCAAGTTATTCCTGTTTGGTAGTGCTGAAACAAACATATCTAATTACAGCCTTTAGATCTTAAAATATAGAAAAATAACTTATGAGAGGCTGTTGGCTAAAGTGCTCCTATTAAATTGATATTAGAATTACTTAAAACTGACATACATAAATTCTAGTTGGAGATACTTCTACAAATTACCACTCACTTGTACTTTAAGTAGGAAAAACCTTGAAAAGTATTTAAAATAACCCTGGACACATGCTATGAAATATACTGACACAAGGACTAAAATTACAAATGAGAATTTGAGAAGCATGCAGATACATTACTACTGTCCAGGAATAAGCTGACCTCCATCTGTTGGCATTCAAACTTTTTGTTTAACTGAAGAACTTTAAGATGCTCTAAGACTACACTGAACACATGGAAGGTTATTTTTTTTTAATTCCTCTTACACTTTTAAAAAGCAAATACATATTTAATTCCAAATAATTTATCATACAGAATTTCACATAATTAATAAATTGTATATGAATATGCCACAAACAGATGAAAGGACATAACACAGTCAATTTAAGTTTCAATGATAGCTAATTGGCAGAATTAAAGATAGATGCAAGTAGTAGAGGATGTGGAGAGGTTTAAGTGCCACAGAAAAAGAATTAAAACTTATGGAGTCATAATGAGTGAAAGCTTCGAGTGCTCAGGAAGATACAACACCACACCAACACCCGGAGGCAGGACATGAATGCTGGGCTGACACTGAATAGCAACCTTGTCAGAAGTGGAGAAGGTGGCGCCGACCCTCCAGGGGCAAGGTGGTGCATAGAACACAGTGTTCTGACACTAGAGTGCTCACTCGACCTTGAGCGAGCGGGATGTTTTCCCCTAATGACTGGTTGATCAGTCGCTCTTGGGGCTGCGTGTCCCCTTCTAGAAAGACATGGTGGGAGAACCCTAAAACATTAGGGCCAAAAAAGATCTTCAGTCAGCAGGTTCACATTAATTTTATACCAACACATCTGTGCAAGGAAAACCTGGTTACTCTTATAAGACAGTGATTTTTTAAAGAACCAGAAGAAAACCAGTCACACAATTACTGAAATGAAATTCAAATCAAACTGACAAGTTATTATTGCAAATGTGAATGTCATATAGTTTTTAAAGGGTAAGTCTAGGTTGCTCTGATATAATGAACCTCCTATAAGTTCCACAGGGACACAGAGTTCTGTCTCTCATCTTTTTCTGAGCTCTATCTCCAGTGCTAAAACATAGCTGCATGGAAAGCAAGAGCTCAACACAGATATGTTAATTGAATGAGTCAGAATAATTGAATGATGAACATGGGGATACTTCAAGTACATGCCTTCAAGAAGAAATAGTGCATGGTAGAAATCTTTGTATATTTTTACAAGGTTCATAATGTTTCTTTACAATAAGCAAGTTCATGGCAAACAGCAAAAGGAGGATGTCTTCTGAGATTAATCTAAGGAGATTAAAAATAGACTAATATTAAAAATGCAGAATGTCTCATTAATTCATATAATTAAGTGCCAGTGGTTGACATGTGAGAAAAACATGTTTTTGGATATAACAGTATCTAAAAAGATATCTGTCAACATATTGACAACTATCTCCAAATGGTGTTCCAAATTTTTATGGAACCAATTTCTGAATTAAGGATTAAGAATAAAAAAAACTTATGTTTAAAATATATTTAAAACAAATACTTTTGCCTTTTTCATAATTTTCAGTACACTTTAAATAAAATTCATAATTAAAATACCTATTATGCCAGAAGAAATTAAATAACATCTCATTTTTTGGGGGGGGATTGGGGATTAAACTCAGGGGTACTTGACCACTAAGCTACATCCCCCTATTTTGTATTTTATTTAGAGACAAGGTCTCACTGAGTTGGTTAGCACCTCAACATTGCTGAGGCACTCTTTGAATTTGCAATCCTCCTGCCTCAGCCTCCAGAGCTTCTGGGATTACAGGTGTGTGCCACTGCATCTGACCAACATCTCATTCTTTTTTTTTTTTTTAAGAGAGAGAGAGAGAGAGAGAGAGAGAGAGAGAGAGAGAGAGAGAGAGAGAGAGAGAGAGAATTTTTTTTAATATTTATTTTTTAGTTCTCGGCGGGCACAACATCTTTGTTTGTATGTGGTGCTGAGGATCAAACTCGGGCCACACGCATGCCAGGCGAGCGTGCTACCACTTGAGCCACATCCCCAGCCCCAACATCTCATTCTTTTAAAGCAATGCTATAAAATTGACGTACTAAGTAACTTGAAGTGGATAAGAATAAAGAATACATATTGGCTACCAAAGTATATTAATGAGTACTTTATTCAATCTGTATTTATATTGATAATCTTTTTTTAAGTAAAATAATTTTCATAGTTACAGTAATTTTTATTCAGGCTATCTCTTCCATTTTAGAACAATAAAATGGCAAATATCAGTATGAAGAGAACAAAAAGGTACAGCTTAGGTCTTTCATCTTCTTGAGTTATAGATTAATGTTTTATCAGATCCTATTTTATATCCTGAAACATGGATTATTACCTCCATTTCCAAATGAAGATAAAAAAGGAACTGACAATATTCCATTTTATTAAAATATTAGTATTAATACTTAATATTAAATCATTCATTCTGAATTGACTTTCACATTATTCAAATGTATAAATTTGATAAGGGAAGGATTACATGACAAAGTTCTTTTAAATGACACTGAGTGAATTTTATCTATTTTTTCCTTTAGAAGCCATCATGATTAGAAATTTTAACAATCCTATTCAAACTAAACATACTGAATGTGGTCTAAAATTCAATCATACATTTTTCACCCAAGTACTGAGAAATTCCATGGTTATTACAATTTCAATAAAATCTTGTGCTCTTCCTTTATGCAATTTATAAGTACCAAAGAACAACTTGAGTGTGACATGAGATGTGAATAATTTAGATGTGCAACCAAACTAAATAGCAATGATACAAAAAGCAACTTCAGGTGAAAATAAATTTCCTGGTTGAATATTATACAGTTCCAGAATAGGTGACTTAATGCATCATTTGTTGAGCCACATGGAGGCTCGCAGAGCCTGAAAATAGCCTATAATATTTGAGATTAATCATTTAGTAAGATTGGTTTATCTTTCACATGAAATAAAAGCCCCTCAATAATGAAGCAGTTCCTGACATTAGCCAGTGTGGACAAGCAGGAGAGTACAGAACAAAGAATACATAGAAAGCTACTTTGCTTGAGGAAGAGAGGGGATGTGGCAGCAAGCTGAATTATAGGAAGGGAAACTGGAGAGAGGAAATGCAGAACTTGAAGAGAGATGAGTAGGATTTTGGAGAGGAGAGATAATGGATACAAGTATGATTTGTTTTAGGAAAATTAATCAAGAAATTCCAAAGTATTTGAGTGAAAAGCTTGGAGAATCCAGGCTGTAATGCATTGATCTTTTCAATGAAATGAGGTGTGATAAGAACTTGAGGATGCAAAAAGAATGACAGAGGTTTAGAACAACCATGTCAGTGAACATGGAAGGGAGGGAATGATGGATAAGCAAAATGGTAAGAAATTTACTGATCATCAGTGCAGGGCATCTGTACATGCCAGGCATTGAATGTGTGTGCATGCTATGTGTGTATACACACACATACTTATCTATGCATACTTTTTAAAATTCTTACACCCTGAGAACTATAATTATTACTATTGTACATATGAAAAACTGAGGATCATAGTGACTTGCAAAAAGACAGAGATAGAATGTGTTGGAGTTAGGATCCACACAAGTATGTTGTGTTCCAACATTTGCTCTCTTTTCTGCTTATTGAGATAGTATTTGTTTCTATACCATAAAATGAAAAACAGTAATTTCACATCTCGGATATGCTATCAATTTTTTAGTACAAAACATAAAATATATGCCCACATATAAAGTTGCTTGGAAGGACTTGAAAGAATTATGCTTTGATATTTGTAGGATAGAAACAAATGGAAAATGGCATCTAACTAACGAGAACCCATTCTGCCATATATAAACATGTATACTGCATACTCTGTCTTACTATCTCTAAATGCATATCTAAATACTTAACTATAAAATTTGTTCCATGCCTATGTTCTTCACCTAAGACTTGGACTTAAGTTATACACATTTCTCAGCAAAACTTTAAATCTTTAGTCAGATATTTCTACTGCTGAAAATAGGACTTGCAGAAATTGCTTCTATTGACATAAAAAAGTCCAGTTTTACTTTTTTTGTTTGTTTTACTGACTTATTAAAGGATGGTATACCACATACATGTGGTATTTGAAGTCATCAAAATAACTCCTCCTATGATGGCCCCTTATAGAGCAGCACAGGCACTTTCCAAAAGCAACAGCACAAAATAAAGCATACATTTAAGCAAGGCTAAGTAGATGTCCAAACAAACCATCCACAGTCAGGATGCAGAGTGTTGGTTCCAAAAGAAGAAAAGTCACCAGAATAGAATGTAGAAAGGATGCTAGCAGTTCTCAGAGGTGAATTTACATGGAGGAGAAAAGCTAAACTTTTATGAAAGAGCTTCCCAAGCACAGAAGACAGAAATCAGTTCTGCCTGTCTTCTATCTGTAACTGACTATTATATTTTTCAAAATATTTTCTTATTAGCTATTCCTCATGGGGACAGTTTGCTGATGCCAACAAAGGGTCTTTAAGCCATGTTATTTTCACAGTAATTTTTGCCAAAAATCAATGCATGATGGAGTGGTATGATTCATGTTTGTAAGTTGTTAACTCCCAAAGGTAGAAAGATTCACTGTCCAGGCGAAGAGTGTATCTAAGAGGTAGAGAGCTTTCCTAGCATGCATGAGGCCCTGGGTTTGATCTTCAGCACAGCAAGGGGAAAAAAAAAGTGAATGTGAAAAGCACTATGACCTTACTTCACCTGTAGTTAGGTGGAAACTATGTTGTCTTCTGAAGAAATGAAAACAAATGTAACCTAGAAAATCCAAATTAATTCTTCTGTACCTAATTATTCAATAATTCACTTAAAGCTACCTATGTAATTCATAATGTTCTACTAAAATTCAACTAAGAGATTTAATTATAACCAAACAAACCTACATGTATAAAAGGTTAGAGTTACCTATTTGAGAGAGCTGGGCTGAGATTAAAGAATGTGAAAACAGAAATGCAATTGGTATTATTTAATTTCAGGCTGTCTATGTAACTGTCAGAACTCTGTGCTTCATTTTCTTCCCAAAGTCCAATTCCTTTTCCAATTTAAGACTTTGAGTCCCCTGCATCCTTATTCCTCTGTAAATTAAGTTCTCCATGTACCACTGCTAGGAGTAGACTTCATCTCCTTTACTCATGACCTGACATGTCCCATGTCTTCTCACTTTTCAGGTCTTAACTCAGTGGCAATATCCTCTATATCCTTTAGGAAGATTTCCTTTTTCTTTTTCCTCTCTCTCTCTCTCTCTCTCTCTCTCTCTCTCTCTCTCTTTCTCTCTGTTGTTGCTGTTGTTGCTGTTATTGCTTAGGACATTGATTCTTGAACTTAGCACATAACTTGGCACATGCTTGTTAAATGAACGAATCACTGAACTGTACAGATTCTATCTCAAATAAGCCTGCTATGATAACCTAGCTGGTGCCCTGCAACCAACCTTGGTCTTTCCATCCATCTTCCAAAATGTTCCCAAGGTGATCTATAATTTTGTAAGTTAAAATCAATCTCCACCCTCCTGTGTTTAAAGCACATCAATGGCTCATAAAGTTGTGGAGGTTCTTTGGTACACCATTAACAAGGCAGTCTTGTCATTCATTTAAACTCTCAGGATGTCTCTGTTTTTATTTTCAGTATCCATTTTCAACTCCCTGGATCCTGTTCTCCATTCCAAAACTGGTACATTTTCTATAAACTCAAAAAGATATTTCAAGTTTTAGTATTTTTTTTACATTGTTCCCTCTCATGAAACAGTCTACTTTTCACATCTGCTTTTATCTATCTAGACTTAGTTCAAGTGATATCTATTTATCAAACAGTTTAATTTCATTCTGACCCTACATATCTGTTTTTACACTACCTGTGCATACCTCTGTAGTAACAGCTGTGATGTCTGAATGCATTCATTCTTCTACATCTATGTCCCTACACCTGCTCTCAACAATTGTTGAGAATTAAATGAAAAATTTTTGAGAATTAAATGAAAAACTGAATATGTTATCGTTAAACATATTCATATATTATTATTATATAATATTATAATACTTCATATTTTTATTAAACTGAACAAATGAATGTGTTATTTGGGATTTATAAGTGTTTTCTGCAATATTGTTCCTAAAAAAACTAAAAAAAAATGTGTGGAATGTGATGAATTGTATACAGGTCAGTAATTCCTTATAATTTTTGCATGAAATCAGCATTTGTCTATGGTTACAAAACACAAGAGTCACATATTATCCTTTTGAAGAAAAGAGACTTTTTCAAAGATGACCTTATTCATATACATAACACGTATTTAACAGATTTGCATATTCCAGGCATTATGTTTGTGGAAATATTTAATATAATCTCTGAAACAAGAAAGTCCCAATAGTATATAAAAATGAATGTGGGTTTAATCCTCATTAGTAATCAGAATGACCATGAAAAGAATGTGATTTTATTTTAAACCTCCAAAATAACCCTTTATTTCTTCAATGAGACTATTCCCACAAAGGGGAAAAATTATTTACATGAAATTCTTTAAACATCACAACCTGTGTTTAAGAACTGCATAAGTGACATGAGAGAGGAATGCCCTGAGTGTAAGAAGGAAGGACGGCAGCACAGCACAACACCGAGCCTACCTTTCTGCATCAGAGACAGTGCCTTTCCTAGTCTGTTTTTGGATGCTAGATCTTTCAGACTTTCTGGAGTGCCTGTGGAATGAAATGTTAAAGAAATACAAAATATCTGATGAATAAAGCTACATCAACATCATACAATGATAAAAACAATAGACATGAAAATGACAACTATTTTACCTAAATGGTTTTGTCAGTCAATACTTTTCAAATTAAAAAGTAAATAAATAAAAATTTAAAAAAAATCAGAATTGGTGCTGGATGGAAGACAGGAGTTGCCAACAGGAGACACTAGATACTGATGTTTCATTAGTCTAGACAAACAGGTCTACAGCAATGATCTAACACAGATCCCTGCTAGCAACTCTGCCTCCCCTTGATGAATAAACAGATTTAATGGTGAAGTACAATGATGATAAATATGACCATGGTGGTGGGTTAGGTGCTGAAAGACCAAAGAGGGGTGATGTACCCTCTACTTCTTAAAGGTTCAAACTTGCTGCTACAAAGTTGCTCTTTTCTTTTTTCTTTTTTGCCTCAAAATTATAGAGAAAAGAGAAGGAAAATGCTAAGGTGTAAGATTTTGACATAAGTGAAAGTATTTAAATCTACTATTTAAAGCATTTTTAAAATTGTCATAAGGATTTCTTGGTAATACTGTTGCATTTTAAAAAGTTAATCATATGTTACAAATCAAAGAATTAATAAAGTCCCCAATATATTTTCTAAAAGTACACATATACACTCAATATTTGGAATCTGAAGTTTTTTCATATATGTGTGTGTGTGTGTGTGTGTGTATATATATATATATATATATATATATATATATATATATATCCTACATCCCTAAAGCACTTACATGTGCCCATTTAGACCAAAATGTCTGAACTAATCTAGCTATGTAAAATTTATTATGTACATTTAAGGTATGCATGATTTTATAAATTAAATACATTTTGTAAAATAGTTACTATACTGGAATTAATTAACATATCCATCATATCACAGTTACCCACAGAAAACTACATATTTGAAATAAGTAATACAAAATATTGTAGTCTAGAACTTATGCCTTTAAAAAATCAGACAAAACATAATAATATACATTTTTACATTGTTTATTGAATCACTACAATTTATACTTATTTTCTTTCCTGATACACCTTCCTTCCAATAATGTTGAGACCAATATCTGTCTTTGCTTATCAGTGTCAGACATCCTAAATGAATCAAAGAATGAAGGCAGTTTTCACAGTGTGTATAGTATTGAGACTACTCCTCTTTCACACTATCTTTTTCTTACAATTCAGGGTTTCCGCTATGTGTTCTTCACCTGCTACCATTCTGAAATCTCATTTCTGAGTTGAAAAAAGGAACGAAATAGAGGAGAAAGTTGTCTCCCACTCACCACATTCCCTTATTAGTTGGAAAAGAGTGGGTTTGGTATAATGAAAGATAATGGTATGCCAGGTGCACTGAAGGAGTATGAACTCATTTAACCTTCAAAACAATCCTTTAAGAAGGTGTCATCTCCATTTTCTCCATTATCACAGATGAAGCAACTGGCACAGGGCAAGGCCACTCAATAATAAAGTAGCAAAGCTGGGAACATATCTATCTGGTTCCATCCAAAATTGTGTGGAGAAGGTAAATTCTGATGCATTTTCTAAGGTTGCATCCTTCAAGAAGGAAAGAACCCATGAAATATGGTATAGGTTTGGGAAAGTACAAAGAGAAAATTCTCCTTTTCACATTAAGGAAATGTAAAAGGAATTTACTTTACTGGTGTATGGTCAGGAGAGGAGACTTTGTGACAACTGAAGTGCATGGTACATGCTGAAATCAACAGGGGATGCCTGTTATGGTTTCTGGCAAGGGAGGCTTGTTCCTGAAGCACAGGGAAGGAGGGATAGACACAGCACAAAGTTGTGAAGAAGGGGATGAGAGGCAGAGTGAGTAAGTCTGTAGCCCAGGAAGTATCTGAATTCAAAGAAAAGGCAGCATAGTCTTTATGGGTAATTTATGCTTGGTTCCAACAGTGCCCAGGACAACTGTCTGGGAGAACAAATGTTTCTTTTCTCATCTTCAGCACAGGGAAAGCAGGTGTCATTATCATCAAGGATTTTTCAATCAATCTTTTGTTAATGCAAAAAATGCTTGTTGAGTATGTATATGGGCCAGGGTCTACTCTATTTGTGTGAAATACGTCTATGAACAAAGCACTGATTTCAAGCAATTTACCTTTTACTTGTAGAAGATAAAAAATAAAC
Source organism: Marmota monax (assembly GCF_021218885.2). Classification (NCBI taxonomy): domain Eukaryota; kingdom Metazoa; phylum Chordata; class Mammalia; order Rodentia; family Sciuridae; genus Marmota; species Marmota monax. Next base: position 5,273,585 of record NW_026692434.1, on the reverse strand, counting down.
AACAATAAAAAATCACATACAATTCTGTTGTACAGTGTGGGAGAAGGTAATAAATGATAACAACTGCAAAAACAGAAACCAGGCCCAGAGAATCAGAAATGTGATCTGGGGGACTGGGAGCAGCTACAGTTTGCAACCTTAAGCAGAGTGGCCACGAAAGAACCACTGAGTTAGTGACATTTTAGCAAACCTGAAGATGAAGAAGTTAGCTATGGTTTATATTAAAGGAAAGAAAATCTCAAAAGCAACAGCAAGAGGGCAGGTGCTAAGGCAGATGTGAGACTAGTACATTAACCAGTACAGCAGGATTTGAGGGAGATGAGTTAGATGAGAAGAGTCTGGGGGAGGTAAGAGAGGGATTGGACAGAACACAGTGAATCTGCCTCTGCCCAGTAAAAAGGCTATTCACATGTCTTAGAATCTGCCTGCATTTCTTCTTATGCCTGGTAAATGTTATTCATTTTCTAGATTGGATTGAAATTTCACTTCCTTGGTAAAATTTTCAGACTCTTCTTCCTCTTCTCATCTCCTAAAACTTATTGGAGTCATATACTAGATGGATTATGATTTTTTTTTTACCTGCATTATCTCATCTAATCTTGCCAACTCAAAGAGACAGGTAACACTTTTATCTTTGGAAGAATAATGAGATAGAGGTTTGCAAAGGTTAAATGATTTATTTTTACATAGTCACTAAATGCCAAGTCAGAGGTGAACTGAGAGTCTCAACAGAAGTAATCACATTGCATCTCTGGCTTAAATGAAATAGTAACATGCTGACTAAAGTATGGACTCTGATCAGATTAGATTTAATCTCAGCTAGGTGGCTTTTTATCCTCTCTGTTTTTCCACATGCAAAGTGGTAGGTTTCCTAATTCTAAATAGTCCAATATTGCCTAATATTTATATTATATGTCATTTTTGTAATTTGACACAGAATCGACATTGTAGTATTTTCAGCATTCCTTAAAATAGCAAGTGATTAAGAGTGCTCAAAGTATTGCTTTTTATTATAATATATATTTGGTTTTGAATGTAAAGACACTTATTATTCTATAAGCATTAATAAGTAGGGCTTCATACATGTATCCTTTTTACATTTATTTTTAATCTTCTAGTTAAGGATACTCCTTTTTATTCTTCAAATGCCATTAAAATTTCATTGCATTAAAGATTCTTCTAAATATTCGTACCAAGGACATGTCTTTATAATTCTTCTAACCACTTAAAAAGAATTCCTCAAATAGAACTAAAATGATAGATACATAATTGCAGGAATTGAGTGTCAAGCAACACCAAAGAAGAAAATAGGAAATTCTAATGTCTTTTCTACCCTAAATCCTAAATCCTAGCTATGAATATATTGTACATTTAAAACACAACTATCCCTTGGAGTAAATAAAGGCTGAAGTTATAAATAATAGTAAAGGTCAGAAAAATCCATTATATTCATGTACTATACAAGTGAAAAGACTGATCATGTAAACACACAAGGTATCAGAGTAGAATGAACTCCCTCCTACACTTAATATTATTCCTCATAAGTTTCTTGTAGTCCAGAACCAGGTCTCTTTGAGTTATTACCATAACTACTTAGTACATAGTAGTTCAAATGAAAGATGAATGAATGGTTCAAACACTATTGTCACAAATGACAGGGTATCATTCTTAAGGCTGAATAGTACTCTATTGTATATATATACTACATTTTCTTTATCCATTCATCACTTTATGGACACTTAGCTTGTTTCCTTTACTTGGCTACTGTTCATAGTGTTTCAACAAATGTGGGGTCGAAGGCTGGGGAGTGTGTGTGGGGGGAGGGTTCATTAACAGGTACCAAGTTATAGCTAGACAGAGAAAAAAGTTAAGGTGTGCTATTGTACAGTTATATGACCACAGAAAATGATATTTCAAAAAGCTAGGAGAATTTTGAGTGTTTTCACCATAAAAAGTGAAAAATGAGGAAATAAATGTTAACTCTGATTTATATATTACATGCAGTAAATATATACATATTATTATATATGCATATATATATGTACATACATACATATATATATATATATATGACAAATACGTGTATTAAAATATCACATGATACCCCACAAATAAGTAGCATTTTTATGTTTTTATGTATATATTAAATTTAAATATTAACAAGTTTTATTTTGTATATTATCATGGAATTTGACATTTAAAAATTATAATTAGCATAAAATAAACTAGGGATATGAAATCTAGTCCCCATTTGATCAGTTTAGAAATAAAGCTATGCATCATTCTCTGGGCTGAAGAAAATATAAAATACCACAAATAATGAATGACCTCTGGTTTATTGTCTTACTCATACTAATTTTCAGTCATTATTTAGGCTCCAATATATGTTTTAATCATAATACAACAAGGCAGCATAGTCTTAATTTTAGAATCATATTAAACATTAGAATTCAGTTGGTCCATCTACACCTCGGTACATTTACAGATAAGGAAACTGAGTCCCATAACATTTAAGTGACTGATTCAAGGTCATATAGGCCTTAATTATGTTGGTAAGGACACTGCCTTCATGTCTTCATGTCCTTAATTTCTCTGTTCTTTAAAAAAATGTTTTTCTTCTATTGTTATCAATACTTTATTATTCATAAATAATATTTCTTTGGTTTAAAAACACAAGAACCAGAATTTTTATTTCCTTTTTCATTCAAAATGTTTACAGCTATATGATTTTAGTTTTATGCTTACTAGTTTATAGGTTACTGATGAACTTATTTAAAAGCTATGAAAGTACATTAAAATGTAAATGTAAAATTTATGATTAAATTAAAGCAAGAGTAATAATCAGAAAATGAAAATGTTTCTAATTAAAACTGAATTCTTTTGAAACTCCATTTAGAAGTATTATTCCCTCTTTATGTAAACTTAATTGTGAAGATTTTTAACATGTACCAAAGAGATAATTATTAAAAGCTGTTGCTACTTTCCTTTTCTCTTCAATAACTAATTTAAGTTAGAATAATTTCCTGAATACATTGGTAACTAAAGCTTTTCTGAAGATATTAAAATTCACGTAAAAATTAATATGTTAAGAGTCTAATATTGGAATGTTATTTTCAAAATACTCAAATGTGGTCATGATACAAAACATTCAAATTCTGCACATATAATTCCCTGGCTGCCAAGTCTCCCAGGATAAATTTCAAGTAATGTCCACTTTACTTATAAATATTCAGCATATCAAAATCTGACACTGTGTTCATTTTATTTAAAAATTGGCAGGATCTGAATGAGTAAAAATGCTTCTGGGAGGTGACATGCAAGTAAGCGCTCCTTAAGCTTTATCATGTGGTTGGCATGGCTACCTATGAATTTAGCACTAGTTGATTATGATTTCTCATTTTTATGGGAATGTATCATTTTAACTTAATAAAATTTTATTTTAAACTATTTTCTACTCTCTACAGTAATAAATCATGGTATCAAGTCATTTAAAATGCATTTCTTAGCCAGATTTGGTGGTGCACACCTGTAATCCCAGACACTTAGAAGACTGAGGGAAGAAGATCACAGGCTTAAATTTAGTGAGATCCTGTCTCAAAATAAAAATTGAAAAATATCAGAGGATGTAGTCCAATTGTAGAGCACTCACTTGGCATGCATGAGGCTCTGGAATTGATTCCTAGCACTACACACACACACACACACACACACACACACACAAACACACACACACAAATATATTTCTTTTCATTGAACAATAGGCATTATTTACAAATAAGTCATTATAAAAAAACAGCAAAATGTTCCTAGTGTGGTGGTGTATACCTGTGATCCCAGTGGCTCAGGAGGCTGAGGGCAGAGAACTCCAAGTTCAAAACTGGCCTCAGCAATTTAGTGAGGTCCTCAGCTCTATCTCTAAATAAAAACATAAAAAGGGCTGGGGATGTGTCTGAGTGGTTAAACACCGCTGGATTCAATCCCAGATACAAACAAAACAAAACAAAACAAAAAAACAGCAAAATGTATTAAGTTTTACATTTTATGTTCCCTTTAATAATCTTATCTAAAATGTTCACCTCTTAGTCTTACAACACACACGCACACACACATACACACACAATCTAGGAAAGCAACAAAATTTATTCATGTACCATAAAAGAAGCTAATGTATATCTTATATATGTAAAAGCTGAAGCTATTATTTGGCTTCTATTTTTCTCAATCAATGTCCAGATAAGATTACATTTATATACATTACAAAGACCAACATATGTAATTGTCCTATACTTGCTCATTACATTAGATGAAACTGTTGCTTTATTTGTTCTAAAATAAATTCAAGGATTTTCCAGAATTATCTTTTTTAGAGGGAAATTCTAAGTTTATCTTTGACCTGGATATTATCTTTCTTAATCACTGCTCTGCTATTAATATAGTGTGCATAATAGGGAGAAATAACAAGCATTTATTGAATGAATGAGTAGCAATATAGAACTAATTTATACAACTGCATTATATTTAATTTAAATGACTTTACACTTACAATAAATTTTAGATTGGAGACTTTACTAATTCTTCTAGTCCCAAAAATTCTAAACCAGATAGTAGCAGAGGCAATTAATTTTAAACTCCAAATATATAAATATAAATCACATGAACAGGTAAATGTCTTACAAATTTAAAATGCTAAAATATTTTGAAACCTTCATAAAATATCAATTTTTGGTCTTTCCCAACATTTGTAAAATGACAGTAAATTTTGCTAAATGACAGTGTTTAGTTTTTCTATCAAATTGAAATCCACAAATTACCTTGATTGTGTAGAAATACAGAAAATAAATTATACAACTTTTCACTAAGGGTACAATTACACCACTATATATATTCAAACACTTAACAGACCCTGTATGCCCATATGACTAGTGGTCATTTAGCTAGGTGTTCTGTTTCAGAGATACCATATCTATTTATATACTAAATAAATACTATCCATGTGTTGACTGAATTTCTACTGCAGAAAAGTATCTCAGACACTTTGCGCGACCAGTTGGGAAAAATGTTGAAAGGTAAAAACTATACATAACAAGCACAATAAAATATGAAAATTGGGTTAACTGCAAACTGAGAAAAATGAAGCAATTGAAAAGTACATATTTTGATACCTCTTAAAGATTATCTTGAAGTGGATTGAAAGCACTGATGCTATTTTTAAAGACCTACCTGATAGACTGACCCTAGTCCTTGAAAATATTTTGTTTAAAAACATTATATACATAAAACTTAAAAGAACTGGGTGTCCTACTTTAAACCAGACTTTTTTAATATACCCCAAAGCCTAAACTTCTTGAATAAGCTTATACAGTAACAAATCAAGGAAACTGAAATTAAACTGTCAACCAATATAACTAAGAATAGGCTGGGTGACAAATTCTAATATACTATAAAGCATCTGAGAATTTTTATTTATTTACATAAAAGCAAAAGTAATATACAATTATACATCAATATTTAATAGTCAATATTCAATAAATATGCTGCAATAAATGCTCATCAAGATAGAACTCTTTCAAATGGATCCCAACTTTACTGTGTTTAAATGATACCATATTCTATACTACTCTCATTTTAGTAGATATTCTGAGGTGCTTTATTAGAGCTGGGTGCAATTACTGACAGAATCGCAACATATCTAGCTCTGGTTCCTGAAAGCAAATATGTCACAACCAACATTTTTCTTGGTTATCCTTCACTTGGTGGCCTAGGAGACTCAAGTAGCCACTTGTCTGTTAGGACATGACTAGTACCTGTCATTCTCCGGAGATGCATGCTGGATTTGAATCCTGGGGCTAGGAGGTCGTCTCCTATCTAGGGAGGGGGACCATCTACCCCTGGTTGCCCAGTGAACAAGACAGGAAAAAACAGGACATTTAGTAACTCCTAAAATAAAAGAACATATGGAACAACAGGACTGGAATAACACCCCAAAAAGACAAAGTGTTTATACTTTGCTCTATAATTTAATTTTCACTTTTACAAGCTCAGAAAGATAAGTTATAATATTATAAGGAAATAAAATCTGTAATCTTACAAGTGAATATAGAAAAACACGTTTGGGAAGATGTTTAGAACCCATCAAGTGTAATTTTGTTTCATAAAAATGTGCCTGTGTGTATACATATCTATATTCATACATAAATATGAATATAATTGTTTCAAAAGATGCATTGTTAAGAATCTCACTTATGTGAGATATATAATATAATTATATATATATATATAATATAATATAATTCATGGGAAGACTCTGAGAGAAGTTTTAACAAAATTTCTTGCACCAAACTGCAGCTAATTACTCACTGATAAATTAAAATATGGAATACAGACCCAAAAAATGGCAAATTAGCATTGTGCTTAAAAATTCTGCTAACCTTTATGTGCAAAAATGTCTTTCAATTGGTTAAACAGTTGTATTTTGTTTCCATATTTACACCAACATTTTTTTTTGTGACTAACAGGTAGACAAAAGTTTGAAACTTCATTGATTCTTTTATCAAAGTATCATGAGATTTATAACCATAATTATGGAAATCTACTTGAAAACTAAAAAAAGGGAATTAAGGTCAAAACAAGCCAGGCTTAAATTTATTTTTTCTTAATGTATTAGATAAGAACTATTTTAGGATACTTTCTCTAGATATTGTCTTTTTCATATACAACAAGGGGCTCATTTACATATAAGATTTTATAATAACAAAAGGAGATTAGTCCTTATGATTCTTTTAAAAAGTCATCTTTAGGGCTGGGGTTGTGGCTCAGTGGTAGAGTGCTCGCCTAGCATGTGTGAAGACCTGGGTTCGATCCTCAGCACCACATAAAAATAAATAAATACAATGAAGGCATTGTGTCCAACTACAACTAAAAAATAAATATTAAAAAAGGAAAAAGTCATCTTTATGTCATTATACCTTGACTTACTTTATTTATTCAACTATAGGACAAAAGCAGCAAAGGCTGTCAACTTGTAGCCAGGATATTTGAGCTCAGCAGGTACTCAATTCTAAAAGCCCCTTGGAAGCCTTTGCTTAATCATACTTAGATGGACAGATTCAGCATAATTCAAGCTGAGCTTTGAGGAAGTCTTCAGGAAAGTGGAAACATTCAAAAACAGAATTTGAGCAAAAGAGAAAATTATGCCACATGTACTCTTAAATGTTTTATGTATTTGTTAAATTTAAAACATTCTGCACTCATTTTGAATTATTTAATTATTTTTAATTACTTAAATTATTTCAATCTGAATGCTTTAAAATGATTCTTTGCAATTTACTGGCTTTATTTTAGGGATGAAATAAAGCAAAATGCTTTTAAGAAAATTGGAAAATAATTAAAACTACAGTGCTTTCTATACTAAGTTATGTTCAACTGTGTTTTGAAATAATTTGAAAATATAAAAATAGTTAGTATTTTTCTGTGAAGTACTAATTTTAACTTAACAGGATTATTAGTAACCTTCCTTCCTGAGGCAAAATTCCAGTCCTGTGTTTATTTAAACATGATAGTAAAAAAACAAAACTAACAAAAACCACAGCTATAGTTATGAAACATGCAGTGAAAGCTATGGAGGAGGAAGGTGAACATTCAGAAACAAGCAACTGTGAAACTGTGAAGGCAATCTACTAAGAGGTCATTTTTGAATAATATTTAGCATAATACATATATCTCTATACCCAAAGTCCTTCTGAATATGCTGATATATAGAAACCATATAACAAATATTTTGTTTTTCCCCTCATATAGTGGATATGATGAGGGCAAGATCTATTTATACCTAATTTTTTTGTCCTAAGAACAGACATCACTTAAGTTTTAATATCACATAGTTGGGAATTTCAAATATACTAGTATATTTTATATGCTTTTAAAATGTGTGAAACTTTCTCTTTTTTCTATCACATAGAAAGTCCAAAAGTAGTACCTTTATGCCGTTCTCTCTCCTCCTTTCTAGTTATTGATAAATATACAAAGCTTCAAGTTCAGTTTCTATTTTCATATATGGCAGTTTATGTTGGAAATTTTAATCATGATGTTGAACTAAACCAACCCTTTCCTGATTACTTTTACAAACCATCCTCCATCTATGTTAGTTACTTTTTTTTAGTAAATTATTAGTACTTTGTCAAGTGTTCTAAATTCATTAATACAGGAACACCTACTTGTTGAATGATTATTTGAAAACATTTAAATAGACAATAAATAAGACTTTAAGCTTTGTGGTAATCCAGGCAAGAAATGAGATCCTGTAAGTAAAAAATTAACAGTGATGATATACGTTGGAGACTCACTGATGAGATATAAAGGAAGTACAACTCATGGGCCCCTGTAAGCAATTAAATGATGGTTATATTGTGGCTTTCCACCCTTGCCCTGATAAACATTACAGCGAATGCATATTTAAATGTGCTAATCCATGCTTGCATAAATATACACATCCTTTATTGATGCATTTTTCTTAGCAGTACATTCATTATCTAAAATGTAGCAGCTTCATCATCTAAAAGAAAAATTGTATGGGGATCATTCATTCCATAAATAGCACAAATCAAAAATACTCATGAGGTATTATACAAATTGAAAGCAAATGAGATAACTGACTACACACCCATGTATTTTATTGTGTATTCCTATTTAACACATCAGTCCTTCAAATACATTTCTCTTAATACTGTGTTAAACTGACTTTGACTTAGTTTAATTAATATAGATACTATACTTTGAAATGAGATTTATAATATTTATTTTAATTCATTTTACAATTGATTTTCGGGTGGGAACTTTGTTTCCCTTCAGCCCATCTTTGCATGTTGAGGGAAATAAGTAACACTTTTCTGCATTGCACCAGAAGGAAGGAGGAGTAGCTTTTATAATAGGTGACTTTACATTAAAGAATCAGCCACATGTGACTTAGCTCTTTCTTGATTTATATTCCTACAAAAGACAATAGCAAATAAACCTGCAATGCAGCCACGAGATATGAGGCCTGACCTTGTATCGGAAGTATCTTGTGGTTCATTGAAATGGCTAGTGCTGGGGTTAGTAACTTGCAGGCTCATAGACCTAAAGCCACAGGTTTCAAACTTATTCACTGTACTTATGGTAATAATTAGATCCCCTATCTATCTAGTGCCTTGGGTCTAGCTCACAATTAGATCCAAATTTGGGATTGGAAAAGAGAAAGTGCCTAAGTCCCCCACTTCCCAACTTAAACTCTTACTAAGTAAAATAATATTGCTCTTACTAGACATGAAAAACACAAACATGATAGGATCCCTGCCCTCAAAAGGTTTACCACATAGTGGAAGAAACAAATACAGTACCAAATGAAATACAATGTGTATTAATTGAAGTATACAAAATTATGTAGGAGTCAGAAAATAAAAAAAAAAAAAACTGTGACTGGCAAAAGGAAGGGAAGGGTGGAGAGTGGATTAAGAAAGTTCTTGCAAAAGATATGAACTTGCCCTGAATTTTTGAAGAATGAGTAGAATTTTCTAGCAGACAAAAGATGAAAAAAGAAAAAATAATGTTTTAGAAATTTTAATGGGAATAAAAGTTAAAACATGAATATTATTACTAGAGCTTATTAGAAATTTAGTCAGGACAGAAGTGATAAGGGAACTGGAGAAGGGCTAAAATGAAGGTGAGGATCTACTTTGAAGAAATCATAGGGTTTACTGATTTACTGAATTTGAAGCAAAAATATCAATGCTTCCAGACTATGCAGTTAGTTATATGTCAAAGCCATAAAATGAGAAGAAATTTTAGAAAAGGAAGCCATTTGTTGTAAAGGAATTGAAAAGGAAATAATCTAGTAGTGTTGGACATTTTTATGAACTCAGTGTCTGTCACCCAGTTAGAAGCTTGGGCCCAGTGCTCAGGAGGGAAGGTCTGGCCTAGTGAGTCACAATAGAGAGCTGTCTTCATAGGTATTAGAGACTTTGACAGAAATGCAATGTAAGAGACAGCTTAGGTGGGATAAAAAGGGGAAACAGGGTGAAAGTAGGAAAATACCTATCATTATGGGATAGAGGAGGAAGAGAAACCTACAAAAGAGACAGGCATAAGAAAAAGAGGTACTCAAGGAAGCAGAGATTCAAGTGGTAGCGTGGTTAATGTAAACTGCTACAACATACTGACGAACAATGTAATATGTAGGTAATGTAACACACAGAGGAATTTCTCCATAGCAATAATGTAGTAGGGATAGGAGTGAGACTCCAGGATTTACTGGAAGCCTGAAAAAAATGGAGGCAGTAAGTACAGATTAATCTTTTACAAGCCTTCAGTAAGGTTGTAATTGTTATGAAAGGTAATGAGAATAAAAAATATTCAAGATAAAGTAACTATTTTTCAGTGGCTCTAAAAGTCAATGTTTTTAAACATTTAAGCAATAATTTGCTTAAAATCCTGGAGAAATTAATAGCATGCCTGTAACACACCCCAAGGGCAGAATTAGGGTAATTTACAGAACTGTAGTAATCAACAGCGTTTTTTTTTATTTATATAACCAACAAAATATAAAATGGAGGAGCTTTTAAACTTCTACAGATATGACTCAAAATATCTCTGTTAACTTGGGCCATACATCTAATAAGAGAGAAGAGGAGGAGGATCTGAAGGTTTCCAGTTCCTTCGGGAAAAGGATGCTTCCTCTTTATCTTTCAAATCATCAGTAAAGTATGGTCTTGGATATTGAGTTTGTTTTGACAACTTCACCCTTTGTGCTAACATCAAACCATTTGTTTTAAAAGTTAGTGAGGAGGTTGGGGCTGTAGCTTAGTGGTAGACCACTTGCCTAGCACATGTGAAGCACTGGGTTCTACCCTTAGCACCACATAAAAATAAGTAAATAAAATAAAGGCATGCTGTCCATATATAACTACAAAAATAGAAAAGTTAGTGAGGATACTTCAAAAAATGGCCATTGAGTTGGTATAACAAAATTTAAATGGCAATCAAAATGAGTCAGAATCCTCAAATCATTGAAACTTAACACTTACTATTTCATAAGGATGTTACAATGTTAAGAATATAAAATTAACTTTGGCAAAGAGGTGACACTTATCCACTATGTATATATTAGACATTAATACCATAAGTCTCATGATCAACCAGAGAAATTAAGCAGTTGGGAAAGCCCTATATAGCTTTCTTCCTATTCTCTGCTCATCATGCCTGGGACTTTAACTGTTCTCCAAAAGGAACAGTCTTGTTTTCAATACCGTTATGTTCTACTTCAAAGCTTCTCTTAGGTGCATGCACAAAAGGGCATTTGTAGTCCCAACCTTCCAAACCAATAAGCATTTATAATTTCTGTAATTTACTTGATGAAAATTTGTCTCATTTGTTTTTCATAGTGACAAAATGATCTGAACAAATTAAGAATCATTGATATTGTCTTTGATTTTTCAATGGAAAATTTCTTCTTATTCAATATAGAGAGTAAGTATATTTTCAATCCATTTTTTCCTCTTATATTAATGGTAATTATACTCACTGGAACTTCATGTTAATCTATGTAATTAATATGTGTGGCCAGCTTATTGGTAGAGATTGACCTGTTTCAAGGGCTATTATTTGAGAGGTTAAATTCAGCAACATACAGATTTATAAATTCTGTGGCTTCAATGGGGGTAAATATGCTAGATAGGCTTCCCCATAAGAACAGACTCACACTGTCCCATACAGTAGCCATAAGAAAGTAGCTAGTCCAAATTAGAGAGTGCCATAAATACATAATACACTTAGCATGTATGACTTGTTATGAAAAAGGAATGCAAAATATTTCACTAATACTTTTATATTACTGATATATTTAAATAACAGTACTTTTAATATACTAAGTTGAAGTGTTACTTTCACCTTTTCAACATGGGTACTAGCAAATTTGAAATACACCTGTGGTTTGCATTATATTTCTATCAGCACTGACCTAGATGATGGTGAAAATGTTAGATGTGTTTATAATCACAAGACTCCACTGGCCTGAGCAATTCTTGCCCATGTTATAAGACTAATAAGAAACATATAAATAATAATAGAAAAAATAGTAAGTTTCTTGCCACTACCCTTGTAATTATTGTGTGTGAGGGGGATATATGAAAAGAGAGAATGGTAAAACTACTTCAACTGTGATTTTAGGAGTTTATTGTCATTTCAACTAAAATTTCTATTATAAATGCAAAGGAATACAAAATAAAAATTAATTTCTTTCTATGATTAATTTTACAAATATGAATATTACAGAATAAAAGAAGGTTTTTTGTAAAATCTTATCAAGATGCTATAAAATAGAAATGAATATTTGTACCAATTTTTTAATACCAGAAATAAATTACTGATAGAGTACAAAAATTGTTAAGGAAAAACTTTAAGCACCCTCTGAAGAATAAGTGGCTTTCATTAGCGTCACTAAATAATTTTTCTTCAGGATTTATAAAGAGGTAGCATGCAGATATCCTCTAAATGACTTCTAAATAAAAAAGATAGCAATTATAATCAAGACGACCAATTATAACTAAATTTACTGGAATAGAAAGTTCTTTTACAATGGGAAAATGAGATACAATTAAAAGACAGTATAACACAATCACTGAGTGAGTCTGAATTAAAATCAGAATTGTTATTACTCAATCAATTAAAAATTTTTAAAAAGTACATGTGCATACATACATTATATATTGTACGTATTTATTTGGTAAGGCATCAAGAAATCTGATTAACATATGACTCCTCTTGTCAAAATATAATTTAATGCAAAATATGACATATATAAAAGAGCACATTGATTCAAAAATGAAGATAGATGCATAAGGGAAATATTTTATCTAAACTGAATTCCTATTTTGAGTTTATGGAAGACTGCTCTTAACTCATGGGAAGGTGATCCACCCCTGGAGAAATTGACTGGACCTTATAATAGTATCAGCATACTGAAGGATCCCTGAGTAGTATATAAATAAAAGGACTGAAGAGCAACAAAAGTAGAAAAGCAGCAGCCAGAAGCAATTACAAATTACATCACACCATTTTCAACATTCATAGAAATACGTGTATGTGCACTCTTAGTTGTATCCACATACGCATATCTCTGTATAGACATGTGTAATAAGGAGGGGGGAGATGTGGACAATTAGCACAGTGAACATGAATGAATAAACCTGTGAGACTCACATGAAACAAAACAAAGTGATTGAAAAAAAAATCACCAGTACAAATGATAAGAAATTAAGAAAGTCTTTATTTTATACCTTTCTCGTTCTGGTGAATGCAAACTAGTATCTGGTCTCAAGCAGTTGGTACTAGCACTCCTAGCCCTGTCAAGGGAGGGCTGCAGTTCACTAGTGCCAGTGCATTGCATCCAGTGGTAGAAGAGAAAGACAGAGAAAACAAAGAAAGGAAGACCATGTTAGAGAGTAAAGCATAAAATAATGTTCTCTTTACATAAAATGTAGAATCACTGTGATTCAGTTCATAAGGGTGTGAGATAGTTGATAGGATGACAGTGCAAAATTTTGTTTAGAAAATGAAACTAAACAAAGATTATGCTTAAATTGATTTGCATAATTTTAAAAGAGGATTTCAGACTGAAATATGACATTAAATCACACCTACTTATGAAAAAACTGGATACAGGAAGCACTAAAACAAAAATGCCTAAAACTTCATTACCAAGAACAAATGCCACACCAAAACAAAATGAAGGACATCAGAGGAGAAATAATCATACAGCTCAACTTTTTGGTTTCACAACAATAGACAAGTGAGTGGAAGGCAGCACTTCCAGATGTTCTTACCTAACCAATATCTCATCAGTAAATCTCAATACTCTTGAGTTAAAGCCTTCATGATGAAGGGGAATGTCCTGTCTAGTCACTGATTTGGTCTTAGAATATGCAGGCAGAACTGAGCTTCATAAATTAAAATTACACACAAATAAAACAAAATGAAATTAATTACTGTAATTAAAATCAACAAGTAAAACAATAAATAAATGACAAAGAAACAAACTAGAATTCTGACATGGGTGTGCAGATTTCATTTAGAGAATTATTCTATAATTAATGTTTTATAACTAAAACAATGTAGATATTATTAATGGTTCTCACTATATAATTTCAAAAGAGAATATTAATGCTTTATAAGAATGTAAACTTTCTATTTTTAGTAGGCAAGGGATTAGGGATTAGGTCTACAACTAGGGCTCACTTCTATGGCTCTTACCTGTAGATATCCCAGTGAGAGCCGTTCTGTAATAAAGGCATCTTGGGTGGTAATGTTTTACAGTGCCTAACAAGATGTCTGCAAAGTGGCAACACAAACATGCAGGGAACAGAAAAATATTTATGAAGCAACATTTTACTAGGACATAAAGAAAGTAGGAGGCCAATAAAGTTGTGTAGATGAATTTATTTTTTACTGCAAAGAACCACAATAATTATTTGAAGGCAGGATTAAAATTAATAAAATGTGAAATCATAGACACCTGACTTTACCATACTCAAAATTATAATTGCCTTATTTAGAAAAATAACTGCTAGCTAAGTTCTATGAGTTTTTATTAACCAATCTTAAAATTATGGTTACTTTATGAAAGTAAATAACTCATAGCTAAAAATACAAATCAAATAGTTTATGTAATTTGGGAGTTAAAATATAACTAAGAAAGTAAAAATTCTGTTTTAAAAACAAACAAAGAATTGACCAGCATTACAGGAATAAGGCTAGACATGGAACTGAGTTCAGTAAAACAAAGAAAAAGAAAAAGGCAACCAAGAAGTGACTGCCAAGGAAAAAAGATTCTTTTATCTGCTTCTGGATCCAAATCTAATTCACCACTGGAAATTGGGTGAGGTAGACATTTGATATAAATTCGAATTTGAATATTGAATTGGCATAAAATGCTAGAAACAAGGCCCAACTTTGCCTGAATCCCCTAAAACCTATCAATGCTTCTGGACTATATAAGCCACGAAGGGCAAATCAGTCCATTAATTAATTTTTTGGTAAATAATAATGTTCTACAAAGTTAATTACTCATTATGAGTATTTAGCATCCATTTTAGTTTAAAGTGTGATGAATAGGCAGGGAGTAAACATTTGCCAAGGACATACTAATTATCAAACACTGTCCTGGTTTAATTGTGGTTATGCCAATGGTCAAATCAGAGGGAACCCCTGAAAACTTCAGTTTAAAAATTTAGCAAAAGACCATTTTCAAGTATACACTACAGGAAAAGTTTATTGACACAAAGGATTCTACCAGTTTTACAGAGTGGTCTTTGCTAACCCTAATATTGGGCAAATATCTTTAGTAATAGGTTGCTACAAAATTTTTCTAAGCAATTGTTTCAAAAAGTTATTGTTTTTCAGGATCATTCTAATCAGAGATTGACATGGAATGAAAAACAGAATGGAAAATAGCACAAAATTTGTAGTCTGAATGCTTAATCTTTTGTAACAACATGAGCACAAACACCTTGACTTTGCCACTTACTAGCTCAGACTGGAAAAATTCAGGTCAAGACCCTAAGCTTATTTCTATATCTACAAAAGAGGAAAATAATATCTATTCAACAAAATGTGTGAGCATTAAATATGATGATAGTATTTATATCTGATATGACACTCTCTACATGAGCACTTCCTGAGGAAAGGTTTTATGAAAACAAGTATTTTGTGATAAATAATTTAGGGGAAATGGATTAAATAACATGAGAGAGGTTTCTTTAGTACATAATTTTAATACCATATGCCTAATAAATCTCCAAGGAGGGACTTTGTAAAGTTTCTGAACTCTTTTATTGACAGAAAATCTCACAAGAAGAATTATTGTATTCCTGGAAAAACTAGTTAATTGGAAAATCTGTCAATCTGATTTCAAATCCTTATTCTGTTATGTATCAAATTTTCTTAGCAATTTTCCTAATCTGTAAAATGAAGATAATATGCACATTAAGTGCTGTAGAAAACTGAAATGAAGTAAATTAAATATTTAACATTGTGCTTGGTATGCAATAAATTTTATTTTTCTTATGTATACTGGAGATTATAAAATCCTTGGATTTTATTTTTTTAAAGTTCTAAGTGAACATGATATGGAAAATTTTTATACCAATGGTTAGGATTCATCCATGAAAGTCATATTAATAATAAATTTCTGTAATTATTATGAAATCAAACTATATTATTGTTATATCCACAAAATTGGTGGTTATTTATGTGCACATATACACATATATGCATTTATTCAAATACAGATAAAATTCTTTTATAAATACATGAGTACAAGTGCAGAAAAGATTCCATTTACATACATATATTCAAACTCATGTTTTCTCTATCTCTACATTTTTAGCATTACACATAAGGGAGTGAAAGAAAGGGTAGTTTTTGAAAATTAAGGAATAAAATGATAGTGGTTACAACTTTATAACAAAAAATATAATTGACAGTTGTGGAATCAGTTAAATGAAACAATTACTGTTACTATTTAAAAACTCAGGAAGGGGTGGAAAAGAGGAGATATTAGTGACATGTTCTGAACTATACACTTGGTTAGTTCTACTTCTACTTCCTGGTATTTTTTTTTTTTTTTTTTTGTAACAGTGTTTCATAGCAGGGCTTTATCTGCCTCAGTTGAACATTCAGTTACATGTATATTCAAGATATAATGAGGCTAACATAAAGCATCAAGCTTTTCTTCTAACATGCAAAATGAATGTACCAATTGTATTAAACAGATATTATATATGGATTTCTGAATTATTAGTAAAGCATCCATCTTAAGGATAGATTGTGTAAAATGATGCAACTACTAGTATATCATATTTTGTATATCCCGATATTTCACTTTCACCAGAAAAAAAATAAGGAAAAAAATTTTTTTGCAATTCTCTTTAGACTAAAGGTATGAATGTACTAGGAATACACACTGGGTGTCAGGTAGATACAATATTTATTAGTAAACATAAAGAATTTGTGAGTGTATCTGTTTTGAGTTTTTTTCTTTTTTTACATTCATAGTCACATCAACAGAAATAAGAGAAAACCTCCAGAATTAGCAAACAAAACATACCTATTAGCAAACTATTTGTTTGGAAAGACATCTAATAATAAGCATGGATGGTTTATCATAAGTAATTTAAGGTGATTTTTATAATATTAATAATTTTATATTTTTTCCTCAGTTGGTAAGCAGAACTAATTACTTCCATAATTTTTCCTGTGGCATAAAAAAGTAGAATAATTTTAGACACAAAATTGTGTCTAATTTTGGGATTTAATTTGGATTGAACAGAACAACATTTGCCCCAGACACAACAAATCTGGCACTTGTCTTTGCATTTAGTTATACTCCTTTCTTTATCGATCCTCTTATTTTTTTAATTTGCTAAAATATTTGAAACATGTTTTTTTTGTGTGTGTGTGTTTCTTGATTGATTATTTTTTTTATTTTTCTGTTAAAGACTTAGATTGACAATAAATATTGATAGACTATAATCCATGAGCAACATGGAAGTTTTTTTTTTAATTTGAAATTCAAGATATAATGAGATATAATGAGCATCAAGCTTTTAGTTCCGATTTAGAGGCAAGTATTACATACCTTTTCTCCTAATTTCTAAAGAGGTATCATACTGTTACATGCCTTTAAGGGAAAGTTAAAATTGCAAACAAACTTCCAACTGGCAGGGGTGGGTAGTTATGAAGTTGACATGTCAAACATTGTCACTCTTTTTAAGAAAGAAGCAGAAGCTCAGCCATTAAAAATGAACTGATAGGGCTTGGGTTATGGGTCAGCAGTGGGACACTCGCCTACTATGTGCAAGGCACTGGGTTTCATCCTCAGAACCACATAAAAATAAATAAAAAATAAAGGTATTATGTCCAACTACAACTAAAAAAAATTAACAAATGAACTGGTAAACACTGCAATAAAAGCAAACAGAACATAAATAACAGTAGATTCTGAAAGAAAATTTAAAAAAGCAAAATTATGATCATGAAAACAATAACATTGCTATGCACAAATCAGAACTCTTGTGACTAGACAGGTATGTGGGGGGGTGCTCACAGTGAGCATTTAGAATTTTCATTTTAGAAACTGTTTCCTCAGTTTTATGAACATAAAAATAGTCTCACAGAGGCTCAACAGTCTCTGGATTTTGAAATATACAGATGGCAATATTGTTTGCCTGGATTAGAACTGAAATATGCTTGGAAATTTTTTCATAATCTCCATACACAATGAAACAATTTTTGGATAGTTGGGAAATTTCTTTTACCTGTAAGTCATAATAACAATAAGGGAGAGATGGAAGAATAGTAGAATGGAGAGAGTCATCACACACAGTCACCGTTACCAGTTCCCTGTATTTACCTGGTAGTATGTAGGCATTCTGCACTTCGTCCTCGTTTTGCTCTGGGCAGCATAAGAAGCTCACTGCACAGACAGGATGGGTGGTGAGTGAAACAGATACATTATGAAGCATTAAATGACATGGATTATGCCAATGGTATGCAGATGGAAACATGAAAGGGGAAGAAACCAGATTGTCTGCACTAGCATATTTGCTTGAGAGGTTAAACAAAAATAAACATGACAGCATTTAAAAAAGTTAAACAATAAAGTACAAACATTATGGTTGAAGTCCTAGCTATTACTGACTTGCTATTGTCTTTCAAAATGATTTCACAGACTATAAAAACAAAACAAAAATAAACCTTACCCAAATAAGATAAGGAAGTGATTTCTAAGTGTAGACATTTGAATATTTATTTAAAAATACAAAATTTGATTTTATGATTCTAATTGGAACCCTAAAACTTTTATTTATTTTTAGCAACTTAAGATAGTTTTCTTAGCTCTAACAGCTACAGAAAATGCCATACCATGTGTTTTTTCTTAAACAATTGGGAAGGTACTTGATTAGGAGTTTTTCTTTTAAAATTGACACTGTTTTCTTTATCCAAATTAGTTTCACTATATTGATTTCCTTGGTCAGGTGACCCTTTGTTTTTCCTCCTCAGTAAAATTCACTGAGTGCTAAATCAATGTCAAAAAAGCAAAGCAGCCCTCAATCAACTCAGTTCAAGCTTAACAGTCTGGAATCCTATTTCTCAGAGCATTTCCCTGTCCCAGTGTCCAGGGTGACTCCCCTCTTGTAGGGCATGGCACCACATCCCACAGCAGGGTAACAATTAGGAGGTAAGAAGCTCAACCTGGCCTCTGGTCCTTGTCTTCATGGCAATAAATCATTCAGCACTACCATCATTTCCCTACTCCTCATGGAAAGTTTCTCTACTTTGAAAAGCCAGAAGAGAATATTCAACAAGGGGGATAAAAAAATCAGACCCTGAACTTATGGTCAAGTTATAGTACAAACGTGGTTATTCTGGGGAGAAAGGCTGTGAATGTGTGGGAAAACAAATTCATAATGTAGACTTATAATAAATTTCCAAGAATTATATGTACATAAATACATGCAGAACTAAATTACATGGTTATTCAAAAGACTCCATCCCAACATTTTCTATTTTACAGACATTTCTGGAATAATATTTCAGAAAAATTGAGGTATATGATAAAAACATTAATAATGAAGTTCTCTCCAACACTCTGCAATATTAATTTCCAGATGACCCATTTCCAAAAGGTTTTTAATTTCATAAATAACAATCTTTATAATTAGAAAAATAACATCCCAACCATTGTGACCCATAAAAGATAAATATTTGAAACTTGTTCATGTAGGCTCCCTTCTAAAATTTAGGTCGGTGTCTAACTCAAGAACAAATTTTGCCTTTACAACTAGATAGACATGAAGTGTAACTTTGGGGAAAAAAAGTTTTATAACAATATATTATTGTCCAAATATTTGTAGAGTTGCAATTTTATAAGAACATCTTAACAGCTGTTCCTTGAGAGAAGTTGTGTTTTGAGTGATGACATATGTTTACTCTTTAATGTAGTATGCCACAATATTTGTGCACATTAAAACAGAAAAAAGAAAAACTTGTAATGTTGATATCATAATTTGGACAAGTACCTGTCTTGTTCTGATAAATACTGACTATCCACATCTCTGGATCTGTGATCAGCAGGACTTCGGGAGGCATCATGGTGTCTGGTTGGAGAACGTGATCTTCTTGTTGGATGAATTTCATCTAAGCTCCTAAAATGATGATAAAAATGTATTAGTCAAAGTGAATCATCCTCTCAGACAGACAGACAGACCAAGAGGAAGGAACTGATAGCAATTGGTAAACAAATGACATGGCTTAAAAAGTGCTGCCATCATACCCCAAATCTATTTTAATCAATGAGTTAAAAGTATTTATTCTCTAGGTTTTGGCTGTGCTGCATTTCTTCAACCTTCTCTAGCATCTCTATCAAAAAAGGATCACAATTTTTCATCTGCTTAATTACAACCACTGACGAGTACTGTAATATAGTATTGTACTATATTACAGATATTTCATCTACTTCTCCAAGCTTTTAAAGTGTTTCAAGGAAATAATAATAAATCTCCTAAAAATACATTCTGCCTCCTAACCTTATCCCTTGTCACTTCACTGCACAGTTCTTAGTGATTACTATAAAATTTCCCTGAAAGGAGAGAAAACTCACAAATATAAACAGTTTCTCAAAACTTATCCTTAGAACATAAACTTCTTTCACTCTCTGAAAAATTTCTTAAGATTGAAGAACAGATTGCTGCATAGGTTGGATAAAGAATAAAGAAGCATTTGCCTACAAACAATTCTGGAAAAAAAAAATAATTCGACTGACCTAACCATTGTTTCATTTCAGTTAAGAGTATTGCAGAAATTCACAATGTGTTTTTAATTAAAAAATACAGGGACACTAAGCCTACCTCTGTAATGGCACATTTGGTAAACGTGAACGCGGCCTTCCCTGATCATCGCCGCGATGAGGAGATACTGAACGTGAGCGGTGATGAGTTGTTCTTTGCTGTTCTGGCACAGTTAATGTTGTTGATTTACTTTCTCTAGCACTAGACCTATAACCCACTGGCAAAAGTATACACAAAAAATTGTTAGTACTTTTTTATAATGCACACATTAACATGGACATATGAAATTATGTTAAAGCATTTACTGACCTATTAATATTAAATGCCATGCAATCATTATTATTAGCCTTATTCTCAAATGTACTAAGTATATGGACACAGAGTGTGATAAATACATGCATAAGAACAGTTGCAATTTGGTTCTATGCTACCATTAAGAAACTGAATGTAAACATGACAGATGATGCCTCAGACATTAGGATGAGTTGGGATACTATTTAATTAAAAGAAAAAATGAATTAGTTACTTTTCAGCAACATAAATGAAGCACTTGACAGTGAATTATAGTTGATATACATAATCAATGCTTAGAAATTTTATGTCTCCTTCAATTTAAGTTTTTCATTTAAATTTTTCTTCCAAATAATAAATTATTTTATTTTAGTTGGACTACAGATGGCCTAGTAAAAAAAATGAAACTATCATATCAATTTTAATTTAAAAATGAAAATAATTCCATGCCAATTTTAATTTATGAAGAAGGGTAGCAGCTCTTTATTATTACAAATACTGATTGTGAAATTTTGCAAACCAGAGATAAGACTATAATTGTCAAATTATGAATTGTATGAGTAGAGATGATTATGGCAATGCAGAGAAAATCAACCTTAACAAGTCATCAAATCTATAAGATGACATATAAAAGTATTGCATAATTTTGTTAATTATTATCATAAGCTAATATAATTAAGACAAATACAATTAAAATAAATTCTAATGGCCATTTATCCCATGAAGCAAAAAGGTTTATATCATCTCTGGTTTGAGTAAAATAAAATAGTTATCTCAAATCCATAATAATGGTTTAGAATTTAAAATTTCTTGAAAAGAATCACTGTTAGAGCAAGAAAAATTAAAAATATAATGTGTAGTAATACAGTTCTATATACAACTACAGTTCTATTTACAATAACTACATAAAATGTACATGAACCATGAAAATCTAACTGGACAGAGCTCATGCTTTTGTTCATTTTTTATTTGATAACTCCCACATCCTTTTAAAAATATGCCATAAAACATCACTTACAAATAATTCCTCAGCAGTTTATCTGTTATGACTACATCATCTCATGACTAAATTTTAAAACATCACCATGGTTTTTAAATGTCTCATAAAGTGAAATATGATAATACTGAGATAAAACAAGTTCAAACTACTTTGTTATAATGTTAAAAACATCATTATACTGACCAAAAATGATAACATAAATGGCATAATTTGTAAATGCATATATTTCAGTTTGTTGTCAAATAAATGGCTATCAATTTTTTTGAGTTTTATGTAGAAAATATTTTTGGTGTTCAGATGTATAAATTGTAACATAAAGATGAGAAACAGACCAACTAAATTAGCAGGTAGTGAATATACTTCACAGCTCATTATAAAAATGGTCACAATTTTCATGGATAAGGAATCCAAGGTTAGACTTACTTAACAATTTAAATTACCATTTGGTATCAATTATACAATAGTTTGGAACATCAATACTGAATTAGAAACATGATCAATTTCATGATTTCAATTAATATTCAAGATATATACTAGATGTAGTATAGTTAAATATTAAGAGAGAAATTCTAAAGAATTTTGCCGTTAAAATATATAATTTTTTTGCAGGGTTTGGTGTTTATATAGAGAGCAATGCCTCTTTTATACTATTATCAACAAAAGAGTTCAGAGAACAAAATATTACCCTAAAACTTTTCATACACTAAGATTATTTAATATAACTTTTCCTAAAATTCACTAGAAAGTTCCGATTTTATACAGAGAGTATATTGAAGGCAACATACACTATTGTGGTGACTCAAAGTCATTCTAAGTCTCATTTACATGCTATATTATTCAAAATTTGAATGTCTGACTCTATACTAAATCATTGTAGATAAATATGCATTTGTAGTTTCTTGCTTTTAAAAGTAACATGTCTTTCTTGTTGTGATTAATTAAGCATTGAAAATATGTGCTCTACCTTCAGAAACATGAGTGGGGCGGATTGCTATTTAGTGTTCATCCCAATGTTTTAATTGGCTCAGAGTTAGAAATCAGAGAGTTTTTTTTTTTTTTTAATTTTCTGAATTTATTGTAACATTCAAAAGGTTAAGTTACCAGATGCCTCTTCTCAAGTGAGGGCCTTTTTTATATGGTATTTATTATTTTAAGGCACTATAATTATTTATTTTAAATTACACAAAGCTATAGAGTTGAGAACTCTAGCCATGGAGGTATCAACTGCTTTCAGAATCTGCTATGCTTCTCTCTATAAAAAAACAAAACAAAACAAAACATAGCAAATATGTGGGAGACATTCTAGAAAAGTCAAGGTATTGGAAAGTTTAAGATTTGGCTGGGGTAAGATTTTAAGCTTCTTCAGGTCATATGCAACCAGGAATTACACTGAGTACATTAAACATGTAGAACTAGCATCCACATCTACATAAATGTTCTCTTCATACTCATGCTGGAAAATATAGAAGCAAATTTGTGATCAGCTGCTAAAAGATAGGGGAATACATTATGTGTGTTTATTAACTTACCCCCTCACTTCATTTTAACTTCTTGCCCATTTTTTCAATGCCTCATCTTTCCTCTTTATTTAAAATATACTATCTATTACTCTGTGGCTTATTATATTACTTTTGCCACACATATCTTTAGAAGGTACCATATATTCAATCATTGGATCAATGAAGAGTACATCTGAAACTATAAATGAATATCATGATCCCATTTACTAATTTATGAAATGACATCTGAAACATAATTTATTATTTATTGGTTATGTTTTATGTAAATCACTAGTTACTATGTAAATCACTAATTACATTCTTTCAAATTTCAGCATATTATATTTTTAAATACTAACGAAAAATGAAAAATACTGTTTGAAAAGAAAATTTAAACACTGCTTCTGTATGATACAAGTGATTATATGTTCACAAACACATAGTATGAGCAATATATTTCAGTACTGAATATAAGAATATTTAGAATTCAGTGTTCTTTGGTGGTACCCAAGAACTGTTCCCATGTATAGTGGGTCCTATAACTCATTTTTACTTCTTAGATGCTGATATCTATGTAATGTGTCACAGAAAAGAGAAGAAATGCATTATTTTAGTAAATATTTATTTCATTATCTATTAATTTATTCCTTAATTCTGTCCTGCCTCCCTATAAAAATATGAAATTACAAGTGAGTAAAATATGGGAACCACTCTTAGAAGTAAATTTTATTTATATAAGTAGTAACAATACCATTAACGCTGATGAATAGCCAAGAATTGTGTTATATTTGATGACTTTCCCAAAAAGAACCATTTGATTCTACTTGAATATGTCAATGGATTTAAACTGATAACCACATGTGCCTTCAATTGTATGAAAATAATTATTATACTTTATGTAATCATTTCTGTCAAGAATGTGCATAATTTCCATGATCATTAAAAAAATAAAACAGAAAGCAAATAGAAAATGTCATCCAATCTTTTTCAAAATTCTCACTGATACTCTGATATTAAAGTTATATAATTGTATGTAGGTGTATATAGCACTAGATTTATTGTTTTACCAACACTGACTACTTTTTATACATGATTAAATAGTATATTTTCTCTGGATTGTAGAGAGCAAATGAAATCTGATTTGAGAGAATTTTCCATAATTTTCTCCTATGTTTAATAAAGTTGTATGCATCTCTCCAAATTGCCAACTTAGTCACTGGTGTGGAGTCTATGAATTTTGCCAAAATCATTGCCTTCAAATTAAGTGCATCCCTATCTGAGAAATTATGTAAATCTAGGGGACTTAAGACAATATTATTCCAACAAACTGCTATTAATAATTACATGTATATGTTCCAGGATTAGCTCTTTAATTTATTCTTATTGGAATATTTACTTTCCTTTTAATACTAAATTAATAAAGCAATATAGTGTTAGTACCCAAAAAAGTAAGCCATTACTACTTGGTTTTACACACTTCCTTGACAAAAGTCATACAGAAAACATAAATTTGGACTGTACAATATCACAAAAATCTCACTAGTTTATACAATGAATAAAAGATAAGACTTCAAATGAGTTTCGAATCTTTCTAAGGCACTTTCTGATTTGACAACACACACACACATTCTAGGTATAATCAGTAGTGTACACATCACAAAAGTATTAAAATTATAGCCATGCCACATGCAGTTATAAGCCCTGCCATGCACCTTTCTCAGTATATTCCATGGAAGGCTACTGTGTTCTCAGAAATGGAGGAAAGAGAATCACAGAAATACAATATGAAACACGGAAGAATGGAATTTTATGTAATACAATTCATCATATTCTTTCAAAATGAAATTCATATTTTCACTTTTGCTAAGAGCATTGTGAAATAATGATTGATTTCACCTAGTTAAACTTCAATGAATGAACCTAAATTAAGTCATAGGGATGTTTATTAATAGATACTATTACATTTTAAACTTTCTTAAAAATTTGAAATGCAAGTCACCATGGAATAGTAAAATACTGATTTTTCTGTGCTACAGATCTCCAGTTCAGTATCCCAAAAAAGTCTAGAAGTTGACAGCGAAAACAAGCAAGGAAGCACAGTGAAGCTGAGCCATGCTCTTCACCAACGCACCTGGAGGAACTACTCCAATACCATCATCAACCTCATAATCTGAGATGTCACTATCACTGATTCGCTGAGATCCTGCACAACAGTAAGGCAAACAGATACCTCTGTGTCTGATTGGTTTATGAAATGTAAAGGATACGGTCAATTTTTTATACTAAATACATTGCTACTCAATACTTTTGAACAAGAATAGTATAAACACTTGAGATGATATTTTATGTAATTAATGTTTGTTTTCTAAGGATATTTTCTAAGAATTTCCTCACTATAGCATCATACTGAAGACATAAAAGCAAAGGGACCTTGTAAGATAAGATTTTGACCTTTCAGATTACTCTTTAATTAAAATTCTACACTAAAAGCCAATGGCCATTTATACGCACTGTTTTCCACACAGCCAATCACCTTCCTGGGCAGTTCAGGAAAGATGGGGCTGAGTGGAAAAGGTTCAAAGAACCTCCCTTGGATGGAGCTCTGTGGAGCTCATACTATTGAAAGGACATCAGGGTCTTTTTAAAATATGTATGTTTAGTTTCTAGAATTTGCCATTATACTGCATTAAACATTAATTTTGGGGAAATGATTGAAAGAAAGGACTAACATGAAATATTCAATTACACCTAAAATATTTGGTTCCAGATTACCAAAATGAGGTTTCTAATTCCGGTTGTTAGATAAAAAAATTTATTTATAACTCAAAAAATTACTAGATACTACAGCAAAATAAATTTTACTGACCACCAAATGAATAACAATAAACTTTATGTTTAAAAAGCATATTTCTTATTAATATAAGACTAAAAATATCCATGAACTATAAAGTTATTAAGACCTGACATGTAGCAACCCATTAATAATGATGGAAATTACTCTATCATTTAACCAATTAGCAACTCAAAGAGTCTTGCATAAGAATTATAACTCATAGTATTTTAGCTCTTAGCTCTGGAATTCCTCTGCTATGATATATATGTTATTTTATTGTGAAAATGGAGAAAATAGTTTTGTCCAGACTCTTTATATAGATGATCAATTTTCCAATAGTTTAATCTGTAATAAAACCCTTAAAAGTATCTTCCATGATAATCTCCAATTAGATCATTAAAACTTAATTATTTTCTGGTAACTAAAAAGATCTTGACCTACTTTGAAGCTTCTTGCTAGAGCTTTCTCCATGAATGTGTCGCCTTGGCATGAAAGGTGATGGCTGAGGCAGAGGTAGTGAAGATTCATCGTGTGTCTGAAGTTTATACCAATGTGGTTCATCATCTAAAAGTGCTGTCTCCAATTCTATGAGGATCTGAAAGGGTGGTTCTCAAATTAATTTAAGCACCTTTACCAAAACAAAATTTATCAGTAATCATAATTAACATGTAATTTTTTAATAAAAACCTCATTGAGCATTTGACTTGAATCTCTACAATATACATCACCTCTCCAAGAAATTCGCTTTCTTCTTCTTGTACTCTTGGTTGATCCCACACAGTTATTTCTAACATTCGCTCTCTAAAATCTCTACGATGTACATGTGAATAGACAAAAGTTTGATTCCATTTTGGTTCTAGTACTTTCTTTACTGTTTTGGTCCTCCTTTTACTTTTATCACTGAAAAATAAGGATGTTTTGTAAATGAGCAAGCAAAACAAGTATATGCTGCCACCTACTGCAGTTACATGTAATATTGCTACTGGTTTTTTACTACTTTTAGCGTATAAAATAAAAGTCTGAAAACACTATAGAGTTAGATAGAATTCTAATTTCAACTTCAATGTAAGCAGAAGCTATGATTATAGTCACAAACACACAAAGGTATATTCTAAATGATGTGCTGCTATCAAAGACATGGATAAACAAGGTAATGAACATGTTTAAAAATTGCCAGATTATTTTCAAGTAAACAAAAAGCTTGAGGGACTTTTTTTTTTTCATATAAAATGAAGTTTGCTCCCTCTGAAAAAATAATCTGTTACATTTAGAAAATATATTTCAGAAGAAAATATTCTATCTCTTCTGTTAGTACATATTTTAGCATTTTTTCTAAAATTATTCACTACCTTCTATCTGGAAGAAAATACATTTTTACATAAGGATTCCTGGGACGCCCATCTACTCTAGAGGGTAGATCTGTTGCTTGCAGAACATTTACAATCAGCTGGTGTCCCACTTTATCATACCACAGCTTCACCTAAGAGCAATGCAGAAAGGAATTATTTTTTAAAAAAAGCATGAAGTATTATAATTTTTACATTAAATAATATTAAAATTATATTTAAAGAAAAACATTTAAATTGTATTATAATAAAACTTCATGTATTATTTCTGAAAAGAACACCAACTGGAAAGTGTAATCATTTAGAATTCAACTTTTCTCTCGAAGCATTTTGAACCTAACTTACAGCTGACAGGCCTACAGTACTATATCTTATGCCACAATTTGGGGAAGAGGGCAATATTGAAATCATTATCCTTGTTTTTTAAATGCTTAACCCAAAAGTTTGGTGGTTACCAGTGACTCGATCATAGATCAGCTAAATGCACTTTTTAGTGCCATGGGTTGATGAAAGAAGTTTCAGTATTCAGATATAAGAGACTAAAAGACATTGGGAAGCTACTAAGTGTTTTCTGTCATTTTTTCTCATTTAAGTTTTATGATTAACTTACTACAGGCTAATTCATGAGAAGGGGAAAATAAACAAAGGAGGACTCAGTGCATAAATGATATCTTCAAACCACATGAGGGACAGATGGTATTTCTGCTAACTAAAATTGCTTGATAGTTAAACTAAGAAAAATGGGAAACAGCACACTGACATTCTGTTGTCAAAACCCTTAGAACCAAACTTCAGCTGTCAGGAGAGATTTGTGCTGGCAGCAGTAATGACACATTAAAGTAACCATAGAGTTCGTTTTATTTCTTTAATCTAGAAGTTCCTTTGGATTTTATGGTTGAATAAGAAATATAAATATACATGGCTGATGATCACATGTTGGAGCATATTTAAGAGTCATGATAACAAAATAAGCTATTTTAATATGGGAGTGTTTTTTCATAGCGAGGGGCAAATTAAGAATCCAGATCTGTATGAATCCAACCCTCCAGTTCTCAGTTAATACTAGGGAGACATTTTTCATAAAACCCCAATAGATTTTCACTCTTTTAAAAGTATAGGCGAAGAGTATACACAAACTAAAAAAAAAAAAAGATTTTAAGGCAGATAAAATAAATATAAGGGACTATACTAAGATATTAATTATACTAAAAGTAGGAGTGAAAACCAAGAAAGCCTTTGAAATAAGTGAGCTTACATTTATCTTTGACTAATTAAAACTAAGAATAGCAAAGAGAGAAACAGAAATAAACACATTACCAAAACAACAAAAAATCAATTAATTGTAGAATAATTTGAAGCTAGGTTTTCTTTTTAGTTATTTATTCATATGTCCCATATTCTGAATCAATCTACATATCTCTTCATAATATGTCCCATATTCTGAATCAATCTACAATCTCTTCATAATAGTTAGCTATGGTGTCCAAATCCTGGCTTTCCCCAGATCACATGGAGACACAAGTGAGGGAAATGGCAATTTTTTTAGAGTGCCTGCAGTGCTATCATTTCACCAAATGCCTTAGGAATCTACAAAGATTATTTTAAATTTAAGTTTCTCAGGCTCTAGACTCAGAAGGGGTTAAGTACATTAAACATGACTTTCTAAGAAAATTATATATAAATAATTATTGCCTTAGAAACATTAATATGACATGGCAAAATAATGAATATTTTACTTAGGTTTCCATTTATTAAGTAACATTTAAGGATATGGTATATTGTGGACATTCAATAAATATTTCCATATAAATATATGAATTAAAGGAATAGCTGAAGGAATGCTTAAAAATTAACAAAGTGATTATAGTGTCATATGACTACATATTTATTGTAGGTTTCAAGGAAAGCCAGGGATTTTTGTTAAGACACACTCAAAGAGTGACAAATGCTAAGTATCTTTGTATGTACAAAATATACGTACAGAAAGTTGCCCTGGTAAGACTTGTGGGGCATCTTTCAGGGCTCCAGGACTTGTTGGAGAAATAACAGAAATGGAAGGCCTTTCCATCTTTTGAGATTCAAAGGAGCTTGAACCTAAAATGAGAAAAAATTTAAGTAACATTTAAGTGTGTTTAAGTCCAAGGAATAATTCTTTTTTTAAATAAAATATTTAATGTACCTGTTATTTGTATAAAATAATAATTACCAGCATTAATAATAGAGCCTACTTTTAAAGGTACAGCTATGGAAAGCCATTTTGTTTTCTTTGGTTAAGCTCCTGTTTTGAAGATAT
Source organism: Marmota monax (assembly GCF_021218885.2). NCBI lineage: Eukaryota > Metazoa > Chordata > Mammalia > Rodentia > Sciuridae > Marmota > Marmota monax. Next base: position 5,243,447 of record NW_026692434.1, on the reverse strand, counting down.
TTTGAATGATTTAGCAAAATGTTGCCTTTATTTGTTTCAACTTAAAAGTTATTGATCTGCTATATTTCTGCAGGGTACAGTACTGCATAATCTCTTATAAATCCAAATATAGGTATAGGCTCATGCATTAGTAATAAGGAATATGGTGCCTGTTGTGTTCATTATGGTGGCAAATGGATCATTTATTATAAGGTATCTTAGAAAATTAAAATGTATACATATGGAATATAATTTATGAATCACATCTAATTTTATATTACATCATTGTTTTTAAATTTATCTTTGTTACTTTTAATCTTACTATGAATCTCTTTAGCCTCTGTGAATGCACTTTCTCATTAATTCATGACAAATGACTTCCTTTACCCTCAAATAAAGGAGGCTGGTTCTCTTTTCTCATAGTGTGTATCCCTGACAACATGGGTAAGGGTAGGATGCTAACAGAGTGCAATTACCCGACTAGTATCACCTTGAACACAGAGCCATTCAAACTTAGCAATTGTTTCATACTGTTTGTGGATATTGCCTGAGGTATGTCATTGACATACTGTTTTTCCGCACTCACTAATTAACTCTAAATTAAGCCACATGCCATCATCTCCTAGACTCTAAAGGAAACTTATAAGAAACAGATCTGTAAAATAGTCTTTGTTACTATGTTGCTTTTATCAGATCTCTTTTAAGATAATTTTTATCAAGACTCAGAACAGGAACACTGTTGCTTCTAAAATCAGTTTGTTTCTTATATAAGAATCTGTTAATTTTTTAAATTTTATCCATACCATAATTATGCAACTAGTTAGTCCTATTTCCCATCTACATTGGTCTATATCTCAAAGCCAAACCTGCAGGTATGATAACATGATGGCATGCTTTTTATATCCTAGTCTCATTTAATCCTCTCATCCCCTCACCCTCTGCCCATAGCATATTATGGATCAGCATCCTTAAATCAGAGAAATCATTCAGCATTTGTTTTTGGGGGATTGGCTAATTTCATTTAGTATTATTCTCCAGCTCCAGCCACTTCTCATCAAAACAGTCATGAATCTCTCAGAGCTCAATTATTAAACCTCTAATAGTTCTGTTTTCTGTAGATAAAAATTTGTTCTGATACCGAATTATTCTGTTTGATTGGTTAGCAGCTCAGTCTTATGAGCAACCTCATAAATAGACATAACAACAAATAATTGTATCTACAACAAAATAGTCTCAGATATAATAATGGAAGCCAGTGGGCAGAAAGAAAATTCACTGTGGAGCTAGAGGACTGAAAAAAATTATCTATGTGGAAATTGAAGTCATTCAGGAGGAGTTAAGATTATATTGTATACAATAGAGACAAATATTAACATTTTATTCATAATGTAGAATGACCCAAAAATTTATTTTGCCATGGATTGGCATTAAATTAATACTGTAGTAAAGACCTTTATATAGCCACAAAAGTAAAAGCAAAAAAAGAAAAATCTTAAAGGAAACTTTTTTGGGCTTCCAATATTGGCATGGTGGCCAAATTCTGGTATCAGTGAGGACAACCTTAGTCTGGTAACACCAATTCCTTTATGTTAAATAACTGACGAAAAGGATAAGTCTTAACTCTTTGATTTAGTTCTAAACTTTATAATAACACAGAAATCTCATACTCACTGGACTCCAGTGGAGGATGGGAACTCTCAGGAATCCGGGGAATGTCACTAAAAGAAAGAGGGTATTGTAAAAATCCGATTAGGTGAACTACTCTGGCTGAGGCAATCACAGCCCATTTTATTTCTATGATGCAGAAAAAAATCCTTTTGCATCTTTAGAAATGTAGAAATGGAGAGGACTTACTATTTAGATAACTACTGATGTACATGGATGTCAAACGCCACACACACACAAAAAAAAACTCCAATAAAATAAGTTTTTAGATATTTAACAGCAAAACACTTTAACATGACAACAATCAGACTAATATTGTGGATAAAATCACCACAATATTTTTACTACCAAAACAGCAGGTTTTGGAAATAAAAAATGTTAAAGATAATATTCTACTTCCATTATAGAAAATCAAAATGACACAAATTTTACAAATCAGTAGTATGCTTTACGAACACATCTGAAAGAGTTTACTGAATGAAAGGGATGGGAATATCTCTTAATAAAATCAAATGATATGGTGAATATCATGGGCAAAGTTAATAAAATGAAAAGAATGAATCGCTTTGGAAATTAAAGATGGCTCAAGCTTGCAACAGAAAAGCCAAACAATTATATATATATATATATATATATATATATATATGTGAATATCTAATACATATGCACATATATAATATTCATGGAGATTCCTATCTCCAAACTGAAGTTAGCTAAATATATGGCTATTTGCTGTATGACTAGAAAATGACTGTAAGAATACCCATTCCTATCACACTCACAAATTACTCTGAAGAAATATATAAGATAGGCTTAGTTTAAGCCATTATCCACTGTGACCTTAAGAACCCTGGACCACCTTGTTTGCTATTATACTGTATAATATTACTTTACCTCTCCTTTTACAAAGATATTTTAATATTAATTTAAGAAGATTAACACTATAGGAAATATTAACATGACATATTAAAGTAGACTGGAGTTAGCTAGTATCAACAGAATTAACAGCATAATATTTAAGAATTTCTAATTACTTACCTTGTGACCTAATTTGTGCTTTGATTTTCCTTACATTTTTAGGGGGCAAGGAAAATAAAAATAGTTTTCACTGTTTGATTGTTTTCCTGCCCTCTTATTTTCATATTTTTATAAGTAATGTGCATAATGACCTACAACTTTTACAAATTTTCTTTTGAAATTTTACAAATTATACTCTGTGCTGTGTATCTTGGGAAATTTATTTCTTTTGTATAGTTTTGTATAAGTTTAAATAAAATAAATTATTTATATGAATTTGTAACTAAGAGACTAAAATACAAGAAACCAACTATTTATCCTGTTTATTCAAAATTCATTTAAGCACATAAAGGTAAATTATAAAAAATTCACAAACAATAATTTTTAAATAGTATGATTTCTTTGAAAAGCAGCCTCATAGCCAATTACAAAATTAGAATTTAGAACCCTCAAGCAAGGTATAGACTTTGAATTTTATTCATCATTGAAAGAAGGACAGGGAAGAAATTATTAAAAAGTTAAAGTGATTTTGAATCAAAATTTATTTAATGCTAAATACTTTAGTAACATTTTCACACATAAATTTTCCCATGATGTTTATACAGGTCTTCTTAATCAGTTCTACTCTCAAGTTATGTGGTAAAGGAGTTTAAATATCAGTTATAAGCATCAAAGTTTAAGGGTATTATATTTGGTGGACTCCCAAATGGTCAATACCTCAAGATGGCTAATGTCTCATAAGCTGTGCCAATCATTCCTGAAATCATTATGTACATAAATTATGAATAAATATTTGCATTTTGAATTTAATTATAGTTGCTGAACAGAACTACATTAAACCCCATGGTTAAAATATCTCTAGAATTATTCTAATAATACAATCACTGGAAAGTTGATGCCAGCTTTGATTCTTTTTCAAACATAATCTTTGTATTCTATATTTTTTTGATTTCCATAATCCATAATAGTTTAGAGTTTGGCTATGTAGATAGATGATCATTGCTTTAAGTAGTTTTCATAGAAAAATAAAAATAGTATTCCAGTCTACTTTAATTGTCTGTTGGTTTCTTAAATCACCATAATCAATGATATTTTTGCTTATTACTTTTAAACCATTATATATATATATATATATATATATATATATATATATATATATATATATATTTGAAAGTATTTGAAAATGTGTGCAGAGCTTGATTTTAAATTTTATTTTTATATAACTTCTGATTCATTTTCTAATTTACTTACCTCTTTTCCAGTCTCATATTTACCTCAGCAATAGAACATATGTCATGTAAAACTATCATAAATCATAGAGTTATTTTAAACATCTACATGGAACTATACTTTTGCAAAGGTCTTCAATGTCTACTAATGACTTAAAACTGGTTAAAAGTTTGCCTTTATTTTAGAGTTTTATATATATTGATGTTCTTTGGTATATGATTATACATTTTCATTCCTTTGAAATTAGGATTATTATATTTTCTTGTATGTTTTGCATTGACATATATTCATGAGGACAACAAAAATTAAGGTTAGCAGTCTTCCAACATAAAAAGTCTGAATTAATGGCTCTATAATATCTTGGAGAATAGGAAAAAAAGAATTATTTCCAAGAATACATTCAAACATTAAGCCAACTATGATGAGATGGTACAAAATGCTTCCTAAAAATTATAGACTTGCAAAATGAATATTTATTCTGGAATTTGCAGTTTTGCTAGAAAAAGCTAACAATAGGGGAAATATAGAGATATAGAAAGTATTCTATTGGTTATAAATAATTAAATTATGTTTAAAATTAAGGTTTTAAAAATGATACCAATTACTATGATTAATTATTATAAGTCAAATATCAAAATATTTCCTTGATTTTAATTGGGAACCACCCAATTGGTAAAGATATAGAAAAAATATTTTGTTCTTTGTAGAATAGCAAAAATCTCATGAAGACATATAAAATCATTAATATTTTAAATATCACAAGATGAGTTTGCTACTAATTCCTTTTAAAGAAAATACTACTCCTTAAATTAGAATTTCTGAAAATAAGTTCTGCTACTAAAAAAAAATCACTTTTTATTTCAATTTTGAAAAATACATATTGATACTTTTGATATTACAATTGTTAGATTATGGAGCTTCTAAAATGTAGTAAAAATATTCAGTAGTCCAGTTTTTAAAAATTGAGAAATTTTAAAAATCTAAAATGTATGCCCATAATTGATGAAAAATCTATCCATGTTAACATGTACTGTATGAATGTATAAACTTCTTTTTAAAACCCTACTAATACATGTAATTTACTAAACTTAAGAAGCAAGTTTTTTTAGCCTTACCCAATAGGCCTTGAAACAATAATTTCAACTTGAGGTTCTGATTTTGATTCTAAAATAATGTTGTAAACTTCTTCATTTGTAGCTCCCGGCAGGGGTTTACCATTCCATTCTAGAACTTCATCCCCTTGAATTTAAAAAAAAGGGTATTTTTTTACCTTATATATTCTGTTTTATTTTTCTTATCTTTTCTCTTTTTTTAACAAAGAAATGCAAAACATATACAAATAATTTAATTTCCTAGGCTCTGCTCTTGAAAGCAAATTGACTGCCATATAATGTGAATTAAAGGTTTTTTTGAACACCTTTATTGTTTTCATGTTTTCCTTTTTTTCTCCCAAATATTACTGGTCATTGAAAACAGTACAATATAAAACTGCCTTTATCTTTTGAGATATACCAGAAATAATATAAAAATAATCTCATGCTATGGGATGGAACTAGCACAGCCTATTTTGGAAACATTAGAAAATAATAATTAGCAGCATGCCCTCCATATAATAAATGTAAGCAACTCTATGTATGATTCTTATTAAACTGCATAAATCTTTTATTTTGGTAAAAATAGCGATTAACATTTGTTAGCATGAATTTTTCAGTTATAAATCACACTTCATTGTCTTCACCAGATGCACAACAGAATAAAAATGCATGAAAGGATTTGAATTCACACCCACAGGGTAACACAGGTAGCTATGGCAAAGTTACGAAGCAAGCAGATGTAAAACTTGCATGACAGTTAACCCACTTCCAGATGCTCAAAACATGTACATTATATACATGATATATAGTGAATGTCAAAGTACAAATATAAAAATATTTTAAAAAATAAAAAATATAAATTACTACTTAGTTTGTTAAATAGTTCAAAATTCATTAAGAAATATAGTATGATGCTGCATTAAAAAATGGAAGTTAATGACGAATAGTTATTACTTTGAGTAGAGTTTTCACCATAAATCATTTGGAAACAAAGATTTATTCTCATAAATATTTAGCATATATTTAGTTCCCAGATAGTTCTAGACCCCTTCAATTGACAATAGAAGGCTGAGTTGAATGAAGATTAAATAGACAGTAAAACGACCAAGCAGTGAGGATAATGGGCCCCATTCAACCACACCAAAATGAGTTTTTCTGCTATCAGGCCACCTCCAGCATGGCAGGAGTTCTATCTCTTCTTGCTTAAATAAATCCTACTCAGTTTACTCTTCCCTTCCTGCTCTGTTTACTTTTTCCTTCCATGATCATCCATAAATTTTATTCTTCAAAATTAGTGAGACAAGAACCCAGAGGAAATTGGCAAAGAGGGGAGTCTAGTCTCATCTCAAAACTCTGGTTTCACAGCTGAACTACTACAGCCCTTGGTGGCATGTGGAGGCATCTGAATGTTTGGATGCTTATTTTGTTGTTCTCAGTATCTAGAACATATTAGGGGCTAAGTAACCATGTGCTGAACTAAGGAATCAATATTGTTACCAATTTTAAAACTAGGACTAAACATGAAATCTTTTACTTTTGGTTAGGTCATTTTTTACAACAATAAAAAATGTTTTACTAGGACTATTTTTAAAGTAACTATTTTTTTTTTCTTTCAGGTGTTTTGATTACTTGAAAGTAAAAAGTAAATGTTGAAAAAGCACATCATGTGCTGTTTTGATTTGGTAAACAGTATTGTTATTGACAATATTTAAATAATTTCTAATAATTTTCTCTAAGCAGTTACCTAGAAAAAAAAGTTTTTCAAATAGTCAACGAATCTACTTCATTATTTTAAAAAGGAAAAAAAAATAATTACAGATTATAGCATATCAGGAGTTTTATCAAATTTTTTTGACCAAGGAAAGGAAATTTACATCATGACTCAGTACACATATATAACAATAATATGTATACATGTATGCATATGTACATACACATACATTTACATGCTAGAAAGTAGTTTACAGAACAATACTTACCCTGATAGTTTCCATTATGTTTTAAATTTTTAAAAATATTATGTATTTCAATTTTTTAAAAAATAATGAATATAAACAATTAAATTAATTATGCTATCCAATAATGAGCTGCAATCAATATTTTACAAAATACTGTATTATAAAATCCTCCTGTTTATAGACAGCAATCTGGAAGCACAGCTTTTAATATCAAATTAAATTAATACATGTGATTAGTTTTTACTTATAAATCAACAACTCCTAAACCAGTGGCTTTTTTACCATTACTTATATATGAATAATCTGATCTTTTCAGGCAGGGATATAGACAGTGAGGGTACAAACAGAATGTTGACCCTTTCTCTGTCTTTGTATTTGGTGGTAGAGAAATAATATGTAAGCAAATAACTTTAATAAAATTTGTCTTATGCAAGGATAGCAGTACATTCAAGAAACAGAGATAGAGACAGGTGGCACCAGAGAAGTAGTGATTAAGTTATTGCTTCAAGTGAGTATCAGGACTCTTTTCAATTATGACAACTTGAGATGAGTTTTGAAGAATGCAAAAGACTTCATCAGCAGAGCAATAGAGCAATCAGGTAGACAAGAGGCACTGATCACATCTTATATATGGGTAATAACAGCTTGCCAGGAAGACTGACATAACTGGGAGTGGAAAGTGTTAGCAGGAGATAGTCACCAAGCTTTGACTTGAACAAAGAATGACCAAGAGACATGAAGAATCTTAATAAGCAGTGCCTCTATGTTTTAGATGGTTAGGCCAAATAGCAATGAAGTGCATGAATGAAATTGAAGGAGAGCAGGGCTGCAGAAAGTTCTGGCAAGATTATAGCAAGATTCCAAATGCCAGAGGTGAAATAAATGGAAAAAAATAGTGTTTTCGTTTTTTATAGGCCAGCAATTTTTATATGCAAACAAAAGAAAAATCAATCCTATATTAAAATGTAAGTCAGACTATATGATCAAGTCTATTAAAAAGCTTTAGTTGCTTCAAATACATAAACTGCTGTAAGTAAAATGTACACTGATGTGTTTTATAGTTATCTTAATTGAGCTTTTAACTTCTCAGCCCATGGGTGTTAAATAAATGAAATTAATCACTAAGAGGTATATTATACAGAACAACTCCTGAATTGACTTCTTCCAAGTAATCATCTACTAAAACACAAGTACAAAATCAAAAGATATTATGCTTATAATCTGATCTACAAATTCAGTTTTCTGTAGTTAAAGTTATATTATCCACCACAGATTTTCATACTTTTTTGGAGTATATTTTGAGTTTTGTACAACAATTCAGTTTACTAAGATAGTCATCCCTAATTGACTTACTTTCTTATTAAATCAATGACTAGTCTTTGATTAGAAACAATGGTACACGGTACTGCTACACATCTTCAAAGTCATATAGTAAATGGAAAAAAACTCAATTTGGATTTTCTCCTTATATAATACCTAATATAGAAGGTCCCTATCAAAGAAAAAACAAAACTTGAAATGATTTTGAACCGATTTCTGTAATCACATCAAGAAGTCTTTAAGACTCCTAGAATATTTTTCTGAAGTTATCAAGATAGAAAATACAGGCTGGAAATGTTCTCTATGTATTATAGGTTGTTAATAATCAACTCTGAACTGAAGTCAAAGAAGACGGTTAATGTGATTTTAACTAAAATAAGCAGAAAATAATTTACCAAAAATATATTTTAAAAGTGTTGCTACTGGATATATAGCACATTTGAATATATTATATGATTTTATTGTGCCATGTTAAAGTTACAGAACAATACATATTTCTGAATACTAAATAGTGATTCTTTTGCATGAGTACAATATGTCTCATTTTAATTAAGAATATTTTATTATGTAATATGCATCATAAATGTGACTATGTCTATGTTTTATGAAAAACACTGTTCCTAAATAATTGTTTGGGGATTCTGTGAAAAGTTTTAGTAATTACTGTAAATAATGAGGTGGAATTTGTTTTAAAAAGCTAAACTGTTTTAGACTTGAAGTCTGGTAACAATACTATAAAGTCATCTACAAAAATAATCCTTCAGCATTTTGCATCTCTGTGTTTTACATAAATAAAAATATTCCTACTCAATCTCTACAGATTGCTACTTATGTATAGTTCCTTATGAAAATCACATTCGTGTCTCTATTAGAAAAAAGCTTTATATATGCATTAAAATTAATTAGTAGTGTAAACGTAATATGTAAATAAATCATCCCAAATTGAAATCTACCAATCCATGCATTGATAGCATGTTTGAATGTAAAAAAGAAGCTTTACCTGCTCTCAGGTGTCCAACTACATCTGCCAGGCTACCCTTCTTTACTTTGGTGATGAAAGCACCAAGACGTCCTAAGTCAGTCATTTTTCCTCCAACAACCTGGATGATTACAAAGTTATAAGTTCTTAAGATTCATATGAAATACAACTTTATTAATTTGAGAAAGTATTTTATAATGTTTTACAATTAAGTGTGAGAACATTAGTGAAGTACAATATCTTTTTAAATAAAGAAACTAATATTGAAAAGAAGATATTTCATTATATTTGTGATGACCATGTATTCTAAGGAAATTTGTTTACTGATTTCTTACACTAACCTAACAATAACAAGACACCAAAATAATGTATGCATTTGGAAGACAGGTGCCATGTCTCTCTGACTTACATCAAACAGCAAGTGTTTAACATTGTTTAGGATTTTTTAAAATCTTAATCTTACCACTTGAATCATTATTTCTATGTGAAGATAATACCCCATTGTCAAATCAGATTTCAGTCTCCTTTGTGTATCTGTGGTTTAATATAGTAGGCCCACAACCATAAAGACTAGGAATTCGTACCAAGATCAGGCTACATTTTGGAAGTAATTTACCACTGTGCAAAGTGTACAGTCTAAATGCATCTGACCATGTGCTGACCTTCTCATCTGAAACAGATATTTGAGGTAACCTGACCTTCAAAGTCTGAGCTATATCACTACTGAATACTTTAATGTGGCTTTTCTGCTACATCTAAAATATATGTGAGAAACTCTAGGTTTAATTTTTCCCAACGCAGGGGCCTCAAATACACAATTAAAAGTGCACTGACTTTTTTTTGACTAGCAAATTTACTAGATATTTGTCATTCAAGTTTTCATCTGCTTTGTGACAAATACACCTTGAGGATCACTTTTCTAATACTTTTACTATGAAGTGGTACTACCTCAGCCCTATTTAAGTAGTATTTTTACTTAATGTCAAATCCTTATCCAACTAATGGAAACTTGTATATAAAAGGGTTGCTTGAAAATAAGAACACAATTAGTTGTGTTAATAACCCACCATTTTACACTTGATACATCTGTGTCTGCTAAAACAGCCTTCTCATTTTTCTGCTTGTTTGTTCAGTGTGAATTAAAATTAGATTTTGAAAATAAGAAAAGTAGGTATTACCAAAGATTGAAGTTGATCCACAGTTCTTATGAACATACCCATTAATAGAGGTAATAGTGGTGATCAGAATTATTTCACAGCAAGAGAAATTAATGCTAATAATATCATTTGAGTACATGAACTTTCTTTCTTGTTTTTCAGGGTTGGGGGATCATGCATGCCAGGCAAATGCTATATTATTGAGCTCACTGCCAGTTGTACTAATGTACAACCTCTTGACAAATAATAGTTTTAAAGTTACATTTTTGAATATTTATTTCTTTAAGTAACTAAAAGCAAAACCATATAATGCATATACATAAGCACACATATAATACATATGTGTGATTGATACCTATGCAAATGTGTGCATAGACTTTTCTAGAAAACAATAATCTTTTGTAATCTATCAGATTCTTATATCTGTTAGAGGACTTTTTAATTGTTTTATTTATTTTTTATTTTTTACATGAGCTCTCTTATTATGATTATTATTATTTTTGCCTTACAATTCTTAATACACCTTTACACCACAATTTATCATATTTCTGAATACAAGATATGTTGACACCAAATTGACATCTTCATACATGTATTTTGTATAACGATGAGGGTCTCCTTCCACCATCCATGCATGGATAGAGGACATTTTTAAAAGATATATTTTCTTCTTTTAGTATTATCATAAATATTACTATTATTAGAAAATAATTTCCTTGTTGAAGTTTTATATTGCTACTTAACATATAATAATGGTCCATATTTTATCTAAGTTTACTGCCTTCCATTAAAATCTTTTTAATGTAAAATTTATCCTTAAAAACCAGAGACAAATAGTTTTCCTATGCTCTATTGCATTTTTAATACATTTGTATTATATTAACAAAAATGATTAAAACTACTAACCTAGGAAAACTATTACACATAAGACAAGCTATGCTGGGCATAGTGATGCTTGCCTGTAATCCCAGCTACTTGGGAGGCTGAGGCAAGGGGATCACAAGTTTGAGGCCAGCCTCAGCAACTTAGCAAGACCCTGAGCAACTTATTGAGAACTTGTCTCAAAATAAAAATTAAAAGGATTGAGGATATAGCTCATTAGTGAGGCAAAACTAAGTCCAATTCTCAATACAAAAAAAATAAAAAAATAAAAAAAATCATTGTCAGAAATTTTGCTGATTGCAGTCTGTACTGTAATTCACCCTTTAAGAAATATTCTAAACCAACATACTTACTTTCAGACCCAGTAATGCACCCGATTCTTTGGGCATGGTTGTTCTTTTGTTAAGAATAACACGTCCAATTAATCGGTCCCCCTCTTTGGATGGCTGCCACGTTACAGGATGCTGTCAAACGCAGAATTTAAAAAGTAAACAACTTTTTTTTTTCTATAGACACATGTTACCATGGTGTGATTTCCTCAGTTAAAAGATACCCTAGAGGGAATTCTTTATTCTTACGGACTTCATCCTTGGCTTACAATATTTTTCATTTAGACTTACTTTTTATTTACAAAAGACACTTATACTCAATGATTCTGCAAGTACTTAGCAACTAAATATACCTCTTAATCGAAATTTAAAGGCAATTAATTTATTTTAAAATATGTCTGCTTAAATGAAGAAAATTGTTTTTTGTTATTAATGCTGATACTATCCTTAATCATATACAGTGTCCATTCTTAAATCATTACAATGGTTCATCTTATAAATTTAACTTCACAATGGTGCAAAAGTTTCTACATGTTTGGTAGAAACTATACTTTGAATTTTGATTTTTTTTTTTTTTTTTTTTTTTTTTTTTTTAGGATTAGTGATATAATATTGTCCTCTGTTGAGATGATAAGCAAGAGCAGTGAGCTTAGCTCTCAGGCAGCCATAGGATCACAAGGGTAAACAACTAATACTCTATAATGTACTGTTGCTAAAGGAAGATGTATGGTGGTAGTCATGATTTAATTTTTTTTTTTACTTAATTTACAATTTGCTATAATTATTCAGTGTCAACTAATTTTTTCTTCAAAACTGCAATGCCAAATGAAATTAACATTTGCTATCATAGAACATATAATGGTGCAGGACTCATTTTCACCAGTATATATGAGACCATGGACAAAGTATAAATAGTCCTTGAATTGCAAACACTCAATTACCAGAAAACTTACCGAACTAATAGGTGATGTTTCCCGGCTGTGCCATGTGGCAGGATCCAACCAGTAATAATCCAAGTCACCTGCACAGCAGGTAAAAAACAAAAGTGTGATAGTGTTAAAGTGGAGAATGCTAAGTATTACCTCTTCAATCTATAAAGTGTTAAGAATATTGTAATCTTGAGTTTACACATCCCAGAATGATACATGTGTTGTGAAAAGTTGGGACTTGAGTCACTGGAATAAATATGTTCTACAAACATACCTCCTGAAATAGAAGGGCTACTCCTTCCCCCCACCCAAATAAGCCTAGTAACATTGACACATAAACATACAGGGAAGAACAGGGTTAATGTGCTTTTCCAACACTCAAAACTTTCCATTCCAAGTCACATCCTGCCATCTAGTGGTGATGCTTAAAATTATATTTATTGAACTGAAAGTATTAAAATTTGTCTCCCTTTCTACACTTCTGAACTATAACATATTTTTCAAAAAATAATTCTCTTATCCCTACCTTTCCTCATATACTGAAAAATATGACATGCTTATTAGTTATTATTAAATGTCAAGAAAAACTGCAAAAGAATGCAAATGACACAGTACCCACCAATTTTAATAAAACCACAAAGTAAGCATTTGAGAGAAAAATTAAGAGGCCATGTTTTCAATATTTGAATGAAACAAAAGGCAATAAAAAAGTGGGCCACCTATATGAGAACATGTATTAGGAAATCAGGGGAATAAATGAACTTTTATATTTTAAGTATCAGATTAATTCAATAAAATTTTTCTTTCCATGGATCTCCAAAGAAACCAGTAAGTCAGCTGACACTGAGATACAAAGCTAGCTAACTTGGGGAAATATGACTTAACAAGACTCTACAGGCCATAAGTAAATAATTTTTCATAGATGATAGGCAATGAAAGGTACACCATGCAAAAGGAAATACATTTTTTAGGTGTATAAAATCTACAGGCAAAAAAAAATCCATACTCTTCAATTTATTAGTAGTTGCTTTTCTTTTCCTTTTATAAATCTTAGAAAGGCTGAAGGTAAATGTTATATATACTAAATACTAAAATATTACACCCAATATTCATGTGAATAATAGTAGTATACTCTATGCAGGGGTTAGCATTTGAAATTGCACTAAAAATTATTCTATTAAAAATTATTTCATATGGAATCTGTATCTTTCTCAAATTCACATCCTTAATATGTATACATGGCTTAATATCAGAGAGTACTTTTACTGGACCACTTCAGTTAATGGAATGTAAGGAAGATGCAAAAGGAAGATTTTTCTCCTTGGTATTTATTTGCTGCTTGTAAAACTTAATGCAATTATTCTTAAAGTAGCTTTTTCGTTAGTTCATCTGAAAAAAACTACAGTGTTAAAATTGAAATTCTATGAATACAAATATTACTGTTCAAAGGGTAATTATTGCAATTTGAACAAGTTTCTCCCTAAAATTTCACATACTTAGTAAAAAGGCCTGATGATATCTTAAATGCTGATTCATTTCTAAACAGTGATAAAGTAATTGAACCACTGAGACATTGGTGGGAAGGTGATTCAATTTCGCTGAAGAAAAAAAATACTAATGAAATTGAAAGGTGCTTTAAGAAGTCTTTGAAGCTAAAATAATAACAAAAATCACCCTATTTTTTTCAAGCAAACAATAGTTCATCATATCCCTCAATAATTTTTCTTAAGCTTTAAAAACTACACTTCTCGGGATCATGCCCCCATGCCTTATATGGTGATTCAGCTCTGTTTTATTCACATTGTACTAAATATATACAAACAAATATTTGCTGTGTAAAAAGTGTTCTTCATAGGCAAAGAACCAAAAGCTGATGTTTCTGGTAAAATTCAGCCATGCTATTTTGCACACCTTATTATGAAAGCACAGATACTATTATCATCTATGAGCTTTTCAGGGGAATCACCTTGAATGAAGAGTCTCATCAAATTGGTTAGAAGGAAGGAAGGAAGGAATGAAGGAAGGAAGGAAGGAAGGAAGGAAGGAAGGAAAGGAGGGAGGGAAGGAAGGAGGGAGGGACAGACATATGAGTATATCTACATACAAGTATCTATACAGTTTGCCAGGAGATTCTAATTTGTATCCAGCACTAGAACTTACACTATTCTGTAATATGAATGCTACAGAGTTTGCAGCTATTTATTTATTTTTTGCCTATTTTGGCCATATATAATAGTGTAAACATCAATTAAATATTGCTAACAAATGTAAATGTATAAAGTTCAATGTGAGACAAGAAAAAAAAAAGAATAGCGTTACCTTAGATTGGTAGAGAGAAGTGATGGGAGGGGAGGGGAGGGTTGGGGGGATAGGAAGAATAGTAGAATAAAATAGACATTATTATTACTGTGTGTATATATATGACTGCATGACCAATATGATTCTGCAACCTGTACACTCAGAAAAATGAGAAATTATATCCCATCTGATTCAAATATATCCCATCTGATTCAAATTATATCCCATCTGATATGTCAAGGTCATTGTACTGTTATGTGTAACTAATTAAAATAAATTAAAAAAATTTAAAAAAATAAAGTTCAATTTTTAGTATACAATTTATACCTCTTAATATTGTGATATTTTTATTAATTTTGTCACTTATTAAATAATATTGTTTTAAAAATCTTACAAAAATTACATGTTACATACTAAAATCTAAATATGTTGTTTTATATTATATTTGTTTCTTCTAACCATATAATTACTGTTTGAAAGACACTGAACTTTTAATTTCTCTAATTTGTCTTCACAATTTACATTTTCCTATTATTAATGGTATAAGCAGCACATAACAAAACTTTCTCCTAAAATATTCATAATCAAATATTTCATTAATACAAACCATTTCCTTGATTATTTTTCTAATAGATGATTAATGATATTGACTTCTAGTTGGCATAACTTCAAAATGATAAATTCATGGTATTTGCTTATGGAATCAATACAAAAACATCTTGTCTCTAATATTCAATATAATTCTAAAGAAACTAATTTGCTATTATCATTATTCCAGAATCAGGAAGCATATAAGTAGGTTGTGTCTACTGAAATAGTTCAACTTTATAATTAGCCATGTTCAAAGAAGCATTATAATTTTGAGCTTATTTTTGTGAGGAATTTTAAAACAGTTTTGCTCCCAGCCCCTATATAAAAAGCAGGCTAATTAAATCTGGTTAGCATAGATCTTTCATTCCACAAATTTCAATGCATTTTCAATGCACAAATCTATTTCAATGCAAAAGTAAAATAAATCACTTGTCAGCTAATACACACAAGTGTTCTGTAAAGAGAACTATTTTTTCCTAAACCCAGGTCACTATGATTAGACTGTTTAACAATGCATAAACATGGATCTTTATGATTTAAAATTTATATGTTTTGGTATCTTGTGTCAAAGCACAGTGAATTTCAATATGACCAACTGAACCAAAATATCTTCCAAACAACACAGGTGCTTGGTGGAACATATATGTTAAAACTGTATGCAAACCATGACTCTAATTTCACATATTAAATACTTAAAAATTTACCCGACATATATACTTTCTCAAGTGAAGCATATACTTAATGTACATATAGCAAAGGAAAAGTTACTATACCAAATTAGCACACTGCTTAAAGTATTAGAAAAGTCAATCTTCTGGCCCGTCTCCAGAAGAAATATGCAGCATATTTTTAACATCATTATAATGATAAAAACCAGAATGCATATCTATTCTAATATTCACTCAGTAACCCATCTAATTCCTAATTTATAACCATAATTGAGTTCCTGGTCATCTAAAAATAAATTGTTCTTCCTACAAAAAATGGGTTGTTGTCATTAAAAAAAAAAAAGAAAGTATATTTTACAGACCAAAAATCAGAACTACACTTACCGTTTATTTCCTAAACCTATTAAAAATTTTTCCTTTTACTTATTTTTTAGTCCTTTATCAAAGGATATGTGTTGGTATTAAGTACAATTAGATGAATACTACACTAACTTTAATATAGAACAGTACATACACAAATAAAAATACAGAACAAAAATATGGTTATTGAATGTTTGCATGTAATGCATACACAAAAGTTATCTTAGGTTTTGAAGTTTGATCAGGTATTTTCAAAACCAAGTCCCATGGCCAGCAGATGTGATTAAATAACATTTATCTATATTGCAATAAGTATGTGTATGTAAATTAATCTGAATAATTGACAAGAACATTTATTTCAGTAACAGTAATTTCACAGACATGAATTAAACTAAGAAATGAGTTAAAATCTTAACTCTGGATTAATATATGAAAATATCACATGAAATGATGTCCTCATTTCTTAAAAGTCTGATTAAAATACTTCCTTGACTGCAAAAGGAAAGTGTCCTCGTAATCTACAATAGCAGAGTTAACTTTGGAATAAATCACCAATAATTTACTCATAGCAAAGTTCCATAAAGTCTAATTTTCACTTGAGTTAACAGAGGAAAGAAACAAATATTATCTTACAGTACTTGATTTCTAAGCACTAAAATGAAATGGGAAGAGATAAAGTTAAATTTAAGCATTAGTCAATCTATGAAATATTAAAAGCATATTCACAAGTAAATGCTATGAATATCATTGCAAAATCAGTACATTGTCTTTCATTATTAAATTATTATCTCTCATGATTGACTGTCATTCTAAGTTCCTAGTATACTAAACATATTAGTCCTTAAATATTTTTATGGTAATATCATTGAAAGTCCATGCCAACTTTCACTCCCTAAACATATTTGAGGGCAAAACACTGTATACAATTAGGTAACAGAGATTTGCCTGACTCAAGCTCAACCTCTTTAACAATTTAAAATGTAATTTTTTTAAAAAAGAGTCCTTCCTTGGAAGAATTGCATTATCTGCAGCCATTAAGGATTCATTAGAGCATTTGTTCTCTAAATTTATGTTAGAAATTTCACTTTACATGACAGCTATGCTCAACACTAAAGGTGAACATCACTAATCATCAGAGAAACACAATCAAAATTTCTATCACCTGTTAGAATACTTATAATAAGAAAAAAGGAGGTAAGTATTGGTGAAGATGTGGAGAAACTGGAAACTTTGAATACTGTTAATGGGAACATCAATTAATAATATCACTATAGAAAACAGTATGAAGGTTACTCGAAAATTTTTTAAAAATAGAACTATTGTATGATCTAGCAACACTATTGCTGGGTAGAAACTGAAATCAGAATCCAAAAGAAATATCTGCACTCCCATATTCACTGAAATACTGGTCACTATAATCTAGATGTGGAAAAATCCTAAATGCCCACTGACAGGGTGAATGAATAAAGAAAAGGTAGTACACATACACATGAAAATATTACCCTTTAAAAAGAACAAAATCTTGCCATTTGAAACAAAATGGGAGAACCCCAAAAGACTTTAAGCAAAGTGAAACAAGACAGACATAGAAAGACAGATATTGCATCATAACATCTACAGAGGAATCTATCAAAGTCAAACTTACAAAGAATGATTTCATGGCTTGGGAGGAGAGAGATATGGAGATATAATGTCAAAGGGTATAAGTTTTCAGTTACATAAGATAAATAACTTCTAGTAATCTATAAGAGCTTAATATCTGCAGTTAATGATACTGTATTACATACTTAAAATTTTGCTAAAAGGGTAGGTACTAAGTGTTCTTATGACAAAAATAAAGTATTGATAATAAGTAAAGACTACAGTGATAGCAGATGATAGACATATTTATGGAATACATTGTAGTGATGATTTCATGGATATATATCCAAACTCCTTAAGTTGCATATTACAGATGTTTTTGTATACCAATTATACATAAAGTGGTTTATAAAAATATTTATTTATTAGTTATAGGTGGACACAATATCTTTATTTTCTTTTTTTTAATGTAGTACTAAGGATCAAATCCAGTTTCTCACGAATGCAAGGTGATTGCCCTAACTCTGAGCCACAACCCCAGCCCATAAAATGGTTTTTTAAAAAAGGAAATTTTACTTTTAAAATTCCTTGCTTAGTAGTGCTGTATTTTTATCAACAAAACCCACAACATCATTATTTCTGTTTGGTATACGAATTATGTAAATTTGATGATTCAATTAAATCAAATCATTTATTTATTAAATTGATTCAAATAAATATATCATGTACTATTTATTACATTAATAAAATGACAAAATGTTTGTATTCAGAAATTATTTGTACTCAAAAGAGTCCCCAGAGCTGAACAACCTCTAGAGAATGATTAAATATTTACTTGAATGTCTATGGTGCCATCTCTGTTTTATAATTTTAGAGCACAGGAAAAAAGGCACAGTTGCTGGTCCAGGAAAGAAGAATTTAACATCTTTGACAGATGTGGCACTTTCCTGATTATACGTATTTGGTGAATTTGAGAGCTAATTTTTGGGATGCTAAACTACCACCATAACATTCTACAAAGCAGTTATATGGAATTCTGAATCCAAACTCCAACTGAACTGTGTCATTCAGATAATCCCTCAACTCCGGAGATACCTACAATATTATGCTATTGTTCTTTTCAAGAATAGAGTGAGATTATGAATGTGAAATTGCTTTATAAACTATAAAAAACCCACAGAAATCCAAAATTTCATTAGAGTATAAAAATATGTAAGAAATATTATTTCTAATTATTATGCCAAGAAGCACTTCTTTCAATTTTATTGGCATACAAACATAACAAAGATTCATTTTTCCTCCACAATTAAAAACCTTGAATTGCCACAGAATCTGTCTTAATTTCTCTATTAACACTATATCTTATGTTTATAATTGCTATTTCTTAGAAGCTATTATATATTAAAGAACATTGTATTTGAAGTTGGAGACTTATGACTCTAAAAACTGTTAGGTACAATATCTATGATCTCTCTACATCTCTGTAAACACTGTCCTCTTTTACAAAAGGGGAATAGACAGTTGTGTTGTCAGACATCTGTAATCCCAGTTACTTGGGAGGCTGAAGCCGGAGAATCACAAGTTCAAGACCAGCCCCATCAACTCAGCAACACCCTGTCTCAAAATAAAAAGTAAAAATGTCTGAGGATGTAGCTCAGTGGTAGAGCAACCCTGGGTACAATCCCCAGTAAAATTATATAAATAAATAAGACAAAAGGGAATAATGCCACTTTCCTCATTGAAGTTGCATAGAGATCAAATAAATGAGATATGCCAGTTTTGTGACCTTTATGAAACTTTAAAAATAAAGTTTAACACATAATGAATGATACAATACAGATTAATATAAAAATCAAGTGCTAGAGGGTTGGGGTTGTGGCTTAGTGGTAGAGCGCCTAGGACAGGTGAGGCCCTGGGTTCTATCCTCAGCACCACATAAAAACAAATAAACAACAAAAAATAAAGGTTAAACTCTTTAAAAAATTTTTTTAGAAAAAAATCAAGTGCTAGAGATCAAATTTATACTTAAATATCTCTAATAAGTAAAATCTTACTCTTTACAAAATAAAATTTTAAATATCTTATAAAAGTGTTAAAGTCTGTGAAAAAATTACATCTGGGTGGGATTAATCTATCCTTGATAACATTTCACTAGCTTACAGTATATCTTCAAAAATTGCCAAATATATTTTTAATATTTACATTCCAATAGGGTATAGGATTACTAATGTCCTGACATTTATGTTTTTTTTTTAGTTTCTATTCATAACAATATTATAAAAGCAATTATAGGATTGAATGTTAAGAAAACAACCACTGTAAATTTAAAAATGTAACAGGGTCACTCTTTATGGGTGTTTGAGAAATCACAGGAAACTTTGTGGGTTTACATTACAGAAACAGGCATTGCAAATAAAATGTATTTGAGCTAATGAATATTAGTCAACAATTTAATTTTTCCTATTTTGAAAGTGATATAAGTTTACATAAATTTAGATCTTTGAGATTTCAAGAAGCTTCATGGTCCAAACACATTCCCAAAACACCATTATGGGCAAAAGTATCCTTTTACCTCTGCACTGCCCTGATATGGATCCCAGAGAGAGTTGGTAAATTAAAATTCCCAAGAGCTTTGAACAACAAAATACATGCACATACAGGTGCTGGCACACATATGTGTGCAGACACAACTGTGCTTTAGGATCATAAAATAAGATGTTCATAGTTTTCAGAAAATCTAGAATGCACTACATGACATTAATTAAATGGTGAAAAAACATTGTCTGATTAAAAGTCTCCAAGGTCATTGATTATATAACTTTTCCACACATAATAGAAAAGAATAAATTTCATGTGTAATTATGGCCTGAGGCCCAATGACTAAGAAATTTATTCCCCAGAATCTAAGTACAGAATAGTAAGGTGCCTTGGATTACAAATCACAGAACTGACAATCTTAGGGAAACTTTTTTTTCCAACACAATGACTCTTCATGAACAAGAATTTGGGAAGTGATGTACACAGGAGGGAAATATTTTACTGCAACTTTCCAACTGACCAGGCTTCCACATTGACACTGAGTATTCCATTCACGTGGGAGAACAGGTTGTCACGTGCAAAGCCTCGGAATAACCAGCCAGGAAACCCTGTGGAAAAAATTGGGGTTTATTTGTTTTCATTGTTTGGGGACTGGATGTTAACCACAGGTTTAAGAAATTGTAGTGCCAGGCATATTTGCCTCAAAGACATTATGAGAACGCATTCTAGAAGAAGTATCTCTGAATATGAAAAAATGCTAGTCTTTATCCAGATCCAGGCAACTTTAGCAAAACAGTATTAATTTGAAATAATATTCTGAATGCCAAATCACTTTGCACCTGCCTCTGCATCCCAAAGTCATGGAAATGAAATATATGGAGATCAAACATGATCATGGTTTGTGATAATAATATTGAAATGATAATGAAGATGAACTGTAAGGTTATAGAAGACAAAATGTAAGTACTTATAAGGTATTGCTACCGCTTATTACCTTTATTTATATTATTAAGGCATAAAAAGTATAAAAGTGAGTTTATATTAGTAAACATTTTTAGTACTATGAACAGATGTCTTAAAACCAGAGCTCCCTCAAAGCAAGTTATTGTAAATATTTTTTTGCCTTTTTAATTTTATTATGTTTTATCTTATTTTTTTGTTTTTGGCTTGTTTTCCTTCACTTTTACTTGGCCTATGTGAACAGACAATTTAGGTATATATTTATTGGGATATAAAAGAACTTTCCCTTTGTGTTGGAAATTCCTTAACTGGCAGTGCGAAATCACTAGGTATAAAAGTCTGGAGAACATTTTATTTTATGCTTCATCACTGTTCTTAAGAAAAATGCCTAAGTGTTCATATTCATAAAACTTCAGAATTATTGCCACAGGAAACCAGGTTGCAAAACACTGCAAGGTCACTGGTCTGAACCTCTGCTGCAGTGCAAAGGCAGTCAAGCCTGATGAAGGCATGTCCTTGCAACTGTACTCTGATCTTCATGACAAAAGTAAATAATTTAAGTCAAAGCACAAAACCAATGGTAGTTAAGAACAATATTTACAAATGCATACAGATAGCATGTACATTTTATATTACAAAACTATCTAAGTTGATCTTGGTCTTTGAGGCCTCTCCCCTTGAGGCTTCCACACTTCTTTTCACTGCATTGCCCTTCACCGTTACATCAAGGTATTTGCCTACATGGACCATGTTGATAATGTTGCTCAAATTATGTGGATCATGCTGCAGCCACTGATAATCTTATTTATGGTGTCAGTATCTGAAACAATTAGTGGGCACTCAAACAACTGGTGTACTTTTGTAATGGATGTTGTACATTTTTTAATCAATGGCACTTTTTTCAAAGCATGTGCATTTATTAGAAAATTTATGATTAAGTCTGCAACATTTCTACCCTTATTTTTCCCTACTAATCTTCTTTACTATGCAAAATTTATTTCATAAGGCTAAATTTTTATATTTTGGTCGCTACCTTAGGTCATTTTTAGTATTGAGTATGTTTTAATTCGGATTAAGTGAATAGATACAAGTATAATACAAATATATGCAAACATATACAAACTAATCATAACTCCATTTTCATTAAAATCAATTCTTTTTGTATATCAATCTCAAAATATCTTTGATGCAATAGGAACTATCTAAAATGGAATTGATGTACAGGTGTTAGTTTAACCAGAGCTTAAGTAGCAAAATTCAATAAATAGCAAGTTATCTTAATCAATTTGCCAAAGAATGAGAAACAAGTAAAAAAAGCTTCTTACTCATTTGGCAAAAACCAACAAACAAAATTTACACTCCTAGACTTGATTCCTAGAAAAAAACACATTAGGCCCTTGCTCATAATTTTACAGTCCAAATTATAAATAATTTTCTCTGGTATTCAACCCAATGTTAAAGATGCATACTGTAGAAAACCAAAAGGGTTGGTACAGCTAAGCACATTGACAAGAGTAAGAATTTACAACAAAGAGTAGAAAAACTTAAGGGAAAAAAATACACAAAAACAAATAAAACAAACTGGTAAGGGTCTGCCTGCATTCAGCACCATGGTACTATGAGTAGCTCTATGAACACAAATATGTGAACATAACTGTCTGAACAATTATGTAGTAACACAATTGGATGACAGGCAATATATTGATATTAGAACAATGTCCATTAGACAACAACTAAAAGAATGAATAGCATGTAAGCTTTTATGAAAACCATGATAAAATACTCTTTGTAGGCTTCCAAACTTAAAAGAAAAAGGTAGATAAATGTAAAATTTTCCTAAGAAAAATTTTAATTTAAATAATGTAAACAATCAGCAACAATGATTACAAGCTAATTGGGAAAACTCAGCTATACAGAATGAGGGGATCTGAAGCTATGCTTGTTATACAATGTTCTCCCTTTGCATGTTCTATTTCCTGACATTTTGTGAATGCAGTACAAATAGGGGGAAACAGAGGGCCAAGTACTCTTTGCATACTTCTTTAGACACAGAGTAGCCACATTGTCTTCTAAATACTCTTAACCAAAATTAATATCTCTTAAGTAAGAACAGGCAAATAAACAAGCAAGAGGATGGTGTAACTGAATTAAGATATGAAATGCGGAGGTATTTAGTAAAAGAATTGGCACTGTTTCCTGTTAGCACTGATATTTTACATATTTAGGGACATTAGATCTGACAAACAAATTATTCTTTGAAAGGTTTAATTAAAAGACTTAATTTACTATTATTCTAGTGAGATTAAAATTAATAACTTTCAAGTGCTTTTTCTAATGTGGATTTTATACATTTATAAGAAATCTTTCCCAATTGACACACAGAGTGATAATGACACTCACAAAGACAACAATCTTTAACTCATTTTCCCCAATGAAAATGTACATATTTAAGTTTTATCCAAAAATTCCACCATTCTTAACAACATAAGATCATTATACTGCGACTAATTTCCATATTGACTGGTATAAATTTTAGTAAAAATACGTAATTAATCACAAGCAAGACTAAGTTTGAGACATGGGACTCAATAAAATACCAAATTATTATAGTAATTATAACAGTTCCAATATTAAGAAAAAATTATGGTTCAGCTTCTTCTTTCACAACATACATAGACATTTATTTTATGTATGCATATATCAAATTAAAGGCTGAACTTCATTTTTAAAATAAAAGAGCAAGCCAATAGCAAGCACCTTCTAAACTCAACATTATTTTATTTTAACTGGCAAGAATGTAAGTAGCATTTACTTTTTGATATAAAATATCTGTTATTTATGTTTGAAATATATTTGTAAAAAAATTAGCTTAGGATAATTGTTTAAACTGTATTCTAATGGCTAAGTACTCAACTTTAAGAAACTCAGTATTATGCAACCCTGGTCATTTTTCATTATTTATTGTTGACAGAAATAAAAACACTGAAAGGCAATATCTTGCTAGCCTTTAAAATTCTAATAATTATCAAGAAGATACAGTTCTATTTGTTTTTCAATGTTATGCACTAATAGTTTTGATAACAAAAAATAATCACAAACACACACACACACACACACACACACACACACCTCCAAATCTTTGGGCCTTTAGTGATATTTGTTTGATGTAATTATCATTGCATCACATTTTAATCAAGCATCCAGATGTGAACTAAGTTCACAAGCATGAAGACTGTATCCATTTCAATTTAGCTTTGTAAAGCCAACAAGAACAAATGTGGAAAATAAAGATAGTATGTTCAAAGACTGTATGGCAAACTCAAAGGGGACAACTTCAAGAAGAAATTCCGAAGATGTATTCTCCTCATTAGAGTTTCTCACCAATACTCTAAAGGATCTTCTAAATTAAATAGATATGAGGGAGGGCTGTTATTCTATGCTCAATTTTCCCATTATTTTCATGTCCTCAATGAATTGCTCATTACAGTAAAATCCCATTGACTACAACAAACCTTTCAGAAAGATCTCTGTAACTAAATGTCGGTTATAAACAAACCTAGCCTGGGGAATCACAATAAATTGTCTAAGAAGCCCCTTGTCAAAAGGAAATAATCTCTGTCAAGTTATTCTGAACAGAAATAAGTCCTGGCTAGTTCTTCGGGTACAGATGAAATAATGTTGGTCCATGAAACATTCAATCCTCTCTTTGTTCAGAAATCACTCAGTGTTATTTTTGAATTTTCAGTCATTCCTGTTCTCTTTGTTTATAAAAATGTAACTGATCATAATTTATTTATCTTTTGGAATTTTAATCTTTGGGTAGATTTTTTTATCTATGTTGTAGAATGCCATAGCCCATGAAAATATTAAGTGATAAGAGTACTGTTAAAGCAAGAACAACTTAAAGCTGGTTTGGGGCTTATTTACTAACTGTATGTAAGAAATGGCTTACCTTAAAGTAAGTAGGACTTTTTACACCACTGAGTATTAAGTACTTTGTTATTATAATTAAATTTAGGGAATACATACATTCTTTAAAATTGTACGTAAAATTGTGTATCTATAAGTGTTTTTCTGCCAAGAATCCATTGCTCCCTTTATTTATCTGAAGGACCCAAGACCTCTCCAAATTAAACACAAATGGTTAAAGGATCTGCATGAATGAGTGACTTAGATTGAGGCATTACAATACTGGCTTGGTGCTCTTCCTTTAGCTCCCAGAATCATCCTTCCTTGCAGGTCCTCAGCCTCAGTACTATGCTTTCATTAAGATCCCTATTTAAGCCAGGCACTTAGGAAATCAAGAAACCATACTCAGAGAAAATAAGTTTTATGACTACATATGGAGAGCAAGGGAATTTACCTCAGAAAGCACATTTGTGAGCTATCAAGACTCTAATAAATTATATTTTGAAAAGTCTTTCAAACAGAATTAAGGCAAGAGCAATACTATATGAAGGTGTGCTAATATCTCTTCTTGATGAGTGCCTTCAATAATTTCAAAGATGTACTCTAAAAAGGAAAATATAGAAAAATAATTTTAAACTTTATATAATCTAAAAAAGTTATAAGAAATCATTATCCTGAAATAAAAGTAAAAATTTGAAGTGGATAAAAAAAAAATTGGTCTAATCTTGATCCACTCAAAAGTGAAGAACTAAATTCAGGGGCTAAGAATTCCATACAGGAAAGCATTACAAAGCTAACAGCTTTTTGTCCACCTGCCCCCAACTGCCTAAAAAAAAGGAAATAACACCTTTAAAACTACTAATAAGTCTAAAATATATGACAGATGATATATGTTATACCATTGAAAATATGCCTATTAGAACCCACCAGCTTCTGAAATCAGCCCCTTTTTCTAAATTCAGCTTTGAAATATATTTACAGTTCATCACAGTAAGATTTTATCTCCCATGTCTTAGAATTCATATAAAATATTGTCTGAAACAAAAAAACATAAATTAACTGGGCATTCAAAATTTGGAGGTACATTTCTACCAGTAATTGACGGACTCATTATGAGATTATGATAATTTCCTTCCTTAACACAAAAGATGGCCTACTTGAAGCAGGTTATACAACAAAAATCTAAATACATTTATTTACTAGCCTACAACTTATAGACATGATCGTCAATGTTTGAAAGTTATCTCAACTATTAAGTTTGTCATTATAAAATAATTGATTTTTTGTTGACTTCTCATACTTTTATAAACAGAAATGCTTCTTCCTAATCTCCCTTGCCTTAGAAAGATGAGAGCAGCATGTCTTTATTTTATTTATCAAAAGTGTCTATGGATTATCTGGGGAAGTATAGGGAAGAATATATATTTCTTGTTTACTGAAATTAATTTTGTCTGTATTTTTCAAAAGACTTCCATCATTTGGAACTCTTCCCAGGAACACTCACAAGTAATACTTGAAAATGAAAACATCTTATTTTCCTTGAAGATCTTTCTAACCATGTACTAAGAATACAACATAAAGTAAAGAAGTTGGAAGATACCTGAGCAGATACCCTTCTGATGATGGAGAATCACTTTACTAACAAGGTTATTGCCTTCATGAATTTATGTAAAGGGACTATAAATCAGAGTGGTTCCTCAGAGCTCGGTGGAGAAATTAATCACATTGTTTTCCTTTTACTCTTCCTGTGCATATGTGGGAGCTTTGGCCATCATTGCCTTGACTTGTTCTTATGATAATGGTATCTATTATTAAGAAGACCCATGACCATGAACACAAGATTTGTAATCTTGATCAACTAGCAATTATTACCACTCTGTAAGCACATGATGCAATTTACAATAAAATCCTTCTGTTCTCACTCAAAAGCATATGCATTCTATACTCATAAACTTTAACTAGCATTAGACAGGCAGCAATCCAATTCATACTTTCGCGAGTGGGAGGTGATTGCTTCTTTTCCAGTTGCCTTGGATCCTCTGGATTCTGAGCTTGCCCTTAGCTTAGTAGAAAGCGGACCTCTTGAAAGTCATCTGCTAAGAAGGGAAGGCAGGAGCTTTCTTCAACTGCCCTCAGCAGTACCCACTGAACCTGAGAGGGAGCAAGTGAGCAGCAAGGAGCTCCTGTCCCTGGCAGGCACTCAGAGAGCTGGGGTGCCTCTTTGCATCCAGGTCCTCATGGGGCTGCAGCATAGCATGTGATGCCTCCTTCCCCTCCCAAGGAGTGCGGTCTAACAGCAGTTGCCCTCAGGACACCACAAATGTTCTCTGCTTATTGGCAAAATAGTTACAATGGAGCAAAGGGATTTAGCAGCTTAAATTTTAAAAAGTCATAATCTCCCTTCCAAAAAACCCTCAGCTGTTAAACCACTACAAGTAAAAGAACAGGAAACTCTGTTCCCTCTTGTATTCAGGAAACTGGATCATTTAAACATTTAATAAGTGTCTTTTTCTATACAGAAAATATCAACAGACAACCTTAAACAACTTAAAAATATTGTGCTATTCCTACTGAGAAGAGCAGGGCAGTCTTTCCAAATACGCAGAGTGAAAACAAGGTTCAAAAGAGGTAAGTTCCTCTTTTGCCCAAGGTCACACACCCAAATCTCTGACCCCAAAGACTACACTTCTCTTCCACTCTCATGTCTGGGCTCTCTAATCCCCCTTATCTGAACAGTTTTCCCTTCAGCCCACAGCTTAACATCACATGAAAACACAAGCATTTCCAGAGATGTGTTCTATAAGCAGTTTGGTCTATTAGGAAAAACCAAGCCTGTGACACCATTATCTACACATTGAAAAAGAACAATCTACATAAACTTATTTATTTTTAAGATTAAAGGTTGGGAAGCCTTCTAATTTTAATGAAATTCAATAATAAGGGGAAGCAATCTGATCAATCAAGAAAAAGAAAACACATACTTTTTGAATTAATTGTATATTATATATAGATGAAACTAAGAGTTAAATATACTAACATGTATACAATTTAACATACTAATATACATTTAAAGCATAAAAATAACTTCATATAACGCAACTAGATGTTCATCATTGCATTTTCAAATAATGTTTATGTCATTTCAATTTTAAAGCAAAATAGCCATTATTCTCTACTGATACTCTAAATGATAAATTTCAATAGCTCAGCCTTTTTGATAATTAAACAATAAAGTCCATTAGGCTTACATTTATTCAAAAAATTAATATCATAATTTAGTTTACCTGTTCCTGAGTGCAACGTATGAAGTAGTAGAAACTGCAGAAACCCAGCAAACATAATAACAGCAGCATTGGAATGGTTAAACAAATGCTACTGGCATCAAATCACTAAATTCCACCTAGCAATGGCAGCAGATCCACAACACAGTAAAAATATCCACCAAAATACAAATTTTTTTTTTAAATTCCTGTAGTCCTTGCATTCTAAATCAAATGCAAAAGAGCCTGCAGTGTCCAACATTATACAGTGGTGACACTAAACAAGGCCATAAGTACTGCTGTCATCAAAACAGATCTCTGCAGTGTACAGATTCTCATTGATTACAGCACTAATCTATAGCGCTCTGTGCTAAACTAAAGTGATTCTCCAGTATAGCAAACACAAAAGTCCACCATCCCCAAGATTAACCATTTCCTAAAACAAGGCAGACACTGCTACCTTCCTGAAGGCAGAGAGATGAAATGCTCTGGTCCCTTAAAGCTAGCACAGGAGAAAAGACTCAGGCAGAAGCTCGGCAGCTCCTCCTGCTATTCCCCCGACCCATGGCAATTTACTACAATATCCATGGGTTAATATGACAAAGTTGAGCAGACCCTTGTTCACTTGTGAACCCCAGAAAACTCACCTCAAGTGATTTGGTCCCATTATCAATCACTGCAGTGTTTCTGCCAAGCCCTATGTAAGAGATCCTTTCCTCTGCAGTTTGCCTAACTGAGGAATCTCACTCAGCTCAATGGCATAACCGGCACTGGGAAGCATAGACCAGAAGTACACCAGTGATTATGGGGAACTTGGGCTATTCTTGTGGGCCAGCCTATTGCTAAAGGTGGCTCATGCCCAGGAGGCAAAAGAACAGCCTCAAATAGGTTTTGCAAGTGAGATAGGGGAGTGCCTCATATTTCTGATACTTTTAAAGATATGTGTCTTTGATGCTTATACATGCATAATTCATAAGACAATAGATTTTTCACCAAGAGGTAGGATAAGCATCCTGGCTCTAGGTCACCTTCATTTACTCTATCCACCTCTCTTGTATACAAAACAGTAGCAACAGCTACAGCAAAATCAATTGATTTGAAATTTTATTTTGCCAATTACATTTTACTGTGGCAAATCATTCAGCTTCCAGAAACAGCAATGAACAACGATATACTTCTCTTACCTACTATGGATTATTTACTGAGTAGAAGTAGACTACTTTTAGTTTGTTTAGGAAAATGAACTAATCAAATGATAAGAAGTGAGAATTAGGAACATTATTTCATTAATTTAAAATAAATGGACTATGTTTACTTAAATTATAAGTGCTTATCAAAAATAATTATCTGATAAGGAAAAAAAATTAATACAAAACCATGGATCATTGCATAATCACAAAAGATAGTGCTAATATCATCTCAAGCAAACAGACCAATTTAAACATTCTTCTCCATTTAGAATCTTTACTTTGTTTTTCTTTCCCCAAACTTCCAACTATGCTTTAACTAGCATCAGTCAAAAATTGACCAAACCCTTACTGGGAAAAGAGCGAAAGAAATATAAATCAAAGACTTATTATGTGCCAAATATTGTACTAAGTCTATTAATTTTATTTAATTCATTTATTTCTCATAGGCATATGGCAAAATTGATATTACTTACTGCATGTGACAGATGAGGCTCAGAAAAGCTAATTAAGTAGCAGAGTGTATTTACTCATATGGTTTGTAAGTAACAGAGGTGGGAATTGAACTTGGCTTTATCTGATTCTAAAGCCCATGCATGAGCTTTGCACTACACCATAGTAATTACTGTAATTATTTTTGTGGTTAACCCCAAAGTTGTGCCAGTTTTTGTTAATATGTTGTTGGTGGGGAAAACTGGTGGTTCAAGATGGGCCTACAACCATCTCCTTTTGTCCTCTGCATTTGGAGTCAGTGAGGATTTTCCAGAGCAGATAACGGAGCTGAGGTCCTATACTTGCCAAACTGGAGTTTCTTCCATAATGGTACTGTCATAGAAGACACACAAATGGCATAGTCTAAAAATAGGCCCACTGAACCACTACATACAGAAGAAAATGAAAGGAGAGTCAAACTTTCCAAAACCTATTTATATTGCTCCCCTTGTTGAAACAACTACCACATAATCCATGGATTTTTTTATTATTTATATATGAGAGTGGGGATGCATTACAATTCTTACTACACATATAGAGCACAATTTTTCATATCTCTGGTTGTATACAAAATATATTCACACCAACTCATGTCTTCATACATGTATTTTGGATAATAATGATCATCACATTCCACCATCATTTGTAACCCCATGCTCCCTCCCTTCTCCTCCAACTCCTCTGCCCTATCTAGAGTTCATCTATTCCTCCCATGCTCCCGCTCCCTATCCCACTATGAATCAGCTTCCTTATATCAAAGAAAAAATTCAGCACTTTTTTTTTTTGATGCAGGCTCAAGGCAACTGAATTAAAACATTCCAAACACTGTATGTGGCTATTCTGCCTGAGCATTCAGAAACTTTCATATTTTTCCTCTCCTACATTTTTTTCTTATTTATCACCTGGCATAGGCCAATTTTAAATTATGAAATCAGTTTGAATGCTATTAATCTAATGTTTATCCCCCATTCCATCTCATAAGTTTACGCTAATTTGTTATAATTACCTTGTGTTCCCTAAAGTGTCTTGACATAAGGAAATGTATTAAATGATAACAAACTACCTTTCTAACAGAAGATTCTTAATAAGCGAAGCAAGGTCTCTGAAATGGTATTCACAGTTTTCAAAATAACATAATAAGAACAAAGAATCAATATTAGAATATGCTATTGTTAGTCTTATTCTAAAGCATTATTTCACTCATTGCTAAATACCATGTACTATAAGATCTCATGCAGTCACAAATATCTGTCCTTGAAGCCATCATCAACATATGAGTAGGAGAAAATCTTCTATTTTCATTTTATCAGTTCAGAAACTTATATTAACAAAATTTATTATTTAAAATATTTCTAATTTAAAACAACTCTGTCCATGTTGGGCCCCATGTGCCCCTCTGGACTGTGTGCCCACAGTCACTTGGCTGTGACTCTACAGCCACTCCAAAACCAGCAGACTAATTTCCTATGGGAAAGAACACATAAAAACTCACAACAACTGCAATTTTGAGTTTGCTTCACATGTGCTATTTGACCTTGTGGCACTATAGTTTAGTTTGAGGCCTGTGTTTGTTAAGATTCAGTTCTTTCATGGGAATGCAGGATCCTTTACTTTAAAAAACTGACACAAACTTCCTATTTTTTAATTGATTTATATAAAAAAAAAGACTCCAAGGTGTCATATGTTTTCCATTCTTTGTACTGGCATGAGATAGTCTGGTAAGGAATATACTGACTACCAAAAAAAAATAAATACACATGCACAATTAA
The DNA here is from genome assembly GCF_021218885.2 of Marmota monax. Lineage (NCBI taxonomy): Eukaryota > Metazoa > Chordata > Mammalia > Rodentia > Sciuridae > Marmota > Marmota monax. Next base: position 5,211,295 of record NW_026692434.1, on the reverse strand, counting down.
GAAACTTATTTTTGTTTTTCTTAAAACTCTTTCTTGACTATTACATAATCATAAATATGATTAATCATTTTACAATCTTCAGGGCTATATTGTAAACTCTATAATCTCATTGTGGAGAAACACTAAAGATGAAGCTGGAAACCTGAAACTCTGTTCTATTAATAAAATAAAACAAAATCACTCTACACTTGGCGCAAAGAATGGAAATAGTTAGAATAGAAGTACAGATATAATGGGAGTCTTAAGTATAGATTTGGATATAATTGTAAAGAAAAATGAAGCAGGATTACCATTCCCCCAAACTCATTAGCGGTTGCTTACCGGCACCTGCTCGATGGGCCTTGATTGTTCCCACTTCAGAATCAATAGAACTCACTTCTTTCCACCCTTCTGAAGAGACAGGTATCCCAGGTGCACACATTACAGCAACCTTGCAAAGAAATCCAGCCTGAGAATTTTCAGCTTTGCAGTTTAAACCACTCTCTGCTGCTCAAGATCTTATCTAAGAAGAGTGTAAAGTGCCTTCTCCATCACTCCGCTTATATCATTGAACAACAGAAGCAGCAGAAAATGGAAACTGAAAGAAAGCATTGGTGTAAGCATAAGAAAGTCTCCTTGCATGACTGACTCAGGTCATTGCAGGCACTGTGCAGTTACCAGAAGGACTGCTTGGAGAAAACACCATACACAAGCCTCAGTGGGCCTGGTGGTGTGAAAACTGGTAGCATTTACTGAGGAGAAGCATATTGGCATCTCTGTTGGGTTTTAACCAGATCCACAGGATTCAGGAAATAAGCTCTGTGCCAGATGACACTATGCTCCTAGCCATTCCTTCTGTTTACTTATCTCCCAAATTACTCTAACTAGTGTCCTTTTTCCCGCTGTGAGCTTATTTGTGAAGAAGGCTAAATAAAGGATTTTTATGACAATGAAATGGCCTATCGCCCATAGGACAATTTCTGGAAACATAATTCTTCTGCTTTTGTTCAGTACTATTAAAGTTAATTAATTGGGTTCATTTCTTCTTATTATATCTTTCATTTGTGAAGAAAACCACTGCTTTGATTCTTCCTGAAAAAATATGTGAAATTAGGCGGCCTTTGTACCTATCACATGTTCTTTATATAGTGTTTTTTTTTCTAATGCTTAATAACACTTTTAACAAATGTTCCCTCTTCCTATTGCAGTATTTCCCAATCAGAGGCAAATGTTCTTTTACTATATTGGCCTGGGAGTTTTCCCTACTATATATGACATGGTGCAACATTTCCAGAATATGAAGATCTGAACCTTCAGATAAATGGTATGCATATTCTTACCCCATGAAAAAAGGAAATATATTTTGTCTTTTTCTCTACCATAACTGTAATCTTTTCAATAAAATAGGTACATGTGATTTAATTTAACTATGTTTCTCTGTAGGTAATTATAATTTTTTTGGATTTTAATATAGAGAATAGTATAGTAAAAATACTACAATAACATTGCATTTGAATACATTTCATACTTCTAGAAGCATGTTCATGTGCTTCAAAACAAATGTGTGAGGAACCAAGAAGGAGAGCATTAACAAGAGAATCAACCACTTATAGAAAGAGACATTAAGTACATACCAGACTGTTTTGTCTCCAATACAGAACTAATTAGTGATTAAGCATAGCCTTTTACTTCATCACATTTTATGTTTAAATTAAACTTTAATTCTAATATGAGAGCCTTAAAATACACATAGACCTATTACAGTCAAATACTGTTACTATTTTCTTTCTTTCTTTTTTTGTGGGGGTTGGATGGAAGAACAGAGCTAGGAATTGAACACAGGGTGACCTGCACACTGGGCAAGATCTCTACTACTGAACCACATTCCCAAGCCTCCAAATCCTTATACTTTTAATGCTGAAATACTAATATATTTTAAAAGTTCATCTTTTAAATCTCCATAGTCCTAGTAATCACATATGCAAAGAATTCTGATTTCCAAATCACAAATTTCCTTCAAGTACATTTTGAATTAATTAACAATACTGCACTAATTTTCTAAATTCCATATACCAACATATTAGGAAATCAGTGCTGAAGCACTCTACAGTAAATGTATATATTATTTCTCAACTGTCCTCAAGTACTTTAAAAAGTTGAAAACATTTTTACTCATGTATAGCTGACTCATTCCTGCAATGTCTTCTTCTGATAACAAACATAACTTGTAAAGGGGAAAAATACTTTCATACAGGCATAAGAAAGAACATGCCTACATAATACACCATTGATGGAATGTAAATCCAGAATCTGATTATTTTATGGAGCTACAGAATGAAAACTGCTCAGATAGAAATAACATACTGCTATTGTATTGACTGAGTTTATCTGTTTGTGCACCCTGCTGTATTGTATTACTGTACTGGCACTTACGAATTAACGGCAGGACAAACTCTAGCAGAAGACTGTAAAGATATTATCTTTTAGTCTGCACATGTGTAAACCACAGATATCTTAGTAATATCAAGATTATTAATTTTTAGAACCATAACCAGTGACAGAAAACAATATCTATGAAAAGGTAGGACACAAAAAGCAAATTCAGGGCCAAGGTATCTCCTCTGAAATATTTCATTGACTATACCCAATACACCCAGATTTTTTTTCACTGTTTTGCACTCCACCAGAGGTCTTTAAAAGAGAGTCCTACATTGAACATTATTCTGTTATTCTTTTTAAATATGCACATACGCATTAGTAATTTCTTTCATCTAGTCAAAATTCTGAACATTGAATGTATTAAGCACTCAAGTAAAGAGAAGAAATATCTAGACTAGGTATTTGATTGAAATTTTAAATGCTATATTTATTTCCATATTACAGATGGAAAAAACTGAGGCTTTAGATGTAATAAGTGACAAGTCAGTAGCACAGCCAGAATTTGAATTCAACAAACCCAATAATAACCTAAACTGACAATGCTTTAGATCACCACTTCCTTAAATCTGAAAAGAAAATTTTACCTCTCATACAGGACAGTCCTCATGGTGGTTTATGATTAAAGCAATGAATCTGCCCCGAGTAAAATACAGTATGTTGCTGACATATAGCCTTCAGGAAACTTCAGTGTAGTTAGCTCTGCCATACCTTGACCTCAAGAACTCCAGTTTATGAAGTTTTTAGTGGATGGTTTAAGATGAAATGGCCCCTAAACAAATGTATTCAGAACAGCTGCGTATTTTATATTTTCCAGAAAAACCATACTGCACATTACCATTAAAGATGTGAGAAATCCTGCCTTAACAATGTTATTAACCAGAGTGAGCACTGGCAAACCTTATTTTAGCACAGAAGCCTACATTTGGTAAGACTTATTAAACTTATTATTGCTTTAAATTAATTCTAGTTGGAGAAATGCTTGCATCATCAATATTATTTTTGGATTTGTTAATGTCCCAAATAGCAAAGAAGAGAAGGAAATATTGGATCTCATTTAAGACTTAGAATTGATGCTCAGGACCACACTGTTTCTTTGGGTAACTGCTGTAACAGGAGACACTGGTCCATGTCCTCCTCTGTCACGAGCTATCTGTGATTCTGCTACCACAAAGCAGAAGCTCAGATATCTCCTTCCTGACTCACATGGATATGCTGCTGTATCAAGGTGTTCCATTTATTCAACTATACATAATCACACCAAGGCAACTGTCCTGAAAGATTCTAAGCTACAGTGAAACAAATATATTTTTTAAAAAAGCAAAGCTTAACTGACATATATTACAGGCAGTTCTAATTGTATATCTCTAAACCCAGGATAAATCAACATTCAAACTACAATTTTGTAGAATAACAATAGCATGATAGAAGGCAAGGTTATTCTGAAAAAGTGAGGTTGAATAAAATATTAGGACTTGGGTAATTACTTTATTTAGTTCAATTTTTCCAAGTATTGAGGCTAAATTCATATTTGCAGTTTCCTAAATCAGAAGTCTCGAACTTAATTTTAATAGGACTTATAAGTTTCCAACAATGCTGCTTTGGATACTAGGAGCAACTCAGACTATAAAATGTCTAGCTAGAAAAATTCTGAAAAGTAAAGAAGATTCAAAGTAATTGATATTATCAAGAAGCTCTGGATCCCAGATAACTCTGAAATTTGAATGAACTTATAAATATGTGAATTGTTTTCAAGTTGTACTAATAACACCATTTATAATATACATGAATATGAATAATTATGAGTTCTTCTTTGTTTCACAGTGTGTTAGAGGACAAGCATGTTTGAAAGAAATCTTCAAGAATTGTTCAGTACAATTTGCCTCAATTTATATTGTCTTCCAAGCTAAGAAGTCCTAGGGTTTCCAGAACCCGACCCAACCACATAGGGAAATTGAAGTGAGAATAGGAAATACATCAAAATATCAGATAGCAACAGAATATCTCCCAGGAAGTACCTTTTTAGGGAACTACTAGGAAAATATATCTCAATAAAAAGGGAGATCAAGAAAAGAGAAAAGGCAAGTTGCTAGTATATTTACTTTAAAACCTGGCAATCCTTACATGGACTGTGTCTTCAACTTAAGCTCTCAACTGATCCTAAATATTTCCTATAGGAGACCTGGCAAAATAATATTTAAATTGAGTACTTTTCATGATGATGAGATACTTTAAGAATAGTTGGAAATTGACCATGACAGCCTAAAGCCAGGTACAAATGTAGCTATTACTGACTGTCTTACTCTCCAAAAGATAGAAACCATGTCAAAAGATAAAGGAATCCAATAGACAAATCCCAAATATTGATCTCCGAGCACCATTTCTTAGCATTTGCTCATTTTTGTAACTTAACTAATTGATTCTAGGGTAATGGGAAAGGTTTTGACCTTAGATCTTGATAGGAAAGGTATTATAGAATGAAGTATCACTGACCAAAGACCAAATGGTAAGAATTTAAAAATATGAAGAAGAGTGTGGCTGTGGCCTTGTACATACAGGGCAAGCTCTGTCTTTTGGTGGCCAGTACTTAGGGCCGTTGTTGATGACTTATGTTTATAACCCCAGCTAAGCCAGAAGGGTGGAAGGAGGACCTCCCTGAATAGATGAAGATTATATGGGTGGAGATTATAGTACAAACCCTACGAGGTCTGGACCTCCTGGAAACCCCTCTGATTTGGTGTGGATGTCTTCTCACAGTCCCTGGAGTACATATATGGTTGTGTTCAGAGAATACATTGCTAGGTAGATGGATGTACAAGAGGCTACAGCAGCCATGACTGAGGCAGGAGGATCTGAGGACCGCTGGCACATAGAAACTTAAAAAGAATTTGTTAAAGTCAGACAGAAAGACCTGGAACTGCTGACAAATGAAGCAAAGCAAATATGGGATTTCTCGCCCAGAATATCAAATGAGAAGTTACTGGAAAGCTTCCAGAAATTAAATATTGTAGGAAAAACCCTAAAAAGAAAAGAGCAAGAGTAAGAACAGCTGAAACCAGATTGCGAGAACTTCAAAACTTGCCCAGAAACCATGCAGGCCAATAGTACCAGAGATAAGAAGATCTCTCTTTGGCAGTAGCTGAAGAGAGCAAAAGCAGCAGCTCCTAAAGCAGGCAGAACATTAACCAAAAATGGGAGTGGGCCCTGCATCCTCCTGTGGGTTGTCTCCAACAGCAAGGAAAGTGTCTAAGTCATTCTGGGAAGAGACAAACCTTTGAAGTTTTTCAACATTACCAGTCAAGTAATAGAGAGTTTTGTAAAGTTATTGCATAGGGATATCAAAGAGCTTGATTCTGATGAAAATCAGCTTTTTTTTTTTTTTTGCTTTGGATGGTAAAGCAATAAATGTTACCATAGCATGATAGAGAATTCTTCCTTAATTCAAGTCTGGTGCTCTTGAACACCATGTTGTAGTTTGGGAAAATTAGAAACCAGGAAAAGGCACCAAAGTCAGAGGGTTAATGTTGATGTCCCCTACAATGGGTCAATTTTAAAGGTTTAAAATATATCAGCAAAAGCCCAGGACTCATTCCTTTGTTTTGATGACTTTCCAAGTGATTCAGATACAGAGGTATAGCTTCATGTATTACGGCCAAGTCTTCTCCAAGTCAGCCTCTGAATTCTGCAGCTCCCAACCCATATGACACATGTTGGTGATATCCAAGAACCACAATCCCACCTGCAGATCTTGGCCCAGAAGCTCCTACAAGACCCTCATTCTTTGGAACATGATGTGAACATGCACTGGGCCACCAAGGATTTAGTGGAAATGCCAAGAATCCCTTCCTCTCCCTAGATCCTTTGCTTAGTTTTCCCAAAACATCACAGTATACCATCTATTAGAGATGGAAAAATGTGACTTGTTAAAGATAGATGTGAGTTAAATTATATCCCACACCACTTCCTTTGAGAAATGACAGTACTTGTGGGTGATTAGTTAATCTTGCCAAAGAGGAGGTCCAAAAAGAATCCATGCTTCATATGTATGCCACCTGGAATATGGCTTTCTTAGAACAGCTTCTTTCTGCACATGACCCATAAAAATGGGAGATTTAATAACCATATACCTTATTGGTCTGCATTTTCCTAAGATACATTTCAGAAGAAATCAGAAGAAAAAAAATACAAAAGAGAAAATAAAGAATATATGTTATCTTACCATTCAATATATTTGTATATAAAATTTTGATATACATCCTATTGGTTCTTTCTCTATGCACCTATATAAACATTCTTCAAAAACACCATGTAGTAAAAACATAGAATTAGCCATGCCTGGCTCCCAAATATCCCGATTATATTTTGTAAATAAATATAAGAATACAAAACAGAACTTTTATAACTATGAAATTTTGCTTAATCAGCGTCATTTCACCATTATCACATTGCTGTAAACTAAGCAGGCTTCCCAATTTTTATATTATGAACACTGTTTTATAATAAGAAATATTTTTTCATATAATCATGAAGTGTCTATTCTTCCATGGTACCCTTTGCAATATAATCACATTTTAGAAACCAAACACAAACAAGTCAGTTAGAGGTGAGACTTGTAGCTATTAAATACATTTGAGAGTTGACTCATTTGCACTTCAAACAAGTTCTTACTTGGTTTTAATTCCAAACATCAGATTTGCTAGAGTTTGAGCAATGCCCATCAGCTTCCTGATTCATTAAGAAATACAAGGTCTCTGATGCTTAATTTATCTCATGTCTTCCCAAAGGTCCTTAATCTGTAACCTGACTCATGGTTTCCCACAAGAATAGTTCTCTTTGTGGCCCCTATACATAATGTAAAATTCCTACTCTTTGGGGTATCATACTAATTGAATTTTAATTTCTTTCCTTTCTAATCACTCAGCTACTGGTTGGTTATCCCTAAATTGTTTTGTTTTTCACCATTATTATTGATGTTACTTCTAATGGTTTCTTTCTTTCCTAAACCTAAGGACAATTCTCTTTCATTTCATGCTGTAGAGTTTCCTATGGATAATTAAAATTTTTTCACTTTCATTAAAATGTACACTAAGTTAATGTCTAGTGGTAGAAATATTATAATCCTTTCTTTATAATTCAAATAATTAATGTCTAAAGTTAATTCAAATAAAAAAGTAAACATTCTGAGAGTAGAAAATGGGCTGTAATTACACAAAAATCAAAATAAATAATATCTTGTCACTCAATGAACAGGTATATTGACTGAGTATTTTTTTCAAATTCATGCTTAAGGGATACACCAAGAACTGGAAGACAGAAAAACTATGCTTTTCAAATGTAGCTGTCCTCAATAGCATTTTTGTATACATCTTATTTTCCTATTCAAAAATGTAATTTATTAGTTTATAAAAGAAATATTCAATGGTGTGCTGGATCCAGAAACTATATTTCTATGCATCTATCTGTAAATTGTCACCTTGGTAAGTAGATTTCAACAACTATATTTCTATGGAAAATTAAACAAGTACATTGGAATATATAAAACAAAATAAAATGTAGAAATATGCATTTTCCATTAAGTATATAATCAATTCCCTTCAGGAAAATAAAAACTTACAAAAAATAAAAATTATACTAAACCAATATTAGATAGCTCAAGAGAACAATGGAGGAAAAAGTGAAATTTAAATCATGGGTACAGGTGAAGGGTTTTTATAAGACAGAATATAATAGAGATGGAAAAGTGTATAAGGTGAAAGAATGAATACTGATCAGAAAGAGCAGAATGCCAGAGAGGTTGGTCTTTGGAGACAGGTTGGAGCTGCACTGTGAAGACCAAAGCACTGCCATTAACGGATTTTGTTCAGTGTGCAATGACCCACTGTACAGGGGTTCTACTGCCACCAACTGGAATGACAGTGTAAAGGCAGTCAATAAAAACTACCATGTATAATCCTCTAGACCCTGGAGAGTGATTTCCCAATTATTATCCCAATATAAAAGTTACTTTTAGTTTCTGTTGCAAATATTTGCAAGGTAGGTTTTTCTGTTCTTTAATCCCTCCCTCATTTATAGATTCCCAAGCACCACAGGTTAATCCTGGGCAGAATTCACACTTAGTCTGTTAGAAAATGAATTCAAAGTACCTGGGTTGAAGTTATAAAATACAGATGGATTCATATAACTCTTTATTTTACACCCAAACAGAAGTTGGGTAATTTTGGATCCTATTTCCATCCTAATGTGTCCCTAATAATATGCAACTTTTTAATGTGAAGCTCATATTTATGATAACAAAATAAAAATTCTCATGGAAGAATCAGCTCTTCATAATTATTACTTTCAGTTCTGAAATAATGAAACTTGAGGCTTTGAGAGGTTCAGTAAGATGCTCAAAGTGTTTATAGTCTCTGAATATGCTAAAGCTGTCCTGCACATCAAACCCTCTTCATAAAGTAACTACTGAAGAAGATTCTTCAAGGTATTATATATCTCATAGATAAACAAAAACTGAAATAAATACCAAATACCAGTATTTGTCATGTATGTATACAAACATGTATAGTCCTTAGTCTCTTTCTCCCCATGAGTATTATCAGGCATTTAACTATATTCTCTTCCAAACTCACTTATCAAAATCTTCACCTCCATTATCTCAGAATGTAACTATATTTTAAAAGTAGTGATTAAATGAGCAGAAACCAACTCAGTCACAAGGGTCTAGGGACATGGATATAATCATCAGTATGAGGTACAAATCTGGGACCATATCTCAGGAATCTATAAGAAGCTAGATTTCTAAGACTGGCCCCAGGCTGAAGACAGAACAAGTATCTGGACCAACTGACTAAAAACTATTTATCAGAGTGTTTATTTGGTGCTGAGCACAATGATTCCCAAGTTCTTCCAGCTGCAAAATAAAGGGGCTTCGAGGCAGGGAAAAAAGCAGATCTTAACATCCATAACATTTCCTTCTGTTCAGTAGTGTGTGAAAAGATTATTGTTTGCTTGCAAAGTCTTTCCCAGGTCTGAAATTCCATTATTCTGTTAAATTGAACCAAAAGTAAGGACAACCTTTTCATTCACTAGATAAAATGGGTCAAAAACACTGCAGTATGATTCTGCATTTTAAAAGGATACTAAAGAAAAACTTACTGAGATAAAATAGGTGACACTGAAATCTTCAATATCAAATATTTTTCTAAATGGACTTGGAAGCATAAATGTTTCCCCTTAAAATAACCTTTAGTTACACATCTTCTTAAATGTACTATATTAAAATGGTAAGCATATATTACATGTAAAATCTGCATAATTATTTTTGAAAATGTAGCCCAGATGTTAATTTAGTTTTTTTTTTTCTGAATCAAGAGTAAGAATTTTTTTTTCAGATGGAACTAAATGACTAATAGTTCTAGCTACGGACTAATTTGGAAGAAATATTATTGGGCATAATCATGTTAGATTTACAAATTTAGCATCTCTCCTTTTTTAGAACTTCTTTTTAGTCATAATTTTAAAATCAAGGATTTTTTTGGTCATTTATGTATTAGGCAGAAAATGACAATGCAAATCTAGCCTTTCACCATAATTATTTCCAATATTTTCTTAATGCATATTATTAGAAATTAGGAATCATAAATTAGCTTCTTATCTCAGAGCACACACACATATACACACACACTGTCAATTTATTCTCTCAATTTCTTCCCAAGATTTAAATTGCCCAGATTTAAAAAGCTAATGTCCATTCCACACCTACTGTAAGATAGTTCTCCATCTGTCTCTCTATAACATTTAAACAAAAGCATCAAACACCTGAAATCATGTGTCTCATTTGTAGGAATAATTAAATTCATCTTTCCCTCAGTAATGCCAGACAGTAGCCTCCTCATTTATGCATGCCTATTCGATCCCTGTCATTTGTAATACCCAAAAAAATCAGGCCTCTGTTGGGCATTAGTGCTAAATGTCAACCTGTCCCACTGTCCAATTGCTGTTCTATAGTAATCTTTTCCGTCTGCTTCGATTAGTAGGGCAAATTAAAGAGGAGATTAGGGAAAGCACTTGGTTGAAGGATAAGAGGTGGAGGTAGTAGAATCAAAAATTGTTTATATCAGCCTGTGTGGGAAAGTGGCTAAGGCAGAAGTGGACAAAAGAGATGAGGTGGGTTCTAATGAGAGAACTACTAAGGGGAGGCACTGTGTTCTACTCAACAGATTTCCAAAGTCAGGTAACAGCCCTGATGAATGATTAACGTATATATAAATAGAAATTAATGATAGATTAATATAAAAAAAGGAGCCAATGCTGTTACATCTACATGTAGACCCACTGCTGTTTGGAGATTCCAACTGTTAAAATGTCAATTATATAATACCTCAGAAAGCACAAAATTGGTTACTTGCAAATTAACATAAGGGGTATTAAACAGAATTTTGGTAATTTTATATTTTAATGGATATCAAATTAACTCACATATATGATTAAAAAAATAAAATGAGGCTCTACAATCATAAATGCCTACAGTAATTCATTTACTTTTATGTTCACTCTACCCACACTATCAATTCCACATCTCAACATTTTTTAAAGTATTTATTTTATTTGTTTTTCCAGTGAAAAACACTCGGATTTGTCTCTGTATGTTGTCTCTTTTATTTGGGATATTATCTGTTGGTTTCTAATTTTAAGGTATTATTTGTGGCTAAAAATCACTAAAGACAAAACATTAGCTCAGTTGATTTACATCATTTTGCCTTCAAAATCCAATGAGTGAGCTCTATCTCCAGCCCTTTTTATCTTTATACAATCCTTTATTTACATATACTTCACAGTATATTTCTTGCCTTAGAATTTTTTAATTCTTCAATAACTTAGATGAGGCTTACCAATACCAACACTTTTCCCCTCTTCAAAGCCCTTCCATTCCCACATCTATAGATTTTATCTTTATTTTGTCATGGACACAATATTTGTATTCTATTGTGCAAATAAGTGTTACGTGTCCTGTGTAGAAGAGAGTTCATACTTACCCTTGAAAAACCAAAGATCAACTTTCATATACTTCCACTTTTTAATTTTTATTATACTACCATTACATGGAATACTTTAGAATCAAGTAAAACCAATGATAAACAAAGATAAAGTTTCCTTTTTTACAGATGCACTACAGTGTTCCTGTTCACTCAGAGGGAACTGAATCTAGGTTACTAGTTATGCTGGCTATTACCAGTTATTTGAAACAATTCCATATTTTTGTTTGCTTTATATTTGGGCAATGATTTTCTGTAACATTTTAATTTTTCTCAATTTTAAATTAGTCATTTTTATTGTTAAAAGAAGACATAGCCTTCCCTTACCAAATCAATGGTGTCATGTAACTCTTTAGTCATCGGACATTTTTTGGAACCAGTGATTTTCGTCTCAATGAAGAGTTTCTGCGGGAGTCTCCTAGAAATGACCTCCAGTTTAAATGCGAGCAGACTGCTTTCTGCATACAAGGTCATCCAGGCATTTCTTTGCACTGGATTCCTGGGTTAGTTCCACTATTTCTTAATTCTTATTTGTTTCAATTACTTGATTATTACCATTAGTTTTCTGAGTACATATATCCTTAAGTAATTTCCTCAGAAGGAAATTGAGGAGTAGGTTTTCTGAGAACTTGGAGGTGGACTGATGGCTTTGATTTGTATAGAACTGTAATTTCAATGTTATTTGGCTCAGAACTTTCAAACCATTGATTAATTGCAGTCTAGAATTCACAGAGGATGACAAGAGCAAAGGTAATTTAACTATTTTTTTTTCCTATGAGCTGGCTTATAGAAATCTCCAAAGGTTTAGACTTTCTTCTTTATCCTTTCTCTCTTCAATGGTCTGGAGTTCTTATGTTTAACAATTATGACATTTGCATTTATTCTCTGAGCCTTCCAAGGGTTATAAAGACTTCCTCATGACTAATTTATTTTTCTGTTTCTTTTTATTTTACTTTGTTATATATGACAACAGAATGCATTACAATTCATATTATACATATAGAGCACAATTTTTCATATCTCTAGTTGTACACGGAGTCACATGTCACATCCTTCTTGTCTCATACATGTACTTGTATGTACATGTAATGATGACCATTGCATTCCACCATCTTTCCTATGCCACCTCCATTCCCACCCTCCCCTTTTCCACTTTGCCCTATCTAGAATTCATTTAATCCTCCCTTCCCCCTTCCCCACCCCCACCACAGCATATTATGGATCAGCATCCTTAAATCAGAAAAATCATTTAGCATTTGTTTTTTTGGGATTGGCTACCATTATATTCTCCAGCTCCACCCGATTACCTGCAAATACCATGATTTTTTCCTTTTTAATGGTGACTAATTTTCCATAAGTATATATACCACATTTTCTTTATCCATTCATCTACTGAAGGGCATCTAGGTTGGTTCCATAGTTTAGCTATTGTGAATTGTGCTGCTATAAACATTGATGTGGCTGTGTACCTGTAGTATGCTGTTTTTAAGTCCTTTGAGTTTAGACGAGGAGTGGAATAGGTGGGTCAAATGGTGATTCCATTCCCAGTTTTCCAAGAATTCTCCATACTGCTTTCCAGATTGACTACACCAATTTGCAATCCCACCAGCAACGTATGAGTGTGCCTTTTCCCCCACATCCTTGCCAACACTTCTTGTTGTTTGTAGTCATAATAGCTGCCATTCTGACTGGAGTGAGATGAAATAGTAGAGTATTTTTGATTTGCATCTCTCTAATTGCTAGAGATGTTGAACATTTTTTCATATATTTGGTAATTCATTATATATCCTCTTCTGAAAAGTGTCTGTTCAGTTCCTTGGCCCATTTATTGATTGGGTTGTCTTTTTTTGTGTGTGTTAAGATTTTTGAGTTCTTCATATGTTCTAGAGATTAGTGCTCTATCTGACATGCCTGTGGTAAGAATTTGTTCCCAATTTGTAGGCTCTCTATTCACCTCACTGATTATTTCTTTTGCCGAGAGGAAGCTTTTTAGTTTGAATCCATTCCATATATTTATTCTTGATATTAATTGTTACAATATGGGAGTCTTATTAGGGAATTTGGGGCCGAATCCAACATAATGGAGATTTGAGCCTACTTTTTCTTCTAATAGACGCAGTTTCTCTGGTTTAATTCCTAAGTCATTGATCCAGTTTGAGTTGAGTTTTGTGCATGGTGAGAGATAGGGGTTTAATTTCATTTTGTCACATATGGATTTCCAGTTTTCCCAGCACCATTTGTTGAAGAAGCTATCTTTTCTCCAATGTACGTTTTTGGCACCTCTGTCAAATATAAGATAACTGCAATTATGTGGATTAGTCTCTGTGTCCTCTATTCTGTACCATTGGTCTACCAGTCTGTTTTGGTGCCAAAACATGCTGGTTTTGTTACTATTACTCTGTAGTATAGTTTAAGGTCTGGTATAGTGATGCCACCTGCTTCACTCTTCTTGCTAAGGATTGTTTGAGCTATTCTGGATCTCATATTTTTCCAAATGAATTTCATGATTTCTTTTTCTATTTCTATGAGGAACATCATTGGGATTTTAACTGGAATTGCATTAAATCTGTATGGTGCTTTGGTAGTGTGGTCATTTTGTTAATATTAATTCTGCCTATCAAAGAACAAGGTAGATCTTTCCATCTTCTAAGGTCTTCTTTAATTTCTTTCTTTAGCATTCTATAGTTTTCATCATAGAGGTCTTTCACCTCTTTCATTAAGTTGATTCCCAAGTTTTTTCTTTTTTTAATGCTATTGTAAATGAGGGTAGTTTTCCTCATTTCCTATTCAGAGGATTTGTCACTGATATTCAGAAATGCCTTTGATTTATGAGTGTTGATTTTGTATCCTTCTACTTTGCTGAATTCATTTACTAGTTCTAGAAGTTTTCTGGTAGACTTTTTTGGGTTTTTGAGGTATAGAATAATATCATCTGAAAATAGTACTAATTTGAGTTCTTCTTTACCTATCCGTATCCCTTTAATTTCTCTCATCTGTCTAATTGCTCTGGCCAGTATTTCAAGAACTATGTTAAACAGAAATGGTGAAAGAGGACATCCCTGTCTTGTTCCATTTTTAGAAGGAATGCTTTCAATTTTTCTCCATTTAGAATGATGTTGGCCTTGAGCTTAGCATAGAAAGCCTTTATGATGTTGAGATATGTTCCTGTTATCCTTAGTTTTTCTAGTGTTTTGAACATTAAGGGGTGCTCTGTTTTGTAGAATGCTTTTTATTTTTCTGCATTTATTGAGATTGATGTGATGATTACATTTATTGATTTCCGTATGTTGTACCAACCTTGCATCCCTGGCATGAACCCCAGTTGATCATGGTGTACTATCTTTTTGATATATTTTTGCATTCAATTTGCCAGAATTTTATTGAGAATTTTTGTATCTATGTTCATTAGAGATATTTGCCAGAAGTTTTCTTTTCTTTTTCTTTTTTTCTTTTTTCTTTTTTTTGATGTGTCTTTGACTGGTTTTGGAATGGTGATATTATTGGCCTCGTAGAATAAGTTTGGAAGTGCTCCCTATTTTTCTTTTACTGAAATAAATTGAAGAGTATTGGTATTAGTTCTTCTTTAAAGGTCTTGTAGAACTCAGCTGTGTATCCATTCGATCCTGGAGTTTTCTTGGTTGGTAGGCTTCTGATGGTGTTTTCTATTTCGTCACTTGAAATTGATCTGTTTAAATTGTGTATATCATCCAGTTCAATTTGGGCAAATCATATGACTCTAGAAATTTGTTGATGCCTTCAAAATTTTCTATTTTACTGGAGTAGCAGTTTCCAAAATAATTTCTAATTATCTTCTGTATTTCTGTAGTGTCTCTTTTCATATTTCCTTTTTCACCCATATGTTAGTAATATGAGTTTTCTCTCCCCTTTGTTAGCATGGCTAAGGGTCTGTCAATTTTATTTATTTTTTCAAATAACCAACTTTTTTGTTTTGTCAATATTTTCAATTGTTTCTTTTGTTTCAGTTTCATCGATTTCAGCTCTGATTTTAATTATTTCCTTTCTTCCACTGCTTTTGGTGTAAATTCGTTCTTTTTTTTTTCCTAGGGCTTTGAGATGTAATGTTAAGTCATTTATTTGCTGACTTTTTCTTCTTTTAAGGAATGAACTACATGCAATGAACTTTCCTCTTAGAACTACCTCCATAGTGTCCCAGAGATTTCAGTATGTTGTATCTGTGTTCATTCACCTCATTCACCTCTAAAACTTTTTAAATCTCTTCCTTGATGTCTTCTGCAACCCATTGTTCATTCAGTAGCATATTATCTAGTCCAGGTGTTGGAGACTAGATAATATGTTATTTCTTATTTTATCATCCTCATAGCTAATTTCATAGCTACCTCTTTCTGGACCCAAAGGAGTTCATAAACTTTATATTAGCTTTTATTTTAAACTTTATATTAGCTTTTATATTATTTTTTATTTTATTTCTGATCATGATGCTGTATTTTCTGGCTAGGAGAATTACCTGTGCAGGCAAACTTGTAATCTTGAGTTCAGTTGTATAGTCTTGTACTTTGTCCTTCTGTCTAAATTCATCAATGCTAAGGGTTTTGGTATCCAAAACTTTCTCTGTGAGTTTGATTAACAACTTTAATATCTAAAAATATTTTACAAAGAATATCTGTATTTAGGAAGCCAAACTTTCCTGGGAATGAGATTTAGGCATTTCAGATATACTAAACTTTACTAAGATGTGTAACATTTTGTTCTGTTTGATTTTAAGCCCTTTCCTGCTCTTGAATTATTTCTTCTAAAGTCAATGTATCTCGGATTATCCTGATCTCCTGTGGTTCATCCTGCTGGTACTTTTCATATCTAATGGGCATTGTTGTTCATTGATATTTGAGAATGGGTACTGGATGGATTTTTGTGAGCAGCAAGAGAGAACGCTTCCACATAGATCTTAACTATTCTGATGCTGTAGACAATAATACTAACATGACATTTGTTAACAAATGGGGTAAATGAACTGGTAGGCTTCTTTAGGTAAATTAGATGTGGAGTACAATGCTGGGTCATGAGGGTGAGAGTCTTAGAGTCCAAATTCTCTGAGGTTTACTCAAGCCTTTCACTGAATTTCAATTGATTTCTACCTAGGAATTAAATTTTAGCCTTCATTTTGTACAAGGGATATGAAGAAGAGTGTGTTGTAGTTGTCCAGTCAACAAATATTAAGTGAACCTCCCAAGAAGAAGCTCTCCTTCTCATTTCAAGCTCCACTGAATCTAGGGTCTCTGAGAGATGAATCACATCAGATGGCTTTATCCTTTACCACCACACCTTTCCTGCCTACTTGGCAAGGTCTTCTGTCCAAAAGCAGGCTACTCTACCTTTTCCATCTCCTGTAAACATCAGCCATTCATTAGCAATTTAAAAGCTCTAAGGCAGGTGGAGGGGGCATAGCTCAGGGGCAGAATGGAAACTTAGGTGGCACAAGGCTCCTAGGTTCAATATCCAGTACCAAAAATTGAAAAAGAATAAGTTCAAAAGTTTGCTTATTTTGTATTGCATATGTTAATTGACTCAAAGTCAATTAAGGAAAATATAAAAAAGGAAAGAAATTCTGTTATCCAATGCCACATTCTTCTTCCAACTCCTTCCAGCTTAGGACTAATATATTATTAAGTCCTTATATATAAATATATAATATATTGCATATTATATCTTAAAATGTATATAGTAAGGTCCTTACAAATATAAGTGACTTACCCACTTGAAACAAGGCAGCGATGTTCCCATGTTTCTTCACAGAAATTGAACAATTTTTCTATCCTGAACATTGGCACCATCTCCATCTTTCTTTACTAATAAACCTCTTTAATCACTTCCTTAGAGGCATAAATTTTCACTAGACCTTCTCCTAATGGATTATATTACAGATTTCATTTAAATTCAAAATCTTATTTCACAATCAATATTTAGTTCACTGTTATTTTTTCTTCTCTGTAGAGAAATTTATAGTAGTTAATATTTACAAGCTAGTAGACAAGAGATGTCCAGTTTTTCCCTCTTGACTACAGCAATACGAATGTCACTTATGTTTAAAAAGAGGTAGTTGACCTCAAGTTTTCGATAATCCAGTACAGAGGTCACTCACTGTGTGTGTGTGTGTGTGTTTTTTTTGTGTGTGTGTGTGTGTGTGTGTGTGTGAGAGAGAGAGAGAGAGAGAGAGAGAGAGAGAGAGAGAGAGAGAGAGAGAACAGAATTAAACTATATATGAAAGATTATATGTTGAATATAAAGGCTGTAATGGCTTTTATTTCCCTTTTTATTATTGGGGATTGAACCCAGAGCCTTTGTGCATGTTAGACAAGCACTTTCCTCTAGGCTAGCTACATCCCCAGCCTGTTTCAACTTTTATTTCTGAGAAAGGGTCTCCCTTAATTGCTGAGGCTGGCCTAAAAGTTGTGATCCTCCTGCCTCAGACTTCCTCCTAGCTGGGATCACAGGCAATTACCACCATGTCCAGCTGTGCTATCTTTTAGATGACATTTTGACTGGATTATCTTTTCTTGTTAAAAAATACTTTAACACATAGTAGAAGTACATCAATATGAGACAGAAATATCTCTTTAAAGCATTTATGAAATTAGATACTATTGTGCAATTATCTTTTATTGCTTACTTCTCCTAACAGAATGTAAGTTCTATGAGGGAAGGAAATATACTTATCTTTTAACCTCAGTATATCCATAGAAAGTGCTAAATACATATTTGCTAGTAAATATAAGAATCAACTCATCAGAGTAGTAAAACATAATAATATCAATGAAAAGAATAGTACATATATATTAAATAATTACCATGGACTAGGTAATAATAGATAAATGTATATGTGATGACCTTGTGTTCCCAGATGAAGAGGTTTAACACTAGCTTTAGAGATGTGTGTATCCCAAGAGGTCACCAAAATCTCTAGAATGATAAATTTCCAGAAAAAACAGCCTGAAGAGGCAATAAATTCACCATGTCATACCAGCCCCATCCCTCCAATTACCCAAGCCACTATTCAGGTTTTCTTTATTCATATTTGCTTTTTTCAATAATTGGGGGGAGATCAATTCTGTCCCCCATTATGATACACAACACACTTTCAATAAGATTTGGTGTAGGGTCCTTTCTTCAAAGAAAATATACATGTCCACATCCATAACAGTTCTCTATACACCAACTAACTTCATCTATTTATATATTTGTTTAACACCTACTTTTTTGCTTTGGGGGAAAACAAAAGGCATTTAACAAATTCTACTCATCAACTGACTTTTTAAAGCCTGTAGATCCTATGCAACTTATAAAGAGAAGTGATCAGAAGGCAAGCTAATGAGAGTTAAACTTATCCTGTGTTCATATGTTCTAAAGACTCCTATTTCAAGTTGGTTTGCAATAATAATGATAGAACTAGCTTTTTAAATTTTTTCTACATAAAGCATGAGATTGGGCATATATGTCGCAGGGGGGAGGACATGGACATGCAATTCAGAGACAGAAGATGAGAAAGAAAAATGATTCTTAAATAAAATGTATCATATCTAGTACATCATCTAGCAATTACAAAGCAAGCCAACAATTTTTTTTAAATTCCCCAAAATAAAAATTATTTTGAAACACCCAATGACCTCAACATTGCAGCAATGATGTTGACTACCATCAAAGTGAGGACTCTGGTCAATTTAAATCTGAGAAAACAGCATCAAAATGAGAATAACCTTCAAAAAAAAAAAAGCATGAAAATCGATTTTAAATTGAAGTATTTTTCTAGATAAGCACTACCTAATGGAATTTTTTGTGATTATTCCCATTGAACACCTGAAATGTGACTAGTATGATGGAGGAACTGAATTTTTAAGTTTATTGAAACTTAGGTTGAATTAATTTAGGTCTAAATAACTACATGAGGCTATAGTATATTGTACAGTGCAGATTTAAACATTTAAAAAAATTTTCACACCATGTCCCCAAAACTTCTGGAATGTGAACTTCATACCTCAAAGTTACTACCCGAAACTCAATATATAACACCCTCATGATGTAATTTCTTCACTAAGTTGTGAGGAGAATTAGCTTGAAATTTGACAAATACTACCCATATGACTCGAATATACACAACTGAAGTTTTGGAAGAAAAAAGTACATTATTCTTTATAGGGCACAGTTTTTGTTTTCTAGAAAATCAGTTATTTTCCCCCAAATAAACCCATACCCAAATAACTTAAAAAACATGAGTGTGTACTACATTTCCCAAGATGACAGGAACCAAAATCAGTTAGAAAGCCTCCTAACTCAAATTTAGAGCTTTTAAAAATCCCATCAATCAATCAATGAATCCATCAAAAACTTTACATTGGATGAATCACTGTCCATGAGCATTCCAAACCTCACCTCCAATCCTGGAACATGTGCACTTCTAACCATGGCACATGTACATTCAGATCGTAGCACACTCACTTCTAACCCTGCACACACGAATTTCTAACCCCACCACACATGCATCTTTAAGCTTGGCACGTGTGCGCGCGCGCACGCGGGGACACACACACACACACACACACACACCATTGAGCTTGGCTCACACGCATCTCTCACTCAGCACTCAAGCTTCTCTCACCCTGGGACAGGCACCTGGAAGCTCAGGGACAGCGCCGCGCCCTTACCTTTCTCGCTGACGCTCTCGCTCTCTAGCTCTACGTCCTCGCAGCTGGTGTACTCGGGAGTGGACACGCCTTCCTCCTCTGAGCTGCTCACTGACATCTGCCGCTTCTTGCCACCCCTCTTAGACCGATGCGGCTTGGGCGGCGATGGCCGCACGGACTCAGACTGGTCAGAGCTCAGGGAGTCGTTCCGCAGCATGGTCTCAACCTTTTCGCGCTTGGCCTTCCTGATGAGCACCGCTGAGCTGGGGTCCAGGCGGCTCTGCTTCCTGAGGGGCTCCTGGGCTTTGAGCTCAGGGGCTTCTGCGGGGACCGGCCCATGCCTGGGCGCCGGCGGGCTGTGGTTCCTTGGCGGCTTGCCGCCGGGCGCCCTGGCCTCCGCAGTCCTCTCGGCCGAGTAGGCCCGGGGCGAGTCCGGCGGCGAGGCCCTGGCGGCGGCCGGCGCTCGCTTGCCGGCCTTGCTCTCCGGTAGCGCGGCTCCCGCCTCGGTGCGCGGGAGCGCCACGTCGCTGTGGCGCCGCTCGTGCCTCGCTCGGGACACCCGGGCGTGCATGCGCATCTGCTGCTCCTCAGGCGGCGCTTTCACCGGATACCGCGCCAGGTTCGGGTCGCTGCGGTACCTGGTCTGGTATTCCTCTTCTTTCCTTTGCTTCTCATCCTCTGCCGCTTTTCCATCCTCTCGTTTTTCTGGCACTTCGGGGTAGTCCTGTGATCTCCCTTTCTCAAGCCTTCGGCTTTCCCGCCTTTCTTTCCGTTCCCGTTCTTCCACAGCCCCCTCCCCTGGCTGCACCGAGGTTTTTGGCACGCGTTTCCGCTCGCTCTTCAGGGCTCCTTTGCCATTCTGCTCTGGAGCCTTCTTCCTGTGATATGCAAAGGAACGTCATGAAGGAAAGCAATTGATAAAATTTAAGGAAAAGACCTAAGTAACTTGCATTCCAGTCTTGAATCATTCCAAATAATTAGAATCCCACGTCTAATTAATTGAGATGATGAAGAGCTCCATTAAACCTGTATTGCTTAAGTTTTTTTTTATGACCCCTTTGCAACACAATATATTCAAAGACTTGAAAAGTTATTTTCACAATTTAAGTTTTTCATTTTAACTGAAACAATAAAATACATTACTAAATTAATTCAATCAATGGACAAATTTTATGCTATCCTCTGTTTATGACTCAAAGACTTAAAAATGACTTCCATGAAAATACTAGAGTTAGCATAGGAGCAGAATAATATATACATATCACTTCAAAACCAAATATATATTTGATATATGTGGATAATACAGTAACAATCACTTATAACTGAAGCTTTTAAAGAAATGTAAGCACAAGAATGTCCATTTCAGAAATCAATTCTAATAGCACTTCATCAATAGTAGAACAAATTAATTTCTGACTTGATCACACGCACTTTTTCAGAAGTTGGTTCTAACTTCTTCAGGTAAAAATAATAGAAACATTGGAAATTGTGAAAGTGTTATTCATACTCCCTTCCTCCCTCTCTTTCTATTCATTTCAGAAAAGGATCCAAGACAAGCAAGTAGTTTGGAGTTCTACTTTTTCTATGCTGTCAAACATACTGGCAAAGGTAAAAGTAAAGGAAAGGGGTTTGGTGATCTTTCAGTCTGGTAAATGTATCATTCTTTTGTCTCTTTCAGTATTTCCCTGTACACTGAAGTGCACCTGGTTTGGGGAAGTTCCAGCTATGATGCCAGAAGTTGTAAAAACTAGATACCTTAGCTAAGTGTATTTATATGATCTAGTGTGCGCTTCAAATGGAAGCAACCCAAGGCTTATTTTGGAATTCTGATATCTGAAAGGAAGACACTTCAAAGGTTATATCATTGTTTGGAAATCCAAAAGCAGGTATCAAAAATGAAAATAGAGAAAAATACAGGCAAAATGGGTAAAAAAAAAAAAAAATGGACAATTTCTCCAGTGATTTAGCCAAGGTGCAGTTACTAAGATATGTTGTGGGGAGTAGTAAGAACATGCTGGTGATAGTAAAGAGAAAAAGTAAAGAATTTCAAGATCCCTTTGAAATGAAAGGGATTTGGTCCTGAAGGAAATAATGGTTTTTACAGTGTAAGGTATCTATTATAATCACATATTATTTATTATCAAAGATAGCTTTCATAAGAGTATGATGCTTGTATACAAATATTTGGTAGCTCCTTAAAGCAGAGATGCTCTTGATAGAAGTTTATATTGAATCAATTGCTTTTCTTGAAATGCTAATACATAACACTTACTTACCTTGAAGAGTTCATGTGAGCGGTAAAGGAAACCAACTGTGGAGATGCTTTATGGAAGAGTTGAGTGTTATGCAAATAGAAAGTATTCTCCATTTTGTGTCTTTGCTCCACTAATTATACATTTTTTCTCACCTCAACTTTTGTTTTATTTCTACTAGGTCCTGATCAATGTGCAAAATATCTTCAAGAATTGAAAACAAATAAACAGATTGGCTTCCTTTCAATCCTGCTTCTTCCTGAAGTCGCCAATCCTATACTGCAACCTACCTGCCTTGCTATGCTCCTACACCATAGGTTAATGTACTTGCCCCATTGGTATTGAAATTTCATTTAAAAAGTCAAAACAAATACCTCAGTTCTCATTCTTGAAATTCATGTCATTTTTTATCATATGTCAAAACCAGAATACTTTTCAACAACTTTAAAGCTCCAAATTTTTAGTTTTGTTTAAAGATATCTTCTGACCAGTCCCAACCTGTACTTTTAATATTCTTGTTTATCCCTCACCCATGACAGTTTGCTATTAATTCTACCTTCACTAAGGTATCACTTATGTCCTTCCTATCTTGCCTTCAAATAATTTAGGCACTCATTCTGTCATCATGTATTGTCCTCTTCTATTTGGTGTACCTCCCCTACAACTCCTGGATAGCTTACAAAGCTTAATTCAGAAATCATTTCCTTTTCCCTAGGGCTACCAAAGTACTAAATGCATTTTTTAACTTTGATCAAATCAGCATCCTACCTAACAGCCTAAGTGTCTGTCTTTCCTGGGATATTGTCTGACCTCTCCCCAGGGTCTGTAAGGAAAGGGACCACATCTTAATTCATTTTTATACCCTCTGGCTATTGGCACTGTGTTTACTTATAGTAAATAAACATTATGATTGCTAACTTCAATAATAGGCATATTCACAGAATGCCTGCCATGTGCCAGTTTGAAAACCTACACTGTCCTTTAATTCTTGCCACACCCTTTGAGGTGGTTATAATGGTAGAGTCTTGACTGTTATCCTGACCTGCTTAACTTTGAAGTGCCCGATCATATTGTATGAACTTTATTTGAAAAGGGGATCAAAAGATGACTTGGAGCCTACTACTACTCAGTGGGATAAATAAGAGTTAGACAAAAGCAACTGAGCCTAATTCAAATCCTAACAGATCCCCTACACTGTGAGCCTCATGACGACAATGGCTATGTCATCCTTGTTAGCACTATTTCCTACTGTATAGCATTGTTTGTCCATAAATATATTTTATTAATGAATCAAGCAATTGATTGAAATAAATTACCGGGTCACATTATCCCTTGTTTAAATCTTCAGTGGCATGCTATCATGCTTACGATAAAATCTGTAAAATTGAACCTGTCCCCTCATGTATTAGTCACAGCAATTACCCCATTCCTGTTATCAACTTCTGTTTCATTTAGCTTTTTGTCTCTGTGCCCAAAAGACCTGAAAAGAACAATTCAGAGGACCAAAGGTTTATTTTGGATCACAGTTTCAGAGGTTCAATCCATGGTCAGCCAACCCTATAGTTCTGTGCTCAAGGTGAGACGAAACATCATCGAGGAAGGGAACAACAAAGGGGGGTGGAGAGAGAGAGAACTTCCATGAACACTCTATACAAGCCCTTTAGAGAAAACTCAATGCCATATGCCCCAGATAAATGCCTGATATGGAGCTACAGAACTTGTTTGTGCAGCTGGATTTCAGTGTTGCTTTGGTCCTATCCCTTCTTTCTGTTTTCTATTTCTCACCTTTGGAATTGAAATGTTTACTCCATGCCATTATATGTTGGAGTTATGTAGCCTGTTTTTCATCTTTACTCTCACAGCTGAGAGTTCATCTTAGAACTTTATACAGTGCGGGAATTGTTGAGATTATAGGGACTCTTGGAAATAGACTGAATATTCTTTTGGTGCAAGGGATGGTACCAGGGATTGATCTCAGGGGCACTCAACCACTGAGCCACATCCCTATCCCTAATTTATATTTTTTATTTAGAGAGAGGGTGTCACTGAGTTGTTTAGCACCTCTCTGTTGCTGAGGCTGGCTTTGAACTCATGATCCTCTGGCCTCAGCCTCTTGAGCCACTGGGATTAGAGGCATGTGCCACCATGCCCAGCTGATTAAATGTACTTTGAATTATAAGATGGGCATGAGCTTTCAGTGGTATGGGGACAGGATGCTATGGTTTAGGTATGAGGTATCCCCCCAAAATTCATGTGTAAGACAAAGCAAGATTTTTGTAGGCAGGTGGGGTGTGGCTGGAGGAAGTAGGTCACTGAAGGTATGCCTTTGAAATTTATATATTGGCCCTAGTGAGCAGAGATCTCTCTCTGCTTTCTGATTGTCATTTCCTGAGCTATGTCCTTCCACCACACCCTTTTTCCATGATATTCTGCCTCACCTCAGTACCAGAGCTGTGGACTGGACTGAACCTCTGAAACTGTGAGCCAAAATAAGCTTTTCCTCTTCTACATTTTCCTTGTTATATCTTCTGGTCATAGCAACAAAAACCTAACTAAAACACCTCACTACCTCACCAGCCACCTCCCTATCACTCTTCCTGTGGTACTTGCATTATACCAATGGGTATCCTTGAGTACATCCTCACATCAGACTGTTTCTTTCAGGCCACAAGCCTATGCAGATACCTGGAGGCTCATCCCACCCTTCTTGTAAATTCTGTGATGTTCCAATGCATCCTTCAATAGATCCTGTTCCCTTATCATATTGGTTCAGAGAACACTTTTAATTAAAGAACTAATTTTAAAATGAACAATGATCTAAGAGAATTTTTTTTTAGTTCAAGGTTGGAAATTAGTAGCTCAATCAAATGATTTATTTTATCCTTACAATTGTGCATGGTAGGAAAGAAGTTTTTCAACAAAGGTCTCCTATGGAACAGACATTTTAGGAACAGACAAAACAGCGTAGGCCTGTTGTTGACTTCTGTGTATGGCCTGAGAAGTGCTATTTCTACATATCCCTCCCAGTAGAAGTTAAATTCTTAAAAATGTGTTTGTTCTTCAAGAAGACCTTAACTTTTGTTTACAGGATTAATGAACTATTACCTCTCTCTTGGAGGTTCACTTCTAGACCTGGATGACGGCTGCTTCTGTTCGGGCCCCATGGCTTGTTGTGAGGGTTCAGCCCCTTTGCTCCTGTCTGGTGGTGCACTGGGAGGAGCAGTGTCCAGGGAGGAGGCAGTGGCTGTGCTCAGGGGAGTCTGAGACCGTGATCGCTCTTGGAGTCGTGCTTTCTTTTCTCTTGGTACCTCAGAACCAGCACCTGTAGCTGTATCACTCAAGGTTCCATCCTGACTAGGCTGCTGCGGGCCGCTTCCAAAGAACCATGCCCCAGATTTGGTTAAGATTTCTTGTTGCTTTCGACATAAATTGCATACCCACATAACCTATTCAAAGAAGAGAGAACAGTATAAATTTCCTATACTGTTTGTAAATAATTTGTTTTCAATACATTAAAATGCATCATACATAGAAAATAAAGGTCTTCATATTTATCATTGCAAATTTCTTGTGGAAATTGTTCTTGCATAAGTCACAGTCAAGTATAGGAATACCTGGACTATAACCCATCTCTAACTAAATTGCCTCCGGAAAACCAGAGTAGAATTTTTCTTTTCACCATCTTTAATTTAATAATTCTGAGATTTTTTAAACCATATATATGTCATATATTAAATGATTGACTCTGAAGTTTCATTTAAATATCGTAGTACACATATCTTCATACACCTTTTCTAATCAATTTATACCTCAGACCATTTTTACTAATTAATCAAAATTTATGTACATAAATCTCAGTATCTCAAATGATTTAAATGTTTTTGTTCTAAAAAATTAGTCATTATTAAATGAAAGAGTGAAAATTATGCATATGGAACAAACAATGATAGGCACAAAAGATGTCAAGTTATATATTTTCTCTAATTTCTTAGTAATAAACTAACCTCAAATTTATTTAAGCTATAAAATGTAATTTCCACACACATAATTACTAAAGAAATAAATCTGAGGTTGGGTTTGTTCATATGTGACCAGTCCAGTGTTAAGTTTCCCCAAGAGAGTTATTTTAAAACAGTGATTTGGAGACATATCCACTGATAACACCACTTACAATAAACGTATATATTTGTTCTCCTATTGGTAACACTTAAAATTACTGTAATAATGAAGACAAAAATCATAAAAAGTGATTAATAATAATAGTAGCAACAACAGCAATAACTAACAGTCGTAGGAGAAAGATAGCCACATCCCTGGAAGCCTTCTCTTTAAATAGAAGATGAACAATTCAGTGCATAAGCCTACATAAAAATAGTTTATGGAATGTGGCTTCAACTTAAAATGTATGCCCAACAAGATTACATTTTGCACAATGTCACCATCTTTTGAGTTCATAAAGTCCTTCAGAAGTCCTGAGTGCTTGAACATGAATGTACCAAGAATAACATTAAAAGGGCAATAGTCTAGGGTCAGGACTCCTGTGAATAGTGACAATGAATTTCCTCTGTCCAGAACTCATGATGGAGACAGGAGTGTGTTTGCTCTTCTTTTTTGTTGTTGTTGTTGTTGTTGTTGCCTCTTTAACTGACAAGACAGTGATAAGAGAGTCTGAAGTTACCTAGCCCAAAAAGATTGGTATGAAACTTTTGTTATTTTACATCAATAAATAGAGAAATTTGCATTTCTTAAATTTATAATAGGCACATTGTCACCAGCTATCAAAAAAGGTCCTTTTATACAGAATATTAAGACATATTTATGATAAATGTGCATTTCTTTTACAAATAGAAAACACAAAAAGAAGATTTATAATTGTAAAGTTTCCAAAAAGGGTTTAAAATAAGTAAAAAGGTAGAAAGCATAATACTATAATAGAAAGACAGAGAAAGGATACTCTTCATTATGTATCTTAATAAGTTCTAGAAAACTGTCACCACAATCTTTTTGCCTCACATTTTTAAGTGTTATAAAAATTAGTTAATAAATTGTTAGTGTCAGATTTGCACAAGTTCTAAATTTTGAATTTCTACAGGAGCAATATAAGTTAAAAATGTTATTAAAGTTAAGTAAAAAATAAATTTTTAAAATTCATTAAATTTTATTTCTGATTTATTCAAAGGATAACAATTACAAGATAAGTTACATCAGAGATGATACTTTAGATAATATTTTTACACATAAATAATAATTTTTACACATTGTTTACTCATTTTCTGTGATGCTTAATTTATTTTATCTATTTTTAGTATTCTGGAAAAATATTGTAGAACTCCAAATTTTTCTCAGCTTATTTCCTTATGTACAACAACAGCTTAAAATCCATATTTTAAAATTATATGTGGAGGCTAATCTTTTCTCAACTTGAAAACAAAATTAACTACAAAGATGTTGAGATGTTTATTTTTTATTAAAATACTACCTCCCAATTTCTATTTTCAGTTACAAAAATTATTCATATTATGAAATTTACCAAATAAATTTAAAGAGGAAATTACTTGCATGAGTTATAAAGTTTAGAGAACTATTTAGATTATGATAGAATATTGTAATATCTTTCATCACAGTTCATATTGAATATGGTGGACATGTACAAAATGAGCCAACTACTTAGAAGTAACACAGTTAAATATGATGATCTTTTCAAATCCAATATTAACTATTATATTTGCAAGGAGCTATAAATAATCAAAAAAATGAGTTGGTAGACATTCTTAGCAGATTTTTTTTAAAAAAAGAGAAAAAAAAGCATAACAATTTCAAACCCGCCACAAAGTGTTATTCATTAAAAACATGTGCACCTTCTAAAGATTGCACCATGCTGGATTATATCCTGATTAAATACCCTGGGATGTGTTCCAAACTAATCTAAACTAAAGGAGGTCTGTGCAATAACTTATCTTAATGCACAGATGTGAAGCAATCAAATACAAACTCAAATGAAGGATTGCTGTGATGTAACATGCTTTCTGAAACTCCATGCCTTCTGAAACTCCATGCCATGCATCAGAATAATGAACAACTGAAACTTTTATTCTGACCTTTTACTCCAGCAACATTTTAAATTCTGTTTTTCACACTTAGTTATTAAGAAATATAATAGACCATTTTATAAAACACACAGGATTTTTTTTTTTACCCTGAGTAATAAGAAGAATTACAACAGTGCCTACAGAGAATTTCGTAGATAAAACCACGAGTTTGGCAGAAAAAAAAAATGACATTCAAATGGAAAACGTACTTTACACTTAATTTCATGTGAAATATTTGCAGACTCAAACAGATCAAAATAAATGTGTCTTAAATTTACTTTTTGTGATAGTACTAGGATGATTAATCACCGTGAGATCTAGAATTCACATATTTTTATTTATTTATTTTTTAATGTGGTGCTGAGGATCCAACCCAGTGCCTCCCATGTGCAAGGCAGGTGCTCATTGAGCTACAGCCCTAGCCCTAGAATTCATATATTAACACAAATGCCCTGCTTATAAAAATCTAGGGTATTTAATATTATAACATAAAAGAAAATATAACTATGTAGGTATTTAAAAAAGACTATTGTGGTTACAATTTCATTTTATACTTTTGCAGATAAAGTTTAAGATTCATTTTAATTTAGTATATTACTTTTAAAAATATTTCAGTACTATTTTGAAAAATGTGAAAAGTGAAAATAGGTAACCTTATAGTTGCTGCATTTTCTGAATACTTTTACTCATTTTCCTTATTTTCTCTCTTCAGAGAAGCACTCACTCCAGCAGAAATGGGGACCAAAGTTATCAAGGTTAAGATTTCACTTTGTTGACAAAAGTGGTTGAGACATTAGATAACAGAATAGATGAAAATGAAGGAGTACTCTTTGGTTCTGGTTGCAGTGTATATGGCAGGGGGGAATCTCCAAATCTGTTGTTCTTGTTGATATTTTGTAGGTTGCTTTTTTTCCCTTTGGAAATTTATAAAATACATCATGTGGATTTACTAAAGCTAAAAATAGACAGGATAGAATGTTTCTGTTTAATAAGTAAAGAACTACAAACCCTGCTTCCACTTTTAGCATTTTAGGGCAATTTTCTATGCAAATTTAAAATAACTACTATTTCCCTGTAACTTTGTATTCTATTTATTTAATATTATAGAATAAATGTTTTCATGTGATTCTAAAACTTCTTAATATCTATAAAATATTCTATAGAGATGATATTTCCTTTACCTTATTTTAAACTGGTTACATTTTCTCATATTAACAAAGAAGTCTGTAGTGGAAAACGGTTGATCAAATCAAACTCAGATTCAAATCGTTTTCATACTTAAGATCATTTTCTTAAAAGAATATACTGTAAAAAAAATGGGGGACTGGGGTTGTGGCTCAGTGGAAGAGTGCTCGCCTAGCAGATGTGAGGCGCTGGGTTAGATCCTTAGCACAACATAAAAATAAATAAATAAAATAAAGGTATTGTGTCCAGCTACAAGTTAAAAACATTTTTTTAAAAAAAAAAATTGGGTAAAATTCTTTATATACCTTAAAGTTTCTTTTGCTATAAATATTATTTAGTAATAATGTTCTTTTTCTATTTTGCAAATTTGCTTTTAAAAAGTGTTGTGCCAAATGGTAACAAAACATGATAATGTCAGTTCTGCATTTTAAAATCATATGATTTAATAATAACCCCAAACCCTATGCTCTCATGACTGTTTCAAATTTTAACTATCAGGGGTTTCATTTAAATAATAGCAAAAAATGTTAAAGAGCCATAAACCCCATTCCCATTTTTTTAAAGATTCTGAAAAAGAGAGATACGAACAAATTTCTAGCTGTTTCCACATGTATGGAAAATGGCAGTAGTGAAAAACAAACAGAGAAAGACCATAGCTTAAACTAGAGTGCTGAGGGTTTTAACCAAGAAGGAAGCCAATCCCAGCAGCTCTCAGAGAACTTGAGATTAGAAATGGCAGCTACTTTGGCAGGCCAGAAGTGAGAAGTAGAACCAAAGGAGACTGTTTAATATCTATTCTTCTTTTCATTTGCAATTCTTCTGTTTTACTTTAGCTCAGAAAATGCTGTGATAAGCATTCTTTGTTATTTTCAAGAACTACTTATAGGGTTGAATACTTAATTTTTTTTTTCCTTGATCCCTCAGAATTTTTTGAAGTATGAAGAGTTAGGGATCTACATTATTATTATTTTTTTTTTAAGAGCTAACAATCTTGACACAATTTAGTGGCCAATCCTTCATTTCATCCCTAACTTGCAAGGAAGAATTTGGTGTCTAAAGTTAAATTGCCTGGGTTCGCCCCTCAGATTCACCATGTGCATGCAATTTACTCAGGCTGATTAGCATTGACATTTCTAGGGCTATGCCATCATCTATTGACTAGGATAGTAATAGTTCCTATCTCACTGATTTGTTTTGAGAATTTAATGAGATAATCCATCCAAATTGCTCAGCACAGTGCCTGAAATTTTGTAAGTGCTTAATTATATATTAATAATATAACACTAATAATTGCTAATGATTGATAATGATAATCATTATTATTCTAATAATCACACCAATAAAATCTTGGAGGGGCTATCAGGATCTTCTGACACCAGTAAGAAAATTAATTTTTTTCCATAGAGATATGAATATATATATGCACTTAATTATCAATTTGATCATATTGATTACAACACTCAAAGTCTTCATCATTTTTATTTGGTTTACACAAATTGACTAATTATGTGTCTCTCACTGCTCATATTTCTGTAAATGTCTGTAAATGATACTTTTTATCATCTTGAATCTGGGCAAGTCATGGCATATTAGAATGAAAACTGAATGATAGTGAAAGGAGCAGGCCATGGTGGAATGTCTGTACTGGAATTCTTTTCTCATTTCTTCTTACTATGCTATCTAGGACAGATGATCTCATCTCTGAGTTTAAGTTTCCTCATTTGTAAAAGAAGTAAAATAAAAATGAAAACAATTTAATATAATCTATGTGAGGACCAAATGAAATAATATACATGAAATTGTATTTGATGAATAAATAAACATTCAATAATATTAATATTATTGACAACATAAACTTTTCTGCTGATATGTCTTCAAACTGAAGGTAAATAAATAATATTTTCATGCAATAGAAAGTGATTCTCTCTGTATTTCTGTTTTGGATGTTTTTGAGTGCCTGTTCCATGCATTGTTTGAGGCACTGGAGTTACCACACTGAATAAAAGTGATAAAATAAAAGTCTGCCTGTGAGTTTATATTCCTATGAAAAAAAAAAAAACAGACAAAACCAAAATGTAGTGGTGAAAATGGGTGGCATGCTCAATGGTGGTGGGTATCAAGGCACACATAAAAAGAGAACAGGCATTGGGTGTTCCATGTGGTGGAGGCGCTCAACTTAAAACTGGTTGGTCACAGAAATTGTTATTTGAGTAAGAGTGCATTACGCAGATACCTAGGAGAAAGCATTTCAGGCTGCCAAAACAGCTAAAGAAAAGGTCCTTCAGGGATATCTTGCCTGGTGGTTTCAAGGAACATTTGGAACACATTAAATGAAGGGTCAAGAAGTATAAAAGTTTCAGACCGAGCAGGTTTTTGTGAGTTTCAACTAAGACTTGTTTTTATGAAGACAGTAATGGGCAGCTGTCCGAAGTCTTTAATCAGAGAATTGACTTGATGTATCTTAGGCTTTAACAAGATGCCTCTGGTTGCTGGAGTGAGAATAAAACGGAGGGAATCAATTGAATTGAATTCCAATATTGCTGTTTTTACTCTCCTTTAGCTCCTCTTTGCCATGTTTCCCCATCCCTTTAAGTTATCTTTTGACTTCATTTTGTTGTTTATTTAGAGCATGGGTCTAAATTGTATTTTTTATTCAACTGACAATCTTTGTGTTTTAATAGCGTCTGAAGATGAATAAACTCTTATTCTCTGTGAGCTGTCTCATCAAAAGCAGGTGCATATACTGCTCACTGGGTCCTCCTAGTGAGGACCTCACTCCATCAAGTCTTAAAACTTGTCTACTCTGTTGATGTTTTCCTCTTGGTAATAACCACGAAAGTATATAAAATAATTAAGACTCTCCTTTCAATGGGAACAATTTGCCTTTGAATCTCTAGTCGCTGCTTTCTCTATTCTCTTTAAAATTTGGCACTTGGGGTTGGGGTTGTGGCTCAGAGGTACAGCGCTCCCTAGCATGGGTGAGGCCCTGGGCTCGATCCTCAGCACCACATAAAACTAAATAAGTAAAATAAAGATATTGTGTCCAACTACAGCTGAATTTTTTTTTTTTTAAAAGAGGCACTTGTTGAACCAACCTAAATTCACACCCTCTCCATTTGCTCACACCTCATTTATTGCTCCCTCCTTGAAATCTGACTCCCATCTCTACAATCATATTTTTCTTTCCCAGACAGTAGTGATCTCTATCAAAGTGACAATTCCATTTATGCACATTTTTCAGCCCTCCCCTTACTGAGTTTTTTGAATATTTGGAATTTGTTACCAGCCCTCCTTTTTGGCAGTCTTCTTTTCTGGTTTTCTTCTTACATCACCTCTTCTCCTATTCCTGGCTGAAATCTTTCTTCCTGACTCTTACTAAAAGTAGATGCTATATAATGGTTCATTCTTTTTTTTTTTTTTTTTACCATGGTTCATTCTTGCTCATCTTTATTTCTTATCAAAGAGGTGCTGTGAGAGGTGTAAAGAGATTCTTAAAACATTTGATCCCAACCCCTTCTGAAACAATATTTTGGAGAAGGCTTATAGAGTACATGGATATTTGTTTAATAAATTATATTCATGCCTACTAGATTTAATACAATATCAGCATTATGAAACATGCAAAGTGGAAATTTAAAATGAGTAGGATAAAAATGTAAATAGAATTTAAATTTTATTTTGCCCCCAAATAGATTACTTTGTAGTATAAACTGCTGATTCTAAAATCATAATCTCTAGTGCAAATATCCAAACCTGTATATTCTGTCATTTACTACATGGATCCATTTGGAAGTCACACAGGCGCTTCACATTTAAAATATACAAAACAGATGTGATCATGCTTTCCCCAAAATGTGCTCTTGTCCTATATTGTTTGTCTCAATTAACAGTGCCACCACCCATAGTAACCCAAGTCATTAATATAAGATTGATCCTAGTCTAATGGTTTTCCTAATATTCCATCAAATCTTCTTAATTCTGGCCAGGTGCAGTGGTGCAAGCCTGTAATCCCAGCAGCTTGGGAGGCTGAGGCAGGAGGATTACAAGTTTGAGGTCAACCTCAGCAACTTAGTGAGGCCCTAAGAACTCATGAGACACTGCTCTCTATAAATAATATAAAAAAGGACTGGAAATGTGATTAAATGGTTCAATCCTTGATATATAAAAAAATTCTTCTTAATTCTGATTCCTGAACATCAAAACTCAAACTTACTCCCCCATATATACTCCCATTGCATTGCCTCAGTAAAGACCACCATCTCTTTCTACAATGATTTCTACAACTGATATCCTGATTTCCTTGCCTATTTTATTGCCTTGAAATAAAACCTCCATATCATTTTCAGATCTTTCAGAAGTTAAAATTGCTTCTTGTATTTCACATAGAATTTAAGTCTTCTGTTTTACACACTATAATTCTTTCCAAATTTTCTGATTATTAACAGCTATTTTTCCACATATACTCTATACTACAGTTTTCTGAACACAATGTCAATGTCAGAGCTATAATATGTGTGTATGTATGTATGTATATATGTATATATACATATATATTATTTTTAGCTTCACCTCATACCCAAATGGATTATATTAATTTTATAACATTTGCATTATTCATTTCTTATACAGTGCTTTATATGTTCATTGATAATATAAAATTTTTATATGGCTATTCTCCCCCAGCCAAGAAATATGCTACATAGAAAATCAACAAAAGTATTTGGTGTATGTATTCAAGATAGTGTTCCTAAAATCTTATATTTTATTTTGCTATTTTTAATGTCTCCTCCTCCTAATTTCAGTGAAAAAATTTAAAAAACAAAATATTACTTATTTATATTTTGTGTTTAGGCAGGCAGGGATATCAAACACTATACTATCATACATAATGGTAGAATTTAGAAACAAAGAATTATTAAATAATGCATATAGCACATTTAAATTTGTAAAATGAATCGTTACAGGAAAGTAATAATAAATGTTTTATTTTGTTTTTCAAAGTGATAGGCATTCTAAAATACTAAATGAATGAACATAATTTAAATTACATATAAATTATCTATGGTAAAAACTATTTTATTTAGGTTTCTGTGTTTCTTCTAGGATGACACTAATACCAGAAATGGGTACATATGGATCTTTTTGAGTCTTTGAACAAATGAAATCCTGCATTTGTGCAGGGCAAGTTCTGGTAAAGAATATATATTGAAAATATCAAGCTGCTCCAATAGCTCAGAATGCTTATTCTTTTAATGTTGAATGGAATATTCACCAGCATAGACTAGAGACTGTCATTTTAAAAATATTACAGATCTGTATCCAAAACAGAAATAAAAGTATTCTAGTGTTTTAAATTAAACAACATTGATCTCCATATGCCAAGGTCAAAGAAAAAGTCACAAGAACAATTAAAACCGGTTTTAATCTGAATTACAGTAAAAATACTGTGATATGCATCTATAACTCTTCTTAGGGATGAAATTATAGCCTTAAATACTCTGTTGCAAAGGAAACAATTATACAACTAATGACCTAATTCTATCTTTAAAAAATAAATTAATGCAAAATAGGTTAAAGAAAAAAATAATAAAGACAAGAAAGATGAGAGTAGAAATAAGTTAAATAGTAATAAAAAATCAATGTAACCAAGAAAAAATCAATGAAACCAGACATTAGCTCTTAAAAGTTATTAATAAAATCGATAAACATACACATTGGCTAATTAAGAAAAATAATCTAATATATAATTATCAAGTGAGTGGACATCACTACAGATGCTAGATTCATTAAAAGAAAAAATAAGGAAACATTACAAACAACTTTAAGCCAATAAATCCAATAACATTGGTTAAATAGAAAAAGTCCTCAAAACTAAAATCATCAAAACTGACACAGAAGGCAAAAGGAAGCCTGGATAGCACTATAATTATTTAAAGAAGTCAAATTCATTATAAAAAGCCCACTTACAGGAAATTCTAGAATCAGTTATCCTCACTGGAAAATTTCCTAAAACATATTTTAAAAGTAAATAAGATCAATATTATGTGAACTTATTGGTTAAAAAAGAGGAACAATGGCTACTTTTACCTTTGAACTCATTTTATAATATCAACATAGCCCTGGTACTAAACTCCTTATACAATAAACCCTGTTGTAAAACAATAAAATAAAACCCACTCTCCTACAAAATCCTTTTGCAAATTAGCAAACTTAATTCAGCACTATGAAACTACCTAAAAACACTACTCCATCATAACAACATAACATTCCTCCTTGCCTAGTGGTATATATCTGGAAATATAAATTAGGTACAAATATATATTATATTTATATGTAGGTATTTCATTTATATACATGAAAAGTATTTGACAAAATCCAAAATCTTTAAATGATAGAAATGCTCACGGAATTAGAGATTAAAAAATATTTAAGAGCATTTCCTCCATATGATATAGAACATCTTTGAAAAACCCACCAACAGCAGTACAATTAATGATAAACGTCAAATGCCTTCCAGCTAAAATCAGAAACAAGGAAATATGTCATCTCTCTACATCTCTATGCACCACTGTAATAGGTATCATGAAATAGAAAGGCAATTTTAGAAACTTTGAAAAACTAGAAAGGGAAAATATTTAATTGTAGAAGTTATGATAGTGTACATAGGAAATTCTAAAGAATCTACAAATGACAACTTATACTAATAAGCAAGTTAATCAACAGCAGGATCCCAAGTCAACATAAAATATCAATTTTATTTCTGTATGCTAACAGCAAACAATTGGAAAGTTAATTTTAATAACATTTATTTAAAAAATTACCAGAATGCTTAATGAAAAATTTGATAAAAAATATATAAGAGCTCTACACTAAAATGTACAAAATACTGCTCTGAGTGCAGTCAAGAAGACTGCTATGGACTAGACTGTGTCCTTTGAAAATTCTATGTTGAGCCCCTAAGGGTGGACTCTAATCCAATAGGATTAATGTACTTACAAAAACTGACATCAGGGAGCCCCCTGCGTCTCCACATGAGCAGAAAGAAAAGGCCATGTGAGGACACAGTGAAAAGGTGGTCAACTACAAGGAACAAAGAGGGTCCACACTGCCCAGCTTGTGGTATTTTGTTATGGCAGCACAAGCAGATGAATACACTGAGCAAATAAATGCAGATATATGCCATGCTCAATGATCAGAAAACTTGGTATTAAAATGCCAGTTCTCCCAGGTAAGAGATACCAAAGGAAATGATTTCATTCCCCTTGGGTGTTGTCCTTATTATATTGTTCTCCTATGGCCCAAGTAACACCATTTCCCACCTTAACCATTCCAGGTCTAAGTGTATTCATTGTCTTACAGCTTCAAACCAATGCAATCCCTGACTGTTTTAAAATGATCTGCTTATACCTTTACTGCCTGTAAGAAGCAAAACTACATTGTGTCTGATGGATGATAACAGCAAAGAGCCTCGAATTATATTGATGATTTTGCATGAAAAATACAATGCATCCATATATAAATCAGTATGCATAATAGGAGGCAATACTACAGGAAGAGACAAAGAGATAAAGATAAGGGGGGAGGTGAAGGGGGTGGGAAGAAAGAGAAACACACCTACAGGAGTTCCAGGTATTGGAGTGGAGTTATAAGATACATATTTCAAAATGTTGTCCAACATGGTCAATAAGTTAGTTGATAAGATGGAGAGTTCAAACAGAGAATCTGAAAGTATATAAAAGAAGCAAATGAAATTCTAAAACTAAAAATTAAATGAACTAAAATATTTAAGAACTCAGCAGATCACTATACTTTCAAATTAGACAAAATAGAAGATAGAATTAGAGAACTGAAATTAGGACAAAGTATACAGGTGGCTGAAGTAGGAAAAGGAAAGATAGTAAAGTACAAAAGAGTGATGATCGTAAGGAGTGAAAAGGTTTAAATATGTATAAATGGCATTCTTGAGAGAATATAGAATATGGAACAGAAGCATCACCTAAGTCACAATTTTTCAAAATTGATTGCTAAGAACAGAATTTTTCTTTCACCTCCAAAATTTACATGCAATCCCTAAACCCCAATGTAATAGTAATTGGAGTAGAGGCCTTTGAGAGAAAATGAGATGAGATCATGTGGGTGAAATCTCCAGAATGGGATTAATGCCCTTATAAAAAGAAGACACCAGAGTCTCCATTTCTTTGGCTGATGAACTTAGGCCATGTTCATTTCTTGGCTATTTGAGGAGTATGGTAACGAACAAGGGAGGACGGTTGTCTCTTCAACATACTGATTCCATTTCCTTTGGATATATACCCAGTAATAGTATTTCTTGGTCATCTGATAGTTTTATTTTTCATTTTCTGAGGAACCTCCATACTGATTTTCATAATGGATACACTAATTTACATTCCCACAAGAAGTTTGCGAGTGTTCTTTTTTTTTTTTTTTTTTCGTATGCTTGTCAATATTTATTAGGTCAATACTTGTTTTGTCTTTTGATAACAGTAATGATTACTGGAGTGAGGTGATATCTCATTGTGGTTTTGATTTGCATTTCCCTCATGATTAGTGTTGTCGGACATTTTTCAGTACCTGTTGGCTATTTGTCTGTCTTTCTTTGAAAAAATGTCTATATGGGTCTATTGTTCATTTCTTAAATGAGTTATTTCAGTCTTTTTGCTGTTGTGTTTTTGGAGTTCCTTATATATTCCAGATATTAACTCCTTGTTGGAAGTTTTACAAGTATTTTTTCTAATTCTGTGGGTTTTCTCTTCATTCTATTGATTCTTTCTTTGGCTGTGCAGAAACATTTTAGTTTGATGTAGTTCTACTTGTTTTTATTTTTATTACCTGTGTTTTTTGGTGTTTAATAATAATAATAAAAAAATATTGCCCAAACCAATGTCAAGGAGATTTTCTCCATTTTCTTATAGGAGTTGTATGGTTTCAAATCTTACACTTAAGTCTTTTATTCAAATTTTAATTTTACTTTGTGTATGGTATAAGGTAAGGATCCAGGTTTTGTTTTTTACATGTTAATAATTCAGTTTTTCAAACACCATTTATTGAAGAGAATATGCTTTCTTCATTGAATATTCCTGGCATCCTTTGACTGTAAGTTCATGAACTTATTTTTGGTCTCTATATTCTATTCCTTTGATCTATGTGTCTGCTTTTATGCCATAACGATACTGTCTTTTGATATAATCTGTCTTTGATTTGAAACCAGCAAGTGTGATGCCCCAAGCCTTGTTCTTCTTGCTCAAAATTCTTTGGTTGTAACTTTTTGTGGTTCCATGTCTGCTTTCCATCCTTCAAAGCCAATCTGGATATAGAGAGTCTCCCATTGGTTTCCCTAGGGTAGTGTTCTGAAGTGCTCAGCTTAGTATGTCTTATCCCAGTCCTTCAAAGTTGAACCAGCTATCTGTGCAAATTACTTGTACTTGTTCTCTGTATAAACATGCTGGGAAACCCATCTGGGGTTTCCATGGGTAAGTTGGTAGGAGGTTCTCAAGTTGAGAAGTTCCAAGAGTCTTGTGGGCAGGTTCCCTAGTTGAGTCCATGGCATGGTAAGCAGACTCTGTAACCTCTTTTCTTGCTTCCCATCCTTCCCAACTACTCAATTTTGCTGAGTACCTCAGTAATCTGGTGAAGCAAGAAAGAACTGGACTTCTTGGGAAGCATCCTACACAGCTGGAGGAGCCAAAAGCTCATGCCCCGTGCTCTTACTTTCTCCTATGAGAAAAATTGCAGGTGAAGAGGTTTCCTGGCACGAAGCTGTGCTGCCACGGGGAAAATATTATGCAGGTAAAATGAAACTGTTCTTCTTACCCGATTCAACATATCTACTCTTGGATTTCTTGTTCCAGCAATGTACTGGAACTTCCCTGGTGGATTCACAAACTTTCAAATAGGTACTTTCATCTGTGATTAGTTGTCAAAATTGATACTATGTAGGAACATGACCATCTTACTGATGTTATTCACTCAACTCGCTAGCTTCTTACTCCTTTGTTATCTTTTCATAGCATACTGTTGGTATATTTTTGCCTTTATACCATTGTTTAGCTTTTGTGCTATTTCTGTTGTTATCAATTAATCAGCACTCCTTGAAATGTGGACTTTTTCATCCTATACATCTAACATCATATGCCCTAGATATACTGATGCTCAGTAAATTTCTGGTGAATTGTTTGCTTCCTTTGCATTTTATAAATGTACCATTAGTACATCCATTGTTTGGTCAGTTGTCAATAAGCACAACATACTTCTTCTTAGGAGAGGCCAAAAATCTCAAGCAAAAGAGAAAAAGGGGAATATTTTGCTTTTTGTAAAACATGTAATTCTTTCTGCAAGTAAATTATCCTCCTCGTGTGCTGTTCCATATAAAGGTGTTCCATATATATATATATATATATATATATATATATTTTTTTTTTTTCTTTCTTTCCAGGAATCAAGTGGTCTGCCAAGCAAAGATAATTCATCTTACAGAATAGCAAAGATATAAAGAAGCAGTATAATCACTTGCATATTCAAGCTAATAATTAATTCTATGTCCTCATTAGGTAAGATTTATGTGCTCATCAGTATCTCCTCTTCATCTTTCATACCTATAGGGCATAAAAACTATGAATTTTTGTTTCTTGTAAATTTCAAATTTTGAACATTTAAAAATACAATCAGAAGTTTCTAAGCAGCATAACTACCTC
Source organism: Marmota monax (assembly GCF_021218885.2). Classification (NCBI taxonomy): domain Eukaryota; kingdom Metazoa; phylum Chordata; class Mammalia; order Rodentia; family Sciuridae; genus Marmota; species Marmota monax. The sequence continues at coordinate 5,170,956 of NW_026692434.1, read as the reverse complement.
CCAAAATAAACATGAATACAAGTATTTGTTATACATATCTGGTTTTTCAAAATAACATATTTAAGGAGATACCATTATTAGTCTCTATCTATATTCCTCAGTAACATTTTATCAAATCACTGTAACACAAAATTAACAAATGATCATCAAATGAGGTCTGCTTTCTCTATCCGTCTTCCGAATATTTCCAGAGTTTCCTCTAAGATGTTTTCCCTTGGTATAGCAGGTATAAAAATTCAACTTTGTTTGATTGTAGGTGTGTTGTTGATAGCTTTATCTGATTAGTTATATAATAATATAGGTTTATTTAATTTCATAATGTATTGTGATACATTTATAAATCATTTACTCAATATTTTTGGTGAGAATTTAGAAAAGAGGTGCATAAAAATTCCATTTGTTAATTACTCTATTTTGTTATGAGAATAATATGCTCTTGTGGTTCTTATAAATTTATAGATTTATGAAAGTCTTGGGATGTGGTTCTTATTTCACTTCCCTCAGTGACAGGGTATGCTCTATATGGAGGATAAATATCCTTACTGGTTTGTATAGAAATAAATATATATCCTGATTCATGTCTATAATTTAAAGATGAAAAAATATCAGTGAGTCCAACTCCCTTATTTTGAAGATAAGTAAATTGATTCAGAGGGGTCATGAATTGTACAAGTTTTCACAAGGCAATTAGGAGTTTTTGTAGGGAGGAAATGAAATGAGAAGATATATATATTTTGCCTCCTAATTTAAGATTCTACTAGTGCCATCATCATAAATGATATGATAATATCAAACACAAAAATGTACCTATGCATGTACACACACACATATATGACAGACACTGCACAAGAATAGTATAAATCCAAGGTTGATGACGTAGTTGAGATCAGAGCTACATAAAGGTGTCCTTGAAGAAGTCAGAAAAGCATGTGAACAATTTCTTGAAAAGGAGCACTGCAAAATGGCTAAGAACCAACTCTGTCACTTACCAGTTGCTGTGATCCTGGACAAACTACCCAACTTCATTATGACTCAGTTTCCTTGCTTGTAACGTAAGCATACTCATGACACTTCACACAGAGGTGTGTTGTGGGGATTAAATAAATTAACATTAGTAAAATACTTGGAATATCTGGCACATGGTAAGTGCTATAAAAATAATAAGAAAGTGAAATGGGAAATTTAAAAATGAGCACACTTTCCATCTAACATATGCTATCCTTCCTGAATTTTAGAAAAGCTTTGTCTTGGGCTGGGGTTGTGGCTCAGTGGTACAGCACTTACCTAGCATGCATGAGGCACTGGGTTCTATCCCCAGCATCACATTAAAAAATACTAAATAAAAGTACAAAAAAATGCTAAAAAAAGTTTTGTCTTATATAAGCAGTGGCATATTATTACAGGGGTGGAAGAGAGAAACAGATAAGGGACAAGGAGGAGGAAGAGGAGAAAGGGAAGGAGAGGAAGAAGAAAAATTGGAATGTGGGATAAATTTAAAACTTTTATACCACATCTTTAGACTTTCTATCCAGATTCAACTGGTTACTTTACCCATTAAAACAGAATATATACCTTTCCAACTTTAATTTCTTATGTGTTTTCATAAATCCAAAACAAAAATTATTTTCAAATACATTTACAATTGGTACAAGGTTCTTCTAAACCAAATATAACAAAAATTCTGATTGTAACCATTAGGTTCTTAAAGATTTAAAAGCAGAAAAAGACTTCTAATGGCAATGATACACCTGTCATCCTTCACTTTAGAACACGTGTCCTGAATGTGAGGAAGCCAGTATGAAAGGCAGTCTGGGAGTTGAAATGAAAAGGGGAAAACAAGTTAGACTCAAGAAGACAAAATATGTAAAGAATGAGGAGCAAACAAAGAGAACAGGCAATTACTAAACCTCACATTTTTGTTTCCTTAGTTCCTACAAAACTAGGTTTTGATGTTAGGTCATCTGTAAGTAAACATTTCTAGCTATGCTAGATTGAAAGATTTCTATATGATAAGGACAAAGGAGCCAAATATTCTTGGATATTTTTACTCATAAACATGAGAAAAAATATTCATGTTTCATATTCTAATGTCTTATCTGTGTCCTCACATTTCACAATGACAAATTGAGCACATCCTATATCCTTTACAGTTACCATCTCAAACTCTCACTCTATACAATAAATAATTAAGTATACTTGATTCTTCCTTGTTTATAAACACATATTAGCTACATTTCTGTAATTCAGGACCATTGATGAATTGGTGAGCAGTAATTCTGAGTTATAAACCTTTGCAAATATGAATATATATTTACTAATGACCAACTATTTGAATAAAATCCAAAAGATGCATAATAAATATATCTTATATAGGTTTGGATAAAGATATGCTGCTATAACAATGTAAGTCTGCATCAGCTACTGTAGTGAAAGATACCTGGTAGACAGTCAATCAGTCTCCAGAAAACTGGTGTAGGATATTTATTCTCTGTTAAACCTGACCTTCCCTTCCTCACTTTTCTCTATCCTTTTGATCACCACTTCCATAATCCATTCAGTTTTTTTAATTGCCAAAAACTATATGTGGCTTAGAAATATAACTTTATTCAGTAATGTGGTGTTTGTTGTTGAAATATCATGCTTCTAGCAGAAAAGATGTAGGGTATGAAGATGTTGATGTGTTTATTGTGTTTGAAAATTTATTATGTCACATTTTTCATGGTTTGGGGCCATCCTCTGCTCAAACTGGAGTTTTGATATTCATAGGAAGCACTGAATTTCAACTGAACATCTCCACAGCATGATGGAAGGAAGACTGGCTCATCACTCAGGCTTCAACCCAAGACTCTCTCTCCCTTCCCTCAGAGTCATAACCCACAACAACCTTAAGTTGTGAAGTACTGAACACACTTGTGCATTTCATTGTCACAACCTCTTGACTCCATCCCCATCTGTACCAAGATCTCCTACTCTCTGGAACTGGCCAGTCTTTTCAAATGTATGACCATACAATTGAGACTTCGTAAGCCAACTGTTGTGCTTTGGAATTCCTTTTTGAGACCAGCTAACAAGTAATTAAAACTAGCTGTCTTTTCCTCTACACCATACACTTCAACAATTTCCTATTTTGTTATGCCTCACTAATTGAAACAGTAAAAACACCAATTCCATATTCCTGTTTTCTGAAATGTGTTTTTCTTCTAACAATCCACTGCTAACTCTTTTATCTTAAAAAAGCATACATCTTTCTGCTCATACTCTTGAGATAAACATCATTTTCAAGAGAATTTTATGACTAGCCTACATGTTAGAAATACATGGAAACATGTGTGTGTGTGTGTGTGTGTGTGTGTGTGAGAGAGAGAGAGAGAGAGAGAGAGAGAGAGAAGAAAACCACATCAACACAGCAACCACTATTAACACTATATTCTACACATAATTTTATCCACTACATATTTACCTATCACAATTAGCATAACCATGGTCATCAAAGAACTTGCTGAAATAGCTTGCTAAATAAAATGGTACCACAGAGAAAGTTGTTTGCATAAATTCTCCTATGTCTAATAAATTAATATTAGCCTAGTTTTTACATTCACTTCACATACTAGGTGAAAATCTCCTCCACTAACTCCATATGTATTACTGCTGGTAGCACTGCTTACAAAAATGTCATCCATTTTCAGGGTTTTAGAAAGATTTTATAAAGTGTTCTCCTGCTGTTTATTTCACACCTGCTAACATAATCCTTCCTTTATGGTGTTCTGTTTAGTTACCTTGGAAATGATATCATAAGATGGTAGAAACACATGTCATTGCAAGATGATTCCTGCTTAATTTTAAGCTGGAGTTAACCTCATTTCTATATACATAATGGAAAATGTTATTTGGCAGAGATTTCACACTGAGAGAAGACTGCAACCACTCATAAAAAAAGCTATTTTTTTCTTATTATTGTATATGATCTAGGAGTGAGTCTGACAGATTTCAGAAACACTATATAAATAATTGTCTATTATTCCCAGGAAATGAAAAGTAGTCATAGTACAGACAAGAATTTACTGTCTAACCTGGCAAAATACGTATTGGTTATTTTTAATGTTCTCCTACTTTCTGTCAGAAAATCACTTTAAAATGGTCACAAAGTAACTCATATTTCTCTCTAAAGAATAAAAAATATGTTTTTATTTGAAATTGCACTGTGAGGTAAAACATAGTTTTTGGAGTAGGCATACCTGATTTACTGCTTTTTGAAATACAGTTTATCTCTCTAGGCTTAATTTTCCATATCTACAAAGTAAAGACAATAATGATTAACCTGATGGTGTTTTCTTAACCTGAAAGAGATAATTTATGTTAAGTGGCTAAAACAGAACTTGATATTTACAGGAAGACTGAATTAAATTGATATTTCCTTGACATATATAGTTTACAAAATTTTTTGAATAGTGATTCTCTTATAAAAAAATTAAAATATCCACTAGCAAGTAAGGCAGATGCAGAATGTCACTTTTAATAATTATTTTATAAGCATGTCATAAAATAGTTTATATTTAGATTGTGATTTATTAACATTTCCATTATAAGAATGTTAGAATGTAAAGGAAACTAATAGTCTACTTAATTCAATGCCCACTACTTGTTCACAGTGACAAATTTGATTAACAGCTCAACTAAGGCAAGAACAGGCCACTTTAATTCAAGTCTAGTGATTTTTAATGCTTATGACAAGCTTCCTCTATGCCAAGGTTAGCATACACACATTAAATTCTGAAAAAAATGTATTTTAAAAATATAAAATCAAATAATTTTCCACTACTTTTATGTGTCTATTTTAAATTTTAGAAAATAAGTATGTACTCTCCCATGGGTTGTATAAATTGTGTGATAAAGTTTAAGTAATAAAAAATGTTAAAATATGAGAAAAAATAATTAATATACTCCTCTCTCCCTTTTGAGAGAAATTTCACTGTTTTGAATATTGAAATACTAGCCACCATTCCACATTATCCTTCTCAGGGAAGTATTTTTAATGAGTTCTTTACCTCACAATGCAGTCTCTAAATTTTCAAGGAGACCAATAATAGATTGAAAGATCTTGTAGTCACTTGATTTAAATATACAAAACTTGGAAGTATATTTAGACTTTTTGTGTGAGGGAAGAAGATAGAAAAAATTCATAGCATTAAAAGGCCTTTAGAACTCTCTCTCTCTCTCTCTCTCTCTCTCTCTCTCTCTCTCTCTCTCTTTCTCTCTCTCTTATTGGTGATTGGATACAGGGACACTCTACCACTGAGCTACATGCTCAGATACTTTTATTTTTTATATTTGAGACAGGTCTTACTAAGTTTCCCATGTTGGCCTGATATCTTCCTGTCTTAGCCTATTGAGTGACTAGGATTACAGATGTGCACCACTGCTCCTGGTTAGAATCATTGTCTATTAATGGCAAATTGAGGACCACCACACACTGGTTTGCACTTTGCCACTAGTACAGGGGAAGGGTTTAGTATTTTTCCTTATGTCATCCTTGCCTAAATATTCATAGGCCATATCACTTCTCAATTAACCTTTATTTAACCTCTGTTTATTCAAGGGTGGTTTGAGTAATTTGACAAACTCCATATTAGTGAAGATTGTGAGAAATTATCTACTTCTAGAAGATTTGTGAAAATGTGTATCAAACTATTTTTGGCAAAACTGAAATCTACCCACTCCAAAATACAAGATATTTATGATGCACTACTCCTCACTTGGGTAAGTCGCCAAGGTCCCTTTGCATCAGTGAGAAAGGAAAACATCACTGCTCCAAGTAACCACTTCTCCCTCCTTCTCAGCTTATCCCCCAGTTTTCTTTTCTCAACCTCAAACTCTTGGGAAGACCTTGAAGATTTTACTGAAAAGAATGTCTTTACATGGATATAGCAAAAGAAAGTGTTACTTGAGTATAAATATATAAATGTTGATGTTTCCTAGAGACAGAAATGTCAACATGACCTAAGATGGTCACTAGTCCTGGATAACTGAAGAAGTAAAGTGCAAGTCTACATTTTCACTCCTGGTCTGAATAGCCCTGGACTGACAGGTCCATCAGTACCGGCACAACTAACAGGGTGCTGTCTTCTTGTTTGAGAAATGAAGATGCCTTACCACACAAATTGTGCAAAAAGACATAAATAAGTGTGATAAAGATCTTACAGCACAAAGTTTTAAATAGAATAATCACTCTAGATAGAAATATATAACTATTATGTGACATTCTGTAAAATTGGAATATTTTCTCTTCCTAAAGGTTTGTAACTTCTTCTAGGCGAAATACCAAAGTATTCTTTTTAAAAGATTCTAAATATGCTGAAATACATTAGAAGAATTAGATATTTGAATATCTTTACTCCCCCAACATACACACTGTCCTGCGTCTGTGTAACCCATATAATTTCTGAATTTCACTTGTATTGCCATTATTCAGATAAGCTTATATATAAATGAGAACAACAACATTTCTTGCTGGTAATTTGAAAATAGTTTTTTACAGTAAAGAAAAATTTTTTTGAAAAATGTTGATAGTTCAACTGATTTTTTTAAAATTAAAATGTTGCAACTAAACAACTTTTTACAGTTAGCTTATTCTTAACTGACACATTAAAAGAGGTCTTTACTGTTTATTGTAAATCTCTGATTTCGTTTGTTAAGTCAATAGAGCTATAATTAGTCAGAAATTAGATGACCACAAAATGGGAGGCTGTTCTCTGGACCAATGCTACAGTTACCCTACAAAGTTAAATACCAAGAAATTAACTTGCCATTTTCTTCATGGTGATTTGTTACTACTACCTTATCTAAAATGATGACCTTTGGTTTGTTATAATCTTTGGAATAATATAACGAAAAACATACCTCCTAGATTAATTTGAAAAAGTAAAAAATTGATTTGCATATTTTCTACAAATTTAGTCACTTATTAAAATACTCGTTCACTGAGGGAAATAAATTCTTTTGATACATACTAAAAATAAAGCATTACATAAATTAAAAACTAAAATCTGTAATTTTCCTTTCATGCAAAATACAATAATTATCTTAATCTAGTTCACTAACATTCAACACACATTAAGTGCCCAATAGGAGCCAGGTACTAATGCAGCCTAAGGGAAGCAGAGATCATCATCACAGAGTTTATTTCCTATTTGAAAGAGGCAGAAAATGCCCAGATACACTGACAATACACACCAGGTTAAGTAGCACTATAAGAAACATGAATCAGAATAAAGGGCTAGGGCAGGGCAGGGCAGAAGCAATGAATAGGCAGGGCTCTTCTGGAAGTTTTTAGGGAAGGCCTCTCTGGACAGGAGCTTAAGTGAGCAGAAAAACAAACCATAGGTCAGAGGGATGAAAGAAGGAAGAGTCATTCTAGGAATGGGAAACAGCAAGAGTAAAAGCATATTTGGTTTGTTTGTGACTGGCAAAGAGGTCACTGGGTGCAGAGGGATTATGTGAAGAGAATTACATAAGAGGATGAGATCAAGTTGGGAGAAGGGTTCTGGACGGGAGTTCTCTTTCATAGGGTACTGCTAAAGCCCAAGCCTGCTTCATGTGCATCCTCTCAACACTACTCCATTTAAATGAATGTATAGAGGAGTTTATATCTAGCTATCACAGAACAACCCTGGTCATATGCAATTTCCTGACAATTTAAAAACATGAAAGAATTGTCTGTGATAAATGCACTTCACATATTCATAGATGCTAACAATTTGCCTTTTAAAACAAGCTGTACCAATACCCACTCACAAGCAACTCATGAGAATGACCATTTCTGAAAACCCCAATACTAGGTATTATTAATCTTCTGTATTTTTGCCAATCAGATAGTGGAAGTGATTTTTCAATATTTATTTACAGTTGGTTTTTACTTAGTGAACTTCTTTGCTACTTGTATTCATTATGCAAAAGTTACTAAGAATTGAAGTATGTGCTTGGAAAGGACAAGTTTTATATGCACATTGTATCTCAATTTTTTGGAAGAAATATACTCTTTTGATTTTGTCAAATAAAAATAGATCCTGAATACTTTTGTAGATATATCATAGATATAGTCTCAAAATCTACTCCTTTTGTACTTTATACGCACACAGACTCACAAATGATTTTTGCATTAAGATCATAATACACCTAATTTTTACACAAAACATTGCATCTTAATTTTAGAATAGAAGAGCAAAACAAGAGAACTCTGAAAGAAAATAAGATCAGTAAGTACAGATTGAAAAACATATTTACAAGGTGCATAAAGATGGTAATTTATTTATATACAAAGAATGCTTACATTTAGACAAGAAAAAAACCATCTATAGAAAAGTGAACAAAGGCTATGAATAAGCAATACTTAGAAAATCAAATCCAATGGCTCAAGGCTCAAGTCATGTGAAATAATGCATAAATTTAATAAAAGAAAAATAAATTGAAATAATTTAAAATGTTAATTTATATGAACTATGCTAACAGGAATAAAAAGTATTAGCATTTATTATTGGTGAATATATGAGGAATGTGTACTCTGAGACATTCCTAAAGAATTAAAAAGTGTTTGGAAAACTACTTTGGAGGGAATTCATCCTAGGATATAAAACACTAATAAGGATATAAACACAAGAATATTTACTATAGTTTTGTTCTTAATGAGAAAAAAAAAACTTGAAATAATAAGAACACTGAGTATATTAGGTATATACATATTGGGCTTTGAATTTTTTTTTTAAATATTAAGCCACCTAGCTAAATTTCTCATTGATTTTCATTTTGGCATACAATTCTATGATCAACAAAAAGATTAATCTTTACCTGTTTTTTTCAACTATTATCCTACTTATATTATCTTCTTGTCTCATTAAATTGACAAAATGTACAAAACTAAGTTAAATAATAATCATATCTTAAGTCCTGATTTTATATGGCCTTAATGTTTCTTCTGTAAGAATAATAAATGTTATTACTTTTGAATAAATGTTCCTATTCACATTTGGGAGGCTTTATTATTTTCATAGCTTTCTTAGTGTTTCATTAGAAATTACTGTCAATTTTAGCAAATGTTTTCCAAATAACTATATATTTTATTAAGATTTTCTTATTTATTTTATACTGAATTATAGTGTTAACTATCCTGACAAAAAGTCGCATGTTAATATAATACATGTTAAATGATTATTTTGTTGTGCCAATTGTGGAGTGATTATGCATAAAGGTAAATTCTTTGAATATTTTATGTGCAAAAATGTGTTGATTTTGTACTCACAATTAGGTATAGAACTCGAAACTCTGAAAGGTTTTGTTTGTTTGGGAACACAAAAAATATTGCTCAATTAACTTCTAACACCCTGATTTTCAATTCCTTGTTTTCTTGTCTCTAAACTTTTAAAATTCCCCCTCATCCTCAAATCCTTTTTTGTTTTGTTTTGTTTTTTATATACTAGAAATTGAACCCAGGGGTACTTTACCACTGAGATACATCCCCAGTCCTTTTCATCTTTTATTATGAAGCAGGGTTTCACAAAGTTGCTGAGTCTGGCCTTGAACTTGGAATCCTTCGCCTCATTCTCCTGAGCTAGCTGGAATTACTGATGTGCTCCACTGCACCCCGTTTCCTGAATCCTTTCATGACTCTTCTGTTCATATTTGAAGTAACAAAATTTTTCCAAGGGGTTTCTTTGTGTAAATCTTTTCTCAATAATTATGCTTAATAACTTGGGACTATTTCCCCCTATTTTTATATTTATGTTCCCCAAATTCTGTTTTCTCATGTTCTGGAGCTCCAGAAGAGTGTAGTTAAGCTAATAAGTAACTAACTATAATTAACTAATCAAGCATACTTTCTATTTGTCCTTTTCTCATCATCTAGTGAAAAAGGTCATATTTACCTTAAAGATCACTGATTCAGTGTCTTTTAGAAACAATTGTTGCCAACATATTTTAATTCCTAACTCTTCTTTTTCCTCTCATTGCGTCTTTCCTCTGTAGACTGTTTCTGAGGTCTGCAAATTTCCCTAAAAGTTATCCAACATGCTGCTGAATCACCTCTATTCTTTCTGGGATGAATTTCTTCTGCCATTTTGCAGGGCTCAAGATGACTTCCTAAATATGCCCATCTTGTTGCTAAACAGGCGGGATCACCGTGGGATAGTGGGATAGGTGTAATGAGTGAGTGCATCAGTGACTGGCCTTGCTTTCATGCAGTAGCATAAAGCAGATGTGGGGAATGATGACAACCACCAATCCCTACCCAAACATAAAAACATTTCTCGATTTTTCATTTATCAAAACAAAGCTGGCAGGTTGAAAGCCCTATTGGGTATTCTTCTAATTTGGCTGTTTCACATCTTTTCTTCTCTGTCCGTGTCAGTTTCCTAAATCAAGTTATTTAAGGCCACCTGATTCTCTGACACTGACACTCAGCACCTTCCTACAGTATGTAGGTAAAATTTCTTAGAGTACAGGCCACAGCCCTCAAGTGTTAGAAAGTTACTGTGAAAATAGAGCCAAACGCATAGCTACGTTTTGCCTCAAGCACACTGCACAGGAACAGTGCTGGAGCGATGTGGCCTCTCAATGTCCATAACATGTTTCGTGATGTTCTTGACTACTTGTACTGATAGTTTCTCCTTTTTACATTTACATTGACTATTCCTAAACATAATAATTCACTCTTTGGCTTTTTCCCTTGGGAATCATTTTCTCATTTGTGTTTTGTAATGGCACATTGCGTGCTTTCATTAATTAATTCTTTTTGACTTTCTATTTTGGAGAAGTATCTAAAATGGTATGTTCTGATAACCACATCTCCTTGCCTTATAGCTCTATTCTAAATTTGTTTGCATTTTGATTTTTTTTGTGTTTGTTCTAAGAATTTTTTTTTCAGGTGGGAAAATTATTTGTATGTCTAGTGTTTTAAATTCTTTTACTCAGCCAGAAAAATAGGTAATTCTAACTCCCCTTTGCAAATAAGAAGACCGAGGCACAAAGGGTTCAAATTGTTTGCCTGAAATTATGCAGCTAATAAGAATACAGACGTTATCTGGGTTAAGGTCTGTCTGAATCCATGTCTTACCTTCATTATCTTTCCTGTCCTTGGAGATTGACAAAAGAGACTTGGATTTCTCTTACATGCTGGGTATCTTGCTTGGGAACTTGCACACCTGTGATATTTATTCTGTCAAGAGAGGCAGTTGCTGTGATTGCCTCACAGATAAAAAAATCTAGTTGCAGACAACTTAGTGTCAAACACAGCCAGTAAATACAGGATCTGGATTTTGAAACTACTCTGACTCCAAATGCAATATTCTGTTCTCTCCAAGAACCATCATCATATAAGAAGCTGATAAATTTTATCATAGTGCAAACACTTAAAACCACAGGCAAGTCCAACTGACATGCTCAAGTCAGGAGAATGTGCATATCCTAAACCAATACTACTATATTTTAAAATTCCTGTACCTGTTTTTCTTATTTTGCCTGTCTTCTGAATCTGCCAGATTCTTCTCACCCAGAGTACCTGATCAAATACAGCAGCCTCTCTTTTTTTTCTTCTAATGTAATTTTTTAGTACCTTTATTTTATTTATTTATTTTTATGTGGTGCTGAGGATCAAACCCAGGGCCTCACACGTGCTAGGCGAGCTCTTTACTGCTGAGCCACAACCCCATCCCCAATGTAATTTTTAAAATATTTTATTTTGGTTGTAGATGGACACAATACCTTTATTTTGTTTATTTATTTCTATGTGGTGCTGAGAATTGAACCTAGTGCCTCACAGGTGCAAGGCAAGCGATCCACCACTGAGCCACAACCCCACTCCCATTTCTAAAGTAATTTTACAATCTAGAAGACAAAACAATAAAATCCAGCTTTCAAGAGCTAAGAGGAAACTAGGAGTACATCAAGCTCTCTTATGAATTAATATTGTGTATTTTCTTGCTTGAAAATGGTCAAGTTATTTGTACAAGTTTACGTTTTTTTATTGTTGTTTTTTACTTTCTGATTGTTCAGAAAAAAAAAAAAAGAATTTGATAGAAGACTGGGTTTTGGATAAATGAGATGCTACTTTATTACTAAACTGCAGTCTCTGTTTAAGAAATGATAGGAGAGTATACAACAATGTTTGCCAGTGTAGTCTAGACTAGTACAATTCAAGGTATGATCTGTGAACTGCTACAGAGCTCACTGGTCCACATGTGAGACTCTTAGTAATACAGATTTCTTGATCCCATCCAAAAATCACAGAAATATAATTTCTGAGCATGGGACAAGAGAGCTACATTTAAATAAGCCCCCTCAAGTGATATTATATGCACTGGGCAGATTTAAGTTTTTCCAAGTAAAGCATGGAGCAAGTCAAGCATTTAGCTGCTGCTATGACTCAATTTCCTCATTCCTTCTCATGGAGATGTTAATAAGGTTGCCTTGATTAAGTAAAAATATATGGATGTAGTCTGGGCACATTCTGTAATCCAGGAGCTTGGGAGCCTAAGGCAGGAGGATTGTGAGTTCAAAGCCAGCCTCAGCAATTTAGTGAGGCCTTAAGCAACTCAGTGAGACCCTGTCTCTAAATAAAATACAAAATAGGGGTGCGAATGTGGCTTAGTGGTTGAATGCTACTGAGTTCAATTCCTAGTACCAAAAAAAAAAAAATTATATATATATATATATATATACACATACACATACACACACACACACACACACACACACACACATATATGTATACATATATATGTGATACACACCATTGGGAACACTGACTGAAACAATATATGCTCAATAAATGTAAGCTCATAAACCTCTGCTTCTATGATTGGTGATATTTTCAAATGTGTAATTCTAACTGTCACTAAAGTTAACTTGGTTGCATTTAGGTCATCATACTCTTGTTGAATCTAGGGAGAAATGCCCATTTCCCACTTTGCTTACTTTAGGAAGACACCCTTGATATCAGAGAATGAAGATTAATGAACTTCTTTTGTTAATTACAACTTATATTATCAGCAGACATAGGGAATAATTCTCTCAACACTGACAGAGAGCAGGAGTCAAAAAGATATATTAAGAACATCATAGGTAATTAATCAATGCCTGAGAAACCAGTCGATCAATTTCTATTTCTTTCTTAGAACACCTTCTCACTTTTAACTTTATCCTTTCTGAATTATCAATTTTCTTTGCAATTATTTGGGGAATCTTCAAAGTATTTTTAAAAATGTTTTGCCAATTTCTTTGCTTCAAAAATAAACCTCTTGCCATCTTTCCATTTATTATTATGGACTTGTGAATACTCTTTCCTTAAAGAACATCAAATTTTCACTCCTTTGACCTTTTATAAACTTTCCAAATTGTCTCTGGATCAGAATTTGGCCCTTAAAATCAGAAGAGCTATAATATATGTGTAAGAAGTTATATTTAAAAACAATATGTTGATTGTGGAAAAATAAATACTAACTAAAATAAAAGCTTTAAGATAAAAAAAAATGCAGTAACAATGTAATATTGATGCTGTAATGGAATTGAGTGGATCAAACTGCACAATATCTCCAAAACGCATGTCTCTAAGGAGATTATCCATTATTTTGACCTACTTCCATAATCAGTTTTCTACCTGATATTTTGCTTTAAAAGAGATGTGGAGTTTATACAATTTATGCTTAGCCCCTCACAATGGTAGCATTGATAAAATATTGACCAAAAAAATAATCAAACCTCAAAGAATAAGAATATGAATAAAGTAAGGTAAATAAGGTAAATATAAATATGAATAAGGTAAAATATGTTTCTCTATGAAAAACAAAAAAGAAACTCGTATACCAAATAATAAATTCAGAAAGAAGTATCTGGGGAAGAAGTAAAAAAACATTTAAGCATATAAAATAATAAACTTTCTAAAATAGTCACGGAGCCAGAGTTGGGCTGCCACCAATATTGGTATGTACAGATAAAATAATTTCAAACTTCAAAGTAGCCAGCAAGATAACAAAGAAAAAAATATTTTTTTTTCAAAATAGAAACAAAATCAAAATTTTAAAAATTTTAAAATAAAAATCCACTAAGATAAAATGGTTTGTATTTTCTAAGACTCCAAATGATCTCATCCTGGAAAAAAAAAAACTGTGTAGAAAACAAAACTCATAAAAGAGAAATCACAGAAAAGACATGTTACACTATTTGAACAGATATCATAAGTAACAAGCCATCTAGTTTACCAGCGTGAGTTTCCAGGACATGTTTTACTCATTATAATTTGTGGATGTGCCCTGAAACTATTTGGTCAGGCAGCCCTAACATAGTTTGGATGCAGTAACCATTTTATTACAAATATTACAAGCTAAAAGAGCTGTATTTTCTATTCTTCAGTAGTTTTCAATGAATGAAAAAAATTTGGCTTAATACATTTTAAGAGAAAAACAAATCAAAGAAGGGCCCAAATGCATTTGATAAGTAGTCTGGTCAAAGCTTACCTAGTTATTTCTGTTCTACTTAGAACCTGTCATTTGCAAGAAAACATGAATTTAAAGACCCTCATCACAACCAGTGTAACTCCACATTATGTACAACCACAAAAGTGGGAAGTTATAGTCCATGTATGTATGTCAAAATACATTCTTACTGTCATGTATAACTAAAAAGAACAAATAAAAAATAAAAAAATAAAGATAATTTTCCAATACCAGAAATTTCTTACTGTTTTTATCTGCTGGATAGCTGTAAGAAGTAATGAAAGTGATCAAATTATGCTATGTACATATATGAATACATTACAGTGAGCAATACCTTAATGTATATATTTATATACATATATATAAAGCACCAGAAGAGCAGAGAAATAGGAATAGGAAAAGGGAGGAGGGAAGAAGAAGAGGAAGTACTGGGGACTAAAGTAGAGCAAATAATACTCATGCATGTATGATTATATTAAAATGAACCCCAATATTATGTATATCTATAATTTACTAATAAATTATTTTAAAGGGTAATTTGTAATAATATCCCAATTTGTACAAGAAAATTAAATCCAGAGAGGTAGTATTTTTTTTCCAGATCATAAAGCTCCAGTGTGTCATTGTTCTCATGACCCCAAACAAGGCTATCTCTTTTAACCAGTGAAATCATTCATTTTATCACATAGTGGAATTTACGGGCCATTTCTTAACACAGATTCACATGTTGTTGAAGTATTATGGAATATTGCAATATTTCACAGGTAATAATGTATGGACAGATCAGTATAACTTAACTTTTCGGTAAGTTCACATCAGCAAATGTTAACTTTTGAAAGATCATTTTAAAGCAAGACAGCTAAAGAGCCACAGGCTCCCTGGAATTGAGAAGGTCAAACAAAAAATAATAAAAATAATTTTCAAGAAAACAATTTCAAACATGGGGAAAATATTTTTTAAAAATGTTCAAAGGCAGTAAATAAAATGAGAGCAATAACTATGCCTATGTTACAGAAACTAAAGAGTTAACCTGTTACAAAAATGATCTGGAATTACACACAATTTGGAAATATCAAAGATGGAATAGTATACTTACAAAGATTAAGACCTCAAAATGTGTATGGTACTAAGGACAAAAAAGGAAGAAATGTTTCCACACACACAAAAAAAAATAGGGTGTGGGTTTGATTTTGTTTCTGCAATTATTAATAGGTTCTGTTCAGTTTGGCTCATTTCAAAAATATTTATGGAGTTAAGTGTAATGCTATTAGTGTGGTGGGAAAGTAATTTAAGATAATAATCTATTTATTATCCCTGGATTCTTAAAGCTATATTCAAATCAGGCCAACTCTTCTCTATTTCTTTGTTTCAGGGACTCTTTGTAAAATACGACAGCAATGTGAATTTTATGAGAAGAAACCTGGAAGATGCCCCAGTCTTAAAGAAGGTTGGCAGCTGGAGGGATACCAAAAACTCATTTATGCTACTTGGTGTTGGGTATGAGGTGAAAGCTTCAAGGGAAGGGCTGTGTTGTGGGTACAGGGAAGCTGTGTATGGACAAATACAAATTTAAAAAGAAAACAAGGAAAAGTGATATTTAATTCCCTGTGTTGAAAGTAAACTGAGATTCCCTCCCTTGGTTTTCTTATAGCATTTATTTAAAGACTTGTAATTTCTTTCTCTCCCTGTTTGAAGTGTATGTAAATCTTTTCTTTCCCTTTGATGAACATTGATGCAAATATTCTTTTTTGGGTTTTTTTTTGTTTAAATATTTTTTATTATTATTATTTTTAATTTATATATGACAGCGAAATGCATTACGATTCATATTACACATACAGAGCACAATTTTTAAATCTTTTTAAAAGCCAAATGAGCCTCTTGACAGCTTTGAACCCAGCATTGTTTTTCATAAGGACCAGGAGCCATCTCTTTGAAATGCAATCATCAAGGAAGAGAGCACCCCTATCCCACAAAGGGTAAGGAGCCTAACTTCAGCATACTCTAATTTAGCTTTTTCTTGGCTCTGTCTTGAAAAAGTACTTCTTGTCACAAAGATAGGAAAAGCTTATTTTCCCTTTGGATAAAGTCACATCTAACACAGATGGCCACCCCAATTACTAGGAGAATTTAGGACATGACAAATGGTGTTACTTATATCCTTTTGCTTGAGGACAAGTTACTATGCCTCCTAAGAACATGAATGGAATGGGTTGTCTCTTCTAGGTGGGGATTTCCTTCTGTCTTTGCAGCCTCTTAGTAGAGGATCTATGATATGCATCACATTCTGGTTTAGTGCTTATTCAACAATAAAGTATTTTCTTCCCCTTGTATCTTTGTGTGAAGGATTTCTGGGTTTGGAGAAGATTTTATTTTTAATTACATTTCCCCAAAAGCTGGATCAGAGGAATGGGTCCTCAGCTTCATCAAAGATCTCCATAAGTCAGATATGGTTCAGAACCTCTAGAGTCTTTGTGGTAGGCAGTGGGGACTTGGTAACCAGATAGGCCTTTATAAAATGCTTTGGTAGAGTACACAAAAGGAACAAGGGAGGAGCTTATGGGAGGCATAAGGCCAGGAGGATTAATTTCAGTGATTACTAATACAGAATTTCCTGCTAGCCTCACAGGATAGAGTTTTGCATTAATAATTAATCTAATGTAAATAAACTAGATGATTCAAGTAACTTTGTGAACTTACTACACAGTACATACCACTAAAAGTTGAAAGAATATATTCCAGAAGAATATTTCCATGTGACACAATGCACACAATTTAGGAGATTAAACAAACAAAAAATATTTCACGGTATATATCACTATTATCTGAAAGGGAGAAAGAAAGCAGATCACAGTTGGAAAGTGAAATTGAAGTTCCTTAAAAGTTACATAGTATATTTTTCTTGTTCACAAGAGACAAACATAAAATATTACATCAGAATGATTCTGATAAGATGCCACAAATGAGTAAAAGTTGTAGTCAAAGAAAAGAATATATATTTTTCCATCATTGAAAGGCATCTCTTTTACACATAAAAAAATTGTGGGGGGTGGGGAATGATTTGGCATTGGTAAATTTTAAAGCCTAGGGACTATAAAAAAGATGTTTCTTTCCTAATGTGCTCAAGGATTCCTTCGCTTTCTTTTTAACTTGTGGTAAGTCACAATTTATCAATTTTTATGTAACATTGGAATTTAAGAGCAAAAGTCATACATATGTATTAAAATGTCTTATTTTATAATAAAGTCCATATATTTTACTTTTTATCTAAAAAAAAACGGTCATAAATGTTGATTAACAGATTTTGAGAACTGTCATCTAACAAATGCAATAATATGTTTGGTTTTAAAATTTAACACAACAAGCTTCTTAAGATAATTTCTACTGTTAACACAAAGTACTCCAGTTGGATGACAAATTTAGGAATCTATGATTAAGAAGGCAAGTGTCCTCTTAATAAAAAGAATAATGTGTATATAGTATTAAGTTACACCTATATGCATAAACATGATTTCTTTAGGTAATTTATATAATGCATTATATATTAGAAAATTACATTATTTTATACAATTATAATATATATTAATGTTATATGATTGTGATATATTGTATAGTAGGTATTTTATTGAATAATTATGCTAAATCTTTCATATCATCTTACTTAATATCATGACCCAATGAAAAATGTATTTTCTCTCTCTTTTAGTAAGAGAGAGGGGAAACCAAAGGTAAAATTAATACTATGATGAGACATTGCTCCTTTTGTTCCAGTAAGGACTGATTGGCAGTACTGATCAAAAGAGAGTTAATGTACTAAAGCAAGGGTCAGCAAGTTGGGTCCCATGGGCCAAATCATACCTGCCATTCATTTTGTATGGCTCAGGAGCTAAGAATAGTTCTTTATTTTTCAATGGTGAGAGAAAAAATAAAAAGTAATATTTCATGACATGTAAAAATTATACAAAAGTTCAGATTCCATAAGTAAAGGCATACTGGATTATGACCACACATTTGCACTGCCTGTGGCTGCTTTGAAACTAAAAAGCAGAGTGGGGTCAATGTGATAGAGATTATGAAATCCACACAAGTTAAAATAGCTGGTCTTTTACAGAAAATTTTTGCTTATCACTGGAGAGTAAGGAAATTCAGAAGATCAAATAGCTACTTAAATGTAATTTGATGGGTTGATAAGAGTAACTCTTTAATTAAAAATACTTGGAAATTTGTCCTATGCTAAATCAATATGTAGCACTGCACAGGAATGCTACCTTCGGTGGACTTGCAGTTTTCTTGGTTCTGACAATGGTCTCTTATGTGGTTTTTACTCTTCTTCTTTTAATTACATCTTGGCATCCATTCAGAATTCTTTTCTTTTTTTTTTTTCAATATTTTTTAGTTATACATCGATGCAGTATCTTTATTTTGTTTATTTACTTTAATGTGGTGCTGAGGATTGAACCCAGTGCCTCACACATGGGAGGCAAGCGCTCTACTGCTGATCCACACCCAAGCTGCCCAGAATTATTTTCTTATTTGACAACACTCCCTTCCTGAACATTTGTATTGGCACATCTTGATGACTCTTGCCATCAAACTAACAAGGATCTCCACACTCTAAGCTAAGTGTTAAAGGAATTGACCTTGGAAACTGCTCAACCCTCCACAGACTTGAGAGATAGACAGTCCAAGTGAGTAGCCAATCATTAGAAGAAGGTTGGACTTGTACCTAAATCCAAACTCTCCAGGGTTCCCCACTCTCCTGCAAACTGCCTCAGCGGTCAACTCTGCAATGTCACAAGGAATTCATATTATGCAGGAGGAGAAAAAGAGTGTAACAGTGATTACATATTGATGTTCTGTCATTAGGAATAACTCCTGCTAGCTCTAAAATGTTTAAGTATGTACATTCATATCTGTATCATTGTCCATAATGAAATACTTAAAACATAATATTATGTTTTAAGGCTTTCTGTGAATGCAAACCCCAAAAAAATCAGTTTCAAAAGAAGACATTGTGATATAATAAATAATGGACATGAATGATCCTCCAACTGTCATTGTTGGAAATTTTGTATTGCCTACTATAAATTAGATGACAATAATCCTACAGTTGAGAAAGATGCAGAAGACTAAATATTTGCTAAGCCCCAAATTAGTAGAATTAATTACTGAGTTCTTTCTGAAATAAATAGAAATAATGCAGAAAGTCTTATCACAAAAATCTATAGTAACTCATTAAGGAATAATATTATTGAGTATATAAAATTCTATTTAATATTTGTAATTCATTAACCAAAAAGCTAAATGGGGATTAAAAACTTTTTACAGAGCACCAACAAAACTAAATAAAGACAAACCCAAATATATGTAGCAAATTTAATCACATTGTAAGCCATCAACTTGACAGTATACATTCAACTGACTTTAAATGGATGGCAAAATTTCTGCATACATTAAGAATTTGGGTCACAGAATTCTAAAATTATGTTCTTTCTAAAAAAAGGTAAATTGAAATAAGGATGAAATCAGTTTCTAATAATACTATACTTTGTTGATACTGTGCTACTTTATGAATGTCTAACAGTTCAATGCCTGTAAGTCTTTTACTTTCAAACATGTGACTACTGAAGTTTGGAATTTAAGTGATTTGTTCCAATTAGTAATAAACAAATGGCCAAAAAGTGTATGAGTGCATGATTAAAAGCATTCACAAAAGAGAAACTAGATTCCTTGCAAAACTTAAGAGAATGGTCTAAAACATTAAACTCTATGTCTTCCCATCTGTCATGCATGCACCATTCAGTATTGAGGTTGTTCCTATTTGAACATGATTAAACAGAAGGGCCTGTGGGAACTTCGTGTTATTTTGCTCTAGTCAATAATCTTCTAGAATAATGTGTGAGAAGAGAACTGTATATTCCTGTCACTTTTTGTAATATGGATAGAGTGCAGAAGGAAAAACCAGAGGGCACAGATTTGCTAAGAAAGTTCTAAACAGTAGCAAAAAAAAAAAAAAAAAAAAAAGCTAAAGATTTTGTTTTAGGTAAGAGATATGCTAAAATACAAAATTACATTTTAGGGTTCTAAACACTGGAATTTCAAAACAACAACAACAACAACAACAAAAAAAAACTTAATTGAGGAAAACAAGTACAGAGAAGTGCCATTCATTCATTTATTCAAAGTTCACTGAATACTGCCTATATTTGAAGACTTCTGGTAAATGGTAAGCAAATCACCAGGAAAACACAGACTACACTATCCAAGCAATTAAAACAAAATGAAGGAATTAATATTTGTTTCCAAGTAACATATGATATTTAATATTTCCTTTGGAATGTTATAAGCAGTATAGAATTTTTATAATAAGAATTTGTCTTAGAGAAAATTAACAAAATGATCTTATTTTTAAGTCAAAAGCTCTCAGGCAGATGCCTTGAATTTTCAACAACATACTGTTAGCATTTTGACATTAGGAAATTACTATACTTCCCTGGCCTCACTTTTCACTTCTACCTATGAAGACTTTGACTTATAATAACTATTATGACTCCAGTGTAGATAAAATAATGCATGCTGGCAACTAATTTGCAGAAACTTTTGAAAGTGATATACTAATGTAAAAACAAATTATAAAAGTAGTCCTTTTATTGACTTACACTTACTAATTGTGCCAAGAAAATAATTCCTTCATTTTTCTCCAATCATCACAATATCTTACTTCAGCAATGAAAAGTTACTGTTCGTCACTGTGTTTAAATAATACAAAGTTGTTTTTTTTTTTTTAAAAAGAATTGCATGGGGCAGGTGTTTAGCTCAGTGATACAGCACTTGTGTACTACTCATAAGATCTTGGGTACAATTTCCAGCATGACCAAAAAAAAAAAAAAAAAAAAAAAGAAGAAGAAGAAAAATTAAAGAATTACTAGAAAAAAATTACTGCCAGTGTTCATTTGATGTTTGATATAGTAATATTTCAGAAAACATTCTCATTATTAAATTGAACATATTATAGATTATATTATTTGTGTCTGTGTTTTATGATGAAATGATTTTTAAAAATGTCTTATATAAAGCCTTGTTGATGTAATACTAACTGCTAATTGAAAATCACTTCAAAACTTTGATATTTTTCCATTGCAGCAACTAAGACCCAAACTTATTACTGGATTTCACCAATGAGCCAGACAACTCAGCAAGAGATTGCAGCATTAAGATCTTCAAGAGGAAAACGTCATTTGGTGCTACATAAGAACGAAATAAAAATACCAAAGTAATTTTTGAAAATATTCACCAAAAAGTATTTTAAATTCTTTTTTGCTATCCATTCTAGAATAAAAATTTAAATTATTCATGTTGAATTTAGCATAAAGCATAAGTTATTACATTGGGAGAATGGTTTTTATTCTGTATAAGGACTTACATTATTTGTTGAAAAGGCCAACATTTTCAAAATTACTTGTATATATATAAGTTCAACTTGAATTCAATTTCAATTCAAGAATGCAATTTCCTAATCTTCCAAAGGCTATAAAAGTACAAAATAATGAAATCTAGATACATTCTGTAGAACAATGATGAATACGATTAAGAAGCTAAAAACTTGGGGAGAAAGTTTTGGAAAATATAGTACTAAGAATTGGCTGAGTAAAACAATGATCAGTTCACAATCCAACACAGACAAAAGAAAGCCTGAGAAGTAAAGGGGCCACCCAGTGATTCCTGGAGCAAGGACAAACAAGGGGTGTAGTGGATGAAAGCAAAGAGAGCCTATTTCAGCTGTGCCATGGCTCTGCATACTGCCCTATGGCTGCACATTTCATTTTTTTATTAGTTGTTCAAAACATTACATTGCTCTTGACATATCATATTTCATACATTTGATTCAAGTGGGTTATGAACTCCCATTTTTCCTCTGTATACAGATTGCAGAATCACATTGGTTACACATCCACGTTTTTACATACTGCCATACTATTCATTACCTTTCCAAAGGCAAATATGGCATACAAAGTCCAGTAGGATGTTACCCAGTGGGTTTCTCAAGGTAGAAGGACTGTGCTGACTGAAAAATGGCAGACAGTACTGCTGACAGGGAACTGACTCCACAAATCCAGAACCAAACACTTAATTCTCAGTATTTATCACACATTTTTTGAGTCTGCATCAGGTATTGTTGTTGGCATTGGGAATAACACAGATACCAAAACAGTCTCCTTTTTTTTTCATAAAGCTCACATGAGCAAAGAAACAGCTATATATATTTTTTTCAGAAGGAAAGGACTATTGAGAAAAATTAAACATGGCAAATGGGAAATGATATTCTGTGGTAGAGAGGTGGCCACAATTTTATAAGGAGCAATTAGAGCTGCTTTGATAACATAGCGGTTGAGCAGAGAACTGAAGAGAATTTGGGAGTGAGGAAGGAAAAGACTGTTTCAGGAGAAGAGCTATGCTAGGAACCCTAGGCAGGTTTTTGTTTAGTATACTCTAAGGACAGGAAGAACACAGACCAGAAGACAAAAGGCAGATGGAGGTGTGGAGGGAGACATGTATATGTAAGTAAAGGTCACAGAATAATTGTAATGGTTTTAGCTTTTATTCTAAATGAGATAGGAAGTTAGTAAAGGGGTTTAAATAGAGATTGTGGTATTGTCTGGTTTATACATTACAACAGTTATTTTAGTTGAGATTGATTTTTGGGAGTGGCTCAGAGATGTTGAGAGGCTGGAAGGAAAGGCTACTATCCTTCAATGCAATAATTCAGACAAGATGGTGTCTTGGACCAGGCTGATAAAAGTATACGTGATAAGAATTGCATTGTGAATATGTTGAAGGGAGATGTAACAGTTTCCTGATGGATTGGATACAAGATATGAAAAAGAGGGGGAAAAAAAGATGAGGTCAGGAGGTTTTCAAGATTTTTGGTTTATGCATAATAAATAATGGAGTAGCTACTTACTTCAGTGAAGAAGTCTGGCACAATCTGGTCTGAATGGTAAAAAGAGGAGCTGGGTTTTGCACATGTTGCAGTTGAGATGCTTCTTGAATATCTGCTAATACATTGGACTGACAGGCTGAGGTTGTCCTGAAGTTCTGCTTTCTATTTATTAGAACAATCAGAACTCTGTCATAAATACTCAGAAACTCAGAGACTCCTTCTTTGGCTCCAGAGAAGCATGATCCGCAAAACAACTGGAATGAAATGAATATTAATACCCTGGATGGTGCTAGGAAAACAGCTGTAGGCAGGCAAGACAGGAGTGGTAGAGTGCAGTGGCACAGGGCCAGAAGGATCAAGATTCCATGCCCTGAACTCCCTGCTGCCTGACATCCTCCCAGTGGTATTCTTCTTACATTTTCCAAGAAATTGGCAGTTATGACTAATAGAAAACAAAAGCTTTCCTCTTTGTCTAAAACAAAAAATTCAAATGGATCAATCTCAAATTTCAAAGAAGAAACGATGGATGAAAATTACCTTTGAAAAAATGTTGGACTTTTTGGAGGCATCAGAACAAATGGGCTCTAAGAAACAGTCATATTATATAATATTAGAAAATTTTTGGAAAATGTTACATAAAAATGAAACCCTGAAATTATTTTGAGGTATATTTCTTCCATCAAAACAGAATAATGTGTTTGTCTTTCTGATGATTCAAAACTCAGCTGAGAGGATGATCATGTAAGAACAACTTTGAGATTCTTCCCATATTTTTATTGGTGCATTATAATATATATATTTACATATTTATACATATATATGTATGTGTATGTATATATACACACACATACATACATACACACACATATATGATGGTGGGATTCAGCTCTGGGATTTCATTAAAAATATCAGTAATGGAAGTAAAGGTGAAGGAAAAAGTATGAGAAGAAAATTCCAGGAAATTCATTATAAACATAATTAAAGGAGAGGATCATGTAAAAAAATGAGAAATGATGACTGAGGAGATAATCAACTTAGTTGAAGAAAGATTCACCTTTAGTTCAAAAGAACACACTAAGAACATCAGTAAGACACTGACAATTAGCCATATCTTTGTATAACTTTTTCTTTTATCTTAAGGACAAAGAAACTTAAAAAAAAACTCAAAACAGATTAATCAAAATTGCACTTTTAAAGAAACAATAGATGCATCAATTATATAATTTCTTTCTTTTAATCAGTCTCTACTAACTTTTCTACACTATATTAATTTATCATAATAGTCCAACTTCCATTCTTCATGAAAAATTGAAAATAAAAATACAGGAAAATATGGATATGGAAAATGAAATATGTTTACATTTTAAGGGCTGGAGAATAGTGGCTTTTTTTTGGGGGGGGGGATGAATGGGGTTTGACCACTGAGCCACATCCCCAGCCCTATTTTGTATTTAATTTAGAGACAGTGTCTCACTGAGTTGCTTAGTGCTTTGCTTTTGCTGAGGCTGGCTTTGAACTCACAATCCTGCTGTCTCAGCCTCTTTACCAGCTGGGATCACAGGTATGCACCACCATACCAGGCTTGAAGGACAGTGTTTTAACTCCTTAATCTCTAGAAAAAGAAAGTTCTCTTAAAGAAAAATAAGAGAACACATTATACTTCATAGAAATGAAAGACTGAATCAGGTGAGTATTGAAGTTTCCTAAATAGCTCAGTGCCAACTGTGTGGTTCAAGAAGAGTAATTACAAAACTACTGAACTGGGCTGGTGCCCCAGGAATTCCTAAGGCTGCTGTGGAATCTGTGGAATCTCTGACATTAACTGCACAGGAATTACGCTTTCTAATCTAGTGTTTGAGAAAGGCATACTTAATAAACATTACTTAATTATTGATATTAACATTTAACACACTTATAAAATATCACAGTTGAAGAGAACCTTTTCTTTTTCTATCTTTTTTTGTACTGGAGATTGAACACAGGTGTGCTTTGCCACTGAGCTACAATCCCAGCTTTTTTTTTTTTTATTGTTTGAAATAGGGTTTTGTTAAGTTGCTGAGGCTGGCCTTAAACTTGTGATCCTCCTACATCAGCCTCCTGAGTCACTGGATTACAAGTGTGCACCATCACACTCCTTTAATTAACAGTTTATTTCAATGACTATGAATTGGGTGAATATTGTTTGACAAGAAATATGTTCATCATTGAGTATTCAAGGATGTATTTAGTATTTCCATGCCTTCAAAAATTTTATAAGCCAAGGCTACACATGTTATAATGAAGAAATGTAAAAGGTGCAGTAAGACCTAGCTGCCTGAGATGCTCAGGGTCTTGGTCTTTGGTAGACAGTTCTTCATCAATTGGAAAAATTAACACTGAAAGAAATTAAAGAAATGCATGAAAATATAAAAAAGCAGTACATATTAAGGGAAGTTGGCAATTATTGTTAGATGGCAACTTAATCCAATCTATATTTGAAGCATAAATATTACTTAAACTTCTTTAAATTGTTCTCTGATATTTAATCACACTTTAGGCATCTCCAGCAACTGTAAATTTTAAGAGAACTAAAAATATTTAGATCTCAGAAGATACAGTCTTACAGGGAACAATTATACATTAGTATGACACACAAATCTAAAAAGTAATAATAATAAAAATTAAAGTCTTAGCAAGTCTAAAAGTAAAATATGGCAACAAGACAAGGAAAATATCTAAGAATTAGAATATAATTAAAAACAAAAACTTTGTGGTCATGTATCCCAAACACCACTCCAAGGCTTGACTTGACACTTCCCCTAGAATTTTTTTTTTTTACTTAAAGTACATCATGAGCATCTTTTCTTTGTGATTTCATACATAGTTTGGCTTGTACCCCACTTCCCCCCCCAAAATTTTAAGTGTACTCCTTGCTCAATGACTCATATGGCTGGTCTTCATCTTTCTATATAGGACACAAACATTTTCAAATACCCTAGAACTAACTAAAGAGTCACAGAGCATAGTATTTTTCCCATGGAAAACTTCATTTTCTACTTTTACCCATGTTATTAGCTACAAAAGCATTTTATTGGTCAATATAAACACTTGACTGATTTGTATGAAAATTAAATCTTTTACAATACCTAGGGAAAGACTTTGATCTTCATTATCATAAACTAATTCAAAAATTTATTTTTTCCAACATTATAAAGCAAAATATTTGCTGTTGAAATTTATGTATGCAAATATTACATATACATATTACACAACCATAAAATAAATTTTCCAATTAATAAATTTATTTATTAAATGCTAGCAAGGCATTAAAAACAAGGACTCCTTCAGATCTAGATATCTAACCTCAAGTTATGGTAGTACAATTTAGAACATGTTTTTTTTTTTTTTTAATTAAAGTATCTGGAAAACTATTCTAATAAATTTAAAATATATACTGCAATTTTTTTCAATTTTTAAAAAAATATCCTCAAAACTGATATTATAAAAGGTCATGGTCATAGACTGGTCCTTTATAAGCAAATAGGCATAAAATGTTTGTGAAGCTAAAAGATTTGAGTAGAAATGTTGGTTAAATTACCAGTCATCATCCTGCATACTAACAAGGATTTCTAGTGAATTCTATTTATTTTTTAATATAGCATACCAAAAAATTATTTTTCATCAATTTAGCATTATATTATACAAGTACACACATATATAAATGCACACTTTTAAGATGAATTCATTAATAAATTTATGAAAGAAGGGATTTCTTATATACATATTATATCAAGCATAGAATTTAACATAGTCAAGATAAAATAAAAATCCTTGAATAAATGAATGAATGAGTGCATGTTACCTAGGGAAAGACTTTGCTCTTCATTATCATAATTAATTTTTATGGCTGCTTGGTTAAACAAAAGTGAACTTGGTGATTAAATGCAATTGATTTTTCCTGAATACTAAACAACTTTCATATTAAATTGATCAAAAAGCACTTTGCCATGCATCACCATCGAAACTGCATTTATGGAAAAGATTGAGATAGTAATTTTGAAAGAAAAATTAACATATATATCTCCTGATGAGAGAAAAACCTACACATAAAGAAACAAATAAAAATAAATAAGTGAATTAATAAATCAACACAGGACCATGAAGAGTCTATTTGAATAGCATTTCCAATGTAATTATATTAGAAGGTCTGCGAACATTTCCTAAACAAAAGGGTCAAAACTGATATAGATTAGGGTTTAAAGCAGCCATTTCAAGTCTCCGGAAATTGTCCAAAGTGTATGTAGCACATGGAAAAACATTAAAGGAACTCCCCAAATTTCCACACAACAGCAAGAGTCTGTTGCACTGAACCACAGCCAGTTCCCTTTCTTCTCCCCTCTCAGATCAGCAAGATGGAAGCTCCACTCTAGGTGGTTGTATCAAAGAACTCCCTCCTCCCAGTTTTGCCTATTGATTGCAATGGCCCCTCTTACTGAGGCACAACAACATTTTTCACCCCACATCCAGCAGAAGCTCTACTATAGGCAGTCCAAATAAGTGGCCAGGACTTTTCCTACACCCAGCTGCTGCTCTCAGGGTTGAAGCTCTCTGTTAGGTGTGGCAAGGTCAGATAACTGGACCCTAATCATACTCATGCCAGCATGATTATAGTGTGGAGGTTCTGTGCCAAGAAAAGCTAGCCAAGAAGACCAGGAACTACTCATTCTAATCAGTGCCTCACACATATAGCAGAACTGTCTATCAAAGAGAAAGAGGTTGCTGTCTCTATACCCAGGCCCAGATGAGGTACAAAGGTTCTGGCCAGGAGAGGCAGGTCATAAGAAGAGAAAAATCTCTGTAGCTTTCCCAAAGGATACTGGCTTCATTTGAAACAGAGGTTCAGAAAATTCAGAGGTTTTAGCATTGTCACAAACACCGGAGATTCTGTTGGTGATTAGTTAAGAGGAGGCTAAGAAGCAATAAGTGAAAAAGTAGACACACTAGATGTTAAAGAGCAGGAACTAGGGAGATAACCAGCTAAGACAAGAGATAGCCAGGAAATGGAGCAGGATTTAAAGACTGTTCAAAATTACCCCTGCAAAGGGATTCAATTTTAATTAGCTGATTATTGAGTTAATTAAACCCAGAGAATTATTGAAAATAATATAAGAATTGGCTAAGTACACAATAGCTAAATTATGGAATCAACAGATGAATGGTTTAAGAAACCGTGATGTGTGTATGTGTATGTGTATGTGTTTGTGTGTGTGTGTGTGTGTGTGTGTATATATATATATATATATATATATATATATACCAGTTTATACACACACACACACACACACACACACAAATGGAGTTCTACTCAGCCATTAATGGCATTTGCCAGTAAATGGATGGAAATGGAGACTATCATGCCAAGTGAAACTAGCCAAATTCGGAAAGTCAATGGGCAAATGTTTTCTCATATATGGGAGCTAGAGTAAAATAAAGAAAAGAGAGGAAGGAAGTACAAGATTATATAAAGCACCAATCAAATGTAAATTAATGGAGAGTAAAAAGGAAGTTTAGTAGAGGAAGGAGAATGGGAGAGGAGAGAAAGGGGGAGGGAAAGGGGAGGATCATGAACTGAAATTGATTTCCATGTATGTATGAGTTTGTTGGGATGAATTCAACTACTATGTATATCTAACTATAAAGCTTTAATAATAATAAAAAGGATAAAAATAGGTACTATAATCATATATGAAAAAAGTGGCTAAGTAATTAGTGGAGACTAACAGTTGGAGTGACACTAGCAGAGGCCTCTAGAGGTTTAATAGGGGGAGAGCAAAAGAAAAACATAGAGTGGTTTGAAAACAAAACAAGCAAAACAAAACTGTTTTCACTGATGGAGAATAGATCAGAGTGATGTGTGCACCCCAAGGTTGTGGCCGACATCAGAGATTGTGCACTGTGGGGGCAAAGAGACTTCACTAAAAAGGCACAGCTAGCTCCTAAACCAATGAAAAGGAGAATCAGCAACGAGAAATAAGTTCTAGTGGTGAAGATGGAGGTTATTGTGCAGGTTTGAAAAATCCTCAAATTTTATTAAAAAAAAGTTATCTATACATATAAGAAATTGAATGAACTCCATGTAGAAAAAAAGCACAGAGTTCCATACCCAGACACAGTTTCATAGGGCACATGGAAAGACAGAAATTATTAAAACAGCATATATTCAATATGTACAAGGTAATCTCAGTAAAATTAACTGCTGGTGTCTCATAAATAAACAATAGAGCCCATAAGGCAGTGATGTGACATATTTAATGTGAAAGAAGAAAACACTTGTCTACAAAGAATCCTATATCCAGCAAGTTTATTTTAAAAAATGAAGATTATTTAAGGGCTTTCCAAGATAAAGAAAAGCTGACATAATTCACTGCTGGAAGATCCAATTCAAAATTCAAAGTGACACCAGACAATTTTGTGAATCTTCATAAAAGGAAAAAACAAAACAAAGTACAGTGGTAAAGATAATTATGTAGATAAGTATAGAAGTATAATTTTATGTTCTTCTTCTTTTGTTCATGTAAATGATTTTTAAAATTGTACAAAACTATATTCATATGAGTATTACTAAGCCTCTAACACACAGAAATAAAACATATTTGACAATAACAGGATAAACGAAGTGGGTGGGAGCGATATTTTGGAGTGAGGGGAAGACAAACATGGTAGCTTGAATCTACAGGAAAAAAAAATGAAGAGAACCAAAGTTAATAAATACAAATTTAATAAAACTGACCCTGAAATACGTACTTGTTCTCATTTCTCCTCTCAACTCTCTTAAAAGACTCACATTAGATAATGTAATAATTGTGGCAATGTGTTATTTGCCTTTTATATAATTTAGGATTAGTATATATAAGAAGAAAAGCAACACAGAAAGGGTGGGGGAGAGCAACAAGTCATATAGAATTAATTAACCTTCTATCCCTCCCAGAAATGAAGGTAGTGCAAATGTGAAGCAGATTCATGTCAGTCAGATGTATACTGAAAACCCTAAAGCTATTAGAAAAATAACAAAACATACTGAAAAAGAAAATCACTGAAAGTACTAAAATATGACGAGAAAGTACTGATATCATGATAAAGAAAGCATAAAGAAGGAATGGAGGAACAAAAACCCAACCCAAATAGTGAAAATAGAAACAAACAAAACTATGTCAATAAGGAAATTAATGTAAATGCATTAAAGAATCCACTCAGCTTGTCAGACTAGATAAACAAAACAAAACATCAAAATAAAACAATAGACAAAAGTCTTACAGGAGATATACTTTGGGTTTAAAGTTGGCAATAAGATAAAATTATAAGTCTGGAAAAAAAAAAAAAAAACACCATTTAAACATCAACCTTAAGGGAGTGGAATGGCTCTACCACTGTCAGTAAAATGGGCCTGTGACTATACTATATTTTCCACTAAGGGCAACACTGATAGAAAATGTATTTACTGAAGAAATATGTTGCATGGTAAGCATCAGGGATATACTATAAGTTGGGCAGTAAATGACAGAAATCTGTTTGTTGGTCTTTATGTGTTTATGTCTTACTGCTAAAGAAAACATCTTATGCACCCTAAAAGACAGCCTTTTAAGGTATGGATCTAACTTTCTGTGTTAATTTTGTACCTTTGGCTCAGAGGTAAAACTGAACTTGCTAGTTCTTTTTGTGAGTTTAAAAAAACTGTCTTTTCAATCAGAGATAAAATTCTCTTTGTTTGCACTCTAGGAATAATTAGTCCATACAGGTACTAGATTCCACGTAATTTTAAATTTCACAGAGCTTCTGACCTGATTGATTTATATAGATTAATAAGAATTTATGTAATTCAAATTTAGGAAAATAATAAACAGAGAAGAAACTGAACTATTCCATGAAATTTCTAACCAATAAAGCATTTTATGTAAGAATATAAATCCACTAAGTCAAAGTGAATCTTGGGAGGTATCAAAGTAGCTTGATAATTTTGGATTAAAGTGGCTTTGTGAAAACCACAATGAGATATCACTTCATTTCACATGCAACATGATGGTTATTAATCAAAATGACAGATAATAGCAAGTACTGATAAAAAATGTGGAGGAAATGGATCTCTTATTATTGCTGTGCTGCTGCTTGAGAAAGCAATTTGGCAGTTTCTCAAAATATTAAACATGGAGTCATCACATGACCAGGAAATTCCACTGCTAGGTGTTTAAATAAGAGATCTGACAATTCATACTCACAAAAATATTAGGAAGATTGTCCACAGTTACTCTTAAGCTCTGGAAAGCTGATCCTACCACAGCCCTTTTCTTATCTTAGAAAAGGCTCATTTTCTATAGCTTGATGAATTTCTTATCCCTACTATGGATTATTTTCACACTAATTTGTGAAATCATTATTTCTTGAAACAGACTTTATAACTATTAGAAATGATTTCGGAAGGAGAAAAAAACCATACTAACCAGGCCTATAAACTTCCTAACCATTACTGAATATCAGCAAATATTTCCAAAATAGTAATGCTAAATGCAAGAGATTAAAATTCCTTGAAAAACAGTGTAGCAAATTCTGAAAGCACATTTGTAATTAAAATTTCACAGCTTTCTGACTTATCTTGCATAACAGTTTTTTGAACTTGATGTTTTATTCCCCTCTAGGATAAGCACAACAAAATCAGACAAAACACCTTGAGAAACCTAATCAACCAAATTGCCTAATGAAAGTTCTCCTCTTGATGCATACTAACATTTTTATTGATATATTTATCTAAATTTATACACTTTTATATATAGGTCTAGGTATAGAATATCTTTAGGGGAAGAATCTCTAAGAAAAATTCTGCCAGAGAAATCCATTCAAGTATCTAGAAGAAAAAAAGAAAACAAGAAGGTGGGTCCAGATAAATCTTAAAATCACTTTTTTGAGTGAGGAAAGGTTGTAAATTACGACCATATGCTTAGCCACGCCATGGACTAAATATGAATAACTGAGGAGATTTTTCATAATAATAATAAATATTTAATGCAATCATTCAAATCATATTTTAAAATAGTTATGCTTCTGCTGATTTGCTTGTATTTATTTAATTCTAGCAAGAGGAAAAAAAATTAAATTATTACTTTGATTTTTTAAAAGCAGAGTCTATAAGGGGGAGATTTTTATGTTGTTAAAAATCAACCATCTCACAGATAATACCATATGAAAAGGATAGTTTCACACTCAACTGTTATTGTTTAATTCCATTCAAAACTTACCTTTTATAAGTATCTTAAAAATGAAAACACATTTTGTTTCATTAACATAATATTTAACATAATTTTTAAGAGCAACACTAATGAAAAGTTATAAGGGTTCAGATATAAAATTGTGAGTTTGTAAACATAATGCCTCATTACCTTGATATAAAATAGCATTTTTACACATACTTTAAAAATCTTATGTATGTATAACTTTCACATTTTGAAAGGATAAGAAAATTGTTGGGTGTTTTTTTTTTCAGAGTGAGGCTGGCATTTATTATAAAATATTCTTTAAAATCCTGACACTTCTTGTGAAAATATGAATAAATTAAAAATGTACCAAATTCACTTTTAGTTACTATATTCAAACTAATCCATCCCACTCAAAATAAATTAATAACAATGGAAATTTATGGGGAATCCCAAAGGAATTGAATTTGGATGATTCAATTCCACTGACTTACTATGGAAAAGTGTTAATGGTATCAAGGGAGCTATCTAAATTCAATCCTCTGCCACCAAATAGAGTCTAACAAAGATAAAAGCAGCAGAAACAGGCTATGGGAGAATTTTAAAGTATCTACATATTTAGGCTGAAAGATGGGTTTCAATGAAATAAAATATAATCATAATTTTACCAATAAGACTATGATCATGTACAAAATAATTTCTTATTAAAACCTATCATATACAACCATTTCAAAATGATTCATTATAATAGCCATTTTCTTTATAAAAATAGTCCATAATCTTCCAATTTATTATTAGACAAGATTTAGGCTAAGATGAAATTTTAGAGCTAAATACTGTTGCCTAAAAAATATGACAATGAACATTTCACTGGACTTAATAAAAAAAATTATACATTAGCCTTTCTCAGGCTTTCTCTAGAATTTTAATCACATTTCTTCTCCAAGTTAACAAACCAAGAAGAACTCATTATTGTTTTATTGATCAAGATGAATATTGGTTTTGGAAAAGTTTTAGACATCCTTTTTCTTTTTCCCTTTTCAAACACACACACACACACACACACACACACACACACGTGAACACACCTTCCTGCAAATCATAATGTGACAACCAAAAATAAAAGTGCTCAGAGGAAGTAGGAAAGGACTGGCAATTGGTACTTTAATACTCTGTTATTTCTTTAACAATTCCAAGACAAAATCTGACTTTGGTTTCCTTGGACTAGAAAGGCAATTCATTGAAGAATTGCCTCAATAGGCTCAAAAAAGTTTTAAAATAAATTATGACTGAGTACTAAAAGTAGTAGATACAAAGCAATTTCACCAAAATGATGAAAATAATTGAATGTGAGTATATTGCATATAATCTTTCCATTCTATTTTTAGTCTGAGAACCACCAAATCCACTAGAATTCTCATTGTGCAGTTAGTTATTGTAACAAGCACCAACCACCTTCCCACAGGGGAAGTCCTATAAAAGAACAGCAAGTCTGGCCAGCCCTTCAGGAGTGCACAATGCTAGCATTGGTATTTACTTACACTTTTACTCTTTAAAGGAATTTAAAATCATCCACATTTCAAATTTAGACTCATCTAAAGTAACAATAATTATGAAACTCCGGGTATAAAATTCTAGTTATATTTTTTCTATTACAGTATATTATTATATGAAAGTAATATCTCCTAAATATTCCCACATACCACCAATACTGCAGGCAAAACATTTAGTGAAAACAGATTACCCTATATAATTTGTCAAACTGATTTCTTTTTCACAGAAAAAAACTGATGAACATATATTAGCATGAAGTTTAAAAACAGATTAATTTTCAATGTAATGTCATGCTTGCTAATTATGCACTGTAGTACATCATTTGAGCTTTAAAAATATGAACAAAGGCAGTTGAGTTGACATGTGAACTGAAATACTCATTGCTTCAGTCTCATAGTGGAAGACTAATGAGTTGTGAGGAAGTTATAATTTACACCAAATGAAGATATAAAGAGTATATACAAAGGAGAGATTGACTGAAGATTCCCCTTGAGTCCTATCTTCCCAAGAACAAAGAGCCTTTGTGGTTTCTATAGTGGATAAGAGTTAAAAGTGACCTCTAGTTCCCCTAAGAAGTGATTTCTATGCATGGAGAGGAAAAAAAATGGGGGGGATGTGGTTCAATATTATAATTCTGCTACATATGTTCATAGGAAAATAATTTTATCTTGATATCTTGATTTGAATTTTATCCATTTTCTATATTGTCAGTATATCCCATTCATTCTATAATAATGTTTCAAATCACCTGCCTTTGCATCTAATCAGTGTTCAGAAAGGTAAAGCCCATTTTAGTTTATTGTTCCTGAAAGCAGATGGAATAATTCTCAAAGCTAAATGAGCTAAAAAGACAAATGAGCTCATAATGATATACTATATTAAAATTTCACTGTCCTCATGAACTCAAACAACCCAGACTTTACATATTAATGTAATATTCTGTCATGTTCATCTTTTTATTTTCAGGAGAACTGGGAATGTGTTCTTCCCAGCATTTAATTTCTTTGTGAAATATAGTGACTAACAATAGTAAGTGCAACATTCACTTAATAAAATTCACAACAATATAATAACAAATGATAGAAAAGAAAGCATGGATTCTAACCACTTTGTCCTCCTTTGGGAAAGCATCCAAGGAAGCAGAGTAGAGAGAGAAGAAAAAGAAGAAGAGAAAAAACAAAATGAGCCATATATTAATAAATTGATTTTAATGAAACAATTATGTATTTCTTCAAAGTGTTAAAATAGTATTTTGAAAAGTAAATCCTTCATTTAAAAATGAACATGTGAATCCTATTCTACATTAGATACAATAATTGGGCACAATAATTTCCTAAATTTGTAGAATCCAGATCATAAATCCAGTTTTAAAATATTCTTCAAAACGAAAAGTTAATTTACTACATATTAGCTTACTATGGAAAGTAAATATTTTCTTAAAATGCATATAATTGTACTAAATAATTTTATCAAGTTAATGTTAAAATGTGTATAGTCATAATTTAGAGAAATATAAGAGTGGGAGCTGTTTTAAAAAACAAAAACAAAAATGTGAAGAGAAATATGTTAACTATTTTAGCCATAAATTATTTCAAAAGCAACTTAACATTTTTTTTTATATTTAACATGATAGTAAATCTGAAATTACTATCACAGAGGCTAATAATTGTTTAATATGTTTTCTTGGGTTACATGTAAGGACACACAATTTATCCTGCCTCATACCTCCATTCAATTTGAAAATTTAGGTTGCAGAAACCAAAAATGTTTAACATTTGGTTTTTTACAAGAAGAATGAGTCATAACAATTTACAAGGATTCTATAATTCATCAGGCTACTCAATCTTCATTTACTACATTATTCAAAAATAAATTTACCCTCACAGATAATCTCATGTAAGTATGGAACAGGAATTTTCCATCAGCTATCTTTTTTATGATTCGAATTCTCAGCAGTGGAATTCGTGTATCACTAACACTACAAGGAACTTTGTGAAAACACAAACAAAATGTGGAAAGCCAATGCTATTGTGTAGATATACATGTGGGTCAGTCGGTTCCTAACTTGCACATGTTTGATGCTTGGAGGAGACATGGTTTTGGTCCGCACCCACAGGCCTCTGTGTTCATGGGACACTCACGTTGTTCGACCGTAGAGATACGCGGCCTCCACAGCGGGCGCAGAACTTGGTGCGGCAGTAGGAGCAAAGGTGACCACACCCATCAGCAAACTTTGTCTTATGGCAAATTCCACAAGTTGGCGCATCATCTTTGTGCTCGCCCTGGTAACGCCGCGCTTCTTCCCCTATTTTTTTTACTTGTTCCTTGTAGCTTTCAAACTGTTGATGCAATCTCCTAGGCAAAAGAGACAATGGGGGTAAACTAAGTAAATGATGAAGAGAGAAGAAGACAATTTTTCCAAAGCAAAATGAACATATAAATGT
This sequence comes from Marmota monax, assembly GCF_021218885.2. Taxonomy (NCBI): domain Eukaryota; kingdom Metazoa; phylum Chordata; class Mammalia; order Rodentia; family Sciuridae; genus Marmota; species Marmota monax. The sequence continues at coordinate 5,134,319 of NW_026692434.1, read as the reverse complement.
ATTAGTACTAGTTCTAGTTTAATTTACTGTTATACTTGTGTAGCATGGATAAAAGCACTGTTTGTCCCAGCAGTGGAATTCATGTATGGAGTGCACGCCTCTGCTTCTTTAAGACAGGTACCTTCCAAAATAGTTTAACTGGGCATTCAACATTTTACAACTACACCCGTGTGCATAAAGCTGAAGCCAAAACTAAACAAAATATGTTCTCTGATATTTTCTATTCTATTGAGTTTAATACTGAATATTTTTTTTACAGTCAATTGATTCCATAACCCACTATTTGAACATGCTGCATACTTTGAAAAACACTATTTTATACTACATTGCTAGGTAATCTGTCTTCCACAAAATGTCTTCCTTTGCCTTCATTCCTGGAGAATACTTCCTATTTATTTGGCATCTGAGTTGTAAATGATTTAGTGCAGTATAAAGAAATGTTGGCTTATACATGATATTTGAACTCTCCAGTTTTTCCACATCACATAAAAAGTTTTAAAACACAACGTGCAAATATAAAAAAAGTTTGAAACCATACCTTGCATATATTTAGATTTTTTTACATATCCCTATTTTTCTCCATCTCAATCAAGTTATCTGTATGAGGGCTGCTACTAGTGATAATTTTGTATTGGTTGTTCAAAACATTACAAAGCTCTTGACATATCATATTTCATACATTAGATTTAAGTGGGTTATGAACTCCCATTTTTACCCCAAATACAGATTGCAGAATCACATTGGTTACACATCCACATTTTTACATAATGCCATACTAGTAACTGTTGTATTCTGGTACCTTTCTATCCTCTACTATACCCCTCCCCTCCCCTCCCATCTTCTCTCTCTACCCCATCTACTGTAATTCATTTCTCTCCTTGTTTTTTTCCCATTCCCCTCACAACCTCTTATATGTAATTTTGTATAACAATGAGGGTCTCCTTCCATTTCCATGCAATTTCCCTTTTCTCTCCCTTTCCCTCCCACCTCATGTCTCTGTTTAATGTTAATCTTTTCCTCCTGCTCTTCCTCCCTGCTCTGTTCTTAGTTGCTCTCATTATATCAAAGAAGACATTTGGCATTTGTTTTTTAGGGATTGGCTAGCTTCACTTAGCATAATCTGCTCTAGCGCCATCCATTTCCCTGCAAATTCCATGATTTTGTCATTTTTTAGTGCTGCGCAATACTCCATGGTGTATAAAGTGATAATTTTTGATGGCAAGAAAACCAAAGCTATTGAGGCAACCCATGTTCCATAAGAATGGTTTCAATGAATATAAGTTACATACCCCACCACCAGTTGAAGTTCCCCAATCTTAAATTACTATAAATAGAATTTTTTTTTGCTATTCTGAATAGAACACTATGTTATCTAGTAAATCCCCCAGTGAAAAGATGTCTTGGATTTGTAAATGAGAACTCAAGAGTTATCCTAAGCCTAGCCAGTAGCCATTGGCTATTTTGCCAGGAGAAACTCCTGGGAAATGGCTGATTAGATTCATCTATGTCTCTGAGCCTGTTTGCTGCATTTGAGTATTCCCCAGGACACAGGGTAGACACATGCTATTGTTAATTCAAGCAGTTGAATTAGCTTGATGCTCTGCATCTAAGAAACCTGTGAGGAACTCTACTCTCTAGATGCAGTATCAAGTAAGTTAGGTCCAAACACCATGATGTTTAAGGTATTGGGATTTCATTATGCTTTCCTGTTAACATCAAACAGAACTTTAATGATTAATTTCTGCCTTGCCAGTTGACCCTTTTCTACTAAATTCTTAAAATTAAAGCAAACATGCATGCACCAGCACATAAGTTAATATCTGAAAACATTTTCAGTTTAAAAGTGAGCTAATTTCATTTAACAGAATAAAACATACAATATTTTCTTTAATGAATGCAAGAATATCTGGCCAGTTTATTGAAGAATTATTTGATTCTTTAAACATTTATACTTCAAGTACCATTAATCTAGGATAAAGTTGGTAGAAAACAACAATGGAAATCTACTATTTCAAAAATTACCATATGCAATAATACCAGAACTCTGACAAATATTTATTGTGAGACCCTCCCACCCCTGCAATCAAATCTATTTCAATAAATACCAATGAGAAAGCAAGGCTAAGAAGAGTTTCCTTATGAACTTATTCTATAATTCAGAACATGATTTAGTATGGGTACTGGCAAACTTTTCAGTAAAAGGTCACACTGTAAATATTTTAGGCATTGTGGGCCAGACAGTTTCTTTTGCAACTATTCATCTTCACTGTTGCAGGAGGAAAGCAACCATAGATAATACATAAATGAATGAATGTAGGTACGTTCCAATGAAAACTTGATTTGCAAAAATAGTAGGCCAGATTTGGCCCATGGGTTAGTTTACAAATCCCTAATTTAGTATATGTTTTATGCTAAGATGTAATAGAAAACCAAAGCATCCTTGTGTTTTTAAATTCAAACATAAATGTAAAGAAGTTTTATAGATCTTATAGGGTCTAATCAAAAGAGCATCTATCTCAGGAAATCTATTTTTTCCCCTGTTTGTGAGGCTTTGGGGATCAAACCCAGGACCTTGTGCACACTAAGCATGCACTCAACCATTGAATTACACCTCAGCCATGTGTGCAAATCTTTTCATAAAATATATATGCAGTACACTGACTACTGAGATAAAATCTTACTCTGCTGCAATCTCACAGCATTTCATTTAGTTACTCAAAGAATAATAAAATTTGTTATACACTCATTTATAAATTATTACTATTTCTATACATGATACCTCTCTTCTAGCAAGAGGAAATTCCCAGTTTAGCTAATAGTATGTAACTTCCTCAGTACCTACATACTGAACAGAAAAACTGTGTATTTATATATTTTTTTCTTAGTATATTTCATAAAAAAACAATTTACAACTAAATTCATGTGGAAGACAAAATATCCTTTAAAAAACCCTACTTTCCCAAAACATTAAAAATTATGGGTAAAGTTTTTTAAAATTAACTTTCAGTGCATGTTTGAGCTGGAGAGAAGGTATGTAAAATCCTCAAAACACAAAGGTAAAATGGGAGCAGTAATGGAAGCAGTAATATCAGAAACATAACTCTGAAGTAGGTATTTGTCCTAGGGACATGTACTGAGGCTCCATGACCAAGAACTTTAGTTTTAACTCTTGCACTTAGAATAAAATTAAAATTTTAGTCAGGTGTCTAGCAAAAATAATTGAAATAAAGTATATGGTATTCAAAGCATAGCAGGAAAATATACTGAATGAGGAAAAATCAATCCAAAAGAAGATAAAAATTAAAATAAATAAACAGAAAGCAAAATAATTACAAATTATGGAATGAGACGGTAGAAATGAGCTAACACAGCAGGAATCACATGTACAACGAACTAACGCATCATTAAAAGACAAAAGTGATCATATTATATATATATACACACACACACTCACACACACACACATATATGCTTAAAACATGTTGTTTTCCAGTATATCTATCTTGTAAGCATTTCTTTTTTTTCTATTTCATTTTTTATTTCTTCTTATTAGATATATATGTCAGTAGAGTATATTTTGACATACTATGCATACAGGCAGTGTAACTTACTCTAATCAGAATCCCATTCTTGTGTGGAACTTTGTGAGAAGTGACACTGGTCATGTATTCATATATGAACATACGAAAGTTATGTCCAGTTCATTCTGCTGTCTTTCCTATTCCCATCCTCTCTCACTTGACTTCATTCCCCTTTGTCTAATCCACTGGACTTCCATTACCGCCCCCACCCCAACTTATTGTGTCTTAGCATCTGCATATCAGAGAGAACATTTGGCTTTTGGTTGTTTAGGATTGACTTATTTCATTTGGCATGATAGTCACCAGTTCCATTCATTTATCAGCAAATGTCGTAATTTCATTCTTTTTAATGGCTGAGTAACATTCAAGTGTGTGTGTGTGTGTGTGTGTGTGTGTATATATATATATACATATATATATATATATATATATATATATATATATATATATATATAAAACGTTTTCTTTATCCATTCATCTATTGAAAGGTGCCTGGGTTGGTACCATATCTTAGCTATTGTACAGATAGACCATTAATCTCCAGGATATTTAAAGAACTCAATAAATATGTATTCAACTTGCAGATTAAAGTGTTTTTGGAATTGTGAAAGTGTTAATTACCAGGCAATTTCAACTTTTGATCATAGCTAATTGATACTTTAAGAACAAAAGCTGACTATGGAAAAACAAAAGCTATGCTGATAAACTCATGCCATGAAATCTCTATAGATTCTTTAGTTCTACTCAATACTAAATAATACTTCTGTTCATCTTCTAACTCCTCCTTAGCACTTATTCCCAAACTCTCTTCTAAAATTGACTTTAAGTTCTTTTTGAAACACCTAAAATATCATTTTGATGATTTGTGACCCAAAGGTCAGTTGCATAAACACTCTTGCATCTCAGAGTGCAGGGTCTCCGGGACCATGGCAGGAGGCAGCAGTCCTTCTCTAGTAGGCCATGGCAGGGGGGATGGTAAGATGAGGCTTCTCCACTGAGGCATGAGGGTGAGGTGTCTAGCAAGAAAGTGATGTCACTTTCTCCATGGTAGATCTTATAATAGTTAATAAGGTAGAAAGCCACCAGGAGCAATGCTCTCTTCCCCTAAGTGGCTTAGGATGGCTCTTTGCCAAGTGCTCCACCTTAAAGCTCATGAGACCATTTTCACAGGCATCAATTCACACTCTACCAGGACTCCTGTCCTTCTGGGTGCTGGCCCTTGGTGGCCTGTTCCCATCTGTACTCTCTTCACACGGTGTAGAAATTCCATCTGGGTTTCACCAACAGATCATATTTTTACTACTGGGTTAGCCATCCCAGCAGGAAGCAGAAAAAGAGGAAAAAAAGCCTGATGTTTCTCAGCCTGGAACTTTCTCACATTTTTGAATCACTTTCTTTACTATGAAGATAGGTTCCCTTATTCTGTACTGAAATTAAGAATCCAACTCAGGTCCCTGTCAACCTCTCCAAAGTATTTTCTAGTGTGCTTTTTCATTTTACCAACAGGACAGAACAAAGAAGGAAGAGAGAGGAGGAGGAAAGACTGGAAAGACAGAGAGACATTCTTTATGCTCATCTCCTCAAAATGACCTACTTCATCATCAGCAATGCTCTACTAAATTGCTCTCTTAAAAAGCAAGCTTATTGCCCTTTTCTCAATTTGTATTCCCCTTATAATGCTTGAAATATCATGGCTATTTCACACTGTCAAGATGCTGTCCTCATAACAAAATATACCATGGAACCAAGGTACAGGTAGTAAAACCATAAACATTTATATTTTTATATCTAATATTTCAATGCTTTAATCCATATAAATATAAGTTAGCAGTTTATAGAAACATATTCCAAGTGACAGGGAAATGGAGTAAGTCATTCAGTGTTCAGTTAAAAGATTGTTTCTTGTACCCACAATACAACTCTCTTTTTAAAAATGAAGCTGCCTCTTTGATTTCATCCTGTAATAGAGAGTATCAGCAAAATTTCCCCAAATTTCAGTAGTGACTTTTTTTTTTTTTAAATGATGGTTGGAAATAACGTTTTCTTGTATCAGAGTTAAACTGAAAAAAAATGTAAAACTTAGTCTTTTGGGAAAAAAGATTCAATAGGTGAATTTCATGCTATAAAATTTTTGGAAGAGAAATGAGAATAGATCTTGACTTGATTTCCAGGAACAAACCTCTCTATCGGGAAACAGTAGAGTCAAAAAGCCACATTCAAATGGCTAGAGCTAGTATCCCACCACCTCAGCAGAAGCTCCCTGATCTCTAATCACCAGGGGAGATTTGCCATTTCAGAAAAATGCTGCAAGAGTGCTTCTGCAGCTCCCCATCTATCTCAATTTCAGCTCAATCTCATGAAAGAACATCTGATGGAACCCTAAATCACATCAGGGATTCTAGCTGCAAGAGAGTCCATGAGTGTTAGGTTTCTGGCTTCTTCAAATGATACCCTAGAAGAATTCTGAGCAGATGTGAGAGCCATTCTTCCCTTCAGCTACAGCCTTCTGATGCATGTCAAATTGATCAATTCTTCCCACTGTACCCCCAATGAGTGTTATGGTTTGAATGTGAGGTGTCCCCCAAAAGCTCACATGTGAGATAATGCAAGAAGGTTCAGAGGAGAAATGATTGGGTTGTGAGAGTTTGTGGTTGTGAATTAAACCCTTGATAGGGATTAATTGAGTGGCAACTGAAGTGGTAGGGTGTGGCTGGAGGAGATGGGAATTGGGGTGTGGCTTTGGGATATATATTTGTATCTGGCAAGTGGAGATCTCTCTCCTCTTCCTGATCACCATGTAAGCTGCTTACCTCTGTTACACTCTTCCACCATGTTGTTTCCTGTCTCATCTGGAGCCCAGATGAATGGAGTCAGCTATCTATGTATTGAGACTGCTGAAAACCATGAGCCCTCATATAAATTCTTCCTCCTCTACAGTTGTGTTGGTCAGGTCATTTAGTCACAGAAGCAAAAAGCTGACTAAAACAATGAGAAATATTTGAGTCTAAGATTTCCCACTCATTACCCCTCCACCTTCCTTTCTCCATTAATCATCTTTATACACCATGCACACATGACTATGGGAAGCATTTTGGCTCTACCAGGAATTATTATTATTTTTTTAATAAACTCAGCCCCTTAAGAAAGTTGCACATATGCTCATGTACTTGTCCCTGCTCAGTCCATTTCATTTTGTAAGAAAACTGCAAGGACAGCAACTCAATGTATAACTCCCGCTCAGATAAATATAAAATCCATCAAACACATGAAGAAACTCTTTTTTGTAGTGACTGTTGTGTAGTACAGATACACCATAGTACAGATATACCATCTCATTATTCTTAGCTTGGATTATTTATCATTTTCCAACTAGACTTGCCAATGGACTCCTTCATTCTAGTTTATCTTTACATTTCCTGAATTTTGATCTTAACAAACTGAATCCACTATGGCAATCCATTGCTAACTCATCATCTCTAAGGTAGTCCATTTCCCTATTCTAGGGTCTAAGAGTTGCATTTACTGATCAATCAGCAGCTCTCATATATTTTCTCATGTCTCTTACACCAAAATCATACTAAATATTCTCATTAGTAATCAAACACAATAGAATCTTCCAAACACCAATTCATCAAACTTATACTGAGCTCTAAATGTAGAAAGAAAACATACTTCTTGAGTCTCTGGGAGTACAAAGAAAATTTTATGAGAAGATACTGAATTCAGTTTTTTTTTTTTTCATTATATTATTTTAAGCTTTGTGATAAACATCAGGAAATAAAGGTTTTTTCTGTACATGGGAATTATCTTTCTCACATTAGATAAATTTTTCTTTTCAAAGCTAATGGACTTTGATTATGAAAGTGGACTTGATTCACTTTATTTAACAAAATGTAATCTAACCTATATTCACAACATTAAGGAAGTTTTAACATAGTTGTCTTTTGTTGTTTAGAGGAAAAAATGTCTTGTTTAAAAATATGTTAATTGTGTTTTTGCAAGGTGTTCATACTGTACATACATTTTTATTTTAAATATAAGCTCTTTACAGGTAGTAGGCCCATAGCATCCTTCAAAGGGAACAGATTTCAATTGCAAATGTATGCAATTTAGGTGAAATCACTTTTAAAGCAGTGTGTTTTCAGCCTTGAACATCCTATTGCAGCTTAAACCCTTACCAAATATTAAGCTTTCACATATCAGTAATTGGCTAATATAAATTTACTTAGGTTAATTTTTACTTAACACCAACTGTAGGAATATGATATACTCTTCTTTGTATGAGTATGTTTGGCTGTCTTTTATAAAAAGCTTGAATTATTCCACCCTTTGTCTTTGCTGTCTGCTACAACCCTGTGAATCATTTCTGAAATTTAGAAATATAGCTGTATAAGTTTAAACCAAGGCCCCTTTCTTCTTTGTTAGGGCTTGGGGTTCATCACTTTGGCATTATTTAAACATTGTTCTCACAGTGAGACAAGATAGAGGAGGGATTCCAAAGCTAGTGGTAAATGGGAATATTTAGAAAAATACAGACACAGGAAGAACTCTGAAGATCAGTGAGCACAATTCCTTCATTTTATTAGTGAGAAAATTTAGGAACCTGATTTAAGTGATTCACACAAGCTTGGAAAAATAGTTTGTGATAATTAGGTTCAAATTTCCACTATACCATCTATCTTCAGCATATTCATTTTCATTATAGCCAAAGGGATAGAAAGTTATTGCTTTGTAAGGGATTTCCTTGGTATTATAATGCACATTCTTTTTATTGTTTGAGCCCAGGGGTGCTTAACCACTGAGCTCCATCCTCAGCCCTTTGTTATTTATTTATTTATTTTGAGGCAGGGTCTCACTAAGTTGCTTAGGGCCTCCCTAAATTGCTGAGGTTCCTCTTGCCTTTGCCTCCTGAGCTGCTGGGATTACAGGCATGTACCACTGTGCCAGGTTTACAATGCACATCCTTAGACGAACGTGCAGAGCTTGTGATCCAATAGGTTAGGGATAAATTCCAGGAATCTGCTGTTTTAGCAGTCAATCCAGGTGTTTTGGGAGAAGATTATACAGGGACTCCATGCTGTAGTGCTATAGAGTAGTAGAGAGTCCACACAAATAAGAATAAACACAAAAATAAGGGCATTTTTCATATATCTTTCATCTTACTACATAAAAATAATCATCACACGAGTACATTTTCAGCACAAATGGAAACTTTGGACACTGCCTTTATGAAAAAATGTTAAAAAAATTAAAATATTATTATGTATATTTTAACTTGACAGCCATCAGTTTTACAATTACAATTTTATGAATCAAATCAGATATATGTATATTGCTAAGTAAGTTTCAAAAATTGGCAGTGTCTTGTATATATCTTATACACAAATGGTTTCAAAGTCTTATTATAAACCTTTTAGTAATTCAGAAGTTTATCACAGATGGTATTGAATAAGTTTATCTTTATTTACTTATTTGTTTATTCTGGTGCCTGGGATCCATCCCAGAACCTTGTTCACATTAGGCAAGTGCTTTAACACTAAGTTACACCCACAGTCGAAGTAATTTTTTAAAATTACTATGGTTCAAAAAATTATTTTTCTGTTTGTACCTAAAAATGTTTAATCTTTAGTTTAAACTAAGTATACTTTTTACTTATTACAAATGTCCAGCAGATGGCACTAGTGGTTTTTATTTTTACATTTAATTCTTTCATAGTTATTTAAATTATTTTTCTTTAAAACATCTAATGTGTTAAAGAAAATTAGTACAATCAGCAGGAGGTGTAATTTATTAGAAAAAATGTGTTTTTAGAGGTGACTGAAAAAGAACATACAGAGACATAAAATTTTGCTATAAAATGTTGCAATTTCTGCTCTTTTTTCGTAGACTCTTACTCCACTTAAAATCCATGTCTCTCTCTCTCTATATATATATATATATCTATATATCTTATAAACACACATTAAGAGTTTTATTGCATATATTTCTATTGTTTTTCTTTTCCTGTCCTCCATTTAGCACTGTTAAAAATGTAGTTCATCCAATCAACATCCCACAGTGTTCTGAAAGCAGTGAGAGATGACACTTAGGAAAAATAAGGGCATAAATGATGATTAGCTATTAGTGTTTTATAGCCTGTTACTTCAGTCAAGCATTTATTTTTAATTCCACTTTCAATTTACCATAGGAGGCCACTCCTGAGTAAGCATTAAAGAAGACATCTCAGGACACAGAGACTCACCAGCGTACATTGAAATTTTTGCTCCATTCCATCTCCAAGAAACACTTCCACTATTCCCCTGAATGTGCTGAGCATCCTCCTAAGCAAAAGCTTGGCGTGTAAGGTCTAAGAAATGCTGTTTCTGAATAAGGGAACAATATTACTGTTTTCTCATGTTGGAGATACATCATTGTTTTAACACTAAAACCTGGCACAAGGAAGCCATTTAAATATTTAAACAAACAGTCTTTCTCATTCGCACTGAAATTCAAGAAAAGAAATCAAGTAAAATGATGAGAAACTATGAAGCAGAATATTAATTAGGAACAAAAATTTAAAAAGAAATGAAGTTAATTTTTAAGAAATTAATTTTCATAGAATGTCGGAGTTATCAACATGATAGATATGTAATTAATCAGTATTAAATGGATCTAATTCCATCCCATTCCATATGAATTTTTGGAGCATGCCTGATTTAATCATACTAATATGCCTAATACACAGAGGTTAAATAGGCAAATTGCATGTATACTGGCAATGGTGTCCACAAATATGATCATATAATCAAGCCAAAGTGGTTTCTGTGTTTTTGTTTGTCTTTTGAAGCAGAATCTCACTAACTTGCTGAGGGGGTCTCACTACATTCCCCAGGCCTTGAACTTGATATCTCCCTGCCTCAGCCTCCCCTCCTAAATCACTGAGATTACAGGTATGTGCCACTACACCATGCAAGTTAAAGTGTTAAGTAACCAATTCATGCCTGCATATTCTCAAAGGTGCAACATGCTGTAAACCTTGCCCTTGCTACATTTTTGACTGTTTTTAACAGGGTTGTTATTTTATATTACTATGGGGAAGGAAAAAATAATAAACCAACTCCACAACTGGACACTTTTTGGAAGGAATTATGCCTGTTTAGGCATAAGTCTGAGGCTGGCCTACTCAGGATTAAATTTAACTTTCTTAGCTTCATGGCCATGAAGAAATTATTTAAATTCTGTTTCTTGGTTTCTTCATTAATGTACTTTTCATAATAATAGCAACTCAAAAGGCTTATTGGGAGGGTTAATTGAGATAATCAATGTAAAGTGCTTAGCACAGTGTCTAGTACATGGTAAAAGCTCAATAAATATTAGCTATTATTATACACAGACATAGATAATACATGAGGGAAGAAAGTACTTTGCTTTTAAGTTTCTGAGTACACTTAGCTGATAATTTTGGGAAACAGTGATGACTGGCAGGATTTCTTGGCATATGGGTATAATTATGAATGACTTAGATAATCGATCAATAGACAACTGGTAAGGGACAAAAAAAGGTCATCCTATAAGGTCAAAGTTAGGCTGAAAGACAAACCCACCAGTAGAACTTATTTTGTGGAAAGTCAGGAGAAACAAACAGAGGAGGAAGACACACAACTTTCTGTTTTCTTTTTAATTTTCTCAGCATTTTTACAACCATTGCAAACTCATAACAAACAGGAAAAAAAGTAAGGAGAGCCTAAAATCTAGTATTTAACATTAGGCTATTTTGAACTGAGAAATGTAAAGTGCCTAAATCACAATTATTCCCAATGCTCTGAAATAGTGGGTGAGTGAATGATATATAGGGAACTTCTAACATGTCCAAGACTTCTTTTCCCTCTCCCTTGATTGGTCTTCAGTGATTCATAAATTTACACACACTGAAAGTATTCTTCTTATTAGTGAATTAAGCAAGTTTTGTCAGTTTTTCTTCTTTTCCATGATAAACTATTATGTGAGATATAATGGCTAAGAGAAAACATTCAATATTATTTAGATAAAGAATTACTACCTTCTATTTTTACTATTTGATCAGAAAAATTCCTTTAAAATACCAATAATCCCATAAGCTCTTTAAATTACTTTGTTTCTCAAAAGTCACAGAGCCATAATGGGGGGAAGGAAAAGTGCAGTGTCTCCTAATTTAAGGATGTCTACTGACTGTCTCACTGGACAAATTCCATGGGTCAAGTTCATGCTTCCCATTCCAGTTACCAGGTTCTCTATCTGGCCACCTGGAACATCGTTGACTTGTCTGGTCAGAGATTCTACATCACCCACTTATCTCTAGTGAGGAAATAATGCAGACATGTCAACCCTCCTCTGGATACAGAAAGTAAGTGTATTACCCTCTTTTTGCCCCAGCAAATGAGTGCATGAATGTATCTCTTTGCTTCTAGATTTAATCCATCTGTGTGCCAACACTTGAGAAGATGGTAGAGCCCAGGGTTTCTGGGGCCAAATTTTCTGGTTCAAAAGTTCCTGAATATGGGCTGGGGTTGTAACTCAGTGATGGAGCACTTGACTCGCACATGTGAGGCCCTGGGTTCAATCCTCAGCACCACATAAAAATAAATAAAATAAAGGTATTGTATCCACTTAAAACTAAAACTAAAAACAAAACAGAAACAATAACAAAACAACAGCTTCCTAACACTTACTCTCATTAGCCTTGCAACTTACTAAGTAATATATGGCATAAAGACCTTACTTGTTCATCTGTAAAGTGGAGCTTATGCCTTCCTTTACATGGGGCTGTTGTGAGTATTAAAACAGCTAATATACACAAAAAACTTAGGGACATATTAGACAATTATCAAGTACTCTGTAAAATATTGTCTATTTTTATAATTTTTGGAGGGAATAACAAAATCAGATAGAACATCTATTTTTGTTCTGTGATAGTAACATTTTTAATGGATTAAGATATATAAATAGGATCTGGAACAATGAAATAAAGTATCTAGATTGAGTTCAGATTTTTAAAAGCAGCACCATCGAATATCCTATTTTTGAAGTCTAAACTGAATATCTGAGGAATAAGAAATCTGTCCTAAAAAGGCTTCCTCTTTCATTTTTAAATGCAGAAAAATACAAGCTTCCTGGATTTTACTCGCACCATCTACTGAATTAGTCATCTATCATTAGGTACAGCATTTTCTAAGACATTGTGGAGTGCATTTCAAGACTAGTGACAAGATGTAATTTCCTTCCCATTGTATTTGCTAATGGTGACATCTGTTTTCATCCTTTAATTAAAATACCTTGTTAATATGCATATAAGACTTAACTATCATCTAAATAATATAACAGGCATTGTAAATAACTTAAGTTCTTTTATACCTATGAAAGGGAGATCATAAAGTAAATAATTCAAATGTTATTGTGAATGTGAAAGCTAAAATCCCAGAGACTATCAGAATAGTTTTAATTTATACAAATGTATATGTAATCTGATCTGTCCCACGTGACACAGAACCCCTACCATTCTTTAATCAACTCCAGACAATCTCTTCTACTCCCACCAGCCATGCCTGAGAATAATCAGTCTATTTTTAAATATTACCATCTTATGTTATATTTAGATACTAAAAATATGTCATAATCAGCTTTCGCTAATCACTGTGCACACATAGCTAGGAATAGTCCATTTTACCTCTCACAACATTGATTATCTATAAAATCTTTGAATAATATCAGGATACTTTCAATTGGAACTGCATTTAATTTGATAGACTATGTCAGAATCCTGAAGAGAAAACTTTTCAGGTTTTATCACTGTAATGATCCAATTAAACGAAGCATGATCTGATTCTAATTCAACAATCTAATCAATTTTGCAGCAAATAGTCAAAAAGAAAACACTTTGCTATACTTTATTTATGAGCAATGCCGTATTTCATATATGTTTGTTATTTTGCTTGAGTATTTGATTAACCCCCTCTGATAAATCATGTTAACCTTAAAACTTGGGTCCTATCTTCTCTTTCCAACCCAATAACACCTGCATCAAGTCCCATAAAATAGGCAATCAGTAAAGATTCAGTATTTAATTGAATCAGAAATGATTTTGTGGAGTGGGCCAGAAGAGACACCTTTTCAATGCTAAGGAGAAATCTACTACTACACATCACTTAAATTTTATTGGCCTTTACCCCTCTTAACTTTAAATGTATCAGCATATTAAAAATATTGTAGCTATACAGAGTGAAATTTATATCTTAATATCATCTGAGAACTTTGAGTGCCAAGCAATGTTATTGCTACTATTGATTTTCTTTCTTTTTAAAGTGTAAGTGGGGTAGTTAGGGAAGGCTTCACTGAAATGTTGAAATTTGAGCAAAGACCTGAAGGGGTGGAGGGAGCTAGTCACTCAGAGCGTAATTATGCAGAGGAAAGAGTAAGAGGGAAGAACCCGAGGTGGGAGCCTACCTGGCAAGATTGAGACAAAGCCAGTAGGACAAGGTAGCTAGAGAGGACTAGGCAAGGGCAGGGGAAGGAGAGGGAGGCAGAGTGTGCAAGTCTTATATGTCCTCAGAGAATTTGGCTTTGACACTGGGTGAATGGGAAGCTGCTGGAGGAGTTTGAGTGGAGGGATCAGATGCCTTGATTTGGATTTTCACAGGATTCTAGAGGCTCCTGTGTTTGCAATAGGAGAGGGCACAGACAGCAGCACAGACAGTAGTCAGGAGGCCTCTGATAATCCAGGTTAGAGCTGGTGGAAGTGTAATCAGATCTCTGATGGTGGAGGTGGGGTAAAAGTGTTCAGTTACTTCTTTGTCCCCTTATCATACTTTAAATTATCCCAGAGTCTGTGCAGGTAGACATCGTTTTCTGTTCATGACTGTGGCATGTTTTTAAACTAATTTTCAGGGTGCATTTTCCACTTCCTGCTCTGCCTCTTCTCACCATCAAAGACAATTATCACCAAATCATACCAACTGAAGAGCTCAGCTTTCTCAGGCAGAGTGACACCAAAGAAAATTGTCTCATGATCAGAAGATGATGCAGGAGTATGATGATATATTATATCAAAGCTTACAATACCCAAATCTCTTTGATACTCCATTGGCATAATGGATGAGCACCCACCTGGCATCTTGCCCAACATCTAAAACCTGACTCTTACTCTAGCATGAAGGTAGCTCTGGATTTATACACTGAAATCACTTTAAAATCTCCAGCAATCTCATTTATTTTATGTGTTCTTTTAATATTGTGTGGGCAATCTCAATAGTGATCCCATGTATAGGAATCTTTTATTAATAGTGTTCTTTCATAATTCTTCTTGTTTCAATGCTATCTTTGAGTCCATGACCCAATGAAAATAGAGATGAGATATGGCTATTAAAATGCAGGTTCTTTGAGGAAATAAAAGTATCTCTTAATTATTACATTTAAAAAATTATTTTTCTATATGTTTTGTCATAATTTCTGTCTCCCTTTAAGTATTTACACAATAGAAACTGTGATATTTTGATAAAGTTAACTTCCTCAAAAATATTAAATGCTCTAGTAGGGTGTGTGTGTGTGTGTGTGTGTGTGTGTATACATGCGTATGCACACATGCATGCACTCGCAAAAACTTGGTTAGATGATCCAGGATATTGCAAGCCTCAAGGTCTTCATTTTAATATGACTTCTCATTATGCAGTGCTATAAATATAGATATGGAGGGGAGGAGTGGGAAATTGGTTCAGACACTGAGGAAATGCTTCTTGGAGGGCACTGTTTTGTTTGTTTACCTGTTTGTTTTGCTTTTGTTTCTCCCAAGTCTGGGAGAAAGCTTTCACCTAAAGTAGTCAACATGGTGGGCCTGCCTTAGCTGCCTCTACTGCACAGGTGCTAGTGTATCTGAACCAATGCTTTTGGCCTAGCCTCAGAGCTCAGGTCTCTTAAGGTGGCATCAGAGAAACAACAGGGCTTCTGCACAGGGAGCTCTGGGCATCACTGCTGCAGCCACTACCTAGAGACTGGCATCCTTACCAACTTAACAAGAAAAGTTTTCACAGTATGATGGTGATTTTTAAGGGAGATGATGACTGCAGTACTAGGGAATGGGACTGAGAAGGTAGAGAAGTTAAGAGAGCTCCGTGTAACCACAGGCAAAGAGTGAGGTAACATTTCATATTAATTACTCACATCTAAAACCTGGTGTGTACAGTATGTCTCCTGCCTAAAAATAATTTAAACAGTCTGGCAAGGAGCACCACTGATTTGTCACTGTGGGCATCCTGCTGCTTTACCTTTCTATAGTATCTGTGTGAAAAGACATTTTAAAGGCTACTTTAACCACATCATCCAAGCATCACCAAGTGATCAGGCCATAGGCTTTCTTTAGAAATATCCTCAGCTTCAAGGATACATGGATTGTTACAGTGTTCTCTCTCTTTTTTTTTAACAAGTTGCTTTCAAACCCCAGAGGTTTCTGTTGCTTGCCTGAGCTTCGAATACCATAGCAATAAATCAAGGGCAACAGCATGAAGTAAGATGAAGTTGTACAGCTGGGTGTCGTGGCACACACCTGTAATCCCAGCGACTCAGGAGCTGAGGCAGGAGGATCATAAAGTTCAAAGCCAGCCTCAGCAACTTAGCAAGACAGTGTCTTAAAATAATAAAAGGGCTGGAGATATGGCTCAGTGATTAAGCACCACTTGGTTCAATTCCCAGTACCCAAAGAAACAAACAACAAAACCCCATGAGATTGTGTATGCAAATTCTATATGACTTTATTATCATCTAAGTTATCTTCTCCCTTCAATCCTGAGGTAATGGAGGCTCAGAAAAGTGTTTCACCCATCATCTATGCTCACTATCCCCAGAGTAAAGACATTACAACCAGATAAAACCAGCATTTGAACAAAGTCTCGGCCAGCAACTTTCTGAGTGATCATGAACCAATTATTCAATCTGAATTTATCTGTAAATTAAGATTACAACTGTTACCTCTTAGTATTATATAATACTGAGAATATTTGGGAAAATCTGAAAGAGAGTTGCATCTCAGTGTATCTTAGTTCTCTCTCACCAGTTTAACCTTTCAGGGGAGCCTGGTTTGCTCCCTATTCCATGTTCCTATAGAAAAGAGTAGGCAAGTATAATGGCAAAACCACTAAAGTAAGAATACCTGTGTTTATGTCATGGTTTTGCCCCTCACATTCCAGGAAGAGACATAGACACTTGGAACCTCAGAGCTAGGCTTCTTTATAAGAGTGATAAAGTTTGACTCTTAAGAGTGATAAAGTTTGACCACCTAGAGTCATCGCTCATTCCACAAATAGGTGAATTCAACAAATAGTGTCAGAGTCTCTACTACATGTCAGGTGCTGTGTGAGGCATTGTTGATATAAACAGGAACAGGAAACTTGATCAATAAGATTGTAATGTTAAAACACATCTTACAAAAGAATCTATGATAGAGAAATATCAGATAGCTCTAGGGCTGTGAAGACAAACAAACAACAACAAAAAAAAAAGCAAAAGGGAAGAGAATCACAGGTAGGGGCAGGGCATGACCATATGGACAGGATGGTAAGGAAGCTCCAGTGGAATCCCCAAGGACATGGAGAAGTGTGTCTTTGCCTGTCTGGGGAAGAGGATTTTTGGCAGAAGGTGGAGTGAATGCAAAAGCTGGGCAGAAAAGAGCATGGGTCAGGGAAGACAGGGCAGAATCAGGGATGGAAGGGAGACAAATGATGTCAGTAAGGCCTTGAGAACCAGGGAGGGACTTTCAATCTTCTTTTAAGTGAGATGGGAGCTCACTACAGGATTTGAATGATGAACTGATTATGACAAGGCTGAGAACAAAATAATCCCTCTGTATGTCCTCTAGAGAACAGACAATCGGCAAAGTGGTCCTGGAAAGAATCAGGCTAAGGGTTCTGAAAGAATGCACCTGCTAAGGGTGGTAAAGTTAAACTGAGAACTTTTATGGCCATCACACCAATACAAAGTATTATTTTAACAAGTTTCTGGAACATACTTCATTTATAACCACTCATTACCTCTGGAACATTAAGCAAGTTATTCTACCTCCTCAAGCCCTGAATGTTACAGTCTTAATGTCTACCCTTCCCAAAGTGTATATGTTTAAGCCCTACCCGACACTGGAATGTTATTTCAGGGGAAGGCCTTTAGGTGATAACTGGGTTTAGATAAGGTCACACACACGCCCCTGCCCCATGAGTTGTATGTTCTTATAACACATGGAAGAAAGACCAGAATTTTCTGTTTCCACTGAAGGAGAGCACACTGAGGAGGTGGCCATCTGCAAGCTGAGATGACAACTGTCATCAGGGAACTAAATTATGGGTTCCTTGATCTTGTCCTTTCTAGTCTCAAAACTGAGAAAGAGATTCCTGTGGTTTAAGCCTATGGTTGAGCTGATGAACACTGAGTTTCCTCATCTGTAAAATGGGGATAATAATATTGTTTACTTCATAGTATTGTTGTGAGATTGAAATAAAATAAGCTAATTAAAAGCCTAGTGTCACATATTAGAGTGCTTAATAAGGAGCAGCAATAAGCAATATAATTAAATTTTGTTTTCAAGTCATAAGAATTAATATAAAGATAAATTTCCAAAAAATAATAATTTTCGTAATCCTTAGAGCTTGACAGTAAATAAATATTGCCAGAAATATGGGTCACATATAATTACACACAAACAGGTTACATGCTCATAAGGAACTCAGATAAGTGATTATAAAAGTTTATCTTTGGTGACATCACAACATTAGAGAGTAAGAAAATTAATTCTAGTTTTATCAATCATTGTTTATTATTGTTCTCAGAGAAAGGTTTTATCTCTTTTTTCCCAATTAACATGGATATTTTAAAAGTTTCATCTGAAACAGATAGCTTTCATGGTAGAATTCTGTAACAATCTGCAACAATTAAAAATTAAAATTTTAAAAAGCTCATTCAGTGCTCTCAGGCAGATATGGAGTAATAATTTCTCTGCATTTTGTGATATTTAGACACATGAAGAAAAAATTCTCAGACAAGTTATAAGCATTATAGATGTGGGGCTTGTGACTATCCTGTATTTATTCTTCCATTCTTAGTTTAAGCAAAATAATAATTGTTTAACCTCATCAACAATGGGATACAAGGATCAAATTCCTTTACGTTCAGAGTCCATGAGCAATGAAAAATGAAATTCAACATAACCAGAACATGACAGAATGTGATATCTCCTGTTCCAAAGGATATTATAGGTTTTTTCTTAAGATTATTTCTGAATGGGTAGATTTTGCCTTTGGAGGGAGTTTGCCAGCCCCCAGCCCATTTTCTTGTTTGAAAATACTTAGCTAAGGAGTAACTATAATTACACAGTTTTCATTAATTTTCAGACCTCATATTTAAGATATCTGTGACAGACATAGATTATGTTAATTAGAACCAGAAATCAACTTATACCCTTGGAAAGTGCTACTGTTGACAGTTGTAGTTACCCAAACTGCAGAAACAGTACATGCATACTGAGCTTCTCTCATCCTATTGTAACATTTCCAAGATGTTGGACTATACATAGATGCAGTGTTTTGATTTTTTAACAAGTTAAATTTAATTTTCAACATTTCTGGTTTTATCAAATAAGAGCTATACCAAGTAAACAAGCAATAACTATTGAATATCAATTATGTAACACAATACATATCCACTGTGTGAATGGATGTTGCTTTGTAGGTATTTGGTTTCACAAACCTCTTTAGCATGCCTGGTTTGCTTCCCTGCTACTCTCAAGATAGAGTAGGCCAAAGAAGGTGCCACAATTGTTTACCAGTTAAATATGGGACTTGGGAGTTCTGAAGCATTTTTATATCATGGACCCTTTGGCAGTCCATGGATTTCTTCTCTAATTAATCTTTTTAATATATATCATGAAATATATAGAACTAGAAAAAAAAAACATTCGTGTTGAAAATGTTATTGAAATACCAAATAAAAACATTTATGATGTAGTAATATTTATGGTTATTTTAAGTTCTTGGAGTTATAAAGGAGAATGCTTGGTTAGAAATCAGTGGTATAAAACACCACAGTTTTTATTTTATGAGTCAAAGCAACTGCCTGAATACAGTGATATTCACATACTCACAGAGTTAATGTATGAGGAGACCTTAGTCCAGAAAAGTCAGTTTCAGTTTTTGCCAGACAAAGGCAGAGCTGAACAAACCCAGGCTACTCACTTCACTCACCAGTAGAATACTGGGCTCTGATTGATCAGGATGCCTACTCCTTTTGGACAGTCATTTGATCTGGGCACTAGAGTTAATATGCTTCGTGTCGTGAAATTAAATATGGCAATTTTTTTTAAGAGAAGCAAGTCAGATGATCAGTACTAAATTTCATGTGAAAGAAAAATGGAGGAGAAGTAAGCCCGATATATAGAGATCAAAATCTCTCATTTGGCACAAGAAGTATTTTTATTTCTACTAAGTTTTTGGCTTGCATTTTGAATTCATCTCAGGAGAAAATTCATGTTGCATTCAGTGTTCTTCCTCTTTATTTTGCTAGGCAATGAATCTCAGTTTTAACCTTCAAGTATTTGTTCTGATTTCATTGAGATAAGTGTTAGCTCTGGCAAGGATATGATTTGCATTTTATTTGTATGAAGAACCAATACTGATTCGCACAACAAGAGACATTTAGAGTGACAAGAGCTAGGACACAAAGGATAGAATTTCTAGTTTAAATTTTGCAGGTGTTAAAAAACAAAAAAACAAAACAAAACAAAATGGAATGGATGACAGAAAAACAAATATTGCTTAAGAAAGGAACCCAGGTTTAAAGAGACACTGCTGAGTATTTCAAGTCATTTCTTCGCAGATAGAGCTCTTAAAAACCCCTTGCGAGCTCCCCAGAGGTATTTCTCTATTGATTTTGCCCTCCCAAAGTTTGCAAAACAATAAACACAATTTTATGTTTCCTGAAGGATCAGGGAATTTAAAAAATATGTGTTTGGCTTATATTCTGGTCAGCATGAGCGTTCTGTCTATATTGCACTGAAGTATTTGAGGTGCCCTTCAACAGATGAATGGATATTACAAAATGTGGCATACATACACAATGGAATATTACTCAACCATAAAGAAGAATGAAATTATGGCATTTGCCAATAAATGAATCAAACTGGAGATTATCATGCTACATTAAATAATCCAGTCCCCCCAAACAAAAAGCCGAATGTTGTGATATGTAGATACTAACAAACAATAAGGGTGGGAGGGAGTGAAGAATAGAAGTTCAATGGATTAGAAAAAGGAGAATGAGGAAAGGGAGGGAGATGAAAATAGGAAAGACAGTGGAATGATTCAGACATAACTTTTCTATGTTCATATATGAATACAACACCAGTGAAACTCCACATCATGTACAACCACAAGAATGGGATCCTAATTAGAATAAGTTATACTCCATGTATGTATAATAATAACAAATATACTCTATTGTCACATACATCTAGAAATAACAAATAATTTTTTTTAAATATAAATATTTGCTAAATGAATGTTAGTGAACTTCTTAATCTAGAAAAAAAGATAGCCTAAGAAATTTTCAGTAATTCAGCTTCCAGTGGAATCACCCAAGAATTATACTACTTCAGAGAGATGTTGACACTGATTTTCACGTTGCTGGGCTGGGAGCACCTTGAGGGCAGGAACCTATTTTATTCATCTTTGTTAGCCCCTTCCTGCTTTGCTTTGTGACTTCCAACTGCGAGTGCTTCTTTAGTGTTGAAGCGATAATGGATGAAAACTGTTCTGCCATCATACATCTCTCTTCTTTCTGATATTTGTTTGCATTATTCTCATCACTTAGAAGCCCGGTGTCTTATCACCACCTAGCCAAATTCAAACCACCCTTCAAGGGTCCATTCAGAGCCCACCTCCTTCCTAAGATCTTCACTGATCCCACTCTCTCTGAATGACTATACAATTTCACTCTATCCATTATTCATCCTGATGTTTTATGTATTTATACCTTATTTGCAAAATTTCTTTTTTTCTCCTTGGAGCCATATCATAGATTCCCTTTATATTCTTCACAATTATATTAAAAAATACTCTGTAAATAGTCAATGCTCAATGAATATTAAAATGTGTGCATAACTTTACAGAGTTATTCTCAGAGACACTTAATGTTGAGAGGGATGTTAGGTGATCTATTTTTGTTTTTCTGGATGCTTGATTCCCATCAAAACATCCTAACCAAAGTTCTTCCTGGCTGTGTCCATACCTTGCAGAGAGATAAAGGAAAACTGTGTGAGGCATATAATTCCATATGTACAATAATTAATGTGGGTGTTTTTAAATATTGAGCCTAATATTCCTATACTCTCCATCTCCATAAATGGCTTGACCCTTCTGAGTCACTCAGAATAAACCAAATCCTTTTTCCACACATCATTCATCCAAATACTTGAAAACTGCTATCTGTTCTATCTGCTTCAAGTCTTCTTTTCCTCAGGCTAAGTCATTTACCATTTGGCATGATTTTATATCCTTTCACCGTCCTGAAAAAGCTTCAGGTATCTATTACATTATGAAAGTAGGACAGCCTAACTGGAGTCAATTATTTAGGTATAGTCTTACCATTTCCTATTTTACATATTATTTTTCTATTTATAGGTGCATATCCCATTAAATTTTTATTAGTCATAATCACACAATTGACACCTATTTGAATTTACTGTCCACTGAAACTCCCATGTCATTTTTACATTTGCAAGAGCTATATTGTTCATAATGGTGTATGGTGTTCTTGTTTTATTTAGACCAACATATGGGATGTTTCTGTCTTACCCGTTGCATTTTATCTTGCGAGATTTGGCCTATCCCTTCATAAGAACAAGAATCTTTTGGAATGTGAATACCTCATCTAAATTACTATTTTTCAAATATTGAAATCTTGTGAAAATGTAGTGAACATTATTATTTTTTTTCATTACAAAGACAGGTAATGTTTTTTTTTTTTTTTTTTTTTTTTTTCTGTAAAAGGCAAGAGAGCAAATATTTTAGGCTTGCAAGCCCCACAGTCTCTGTCTTGTTATTTCAACCTTGTCATTGTGGTGGTAATGCACCTACAGATAACACAAACTAAATGAGGGCAGCTGTGTTCCAACAAACTTATTTGTATATGCTAAAATTTAAATTTCATGTAATTTCCATGTTGCAAAGTGTTGTTCTTTTTTTAATTTTCTTTAACCATCTAAAATATAAAAGCTGTTCATATCTCACAAGCTGTACAAAAACAGGTGGTGAGCTGGATTTGGTCCATGGGCCACAATTTGCTGAATCCTAATCTAAAGCATTACTAAAGGTGATAGAAATGCCAGAACCTTTTTTGGAGCTCTTTGGCATGCATTTGGAAATTTCCCTCCAAGCCAGTCCTTTGTAACTAACTCTTAGCCATAAAATTGAAAAAGATACATTTTAAAAAATAAAAACTGGGATCTATCCCCACCCTCCCGAAAACCTAGTACCTGGTTTAGGAGAGTCTCAGTAATACACATTAGGTAAACACTAATTGGTTGTTTCATGTCTATTGCAAAAAATTTTAAAATTGATTTGTTGTTGCTAACAAGAATTTTAAAATTTCTTTTGAAGGGTACTTCTCTTACTTTATGACTAAGCACTGAGATTATGATGATGAGCATGAAAAGCACAATATTTACGCTATAGGCTTCATCATAAGCTCCTCAAGGCTAATACCACTGCATCATTCATAATCAGGGACCAATAAATGCTAATGAATATAATGATATTAAAAATAATTCACAGACTTTTTCTAGTTTATATACTTTGAAATGGCATATTTCAAACTACCTATTTCATAAAATGATCCAAGAATTCCCTATGTATATGAATTTTTACACACTACTTTGCTCATCATTATATTCTCAGGACTATAATCTTACCTATCACATACTAGTTATTCAAGTATTTTAACTGAATAAATAAATCAGCATAAAATAATTATATTTAAGGTGATAAAGGAGATAATGGGAATGTCTGATAAACACAAGGAATTTGTCAAGTGAAGACTTATACTGAAAGTTTGGTAACATAATTATAATACATATTTTCCAGGGACCAACAATTTATATAGTGATTCTGAGTACCATTTCTGTATCACTCACTACCTTGCCCCAATGCCTCCATATTAATCATGGACTAAAACACTAAAGCAAGACAGTGAGGATGAAGAGGATGGGTTCTGGGTGCCCTACTCATCTATGATAAAATTTTCAACCTGATCCTTAAGTTTTCTACTAAAAAATGGGATTGGTCCTATGCTCAAAGATTCTGTGAGCATGAAGGAGATAGTTGAATTAGAAAGAAAGAAGGTTTCAAGCAGCAATGTGCAGATCATAGGGTGGGCTATATTAATGCAGATACAAAAGTAATTGGTTTCACCTAAAAAATAAATAGAAACAATTGTAACACTTTGAGAATCTTGAGATATATTTTTTTTTCATTACACCTGTGCCATAGCACTAACGTGCAGAGTAAAAGCTTCTTCAAGTAATTTTAATCTGATTTTTATCATAAGCATTAGTTTGCCCTTACAGCCTCAATAAACAACTAGAGAACTCCACTAGAGAAGCTAGTCAGTGAGCTATGGCACTCCAGCTCCCTAACTGTTTGGCGTCTTCAACTGCCTGTCCCCTTTGTAACACCATGATAGAAGCAGTGGCTATTTCAAATTCACCCACCGCAGCCATATTAACATCAGCAAAACACCTAGGTGCCACCGGCATCTCTTAGAACAGTAAAATCAGCAGCAGGGAAAATTAGGTCCAGCTTCTCATTTCTCCCCCAACTCAGTACAGTATTAAATTCATGCTTCCACAGCATGACAATATGACATTCACTTCCTTAGCTGTTACAACCATTGTTAACATCCACCGTATGTCATTTATTGTATTAATCCCAAATACTTCCACCAGCTACTGCAACCTCAACTACACTATTTGCCATTATGTCTAGAGTTTCCTTCTTCCTCGGCTTGCTCCAATTCAGTTTCTTTCAGTATCCCTGTTGGTTTATAGCACCTCATAAATTTGTCACAGGCATTGCCTCTTGTTCATCACTGAGGATACAGTTGCAATTCTGGCCATCTCCTTTCAGTCTTCTCATTTCTTTGGACCATTTCTCTCTCATTTACTTTCCCACCCCTCCACTTCTCCCAGCTTTATTGCTATCTGCTTTTCTCTCCCCAACAGTTTGCTGCCTCTGAGGACAACTGAGCAGACCTACAATTAGTGGCTAAGAATAAAAGAAGGAATTTATCTAACAGTGCTAAAGCCTGCTGAATTTTGTGAGCAACATTATTTCAAATTGGCTTGTCTAACAACCACTCATACTATGTAAATGGAAAATTAATTTTATAAAAAGCTACAAAATGAAAAGAAAAAAAAAACATTGAGGCTGGTTTCTTGGCAGTGATTTAGGAGGCAGATGGAGCAAAGTGGAATAACACTGGGTGTTAGAACATGTCTGGTTCTAGTATGTTAGATATCGTGGATCAAAAAGTGGTCCCCTCCTCTCAGGAATTTTTAATCTTTCTGTAGACATAAGTATTATGTAGTAAAATAACAGATACTTGCCCCTTCAGTGATACCAGCCAAATCAACTCTTGTTATAAAAAAGTGGTGTCCTTTCATTTAAATCATCTTCTTTTACATGATTCTTGGGTGTAGAAACAGTAGTTTAGGTCAACTCTAAACTTCTGATAATAGTTTGATTCCAGATGAGTTATCACTTTTTCAATACTCTCATTTACCCCCACTGTGAAATGGAGATACTGATCTGACAGAATTCATGAGGAATATATAAATAGCTTTTGAAAAGGTTTTTTGCTACATTAACAGAATGTGAGACTCTGATTTTCTAATGTGTATTATTAGAAAATGATATAATGGTAATAGCTAACATTTATGAGGCTATCTGTCACAGTCAGTATATTCCTGGCGGTTATGTCAAGGCTTCCTATCCATCAATTCATTTTTTAAAAAATCCATATTGAAAATTTACCATGTGCCATGTACTGTTGTAAGTAACTGGGGATACCATGTTGAATAAACAAATCCAGGAGGTGTACACTCCAGGGAAAGAACATTTAAACAAGTAAACACTGCATAAAAAAAACAGATGCCAGCCAGGCATATTGGCACACGCCTATGATCCCAGCAGGCCTGGAGGCTGAGGCAGGAGGACTGTGAGTTCAAAGCCAGCCTCAGAAAAGCTAGGAACTAAACAATTTAGTGAGACCGTCTCTAAATAAAATAGAAAATAGGGCTGGGGATGTGGCTCAGTGGTCTAGTGCCCCTGAATTCAATCCCCGATACTGCTCCCCCAAATAAAACAAAACAGAAAAACAGATGCTGTGGTTGCTGAGCAAGAGGTTGGAGAATGGTTGGGGGCCATGGGAAGGATTTTCTATAGAGATAAATTATCTTAAAAAGACCCAACTCAGCCCCTCCTTAAGCAATGAGTATTAAAGAAAAGCAATCAGGGTGAGGAAGCAAGTCAGGCAAATATCTAAGAATATTCTAGATATAAGGAAGAACAGTCACTAAGGCCCTGAGGAAAGGAGGCACTTGATGTGACTGAGGAAGAGCAGGAAGGCCAACAGGGCAGCATCAGCATGAGTGGTGCAGATAAAGCTGTAGCATGTCTAGGGCCGCATGTTGTGGGTTTATCACTGATGATGAACTGCCTAGACTTCATTCTTAATGGGATGGAACTTGACCGGAGTATTTCAAGTGAGGGGAGACATGATGTAATTGAAAGAGGAAGAGGATTACTCTAACTACTATTGAGAGGGGGAAAATCTGTATAGGTCAAGAGCAGGGTGGGAGAGCCCAGATTGGAATTGCCCTAGTGAAGAGGATGATGGTTTGGAGAAGGATGATAGCAAGGGAGGTAATAAAAGTGCTCAGATTCAGGACTTATTTTGAATAGAGAGATCACAGAATTAACTAATGGATTGGCTATAAGGTATGAATGAGCAGATGCCAGGGTGACTCCTAACTTTTAATTCCAGCAAATGGATAAATTACAGAAATTAGAAAGTCAGGGGAGGAGTTTATTTGAGGAAGAAAATTCAAAAGCAGAATCTAGGACATGTTAGATTTGCAATGCCCACTGGATATGTGAATGAAGATGTTGAATAAGCAGTTATTTATGACTACTGGGACCTTAAGAAAGCTGTTAAGGATAGGCATACACAAATAAGTCTTACTGAAAGTTCATGCTGTTCTAAGATATAATAATTATTATTATCTCCATTTTACAAAATAGAAAACAGGTTCGGAGAAACTAAATCATTTGCTTCCGAATGGACAGTAAAATTATAATAAAACAAATGAGGAGAAGAATCTAAATAGTGTTTTTGTAAATAACAGAACTCCTTTCTGAGTGAGTTGAGGGGATAAATCTAAGTAGTAATAGAAAAAAAAACTGAGAATACATGATGTCAAAACAATCTTGGATATTGCCTGAGATTTAGGCATAACATTAATTATAGCATTGAATGACCTGAAAAAGAAGAATCTGATTTTACAGTCAGTGAAATGCAATGAAACTTTTCATTGAATCACAGAGATAGATAATAGGTCTCATCTGCCAAAGAAGTACCTGGAAAGCAATGAAAAAAATTAAAGAAGCCAAATATTTTTATCTTGGCTAACTGCAGATTTAAAGAGAACATTGAAATCTATAAATATGCAAGAAGGTAATGAATCATTTATCACACTTGTGTGTCTCTTAACGGCACCTAAATATCCCAAGAAAGGAAGCTGTATAAATCCTTGGTGTAATCTGAGTTTTGCCATGGTTTTCAACTACATATATAAACATCTCTTGTTCTTCTACATAATCCTGGAGTATTTCCAATACAATATAAATTTATTTAGAACATCAGTATCTAATATACCCTTCCCTCAGCTTTGCATTGTATTATTTGTGCATGATTTATTATTCCTATTCAGCAAGTGCCTATTTACCAGCTATTATAAATTCATCATGTCTGAATAAAGGCAGAGCTTCCTCACTTAGCTCCACCACTTACCCCGGTGGTCAAGGAAAAGTCACCTCCTCTTTGCCTTACAGAAAATAACTCTCATTTAAAAAAATGGAGATAATCAAGAGATGATACAGGTAAAATTCTTGATAAAATACCTGGAATAGGGTAAGGGCTCAATAAATGTTTGTCAATATTATTGTTGTTATTACTATTATTTTTGTTATTTTTACATGTACTTAAAATTCTAGATATTCCTCGTCTTCCCCCCCCCACTGAGATGAAGAGACAGTTAACTACCAGGAAGATAAAAATTTCTAAAAAAAAAAAAAAAAAAGAAAAGAAAATTACCAACCATACTCACTTTTGAAATGTTAACATTCAAATGATTTTTTAATAAATCTTTTTCAATTTTTACTAGTAAAGTTAGGCAGCATTAATTACTCTTTCATATATGACTTCAACAGATCTCACTAGGATATGATGATTCAGCATTCCATAAAATAATTCCATCTTCTGCCAGATTACTGGTGATCCTGGATGGATATGAGAGACGAGTTTCAGGAAGAGTTTGGAGCATAGTAGACACCACAAAATCACTCTTCAGCTTGGGTTTGGTATAAGAATTGTTCAGCTCCAAAGGGCTCTTTTTCTCCTCCACGTTAATCCACAGAAGACTTTCCTAGACCTGTTACCAGGAAGTGTTTTCTAATCACAGATGATTGATAATTGATCATAGCATCGTAGTTGAGATTAACAATATAAACAGATATCTTAAACAGGACTTCAGATAAATATCTGCACACCATCATTCTCACCCATATACTGAAAATGAGTAATATTTTTTGAAGAGGTGATTATAGTAAGAGATGACATACACCATGTCTATGTTACAGCTAACACATGTCTATAAAAGGCCTATGCTAGCACAAACAGGAACATATGCAGGTGTTACTGTCCAAACCATAACCCTACGCACAATTCATCATTTTAACTTTCTTTCAAACAAACCCTACATCTGTATTTATACAAGAGACTCCTAGGTGGTCCTTCAGCGTCCAGCCTGCCCTGATCACATCTTATACCCAACTCTTGACTGCTAAAAAAACATTTCTCACAACTTCATCATCATGGAGATGAAAAACAAAGTTCAGCTCTTTTATTTGTCAGATGAAACCTGAGGTTAAATCACCTGATCAAGGTGACACACCCAGCTGTGCCCAGAACCACACTGTCATAACCTTACATTCACACTTCCCTGTCTAATGGGCTCACCTTCTTACCCTTCATATAAGCCTAATTTCTTCCCTTCCTCCCTCTCTCCCTTCCTCCTCTCTTCTGCTCATCCTCCCTCCTTGCTTTGTTTCTTTCTCTTGCTCATTGCTCATCTCTCTTTCCCCCTTTCCTTCCTTCCTCCCTCCCTGATTCTCTTTCTCTCTCTCTCTCTCTCTCTCTCTCTCTCTCTCTCTCTCTCTCTCTCTCTCCTCCCCCCCCACCCTTTCTCTTTCTTTCAGCTAATTTTCTAACCCCTTCCTACTTTTCTAGGACCAATCCAGGGCTATGGTGGTGACAAGCCAAACATCATGGAAACCCTTGCTCTCTTAGTTTCATATCTTGAGAGTAGCATGAACATTCAACTAAATGTTGAGACTACTTGAGATACTAGACGGTTTGTGCTATCACAGGGAATTACAGGGTCTCTGAAGGAGTAAGCAAGAAACAGGGACCATGAAAAATCACATGAGAAGAAACATCATGTACATATCTGCTTGATGGATGAAGAGGAAAAAACTAGAGTGTCCTGAGAAGACAGAAAGCCTTTTAAGGGCCAGGATGTGAGACAGTACAGGGAGTGGAAAGAAACTGAGGATGCCAAATTACTGTCCAAAGCGGACAGAGGTCACTGGATAAGAATTATGCTTCAAGATAAATTATATCTTGAGTCTCACTCATTCACACTTGAGATATATAGATGGATTGTGGATTTCCAATTGATGTTGGAAAGTGTTAAGATTTGGGGGAATGTAGAGATGGGCTGAATGTATTTTGCATGTGAGAAGAACATGAATTTGGGGTGATCAGAAGGCAGGGTTATGGGCTAATTTATGCCCTCTCCAAAATTCATATGTGGTAGTTTTAATCTCTAGTACTTGGAATGTGACCATGTTTGGAGATGAGGTCTTTATAGAGATTATCAAATTAAAATGAGGTCTTTAGACTAGGCCTCAATTAATATGGCTTGAGTCCTCTAAAAAGAGGAGATCGGGACACAGACATGTAAAGAGGTTAAGAGGGAAGATGATGTGAGGACACAGGGAAAGATGAGGATCATCGTCAAGCCAAGGAGAGTGGCCTTGGGAAGATCCAACCATGCTACACTCTGATCTTGACTGTCCAGCTTCCAGAACTGGGAGAAAATTAAATTCTGTGGTTTAAGCCACCTAGTTTGTGATACTTTGTTATGGTAGCCCTGGGAAACTGATCCTGATTTTAGTTTATACATATAAAACTAGTACAGAGAAGAGGTTTAAGAAATAAGCAGTGACCAAGCTGGTAACAGCGACACTAAGTGAAGTGGACTTTCACCTAGAGCAAGGGTGAGTCTAGGTGGAACACCCTTGCCTAGAATGAGGCTTCTCTGTAGCTGGACAGTTCTGATTATCACACAGAGGCTGCTTCTAATTTTGTCCAATTTTCAGACCTTGTTACTTCCTTCACTGATTTCTCACTAGCTGACAATATCCATCAGTTCCTTCAAATATGTCCAAAGTCCTCTCTGGTTAACATCTGCTGTCCCAGTTTTTAACTTGCTTTTTTTTTTAGTATGGTGGGCTACACACTTTCCCAGTTATGTCAAGTATTGTCACAGATGCTATTGGTGTCCATCCCAAATTTCCTTCCTCTACTTCAACAAAGGCCACGACTTTCAACTCATTTCATTTGTATTTCTTTGCCTGACAATATCCTCTGACCACCAAAACCTGTTTTGATGTAAATACAGAACAGTTATGAGGTAAGGGAATTAATACTTCTCCCCCCATGACTGGTGAGGGTTTATAAATATATACTCCTGCACTTTTTTCCCCCCAGTGGGACACCTGAGGATAGTGTTTTGTTATTGGACTTAAATTTATATCTTGTGTTCTTTCTCTCATTCTGTTGCTATGGGTTGAATTGCCTCTCTCTCTCTCTCTCTCTCTCTCTCTCTCTCTCTCTCTCTCTCTCTCTCACACACACACACACACACACACACACAAATCTGTTAGAGTTCAAATCCCTAGTCCTTTAAAATGTGATCTTGTTTTGGAAATAGATTATTGTTATGATTTGTATATGAGTTGGTCCCAAAAGCTCACATGTGAGCAAGACGGTTCAGAGGAAAAATGATTGGGTTGTGACAATCTTAACCCAATCAGTGACTTAATCCCCTGATAGGGATTAACTGAGGGGTAACTGAAGTAGCAGAGTGTGGGTGGAGGAGGTGGGAATTGGGGCGTGGCTTGGGGGTATATATTTGTTTCTGGCCAGTGAAGATCTCTCTTTTTGCTTTCTGATTATGATGTAAGCTGCTTCTCTTCGCCACACTCTCCAGCCATGATGTTCAGCCTCACCTCTAGCCTGAAGGAATGGAGCCAGCCTTCTATGGACTGAGACCTCTGAAGCCATGAGCCATCAAATAAACCTTTCCTCCTAAAACTGTACTGGACAGATCCTTTAGTCACAGCAGGGAAAAAGCTCACTAAAACATCTATTGAATAATCAAGTTAAAATGAGATTAAAATGGGCCCTAATCCAATATGACTTATTAAAAAGGGAAAAATTTGGCCACAGAGGTGGACATATCCCAGTGTGCTGTGAAGACTTACAGGGAGAACACCTTGTGAAGACAAAGGTTGGACCAGTGCATCTACTAGGGTAGTTGAGGCTACCAGAGCTGGGAAAGAGGCACAGAACAACTCTTTCCCCAGAGCCTTCAAAGATAGCATGGTCCTAACAATACCTTCATTTCTGACTTCTGGCCTCTGGCACTATGAAATAATCCATTACTGTTGTTTAAGTCATCCAGTTTGGGGTACTATTTTATAGACAGCCCCCAGAAACCAAAATACTTATGTATTCCTTTACTAATTTTGGTCCCTTTATCTTTCAAATAAACTGTCTACACTTGAACTTTTATCATTGGGTCTGTTTAAATGTATTTTTCCAATTAGATTTTGAAAATTTTTATAATTGAATTTTGAAAAATGCATTTTTCCAAATAAATTTTGAGATCCCCTTTTGAAAATAGCAAACATTCTGCCTGTTCTATTCCTTCTTATGAGAAGCAAATACTATGAGGATCCAAGTAATTCATTGCATTGCATGTAAACATAGATAAGTGGAAACTAATCTAGAACAAATAGGTGAGACTAACATGTGGAAAAGGTCACTTCATGGTGGTGTCACATGGACTGAATTGTCATAGTCTGTTGCTTCATTACTTTTTTCTCTTGATAAAATAAGAAATATGGAAAAAGTGGATTAAAAATAACAAATAAAAAAAAATCTGTGCTTTTTCAAAGTGCCTGAATAAACACTGTAGGAGTTTAATGCTGATCATTGTAGGCTGTTCCTCCATTGCAACAGTCCATTGAGAGATTTAAAGTGCAATGTGAAATGGTTTCTCCTTTACTTTGAGTAAAGGTCAAGCACAAGTTATCTCTACAGCCCTTGCTGATATAGCTGTGCTGAATAACTATATTTATACATATTTCAATGAATATATTTATAAGAATGCAATTGCTTCTGTCTTTTAAAACAATTAAAGATTCACTCCAGGGTAAAAATGAGGATGTTATTGTGTTGTAAATCTCTTCTGAAATTACTGGTAACACATTTAAAAGATAGAAACAGTTTGACTTGAACTTTATGAATGTATATACATCGACCAACTTTGGCAATTCTTTTCATTTTGCAATCTGCTATTTCCTCGGAGATGCTGAATCAGGTTTAGAGAAAAACTAGAGGAAGGCCCAGAGCAAAGCCCAATCCATAAAACCTTTCCCTCCACTACCTTATCTTTAACCAGAGAGAGGCACTGAGAAGAAAAAGAAAAGTAAGAAGAGATTATTGAGTCAGAAAGCTAGTAATGCAGTGCAGTTAAGCAAGTGCTTAACACATGAGAAAAAACAGACAGGAAAAAAAAAAAACAGAAAAAACAAAATCTATCAATCCTTACTTTAAATGCAATATATTCTAAATGTAAGCACATGCTCTTGAGTGTGTGGGCTCTCTCATATAGCGAGGAGGCCCACAGAACAAGGTAGAGGAGAGTGTGGCTGTGGGGTCGCCAATCAAGACTTCTGGAAACCAAGCAGGAAGCAGGTCTGATTTTATTGTGCAGTTACCATGTACATATACTCAGGCAATAGCTAAGCAGATTACAGGCAGCCACCAATAAAATTTCTGGCCAACTGTCCTTGTAGCCACCAATCCAGGAGTGGGCCACGGAGCAAGCGCAGGGACTGTAACACGTGGCCTCATGCCCAGGGCTTTGCCTATGGGGTAAGTGGTTTGCCCTCACGCACCTAGCACAAGGAAGTGGTTTGCTATTCAGATGCCCTTAATGTATGCCATGTATGCAGTAGTCCATGCGCTTTTCCCCAGACTTGAGTTACTAATCTTTTAAGGGCTGGGGATATTATCTCAGTTGGTAGAGTGCTTGCCTCATTTTTCTTATAATTTTTTACATTATACTATTAAAATTGTCAGTCAAAATCCATCACAGGTATTCCATAGTTGTTTCTGAGATACTCTAGTGGTGGGAGCTATTAAGAACCAAGCAGTATGGTGGCAATTATCAGGGAAAAAGATTAAGCAGGAAGGTCAAACATTTCCTTATACAAAAGGCTCTAGAGTTCCAAATGATTATATACCTTACAAAGCCAGTGTTTTAAATACTCACATTTATCATGAAGCTAATTAAAATGCAAATATAATTATCAACATCTGTGTCCCAGATGTTAGTTACATAAAGTATATTGGAACAAAGAAGAAAATGTTTCCATTCAACAAATAATTATTGACTGGCAAATAAGTTTATGGAATTAAGCTAAGTATAAGTGAGATTCAAACTGAACCAGATTTAGATATCCCATAGCTGGCATAAGGCTTTGTCACATGATTTCAACATAAAGTCCTACATATTTAGTAATTTGAAATTTAGATAAGTCAATGTTATTAGTGTAGAGGAGAGAAAGATCACTATCACCTTAGTTGTTGAAAGGAGATATAATTGAGATTCAAAGATTTACTTGGACCCCCACCCCCCAAAATAGCTTTGGTATTAATTCATGAAAATGGATGGGAAGGAATTTGAGAGAATAAAGAGCAAAAGAAAGTGAAGAGGTGTAAATGCATAAGCTACAGCTCTACTGGTACCTAATTATGAATAGCAGAAAGAAGATAACAGATAACAGGCAGAGGCCAGAAGGGGAAGGCAGTGAAGGCCAGGTTACAGAGTTGATGGGGAACTGTGGTAAGTTCCTTGTAGTGAGCTACAGCACATTTACTGTGATGCAGTCAGAAGTTTCATCTGCAGGAAGTGTGCAGGGTACAGTGGAACAGTGTGTTGATCAAGGGTTGCAAACTCAAGTGCTTATCAAAGTCAGGAAGACACTGTAAAAGCAGCCTTGTTGAGGGCATGCTCAGTTTTATCCCATACAAACTTTGGCAGATCCATTTCTGTCAAATATTTCAGTTGTTACAGAAATGCTGCAAATCTGGATTTTGGTGTTAATTTTTCTAACTCATAAATGTCAAGTTATTCAAAAGTAACATTTAAGTAATTGAATCATTGACAACTGAACGCTAACTATAGTCCACAGACAGCCAATTTACAACAAGACCACCACTAATAAGTACCTTGGAGTAATTTTGGCATGAATTACTAAAGCCTTGAGTTAGCCAGTGGCATAATTATTTGTAATCATTATTCTTTCCTGCAATTTAATCAATCAATAAATTAGCTTTTAATATATGGTATATAACAAGTCTAAGCCAATATGATTTAGAAAGTACTTAAAATATCTATAGTTGTATGTTAGTTACATGAAATTATGAAATGTACAGTTTATATTTTTTAAAAAATCCTAGTGGAGCTATGTCATAGGTACATACCATTCATGCACCTTATACCTGTTCCTAGAGATGTTCATGAATTTAAAATTAGAAGTAATAAGTTCTGAAGACAGTATGGGTGGTAGACATGAAGTTTTGAATGAAGATTCTTTATACTATCACTATTAATATACAATAATTGATTAATTAACAGCTCTATTTTAATCTTTTAAACACTTAGGAAGCTGTTGTTTTTTCCTGCAACCACTTTTAATAATGCAAATATTTTCAATGTATATTATATACTCAAAGGGGCCAGCTGGTACTACTTTAATGAATATTTTCTGATCAAGGGTGCTGCTTCCATGAATTCTATAAACCAAAATCATCTTCCTGAAACTCTGCATTTCTCATATTTGTGTTAAGCTTTTTAGAAGGTATGTTCACACAGTTAGGGATGTCTTTGGCAAGAAATAAGATGAAGAAGGGTTCCTCTAGATGGATCCATATACTGCTATAAATAACCCAAAAAGTCCTTGGGAGAAAAAAAAAATACAAGAAGAAACCAAAGCAGGAAGAAGAGGAAATAGCAATTTCTCTCTGGGCCTGTCTCTTCTTTGGCTCGATTTTAGGGAGCACAAACACATCTGAAAATGCTCCTGCAAGGCAAGGAATAAACAAGTTAAACTAAGTCAACTGAAGAGACGAGGATCTGGCAGGCAGCCCCACCCCAGAGGCACCTCCAAAGTGAAGTTGAGTGAACTCTGTTCTATAAACCAGATAATCAGATACTTGTCAACTTCTATGTATCTATCATCTGTAATCTCTAAGACTTTTTAAGAAAATTATGTTTAAATGGTTAAGATTGCAGGGCTTGGTGGTATAAACCTGTAATCCCAGCTCCTCTGGATGCTGATTTAGAAGGATTGCCTATTTGAGACCAGCCTTGGCAACCTAGAGAGAACTTGTCTCAAAATTTAAAAAACTAAATAAATAAAGGGCTGAAGTTGAAGCTTAGTGGTGAGTGCTTATCTAACAGGTGTGAGGTTCTGGGTTCAATCCTCAGTCTTGATAGATAGATAAATAGATTGATTGACAGATACTAGCAGGCAAATCTGAAAAAAAGAGGTGGAAAGAGAGTCTGTCTTTAAGAGTCTCTGTTTGGATTCTCTGAGTGTTTCAATGGAGAGGAGTGAGCAATTACAATAGGAAGGTGACTCTGAGGAATAAAGTCATGCAGTGAAATTTTTCCTCCTGACACATTTTATAAGATCATGGATTGATTTTTTTTTTTTAAAGAGCCAGTGGGTTTCCCCAAGAATCTGGTATTCAACATCAACTTCAGAGGAATTAACCCAAGCACATTATAAATTCATGAAATTGTTGGAAATGTTTTACATCTATAAAAATGATATATTTTCTAGGGACCTATGCAACTGAGAACATACTAAATAGAGAAGCCTGTGAGGGGGTGAAAATGTGAGTATGGTCCTCAAAAATCGCAAGCCCTTGTGCTGGTGTCTAAAACAAACAACTTTTATTGAGTGTGATCATATTGCCAGTGAATCAGGGACCATCTCTGTTTATGTTTCTTTTCAAAAGAGTACCCATTTGGACCATAAATCATATAATCACAGAACCTTTAATCTTTCATAGACAAGGTAATCTCCATGACAGCCACATGTCAATGAATGTAAGCTCTGTGGATTGCATTTGGGGGCTGGGGTGGTAGCTCATTGGTAGAGCGCTTGCCTAGCATTTGTGAGGCACTGAGTTCCTTTCTCAATACCACATATAAATAAGTAAAAATAAAGTTCTATCAACAACTAAAAAAATAAATTTAAATTTTAAAACAAAACAAAACAAAGAAACAATAAAAACCATGGCTGAAGCTTCCCTTCCAGTTATAACATATTTGTGACCATCTTGTTGGTGTTATGGCTTCTTTATTTATTGTAGGGTTAGAGGTTTACAAAACAGTTAATTCTCAGTTTAGGTATTGTGAAACTGTGGAACCAACCTAGATGCCCTTCAGTAGATGAAGTAAAGAAAATGTGATATATATACACAATGGAATATTATTCAGCATTAAAAGAGAATAAAATCATGGCATTTGCAGGTAAACGGATGGAGTTAGAGAATATAATGCTAAGTGAAATTAGCCAGTCCCAGAAAACCAAATGCCAAAGGCTGATTCATAATGGATCATGGGGGGTGAAGCATAGGAGGATTAGATGAACTCTAGTAGGGCAAAAGTGTGGAAGGGGAAGGGAGGGGACATGGAAGTAGAAGTAGAAAAGACGGTGGAATGAGATGGACATCATTACCCTAAAGACATGTATGAAGACACGAATGGGGTGACTATATTTTGTGTACAACCAGAGATATGAAAAATTGTGTTCTATGTGTGTAATATGAATTGTAATGCATTCTGTCAAAAATAACAAATCAGAATAAAAATAAATAAATAAATGCATTTTTTAAAAAAGAAAAGTTAATTCAGATCATGCCACTTCAGCACTAAATGAAATCCTCCAGTTTAGAGGGCCATACCTAAATTTGTGTGTTTGAAATTTTTTTCTTAAGTACAGCTTTAGAGAAATATTTGCAGATTACTTCACATGCTTTTGCTATTATAAATGTAATATAGATTATAAATTATATTTTACTTGCTTTAGCCGTGGAAAACTAATAATAGTTTTAGTATATAGGTGTACAAATTAGATTTTTAGGAGTGTGTTAATATCTTCTCTGTATAATTTAGATGGTCTATTTACTTATTTCTTTTTAAACTTACTTTGTTAAGTTTAACTTAGAAGCAAATTCAACTCCTTTTGTAACTGTAAATATACTAAGTAACTACTACAATTCAGATTTAAATATCGTAAATGAAACACTTATTCTAAAATAATTACCATACTTGTAAGTAGAAGACAAAGTTAGAATTCATAAGGCTGGAAGGGTGGAATTAAGCATACAGACAAGATATTCATTTATCAGAGTTAAAATACAAAAGGAAAATAAAGGCACCTATCTTTTTGGTTTGTAAAAGAAAAATCAGAGAAATTGCTTTTGTTATACATAATGATACATTAGGCATTCCTTTACATTATTTTTAAAAATGTTTATGGGCTTCTCATAGAAATGCAATCTGTGTAACTTTGGACAAGATGAATTACCCACACTGATTCTTATTTTCTTCATCTTTAAAAGAGCTTAAGATTTTCCTCATGTATTTGTTGTAAGCACTTAATATGTAAGAAACATCTAGGAATGTGTCCTGCATATAGCAGATGGGAAGGGGGCATGGGGGTAAGAAAGATGGTGGAATGAGATGGACATCATTACCCTAGGTACATGTATGATGCAAGGCTACATCTTGTACAACCATGGAAATGTAAAGTTGTGCTACAATTGTGTACAATGAATCAAAATGCATTCTGCTGTCATATGTATACATAATTACAAAAAAAAGAACAAAATGAAATGCAGCTCCTTAACATTTACAAAGACTACATCACTAGACCTCTGTGAAATACTCCAATTTCCAATGTCCATCCCTTACTTCATGAAGAAAATAAAATTTGGAGACTGCTTTTAACTCTGAAATAGTTTCTCAAATCATCATTAGTTGTTAACATTCACAGAATATGGCAAACTTATTCATGTCACACATATTAACCATTGTCCAATCTGATGTTCTATGTTTTGCAAGCTTGAGTATATTTCCTGGCTCAAAAGCATTATTTTCTTGGACTCCTTCATATTCTTTCCTTTCCTCATACTAAACTTTAAAGTCTATTTAATTACTGGATTATTCTTCATGAATGAATAAAATATAATTAACTTTAGAGAATTTGCTATATATGTCTTTGAGCAAAGTCTATGACTTTTCAGAGATGCCAAGAACATTCTGGGTAGATGGAAAGGCTTCACCACTTAGCTTCAATCTTTACTCTGCCCATCTTGTCTCACTACTAAACTAGTCAGTCCATATGTGTACCTACAAGATGATTATTCACTACAGGAACTGGGTGATTCTTTTTTTTTTTTTTTTTTTGGTACCCGGAATTGAACTCAGGGCACACGACCACTGAGCCACATCCCCAGCCCTATTTTCTGTTTTATTTAGGATCTCACTGAGCTGATTAGCACTTTGCCATTGCTGAGGCTGGCTTTGAACTCAGCATACTCCTGTCTCAGCCTCCCAAGCTACTGGGATCACAGGCGTGTGCCACCGAGACTGGCTAGTTGGGTGATTCTTAACAAGGGAAACCACAAAGGCCAAGCAAGGGTCAACCAATCCATTCTTTGCCTTTGTTAGAAATTTCAGAAACCCAATGAGAAACTAAACCAGCAATACACATATGCCATCTAGAATATCAGACTGAAAACAATCATGGTTCAAAGATTTCTCTGTGAACTATGTTACAAAATATGTATATGTGAGTCTTGGGGAGGAAAGGATTATAGTTGATGAACAAAGTGTTTGGGGACAATTTGGAGATAGGAGGCTCCCAACACTGAGACTAGTTAGGTTTCAGGTTAGGTCCTAAAAGAAAATGTTTGTAGAAAAATCACTGGTTCCTGGGCCTACACAAAGTTGGAATATTCCAGTTTAGAAAGATAGAGTAGGGGAATATCTTTCAGGAAGAGTCAGATTTTCCTGTTTCCACTCAGCAGATCATTATAAATGGGTTACACAAAATTGGTCTCTGGTCCAGTGTAGTAGATACAGCATAACTACAGTGGCAATCTCAGCAGCAAATTCCCCACCAGCTTGTTGATACAACCTCTATGGTTTTCCTTTCCATAGTAGGAGGGTAAATTTAAAAACACTTAAGTGAATAAAGTATCTTGTATGGTATGATTATGTTTGTACTACATTATTATTAGTTAAGCAACCATTTAATCAACAAGAGAAAAACATATAAGCAAAAACAAACATACAAAATAGATGCTTTACATACAGCATCTTATTTAGTTCTCATTATAACCCAGTAAATTGCATTCTATTTTTACATGCAAGGAAAATAAGATTAAATTATGCACTCAAAATGGTATAGTCAGTGAGTGGTAAAACTGAAATATAAAATCCAGGTCAGTCAGATTTCAATGTCTGTGTTCTTTACAGTCCACCGTGTTTATCCTCTAGACAATTGTAAATGATGACTGTTTTCTAATTTTAACAGATGAATAAGAATGACAGTATTTCAAGAATGGTCAACAAAAGAAGGAAGCCTATGGAGATAAAAATGTTAGAAGTGAAAGTACCCGGTGTTCCCTTGACTATCCTACTCCCTATTTATCTCTGCTACTGTGTTCCTTCCACATCCTTCTTCCTGAAATCTGCAAGATACCCTACTATTGTTTAAGCAATCTCAACTGAGTTTTCTGACTTAACAATGGAAAACTACTTCTCACATGTACTATAGAGGCAACAACTCCTAAATTGCTAAACCAGCCAGCTGAAGGAGTGCCAAAGGCCTCTAATAATTGTGAAGACCATTCTCTTATCTTCAGGGAGACAGAATGAACACTTCAACTAAGACAATGCTGATTTATTGTAGAGAAAGTCAATGCAGTTTTAAGTACTTAAAATGTAACTACATGTACCACTATCTTAACCATTAATAGCTTTAGAATTCTGAGAGATTTACTGTAGCTCATGAAATTTTATCGAAGAATAATATATCATTAAGAGTATCTAAAAATTACTCATTGTTTTCTACCTTGCTTGAATCTAATATGTCAGCATCATTAAAATACAAAAGAAAACAAAACATATTCTTTGGTCATCTAATAGGTTTATTATTCATTACCTCTGCATGCCCTGGATTGAAGAAAATAGCTCCATGGCCACTAAATTATATAACACTTTATAAAATTAATCATTTTTTTTTTGTTAACTAGACCACAATAGGAGACTGCACTAAAATAATTTAATTCAATAAGCTTTTTATTTAGACAGAAAATAAACTTTAATTTACCTAAATCTTACCATCGATGGGATCAGTGACTGCTATAAATAGCAAGCAAGCTTTAATGAGGCTTCATAGTGTAATGAGTTGGAATTCTCACTGTATAAATAGTGTTCTGAGATGTGTCCTCTAACATCCATAGTCTAATGTCTCAGGATCCTGCTTCAACAAAACATGATTGGTCATCACATCTTAGGGAGACTTATGAGACAGGTTCTAGCTCATCTGTCACCAGCCTCCCTGTATTTGAATACTGGCTCTGCCATTGACCAGCTACATTATTGTGGAAAAGTTACTTAACTTTTCTGGGCCTCTGTTTTAAATTAATTGCAATGGTACCTTGAAATATATTGAAATGTTCACCATTACTGAAAGAATGGTGTTATGTCCTTCCTTCTTTCCTCCACCTTTCACAAAACAAAATAAAATTGTTACAATGATTCTTCTTTGATAAAGGAAACTAAGATCTCCATGGCCAAGTTCAAAATGGGTCCCATTCTTTCAACTCTCATAGACAAAAAATAAGCCAAACCAATTTCTGGCCTTTGTCAGAATGAGATAATGAAGAGAGTGGGTGAAGAAGGAATACTTTTTTGGAGGAAAGTATTGAGTTGATATTTTGGTGGCTCTGTCTTCAACCTGTCCTCCTCTTCCCCTTTCTATAAGATGAGTGAACCTGATAATTCAATTCACCAACTAGGGGACAGGTGATTGCCTCTTGTCTCAAAATGGAAGCTGATGCTATTGGGGCTAAAGAAAGGGGCAGTAGAAAGAGTGTTGGCACAGTGCATTCCCAATGTTTGGCAAGGAAATATAGCCAGACAGAAGACAAAATGGAGTTTTTCCCAGATATAGCATGCTGCATGTAGCATGCAGGTTCCTATAGAGACTTCTATGAATTTACTGCATAAGCCCCATGAGAAGGTAGGCCCTGGACCTTTAGCCCTCAGAGAAACAGTGAGAATTCAGGAATAGAAGTCAGACATGCTTTGGACAACACAGGAGGATCATGTATTTCCTCTCCAACCTCTAAGCACCAGCAAAAGAATGTCAGAGCAGCAGGAGGGGGGACACATATGAGAGTATATTATGTATCATACTCCAAGGCCCACACCTCTGCTGATGTCTGGGGCACAAGTGGCTACACTGCAGGGACAGGTCAATTGCAAGCTGTGGAGGGAAGGAACTGAGGGTCAAATATGAGACTGAAATATTAAAGAGCATGGAAAAGTTACTCCCAACACCAGTTTATTGTTACAAAGTAAAAATGACTAAAAAGTGACAAATTTGGTCCAAGGTGGTTTTAAGAGAAACGGATTCATGGCAGAAGAGCCCTGTTGATCCAACAGACAGTTTTTCACTGAAAAATAAAGGAATAATTTGATGTCTAGTCCTCAGAAGTTGAGACTTCTCAATCAAAACAGTTTCTTTAAAAAGCAGACATTATAATTTCAGATATAGTTATCTCACTGCTCAAAATTGAGCTTTGGGTCAATTTTTTTTGACCCAAACTTTTGGGTCAATGGTTCCAGGGCAGAACCATGAGAAGTTTGCAAATTTTCTATCATTATTTAGCCTTTAAAATGCAATAATTTTTCCTTTATCCTAAGTGATTCTCCAAGTTTTCAGAAGTCAAGTCAACTGATTCTCTTTAATCTCTCTGATCATGTTTTCAATTTTATACTTAGAAAGTTACTTTGGCTCAAATAAACAAGATAAGTGTCACAAGAGTAATATATATTTACTCACTCTGTATAAACTTTATAGATATAATATGAAATAAACACTTTATGAAAAGTGCTTGAAAAGAAAATGGTATGCAAGTATTAGAATAAATTACTAAAATAGCAAGGTTCAATAATGAAAGTGCTAAGAAATATTATCACATTTATTCTTTGTTTTTAATTATCTTTTATTATTTCCTTTAAAATTACTGCCAATATTTCTCCCCCTACAAAGCAAAACTTATACCTAAGGTCATTTTAGGGGTTATGAGTTAGGCAAAAACATATATTCTTTCATGATATTAGTAGAACCTACCTTGTACCTACAAGGACACTTTATCACTTTCTGATACTACAACAAGCATTATTGGAATGTCCACTGTCCTACTGCTATTGAATTTGACTGAATTCAAAATAAACAATTAGATGTCACAACTTATGATTCTTTTTAAAATATATATACAACATGCTTTCCTGTCATCTTTTTTTTTTTTAATTTGAGCAGTATAGTTACACATAGAAGTTGGATCATTTTGACAAAATCATACATGCATGGAATTTGATTTACTTCATTTTGCTCCAGTTCCACCCTGATTTCCCTCTTTTTCTTTCTCCCCATTTTCCTTCCTCTACTGATCTTCCTTTTGCTTATTTATTTATTAAAAACATGGAATGATTCACAAATTTGCATATCATCCTTCAGCCATGTAAATCTTTGTATGGATTCAGATTTAGTGTATGTGCTGCTAAAACAAGCATGCAACTTGGGATTCTTCTGCAATCAAAAGCCCTTTCTGACCTCATGCCAACTGTCAGAGGTGGTTAGTGTAACAGACACAGGTTCTGAATTCTTGAGACTAGTTCCAATCTAATCAATAAACATATGAGGGAAGATGCTGCCCCCTCCTGAGTGCAACACAGCAGTTCCTGTTTCTTGTGTCCTTTATGGGGCCCAGACTGCCAGGATTTAGATAGTCTTGCTTCCTGAATTCTTCATCTTGATTCTGGATTCCCTGTACATGACACTTTATCATCTCTCTGGCACCATGTCTTACTGATCTTCATTGTAGGCCTTGTTTACTCTGGTCTCCAGATAAGCTACTCTGAGGTCAATCCATGGTATTCCTGATCTGGTCACACCCTGAGTTTCTGCATCAGCAGAAACACTTCATCTACTATCTTCTTGGTCCAATCTTTGTTTGCAGTGTTATATTTCCCACCATAAAGGCATGATGACAGCAGGTTAAGGGCTAAAAGCCAACACAAGGAAGGATTTATACAAACTACAGTGACCCTTCCTCAAATATTTCAACTACACTAAAATTTCAAGTCACTGTATTTCAGGTGAGAGTAATGAATTTACCCTCTATTCTCAAATGACTTTTAATGATTAATGTTTAAAAGATATGAAAACAACTTTGATATGGTAACTTTTTTCATTAACAATTTTTTTTTCATTTAATCCTACTTCCCAGCATGCTATTGATGATACACTTCATCCACTAAGCCCAGATTCTTCATTTATTATAGTACTATTACCCACTGCTATAAATATATAGCTGTTCTTTCTCAAACATTTTTTGTTTTATTTGTTTTCTCTGTTCTACAGACATAGCCAAATAAAAGTCATCATGCAACTCTTAGGAAAGCAATGTTTAGATCACATTTTGCTGAAAGTCCCTGATGGATGGGACAGCATTACTGTCAACCTTAAAGGACAATATGCTGCAGGTTCAGGGCTCAGGAGAATGCTATAGGGTTAGGGCATCAATAAACAGGCTGGGTTGGCTAAGTCCAGCAAAGGCAGAGCCCTGAGAAAAAAGAGTGCACTCATCCATATGTAAAAGAATAAAACTAGACCCCTATATCTTACCACTCCCCCAAATCAATTAAAACTGGATCAAAGACCTACGAATTAGACCAGAAACCCTGCAACAGTTAGAAGAAAACATAGGGTCAACATTCCATTATACTGGTGCAGGCACCAAT
This sequence comes from Marmota monax, assembly GCF_021218885.2. NCBI lineage: Eukaryota > Metazoa > Chordata > Mammalia > Rodentia > Sciuridae > Marmota > Marmota monax. The sequence continues at coordinate 5,089,886 of NW_026692434.1, read as the reverse complement.
TGCCTTAATAAAAAACCCTCAAGCTCAAAAAATAAAATAAAAAGCTTTTGCACAGCAAAGGAAACAATTAACAGCATTAAGAGAGCCTACAGATTGGTAGAAAGATCTACTATTCTTCCTACAGGAGATTAAAATCCAGAATATACATAGAACCCAAAAAATGCAACACCAAAAATAGAAAGAAAACAAAACAAACCAAAAAAAGAAAAAGAAAAACCCACCAATAATCCAATCGATAAATGTGCAAATTAACTAAACACATCTTTCAAAAGAAGAAATGTAAAAAGCCAACAAATATATGAGAAAATGTTCAACATGCTTAGCAAGCATGGGAATGCAAATCTACTACATGAAGATTTCATCTCACTCCAGTTAGAATGATAATCATTCAGAATATAAATAACAAGAAACGTTCGTAAAGGTGTAAGGTATAAAGGTGCATCATGCATTGTTAGGACTGCAAATTAGTACACACACTTTGGAAAGCAGTATGGAGATTCCTTGAAAGACTCAAAATGGAACCACTCTCTCTGACACAACTATCCTACTTTTTGGAATTTGCCCAGAATAACTAAAATCAGCATATTATAGTGATACATGCACACCAATATTTATAGAAGCGCAATTCACAATAGCCAAGTTAAGGCATCAGTCTAGTTGTCTGTCAACAGACAAACAGATAAAGAAAATGTGGCATTTATACACACAATGGAGTTTTACTTGGCCAGAAAGGTGGATAAAATTATGGTATTTGCTGATAAATGGATGGAACTGGAGAACATCATGGTAAGTGAAATAGGTCAGACTCAATAAGGGTTGAACATTTTCTATCATATGCAGAAGTTAAAGATAAATAAGGAATTTTTAAAAGGGGATGGATGGAATCTCATGAAAACAAAAGGGAAAACAGTGGAGTACAGGAAGGGAGGGAGAGAGGAGGGATGTGAAAGGGGAGGGACTGTGTAATGAAATTGACCAAACTATGCTATGTACATGTATATCATAATGAATTTCACTTTTATGTATAACTATAATGCACCAATTTAAAAATAAATTAATAGAAGGAAGATCAACAGTAAAGGTGAGGGAAGAAGGGAAGAAAGAGAGGAGAGCTGGGGATTGAAATGGAGCAAATTTTGTTGTATGCATTTACAAATATGTTAAAATAAACCCCACAATTATGTGTAACTATAATGCATTAATAAGCTTTTTAAAAAATATTCTGCACTCAGGTGTTTCTTTGGGAAATTCTCTTGTTTTGAATATGAGAGCTTCTAAACCACTGGTTCAGGGTTAGGTCTACACTGTGAGACAAAAGAGCCCTTGCAATATGGCAAATGAAGACACTTTAAGTATTCATTTGGTGCTCCACTGTCCACCATTCCTACTTAAAAATATTATCATACCCTGGACCATGTATACATTTTCACCACTGTGGATGGATCATTACAGAGTTTAGGTTTCTCAACAACACACCATTTAAACAAAAAGCAATAGATGAAAGCTTTACTAAACCATGTATCTTAAGACAAGTCCTAAAAGAACAATTCAGGTTACTTTCAAAGCCAACATAAAAAGATATAATTTCCTTATATCTTGGCAATACTTTTCATCCAAACAACAAAAAAAGATTATAATTTCATTTAAGTAACATAATACAATGGTACTTGAGAAATATAAGCTTTACATAACTTTTCCCTTCAAGCTAAGAATTCCTGGTAAGTCTGTCTGAATTTTATTGTTGAAAAGAAAATTAAAAGATTTCATGAGTAAAATAACTTGATTTTATATGGAATATTTTAAATTAAAGGAATGTAGCCATTATCATTTCTCCTCTCTGCCATCCTGGTTTCTGAAATTAGAATTTGTTATCACTAGTACCTTAAAATAAATCCATTTTTTTTTTTTTTGGTCTGTGTTTCTACATTTATTCCTGGTTTCCTGGGGCCTAAACAATGACTGTTGAAATTAATGTTTAAAAAGAAAATATTCTGAAAGAGAAAATTTTAAAAACTTTTAAAGTTTTGAAGCAGATTCATTAAGTTCTTTCCAGCTGCCAAAACCTTTTTGCTCACTCTTTTATTCCCTTCAAAATCTTGCTCAAATTTCAGCTTTTCATTGAGGCTTACTCCAACCACCCCTACTGGATTATAGAAACACATCTCCCTGTGGGACTTCTGTTCTCACACTCCTTTCCTAGCCATGTATGACCTTCTAACACAATATAAAAATTGATTAATTTAATTTCTGTCTCTCCCCAAAAGAACCTCAGCACCATGAGAAATGGTTTTTGATTGCTTTGTTCTTTGTCCCAAAAACCCAGAAGTGTGCCAAGCATTCAACTAATATTTGCTGAATGAATAAACAGTGTTGTTAGTGGTTGTAATAGTGGGTTCAAATTCAACAATACTTGCTTACATGTAGGGATAACAAAGAGAGAAAGTAAATCATAATGACTTATGCAACAAACCCAAAGACTATGGCTAATTTCTAACTGGTTTATTTAGTCAGGCCAGAAAGAACACAGAATTATCCAACATTTCTAAATTGGAAGAAAATATTAGAAGTCACCTAACACAACAATATAGTTAATACTGATTTCTTTTTATCTTTTAGATGCCTAGTAAAAATTTTATTGAAGCAGAGTATCTGAATTAGTTGTTTCTCCTCTAATTTATTCCCTTCCACATTGCCAACTAGGCCATAACAGCTATAAACTAATCCCTGCAGCTTATGACCTAGTAGGTAAACATTTGAAAAGCTGGCTTCTTTTTTTATTGTTGTTGTTGCTCCATTATTCTCTTTTTCTTTAAGATATTATGCTTACATCTTTAAATTTAGAATTGCAAGATGTTTAAACAGGCAGATTAATAAACTGCTATGCCCAGTGAAAATTAAATAAAAACAAAATAAGATAGCTAAGATAGTCTAACCTGATCATTTTTAGAACTACCCCAGCATAAAGAATCCCTCCTCTGCGGCAATTATGCAGCCTTTGACAAAATTGTGAAGTTGAAAATTCCATGTTTTGCATTTAGATTTAATTTAGAAGTATCACAATGGTGCTACTCAGGAATAAAACTCTAGTAAGTAGCTATATTTGATAAGCTTATTCAAAGGATCTCAAAACCACAGTGAGAAGCACAAATAGAAAATCAATTTCTATAATATGGGGGTCAAACAAAAAGCAATGAACAACTAGAACTAGGAACCTGAAGTTGCCTTAAAAATATTTACTCTTTCTTTACACAGGTCAGTGTATATAAGTTATAAAACATAAGCCTAAATATAGCAATAAAAATTAATAAGTTAAAAAAATATTTCATTCTAGTTATATAAATACAGATTTTTGTGACTGCATATCATAATCTTTATAATAAATATAGGTATTTGAATAGTTAATGTAAGTAATATAATCTAATTTCCTGGTCCATATGACTTTTATTTCCTAACATAAAACAGAAGACAATTTTATTATTCCAGTCTTTAAATATCTATTTTATGCAAAGATTGAAGTCATAGGACAGCAGAGTACAATGGCTCATAGTTAAAGAATAGAGAAGTATAATATGACCAGCAGGAATTGTGAAAGTGGTCTGAATCATCTATTTTTATATGATCCATTGACCTGAATAAATAGCTAAGGCATATATTTTTTTAAAAAGTAAAACGTTAACCCCAGAATCACATTTAGGTAAAATTGAAATGTAAAATTTCAGTTATCAGTACAAATTTACAAGAAAATCATTTGTAACCTGCCCTGCACCTGTTAGAGTCTGTAAACAAGTCTGGATGGCTCCTGGCATTTTGCCAGGGAGCCATTAAGTGTGGTGATTCCTTATTGGTTGACTGGTGTATCTATTTTATGTTAATTAAGATAAGCTGTGTGGAATGTATAAATACCCCTCCTGTCCTACAATAAAGGGCTCCTACTCCTGCTGTATCAATGTACACAAGTTGTTCATCACCCCCCTGGTTATGAAAATAACAGATAGGGTTTCCTCATTTCACTTAGAAATGTACCTATCCATATTTCCATCCTTCTCTACAGCTCAGTAGGTAATTTCCTTCTCATTAAGGTTAATTCCTTTAAATGTGCTTGGATGCAGACTCCTGAAATATTCTTAAGAATCCTCATTCATCAGCCATCCTCCTACTTTGTTTTTAACCTTTTTTTCAGAACTAATGACTCCAGCAGCTTGAAATTTTGGTCAAGATTCTTCTATGTTAACCTTCTTTCCCCAGCGATGAACCTCCACCCATCTCATCCCACCACTCACTCCCTGTCCCAACATACACAAAGACAGAGATGAACCTCATCAGGCAGCACTCTCCCAACAGACCTGATGGTTATGTAAACAGGGAACCTGAAATTAATTAACTCCTGGCTGGTTCCAGGAGTTCAAGAATTTCTTGGGAGTTCAAAGAAACAAGAGCACTGAATCAGTAGTCACTATTGGTCTACTTATTTGTGAACCAAAATATTTTATTTTGCTTTTACCTTATCAGTGGTAATTTTTGAAAGAAAAACATCTTTACAATTATTCCAAAGACATACATACTATAAATAAAAATTTATATTATGTAAACATTAAAAATATATGTATTTCAAAAATACTGCTTTAAATTAAAACACCATGTATTGAATCAAGATTTTTTATTTAGAAAAATATCTTAGGTATCAACAAATAATAAAAAGACACAAATGGAGAAAAAGAAACAAAAAATGTGCACCAAAAGTTCAGAACAGAAACACTGTTAAATGATCCATCAATATTTGAAAACTATTCTTATTACTAGTAGTGAATAAAACACGAATGAAAACAACAAAAAGAACCACTTTTTACCTATAAAGCTGAAAAAAATTAAGCAATATATAATATTCTATACAAGTTAGGAACAGGCACTTTCATATATATGAAAATTGGCATGGTCCTTCAGGATGATATGTATCAATATTCAGAAAAACTTCAATTTTTTTATGATTTATTTGAATTTATTTTTTAAAAAGTACCACTATAGCTTGTTTTATAATCACAAGATACTGAAAATCTTTTAAATAATTTACAACATATTTTAGCCATGAGATAAAATATTATGGATTTCCCATGTTGTTAAAGCAAAATAAAAATTAGTTTCCTCAGGTCTAAGCAATTTTAAGACAATGAATATGTTTTGTGGGTCTCCAAGAGGGAGGGATCAAGGGTTTTTGTTGTTGTTGTTTAGGTTTTATTTCTTTATAAGTCAGAATGATTAAATAAAATATAATGTAGTAAATAAAGCTCACCATGTTTTAGTGTACAGTTTGATAGTCAAGATACAGGACATGATCATAAACTTTACAATTCTCTTATGTCCTTTTGTAGTCAATTCTTGCTGTATCCTCAGACCCTGGTAGCTACTATGTTTTCTGACCTTACAGTGTTTAACTTGTCCTAAATTTCATAGAGTTGTAATACCATAGAATTTAACCTTTGAACCTGGCTTCTTTGAATAAAATGTTTGGGGGAATCTTTGCATTTTGCCATATTTATTAGTAGTTTTTATTGAAGAATACTAGTCTGTTGCACAGATATGCTACAGTTTCTTTATTCATTCACCAGCTGAAAAAATTGAATTATTTCCAGATTTGGGCTATTATGAATAAAACCTCTGAGAACACTGCATGTAGATCTTCATGTGAACATGAAATGCTCTCATAAAGATAATTTGTAAGAGTTTGATTGTTGGGTAATATGTTAAGTATGTGTTTATCTTAATTAAAAAAATTGACAATATGTTTTCCAAAGCAGCTTGCCATTTTATATTCTTAATATCAATATACGAGTGTTCCAATTGTACCAAGTCTTTGATCACACTAATTATTGTCTTTCTTTTTAATTTTAGCCACTCTGGTGGACATAAAACATATATCATTAGGCTTTTTATTGGTGCATATTAATTATACAGAATAGTGGGTTTCATTGTGGCACAATCATTCATATATATATATATATATATATATATACACACACACACACATATATATATAAAATTCTCCCTCTACCCTAATGGTCTCCTTCTACATTCATAATATATTTTTTCCTCTAGGTAAAATATAGGGAAAACATACCATATTTATCTTTCTGCATCTGGCTTATTTCACTTAACATGATGATCTCTAGTTTCATCCATCTTTCTGCAAATGCAATCAGTTCCTTCTTCTCTGTGGTTGAATAGTACTCCATTATGTAAATGTGCCACATTTTCTCTATCTGTTCATCTGTTGATGGACAGTTAGGCTGATTCTATTATTTAACTATTGTGAACTGTGCTACAGATTTCCATAGTGTCTGTACTAATTTACATTTCCTCTAACATTATAACAGTTCCATTTTCCCTTATGGCCTTTTCAGCATTTATTGTTATTTATATTCTTGATATTGCCATTCTGAAGGGGTGAGTGAGATGAAATCTCAAATGGCCAACAATTACATGAAACACATTCATCATCTTTACCATCAAGAACATGCATGCAAATTGGTGTAGCCAATATGGAAAGCAGTATGGAGATTCCTTGGAAAACTGGGAATGGAACCACCATTTGACCCAGCTATCCCTCTCCTTGGTTTATACCCCAAAGACTTAAAAACAGCATACTACAGAGACACAGCCACATCAATGTTTATAGCAGCACAATCCACAATAGCTAAACTATGAAACTAACCTAGATGCCCTTCAGTGGATGAATGGATAAAAAAAAAATGTGGTATATATATATATATATATATATATATATATATATATATATATATATATATAATGGAATATTACTCAGCCATAAAAGAGAATAAAATCATGGCATTTGCAGGTAAATGGATGGTATTGGAGAAGATAATGCAAAGTAAAGTTAGCCAATCCCCCCAAAACAAATGCCAAATGTGTTGTCTGATATAAGGAGGCTGACTCATAGTGCAGTGTGTGGGGGGGCATGGGAGGAATAGATGAATTCTAGATAGGGCAGAGGGGTGGGAGGGAAAGGGAGGGGGCAGGGATTAGCAAGGATGGTGGAATATGATAGACATAATCATCCAAAGTACACCATATGAAGATGCAAATTGGTGTCAACATACTTTATATACAACCAGAGATATGAGAAATTGTGCTGTACACATGTAATAAGATTTGTAATACATTACGCTGTCATTTATTTTTTTAAATCAACAAAAAAAGAAAATGCATATCTTTGTGGTTTTGATTTGCATTCCCATGACTATTAAAGATGTTATAAATCTTCTCATGTGATAAGTTGCCATCATCTTGTTTGTTGAAATGTCTTCTGAAAAAAATTGCCAATGAATAGTTAGGCATAAATTTCTTTTTGCAATAACCTAATTTTTATATGCATCTAGTTTTGACCTCCCCCCTTCATATGCAGAGGTCTGCAGGAACCCTCATATTTACATATATAGTTAATATAAAACATTGATGGATAATGGTTTGATTTTTTTGGAAAGATTTTTTTCCCTAGATTTTAAGAAAATCTAGGAGAAAAATGGCAACTTTTAACAATTCTACTTATTTATAATCTTCCCTTTTCTCCCTTCTTTTATAAGAGTGATAGTTTTGGCAGGGCGGAACTTCCCTTTTCAGGAATTTCTTATTTGCATTCACAGTATCAGTGATGTAAGTAATCCTGCAAGTGTGTATGTGTGTTCTATGACTACAGCATTACACACCACAGATTCTAAAATAAATTGAAACATGGCAAAAATTATAATTAGTACCAAGTGGGTGTAGTGTAACAGCTAAAAAAGCAAAGTAGAAGTCAAAATTTCATTTTTGTATCCAATTCAGGTGTTGAAGCAAGCTTTTCAGTGATTGCTGATTGTTGAAATTATATTTATTTTGAGTATTTTGAATACTAAAAGGATAATTCACTAATCTCACAGATATTCCTTTGACCTGTATTCTGGGTGGTCATTTTATATCTTACTCAAATACCGGTTGGAGAAATTCCAAGAACATTTTAAAGTGTTTTACTATGTTCTGAATGTTGAGAGCCTTCATGATATAGAAGGGAAAGTAATAGAAGTAGAAATATTTTTAGAGATAGACTAAATTGAAATTAATTTGTAATCCCTAAATATAATATGTTAACCTTGACAGATAAAAAAATAAGAAAAGAGATGGCAATGTGCACAGAAAGAATGAGAGCATTTTATATAACAAAATCAATAATCTAGGAAAACTGGATATACCCTAAGTGTCCACTGGTAAAGACTTTTTGAAATTAAATCATAGCACATTTCTACAGTGCTATATTAAATATTTAATGTAATGAGAGAGAATCCTTATTTATATAAAATCTTTCATAATTTGTCTTGATTATATGTGGATAGTAAATTAGAATTAATTTATAGTTTTCTTTTGGTTTATATGTCATATTTGTAGAAATTCCTATGACTATTAAGGCACACTATTAGAAGGATTCTTGTGTAAATATCTTCTGCTATCCTGATTAGCAGGGTTGCTAGAATGTCTAAACTGGGTAGGAGGTTGTGAGAAGAGACCTTTTCTACAATGTTAATAATTTTTAGCTTTATACAGTGTCTGATCTGGGTTGACAGAACAAGAGGTGAGTAAATTTCTGCTGAAATTAATGACAATATCATATATGTTTTCATCTTAAAATATGCTGATTTACAAAAGTATTTTCATGATAATGTAAATATTTAACTACAGAAAGAAGTAATTTGTGAAGAAGATTTGGGTTTACTAACTACAAGTGTTGGAAGTAAAATTTCCCTATTATGAAGAAACATGTAACAGAGGTTTAGAACTTAACTTTGGGGTTAGGTAAGTCTCAGGGTGAATCCTTGCTGAGCCAGTTATCCATTTTGTTAACTGAGAAAATTACTTGACTTTTAAGCCTTGATTCCTTATCTGTTAAACAGAAATGAGAAAAGTACTTTCTTATGAGATTGTCATGAAAATTAAATAATGAATCACAAGGAAGATGAATGTTTTGTGACTACAGAGCACTTGGTATGTGCTAAGTAATTAATAAATGTACATAAATGTTAGGTATTCACACTCCCTGATAATTCATCATACACATGACAAAGCTATTTTCCAATGAATGTTTGGGTGTGTGAAATCAGAACTGGGTGGTGCCACATTTTATTAGACAAGTGTAGCAACAGAATAACTTAAAATATGTTAGAGTAAAATATACACAGACATAGAAAACTTCATTAAGCCATAAATTTGGAGTTTCACCCCCAAATGAAAAGAGTTGCATTTTATTTCTCTGATTTTTAATTGCTAAACACTTTCCCTTCATTTTAAATCATGAAAAAAAAACTATGACCTTAGATACTATTTAGAACATATATTCAGACAATTTTTTAGCATTTCTCATTACACTACTTTGTTATAAAGCCATGTAATTTTTAAAATTTCTCCAAATTACTGAAAAATTAGAAAGGTAGTGATTTAGTGACATCTGTATATTAAAAATGGAATTAATGTAAAGGTCACAAAACATCACCAGTTAACTTTGGAAAGTGTAGTCAGATATTCAGGTTTCTCTCCATGGCCAGAATACATTTTTAGCTTCTCAATAAGTGTGATTACAATTAGACCAACAAAAAGAACAAACTGCACATTTTTTTAATTGAAAAATCATGTGCATAAAGAACATCTAAATCTATATAAACTATGCATTAATGTGCACACAAAGACAAGCAAACACAGAAGAGAGCAAAAATATCAGCATGAAGACAGTAAATTCTAGAAAGTTCTATTATTTATAACACAAGCAAGAGAAATCCAAAATAGATAACAGATAATAGGCTTTAATTAGAAGTTTAAGAGTTTTTAAAACAATATTATTATTAATAAATTGAATAATATCCTTTCAACATCTAAAAGTAATACCCAAAATTAAAGGTAAAATTTAAATTAATAATTTGATTGAAGAAATTATGAATGTTATGGCTTGGATATAGTTTGGGTGTCTTCAAGGTCCCCCTTGGGATTGAGGATCTGGTCCACTGGGTGGTAGCACTGGGTGATAGTATTGGCAGTGGGTGGCATCTGGGAGGTGAGGTCCAGGAAAAGATCCTGAAGTGATGGGGAAAATGAAGTAGTTCTCATGTGAACGCTTTGGTAGTGCTCACCAGGGGGCAGTTATAAAAGGAATAGGCCTGACCCTCCCATCTTCTCTGCTTCTGGTTCAAGATATGACTGCTTCTTTTCACACCAGTTCTGACCACAGTGAACAGTCATTAGCCACTCTTACCAGAGATACCCTTCTCCCAACCCTAACCAGATCTTGGAATTTGAGCCTCCTACGGTGTGAACTAAATAAATCTCCTTTGCTTCATAAGTACTTTATATCAATTACTTCATTATAGTAATGAAAAGCTGACTATAATATGATGAGTAAACAAGAATAAGGTGAAACAATAAAGTGATCTACTACCAAAACATTTTATATTTATTTTAGCTTTCTAGGGTTTAGCAACTATGCACGGGAAGTGGCACTGGTATTCTCAATGGCTTTCTCAGATACTCCATCTCAAAAGTAACTACATACTTTATATAATAGCAGTAATAATACATGAAAGAGTGAAAATCTCATTTTCAAAAATGTTGTATGTATCTCCTTAATATACTAGTCAAGCCACATAAATTATTATTCAAGAAATTCTCTAACTTCACTCCATTTAACTCTCAGGGTTTAGTGATTCTTATTTTTAAAATATTAGTATTGGCCTAGATGCTAGTATTCAAAATCTAGACAAGCATTTCTAAATGTCTCATTGTTGTCATGTTGCTTAGGAACCTCTGGGACTATCATCCATTAGGCCCTACCATCACTCTCACTTAGCACCAAATAACAGATGGCTGGAAACAATAACTGGACACCAAGGTTTATCTTGGTTAATCTTCCAGTTGAACAACCATACAAAAGGAAAAAAGGGGGCATGAGAAAAGAATACAAATTATATAAATGTAGATATAATCTACTTTTATTCTTCATTTATTGGATGATAAATCTAAACCCCCTAGGTATAAAGCTCCTTCTATTTCATCTCAATGAGCTTATTAGTAGTGAATCCAAAATGCTGTTTTAAAATGTTTTGTGTTAGTAATAAAAGCTCTGTGCTATAAGCAATACACATTTGCAGCCTTTGGGAATATAAATAAAGTTACCAGTCTTAGCTTATAATCTTTATTTACACACAAGTTTTTTTTTTTTTTTTTTAAAAAAACATAAGGGAAAGTATGGTGATGACTTATATGGTCCAGAATTTCTTTCCCCTTCCTTATTAGTGGGTTTATTAACCCTGCCTACCAAAGAATGTCTTACTATTTACTCTGATTTCTTAAAGTACTATGAATACTTTGAGCCACTGTACTGATATTAAATAAGCCTATTTGGCACAATACATATTGAGTTAAAATTCATGAGCTACTAAAAGTAGTCATAATTCATTAGAGTTTCTCAATGTAAATTTAAAATGCAAACTAATAACTCAACTCTGCTCAAATCAGAACCAGAGTGTCCAACATGAAGACTACATGGTCTCAAAACTGCTCCAGATGCCAGATCACAGAAGGTCATGGTCCTTGGGAGGCTGGGCATTTGGGAGACACTTGTTGAAGAGGATCTTCTTCTGAGCAGGTAGAGAGTGCTTCAGTATTTTAGCAATATGGCTCACTCACAGAGAAAGCCATCAGCCCTGTTTGAATACCAAGAATTATTTGAACCATCCACCCCACTGCAATTGTCAACATACCTCTGTGAATCCATTTATAGTTTCTTCACAAGGTGATAATAAATTTCAGATAGAAATTAAGATCCACTTCAGAAAAAACTTAAAATTTTCTGTGAGATTAAGAGAAATGCTTCATTCCCCCCCCCCACTAAAATATGTAAGAATCATTAAACTGGTTTCTATAATATTTGACATCAATTATGAAAGTACAATATTTAGCAATAGATATTATTCAAAATAGCTATATTGCTAATTCACGCTAGTACTTATGTAAAATACTTGCATTTCTTCTCATTGGAAAGCATTTAATGAATGGTAGTTTCTGAGGAAGAAACAACTACAAACAAAGTATTAAAAAATCATTTTGAAACTGTTAGGAGAAGAAAAACAAGGACATTTCTGTGTTGAATTCTCAGTGAAATGCTATTAATTTTTTTCACAATATCACTGACAATTAAGAGAAACAAGTATTTCAAGTTACAAAATGTAAATATATTAGGAGCTGCCTAAGAGAGAGATACTTTAAGACAAGTAGTACACAAGAATAGTCTTAGAGCCCAGCTCTCTCCAGGCAATAGGAAAACACCTCAATACAGTAACTTCAAGAAATCCCAACACAAACTACGTCACAGCCCTTTATACTTTATTCCCAAGAGGTTCCTGCAAAGCACAGAACAGTATGATATGCCCTTGTTATTTTCAATGTGCTTGTACTCTGAACACTGTTCCTTTGAGGAACAAAATATCTATTGGGCTATCTGTTACCAACATTGCTTTCACTGCACAACTGTTAATTTTCCACCTAACTGATCTCAATTCTTTTCCCTTTTATAGCCTGACCAATAAATGGTTCAGTAAATGCTTGTTTTAAAACTCCATTTCTTTCCTTTATTATGCAAGCTTACTAACATACAGAATAAAAAAAAAACAACACATCTACTTCAATATGAACTTATACATTTAAGATATTTGAGGACTACCCTGTTTTTACTGATGTATTAGAAGGACATTCTTGTCACTCAACATTACATTGAATTCTAAAAAACTGCTTTCCCAAGGGCTTGAATACTGTCTCTTGTTTATTGTTCTGATGGGAATGTGTTTACAAATGACTGTGGATTCATCCTCCTTGGAAACAAGACTTACTAGAAATATATTTTAGGGTATAAAAGGAATATATTTGAGAAATGTTTGTAATGCCATTGCAGTGAATACATCTGGGTTTGTTTGTTTGTTTGTTTGTTTACATTTCTATTGTTTAATCTCCCTTACTGAAGATTTTCATACTGGGAAATGAAAGAGGGGAAGTTTGTATTTGTTTGGCACAGAACTGAATCAATACTTTTATTCTCTCCAAATCCTAGAATAGCTGGAACCATGTTGTTACAACAGTAACTCAAGGAGATGTTGCACTGTGCACCTCAGAATGCTCAGATTTCTGAAGAGATGAGCAGTGCTGTGTGTGCACGTGACAACAAGGGGGTAATGGAAACTAGTTGGTGATGTGGTTCCCGCTAACATGCTGAAAACAGCATCATCTCCTTTGAGGCAGGTGATGGCTCTCAAATCAACCAACAACAGTGAGGTGAAAACTGTTCACTCTCTGAAAGAACAACATGAAAAGGCCCACTATTAACCAGCCAAAGCACTGCCTCAAAACAAATAACTCCTGCCCCCCCAAAAAAATCCAAGATGCACAAGGAAACTTTCCAAGGTGATTAACTATATTTTTTATTACTTTGTGGCGATAGTTTAACAGTGTATGTGTATATCTAAACTCATGGAGTTTTGTATATTAAATATGTGCAAGTTTTTGTATATACATTAATTATATCTTAGTAAAACTCTTAGAGAAAAAGAATTCATCAATAATTCAAGTTTTGTTAATATACCTGCAAATTGGTTACTGTTCTTGTTTATCTTTAACTCTTTGGATTCTTTTCCTAAAACTTCACAGAGACAATCTAAAATGCTGTATCTTTAGAATATCAAAAGCCCCAGATAACATGTCTCATTATGAGAATACCAAAGTGTTTTTTACACTTTGAATAAGAATACCCACCTCTTTTTTTTATGCCTGCCTATACACGCCCCCAAATGCCACTGAATCCTGACAGTCACTTCCTTCTTTCAATGCCACCTGCTCCTGAACACCCACCCACGAGCTGCTAAAATCCTCCCGTCACCTCAGCCACATGCCAACCTAGAATGCTGCCTGCCACCCCCACCCCCAACCTCCAAACCGCCTTTGGAATAAGGAAACAAAAAATACATAACCCAGATCACAAAGGGGCTTATGTTGGCAAAGGGCTCTGGGCTGAATATCCTGATGAACCTCATCATCTTATTAAGTATAAATTCACAGCTGTTGTTTCTGGTAGAAATGTGACAATCAGAGAGATGATGGTCACTAGGAGCAAATTCAGTTTAAGATGTGCTTATTGATCAAAAAACAAATGTAGAGGTTATACCTTCCCCTACTGCATTTAGAAATCCCAGCTTACTTCCACTTCACCTGAGAACAACTTTTGATATGAATGACAACTTTGACAGTTCTTTATTTTACATGGTTTCAACGTGTTTGAACCTAAAAACCACCATGCTTTTTTGAAGGCTATATCTAGATACCCTGCTATTTTTTAAACCACTGTTTGCCTATGAAATGCCATTCAAAGTGAGGATATGTTATAGAAGATGAGGTAGCTACTAAGATGAAGCCTCTTCATTTTCAGAAGGTAACTCTTTCCACCTTTTTTTTTTTTTTTTCAGTGTCAGACTTATAGAACTGAGGCTGGAACTGTGTCTGTTTCAGAGGCCTCAAGGTTAGCGAGTGCACTTATATCTTTGTATCTTCAATATGAGGCAGACTCCTGGTCCTCAATGCATGCATGCTTGATGAATGACTGCATAGGAGAACAAGTGCGGGAGTACATGAATGAACCCATAAGCACAGCTGTGAACAAGTGAATGGATTACATTTTCCACAGAAGATGTGCCTACTATTATCACAAAACAAAAAAGTATGACCTTTCTCTATGGTTCCATTTGAATTGTCTTCATTTACAACTCTAGGAAATTAAGGGGTTCCCTAATTAAATTCCAGGTCTTAAACTGAAAACAAAACACAGGCCTTCCTAAATGTGAATTTGTGAATTCATAACCTGAAACTGTTTCAGGCGCTCTGATATGGACTGTGGGTTCACAAGGGGCCAGGAACCCACACTCCTCACTTCTTTCCACAGCTATGCTGTGAATCCAACAGGAAGGAAGCTGATCTGGAACATGCCAGAAGCTGTTAGCAGAATTTTGTGAATCTAAGTATTTCAGGAATAAAATGGCAGCTCTTCAGTGCACTTCAGGATATTAACAGCTGTCTACTTGTTTTGTTAAATTTAAGGGAGAGGAGGGTTTCCTTTACTTAAAATAAGAACTTTTCTACTCAAAAGTATTACTTGTTATTTTCTACCCAAAATTATTATTGAGATTAGTATAGTTAGTTTCCCCTGTGACTCTTTGGAAATTTAATGCATTGTAGCCACCAAATTTAGAAACTTAAACCCAAACTTCACTGGTTATAAACCTCTAATTGGAATTGTTAAACCTGAAGTGGGAAGCTACGTTTTTTTTTTTTTTCTCTTCATCCCATGAGTGAATAATTGAGCCTCTTGGGAAGTCACTAAGGGAAATTGAAGCTCTAAGTGACTGTCCCCACACCACCACCACTTTTCCCTAAAATGATTTATAACCTCACAAATTCAAATACCAAATTCCTCTTTTTGGAATATTTCTTCTAATTAATCTTAAAAAGATGAGAGAAAAATGTGAGGAATCTCAGATGTGGTATCACTGAAGGGAATAGGAAAGGAACTTGGATATTTGTCTTTGCTTGGTGAAATTGAAAAATGAGGTTCAACACTTTTTAAAAATCCTTAAAGAACCTATAAAATACGGAATGTTAGGTCCTTTGATAATCAAAATCAATAATATATATATATATATATATATATATATATATATATATATATATCTCACATTCTCAATCACATTTACTCTGAGGGAGATTGGTAAATTACCAACCATTTGTAGGCATCTGATATATTAATAACATCAAGATAATAACAGGCAGTGTCAGATACTGTTAGAAATTCCTTATATCAGTCACACCTTGCCATAGTCTACTATGTAGCTATCATTACTATAAGTTTTCTTTGAGTGGCAGAGAAGTTTTGTGGTTAACCTAACACATTCAGCTGGTGGTGAGGCAAGGATCTAAACTGCATAGTTTGGCTTCCAGTCTTTACAAACTGGCTATGGCTGAATAGCTGAATATAGTAGCCAATTAGTGCCACTGGAAGTTGTTAGTTATGCTCCATAATGTCCAGCCTAATGCATTTAAAATTAATGCATCAATTAATTTCCTCCTTTTAATTACCTAATAATTATGCATCTTAATTGCTGTGTAGAAGAGAAAGTGTACACCCACATATTTGCATACATATATAGATAGCATCTGACTGATTTCTGGAAGACCTGGGGTCAGTCTCAGCTTATTAACTTGTTACTTGTTAATAAGTCATTTAACATCAAAAGTTGTGGCTCAGTTACTTAATAGTAATAAAAATCACATAAACTGAACTGATCTTTAATATTATTTGCAGCTGTAAGTTCCTAGAATCCATAGTTTCTTGATATTTGTTTAATTTCCTCAAGAATGACTTGGATAATGAAGAGGTAGTTCAATTTTTCAGTTTTCTAGTGTAAAAGCAATGCTTTTAAAGCCTGGTTAAGTAGCACATGCCTGTTCCAGGAAAAAGTAGTATCTAAGAGCTGCCAAAAACATTTCCACAGTTACCCAATCTAAGAAATAGGAATTTGAAAAACTCAGGTTACACTGTGGTAATGCCTTTAATTGTAAATCATCCCTGAGGGCACCCAGGTCAATGTGAATATCTGATAAACTAAAAATAACTTTTTAGTATGCTCTATTATGGGATAGTTTTTAGTATAAATACGTACCACACTAAAAGTTTGAGGAACATGCTAAAAAATATTAGTTGTTTATCTGAAATTTAATTGGGCACCTGTATTTTATCTGATAACATTAATGATAAAATGAATCACTATTTGACATAAAAACATAAAACCAAGAGAAAATAGTTAAAACCTAAGTATAGATACAAATAATAGTTAGGAAGCCACTTCATATTATTACATAATCAATATTAAAAGTATTGCACTCTCAGGATAGGGCAAGTCAATTACAGGCCTAATGGTATTTATCATAACAGGAGCTTATGCGATGAAATAAGAACATAGTGTCCATGCAGTGTCCCATGCTGACACTGAGGTCTGCATACCATACACAACTTGTCAATAGGATTTCAAATAAATGATTAGTGAACAGGAAGTAAGTAGGCAATAGTGGTGATTTTTTTTAAAGCTGTAGATCTAATGTGAATGAGAAGACAGAAAGAAAGAGAGAGAGACACAGAGAGACAGAGAGACAGAGAGAACAATGATGAATCCTGGGAAAAGCAACAACTAGGTACCAGGAAACAGAAAGGTTAAGCAAGCTTAGTATCTTCTTTATCTTCTTCACTTCCTAGAAAATGCTCACTTAACTTTTAGGACCCAATTCTAGAGCCTGCCACCTGGGAATCCTTCTTAGTTACCCTACCTGCACAAATTCCTGCTGGCCTACTTAGGTTCTTAAAAAAAAAACAAAACTCCATAGCACTTTTAATATATTCACACTGCTCCCCCCATTCATACTTCTAGGATATTTTTAGATTGAGAGAGGTGTTTACATGTCTGTTTTCCCTTACGTAAAGACAATTTGAGAATAGGAGCTCTACCAGTCATAAAATGTGTCCTAGACACTTCCAAATGAATGCCTAAGAATGTAAGTGGTCATGTGAGATGTAGGATAGAAATAATGAGACATAAATCACAGAATTTGGTATTCAAGATCTTTTATTCAAATATCACTCTTGTATGCTCTGCTGCTTCCCATTATACATTTATTTTGTACATTTTATTTTTAAAAAATTTTTACTTTTATTCTAAGATGTTAGGGTGAAATCCAATTGCAGTGCAATAAACTCTATTTTCAGAGGGTTTATTACAAATAGAACTTTTCTTAAAACAAACCCTCATGAATAAATATGAATCCGCGATGTCCCAGGAATTATCCTGTCTTCTCTTCCTAGACACCCTTTCCAGCTAAAATGAAAGATCCCAGAATTTAGGACAACCCCAACTCTAAAGCCATATGGTGATCTAAGGTGAGTACTGCTGAGAGAACTCTAAGAACCTGCAATCTATTGAGGAATCTGAATACTCATACAGGCCGCAACTGAGGAACATCATGGATAAGTCAGAAATTTCTTCTAAAAGGTAGAGTTTATTCTATGCTCTATTTTCAGTACTCTCATATAATCTTTACATTTAATTCAGGGTGATTTGTTGATCTAAGTCTACACAGAAATACTCTCATACACACTTCCAGTACATACTGTATGAATCCATTTTTTTTTTCTGTTGCTAATAATACAAAGCCACAAACTAGATGATTTATACAGAAAGAAGGTTCATTTTAAATCATGGTCTAGAAATCCAGGGTCAAGAGGTATCATTTGGGGTTGGCCTTCTGGCTGACAGAGTCCAGAGACAGTACCAAGCACCAAATGGTGAGAGAGAGGATACACATATGTGTAAGTGTGTCTTTTCTGTCTCCTTCTCTCTCTTTTTATAACTCCACCAAGATTCAATCACGGAAGATCTACTCTAATGACCTCATCTAATTCTAATCACTTTTCGAAGTCTTTACCTCTAAATACCATAGTTGGACTTAAGTTTCCACCCTCTTAATACCTCACAATGAGGATTTAATCTCAGGATGAATTTAGGGGGGACAAATCATATTTCAATTATAATACACCTTACCTCCCAATAAACACACACCTGTACCTACACCTCTTTTTCTCTCCTATGTGTGGTTGTATGCTTTGCCTATGATGTTCTTCAGACTCTGGATTCCTCATTTCCTTCCCTCCAATACATGTGCATCATTGGTCTCCAATGTGAGCCTTCAGAAGACTTCCTTGAACATATCCCTCATTGTATTTCCTTAAAGCCAAAATTTTCAACAATGTTATCAAAGATGTGCTTATGTATTTTAACTATGTCATGTATACTTACTTGTTCATTCCATCTCTATTATTATAGCTTCAAAAGGGTTTTCTCTGCTACCCTGCTTTCTTTCTTCATTAATGACACAGAATATATTACTGTGCACCTAATAACTGCTCAAATAATAGGCATTTAAGTAATAAACAAATGACTACATAGCAATAAATGTTAAAATTTAAAGATTTCAGCACAAATGCATCATACTGACATTCAGAGCAGCTTTCTCCTCTGTCTGGCAATAAGCACAGCACACCTCGGGAGCTGGACCATAATTCTGTAGGCTTGTTTTTATTGTTTCCTGAGTGTTTACCCATATGAAGCTTTTCTCTATCCAATTATTTCCTCCAGATTTTAGTTTACTTCAATTCAAGAGGATCTGAATTCTATAATTACTGTTCCATATTGAGGAACATTTTCTATATTTTTAATCCCAGTTGCAAGAATAACGCTTCCTTATTTGGAATCACTGGCAAATTACACTCGCATATAGATAAACTGCTATTCTGGGCCATAAATGAAAAAATACTTTGAGTGGATAAGTTCAGAAATAAAGAACTGGGTAGGGGCTCTGACGGAAGTATTGTTTAATCATTTATATATTGCTAAATATACACAGGAAGTGTTGGAATTAAAATTCCTACACTTCCGCCAGATAGAAAATTGGAGGTGATATCTCTCCTTTTAGCACTTCTTTTAATGTAGCTTCAAGCTGTTATCTTGTGGTTTGTTCTTATTGCTATTTATGGCCATCTATGTAATCTTTGGTCACATGGGAATGATCACAGGTAACCTGAAGGCTTGCAAAGGACAGTTCTATAATTGCAAGACATAACGTTGCCAAAATTGTCATGCCATGTGTTGTGTTTATTTTGCTTATTTGTTTTTATTCCAACAAGAACATCTCAAACCTTCATGTCTGTTAGAAAGAGACAGTAGACAAAAGAACCAACTTAAAAATCCACAGAAAGTGTATTTAAACTGTATCTGAGCTCTTTACTTTGGATGCCCTTTTTCCCAACAATAGAACAGTTACACAAAGAATTTGAACTGTATCTCCTTTCTTTGATCTGTGATCTATTTTGGTGAAAATAGGAATAGAAACAGAGGTCAGAAATTGAAAATGATGTGTCTTAATATTTTTCTAGCTATATAACTGTGTCTAAAAAGAGCCTATGGATTTTAGTTTTAAAGATGTCTTTACATCATGTAAGATGCTAAGAAAAATGAATAAACCACCCTTTAAAATTTTGTTTAAAAACTCCAGCACTGTTGATTGTAATGATTCAAATGCAATCAAGTACCATCTCTTTTAAAATTCATAATATTGTGATTATAGAATGAAAAGATCGATGAAAAATATCACAACAATTATAAATGTTAACATAATGCATAGAGCTTCCATTATGTTTTGGTACATTAGTTTTAAACATGCACTGTGCTAGTACTAACACTGTATGTAAAAATTAAAAGTCACACGTATACTCTGCTGAAATTTTAGGCTAATTTTCTATAGTAACTAATAGAGGGAAAAGAATTTCTGGATGAAGTAAAACGATATTAGTAACTAGAGCCACATCAAAGTGTGGTCCAAAACCCAACATCATTGCATCACATGAAGCTTGTTAGAAATGCAGAATTTGGGGTACCACCAGATACTACTGAATCAAAATCTGCATTTTAGCTAGAGACTCCTGTGGGTTGTATGTACATTAAAGAATGAAAAGCATGATATATGATATCTTGAAATTATTGAATGAACATATCTAGGACATAATCTGGCCCTAAATAAACATTAAAATTTTTTTAAAGTTATACATGGACACAATACCTTTATTTTGTTTATTTGTTTTTATGTGGTTCTGAGGATCAAACCCAATGCTTTACATGTGCAAGGCAAGCACTCTACCACTGAGCCACAACCCCAGCCCCCTAAATAAACTTTAAATTTTGATTTCCTTCAGTGCTCCTTAGGCATCTCAAATGCTTACTTGCAGGTGCCTACCTTGAGATGCCTAAATTCTCAGGGCTAAATCATATTATTTAAACATTTCTCCCCATTTGTCAGCTTGTCCTTCAAAACATAGACAGTTCCAGTTCCCATTCACTGAAATTTTCTCTTTTTTTCTGTGACAATTTCAGCAGTGTATCTGTTTGCTTTGCGTAAATATAGACAATTACAATGGTATGACTTATAATAGTTACATTCTAAATTGCTTACTATCTTAACTCTGGGATGAATAAAATGCTGGAAACTAAAATGTTTGGGCATGAAGGACAGATATTCAGATTTTGCTGTTGTCTTGCATATCAACTATTATTTAAAACAAAACATCACAACTACATAGGCATTTACTTATCCAATTCAAAAATGTTACAGAAGTATTTGCATTTTTTTCTGCATTTGGCCAAAAGCCCAATAACTTTAATGGGACACTTATATGCAAGATGCAGAAACAGAGGTGGTAGAATCAAACCAAATTATAGTTAAAAACAAAGTAAAAATCCTTCTGTGCACTATTTTTTTTTTTTCTTATAAGTACTAGGGATTGATCCCAAGGCCGTATGCATGCTAGGCAAGTGCTCTACCACTGAACTACATCCCTGCCCCTGTTCATCAACTTTTTAAAGAATTTGCTTGGAAATTTCAATAAAAATTTTAATCTCACATATCAGAAGACAAAAATACAACTCCACTGTCCATTTGCTTCAATACCACCATGATGTATTTCTCACTATAAGAAAAGCCAGACCACAATTGGCTCTGCAAAATCTGTCAGAAGAATGGGCATACAGAGAATGCATAACACATAAATGTTTACTTCCAATTTTTTTGGGGGGTGGAGTACCAGGAATTGAACTTAGTGGCACTCAGTCACTGAGACACATCCCCAGCCCTATTTTTTTTTTTTAATTTTTATTGAGAGACAGGGTCTCACTGAATTGCTTAGTGCCTCGCTTTTGCTGAGATTGGCTTTGAGCTCTCGATCCTCCTGCTTCAGCCTCCTGAACCTCTGGGATTACAGGCATATGCCACCAGACCTGGCTTACTTCCATTTTTATATAAACCCTTTCAGTACCTAAATAATTCTAAGAATCTTTAGTAAAAGGAACATGTATTCTGAGTTCTTCTGAATGCTTTTCATTACTAAAATGGATTAAGAAATATCCTACTTTAATATAAGCAAATTCAACTTGAGTGCTCCTTAGCGCTGAAAAGTTATTCATGCTTTAGTTTGTCTTTTTAGGAGTGGATTTGGCATAAAGGTGTATTGAATCATCACCAATGCGACAATGCAGAAACTGAAAAAGGAAACATTTCATTCTCTCTCATGCTGAAAATGGTATTGATTTAGGACAAGGCTGTCAATCAAAACTCAACTTCCAGTGTTAGAATATCTTAAAGATTGTAGATTCCCAAATTACATATTAAATTTGAAGGCACAAAATATATTTTCAGCTTTCTAGGTATGTAAGATATTAACACATTTATTTGTATAGTTTAATTTTGCCAATCAAATAACTATATAGACTTCTCAGGTCAATACCTTTAATAATTTGATACACACATTTAATGTTTGTTTATTTCTTATAAAATTGTCCTTTTAGAAATATTAGTGTAGAGATATACACTATGTTTCTTTTCATTAAACTGATATATTGTAAGACTAGATAAGACCAATTATTGGTGACTACTTGGCTAATCATTTTACTTAACATATCTAGCCAGAACCCTGAGTATTTCCCTGTACAAGCAGGGGTATATTGGTGTGATTATTTAACATTTCTTAAGTATGAATTCTGAAGATAAGTAATTTCATACACTGTTTTACTAAGCAAACATAAAAACACATGGAAGTGAAAATTGATGTCTCTGGTATATTTAACATCTCAATAGCAGAACAAGAGATAAAAATCAAGACCACTATTATTAATACCATGAACATCTATGAGATGAGTATCTCAAAATCTAAATTCTGTAAAGCCAGCCAGACAATCCCTGAGTTTCCTATATTATCTGTATTCTCACAAAAAAATCTCAAAAATCAAAGTAATTATTATTTCATTAGTTAGGCTATGGGATGCAGTCTCATGTGATACCTTTATAACTTTAAGAAGGTACCTATGAAATATGCTGAGAAGCAAGAAATTTCTTATGCCTTTTATTGGTAAAAAAAAAGAGGCATATACAAATTCCTAAGTGTGCTAAGATCTTTTAGTTTTCTAAGAATTTGATATGGATATAGGACTGCAAACTATAAAGAGGATATATACATTAAATTATCAACAACAAATATAAAACTACTTTAAACACATTCTTTTAGGGAATTCCAAAGTATTTGCTGTCCTATATGCCACATTAGTCTTATTTAAGACTTTGGGTGGTAAATAGTGATTAAATTTATCATTTTATGCAATTTTCCCTTTGGTTGCTTCTTTAGAGATAAAGAGATTTGTCAGCCTCAATCTCAGAGTCCAAGAACCTATTTGACAATTCAGGTCTTCCAGGTTAATGAACTACAAGGCTTCTTGGGCTCAGGTTTTTAATTCATCCTTTTTTGATATAAGGTTTTTTGTGTGATGGTCAGAAAACCAAAAGAATGCCAATTTGGCCTTAAAATGCACAGAATATTAAGAAGTAACCTTTTACCCCCAAACAAAGAAACAAAAAAACTTGCCTATCCAAGTAAGTTGAGAAATAATAATATATGAATATATTTTAAAATCATCTTTGTATGCATGAATGATTAAAATAAATTAATGTATTGTCTTCATTTATTCATCAAAATTAGATCTTAAACTGTGGAGGATTGGAAAATAATGAAAATAAGATGGGAAAATACTTGAATTAGAAAAAGTAAAGTGTTGGGAGAGTCAAAAATAACCAAGAAATAACTTTTATCTTCAAGAGACTACCTTAGAGATTTTTGGAAGAGATGATACATGAACTCATAAAATGTGATAAAAGGCAGTATACAAAAAGTGCCATTATTTATTAAAATCAAAACACTATATAGTTTCTGGGAGGTTACAGTAGGGTGATGGTGAGAATGGTCTATCTGTTCAGATACAGTTTAAAGAAAAAGAGTTCAACATCATTATCAATCAGGAAAACACAAATCAAAACTAAACTAAGATTTCACCTCATCCCAGTTAGAATGGTAACCATTAAGCAAAGATATAAGTAATAATAAGCCCTGGAAAGCATTTTTGGAGAAAGAAATACTTATATACTGTTGAGGACTGCAAATTAGTACAACCGCTATGGTAGTAATTGTGGTTTCACTATGAAAGATTTCTTCCATATGAAGAATTCTTAAAAGACTAGGAATGGAACCATCAAATGACCCAGCTATTCCAAAGCTCAGTATTTATCCAAAAGAACTGAAATCAGTATATTATAACAATATATACATTCCAATGTTTATAGCAACACAATTCACAATGGCGAAATCATGGAACCAGCTTTGGTGTCCACCAACAAATGAATTGATAAATAAAATGTAGCCTATATAGATAAAGGAGTTTCACTCTGCCATAAAGAAGAATGAAATTATGTAATTTGCAGATAAATGGATAGACCTGGAAAATATCATGCTAAGTGAAATAAGCCAGATTAAAAAAAAGTCAAGGGTCAAGTGTTCCCCTCCCCCATATGAGGATGATAGAGAGAAAAACAAACAAACAAAAAGAGTACCTCAAGGAAACAGAAGGGAAATCAATAGAGTAGAGGCAGGGAATCAAGGGAGAGAGAAGTGGGGAGAGAAAAAGGAAGAATTAGGAAATAAAATTGACCAAATTTTTCTATATGCATGAATATACCACAATGAATCCCACTTTCATGTATTATTATAATGTACTAATGAAAAAATACATGTAAATAAATAGAAGGCAGATGAGAAGAAGGGAGGAAGGTGAAAGAGGAGGGAGAAGGAGAGAGAAAGGGAAAGTATGGGAGAATGAATTGAAGCAAATTATGTGCATATACGAATATGTTGCAATGAAGCCTACTACTATGTATAATTATAATGTATTAATAAAACACTTTTTTAAAAAAGGAAAAAGAAGTTGTTGATGTCGTTTCTGGAAGGAAGACATGATGGAAAATATGGCCAAATTTTTCTGCTTCAAATTTTCTGCATCCTCCTATACACATTATTTTACATACTTCCTAAGGTTTGAGGACCTCCTCAAACCCCTACCCTGCCATAAATGAGTAGACTTCCCAGTTAAAAAGAGGGAAATAAAAAGAAAAAAGTATATTAGGACAGAATTCTGGAAAGTTTACAATGCTACGTTATAGTGCTTGTTCAATTGACAATAGAGAAGCCCCAAAATTTTGTGAGAAAGTGACTCAGATATATTATATATAATACACCACATAATTACAATGCGATAAATCTGGTGTGGAAAGTAGATGTCAGATTTCAACATCTGTGGTCTTTCAGATACAATACACTGCCTCTCTGTGCTGGATATATGAAAAAATGGTTCTATTTCTCTGGAGAAATAAGAAATAGCCAATCACCAAGATGTCCACCAATAATCTGTTTCTCTGATATCCAGTCTCCTTGAACACTGAATCAAGGCTGGCCTATATGAACAACAGAACATGAGGGAAGTATGTGATTCCAAGTGTAGGCCATAAATGCATTGCAGCTTTCAATTTGATTTTTTTGAATTTCTTGTTCTGGTAGAGGCACACTCCCGTATTGTGAGGACACTTTAATAGTACCATAGAAAGATCCATATGTAGAAGAATCACCATTTCTACCCCTAAATTCAGCCATGTGAATGTCTTTGGGAATGGATCATATAGCTCTAGTCCAGCCTCTAGTAAAGCATCCACCAGCATCTGACTGTAGCTTCACAAGAGAATTCAAACCTAAAGCATTTGCACGAGTGTTCTCAAATTCCTGACCCACAGAAACCATGAGAGATAATAAATGATGACAGTTGTTTCAAGTCACTTAGGTAATTTATGTAAGTGAAATAATTGAGAAGGAATGTAAAGAAGTCCTAGCCATCAACTCAACGGGGAGTTTTACTGGCAAAATATTATTTTAGAAAATTAGTGCAACTAGGATTCTATGTGTGATATTGTCAGACAATCTAAGTAGAAAAATTACAAATGATAGATTACTTATATCATATTTTAGTCAGACCATCACCTAGAGTTATAGAAAATTTCTTTGAAACTATTAGTTTCACTTTACAGCAGCAGCAGAGACAGAACATAGACATTAATAAATGTGGTTTTGAATTTCAGCTCTACCAGCTGTCTGAGTAAGTCATTTCACCTAATCACACTGGGGAAGTGATATGGTTGCCCTCCTTACCATCATCATGGATTCCTGGGTGGAATGAAATTCAAAACAGCAAATGTACATAAAAGCTTTAAAAATGTAAGAAGTACATGGTATAAATATAAAAAACAACAACAACATGTATTTCAGGAAACCTGGGTTAAAAACTCATATTTCATCAAACTGGATTATATTTTCCTAAAGAAACATACTATGATTCTAGGTTTTATTGATAGCTAAGCTTAGCCATGTTAAAAGAAAAGAAAAGAAAAACAGGACTAGGCTTGTGGCTCAGTGGTACAGCACTCCCCTAGCATGTGTGAGGCACTGGGTTTGATCCTCAGCACCACATAAAAAAATAAATAAACAAAATAAAGGTATCGTGTCCATCTATAACTAAAAAAGAAATTCTTAAAAAAACCCAAACCCCACAACTATAAAATATTTTACTAACTTATTAAAATCACTATGTATTAAAAACTTTGATTACATTAGAAACATTACTATGCTATTGACCTCCAACACGTGAGAATGACACTGATCTATGTCATGAATCAGGACAATATATATATATATATATATATATGCTGTAAGACATGTAAAAACATTTTTATTTCTCTCGGAGAATGTAGGAGTCTTTTGCATGACTCGTGTAACTTAAATCACATTTCCTAGGAAATACTACACTGTCATTTTGGTTTCTGCTGTTGAATTTCTCTCTAGAAAGCCAGACAGTTCAAAATCACTACAAACTGAGCTGTGCTTTAAAATAATAGCCAGTGGTTCCCAACCATTCACAGAGATGAGCAAATCATATATGGGAAAGCAGCCATATGTAACAGAAAGAAGGAATTAAAATCTAGAGATATATGTAGCTATGTATCTAATTTCACTTATCATTTCAATATTTAATATTACATTTAGCCTCTTCCTTTGTGGCCAGTATCCTTTCCACCATGTCCTCCTATTTCAGGATTCATTAATCAGAGGAATGCCTCTTCATTTGCTCCTAGTATGCTTCTAAAAATGGGTGGGATAGTGAATTTTCAGACAGTGTGAGCCTACACTGAAATATTTTAAATGGAAAAGAATAACTAAGAATTCTCAGACAATCTTCAAACCCCGATTTCACTCCATATGATCAAAACCCTTTTAAACATACATAACAATTCACCAAGGATTTCTGCATAATATAAAAGCACTTAGGACACGGATTGCCTAATTATTTAATGTTTTCTTTGAGAGAGAGAGAGAGAGAGAGAGAGAATTTTTTAAATATTTATTTTTCAGTTTTTCGGCGACACAACATCTTTGTTGGTATGTGGTGCTGAGGATCAAACCCGGGCCGCACGCATGCCAGGCGAGCGCGCTACCGCTTGAGCCACATCCCCAGCCCTTTATTTAATGTTTAATAAATTCATTAGTAGGTATTTTACCTAAGTCAGAAACATAAAATATTAATATAATAAATAGTTTTCCTCTTATATTGTAACAATATATACTAAAATGTACATGTACATACCATTTTAGAACATGGTACAATGATAGATCATCTATTTTCCTCACAAGACTTTCCCATTTTCATATAGATATTTAAATATGATAATTTGTGATAGTTAATAAAGATAATGCCCAAGTTTGAACAAAGTATAAACAGGACACCTTCCTGTTGAGGGGAGAGATAAGATAGTCCTGTAGCATATTCCATATTCTTCCACATTTACTTGCAAACAACTTAAACATTTTGCTGTGAATGGCTGCAAATTTGTTATAGTGTTTTTTCCAATTAGACTGTGAATTTTCTGTAAGTATTTTTGAAAGCTAGCTTACAAGTTAAAATATCACACCATAATATTATAATTTTATTAACACTGACAGTTCCATTTACATCCACTCCTAGCTGGGCTGAGTTTTGTGGCACAGTTCCTAGTAGTTCCTGAGAACCATTCTTTCCCTCCCTCTTCCATAGCAAGTTGACCTACTATTCTACCTAGGTACATGTATTGGAACAAATATCACACACGTGTGGTCAAGTGTCATGTTTTGGTCACTGGGATACGTGCTGATGTATTATATACAACTTACAGAAGTTATTCTACAAATGTGAGAGTGCTTCCTGCATTGTGCCCTCCTCCTTTCTACTAGCTTGATGTAGACACACTACATCAGCAGCCATGTTGAACCCTAAGTGAGCTTGGGAATAAAAGCCACACACAGAGGAGTAAAAAGAGAAGAGCTAACATTGTGAAGCTCCAAATACTGCCAAATTGATTACTACATCCTTCTTTGACTTGATAAAAAAATAAAATTTGATCTTGTTATTTGGTATGTTCTGTTGTTATTATTGCTCTCAGGCAAATCTAAACCTGATACTGTCCCCTTACTTTGTTCTCTGAGCATTTTGGGATTAAGTCTAACATACATCTTACTACATGCTATGATGTTCTATTTGCCTAGATAAGGAGCACGAAAAGAGTGACTATGTTATATTTACCTTTATATCCTTCAAGTATCTGGAAAATAATACAGTCTTGATAAATGTTTGGAAAGGGTCACTATGTGCCTAATTTAAGATATCACTGGTGAGTCCTGCTCCTAAGAAACCTATCAATTTCAACAACACTAGACTCTGTAATAAGATCCTGAAAGCTTCTAGATATATTTGCATTAAACAATGATTTCTGTAGATATTCACATTTAAGTACTTTAACTTCAATAGAAGGAAACAAATTTATTAAAGTTATTGTTTTAAAAAATATTGCCTCACTTTTAAAGCTTCCTTAAGTGGAGAATTAGGAGATAATTCCAAACTAAGATGAGCCAACCATTTTTGATGTAGTATGGATAAGATGATTAACCTTTATGTATCTGTGAACATGTTTACACAAGCATACTCTAACCAAGGGGACCAAATCATCTACTCTAACATATTCACTACAACTTGAAATACATGTGGAATACCTTGGAATTAAAAGGAAATTACTCCACTACTTGATACAGTGACACACACAGTAGATACTTGGCAACAGTATTTGAAAGAATAGTTATTGATCTAACTGGGTTTATGGTTAAAAAAAAATGCTTGTGTAACAAAATAAACTATTATGTCAATGATGCTGGCATTACTACAGGTATTGATAATAATGATAAATAAATGTTATCTGTTATTTGTTCAGTGTTTATCTCAAGTCAGCATAACCGTTCTAGTAATTTTAAATTTCCACCCTCATCCCCCTACCAAAACATAGCATCTACTCTCTCTCCCCCACAGAGTCAAGATTCAGTACAGGAAACAAGAAAAAGAAGAAAGAAAAGATAAATTTTTTAAACTTTACTATTTGTTGTTGTTGTTGTTGGTGTGTGTGTGTGTGTGTGTGTGTGTGTGTGTTGCTGGGATTGAACCTAGGGCCTCACATAAGATAGGCAAGCACTCTACCACTGAGTAACATTCTCAGTCCCCACTCTCCTATTTCTGTAGTCAGATTATCCAGATGAAATCATATTCCAGAATAATGGCTGTATATCTATTCGAATTATATTACTAAGTCCAAAATGTAAACTAACACTTTCATTAATCTCTCTTTTGCATTACCTATATCACATATTCCCTTAAATAAAAAGGTAAATGAGTTTACTAAAATAACTACCATAACATATGCACAGATCTTTATGTATGACTAAATAATAGTCCACATTTTTCCCCTTTTTTATTCTTACATGATCTGTATTTCGGCAATGGAAATAGCAAACATCAGTGATCTCATTTGCTGACCAAAATTTATGTTTACTGAAATCTATAAAGGAATCTCTGATGTAATAAGATTTTAATGCTTGAGTAAACTTCTAAATTAAAGAATACTTTTCTGAGAGCACACACGTACCTGTTCAAACATAAATCTGACACCACTCAAAATTTATATGAATATTTTTACCTTAAAAATTCAAAGAGTTTTCATGCCTCAAACATAAATTAATGCAACAAATAGAATTTTTTTTAGCAGGAAATTAATAAGAAGCATAGAGTTTGCACATCCCACACCAGAAATCTAGAGTGTACCGACACAGGGCAAGAGAGACACTGACCCGTCCTAGGCATTGTCTTATCTAATCCAGCAGGTCATCTAAAGGGCCTGTGGAGATCTTCTTGCCTAATGGCTGTGATTGCTAATTCTGTTTCAGTATACTTTCTGTCATCCATTAAAATGTTTAGCAGTATTGTCTAAAACAGAGCTCACAGTTCATTGAAATTACAAATTCTCCATTCTGGAGATTATCTGTCCAATCAATGATCTCTATGTTGTTAAACCAAATGGGCAATTCTCGTTCCTAATCAGTTCACTCTTCATTGATACCCTCTTCACTTGGCATCAGGATTCTATACTTTCTGAGTTTTCTGCTTCTATTTCCATTCTCTACATAGAGAGATACTCAAGGCCAATAGCTAGGACCATTGCTGGTTTTTCTACCAATGCTTTCAGCTTTTGTAATCTTACCCAGCTCATGACTTTAAATGCCATCTGTGTGCTGATAACTCCCCAAATTCATCGCTACCTCAGATGTTTCCCCACTCCAGATTTGTGTGTATAAATGCTTATTCAATATCTCAATCTAGGCTGTTGAATAGACGTCTCATATTTATTTTGTCTAAAATTGAGCTCCAACCCCTACTCCCTACTGTACTCATGCACACATACATACACACACATGCACACACTCTATATATTCCTTCAAAAGTATTCCCCATTTTAGTAAATAGAACTCCATTTTTACATGTGTTTAGACCCCAAAATAATCATTCTTAACATTCTTTTTTCTCATTCATTATATTTTATCAGTCAGGATATCCTTTCAACTCTACCTCAAAATTATATCTAGAATAAAACAAACACTGAAAATCTAGACTGCTACAACCCTTATCAAAGTCACTCTCTCCTGTTACTGTAGTATCCCGCAACTGGTGTCCCTATTTCTAATCTTGAACATCTATGGTTATGCTGGCTTAGAAGGTAGATGATCTAGATAAAATGAACCTCAGATCATCTCATTTCTCCAAACTCTGCAGTGTCTCCCCATTTCACACAGAGCAAATCCGAAGTCCCTCTATTGACCGACAAAGACTTGCCATTTTGGAAGCTCTTTGGCCCCATCTCCTGCTACTTTTGCCCTAGATTCTACTGAAAGTACACAAGCCTCCCTGGTGTTCCTTGATCATTCTGGGCACAGTTCCACCTTGTGGTTTTTGCCCTGGATGGTCCCTCTGTGTTTAATGAATCATACTAAAAATTCTTTCAGTTTTTTACTGAAATGTCACTTTCTTAAGTTTTTCCTGGACACCCTGTATATTATTTCAATACCTCAGGGCAACATTCCCTGCCCCTATTCTCTTTTTAATTTTTAACCTTAAGCAACTGTTTAAAAATAGTAATGTTATATATCTATTTATCATAAATCTCCTTTGGTAGAATGTAAGTAATAGGAGAGCAGGAATTTTATCTTTCTCATTCACTACTGTATTCCCAGAATCAAGAATAGTTTTGAACACACAGTAAGGGCTCTTTAAAATTTCTAACAGATAAATAAATGAACACTGCCAATGTGATGTAATACATGCACCCACCATGCAAATATTTTCAAATTTATTTTTAGCATCAGTTTTCCATCCTCTATTGTTTTTTTTTTTTTGCTTACGTAACATTCAATATTTTAGTTCTTTTACATCAATTTGCAAAGGTGGAAGGAATTGCAACTTGAGAGACACGAAATACCATCTCAAGAAGCAAAGTGTAGAATAAGCAGTCTACCATAATGGCAACTGTGTATTATTATTCAACTGCAGGAACCAAACTATTACTACCACTATCTCTCTGACTGGCAATATATCTCAGACTTGTGTTCACATTAGGATGAAATTGTTAACAACTGAATAAAAATATTTGAGTATGAACAAAGAGAACTGCTAAGTGGGTAATAGATACTAACAAGGAGATGGCAGTTTGCTCTGTTGCATCCATCATTGTGAATGAATATTCTCTGCCTATGGTGGCCTTTAATAGAGGCCACCATGACTACTCCCTAATGAGTGTACTGGCATTTGTCCTTTTATCAAAAGGCAGTCCTTTACAAATTTAGTGCACTCCAACCAGTTGATGAAACAAATTATTTTAGTCAAGTTCATGAACACAGTAGAGTTTCCTCACTACAGCAAAAATAATCAGAATTTCCACTCAACAACTAATTATCAAGTAAATTTTATTTTCCTATAATAGGCATTTGAGAAGGACTTTTATCATCTATACCATACCATCATCTATTTTATGTTTACTTCAATGTACAACCAATATCCCTTTGAAAAATTTATGGATCATTTTCCTTCCCTCAAGTATAGTTAAAGTAACACTGCAGAGAAAAGCACTTCTAGAATGGAGAGTAAGGGCCTTCAAAATCTCTGTCCTCTATAAAAGCAATGAAAGCTCAGGGAAAAACTCATCAAAATCAATTTTTACATAGTTTGGAAATCTACTACAAGTTTGCAACAATGTCAGAAAAATTATTAAAGAAAAATGACCGAACCTTTGTAAGAAAAGTATGCTTGATGGCATTTTCACATAACCCTTCCCATTCCTCCCTAGCTTCGTGGTAGTCTCCAAACCTCATTGTTCTAATATCAAAGAATCTATGGAAATTAGGTTCTAGGACATATTTTTAGAGAAACTGAGACCCAAAGCAGACAAAGATAAGACCCCAAATTCACACTACAGATCAATATTCCTCATGAATATATGTGCAAAAATCATCAACAAATTACTAGCAAACTGAATCCAGCAACATATAAAAAAATTGTTCACCATGAAGTATAATTTAATATAGGAATGAAAGGTTGATTTTACATTAGAAAGTCAATTAACATAATGTACTATAGAAAATAAAGGGCCAAAACTTTGTTATTTTCCTATAATAGGCATTTGTTCATTTCCAAGAACACAGATAGAAATGTTTCTCAGTCTGCTAAATGTCATTTATGAAAAACCCACAGCAAAAGTCATAGTTACTGGAGAAACACTGAGTTCATACCCCTAAGACATGAGCAAGACCCAGATGACTGCTCTTACCATTTTTCTTCATAATTTTACTAGAGGAACAAGTCTGGCCAATTAGATAAGAAAAATAAATAAAAAGGCACCCAGAAATGGTAGAAGGGAATATAAATATATATATATATATATATATATATATATATATATATATATATATATATATATTTCTATTTGCAGATGGCATAATATTTATGTAGAAAATTCTAAGGAAGACATACACATATACAGTTTCTCAGAACTAACATGTTCAGCCAGGGTGAAGGACATAAATCAATATACAAAAATCAATTGTACTTCTTCTATTCCTTAGTAATAAATAATCTGATTTTAAAAAATAGAAATAACATCTTAATTGGCTGAAAATTTGATCAGTCCCTTCTCCAAAGAAGATATATAATAGTCAATAAATATAAGAAAAGATGCTCAGCCTCTTTATTCATAGGAATTTACATATCAAAACCACAATAAGATACCACTTTAGACTCAGTTAGATAGCTAATGGCAAAACAACTAAAAAATAACAGACAAAGAGGTAAAGAAATTGAAAACTTCACTCATTGCCTAAGGGATTAAAAGATAGTGTGGCCACTTTGGAAAACAATTTTCCAGTTCCAGAATATATTAAATACATAACATCCTAAATATGGAAATAATCCAAAAGTCCATCAACTGACAAATAGATAAACCAAAGTGCTGTATTTATATAGTGGAATATTATTCAGCAGTAAAAAGGAATTAAATATTCATATAAGCTATATACCACAAGAGGATGAACCTTGAAAAATTATGCCATGTGAAATACATAAATCTCAAAATATCACACATTCCATTTGTATGAAATGTCTAGATTCAGCAAATCAATTAAGACAGAAACCAGATTACTGTAGTTGCCAGGAATTGAGTGTAGATTTATATGGAAAATGACTACTAATAGTTATGAGTTTTCTTTTGGGGGTGATAAAAACATTTTGCAATCATATAGTGGCGATGGTTAACAACTCTTGGATACTCTAAATATCCACTGATTCTATACTTGAGCAAGGCTTTGGGAGTTAATTAGGTCATAGTGTGCAGTTTATATATTAATAAAGATGCTACTTTAAAAGAACAGTCCTGGGACTGAGTTTTACTGCACATAACATACAAAATGAAGGAGGAAATCAAGCCCAGAATAAAAATGATGGACCTAGCATTATAAATGATATTGCCCTCTCTTTTAGAACTCCTGAATTCTCAAGGAATTTAGCCTGTACTTTTACATAAAAATCACATTGTATTGTCATCTTAAGTTCCCGTGTCTGCCTTCCCCATTACTCCTAAGCACTTGTAAGGGTCCCATACCATCTGTTCTTTTTACATAGTCATGACATTTAGCACAGTTCAAACACATATTGGACATTGATTGGATAGATGGTGAATAAAAGGATTAGGTCAGACTAAACAGAGTTAAAGTCAAAATATTCTGAAGTATGAATACTATAATTACGAGACAATCTTTACAAATCGAATTGTTGCTTTTCTTTTAGTAAAAACCAGTATTCAAATATCTACTAGCTACCTCCAGATAAGCATAAATAACATGAGTTATTTTCTAGTCATTCTGTATTACATCTATTTGGCCCAATATATAAGTATTATTGGCATTCCAATATATGAACAGATTTATAGTATTGGAGTGCTTGACAAGACTGTAGAGTCACTGGGATAAAATCTACCATAGTAATGTTTAAGAAAACAGGAACTAACTAACGTAGCAGTTTGCACAACATCACCTATGAAGGTTGAGAGCAATGCATAATTTAAATGCAGGTGTCTTGATTCTTTCTGCCTTTGTAAAACATGCCCAAGACTAAATAAACCTGGATAGCATGAATTCATAAAATATATGCCCTGAACATACAATTTAATTCAAGTACTTCTCAATTATTGCCATAACCCATAATATCAGATGTATGAGTTATGTTTTCTAAGACATAATTTGGATCACACAGATTCTCTTGCTTTAAAGGTCTCAAAATCTTCACATCACATTCAAAGACAATCCAGGTTCTTTATCAGTATCAAGGAATTGTATTTGAATCTCACTGCATGTGTCCCTCCAACCCACTTTGTAGCACTATTTCTCTCAAACACATAAGCTCTTCTCAGACCCTACTATGCATCAAGTTTTCTTCCATACAAGGTAAGTTCTGATTGCTTCATTTTCTGCAAGGTTCCAATTCTGTTACTTTTATTTTATTAGCTGGTTGTTAATCCTTCAAGTTTCAACTTTAATGTCATCTTCTCAAATAGATAACTTAGTTGTGATGGACTCAATGATTGTGTCCCCACAAAATACATATGTTAAAATCCTAACCACCAATTCGATGGTGTTAGTAGGTGAGGGGGGGCTTTGGGAGTTAATTAGGTCATGAAGTGGAACTCGTGAATGGGATTACTTACAGGAAGAGACATAGGAAAACTGTTTTTGCTCTCTGCTATGTGAGGAAAATTTCACAGACACTTCTAACAAAGGCCAGAAATAGAAAGATATTAACTCCTGTCTTTTCTGTACTTGATGAGGATGGTTCCTTATCTGTGTATTTGTTTGGATTTAAGGAAAGGCAAAGGAAATTCTCTCAAATGACAAAGGATACTTTAAAAACTATAAGAAACAAACTGTATGCCAGTAATCAATTAATTAGCAAAAACTTACTCTGTGTTAGTTCTTAAGGAGTAAAGAAAATGACCTGTGGCTCCATTCCTCAGATTACTTAAAAATCTAACTGAAGAAAAAGAACAACCATTATGCATAATTACTTAAAAGTATAGGCTATATATAGTCAGCAGATATCTATAATTAATATTAAATACTTTTGTTGGAGACCTACAGTGGGAAATAGTTGCATAGCAGCAATAATTTAAGTACAGCTCAGGTGAATTCCTTACAGACACACACAGAAATAAATAAATAAATATATTTATTTATATATATATATATATATATATATATAAATATATATATATATATATATATATATATATAACTGGTTCTGTGAAGTGGTATGGAGAACAAGACAGCAATGATCATGGAACTTAGAATCTGGTGCCTTACAATACAGGACAGGAGATGCATTCAAGAAGAAAAAGCTTAGGAAAGGGTGCTGTGTGATGCAGAAATACTAAGAACGAAAGCAAGCAAAGGGCCATACATTCTAACAATGAAGAGATCACTCAACCACTCAGGGTGTGGATGAGATCATCCCCTCCACACCCAACCCAACACAGGATCACCTTCATAATCACCTTAAGAGATATTTTCAGTCTTCCCTGGTCTTTGTCCCTACTGAGTGGTAATAATTCTCTTATGATCTGTCTACCCTGTAAGCCAACTGCTGTGGAGAAAAGATAAAAAGTAGACATTCATTAGGGGTTAGAAAGCACACCTGTGACCCTGCTGGTATGAGACAAGGGGATAGAAGTGAGGTGACTAGTAGCCTTAGGCACACAGGCTCTCTGCTATGTGCAAGGACAATCACTCCAGTGGGTCTTTATTCCTTTACAGGATTTCTGATATGGACATGGCTATTTTCTTTTCTTGGATCAAAGGGAAAAAGTACTCCAGGCGAGTTCTATTTTTTTCCTATATACTCTTGACTTACAGCTTCTTCTCTGCTA
Source organism: Marmota monax (assembly GCF_021218885.2). Classification (NCBI taxonomy): domain Eukaryota; kingdom Metazoa; phylum Chordata; class Mammalia; order Rodentia; family Sciuridae; genus Marmota; species Marmota monax. The sequence continues at coordinate 5,052,872 of NW_026692434.1, read as the reverse complement.
ACCACTCCTATCCTACTCAGTCCTATTTCTGTTGCATCCTGCCTGATGCTGACCTGGGTTACCTGTTCACACAGCCCTGTGGGTTGCACAGGCGTGACTAGTGATCTTGTTTCAAAAGCCCAGACTTTGTTCAGTGGGAGCTGACTCTGTTGCTGCCCCCTCCTCAGGCTGCCGGGCATACTTCTCTGCCTGAGACCAGAGGATGTGCTCGTGGGTTCCACAGTAGCTTCTATGCATTCCCACCCCATGCAACCTTGGTCTTTTGTTCTCACCAGTCTCACTGAGGTATTTTTAAACACTTTATCTTTAGGATGCTATTTTCAACCTTTTTTCCTCTCCCAGACTTCGAGGATATTTTGCCAAGTCTGACAACAATGGTGATGGGGTGCTACATCACCCTTCATGTTATATACATTTGGAACTTTTTTTTTGATGAATGACATTATTTCTTCCTGCTGTTGAAGGAGTCCTGCTTTTAATATGGAGTTCAATCAATGCTTTAAAACATCCCAATAGTTCACATTTGTCATAATGTTTTTATTTGTGTTCTTAACTACTGCTATTTGTAACTTTTCTAAAAGTTATAACAGAGAATGCATTTAATTTAGCAGCAAGATGGACTGGGGAAGGTCAGAAAATGGATTGCTACTTCCAGTCTTGAGGTCTCTTGCTGACACAGTGGGAAACTAACAATTTCTCCTTTAGTAATTTTAACATTTTTAATGATTTTGAAAGATTACTTTAGCAATTTATATCATATGAATATGGAGATAATGATATTAGCATTTCAAGCTGTTTTGGATATTTCCATATCTTTGTCAACTCTTAATTTGTTCATTTATTTTATGGAATTTTCTGCATCACATTGGGGGAATAAGATCCTTCCACTATCAGAACACCAGGATGTTTCTGGCTACCGACAGTCATGAAACCTCAAGGAATACAAATTCATCATCACCTATCTCTAGAAAATTACTTACACTTGTGTAGACAATTGTAATATCTAGAGTTTCTATACAAATATATAATGGAAATGAGTATTAGATTACCAAGGTTTCAAACCATTCTTACCCATTGGAATAAATGCTTGCCCCCCCCCAATCCTTCTTCACTAAATTCATATTATTTGACAAAACTATTGTTTATTAAAAAATTTAGATAGTATTCTTGCCCTCCAAGAGAGCATATTCTAGTGCATTATGGGGGTTAATAGGGAGAGAAGAGAAACAGATATTCATGACATTTTTTTTTCCTCAAACAACAACATGAACTAAGTACTATGAACTGTAGAGAACAAAATGCTGAGTTTGGGGATGAGATTTTATTTTAAATGAATTCTGATGTTTGAATAGTGCTTTTCAACATGTGGGAAATGTATTTCAAGATAAGAGAAGAGCAAGGTAAAATGTAGGGAGGTACAAGAAGATGCAAGAAGCCACACTGCTTCCCGCTGGAAGAACATGATGGGGTGTGGAGCGAAGTGAATGAGAGCAGCATGGAAATACAGGGAGTAGTCAGATGCTGAGGGGCTGAGCCTCTGGCAGCTGGAAGTTTATCTGCAGCCACAGGGCTGGGTTTCAATGCAATGGCAACAGCAGGGTAAACTCTGAAAGCTTAGCGGCAGCCTCTCCTCTGATGATGACTGGCAGTAAAGAGAGGAGAAGATGGAGCAGCAAGGCAAAAGGGTTATGTGTGCTAGGGGAAGGTTTGTTTCAGAAGGAGATTATTGAAGATGACCAAACTTCACGTGTGACTATTGGTTGTAGAAAAGAAGACTGTAGCAAAAAGAAACTGAAAGGGATGTAATAGTAACCATTACCCCAAGACTCAGAAGTGATGAATTTCTATTAGCAATTTATTTCCCAAACTTTACTTACATGGTTGAAATTATCTCCTAGAAATGTTTGATGAATGCATTTATATATCTTGAAAATCTGCTGTATCTTGAAATCAATGAAAAAAGTCAATAATCTACAGGGAAAAGTTTGTATTATTGTTTAAACTACTTCCCAAGAATTTTTTGGCTTCAATTATTAATCAAAACATTTTTTACACTTGATTTAAAAATGTATTAATACCCTATACAGCTTATGATATTAAAATATATCAGATATTGATATTCCAAAAAGGATCAAAATGCAAGTTTGTATCATTCTTTTTCCATTTTCTTACTTATGATCAGAAACTTAAATGAATGGAAAAAACAAAAACAAAAAAGAAACATTTATTGATGCTAAAACAAAGGAACATCAAATTTGCATTGCAAATTTTGAGAAATACCTATTTGATACACAATTTGAAACCACATTTTTATAAGATGCTGGAAATGGACATTCAATTATCCTTAAGAAAAGTAAAGTAACACAAGAGATGGAGGAAATTAACACCACCCAATTTTGAAAGAAGCTCTAGAAGCACAGGCTGGTTATAAGAGATGGAAATATTTCATCAGAGACATCCTGAGCCACCACTGCCCAACAACAGAGGTGGGGTGGCAGATAAGTTCATCAGTCCCTATGTCATGACACCATACTAGTAAATACCAATATGTTTTGACATGCATTTAAAGGAAGTATATATTAAATATTATTTAAGTTGGATGACTTTATAAATTTATCAAAGAATTATACTTCCTTATCTTAAAATGCTAGGCTCAGATCATTATAGCTGTCACAATGTTTATACAAATTATTAAGGCCATCCAGGAAGGTAAGCATTCTTGCCCATTTATTTTAGAGAATCAACAGAATACTGAGAAGGAATCTTAACAAAGACAGCACAAAGTGCATAATTTATAGAAAAAAATTACTCATATCATATTCACATTTTATCTGAATTTCTGTAGATCTTTTTGTCTATCTGACCAACTAATAGGCAGGGTGATGTCTATTTCACCAATGACCTTGCACATGAATAGATGGCATCTTTTTTCAGTTCCTCCATGCTTCTACACTATTTCATCATTAGACATCCCCAGGGAAAAGTAGCTATTCCACTTGTTCTTCTTGGGAGAAGTATCACAGTACTAACCATAAAAGGTCCATTTAAAAGAAAGCTACTTACACATGTCATACCTATTTTGATTTCTTATCAACTTTGACATAGCATTTTAGAAATTCTAATTTGTTGACATAATTGCCTACATTATTCAGCTTTTCCTCTAGGAATTACCATATTTGTAAAAAGATCTTGCTGCCCGTAATGATATTGAAAGTCCCTCTTCTCCTTTCACCATCCCACACAGAAAACACACCTTGCATTCTGTGATGAGATAAAATTATTTTCATGTTTGCAGTCCTTATGCAATAATACCTTCTTTAAAATAGCTCATTCCCCAAAGTGCTATTTAAATTTTGCAATGATTTGAATATTCCAGTATAATTGTTTAGGCTTTGGAAAAGAAATTAATGAAAGGGACAACCATTTAAAGCACATGAGCTTTGTTCACACTTCATTAAATATTTTAAATGGCCATTTTACTTTATGGCTTTTGCATTCCTTTTGAATTTTAGCTGGCTTGCTTTTTATAACCAGAAATTTTGAATCGTGCTTCAAAAAACCCTTGAGCATATAAGTATCCTCTAGATTATAAATATATTACCCTTACTTCTATTTTCTATTATTGTAAAATGAAGCTAAATTTGAAAACTTATGTCAGAATTTAATAATTTTAGGGACATTTAATGGAATTTAGGGGCATTTAATGACAGTTAATGGAATTCTTCATTAACGTGAAAAATGTTTGTCTTTTTTTCTAAAATTATGTGTAAGTGAACTTTACCTCCCTTTGAAAGTAATTAATCTACTTCAGTATTACATATTCCATGCAGAGTAGTCATTGAAAAGTGTTTCAGACAAAATGTTATTATTGCTGTAAGGAAAAATTATTTATCAAAACAAATTTTAAATTCCAATAAATCTCCACTGAGGAGAATTGATCTATCATTCCATCTGCAAACTTTATTTATGATTATACAGTGGTTATGATCTCTGATTAGTGATTATCTAACAATTATATGATCTTCAAATAATTTCATTATCAAATTGAACTTTGTATCCTTAATCAAATCCAGGGTGATTTTAATATGTGGAGTATAAAATAGCTTAATGGCAGACTACTTTTATTTCCCTCAAGAATTACTATTCAACATCATGGTGGGTCTCCAAAATCATGCTTCTTATTTTATCTCTATCCGCATTGAGATTCGTGCTAATATGGACCCCTGTTCTATACCTTCTCAGGTTCCTCTGCTTAAGGACACTAGGCCTCAGCCAAGTTATCAAGGACACTAATGCTGGAAGATAAAATGGACTCATGGATAAGTTTTTCATTTTACGTCATGTATATAAATAGTTCAGAGAAAGCACACCCATCGAAAGAGAAAGAAACAAAGCACAGATTATGAAAGAGAGCTTCGGGTCCAGATGGTACTACTTCCTGAGCTACCTTTGAGTCCCTCCATTAAATTTCTTTTCTTAAGCCATTCTAAGTTTGATTCTGCTTGTTGCAAACTTGAAAAACACAATAATGAAAGTTTAGAGCTTAAAAATATAAAACATAAGCACTAACAGTTGAGAAGCAGGGTTTTAAAATTTATAATATGGTTTTGAATTTTGATATACCTGCTATTTATGGCTAATCTGATTATACAGAAATGAGATTGACTTAATATCATCATATATGTTGAAAAAAAATTTTATGCCTGAAGGTGTTTTTATACTGAATCTTTCAGCTTCTCTCTGAATTTCATATATTGAAGTCTTTATTCTCTGTATGACTCAATTAGAGATGAGGCTTATAAGAAAGTGACTTAAGGTAAATGAGGTCATAAGGGTGTGGCCCTGATCTAAAAGGATTATTGTTCTTATATAAAGAGAAAGAGAAAGCTTAAAGTCCTTCTCCTTGTGTGGACACCAAGGCATCAAGGGAAGGCCATGTGAGAACAAAGCAATATAGAAGTCATCCACAAGCCGCAGATAGAGCCCTCACCAGAAATGAACCTAGGTAGCACCTTGGTCCATTCAACCTCCAGAACTTTGAGGATACAAATTTCTACTTTTTAAGCCACTTGGTCTAGGGTATTTTATTATGACAGCACAAGCAGACATAATACTGAAGGGATCACATAGAATACACCTAGTAAATACACACATACCATATTGTAGACAAAATAACTAGAAACCAGAGACACAGCAACTTGCTTCAGTTCATACTGCATCACAAGAAGGGGCAGTGGTTTAAAACTCAATACTTATTCAGAGGTTTACAAAGAAAATGTAATCTGAGACAGAAATGATTGAGAATCTAACTTTAAAATTGGAAATTAATTTTGGAAATGGTTATTTCTAAAATGATTTTTATTGTTAGCAGTGCCTTTTGGTTATAAGCTAGTCTTTTGAAGGTCTGCCTTGTCTTACCGCTTTTTGATAATAATACCTGAGGAATGGCTAAATGGCCTTCCTTAAAATACATTTCTTTTCTTCCCAGAGAACCATGGCTCCCATGACAGAAAGTATTAGATCTAAAGTGAGAGGAAATTCTATGATCTTAACCTACTTCCTGATATGTTAATGGATCTGACAATTTAGATTATCTATTTCTTTAAACAAAAAAAAAAAAGGCTATACTTCAAAATCATTCCTTTGCTGAAGACTATAACAAAAGAATCAGCTTTGAGATGCAAAAGTAGAACTGTGACCTTTTTGTCATAGTGGGTAGTATACATTCCTTTTCCTTCCCTGAGCAACAAGTATCATAATTCAACTCTGGAGATGAAAGCATCTAAGTCAACAAACACAACTTAAGGGAAAAATGATAATATATCATTTAAATATGTCCAAAATATTACCACTGTTCCACTAAAAAAATAAATAAACAAACAAACAAACAAACAGAAACAAACCTGGGACTGCTTCTTTTAGTTCATTTTATTTTTCTTTAGAGTGGTTATGGCATAGTAGTGCAAAAAATACCCATTAGTTCAGGAATGGAGTGAGACTCAGTGAGTGTGAATATCTGTTCATTCATTTATTTGGCAATTAAAATACTGTTTCCAGGACATATCAGCATGTCCCAATAATATTGTTAAAATGGCCTAGCTAACAAGTGTTTTTAAGTGTTTCATTTTAATAGCATACTGTATCTTATATTTTATGCTTCTTGAGGGCAAATACTTTCTATTGGTGCATTTATTCTTCCAATGTTCAGTATCTAGTAGTTCCATTGCCATTATTTGGACTGATGATTTACGACAGTTGGCCTATTTATGAGGTAAAGTAAAAGAGAGGATTTCTACTACATATATTTGCTGGAAATATTTCTCTCTACCTCCCTTTTTTGGTAACAAAATGTTTTCCCAAGCCCCAAATAATTTTAGTTTATCTTTCTGACAATCAATTTTAAAGTAATAACACTGAATTCCCCCCATAAATCCTCCATATTGAAAATGACAAGGGAGACAAAAATAAACAAAAGTAGCTTGGGACTTCGAGTTACTATCTTCTGCCAGCTGTCTTAATAAAACAAACTATGCCCATCACTGATCATTCTCCATTGTCACTGACTTAGTATTTAATATCCTTGAACTGGAGTCACTTGGAAGTCTGGTTTTAGAAAATAAAGCTTGTGTAAAAGTTACGATAAAAATGTTGTCAAAATTTCTTGACCACTGTTCATTTAATAGACAATTTTTTACCATTTCATAAAAACATATCCTGCACATCTGAGCCACAATTTCTGAAAGAAATTCAATTTCAAAAATCATAAGGAAATATCCCTCCCTCACATCATTCTATCAAAATTTAGGTAGAATCCCCAAACAGTATAAACTTTATAATTTACAAAGAATTATAAATCTTGAAAAGAATAACAACTGTTTGGATAGGTTTAACTTGCAACTTATACAAAACTTTCACTATGTAGAAGGTACGAGTAGACACATTCAGCGGGTTTATGGTTGTTTTGTTCTAAAGTCTGTAGTTGTTTTGTCCTTATGTATCAAAGACAGGAAGAAGAAACAGAGACCTTTTCCTCCATGATTGATTTCTGCCCAGGAAGTCCTCCTATTTAAGAACTATTCAACAAGAAGTCAAGATGCCAATCACACCAAAATAGCAACGCTCCTGTTTGTATTTCTGTGCTGCATGTCATGATCTTTGGGCATGAGAACAAACAAACGTCAGCACAGATTCCACCTGCAGCTTTCCCTCTCCTCATAGAGTTGAAATCAAAACAAAACAAATTTTACATAAAGTCATAGGAGAGTGAGGCCTGGCGAGACCGTGTAGCAAGTTATATCTGAGACCTGTAGGCAAACAGTCTTTTCTCTTTTTCAAAAAGTTGGAGACTGAGTTTTAAAACTTCTCTGTGTTAAAACTACCTGAACATCAAGAAGCAGCTTTACCCATAACTAATCAACAACTCAACTGCTCTTATTAAATCCAAATTCTCCTTAACTGTCTTCTGTGTGCTTACGTAAGAAGAATTTGATTCAAATGCACTTGCTCATTTCAATATAAATTAGCAATCCACTGAAAATAAAATGTGATAATTTGAAAGTTAAAAAGACTAAAGCGCATTCTCTGGATAAACACTGGTTGCTGCACATAACATTTTACATGCCATATGGCCCACTAGAGTGAAAGTGAGTGTCTTGGCCAGTCAGGAAAACCACCAGGCTTTACCACAAATCCCTGACTACTACTGGCAGGGATGCTAATCAGGCCTCTCTGAACTTGTGTAATTATGTCTCAAGCAAGGGAGCTCAACTGGATGATCCTTTAAAACTCTTTCAGTTTTAAAAATCCTGATTTCTACTCTAAATAACTTTAAGGGTTTATATATATATATATATATATATATATATATATATATATATATATGTATATGTATATATATATATATGTGTGTGTGTGTGTGTGTGTGTGTTTTGTTGGTCACAGGTAATTTCTTCATTCTATAAATTCCATTACAATTCTTTGTATGTTCCATGTGATCTATGACTTCTCTAAACTACAGTACTTTATTTGTCCTTTTAAAGTGTTAATATATAATAGGCTTTACTTTTCACTTAGGAATGGGGTCTGATACCCTTCACAATATTTATACCAGTGATTTGAACACAGCATGTGCTATGTGTGATGAATAAATGAATGATTTATCCACCACACTAAACTTTGGCAATATTTGTTGAAGACATAGTCATTTGTATAAACTAAACAATACAAAGGTTTTAGGATGCATTACTGAAAAAGTTTATAGCAAGTAAATGATGAACAGTATAACATTAGATATTTTTTAAAAACATGTTCAAATAGTCTAGAGAAATTGACATAAAATGCTATTAAAAGTTGAAAGATTTTTGTTTTTAAATTAAGAAGACAAGTGACTCATAGTCTTGAGGCAATTTCAAAAATAAAGTCTGCAATTTAAAGGAAGTCACTTATAAAAATAAAGTTACTATATTTCTTTCAGTATGGCTTAGAGCAGAGAACCCTAGACGAAAAGAAATAGAATATAGTTGAGGCTGGTAATTTTGACCTTGTAAAAGACCCATTGGTCTTTCTGAATTCAGTTGGTTCTCTAAGTATCGTTTAAGATTAATATCTAATATATAAAATTATATTTTAAAGCATTCTTAAATATTACAGCATTTTATTATCATCTTAATTATTCTAAAATAGATCTCATGAAGTCATATAAGGCTGTGAGCAGATATTGTTAATAAATGATATTACTTTAAATGCCACTATCAAACATGGAATAAAACCCAGTCCTCACTGTGCCTTGCATGGCCTGGCCTATGTCTACTCGGCCAGCCTCAGTTCAAGTCACTCCAACCACCACTCAAGTGCTCCAGAGTCATTAAGGACATGTTCCTTCTCATCTCAGAGATGGCTGCCTCTCCTGCCAAGCACACCCACGTCCCAGCTTTTCACAGACTGCTTGCTTTTTCTCATTTTTCAGCTTTGAGGTTGCTCATGAGACCATTTTTTATTTCTGTATTAAATTTATGAACCATTGGTATTCTCCATCATTGCAACCTATTCATTTCATGCCCAGCTTTAATCACAATCTCTGTTTTACATGTTTGATGATATATATTTTTAAGTATGTGTTTATATAGGTGTACTTGAGGGTCTCCCCCGACACACATCACAATATAATGCCAGGAAAGGAGGGGCCTTATCTTTCTTGTTCATTGTAGTATTCCTGGCACCTAGCATGTTATCTAGTATGCAGCAAATTCTCAACATATATCTATGATTACCATCAAATATAGCCAAGAACCTGTAGCTCAAAAATTCCTATACATTTGGAACAAATTGATTACAATTTCTTCTGTTAGTATTAGAAGAAGTAAATTAAGCACACAATGTGACTTTGCCTTAAAAGAAGCTGCTCTGGGAGCAAAACAAAACTTCAATACAGGTAATGCCGTGAATGAAGTCTCACCATACAATTAAACGTGCTGTAAATAACAGGCATACATCAGTGTTTTAGTAGTGCAAAGAACAGGGGAGATATTGTTAGAGAAAATTTCTAGAGTTTATCAAACCTGAGGCACATCATAATGATGACAATAAGAATTACCAACTATTGAGTACCTGTTATATGCTAGTCCCTATTTTTCATTTCAGTCACTTTAATTACAAATTAATATTTATTTATTTCAGTCATTCAAACAAGCACAGCATTCAAGTAGTATGGGCTTTTTCTCCTCTTTAGTCATACTCGAATAATACATCACTATTGACAATGGGGTGTATATAATCTCACTTCGTACCTTGTTTATATACAACCTGAAATACTGGGCTTTTACCAAGCTAGTTACAAACACGTGCTGGAAATCCAGCTGCTCAGACTCAGGGTCCCTTTTGCTAGTCTTGTGCCTGTGCTTTTGTAAGGTGTTCAGTAACTGTATAATAATTTGAACCAACCCTGCTTATGTACACATATATGATACTATTCTTATAACAACTGTACTCCATATGTAGATGATACCACATAAATTATTTATCTAAAGATACACTGTTGTTATAATTTCTCAAAAGAAACATAATAAAACCAATAGCAGCAGTAATGGCTAATCTTTTTTTCATTTTTTTCCCCTTGGAGAGATTGAACCCAGGGCCTCAGCCATGGTAGGCAAGCACTCTGTCACGGAGCTACATCCCCAATCCCCCAATAATAGCTAACAGTTAATCTTTACTACAAGTGTGCTGTGAGCCCATCACAGAGTTATTTATTTCAACAACTCTCTAGTTTCATCTACTGGATAAGTAAGTGAGAACTTTGATACTTTTTAATAGCTGCCAGGGATAAAAAAAATATTCCATTGTAGGACAAAACCTTAATTATTCAACCATTTCCTATTGGTGGACATTCAGAGTTTGCCAGTTGGTCACAGTAATTATCCTTGTGCATACATCACCACCCAGTGGCACCTTTTTTCTGTCCAAAACATTCATATAAAAGGTATTATTATTTCAGTGAGAATGTAGAATTTAATTCTTTAAAACTTTCCTAGATAAATGATCAAGGATATATGGAATTTGGTTTCACGGACTCCAAAAAACTTGGAATAGAAGCAAGTCAGAAACTGGAAGGAATTTTGAGCAAAAGGAATCAGACAGACCAGGACATGGCAGCAGAAAACAATATGATATGCCCATGTGGCTGCCAAAGATTCACACTTACTAAAGCTGGTGGTGTAATTTTGGGGCAATTATATATATGAAAGGGGGTTACTGAAGGTAGACCAGAAAAGATCTTGATATTAACTAAAAGAATTTAGATTTGCTGCTATAAGACACAAAGAAACATTTATAATTATTATTGTAACATTTGTAATAATAGAATGAGTGATTAAGCATCCTTTCAGAATTGGGAAAAAAATCAACAACCCCTTGATCTTCTGACCTATCCATATTTGAGCATGGTGTTCTTTCATAGGCCATATGGACTTTGCAGTCTTAGTTTTCCTCAGGAACTCCTTGAGTAACAGAACTAGAACAATTCTCACTGTTCAAATACAATACTTTCTCATTAACTCAAAATTGCTCTTATTATCAAGTTTGAGAAATGTAACAACAGCAAAAGCCCTCTAAGGACACAATCAATGACACACCATGGGCAACTTCCTATTTCCAAGCCTCCCTTTTCTTTTCACAGACCGAAGCCAGAGAGGCTTCTGGGCCAATCAGCTTCGAACCCCTGATAATTACATCCACTCTCCTCCTTGTCTGAATATTTTGTTTTCAGTTCTATCAGACCCTTGTGAAGTGATAATGGTATTCTGTATCAGAAGTTAGTCTGTAGTTCCCCCTAATGGGTGCTCTTACCATAGTACAAAAGGTCAAGTCCCCAAATGTCTGTGGTTTGGGGTATTAACTTTGGACTGAATTCTGTCTCCCCTACCAAAGAAATCACATTTAAGTTTAATTCCCAATGTGATAGTTTTTAGAGGTGAAGTCATTGGGAAATAATTAGGTTATATGGGTAGGACTCTGATGAATGGGATCATTGCCCTTATTAGAATGGACAAGAGAGCTCACCATCCACCCCACCTGCTTTGCTCTCTACTACATGAGGACACAACAAAAAGGTGGCTGCCTCCAAACCAGAAAAGGTTCTTCACCAGAATCAAACCACATCTGATCTCAGATTTCCAACCTCCAGAGCTGTCAGGAATAAATGTTAGTATTTTAAGCCACCTAGTACTTTCATACTATACCAACCAATATTTTATAGATGCCACTCAGTTCATATTATATCTGTTCTAACATAGTAATTGGTCCATCAAAAAAAAATGTGGAATTGGAAGTAGAGGCAAGATAATCCATCATGGTTACCATACATAAAAATCCGGTCACTCTGCCTTTTCTTAATTTACTATTTTTATTTCTTCTATCTATTCTCTCAATCCTAAAGAGGCCATTATTTACTTACTTCTCCTAATACACTGTACATAATATCATTTCCTTCCAGAGCATCAATATCACCTTTAAGCCAAACCCCCCCAAATTTTCACACCTAACTTCCCCCAGAGTTCCAGACCCATAGTTCTAATTCTGTATCAGAAATCTTTACTGAGCTAAAAAATACCTTCATGCAGCATGACTGTGGATGTTGGTCATGGTTGTTGATTGGTGATGGTTGTCAACCACTCCATTTGATTGATATCTCTTTCTAATTGTCAGTGCCCGTACTATACTGGTGGCCAAATAATTTTCTTATCATGCATGTTCACAGTACATTAAACTTAGTATGTCCCAAACTGAACTCCTCAGTTATTTTTGCTACTCCCAATGTGATACACGTCTTTTATATCTTCCTCAGTTAATGGCATCAACATAAACTTCACTTCTCAAAAAAGAAAACGCAGAGTCATTTCTATTTCCTCCTCATTCCATCTCTATATCCAGTGATCAAATCTGGTTGTTTTCTCTCTAGGTTTGTATCCAAATGTGTACTCTCCCCTCTGCAAAACATCTTCAGCCCTAGACTCCATGCGTTGCCATCATAATAGTCCACTGCCTTAGCCTCCTCTCTGGTTGCCCTAATTCCACATCTTCACCCCTAAGCCATCACTCCTAGAATCTAAAGTGAACTTTCTGAAACACATATCTTATATATTATCTCAAATTCCACAAAAAATACTTTCAGATTTCATCCAAGAATACAGATGGGAGTGAGAAAGGTGAGGACTAACATAATAAACAGTTCAAATATGATTAATAAGCAAACAAACTCCTAATTGAGTCATTCTCAGTGATAAGACACTATAGACACAGTAGAAAACAGACCTGGTATTCTCTACTAGGAGATTAAAAACATTTTAAAAAATCATATAGTCAGAATTTATAGATAAAATACAGACACCCAGTTAAATTTGAATTTCCGTTTTACAATGAATACATTTTAGTATAAGTATGCTCAAATATTAAATAAGAAACATTTTAATAAAAAGTATGAATTGCCTACCTGAGATTTAAATATAACAAAAAGTCTTGTATTTTTATTTGTTCCATCTAGCAACCCTAAATGTCATAATAATGCCAGATGCTGAAATAAAGGTATTCAATTTATAGAGCTGTGTGGGAAGCCCAAGATGTCTTTGGAAAAGAGTGTTATCAAAGTGACTAAGAGGAGTTCATTGGTAGATGCTCTATGTGTTTATGAGTGTCCTAACATCATGTGTACCTCAAATAATATAAAGGGTCTTCCAGGTAGAAAAAAGCACATTTACAAAGGCAGAGTATGGGTTTAGTGGTTTGACTACAAATGCTTAACAAAACTGTTTCTCAAAAAAAAAAAATTAAAAAAACCAAACACACACACACACACACACACACACACACACACAAAGAAGGGAAAATGTTGACTGTGGATTTACAGGATTTTCCAGTTTCTGTGGGGTAAATAGTTCCATCAGGCCAAATTTGAAACAGTAAATGTAATGGCACTTTAACATGGAGTTGGTAAATGATGCACAGTGTAGTATTTTCATTCTATAAATATATGGATATAAATGTCAAGAGCAGAGACAGTGATATGTAACAAAATAATTAGAAAGTGGTGAGTTTTTAGAATTGCTTCTTAATGGAATACAATGTACCTAATTATAAAGTTTATATAATTTAATTTTTAATAATAGCTATGTTTAGACCACTAGCTTGCAAACTTTTTGAAAGTTTAACAGTTGATTTTCAAGACAACATGAGCTTTGTGTACATGATGTGATGGTAAACTACAATCTAGCATTGATGGAGTATAAAGTTTTATGTGAAAGAAGGTAAGGATTTTAACAAACAGGGTAGGGGAGACATTGAACCCTCCTTTTGTACAACCCCATCAGGTTTATATATGGAGATCTCTCTCTCTCTCTCTCTCTCTCTCTCTCTCTCTATATATATATATATATATATATATATATATATATATATAAGGATGGATAAATAAACATGAAGGTTTACCTTCTTACTTTACAGGATTCAGCTTATCGTGCCCTGCCTGCCTGTGTACACTAAAATTAAAAATGGTTTCTGAGGTCAGAGTAACAACTCCATCCTTTATTAGTAAACAGTTTTTCTCAAAAAAAATTAAAAAATAAAAAAGGTATAAAATAACAACTCCTTCTTCCTTGGGGAGATAATTAGTTGAGGTCTGAGATAGCAAGACAAAAAATGCCAGATAAAAATCCTAGTCAGTTTCAGTATAGTTCCAACCTCTCTCTCCTGGAGCTTGTACATTTGCTGCATTTGCACATGGCCAGATACACCCTTATTTCTTACTTTGTAGGCCCGACAATAGCTTTTTTTTACTTCCTGCTTCTTTAAAGATTATCCTCTTAACTTTGGCTTTGAGTCCCTCTAGACATGTCCACAACCTTTACCTCCCATTTCCATTTTCATCTAAGAATTATTTAGCATTTCAGAGTTGAGAGATCTTAAGCCTTTTTGCTTTCTTCTTAAGCAGAGAAACATATTAAAGCAATCCAATGTAAAATTAAAACTAGTCTCCTTGTTTCTACTACATTCTGTTTCCAGCTGTTGAAATAATACACTATAGCAATTTATATTCGGTCTATCAACAGGTGATAATTAACATCTTTTATGAGCTTTGGCATGTCATCAAAAACATGCAACAATCTGGGAGACTGCAACATCAGCCTGCTAGTAGTAACATTCAACAATTTATTTACTTATAACTAAGAATTTACTAGACTAACTTTACAATTCAAACTTTTCTCACAAGAAAGAAAAAATTTCTATACCAATGTAGAAAGAAAATTTAAAAACTCAAGTTCATAATGTTTTGATCACATAATATGGACTGGGCCTTCTTTAGAACTTAATCTTTACACTTAATATTTAAATCAGGTAAAGAGTGAGAGAGTATGAGAATGAGCAGAAACAAGTTCCAGGTGATTTCATTTCAGTGTCCAATTTCACTTCAAAAGTATTAACTTTTTTCCATAAGAATCAGGAAAATAATATAAAGCCAAGACAGCACTCAAAACTCACAGTGGATCTAAGATATACACAAATAAGAGGTGGAACATGATATGTGCTCTATGTAAAACAGGTGTAACAAAAACTCAAGCAGGAAGAAATGCTGGTGGGGTGGTTGGCCAGGTAAGTTTTGGAAGGAAATTGCATTTGAGCCTGGACTTGGACCATAGGTGAAATTATAATGGGTAGAGAAGGTACAGTGGGTAAGAAATTAGACAACGAAACAAGTAGAGGCAAAAGTTCAGGGTGGGAAAAGAGTGAAGGGTATCTTCAATGAGTAGAAAATAATGCGGTTTTGTACAACTTATGACTAGAGAAGGCTTTGTGGGAGAAAATATAACTAGGTGCTAGACAGTGCATGATTTAGAATTTACACATGGGTTATGGGGCCTTAAGGCCTGTGGGAGGGCAGCTGCTTTCACCAAAGTTGGATGGGATGACTGAGCATGGCAAAAAAAAAAAAAAAAAAAGGAGATAAAGGGGCCAATTAGGTTTCCAACTCTGTGTGAAAGGAAAGAGAGCCTGGAATAAAAGAATGTCAGTGAGAACTGACAGAAAGAACAGATGTGAGTGACGATTCAGAATTAGACCTGACAGGACATAGTGACTGATAACATGTAGACATGTAGAGAGAGCAAGGAAGTGAGGAGTCAAAAATGACTCAGGGGTTTTCTGCCTGAGTGACTGAGAGAATGGAAATGTCACAAATTCAAGATAGAAGGGGAAGAAGGATGCATGTGTGTGACTGTGCCTTTGTTTGTTGGATGTGACATGGAAGGAGATGCTGGGCTCAGCTCTGATTTATTCAGACCAAGCAGCACATTTGAATTTACGTATAAGATAGTGTGCTGTGAGGACTACAGGATGCACAAGCCCGCTGGCTTTGTTGTAAAAAATTAAATGGTCTCTAATCCTAATTGCAAAACGGTCCAAGTTTTATGTACACACACACACACACACACACACACACATGCATGTGCACACACAAAGATATATAATTCAAAGTTATTGAAGCCTGAAATTCTCTCAAATATATAGTCTAAAAGGAAGATGGCTTGAGCCCAGGAGTTTGTGGTTTGTGGCCAGCCCGGGCAACATAGTGAGACCCCATGCTCTCTGTCTCTGTCTTTCTCTATCAAACATACACAGAGAGGAAAGGAAAAGAAAAGCCCAAAGCTACAAGACTATCACCACAGGTTTCACGATAAATGACATTACAAAAACCAATACACATATTTTAACACTTTCAGTACCTCAATGGATAACAGATGGTGGGCATAGCTCACCACCATTGCATGGGAAGGCAAAGTTAGAAAAATCAAAGGGACAAAATGAAGGAGGCTTTCATTCTCCTCCCTGATCCTCCTCCACTCTAGTCCTTGATGTTTATCAGCTCAGTTTGCCATTATAAATAAAGGAAATAATGGAATTCACCTTGGAATCATTGTCAACTGGCACTCTAATTAGTCAAATTAGAGTCCAAATTTTAAAATGCAGTTTATTAACATTTTCCAAGGCATAGCATGATCTTACAATGTGTTATAGATTTGTATAATACATCCTCTTCCTTCAAGAAGTGAAAACCACAAGTGAGGGTACAAGTCTCGAGAAATGAGAAAATGAATTATTTTTCCTGAAAATCACGTAAAGGAATCAAAGAAAACATGTCCCAAAATGGGACATTATTTATTACCAAGTGACTAGTGCAGGTATTGCAGGATTAAAGATTAACCTTCTTTTCTTCATGCAAAACAAATAAAACCCACTGGCTTTATAAATAAAGAAACAAGATACAAAATGTTACCAATTGTAATTTTGTACATTCTAGATCTTTATCAATTTCATATTTTTCATGAATTCATTCCATCTTGGGTAAGTACTACAGTATGTGACCTTACTCATTGATTATATATTATGCCCACCATACTAGAATGGTACTTATTTGAATCAAGAAATCTATGGCATTCTTGATCTAACCCTCTATATTCTAGCATTGGACTGAGCAAGCAGAAGGCTGTCAATGGATCCTACTTGGAGAGTTCAAATGAATTATCCATAGTGGCTACCTCTGTGGAAGTCTGGGCATGAGCTCTGGCTTCACTATCAGTGGTGAAGGCATTTTTCTATGCCTCAGTTTTCTCATGAAGATAGTAATGGTATTTCATAAAGATTGTAAGGGTCAAATGTACATGGAGTGCTTGAAACATATACAAACTTATTGTTAACCAAATTAACAGAGAATCATGTAAGAGCTAAAGCCAGACATTCTTCAGCTTTGATCTTATACATAACTTAGGTCAGCAAGCTATTTTAAAACAATAGATGTATGTTCTTTCCTTTTTTGATGCTCCCATGAAATGGTCTCTCCATTGTGCCAGTCTTCTTCCTTATGGATCTCTTTAAGGAATCATATTTTTGGAAACAAAATTGTCTAGAACTACATGGCTCTTCTTTTTCCTTATGTTTCAATAAGTTTCCTAAGGTAATTTCCAGACTCAAAGTGAGTCTTTCTTTTTCCTTACTCTCCTCATGGCTACATTCTCATGTCACCAAGGCCTGCTAGTTTCTCCTTCCAGATGTCTCTCTTTCATTTTTTTTTTTTTTTTTGATCACTGCTACCTCATCTTTACTGTTATTAGTCATGTCTGGCTATTTTAATTATGTACTCATTGACCTCTTCTCCAGGAATGCCCTATTCTGATACATAATGTATACTTCTGGAAAATTCATTATCCTGAAAAGTACTCAAGTGGGCAGATCTCCATTCAGACACTTTCATGTCTTCCTTCAGAGTAAAATGAGTTTCTTGAGGCTGTACTTCAAGGACATTCATAAGCTGACCCCAACCTCCTTTTGAAGATTTATATTTCCCAACTTATTTGCCAAATAGATTTCTCAAGGCAGACTCTACATCCATGCCCCCTTTGCTTGGACTGCCTCATTCTTACTTCTGAACTTTGGCCCAAATCATTTTTTTTTAGGCTGAGATGTCCATGGAGTGCTTGAAACATATACAAACTTATTGTTAAACGAATTAACAGAGAATCATCTAAGAACTAAAGCAAGACATTCTCTTTTTACCTAATTATAATCTTCAACGAAAGCTATAACTAACACACACACACACACACATACACACACACACGCACACACTCCCCCTTGAGGATACTCTGTTTTAATTTTTTAAAGTAATTCACTTGACATGTTATTTATTTATTTATTTATTTTATTGGTTGTTCAAAACATTACAAAGCTCATGACATATCATCTTTCATACATTTGATTCAAGTGGGTTATGAACTCCCATTTTTACCCCAAATACAAATTGCAGAATCACACTGGTTACACATTCACATTTTTACATAATGCCATATTAGTGATTGTTGTATTCTGCTACCTTTCCTATCCCCTACTATCCCCCCTCCCCTCCCCTCCCCTCCCATCTTCCCTCTCTACCTCATCTGCTGTTGTTCAATTCTCTCCCTTGTTTTTTTTCCCCCTTTCCCCTCACAACCTATTATATGTAATTTTGTGTAACATTGAGGGTCTCCTTCCATTTCCATACAATTTCCCTTCTCTCTCCCTTTCCCTCTCCCCACTCATCTCTGTTTAATGTTAATCTTTTCCTCATGCTCTTCCTCCCTGCTCTGTTCTTAGTTGCTCTCCTAATATCAAAGAAGACATTTGGCATTTGTTTTTTTAAGGATTGGCTAGCTTCACTTAGCATAATCTGCTCTAATGCCATCCATTTCCCTGCAAATTCCATGATTTTGTCATTTTTTAGTGCTGTGTAATACTCCATTGTGTATAAATGCCACATATTTTATCCATTCATCTATTGAAGGGCATCTAGGTTGGTTCCACAGTCTAGCTATTGTGAATTGTGCTGCTATGATCATTGATGTGGCAGTATCCCTATAGTACGCTCTTTTAAGGTCCTCAGGGAATAGTCCGAGAAGGGCGATAGCTGGGTCAAATGGTGGTTCCATTCCCAGCTTTCCCAGGAATCTCCATACTGCTTTCCAAATTGGCCGCACCAATTTGCAGTCCCACCAGCAATGTACAAGTGTACCCTTTTCCCCACATCCTCGCCAGCACTTATTGTTGTTTGACTTCATAATGGCTGCCAATCTTACTGGAGTGAGATGGCATCTTAGGGTGGTTTTGATTTGCATTTCTCTGACTGCTAGAGGTGGTGAGCAGTTTTTCATGTACTTGTTGATTGATTGTATGTCCTCCTCTGAGAAGTGTCTGTTCAGGTCCTTGGCCCATTTGTTGATTGGGTTATTTGTTATCTTATTGTTTACTTTTTTTGAGTTCTTTGTATATTCTGGATATTAGGGCTCTATCTGAAGTGTGAGGGGTAAAAAATTGTTCCCAGGATGTAGGCTCCCTATTTACCTCTCTTATTGTTTCTCTTGCTGAGAAAAAACTTTTTAGTTTATTTATATTTTGAGGTATCTTTTACACCTACCTAGCCACAGATTTATCCGTTGATCTATCCATCTAGCTGTCTCTCGTCTTTTGCAATAATATTAAAAACAACTTGAAAGCAGATTCTGTATCTTATGTTATCTTACAGGGTTTCCTTTCCTTGCCCTATTCAGTATATTTCTTGTAACATAGGTTGTGTGCAAAACATGTATATTAAATAATTAGAGAAAACATCAGACAGTAAATATAAAGTGCTAAAAGAAATATGATAAAATGTTAAGTATTACAGAAACTAACAGGTTTTCCTGACCTCATTTTTTTAGGTAGATGCCATTTATCTGTGATTTCATGACAATCTGTAAGCTCTTGCATAGCCTTATTATCATGCTGTGTTATAATGATCTGTTTACTTGTCTCTAAGCTTGACTAAGTTTCATCTGCTTAATTGTTTATGTCTCTAGTTATGAATGAATGAGTTAAAGTGAGCACATGTCAAAGTAAATTGTACATATGTGGGGTCATTTGAAAATGATAAAAAATCAGTATTACCAGAAGTTAAATAAGCCTTAAAAGGTCTGTGTTAGCATGCCATTCCCTGCAGTTGTCTATCCAATACCCTCAATTACACATTACATAGTAATGCTACATAAAGTCACTAAAGATAGCCCAGACACATTCACCATGTTTAATATTTGTTATGTGCATAATAGATGAGTACATTCATTTATCTACCATTGTCATTTTTCACTAAATAAACACTATTCTGCATACTGTGCCCAAGGTCCTGAGCATGTTTTTTTTTTTCCTTTATTTAGTACTTTACTTCTAATACCAGTACAGAAGTAGCCAGTGGGTACAAATTCTCCTTTGACTATGAGCTTCCTGTTTTTGCACAACAACCATCTATTTTCTTGGCACAGGCAGACCGTTCTCATTCTGGACAAATGACTCCGTGGAAGAGCAGAGGAAATAGCAGTGATTCACAGAATAACTAGGCTGGACCCTGAGGCACATCAACTTTCTAATAATAATATTGCCAATATTTATTTCTCTTTGCATTCTCAGTACATGGAGCTTCAAAAGATAAGTGGAGTTCAGAGATATTCACATTAATTTTGACTTACAGAATCATTACATCCTAGCTAATCTTCATTTTTGCCAAACATATCAGTGCAAAATATCAGTAATTCTAAATCAAGAGAGTATGTCAGGATTACTTGGGGAAATTTTCCAAATACATATTTCCTGGTCTCCATATTTGTGCACAGTGGGGAGCATTTTATACACAAGAGGGTAGTTTGATGTGTAATGTAGGATTTTTTTTAAGTGCCCTATGCCTTTTTATGTTACTCCTTTAAAAAAGACACACAGAGGGATAAAAAGATGCAGCCTATATTTTTACTGGACTGGCTAAATGTGGTTATTTTCAAACTGTACCAGTATGCGTGTCCTTAAGGGCTACACAAATATTTTCTAAATGGATAAAACAGTGAATAATGTAAAGATTTTTCACTGATACTTTGGAACAGTATGTAAATAATATTTATATAGTACTTTATATAGTGCACAACTTTCTCATGTACATTATCTCATTTTGACTTTAAAAACCTCCAAGCAGGGCTGCGGTTGTGACTCACTGATAGGGCGCTTGCTTAGCACATGTGAGGCACTGCGTTCGATGATCCTCAACACCACATAAAATAAATAAAGACAATTGAAAAAAAAAAAAAAAAACTTTTTAAATCCTCCAAGGAAATAACTAGTTATAACTTTCTTCTTCCTATGCAGATGAAAAACACTAAGATTTAGGAAGAACTGAGCCAAGCAAGTGAGTATCAGAGAAAGGACTGAAAACACGTGCTTCTAACCCTTACAGCCAGGGTTTCTCCATCATTCCATTTAAAAAATTTCCAGATTCTTCTCTTTCATTATTGTTGTAGTCCATTTTTTTTTATAGCAAAACACCTGAGAACAAATAATTTATAAAGAATAGAAGTTTATTTGGCTCCTGGCTCTGGAGTCTGAGAAGTCCATGAGCTGTGCTGAGGCCCTGGTGAGGGCCTTCTTCTGCATCATAAAATCATGGAGGCATAACATGGTGAGATAGGAAATGCACTAGTTCAAGTCTCTTCCTCTTCTTATAAAACGACTAATGCCCATCATTAGTGCCCCTCATGACTTGATTTAATCCAAAATATCTCCCAAAGACCTCACCTAAATAGAGCATTAACAAAAATCTGGGGATTAGATTCCTAACATATGAACCTTAGGGGACACATCTGTAAGTGTAATAGTACTTACAATGTAAAATAAATCATTTACATATTTTGAATCCATTCTGTACTATGAATCCAGGTGCCTGAATTCTAGACCTGGATTTCCCCCTCTCCTGCTGAGTGACTCCAGGGTAAGTCACTAAAATAGCTCATGCTTTGTTTTCTGGGTTTTATTTGTTTTATACCAGGCATTGAACCCAGAGGGTGCTTAACTCCTGAGGCACATCCTCATCCTTTATTTATTTATTTATTTATTTATTTATTTTGGAGACAGGGTCTTGCTAAATTGCTTAGGGCTTCAGCCTCCAGAGCCACTGGGAGCCACTGGGATTACAGGCTTACACCACTGTGACCAGCTCATGCTTTGTTTTCTCTGTGCAGGCCAAGTGCACAAATCATCAATCTCAGTTGTTGCCCACCTCATGGGGCTTGATGGAAAGCTATACTGAACAAACTCAGTCAAAAGTCTCCTTGAGATTATACAACCTTTGTTTCTTTAGGAAATCTTTTTAGAAAAATTCCTTTTCCTGTAGACAAATATTTTACCTATGATTGGTCAGGAGAGTGGGAGGAATGGAGAACCACTAAGCTGACTACTTGGGCCGAGCCCTGGGTTTATGGTTTAAAAATGAACTTTAGGTGCCTATTTCTAATAGAATCAACAAGAAAATAAAGTATAGGAATAAAGGTAGATGGTTTGCACAGGAGAGTAAAAAAATGCATTTGGCTCATGCATGCTATACTCACAGGAATTAAAAAAAAAAAAAACAAGAATGTACAAGGAAAAGAGTCCTCTAATGTTAGGGTTACCAACACAGAAATTACTCAGACCATCATTATTTGAGGACCTAGTTTAGTCAAGAAAAGATAATTTGTGAAATCAATTAAGAACTAGTCAAATACTACAAAATATAACTGATATAAAACTAATGCATTTCTACTCTTACAGAACTAAACTCTTAATATTGAAGCAACTGAAGACAACATCTTTCCCTATAGGCATTTAGAAAGAGATAAGCACACTATTATCATTGAACTAGAGCAGAAACAGGGGCTTTGGAAGATTTTGTGAATTGGCACAGAATGATTTGCATTAGCCAGCAAATCATATAAAGAGAAGGAAGACTATAAAAGCCACACAGTTTTTTTTTTTTTAATTCTGTCACTTCCTAATTATAGCCATGAATTGGAAATGTCAATGTTCCTAGTATTCTCTATTTTCAAGTTACTGGTTGTACTGACTTTTTCTAAAAGGCAAAAACATATTTTTTGGTTGGGCTTTTATTTTTCTAGTGTTAACCCAAAATTAATCTTGATCCCTACTACAGGTGGTATCAGAACTATGGACTATGACAATACATATCTCATTGTATATGAAAAATTTTAACTAAACCTAACTATAAAATTCATCACAAGTTTATATAATCATGTGGCTAAAATTAGTACAGAGAAAACTTGCCTCTAAAAAATACCTTCATTTATGATAAAATATATAACTAAAATATTCCTTGCATATGAAAAATATGACCCCTTTCTTCTTGTTTAGATGTTATTCAGTCAATAAAATATCCATTTAAAACAGTAATATTTTTATCTGGCATATATTTTTAAATGTTTATTTCCTCTAAAGTATCTATATACTTACAAAATTATTAAATCTTATGTCCCAGTAGAATACCATTGTGAAAAAATACTACAAAAATCAAACATTTAAAGTGAAAAAAAATCTGATGTTTCAATTCTTATTCCATTTTCCTTTTCATAATTTTTTACCTTCATACCTTTATACAAAATTTGAGGTCATATAAAAATAGCTAAACTAACACAATTGAAATTTCTAAAATCTTTAATTACAAATGCCTTTTAAGATAACTTTCTGTGCAAGCTTAAAACTTTATGAGAAAATATATATCTTTACATTATGAGTCAATGAATATTAAGCATATTAGAGATCACACATATGACTTGAAACTTCCTCCCCCTCAGTTCATAGCAGAAATTCCTTTTCTTTCTCATTGCTTCCAAAATGTCTTGACTAAATTCCATTGGATCCATTTTTCTTGTGACCAACAGGATACAAACAACCAGTGCATTTTGTCTCAGCTGCCACAACTGACTTCTAAAGTTCTCATATACCCTGGGAAACTATTTGTTACACTATGTAGGATCATGGTCCTGACTTCTTTAAAGTGCTCTGAAGGTCTCTTGATAAAAGCTTCATATAAAAATTCAAAGCCAACAAGACCTGTAAGATGGAATTCTTTTTTTTTTTTATTTCTTTCTAGCTGCATATGGACACAATATCTTTATTTTTTAATTCATTTTTATGTGGTGCTGAGGATAGAACCCAGTGCCTCACATGTGCGAGGCAAGCGCTCTGCCAATGAGCCACAACCCAGCCCTCTAAGATGGTATTCTTACTTATATTATTCATTGCCCTCTTTTTCCTCATTTACTTCCTCTGGTATTCTTTGAGTTCCCCAAACAGACATGGCACACATAGGACCATATAAGAATGATCGCACATACTGTCTTCTCTGCCTGCAATTCCCTTGCTCTCACTCTTCGCAAGGTTGATTTCTATCTTCCAAGTTTCTCCTTAAATGTCACAACCTCTTAGAATCTTCCATGAACAAACTCTCTAAGTAGCTTCCCCACATAGATTTCTATCACTGCACTCAGTTTAGGCCCTTGCTAAAATGAAAAATTTTATTAACTCTGCTTGTTTGAGATTTTGATTTTTCTCCTCCATACTCTTAAGCCCTAAAGGGCAGTGACACTGCCCTATCATCCTAATATCCACTGCCTGACACTGTACTTTGCACACAGGGCAGAAAGGTTAAGAATACACTGGCTAACTCACTACAAAGAAGGCAATAAACTGCTTCCCCTACTGCACACTCTCACCAGTTGAAGAAATTCACTTCTCTTTCTTCAATGCCTGCTTCCCATCCAAAGCTGCTTTAACAGGCTTCCCTGAAGGGGTAGACCACATCTGTGCTGAGATTTAAAAAAAAAAAAATCCAGAGAATTTGGAAAAGATAGAGTAGAAAATCACAATAATTTCAGTAGAAAATCTCAATAACTTCTGAGCCAGGAGACCACATAGCTCAGGAGGAACACAGGGACAAAAGTTTCTAAAGCAGGGTAAAGAGGTTAGATTCCAATATTTATAGGGTCTTTCCCAAACTATTTGGAGGAATCATTATATTCCTAATGGGATGTGTCTGAGGTAGTGACAACCTGCCAGTGAGTTAGCCAGTCTTCTAAGTCATCCCTGAGTTGGGAGCATTAGGCCACACACCCTGAAGACCATGATGGGTGGGCAAAATTTAAAGCCATAGTCACATAAGGACAAGAGCTTCTTCCAACTGTTACAATATCAAGGATACACTTTTGTTTGGTCTATTATCTGGCATAAGATATAGCTGTGATGTTAGATATATGATTTAAAATGAGAAACCATATTTTCAATTGTAAAGATATATATTTCCTATACTGCTATGGGAATACTTCCCAGAGTTATATTTTTAGAGCTCAAGGTTGACTATTTTAAAATTAGGTTAAATGTATGCTACCAAATCTACATGAATAAATTCATTCTCAACCCATATATGTTGGTCCTCAGAAGTCTCTGTGTTTTGATTAAGTCTGCACAAAAGTTGTTATTGCTGAAAAAAGCCATGCCCTTGAGATCTGAAAAAGCATGCCTATTAAAAGAAAAATGTGGATGGCAGCCTCCTCGTCAATTCAAGCCTGACTCATCTAAAGCTGTGAAGAAAAGGAAAGAGTATGTCTGACACACATGCCCATGTCAAAACCCTCAATATAGCTGGAGCTCAAGATGATCAAGTCAAGGACACTAACTATCCTTATGTACCAAGATGACTTCTAGAAGAGAGGAAGCAAAGAGGATAAACAATGGCAGGTCAAAAACTTGAGAAGAAGTTGAATTTACCTGGAACATAAGCCATTTTTTGATAAATGAATGAAACTGATAAAAATTATAGAACCTACAAACAGATGACTAACAATACAAAAATATATAAATAAATATTAACACACTGTCAAAACCAGGTATCCATTTTTTTCAAAGATAACCAGAGAATCTCAAGACTATTAAAGAGCTTGTAGCTGTAAGTTCTTTTAGATTCTTTCTGGTTGGCTCTTTAAACAGAACCCAGACTCTGAGGTTACGCTGGTAATTTTTATGTGATGAGTCTGGTCATAATGCAGAGACATCGAAGTGCTGTCAATCACCCAAAAATCATGAATGGTAAGAGTTATGTAGAAAAGCTAGATACAGCATCCTTGGCTCACCTCAATGACACCCAGATATACCATAATGATCACTTCTCAGTCACAGCATAATGCCCTGGAGCTTACGTCTGTTTCCTCTAAACCCATCAGTTAGCACTTCCCAAGGAAAACCTGCTTGAGAAAACCTGAAAAAGTTTTCACTTGGCCCACAGGTCTCACCACCTTGCTCATACACACTCAGTGAGCATGCATGTCCCAGATAGCCCTTGGCTTGCCATTGGCCCTGTGAAGCATGTCCCCTCTCTTCTTTGAGATTTGTTGGTAGTAAATACATTGCTTCTGTTATTTCATGTTTTTCATTCTTTTGGTATTGCTTCCTCTAGGTCTCACCAGATCAGTACACTGAAACCCAACTCTCCTTCCATCATGGCTATCCTAGTAGGAATAAACTGAATAAAAATCAGACAAGAGCCTACCAGTAAAACAAGTTTCTTGTGAGAGGAACAACAGATCAAGTATCAGATGCCTAAGTATTAGGCCATCTACCAGGTATCCCACAAAGGCATGTTACCAAGACCATCTCCCAGACAGCCTTGTAAGGACAGACCTAGAGTTCCCAGCCACCACCCAGAGTGACCTCAAGACTAAAGTAGGGAAAAGCAGAACACATACTCAGAGGCTCCAGCAATGATGCTTTAAATAACGCCAGCACAACATAATATTTTGTGCCTCACAATAACTTTTCTTTTCTTCCGGAAAGCTATATCACGAACTTACCCAATTACTCAATTATTCATCCTTCAAAATTCATAGTAACAGAGCTGTAGACTCTAAATTCTTCCCTTTATCAAACAAACCCCAAATAGAATAAATCATTTTCTCTTTTAAACATACTCCTACTGTAATACTTATTATTCAGTATTGCAATTTATTTGGTTGTATAACAATTTGCCCCTCACTTAACTTGAGAGAAAACCCTTTAGACAAGAATTCCATCCCATTTATTGATGGATCTTACCCTTAGGCTTAGCAAGCCTCAGATTCAACTAATTGATAAACTCCACTAATATTTTGATATGTTTATTTCTTTGATCAAGTGATGACAACTCATGCAACATGTTTAAACTATGACCAAGTGACATATTATTAACAACATAAGTGGAATATTTGAATATTTATATATATGGTTATCAAAAATATTAAAGTATATTGATATGCATATCCATCAAACTAGATTTGCATAATAGAATGTACCAAGTAATGTAAACCCAGTCACCCCTGTTTCCTCTATATATCTACCAAATATTCTGTCTTTCTCTTTACCTAGGAAAGCTTTTTAGAAAAGTCACACACATACACCATCACCTTTTCCTGACTTATCATTTTCTCCTCAAGCATGCCTGAAGTACAGCCTTCCCACCCAGTTATATGTTAAAACTGCTATGACAAATGCTACCAATGAGTCTACTTGACCCAAACTAAAAGTCATTTTTATCCCATCATTTATTTCTTGACTTTTCAGCTGTATTTGTCACTGATGGGCATCCCTCTAAATCCTGTACTACCTTGGTCTCTAATCTTCCTGCTTTTTTGACCATTATTTCTCAGCTGTGCGGGGGATCTGGAAAGGAAGGAAGGAAGGAAGGAAGGAAGGAAGGAAAGAAGGAAGGAAAGAAAGAAAGAAAGAAAGAAAGAAAGAAAGAAAGAAAGAAAGAAAGAAAGAAAGAAAGAAAGAAAGAAAGAAAGATTAAAAGAGCCCCTAGTTGCTTGTTCTTGTTTGCCATAGTTTTACTAGGCTCAATTAAGTTGTGACAAGAGTTCCACAACTATAAATATTTGGAAATTGAAAGAGAAAGGAAGAAAGCAAATAGATCTGGAACCTTACTGAAAAAAGTGAAAATGATCACTTCATATCTAATAAAGTCCAATTTAAAGTGCACTTTGGAATAAATGGGACCAATTAAAATGGAACCTCAATATATACAACAGAACAGATTTTAAAATCAATGTTACCTCTTCAAAGAACTTTCCCAGAAATTACTTGAATCCTACTAGAAGTAAAGTTTCCTAATTCCTAGAACATAATATGAGAAGGGAGAATCATAAGTTTTCTGCGAATTATCAAGATAAGTTCCATCACAGGAAAATGATTTTACAGTAAGAGCATTTATAGAAAAAGAAGCTGGGTGCAGTGGTGTATGCCTGTAGTCCCACTACTCAGGAGGCTGAGGTGGGAAACTGCTTAAGCTCAAGAGTTTGGGATCAGCCTGGGCAACACAGCCAAAATTTGCCTCAAAATATTAAATAAATGAAAATACAGAAAAAGAAATATGGCAGCAACATTAACAGTACTTCTTCCAAGTTTTTAATTTTATTGAAGTAATTATAAATAATTTTACTATGGTAAATCAAAATTATTCTTATTCCTTGGAAAATGCTGATTCAATGAAGAAGATGATATGCAAATATATTATTGAAATAAAAAATCTATAATATCTATTTAGCCTCTGGAAATTTATTTTAAAATATCATATCGCTTTGTATAGGATGAGAGACAGGGATCTCATTTCATTCTTTTACATACAAATATCCAGTTTACCCAGCACCATTTGTTAATGAGGCTACCTTTTCTCCAATGGATTTTTTTGATGTTACTTTTAGTCACTTTTGTCAGACGACTGTAGCTGTGTGGGATTTTCTCTGTTTCTTCTATACTGATCCATTGGTCTACATGTCTGTTTTTATGCAAGTATCATGTTGTTTTTGTTATAGGGATCTACAGAATAATTTGAAACTGGGTATTATGATGCTTCCTTGAATGGGTCTGACTCTTCTGGATCTTTTGTTCTGCCGTATGAATTTTAGGATTGTTTTCCCCCACTATTTCTATGAAGACTATCACTGGTATTTTAATGGGGATTGCACTGAATCTCTAGATCTCTTTTAGTAATAGGGTTATTTTAACAACATAAATTCCGCCTATCCATAAACATGGAAGGTCTTTTGATCTTGTAGCATCTTTAATCTCTTTCTTCAGTGTTCTATGATTTTCATTGTAGAGGTCTTTTGCCTCCTTTATTAGGTTTATTCCTAGGGTGTTTTTTTAAGCTGTTGTGAACAGAATTATTTTCCTGAATTCTTTCTTAGCATTTTCATTATTGATATATAGATAAGCTATTGAGTTTTATATGTTGATTCTGGGCTACAACTAAATTTTTTGATTAGCTATTTTATTGAATTTTTCTATTAGCACTAGAAGTCTTCCAGTGTGACTTTTAAGATCTTCTAAGTATAGGATCATACCATCTGCAAATAGGGATACTTTAGCTTCTTCTTTTCCTATTTATACCCCTTTTGTTTCTTTCTCTTGCCTAATTGTTCTGGCTAAAATTTCAATGACATTGAATTTCAATTCAATCACATAAAATTTCAATATAACAAATTGGAGTGATAAGAGTGAACATCTTTGACTTGTTCTTGATGTTAAGAGAAATTGCTTTCAGTTCTTTCCCATTCAGCAAGATGCTAATTTTGTTATACATAGCCTTTACGATGTTTAGATAAGTTATGTCTGTCCTTAGTTTCTTTAGGGTTTTCATCATGAAGCAGTGTTGGATTTTGTTGAAGGATTTTTTTCTGCATCTATTGAGATAATCATGTGGTTTTGTCCTTGGTTCTATTTATGTGCTGTATTACATTTATTGATTTGCAGATATTGAACCATTCTTGTATCCCTGTGATGAAACCAATTTGATCATGGTGTATGCTTTTCATAATGTGCTCTTGAATTTGATTTGTTAACACTTTATTGAGTATTTTTGCATTTAGAGTCATCAACTAAATAGGTCTGCAGTTTCCCTTCCTTCATAGTGTCCTTAGCTGGTCTTAGTATTAGAGTGACTCAGAATGGATCAAAAACCTAAATATAAGACCAGAAACTATGCAACTGTTTAAAAAATAAGAAAAACAGTTCAGCATATAGGCACAAAGACCTACAGGAGGATAGAATCCCTAGAGCTTAGTAAACAAGCAAGAATCAATAAGTGAAATTGCATCAAATTAAAAAGTTTCTGCACAGCAAAAGAAACAATCAACAGAGTGAATGGACAAGATATAGAATGAGAGAAAATCTTGGCCAGCTGTTCCTCTGCCTGAGGTCTACTATCCAGAATACATAAAGAACTCATAAAGACTCAACAAGAACTCAGAAAGATGCAATACTAAAAAGAAACACACAAAACAAACAAAAAAATCAGTAAATGCAGAAATGAACTGAACAGACATATCTTAAAAATAGAAGTACCAATGACCAACAAATATATGAAAAATGTTCAACATTATTAGCCATCAGGAAAAATGTAAATACTACCTGAGATTATAGCCATAAAAAAGAAAGACTTATGATTTTGCCAGTAAATGGATAGATCTGGATACTATCATGCTAAGCGAAATAAGCCAATCTCCCTGCCAAAAATGGTCAAATGTTCTCTCTGATATGTGGATGCTAAATCAGGGAGAGGGGCGGGAAACAGAAGTTCAATGGATTAGACAAAGGAGAATGAAGTGAGGAGGGATGGGAATAGGTAAGAGTAGAATGAATCAGACAGAACTTTCCCATGTTCATACATGAATACATGACCAGTGAAATTCTACATCATCTATAACCTCAAGTAATGGAATCCTAATTAGAATAAGTTATGTATGTCAAAATACACTCTACTGTAATGTATATCTAAAAAGAATTAAAAAAAAAACTTCCTGAGATTTCTTTTCACTGCAGTTAGAATGGCAATCATCAAGACTTCAAATAGCAATAAATTTTGTTAAGGATGTATGGAAAAAGGAACTCTAATACACTGTTAGTGGAAATGTAAATGGGTAAAGTCACTATGGAAATCAGTATGAAGGCGCCTCAAAAAGCTAAAAATAGAACCATCACGTGATCCAGTTATACCACTCGTTGGTATTCATCCAAAAAGAATATAAGTCAGCATACTTTATAGATACATGCAGTATAATTCACAATAGCCAAATTATGGATTCAGCCAGGGTGCCCATTAATAGATGAATGGATAAAGAAAATGTGGTGTTTGTGTGTGAATTTGTGTGTGTGTGTGTGTGTGTGTGTGTGTATATATATATATATATATATATATATATATATATATATAGGTTTTAATCAGCCATAATGAAAAATGAAATTGTATCATTTACAGGAAAATAGATGAAATTGGGGACCACAATTTTGAGCAAAATAAGTCAGACTCAAGAGATAAAAGTACTATATGTTTCCTTTCACATGTAGAAGCTAGATGGAAGATAACATGTAAAACACGGGATGCCAAGAAAGGAAACCATTAAGGAAGGGAAACGATTAAGGAAAAGGAATGGAATCAGGGGGATTGAGGAAGAGAACAGGAGAGGTAATAGGGAGTGAAATTGATCAAATAATGTTTTATGTATATGTGAATATGACACAATGAAATCCACCATTCTGTAAAGATAATATGCACCAACATATTGGAATAGTATAAAATAAAAAACACAATTTTATATCCTAAATCATAAATATTCTAAAATTAATTAGTACTGTTTGTAATAAACAAAACATAAGCATTTCTATGACTAAACACCAAGGAAAGCAGGGAGTAGAGAAGAAATCAAATAAATAGAGTTCTGAATGTGGTTCTTGATGAGATACAATGTAAATAGCTGTAAAACTGTGCAGAGTAGCAAGATATATGCAATCCTCTGGATAGAAATATCTTCCATATAAAATTAAATTAATTTTCTCTTTCACTTATAAAATGTTATGGCAAAATAGTTACAATTTAACTTTCTTCATAGCCTTTTTACTACTTTATCACTTCATTTTGGTTTTTCCTTTAGAGAATTATGATATAAACTAAAGGAATCTATAGAAAGTTAATCCGAAGACACATTTCTTCAAAGTCCCTTCCACAAAGCTTGGAAGAAGGCTCTCCCCAGGAATAACTACTTGACTACAATGATTACACTAACCTTACTGCTGCTTCAGAGACACCTGAAGGAAATTTTAACTTTTTAAAACTGGGAGCACAACACAATTCAAAGGATTAAATAGATCACACTAGTATAAAGAATTTTAAAATTATTTACATTTATCTCATCAAAATTCACATTTGAAATTCAGAGTTTGCATATTTTATTTCCTATTTCTAATTTTCCCTTTTGTTGGTTAATTAATAGTCAATCATTCATACCTACAGCTAAGAATGCATTAATAAAAATGAAACTAGATGGACAATCCACTCGTTTAGAATGTCCCATTACCTTTAAATAATATAGCCTGAAGGTTGGATAATGAGCTAGTTATGAATTTTCCTTACCTACACACTCTGGCCCCCATTCAGCACCCTATCTAAACTTTGGCAAAAAAAAACACAAACCAAACCAAAACAAAAACCAGAATTGCTGCTACTCTATAGCCCTAAAACACATTTCCTTTCCTCTAACTAGTTTCATCCCTGCAATGTTATTAGAAATGTCAGTTATTAAAGATACTTAATCCAGAGCTCATGTTTCCAGATAATTTCATCTAATTCAATAGTAGTCTTTTTATTATACCAGAGAAGCCAGAATATCTACTCCCACATGCAATGTGAATTAATAAATCTGTAACCAGTGATCTGTGTAAGAGACGACATTTTCAGTCAATAAAACCAATGCTATACTTACGGTGGAGGTTGTTGGGGCTGGTTTTCAGCATTTCTTGGTGTTTTGCAGGCAGCAGGCTTCGCCATATCCCTGACAACACACCTGGGGCGCATGATAGACAGCATAATGCACTATTAATTATAAAAAGGGTAGAACACATCTGGAAATTAAACAGGGTACTGAAAACACAATCTATAGAAAAGTCTTTGCAAGCCCCTTCAATATTAACCATGGGGTACTGGAAAGGCCTCTAGAATTAAAAATCTTTGACTCATGCTTCTAAGAGTTCAGTTATACTCAAATAAAATCTGTGCTGGCCTCTGTACTTGGTTTTCATTTTAGCATCAATAAAATGATTGTCAGCAGCTTTCCCCATAGCAGAAAAGCTATTGAAAGCTTTGGCTTCACCATATGAAGACATCTGAAAGCTTAAAAATAGGAACAGCTGTTGTGTTGATATGTTAAAAATCGAGCAGGATTTTCAATGGCTTTGGCAGTTTTACTAAAAAAAAAATATGGACTCTTGTTTCATTCCATTAGTCTCCACATAGGTCTTTCTGTTTATATAAAAAGAGACCTGAAAGGCTTTAAGATATTCTCCACAATCAAAATTCCCTTCATACTAATTACAAGTAGGAGATGGCAAGACATGTTCATACAAAAAGTGCACCTGCATTTGTGTGTAGTAAGAGACAATATCTCCACATTATGACAATAAAAGGTCTTTGTGCATTAAGTTCTTCATGATAAAATAAGTTAATGCAGAGGGTAAACAATATAAGAGAGTCCCAAAATGGAGAAGGAGTTGATATTTTTATTCTCATGTTTTGTTTCGTTGCAATGCTAGGGATTGAACCCAGGGCCTCATGAATATCAGACAAGTGCTTACCAATGAACTACATCCCAAGTCTTTTTACTCACATATGTGAATTTATGGAGCATGGAAGAGATTAATTGACCAAAATCAGAAAACATTTCAATCTGAGGCTATACTGTACTTGGATGACTCAGATATCCTTCTCCTAATCCTTTCTTTTTTTCCCTCCCAGTGCTGGGGTTTGAACCTAGGGCCTCTGGCATGCTAGGCAATCATTCTACCAGTGAGCTACATCCCAGCCAAATATTGTTTCTCCTCATATGATTTAAAACAAACACAGCCTTGAGGAAGGAAGTCTTGGTAATAAAACTGAAACCCTACTTCTTAGATTTTGCTAAATGGAAATGTCCCTTAGGATTCAGAACCCCCAAGCATGAGTCTGATTTAACTTTCACGGGGGCGACTTGACTGCAGTGCTCATATTTAGGACCAGTCATGTTATTCCAGAAGTGTATCACTGGTGAAGCAGGAGTGGATAAACTGTTTCCCAGTACTAAAAGCTGCGTGGCAAAGTTCTCCACTTCTGAAAGAAATGATACAGGGAAACGTGGACACAACGCACAGAAACGTGCACACACACATTGCTCATTCCAAACAAGGTCAAGTGAGACTTAGAAATCAATATATAACATGACAAGAAAAGAAAATGGTGCCATTTCAAACCTCTGCACACCTTTCTCCTGAGATAACAGTAAAGAATTGTGGCATTTCTCAAGAGCAAATGCTAAACTCTCAATGGATTGGTCAAGAGAGAGGAGTGAAATCCCTGAGAACCACAAAGCCTTATTTATGTGACTATTCCAGCTTAATGGGAGAAGGCCAATCACACATCAGCATGAAAAGAACATTTAGGGAGGCCATTGTTAGGGAAAAGAAAGCCCTGAAATTTTAATCTAACTTACACAAGGTACAATGTCCAGTAAGTTAAATTTTGAAGTACTGGAAAATCTTTTAACAATTCTTATTCAACTAAAAATAGAACATGCAGGCTTGTTAACCTACACGAACTGGTTTGTGAAAATCTTAAGTATCACCAACTCAGAAAAAATTTTGAATTATATAAAAAAAAAATTTTGGTTCCTTTTTTTCCTCCCTTCATGTTCCAGATATTTACACAAAGCTCTAAGAAAAAGAAAATCTACCACTAAGAATTTTTCTTAAACATGCTTGGAAGTAACTACTTTCTAAATAAGGCAAAGATTTACCCAACAGTAGGGGTAGGTTTTAAAGCCAAACTTTTCCTCCCTGCTAACTAAAAGGCCATTAAAAAAAAAAAAATCTAATCTAAGTACCCAGTGATTTGGGATTTAAAATGACAATAGCCAACATATTTCTGTCAGTACACACTATAGAATCTTTCTGACAAAAACTTGATTTGAATTGCTGAACTTTAAGGTTTTATTGAATAATAAAAATACATGTTACTCTTCAAAAACAACATTTGGAGTTAATTAAATGTACTTTTTAAAAAATAGGAAATGATCACATTTTCTATATTAGCACATTTGCTGATCATAGAACACATACCCTAGGGTAATGCAGTAGCTATTAAATCTGAGTCTTGAGGAGGGTAACTCTTTGTTTCAAATTTCTAATTTTTCAACAAAATTGTGGGGAAGTGGTTAAACTATGATAATATATATTCTTATATTTTCAAACCTGAATTCCTTTGAGCTGAAATTCCTCCTTGGTACAAGAAAGAAAAAACTATACTATGCCCCCAACAAGACACAACAAAACTATAAAATATAAGATTTTTGTTAGCCTGGGTGGATTTATATTTCTTTAAAATTATAATTGAATTGTGTCAGTTTGGAGGCATAAAATCTTCATAGTTTTGACAGTTCTAATATATGGAAATTGTTTAGCTCCAGCAATTTCCATTATCTCCCATGCATTAGACAAAGTACATTAAGTATAGACCCCCTCATACTTCAAGAAACAAGACAATGATATGTCAGAATGTTGCAGCTATTAAGAGTTTGTTGCTATACATGATTCATTCCTTCAGCCAGACATTAGGAGACCACAAATGCATCAACACTGCTGACTTCCTGGAATTACCAAGGATGGAGGGACTAAGAGTTCAAAGGGTCTGACCCCTTATTCTTTGAGATGTCATTAATTATACCGTGATTTATTAGACATGGACTCTTAATGTCTCCTAATATGTGAGCATCTCCTCATCATTCAAGCCTCACTGAAGATTTATGCAAATAAGACATTCTGCAACCACCTCAGGGGAATGCTCCTCCTGACTCCGCCCTCAGCCCTGCTGGGTTTTATGAATGACTGCAATCAATGCGATGTATGGCTGCCAACTGCCCACTCAGCCCTTTCTACTCTTCCCTGCACATACACACGGGAGAAACTCACATTGCCACAAGCCTGCAGATGAGGCTATGGCAAGGCTTTCATCTCTCCAAACAGGAACTAAATGTGCTTCCAGATACTTAGAGTATATGAATTAAAAATTCTAAAAGCCTTCAAGAAACACAATTTACATAATTACTTTCTCTCATTTGACTTTCAATTTTGGTGACTGTAATCACTACCCCCTACTCTGCTTCCACAAAAAAAAAAAAACATTATCTGAACTTCAAATTGTTTAATATTCCACAACTAATGTCAGGAAACTACTTACTGTGAACTAAGCTGCCAAAGAGTAGACTTTGGCTGTTTACATTTCTATTTTCAATCTTATGCTTGGTTTTTTGTTTGTTTGTTTGTTTGTTTGTTTTATTTTCCTATCATCAACAGAGTCAAGCAGTGCTGGCAAATAAATACATTTATGCCCACTTCCCAAGTATTACAGTACTAGCCTACATGTGTCCTGTGAAATCTGAGAGACAGTTAAAATAACATAATATTAAGAAAAATGAATAATTTTTTCAAATATAGAATTTTCTGATTTGCTGGTCACTAATTAAAATGACACAGAAACTGGAGAAAACAACAAGAGACTTCAGAGACTTTGTAACTTTGTCACTCTTCCTTCTAAATTTAATTCAGTACTTCAAGTCATTCTTCAACACTAAGCACAAAGAATCCAAAACATATGCAAATTTCCTGTCTGGAAACTTATCTTGTCTCCTTAGACTCCAGGGTCACATATCCAACTGCTTCCTCAACATTTTCACCTGGATCTAATAAATCTCTCAAAATCAACATCTGCAAATGCAACTCTTCATCTTATTCCTCCAATACTGATCCTCCAGTAGCCATCTCTACCTTGTTTGATTGCAATGTATTTCTTGAACTGTTTAGTCCTAAACTTTAAAATTGACTCCTATTTCTCTCTTACATTCTGCATCTAATTTACCAAATTGACTATATTTTCCAAATATGTGCAGAATCTCATCTTCTCTATTATTACCATCCTGGCCTAACCAGTAAAATCTTTTACTTGACTTCTCATGATAAACTTTTTACCGGTTAGCTAGCATTTACCCAATTGTGTTGAAACTTCATTCTCAACACAGTGCCCAGACTGACTTTTCTGAAATGTAAGTAAGATCCTGACACTTCTGCTCAAGATTCTGTAATGGTTCCCCAATTTATTCACAATGAAATGCCATATATCATCTGGCTTCCCATTACTCTTGGAGCTCATATCTTGTTATTCCCCCACCCATCCTTTGTGCCTCAGGGTTTTTGACCCTCTGTCTGGAATACCTGTCCCTGAAACTGGTAGAACTAAATCTCTTACCTTTTTCAAATGTGTGCTTGAATGTCATTTTTTTATGATTCCTACATTAATTATACGACTAAAAACTATATTCCACTTCTTATCACCACACACACACATTTCCAAGTACCCTTTACTTTGTTGCTCTATTATTTACATAAGTTCTATCTCCTATGGCTTGAAATAGAAGCTTCTCAAGAGCAGGGATCTTTGTCTGATTTTTTTCCTATACATATAAGGAGATGAGAACAGGGCCTCACAGACAAGTCACTCACAACATGTTTGTTGAGAAAATAAGATAAAAATATAAAAGTTAGTGATTTCAAGCTTGAGTAACTAATTTAAGATGATAAAACAGTAATTTAGAACACACCCTTTTTTTCAAATTATAGCATGTTTCAACAAAATAAAATTAATTTATCGGCAAGGAGTTTTGTAATTTGAATAACTTCACTAAATTTATTTTCATGTGGTTTGAATAATGTTTATTCTTATTCTAAACAAGAAAAAAGGGCATTTTTTCAGCATATAACTTCAATGTAAAATTACTGCTTCAAACCAGTAAAAAACTATTTAACATCTGAGGCACTAATATTTTATCAGATAACATTTTAAAATAAGTGTAGGTAAGGAAATAATAGTAAAGACAGAATCCCTTTTTCTTCTGATTTTTTAAACAGGGTAGGAACTTTTAATTTAATGCAAATCATATGCCAAAATGAACTCAATATGTCTTGTTTAATCTTCATACCACCCTGTAAGACATGATTATCCCATCTGAAAAAAAAAAAAAAAAAAAAAACTATAGGTCTAAGAGGTGAAATTATTTTCCAAATCATAAATGGTCAATGTTGATACTTAAGAAGCTATGATTTGAATGAAGGTCAGCTTAGCATTAAAGTTAATATCCTTTCCACCATTCCATGTCTTTAAGAGTGAAAGAAAGTTCTGTATCTTCAGATATGCTTCAGTACCACTGGCTGCATGATATAGGTACATTGTCGACAGTCTGTGAATAAACTCACATAGCTTAGTAGTCTTTCAACATCATTCTAGTATCAAAAGACCATGTTCTTGTTAAAATTTGTTATATAATCTGCTTGTTCTTTGTTTAAGGGAAAAAAAAAAAAAGACCATGTTCTTCACATACAATAGCAGGGCAATCAATAGTGACAGTAGGATATGGAGTTGGCTAAACTAGAAATGCAATGTGACCTTAAGACCGTGGAGGACACTGGAACACTATAGAATGTGAAATTCAAGTTGATGTATCTGGTAT
The DNA here is from genome assembly GCF_021218885.2 of Marmota monax. Lineage (NCBI taxonomy): Eukaryota > Metazoa > Chordata > Mammalia > Rodentia > Sciuridae > Marmota > Marmota monax. The sequence continues at coordinate 5,014,347 of NW_026692434.1, read as the reverse complement.
AGAGACAAAGGGTTTATACAAGAAAATAATCAAGAAAGCTAAAAACATACAAGATTCATTTGTAAGACAGTGCAATTGATAAATCTCTCTTCAAATACATTTTTTTGAAGGAAGACTTCAAAAGTGATCTCATTTCCATTTACAAATTCTAAAAGAGGAAAAGCTAAAAAAATTATCTTTAAAACCCATTTTACATAAAAATGCATATTCATGTCAATTCCACAGTGAACAAGTGTGTATGATGACTATTACCCATAGGATGAGGATAGAGCAGCGAAAATTCTACACCAGAAGGGGAAAGTGAATGTTGGTATTTGAAAAGCCAGATGTACTAATCACAAATCATCACAGCCTGTTATGCCTCCAGTGTGCATTCAGGGAACCCTCAGAAGCTACAACAGAGTAATTTTTATTTTTAAAAAAGGCATGGAAGACAGGCAAAATAGATTCTTAACTATAAGGAAAGGGAAATCTGCTGGCAATTCTTCACAATGAGTGTAAGGATTGTGGACCTTCCCCTGAAGAGGCCAGAACAGTATTCATAAAACCAAACAAAAAGGATGAGGATTCTAACATGACCATGATAATTAGAGAGTATCACTGAGATTAATGGGAAATTTTAAATTCCGAAAAAAACAAACCTTTCAAAGACTGTTAAGAAAAGAAAATAACAGGTAAGAAGTCAAGTCTCTGGTCTTCCAGATTACTAAACTTGTTCAACACCCATTTAGTCTAGAATTCTAGGAGGTTTGATTCTATAAGATCCTAATATCATTTCCAAGATTTTTTCAACAATTAATCTCTTTTTATCCAAGCTACTGTTTTATGGTAACAATATCATTTCTTTCTCCATTCACTAATTCTAGAAATATCACTTACTGATGGATTTATATCTGATATCACCTCCTATGTATATGTCCTCTCATTTACCTGTTTCTAATTAGTAACTTGCATGAATTCTCCAGAAGCCACTTGATGCCTGCAAAACACAACTTTAGAAAAAACTGGAGTACCAAAAAATTTCCCACTGCTAAACTTGCAAGGAAGAACCTCTTTCCACTCCACAAGGGGAAAAAATAACACTATCTTACTATCTAGGAATAAGTAAGAAATTTCCAGGACAGGAAACAATAGTCAATGCAGGAGAGAGAGATCAAATGAGATGAGGCCTGAAGTCATGTTTTGAATTTTCAGGAAATTTCAAGTGAAGCTCCATCTCATGGGTTCATGAGAAAAAGTGATACAAAATTGGGGACAGAAAATAGAAATAGTTGGAAATACGGAAAGCTGAATTGAGAAAAGAACGCATGATGAAAGGAAGATGGTCCTTTTTCATACTAGGGGCACAGTTGTTGGTGAGTGAATTGGCCAAGGAAAAGGAAGAAGCTGAGTGTAGAGGAAAGAAAGGAGGAGAGGAGAAATGTAAGAAAGGAGGAGAGGAGAAATGTAAGGGTGTTAGGGGGAGAGAGGAAAGAGATTAGTGGGAACAAGGATGCCCAACAGGCAGGCAGGAAATAAACAGGTAAGAGATTATTTCCCTAAATGTCATCTTTCATTTGGACCATAACTCCCATCTCCATTTTCTCCCAAAATGATTCTTGTATGGTAGCCTAGATAAAGTTTGTTTTGGAAAAGCTATGGAGAATGAGAATCATTTTTGTACCTCTCCTCATATTTCTACCTCAGTTCCTAGATAATAAAGAAAATCTTCAGCTCAAAGCTTCTTTTCCACCCTACCTATGCTAGAGGCAATGGAGTAGAAAGTTTGAGGGGCTCTCTCCTCCCAACTCTTCACCCACTGATGGCTATATTGACACTAATGAGTAGGGTTACCATGTCTTGGAAGAAAAAAGTTGAAAGCTTCCTCTTCCTTTCCTGACTGTATGTAAATAAAAACAAAATAAACCCAACAAACAAACAAACAAAAAAACAACTTATTTCTCCAGCTTTTCTGCAGTAGGTCCCTGGGCAGGCCTGAGTGGGGCAAATGTACCAGGCTTCTAACTCTACCAATCTTTTTCACTCACCCATGTCTATCTGAACTATTTAGGTAAACATATCTAAAGCTTACTGAGAAGGCTTAACTATTTTATATTTTGAGGTACTTTAAATAAAAAAGAAAAGAAAACTCACTTGGAAATGACAGTCTGTAGTAAGTAGGAAGAATATCAGAAAAACTAAAAGGACATCAAATTTTCTCTAGCAAGGGAGGAAACATGTTCTATATCAGCTGATTCAGTCTGTTTTGTTCTTCTAGAACCCATGACAGATGGTGCTTCTGTGCAGAACACATCGTCATGGGCTCCAGTTGCACAAATCAAAGTCCCACCAAATTATTTCCACTGAAGAAAGAATTCTAGTCTAGAAGTAAGAATGTCACAGTTTTAGGAATAATCTTGGGACAACAGAGGTTAACTTAAAGATAAAACTAGCCTTTAGTACTTTCGTTTTCATTAGAAAAGAGTTCCAAAACTCCTCACAGCTCCATCAAGAATCACTTGTCTAAATTAATGTCTCAAGTCAGACGTGTGGTCTCTTCATCTGAAGAAACTACCACTGACTTGAATGAGTGAGATATGAAAGACTGTTTCATCTGCAATAAAGAGCTATAATAAAGTTATGATAAAGAGTTAAAGAGAAATTTTAATACTGAGACGTGACTAAAAAATTTCTTGATTAATTTTAAAAAAAGCACTTAACCAAAATTAGATGAACTTTAAGAAATGTAAACTTGTTTAGATATGAAAACAAAATAACAAAGCAGGAAAATAACCGTTAATAATAATATCAGCAAAATTTTCTGAGAGTTTACAGTGGGCATGGAGCTATGAATCTCATGTTTTCAGTCAGGTGATCTGGTCATGTGTTATCTGTTGTTCCTGGTATTCTGTTAGTTAAAAACTGATAATGCTAACTTAAGTTATAAGTATATTTGTAAAAATACCACAACTTATTCATATAAGCACAATTTATTATTTCAACATCACTATTTTGAAACTATTTTGTTTTAAGCAAAACAGAGGTGTTGTCATTGAAAATTTTAGCAAAAACCACATAATTATAATTGAGTATTTCAAACTCTAAGCACTAGCCTTTACTTCACATTTTCTTCCACCTTTCAAAATTGCACCAAAGTAGAGACAGTTGCCAGATAATGCTTGTCCACAGTCTAATGTTGAGGGCAAAAAATAAAATAAAATAAAATTTAGTAGCAGAGGCAGGAATGATGGTGTTCGTAGAGATAAACTCTAGAGCTACTTCAAAACTAACAAAATCTTCTGCTTTTTATTTGCATCACAAACTCACAGCTTTTTGAATAATGATTTTAGGGTAGTTGTATGTATCTATGAATGACTTTTTTCCACATAACATTCATTGTCTTCTCTCATCTTGGACAGAAATATGCACTATTCATTTTATTATAATAATATTTATTTGGTCAACAGGTTATAATGCCTCTTTTATCTAAAATGTAACAAAAGAATGAAACCATATCAGTTTAACATTTCAACAATAAATCTAATATTTGAATATAATTGCTTCTTTGATTTTTTTTTGTATTCAGAATGAGGAAAGCAAAAAAATATTGTAAATACTTTTCTTCATCTTCTTCATCTAAACTGATGAAGGTATGAACAGATATTTAGAAAAAATACTCATGAATACTATGATGTTTGGGAAGATGATCTGGCAAAGGGGATTTCTTATTCTTCTCTGACAAAGATGAATATAGAAACACACTCTGCTACCTTCCCTAGATCTAATGCTACCTCCCTAATCTAATGCCATTCTTGTGGCTTCAACTGCACACTATGGCTCCTGAATTGTCATTTTCAGACCTCAACTCCTATTATTAGTCAGGTCTCCAATTTGTATCTACTGAAAACTTCCCTAACACCTGAGCCTAAACAGATCAAAAGACTAAATGCAATAATCCTCCTACTCTCAAACTTAAATATCTCCTAAATTTCACATAGTAGTTGATTGAATAACTGCTGTTCACAACCTTGATATCACCATGGGCCACTGACTCAATTTAATGGCCAAAATGTCACTGAGTTTGCTGTATTGCTTTGGAAAAAACCTCTTGAAAACGCATTTTTTTTTCACTTATATTTACAAACTCAAAATCCACTTTACCTCTTAAAAGAAATGCTTGGTGTCTTCCCCAAACTCCCTCCTATTCACAGAGTCTACAAAAGGGCTTCCTGTTCCCCACCATAGCAAACACATCTAGCTATCTAGTTCCAGAACATTTCATCCACACATTCCTCTCATTCACTAATCTCTTCCCCTTAATTCCTATCATACCTCATTTGCTAAGTCAGATAAATCTATTTCACAGTTATAGAACTTCATTTTGTCACCTTTATCTCTACCATATTCCATTTCTCTTACTTCAAATTGTCTGCCCCCTTCTCCCTCTCTCTTAATTTTTAATCCTTTCAAAACTCAATTCAAATGTTCAGAACTCCAGGAAGATTTCCAGGCTAACAACTCTCATTAATTCTTCACCAGCATCTTCTAAAAACATAGACCCTTATATGGGCATGAAAGGCTGTTTAATAGCAGCAGCCCAAGTACTGGGAAGAAGTTCAAGAAACGTCTACTTTGGAAACAGGACATGAAATATGTGTTACAAAGCACCACTGAGAAGCCCTGGTGATTATAACATCTGTATGAATCATTACAAAAGCCTGAGTATAATCAATGAACAAACACTTACAGACACCTGCTCTGCACCATGCACCATGCTAAGCATGATGATCACAACCTGAAGGCAAGTCAGTCTGTTCATTAATAATAGTGGTGGTAATAATACTAACATTTATTGACCACATAATATAATAGAAAGCATTTTAGGCTCTTTACATGCATTAACTTATTTGATCCTTATAATAACTCCATGTGGTGATCAGGTTAAATAACAACTAGTTGACAGCATTTGCAAAGCCCTGTTTTGTGTAAGTTGTCACTATATTAGTTCCACAAGCAGAACTCTACTCTACCATTTTATTTCCCTCAAGTTGTTTAAATTAATTTTTAATTAAAATTAATTATCTTCAAATACAGGATCAAGTGCGGGACTTTAGGATTAATAACGAGGTACTAAGGATGTAGCTCAGTGGTAAAGTGCTTGCTCAGAATTAATAATTAAATAAGAACAGAGTAGGGACGAAGAACAGGAGAAGAAGATTAACATTTAACAGGGATGAGAGGTGGGAGGGAAAGGGAGAGAGAAGGGAAATTGCACGGTAATGGAAGGAGACCCTCAGTGGAGGGGGTAGAGAGAGAGGAGGGGAGGGGAGGGGAGAGGTGGGGAGGGGGGAGGGTGGAGGATGGGAAAGGCAGCGGAGCACAACAGACACTAGTATGGCAATTTGTAAATCAATGGATGTGTAACTGATGTGAATCTGCAATTTGTGTATGGGGTGAAGGTGGGAGTTCATAACCCACTTGAATCAAAGTGTGGAATATGATATGTCAAGAAATTTGTAATGTTTTGAACAACCCACAATAAAAAATTTAAAAAAAAAAATAATTAAATAAGGACTGTCTCTTTTTCATGCAAACTGTTACTTAAAAAGAATATTCATTTAGTAGAATAAAATTCTAGTCTATTGTACTTTTAATATGAATGTACATTACCTTGTGACTTAGTGTTCTCAGGGGTTATAAAAATATTTTAATTATATTATTATATAATAATTAATGTTCACCTTGCTTTTCAGAATTACTTCCAGAGTTCCCAACTAGAGATTTACCAGGATTCACTTAGGATACACTTCTTATTATAGATTCATGTATACAGAAAACTGTTAGGGATTAAAAAACATTAAAACTTAAAATTTGTTACCCCTTCTATCCCAGCCATTGACTTCTTTTACTTTTACAAAGGTGAATAATTTTTTAGTACAAAAATAGATATCACAACCAAATAAAAATTTTATACTAATGCCATAAATATCACAAACTCCCTAACAAATGACTTCATTTTTATTAGCTAAAACACATTTTTATAATACTTTCTATAGCAAGAATGCTGCTTCTACTATAGGCAAACCTAAAGGTGATCCTATAGTTAAATACTTCTGACAACTGAAATGCTCTTTCCAAAATGTTTACTGAAATCTACTTCTATGTAACTTGCATATATTTATTCTAACTCTGCCCTTGAAAAGCTATGTAGAGCAGGTTTCTTGCTGCCTTTCTGAAAGATCTTTCTGCATATGTTTGAACTCAGTGCTCTACACTTCTTTTATCAGTCCCTAAACTATTTCTTCCTAGTCATGTGTTCCAGAGACTTGGCTGATGTGGTGTGTTTCTTTTGGCTAATAATTCCCTTAAAGGGTGGTTCCTTTTCTTGTACAATATTTTCACTCTAGGTCTATAAGAAGGAAACTCAAATTTTATAACCCTCTCTAATAGCCATGTCGTATAAAAAGGACAAGTGATGAAAAAGACTTTTCAGGGAAAATCACCAATGAGTTGCTTCCAAATATGGTCACACATCAGAGTCATCTAAAGAGGTTTTTATAGGAAAGACTTCTTTGGGTCCCAGCCCAGACTTTCAGAGCCGGGGTTTGGGCTCAGTAATTTTAATATTATCAGCCCTCCATGGGGAACAGAATGTGTTCAGAGGCAGGTGTTTGGGAGCTGCTGATGAAGAACAAACCATTCATTCACTGCACTGGAACCAGGAGTCCTTTCCTTGGAGGAAGCTAAACCTCAAGAAGTTTTCACAACTTGGTACCCATTACCTCAGTCTCTCACAAAACACCTTTTCTTGAACTGCATTTTTAGCCCACAACTTTTATGACAGTTAATACAAGAAATGGCTGTTGGTTAACTGAAGTTGGTTTCTGCCTTTACTGTAAAATAGTCACTGTCTATTGTATCAATTTGATATAAAATTCCTAATTAATTTCTTTTCAAAATTTAGTGCTAAGAAAATGTCATTAGACTTCTTCTTCTTTTTTTTTTTTGGTGCTGGGTATTGAACCAAGGGCCTCATGCATGTGAGGAAAGCACTCTACCAACTGAGCTATATCCCCAGTCCTCATTAGTCTTTTATTACAAATGCTTGTAATGATATATTTTGGTCAGGGAACCAATGAAACTGAGAAGAAAATTTATTTAAAGTTTATCATAACATTTATTGACATTTATAATAAACATGGTTCATAATTTTTCACTTTTTTCTTAGTCATAAGTGTCAATTTCTATTATACTATGTTGCATGTAAATGCCTTTCAATAAAATAAAATAGAACCATAGAAAGAAAGAAAAAGTTAAAATCTCACAAGAATCTCAGAAACTTTTATATCTCACAAGAAAAAAATTACAAAAGACTCAATTTTTCTTACAATTAGGAAGTCTAATCTTCCTTACCAGCATACCCTGGAAACTAGTAGATATGCAGTAAATTATAATTATTATGATGGTGGCATTTTGCTAAAGTTGAAATGTTACACAAAATTAGCTTTTTTGAATGAATATGTCATGAAAGTTTTCCATATGCATTATAAGTGTTATCACAGAGAAAGAAAGCGGTTTCATTGCCTAATAGGTTAGGGAAGTTCAACAAGTTAAGCAGGATTTTTTGCTTATTTTAACTGCATACCATTTCAGGATCTTTGAAATGCTAATATTTATTGTACACCTCTACAACAGGAGTGTAAGAATAGGTACTTTTTAAAAGGAATTGTATTCAGTTTGGGAAATAATGGATCACACTTAGTAGTTGCAATATGTGAGAAATCAGTATTCTTAATGGTCAGAGCTTGATAAATTATTCCAAATAGTAACATAAAATAGCAAATACGGCACTTCACTTCAGTAGGGAATATTTTCACTTGACCATCATTTTGGTCTTAAAGCATTGCCATATTTACCTAAACAATTGCAACCACTTTACAATTTGGTCCACTTTTTAAATACATCTCCTAAAACATAGAGCATTCATCCTCCAATTAAGACAATTCAGCATTGAAGTACATACTTCTCTCCATTATGACCTATTAGTTTCATGTAGAAATGATACATGCAAGCTACTCAATAAATTCTTCAACATTTAAGCATTCAGTATAGCCTCACCAAAGGAACAGATTTGAATCTAAACTAACAGTCTATCTGCAAATTTCAGAGATTTTGTTATTGTCTTACACAAGTATTAAACAATGACTTATATAAACTATAAGAGACCAACTACAGTGGCATACCAATTCTAGTGTATTTATTTTCAAGTCCTAAAATAGATATGTGGAAAAATGTAATTACTGCAATAGGTAGACAATAACTCTTTATCTTCTTTTGCTTAGAGATAAATTTCAAAGGACAGTAAGACATTTTTTCTAAAACCACATAATTTCCTTTGGTGACACTATCTTAGTTTATTCAGATCACCCATAATTTTATTGCTACATAACTCAAAATGATCTCCTTACATGAGAAATATTTTGGTTTTGACAATGACACTATGTACTTAGGAAATACTGATACATCAATAGCAATAAAAAATTACATGCTGAATTTCATTATTTTTTTATTTCCACCCAAAGACACTATTAATATTATAAATATATCAAAACAGACTGAGGGAAAAATTTGCATTATGCAAGATGCATGTAATGTATTACATATAGACTTGAATGTGTATATATACATACACATATATTACATGCATGCACATATATAATACTTATATCTAGAAAAAATGAAGAATTCTTATTAATCAAATCAATTAATTTAATCAACAATGAAAAACAATCTATCCTATGGCCAATTAAGAAATTGATTCTTAAGATATTTGCCCAAGAAAAAGTAAAACAAGTCTGCAAAATTATTTGTATAAGAACGTGTATAGTAATCTTATTCAGAATAAGGCAACACAGGTGCTTATTAATAAAGAAGTGATCAAGTAGAATTATGATATATTCATAAAATAGAAAGTACTTATGATATATACACTAATATGGATGACGGTCAAAAATATTTTTGAGCTAAAAAAACAGACACCAGAGTTCTTACTGTATATTTCCATTATTATAAAGTCCAAGGGGAGGCAAAAAGTAATCAATGATAATGAGAATCACAAAGTGGTACCTTCTGGGTGGGAATGTATTTGTTTGTTTGTTCAGGGCAGGAAATGGAGTTCTTGATGTTCTGGTTTTAGTTATAGTAACACAACTGTATGCAGTTTTCAACACTGTACATTTTATTGCCTATAAATTATATATCAATAAAAAAGCAAAAATAAAAAGAGAAAAATTATTGACAGGTCCAAGAAGGCAGAATTCTCATTTAATATATCCTTTTTATGAAAAAAAATATAATTTAATGTTCTCTCAGAAATAATCATCCCAACATGCAACTATGGAAGTCAAAAAATTAATATACTTTTTCAATGTCCATAATTTATTCTTTATACCTTCTCTGAATCCCAAAGGCAAATGTAAATATAGTTAAATCTAAGAAATTATTTTATGTAGAAAGATTTTTCATCAGGATAAATTATTATAAATACATGAAAATCTTAAAGGGGCTTTTAAAGTAGAGTTCAGGAAAAGGACAAATCATGGTACTATATGTTAAAAAAGCAATACCTCTTCTAAATTATATGCAGATCATTTAAAAGGTAAATTTGCATCTAGTATTTCACAGAAAACATTACTTATGAATTGCAGTGGCATGTATAATATATTACTAGGAACATCTTAAAATTGATATTTTGAAAGGCTCATTATTATGCTGTATATTTAATGATGAAGTAAATGGCAATTATTTTCTAAGAAATCTTGAGTACTGGTTTTAGTTTCTAAGAGCAGTATCTCATACCAAAGGTTTTTAAAAGTTATCTTATTAGAAACGTACCAAAAATGCAGAATATCATGAAAGTAACATCTAATTCTATTACTTTAAAAATTCTACAAATAAGTGAATGTCATCCATCACTACATTCCAAGCCTCTTTAATGGTCCTCTTCTATGGGCATACGTAGTCAAGACCCTAAAGTCAACACGGTGAAGAGCAGCACTCCTGTCGCCTGCCTTAGTCTGTTAGGTTGATGAGAAGCACAAAGACAGGCTCAGAGCTCCCACTCTCGAGGATCCTCCCTAAAGCATCCTCCCTTGAGCTGCTGTGACTCAGTGGCCCTAATAGAAGAGCAGGTGCATTTGCTTTGACTTTCTTCATCAATGAAAACAGCTCTAAGTGGTTTGAGAATCCTGGAGAGTCAGCTGGTAGTCACTAAATTAAGCTATTTTAATGTATTTTCATCTAAGTATGTTTTTATGTTAAGGAAAGAAACTAATTCTAAAAAAGGGAAAACAGTGGTAATGGGAGAGTATGGACTAATGGAAATAAATAATGAGATATAAATCAGAATATTAACATGCTTTTACAGACAATCGACATCACTGGATACTTCTCTGCCTCTGCAGCTCTTTTCTCCTCTGTGTTTGATTAAATTATTGTTCAAAAATATTCACTCTTTCTCACTCCCAACCCACTACCCCACTTCTTTGTTTAACTAAGCCATTTGTTTTGGCCTCACAGTAGTCAAAGTGTTTTTCCTTTCATTTGGAATCTAGCTCTGTGACCTGCTTTGGATGATGTGATATTAACGGATGTAACAGGAGAAAATGCTTAAAATGTGCTCCTGAACAGGGTCTTGCCCTTTCCAACTGCCATGATACAAACCTGAGAATAAATTTTATTCCTGGAATAAATCTGGACCCAATCTGAAGCTCGAGGCCAGAGCCTTGTCAAACTTGAGAAAGTTTCCTCCACCCAGCCAGCCTGAGGAAAGATGAGCAAGCCCAGCTGAGGTCAGCAGGGATACTTCAGACATCCCACAGATGCTTGGGAAATAAATATTAAGGCCTGATATAATATTGCTGATTTCTCCTTTCTCCTCCAGAATCACTGCATAGCCTCTTGGGGAATATCTATGTATCCAGTTTAAAGATGGATTTTTCTTTCCACTGGTAGCAGGTTACAAACTCTGCCTAGTATGACCTCACGATACCCAAGTATACCAGTGATTAAGGTACTGGCTATAGGCACCTATGCTAGGCCTTTTCTCTGAGGACAGAATACCACCTTCTCCTCTCAACTACTTAGCCCCCAGACGCCTCATGAATTGCCTGATTGGGGTGGAAACTAATTTATAGTAATATCAGTGAGAATAATATAAAACTTCACTAAGACCAGGACTTTGCTTTATACATTGCTATGTATCTAATTTCTAGAATATTGTCTGGGAAATACTAGTCACTCCAAATTAATAAACAAACAAATAATCAATAAATGTTAAATGAACAAATGTATTGGTATTTTTTTCCAATGCAGATAATATATTTAATAGGAACTTTTAATATATTCACTCAAAGAACAGAGGTTATTAGAGAATTATGTCATAGGGTGGAAGTGGGGACAATGGGAGAAAACTGTAGGTTTATAAGGCTTTTCCGGAGCACCATAAATCATCCAACATAGGTTCTCCACCTGCTCTACATAATAGTAACACCATACATTATAATTATTCATTGTAAGTCAGGATCAAACCTGCACCTTATAGAATTTTCATGTGGCCACCAATCCAAACCCCTTTTTTAACATTCCATCTGGTCTCCTTTCCTAAGATTCATCTAGAGAAAGCAGGACAACCACAAGTCCAAATCTAACAGCCCAATTTTAATTATACTAGAAACAAGAACATTGTCTTATAAACGTGGTGTGGTAGGGGTCAGAAGTCAGAAGACGTGAACTTGGGGGCATTGTTTGCCACTTGACTAGAAAATTTAAAGCAAACAATTTTCTGTACTTCATTTTCATCAACACAACAGGCCTACTAATGTATTTCTAGACTCTACTGGGGAGGATTTTCAGTAGCTAAGAAATTACTGTACATAAAATGTGTTGAATATCTGGGAGTTGTACTGTTTTTGAAAAGTAGGCTTTTACTATCCTTGAAATGTTTCATTGGAAATAGAGGCACTCAAAACTTTAGAATTTCCAAATGTAGTTGAATGAATGCAATCATTGTTAATGTGATGATGGTGATATTGTTAGCACCAGGTGGCTTTGAGACCAAGAAAAACAAGTCCTCCTGCAATGAAGATTTAACCAAGCTGAAGCTGAAATAAGACCTAACAGGGGGAAAAAAAATGGGAAAAAAGTCTCTATATACCATGTTATCAATCTACCAAAGGAAAACACTATTCAAACAATCCCTCACAGAAGATGATAGGGAACAAGGTATAAAAACAGTGTCTTAACTTTCATACATGCTTATTTTCACTTCTCATGTCTGCCAGGCTTTCACATTCTATAAACCAGTGTTTGACTTTTGATGCTGATTTTAAGAAAGAATTTAAATGTCAAGTTTTATATCTACTTAGAGTATGATTCCTCACTTTAAATGTTATCGCATGTTAGAATGCTGATTTTCTTTGTAAAAGTAACCCAGTATAATATGTAAACATGAAAAACAAGCACACACAAGAGCATTGCTTCAGGCATTCTTCCTTTTGAGTTCTCTCTTTCTCTCTAAGGAGGAAGTTTGTGTTACTTCATCACTTTGCATAAAAATCAGCAGATTTCAGCAGTTAAAAAAAAAACAACAAAAAAACCCAAAACTATCCAGAGGCTCTGGAGGATGAGACAGGAGCATCACAAGTTTAATGACAGCCTCAGCAATTTAGCAAGGCCCTAAGCAATTTAGGGAGAACTCTAGAATAAAAAGCAAAAGGGACTGGGCAGGTAGCTCCATGTGGTAAGGTGCCCCTGGGTCCAACCCCAGTATCAAAAAATAAATAAATGCATACATAAACTAAGTAACTGCAAAGATAGAAACTGTCTTAAGGGAAAAAAATGTTTCTGGAGGGAATCTAAGATAACAAGTTATTTCTAAAATAGATCTTAACATGTTTGAACCAAACTTAATTCTAAAACACACACAAATTTTGGAAGGAACTTTCAAACTATTCTAAAAAATTTGCAATTGCAGGTTTTCCAAGGGGTTGTTGTTTTGTAATTCACATTGTGACTTTGTTCCATCAAATGCTAACAATAGACTCCAAAGTACAGGTCTCCTGTAAGGGAGGCTAACTATTCAATATATAGGTTCTTGGTTTTTCCTGCTGAAGATTATTTTGAGGATTACAATTCTTGACTAATATCTGTTGTTATTCCTACCTTGGGGTTTCCATGTAACAACTCCTTTAACTCAGTTTTTAAAAATAAGGTTTAATCCACATAAAACAAAATTCACTCATTTAAAGTGTATATTTAAGAGTTTTTTAACAAAGACATGTGGTCATAATATAGAAAATTTCTGTCACTCAATAACATTCTCCCATCTTCTTGCAGTCAAACCCCTGTTTCCCATTAGACCCCATGACAATCATTGATATCTGTTTTATTTCTATATTGTGCTCTTATATATATATACACAAATATATATATATTTGTAAATGGACACAATAACTTTATTTTTTTATGTGGTACTGAGAATCAAACCCAGCGCCTCATTCATGCTAGGCAAGCACTCTACCACTGAGCCACAACTCCAGCCCCTATGTGTGCTCTTTCCAGCATGTAAAATAGATGGAACCATCCAATAGGTAGATTTTTATATTGACATCTTTCACTTTTGCATATTTTTAGAGATGTGCTTTATGATTTTTTCATAGTTGTAGTTGTCAGCAGTTGGTTGCTTTTTATTGCTGAATAGCACTCTGTTTTGTGAAGGCATGTTGACTTGCTTATTCACCAACAAGGTGATGACCATTTTATTGTGTCTAGTTTTGACCACTATGAACAAAATTGTTATTTGAACATGGGTCTTTGTGAAGATATATTTTCCATTTCTCCTGGGCAAATACCTAAAAGCAGAACTAGAGTCATAGGGCTGTTCTCCAAAATGGCCACACCATTTCATATTTCTGCCAGCAGTGTATACAAATTCTAGTGACTCTATCCTTAACTGTTAAGTGGAAGGATTACAGTTAATTATTATATGCAATACCATATAAAGACTGGACGATGCATAGCAATTTGAGTTACATTAGCCTAACATTTTTGGAGATTATGAGTTTGTGTAGCTCATTTCATTCTTTCTGTATCTCAGCAAGGAGGGCATACCTTATTCTCTTCATTTTTTAGATAAGAAAACTGAAGCTTAGCTTAGTTTCCCTATAAAACAAATGAAAAATTAGTAATGGTATCTAAGGCAATCTGATTCCAAAACCCACTGCAGTGAATAGGAAACAATTGGTGGCTGCCTATAAAAAATATTTTTAATAATACAAAGATACAGATATTCTCTTTCACTCTTTTTTCTCCTGATCTTTGGAAAATGAGAAGATAGTTTATACACTTAAAAGGCTGTGCTAACTTGCTATGCCCAGAGCCAGGGGTCTAGGAGATGATGTTCTTAAGGAAGCATACATCCTATTATAGGTTAATGAGATCAAAGTTGCAAGTCATGTTCCTTCTCCCATTCCTGTTCCATATATACCTTGAATCTGCATTAAGATATTGCACTGAAAGGCATAAAAATATACCCATAAGCACTTCGATGGACAAATTCTAATACTATAAAACTGTGTTCAGCAGAGTTTAAAATGCACTTGCCTAATTACCAGGCATAAGGCAGCCCTTGCATACAATAGGTATACTTGGGGCCCTGGCTAATTGTCCCTTGCCTCTGCTTTGCAGGACTGAATTAGCTTAGGCCTTCACTCTATTTATAGGTTTTATGAGTAAAATTAGATCCTCCTGAGTGTAAAAAGATTAAAAACATAAGGGGATATGATTGGTTATCATTTTGTAAGGTCACTGTTCCAGAATCTTTTATGCACCTCCAAGGCATCCCTGCTCTGACATCCGAATTCTCAGGTCCCTTCAATATTCTTTCCCCTCTTCTTCGCTAGGTTAGTTCTTTCCATCCCCACTGTACAATCTTCAATCTTTTCTCATCTCCATGAACAAAATTATTATCGCCTGTATAATATTACCAGTAATAATTATAAAATTCATGTTTAGCAGAATCATTATACGACAAGCAATTTGTTAGAGCATTAAAAATATGTCCTGTAAACTTCACAGGCTCCTTACATGGCTGGTCTCACTGCCCTTCCTCTACAGTGTGTAAACCTGAGTAGAAGAAATCCAGGTAGTATGCCCGAGATGGAACAGCTACCAAGTTAGGGTTCAAATTCAGGCAGTCTTATCCCAGTGTGTTCTCTCTTGATTAACTGTATTGTGCTAAAGAGCTCTGGATCTGATCTACATGGCTGTTGTACATACATGTGTCCCAGGAGTCAGGGCTTTTTGTCATTCTGCAAAGATGGGATGCCTCATGCTGTTCTTCACCTTAGAATGCTTCTTTAAATCTCTCCTTTCTGGAAATCCTTTAAGTTTTTTCTTCAAGGACAAATTCTAATGTCACCTCCTTTCGAATCATTCCCTTAACTCATGTAGAAGTTTTGATTTTTGTGTTCCTGTGGTCTCTGACATCTCTAGCTGGCACTCTCTGAGTTATTTTTATCAGAATCTGACGTTTCCTTATCAGTGGGGGTGGTGCATGCCTGTAGTCAGTGCCAGCATCTTGGGAAGCTGAGTGAGGCAGTAGGATCACCTGAGACCAGCCTGGGCAACACAGGAGACATTATCTCAGAAAAAAAAAAAAAAAACACAAGCAAACAACAACAGTCTCCTTCATTACACTATGAGATCCATGAAAGCCAAAATTTAATTTCCTTTATCTGGCCATATCATTCCAAATCAGCCAATTTATGCTATAAGACAAATAGCTCCTAAGTCTTAGTGGCTTAAATACCAAAGGTTTATTTCCCTCTTATGTTACAAGTTTATTTCAAGTAATCAGGGGGTCTGTTCCACATCACTGTCATTCAAGGAGCTACCACTAGTATCATTATGAATTAACAGGACAGATGGAGGGAAAGATGGCAAATGACCACTGGCTCTTACATGCTTATATTCTGAAATATCAATGTCACCTCTCTTCATATTTTCTGGGCTAAAGTAAGATGCATGACCATGCATAACATAAGAGAGTGGAGAAGAACAATGCTTTCAGGTTCCGAGAGGAAGGAAACCAGAGAATAACACAAATGAATAGCTTACTTGATATCCTCAGGGAGTAGTAAATACATGTGATGCATATCTGATGGATGCTAAATAAGTGAACTAAATGATGTGTGAAAAATACAAATTGTGATGACTTGCTAATAATATCAATTTCAGTTGATGTTTTATAAAACTATATTTGCAATAGTATCTTGAACATATTCACTTGTCTATCTTGAATATGTTCAATTACAATTCTTTGACAAATATTAATGAAAAGCTATTTGTGGAGATTATTGTGCTCACTACTAGTTAGGCTAAAATTACTTATAAAAATATATTGCCTATCTACTGAATAATATAGAATATTTATACAGACATATCTACTGTGAATATATATATAAAATACATTCTATATATAACATATATGTGTATGAATGTATATGCGCATCATGATTTTTTTCAATTAAGCCAAAATTGTAAGTATTTATGGTGTACAATGATGTTTGGATAAGTATATACATGTGGAATGGCTAAATCATGCTATTTAGCATATGCATTACCTCATACACTCATTATTTTAGTGATGAAAACACTTAAAATCTACTCTTAATGATTTTTCAGTACATGAAGATATTGTTATTAATTATACTACTAACGTTCCTGAAGTTATTCCATCTTATTGAAATTTTGTGTTCTGTAACCAGTATCTCCCTAATTCTTCCCTCTCCAGCCTCTGGAAATCACCATTTTACTCCCTGCTTCTATGAGTTTCCCTTTTTACTTTCCTTATGTGAGTGAAATCATGTGGCATTTGATTTTCCCTACTTGGCTTCTTTCAATCACTGAAAGGTATTCCAGTTTAAAATGACAGAATTCCTATCTTTTTTTAAGGCTGAATAGTATTTCATTCTATATAAATATACTGTATTTTCTTTATCCATCTGCTGATGGTCACTTAGCTTGCTTCATTTCTTGGCAATTGTGAAGACTGATGCAATAGACATAGGAATGTGGCTATTTTATCTACTAATTTCATATCTTTTGGAATATATGCCCCATAGTTGTACTGGAGAATCATATGTGTTTAAATTTAATATTTTGAGGACACTTCATAATGACTGACGTTTCCATGAACACTGTTTAGGGGTTTCCTATTCTTCACGTCCTTGCCAACCTTTATTGTTGTTGTTGTTCTCTTTCATCTTTTTGATAATAGCCATTCTAACAGGTATGAGGTGGATGTATCATTATGGTTTTAATTTGCATTTCTCTGATGATTAGGGATGTTGAGTGGTTTCTTCATATGCCTGCTGACCATCTGTATGTAGTTTAAAAAGTGGTTATTTAGATTCTCGCCCATTTTTAAATTAGGTTGTTTTCTTGCTTTTGAGTCTGATATATATATATATCAGATAATATGGTTTGCAAATATTTACTCCCATACCATAGATTGTCCCTTTACTTTGTTAATTTTTTCCTTAGCTGTGCAAAAGCTTTATAGTGTGGTGTAATCGCATTTACCTAGTTTAAAGTTGCTTGTGTATTTGGGATCAAATCCAAAAAAGAACTTTGTCCAGACCCACACCATGAAGCTTCCCCACTGTTTTCTTCTAGTAGTTTTGTAGTTTAATGTCCTAAAGGTAAAAATATTTAATCCATTTTGAGTTTGCTTTTGTACCTGGTGTGAGGTGAGAATATAATTTCCTTATTCTGCATATGCATATTCAATTTTCCCAGCACTATTTATTGAAACTATAGTTTCTTCTTCATTTGGTGGTCATAGTATCTTTGTCAAAGGTTAACTAACTATAAATTATACATCTATTTCTTCTCCTAGCCCTTTATTCTGTTTTGTTGGTTTATATGTTTGTTTCTATACCAGTGTCATGTTGGTTTTGACTATTATAGATTTGTAGTACATTTTCAGATCAAATAGTGTGATGTCTTTGGTTTTGTATATTTTGCTCAAGATTGCCTTGGCTATTTAGGGTCCTTTGTTATTCCACACGAATTTTAGAATTTTTTTTTTTAATTTTTGAAAATATCATTGGAATTTTGACAGAGCTTTCATCAAATGTGTAGATCTCTTTTTATAGTACAGACAATATTAACTGAACAATATTAATTCTTCCAATCATGAACACAGGATAACTTTCTACTGACTTGTGTCTTCTTCAATTTATTCCATTTTGTGTATAGATCTTTAATCTCCTTGGTTCAATTTATTCATAAGTTACTTTATTTGTTTGTAATTATTTTTAAAAGGTTTGTTTTCTTGATTTGTTTTCTGGGTAATATGTTATTAGAGTATAGATATCTACTGATTTGTATGTTAATTTATATCATACAACTTCTATAAATTTCTTAATTTTTTCTAACATTTTTGTGTGTGGCAGGGTACTGGGTATTGAATCCAGGGGTACTTTAGCACTGTACTCCTTCTTTCCTTCCTTCCTTCCTTCCTTCCTTCCTTCCTTCCTTCCTTCCTTCCTTCCTTCCTCCCTCCCTCCCTCCCTCCCTTCCTTCCTTTTCCTTTGTGATGCTGGGGATTGAGCCCAGGGCCTTGTGTATGTGACGCAAGCACGCTACCAATTGAACTATACCCCCAGCTCCCATCCCCATCTTTCATTTTGTGACAAGGTCTCGATAAGCTGCTGAGGCAAGCCTCAAACTTGCAATCCTCTTGCCTCAGCCTCCTGAGTGGTTGGTATTACAGGTGTGTACCACTGTGCCTGGGTAGTTCTAACAATTTTTCAATGGAGTCTTTAGATTTTCTATATATAAAGTCATATCATCTACAAATAGATGACTTGACTTCTTCCTTTCCAATTTAGATGCCTTTTATTTCTTCCTCTTGCTAGGGCGTCCAGTATTAGGTAAAATAATAGTGGTGAGTGAACATCCTTATTTTTTCTAATGTTAGAAAAAAGGCTTTCAACTTTTCACCACCGGTATAACATTAATTATGGGCTTTATTGTGTTGAGGTGCATTCCTTCAATAGTTTTTATCATGAAAGAACATTAAATTTGGTCTGATGTCTTTTCTGTACTACTGAGGTGATCATATGTTTTTTGTCCTTCATTTGTGGTGTGTGAATAATTTATTTGCATATATTGATCCAAATGTGACAGCGCATTGTGAGATTCTACTTGATCATAATAAATCATCTCTTAATGTGCTGTTCCATTGGATTTTTTTAATATTTCATCAAGGATATAAGCTTTTATGTTCTTCAGGTATACTGGCCTGTATTTTTCTTATAGTGCCCTTGACTGGCTTTGGTAGCAGAGTAATTCTGGCCTCCTACAATGAATCTGGCCATTTCTCTACCTTCAGGTCTTTTTCAAAGAGTCTGAGAAGGCTTCATATTAGTTCTTTAATATTGGTAGAATTTAGCAATGATCAGATCTTGGGCTTTCCTTTGATGGTAGGGTTTTAAATTACTGATTCAATTTCCTTACTTGCTATTGGTCTGTTCAAATTTTCTATTTCTTTATGATTTAGACTTGGTAGGTTATAAATGTCCAGGAATTTATCAGTTTCTTCTAGATTATCCAATTTTTTGAAATACGATGTTCATAACAGTTTTATGAGCCTTTGTGTTTTAGTGATATTGTCTGTAAGATCTATTTTATTTATGATTTTATTGGTTCAATTTATTCATAAGTTACTTTATTTGTTTGTAATTATTTTTAAAAGGTTTGTTTGAGTCTACAGTCCTTTTTTCTTAGTCCAGCTAAAGGTTTGTGAATTTGTTTCTTTTCATAAAACCAACCTAGTTCTGTTGGTCTTTTCTATTCATTTCTCTTTTCTCTATTTCATTTATTTATTCTCTGGTTTTTTTTAATTGTTTCCTTCTACAATCTTTGGTTTTAGTTTGTTCTTCTAGTAGTGTGTTTTTTTTTTAATAAATGACTATCCCTTTATTCAGTCAACAAATTATTGAAGCACTATCATGTGGTAACATGATTCTAAGAGCTAGAGATGGAACACAAAAGTAAAATCAATGAGGTCCTTGTTCTCTTGGAGAATGAAGGAATAGAAGATATGCACAAAATGCATAAATGAATAAAATAAGTTTAGGTAATAAGTGCTAAAAAAATATAATCAAACAGGTTTTTGTGAATGATTGGCCAGTGGGATACAAGTGTTGTGTTGGACATCTTTTGTTTGCCCATGAGCCCAGTCTCTACACTGATCTATACTGCTCTGTGGCCTAAAAGACCTAGCTATTCACACTACATCACTGAGATCACTTTCTCTTGGGTCAGGTTTGTATTGTCAATGGAAGGCATCCAAGAGCTGGAAGGCAGATAATGACTGTGAATGAGCTATTAATCTCCACAGCACCCTCCCTGTCAGATAGTTGTCCTATGTCCTACCAATGCTGTGCCCCTCCACTGAATGTTAAAAACCCTCTACTGTTACTGGCTATGAGTTATTTCACTGTATTTTGCTGCTTATCCTAAACACGCCCACATCTCTGTAGTCAGTCTCTTTACTAAACTCTTTGCAAATTCTCCATTTTATCCTTCTACCTCTTCCCTACTAGAACCCTTAGTAAAATAAGAAAAATTTAGGTAGAAGTCTTACAATTTGTACATCCTAGCCTCAAGCATATAAAGAAAACATGTTAGATTTTTCTGTATAAGACCAAATATTCTGCAGGAACTCTCTTTTGAAGGTCAACATCCAGGTAAGTCACTAGAAGTCACGGGGTAACACTGGAAGACCTTCATTTATATTCTGAGGACCTGAATTCCAGCTCAAACATTGTAATGCTTTTGCTTACTTTCTTTAGGCTAAATAGCTTTCATGATTTCTATATAGATTAAGTGGGATAAAGACCATATATGTTCAAGATAGTGTTTATTGCTATCTTACTAAACCTTTAGCCTGTTTTTCAGAGAAATTTCTCAGCCTCATTGCCTGTCATTTTCTATCACTTGAAGCCCTTCACACTAGTCTCCCTAACACCTACCTCAGATCAACTCTCACTATTCTACTCCATCCTTCCTGGGAAGGCTTCCCAGTTCAGTTGTAGTTATCCTCCATACCCTACACTGTGGCCAGGTGGGAGGCTAATATCCCAAGAGGAAAGAGTACCTCCTCTTATCTGTGCTTCTGTGCTTATACGTATGTTTCCTAACAACTTTTATTTTTGAAAATATGTATGCAGCATTCACTTACAGTTATCGGAGAATACAGAATCGCACATACATATATAACCTATTTTTAAATATTAAATATCTCATTAAGTAAACCTTTTGTAGTGAGAAAATACAAATATGAGAATAACCCTTGATGTCTCCCAAATTTACATTAATTCTAAGATACTATCAAATAATAGAAAATGCTTAAAGCGTTGATGAGCAACATTTATTTTATGCATTGTATTTAATAAAGGCATGATATTCCAAAAATTAAGAAAAACTGGCTAGTTAAAATGCTGTTTAATGAATTTGCTTTCCTATATTATACATTAAAACTTTCAACTAAATAATCTATTCTCATGTATTGAGTACTGTAACATAAGTTTATCAGTTTATAACCTCCTATCACTTAATAGGATTAGGCCATTGAAAACCTTGGCAATTTTTCATGTGAGGACTGCAGGTCCAAGGATGGATCACAACTTTGGTGTTCAAGTACCCCATCAGAAAGCTGATATGCTCAAACAATTTGGGAGCAAAATAACCATGGCAGCTACAATTTTGACATTTATAATAATTAGCCACTGCTTTTGAGAAGGAAAATTACTTATTGCCTATGTTATATGGTATATGCTGAACAAAGTTTAACGGCCCTTAAATAATCAACTTACATTATGCTTATACCCACATTAAGAGCCAGTCCATTGATGTGCACAGAATTGCTGCACAATTAGAATTACTAATTATTAAAGCATTAATAATTTTGAGCACAGGTAAAATTCAACATATTAAAGGGAAAAGCTTTCTTTCTCTAAGGGTGACTTGTCATTCTTGTAAAATAATATTTTTTTCATAGAAATTCTAATTCCTTCAAGAGTGCTGAGTCTGTGGGCAAAAAAAATTGGGGCATGATCCAATGGGAAAGAGATAAAGCTATCCCTTCTATATAACCTTAAATATAACACAAACCAGCATTGCTCCTAAAGGAATTTTGTTCAGTTTGGTCACAAATATCATAGGTTTCAAATAGCTAAGCACAGACAGAATGTATTATAACCAAATTCAAAATCTATAGTTAATGTTTAAAGACAAATGTTCATAAATCAATGTAGAAATGAAAATTATTTACAACCCAATAATAGGTACTTTTTTTCTTTTATCAAAGAATATGTCAGTAAAATTTTAGAAATGTTTACAGTCTCTGGAAACATGTATAAGTAACCTTGATAGTATCTTGATTTTTCCAGTTACTTATATTTATTTATTGACTCACCTCTGATCTTAATACACACGCCTTTCCTTTTTAGTATACATTTTCTCCTTTTAATGAAAAAGTCTTTAAATACCTATGGTTAGTTGTAGTGTTTACATAATATAGTGTTTACATTTACATTTAATATTTGTGTATTCTTATTTGACAGCAATGTTCTAAATGAGTGCAAGTATATTTAGATGAACTATCAATGAATAACAATCTTCAAAGATTCAGAAAAACAATAAGAGCATCTAATTTTACAAGCATCTAATTTTTATATCTAGTATTCCATTTATATCCTTGATTTCAAGATTTTTGGTCACTTTTATTGTTTGGCGTCCCCTTACAAATCATCAGGTAATTTCTGCTAATGCAGCAACAGACTAAAAAAACCCTCATGATTTCTTAAAAAATTCCCTTTACAGGCCTGTTGCTTGACAATAACTAAAATACATGCTATATACAAAACTATGTTGCAGAAAATAACAAAGATTTTTCAAGTTTAAATACTTTGAAGACCAAATAAAAAATTCCAACCACCAGGATAACATGTACAATGTATGGTAAAAACAATATTTGACTAAATTTGGAGTGGATTAATTTAGGCTTCATTTAAAACCTCCTTATGGAGTCTAGACAAGGGAAGACTAGGTGACATACTCCTGTAATCCCAGTGGCTCAGGAGGCTGAGGTAGGAGGATCTTGATTTCATAGCCAGCCTCAGCAAAAGGGAGGCATTAAAGCAACTCAATGAGACCCTGTCTCTAAATAAAATACAAAATGGAGCTGGGGATGTTGGTCAGTGGCTGAATGCCCCAGAGTTCAATCCCAGGTACTCCCCCCACCAAAAAAAAAAAGAAAGAAAGAAAAGAAAAAGGAAGACTTAAAAGTTTATTTTTAATCCTCACATTAATAAGAGAGTAATAAACACAAAATCAGTTGCCTCCTCTGACTCCACTTTGAGCAAATGTAGTTACCAGTGCTGGCCTTCCACACAGACACAGTAAAAGACTGCCCTTCTTTGAGTAAGGCCCTGGCAAGGAATGCCACAAAGTTCTGCACTCTCAGTCTGTACCCTGGCAGCAGGGTGGAGCATACCTCAATTCCTGGGAATTCCAAGCATAGTCTTAGAAAGCCCTAATGAAAAGGAAACTTGACAAATCAGTATCCACATATAAATCAACCAAGAATACATTTTTTCCCCCAAAGGTAAATTGTCAACAG
Organism: Marmota monax; assembly: GCF_021218885.2. Lineage (NCBI taxonomy): Eukaryota > Metazoa > Chordata > Mammalia > Rodentia > Sciuridae > Marmota > Marmota monax. The sequence continues at coordinate 4,990,613 of NW_026692434.1, read as the reverse complement.
GAAGAAAGGATAGTCTTATGAATGCGGAATCATGTTTAAAAGGTTTGGAAGTGACCATGAATCTCCTGCTTGGTCTGGAGTCGGGTGGGGAAGGCTCTTCCTGATCAGAGGTCCTGGGCTTGCCTAAGACTGGGGTAGCATGGGGTCAAAAAATATAATGGGATATCCAACAAGGATCAAGCATACAGTTCAACCCAAGTTTCAGTCAGCAGAAGCTGAGCAGAGGAGGAGTAATTAGGTATGTGATAAATAAAGTCAAAGTGTTCACAATATGAAGCAAAAGGCTCAAAATCATGGGCAGAAAATACCTTCAGGCAAGAAATCAAAGGGATGACTTCTATATAGTGAGAAACAGAAAAAAGGATGAAGTTCAGAAGAGTTTCTAAAGGTTGGACAGGGACCTGAAAATCAGACCAAAGCAAAAATAAAATTCAAGTTAGTCTTTATTTCCAGTCTGAGGATATCACCTTTAATTTAGAAGTCTGTGACACATAACTACACAAATGTTCTGTAATAAAACGAGTAGATAATATTTAGGAATGTTTCTAGGCAAACTTTGGTTTATGATATTCCGGCCATATAGATTCATAATAACTAACTAGAGTTTTATTTACTGGAAATCTACTAGGCACCATTTTGTGATCTTATCTAATGATTAAGTTCTGTTAGAAAGAATCAGAAAACACTTGAGGAAAAATGGGGAAAATGCACACTCCACAAACACACAAAGTTCTGTAAAATAATTGATTAAGATGTTTTTTCAAAGGATCGAGCTGGTGCCAGGTGCAGTGGCACATGCCCAGAATCCCAGCTACCCATGAGGTTGAAGCAGGATGATCATAAGTTCAAGTCCACTTAGTGAGACCCTGTCTCAAAATATTTAAATGAAAAAAAAAATGTTAAAGGGCTGGTGATATGGCTTAGTGGTAGAATGCTCAATATTACAAAAAGTCGTATCAATAAGTTATTATAAGTTTAATCAAATAAACAATCCTCAAATTATCAAATATTGATTGTTGCTATTTGCAAAACACCTTACTACATCTATCAGCAAAAGTAAAACACAAGAAATACAAATAAAATGTGAAAATATGTGCAATAATAATAAAAAATGTTTATAATATATTGCTATGAAAAAAAAATAAACTGCTGAAGGACTTGCTAAATTGCCAAGGCTGGCCTCCAACTTGCCATCCTCCTACCTTAGCCTCCCAAATTGCTAGGATTACAAGAACACACCATCACACCTACATGCTGGGCAAGCACTGTACCACTGAATTATATCTCCAGCTCAGCAATCACTTTGAATAGGCTTCCCTGCCTACTTACCTCAATTCTGTTCAATTTTTCATTGACATACCATACTAAATTAATGGGCAAGTTTACTCTGCTTTAAAAAGTGCTCTCTTTTTCCCACACCATGAGGTTGGATGGTTCAACAGACTCAAAGCTTGTCAAGCAACCCTTCTTTTCCCATCTTCCATCCACATAGCCAGACTGATGTAATAAGATCACATGGTTTAGATTTTTGCAGAAAGTTCAGATATTTTTCTGGACTCTGTGTACCAACCACCCTGTGTTTACCAGAATTCTGAACAAGGTATTAAAAATATTCATAGCTATTGTTAAGTGATATTTTCTTCATCTCTGGAGGGATGTGCTCATGGAAATGCTTTTGGAAAAAATAGGAAGGACTAAAATACAGATGAGATTGGAAGGGAGAATTCCAGAGTTCCAGTTACAATGTCATTCCATAAACCCAAACCACTGTAATCCCAATTAACAATGATAATTATAACTTGAGTGCTTATTAAGGAACAGACATTGTCTTACATGCAAATTGCCCCATTTAATGCCCAAAGCCACAGATGGTGATTACCATCATTTAGATAAGGCAATGAAGAATCAGAAAAGTTCATAACTCCTAAGTTGACAGTTAACTTCTTAGCAGAAAGGATAGTTAACCTCATGTGCAAGTAGGTCCACTTGCCATTATATGTTTATTTTAACTGAGTTTGTCTTGGTTGGCCAAATTATAGTTAGTATCATTAACCAATTCCTGTTGAACTTTGAAAAGTTATCTCCTCCATTAAGTGTAGGCTGGTAAGCTGAAGCAGAGAAGCCAAGAGTTACAGTGACTAATAGATAAACACCACTGTCTCCTGAGAAGAACAAAGGTGAGTTAGAGGTAGAGCCTCTTAGGCTCCTTCAGATGTCTAGAGGTCAGTGGCAGAAGTGGATAGTGCAAGAAAACCCACATGCCTGCCCCAACCAGGAGCCACTGGGCCACAGCATTGCTCAGCTCAGCATTAACAGAAAGAAAAAAGGGCTTAGGGGGCGACCACTAATTCTGTTGTACACACCATGTTTCCTCTTTAGCAAAGATGGGCCTTTGAAGGGTTTCTGTTCTGTGCCACTCTTATGAATTGGACATAGTACTCAGTAGAGGAACAGCCACAAGGAGACATCTTATTTCCCTAACCCAGAAACTATTCCAGAAATTGTCTAATCTACCAGATAATTCTCTAAACTCAGTTGTTTGTGAGCTGAATTCCAACTACAAAACCGGGGGCAAGTTCCATAGAGGAAGCTCTACTTTCTCAAGATAATTCTCATTGTTTTAAGTTACTATTTCCAAAGGGAAGAACTGAACTAAACAACCTTCTCTGTGTGGGTGTTTTATTGGCTTCCTTAATGGTTGCTTTTACTTCAGTTGGTATAGGTAGGCAGCTAGTTAATGAATCTACAGAACTCTTCTGCCTATAGTTTTCAGTTATCAGACCCTTATAACCATTTCTCACAATGGTCTTTCCTTCAAACCTGGAAGGAAAGAGACAAAGCATACTATCACTGTGATTTCTCAGTATTTTCTTCCTCAAGTGTGTCCTGGGAAAGTTACCTGAACAGCCTCAGACATAAACAATTGTGATGAATTTTTCAATACTTGGTATATTCATTGTGATTCCTTGATGCTCACAATGAAGAATTACTTCAAGAAAGTTTGTATGTCCATAATATATAAGGGTTAAGGGCAGAATTCCTGAGAGGGAAACTTCAAAATTGTGTTCACAGTTACAATCCATTTTAACTTCTGAAATCAGTGCTTTGGCAGGACAGAACAGTGTCCTGCCAGTCCCTGCAGCCCCGATTAACAGCTTGTTCACATTTTTAAGGGTAGATCAGGCAAAAGAAGAAAACAATAAACTGAGAGTAAGGATAAACTAAATGGGCTAACAGGGAAACACACCTGCTATAACAAGTTCTCTTATCTCCAGCAAGAGCTATTTTGTACCTTCAGTTTGCCCGCTACTATACCCAAATCAAAGCATACTTTACTATGAAAACCTTATGCTTTTTAAAATGATTTCTCCAGATATTAATTATGTAATTGTGCATTTTTTATCAAAATAAAGGCAGTGCATATGTGAACTAGACAGTACCAGACTAATAATCCATACCAACTTAAATCAGGTATGATTGTACTCTTGACATATTATTAATTGGTATATAAAATATTTTTTTCTGGTTTGCAGAATGAAATATGGAATTGGTGAAATGAAATTAATTTGACTAATAAATTCATGTGGCTTGGTAAAAAATTCATTCCTCATCTTTGTTTCCATCCGAAACTTTTCAGTATAACAACAAACTGAGTTTTTATACAAGAAGTGAGATACAAAGGTTAATTCTTTGGTTAATATCTCATTTTACTTAGAACTGAAAGAAAACCTCTGAGAAAACCAACCCATCTGGCTATTTTTTTAAACTTCTTCTTCTATATATACTATTCTTTATCTTCTTTATTTAGTCTTTTTATTCAATATGCCTTCTTTATCATTGGAAACAATGTTTAAAATAGTTCAACTTTTATAGAATTTATATTCTGAGTTATATCTCATACCTTTAGTAAGACAAACAGACAGACACACACACACATACACACACACACGCACACGGCCCATTAATTCTAGAAGTAAAGGCATTTTTTTCCCCACAATTACAATTCAGGGACATTATGAAAAAGCATAATAATGGCAGAGCTTTTTGAATCCTACTTCTGATATCCACTTTTCCTCTCAAGTGACTAATCTATAAACCTTATTACTGCTACCAATGCCCACCCACAATTAGTGTGATTAGTGAACTACTGTATTTATCTGAAAAGAGAAACATATGGTAATGAAAAGGTAATTATTAAGTCAAAAATATTGAGGAGTGCTAACATTACAACCTAAAAACAAACACATATCAGCACTAGATGTTTTTTTAAGTGGCAAGTAGGATAAACAGCTAGGGAAAGTGACAGAGTACAGTAAGGTATTTTTAGGTAGATAATTGTAATACTTGAAAGCTGACAAACTGTGATTCATCACAACCTATACTCAGTGTTAATATGTTCCATTTTCATCTCTGGCTTTTATGTTAGACACGAATAGTTTTCAAACCACTCTGACTATAAACTTGAAAACAAAGACAATCGTTATGTGATTTAAATGATTTGCTGAAGCAAATAACAGAGGTAACACTGGGTAAAGTTGACGCAAAACTGCTCTAGAAAACTCTTGGAATTTGATTTTAACTATCTGGATTAAGCACACACTGGTGCTCACTCTTTTACTCCCACATCCCAGATCTCCTGCATAGTCAAGAGAGAACTTAAAACTACTTGTCATGGGAACCTGAGGAGGTGGGAGAGTTCTCCAGGCACAAATTCAAGTGTATTTTTACTTGCAGTCATTAAAGGTATGAATTTCCCTTAAAAGTACAGGAACGTCCACAAAGCAAGAGATTCTTGAGTTGGACTTCTGTTTTGTAGATTTTGTTTCTTTTATAAAATCATTAAATAATTAATAGATATATTAAAATTTTCTTTAAATTTGAAATTGTTTCTAATTATTAGTAATCTGACTGTATTGGAATGGAAATACGATTGGAAAAGAGGCTTATGGAATATTCTGGTGCTTGATTCACATTGTTTTTTAATCTGATATTGTTTGAGGCAGAGCTGAAAGACATCCTTTTGGGGAAGTGGAGTAGCTCATAACTCCCACCCCACCATCAACTCTCCAATCACCTCTTTTCCCTGCCACTGTCATATTTTAATAATTTTTTAGTGAATTTGGTTCTAAAATTTGGTTCTAAAATCTTGGTATTTGGTTCTAAAATCTTCAGAGAGAAAACATTTATCAACCAAAAACATCCATTTCATGAAATAAGTATGGTCATATACAGAGATGTATGTTTCTCCACACTAACTGCTTTGTCAGGAAATTGCAAGTATGTGCCCAGCACCATGGTTGGCTCTACCCTCTTCTTCAGTCTCCCATTCACCTCCCCACTATTCTATTCTTTGTAAGTATCTGAAACAGTGGCGATCTGCCTGTCACAGTAGGAAATGCATGTTCCCCAAGGGCAGAAAATATTGTCCATTTGGTCATCATTGGAGGCTCCAAAGTCTAAAACAGTGCCTAGCACAAAGGTATGTGCTTGATAAATAGTTGTTAAAAAAAAAAAGGAATAAGAGCCCCCCAAAGAATCATATTTTCCCTTCCTCTTTTTAATGACATCATTCAAACATATCACTTTTATGGAGTTTTTCCCCCCAATTTACAAAATAGTTCTTAATCTCACTCCATAAAATTTTATTCTGGGATCTTCCCATTTATGAATGATAAAAAAAAATCCACAACATTTTGTAGAACATTTGAATGTCAAGTTATGTATCCTAGAATGACACCCACGAGTCCTGATGAAGTCGTGATTTTTATAAGATGACAGATGATCTAACTTGTCTGTGAATGACTATTCTTAAGTTCCTTTGTACATGGTAGAGCCTGCTCATTGCAAAATAAAGTCATGTTTCTTTGGTCAACTCTTAAGATCTTCCTGTCAGATGTTTTTTTTTTTTTTTTTTCTGCTCTCCTTTTCATATTTCATAAGCATATGCAAATTAAAGTTTTGACATAAATGCTTAGTATATGACATTAAGCAAGTATTTCTCCTGAGGTCTTACATTACCATTTTAAATGCAAGCATAGTAACCTTTTCATGAACTTATTCAGGGATTCCGATTTTTGAAATGTAAGGAATTAAGTTCCTTAGGGTTAATGTATTTGAGTCTGGTATTTAGAACAGGAGATACACATGAATATATGAAACTATGATTATAAACATCTAGTCCAAGAGTCACAAATATTAGTTTTGACAGTAAGTAATTTAATTATGGAGGGATTTATTTCTATTTTTAGTAGCTTCACATAAAAAGGGTCATATGTGGCTAATATTTGTTTTATATATTCAGTAGATGCTGGTCTTTCTGCTTACACAGCTTCTGCTTTTAATCCATTCTGACTTTTCTAATCTTGACCTTTTACCTTAATATAATCTAAATACTTATACCAGATATATTTAAATTTGGTCAATGTTAACAGTACTTCCATTTGTAAATCTTTAGGCAAGCTTTAAAGTGTAGCAAGAAGACAATTTTGATTTTCATGAAGAAAAAGGAATTGCAACTTTGCCAAAGAAAAAGATCACGGAGAACAAATGCATGGACCTGATTCACTAAAAAAATTATTAAAATATGACAGTAATGATCAGTAGACAGGAACTCAATGGAGTCTGGATACTTATCAGCTCATAGATATCTAGAAAAATACCTTTGGAACCTTAGTTTTTAATCTATAAATTGGAAATGGACTAATTTCTGTGATCATTTCACCAGCAATAAAATGGTATTTTATGAAAGGTTCAGACTTTCTAAAATCTGGGGGACTATCATTTCAAAATGATATCAATTTTCATTGGGTTTTACATTTTATTATAAAATCTTATTTGTTAATTATAAGGTTTTGTTAATTTGTGAAATGCTCTAAAATAAATTAGGGTGAAAGTCATGAACTATATCTCTAAATGGTAATAAGAGTTTTTCTTAATGGTCATCACTTAGCATTAGTAAAATGCTAATCCCCCATGTTCTCCTGGTAGACACAAAGTGAGAAAATATTATTAGAAATGCAAAAGCTAAAAAGTAATGAAATATATACATACATACAAACACATTTCAATAAGCTATCTGATTTGTTTTCTCTTAGTAAGATTATTTTAACAAACCAGTATCACTACTAAATTCTGTTTTAGTGGCCACTGAAACCACACATACTGGATCCCTTTGTTTTTGACAGGAGATATTCTGGTGAGACTTACGTAGAATATTGATAATAATTTTGAAAACGATAACAAGAGAACAACTGAAGAAATTCAATGAAAATAATAAACTGGAGAATAATAATTTAAACGCACGAAAGTGGCCTTATTTTTGTGAAGGATGAACCATCATTTATAAAATGACCTTATACAAATACACTCATTTCATCATTAAATTTCCTCTAACGACAAATACAAAACATTTTCAGAAGTGTGGATCTAAATGTATGAGAAACAAGTACAGAAAACAAATTATTTATTGAAAATAATTATGATTATAAACGTGAGAAAATAAATAAAACTTTTCTTTTTCACACATCCAACATATTCATGTTTCACAACTTTATTTTCATACACTTCAGACTTTACTATTTCTGAAATTACATGGTGATATCAAATCTATCTTAAATGAGCAGTGGTTATTATTACATGCATAATGACATTGACCATTAAACTATGACTCATTATTTTCTCAAAAATAAAAATAAAGTTTGCAAATGTAGACTGAAATATTTCATTACTTCTTTGACAACTGGAATTGATGTAGCAAAATTTTATAGAGTACCAGAGTATATTAGAATCATTCTTATTCTTTCTCATGCCATCCCAGTCCTGTTAATTTAAATTTTATATGTTAAAAATGATAACTTTCATATCCTTCCGTGTCTCAATTGAACTTTTGGAAACTTTTTTATAATTTAAGATTTTTGAAAAAATCCCTCACTAGTGCTGAACTGACCCAGATCTTTTAGATGCTTTCTTCATCCCATTCCAAATCTTCTCCCATCTGATTAAAATGGATTATGGGAACCAAGTCTCTTTCCTGTGTATTTATAAGATTGACTTTTCAGGAAATTATATAATGGTTTTCTGCCTTATCAAAAAATATACCCACTCCTTGTTAAATAAAATGCTTTTTCTCTCCCTAATAAGCTTATTACTATTTTCTAACATATTCCGCATTTGTATATGGTGCAAAGTAACCTTTCCCTAAATCCATTTGTCTCTTTAAAATCCATATTTGAAGTGAAATACAATTTGATATTTCTCAATATAAAATCTACTTTGTTCTTGTTCTGTGTACACAAATTTTAAGGGGGTGGGGGAGAAACAAAAGAAATCTGCTCCTTTGCTGTCACCTTCATTCCCTGATTACCTTTTGTCCCACTTTTAAGTACCAAAGTGCTAGTTATTAATTTATGGAGCCAATGTTGATTGACTGTGTCAGCACTGCACCTGACTTTAAGGATGCAGAATGACTCAAAGCAGCCTGAAGCCCTGCTCTCATGGAGAGTAGCCGTTACAGAGGGGGTGGGCGGGGGGAAGTACAATTCAAAGAGTGGTACATATAAAAAGAAAATATAAAGTGCAACCCAGAAAAGTGCTTTGAAGGAGAAGTACCACAAGCTGTCATAGCAGATAACAGGACCAGCTCTGTGCTCAAGATGCTACAGTTTCTACCTCTAACTTCCACTAACCAAATTATTCTGAAAATCAAGACTTGAAGTTCCTTTACAAAAATTTAGCATTATACGGACATGTTTTTCACACATATCAAATCCTTGATGACATATTAACTTATTAGAATTTTTCTACTGGAATTTATTTCATTCTTTCTTGCTTCTTCTCTATTTTCCTCCAGGAAAAACCTCATTCAAAGCAAGCTACTCTTTGAATCAATGGTTTTCAATATTGGCTGTACATTGAAATCATCTACAAAGCTTTATCAACCCCGGGTCCCACCTCTAAAGATTCTGACTTAATAGGTGCAGCCTGGGAATAGAAAGTAAAAGCCAAGATTGAAAAGCACTAGTAGTTTCTAGAAACAAGTAATTTGTAGAACAAGTAGTTTCTAGAAACTTTAAGACCTGATGTATACTTAAGACAAAAAATGCATATTTACAGGCTTATACTACACGTGGAAAATAAAATGCAGTTATAATGTTGTTCAAGAGTGAGTTTTGAGTTTATATGTTTTCCCTAATTTTCTATAACTCAGAAATCCATATTAATTTTAATATACCTTCCATAATCAGATAAAACTGGAGGAAAATCAATTCAAATTTAATCACTGTAGAGAATATATGGAAAACAATGTCCTTTGAGCCTTACTTCATATAAGGAAAAGGAGAAACTATCAACAGAGGTTTGGTTAACTAAACATTGTTACATGCATACATTGAGATAGCATTACAAAATAATGCCATTATACATATTCTGAATGAAAGATTATCAGGATATACTGTAAAATGTAAAAAGGTCACACTTCAGAACAATTTGAATGGAATGATTTTTTCTGTTGTAATTAGATGTATATACAAAATGTATATATAAATACCTCTAAATTTGTTTATTATGTTATATACACAAAGAATGTCTGAAATCATTACAGAATGCAGAATGTGGTTGGGGTTGAGGAAGGGCTTCATTTTTCACTTATATGCTTCCATATATTCTTAGTTGTTTAAAAGACTGATCATGCATTCTTTTACTTAAAAATTTAGAACTTTGAAGAGCATACTAACTTTCTAGTTTATAAAGAATAAGAAGAATCTTCTGTGACTTCAAGTATGAAATGAAATAATAATAGAATTTGTAAAAAAAAAAAAAAAAACTATAGTTTTAGAAATATAATTTTCCACCTGGCAATTTATAAACGAATTCTGTTTACATGCTCTATGGTTTGGACATGATGTACACCCTCCCAAAAGCTCATATTAGACAAAGCAGAAATGTTCAGAAGTGAAATGATTAGATTATAAGAGTGATAAACTACATCAGTGGACTAATCCATTTAATGGATTAATAATTTGAAAGAATTACTGGGTAATAACTGTATGCAGGTGGGGTGTGGCTATAGAAAGTAAGTCACTAGGGGTATACCCTTTATATTTTGTCCCTGGTTTTCTTTCTTCTGTCTCATATCTCTCTCTCTCTCTCTCTCTCTCTCTCTCTCTCTCTCTCTCTCTCGTCCCCTTCCTCTCTCTCCCCACTCCTTCCCAACTATTCTTCTTCTCTGCTGCCATGAACCGAGCAGTTTCCATTGCCATACCCTTCAACCATGATGTTCTCCCTTATCTTCAGCCTAGATCAATAGAATTGACCAATCACAGACTGAATCTCTGAAACTGTTAGCCAAAAATAAGCTTTTCCTCCTCTGAGTTTTTCTTATTAGGTATTTTTGTTACAGTAATAAAAAGCTGACCAACATACTTAGCAATTTAATATTATTTTTCAAGTTTTTTAAGTTGGTCTCTAATTTTTAATCTCATATGTGAAGTTTTATGGTAGTGATGCCAATATATTCCTCCATTTTTAAAGGGATGATAAAATCCAAGACATAAGAGCTATTACTTGTTATAATGCCAGGATATTACAAAGTATAGATTCCTCTAGCAATTAGACAATATCCTTCAGTATCACTAAATAATATTTTTTTCTGATCAGATAATAAAAGGGGAAAAAAAACCCTACCAGATATTCACACACCCAAGTTTACAGTCACATACTGAATACTGAAAGCCCCAAAGAATTTCAATGAATTTTGTCTAATCAGTCAATTAATACCATCTGCTTTTATTCAGCCAAAACTAGTCTTTCAATTCTAATTCACTGTGACTCTTTATTCATCATAGGATACACTAATACATATTCAACATTGTTTGAGTTTATTATGTTATGCATTTAGCTGTAATAATTTTACAAGCCACTGCACAAAATTGTGCAGTAACAAGTAAGAAAATTGTGAATCAGTCATGTCTAAATACTCCAAATGTCTTCATCCTTCAGAGTAACTCTGTTAGAGGTGTGTGTGTGTGTGTGTGTGTGTGTGTGTGTGTATTGACAGAGCATGAATGAATATATATATATAAATATATATGTATATATATAGACACATACACACGTGTATATGTACATATATGCATATACATGTGTATATCTATATATGTGTCTGTATGTACATATACACATGTATACATACATGAAATAATGCTGTCAGTTTAAAATAAACTGCTGAAGGTAAGAACAGAGTTATACACAAGTATTGAGGAATATTCTTGACTTCTGTCCATTTACCTAGCTCAGAGTAAAAATGTATGAGGAAAATAAATTCCTAACTGCCATTTATTCATCTTTAAATTTCTTCTGCCTCCTTCCTCCATATCTGGTCAGTTCAGATAGTAATGGCAGTAACCTGGAATGATAATGTGCAGAGTGAAAAGAACATTGCTCTACAACTAAACAGACCTAGGGAATATCTTGATTTGTCCCATTGGACATTTGAACTATACTCAATTTTTAAATGAATGGATTTAATAACATCTACTTATTCTCATACCACCCACCAGCACAATGCCTAGGATCTGTGGTCATCTAGATGGTATTTCTTTAATATTATATCCTACTTTTGTAAAGTGATAAAATGAAATACATTTATCTAGTTAAAATTCAGATGATAACTTTATAGTATAGAAGTTATATGTATATATATATATATATATATATATATATATATAACTTATGATATCATCCTGATGGCTGATATTAATTTAAGTAGAACTGTTTAGACTACTGTTATATCTTGAATTCTATAAAAGACTAATGATTAATTTAGTTGAGTGACATCAATCATATCCTTGAAGTGACAGCTTTATTTGGTCTTTGATTCTGTTGATGAAATGAGTAAATAGTTTGGATCTGATTGCACAATGCTGAGCAGGGAATGATACAGACAAGACCAAATAAGTTTTATGTATGTGATTCATAATTGTGTTTTTAGTTGAATCCTTTCATTCTTGACAAATTTGTGTTGAAATGTGTGTTTATATTATTAATGTAAAACTGAGATGGAAGACATCTGCATAAATATGAAAAACTTCTGGAGTAGAAATATTCTTAAATTTTAAACATTAATTCATCAATTCATGTCTAAATTAACTGAATTAATTGGACACTACCAATTATCCACCTGATTAAATATAATCTGTGGTTTCTATTACAAAGCACCAGAAACATGAGCTTTAAAATCAGAAAGATAATATGTGTAAAGTAATATCATTGCTAACCAAAAGTTAATCAAAGTTATAATCACTCAGCCTAATGCTAATCCTTTGTTTTGAACTTTTTTTTTTTAAAAGTCCTAACTTTATTGTTGTTCTGACTAAATTCTTCAGTATTTCTTCAAATTGGATTACATGGCATTCTAGGAATTAATTTAAACAGCTGGCCCTTTGCACATTTGCTTCTTTCACAAATTTAGATCCAAGACATTATAGTTTATAATATCAAACAACACTGTGGTTAAATATTTCTTCCTGTCATTTTTATACACCACAAAAGCAAATATTACAACTTAATATAACAGCAGTTATCTATTAAAGCATTTTCTCAATTGCATCTATACTTAATTTTCAGCCCTTTAACAACCATTTGTTCCATTGAAATTCTCCCCACAATTCCCCAAACAAATGAGAAAAAAAAACAAAAAACAGCATTTAACTTATCATATGTCTGACCTTCTCCTGATGTCTTTTCTCAGGAACACTCTATAAAAGTTTCATTTCTCTCTTTTGCAAATAATAACAAAGCTTTGACATAGCTATCATCACACTGATTTCACTACATTTCAGCTAGAGAGGCAGGGCAAGCAGGGGTATGCTCAGGCACAGGTACATTTAATTGTACAAACTGACTAATCCAATTGTTAGAATAGGTGGTCATCCCAAAATAAAAGATGGAAGAGAAACCTCAAAAGTAAAATCATTAAACTTTGCAAATAATTCCCAATCAACCCATCATTATTATAAGAAAAATACTATAAATTCCGATTTTAATTATTTTAGTAATTCATATATAAAGATATGCCCTCAAGAACATTCATTAACTACCTGCTAGATAGCAGGCATTTCACCTGATGGGCACAGTCCCTGCCACTGAGGAGTCAGATTCTGTTACAGAGCATCAATGAAAAGGAGGAAAAGTAGCATCCTCAAATAAGAAGCAATGTGCTGTTGGTGAAGCAACACTCTTAAAGATTTCTAGATTTGTTTCCTATGTACAAAACAAATAGAGGAAGAGGGAAATACAGAGATGGTAACAAATCTTTACACTTTATTGACTTGTGATAAACGATCAGCTCACAAGTATTAAGTCCCTGAATTCCTTTTCAGGAACGAACCTAAGAATAAATCCCTGCAGATGATATTACCAAACTGTTTCCCAGGTCAGCAAGGCCTGTTTCCCCCAGAGGCAAAGACAGAAACTTGGCTTTCTTTATGATGAATGTTCTTTCAGCCCGTCCACCAAATGTTTTGTAGAAAGCTAAGAACATTGTGTTTTATAATCCTCATCACATCACAAGCTCTAACCTAGTTCTCAACAACCAAGTACTTACATGGTAGAATTTACCCAGAGGTAAAATAAAACGGTTTCAAGTATGAAATGTGCAAGTGCTTAATAGGACAAAACCACAAAACTACCAACAGTTTACCAAAAATGAGAGGAAAGAAAAGGATACAGAGGCAAGGAATGGCAAGTTAGGAAGGTCTTTCAAGGAGAATACATGCATATGATTGACTAATTACCAAAACTGAAGAGAAGTGTAGAGTCAGTCCCCCTTTCCTATGCAGAAAATGTATTGAAATATAATCGGGGTTGTATATCCTAAGACTGAACCCACCTCGGAGCAGTCAAACATGAGGCCAGAGAGAGAAGCATATGCCTCAGCTGCACGAATGTCCTGTTACCCAGGACTTCCAGAAGGATGGTTTTGCTTCTTGTTAATGTGTATTACACATGTTAATCATCATCTTCTATGCTAAAATATGTGCCAGGAAGAGAAAATAAGTACTTTGTTGTTAGAACAACTTACTTGTTGGTTTGTTTGTTTGAGGGCACCTATTTCTTTCTGATCTTGTTAGTAAGAAAAATTACAAATATGAATTAACTATTTTTATGAGGAGAGACCAAATATAAAATGACAGTTTACTTCATTGTGCAAAAAGGCTCATTTGGTGCTTTGGCTACAGATGTAAAAGTCAACTGGAGAAAGCAGATTACTTGAAAGGAAATTTTTCCACATTACTATTTAGGCCTCAGAATAATAATGCCTTATTTATAAGTAAACACTTATGAGATAATTATTAGTAAAATTTTTATAAATTAAAATGCACCTAAACAGGAATCAATAAGTTATTATTTAACTATTTGGTAGGAAATCATTTTATGTTACCTGTGCCATTGGATTTTGGGGGGTCATCCAAAAGATAAACTTATTTTAATTTTGAATTAATCTTAGTTTTACAGAAAAGTTAAAAAGATTATAAAGACATCCTCCATTATTCTTCATTTTGTCTTCCTTAATGATATATCTAACATCATGCACTATGCTAAGCAATGACCTCTGATGCATGGCAACTGAACTACAGACTTTATTCAGATTTCACTAGTTTTTCTATTAATGTCCTTTTATTATCCCAGGATCCAATTCAGGAAACCACATAGCATTTAATTCCAATTATTTTTAAACCATTATTTTTAATGTGAATTAAACTTTCCTTTAAGATGCATGTTTTAATATTATAAGCATTCATTATATTACACCATAATTTACTGATTCCTTTAGGGTTTATTGGAATGAGTTGTACTCTTCGAATCTTACACCAATTGGCCCCAGACAGCCATAAATCTGAGTACATTCTCATGTTTAAGATGTTTTTACTGTCTGTTTCCTCCTCTAGTGGTAAAATATTCTTGTTGTGTTGGTCAATAATCAGAATGAAGCTGTGGAGATGGGTGTCATTGATGCGAGTTTGCTAATGCCCATCAGTTGTGATTTCCTACAAAATCCAACAATACATGTCCAGTTCTTGTTCCCAACACCTCTTTGGATCTTTTGATACTGTTAAACAGCCCTTTCATTCTTTAAATATTTTTTTTTTCTCTTGGATTGAGTAACATTACAGTCCCCTAGTCTTGCTTTCTGGCTGGCTCTCACTAACCTTATCCTTAAGCCTTGGCCATTTTTCTTCAGTCTAACAGGAATGTGCCATGAGGTTCTACTATTGATGTTATTTATTTCTTTGTCACTCACCCTTGCATTGGCATCCTCTTTTTTTTTTTTTTTTGTGGTCGGGCAGGGAGCTGGGGGCGGGGGGGGGTAGTGGGGATTAAACACAGGGTCACTCAACCACTGAGCCACATATGCAGATATGTAGGCCTTTTTTTTTTTTTTTTTTTTTTTACATACAGGGTCTCATTGAGTTGCTTAGTACTTTGACATTGCTGAGGCTGGCTTTGAACTCGCAATCCTCCTGCCTCAGCCTACAGAGATGCCGGGATTACAAGCATGCTCCACTGTGCCCTGCTTCCTTGGCATTCTTAAACATTTTCTCCACTTCCACCATGAGAGATGCACCAATGACTACCAAGTGACAGTCTTAAACTTCAGATTGCCTGTTGGATTACTTTATTTGGATGCTAGCTAGGTAGCATCTCAAACTCAATATGCCTAAAGTGAGCTGATAATCTTCCCACCTATATTTTCTCCTTTTCCTTTTGTGTTCTCCATTTATATTTATACCATCATGGTTCTTCAGGTCAGCCAAGGTCAAAACCTTGTCACTTTCTTTATATTACTGTCCGTTTCCCTCAATATCACATCCAATCGGTGATCAAATTTTACTGACTGCTCTCTGATAAGTAGATGCTGATCCATAACGGGAAGCAGGGAGGCATGGGGAAAATGGAGGAACTGTGATTGGGAAAGGGGAGGGAGAGGAGAGGGAGGGGACATGGGGTGGGAAAATGGTGAAATGAGATGGACATCATTAACCTAGGTGCAGGTATGACTGTACATGTGGTACAATGCTATATCGTGTAACCAGACAAATGAAAATTTGTGCTGCAGTTGTATACAATGAATCAAAATGCTTTCTGTAGCCATATATACCTAATTAGAATAAATAAATTAATGAATATAAAAAAGAAAAATTTTTAAATAAAAAAAAATTACTGACTAAATCTCTATTAGATTTAATTAATTTATCCATATATATTTCTTCTCAATGCCACTGTCACTATCAGCACTAACCATAGTGGATGTTTAGAGCTTAAAACAATATAAATTATAGCCTGCCTGTGCTATTTTGATTCCTCCTAACTTTTGCCTTTTCCCTAGACATGTCCTTCTCTATCCATTGAAAACAAGGCCGTATCATTTCTCCTCTTGAAGCCCACATCTGATCATGTCATTTTTTTTTTTCTTGAAAACTATGGTGTGCCCTTACTCTGGCTCCACTGCTTGCTACCTAAGAATGAAAGACCTTTGCTTGGCATTAGAATCTTTCCATCTTGCATCACTCAAACTCTTCAGTCCCCTACTTTTCATCTCTTTTGCATGCTAGAAAACCAAATGGATTATTTCCCTGTAAATCCTCACTCCCAAGCTGACACCTTTCCCTGTGTGTGAAGTTCTTGTGGATCCCTCATCTGAAAGTAACTCCTGGGTTAAACCTCCTTTGCGTTTTAGCTATACCACAATTTTTCATGCATATACCTCCCTTTAAATTTTTTGTGTAAGCTTCTCACCTCCCACCAAAATGACTTTAAACTTTTTAAAATGACTATCTGATGCATCTTTTGATCTCCTGAGGTGTCTAGGATGTAGATGCTAAACTCTCTTTTCTCCCTAGGAAATCCCTAAAAATGTTAAAGCTCATGCCATAAATCTATATGTCCATGTGCCTCCTCGTGGTTTCTTGAAAACAAACACCCACCCCTGGAGATTTCTGCTTACTCTCTTCCTCTCCACCACTACACCTGTCACTGGTTTTAGCAATTTCAATGCACATATGGATGATTCACCTGACTTATGGGCTCTTAAACATTCAATATCTCTTTCCAGCAATGGAGTCTATGGCCACAGCTTAACCACCCATTGCCACAAACACCTGCTAGACTTTGCTACTACCAATTCTCACTTGTAAACATTTCCCGTTCTCAAAATCACTTTCTCTTCTGTTCACCCATTCCAGAAACCCCTTTCATAATTCTTCAGGTGAGAGGTTCCTACAATTAATTGATTATATCCCCTTATCCACTTAGATTTTATAGTCATGATTCACCATAATCATAGCACAACATATACCCTCAGTTATTTTGCCCTTTTAAAGTGTGTTCTTACTTACTTGGAAAAACTCCAACTCTGGTTAAATCCAACTTTTCACTCATTCCATGCCTATAATCAACCAGCTGAAGATGTTTAAGAAAACCACACACCCATGGTAACTAAATTTCAATTAAATTTATGATCTCAAACCTCAACAAATCTTCATTGCTGGCAAGAATTTGTATTCTTCTAGTCAATTCATTAACTAATTCTGAAACTATTATTTTATATTTAACCCTTTCTTATCTGACATCCTTCTCATTGCTCTCAGCTTATCATTTTATTTCTGAGGAGAAGGAACTGAAGGAGTTTTCATATCTTCCCATAACTTCCATCTTCTATACTCATTTAATATACCACTTCTGAGTTATGACACATGAACTGTCCTGACACATATCTATAATACACTCTCTTTCTGCTCAAGCTTACCTCTTGCTTATGCAAGTACATTAATACTAAACGTATCTCCTTCCTCTTGCACACCATCAAGATTTTTATTTTAAATTCTTCATAGGCCTTTATCAATAGTGCATACATCTGTATTTTCTTTTAAAAAATGAAAACCTTAAATCCACATCCTCTCTAAGACCCCATATTTCTGTCCTAATTTATATTAAAACTCTGGAAAAGTTCTGTGTCCCTGTAGTTTCCCATTCTCTCTTGAATCTCTCCAATTATTTTTGTTTTCACTATTCCAAGAAACATTATCTTGACAAAGGTACTAGGGACACCCACACTGTTTAATCCAATGAGTAAATTTCAGCCCTCAGCCTTATTCCACTCTTCACAAGCATGGTGAAGGATTTTTTTCACTCTTCACTTCTTAAATAGCGTTTCTTCACTTGACTTCTAGGACATAACACTTTCTCCATTTTCTTCTATCGCACTGGTCACCTCTTCTATGTCTTCCCCACTGGCTCTGTTTTCTCCTCTCTCCACTTAAAACTCAGCAATTCAACAGCTTGATCTTTAGCCCTTTTCTTTTCTCCACCTATCTTATTTTTGGTGATGCAATTCAAGCTCCATGATTTCTTAACATATTTCTAATCGGACCACATCACATTTTTATCTCTAGGGCTGAGGTATATGTAGCTCAGAGCTCAAGTGATTGCCTAGCACGTTGAATCTCCCAAAACCTGAACTCCCAATTTGAATATTCAACTACCTACTCAGTTTCTCCAACTGTATGTCCAATCATCGCCTCAAGGTTATCAAAATGAACAGTTGGTCCAACTGGACCTTCTCCCCAAGTATACACCATCACAAAATGACATGTCAATTATCTGGACACTCAGGCCCTATAGTAGAATATCTCTTTTGACTCATTTCTTTAATTCATACTAATCAAATCTATAGGAAAATCTTGCCATCTCTACCTTCATGATGTGCTTTTGCTCAATTTCTACACCTCAACCAGTCCTCATTACTGATGCACTTCAAGCTATAATCGCCCCTCGCCTGGATTCTGCAAGAGTGCCAGATGGCACTTCCATGCCTGACTCCTCATACTATAGTCATACAGAAGCCTCACTCTCCTGAGTCAGCCTCCACTGTATTTTTCTTATTTAGAATACAATCCACTGCTAAAAATTTTGTTCCACCAGGCCCTATAAGACCTTCTGACATTTTTCTCCAGGCTCTTATTCGGTCCTTTCTCTTGCTTACCGAATATCCAGCTTGTATACTTTCATGCTCCTCAAAACACATAAATGTCTGCTACCTCATGCCATTTTCCCTAACTGTTCACCCTGACTGGAATTCTCTTCAGTCAGATATTAGCATTATTTATTTCTCTAATTCATACAAGGTTCTGCTTAAATCATCCCCTCCTCATGGAGACTTTCCCAACCATCCTATATGAAATTGCTGCTCTATCATCTCTACTCTCCTACCCTGCTTCCCCTCCTGTTATATCCTTCTTTGATATTCTATGTGACTACTCAGTAATAACAACAAATGTTTATATAGCACTTATGTGCCAGACATTTCCTTAAGCTTATATATATATATATATATATATATATATATATATATATATATCCCTAAGAAGTTATTTTATTATTCTCACTTTACACATAGAAAAATTGAAGTGCAGAGAGGTTAAAAATTTGTCATGGTCACATAATGGGTAGCAGTATAACAATGTAAGTTTCTACTCAAACACTGGAATATAAATGCTTCCAACTCCAAAACTCCACCATACTATGTAGCTACTCTCAATAGAATGTGAGTCCATGAGGGTAGGAACTTTGGTTGTGATTATTTAAATATCCCTTGAACTGCAAAAACTTACTAAGTATTGGATGGATTGAAAAAAAAAATGAATGTGTCTGCCTCTGGTGTTCTTCTCCCTTTACTAATTGGTAGTAACTAATCCATTAACTAACTTAATTATCTCACTACCTAGACAACTTAGAATAAATAGATTCAGTGTGAGACAACAAAGGGTTTGCCTATGAATAAAGTCTTTGGGATGAAATTTGCTAATATTCCTTTTGGATTCTCAAGACATTTTTAACAAAAATGTATTCCTAGTTCCTCATTATTATGGAGAGGAATGATATCCAGATTAGCAAATTAGTAATATAACCAAAACTCTCCAGCAATAATTATTTTATAAGGGTAATTTTTAAACCAGTGTAGAATTTCTCAAAGATCGGATGAATCCTTAGAAATATAAATACCAACTGGTTGAGGTGACTCATAAACCACTGGAAGAAGAGCATGCAGTGAATTTTTAGAACGAATAAAGAAAAGTAAAATTTCATGATTGTTCAGTAGGACAATGGGTTCAGCTCTGAAGTCTGTTAGAAATTGTTCTGTAGCCTTGGAAACAGCTTACAACACTTCCTCAAACATTCTGATCCCTGGAATGACCTTTTTGAATGCAAGTTACTCTAGTTGGCTTTTGCTGGAAACAAGTTAACCATCAGGTGGAAAAACTATCCATGGAACTCATCCCAGCTTTTCCAAGCACTAACCCACAGAAACCTTTGCATTTGAGGGAAAGAATTCCTGTTGGTCTTCCAAAAACAAAAACAAAACAAACAAAAAAAACCTCCCACCATTTTTCTCATCACTATTTTTTCTCCACACACATTTTTATTTCTTCTATTTTTCAAAAACTTAATTTGTGTTTACTATATGGTTGACGCTATTTTAAGTGTTTTATAAATATTAACTCATGTAAACCTCCAGAGACTCCTGAGAAAAGACAAAACTGAGGCAGAGAAGTCATTTGTCCAAGCTCTGCTGTCTCTGAGGTTCTCAGTAACTGCACTCAATTCTCACATATGAGCAAGAAACAAGTCACTGGCACAAAGGATACTGGTATTCTCCAGTGAAAAGACTCACAGGTGTTTGAAAAGAAGGCATGTGAACAATTGGAAAATAGCTCAGGCCACCTACACAAAGCAAGCGCATTCCACGAAGCTGGCCTTTTACATTTAGAACAGTTGTTTAAGGAAAGGCAGATTACCTCATATGTCACTAGACTGATTTCTTCTGGAGCAGCCTGACCATAGTTGAAGAGAAAATGAAGGCAAAGATGAAAAGTATATGTGATAAGACTGGGAATAAATACTAAGACTGAGGGAGGGGAAAATATGTGTACACACATGCCATTAATATATCTTATAAGGAGAACAGGTATGAGCATACAGGTGAATTGGGGTTCAGAGTGATATGGAAAAACCAAACAGTCCATGTATGAAAATAGGTGACCTGGGCTTGTAGGAATAATTCAAGGATATTTTTGCTTCATAGAAATCAGTGCCATCATTATAAAAAGCAAGCTCCTCAAACACGCACCTACACTTAAATTCACTAAGACATCAACTATTTGCTTAGTTCTCACTGTATTTAAGAAACTGTGACAGGGATTCAGGAAGCACAAAGGTTATCAATTCTGGGTGACTCTGAACCCAGGCAATTTAAGTCCAGCAAAAGTGGCCCAACATTTGTAGCATGTTTTATTTTTCCTAGTATATCTGGGTTTGAGAGGCCAGCAATCAAAGGCCACTCCTCCCTAAAGAGTTAAGTTTGCTCCTTAAAGAACAAATAATTAATTATAGTGTCTTGAATAAATTACAAAGTTCTTTGACAACCCGAGATGGAGACTAGAACAATTTTGGTAGTTTTATACAGTGCATTTATAATCAAATATTAGAATTAGAATGGAAACATATAAAAATCATTTTAAATACAAATTCTAAAATACCTAAATTACTCTAAAACATGCAATATCAATTTGACACCTTTGTTATGAAATTTGATTAATCTCACCTTTGTTGCACCTTTAGTTTTGAAAACTAATTTATCCTAACATTTTTATGTGAAGTTAGAAATTTCTCACTATGATGTCTATTCTAAAATCTCTGGTTAGATTTTGATTTTAAATAGCCATTGTATCCATTTTTAAGTTTTTTGTGGACAAAGAGATCTCTAACCTTGTGTTTTCAGAAGAAGTATCTGGTTTGGTATTCAGAATAACTTCTAATAAGCATCTGAATATTTGCAACTGGTGAAATTTTTTTAAAAATACTGTTTATAGAAACATAATCTACCTGGTATATGGTATGCCCTAGGATTTGTATTTTCCTAGTTGAAAGTAATATAAAAGTTTCTCTCATAGATGAAGTGAAAAATATGTATTGGACATTCATCCCAAAATAGGAAGAGAAGAAGTCAAACATTCAGGGTATTGTGTGAAAGCCACTGTGCTTCCTGATATGGGCAGCAAAGAACTGAGTATAGTAGGTCCACTAGCCAGCAACTTTTGTTAAGGGCTAAGTTAGTATAGTTATGGGTCAACTCTTCAACTATCATAAGGTGCCCCTCTACCACACCTGAGTTATACAAAAGGAATGCATCCCTCTCACCCCAACCCATCTGTGTAAGCCGGTTCCCCATTGTCAGTCCTCAGGGGTCCAAGACAGCAGCAGGCTGGTATTAGGTTCAAGGCTTAGTGGAACTCCCAGAGGATCACAGACTGAGAAATGACTCCTGTGTCCTAAATACCAGAAACCATATAACACAAGCCCACCTGTCAAAATCCTTCCTCTAAAGGTTCCTTTCTTTACTTTTTCTCCTTTACCTCATAAAGGAGATCTTGAGTCATTTCTAAGCTCCTATGAATAGTCCCTTAGCAACCATTTTAAACAGGATTAGATGCAATTGTTCTCTGTTTAAGGGTGTTACATTATGAAAATCCCAGTATAGATGAGGAAAGAGAGGGGAGGTGGTAGGGAGTATACTCTTTAAGCACATTTAAGTAGATTACAAAACTTATAAAAAGGTAAACTGTTTCCCCCAAACAATATGGTCTCCATAAATCATTTAATGTTTGTCAAAATATAATTAGTGGTCTACCAACTAACCACCCCCCTTCAAACGTCTCCCATTATGTCCCTATCAATTTGTCCACTTGTCTATGGATTAGTGAGTCAAATATATCTCCCTGGAACTTTATATTTTAAGACCCTTCTTTAAAACATTTTGTAATATGAAATTATATTACTAATTTTTTAAATGACATAAAACATTTCACCTATTTCAAGTAACTAAAATAAATTTTTTTGTTTTTAATAAAACTAGGCAACAGAGTTCAGAGACTATGGGCTAAATATTCAGGCATTAGCACACAGCAAACTCAATAAATGGATTAAAGGAACTTTGGATTGAAGAAAGAAAAATTGAATCTGAGTCCATTTCCTTTAGAAATCTTAAACCATATCTGATTGCAGTCATTCAAGAACAAAGGTTGTGTGTGACATTTAAGAAATTTACATAAAGTCCATTTTTCATATTGTTTTTACCTAGAAATTTGAAATAAAGGTATTTGTCTTCTTCTGTTTGCAAAATAATACTGAAACATCAGCTTTCTCCTTTTAGCTTTCACTAGGTTTACAGTTGACAGCAAATACTTTTCTCTTTAAAAATTCTATTTATTCTGCTAACAGATTTTTATGTTGGGCAATATGATTCAGTACCTGACACAGAATAATTACTCAATAAATATTTGTTCAATTAAATTAAATATTTAAGTTTGTGTTCATTTCTAAGGTCTAATATTTGCCAAATGTTTCATCAGGACCTCTTGAGCACCCTCTTTACCATGAACAAGGTTCTTGGACATTGAAAAAAAGTTACTGCTTTGAGAAGATTATGGAACCACCTTTGGGAATAATATTATGAAATTTTAAATAAATATGTAGCATACAAAAGAAGAGTCATTAATGGCATAAGACTACAAATAAACAAAAATATTATAATATGAATTATGATAAACACCATCAATAACAAAGTAGAACACTTCCATTCTAATATTTTACATTATCAGTATTTTATGTTTGCTTTATTGAAGACATAACAAAGTGAAAAACAGAGAACCTTGTGAAGGAAAGGATGGTGAACAGTAAATAATTAATTTGAATATCAGAGATTTAATTTGAATGCTTCAATGATAAAACTTATATATGACTAACTGAAAAATGGATTACCTAGAATGACAGAACTATCCCTGCCACTTTAAAACACATCTTTTATTCCCTTCTGATGCAAATTTATACAGAAATGGCAACATTGAGTTCCAGATTTTAAACCTACTTCTTCATCTTCAAATTTCCTCTATAAACTAATTCCAAATTTTATTCTTGACTCAAATGACTACTTTCAGCATATGAACCTATAAATTTAATAACAATTTTATATTTATGGGGAATGCTAAAATTTTTAGAACATAGGGTCTCCTTCTCTCTGCAACTGACTGAAGAATTCTGCCATTGGTGAGGGGAGGGAATTTCTTCCTTTCATTTGGACCACCATTGAAAGGAGCACCAGGAGGTCTTAAAAGGAGATACAGCAATAGTGAGGTCAAATTTAAGAGATATCAAAGGTAGGAGAAACAGGCCAAATTCAAATGGGAATCTCACAAGGACGTGAAATACACATACCTTGCTAAATACTGACCCACCAGGCAAGACAGTGTCTTACACTTTGCAAGCACCAACAAAATTTTTGACAAAGAAATATCCTTTAATACTTCACTTTAGACTGATGTGTGTTAAAAAAGCAAAGATCGGAAAAGTTTTGCATGTTTCAAAGGTGTGGTTAGTGTGATCCTGTGAGAAAAAGTTTAGCCCATTTCCATAGAGATGATCCATCTAGAAGATGGAAATATTTAATAATGATTCTTTTTTTTAAAACTCCCAATGCTAAATCCACCAAGAACAGGAAGAGTGTAGGGAATTAGGGGAAGCTTCTTTCCTTTGTGTTGCAGCTGACCACAAAGATAGTGCATTTACATTATGTAGGCTTTTCCTTGTGAGAATTTAACCATATTTGATAAAGAGATAAAAACACTGTTTTTAAAGAGTGGGCATGAGTCTATTCACCATGTCAGTTCTCTCTATGAATATTTACACCAAATGAACATCAGAATCTTCCACCAAAGGCAGTTTCTGTGTGGCTCTTATCCACAGAAGAACTTTCCAAGTTTAGAGAATAATTCATTATTCAATGAATTCAGTGACACATACTTAAAAAAAAAAAAAATCCCACAAACTAACTACATAACCTGGTGCTGACATAACTTCCAGCTGCCAGCAAGATGGTGTTTGCTTTTAACACTTTTTCTTCCAAAGGAACTTTCAAAGGTAATTTCAACAACACTCAGATTTCACCTTCTCTTCTGTCCTGCATTTAGAAACTTCTGATCAAATTAAAATTGACTCTTCTATAGCTTCCACCTGGCAGATTTTTTGGTGGAAAATTCTCATCCTGGTCTCCCTGTATCACCTTCAAACCCCCTCTCCTTCCTTGAGCAAGACTGATGACTCTCATCTCATCGGCTGCAGCTGCTAGCTTTTTGCTGTTTACTCTTCCAAAAGATAGTAAAAAACAAATTAACCTTTGGCTTAGGACAAATTCTCAAACTACTGGAAAGCATCTCTTATACACCATCTCTAGAAAATTCAAATTCATGTAGAAATAATTCCAACTGGCTTCTTTGTTCTTTGTGTTTGCACCCTACCAAAGGCACAGAGTATACATGCAAAGGCACTTAAAAAACAACACTACACATGTGCTGCATGTCACCAAAATCATATATGCTCTATTTCTAAAAAGATGAATTAAAAAGGACACAGAACACAGTGAAGGGAGCAAATACTTTGATAAACCAAGACAATGAGCAGAAAAGAAGAGATTCAAGTCATAAAATTTGGGCAATACTTTATGGTAGCAACAGTAAGCATTCAGTTGAATTTTGAAATAAGGCCCTAATCAATAGAGATCTTTCACTTCACAATCTTAAAACTGCTTTTTTAAAACATCTAAACCATAGGAAAGATGCATATCATTGGTAATTGTGAGTTATCAATATAGAGTATAAGACTTCATGGCCCAATTATAAAATCATAACATTCCATGAGATTGGTAAGCATAATGTGGCCCAGTATGTATTCATAGAGAGGACATTGTGCACCAACTGGCCACCATTGACTGTGCCAGACCCTGTGGTCAGCCCAGGGATCCCAGAGCCAGCATATTGACTAAAATATGTCCAGTCCAAAAGGCACAATATTTTATTGCATTCCAAAGCTTCCAGAGTCAGACAAATGAAACCTCTGAAACCACTGTGTTCACCTTCTTTCCAAAAAAAAAAAAATGTATTTTAAAAATATTGAATGTTAAATCCCCTTAAGCCCTGTACAGCCAACTTCTCTAACATTCTGTTCAATGGGCAGTTATTTTTAATTTCTCCTGACCAGGGGGAGAGTGTGTACCTAGAAGTCAATCAATCTACCCCCGCCCTCTCTCTCATTTTCACAGCCTTCCAGATAGCCCTACTCCTGGAAAGTTCTACCCTGTGGCTACATTAACTCTCCCCTGCTGCCTTTTAGAGAAGTAGACACTCTGCTGAAGTCTTCTGACCATTCAGCTTATAGCACCTCATCAGAGACATGAAAGCAATGGGCTGCCTCCTCCCCTAGCCTGCTGCTGTGTTCTAGGATGAGAGGGCAGAAAGCATAATATCAACAATACAGGGAGGGCCAGAAAGTACATTTTACAGTCCAAATTGCATTTAATCAAAAGCTACATCTGCCCTAATGTTTTCTGATTCAAACAGTATAAATTTTATTATCAGCATTACCAATAATTACAAACCACTTCAGATAAATTAAAAACTAGCTCTGACATGTACATAAAAAACAGAGCTTCCTGAAAGTGTAATAAGCTCAAGCAATAACTCACAGAGTTGCATAATTGTTGTTAATTTTAGTGCACCCCTGTATTTCCTGA
This sequence comes from Marmota monax, assembly GCF_021218885.2. NCBI lineage: Eukaryota > Metazoa > Chordata > Mammalia > Rodentia > Sciuridae > Marmota > Marmota monax. Next base: position 4,963,936 of record NW_026692434.1, on the reverse strand, counting down.
TGCAAGCCAGAGCAAAGGCATTATTTTAATTAAGCAATTAATTAATTAAAATAAATGAAACATTCCTGAAAACCCAGAGACCCTAGAGGGTTAGATGAGAGAAAATGGAATTAGGACTAGAATTCAGGAATTCCTCAGCAAACTTGTAATGTGGATGTTAGCTTACTTCGCAGATTTCATAAACACAGAGTCAACTCTCCTCGTTTGCCAAAATGCACGATATGAGAAGTAAGCCACCAAATGTACTCAGTGGTGCTATCACCTATTCTTAGTAAAAGACAATTTCTGAAACATATTCAAATAAATGTAAGTATGAAATAAACTATAAAAACAGTAAGATCAAAATATTGCTATAGGGGAAGTCAAGGAAGTTGAAATTAGTTTCTAACTTTCTCAGTTTACCCATTAATCATCTCTTAGGGTTTAAATACATACTCTTTGCAAAAACAAACATCTTACTCATCTGACTTTCACTCTGGGTCTTAATTTTCTAAACAAAAATATATGGTGGTAGAAGAAACACTGTAAAAATGTTAATTACCAGATGAAAAGGTTCATTTAAGCTTGAACAAAACATATTGTAACTTCATGTTGAAGGGAAAATAATAGGGAGTGCTCAAGCCTTATCCAGGACTGTGAAGCCAATGCAGCACCCTCATCCTTTCTAAATTTGCTCTTCTGCCTCACCCACAGTTTCTGTTTTACCTCTAACTCCTCAGAGCTCCCTTGTATATTAAATACCTATATGCAGCTACACATATAAAGTGGCTCCCTGAGAAGCTGACTCTTCTAGAAGGGGAAGTCCAGAGGAGAAGATGGCATTAAATAATGCCCACTCCTCTCTGAACTGCACTTCCAGAAGTCCTCCCCTCCAGCAGCCCTGAGGTGGATAGCACAAAGAGCTGGATTTTCTCAGCCAGGAAGAGTCCAAGGTTCAAATGAGAAAAATCACTCCTCTCTGGAAATGACAGGCATTATAGAGCAATGGATACTCCATTTCTCTCTTCTGGGAAAATCCCCCACTGAGCCTCTCATATTTCTGTCTCCTGTAATGAGGAAAAATAGAGAGCAAAGAAAGGAAAAAAGAAGATAAAATGCCTAAATCTGCCCAAAGTACCCATTAATTCTTCCCCAAAGAAATAAAAACAGAAACTAAAAGCCAAAGAGTGCCCTGTTTGGTTGAGGGGAAGGGATTGCAGGGGACAGCAGTCTCAACTGAATGAAGAGTCCAAAAGGGTGAATGGGAAATACTGCTGTCCTTCTTATCACCAGGTCCTCTTACCAATCACATGGTGTGAAGAAACTTAGCAATGCCTGCTAGGAGAAAGGCAAATAGGTCAGTATCTTAATTACATAGTTGAAGGGGAAAAAAACACACACACACACACACACACACAAGACTGAATTCTCAGAGTTACATTGATCCTTATAAGTCACTGCCCTGAGTATTTAAAAAATTCTAGAAGGAATTTTATCATTTAGAATTTTTTCAAAAAAATAGCCTGGGAAATATATTTTAATTACCAGAGTTTCACAAAGACAACAGATGTCTTTATTATAAATACTTGATTTTCTCATGAGTTAAAAGCAGAGAGAAAAAAGAGAGTGTCTGTGTTATGACAGTATAAATGCTACAAGCTAGAGTTTGGTGGTGATGGTTAGATGTTTTCAATATACTTATAGTTATTTTTTAGTATTTTTATCATGTTTGATCTCTGCAAAGGTTCATAGTTGTGATGTATATATACTTTTAAAATATTGGAAAATCATCTTCATTGCTCCGAATTTTGTGTGAAAATATCATCATAACATTAATTGATCCCTGGCATAAAGTAAGTCCACATTAGATTCATATTGAAACAAAATTTTTGAAGAGAATTTTCTTTACATTTCATTCAGTATTTACTATATGAATAGTACCGGGGAATGTCACTGATTTAATGTAGATGGAAAAATCTTAATTTTTTTTTAAATAAGGCATTCCCATAAAAAGAATTTGGATATTCTCAGTTGGAGGTATCCCTTCATGTTATAAAATCAAGATAAAATATTCTTTTCCACTGAATATAGATCATATGAATTAAGTATGTTAATTCTCATGCATTCATCCAAGATCATAAACTGAAGAGGTAAACCAAAATGTTTCCTTTAGTAGAACAACAAATGTAACGGATTAAATCTGTAAGCATAATGTAGGGTAAATCTATTCAATATGCTGCTAAAATAAGGTTTATTTCCATAGTTCAACAGAAAGCACCTGACTTCTTCTGCGTGTTCCCAAAGCTCAGGTAACTGCATTGTGCTAAAATCGGTACAATGAATAAGAGTATTCTGGCTTAGCACAATGTAGGAACTGAGCTCCAATTGTGATTCAAAATTCCTTTATATAGTATCAACACAGCAAGTACCATACTTTTGAGCTCAAACAGGGCTCACACAGCGTAGATGCACCTCTTTTTATACTCAAAGAGATGTGAATACTGGGTGCATGGTACTATTTAAATTCAAACTATTGAAAATTATTCATTATTATAGCCAAAATCTGTTAATGCTGCCTAAGTATGAGAAGCAGTGTCACATACATTATATAGTTATTGTTACCTCCTTTACTTTTCCCACCCATTTTACAGATAAGACAGATAAGACAAAGGGGAGGAGTTAAATGACTTCAATCAAGATCACCAATAAGTGGTAGAGACCTGGATTCAGACCCAGACCTGCTTGAAATCTACACTCAGGTATTCCCCTCTCTGCATCCCAAAATAATTACTATTACTATTAGTAAGATTTTACATTAGGAAAACATTTTTATCATCTGCCTTATAGCATCTGGTTGTAATAATAGTCAAGTTTGTTCATTTCCCAGTTCCAGGGAACATTTATTGCACATGCTGTGTAACCTGGAGCTCTATTTTCTATTTGTATAATCAGTCATACAAATAGTTTTCTAAAGTGAATGTACCATATTACATTCCCACCTTGCATAAGAATTCTAACTGCTCATCATCTTCACCAGCATTTAATGTTTCCAAAGGTTTTCATTTTGGATATCCTACTGGGTGTTCCCTATCTTCCTTTCACTTAGTGAAACAGTGCTTTGCTGGTTATTCATTTAACTCCCGTCATTTCTTCCTTAATGTCTTCAAACAGGATCATTGTCCTCTTTCAACTTCTGACAATCGATTTTCCTTAAGGCTTATTTCTATGTCTTTCCCTTCTCCAAATTAAATCCCTTCTTCTCACCTACAGGTGCATAGCCTTGAACAGGTGATTCATAAATTAATATTTCCCCTCCATTTTCTCTACTTCCTAACCCATACCCCCTTGAGTAGGCTCTCCCTTCTATCCCTCTGGATACTTCCAAAAGCTGGTGGTACCTGTCAGAAGTCAACCCAAAATCAATTCATGAAAACAAAAACAAAACCCTGTGACTTCTGCTTCAGAAGTCTCTATGAAATCCTAACATTTCCCCATCAAAACTCAAGTCCTTATTTCTAACACCTCTCACTTGGCCTTCTGCAATAGCCTCCCAGTTAATTCATAAACATACAGATCCACAACTTTCACCCAATCTGTTCTTGATATTGCAGCAGAGTGATCTTTTTAAAATACTAATAGGATTATATCATACATCTCAAAACCTTTTGAGTCTTTGGATAACAATGTAACTGTATAGCATGACCTAGAAGACCGCACATTCCCTGGCTACTGCCTACCTCTCTAAAATTCTCTTGACTTCAAGTAACCTGGCTTTCTCCTAACTGCTCTCTTCCACAACACTGGCTTCCATGCAGATCTTCAGACTCTCCCATCTTCCTCCCATCAGCAGCCTGGAAGGCACTTTCTGCCTAGCAGGTATTTCATTCCTGATATTCCTACTTAACCTCTACTCATCCTCAGATCCTAGCCCAGTCCTCACTATCATTTCCATAGGAACTACTCCTGGACAACCAGTTCTTGGTCAGAATTCTGGTTTTATATTATATAATCAAAATATCAAATGTTTCCCTGTCCTGCATTCATTATAGATTTTAACTTCACATACATGCCTTTTGAAATAACATATTCTCATCCTACAAAAGGCAAAGAGCAGATGGTTCTATTCTGACACAATGCCTAACATGCTATAAGTATTCAGTCCACTTTTGTTTCAAGAACAAATGAATGGGGAATCATTCATTTTCTTTGATCCTCTAATAGGCCTCTCTTTTAAAACATGAAAAAGAAATCTCAGGTATTGGCTAGTCATCTGGCCTTAGATAGTGTTCTTTTTTTTTTTTATAATCTTTTTTTTTTTTTAATACTGGGGTTCTTTACTAGTTAAATTAACCATCCCCCAGGGTAGAACTTTCTTCCAGAATTACACTAAGACAAGGGCTGTGAGTATAAAGGGTAATTTGAGGCATCTCTACATCATGAAAATTCTGTAAATAATATAAAATTACCCTCCCTACAAAAATACCTTATAGTAACAACTTTTTAAGTCTTCGGGTATGTGGGTGTGGAATATCATGGGCAGTGCACAGGTAAGATGGGATATATGTGAAACACAGTTGAGTAAGTTCAGGTATATAGATGTAAGTAATCATTCTCTTCCATGCCAATGAATTTTTCCTTTAACTACTCATCAACAGTCTAGTTAGACTTTCAAATCAGGAAGAACCAAGGAAAGCACTTCTTTCTACAATGAACAAAACCAACTGACTTTTCTAAGTAAAAAAGCAAAACGTTATTTTCATATATACATAATTCAAAAGCATAGTAGGAAAAGCTTTTTGGAATCATAAATAAATTACTGTATATTGAAAATGTATCTTTCGGAGAAGTATTAAAAATTAAAAATAAAATGATCACAATTCAGCAATATTGATACAATTTAAATATAACTGCAACAAATATCATTGCAAAGGAGACCTTTAAAATATTTCTTAATCCTTGGCAATGATCCACCTGTTTTGAATAATACTCAATATAACCAAATTCAAAATCAACAAAGTAATTAGAAGTTCCCTTGGAGTTTTCTATAATAGAATAAAGAGCAAGTAAATAAAATAATTGAAAAAAAATGAATTGTTCAAAATTATTGGTAGTTAAAATGGAACCATGTGGAGAGAGAGGGACAGTGAAAAAAAAAAAAAAAAAAACACTGGTTAAGGACACAGAAGACCTGCAGGGAGTCTCATCTTCAGCTCTCTCACTAATTAATAATGAAATCCTCAAAGAGGCAAGAGACCTCAGTTTTCTCTTCTTGAAGTTGGAATGAATCTTCAGTCGTTAATAGGTTACTATTTTGATTGCCAAATCTTACCAACTGATGGCCTAGAGCACTATGTTCAGGAAGGTTCTGAGGTAACCAATACTCATTAGCAATGCAGCTCTTGGTGTAGAAATGTGAGTATTTGCTCACTCTGGACTAGACAGTCACTAAGTGCCTATCCCAATCTCAACAGAGTCCAGTTTCTGGAATGCAAAGATCAGCAGTTTTGTTTGCAGGGTATGCAGACTATGCAATTTAGTTCAACAAGCACCTACTGAGATCCTACTGTATACTGGCCACAGGCCAGGCAATGGAAATACAAAGATTTTTAATATTAGACACCTGCTTTCAGTGAGTTCAAGTCTAGAGGGTGATTTAACTGATGTGTACTTTGTAACTAAAAATATAATCAATACAATCAATACTTTATGGTCATGAGCATCTGATCTAATTCTAAATATCAAATCTGAAAATATATGCTTAAATAATTACTGGAATTAGTGATGTTTTAATTAAGATATTTCCATTCTGTATATCTTTCTAGAGGATTTCGTTTTTAAAAATACTGTTTACATCCTCTTACACTGATATTCAAACACCTTAAGAAAGCTGTCTTTCAAAAAGCCATGAATGATAAATCAAGAACACAACAGACCATCAGAAAATTATATTTTTATTTTACCTTGTAATGTCCAATATCCAATATTTATTTCCTCATAAATTCTGGTCAAATCATTTCTTTCAATAGCCAAAAGCAATCAGCTCATTCTTTGCTTTCAGAATTTGCTGACTGAATTCCCTGGTTAGAAAAACCAGCCTACACCATCCTCCCACTCATATCCTTAGCAGCCTTAGGTGACTCCTCCAGTTCACGTCTTTTGAATATATTCATTCATTCATATACGGTTTCAAAAACTTATATCCCAGGCACTGTGCATATATGAAGAATACAACAAAGAATAATTCTACTCACAGGAGTTTGTGCTGTGCTGAGAGAGGAAGGTTGAGTGAAAAGGGTTATGAAAAAATGCACACAAAGGAGAAAAACATTAAAATCATTCTGGGAAGTCTGGAAAGATGTGCCAGTTGAGGTATCACTTGAGATCATTTGAAAGGCTAGGTCAAAATTAGATTGAAAGTAAATTTCCAACAAAGAGAAAACCATAAATAGAGTGATCAAGGTGTGAGGAAGCACTGACACCCAGAGAACTAGCTCAATAAGACTTGTCAGGAAGGGATGCATGGACCAGAGAAAGGATGCTATAAACAGAATACAGATCATGAAGCTGAACCTTTACTTTGGAAGAGGGTATTTCACCAAGGAGATGTAATCCATAAACAGAAAATAAAGAGAAAGCATTGTGTATAGACAAAATCTCAAGAAACTTATGATGGGCCATAGTAAGTATGAAGCGCTTACAGGACATCCAGGTTGAGATATTTAACAGGGGTTACAATACACTCGGAATTTGCCAAAATTCTAATGATTTGGAAGTCACTGACATGGTTGAAGCCACTGTTTCAGATCTATTGGGACCTGCCATTAAAATGGGAGGTGTAGAGGGCTGAGTAGAACCTGAGAAGGCCAACATTTGAGAGTCAAGAGGAGCCAAAGATAGGGAGCTCTAGAAAAACTAAAGGCAAATTGGAAGTACATGGAATTATGCAAAGAAGGGCAAGGAGGAGCTTCAAAATTACCTCCAGCCCCTATTATAGCCACCACTCGATTTGTACTGTTTTATATTACTATTTAGTATTTTCCCAAAATAAACCTTATATTTTTAAAAATTTGCACTACTTACTAGGTAAACAATGTGTTTCTTGTGGTCTGGAATTGTGAGGGTTCTTTTGCTTGGTTGGTTGGTTGGTTGGTTAGTTTTTGGTTATTGTGTGTGTGTCAGGCAGTGGGGATGGGGGTGTCCTATAGCATTTTAACATGCTGCCCGCATGGAAGGACTAGCCACCTGACTGAGTACCTATCAATCACAGTTGTATTCAATAATGACTGCTGTAACTTAGGCCTTTGGAACTCCAAATACCAAGGAATCTCTTTCTAATACCTATGTCTGGAACAATACTTAGACGATAGAATCTTTTTCAGAATAGCAACAAGTTTTTTTTTTTTTTTTTTTTGTCAGGTTGCTATATATCAGGTGACTAGATTTGGCCTAGGGTACACAGATATCTATAAATTGAATATCTGTCCTCATTATAAGAATATTTTACTGTACTTAAAATGTTTCGATTATATTTTCATAAAAATTTTCATCATGATCATATCAAATCAGATCTATTTATAAATTTTGCTTTTACCAAAATCTTAATATCCAAAATAAAAAAGACCGCTCATTTCAATATCCTTTTATTTCAAATATCAGAATAGAAAATATATTCATTTTTTTTTAGAAAAGAAGACTTAAGCTCCAATATATTACAATACAGAGATAACTAAGAAAGATAAGTCTGCTAAGCTGCATGAAATATAAAAGGAAAAGCCATTTGGTTACTTTCCTTCTCTTTCCATCTCTTTTCTACGAATACACTAAGCAATCTTTCTGATCTGAAGAGAACTTCTCAATGTGAATATATACCACCATACATTTAAAGAAATCTAATACATTGATTTATATATTCCTTGGATACTTCAAAATTCAATCTGCCTAATTTTTCCAAAATGTAAACCAAATAAAATTGAAAAAAACAAACAAACAAACAAACAAACAAAAAAAAAAAAACAGCCAGCCACTCTTAAAGAGTTTCTTATTACATTAGTTAAAAGCTGTGTAAATAACAAGAATCATAATGTGGCACACATCCCTTGAGCACAACTAACTTCCAACTTGAAAACAACTTGCTATTCTTGAGATTAAGAATGCTCTTCAAGGGCTGGGGTCGGAGCTCAGTGGTACAGCCCTTGCCTAGCATGTGTGAGACACTTGGTTCGATCCTCAGCACCATATAAAAATAAATAAATAAAATAAAGGTATTAAAAAAGAAGAAGAAGAGCTAACAATTGCTGGAATGACTTTAAAAAAAAGAATGCTCTTCAAATATCAATCAATAGTGCTGTAAGTACATAAATGTAAGTTGAGAAATAATCAAATAGACTTTTTAAAATCTAGCAAAAGCATCAAGCACATTTCATCAGTAACTACTAGTTTACTAGTTCCCACTTGTGAGCATGTACATTATGCAGGAGAGACCACTAAAAGAAAATAACCAGTGTAAGACATTTATATGACAGTAAAGATATTTTGTTTTTCAAGTCACATATCTGCCCTATGTAAATATAATGACATCGTCCAGACAATACTTAATTAATTTAATGATGGGTAATACAAAAAAATTATACTAAATAATGTGTAAATCACTAGCAAGGTATTATCATCTATAATACATTAAAAAACATCTGTTTCATCATTACGCTTCTTGAAAATAGCTAAATTCTAATTAAATGCATTAATTACTTACAAATTGCATGAAATTATTTTCTATAACATTACCTTATCTTACTATCTAAACTGCAGAGAAATTATCAAAATGTTACATTCTAAAATCTATTCAATTAATTCAATTAATTCACACACATTAAAGACAGCCCCTTTTAATTGTAGGTTACACTTTTGTAAGGCTCAATAGAGAATTTTCATAGTCCTGTATGTGATTGTAATTCATAACTATTATTTGAAAAACATTTTAAAATTTAAATTCAGTTCTGCCATAAAAATTAGCACCCACTGATATTCATAGAAGATAACACCTCTTTCTCAGCAAAAGCATTCTATTTACCAAAAAATAATTTTCAAGATTCTATATCTACAACTTGCTTGTACTACTTATTGAGAAGATAGATTTTAATGCTGTCAATCAATTAATTTTCTGGGGTTTTAAATGAATAATTTGGGGCAGGAGAAGAAAGACCTATGAAGAGGAAGACAATATAATTTGCCATCCAGGCTAAAACTTAAAACTGAGAGAAAAAAATACCATCCATAGTAAGGCAGGAAATTGATATAAACAAATGAGGACAAATGTAACACACAAGTCATTCTTCTTTTCAAACTCCAGTATTTTTTTTTAAATAGGCATTCATATGCACAGGAAGTTCCACAAGATAGCAACATAACTAGAAAAATTCCAAGCCAATTCTTCAGTTAGTTTCCCTTTGTCATCTACAGAAAATTGACCTACCTTAAATTAAGTGTACATCAACCCAATATAAGAGTATAAGAAGATATATAGAGAAAACCTAAGGTATTCAGTACAGAAACTTAAAACATTCTTAAAACACATTTAATTTGTTACATCATTCAACAGTAAACTAACTTGAAAGAGAAACTATTGCTTGGCACATGTATGGTCCCATATTCAGCTAAGTCTGAAATTAGTAATTTATTGAATCCAGTAAAACTAAAGTCATCTGACGTTTTTGTCCCCCTAGTAAAAGGTGAGGAAATTACCTTAAGTTGATTTCTCCTCTCATTTTTGAATTAGGGTTTTCTTTTAGCTACTTGAAACTTTATCATTTTCCCCTACATTACTTTTTGTGCTAAAATCATTTATGAGCTATTTAATGAGGCAGAAAAAAAATATAAAGAGGGTAAGAATAACTTTAGATCATGCCCTGCAATTATTTTATTTTATTTTTCATTCTTTATCATATTCTTAAACAGATACTTGCAACGCTGGCCACCCAGCATTGCTTTCATGATAAAGTGGATGCTCCTTCTCCAAGAGTTCATTTCCACAAGCCCCACCGTGCTTCAAACACTAAAGGAAATAAATAAACATTTTGGGATTCTTCTATAGTTTTAAAGAGTAAACATAATAATGGTATTTTCTGGGGTACAGTAATTTGAAGTTTAAAGATGTATCCACTTTACCATATTCAAGCTTTATAATTTAGAAATTTATAATTTAGAAAGGCAGGCATTATAAATTCCACTTCACACACAAAGAAATTGATGCTTGGATGGGTTCACTTGATAATGTTCATTCCTATGAAAAGTGATAATGTTAAGATCAAATTCAAATCTGGTTTCTATCTAATTGCCCAGTACTTACATCCCTTTCTGACATGGAAGTTTTAAAACGGTAGAACTAAGCCAATAGCAGGCTGCGGGCAGTGGACCTTCTCTTTATTCTACCCAAACAGCCCAACACCTGACCCAGTTTTGATACCTGAAATTCTAATACCTGATCTTACTGGTGAGTTAAATACCATATCATACTTTGTTAGAACTAGTCTACATTATAAATAAAGTTCAGAATAATAGCTCTGAGAAGAGAGAGCCTTATAGTAGATAAAAGTGGAAAATGTCAAGGTACGAGGGAACTCTGGGAACATTAGAGCAAGTAGATCAGGAAAGCCCAAGGCACATAAAGGGTTGGAGACTCAACTGTGTCCAGATCCCAAGAGCCCAGATGGGGCACTCTGAAGAGCGGGGAAAATCACAGTGTCCACAGGAAGTTTTTAATCTTGCTTCTTTAAAGCTTTGTTCTCTGGACTCCAGGATACCATGAGCAAAGGATCAGGAAGGTACCTATCTAGTTCTGGGGATTTCACTAATATTAGAAAGCTAATAAATACTGACAGGCTGACAGGATTTCTCATCAAGAAGAGAGCCGAAGACAAAGTGTAAAACTTTGTAAAGAATCCAGCCAAATGCCTGATGTTGAAATTCTAGAATGTAAACAGTTAATCTTAGTCTCCTACCCCCAAAGATGAGGGAAACTAAGCACAATATCCACATCTTGGTGTACTTTTTAAAAATACTTACAAAAATAAAGATATGGAATCAGTGTGTATGGGTTTGGAGTTCTATTACTCTAGTTGCCATGAAGATAAATGGAAAGCAACACAATGGATTTATAACCCATGGCACCTCATCCTCATCCATACACTTATTATAGATGTAGGAGAAGAATAACATGGTTCAGGAAGTCACATTTGATATATTTCTGTGAAGCTCATTACATAGGCCTACACAAATCATTTTTCTTATTTAACTAGTGAGCAACTAACATACCCAAGATTTTGTGTCTCTATTATTCAATTTGGCAGTAGCACAAATAGCTCACACTGGTTTGCATAGTATACTGCTAACTTAGCAATCTAATTACTTAAATAGTAACTTAAGTCTCTTAAATTACTCTTATTCTCCATTTTTGTCTCTTGTTCTCTTTGATAATTCCTCATATCTTTCATTTCTGAGGCTTCTCTTTTCTACATTTTCTTTAAGCCTTTGGGAATTCAGCAGTGGGCATGGACATCTGCTGAGATAGGTTTTTGTTCAAAGTGGAAAGTGCCAGTAGAGTTCAGCATTCAACTTCCTAAAGTTTAACCCCTTCAACTGATCATGTGAAGAAGCCAAAACTCCAAGTGAAAGTGTTTTCTCCTCAGTACTTCCTTCTTAACACATCATCTTGGATTAGTTATAAACCTGCTCCTCTTCTACCCACCCCTTTTCACTACTTGCCTTTTCCCTTTTTCTTCTCACCCATCCCTGCCATGAAAATGTGATTGAATATGTCTGAATATGTGATATGAAATTTGCCAATGAAAGTATGATACCTGTATGCATGGGGACTCTATCACCAAACTTTCTAGTCACCCTAGTCTATTTTTCATTCTTTCCTCAATTGCTAATTAAGTTGTCTCCAAATGACCTTAAAAATACATTTCAGGGCACAATGTTATGCTAGTTTGGAGGGAGAAAAAGAAGGAAAGCTAAAGTTACAAGAATTCTTCTTTTTCTATCTCCTATCCATGAAGGAGGAAGCTTTAATAAATGAGAGGTAGATGTTCAAAGTCAATATTCTCAATAAATCAACTCACACCATGGGTTGCAGGATTTGTAAGAAAAATAGAACCTTATATAATTCCAATAATTGTCTTACCCATGTTTACATAGTAAATAGAATAACTAGAACCCCAAAATGCAAGGTGCCAAAGTTAATGGTATTCTGAGTACACCAAGGTGCTTTTTATTATCTTCAAACTGGAGAAAATCCCCTCTCTCTCCACCCATAGAAATGTTCTAATAACAAGTGTAAGTGAAGCTCCATCCCGCCCCCACTTTGATCAGAAGCTTATCTTCTGAATCAGCTTAATCTTTCATCAAACCACTTCTCTGAAACTGAGGAAAGACCAGAAGCTCATTTTTTTAAAAGATATACAAAAAGAGTCCTCTTTATAGATAGATAGTGTAGTATATGGGAAAACATTTAGTCTTGGACTAAAAGGTCTGGTTTTTAGTCTGGTCGTGCATTGGTGTGCAAATTAGTTTAGGATAGATTAAAGATTTGAGAATTCTAATACCTGACTACTTTTTGCACAAGTTATTGTGAGAATCCAAATATTTACACACATATTAACTGAGCATAGTTCACCTATTTGGCATCAGGTTAAATGACAATTTAGAGTAATGATGGTAAATAATGTTAGCTATTATTATGAAGTGTTCCAACATGGTTTTCAATTTTCATTTTCAAACCATCACTTTAATTCTATGCTTCTATTTTTCTCTTGCTATTCTGCAGCTCCTTTATGTTTGAAGTTATTATTAAAAAAGGAATAAGATTTTATATCTAATAAGGTATTCTCTGATTTAGGTCCCAGATAGTGCAGTTTTCAGTCCATGTAATGTACTGGCTTATGATGTCTACTGAGAGTTACTTGAAGAAGAATTCATTGAGGAAGTTAGGTTTCAAAAAGTCCCCAGGATGGATGGACACACACACACACACACACACGCCTACTACAATTAAGAAAACACCTCTAATTTTACAGATAATTAATCAATCATTAACTATAATTTACAGGAGTCAGTCACTTCCAATTTTATGGAAAAATTAGTGCACTTTGCCAAAAATCTATTTTTATGGTAAATACTTTTGATTTCTTATAAAATTTCTCTAAAATCTTGAGGTGAAAGTAGCTTGGGTTTTCTCTTTATGAAGATTTAATGACATTATCAAAACTGAATTCAAGTAGTAATTTATAATCAAGACTAATGAAACTATACAAATATATTTTAATTGATATTTTGCAATGTTGTTTTGGCATGGTTACCCACCGATATTCTCATTCTATTAAAGACTATTTTTATATCTAGTGGAGAGATAGTAGGCATTCACAGTGGGTAGCTCAAAGTGATCATTCTATAGTAATCCCAAAGTGAATTTTAAGCCTAATTGTTCTGTTACCAGAACTTTAGCTTTGTAGAATCTCTGAAAAGTCTCAGATGTGTGATATGATGGACCACATATTACCACAAAAACTTTTTTTCTGATTTAACAAAATATTTCAAACTCCTGCGAAAAGCATCCCCTTTCCCAATTTATTTTAATGCAAAGTTTAGGAAAGGTCACCACCTAGGACTAGGTGCCATTAAGTCCCTATTCATACATGTCATCTGAATAGCTTCATGATCTCCAATTTTTAAGACATAAAGTGTCCCCTAGGGGGAGAAAAAAAAGTACAGCACTGTTCCACTAATTACAAACATAACAGCAAGCTAGGATTCCCAAACACTCCCCAATCCACCACTGCACAACAGGCCAAGGCATTAACAGGGGAGGCTGATTGATAAAGTTAACGCAGAGGTCCAGGATTACAGAGGGCTGTTGTATAACAGCATCACATACTGCGATATCATGTGAATCCATGCAGTAAAGGAACACTATTTGCAAGCAAGTGGAAAACAGTCACAGGAAAAAGCAGTGAAAAAGATGGGTTAAACATAAGCAGTTGAACAGGGTTCCTGATTTTTATCTGGCCACATAAACCCAAACAATCTTAAAATTGTTGTCCTTAGGCAGTAAGCAGATTTGAGATTTTGTCTTAAAACTCATCCACTTCCACTTAAAACCCATTGCTCTCCACCATGCTTGAAACAGCCAATGAAGAGGCGTGATGGCCACTACTTGTACTGTGCCTTCTCTTTCCTATCCGGACTCTGTCAAGCAGCAGCCCATATTTTCACTAGCTGCTGGAGGCCTCCATCCACTTGCTATCTGCAGCAAAAACCAAAAGGACAGCAGCAAACCTGTAAATCCTAACCAAGAGAATAGGTGTCTGGAACAGGTGGCAGGGGCTGCAACCGTGAGGACAGACAGACTGACAACCAGACAGACAGACAGCAGCACCATCAGACACCATCCATTACTTCTAGTCTCAGAAGAGGGGAAGCCTGCAGCACCAGGGATATCATTCTTCCACTAGGGACAGGCAGCAGATTAATGAGGGCTCTGCCTCCCTGAAGCCAGCAGGCTTAAAGTATTTGTTTTTTGGATGAGAAGGAGCAGAGAATTCAGAAACCTGCTGCTCTTTATAGAATAGGCCAGCTCCAGCCTTCTGAGTTAACAGCTTTTTTTTTTTTTTCCTGAGTCTATAATGAAAGGGCAGGAATGACTGGATTTCTACTATTTTGCTGTGGCCTGACTCCCACATCTCTCCTTCAATATATCCCTCCCCACTTGAGGAGGCAGTTGCACTGGCTGGAGACCCATCCATCTGTGAATGCAGCCTCCCTCCATTCCTTTCCTTTGAGGCATTACTGCACAGAGGGGAAGCAGCATCCTTGGCAGCATCTTCTCTTTAAGAGACATCCTAGGAGCTGGAAGAGAGGCCAAGCTGGGTGTACACTGTGCCTGGGTGACACCCCTGCTCCCTACCTACCCTTCTTTACAATCAGACAACTCCATATGCAACAGGTTCCCTTTGGTTCTTCATGTCAAATTGCCTGCCCCCAGATACATCTTTTAGCTAAGCAGAGGACACCAAAAAAATCAGTCCCAGTCAGGGTCTCTAAATTCCCCTAGCCCTGAATATAAAACTTTCCCGAATGCATGCAGACTTCCCAAGGGAAGGCAGCATTAAGTCCCTTTCAGCTGCACTCTAGGGGTGATGCTAAGGAGCGAGGAAAGCCCAATCCCTATGCCAGTACCTTGTAAGCAGCCTTGTTTGAGGCCAGCAGCAGCAGACAGTGTCACACACTCCTGCACCACTAGAAACCTCCCCAGGAAAATGGGGCACCAGGCAGAGATCCCCTGAAGGGTTCACAGGTTCTAAAGAAGGCAGGATATGTACAAATATTCAATCCCTTATTGGGCTGCTTCCTTCAGGAATTATCAGGCCCCAGAGGTCTCTTGGAAACCAGTAGTGGGGAATCTCTATTTTATTCAGGCCAGAGTCCCTGTCAGCTTCTGGCATTATTGAAAACTTTGTGTTGCCAATGGCAATATATATAGGTAAGAAAATTTGTCTTCACACAGGTAGTCTGTGTAGAATGAATAAAAGGTTAAAGAGAAGCTGGGGAGCAGGTTACCAAAGATGGCAACTGCCCAAAACAAGACCCAACCTTGATCTGTGAAATGAATGAGTAGCAAAATGAACACTAAAAATAAGCATTTTTATTATATAAATACCTGCACCCTTTTCTGGGGTAACTCTGACCTGCTAAACAACTCCAAAAGAGAAGAGGAGCTGTCCTCAGCACCTCAGCACCTCTTCATCCCACCCCACCCCCTTCCTTCTTCATCCTCTGGCCCCTAACCTGCTCCCAATCCAGGGCCCTTCCACTTAGGTGGGATCAGTTCCTCTCAGCTTCTGCATATCCCACTACCCAGGTGGCCCCTGTTCACCCAACCTTCCTGGGCACCAGTCCCAAGCCATTCTCTCCCAGCTCCTAGGTTCCTGCCTTAGTCGCTTTCTCCCCTTCCTCAGGTCCCCCTAACCTCTTCCCTGGTCAAGCCAGGGCCCCTGGCCTCAAGACTGACACCTCCGCCCAGCACCCAGCACCCTCGCCCGCCCCTCCCCCACACTCAGCCTAGAGGACTGGGTGAGTGAGTGGTGAATGGACGGATGGAGGCACAGAGGCACGGAGGGATGGATGGCGCGGCTGGGGGTGGCTTACTTGAGCATGGCTTCTTCTTTTTCCTCCTCTTCCTTCTGCCGGTCCATCACTGCCATGATAATGTTCCTCTCTTCCTCGGTCAGGTGGCTCAGGTCGGGCAGCTCTTGCATGGGGGGAGGCACCGTGGGTGGGCGAGGACCGCGGGGCCCCACGGTCGAGGACATTTTCGTGGCCTGCCCGCCCCCTCCGCTCGCTCTCTCGCTCTCACCTTTCGGGGATTCACGCCCAGCAGCTGCGCCCCTGCTTTCCCCTCACAGCGGAGCCCTCCCGGCGGCGGCAGCAGGAGGAGGAGCAGCGGCAGCGGCAGTGGCAGCAGCAGAGCCGGGGAGAGCGAGAACCCAGTCTTTCATGGTTGTTTGCATCCACCCAGCCCCGGATGCTGCCTTTGTTTTGGTCGCCCTGGCGAGGCTAGGGGCCGCCCGGCCGCCTCCCGCAGCCCAACCTCGGCCGGCGGGGGCGGGCAGGCGGAGGCGCCGCGGGCGCGGCGAGGGGGCGAGGGCTCCGCCAGGCTACGCCGATCCGGGCGTCTCCGGCTGGGCTCGCGGGGCGGGGGCGGGGCTGGGGCTGGGGCTGGGGCTGGGACGGCCGCCGCCGAGGCTGCTCTCAGGCTCCACTGCCTCCAGTTTGGGGCTGCGGGAGGGAGAGGGAGTTTGGGTGTCAGTTAGGCGGAGTCTCGGAGGCTTTGCTCCCGGGTGATGCCGCTGCTCTCGCAGACATAGCTGCCAGCCACTCAGTCCCCGTGCCGCTCCGCCCACCGGCACCCACCCGCCCTCTCCCCAGGTCCGAGCCACGCGTGCCCCAGCAGCTCCCCCCACGCTCGCCAACGTGCACACCACCTCGCTCTATCCCCAGGTACCCCTCACCCATGAGTCATCATCCCTTGTCTTCCTCCCCAGCCCTATTTTTCCATGGGTTGCATTAATCATCATCATCCTCGCTACCATCTTCATCATAGAGCATTAGTATTATTTGAGCACCCCCAGTGTTCCGAATAGCAGAATGGAACACCCTCTGGACTCATTTTTTTTCTTCCTTCCACCATATCTTTCTCATTTACTAGTCAAGTGTTTACAGCGACAGCAACGTGATTTTCTAGATGATTTTGGAACACATACACCTCCAACAGCCTGGGTTTTATGAGTTTATTGTACTTTAGGACGCAGTGTCTTTCTTGACCCATTCTCACTAGGACTCTTTTGCACTGTATCCTAATTTCACCTGAAGATGCCCCACAACATCGTGCCTCTAATATCCCATCTGGTGCTCAAGTTAGCCCCATCACAACGCATAATTGCAACTTCTTTGATGCTTGTACATGGATTATCTACTCTAATTCCTTTAATGATGCTCACTATTATCTCATACTCACTTCTGAGCCTCAGTAGGTCCTTCTCAAGAAACAATGATCCCAGATAAGAAAAACACCCAACCGTATTCTTTTGTATTTAAGAAGCTTCTGTTCAATGCCTGGCACAGTGATAGGCATTATAATGGTATGAGGTCTTTTTGCTTTGATAAAGGCAAAATGAATAGGCAACCCTTTCAAAATAGGCAATGTTATAATCTTTGAAACGTGGAGACTGAATTTTGTTAATATAATTGTAAAAAAAGTCAATGAGAAGGGTTCAAATTCAACTATTTTTTTGTGAGGATCTCTTAGCAATGGTGATGAGAGAACTGAGATGTTTCTCTCCCAGGAATTCTCTTTATAGTTCCAGAAGGGAGTTAGTAGCCCTAGTTTCTTGTTGTTGTTTTCTGAGGCAAATAACTTTGTTAAAAAACTGATGATAATAATGAGAAATTTATGAATAAAATCTTCAAGTTTAAGGAACTCGAAAGTTTAGTTGAACTTCCTTTAAATGCAGGAGTTTCTTTGATATAGACACATCTATCTTAATACTGTTGGTAATGGAAAGCTTATTACCTCTTAATTTCATTCCATTTCTAAATCCCTCTTCTAACTGAAACTCTTCCTCTTTTAGAAACAATAATCAATTCATCTTCATTCTTCTCCAGAGTAAACTTTCCAACTTTATCCAGCCGGTTAAATGTATAGTGCATTTCAAAGACTGGTCATTCTTGTCTGGTTCTGGGCACTTCCAAATTTTTTCTCTAGCCTTACAAAACAGGCATCAAAAATCCACAGAACCAAGAAAAATGCTTGATTTTTAGTAAGTGCTCATCAATTATTTTTATTTACAAAACTTAATATTAGCCTAACTTTTTGGTGGTCATGTCACTTATGAAAATGTCATAGAAATAAACATATAGTACACTAAAATTTCCAGTTATTTTTCATAAGTGCTTCGATCAAGATTTTCTCTGTTCTCTAATTAAGTAATTGATGAAAACACTCCACTCAGCATCTTTTAATTTTTAAAAAATTGCACTTGCCTTCTTCAGTCCAATGTATATTCAGGGAGGAAAAACACTGAGTTGAAATTCTGGCTCTGCCCATGATTTTATGATTTTGGCCAGAACACTTAAGTTTTCTACACCTCTGTTTTTTCATCTATGAAATGGGAATGATATCCCTTTCAAAATAAAAAGAGATTAAATAAGAAGTTTCTAGCTGTGTGTAAAACACTTTGTAGTGCTTTTTTTTTTTTTTTCTTATTTCTGACTCTAAGAATTGTGTTGGGGCATTTCTCAATTATTAGCACACAGAAAGTAGTAGAAATGTAGACAGTATATTCATTCTGCCAGATGCTTGGCTCTCTGGTAGTCAATGTGGAAATGAAAACATGAGACAGGCGAAACCTTTGTTCTCAAGAGGTTTACAATCAGATTGATTCCCATGAAATTCTTCTAAAACAAAACTAAAGGAACTATAAAGACTTAGTATATATTAGAACTGAGTAAACCCCTTGAAGGCAAGGACCTAATGAACAATTAACAGGGCTGCTTTAATTTTCTTTGATTGTCATAATGAAGTACCACAGATGGGGTGGTTTATCTAACAAATTTATTTTCTCAGAGTTCTAGATTGTAACAATTCAAGATCAAGGTAACAACAGGTTTGATTTCTCCTGAGGCCTCTCTATTAGGCTTGCAGATGTTCCCTTCCTGATGTGTCCTCACATGACCTTTCCTGTGTGCATGAGGAAACATAGTATCTCCCCCTCTACTTATAAGGACTCCAGTCCTATAGACAAGGACCTCACCTTTATAACCTCATTTAACCTTATATACTTCTTTGTTTTGGATCCCATGTCCAAATACAGTCATATTCCAAGCATTGGCAGTTAAGACTTCAATATATGAATTTTTTGTGAAACTAATGGTTTCCCTTTATTAGAGTTACTTTTATGGGGTAATTATGTACATGCATTATCTGTATGACAATGAAAAGAAATCTATTTCTCAATAAGTTTATACCTACTTCCCTGGGCTATGTACACACACAAATGTAATATCACTGAATGAATAAATGAATAAATGAATATGTGCTGATTATAAATTAGTGGATGCCTTGGTACAGACTATCAGTGTTTCCCCTTCTGTCAGAAATCCCTCTTGTTTCTTTAGGGATTCAAAACCAATTTCTAAAACCCAAGAAAGGATTTTTTACAAATTTGCCTTCAGAAAATTGCCTGCACTTAGAAAAGCATATACCAGAGTATAGCTCCTGGAGATACTCTCCAAAAACTGTTCAGTGAACTTGGGAAAATGTGCACAATACCTTTCTCCTAGAAACTCTCAAGACACATTAACAAATAAAAAGTGCTAAGAAACAATCATTTACTGTAGTAAAGGAATCTGTTTTATGTGACTTAGTCTCCTCTTTACCAAATGTATTGGACCACAGAACTATGTTTTGGGGGGGAAACATGCCTCTGACAAGTTTTGGGGAAAAACATGACAAACAGGCCTAATATCCAAAGATGTTAACTAGAGGAACTGGAAACTTCTAATGAAATTCTGCTTGCTTGATCAATGATGTTAGTAGGAAAAAATATCTCTATTCATATGTATCAAATGCCTCAAAAATCAACATTCACATAATGTTTAGGACACTAGTCAGAAACTATGACATAGACAAAGTACCTAACAGGTACGATTTTTAGTTCCTCTTATTTCCACTGACACTCTCAAATCATCATTTCTCAAAATAACTCTAAAATAGGACACCAGTATAACCTTTTAATTTAATTTAATAACTGAGGTCATAACTGTAGAGTACTGCTGAAAAGCTATCAGGTGCAAATTCTCACGCTACAATTTGGTAGCAATAGTAGGCTGAATGTTATCCCTCCTAAAACGTGGCCAAAGGAAAACTGAAATTGTGACTTTATTTGGGAAAGGATCTTTACAGATGAAAAGAGGTCATGTTGGATTAAGGCAGGCCATAAACCCAATGAGTGGTGTCCTTATAAAAGGAGAGGACACAGACTCACAGAGAAGAAGGCAATATGTGAAAACACAGAGAGAGACGCATGGGGAGAAAAATGGAGGCAGCTGGAGTTGTGCTGCCACAAGTCTAGCAATGTCAAGTGCCATCAAAAACCAGAAGAAGTAAGATATGGCTAACCCATAGACTTCAGAGAGAGCATGGCCTGGGTGATTTTTTTTTAACCTAGTTCCTACAACTATAAGAGAATAAATTTCTGTTGTTTCAAGCCATGTGGTTTGTGGTACTCATAGCCCTAGGAAATTAATACAAGAGATATATCAGTTTGGGTGAATTAGTAAACTTCCCTGGGACTTCTTTTGCTTGTCTATAAAATAGATAGAATAATATCTATCAGAATTTAAGTAAGAATGAAATATCATGAATATGTGCACAGTACCTGGCACATGAAAAGAACTCCATACATTCAGTATGTATGTATTTTTTACTGGGCACCTGCTTTGTGCTGGGTGCTAAGATTATGGTAGGGAGCAAATCATATTAAAGTAATGGCCGTGATGAGAATTGCCAAACTATGGCCAGTAAGACCAGTGCAGTCAACTGCCTGTTTTGTTTTTTTGATTTTTTTGAAAATAGACAATTTGTTGCTAAAAGCTTAAAGTATTTACTATCTGACTCTTTAGAGGAAAAAAAAATAGTGTGTCAATTCTTGCTCTAGATGTTACACTGCTATTGGAGGAGATAGACATAAATAACACTCAACCATTAGTGTATGTAATTACTCTAGAAAATAACTTTCCAGGTATCATAGAGAGGAACTGCAGTAAAATAGATAGTCCTGAAAGTTCTAAGAAGGGGTCCTGTGACCAAATATTTGAAGGATGATGGAACTAGCTTAAGAAGAGCTCACCACACAGTGTTATAAATGGAGAAAAGTTCTAGAAACAAGCCTGAGTCAGGAAAGGGTAGCATCCTGGAGGAGCAGAAAGTAGGGCAATGAGGCCAAATTATTGTGAGGAGAGGAGAAAATAGCTGGAGATGAGCTCATATGGGTCCAAACAAGTCAGGACAAGAAGGGCTATTTTGTCTTTGTGCAATGAGAAGCCACTGAAGAGCTTAAGCAGGGAGTTAAATGTATGCTTCACACTTTAAAAAAGATTACTGTACCTGTAATACAGTAATTAATTATCTGTGGCAGCAATGGAGACTAGACATAGGAAGTCTGATTAGCAGAAATTAAAGTGGCTTGGGGTAGTGTATGTTGAATATATTCAACTTCCGTGTTCTAAGTAGAACCTAGAGACCTGCAGACAGATGAGATGTGGGGTGCGTGAAGAGAAGATCAGTTATGATTCCTCTTTTGGTCAATGGCTGGTGAGTCCATACACTAAAATATGGAATTTATGTGTCTAGGGAGAGGTAAAACTAATGTATTAGAATATCAAAAGGCTTTCATTATTGTTGCTATCATCAGCAGCATCTAAACTCTCAAAATCTTAGATATCTTAGATACCTCAACTATTCAATTAGGAAATTAATCCCTCTAATCAAAATATTGTGTTTTTTGTTTTGTTTTGTTTTTATTCTAAAGTTTTAAAAAAGCAATATTGTTCTTTGAAGATTGCTTCTATCAAAGATTGGTCTGGGAGCTGAAAAGGCCTTTGTTGCTCTCTTGACAGTGAGAAAAAATGAAAATTCCATTAATGTATAATCAACAGAAGTTAGCATATACATGCATATTCATAGAAGAACTAAGAACAGAGTACTAGTTAATTTTTTTATCCAAGGAATAGACAAATGTCACACTTGTGATATCAGGATTCTGTACACACATGTTATAATTATTTGTATTTAATTTCTACCAATTTTTGAAATTGTTTGAAATCTGCAACATATATTGAGACACAGTGTTGGCTAACAGTGAACTCTAAGCCTAGAGTTAGGACATAAGTTATCACATCCACCCAAACATTTTCTACCACTATTCCCATGAATACCACCATAATCCATTGAATAAGAATGGTGTTTACATAAGGTGATCTTATGTCCAGGATTGAGTTGGTGCCCATTGTACTCACATTATTATCAACAGCATCCCCTTTTGCTTAAATATGTTCCATCCTGGATGATAAAGTACATGGTCACCTTATTTATATATAGTTACATTAATTAGCAAAAATATGGTCTTTCTGGATTCAAAGAACATTTGGCTCTCAAGAAATTTCACTGAAAGTATTTGGCTGAAACTGGATATCAGATTTGGCTCAAATTCAGTCAAATACCTATTTTAATCTGATTTTTGGTAAGGTTCCATGATTGTCAGTTATTTCATGAGGAATTCAATGTGTGGGAATGTTTTGTTCTTGGACCTAGAAAAAGGGCCATCATAATGTTCTCTTCGGATGGGTCATACCATTCTTGGACATACCTCTGCCAAGCAATTAATATTCTTAGCTTTTCCTTCTTTGGGTTATTTCCCTTCAATACTTGTCTCCCGATTCAGAATCAGAGTTCATGGCCTCTGTTGCATTCCTCTGAGGCAGATCATTTTCCATATTAGTCAAACTCAGAATGCTTAATTGGCAATGTTTTAGAATAATTTTTCCACATTCTGTTCTCTTCCAAATTTATATTTTGCATTGAGTAATTTCTTGCAAATCCTTCAGTTTTGACTTATGTGATATGAAGAGTCTCCATCTTAGATACCTCAACTATTTACTGGCTTTATCCTTCTTAGAGTTTATACTGAATGGACTGAAGTGCCAAAGTCTTAATGTCCTTCTCTCTAGTCTATCTCTGTGATATCTTCCTCTATTAATGGTTGGTCTCTGTCTTAAAGAGTAGGACCAACTGACTTCAAAAGAAACGTTACTCTTTACTTACCTATAAAGTGGAAAAATGGATTTGGATAATAATTTCAAAAACTAGATTAATTCTATAAGTACCCAAACTTTAATAAGTGAAAAGTGCTTTTACTATATTTAGTATGTATTAGTGATAGCTTTATTAAAGGAATATTTTATTTGAACAGAGACACCTAAACAATTAGATTTAAATAAGCACTCCTTCCTCATAATGATTTGACTTGAACCCCCAAGAGGTTACCAGCAAGTTCTCTTGCTTATTTTCTTTTCCACTTCAAAATTTGAGATGGGTGATCCAGCCCCACACAGGCCACCTGTGGTAAAGACACATGTGTCTATCCATGATTCCACAACCCTGTAGGACAGTGGGTGTTTTAATCAGCCTTTTTGCTGCTGTGACTAAATGACCTGACCAAAACAACTGTAGAGGAGGAAAGCTTTATTTCACTGTTCCAGTGGTCTCAATCCATAGGCTGCAGGCTCCATTGATCCAGGCTCAAGGTGAGGCAGGACATCATGGTGGAAGAGTGTGGCAGAGGGAACCAGCTACATAATTATCAAGAGGTAGAAAGAGACCCCATTTGCCATATACAAATATGGCCCAATCCCCACCTCCTCCCACCATACCCTATCACTCCAGTTACCACTCAGTTAATCCTTATCAGGGGATTAATTCACTGATTGGGTTAAGACTCTTACAACCCAATCATTTCTCCTCTGAACCTTCTTACACTGTTTCACACATGAGCTTTTGGGGGGGCGCCTCACTTCCAAACCATAACAGTGGGGAACCTGATAGAATACAAGGTCTTAGCTACTTGTTCTGGCCCTACAGACCCAAGTCCTACATACTTGAGGAGATCACTCAATCTTCTTAAATGTGAATTTCCTTATCTGGAAAATGGAAACAATTTTTATTTCTCTTAAATATTTATCGTTTGCATAATAGTAATGACTTATTACATAGTAAGTAATGATAGTAATAACATGTACCTATTCTATGTTCCTGGTTTGTGTTAAATGTTGTACATGAATTATCGTATTTTCTTCTCATGGTGGTATGAACTGTTAGTATCCTTTGGGATACTGTTCAGTATGACCAGTGTAGAGCATTGTCCTTCCTCATTTTCTATATTCCAAAGAATTAGGATAGAGCCAGTATTCACCATAATCCCTCAAGTCCAGCTTGCACATGATTGTTCTTCCTCCAACTTGCAAAATTTCTCTGCTCTGAGACTTTCTTTCTCCTTCTTTTAAAGATTGTTCTATCACCCTCTTGATCACTCATTCTCATTTACCAAAGGTTTAGTCCATAGTCTTCTTTTCCACCACAAGGTCTGCACTCACAAGATATTTTCATACCCATAGAGATCCATCCAATACCTTCACCTCTACATCTCTCTATCTTTTCAGATCGACTCCATCAGCATCTATTTTCATGGACATTCTTTGGATTCTAAATACCAACAAACAGAACCATCTCCAAAAATACTAATTTAAACCTGCTCTCACTGAGTATATGAACCCAAACTCCTAGTATTCTTTGAAAAGTTAAAAGCCTACTTTCTTTTTCCCTTTAGTTTCACTCTGATTTTAGTTTTACTTACCTTCATATTCAGTTGATGTTCCATTATTACTTAGGTAATACAAGAGTCACATTTTTTCTCATCCCTGTGGATTCTTCTCCCTCCACTGTATTTGGGAAGTGAAGCCAGCAGAAAGCTTGTCTCATGTACTCTCTCAGTATTACTACCTGCTCCTGCTGCTCCCCAGGGTATGTTTATCTTGCCTCTGTGATAGCCACCTGCACAAATTTCCTCAAGGTCAGCAGCAGCTCAGAGGTTACAGATCTTTGGCATCATCATTTACAATGCTCTTGAGCCATTATAGTGAAAGCAAAGGAAAGCAGAGGAATGGTCTGGCAGTTTTCACAGAGCCCTCAATTTCCCTCCTCTACCTCCACCTCCACCAATCGATGAGTTAGTTGAATTTCTCAGGACTTATCAAGGTGAGTTACTCTGTTTGGACTGTTATAACAAAACACCATAGACTGGCTGGATCATAAACATCAGAAATTTATTTCTCAGAGTTCAGAGGCTGGGAAGTCCCCAAGACCAAGGTGATAGAGGGTTCATTATATGTGGAGGGCCATCCTGTAGTTCACAGAAGCTTTCATTCCTCTCATCTTCACAGGGCAAAAGGGGCAAATGAGCTCCCATGAGCCTCTTTGATTGATCACGTTCATAAGAGTTCTGCCCCGATGACCTAATCATAGCAGCTCCAGATCTACTTACATCTCAAACCAGGTGAATTGTATATCTACCTTATTCACACCTGGCTACCATATTCCACCCCCTCAACTTTAGATGTCCCCAGGGATTCAGCTACATAGATCTTGCAATTCTCTGTAAATTTAAGCAATATTATGCAATGTCTTATTAACCTTTATTTAAGGGTGCTGGGAAGCCAGGTACTTGATAGAGTAGTAAACCTGAAACCATTCATCAACCTCATACATGTGTGTACACACACACAAAAACATGCATATATACACACATATGTCTAGTTTAGGAAAACATAGTGGTCTCAAGAAAAGCATGCTTGGGCTGGGGATGTAGCTCAGTTGTTAGAGTATTTGCCTTGCATGCCCAAGGCCCTGGGTTCAATCCCCAGCACCACACACACACCCACACACACCCACATATATAATCCTAGCAACTTGAGAGGTTGAAGCAGAAGGATCACAAGATGGAAGCTAGATTTAGCAACTCAAAATCAAAGAATGAAAAGAGCTGGGGATATAAGTCAGTGGTAGTGTGACCTAAGGAGAAGAGGAAGAAGATGAAGAAGAAGGAGTGGGAGGAGAAAGAGGAGGATAGAAGGGGTAAGGGAGGGGGAGTGAGTGGCAGAAGGAGGAGATGATGCTGGAACAAGAGATTCCCTGTCTGGACTCTAGTTCCAGCTATGATGGTCTTGAAAAAGTTACTTAATATTCCTAGGCCACAGTTTCCTACTATGTGAATTAAATGTTCTACCAGAAATTTTTAATGGTCTAGCTATCTCTAATATTATAAAACACAAAAAAAGAAATAAGCAATATATAGCAGTTAGTACTTAATTAATAGTTTAATAATTTTTGTATGTGAAATAAGAGTATCACATAATGAAAAAATGCATGCTGAAAAATTAGAAATAATAACCTAATGAATTCACTTGAACAAAAATTGACAATTTATCAAAATCATTAGGCATTATTGAAATGAAAATTGAAGCCACATAAGGTATACTCAGTAGAATGGTCCAAAATAAAATAGTGATAATACCAAATGCTGGTAAGGATGCAGAGAAAATGGGTCTCTCATATATTGCTGATAGCTATGTAAAATGTTATGGTCACTTTGGAAAGATTTTTCAAACTTTTCTTTACAAAATTAAAAATTAAAAATTCATTTGTTTTATGACTCAGAAAGTACACTCCCAAGTATTATTCCAAGAGAAATAAAAATATATATTCACACAAAATCCTATACTCAAATGTTCATACCAGACTGATTACTAATAACAAAAAGTTGGGGGAAAAAACCAAATGAACTTCTGTGGGTGAATGATTATGGAATAATCATAACCATGATTTGTTATGGAATATTCATACCTATGGAATATTACTAAGTAATAAAAATGAATGTAATATTTGTAGATGTAATAACTTGTCTGAATCTTAAGGAAATTTTGTTGAGTGAAAAAAGGTAAGTCCAAAAAGTCATGTGTCATGTGTTTTTAGGGTATATAATGTTCTTGAAATGATAAATTTATAGAGATGGAGAACAGAAGTGTGGTTTCCAGGATATAAGGCTAAGGCAGAAGAAAGGGTGTGAATATAAAGGTGTAGCATGAAGGCATTTGTTTGTGCTGATAAAATAATCTTATATCTTTATTACATGTGTTATAATTGTACAGAACTCCATCACCTCACCCACATATGAATGAGTGCCTTAGAAATGGTGAAAATGAAATATATCTAACTAACAATATTGTACCAAGGTCAATTTCTTGGTGTTGATATATTAGTACAGTTATATTAGATGTCACTATGAGGAAAACTGAGTGATGTCGTCCATGGGACTCTATTTTTGCAAATCTGAGTCTGTAAGTATTTTAAAATAAAATCTAAAAAGATAATGATGACACTCCAAATGCTGATCTTGTTTATATCTCTTTCACCCTTATAAACATATGGCTTTGAGTATTGACCTCAGCTTTGAGGTTGGGACTTGCTTGTCTTTATCCTCACTATACTGCATAACATTTCCTGATTCAAGAGATAGCATGTGATGCTTAATAGGTAGACTAATTTTATGTAATGTTAAAAATAGTACAATAGTTTATTCTACATGGGAACACATTTTATGCATAGAATGTTTAGGTTTTATAATGATCCTACTCCAGATAAAGATAAGCCTAAGTCCTTAGGAATTCCAGTATCCACGACAAAAAAAAAAAAAAAAAAAAAATACCCTTCCTTTTTCTTCACGACTGAAATTTCTGCATGTTCTCCTCAATCCACAAATTTAACCTTCTATATATTTTTTGGGGGGTAGTGGTACCATGGATTGAACTATTGAACTCAGGGGCATTCAACCACTGAGCCACTTCCCCTGCCCTTTCTTGTATTTTATTTAGAGACAGGGTCTCACTGAGTTGCTTAACACCTCACTTTTGCTGAGGCTGGCTTTGAACTCATGATCCTCCTGCCTCAGCCTCCTGAGCCACTGGGATTACAGGTGTTCACCACCATGTCTGCCATCCCTATATGTTTCAATAGACAATTCGATTGCTCTTGAATGCAGCATTCCCTGACTTTACATGTGAACACTAAACTGCAGTGGGTGCTTTCATGCTACACTGAAATCCCCCTTCAGAACTGAGGTACTTGTTACCCCTAATGCCAGGAATTAAGTGATCACAGAACACAGTTGTGTCTTAAGAGTAAGAAATTACCTCACCTTACATTCCCTCCCAGGAGGAGTCCCTCATTCAAAGACTGGTCAATGCTGCAAGAGTGCAAAGATTAAGTCTTTTAATTTGGTACAGAGAGGAAGCGATCCCAACTTAAAGCTCCAGGTGCAATTAGTGGAGTTGACAGTTGAACTGTGTGGCAATTAAATTTTCTCTCCACCCATCCATCCTTTCTTGCTCCTTCACAGGTGTTCTCAAAGGTACAACACAATAAACCTCCTGCCTGATAATAATAGAGTTTTAGAATCTGTTTCCCTGGGAACCTGAACTACAACAGTTGCTACCAGAAGTGGTCCAAGAAAGTAGACTCAAGAATGGGAGCACAGGCTGAATAACCTTCTGTGCAGCTGGCAAGGAAGCGCCTACTACTAGTGGTAGGTAGAATATGTATACCCCTTGTTGCTCAGCAACAACGCAGTTGGTAAAACTTGCTGGCAATGAGGTGGGATGGGATGTAATGGCCAGGACATCACTTACAAGTGCTATACGCCAGGTATTTGAGAGATATGGGGAAGTATAATTATAAAGATTGGAATTAGATGGCTGCAGCTGAGTTTGATTGATGTACTGAGGGACAAAACATTGAATGTTTCAGGGTGATTAGTCATCAACTAAAATCTAAGTATAAGTGTCACAGGGCTTCACTGGCAGCAAGGTAGATAAATGGTATTAAGAGGTGGGGCCTTTAAGAGGTGATTAGGCCAAAAGGGCTTCTGTCTTGCAATGATATTAAACCCCTTATAGAAGAGGCTTCGTGTAGATGTGGATAATTTGCCCTTATATCATCTATTGTGAGGATACAGTATTTTACCCTGCCAGAGGGTGCAGCAATAAGGAACCATCTTGGAAGCAAAGAGCAGCCTTAACCAGACAACTGAACCTACAGGCACCTTGATCTTTAATTTATTATCCTCCTGAAACATGAAAAAAAAATACATTTTTATTATTTAAAAATTACTCAGTCTTAGGTATTTTGCTACAGCAGCACAAAACAGACTAAGATGGCAGAATACAGGAAAACAGAAAAAGAGGATGTAATTTAGACCCAGGACTTACTGTAAGAGTAGTAAAATTCTATAGGTGGTTGAATTCACAATTTCAGCAAATCTACTACACTAAGATCAGGTCCTCAATTGAAAAGGTTTGGAACCCTGAGGGATAGGATGATAACATCTGGGTTTATGCATTCAGAAGACTGAATTCTCATATTGCCTTGAACTCTGTGAGCAAAAATGTCCCACTCCTTGGTGGTACAAGCTAGGGCTCCCCCATGTTTGACAGATACAGAATCCTTCATAAGATTTGTTACCTCACCTCCTTTCCTGACCACCAGACAATTAATAACCAAGATTAAGTCATAGCAGAACCAAAGAAGTGCTGGGCTTGCTAAGAGTGAAAAGGGACTATATCCTGAAGGAACTATATGGCCAGACAATATATGCTAATAGGACCTGAGAAGTACATATGGGACTGGATCCTCTGTGTGCTATATTAAGCAAGGCTGGACATAAATAACGGAAGGTTTGTCGACATGGATATTGAAGCCTGGGAAGGGTTCTGGGAAAAAGTGCTATCACATTCCTCTGATGCTTCTTGGAAACATGTAGAAAGTTACAGACCACATAAAGGAATGAGAAATGCCAGAGATGACTGGGACAGACAGTGGGAGAAGGGATCAAAAGACTCACAGAAAGGAACATGCTAGAGTAGACTTAAGATAGAAGCCCATGAAAACTAATAGTCAAACATTTTCTGAACAAAAGCCTGGAAGACACTCCATTTACCAAAGCAATAAGCTTGAAATAAAAAAAGAAACTTGTGAAAAGAGCAGCACAAGCTTTTAAAGCTCAATAGTAGCTGGCTTCTCTAGGCCAGATATGGCATTAGGAGATGCTGCTATAGACCTGAGCTCCCTAACAGAAATGGGGATGATAGGATCCCAAAATTATAGAGGTCAAATATATGTAGTTATCATAAGAAGGAAAAGGTAAGAGGGAAAGCAGATATGAAAATAATTAATCGCAGCATCTGTAAAAATACATACAAAATAAATGTATTGCTCCATCTATATAATTAAAAGAAATCAAGGATAGATAATCAAGGGGCTGAGGGCAACTACCCTAATAAAAATGATAATCTCTTTCCCAATTTCCAGGCCTGAGTGAGTTTTCAGACTTGGAATCTATTCATTAAAAATGCTCACACCACAGATACAAAGGCCTTGCAAAACCATGGAGAATATATAATGGTAATAATTACTCAAATGGCCTTACACTGATATTCTCAGATAACTGTGAACTAATGCTAGAGTTTTTGAGAACTTTTAAATACAAGGCTTAAGTTGACATTGATAGTCAGGAAAAGTATCCTAATGTTTTCCTTGAAAAGTAGGAAAGTATGAAATCTTGATTTTAAGAATTAAGTCCTAATACAGGTTTGGATTATTTTCCATCCACTAGTTCTAGTTTATAGTAGTCACATTTGGTAATTTTCTTGATCTCTGAATATATAATTTAAATAGACACAATTGGTAGTTGGCCAAATATCCAATTTGGTTTCTTGGCCAGTGAAGGGAATGGCTGTTTTAGCAGAGAAGGCCAAGTGTAAACTTCTTCAACAGTCTCCCACTAGACGCAGTGAATAAAAATAATATTGCAATTGTATTGGAAACACTACTCCAACCTATATACTAGAAGACACAAAATCTTTTAAAGGGGTCTAGTGCAGGAAAATATGTGAATCACATCTCATCTATGTTTTAAGTAGTGCTGACTCCTGGGCCACGGGACTCAGGAGACCCTGTGGTATTAGAGATATCTGTGCAAAAAAAAAAAAATGCTATGTGGGTTTTATGTCACTCTTTAGTAGGCAACAGCAATATGAAGTTCTATGGTCAAGCAAGACAGTGCCATCTGCAGCAGCAAATTATACACCATTTGTACTTCTTAAAAATGGCTCCTATCATGATCCTGAGCCCTGGTAGAGATGGAGCACCCTGACAGTGGGTTACCAAGTGACCATTCAGCCCAAACTGCCCACCTTGATCTGGGTTATATCACCCTCCTAATACATCAAAGGTTCAGAAAGATCTAGCTGTAATACTTCTAAGATGTAAATTGTCTCTCTGTTATTAGACATAGGCAGAACCAAAGGACCAAAGTATTCTGTGCAATCAGATGGCCCAAAGTTGCATATCATCTATCATGGTTGTGTGAGAAGCTTCCTTATGGCCAGCTGGCTAAAGAGAAAGAATGGGTATGGTATGAGTAGGTCAGCCTTGCCTGTGGGTAGGATTTAAAGACAGATCTGAAGGCTTCTCAATAGTCCATGACTCAGGTAGTGCAATTGGTTATTCACTCTGTGAAAAAAAATTGTCTGAAGTTAATGATATACACAGTATCAAAGGAAATGAAAGTCTTGTTGTTTTTATCAAGGACATGGAAGGAGAAGAATTGGAAGATCAGAATCAAGGAGAACTGTGAAAGAGGCATATAGATACAACCAGGGAAGAACACACAAAGTGTGAAGGGGTTTATGTCACGTTAATGCCCACCAGAGAGCATCTACAATATAACAAGTATGGACAACTGAACAGAAGAGAATGACTCAGTCAGTTGATGTCAGTTAGCTTGTCTTTGATCATCCCAAGGCAAGTGTAATAGACTCATGAACAGAGTAATCATTGGGAAGAGATGAAGACTAACCATGGGATCAACAGTATCTTTTCCCTTCCCAGTAAGATTGATCTGATCCTTGAGCTACCAAATATCCAATCTACCAGCAAAAGAGACAAATGCTGAACCCTTGATATATCATCATCCTTTGAGGAGAACAACTAGCCACTTGGAAGCAAAATGATTTCTCTGAACCCTTTCCATTCTGGAATAGAGAGAAATTCATCTGGAATGTCATTAACACAGACTCTAATAAAGGGTTTGTGTTTTATGCCTGGTAAAGTCCAGCAAACACACTGCATAAGAGCTTAAAGAATTTGAACCACTGACATAGAATCTCACATAAATCCAGTTAAACTAAAAGCTCACTTTAAAGTAAAGCAATAGGCACATGATTTGGGGATTAACAGGTCCTATCATGTACTGTACCACTCAAAAATTACTGCACTGGTGGAGTATCAGAAGAATCTTTAAATGTGATTCCTAAGGCTTCATCTTGGAAATGGTAACATGCAAGGATGGGGTGCCATGTTCTACAATGTGATATACATCCTAAAATAAGGTACTATACCCCCCAATAATCAGAATACATAAGTCCGTAGAATTAGCCATAGAAGTATTACTCCACAGATAATCACTTCCAGTGACTCCCTTGGGGAATATGTGCTTCTGTCCATCTACATCTGTGGACTCTGTGTCTCTGTGCTGCCTGGTATAATTGAAGCTGACCACAGGGACAAGGTTGTACAATGGGGATAGTGAATATTGTAACAGGCTAGATACTTAGATGATATATTAAAGTTATCTGATGAAATTCTCCTGTGCAGTTTGATGGTAAATTGATAAGAGCAGCAGCCCAGTCTTAGAGATGATTAAGGAAATAGTGGAATTTTTAGGAAAAGAGTCTGGTTCACTCCACCAGATCAGCTACTATGCCAGTAGAGTTTCTCATCAAGGGTTATAGCCAGTTTTTAGTTATAAATATCAGTTATAGCTTCCAGAATAATTGCTTTAGTCACCCTTCCTCAGGTAAGTTTTCCCCAAAAGTAGACTAATCAAGATCTTGGAAGAACTGTTCCCAAATGAAGTATCCTACTATATGAGGCAAATGGATTCAAGAGCAAAGCTAGTGGACTAGTGTTGATACTGGGATGTACTCTCAGATCTCATTTCATAGCAAGTCATGTATTTTTCTAACTGCTGGGAGTATTGGCTGCTAGGGGCTCACAGTTGTGTCTCTCTAGGATTTGCTGTTGACCTAAGGAATATGCCTCATTAAAGGTTATACGCCCTCCTTGGGAGAGCTCATATCTGAGATCTGTAGGCATACAGATCTTGTTTCTACTAGTGACAGTTTGGAGGGACCTTTTAGATTCAGAGTTCCCTCTAGGTTTGGCTGAAGCCACTATTCTAATTTCCCCATCAAAGTTCAGCTTCCCTTGTTCTCTCCTGGGTTTGACCCAAGGACATTCCATAATAAGCACTTCCCACCCACAAATATCAATCTTGCAGTCTAATTCCTGAGGTACCTAACCTGTAACATATACACAACTTACTTTCCAATGTCTCATTCACATTCACTCCATTTCTGGTCTCTCCATCTTCCACTCCAGAAAGCCCAGCTACTCCTGCCTTTGTGAATAAAAGGACAGATGAATAACCTAGGTTCCTGGATCTTGTACTTAGATGAAGCCCTCATTTACAGGCTACTTTGTTCCTTGTCTTAGTATGCTTGTGCTGCTATGACAAAATACTACAAACTGGGTAATTTATAAACAATGGAAATTACAGTTCTGGATGCTGGGAAGTTTGAGATCAAGGGGCTGGCATATTATGTCTGATTAGGGCTTTGTTGCTACATCCTCACATGGCATACAGTAGAAGGGCAAGAAGGGATGGACTGTGTCCTCACATGGCAGAAGATCAGAAGAGTTCTCCCCCAAACTTTTTTTTATGAGGTACCTAATCCATTCTCTTTTTTTGGTTCTAGGGATTGAACTCAGGGGCACTTGACCACTGAGCCACATTCTCAGCACTTTCTTGTATTTTATTTAGAGACAGGGTCTCCCTGAGTTGCTTAGTTCCTCACTTTTGTTGAGGCTGGTTTTGAACTCAAGATCCTCCTGCCTCAGCCTCCCAAGCCTCTGGGATTATAAGCACAGGCCACCATGCCTGGTGCCTAATCCATTCTAGAGTGAGGAACCCCCATTACCTTGCATCCTGGAAGCTCTACCTTCCAATGCCGTCACCTCAGTGATTGCTTATCAATTTGGGAGGCTGTACCACATAAAATGATAGCACCATTTTTTTTCTTCTATAGTGTTCACTGTGTTGAAGTATGAAGTTCATTAACTTTTACTCTCTCTAGTAGGATATGGAACAAGGCACTTTTCTGATTGAAGTGGACCGATCACCTGAATCTATTGGCTATAATCTCCTTGTACTAACCATTTTCCTTGCCTTCTATGATATTAGGTAATTTTGGAGCTCTTTCAGTTTCATTGATTGACCCTTATCTGATTTATTCAATGGTTTCTCTTTGCTAATCTTGTTGGTCAAACACATTTTATCACTTGGTCTCTGTCTATACTATTTCATAGATCTCCTTCACTCTCTAGGCCTTCTATTCTTGTATTAAGGCAAAGGACTTTCACCTTTTCAGCCTCATTTTCTTCCCAACATTTAGTTACACATTCCAATGACCAGATGGGGAGGATCCACCACCACCTCTGTATTAGTTTTTTTTTTCTTGCTGTGACAAAAATACCTGGCAAGAATAACTTGGAGGAGGAAATGTTTATTTTGCTTCACAGTTTCAGAGGTTTTAGTTTATGGTCAGCTAAACCCTTTGCTCTGAACCCAAAGTGAGACAGAATATCATGAGAGAGAGAGAGAGAGAGAGAGAGAGAGAGAGAGAGAACAAGCTAGCGCCAGGAGCACATGAGGAACCAGAGAAAAGATATGGCCCCAAGGGCACACCTACAAAGACCTACTTCCTCTAGCCATGTCCTACACTCTTATGGTTACCACCTGATAGTTACACTCAAATTATTAATCCATCATATGAGGTTGTACCTCTCATAGTCTAATCTTTTCACCTGTAAACATTGTTACATTGCCTAACATATGAGCTTTGTGGGAGTCCATCACAACCTCTAAGACAAAATGTGTAATGCTGAATAAATATTAAATGCTTACAAAACTAATGTTTTCCTGACTCTTTTAGTTAAGCATTTACTTAATGGAAATATTATCTATCCCAGAGAGTCAAATTTCCTTTACTCATTTACTTATTTATTTATTAATTATTTTGCTAAGTAAGATTTTTGGTATAGAGTCTGCCTAAGTTTTTCTTGAACTTGTGATTCTCCTGCTTCAGTCTCCAAGTAGCTGGGGTTACTGGCATGGATTACTGGATCCAGCTTTTTACTTAATAAGCCTTCAATGAGTACTCACTGTTAGATAATGTACTAGAAATGGGAGTACAGATATAGTCTCTGCCATAGCAAAGATTATAATCTAGTTAGAAAGAACCAATAAAAAATACTTAACTATATGTTCTAAAAGTACTATAAATGAGAGGTAATACACAGTAATCTTACCTGCTATGCACTTTAATGCTTCCTCAAAAATGAATAGGATACAACTAGCCAAAAGGAGAACATAACCTTTCAAATGAGAAGAATTTTATTTGAGGAATTGAAGAAAGGCTAATCTGTTTGGACCTACACTGTCCAGCATAATTTTCTGCCTTGATAGGAAAACTCTATATAGGTACTATCTAATATAGTAGCCTCTACCCACATGTAATTATTGAGTGCTTGAAATGTGGCTAATTGAAGCAACTGAGGGACTAAATTTTTAATTCTGTTTAAGTCTAATTAAATTCAGTCATGGGCTACTATATTGGACACCTAAGATACAGATATAGAGTATCATTATCATTGCAGAAAGTTCTACTGAATATTGCTCTATAAAGCCAATCCCAAAAAGTCAAAGGTGGAATGTTTTCTCTGATATGTGGAAGCTAATCCAAAATAAGGGGAAGGGATAAAAAAGGAATAGAAGAAAGATAAGTGAAGTGTAAAAAAGGAAATGAAGGGAAGGGAAGTGAGATGGGATAGGGAAAATCAGTGGAATGAATCTTACCTAACTTTTCTATGTACATATATGAATATGCCACAGTGAATCTCACCATCATGTACATCCACAAAACACTATTAAAAAAAAAGTATAACTAGATAGCAGAAAAAATAAGTAGAATAGGGGGATGGGAACAGTGGGTGGGAGGAGGGGAGGGAAAATGGAAGTACTGGGGACTCAATTAGAACAAATTATATTCCGTGCTTTTATAATTTTATCAGAATGGATCCCATTGTTGTGTATAACTTAAAAGAACCAATAAAAAAAAGAATAGTGACCTTAGAAGGTCAATGAAGACCAGATCACATGGGAGCTTGCAGCTAACACTATGAATTCTTCACTTTGCAATAAGCAGAAGGGAAACCACAGCAGAGTTTTAACAGGAAAGATATGGTCAGATTATACTGTGCAAAGATTGCTCTATCACCCATAACAAACGATTTGAAGAGAAGAAGTGGCCAGCCTAAGTAAAAGAGTTGTCCTTTGCTATTCGTGGGGAATTGATACCAGGACATTCCTTTGATACCAAAATGTACATATGCTCAAGTCTCTTAGATAAATGATACAATATTAGCCTACAAACTGAACATATCTCCAATTCCCATATACTTTAAATAATCTCTGTTACTTATAAAATGCAATAGAGTGTAAATGATTTGTAAATAGTGACATATGTATTGTTGGGGGCAAATAGCAAGAAAAAAAAACATGTGCACTATAGATAGAATATTTTACCAAATAATTCTGATCTGTGATTGGTTGAATCCACAGATGCAGAACACACAGTTACAGAGGGTGATTGCAAATGGACTCATGAAATGAGTCATATGTGGGTGGAGGCAGCAAGTAGGAACATGGGCTCACATGTTTGTCAAAGAAGGAATAATCTGTGGATAGTGTCTCAGTTTTAAGTCATGTTTGTCTTTGTCTTTGTCTGAATTGGCAATAACTGAAGTGTGAGACTGAGATTGCCATGCTTCTATTGCTCCCAATACTAGGATTAAGAAGCACAGGACTCTAATATAATCCTCAAATATTTTCTATTATCACTGATTCCCAATTTTTTGGTAAGACTTGGCATCACCTTTTGAGTTTCTGTAATGAGTTGGGCAGATAAGGTTGGCTGACCTCCCCAAGATGTTGGGGAGGCTCCCTCATAAAATGAAAGGTAAACCGTCCTTCAGAAGCAAGCTTGGGTTTAGATGTGAGTTATGTTTTTTTTTTATGTCCTATGGTATTATGGTTTGGATATGAAGTGTCCCTCAAAGACTCATGTGTTGAAGGCTTATTCCCCAATGCAGCAATATTCAGATATGGGGATTTTGATAAGTGATTGGATCATAAGGGATCTCAGTGGCTTAGGCCTTTGAGTGATTTATAATTTGGTGGCTTTTTTTGGGGAGGTGGTGAAAACTGCAGAAGGTGGGGCCTAATTGGAGGAGTTAAGTCATTAGAGACATACATGCCCTTGGGGGAGTAACTAGTCCCTAACTCCTTGCTTTTCTCTTCTTCCTAGCTTTTACCTTCTCTTTCCACCATAATGTTCTGTCTTGCCTCAGGCCCAAAGTAATGGAATCAGACAAGTATATCCTGAAATCACTGAATCTGTGAATCAAAATAAAGTTTTCCTGCTCTAATTTGTTTTTCTTGAGTAGTTGTGCAAGCAACAGAAATTTCACTAATACATAAAGCTTCCTGTATTTGCTTCAGCAGTCCCATAGACTTTGCTTTCTGCTTATTCCCTGGGCCATAAGCAAAAGTCTGGTATTGTCCTTGAGGCTCCAGGTATACTCTATGCCCAGGCAAACTTCACAGCATTCTACTATATTACAGAATGAAGCTCCCGTGTTTTAATGTCTTCATCTTTGCTCTATGAGTCACGGTTTTCCCAAACTATTAGAGTTTTTCTTCTCCCCCTTCATCTCTCCCTCTTTTCCTTCTTTTTTCCCCTCCTTCTAACACTCCTCCCTCTCTTTCTCACTCTCTGTCTCAAATTTTATTATTTTTCTAATTAGTAACTTTAATTACAAGTGATGACACTATTTTCTAACATAAGACTTAATTATTGGGTTATATTAGCCTACCACTGATATAATTTAGGATAAATATATCCCTTCAGGCTGATTCATTCTTAAATTATAAAAATATATCTTGTAGAATGTTTACTAGTATCAAGGAAAATTCTCATACTATGTACCCAGACAACAAAAGCCTAAATATCATTTTCCTAGTAATGTTTTTATACTCAGAAAATGAAAAATATAGTAGAAATGACTCAAATATCAGTGTTCCAAGAAAACTGACTTATTGGTTTTTTTTCTTTCTTTCTTATATTTGTGATAATAGAATAGACTTGTTTTTTTCCAGACAAGGAGATAAATCTTCACTGTTGTGATCCAAACATTTTCTAGGAACTATAAGGAAACTCATATTTTAATGCCAATAGGTGGGAGGGTAAAGTTGATTTATTTTTACCTTTTCTTTTCAATCATTCTCACATATGAATTAATCAAATCAGAATCTCAAGTTGAACAACAGATATCAATAAATGTGATCATTTTAACACAGGTTAAGTTGACCTGACCCATTTAAAAGGGAAACAATACCCTGTCATGGACCCGCTTAATAAATAGGAGAGTCTGGGTTAATGTATAATGGTACTGCTTATATTTTACCTGCTATGGCAATTAATACATAGTTCCTGGATCAATTTGATATATACGAAGAGAGAGAGCCTGTGATGGCATTGGGCAGATAATGCATGATGGTAATTAATGGCAAGATTAAAAAAAAAAAAAAAACTACAAGGAAACTTCCAGTTTCAATTTGACATGTAAAGAACTTAGAAGTTAGCAGTCTCAGGAAAAAAAAAAAAAGCAGAACAAACCCCAAAGAAATGACTTTACTTTGATTCTTCAGAAAACCAAAGTCACAGAAAAGACCACTGTGAAATCTGGAGAGAGGTTTGAATACAGAAATCACAACTGAGAGCAGTTTACATGGAGCAGAAACACTGGTAGGAACACATGAACAGTAGATTTGTCACATTGTGGAGGCTGAGTGTGGATTAGTGTGAGAATGAGAAACTTGGGAAGGCCATAGTCTTAAAGAACCCACACATTTCACTAGCTCTACCTCTGGGAACCTCATCATGTTTTCATAGTGAGGAGACAAGAAAAATTCTCTTTTGGTTCTGATGGGGTAGGGAGGGGAAGTAGCCATTGTGAAATGCAGCCAGAGTGTTCTTCATTACAAAGGGCTGCTATCTGGGGAAAATAATTTACTATAGCCTTATCTCACCTGGGGAAGGATATTTACTCAATTCTAGACCTCTTCAGTTTTGTAATCTCTAAGAACTCTTTAGCCTGAAGTTTCTCATCTAAGGGAAGAGGATAAGGCAGGAAACACTTGGGAAGATTTATAGCTTAGGAAAACAGACCCAATGAAAGACTGAGGTTTAATCACATGATTATGGAGCACTTCCCTTCCTCTAATTTATCACCAAATCAACAGGGTTCTAGTATGATAAGAGTGGATTGCAGCAGCAAGAATTGTAAGGCAAATGCACAATTGAAGGAGATATTCCTAGGGAAGCCCAAAGATAAAAGGAGAAATAAAAATGAGCAAATGAGTGTCACAGAGGAATTTGAATCTCTGCTAGCTAAAGTCACAGAGTGGCTAGCCCAGCCCCTAGCCGGATTAACATAAACCTCCCACTATAGATTTTTTTCTTTAATTCTTTTTACCC
Source organism: Marmota monax (assembly GCF_021218885.2). Classification (NCBI taxonomy): domain Eukaryota; kingdom Metazoa; phylum Chordata; class Mammalia; order Rodentia; family Sciuridae; genus Marmota; species Marmota monax. Next base: position 4,923,964 of record NW_026692434.1, on the reverse strand, counting down.
AATATGCCATGTCCTTCTTTTGACAAGAAATTAAAACATTCTCAAAGGAAAGAAAGAACATAAAAGAGACAGAGTCCAATAGAATCAGACTCAGATTATGACACAGATTCTGAAATTATCAACAGGAAATTGAAAATAACTACAAGTAATGTATTAGGACAAAAGTAGACAATATAACTGAGCAAACAGATGAAAACTCTCAGAATCAAAATGAAATGCTAGAAATAAAAAACATTTTAAGAGAAATAAAAAAATATCTTTGGTAAGCTCATCAACAAACTACACAGGACTAAGGAAAGAACAGTGATTTGAAGATGTGTGAATCAATACTCAAATATCAGGTATGAAATATGTCCTATCAATAGGGTAAAGAATAATGATAATTAGTTCATGAAATTGATGCAGAAAAAAAGCATTTTACATGTAAGAATATCTACCAAAATCAAAACAAACCAAAATAAAACAAAACCTTAAGGCAAACATCATATTTACTGGCATGGGATGCCAGTGGAAGTGGAATGTGTTCCTTTTCCCTAAGATCACTAACAAAACAAGGATAGCCCCTCTTACCACTTTTATTTAATACCAATTCATACTAGAAGTCTTAGATAGCAAATTAACCTATAAAATAAAATAAATTTTACACAAGTTGAGAAGTAAAAAAAAAAACAAAACTGCCTTTGTCTCTAGAGAATATTATTAGCTTTGCAGAGAATTTCAAAGAACAGAAAAAAGACTTCTGGAATTAAATAGTGATTATAATAAGCTTGCAGAATTAGATTGCTTTCCTATATACTAGCAATAAGCAATTAGAATTTGAAAAAATATATATATATATATACCATTTGTAATAGCACTCCCCCAAAGAGAAATACTTAGATATAAATACAACAAAATACGTATAGGATTTGTGTGCAGAACCCCACAAAACACTGGTGAAAGAAGACAAATACGATCTAAATACAGAGATTTTCTATATTCATTTGAAGAAAGACTGAATGTTGTTATCAATTCAATTTTATCTGAATATTTAGCTCAATTTAATCAAATATCCCACAAGCTAGACACTTACAAATGAATTCTGAAGTTTGTATAGAAAGGCAAAAATTTAACATAGATATAACAATAATGAAATGAAGAACAAAGTTTCAGGATCCACATCACCCAAGTTCAAGACTTATGACAAAATTCCAGTAATGAAGGTAGCATGCATTGGCAAGAGAGTAGAAACGAAGCCTGGCAGTAGTGGGGTGTGTGCCTGTAGTCCCAGCTGTTCCAGAGACTGAGGTGGGAAGATCACTTGAGTCCTGGAGTTTGATATCAACCTGGGCAATTAGCAAGATCCTGTGTCAATTAAAGGAAGAAAAAAAGAAGAAAAACATAGATAAAAGGAACACATAACCACAGTCAATCTTTGACAAAGATGCTAAAGACAATTCAATGGAGAAAGAACTGTTTGTTTTGTTTGAAAATAGAAAGTGCTGGAACATTTTAAGATCTAAATACAACAAGAATAAAAACATCAACCTTATACTTCTCAAGATATTAACTCAAAGTGAACCATAGATTTAAGGGTACAATGCAAAACTTTTAGAATAACACAGAAAAGAAAATCTTAGTGAGTGTGGGTTTGATGATGTGCTTTAAGATAACAACAAAAGAATAAGTAATACAACAAGATATTGATGTTAGAATTTTTATATTAAAAATTATCTGTGAATGATATAGCTAATTTTTTTTTTAAAAAGACAATCTAAAGCATGGGAGAAAATATTTGATAATGCATATCTGCTTGTTTGGGACCTGTATTCAAATATTTACAAAACACGTATTCGATCATCTTGGATCAGTATCCAAATTATGTGAAGAATTCTTAAAATTCAATAATAAGAAAACAAATAAACAACCCAATTTAAAAATGGGCAAAAGATTTAAATAGACACCTGTCTAAATAGGATATGCAGATGACATAAAAAGCATAGGAAAACATAATTTATTATTGGAAAATAGTAAATTAAAACAAAAAAAAATTGGTATATACTACCAACTACTAGGAAGGCTAAAATTCTGCTAGAATAGAAAAGAGGGGAAAAAAGAGTAACTTTACCGTGGAGAAAATTGACATCTCTTCTTTAGCTAGATGATCAAGGTCGATATCAATAATGATAAATCATGTTGGTAGTGTGTGCCCTTGAGTAGGATGTGATGGAATGGCACTTCACTTCTATGTTCTTCCTACCACAAACTCATAACCATAATTAAGTCAGAGAAAAACATGGATAAATTCCAATAAAGGAACATCCTATAATAAACCTTACCAGTGTCACCTTAAAACCGTTCAAGTCATCAAAAACCAAAAACTTCATGGCACTTGTCATCTCACTGTGGAATGGAACATTACATATGCAAAAATACAAAGGGCAGGGCAGTGGAGAGTGCTGTGCTGGTTTGAGCCCCTTAGAGAAATGATGTGGGAGAGTTTCAATTAGGGACATTTGTGAATACATCATGGAGGAAAAGAAACTGGAACAGAACTTTGGAAAATGATATAATTTTTGATCATTTCAAACGAAGGAAGTATACTGGGGCATTTCCAACATGAGAAAACATGTGGAAAAAGTGTTTGAGAAACAGAAGAAGCATTGCAGAATTGCTTGGAGGACAAATTTGCATTATTTTGAGTAGTCAAGGGTGCATCAGGTTGGGACTGGGTTTGAGGATCTTAAATATCATTCTAAGGTCTAAGGACTTTGTTTAATAGGTGAAGGCTTCTGAGTGAGGGGAGGATACAAAGCAGTCTTTAGGAAGAAGCATGAATAGGAAAAGAGGAGTCATCATCTCTGGGGCCAATGACATATTCCTTATGCAAGTATGAGAGGACAAGCATGTAAATAAAAATAGTACTGGGCTGGGATTGTGGCTCAGCCATAGAGTGCTCGCCTAGCATGGGCAGGATCCAGGTTGGATTCTCAGCACCACATAAAAATAAAGGCATTGTGTTGCGTCCATCTACAAAAGATTCTCTCTCAAAAAAAAAAAATAGTACTGTGGCAGGGAAATTACGGATGGTGTGAACAAGAGAAAGGAAAAAGCAAGAGGGTGTGGAGATCAGGAAGAAATAACAGGTTGTGGCATATTCTGTTTTTTTTTTTTTCTTACCTAGTGTTGGTTCTCCTTTTTCCTAGTTTATATAAGCTCTGATTTTGTTGAGGAAGATGATGTTTACAATTAAAAATACTTCACTTACTCCCCTAACTCTAGGAGTGCTGTATAGTCCAATTCTAACCAATAAGATGTGAGCAGAAGTCTAATAGGAACACTGCTGACTTCCTGATGAGGCAGTCTGCTGCCTCTTCCTCTGTTTTTTCCCTACTCATTAATATCCAAAAGGAGTTTAGACACGATCCCCAGAATTGCAGTAAGCATCTTGTGATTAAAAGAAAGAATGTCACTTAGTGGGGGAGGCAGAAAGAGGCAGGTCCTTGAGAACATTGTACAGCTATCTCTGAACTTCATTTTACATGACAGGAAAAGGAAAGATTTAGTTGAACAAGTGTTGGATTTCTTTTACAATTGTAATTGAAACAAAATAAAAGGTCAGTCTCAGAGTTTAAGCCCTGACAATTAGGAAATAATGCCTTGTTAATTCTGATTCCAGGGTAATTGAATAGGAAGCAGAAAAACTCTCTGTTCCTGTCAGGGAGATCTTCCTGAGCAGGTACAGTGAAGCTCGGAATTGGAATTGGGCACCATGTATAATCAGACATTTTGTTTGTTTGTTTGTTTGTTTAATGTTAAAAGTTTTTATTGACAATACATCAATACATTTATTTTTTTATTTGTTCTTTTTAGATAGACATGGCAGTAGAGTGTATTTTGACATTTTATACATACAGGGAGTATAATTAGGATCTCATTCTTGTGTTGTACATGATATGGAGTTTCACTGGTCATGTATTTATATATGAAATAGGAAAGTTATATCTGATTCATCCCACTGTCTTTCCTATTCTTCCCTTCCCCTCATTCCCCTTTATATAATAAAATTAACTTCTATTCCTCCCTCCAACGCCTTATTGTATGTTAGTATATCCACATATCAGAGAGAATATTCAGCCTTTGGTTTGGGGGAATTGGCTTATTTCATTTAGCAATATATTATCTAGTTCCATAATTTCATTCTTCTTTATGGCTGAGTAATATTCCATTGTGCATATATACTACATTTTCTTTATCCATTCATCTGTTGAAGGTCACCTAGGTTGGTTCCATAGCTTTGCTATTGTGAATTGAGTTGCTATAAGCATCGATGTGGCTGTTTTTAAGCCGTTTTGTTATACACTGAGGAGTGGGATTAAATGGGTCAAATGGTAGTTCTACTCCAAGAGGACCAGATAGATTCTCAGTTGAGTTCTGCTAGACCTTCAGAGAAGAACTTATACTAATACTCCTCAAATTATTCCATGAAATAGACAAGGAGGGAACCTTTTCAAACTCATTCTATGAAGTTAGTATTACCCTGATACGAAAACCAAATAAAGACCAAAGGAAAGAAAACTTCAGATCAATATCCCTGATGAACATGGATGCAAAAATACTGTAAATTGCACAAAAAATATTAAAAAATATATGCATGATGATCAAGTGGGGTATACCCCAGGGATGCACCATTGGAATTCAACATATGGCAATCAATAAATGTAATTTTCACATCAACATACATGATTTTATTCAAGTTGTAGAAAAGCCTAAAAGTGCTTTGCATACTGACACCAAGGCTTACAACTTTTCTCTACTATAGTGACTACCACTTCTAAAGCCATTTCAAAATTAAATTAATTTCCTGAGGGAGCAGACAGACAATGCCTCTTCTCACCAGGTCAAATTATTAGACCAATACATTTACCCTGGAAAGTGTATTGAAATCACCTGTCTCTTTTGTATGTACTCAGTGTATAAAAATTGTTTGCATTCTTGGCACTGAATGTAGACAACTCTGTAGCAAATGAGTTAAATGAAGTCTAAATGCATGATATAAGACTGTATAGCAATAAGAAATAAAATGCAAATAGCATTGGAAATACAGAGACAATTTAATGGCATAAGAAGCTATTCACCCACACATATACATACACATGATTTTTATTTGTTTACAAGCAGATAAATTTTGTTCTTAAAATTGTCCTGTGATTACAACTATATCATCATACAGAGGGGAAAGAATATCAAATTATTACTAATTCCATTAATAATTAAGTATATTTAATATAATCACTCTTTATTTAAAGCTGAAAGCAAAGAAAGAAGGAATACTTCCACGCATAGCACTAAAATTAAGTATAACCAACCATCAAGAAGTCTGTGAGGTCACAGAGTTTTGTCTTCAGGGTCAACCATTTCCAGGCCCTGCCTGAGTTCTGACTGTTTTTTATTTAAATCACAAATGCATACAGCACTGACTTGTGTCAGGTTTTTAGTGATGATAATAATGGTGGTGGTGATGTGAACAATAATAGCTACTGTTTTTGATGGCTAGCAACCAGATATTGTGCTTTTTCATTAGATCTTCTTAGCAAATCCATGAGATAGGTTCTAATAATTCTTCATTTTTCAGAAGACACAAAAGTTTATGTATTTTACATATATTATGTCACTTACTGGTTATGGTTAGGATTTTAGGTGTCCCTCAAAAGCTCCGGGGTTAATGAAAAAAACATTCATAGGTAAAGTGTTTGGGTTATGAAAGTCGTAGCCTAATTAGTCCATCCTATTGAATGGACTGAGTGGCTGGTAACTGTGCCCAGGTGAGGCCTACCTGGAGGAGGTGTGTCACTGGGGGTATGCCCTGGAATGGTTCATATTTCCCTTCTGTCCTGCCCCCCTGCCCTTTCTGCTTTCTTGCCACCATGATGGGTATAGTTTTCCTCTGCCGGGCCCTTCTGCCATGGTGTCTGACCTCACTTAGGCCCAGACCAATGGAGTTGGCCATCTATGGACTGAGACCTTTGAAGCTGTGAACCTCAAATATACTTTTCCTCCTCTAAATTGTTCTTCTTGGGTATTTTGGTCACAGTGATGCAAAAACTGACTAAATTCTTACCACAACACTTCTGGTAAGTAGTAAAAGCAACATTCAAACTAGATCTGTCTATGTCAATTCCAATTGCATATAAAAAGGCAAAATAAAACATACACACTTATAGGACTTGAGTATGGCACTTAAATTATATTTTATGTAAGCCCCGTCTTAAAAGTAAACTGAAATTAGCCATTTTAGGGCAATTTGTGTGTTGAGGGAGGCCAGAGAGATGTAGGATATCCAAGTTGCTGAGTTTTTGAGGACTAGCCAGTCCCTGACAAAGTACAACTGCTGGACCTTCACTCAGGATTGCCTAGCATTCTCTTTTCCCCCATAATTGCCCATAGAAAGCAGGCCAACCCTACCCCATCCTAAATCATCAGGCTCCATGTATTTTTTTCCTGTAGCCATTGTAGAAAATTTACTAAAAGTTAGCAGCTTACAACAACAGGAACATATTTCCTTATAGTTCAGTAGGTCAAAAACCAAGGTGTCCGCACACTCCTGTTCCTTGAGGTTTCATGGATGATGACTTCCCAGATTCAGGAGTCCTCCATTCCTTGGCCCATGCTCTGCATGACTCTGATGTCAGCTCCCATTGTTAACACTCCTTCTTATACTTTCCTGTGTTTTTCCCTTATTAGAACCTTTGTGGTTGCATTGGTTTGCTCAGGATAAAATCCTGGTTTATGTGGGATAATCTCCCCATCTCAAGAGTCTTAACTGAATAACATCTGACAAGTTGGTTCCACATCAGTTTGTGTACACCTTTGAGGGATCATTATTCTGCACATCACATTTCATTTAGTTGTATGCTGGTTCTTGTTTTTGGAATCACTTGACATATTTCCAGAAACTATCTTTTCTTCTCAGGTATATTAAAATTCATCTTAGGACACTGTACTGCTTTCCTCCTTTTGTTTATGAGATTTTAGTCAACTGTACTCCAATAAGTTTGCACTTAAATGATCTTGATTCGTGGCTGGCTAAAAGTTAACTTCTTTTAAAAGCATATTTAAGCCAAATCCATGGCTAATCACCCAAGTGACATTAGTGAGGTTAAAACTGCAAGTCGAGCAAATAAATATATTTTGTCTTTGAGAAATCATCATCAAATCTAACATGACCACATCATGACTGATATTCTTATTTGTATAAAAAGGAAAGAATAATAATTTGAGAACAGAGGAATTCTTAGGCCCTAAACTTCATTTAAATATTATATTTAAGGGCCTGGGGCTATAGCTCAGTGGTAGAGTCCTTGCCTTGCACATGGAAAGCATTGGATTCAATCCTCAGCACCACATAAAAATAAAATAAAGGTATTGTGTCCATCTACAACTAAAAAAATCTAAAAAAATATTATATTCAAGGTCAAAACTACTATACATCCTAGTGTATAAGAAGCACGTGCTTACTCAGCCAAGATGTCATCAATCCTACAAACTAGATAATGAGATACTTCAGAAGTTTCTTTGTCAAACTATCTGAAGAAGTGTGGAAGCTCGCGATAGGTAACTGCTGGGCTTAGAGGTCTTATGTGGAATGAAGCACTGATCCATAATGACAACATGAATAAACCTCAAATGCATTATACTTAAAGAACAGATATTGTATAATTCTGTTTATATGAGGAGTCTGAGAAAGGCAAATATATAAATAAGAGAAAGTAGTGGTTGTTTAGGACTGGGTTAGGCAGGGTAGGTGAGGGGGTAGGATGGGAGACAGATTAAATTGGCACAAAGGTTCTTTTTGGAATGATGAATTGTTCTAAAATTGAACTTTGGTGATAAATACACATCTCTGTAAATGTGCTAATAATTACTGAATTACACGCTAAAATGGGTGAATGTTTAATATATAAATTGTAATAATATATCTGTTATTAATAAAAAATATAATGTGTTGCTTGTCCATCCCCAAATTTATTTCTAAATACATTTAATTGTATAAAACTGTTATATAATAATACTTGCTTTGAGATATTTTATAGCAAAGAACAGTTAGATTCAGCTTGATAAATTCAATGGAGATGAATTAAGAAAATTATGGTAGAGCATGTGATGAATTCTGTGTTTAAGAAGATGATAAAGGCATGTCTAGAAGACTAATGAAATGAGAAAATGCTTGTCATATACACCAAATAAAAAATAAACTGCTAAATACCTATGCTTTATCACTCCATGTTTTAAAATGGCGTCACTATAACATGATTTTTCCTGTACAGTGTGTTCTTAACCTCTCATTGTATGCCTAAATATACTTGTGCCATTAATTTGAGGAATAGAAGAGTCTGTTGCAGTGACTATTGCAACTGTTCTAATTCTAACCCATTTGGCACAGGACATCAAGAAAAGCATCCTGCCATTTACTAGTACAGAGTCTTCTGTACAGCAATGGCAGTAAACAGAACATATGAAAATATGTGAATTTTTTAATTGCTAGGGTAATTGGCACCAGATGAGACGAACCACTGGGTGAAACAAATGCATGCCATAACCCAAAGTTCTCTTTCATGCACATCCAGTTAAACCAATTTTTAATTTTTTTTAGTTGTTGATGGACTTTTATTTTATTCATTTATTTATATGTGGTGCTAAGAATTGAACCCAGTGTCTCACACATGAAAGGTAAGGGCTCTACCACTCAGCCACAATCCCAATGCAAAATCTCCCAAGACCTACTCTAACTATAGTAGAGACTCCTCCCTGCTAGCCACAGTGTTGTTTTGTTCTATTGTTCATTTGAGTTGCAAGTGTTTCATTTGCTTGTTTCTATTGTTTAATGAAACCTTATTAGACACTAACCTCATTGCTAGAACTAGAGGAAGTGGCTCATGCAAGTTTCAGTCATTAGAGACACTTAATTCATTCAAAGTTCCTTCTTTCCTTGTTTGTCTCTTTACAAATTATCATTAATCAGTATATTTCTTCTTTAAATGTTATTTCTACCAATTAACCCTGATAGCATATTCTTCTCCAATGTAGCAGATTTCCATCTGCTTAACAGTGCCTTTTCAGCTTATTTTATACAAATTTACTTATAATTTTATACAAAATTACTGGAAATAAATTTTTTAAATTAATTATATTTATCTCGATATGGCAGGATTATGATAGATTTTTTACTATTTTTCTTTATGCCACTTTGTACATGGCAAATACATTTTTCAATTTTTATGTCTTCTAAAACTATTTGCACTTGTAATTTAAAAGGGAATGCCAAACCTTTTTTTAAACCATATTTCTTTTGCTTCTTAACATTTGAAACAGTCTTCAATCAATAGTGGTCTGGTGTAGAGTTTCTTAACCTTAAAACTGCTGACATTTTAGGTTGGAGAGCTGGAGAATTTTATATTTTAGGCTTTAGTCCTGGAGAATGTACTACACACAATAAGAGTTGGATATCATCCCTAGCCTCTAACCACTAAATGCAGTAGCACTCTCCACTTGTGACAATTAAAAATATCTCTAGACATTGCAAATACCCCCACAGGGGTGTGTGTGTGTGTGTGTGTGTTTTATGAGTGTGTGCATGTGCAAAATCACCCTCAGTTGAAAACCAGTATTCTAGTTGTTCTTTTGTCCCTTCTACACAGTCTCCATTGTTCAGCTTTGGCTCTATTGTTCCCCAGGGATGCAGAATTTAGGCTCCTCTGTGAGCAGAGCCTGGCCTCACTAGTCTGTAAACACCTTGTGAGCTCCAAGCTCTTTCCCTCCTGGGACCCAAGAACTCACAAACAATTGTCTGGGTAAATAAGAGCACAGGAAACTTCATAATCTCTAGGTAACTCCTATGCCTTCTGCCAACCTACTTATTTTCCTAAATTGGTCAGTGATGAATAAGAGTATTAAATCACAACAATATCACCAACAATCGGAGGAATGAAGTTCTTTTGACAAATCATTTTTTTAGTACATGTAACTGTGAAGGACTGTGTGTGTGTGTGTGTGTGTATAAACACACACACACACACATACTTATAAAATCACCTGCTGTTTGTAGTACTTAAGCAGACTGAATGTCATTGAGATCTTTTACAAAACTGTTTTTCCAATCCTTTCTCATAGTGAAAACTTTTCATAAGGTTCTGAGGTCATCATGAACTTTAGGGCAATTGATAGAGAACTTACTCTTGTTACCAGAATAGTTGATTAATAACAATATTTGTTTTTCTATCAAATATAAATAACTGGTTCATGTACTCAGATGCATGAATCATAAAATACTTATAAATTTAGTTTTAGCAATTTTAAATCTCAATTGCTTGCTAAACCAGTAATTCACAGTACATCTGTAATAATCATTGCATAATGATCCCCCCAGAAATCTGTCTTCAAGTTTTTATGCAATGATTTTAAAAATACTTTTATCATCCAATAATACAAATGTTAGGCTAAATTCACTTCCTTTGTAAATAGTGAAATACCAGATGCTTTCTATATCTAAACAAAAGCATAAAGCTTGAATAATTTATCACATGAGGTACCTAATTTTCATGGTTATATTTGAGTTTTGCAGAAGAATAATCATGACTTCAGATGTAGTATTCTCTTTGCCCCACACATCCTTCTCATCTCTCTTTGGCAAAAATCTGTTTTCTCTTTATAATGCAGCTTGCTTTCTTTTCTGCCTTTATGATATTCTCCTTGAATACCTAGGACAGATTTAGTAGTTTCCCCTGTTGTTCTTATAACTTTTTGCATCTATCACTACCTTCATTACATTATGTTTTCATCACTTCTTCCCATGTTACTTTTCCCTTTCGGAACCTATATGAGAGGGCAAAGAAACTTAATATTTTAATCATTTAAATAAGTATTTATAAAACAACTAATGTATTTCAGGAATCTTACTAATAGCTACAGATGTGAGAAAAAAACGTTTCTACTTAAAGGTGCTTGCCATCCAGGGCAGAGACAGGAAACCAACTGCAATACAATTTGGACAGTACTGTGATGTATCAAGCACAGGGTATATGGGAACAGGTTGAGTGTCTCTGTTCAGACAGGGATTCAGGGAAAGATTGCTGAAAGAAGTCCTTTTAAATAGAATTTGGCAGATGAAGAGGCATCATCCTTGTGTGGGAGGGTGGTAGCAAGAAAGGTGGTGGTGGGATCGAGAAGAAGGGCTGGGGCTATGTGTTTCAGACATGAAGTACTGCTGGTGGGAGCTACACTGGTGATCTTGGACCTTTTTCTGCTTTCTCTGTGCATCCCAATTACTTGTATACTTGACATTATTAGTAAGCTTTATAAGAGATAAGATCTCTGATTCGTGGGAGTTTGCTTTGACAATGTGTTCCTCCACGCTATCTCAAATGGAAAAAAATGTAGATAATAATTGGTCTGAATATAGCAATTCAGTGCATGCTGGAAGAGAAGAGGTAGACTTGAAGGAAGTTCCTGTTTGTTAAAAAGGAACAAAAAAATGATCTCTTGGGGGTAATTAATGAGGAGAGAATAGTGGTAACCAGTAATGTATCTATAGTGGGAATTGGGTATAACTGGAGATCCAGACTGGGATTCTAGGAAAGTCCTATAAGGAAGGTCTTGTGTTTCTAATCTGCACCTGTGTACTCAGTATTCAAAAAGCATTCCAACAGTACTCAGCAGCACGTGTACAGTAATAGGAAGATAGAGATTGCACTGATCTAAGGCTGGAGATGTTCTGCATCAGTGTAGTGTGTCTTTACTTTGTAAATATGGGGCAAGAAGGTTGTGGGTATTGACAAACAATTACTAAAATTCAAATACTGATTTATTCTTTGCCCACACCCCTTACCCTTCTATTGGTACAAAATATAAACACAGCTTGTTGCTTGTGGATGATCAATTCTATCATTTTTCTTTTCTGCAACACAACATTTTTATTGGTTCTTTTTAATTATACATGACAGTAGAATTTACCATTCTATCCTCAATATGAAGAGGGGGAAGTAGGAAAATAGAGCCAGGAATGATGCATCTTCATTATTATTTTCTCTTCATAAGTCAGCTTTATTTCTCCTCTCTTTTTATGGAATTCTTCTTGACTACATGGTAAAGATTTAGTAGTTTCCCTTGGTGTTCTTATAGCACTCTGCATCCATTGCAATTCTTGTTACATTTCATAATAGATGGTTAACCAGTCACCTTCTGCATCTCAAGAGAATGAAGAGCCTTTTAAAGTCATTGTAAGTATGAATGAAATTATGTAAAGTGTATAAAATCTTTATTATTGCATAAATCTTTATTTTTATATTGCCCGCTTAAATCAAGATCTTTGTTTTTAAGTAAAGTATTTCTCCCAGTAATTATAAAAGTGAAAGATGAGATGGCATGATTCAAAAACACATAATGAACAAAAATATTCATAGTTAATTTATCATTAACAAAATGCTTTTTAAAATACCTAAAATTATATCTGGAAGGCCTATACCATAATAATTAGCAGAAACACTGAATTTTAAGTGACTCGTTTTCCAGATGGAATACTACTTCTTGGATCTTTGAGAAATGTTTTGGGGAAGCAGCATAATCACAGATAGTGCAACACTCCCCCAATTTTTAAGGAAATGGTCCTTAACGTATAATGACAGCTTGAATATGCTCCTTTTCAGAAGAAAGTGGAAATTATTATGCCTTAGAGTTAACTGCCATAGCTTTTGTATTTGATGTGGGAATAATTTAAACAGAAGTTCAGTTAATAGTGATATCATTACATTTTTTAAAAAATTTTGTTGATTACCATGCTTTGTCTTGATTTATTCCATGACATCTTATAGTCACAGCAAGAGATACCACATGTTAAGGTAAGAGGAGCGTATTCCTTAAAGAGGATGGCACTTTTCCAGTCCTGGAGGGCCTGGTGCTGAAGGTAGGTGTTTGCTCCATAGGGAGTCTCTTATTAGAGGCATTGAGAGTTGCGGGACCTGGCAGCAAAACAAAACATAAACCCCCTAGGATTACAGCCATCACCAGCTTAGGAGAAGGTGGAGTGGGAGTGAAACTCTTTGGAGGAGATTTTCAGACATTATATTCCCAAAAGAACCAGTGCCAATAGCCAAATGTCTAAGCACATGCCCTGAAGTGCTAATTGGGAGGTTAGTTATTCAAAGAACATGTTCAGAATCACCTTGTTGTCAAACCATTTACCACTACTTGTGTCATCATGGGATTTAATGCATTAAGATAATTCTCATATTTCTTTACTGTATTGAACTTTTAATCTCAATTATATATATTTTTTCTCATACTCTTTATCTGTGAAACAGATTGGGCATATGGTCATTCCTTGAAAAGACAAAAGAGACACAGAAAACTAAGACCATGTCTCACCTGACAGCTACACTTCCTTTCTTTTGCATCTTAACCATTTTTTTTAATTCAGTGATATAGACACTACATTTATAGTAGCTTAGAATCTACTTGCTTTCAGTAGATCATCAAGCAAGAACTTGAGTCATTATTATGAAGCACTGCTTGGAATCCTGAACTAGGTCTATTGATTTGACATCTACACTCAACTCATCACTGCATTACTGCTAACAGTTTTGCTGCACATAAAGAGTGATGGTGTTTGTGAGGAATCATAGTTTTAGCATATTGTAAGCTTGCTAGTTGTAATAAGTGAATACTCTAAAGAAAGTCTTAGGGTGACCATTCCCAGGAAGGTGAAGAGTAAGTCAATACAAGCAAGCAAAGGTCAAGGTAGATTTGTTGCAAGGGAGACCTTGATGTACTTCCTTGGGACGGTAAGGGAAAAGGGTAGGTGGAGGTTAGTTGTGGAATCTGATTCTTTAACAAACACACATCATAGCTCTTTGCAATATGACTAATGAGGCAAAATTAGTCATATGATAGTGATGATTGTCCAAAAGCCTTAATGGATATATTTTAAAGCTTGAGATGAATAATTCCCATTACTGAGGAGAAATTTGAACATTCAATTTTAAGAACTATAGGATGATATTAAGGAATTGGGTAAAAGTTCATAAGCTGAAATAAAGTGATGAAAACTTCAGCTTTTTATCTAATACAAGGAGCACAACTCCTTTAAAAAGGGAATTATTAATCCTAAAAACATACAGATTACACAACCTGATGATGCTAAGTGAGACAGAAAATGTCTTCAAAAATCCATTTTAAAGACAAAGAGGAGACTTCTGGTTTCTGGTCTGGAACTTGGAGATCATCATTCTATCCTCACAAAAACTAAAGCTAAACAAACTAACAAAGCGACAGCTCCCCTCAGATCTATCAGAAGTCAAAGGGATACTGATGCCCCTCAAACTGAAGAGACAGACAGGTGAATGCATAGAGAAGCTGATGCGCCAGGACAATGTGCTGTGGGATCCACCCCTATAGGAGCAGGGGTTGATCTGAACTGCAACTGATGACTTGCTTCAACTTCAGAGAACTAGAAACTCCAGGGAAACAAGGCATAATGTGGGGAGGGCCACGCTTTTGTGAAGCTCAGTTAGGTCCCCACAGTGAAGATTGAAGAAAAATCCCTCATGCTTTTGTCAGTTGGAGAGTAAAGTAACCATTCATAATACACTATAGAATTCTCTTCTTCTTAAGACCTGTTCTCACAAAGAAGTATATTACCTAAATTTTGAGGGTTTTTTTTTTTTTTTTTTTTTTTTTTTAGCTTAACCAACTTGGGGTAAGGGAAATAGAATACCAAGTAGGTCTTACTCAGTTTTCCATGTAGAACAGAAATGCTCAAATCCAGCCTACAGATTTACCATATGATTAAGCAATTCCACTCTTAGGTGTATACTCCAAAGAAAGAAAGTAGGGGCTCAAGCAGAAACACATATGTTAGTGGTCTCTGAGGCATTATTCATAACAGCCAATAAGTGGAAACTTCTCAAGTGTCCATCAGCAGATGAAGCTACATACAAAAACGTATTATAGTCACACAATGAAATATTATTCAGCCATTAGGGAGGGATTTACTCCTGATGCATGCTGCCACAAGATGAACCTTGAGAATATGCTAAGTGGAATAAGTCACAATGGGACAAATAAGTGTTTCCATTCATATGAAAGTTATCTAAAATAGGTAATTTCATAAAAACAAAAGTGGATAAGACGTTTCCAGGGGTTGGTGGGTGCTGCTGCTAATGAGTTATGCAGTTTCTGTTCAGGATAATAAAAACATTTGGGAACAGACAGTGGTGGACTCTTGTACACATTGTGAATGAACTAGAACCACAGTACAGTTGAGAGGGTTAAAGTCACAATTTGTTATTATATTTTGTCATGATCAAAACTTTTAACAAATAAATTCCTAAGTATGTCCATTGAAGAAAAAGAAACTAATTTTTCCCTTTCCTGAAAAGTTTAAATACTCTTATGTGAAGTGATTGAATCCTCAGCAAGAAATGTCTCAAAGGAGAATTTTCTAAGAATTAAAAGTAAAGCAAACTTAAAAGACATTTTCAATAACTATTAGCAAAGAGGCAACTCCAAAGACAGAAAAATTTCCAAATACATTAAGTGGATTCACTCTAAATTTCACATACAGTGGTTTTCTCCTCTTTGAGGAACACATTAAGATTGAAATTACTATTAAATTATATGAAGTTTTGCTTTTCCTAGACACGGTTTTAATTGTGCACATCAATAAGGCTTTATAATCATTACCACTAAAGAAGCTTTTTAATAAAGGTAATTCTACTGAAAAAGTAGTTTTGAAATTTTCAACTACTTTAACCCCTCCCCAATTTATATGAAAATCAAGTTTTATACAAAATGACTTAGTATATCAAACAGGACAACTTAATAGCCACCTAAGACAATTTTCTTCACCTAAGGAAAGATAGTTTTAAAATTCAGTTTTGTATAATTTTAGATACTTTTATTTATATTTTTCCTTTCCTATTTCCCCATTTTCCCCCTTTCCCTTTAAAGATGTAGCCAACTGATGGGGTGAAAACCAGAAATAACATGCAAGTCTTTTGGTTTTTGATTTCCAAAAGCTTAAGTTCCTAAGAGAACTTTGAACATTTAAAGAAAATGAATACAGGAGGAAGGGATTTGCAGATGTAGACAGACTATCTAAAACAACACAAAAAGATTAAGAAGATTTCCCTGTTTGATAGGTAGAGACAAGAAAGAGTTCTATGGATCAGAAGAAAAATTAAAACCCATATATATATATATATATATATATATATATATATATATATATATATATATATATATTTTTTTTTTCTTTTGAGGCAATACTTTTGGTCATTATCATTTTTGCAAGAGGTTCCCAGGTCCCCAGTAAGACCACTTGTGAACCTGAAAAGGAGAGGTGGGTCCAGATGATGGAAGTTTCCACTGCACCTGCTAGACCAAGTGGAGGGCTAGATAATGTCCCTCAGCTCACTCTCCTCCAACGTCTTGGCTCTGCATAAAGTCTCAGAACCATTTCTTCAAGGAGAGTTATGTATTAGTACAGCAAGTTGGTAGCTTGGAATCATTTTAATTTGAGTTAGGAAAAATAAAAAGTGACTTGTACATCTAAGTTGGTGAACTGTGATTTATACCCAACACAAAAGCAAGTATACACATGCCCTACTTAATTACAAAGCTGAGTAAGTGCTTTGGTGGTGAATTGAGTAAATTAAACTCTAGCAATGTGCACAGTACTATTTTTAATAGAAATATGTAGCATGTGGCAGGAATAAACAAAATTTTTGTCTCTGATTTCAGTGTAGCCGTGAACTTAATTATCATGATGTCACAATTATATTTTATTTCAGAATAACTGAAGGTTTCTAGCAATAAAACATTTATCTCTTATAATTTAATAAGTATTTATTGATTAATGCTGTGGGACAAGAATTGTTCTGTATTTTGGGACACCTGGCACATAAAACATGCAAATGACCCACCCAAATGTTAGGGAAGAGAGGAAGATATTAAAGAATAGATGTAATAAATTATAAAATATAGTACATTAGAATGTGATAAGTGCTATGGAATTTGGAGATGAATGTTTGGGTAGATAGTAATTTTACATAGGATGGCAAGGAAGGACCATTAAGAAGGAGGTGAAAGAGATAGCCAAGGATAAATTATGAATGTGGGGTAGAACATCCTTGGCAGAAGGAATGACTGGAACAACACCCTTAACCATAGAGTGCCTGGACTATTTATGAAATAGTGTGTATATATAGAGGAGAATGAGGGTAAGGATAATGTGGCAGTCAGAATATTGCATCGCATATGTTCATGTCCTAATTCCAAGGACCTGTTATGACATTACGTTTCATGGCAAAAGGAGACTAAACTTCAGATGAATTAAAATTGTTAACTAGCCAATTTTAGATGGGGAACATGTAAGGGTTTATGCAGATGAGCTAAAGGTACTTAACAGTGGAAAAGAAAGGCAAAAGATGTGATGGGTGTGATGTGACATTGATTTAGAGATTGAGGAAAGGAGTCATGAACCAAGGAAGGAAGGAATGATCTACAAACCGGAAAAAGCCAGGAAACGCTGCCCCCTGGATGCCCGGCATTTCTTCTAGTGATACTTGTATCAGACTTCTATAGCATTCTACATGAGAAATACATTTGTGTTGTTTTAAATCACTAAATTTGTGGTAGTCCCTTATAGAAGCAAACAGAAAAATAATACAGATAATGAAAAATGAAATTTGGGAGGTGAATAGGGTGAAGTCTTTAAGGATCTTGAGTGGCACTGTAAGGTCCATGCTTCTACTCTGAGAGAAGAGGGGAATCACTGTAGGCTTTTTAGAGGAGTACTGTGATTTGACAGGTTTCAAAAGGATCCTTGTGGCTGCTATGTGGAGACTAGATGGAGCAAGACAGATGTAAAAGCAGGGAAGTCTTTGGGGACTATTGCAATAATATAAAGAAGAGAAGAAGGTGGCTTATAACAGTAAGGTAATGTTGGAGGTAACAGGAAGAAATTGAACTCTGGCTTTATTTAAAAAGGGAGCCAATGGGATTTCTTAACTGATTGGATGTGAGGTCAGTTGTTTGGTCACCTGAGAAAGAGAAAGAGAATATTTCTTGAGATAGGGAGCTTCAGGTAGAGAAGTTTTTGAGAAATGACCCGGATTTAAATTTTGGAAAAGTTGAGTTTGAAATACTTATTAGGTATTTTGATGGGGACATTAAATAGGCAGTTGAATGCATATGCACTTAGAATTCCAGAAGAAGGTTTATGCAGGATATATAAACACAAGAGTTGCAGGTTTACAGATTTAGACCCAAGAGACCAGATGAGATGACCAAGGGACTGATTGGTGTAGGTAGAAGAGAAAAGAACCAAGGATTGAATGTTTGGTGTTGCAGCTACTCTCAGGTTGATGAACTTCTAGCATTCTACAAGAGAAATTATCATGATGAGGAATTCCTTTCTCTTACTCATACTCAAAAGAACTCTGCTCAGTGAAGTGTGTGTCAATCAGTTTGTCAGGGATCAAAGTCCAAAAGTAAGAGGAAACTCTTCAACACAATGTCAACACTTAACTTTTCAGACATAAAGTTCAAGAAAACCCACCTTCAAAACTAATGAAGACTGGGGTCTGAATTTTGGGATTTTGTGGCAAGCACTGGTACACACAGCCTGTCCCAACACAATTTTCACAGGTCAATCTGCCCTTTCTCTTACTCCCCTACCTTTTCCTGAATATGTTGGCTTGCAGTTCTACATTGATTTACATATAGTTTTTATCTGATGCTAAAAGCCAAAGTCAGCCCACTTTACTAATGCACATGTACGGAGGAGTTTGCCTGAAGAAAAATGACAGAAATGGTTAAGTTTTCCTACATTTAACAAATTAAGAATAATATTTCAATCATGAAATTTTAGTGTTTAGTGGAGAGCTCAAATTAAGCCCAAAACTTTTGGGGATTTTATCCCTGAGGAGGTAAAGTTTTCAGATTCAGCAATAATGTGCTAATTGTTGAAATAATAGAGATGGATGGAAAGTATTGTTATTTCTGATCCTTTACAAAGTTTAGTGACTTAAATCTTGAAATGTTGGTTAAACTTTTTTTTTTTTTTTTGGGGGGGTGGGTACCAGTGGTCACTGAGCTACATTCCAATCCCAATCCCTTTCTAAGAAGCAAAATCAGAAATTTTGCAGGTAACAGAGATTGTTACCTATTTAGAGACAGCATCTCACTGAGTTGCTTTACGCCTTGCTTTTGCTGAGGTTGGCTTTGAACTCATAATCCTCCTTCCTCAGCCTTGGGAGCCACTGGGATTACAGGCGTGCACCACCAAACCCAGCAAAAGTTGGTTAAACTTTTGAAAATACAATTTGAATTCTGTTTTTTTCTTTTTAGTTGTTGTATTTATAATCACTATATGGATGTAACTTTGAACTTATAAAAAAAATTTAAATTGCATATGTAAAGAACTAAACATATTCACTTACAATATTTTCCAAAATAAGGTAATTGTTTATGATTAAAACATAAATTCTGCAATCTAAAATTATAATAACTGTGCCCAATTTAATGTTTTTAAGAACTAGGATGCAGAAAATTTCTCTCCTCTACCTAGATACTTGAATGAAATTTATTATCAAAATGATAATGATACTTATTATAAAAAGCTTGTCAATTTTTTACATAAAGCACAAATGTATCTTAAGGTGTTCATTAAATATATTTTGGCTTGTTCTGGAATCATCAAAATGGTAGAAGACTATTAATTGCTAAATGTTGTATTCCAAAAACTTTACTTAACGCTTAAATTTCGATTTTTTGTACTTCTTAAATGTCACAAAATATTCTTCTTCTTCTGATTTTTCCCTTATTAACACACAAAAAACCATTTTTATCTTGCCAGCTATACAAAAAGAGGTGGTAGGCTGGATTTGGTCAGCAGGCATATTTTGTCTACCATTGCTCCAAATAATTGAACCTTAAGACTTGTATAAATGTCCTTATTTCATAAATTCTTTACCAATTTGTTTTACAGCCACAATCTGCATTCCTGAATTGGTCTGATTCCTGTTAAACTCCACCAATGTGTGTTGTCACAAGTATTGTTCATTTCCAAATAACAGTCCCTTAATATAGGCAGACTTATTAGAAGAACAAGAAAAATGAAATGGAAACAACAACAATACGCAATGCTGATAGATTAACTGTCAATATGAACTTATGCTACAACCAGTGACTAGATAGATTTTAGGCCCAGCATTAATTTATGTCTATGATATATGGTCTATTTTTTGAAAATTTAATGCAACATTTTATGTTCTGTTGTTTAGATGACATTTTAGTTCACGATCTCTGTTACCTACAAAATTTCTGATTTTGCTACTTAGCATGTTAACCACTCTTCTAATTATGCTGTATCCAGATATGCTAAGGTTGGCATGTTTATTTTCAACAATAACAATAATTTTCTGAACCCTCTAACACCATGAATCAACTTATTTCCATAAGTCCACAGCGTATTAGTGGGAAATTTTGTCTAAGGCCTCAAGATACACTGTATTTTTAAAATTTAAAAATTAATATGATTTATATGACTTGTTCTTAGAAAATGTATAATGTTCCCAATGAAATATTGGTTGTCACTATCCATATGCCTAATAAAAAGGTCTAGAATTTTACCAAGAATGTATTTATTATTAAATTTATCATTAAATAATTTATTGTTAAATCCACTTAATTTACATCTGGAATCTACTGCCTTTCTGAATTTTTAAAATTAAGTTTGTTCATCTATAATATTATGCCACTTCTCCTATAAGTTGTTTTTGTTCTTAATACAAATCAGCCCAAATTATTCCCAATTTGCCTCTCTTTCTTTCTTTTTTCTTTTCTTTCCTTCTTCTTCTCCTTCTTTATTTTTATTTTATATTTTTTGGATCTCTAATAAGACTAACTCTTCCCTTTTCAGTCTCTGGAAAATTGCCACCTCCATTTGCCAGAGTGACCTAAAATTTTATGAGATCAGAATCTTTGAAGTTCAAAAGTTTAATTTTTTCCTTCACATTTTACATCAAATATAATGTAGAATTCATAAAGAAAAATCATTTTAATAGATTTGAATAATATTTTATTAAAAACTGAACTTCATTGTGGGTATCATAGGGCAGATGAATCTCTGCTTCATCTGTATAGTCTCTGGGATAATTTCTCTGAATCTTGCAATGTGAAAACATCACTCTTGGTAAATTTTCAACTCTGAATGTTGACATGCATTAGCTTCATGAACATCAGTTTTTCTGCTTCTATGATACTGTGAGCATCTTCTGTGCTGTTGCTGACCTAGCTCCTGCAGACTGTGATTCAGGGAAGTGACAAAAATAGAAACAAAAATCTTCATACATTGAGACTAACTCCAATCAGCAGTTTTTGATAATGAAAACAAGATATGAGGTTTAAATCCAGCCTTTGAAACAGAATCTCATCCCATCCCCCAATCTACTCTAGGTATTGTAAATATATCACTCCATATGTAAACTGTAGGCATTATAATTATCTTATATAAGAGCAGCTTTACAAACACTTGTCAAGGGTATCAGACCTAAAAATTATCAATGTTGCCCTCATCCAATTTATTTTCACTAATACCTCTACTTCCAACCTTTTGCATCTCCCTTTTTCAAAAGTATATAATTTGGTAGGTCGAAGCCCCCACATTATTCTTCAAAGTGCATTCTAATAATATCTTTATTTTCATTAGTCTTATAGTCTTTCCTTCACTATTCTCTGATCATCCAAAACACAGCTCTTGAATAGTTAAGTCTCAGTCATAAACCAACATGTGGACTGAATTCTGATCATCTTAGTAAAATAGAAGCCATTCTTATTATTAACATCTGCAACCTTATCATGTTTAATTAAATTTCTGTAGATTACCTTTTCATCCATAAGAATCTGAGCATAGTAATAGCAAGGTCTTGTCCTATTTACTGTACTGTCTGCAGTACATAGAATAGATTCCAATATACAGTAAGTGCTAAATAAATAATTGTTCAATGAAAAAAATTGCTAAATTTAAGTCCAAGAAGCTGAACTGAGCCTTTTGTGCTGTGTACATGTTCCCAGGAGTAGATCTCTA
The DNA here is from genome assembly GCF_021218885.2 of Marmota monax. Taxonomy (NCBI): domain Eukaryota; kingdom Metazoa; phylum Chordata; class Mammalia; order Rodentia; family Sciuridae; genus Marmota; species Marmota monax. Next base: position 4,901,841 of record NW_026692434.1, on the reverse strand, counting down.
TGTTGAGTGTTCTGGTTCAGACTGTCCAGGATAAAGTGTAATATTGGATTTCTAAATCCCTTCCTCAGTTCTTCATCAAGCATGTGCTTGTGTACTCTCACCTTAACTTCCCTGGATCCTGCCAGGGATGCATACACTGAAACAATACCCATTCTGTGACATTTTCAGACAATGAAAGGCTTAACTGTCTTCAGGTGTGTCAGCAGGGCTCATCTGATGAGACACAATAAGTTGTTTTTCATGACTTAACCAAAGCTCTGCTGTCCCCAAGATTCTCCATTAAAGAAGAATGCAGAATTCTTTTCTTGCTTAAGATACAGAAAATACAAAGAAAATCCAGCTCCCGTTCTAAGCATAAAACATTTAGCTAAACTTCAAAATCATCATTTAAAACATCTTTTTTCCCCCTCACACTTGTTCTGAGGTGATATCATAAAGAAAATCAGATGAACAGAAATCCAAAGAGATGCTAAGTTTAGATGGAACACACAAACTTTTTTTTACCATCTGCAGAATATAGGAAGGAAAGGTGGCATCCATAAGAGCAGGTCACAAGAAAATAACTGAAATATTAACATTTCTTAGAGACTGAATGTGGGCTAGCATGATACTTAAGAATTCCGGAGCTTCAGACAAAGGGCAATTCTAATCTACTCACCATCTCTTTTCCATAGTGTTATACCTGGTGCTAACAAAAAAGAATGGGGTGGTGGTAGAGGGGGGGTGGAGACCTGAGAAAGCACCTTGCTATGGTTACTTAGGTGTGCAGGGCTTGGCAATGGTGAAGGTACAGAAGTGATAACCACAGAAACTCATCTGAAATCCAGGTACACACAGTCTCTGGTTTCTCCGTCTGCCCTTTCTTGGCAAAAGCCAGAAGATGTCTGCCACTGGGGGAAAAGACAGGGAGATCTCCCACTCCCTGGTCCTTGATAGAAATTGAATGTGGCTAGAGAAGTTAGAGACATTGCTTTGACTCAATGTACTTTGACATTAAGCAACAGCCATGCACCACCAGGAGGAAGAGCGCAGGACATTCACTCACATTGAAGACTGCAGAGGATACATGGTTGCCACGGGGAAACATGAAACCAGGAAACAAATTGCAAACTGAACTCTCCACTAAGCAAGAGGGTAAGGCTATCCATTATAGGGAGAGGGAAGTTCAAGTATATAGGGTCTGCCTGAGACTGACACTGCAGTGAGAGAATCAAATACACAAAAAATCTTGTCCTGGATAACAGTTAACAGTCTACTCTGGGGAGATGGAGGGAGACCTGTTTCAGTGGCACAGATGTGCAGGGACCTCTGATATCTGAAAGTGGAAGAGAAAGACCAAAAAAAAAAAAAATCCTCTGGTAGTTCAGGTCATGTTGAAAACACAAATTATTAGCAATTTACCACTGAGAAAATTTGAAATCTATGCCAATGAGAAAACTCAACCATAGCTTAAAACTATTAACCAGATTGACTCAACTCCCACATTTAAGTTCTAAGGATTTAAAGAGGCATGCCCATTTGGGGCATATGATAATTTATGTGTTCATTCATTCATTCATTCATTCAGTAGTATTGGGACTGAATCCAGGGATGCTTTATCACTAAACTATGTTCTCAGTCCTTTTCATTTGTTTATTTTAATTTTCATATAGAGCCTCACTAAGTTGCTGAGGCTGTCCTCAAACTTGAGATCTTCCTGCCTCTGATCCCTAAATTGTTGGGATTACAGGTGTGTGCCGCAGCATCTGCAATTATTAGTTTTTAACGTTTTATTGTATCATCTATTATTCAATCCACTGCCATAAGCTACAAAAGCAAGGAGAAAAGACTCATTCTGAAGAGAACCAGACTCTGAGGCAGGCCAGATGTTGAACTTATTTAAAATGGACTTCAAAGTAATTATGATTAAAATGCTGAAGATTCTGGTGGAAAAGGTGAAAAATGGGTGAACAGTAGGAGTTTTAGCAAAGATATGGAAAAATCAAATAAAACAATTAGAAAGGAAAAACAGCAGAGATGTAAGCAATGTTCCAGGTGCTTACTGACAACCTGGATACAACAGATGAATTGATGAGTGAGTTTGAAGATAAGTTAATAAAATTATTCCAAGCAGAATAAAAAGTGGAAATAAAGTGGGACAAAAAGAACAAAGCATTTTGGAGTTGTGGGAAAAATCAAAATATTAACATACATATAAAAGAAGTCCTAGAAAAAAGATTGAGATAACATGACAAAAGAAATATTGTGAGGAGATAATAGATAGCAAGTTTCCATAATCAATCACAGAGAGTAAACTACAAATCTAAAAATCTTATATAATCCTGAATACAGTAAATACAAATAAAAACTCATTCATGTACATCATATGGAAACTTTGAAATACAAAGATTAAAAAAAATATTGGAGGCATCCAAAGAGAAAAATGTATTCTGTATATATAGCAGAACAAAGAATGTCAGAAAACCTAATTTTAGAATCTGTAAAGGACTCAACACACAATGGTACAACATTGCTAAATAGTGACAGAAAAATAAAAACCTGCCAGACAAATTTTCTATATAGCAACAATAAATTTCAAAAAGTAAACTGAAATAAAGAATAATTTAGAAAATCAAAATTGGAATGTATTGACAGTAGATATAAACTACAAGAAATGTCAAGAAGAAGGAAAGTGATCATAGATGAAAATTTAAATTCACATAAAGGAACAAAAAAAAACCTTGAAAGTACAAAATTGAGGATAAATTTTAAGCACAGTTTGGGTTATCTCTAATCCCTTTAAAAGCAAGACATAAAATATATTGTATTTACAGAATTTTTACAAGTAAAATATATAATTAATGGGGCTGGGGATGTGGCTCAAGCGGTAACGCGCTCACCTGGCATACGCGGGGCACTGGGTTCCATCCTCAGCACCACATAAAAATAAAATAAAGATGTGTACACCGAAAACTGAAAAATAAATATTAAAAAATTAAAAATATATGTATATAATTAATATTATATCAAGTAAAAGAGGAAGGAAATGTAAGTTTACTGTTATAAGATTCTCATGCTATGGTGAACTGAAATATTATGACTTTCAGGTAGATGCTAATGAGTTAAAGGAAAATAAAGCATGACAGACCTTAAATCAACTCTAAAAAAGAAGCAGCAGCAGCACAACTAATTAGCCTATAAACAAGATAAAAGGGAATCATAAACATAATCTAAAAGAAGGCAGGCAAGCAGTTTTGGTGGCTCATGTCTGTAATTCCAGTGGCTAAGCAATTCAGTGAGACCCTGTCTCTAAGTAAAATTAAAAAAAAAAAATAGGGCTGGGGTTATGGTTCATTTGTTGAGTGCCCCTGAGTTCAATCCCTGGTTAAATCCCCACTCCCCGCCTCCCAAAAAGGAAGGCAGGCAAAAAAATAAAAAGGAACAGATAACAATTAGATCAAATAAAAAATGACAGCATAAACAGATTAAATGAGTTTAAATTTAATCATATAAAATAAAATTTACATTAAGTGTGAATGATGTCAATATGCCAATTCAAAGGCAGAGAATGACAAACCTGAAAAATATGCAAGATCCATTTAAGGACTGTCTGCAAGACACATACTTTAAAAATAAAACTATAGATGAATTTAAAGTGAAGGAATGTAAATATATATAACACAGAATTCCTATAAGAAGAAATGCAGGATGGCTTTTTAATATCAGATGAAGTAGACTTTTGAACAAGAATTAGAAACAGGGATAAATGGAGATGATATGTAATAAAAACTGGATGAAGACATCAGGAAGGAAAACAATTTAAAATTGTGTGCACTTCTAAAGTGTTAGAAGAAATAGACAAATCTAGAGATACACATGGGAATTTTAATGTAACTCTTTCAGCAATTGATAAATAAGTGGAAAAAATATAAAAATGAGTACAGAAAGTGAGAGCAATATTGTCAACCAACCATGACTGATTTGACACTTAGAACTCTCCACTTAACAAATACTCACTCTTCTGACGTGTTCTTAGTAACAATTACTGAGATAAATTATTACTGAGCCCATTAAATAAATCTCAATATATGTTTAAGGACTAAAATATGTATTCTCTGAGCACACTGGAATTAAACTAGAAAGATAAAAGTAGATAAAGATGAAAATCTTCAATTACATGCTTATAAGGAACAAATGGGCCTAAAATCAAATAACTAGGGGAATAAAACTATTTTATAATGGGTAAACATGAAAACGTCAAAATTTGTGGAACATGGCTAATGCTTACAGGAAAATTTATATCATAAAAACATATATATTACAAAGGAAGATAGGTCTCAAATAAGTTCTCTTTAATTTCTTAAGAAATTAAAGATGTAGGTGAAGATGAGTGGCAAGCAGTAGTCTTCTTTGACCTCCTCTCTTCCATCAAGTTTGAGTCTCTGCCTTGACCAGCTCCAGCCTTGTCTGGACTGGCAGGCAGAGCCACAGAGGCTCAGCTGCATCCCGCATCCTCCTTTCCTTAGAGCACTCCAATGTCACACACCAAGCTCCTCATCAACTTCCCACAATCTAATGCACTACCAGTGTAATAAAGTGGTTTGTTTTGTAGAGAAACAAACAAAAAAAAAAAAAAAAAAAAGGAAAAAAAACATGAGGACACTAAATTGCAAGTAAGCAAAAGGAAGGAAATATGAAGAGCAGAAATCAATGAAAAACAAAACAAAAACCAGGAAATGATGGGAAAAAGCAATGGAACAAATAGTGGTTTTTGAGAAGATCAATAAAATGATAAACCACAAGCTAGAGTGATCAAGAAATTAACACCAATTAAAATATCATAAATTAAATAGAGAACATAACAGATCCTGAAAACAACTGAAAGATAATAAAAGAATGGTATGTAACTATATGCCTATAAATTTTATGAAATAAACCAATTCTTTGGAGTTCGCATTTTACCAGTTTCACAAAAGAAGAAATAAATCACCTGAAAGCTCTATGCTTATTAAAGACACAGAATCCATGATTAACATTACAACATTTTTTTCAAAGAAATGCCAACTACACATATCTACAAATAGATAAGAAAAAAATAGTATCAGTTCTATGCAGTCTTCCAGAAAGTTTAAGACATGAGTCGTTTCAACGCATTGAGTCTAAAACTACTCTAATACAAAAACAAAAGAGATACCTTATACAAAAAAACCAGAACACTATACTCATGAACATATATGCAAACACCCATAACAAAACATCACCAAATTGACTGTAATAATACTAAAAGAGTAATATATAATGACTTTGTTATGCTTATTACAGAACTACAAGGTGGGTTGAACATTCTAAAATCAACCAAGATAATTCCCCACACTGATAAACTAAAAAGGGAAAAAAAAATTCTTGAAGGATTCAGAGAAAACATTTGATGAAATTCAATATCAAACCATGATTAAAACTATTAGCAAACTGGTAATGAAGAGAACTTTGCTCATCAATCTGATTAAAGTAATGCATTAAAAACTTATAGCCTAAACCAGCTGTCCTGTGCCTGTAATCTCAGCTATTTTGGAGGCTGAAGCTGGAGGATTTCAAGTTCCAGGTCAGTTTAGGCAGTTCAGCTAAACTTTGTATCAAAAATGAAATAAATAAAAAGAACTGGGATGTAGCTCAGTGGTAAAGTGCCCCTGTGTTCAATCCCCAAACAGACAAATGGCTATAGCATATATCATTGCTAAATGTTAATAGATTAAATACCTTTACCTGTAAAATTCAGCATGGTACTAGAGATCCTAGCTTGGTGTGTGACAAGGAAAATGAACAAAGGGATGGGAAGGGAAGAAGTTTATGTAAATTACCAATAAAGCTACTAAAATTTACCATAACTAATACATAACTTTAGTAAGTTTATAGAATTCCAGGGCACTATCTAAAAAATCAATGGCATTTCTAAATATAAGTGATGATGTTTGTTTTTATCTTTCCTTACTACTCTGTTTTTTAGAAACTCATGTTTTGAAGATTTTATATTGAAGGATTCCTTTTCCCTAACTTCCTTTAGATTTCTTCTTTTTCTAGCTTCTTAATTTTAATACTTCATATATTTGTTTTAAAATTTTCTGTCATACACCATTGAGAATGTCAATTGTCTTTTGTGTTTGTGTGGGTAGCATAGGTTTTTTACATTAAGTGCCTTCCTCCCTTAAACTTTTAATTAACCTGAAATTTTAGTTTTGATAATTAGTTTTCAAAAATCTTTTTTTGTGAGTGAGGTTTTCTTTTCACGTTTCATTTGTTTTATCTTATAGATTAGTATCTATAAAATTTGTTACATTTATTTGAAAAATTTTAACCAATTATTAGATTGAACCATATGGAATTACTAATATTTGACAATTTTTTATCTATAATAATGGCTATTTTATATGATTCTATCTGCTATGTGATCAGTTTGGGGTATGTTTCATGGACATAATAGAAAAATGTTTTGAGTATTGTTATAACACATGTATGCCTACATATATATGTTTATGTGAATAAAATTGACCTTATTTACTGAAGCCCCAAACCCATGTGTTTTGTTTTCATTTCAAATAATTTTTCTCAAGTTCTGAAAAAGATGTAATAAAATCTAACACCATATTTTTATAAATATTTACTTTGCAATATATTTTTAGAATTTGCTTTATTTAGCAAAACACCATTATTGTTGGTACATAAACTGTACTATCTTTTTTATAAATTTGTTACATTCTTAATAATTTGGTATATTAAATGAATCAGCTTGTGGAAGTCAGTCACTCGTTTTACTCAGTCATCTGCTGCTTGCTAAATGGACCCAGGTACAAAGTGGCCATGAAGCAGTGACAGAGGATGAAACTGGCTTAACAATAGGGGCTCTTCTTCGTAAGTGTTATTTAGCTACCACCTCTGTTAAGTCCTCAAATTTCCAACATCAGATGCCAATGTTGAGTCTTCAATTAATTCATCATACTTGGAGGGTTGAGCTCTCCAAGAACTCCCCGCTCCCCTGCCACTGTATGTGACCAACAGATTTTATTGTCTCTTCTCTTAGAAGCATCAGTGGTTTATCTTTACAAATGATTTTGCCTTTCCAGAAATGGATTTGCCTTTCCTAAATACATAATTCTAATGCTAGCATCTCCATCCATGGACTTTCAAAATGTCCTAGTCACCATTTTCATATCCTACACAACATTGCTTCCAGTTAAGGGACTTACTTCCCCATAAGAAAATTATAACAGTTAAGCTAATGCTCCCAAATTTCAATGGTTTTACCACTTATTCACTTCTCAGAAAATGTTGGCCCAGCATAAGGATGGAATGACCCACAGAAGGCTGTTATATTGCCATTTGGGAAATTATACCTTGCAGCACTGGTATGCTCTGACATAGAATAGGGTATACGCTGGGATCCAGAAATCAATATAAAGTGCTATTCCTCAACAGCCAGTATAAACACATCCAGAGATTAGAACATTGTTCCTGGTAGTCTGTCTCCTCAGGTTTGCCCCTGATTTTGCATTCTTGTTCTCCGTTGTTTAGGGGGTTTTATTTTTAAAGAGAAAACACCTCTATTAACAGGTATTTAAAATGTCCCAGAATTGGAAACAAAACAAAAATATAAGACAGCATAATATTTTTTATGGATGTAATATATTAGGTAACAAAGCAATCTCACCTAAGTAAAATTTCAGCCTACTAAATTTATTTATTTTTTAAAGTAAATGACTTAGGTAGGGGAGCTGAAGATATAGGCCTCAGTACAGAGTGATTGACCTACCATGTTCAAAGCCCTAGGTAAAATCTCTACCACCACTAAAATAATTAACTAATTAATTCAACATTAGGCTAGTAGTTGGCAAAATGTGACCCACAGGCATAAAGTGGGCTATCTGCCTATATTTGCAAGACCCACAGCAGAGTAGTGATTAGCACTAGGAGCTGTGGGGACCAAACCTGGAAGCTCCCTTTGGCCTTCTCCCCTGTTCCCAGTGCCTACCTCCTGGACCACAGTAGCTCACCTTACCACTGCTGGCCACCTACCTCATGGACACCAAGGAGTGGAATCTCAAGTCCTGAAGTCTGAAGTCTAAAATTCAGCTACTCAACTGGCCTCTAGTCAACTGTCAAGTTGATATGGCTGAGGTTTCCAGAGGAAAAAAAGAGAATGTTTTTATATAAACTGCCAATTTAAAAGTGTCATTGGATGCATTACAATCTACATAAGTGAATAATTTGGTCAACAAACAATTTAAAATTTGTTAAATGCTAATAGTTTTTTAATTTTTAACTTTTATTTTAATATTTATACTTAACCTGTATCAAGTTAAAATAGTTATGCTTACTCTTTTAATACATAAAGCACAAATATACTAACAGTATATAAATAGACATTTGTGTTATTAAAATTTGATGAATAGAGAATTAAAAATAAAATCTAAAAATGCTACTGTGAGGGACAGTAATAATAATAATAATAATAATAATAATAATAATAATAATAATAATAAACTGGTTGAGAAACACAGTATTGAGACAATTATTCACCAGTAAGCACAGCATGCACCAACATGGGGCTTGCCCTTCAACATCTTGGATGGTCCCCATTTTACTAGGGCCTGGGACAATTTTTCCAAAACTAAAAACTGAATAAATAAGGTCCTGGTATTCTTGAAAATTGAGATATGAGCACATTAAGTTAGAAAAGAATGACTTTAAGAACAAGCTAGTAATTCTCAACTTTGAATTTGAAAAATTTTAAATTTTCATCTCAAATTGCCAGATCTAGACATATTAGGGCTATAAAGTTCTACTGATTTTAATTCTACAATATTGCATAATTCTGTTTATTTTAGGATTCAGTGTTCTTTCAAATCCATTTATGTCATAGGCAGATTCATAGGAAACATTCTGCGTTACTTCCATTCAAAATTACCCAATTCAAAGTCAATCTAAATGTAGTTTCTCATCTGTCTTCTCCTTCAGAATTACACTGACATTGCGGATCTCATTACTGATTCCTGATATTGGAGCTTCTGCAGAGTAGTATGTTAATTCTCAGCTGATTTTCAGTGGTCTAAGTAGTCAGGTTGTCAAACCACAAAAACAAAATACAATTTTGGTTATACTTGTAAGAGGACTTTAAGAAATAGGGTGGAGTTCGTGAAGCATATGTGTCTTCTGGGGACACCAGAAGGCTCTTCAGTACATTTAGAGTCCTATTACATGAGCTCAAACGACACTGACTCATGCATACATGGACTTTAAGATAGATATTTTATCTACAATCTTTTTTTTTTTTTTTTCGTTTAAAGCTTGCTTCAAAATCCCTTGCTTTGCTTTGGATAAATTGAAGAATTCTGCCTCCTAGGTAATTGGATACATCACTATATTGCCACAAATAATAAATGCTTATTTATTATTATTAACTAAGTTTTATGGATTAGAATTTATAGCATTTTAGAGTAGGGGATGATCAAAGAAGATTTCTAATGGGAGGTAAAGCACTTTCTTGTCCCTCCAGTTCTGTCTTGAATAGGATACATAATTTGGACAAAGAGGATGAAAGCTCCACAATCTGAAAGTTACAGCATGAACAAAGGAAAAAAGGAAGAAATCAGCAAATTCCAACTGTTGGACACTAACTAGCCGGGGATGAATGTAGGCAAGGGTTTAATTGAGAAAATAACCACATGAAATACAGATGTCAAGATGAACATGAAATAGGACAGATCTTAAATTCTACAAATTTCTTTGCTGTTCATTTTCTACCTGATTCTCAAAGTTCAACACAGATGACAGTATTTATCAGTCTCTTCTCGTTTTCTTCTTGATATCTCCTTCCTATTTGTCATACTCATTACCATCCTTTCTTCTGATGGTATAAAATTTGTATTAGTTTTCCTCTTTCATATGTTAACCTAGATTGATTTTCCCATTCTCCCTTAAAATCCCCACTTTTAACTAGGTAATAAAAAAAAAACATGAAAACATAAAACGTTGAGAAGATTAAACCAACAGAAATTGGGAAGCGTGAGCAAACCATTTTACATGGCCTCTGGAGTGAGAGGGAGCACCTATACTTGTCAGGAACCAGAAGGCCAGTGTGGCTTCACTGCAGCAAGCAAGGAAGAGAGGCGCAAAGGAAGAGAAAGTCTGGGCCAGACCATGCCAGGCTTTGCAGGTGCAACTGATATATTTGTTCTTGTGACCAAAGCAATGACAAGTCATTAAAAGGACAGTCTGAGAAGGAGTTTAGGGAAGAATTGAAGGTGATAAGACTTTTAGGAAGGAAAAATTCTTAAGGTCACAAAGTAGAAATCGGATTCTAGGAAGCTAGTGCAAATGTGGGGTACGTGGTTCAGAGATGATTGTGTTGGTCCAGAGAGGAAAGAATGGCAGCTGAAACTAAGGTTGCAGGGAAAAGAGGGAGAGATCTGAATGGGTGAAGGGAATGGCTGGATGAAGGAACACCGAGAGGGGTGTAAATGTTTGATGGGCTGGATTCTTCCGGAGGCCCTTTCTACTCTAAATAGAATGTTTTAAACCAGTTTTAATCTCTGATCAATGAATATGTTTTGTGAATCATAATGTCCAAAGCTACCCACAGCCAGCTCAAGTTTTTCCAGCTGGGGAATATTTTCTCCTTAGGTTCTGTTTTCTAAGTGTAGGGCTCATTATAAAATGTAGTAAGAATTGAATGGAAACAAACTAATATTTATGAACTATCTGTAAGGCATACAGAAGGTTACTTTTAATAATAAAACCTTTAACTCTCGATTCTGGAGAACTGACCCAATAGGTATTCCTGAACTTACAACCTAATTATCAGAAGAGAATGTTACTTCTCTGTCACTCATGTGTGCCATTTTTTCTGATGCTCTTTTCTTTTTTTTCACTCTGAGAAAAACAACTTCCTTAAAGCCACTTCCTGTACTTCCCTGCTTTGCTGTATCCCTTTATACTAACGATTTATGCAAAATAGTACACTGTTTTGTTTTTTAGGTTTCTTTAACGTTTCTCAATATGGTATTTATTATTCTCTGAGTTCCTCTGTTACTTCAGTATTATAAGATTTGTCAAGGTTACTGCCTATCACAATAATTTATTAACCTTATCTGTTTCATAGGACTTCATTGTATGAATACACCAGTTTATCCTTTTGTTGTCAATGTTATTTGTATATTTTTGAAAAATTTAAACTTTTTGTTCCAAGCAATGCTTTTTGTGATTTCTGATGCACCATCTCAATAATCTCTGTATTATAAATACTTAAGAATGAAACTCTTGGGTTGTACAGTATGTTCTTTTTCAACTATAGTATCTCTGAAAAGTTGTATTCCAAAGTGGTTGTCAAGCTGTACTTGAGCCTGTAGTATATAAATTTATAAGTGCTCTAACTCAAGAGCCATGTTCTTTTCAATAGTTATATTTTCAAGTAACTTTTCCCCCATCTTTTTCTTTATTGATTTTCTCCCTTGTTATTTGTTTACTACATTAACTTCTGCTCTTACCAATATTATGTCCTTCCTTATACTTCCTTTGGATTTATTACACTGATCTTTTCTAACTTCTTACGTTACATGATTGATTAATGAACTTACATAAAAGTTCTACCTTTTCCTTTTGTGCTATTTATTTGGTCCATCATATCTACATTCCATCTGACATTTCTTGCATGGGATTAATCCACTGGTAAGATCAAAGCCTTCATGATCCAATCACTTCCCACAAAGCTTCACCTGTAAAACATTGCTGCATTGGAAAGGAAGCCTTCAATGCATGAGCCTTGGTGTGAGGTTGGGGGCATTCTAGGTCCAAACTAAAACAATATCTAAAGGCATTAAAATCAGTATCCCAATGAGAAATCTCTACTCCTACATTCATTAAATTATTATTCACAATAGTCAAAACCTATGGCATAAGATAGTGAGCAAAAGATTCCAGGGGGTAGGTATGAGAAGCAAGAAGAAATGAAGAGCATAGAGTACTAAATTTAAAAAGATGCCATTGAGTAGTCAGGCAACACTCTAAAAATCCTTTAAAACCATCAGATCTTTCCTTCTAATTTTAAAGAATTTTGTCTTTGGTGTTCTTCAGTTCACAATAATGTCACTTGGTATAATTTTGGTTTGGGTTTCTCCTCCTTTGTCACCTATTTCTTGCCTTCGTTAATCTACAACTTGGTATTTTTTTTTTTTTTTGGACAACCCCATAATTCTTTGTATATTGTGCCTTCCCCATATTCCCTCTCCTTGTGTCATTTTTGATGAGATATATATTAGAGCTTCATGATAGCTTTTTCATCTTAACACCTCTTTATAATTTACATTGCTTTTCCTCTATAGACTACAGTTTGACAAGGCTCGTGATTTCTATTTCAGGTTATTAATTCTGTCTTTAACTCAGTGAAACATCTCTTGAATTTTTATCACTGAGATAAAACCTCCACTTTTCCATAGCTGGAGGTTTCGTTTTAGTCTTTATTCAAATATGTTTAAACACTTTAATAGTCTGTTATCCCTTGGAAATATTTTCAATTATCTCTTTTATTTATTTAAACATACTATATGTACATTTCCTATTTTAGTTTTTCAAAAAATATTAAGACTAGGTTTTATGCTGCTGCATTTTTTTTTTTGCTTGTGCAGTTATTTCTGTCCTTTTCTCTCATATTTTTTATTGCGAGCTTAGCATTTTGGGGCTTTTTTGAGGGAATATGCTTAGGCTTTATTTTAAGTGCCATGCTTCAGAGAGACTTAGTATTGACTTCTGCAATGTGCCTAGAAGAGCTACCAACCAAGAATGATTTTAACCTGAATTCTTTACTTTGTTTTTAACCTATGCAAGAAATATTAATTTCTTCAAGTTTAAATGAACAATAGTTTGTAGTTAAAAATTAAAAGAGAGTTTCTCATTTCATTCATTGTCAAGATTTAAGACATACTTTTTTAGTTTATAACAGATTTTTTTTAAATTTTTTATTTGTTTTAATTAGTTACACATGTCAGTGCAATGACCTTGACATATCATACATTTGAATCAGATGGGATATAATTTCTCATTATTCTGAGTGTACAGGTTGCAGAATCACATTGGTCATGCAGTCACGTATATACACACAGCAATAATAATATCTATTTCATTTTACTGTCCTTCCTATCCCCCCTTCCCTCCCCTCCCCTCCTATCACTTCTCTCTACCCAATCTAAAGTGACACAATTCTTTTTTTCCCCTCACATCATCATACCTGTATTTTGTATAACGATGAAGGTCTCCTTCCATCTTCCATGCAATTCCCTTTCTCCCTCCCTTTCCCTCCTACTTCTCTTCCCTATCTAGAGATAATCTTCTTCTCATGCTCTTCCTCCCTACCCCATTTTGAGTCACCCCCCTTATATCAGAGAAGACATTCGGAATTTGTTTTTTTGGGGATTGGCTAACTTCACTTAGCATAATCTGCTCTAATGCCATTCATTTCCCTGCAAATGTCATGATCTTGTTATTTGTTAGTACTGAGTAATCTTCCATTGTGTATAAGTGCCACATTTTTTTAATCCACTCATCCATTAAAGGGCATCTAGGTTGGCTCCATAGTCTAACTATTGTGAATTGTGCTGCTATAAACATTGATGTGGCTGTGTCCCTGTAGTATGCTATTTTTAAGTCCTTTGAGTATAGACTGAGAAGAGGTCTATTTTATTTTATTTATTTATTATATATGATATCAGAATGCAATGCAATTCATATTAGACATATGGAGCACGATTTTCCATTTCTCTTGTTGTACACAAAGTAGAGGCACACCATTTGTGTCTTCATACATGTACTTGGGTAATGATGTCCATCTCATTCCACCATCTTTGTTACCTCCATGCCCCCTCCATTTTCCTCCCTCCCCTTTGCCCTATCTAAAGTTTATCTATTCTTCCCATGCTCCACCCCTCCCCCATTATGAATCAGATAACAAAATTATTTTTACTTCACACTGACACAGAATTTTATGAGGATAACCCCAATTGTAATAAACATTGTTCAGTGCCTGGACTTTGTCTCAAAACACTGTGCCCTATATGCCATAAAAAACAAACTTAAAAGTTAATCCCTTTCATTTTTCCTTTTAACAATATGACAATAAATATGAATTCCCTTCTTTTTCATACTTACAGCATATTTTAAGTTTTACTGTTTTTTTTATGAATTTTCACTCCTTTTAACTCAGAACTCAGTAAGTGATTGTTTCTTTGTATTCTAAGTCTGTCAGTATAACACTGGTTTTACTTGTAATGAGGGAGCTTAATAAGCATAGGTTCTATTGTATATCTGAAAAGTCTTGATAAAGAAGATTTAGCAATGCAAATTCATGCTTTTTGAGAATATATTCCGTACTGCATATTTTAGACTGTAAATTCATCACTGTCACTTTATTTATTGTATTCAGAAATATAATTTTTGTCAATATATCATTTCTACCTAGTTACTTTGTATAAAATTACAATACTATGATTTTGAAAATACATATACACATATTTTCAAACTGCTGATAAAGTGTAAGCCAAGTGTTAGTCAGCTTTTTTCATCACTGTGAACATAATAGAGGAGAACAACTTAGAGGAGAAAAGTTTATTTTGGGCTCATGGATTCAGATTCAGTCCATGGTCAGCTTACTGTATTGCTGTGTGCCAAAGGCCAGGCAGAACATGATGGCCAAAGGGCCTGGCAGAGGGGAACTTCACAGCTCATGGCAGACCTGAAGTATAGAGAGCAAGAGAGAGCAGAATTTGCCAGGGACAAAATATAATCCCTAAGGACATGCTCCCAGTGACCTACTTCTTACAGCCAGGTCCTACCTGCCTATGATTACTACTTAGTAATCCATTCAAATTATTAATACATCAAATGGATTACTCCAGTAAAAATACAACAGCTCTCATAATCTAATAATTTTACTTCTGAATATTCTTGTATTGTCTATCTCACAAGTTTATTGAGGGATACATCATATTCAAAGCATAACATCAAAAATAATTAAAATAAAAAAAATTATAGTAAAAGATATTGAGGTTAGTGAATAAAAGCAAGAAATCAATATAATGTTGAAATAATTTGAAGTAAATAATCACAAAGATGTATTTCTCAAAAGGTAATATTTGGCAGCTTTAGGGCCCTTCCAGTTTTATGGTCATATAAGGTGACAAGTCTTTGAAGCAAACTGCTCAGTATTCTACTCTATTTTTCTGACTTAAATGTGTGTTGAAGGCCTCCTACCAGAGCAATGGAATTGAATGTATTTGTTTCAAAGCTGACTGACTATTCAGTCATAAATAGCACCTACATGTTGGAAATATTAAGCAAATCAGGTCCACATAAAATGTGATAGAGTGTAAGAGGAGAATTAAAGTAATAGTCACATGATACTGTCTTCTTGTAAATCATGCATCAGCTGGGCTTTGTTTTGCTTGAGTCATTAAAAGACACCAATATTTGAATATCCAAGATATACACTCAATATTCTATTCCCAATAGAATGCATTATATTGAATGGGGAGTGATATAACACCCATCTGTGAATCATTAGCCTCATAATAATGTAATAAATTTGTATGTCACTTTATAATTTAAAAGTTTTTTCTCATATTTGTATTAGTGCATTATAATTACACATACTGGTGAGATTCATGGTTACATATTCATCCATTTAGACAATATAACAATATATTTTGGTCATGTACTTTCATACATGACACTGCATTTTGGTTTCATCCATAGAAAATCCTGTTGAACAGCCAAAGAAAGTATTATTATCCGCTTCTGAACAAATTAGAAACTGAATCACAGAAGCAAAATGAATATCTCAAAGTCACACAGGTAATAAGTGGTTGTAAAAGAATACTAGTTTTGTTAGATATATTCAGACCTGAGCATTCTAGAAGCCCAGTAGCATGTAGAAACAGAACAGAGGCATAATGCCAGGTCAGAGAAAGGGTGGAGCTGGAGAACTAACATATAGAAGGATGCAATATCTCTTAACACATTTTGGAAGTGGCTACTCTTAAAATATTTGACTAGATAAATAGCTGTAAATATGGTTAAAACATAGCATTTAAGAGTAAGACTTATAGCAATTTAATTCTGTGCTGAGTTATCTGAGCACATAGCTGAGATGCAGGCAAGGAGGTAGAGCTACAGGAAACCAGCTTCTAGAACAATAATAAAAATATAAGAACAGACATTATTACCTTATGGATATACATGACTGCATAACCAATGTGATTCAACAACATGTACAATGAGAAAAATGAGAAATTATACCCCATTTATGCATGATATATCAAGGTACAGAAATACATGTTATGGTCATGTATAACTAATTAAAACAAAAATATTAAAAGGAACTTTTAAAAAATGTAAGAAAAAAAATATGGGCCAAAGCTAAATGAGCTTCAAGTTTGCAGCTGATTTGACCCACAAATATTCTATATTGGCTGGAAAGGTTTTCAAGAGAGAAATCAGAGCAGCATCTGACAGCAAGTGGTGAACGTTACAGTATTGGAACTGCACATTTAAGGAGTTCACCTTGGTGCATTAACCAATTTTAATTGGTTAAAAGGAGAAGTTGATTAGAAGGAGGAAGAATCACTGGCGCTGGATGATATGTTCTCAAAAGCTGGGAAAGTGGCTTATCTTCAGCTTTTATCTAGGTATCCCTCATCTCTTCTCCTACATAAGACCAGAATTTAGAGTGTGATGTTGTTGAAAGATCTTTTCTGGTCCCTTACTTAGCCACATTCTATATAGTATTCCACAATTTCAAAAAGTATTCTGGGTTTTTACTAGGCATGAACTGAATATCATGGGATTGGGATTCAACAAGGATTTCATGTACTTTGGCATAACAAAGTGGGTTTTCAGAGAAATAGACTGCCTGTATCAGATGGCTTGTCAGCCATGAAATCTGCTATTTTAGACTTTGGTGTTTTTTTCTCATTAAAGAGGTCATGGGTTATACCTAAAGCAAATCTACTTAATCTGGTGGCAAGATTTTTGTCCCATTCTGTGGACTCTCTTTTCGTGCTCTTGATTGTTTCCTTTTTTTTATGTGTTCTTTATTATTATTATTATTATTAGTTGTTCAAAACATTACAAAGCTCTTTCCTTTGCCATGAAGGAGCTTTTTAGTTTGATGCTATCTCATTCGTTGATTATTGATTTTACTTCTTGTGCTTTAGGAGTCTGGTTAAGGAAGTCAGTTCCTGAGACAATATGTTGGAGTGTTTGGACCTACATATTCTTCTACTATGTGCAGGGTTTCTTGTCTAATACCTAGGTCCTTTGAGCTGAGTTTTGCAGGGTGAGAGATAAGAAAATCAGAAGTTGAAGATCTAGAGAATATTTTGAAATCCAACTACTGAGAGGGTTTAGCAAAATATAGATGCGAGGCTTAGTCTTTTCCTAAATAGTGTATGGGCAATTTTCATTGTTGGTGTTTATGAACATAATGATCACAGGACTATTGCTAAACTGGTATAATCTTTTTCACCCAGTGAAATTCATGAGCAGAGCATTCTATTGGAAGCTCTAGACCAAGTTTTTTGAGTAATTGCTAATCCCCCTGTCTTTGCAACCCTTATGGGCAGGAAGGGTCAACATAGGCATCATTCTTTCTGTTACAGAAAGCCAAAGAAAGAAAATTTCAGAAAAAAAAAGTGTATACACTATAGTTAAAAGCATTGCTGGGAAAATAGGAGGGAGGGAGGGAAGAAAGGAGGGAAGGAGAGGTAGAGATGGACAGATCTAAAGACCTACACGATTTCTCAAGTACAAAGTCATTGTTAATATAGCCATGTAACTTATTTACAAAATGGGACATTTCTGTGGTTAAAACACAGTGGTATTCATCATTATACCATGACAACAGGTGAACACTGGGACTGGGCATACCTGAAATAGTCATTCAAGGCATTCATGGCTTTGCCAATACAAGAGTCAGATGGTGGGATTAGAAGAAATATGGACTAATAACAAGTTTATAATAAGCACAGAGTAAGTACTGAGGATTATCATTTTCTAAGTACTTTATCCAAAGTCTCATTTAATTTCACATCAATCCTATGAATTAGGTACACTCAATGTATCCATTTAATAAATGAAGATATTACAGCACATAAAAAGTGAAGAACTAACCAATGTCACCAAACCAGGAGGTGGAAGACCCAGGTTTATGTGGGTTAAAGAAAGATGGCATAAGGTAAAGGGAAATGGAGAAAGCAGAGGTTGTTCTATTTTTTAATATCACTGTTTCCTTCTTTAGTGCTTTCTAAAATTTTAGATAATAAAAAGAAAGGAGATGAATTTTACCTAGGGGATTTTTATTTTAATAGAGGAATATGGGGATGACAAACCCATTGTTATACTAAGGCTCAGATTTGAGAAAAGAAGTTATAAAATATAAGGAAGAAAAGGAGCAAGGTCCCTTCCCACTGATCTCCTGCAAGACTTGGTTCAGTGCTTAGACAGGAAGTTCCTCATCAAACAGGGTTTTACATGTGCCCTGCAGCTATATATTCCCAGTGAAGAACCCTATCAGCAAGTCCTTTACTTAAGATTATGGTTATATTTGTATTATTAAGTATCTTAGTTACAAAATGTTTGTTAAATTACTAAGCTAAAATTAATTAGCTGAATTTAGTCAATTTAAAAAAAATTAATTTTATGAATAAGTATTTAGGTTTTAGTGATTTTTTCCCTTTATACTTGATATTTCTTATTTAAAAGAAAATTTCTCTTTCATGCAATAGCTAAAAAAATATTGTTAAGTATTTTTATATGATATTTGGTTTATAAAATACAGGCAAATATATTGAAAATATATTTATATACCAATGCATAGACTATTTTTTGTGTGTATGATACTGGGATTGAACCCAGGGCTTCACACATGATAGGCAAGTGCTCTACCACTGAGCTACTTCTCCAGTCCACACAGCTAAATTTTAAATATACATTGAAGGTTCTTCATGTTTTAAGATTCTCAGAGGATTCAACATTTTTCCCCTGTGCATTTAAAACATTGTTTTATTTTTAAAAAGTTTTATTTACATACAAATTCCTACATATTTAATGCTCAATTAACAAACAATAATAAATAAAACATCTAATAGAGAAATTATTTGTGTTTTAATTCAATAAATATTTATTTGATGATTAATGAGTTCTGTGCTGTAGTAATGTAGCTATGAATCTAAAAGGCTGTGACTATGCTCTTCTGGGAGATAATATTATAGCAAGCAATTGGCAAAGATAATAAAGTTGATAGTTATTCAAATATTTGTTTGTACCAGCTAGTATTTATTCAGGCATGCTTTGTCAAGAAGCAGAAGACTTCTCAATCAAATCTACCAAATAATGTGGGACAGACATGCTGCATTTGCCTGTGGCATGGGAAGTCCTTTGCCTCTCTGCTCTGCTGCTCCAGTGTATTCCATATTCTGTTAACTGAATAGCTGTTAACATCTCACATAACCACTCTTAAATGTTAGTGCATAAAGGGCTATGACTTAAAAGAATTGTGACTGATGTTTTACAGTACATCTAATTTTATTTCTTGGTTCACAAAATTAAAGAATTGGTTTAGTCAAAATCAATAAGGTCTTAGGGCTATAAAATGGAACAATGCTTTGAAAACAAAACAAAACAAACAAACAAACAAACAAAAAAACAAAATCAAAGAACTCCATGTAACTTTATCCATAAAATGATGCGGGCTGAGTTCCAATAACTTCTTATCCATCTTCATCAACAACTAGTGGCCTCACTTCATTTTCATCCACAAATATTCTAGCTTCTAACACCCCAAGGCTGCTTTTCAAAGTCTGAAAATTCTGACTACTTTGTATTTACTACTTAGCTTTGTTCACTTTCTATAAATTCTCTTTTGTTGTATACCATGACCTCTACTACTATATGATTGGCACTGCTTTCAAATATAAGTTATTCAAATGCTGGGAACTCATTTTTTTATGCATTTGATTTCTTGTCCCTCACTCTGTCCTCAAATGTTCCTTTAAATTGTTTTTTTTTTGTTTGTTTGTTTTTTATATTCAGTTGTCTATCAGGAGGATTTATCCCAGAGCAATAAGACCCCCAAATTCAGGAAATTGTTGTAATCCAAGCCTATGCTGTTTGATTTGGGGATTCTAGGTAACTCTGAATATCTATAGAAAAGGCAAATTAGCATCATGACTTCACTTTAGGGTGTGTGTGATAGATACAAATAAGATAAATTTTAACACAAAATGAGTTGGATCCATGTAAAAACTTATGGAATATGGTCACTTGATTTTTTTTTTTTGGCCCAGAGTTATCTTCCTTGGTAGTAGCTGAATGCAAAGAGGTAATCAATAGAATTGTTTGAGTAAAAATTCAGTGATGTCCTCTAAAACTCTCTTTTAATTCCTACTTCCTTTTATTCTTCTGTTGCTTGTGATTTGTGATAGTTCACGGAAATGAAAATGATGGTATTGGTGGTCACCTTGAGGGAAGTTTGCAACATACAAAATTACTTTGAGAGAACATGAAATCCCAGGTATGTGGAGGTGATGGCTAAAGAAGAGCCACCTTGTTTCCCTCTGGAGATGGAGGAGACCTTTTGAATTTTTGAATCTGTGTGAGCTGGTGTTGAATGACTGACAAGGATAGTGAGTCCCTTCCATGAAAGGGTTTATTTGTTGGGGTAAAGCCTTTGTGATAGAGTCAAGGGCTTCTTTTTAGATCAGTTCTGCTCAATGTTATGCTAGAAGCCATGAGGCAAATAATTCATAATTCATCCAAAAAATTCAAAAAGAATGACATATATTTTACCAATGAGTCCATTATTAGAGTTGTGTAGGAATTTTTTATTTTTCTATTGTAAACGTTTTGAAGAACGTGTTTTATCTGTTTCTGTAATTGTCTCTTTTCCTATCTTATGTTTAGTGCCCTGCTTTACAAATATTATGCTTTTAATATGCATTTTTAAAATGAATCATGGGTTTAGAAAATATCCTGAAGCTTTTCAGTAGTGATAGTTGAGGATGTTTGAGTTTTTGCTGTGGATTAGAAATTGTTCAGTTCCTCAATAATTAATTCTTCATCTTTCTGAAGACAAAAGGAAAAAAGAATACCTTATAATTAATTCCAGTTTTCAAACTTTTACCACAATTTAATCTGTGAATTTCAGTTGACAGTTGGTTCATGTTTTATATCCTGTTCATCACATGCTCCTTAAAACGTGATATCCAAAAATATAAAATTCAATAAAAGATGTGTGAAAAATAAATGCCTCTTGATTTCAGTATTTACTTTGTGATGGAATTCTCACTTCATATTTCTTGAAGCAGATTCCAGTTTTCTAAATGTTGCATTCCCAAAATAAACATGTAAACAATGAAATGAAGATGACAAATGAACAGCCTGAAATTGGAGATGGCTTGAAAGATGGATGCTATATTTCAGACACAAAGGACTCAGTCAACAGTTGATAGAAGCCTGTATATTTATTTCTTTTAATAGTTTTTAATTGCTTTTATTAGTACATTATAATTATAATAGTAGTGTGGTTCATTGTGACATATTCATATATGCACATAACAAAATTTGTCTAGTTCATTCCCCAGTATTTTCCCTTTTCCTTCTCCCTAACTTTTCCCTAACCCTTTCTCTACTCTTTCTGGTTTTCCTTGTAAATGTGTGTGTAAATATATATATTTACACACATACACACACACATATATATACATTTATATGTAAATATATATATGTAGTTCATTTATGAATTATAATTATGCATAAAAATGCAAATCATTGTGATATATTGATATATTCATACATGCAGATAATATAATTTGGTTAATTTTATTCTCCTGTTCTCCTTTCCCTCCCATACTTCCTCCCCATTGATCAACTACTACTCCTTTTATTGATCTCCCTTCTTTTCAAGGCATTTCTTTTTTTAAAATATTTTTTAGTTATACATGAACACAATATCTTTATTTTGTTTATTTTTGTGTGGTGCTGAGGATTGAACCTAGTGCCTCACATGTTCAAGGCGCTTATTTCTAATTTTTTTAATTGGTACATTATAATTATACATAATATTGGGATTCATTATGCTGCATTTGTACATGCACAGAACAGATTGATCGCTCTCATTGCCCTTTAAGTTCCATTTCTCTTCCTTCCTCTCTCCCCCAATCTGTTTGCACTACACTACTGATCTCCCTTCCATTTTTATTATTATTGCTTTAATTATTGAATTATACATAAAAAGTAGATTCATTGTAATATATTTGTACACGGACACAGCATCATTTGATAGATTTCATTTTCCAGTACTTCCCCAAGCCTTCCCCTCCTCCCTTCCTCTTGATTTCCTTTTTCTATCTGTCTCCTTTCTGTTATCATGAGCTTCTTTTTTTCTAACGTATCTTTTTTTGCATTATTGTTTTGTATACATAGGATGCGTTAAACTGCAGAATTACATGAATATGGTAAAATACATTTAAAAATTTGAATATCTCTAGGTTAAAAAAGCATAAAGGAAAATATTTTAGCCAATTAAGATATATATGCAGTACAGAAAAAAAACCAACTGTGTGTATCTGCACAGAGACACATACATTCAGGCTGTGCTTTTAGAAATGAAGGAAGGAAGGAAGGAAGGAAGGAAGGAAGGAAGGAAGGAAAGGGAGGGAGGGAAGGAGGGAGGGAGGGAGAAAGGAAGAGAAAGAAAGAAGAAAGAAGCTATTTTCAAGTCTATGTAAAATTATGCACTTTTATTTGGATTCCTTCATCTTATCTGGATAAAATACTCCATGGCTAAACAGAAAGCCAGGCTCAATATTTTACACTAATAATGCCTCCTTCAACTCCTGTCCTACATGTCAAAATTATATCCTGTCCACAATTCCACCCAAAATATTTAGGAAGAACCTTCAAGGAACTGGTTAAGATGTGGAAATAAGTTGGGACAGGGAACCAAGCACCTGGTGGACAGACCATCCTCTTACAGACATTTCAATCTTCACTCCAGACCTCATAATTTTCAACACTTTATATTAACATGTTGAAAAATTTCTCTGAAATCCAAAGTATCTACAACAGTACCTAGAAGAGTTACTGCTGCATAGCTGACAGTCAATAAATAATTGTTGAATGAGTAAATGCTTGTGGAGTAAATAAAAAGTATATCCAAATAGATAAGGAAATATTTTTACTTTAGTGGTCCAGAATTGATGGTATTAGAAGAAACAATGGAACTCTAATTCCTATGTTCTCAATACTTAGGACATCTATTTTGAGTATGTCTTTATTTAGATGCAAACTTATCTCACATTGTGACCAACGTCACTAGCATTTCATCTGAACATAATAAGTCCCTCCTTCCTTAATGGAAAGCTGAATGCTCCAGAATTTTGGAATGCTGAAGAATTTTAAAAATCATGCTGATTAAATTTACCATTTTACAGATAAGGAAGCTGAGATTAAAGATCTTAGTGCTGCTTAGTAGTAGAAACCAGATAAGCATGCAAATCTCCAAAGTAATAATCTTGGAATTTCTTAATGCTCTCTTAGGTCAATATGAAAACACAGAGATCACAATTAAAAGATGTTGTTTAGTAAAAAGAAGTACAACTATGTGATTCTGGAACTTACCAAGGACATTTTATCACCTATTGAGTTTTGTTTAATTTGTACTGAAAATACAAGTTCAGTTTTTGATTGGGAGTGGATCCCATTTAACAGAGTTGAGAGTAAATTATTGTAATAATGATTAAATTCTATAAATAATTTGAATTCAATTCTATGAATAACTGTGAATAAGTTGGAAAAAATTTACCTAGAGGAATGATGGTATCTATGGCTCATCAATTCTACCATACAGTTGCCAAGAATTATATATGTATAAGTAAATTTTATGCTTTTAGCAGTTATAAACATTGACATTTACCTTCTCAGATCTGTTCAAATGTATCCTTCATATTGGGTGCTGACATGTAGTTTCATCCTCTCAGTCTATAAAGAATGAGGGCATGAGAGCTTGAGATAAAAGGAAAGGCCATAAGTTTTTCAGGCCTCGGTAGCATTTTTATAACATCCAGCTTATAATAGATGCTTAAAAATAGTATGATGAATGAACATAAATGAAGATTCAAAAGCCATAGGATGGTTGTTAAAAGCTATGCCTGCAAGTCAGAACTTCCATAGTCTCTCAAACAGTTTGCAAAAGATAGGACTGAGCTCCTTAATCTTCATAACTCTAGAAAGTTGATCCACATCAAGTCTGGACCAGCATTAGATGTTTACCACTGGCTTTCTGAGAAAATGTATTAGGCTCTGATCACATTTTGATTATGTCAAAAGGTACCAATAAAAGAATCTAAAATATAAAAGGAAAAAATACCCCCTGGCTTACTGTTTCCAAGGTGTCAGTAGTTCAAAAGTATACAACCTGTTTTCATCTATTGAGTTTCCAAGTAAGATTCGCAATGGGTTTGAGCAAAAAATTTTTTGAAAGTTAAAAATTAATACTATGACTTCTTGTCATTAAACATCAATTTAAAAAAGATATAAATATGGTAATAATTGAAGTCACTTCTTACCTATCACATGCCTTCTGATAAAAATAATCCTAACTGCTGCCAGGAAGAATATGAATGGCCAGATTGCGTTAGGGAAGATCCTTCCTGAGTCACACTTCTTCCAGCAAAACACACACTATATTTTAATAACTCTTCATAAATAGATAGTTCAAGTCAAAATGTGTTTTTGATTGGAGTATGTAGTCATACAGGTTATATTTTTTAAATTTCTGCATCTGCAATAAAATTAGAGATTATTAATGAAAATTGACTTTCTTACTGCTTGATAAAAGTAAAATCTTAACTATAAAAAAAAAAAGACCTATAGAAATCAGTGGCCCCTGCCATTTTTTACTAGTGCTTAGTATCTGTTTAGTTACCAGGTTATATTGATTTTAGTTCAGGTGAAAAATAACAAAAGGATGCTATAAAATTGAGAAAAGGATTGTGTAAAACCATAAAAAGTTTTTGGATAATGTAGCCTTATATGAAGATTTTATGCGACAGTTTTTATATACACAAAATATTTTCTCTGAACTAAGAAGTTTTCTGACTGGAATGTCGAAATACAAGGATAATGGCAAGAAACTGGAGAGAAAAATTGCATCAATGATTTATAAACCATAAATGGAAACTACTATTACCTGCTATAAAAATATACTGCAAGCTAAAATAATATAACAGAGAACAGTATGTAGAAGCAAAGACCAAGTTGCCCTATCATTTAAAAGAAAACTTTAAAAATAAATAAGTCAGAGCAAGGCATGGTGGTACACATGTGTAGTTACAGCTACTTGGGAACATGTAGGCAAAGAACAATTTTCAAGATACAAGATAGCAGACAACACAGAACAATGATCCCTGAAAAACAGGAAACAAACAAGGTGATGCTTATAATTCTCTCAGCTCACTTCCTTGAGAGAGTTTCCTGGATGCAGTTAAGACAAGGTCAACCCAAGTAGAGCCTGACAGACTCTATGTTAAAGAGATGGGACTGAGTCCAGGAAGACCAACACAGCAGCAGTATGCAGAAGTAATGGAGTGGAGAGAACTACATATGGAGCACTCTGGAGAACTTCTGAGGGTTTCCTCAAGTACTTAGCCCAGTACTGACCAGCATGCAAGGAAACTGAAGTTGGGAAAAGAATTGGAAGAGTACCTGCTAATTATACAGGACTAAGAATAGTACTGTTCTTACAAGAAGACTAGAAAATTTCACAATTCTTAGGATATTAAATCAAGTACTTAGGTTATTAAATAGTAGTGGAGAAAAATCATCCACAGCCTAATCTCTGAGATATTCACATCTAAAAGTTTTATAGGACCTAAGAGTGTAGCTCATTGGCAATGTATATGCTTAGTATGTATGAGGTCCTTGGTTCAATCCCCAACACCCACCCTAAAATAAAAATGTTATAAACAGAAGAGGACACAAACACTTTCAGTAATCTCATCCCAGAACAAAATTTATGAATATTTATATGTTTACAAAAGTTTCCATTATTTTATAAAATAATTTCTAGCACACAAGGCAGAATTTGCAATATCTGACTTTCAATCACAAATTAGCAGGCATACAAAGAAGCAGAGAAATCTAACCCATAATAAGGGGAAATTGAATCTATTAAAACCTATAGATATTAGAATTAGTGGACATGGACATTGAAAGATATTAAAATAGCCAGAGGCAATGACACACACCTATAATCCCCTTGGCTCCAGAGGCTGACAGGTTGGAGGATTCAAAGTTCAAAGGCAGCCTCAGCAACTTGTGAGACCCTATCTCTAAATAAAATATAAAAAAGGGCTGGGGTTGTGGCTCAGTGGTTAAGTGCCCCGGGGTTCAATTTCCTGGTAAAAATAAGATAAAATAAAATAAGAAGCAGCTTTCATATGTTCAAAAATTAAGTAAAGATGTAGATGATGCAAAAATACATGTAAAACTTCTAGTGATGAAAGAAATAATGAAAAATACACAAGATTGAATTGTCAGATTGGCATCATTTGTTCAAGAAAATTGATTAACAATCTCACAGATTTGGCAATAATACTGTCTAAAAAGAAACTTAGAATACAAAAAATTAAATGGAAAAGCATCAATGAGCTATGAGGCAATGTCAAGTATATTCATAAATGTATAACTGGACCTCCAAAGTAGAAGGGGGAGAAGACAAGACATAAAATAATATTTGAAGAAATAATGGTCAAAAAATTTTCCAAAGTTGATAAAAATTATATCTGCAGATAGAATAAATAAATCCTAAGTACAAGAAAGATGAAGAAGACTACACCAATGCCCATCTAGTCAAATTGCTCAAGAGTAGTGATAAAGAGAAACATCTTAAAGGCATTCAGAGAAAAAAGACACACTATATAAAGAGGAACAAGGATAAAAATGACAGCAGATTTCTTATTAGAAATAATCCAAGGTGAAAAGCCAGTGGAGCAATTTTGAAAATATTGAAAGAAAAAACACTGTCTATCTTAGGCATCAAAAATATATTTAAAAACAAAGGTGAAGACATTAAAGCTGAAAATGTCCATCACTAGAAACACATCACTAAAAAATGATACCCAAAGTGCTTCAGGCAGAGGGATAATATCAGATGAAAATCTGAATTGCACAAAGACCAAACATCACTAGAAATGATAACTTTGAGGGTTATTAGAGATTTTTTCCTTAACACTTCTATCTCCTAAAGATACCTGTTTAACAAAAATAATAACATTTTGGCATTTGTATCATATGTGTAATTAAAATACATGACAATAATATCATAAAGGCCATTTATGGGAGGGAAAAAGTGAAAGTAAGATACTTACACTGTATGTGAAGTGGTAAAATTATCATTTGAAGGTAGACTGTGATGAGTTAAAGATGTATACTAAAAAAACTTATGTAACCACTAAAATGACAGCATATGTAGATAGCTAACATAATAACAATTAAAATTAAACAGAATAATGTAAAACATCTAAAAGAAGGAATAAAAATAGGAAAAATAAACAAATAGCCAATAGGAAAAAGGAAAATAAATACCAGGATGATTGGCAAACTAGCCAAATCAATAATTACACTAAACATAAATTACCACACTTAAAATGTAAAAGAAAAAAATTAAGACCCAAATATGTATTGCATAGAAGAAATAGATTTTAACTATAGAGGCAGAGATGAATAAAAACAAAAGATGGAAAAGATAAACCATGTAATAGGAAAAAAACTACAGCAGTGGCTATACTAATATCAGATAAATTATATTTCTGGGCAAATGCTATTACTAAGGGAAAAGATTATTTCATAATAATAAAATCATTGACATATTGAAAGAATATGACAATGCTCAAAGTTAATACAACAAACAACACAAAATAACAAAGCCCATTCAAAAAGAAATAGGCAATATAAGTAGCCTTTTATCTACTAAACAATTGAATTCATAACTTAAAACATTTTCATGAAGAAAACTTTAAGTTGGCATGGCTTCACTGAAATATTCTACCTAGTATTTGAGAATTAAATTTTGGGAGTTCTATCAAATTCATTTAGAAAGATGGGATTACTTTGATGTCAAAACAACACAAAGAAATTACAAGAAAATAAAACTAACACCTGATATGTGTGTGTCAGAAGCAGAGGGGTGAACAATGTTAACAAAATAATTTCATGTCATAACCAATCAGGCGTGTTTCAACATTCAAAATAAATCTATATCATTGGTCATAGTAAAAGGTTTAAGAGATGGGCTGAGGTTGTGGATCAGTAGTAGAGCGCTTATCTCGCACCTGGGAGGTACTGTCTTCCATCCTCAACACCACATAAAAATAAATAAAAGATATTGTGTCTATCTAAAACTTAAAAAATATTTTGGAAAAAAAGTTTAAGGGAAAGTATTTGATCATCTCCACAGACAAAAAAATACTTGACAAAGTCAAGCATCATTTCAGATGAAAACTCTCAGAAAACTTGGAATAGAAGGGAACTTTCTCAGAACTAGATTCCTGTCTCTCACCCTGCACAAAAATCAGCTCAAAGTGGATCAAAGACCTAGGAATTAGAAAGAAACACTGCAACTGCTAGAAGAAACCATAGGTCAACATTCCAACATATTGGCACCAGCACTGACTTCCTTTATAAGACTCCCAATGCTCAAGAAATGAAATCAAGAATAAATAAGTGGGATATCATCAACCTGAAAAGCTTCTGTACACCAAGGAAAACAAGAGTGCGAAGAGAGAGTCTGTAGAATTGGAAAAAAAAAATCTTTGCCAGTTCCTCTTCTGACAGGGAATTAATTTCCAGAATATGTAAAGAACTCAAAAGACCCAACAACAACAAAATAATCCAATCAATTGCAAGACAACTAATACATGTCTTGTATTCAGAATATGTAAAGAGCTCTTAAAACTTAATAATGAGAAAGCAAACCCATAGAAATATGCAAAAAATTTGAACACCTTCGCAAAGAAGATAAACAAGCACATGAAAAGATGTTCAATATCATTATAATTAGAAAAATGCACATTAAATTCACAATAAGAAGCCATTACATATCCATTAGAATGTTTAAAATTAAAAAAAATTGACTAAATCAAGTGTTGATGAGGATGTAGAACACCTGAAACTCTCAAACACAGCCAGTTGTAATGTAAAATGATAATCAACTCTGAAAAGTTTGATAGTTTTCTACAAGTGAAATTAGTATCAGGTCATTCCATTTCTAATATTCATCCAAAAAATGGAAATACATTTGTACAAAGACAAAGTTTTACTCCAATATTACAGAAGGTTTTTTTTTTTTTGTAACAGTAACTAATTAAACACAACTTAAATATCTAGCAACAGGCATGTAGATGAATAAAATGTTGTGTTCATACAACAGATTACTCTTCAGAAATCAAACTAAGGTGCTATTGATATATGCAATAACATGTATGAATCTCAATATAAATATGCTTAGAAGTGAAACCAAGCCCCAAAATACATACTGTATAAATCCATTTATACAAAATTCTAGGAAATATCAACTAATATATTATGACAGAAAATAAATTAGCAGTTGTTTGGGGTCCGAGGTATTAACAGTGAGTGTGTAACAAGTGTGTTACACTAAACTGTGTATAACAAGTGTGTAACACGAAACTGTAACTTTATAAGCTGGCACTTTCTCATTGTGAGAAAGTACAGACAGGAGAAGGCAAGCACGGCAGACCTGACAAAAAAACTCTGAGTTGAGAATCAAGACTGATGATTAAAGTCATGAATCCACCTTTGCTCCCCAACACTACCACCACCAAATTGAGTTGAGCAATGGCCATATTCTCCCAAGTGATAAAGAGATAGGGAGGAGCTCACTCTAAGATCAGAAGATTGTAAAGGCACTGTCTCTATGGAAAATATTAATTTTACTATATAGCCCTTATCTTATAGAAGAGATCTACCTTTTGTACTCTGACATATCACACCAGCTTGTGATTTCATTCTTCCCATTCCTTCTGGGCACTGCTGTCAGGATCTTTATGATTTGTCCCTTGGCTAATTCTTCAGTTGCATATCAACCCATATTTCATTTATCTCAGCTACTTTGGTTCTCCTAAATAATCATGCTTGTTCACAACTCCGTATCTTTATGTAAAAAAAAACCCTTTAGGGGATTTGGTTTCTGGTCTGCAAAAGCAATATATGAAATAAGTTAAGTTGGGCAGTGACATTGTTCATTTGAATTTTTAAAAAGATGGATGTGTCCTTGAGAAAAGGAAGTGTGAACAAGTGAAGCTAGGTCTTCTAAGGCATATTGGTAATTACAATTTGTAGGTATTCTGTGTTCTCTATGGTAGGAGGCAGGTGACAATTATAACAAAATATCCCTTATGAGAAAAAGCTATTTAGGTATGTGGTGTATATTCTTCCACGTAGAAAGTGAAGGAACTCTTGCTCAGTGGGCTCAGAATTTTCCCTATGTCAGGAAGTCATTAGCATTAACTTCCAAAGAAAATTTTGGAGGTTTGAAATGCCTCTGAAAAAGCATGAGAAATTAAATAGCCATTTAAAATTTCCAGACTTCCCTAGGGTTGGTGACCATGAAGTTTTTTTGGAAACAAGTACACATTTGTGTACTTTTAATTAAATAATTTAGCAGCTTGAGTATAAAAACAGAAAAGACAGAGATTGTATTGATTTAGCCTTAGGGATTTTCAAGGTAAGTATAGAGAAATTGCCAGATTTTTTTAAGAGTACAGAGGTTACACTAGAAAGTTATAGAAAGTTTGGAGGCATAGAGCAAGAAAGGGAGTGTGGTGGAGAGGGATATGACTAATGCACTGTTTGGGGAAAAAGTTCACCAGTTGGTGGTGGACCCACACAGTGGCTGACTCTAGCTCACCCCCTCTCCTTTTCTTCCAGAGTCACTGCAATCTGGCTTCTCTCTTACATCCCTCTTTATTGAGGAAACTCTTTCTTCTCTGTCTTTATCTTCCCTGACCTCAGAAAAATCAGAGCCTATTCCTAAGCCTGAGAACTATACACAAAGTTTTATTAAAAATGCTTTATCTGGGGCTGGGGATGTGGCTCAAGCGGTAGAGCGCTCGCCTGGCCTGTGTGCGGCCTGGGTTCAAGCCTCAGCATCACATACAAAGATGTTGTGTCCCCCGAAAACTAAAAAAATAAATATTAAAAATTCTCTCTCTCTCTCTCTCTCTCTCTCTCTCTCTCTTAAAAAAAATGCTTTATCTTGGATGCTCAAGCAGTGCCTCAATCACTCTATACATTTGCCTACAAAACCTGACCATTCTCCTGGGAATTTAATCTCAAAAAATAGTACCACTGTTCATATGGGGACCCAAGATAGAAACCTGGGAGGTTTATTCTCATCCTGAATATTTAATCAGTCTCGAATTCCTCTCAGTTATACCTCCTAAATGTCCCTCAGTTCCATCCTGTTTCACTGGTTGAATTTATTGACATCTCTTTAGTAGTGGGTCCTACCTACTGACCATTCTCCTTAAAAAGCAATTTGTACTGACTGTACAGCATAAAGCTCTATGAGGCTTCCCTTTTCTCTCCTGACCCCCTCCCCCTTCTCAGATCCTTTTTGAGAAAACTTTTCCTATACACCTCTCAAATGTTGATGATTCCTAGTCCATCTGTCCTCTCATTTTTACACATTTCCTGATTACTCATTAACTCCCATGTTCTCTTATAATTTGTGTTCCCAAATCTATATTTTAAAAGTTGTTCTGACTTCCTGACCTTCAGATTTTATTAAAATTTATTAAAAATTCTCTCTCTCATGTATCAAAACATCATATTAATATGTATAATTTTATGTGTTTATGTATCAGTGAAAAATAAATTTAAATTAAATTTTAAGAGAAAAAAGTTCCAGAATGGAAAAACATAGGTAACATTAAAAGGAATAGAAATCGAAATGACATAAGTTTTTTGACATCTACAATGAGAAGCAGAAGGCAATGCTTGCTAAATTCTGAATGAGATGACTTTCACTTTAAATTTCTATATACATTCAGACTGTTAGACAAAATGGAAGTGAAATAAAAACATTTGCAGATTTGTGACATCTCAAAATTTTATCTCCCAAGCATCCCATCTTGAGAAACAACTCAAAGGTATGAGTTACAAAACAAGAAAGTTAACCAAGAAAGATGAAGGTGTGAAACTCAGGCTTCACCCAGAAGGCAAGGGGGAATTCTCTACATGCTGGGGTAGGGATGTTCCACGTGACTGCTGTGAGCAGTCTCAGAGAGCCATCAATCCACATTGGACTTGAAGGCTCTCACCTCTATATGAGCAGTCTTCAAGAAAAAAAAAAGTAAAAATGCAACATGAAACTGTATGAAAATTTACATTGAGAAGATATTAGAAAAATGTGGAAAGAATTGGT
Source organism: Marmota monax (assembly GCF_021218885.2). Classification (NCBI taxonomy): domain Eukaryota; kingdom Metazoa; phylum Chordata; class Mammalia; order Rodentia; family Sciuridae; genus Marmota; species Marmota monax. Next base: position 4,869,320 of record NW_026692434.1, on the reverse strand, counting down.
AAACTTTACAAAGAAAACTAATCAAATGACAAAACAAGTAAGTATTAACTTATGGATTATTAAAATATACAAAAGAAAACATACTATAGTATGATATTAGGCTGAGTAAAGACAGCATTTATATAGTCATAATATATATACAGAATACTGATTTGCCCTTCTTTGAAAATGGCAGTGCAAAGGATAGGCTAGGCTACTACATTAAACCTCATCTGTTTTCAAATATAAAGGTAACAACTAACCTTCATTAACAGATAAATAGAAGAACAAAAATACCAGCTAAAAATATGAAAGCAGATGCCAGCAAATTAGGTAAAAGTGTTGAATGCCAGTTTCTGAGGAGCAAAGCTAGAGGATAGGACAAGAATACAGCACAAGGCCATCATTCAGAGCACTTTTTAACATGTGTAGGTATCAGTTTGGCAAACATTGTTTTTTAAATATAAAATTTTAAAAGTTACTTCAAAGAGAATAAAAGGAGAGATGTGATGTTCAGAACTAATAGTAGGAATGATAATGAATTCTTTGCTAGAGCAATACTTCTATCTACAACTAAATTGCTCAGACCCTCAGCTCAGGGAATTTATGTTAGGATTTTCTGTTTGATTTGACAACTTCTAATGCTCTGTTCTATATAGAGCCTTTGGTGAGCCCTAGGAAAGCATTGGTTACTTTATGAAAGTCAAATGCATGTATGGCAAGAGCAGTCCAGAATCTGAGAGGTGAGGAGAAGTAGGATCCCCCAGAACAAATTAGGGACAAAGAATTGAGAAATTGGACTAAAGATTCCTCATTGAATGGGTTAGACTTTTCAGTGATTGCACTTAATTGTTACCTGCTGTAATAAAATCACACCAGGAAAAATGAATGGGAGATGTGTCTATGAGAGGAGGAGGGGGAAAGGGAGGGACAAAAGAAAGAGGCAACCTCCCTGGGACAGATTTCTATTCCTAGATAACAAACTGTACTTAGTTACTTTTTTTTTCCCCACTTCAAACATTTACTACAGTTCCCCTTATGAGTACCCACTATTTTTTTAAAGAGAGAGAAAGAATTTTTAAAAATATTTATTTTATTTTTTTAGCTTTCGGTGGACACAACATCTTTTTATTTTATTTTATATGGTGCTGAGGATCGAACCCAGTGCCTCGTGCATTCCAGGTGAGCATGTTACTGCTTGAGCCACATCCCCAGCCCACGAATACCCACTATTTTATACAGAAATTTCATTTTATTATAATTAATGAATTAAAGGGCATACTAGTTACACTCTCCCCAAAGACTTTGAGCAAGTCCTGAAGATTTTTGTTCTTCTTAATAAATGGGAACAAAGATGTTTGTTGGGATTCACTGTTATATGTTGTCTGAGCAACAAGGCCAGGGTAAAGAAACTCCAGGAACTGAGGGTCATTGGTACTTCATTGAAACCAATGTCCTAGTTCTAAATGGGTATTGATGGAGACACAGGGCTTAGAATGCACGATTTTGACTCATAAGCAAACTTTCTTTTTATCATTATATGGGCTAATGACAAAGCAGGTCAGGAATTCAAGGCTATAGTCAGTAGCACCAGGATAACTAGTGTTGTAAAAATACCCTTTAGGGACAGCAATTAACTATTTTGAGCCCTTGTTTTTCTATTGAAAAAGAGAATATTTGGGGGTGTACAGTACATTTCTCTTCTCTCTTTTAGAGTTACCTGTCTGGAGAGGAGACCTTACAGAGAATTTGTAGCAGAGGGAGCACTTATTCATTCCTTCAAGGGAACTTTGAAGCCTCCTTTTCTTTGTTCAGGATACATGTGGAAGCTATGCACTTGATTTAGATTGTGGCCTTTGTCCAAGAGGAAGAGCACATTCTCTTTCTGATGAGCATTCTCCAGACCCTTCCTCCGGAAGCACTGAGTAAACCTCTGACATCTGAATGTTAATGACAAATTTTATTGTTTCCAAACCGAGAAGTGGAGGTTTAATTTAGAGTAATAGAGAAGATCAATGAATGTTTGGATTTCTGGCTCTGATTTATGAGAGGGTTGTTTGGGGTTAGAAGGTCCTAACCAGTCTCCATCAAGTCTGAGATTTTGTATTTGCAAATTCTGTCAATGCACACAATGGTGATTTCAAATGGACTTCTGTGGTACTTGTCACATAGAAGGTATTTAAAACATTTTTTAATTAAATTAACAGAAATGGTTAAAATCTTTGGAAAGTTATGAAGAGTGTTTAAATGGGTAAGGTGGTATGCCAAGGTTAGACACAAACTTCCTGAAGGAGTGGAGAGGAACAAGTCTAGGCATAGAGAATATTTTGGGCAAAAATTCAGAAGCAGGATAGGTGACCCATGTAATACAATGGCCATATAATACCCAGGACCAGCATTTTACAGCCTCAAAGAAGGTGTCATAAATACTGATGATTTGGCAGCAAGAGCAGCCTCAAGTGGCCTCTTCAAGGTCTGTGTAACTTCTGATCTCGCTTTCTCCTTACTTTCTGCCTCACCCACTCAATTTATAGGCAGAATAAGTCATCTTTCACTCCCTTCCAACCTAAGCGGCCCTGCAACCTTCCTGGAGTAGAAGTCAAATTAGAGAGATAAAATTAAAAATAATAGAATTGGGTATTTTTTAAAGCAAATTGTCACACTGATAATTTTATGATATTTAAATAGATTATAGTCTAGCAAACAGATTATGGCAATTGCCCCCTAACAAAGGAACACATGACAGGCTCAAGAAATTTTATTATTTGTCACGAGACTAAAAACAAAACAAAAAAAGCAAATCTTGTGGGTGTACATGAATTAATGTGCAATAAAAATAAGCAACTTGATCATCCTATAAGCAGCAATTGAGGCAAGATCTTCTTTTGTACATGTGATATGGGGTTTGATGAGGAAGACTGTAAAATAAAGACTACAAATCAGTGTGTTGTACAGGTTTGCCACTGGAAACTTCACTAATCGCCTTTAGAACTAAAGTTAAGAACTGGGTAAAAATAAAATTGAAATAAAGTGTAATTTCTGTTATCCTTTTTAAGTTAATAACACAAGCTCTTAGTGCCTGGAGGTGTTAAAAAACTTGCTGGTGCAATCATCTCTGCCTCATAGAAAAGCCCATGAAGCAGCCACCTTTTTGGCCTCTGTCAGTAGCAATGCCATGGAAACAAAGATTTGATCCACAAAGCCGGACAGGTTGTTTAAAATATCTACTCTTTCAAAAAAGACACATACAAAGACTGTTTTATAGTTTCATATATTTTTATAAGCAGCAGGGTAGTTAAACCTGACCCACTTCTTTTCTGATATAATGAATTGTCAGAAATAACCACAACATTAAAGGCAAAATTGCTTTCATTCCTTGTTGTATTGGGGGAAGAAAAAACAAATTATTTGGCTTTTTTCTTTCCTTTTAAATTTCAACAACTTTAATAAGAGTTCACAGGTTGGCACAGTATTAATTCCGTTACACAAAACTGAATCTGAAAAAAAAAAAAAAAAGACATGTATGGACTTTTGAAAAGTCAGATTTAAATTGGGTCCTAAGCACATAGATTTCCTATTTCCTTAAAAGAGAGAATGAAGAAGTCATGATGATAGGGAAAAGTACATTTAATTCAGTTTCTTAAGACCTGAATGTCTGGTCTTAGACGTAAGGGAGATCTTAGATCATCTGGTGCTGGCCAAGCCCGACATTCTACAAATAATGAAACTGAACATTCCTACAGATTAAAGTGAGGAATCAAGAGTTGAAGCATGCCACTCAATTTGGTGCTTCTGTCTACAAAGAACTCCATTTGTCCAGACAATGTATTACCTTCTTTAGATGCTCAACAGTAAATTGAGGGATACAGGAGTCTAGAAGCAAATGCTGTAAGGGTTAAAACATGCAACCTGCATCTTGTGTAATACATGAGCATAGATAAGAAATGAGGAGAAATGCTCAATCTACACAGAATTGTATTCAGGTTACAATAATATCAGTATCAACAATAAACCTATGTGCTGGCCCAAACCAGTTCTTACCACCCAGTGAACAAGTAACACATCCACAGGTCAGACCTCCTTCTGGAGCCTCAGCTCCTCACTAAGAGCTTCCAGGATTCTTTTGAAATCTTCATATATGAAAAGAAAGATTCCAAGATGTTATGCCAGGACTCATTCCACTTTTTGGTTCACATTGTCTTATATCATTCTTCAGTGATTCCCACCTCTTTCTTTGGAAAATAATACATAAACAAAAGCACAGACATCTCATCAATATATCATGAAAATTGAAAATCAAATAAACAAAGCTTTGCTGACCTTCTGCTCAGTGGTAGATGTTGTGTAAAATATGTTTAGTATATGTAATCTCAATAAATTTTCACAAAGGCTGTGCAAAATGGGCTTATTATGTTGACATATAGATGAGTAAACAAAAGTTCAGAATGCAAAAGTGGCTTTCTCAAATTTACCACCTTCACCAATGGGGGGAAAAAACAATATTTCAAACCCAAATATTTTATTTATTTATTTATTTTTGGTTCAATGCTTTCTCACCAAATCTTAATGTAATTATTTTCCAGAAAGAGCAGATGAATAGAACATTCATCTCATTCAATGAAGTCTCTAGCCTTGTTTACTTCTACTATGTGGAACATAAATGTAAGCTATCAACATTAGAAGACCAAAAGTACTGGTATTTGTAGGTTTTCCATGTATCATGCTGAAAGACACAGATTAAGCATTTTAGTACTTGGCAGAAGGCACACCAACATACACATTTATGTGATGCATTAGTTTCTGAAGTCATACCTCAGTCATACCTAAATATTTTTGCAACATATTATTAAATATTATTCTGTTTCAGCAATTCAGATACCTTCCTAATCATTAACATGAGAAATTCTGACTAGGAAACTTGGGAAGACATCACGTAGGAAGTAAAATGTGGGATTTAAAGAATGTTCGTCACTTGTGGTTTCCAATCTGTTACATTAGGCTAATTTTTGACCCTTTCCCCAGGTAAAGCTCTGTAAACTAGAATTTATAAAAACAAGAACAAAAGAACTTTAGTGGAATAACATAATGCATGATTTGCAATAATATTTTAAATACATCTTTCATGAATTAAGTAACTGTTTTCCATTCTGAAAATCTGAATCTCTGCTTGCTTCTTTTTCTGAAGAAATAAGGCACATCTGTATTATTGGAGGCTTTCACTACATATAGAACATTCAGATAAGGAATTAGACATTGAAGCAGAATGTTTTTTTCCTGTATCAAAACTGTACACAAATTTGCAGGTGGCCTCCATATGATTATTTTGAGTATTTATTAACATAATTATACCTTTATTTTTCCTCAAATCATAAATTAGGAACTTTTAAGAGAAGCTGAGCTAGATGTACAGATTATAGCTTGCAAATAAAACAGAGCTAAAAGTAAACAGAAGACATTGCTAGAGTCCACCAAATTTAAGATCACTTAAATGTCCTTTGCTGACAGTGATCCAATTTTCTGGTCCTTCCTGTATCAATAAGATCTGAACAGAAATGCCTCAGTTCTACTCCTTCACACTGATCTCAGATTTATCTCAGTTTTAAGCTTTGTTTTATTTTCCTTCACTCCCAAATCTCTCTTTCTCTGAACCCAGGCTGGTAAATCAATTCTGACTCCTGATTATATCCTTTGTATATCAGTTTGATTTGAGGAAACTTTTTTGTGTCCTGTGATTAGACTTTTTTTTTTTTTAGTTTTAGATGGACACAATATCTTTATCTTATTTTTATGTGGTGCTGAGGATCGAACCCAATGCCTCACACATGCCAGGCGAGCACGCTACCACTGAGCCACATCCCGAGCCCCATAGACTTATTAAATTAATTACAGCAAATCATCAGAAAGGTACCTCTCTGCTGTCATTTGAATGTGTCCCCCAATGTCATGTGTGGGCAACTTATCCCCAGTGAAGCAGTGTTGTAATGTGGGGTCTAAATGGAGATATTTTGATCATGGGGCAACAGCCCTCATGAATAGACTAATGCCATTATTGCAGGGTTTGTTATGGAGTGGGTACTCTCTCTCTCAGCCACTTTCTCACCAGTTTGGTGCTTTCTACCATGTTATAATATAATGAGTTGCTAGTGGCTTGATCTTGGACTTTCAAGCCTCTGGAACTGAGAGGAAATAAATTTCTATTCTTTATAAATTATGCAGTCTTGAATAACCTGTTGCAGCAGCAAAACACGGACTAAGACACATTTTTTCCCTAGTTGCTCTATTCAGGTGGCTATTGTATCTGCAATCCTAGAAGCAGGCAAAACTTTCTACATTTTCTTCATTAATTCATTGTGTTATAAATATGACATAGACTATAATGTAATAATATTATAATATTATTACATTAACTGTATAGTTATTCAATAAAAACTGGTAAAATTACTTTCAGTAACTTTGTGCTTGATTATTACCCTGAATTTATCTTGGCATCCTACTAAATTATTCTCCAACTATGTTATTGAATAATGGTTGGGGGAAATTTTTAAAATGTGTTTCATTAAACACTGAAGAGAAGGGTAGATATAAGTATAAAGTACATTGTACATGAACTCTAACTTCAAAGAATTTGGTGAGGGTTACAGCTGTGAAAACAAGTCAATTTTAATTCAAAGTTAAATTTTTAAAAAATGATAACAGAAGTGGATTTGGAATGTCATGAGCAGGCAGATGAAAATGTAGTTAATTTAAGTGTTTATGGAATGTTTAATCAAGAAGTGGCATTTGAGTTCAAACTGAGAAAATGAAAATCATTTAACATCAAGACATGAAGATATTAAAACACATTGTAATTCATATTTGGTGAGGGGTCCCAGGGACTAAGCAGAGGGCTTTTGGGGGTTATAGAAGGAAATAAAAGTCAGAATTGAATGTCACCTCTGTGCTGACTCTTATGGACACAAGCAACCAGAATGAACGACCTAGGCTATATAGTACACCTGGGAGATCTATTCCATTGAACTGAGCTCTGTCCTTTTCTAGCAGCCCATAAATTACAAACACTTGTAGAATAGGGTTATAATCCAGGAGCTCCTTTGGGGCTGCTTGCTCCCGTTTCAAAAGTGCAGATGTTCCTAACTCACAAGGAAATCAGAAATTAGGTCTCTGTCTTTAGGCTAGGATCTCTCTGGAAAATCTTTGCCAGAATGGTAGGGCTTCTTGCATGTGCTGACTCCTCTATGGGTGCTCCCCAGCATGGCCCTGTGTGGAACCACAGTGCACCTGCAAATCAACTCCTCACTTTCCCTCCTTGCACAGAAGCCCAAGAAGAAGCAGGTCGGAAAGTACCCACTTCACGCCACTTCCCTTGACCTCTTAGATTAACACTTCATCCTGCACAACCACATACACATGCCTTTACAGAAGGGGCACATGAATTTTATAAAATTACTTTAATACAAGGAAAAACAGAGTAAAAATACTGGTTACAGTGGACTTTATCCTAAATCTCAAATCTAAACCCTTTGGAAGAATGGGGAAGCAAAGGAGACAGCCTCAAGAGAACTTTTTGGAAAGTTTGGGAAAGATGTCAGAAAACAGGGAGATTTACAGATTATCCCCAGCCCCATGTTAGCCCCTTTTTGATGATGGGTTATTTAAAAATATCCTACATTTTCAGTAACAATCCTAAAATAAAACAAATAATAATAATACCAGGAAACAAATGAAGACTGTGAAAAATTTTATTGAGTTTTATATATGTAATTATGTCACTAAATAATTAATATTATAGTACAGTGAATTAACATTTTTAATTATATTAATATGTATTTTGAGAATATATTCTACCTATCTATTGGTCTGTCACAGTAATGAATAATGTTACAATTTAACACAATAAAATAATACATTTTAGAAAGCAATTTTAAAATTAATTTTACTGATGTTATTAAAAATTGGTAAAGTAATTCATGAGTGAATGAAAATTTATATTTTCCAAACAATAATAGTACCCTTTGCAGTTTGTACTTGTTTCACTGTTTTAAATTATAAACCAGATTAAAAACTCCAGTGAACAGAATTGAAGTAGCTTGTTTTCGTGTTCCTTTGTTGCTGTGATCACTATGCTATCGTTTTGTATTTCAAACATTATTCAAATCAAGAATCTACAGTATCACATGGGTTAGAGACACAAGCTATGCTTGAAGTAAGCTCTAACCCTTACAAATTATTATGAAGTTACTCACAAAACTGAATCAATAAAAATGAATCTATGTCTGTAGGGGGGCAATTGAATAAGTGGGAACTTTTAAAATTAATTTCCTTATAGAATATAGCGTTTGCTGAAGGATAAGTAGTAAAAATATGCTTGTTTGAAATCTACTAAACATTATTAATACAGAAAAAGAATTGCAGCAATCATTAAGAACTCAAACCAACAAACATTTTTTCTCATCCAGAATATTTTATCATTGACACTGTTTAGAATTGTCCGTTCCTGGTAAGAATTATACACTGGGTTTTAGTCAGTTTTGTTACTGTTTTTAAATTTCCCACATCAAATGCTCCTTGTTATGATGTGCACTCAGGGTAGGTAGCCTCCCTTGCTCCTGTCCTAGACATACAGCTTCTGAGCTGCAAAGCTCTCAATGTTCTCAATTGTTCAGAGTGGAACACAAAGGAATATTGGGAGAACCTGAGATATGTGCCCTGGAATATTAAGAGCAATGTGATGACAGGAGCTGACCTCTGCTTTTTCACCTGGGCTGTGAAGTGGATACCACAGCATTTCACTTGACTTAAATTGTCTGAAAGATCTCCATCCAGCAGAGCATTCTGTGGAGAAGAAAGGGCCCTGGGAGAAAAAAATCAAGGAATGCTAACAAGGCAGAAGGCCAGACTGTCAGCCAGAGAGCACTTTACAGATAATGGGCAAGAGTCTAGTGCATAGGTTCTGGACAGGATCTCCAGAGATGTAACCCCTAGAAGAACTGATATTTGTCTCCCTGCAGTGACAAGCCAGTCCCCAAGAGTGAATCACAAGGTGTGTTAGCTAAATAAGTCATTACTCCTTTCCTTCTTCTTTCTCTTCCTTCTTGACGTTCTGCACTTAAACTGGGAAAAATCTGGAAAAGTAGTATCATAGGACATGGGAAAGAGGTAAAAAATGAAGGTAGAAATTGTAACTCATCTCCATTCTTACTGCTGTTCTCCATTCCATGGACCAAATTTGGGATCTAAAAAAACCATGCTCTTGCATGAATTTAAACTGGATGGAATTTTGCTGTAAGTGGATCTGTTTTTTATGACTAGAATTATGACATTAACCCAGTACTGAGAGATCCAGTGGAACTTATTTCAAAGCAATGATAGAAAAAAATACAAGTGTGCACTGCTGAACTCAGCCCATCAATAAAATGGTTACAGTATAATTCCATCCATAAACTACTCCAGTCTGTCAATGATACAGGAGGCTGACAAGCCAATTTTGCTGTCCCAAGACCATTATACATCTTTGACTTGTTTAACATTTATAGATGTGCAAGTTCTTCCTGCTTCAAATCCCTTGACCTCTGCTCTAACCAACAAAACTTCTTGTCTTTTTATTTGAACCATGAATTTCCAGCTAACAATGATGTTTGCGAGGCAGATAGCTCTGCAGTCCTCCAGCTTTGTGCTCATCTCCTTAAATATTTAGGAAGCTCTAAAAACCATGAAAAAATAGCCTTTATAGAAGGAAAAGGAGATTTCACTCCTGTCTCCCCCCTTTCTTTTTCCTGCTGTGTCCTCCTTTCTCAATCTACCCACACATGGCTCCATGAGGGAAAGAGTCACTTCAGGTTCCCTTGTGGTCTTTTCTTAGTCCACACCTTCTCTAGGGTCGGCCTTGGTGCCAGGCCTGCATCCACCAGATGCTGCAGCTGGGTACCCGCCCACTTTCTTTCCTGCTTACTAATGCTTTGCCTCAGCTTCTCCTTCTGACTCCCTTTCCTGCTTCTGTGACACTTGGAGCATTTTCAATTATCTCAAGGTATATCATGTAACTCTTGGAAAATTCTCTAAACCAAATCAAATTTTAAATAACAAAGATATGCTTTATGACATTTTAATGGGGGTGGTATACTGCTAAAACAGTTTGAGGGATGTTATGACACAAATGTGAATACTGGTTTGTTTATTTCGTGTTTCTTCCAAATTAAAAAAAAAGAAGCTCAAAATATCAGATGAGCATGTTCAAATGTTGCAGGAAAGGGTCTGGAAGACAATTTTAGAGCTGCAGAGATGAGTGATAGGAGAATAAGTACAGAATGGAGTCAGACAGGAAGAAGAAGGATAAATAAGACCTTTGTTAAATCATAGGCACTGGTTCAAGTTTAGGTGTGAATTTGGTGTTCCATAACTCCTTAAACTTAACACTTTATAACTATGAGGCATTACTCTAAGTACTTTGTCTACATTATGTTACTTAATATGAACAACAGGTTTATGATTCATACATGATTATTATCCTTCATTTACAGATGAGGAAACCAAGGCTTAGAAGACTCCCAAAGAACGGTTTCAGGCATGCAAACAATTCTGAATCTTCCTCCTACATACTAAGTTCTTACCTTATAGAATTTTCCACAATATTTCATTTTTTTAAACAGCAAGATTTCTAGTGAGCCTATGTTCCTGGGGAAGGGAAGAAGTATGCTAAAGTGATTGCAGTTTATAGCTACCCTTTGTTTAGCACCTTCTTTTGATTAGGAGATTTATCTTTTTTAATTTCTAAGCATATGAACTATTCTACAGGTGAGCAAAAGTATCCTGGAGCCATCTCATGCTAGTTAATAAAAATTATCAGTATTAAAAGTTAAACTATATATAGACACATTTTAAAAACATTCTTTTTAAAAAAACAAAGGTAATAAATCTTAAAACCCACTACTTTCTAATATTTCAGTACATTTTCTATAAATCATACTTTTAATATGTTTATAATTTTTGTATCCATTGATAAAGATACTATTTGGTCATGTTCTACTGAATTTCTCTCCCTCAGTCCAAGTTCATCAAGTTCATAACATCACAAAAGGTTCATAACATTCAAATAGTCCATGGTGGGAGTTTTGTTTTGTTTTGTTTTGTACTGGGGTTGAACCCAGGTGTGCTCTATCATGGAGTAACATCCCCAACACTCTTTGTGTTTTATTTTGAAACAGGGTCTTGCCAAATTACTGAAGCTAGGTTCAAATTCACTTGCTGCCTCAGCCTCCCAAGTCACTGAAATTACAGGTGTACACTTCCATGCCTGATGTGGTTGTCTTTATATAATGAAAATGAGCCATATTACAAATCAGTCCTTGATATGCTAGCTGTTGATTATCTAGATCCACTGATATAGATCAAATATAAAAGTGTTAATAATGCTGCTGCAGGTTAATTGATTTTCATTGAAACAGGAAACAGCTAACTATTTATTGCTTCAGTGGGTCAGTAGCAATTATAGTGTGAATAGTACAAAAATTTTAGGAAACACGCTTCCAGCATTTGAAAACTAATATCATTGGACTCAGCAAAGAAATCACTTATGTCATTGATGAATGAAGGACATTCTACACTGACTTCACTGTTTCATTGTTGTCTTACTCATTAACACAAACATAAATAACAACCAAAGTTCATAACAGAACCTCTCACATATCAATGACATGAAGAGCTTCTTTGCTAAAGTGGAGAGCAATCAACCATTTATTCATGATTTGATACTAAACACATTGCTGATGGTAATTAGATTAAAAAATAAGTATGCAATTTCAAAGAAATAATGAATTAAATGGAGATTGTTCTGATTCCTTAAAATTTGAGACTTTATTTACACATTGTTTACATCAATAATCTATAGTAAACTTAAGTATGTATTAACATTCAAACATTTTCCCCAGACAATTGAGTATTACCAGCATACTAATGGTATATAATTATTTGCATTTTACAGATTAGGGCTCAAAAATCATAGTTGTCTAAGGTTGAACCATTAGTAAATGCTACAGATATGACAGACTACAACTCAATACTACCTAACTAAAACACATATCGTATGCTTTTATTCAATATTGTGATTTAGGATTGATTCCTAATTTGTAATGGTAACTCTGCTTTCACTGTGAAGCCATCTGCAAGGTCCTTTAGAAGTGACTTGCCTCTCTCCAACCAGATTGCAGTCTCCTTCGATGATTGTGAATCACAAACTCTTACATAGAGATTTTGCTGTTAACTATCCCTTTATGTCTCCCCTTATCACCAGGAGGAGAGAATCGGATGACTCTGTGAAAAGACAGTAGGTTTTAAAATAAAAAGGAAGTGAAGTCCAAATCTTTGACTATTACCCAATGTGTGACTTTAAGCTTCATTTTTCTGCTTTTTAGGATTGCTGCCCCAGACATCATTGTGAAGCCCTTGATAAATCCCTGCCTGGAAAAGGGGAACCATATATTCTGATGCTCCTAGGATCAACTGAGTTAAAGAGTAATGTCAGGTAGCAGTAAGTGGTGGAGATGAATGGATTGGACAATATGTGACCTATGACTTCCAAATTAATTTGCCTGCAGATGTGACTGAAGCCGAGACCTTCTGTGATTGAAGAAGCTCAAGAAGATAACAAAGCAGACATGAGTTTTCCAAAACATAATTTAGAGAAGGACCCTATAAGAGTACTAAAGGCTAGGTAGGATTTAGTGTAATTGGGATGTCAGGATTATTATCAATTAAGTAATTTAGTAGGGATTTTTTTTGTCTTAAACTTGAAGAGAATGGCCTCATTCGGGTATATATTTTTAGACTGACCAGAGCTTTCTCAGCTTTTACACTTCTAACCCCACAGCTCTGGCACCTTTCTGTTTCTATAGATTTCCTGTAACATATGAAGTCAGAAATAGTAGATCATTTTCTACTTCTACTTACTACAGTCTCTATGTGGTTTTATATATATATATATATATTCTACTAATATATATATATATATATATATATATATATATATATATATTCTACTAACATTTCAAAAAGAAAAAGAGCTTTGAAAAATTCTTATATTATCCTGCTTTCAAGATGTGGTAACTTCAAAATAGAGACTCCATAGCTCTTAAAAATTTCACTAAAATTGTATGTTGGTAAAATTTGGCATGCATATGAAAGAGTATGAAAATCCATTTGTATAGTTTGAAATAACAAACACCCATGGACTCTATGTCTTTTGCTTCTTGGCCAAAATGGAGGAAAAGGATTTGTACTTACACCTCAAACAAATAGAAATACATAAGGGATAAAATATATGGAAAGATAGTTTTCAAGGAACTGGACATCAAAAAATGAAGGGCTGTGACTCAGGAGAGACAGGAATCAAAGGAGGCAAGCCTTTGATAATATCAAAACCAAAATGGCTACAGAACGGTCAAAAAGAGGGCAAAAATCCTTTGAGCCTTAGAGATTGATTGACAGGGGTAGACTGTCACACAGACATCCTGTGGGAAACTGAACCCACCAGAGGGATCAATTTTCCACATTCTAACAAAGCCTTACAAGGCTTATGAAACACCAGATTGGCCCATTTGCCTCTTGACCTAACAATTTCAGTGGATTACAAAATCTTCAACCACTTTTATTTGTGTAAGTTTCCTATTACTGAACTTGATAAAATCCCAAGTCCATTTCCTTTGGACTGATTGCTGTTTGGGTCTAGGAAATCCTGTGTTCCCAATTTGCTAACCTGTTCTAACAAATAAAACTGACTTTGCATTTATTTTAATCTTAAACCTTAAACTTGTCCCAGCATACTGTTTTATTTTATTTTATTGGTTCTTTCTAGTTATACATGACAGTAGAATCCATTTTGATATAATTATGCAAACATGGGATGTCTTATTCTAACTCAAACCCCAATCCCTCTCCTTCCCCTTCCCTTTCTCCTACCCCTTGCTCACTTTTCTCTATTTGAGAGACCACAACACAAAGAGGGAGAAGGCAGGATAAGCCAAGGCAAGAGGCATCCCTGGATTAGGAAAACAAGAGTGAAAAGTCTGGGTATGGCAAGGCAGAAATAGTTCATAGGATAGAGCAGCAGAGCATCAAACAGATGCAGAAAAAAAAATAGAAAAAACAGAATATTGTTAATAATAATATTGTTAATTCCAAGTGTTAGTGATAATGTGAAGTAATAAAATCTCCTACAGTGCTTTTAAGAATATAAATTATTTAACAAATTTTGAAAAATGTTTTATAATGTCTATTAATGCTGATCTTACACTACCCTATTGTCCAACAATTATACTTCCCAATAAATATTTAACTAAAAGACATGTATGTGCTTGCTAGATGTATGTAAAATGTTCTAGGTACTATTCCTAACAGTCAAAAACTTAAAATTATTACATGCCTATAAACAGTAGAACATACAAATAGGTATACTTCTATAAAGGAATATCATACAGCAATGAGAGTGAAAAATATAAAACTAGGTGCCATGACATGGATGAAGTAAATACAGGAAAGGTTGAGTGGTGGAAGCAAGACACAAAGGAAAATATACTGTAAGACTTTCATTTCTTGCAGTGCATACACAAAAATTGTCTATGTAGTTACCTTGAATGTGAATGAAAGGGATCAGAAGAAAAGTCCTTTGGAGGCTGATGGTCTGTTTTTGATCTGGGTATAAGTTACAATGGGGGTTTTCAGTGTAAAAATGCATAAAACTATACAATTTAAGTATGTGCATATTTCTGTATATGTTATACTTTTGCCTGGCATGGTGATGAATGCCTGTAGTCCCAGAGGCTTGGGAGGCTGAGGCAGGAAGATGGCAAGTTCAAAGCCAGTCTCAGCATCTTAGCGAGGTTCTAAGCAACTCAGCTAAACCTTGTCTTTAAATAAAATATTTTAAAAAGTGACTGGGGATGTGGCTCAGTGGTTAAGTGCCCCTGGGTTCAATCGCTGGCACTAAAGGAAAAAAAAACAAGTTCTAAAAATATTCATCATCCAAAGTATTAGCTTCATACTCTGTAGAAGATGCTACATCTCTAAAGCTCTAAAAATGGAAAATGTTTCATAGCCAGAGAAGAAAAATAAAGCTAATGCAATCTTCTAAATAGCAGTATATTTTAAATTAATTACTTCAATAGTTGCTGCATTAAAAATTTCAAATTCACAAAGCTACTTCAGTTTTTTGACAGCTTGTTTTTCTGTTTGAAATTGCTTCATTTCTAGTCATAAACCAATAAGTACTTATTGTGGGCAACTCCAGAGAGTGAAGAAAAGTAAAGGGGAGATTATACAAATCACTTCACTAAATACAGTATTTCAGCATATATTCTTTCAAATATGTGTGTGAAATTGTCTATGTTTATAAATATATAATGTTGTGATCTTTTATCTAAATATTAGATGTGTACTCTATATTCCATTTCATGTTCTACTTTTTTACACTAACAATTATGAAATGTTTTAAAGGGTAAGTCTTAAATATTCCTAAACACAATTTGAATGGGTCTATAATAATCCACCATATTAATGCACTGAATTTTAGATATCAAGCATATTTGAGAGCATTAATTTACTTTAATATGTTTTGTTTTTATAAGGAACATTGAAATGAACATCTTTGCACATAAATGTTTGCTACTACTGTTTACTTAGAATAAATTTTTAAAAACCAAATTATTGGAATAAAATGAGTGATTTTCCCAGACTTGTAAAAAAAATTGTATTTAAAAATTATTTCTTAAAACCCAGGACCATAATACATTCTTAGTAATTAGGTATAAAAGAGTGGTATCTAGACCCTTGCCAAAAGAGAGCATGTTTTTGGTATTGTTGGATAGGTAATAGTTATTTAATAAGTGGATGCAATATCTCATTATCTTGATTTTTCTTGTACATATGAAAATGAATATATTTTTTAAGATTTCTGGCCATGGGGCTGGGGTTATGGCTCAGCGGTAGAGTGCTTGCCTTGCACTTGCAAGACCCTGGTTTCTATCCTCAGCACCACATAAAAATTGAATAAATAAATAAAATAATTTTAAAAAAAGAAAAGTAAAAAATGTCTAAAAAAAAAAAAAGAATTGCAGGCCTTTTGTGTTTTTCCTTTTTTGGGGTGGGGGGCAGGTCCTGGGGATTGAACTCAGGGCCACTTGACCACTGAGCCACATCCCTAGCTCTATTTTGTATTTTATTTAGAGACAGGGTCTCACTGAGTTGCTTAGCATTTCCTCATTGCTGAGGCTGACTTTGAACTTTGGTCCTCCTGCCTTAGCTTCTGGAGCTGTAGGAATTACAGGTGTGCACCACACACCTAGCTGTGCTCCTTTTAAGCATGTTGTTAGGGTGAGCTAACCTGTTCAAATAAATAGTTACAAAGTAAACGCTGAAATAAATAGAGGTTTATTTATCACTCTGTCCACAGATTGACAGGTGGACACATGCTGATTGGGAGATCTGGGCTCCTGTACTCTTGTGCTTCTGTTACCTATAAAGCTTGTTTTTGAGACAGAGCCACACTAAGCAGACCTCAGAAGACAGAAGGGAAAGAACAGGAGAAGGCACACTCACTTTCTGAAAAGCTCTGGCCTTGAAGTGGCACATCACTTTTGTTCATATTGCATTGGAGAGATCTTAAGAGATGTAGCTATATCACCATGTGACTGACTACAATTCTGTTACTATTAAAATTGAAGAGGGTGAATTTTGTTCACCAGCTGTCAATCTCTCCCATGATATCCTTTGCCCACCTTAAGAAAATTTAGTAAGTTTTTCCTGCCAGTCCTTTAGATACACACAGCAAAACATTTGCTGCATATGTTATAAATGTTTACCAATTTGCCATGTTTTCACCTGTGAATTCTAATAATATACAGAACTCTTTATTTCATATAAGAAAATATGAATTAATTCCTTTGGTGTTCTTACATTGCTTTTCTATATATAATTTATTTTTCCATTTCAATATCTGTAAAATAACTTTCCATATTGTTTTTCTTTAATTTCTTCCATTTACCTTTTTAATACCTCTTTACATTTTGATAAATAAATAATTCCTCTTTACATTTGGTAAGAAATGATCACTTAACTATGTACATATTTTTCCAGCATGGTTTATTAAATAAATCTTTTCCCAAATATTTTGAGACTCCATGTTTGTTACATGCCAAATTCCTGTATTGTTTTACATATTTCTGAGCTATGTAGTCTGCTCTCTTTGAACTGCTAAATCTTTTCTGGGAACTACATTTGTAATGAATTTTAATATTTGGTAGGATATTTTCTACTCATGACATTTATCCCCAAAATTTCATGTCTGATTTTGTCAGAAAAAAACTTGAAATTATTTTCTAAGTTTCAAAACTTATCTATCATCTATCTTATCCTGGAGATTCCTACTAAATTTCATTGAACATGTAAATAAGTCGAGAAGAATAATATTAAAATCTTCAATCTCTTTAACTTAGAAACATACTATGTCTTTCATTTTTAAGAATTTTTGATGATGTTTCTTTTTTAATAGCTCTTGGTAAAGACTTCAGGTTTTCCTTTAACTTTGTATGTGAGAAAATCTGTCATTGTTTGCAGCAGGAGTTAACAACCCTAAGTATCCAGATAAAGCTATAAACATTTTTAAAGCACTTTTGATGTTTCTGGCATCCTGCTGGTTATTGAAATTAGTAAAAATTAAAAAGATGCAGTCCTTTTCCTGAAGGAACTTACAAATCCAGTAGTGAAACAAAAATATAAGTATGTTATCATTTTACAAAGAATATAGACCCATACAAAAAAGATGCATTTAGAAACCTTTTTGTAGGATGTTCTTTATGAATGTTACTTCTCATTGTTTAGTAAGCAAACTAGTTAGCTCAGCAAGAACTTAGAGTACAAGAGGCCATGCACATTCCTTCTTTGGTCCTTGGTAGCATTCACCAGAAAGGAACAAGATCAGAACATCCACAGAAATGCTAACTACTTTGTAAATGGTGCAAATAGTTCAACACTTGATAATTACAAATCTATACATCATAAATACCAACTGGTAGAAGCTGAATAATTCATTAAAAGAAAAGTTAGAGGTGGTTAATTACTCTTCAGATAAGTTATTTAACCTATTTGATGCTTAGCCTGCACATTTTTTTGTTATCTTTTTTTTCTCATGACTTTCCAAACAATTTTAAATCTTCATATTATCCATTTATTCTCCTCTTTCACATAATAAGCAAATATTTATATTCCACTTTTTGACAAATTTAAGAAGCCCATGGTAGAGAAAATATAAGCAAGTATCTGAAAATAGAGTGGGGCGGTACCAAAAAAAGCTGAGTTGGGTGGGGAGCTAAGCAGGAGTATTGAGAAAGCTCTTGCTGCATGCCCTCCCTCTCAGCTGAGAAGCATTTCCCAGGCTCCTGTGCTGATGCTTGCTCTGAAGCAAGAAGGGAAGTTTCTGCTGGCTTCCACTCTCACTGCTCCTGCTTCTTGTCTGAAACCCTGGCTGGGAAGATGTGATCAGGTGCACTCTCAAGAAAGGAGTTGCCTTCTTTAATGAGATTTCCTCAACACCAGCTTTTTTCAGAGCATGGATTGATAGGCATTGGTCATTTCCACATAATTTCATCTCCAAATTATTGCATAAGCACTAAGTGGTAAAGACAGTTATTTTATTCAAGAGGCTTGCCTGGTTAAAACCAGTGTTGTTAAAACAGGCATCTCCGCCATGCGCAGCAGTGATGCCTGTCATTTGAGGCAGGAGAATAGCAAGTTCAAAGCAAGTTAGCAAGTTCAGTGACTTAGCAAGGCAACTTAGCCAGACCCTGTCTTAAAATGAAAACTAAAAATGAGCTGGGGATGCGAGTTAGTGGTTAAGCACTTGCTGGGTTCAATCCCTGGTACAAAACAAAACAAAATAAAAAACAACAAACAAAACCCTAGTACCTCTGTAAGCCAAATATGAACAAAAATATGTTCTTATTTTTTTAGAGAAAAAAGTTTTATTCACAGCTCCTATTTAGAATTATTTTTCAAGTATATTTTCTCTTTTTGTAATGTGGGAAATTGTTGTCATTAATATGGTTTTGAAAGAGGAGGTCCTGCTGCTTAATTGGTCTCTGATCCCAGCATTGACTCCCAACCTAGAACCTAGTGGGTATCCAGGAAACAGAATTGCATTTAATTAAGCCCAAATGGTCTCAGTCTCTGGATTTAGAGTTTCCTTTACAGTTAAAAGGTAACTCAAAACTAGGGAATGGTTGGGCACAGCAGTGTGTTCCTATAGTCTTAGGAGGTTGGGGTAGGAAGATTACTTGAACCCAGGAGTTTGAGCCCAGCCTGGCCAACCTAGTAAGACCCTGTGTCAAAAATGAAACCCAAACAAACAACAGGAATGAAGGAAGCATTTTCAACCTTATCTCACAAAAGGGCTTTAAAAATATTTTAAATCACAGTAGAAGTCTAGTCCAAATTAAAATTTGAATGTTGATATATACTTTTAATCTAGTAATCTCTATTTGATTACAAAAAGTTTGCAGAGAAGATATTTTCTAGAGTGTGTGACATTAACATAGTCTCTTTAGCCTCTATCATGGTACATTCAGAATTTACTCCAGGGAAAAGAGTTAGTTGTTTGCTGTTTCCTACTGTGTTTTCCTAAGAACATGCCAGTGAATAGTGATAATATTTAGTACTCAAAGCCATCAGCTCTAAAGGGCTTAGTAACCAGGGAAGAGGAGTCTCAGAATAAGATGTAATGAAGATCATGGACAATAAATTAAAATAAAGGAAAGAACAAAACCCAAAACCTTTTAAAATAATATGCAGAGTAGTGTGTAATGGACTAACTTTAACTGATTTTCCTCCTCAAATGTTCAGATTTGGGAGTAAGCAAAATTTTTTTTAAAAGGTATATATTAAGTAATGAGATATAAAGCAGGTTAGCTTTACACCAGGATTGCAGATTTCAGATCCCAGGCAGCTGGCTAAGATGTGGAGAGACACATGTGTTCTCTTAGCAGGTCTGAATCAGGTTGTGGTCTCAGTACCTCCTCTAGGCCAGTGTTCAGCGACTTCACCTTCTTTTACCATCATTCATTCTTAACTTCCAGTCCTCTCACTCAAGCTCCCTCAGGGCATTTCTTATTCAACATCTCACACTAGACCCTAAGTGCATCCTTTCCAACAAACTACTGCTTTTGTTATGTAACATATCTAACACTGGCTCATTCTTTGTTTCTCATATGGTTCCTGAATGTCTATGAATTTGTCTTGACAGTCCCCTTGTTACCATGGCAACATGAGATGACCCATTGTGATGCAGTGACAATTAAAGATTGAACCACTTTATATAAAACTCATCTAGGAAATCAAGAAAGCTTCTTTATTTCTTTTTTTAAAGTCATGTACTTTCTTTACACATTACAAAATGCTAATTTAAAGCTTCAAAATATTATTAATAAAATCATTTGATGTGTCAAGAGAGATTTTATTCATTTTTCAAGGTAAAAAGTTACCCTGATACAATTTCAGGGATGCTGGCAAAAGACAGATTCCTAGTCCACACACAAAAGTCTTAATTAATTGAAGAAGTAGCATCAGCCAGAATATCACCATTTGTGCCAGTTTCCTGAATCCTGATCCCCAGTGTCATGTGATGAAGACTGGGTGATTCTTACCCATGCAGTGGGTTATTCTACAGAAAATAATAACAAGTTTAGGGAACTGCACTCTATTTATTACAAGTGATAATTACCATGCTTGCCTTTTGCCCTAGAAGAAGAAAGTTATTGCTGTACTGAACAGTAAGCAAATCTTCTGCATATTCTGGAAGACACTATCTCTGTGCTCCAAGGTTCTCAATACATTCTTGGGGAAGAGTCTAAAGTAGAGGCAATCAATGCCTCAGCTCACAAGATAATCAAAACATGAGAGACCCATAATATATGTCTCCTAGCAATGGATGAAAAAAGTCTTCCCTAGGTAGACCTCATATAACAAAAATAGCAAAGGATTCTAAATAATCTGGTGATAAGTGCTTTTTCTTGAAAACAAACCACAATTTTTGTTGCTGTAAATTTACATTTGCTCCAATTACATGTGAGTTTGAATAATATTTGTGTACTAGCCCAATCAGCATATTTTATTATTTATCCTTAAATAAATTGTATGTACATCAAGGTTAATTACACACTTGGTCTCCCAATACATAGGGACTTGGTTATATTGTTCCTTTAAGGAGTCAGCTTCCCATGATTCAGCCAGCCTCAGCAAAATTGAGGGGCTAAGCAACTCAGTGAGACCCTGTCTCTAAATAAAATACAAAATAGGGAAGAAGAAGGAGGAGGAGGAGGAGGAGGAGGAGGAGGAGAAGACTTCAAGTTTGTATTTCCAATCAATGAAGGATGATGTATTTCTATGTTGACGTAGTCAAAAGCACAATAATCATAAAGACAAAGAAATAGAATTTGAGTTACTTCAATTCTGCTGCTGTGTGTGAATAGAGATTGAGCATCCTTTATCTGAGATCCTTGTAACTAGAAATATTTCAGATTTGGGAGTTTTTTTGAATTTTAGAATATTTCCTTAGACTTTATAGGTTGAGCATCCCTAATCCAATAATTCAAAATTCAAAGTGTTATGAAATTTGAAATGTTTTTAGTGTAAATCAATAATCAAAAAGTTTTGATTTTCAGACCATTTCAGGTTATTGATTTTCATGTAGGTATATTCAACTTGTGTTCAGACCCTTTAACTGTTGTTTAAAAGTTTTTCCTCATTGCAGTTAAAAGCTTCTACAATTAATCCTGATAAAATGTTGACAGTCCTGGAATATATTGTGAAATGAGACTTTGCAAAATCTCTATCATGTGTGTCTTATATTTAAAACTTTCCCCAACAATTGGAGTATCTATACCTTCATGAAAATGAGACTTTTTGAAATTAAAATTAATAAAAAGTGTTCTTTGATAGAATGTAATTGAAGATAGATTGACAAATTGGTCTATATTGTCTGTTAAGTACATTTGGGGAAAAAAAAAGAGAATGAGAGAGAGAGAGACATCAAGAGTCACCAAATCACTGAGAAATTCAATTTGCAAAATAGAAGTCTTGAAATAACTTACAATTTTACTATTCATTACTGTGATAAGCCAATAGATAGGTACAAGTTTTTCCCTATTTTCAAAAAAATTCTTAGTGTAATTGAACAGTATTAAACCATTAGTTTTTACCTTTTTTGTACACATGTGATTATTTTGTTTTTAATTAAAAATTTTTATTGGCATGATTATATGTGCAAATTTCAAGAAAACAGTCTTTACTCTCTGTGTTTTCTTGCTGGCCATTCAGGTAATTTCTTTCATTTTATGATTATTACTGAATATAGTTTTGTTGCATAAAATTGATGATAAAAAAAATAAAAGCAAACTATCTTTTCTGAGTGTTCTCTGTGATGATTGTGGAGATATCAACAATCCAACCAGCAGAGATGATGAGAAACCATTTCTCTAAGTAAATAGAACTGAGTCTTAAAAAAGGCTAAAACTGACTAAAAATCTTAGGGTTGGCTGGGGCTACTATTGAAAGGCACTGTACAGAAAAAGGAAAAGAGGAATTCTGATGCACACAGATGGCACAGTTCCTGTAAGAATCAAGCTGTTTTGTTAGTGTACTTGAATAAGTAGAGGCTCCACATTTTATCAGTTACATTTTGCTTCCTTGTCCCAACTATCCTATGGGAATCCTTGAAATAATCTATCCTTCTGACCTATTATTTATACCAATTAACAAGACCTTAGAATGTTGTATAGATTTAGTTAATACATGCCTCATTTCACTTGTCAAAATTTCAAAAAGCAATTATTGTACCCATTTTATAGGTCAAATCATTTTACCAAATGTTCTCATCTTATTAAATGTCATACATTAAAATAGCTGAGGTAGAGTTGCACTAAACTAGTGTAAATAGATAAATGATACATATAACTGATATATTGTATGTCTTCACAGTAAAATATGTGCTGCAGTACAAACCCATGGATAAATTAGACTAGACTAGATTTCTTCTCCATTTTCCTTAAGTACAAGGTTATTTAATGCAATGTTTTATTATTTCTTATGTCATATAGAAATTCATGAAATATTACTCATAGCCAATAGATTTTCATAAAGATGACAGTTTTGAGGTCCTAGTAAATACATTTATTAATCTGTTATATCAAATTCAATGAAGCATTGTTGTTGGCATTATTTTATTGTAGCATGAAGTTGAGTCCAAAATGGTGGAGCTTAGTGGATGGGCTCATTTGCTGCCTCCTTCATCTCTCTTTAATGAAACTAACAATACTATCATTTTCTTTCAAGTGATTGAGAATTTCAAAGGAAGGCACAAAATAGCTGTATATATAGACAGGTCCTAAATCTCTTAATCTAAAAAAGACAAGAACATGAAAATTCAACATATCTTTCTAATGGACAGAAAAATAAACATGTAATGGAAGAGTGGTTCAAAGTATTATTCTATTATATTTCTCTTGTAGTTTATTTTTAATTACATGCCTGAAGCTAGAAACACTGGTTTAAAAAATAAGCTCATAACACAAGAGAAATGGAAATGATTAGATACCTGAATATGGGAGAAAATGCAACAAGAACTCTTCAGTAAGCAAAGAATGGTTCTAGATGAAAGTGGGCTCTTAAAGATAATCTCTCCTTGGTAAGGAAGCTATCACAGTGTTTTAAAGCCCTTCATGCCTTGCATTATACATCTCCATAATGGTATAAAATAAGCAATATTAAGAAAGAAAGAGATCTGTAGTCAATTTTGGGAACAGAAAACCATCAATTCTACATTTGCCAAGTATCTCCTAAAACCTTTTGAGAGGTTCTCAACAATCAGGTAAGATGAAACTTTCCAAGGGAACTAAACAGAGGAGCAAAAACATGACCAGTCTCACACTCATTAATGCCTGGGCAGGCCAAGCCTCTGTCAGAATATTCCAACAGCCTGACTTATTTAAAAGCCTGCTTTCTAACAGTTTCCCTCTCAGGGGAACATACACATTCAAAATACACACACACACACACACACACACACATACTCACACACACACCACATCATACACAAACACATATGTGCAAACAAGAGTGAAAGATAAGAATTTTTTTTTCTAGAGCCACATAAATTCAGCTGGATAAAGAATGCAGGACTCAAAGTAATTTTCAAAGAGTACCAGAGCCACTTTTCTAGACCACTAGAAATACAGCTGCCTGGTTGCTAAGTCATAGTTTAGACCAAATTCAGATGGTAAAGCCTTAACTGCCGACACTCAGAATGTGATTAAAATTGGGACCTTTAAAGAGTTTTTAAGTTGAAATTTAATCTTTGGGGTAGATCCTAATCCATTATCACTAGTGATCTTATAAGAAGGGGAGGTTAAGCACAGTTATGCAAAGAAAGTAGACCACATGAAGACAAAGAGAGAGGATGGCCAAGAATGCTCTCCTACCAACCAACAGTACCAACCCTACCTCGAACAAGTCCTGGTTCTTAGGCCTCTAACTCTGGAATTTTGAAAAATAAATTTCTATTGTTTAAGTAACCAGGGATGACACTTTATTATGATAGTAAAACTAATACAGTGTCCACGAACCCCTGCTGAGGTCCAGGAATGCCAAGGCAATAGACTTTGTTCATGCTCTTATCCAATAAATGTTTTTGGAGGATCTGACATGTACTGTGCTAACCTCTCAGGCCACACAGATGAATACAAAAACATGCTCCGGAACATCACTACCTATCTAAATTTTCATGGAGCAAACAGGATGCCACACTGATATCAGTGGAAAATCCAGGATTCTGCTTTCAAATGACTGGCTTCCCTCTTCTCTGCATTCAGGAGCTTCTTCCCCTAATCCCTTGTTTGAATTATCCATAACCACAAGTAGCAGCCCTGAAAACATTCTGACCTTTAAATAAACATATGAACAGAAGATGTTCACCCCAATAACAAACAAGAAAATGCAAATGGAAATAATAGATGTGGTTTTTTAACCCTTCAGTTAGGCATACTTGGTTCAAAATAAATTTAAATTACCTGCAGAAGTGCTTTCAAATTAAATTCATGTTATTCTAGTGTTTCTTGAGATATTATAAATGTTTCATAAAGAATGAGCAACTGTATTTTGTAAATGGTGAATTAAACAAAGAAAACAAGTACATTTACTATTTTATTCCTTGGGGTTTTTAATGTGCTAATGTGCTTCAAGAATCCACAAAGTGGTCATTATCATTGATACTTATATATTAAATTCATCCTAAAACTTCTTAAAAACTCTTATGCTTGTGTCTGGATCTAGATCCAACAATTTGTATGTTATACAGCACAAGCTTCAGGATTTTTAAAGGCTCCCTAGATGCCGAATGAACAAAGTCTAAAATCTCTACACTGTAAGAAAGAGCTAGAGGATGCAGATTTCCCAGAAAATAGTTAACTATAGAGGTTTTTATTATAGTTTTGTTTTCTTGTTGTTGATTTCTTTCCCAATTATCTACCATCAGCCTTTAGAATCTCATTATTTTATATAACATAGTTAGAGAAAGATCTTCTTTCTTTAGCTTGAAGGGAATAATGCTATTTCATCAGTTGATGACACTCTAATGGTCCTCACTGGATTTCACTTCTGTCACATTTAGACCTATGTGATGCATTCAGTGTTGTTGTTAATGGGATCTAATACTTTACTTATGATACCTGGTACAGGTGCATACATTAAGCACTCTAATATTAAAAATCTGCAGAGGGTCCAGGGTTTTATTGATTAAGGGATCAATACATTTGATGATAAATCTATATATTAGTATAAAGGATATACTGGGTTGTTTAGAGGATACTCTGACCAAGGCAACTCAGAGATATAATAAGGTCACAGAAATAGTAACAAGTGGTCATCCCATGATTTGCCTTTCTGGTTATTATCTGATATTAAAGTTTCCTGCTACTTCCATTCCCTCATTCAATGTTCCAATGCTTTCCATGACCAGGAAAACTGCTAGACAATGCAAACTTATACAGCGCTTAAGGAGTACTTTACGCGTGAGCTCATTTCCTCAAGTCTTGTTATAATCCCCAGTCTACTGTGAGCACAAAAACAGGGGTTCCGTCTCCCTGCTTTTTTTTTAATGCTGCTGTTATAACTATATACTTCTAAACTTCTCTTGCACCAATCCTTTCCATCTCTGGTCATCATGCCAATATGTACTCAGATGCTTAGAAAAAATACCCATCCTTAATTCTTCTCTCTCTCTAACTCCACACTCAATCTATCATCAAGTGGTCTACTCTCAAACACAACTAAAATGAGCCAAGTTCTCATTGTCTCAACTAAAGCTTTAACCTCTCTCCTCTAGACTACTGCCTTATTCATAACACTTTGCCTCTCAGCTTTCACCTTGCCCACACCCCAGCCCATTATCTCATAGCACCCATTTCTATTTTTGCTCTTTCACTGAATGTTTGTTTTGCATAGACTGTGGCATATTAATAAGTACTCTTCTAGGTCGTAGAGATATAGTAATAACTTAAAAAGAAAGAAAAAAGTCCTGCCCTAGAGGAGTTTACATGTTAGTAGGAAAACAATATACTAAATAAAGTAGCAGAGTGTACTACACATTATTAATAAGTGTAAGAAATGCAGAAAAAAGGGATATGGAATCTTGGAAAAGATGGAGGTAAGGGGGAAATTTTAGACAGGGTTTCAGGGAAGTCTCTTTTACTAAGTTGATCAGTATTATCATTTTGAAGAATAATTCATACCACTTCCCTGCTTAAAATCTTCTTTGGGGATTGGCTGAAAATACTGTAGAATGAAGCCAAGACCTCATCCTTGCTCCACAGGGTTCCTTATCATTGCTCAAACATCCTCTTACCCTCACCTCCTACTCTCTGTACTTCCTAATAGTCAAACATGCCTAACTTTTTCTGTTTCCATCCCATAATTCAGGTTTTATTATAAAATTCCAGCTGTTCTGATTGGATAGCTTCCCTCATCTATCATCAAGGTGGGTGGCCACCTCAGTCTTTTCAATATCCGTCTTGGATTCCATTTGGTCACATAAATTTAACAAAACCTTTGTTTCATTCTCTTTTATCTTGACCCAGGGATTATCGTGTTTTATTAAACATCCCTATAACATGTAAAGTCAGGCTTTCTTGGGTTCTACTCTGTCCTTGCTGCTCATTAAAATAATTCTGACATTGGATTCTGTATCCTGACTTGACTCAGGTTAATGCATACAGCATTGTTTTCAGGGACTCATGAATTTACGTTTATTGGGATTTTGTCACAAGGTTTTCAGGGAAAATACAGAACTGTTACTTAGTTTGGATATTCTCATCATCTAGCATCTTTATATCTTTATTTCACTCTTAGATCTGGTTCAGTGAATATAATTTCAAGGTTTTACTTGTTCATTGTTCTTTATTTTTTATTGCTTCTATCTTGAATTAATGTATTGTCTTGTCCTATTAAACATAATTGCTCACCTAAATTATACAGGAGTTTCTCAGTTTAATATAAACATTCGGGGATTAGAACCAGTAACAGAAGTTACTTACCTTAAGACACCATTGCTGCATGGATAAGCCATTTTAATCTAAACACCATCTCTGTATTGCTTTCCCCAAATTAACACCAAATTTTTTTAGATAGTGGTAAGAAAATAGCTGAAGCTCAAAATACCAACTGAGAGTATTCAGTGTTTAACATGTTCAGAAACCTCCAAATGCTGGTAGGTCTCCGTTTTTGTAATCTTTATTACATGTGATCTTCAGAGTAACTCATGCCAATTTTGAACATAAAAGTTAATATTACCCAAATGATCTCATGTCTGTTCAAAGAAAAAAAGAACTGCTTCCTAACAATCTGACAACACATTGCTGAATTAAATGTGGCATCTCCCTGGCATATTTACCAGTTTTTAAATCACAAACCAGAACAAACTGGAATTTAAAGCAACACAATACAAATGAAAAAGAATCCCATACCCTTCTGATTTCTAACCTGTAAAAAGAAATATAATAGATGTTGGCATTTACATAAACCTTAATTGAACTTTTAATTTGCTTCTAAACATCAGATGTAGTCTTTGATATGTGAAACCTAAGAAAAAGGATCAGAGTTAATGCTTCTTAATCCAGTACAAATTATTTACAAAGATACTGAGATAGAAAAGTAGTTCTCTGGGATGGAAAACACTCTACCTTGGAGGTATAGAATTCCTTCAAAATACGAATATTAATTGTTTTAAAAGTATTTCTCTGCTTATCTTTTATGTAAATGGTGTTTTTAAATTTTATAAGGCAGTTTTTTCCAAACTTGATTGAGAATAAGCTTCTTAATATTATTGGTATTTGTTCATTATGTCTATTGATCAATGTGAAATTGGAGATGAAATTGGTGAATTAAATAAAAAACCCTAATCAGAATAAGAACATCCCCTGAATGTTCCATCTCCCATGGCTTATTCCCTGGTGATAAATGTTATTGTATTTTTGAATGGTGTTATCATGACATGAAGAAGGTATAATGTTCAAATGAGATAGCATCTCACAAAATAGGGTGCTCAGGAAGAGACAACGGAGGACTCCATCAGTCCATGATTGGGATCATCTCATAAAGCCCTTATTTTCCTTCCCTTTTGACTTTATTCTTGCCTACTAGTAGGTTTAATCATTCCCTATGGGCTTCAAACATAATTGTAGCAACTGAATATTTATTTTTTTTTACATTTGACAAAATATTTTATTTAAAGTAAATGTGAGAAAATGAAAATTATTCTTTGTTTATATCCATGTCTACATTTTTAATTGACACACACAAAAACATAAAAGTTGTATATATTAATGGGCACCATGTAATGTTTGATGGATGTACATATTGCACAATGTTTAAATCAAGTTGAACACATTTATCTCCTTAACACCTGCCATTTCTTTGTGCTGAAAACTTTCAAAGTCCTTTCTTGTAATTTTTTTGAAATGTGCAGTACATAATTGTATGTGGTTACCATACTGTGCAACAGCACAGCAGAGCTACCCATTGATTAGCTTTCCTTCATTCCTGCCCCCACTCCCTATTATTCCTGGCCTCTGATAAGCACCGTTCTACTCTCTACTTCTATGTAATCAACATTTTTATATTTCATGTGATTGAGATCCTGTGGTAACATTCATGTTTTCTTATCTCAGTTCTGAGATAGAGGATCATCTTGACTCACAGGGGTAGCCCAGGTTCATTCACAGCTGCAATTCCAATGCCATCTTATTGGTGGTCTCTAGTTTCAATACTTCTCAGCACAAACCAGATTACAATATTATTTCCATTTAAAAAAATTCATAGAATGAGAGGCATGATATTTCTTCAGACAGGTCACTTGAAACATTTCTGTAGTGGAAAGGGGTATATTTTCACAGCCCAGTTTCAATGCTAATGATAAACAGAGCAAGCAATGTGCAAAAAATAGCTGTGAGGTTTGGGTTCTGCTCAATAAAAACAAGTTAAATCCAAATTTAGGCTCTTGCCACGTCATTAGCCAAGCCCCAGTTGTTCCTAGGTACTGTAGCACATATGGTCTGTGAGATCACCCACAGTCTTCAGGCCCCCTATTAGATGACCATATGGACAGGCTGAAGTCCCAGAGAGCAGAGGGCTGCACATAATGCCATTGCCTAGTATTATGGAGTGTCTTTGCTTTGTGTATTTACTAAGGTATATTTTTCCTAATTATAAGTCTTTTAAAAATCCATAATATGGTATATTTTAAAATATTTTGATCTTCAAATAAGATTTAGGTCTTTCTCCTGACTATGTCCAACAGCACATCTTTGAATGTCAACAACAATAACAATATATGTTTAATTTACACTAAAATAAAGATTTATAATTTTAATAATATTTATTAAATATTTTTAATCTTGATCAAATTCCCTCTCATTTAAGTGTTCAATTAATATTCTTCATAAGAAACTCACTTTAAATTATTTTGCATTTATGAAAAAAATCTATGTACAAATTTCTCAAATATTTTATAGTAGATTTTATAGTTTTATAGTTAAATCAACAAAATGATACATGTTATATGTTATATAAAGCTATATATTATATATAGGTATATGTATTTATATTAGAGTATATATATATGTATATATATATATATATATATATATATATATATATATATATATATATATTTGTGTGTACCAGGCAACTTCCTGCTGTGACAAAAATACCTGAGAAAGTGAACTTAAAAGGAGGAGAGATTTATTTTCTCTCATCATTTCAGAGATTTTAGTCCATGGTCATTTGGCCCCGTTGCTTTGGGCCTGTGGAGGGGCAGAATATCATGGCAGAGTTTGTACCATTCATAGTGGCCAGGAAGCACAGAGAGAGGCAGAGATGGGGGGTGGGGCAGGGTTCCAGTATCCCTTTCAAGGGCTCCTCTGCAGGGACTTGACTTCCTACCACGTGACTCTACCTCCTAAAAGTTCCATTACCTCTCAATAGAGTCATAGGATAGTGACCAACTCTTTAACACCAGACTTTGGGAGACACTTCAAATTCAAACGTAACAGTATCTTCTTAGTCTATAGGGGAAAAAAAGTAATACGATTTATAGTTGTATTATGTGTCATGCCCATTTTTGTTCTTTATAATATATTATTTTATTAATCCCAGCAAGACAGGACAATCAAATATAGGGCAACAAGAACTCAAAAATTTGTACTGTATTTCAATCCATTATGCTTTGATTTGCTCTTTTATCTTTCAAATAATATATGAAGTTTCAAAATATATTATAAATTTTATAGTGTCCAAATTGAATTTTAACAGAGACTCTTAAAGGCAAGACAGAAGAATGGAAAGAACAGCAGCAATTAAATCAGATCAGACTTATGTTTTAATCTTGCTGTGCAATCTTGAGCAAATTACTTAGTCTTTCTCATATATTAAATAGACATAGCAATATCCACTTTATAAAGGTTGTCTTGAAGATTAATTCAAATAATTTATGCAAAGTACTTGACCCGTGATAACACCCACCCAAGAAATTCCTGCCCCTTCCTATTAATTGTAATATTTGACAACTTACTTGTACTCTTAGAGACTAAACTTTCTGAAAACATGCTGATAATTTCTATCCTTTAACTGTAAGAATTTTGAAAGATTATATATGTATATTTAATGTAATATATAATAAATTTCTTGTATTTGCTGCTGCATGGGAAACAATGGAACAAGCATTCATAACTAAGAATCTACATTAATGATTAAAAGTCATTATTATTGTGGATGTCTCCTGTGAATTGGAAGCAGTCATTACCTTCCTATTCCCACCCTCAAAATGAATGAACTCCAGTCTATCGAAAAGCAGTTACAAATGCAGAGGACGTAAGTAGGATGAACCTCTCCTATCAGTAGCACTTTTTGATTAAAGAATTCAAGTGCGTTGCTCCAAAAGACTATTAAGAGAGGCCTGTCTATGTGCTAATACTGTCTAGTCATTGAGAAGTTGAAACCAGACCATTCTGCCCTCAGCCTTGGGCAAACAGCTGCTCTTAATTAGGTTTATAGAATTTAAATTAATTTGGATATCCAACAAAAGTAACATATTCATCCATATATAATTGCATATTCTTCGGAGGTTCTCACCTACTGATTGTAAAGTTCATACCTGTGATCTTCAGGGATCATACCTCTGATTCCATCACGTGCTGCTTGTCCTTTGGAGTGGCTGGTGGAAATCATGACAGGGGAAATGTTCAGTTTGGTCTTGGCTTGGTGAGAACTGGATGAAGCTCCTTGGCTGTGTGGGTAACTTCTTACTTCCCACTGCCCAAAGACCTCTAAGCCTGCAGACCTTCTTTATTCAGTGTCCAGGCCTGGTGAATATATATCCAGCCCCTATTGACATAAAGACCCTTGCCCATCCCCATCAATTACCCTGAGACTCTTAAAACATAGTGAGCTAAGCTCATAGACAACTAAACCCTGACATATGTATCTGATGGCTTTCTCTCTCCTTGTACCTAACCATGTGTGCCACTATCCTCTGGGCAATGGAAAGAGCCTGAATTTCCTTTTACTTTCTCTATATCAAATCCTTTTGTCTAACTCTGAAGCTAAGTCAAACCATTGAAATGGTAATGGAGCTACAGGATGTTTAAAAGTCCTTTTCCAGAAAAATAGCATACTTTCAAAGAACATTGAGTATCCCAAGATGCATGCTACCTGTATTTTTTCTCTTACCATTAATTTTGTAAATCCTGTAACAATTTTAATTTATCTACCCTAACTTCTTCTCCTGAAAGATGGCTCTGGGAAATGAGGGTGGCTTTCATAGTTGTGAAAGTAGATTTTTAAAAATGTATTAATAATTACTTTTAGATATTTCTCCTAGAAAGCATGGTATATCTTCGTTTACTGAAGAAAGAGCTTGGAAGATTTTTCATTATAATTAATTTAATCTAGCAAACCTAGTAAAGTTGATTAATAGAAGAAACTAAACGGAAGTGAATTAACATTATAATTTCTTTTCCTATTACAAAAAATTCAGCATTTATTTTAGAAACACTCCAAAATATCTATTGTGTATTCCCTATTGGTAATAAAGCATGCAAGATCATGCCCTATTAGTCAAAGAACTTACAGTCTATAATTTTAAAAAAGAGGGTATAGTAGCATAAATACAATAAATATAAGTGCTATTGTAGAATTTTACATCAGTATCCAGTGTAGCAAAGGGATCAGATAGTATACTGCACTAACTTTGTATTCCTAATATACTTAATTACTAAAGTGACTTAAATCCAATTCTGTCAAATTCATTTGACTACTCCCAAGTATACCAATAAAAAAAAAAATATCTCAGAATTGACTAACAGATTATAGGAAACATCTCATCAATTGAAAAGTTTTGGGATTCTATCAAAGGGAATATCCACAATGTTTTCAAATATCTTTATTTTTGTTGTATCATATTAATTGAACATCCCCTATTATAAAGAGTATGTGGTTCTTAGATGAATGGATAAAAAAAAATATGGTATATACACTATGTTTTACTCAGCCATAAAGAAGAACAAAATTATTTCATTTGCAGGAAAATGAATAGAACTGGAGAACATAATTTTGAGCAAAATAAACCAAACTCAGATAGTCAAGGGTCCTATGTTCAATTTCATATATGGAAATCAGAGAGAAAAAAGTTTAAAAAGGGAATACATGGGGTTAGAAGGGAGGTCAGTAAAGGAAGGGGATAAAGTGAAGGAAAGGAGGAGGAAAAGAGGCAGTACTGAGGAATTAAATTGATCAAATTATGTTATGTGCATGTAAGAATATGTCACAACAAATTCCACTATTATATATAGTCATAATCACCATACAATTTTTAGGCTACAACGCTATGCTTTTCTTTGCGTGATGCTGATCAAAACAAAGGATGGTTTCAGTAAATATGTACTGAACACAGAGCTCTAAATGATTCCAGAGGGTCTCAGAAATCAGATCTACAGTAAGAGAAACAAGCTTTCCAACCAGCAGATGGTGAGGCCACCATGTGATATTAAATACATACACATTATTAAAACAATTAGAAATCTGTCACTCCCAATTCTTTTCTATTACAAAAAATTTTTTTACAAAACTAAGGCATGTTCTTGCAAATTTTCATTCTCGAGTCACGAGAATATTCCAAAATAAGAAAATTGCTTAGGATTCCATTTGTTTTCACACTTTCCTAATTAAAAACCTGTCCATGTACTGCAACTAAATTTAGATGACAAACACTAATCAGGAGTATTTTAAAGTTTTAATTTTCAGTTTGAGGCTTTTGAATTTCAGGGAATATAAAGAAACATGCAGTGGGGGTGCTTTGCTTTATAGAGTTTCTGAGCATTTTTCTTAAGGAAGATAAAAACAATAGGCAGCAGCAGGTTAGGGTGAAGCAGCAAGTTTATGTTTATTTATTTTTTTTTTACTCCCAAATCTCGTACAGAGATTTCATGAGGAATGAAAATGAAACTCCTGCTGATTTCTGCAGTCCATGTGAGTAGTATGTTTTTCCCCAACCTTTCATCTTCAGTCTGTGCACCTCTTTTCCTATGAAATGAGTCTCTTGAAGATGGCATATTATTGTTTTGTTTTGTTTAAAAATCCAATATGCCAGTCTAGGTCTTTTGATTGGTGAGTTTAGGCCATTAACATTCAGGGTTATTATTGAGACATGATTTGTATTCCCAACCATTTTTGTTTATTTTTGATATTTAACTTGACTTGGTTTCTCCTTTGACTGGTTTTCCTTTAGTGTAATACCTCCCTTTTCTGATTTTCATCATTGTTTTTCATTTAATCTTCATGGAATATTTTGCCGAGGATGTTCTGTAGTACAGGTTTTCGAGTTGTAAATTCTTTTAACTTTTGTTTATCACTTCCTGTATTTGCTTATGTAGTTTTTTATTGAGATGATATTTGTTGCCTGTATTTGCTCTCTTATATCATCCTTTAATTCACAGAACATTTTAATTATGTACATCCTGAACTCCTTTTCTGTAATTTCTCCTGTTGTCCCGGCCATGGATTCTAATAATGTAGCATCTTGGTTTGTTTGGGGCACTTTCTTCATTTGTTTTTTCATGTTGTTCATGTATCTTCCCTTTAAGCACTGTGGGTCCCTATAGGCTTCTAGTGTCTCTAATGGGCTCTGATACCTCTCTTTTAAGGGGGAGAACAATATTAACAGATCCCAACAGAAACAATATAGAACCTAAACCAAATAG
The DNA here is from genome assembly GCF_021218885.2 of Marmota monax. Classification (NCBI taxonomy): domain Eukaryota; kingdom Metazoa; phylum Chordata; class Mammalia; order Rodentia; family Sciuridae; genus Marmota; species Marmota monax. The sequence goes on along the minus strand of NW_026692434.1, from coordinate 4,834,503 downwards.
CTGCTATTAAGATATTTATGGTTTGTCACAATAAGCAGTGAGTTCAATTATTATCTAAAATATAAAGAGTAGGTTTGCAGAATGGTCTACAGTTCCTGACGGTGGACAAAGAGAATCAGGGGTGAGGTGTAGGATGAGATGTTAAGGTGATAAAGGTGAGGATATAGAGTTATTAGACCTTAGGATGCATGAAAGAGGAAACTCAAGAAGTCAGTTAGTAGCAGAAGAAGAGAGAGAAAGTGATTTTGTGGAAATAAGTGGCGAGACAACAGAGGACAAAAACAAAAAACATAAAAATAAAGAAAAATGTAAAAATAGGAGATAAAAGAATATACAAAATAGCAGTAATATACTATTCAGGCATCCCAGTCCTCAGTAGCCTAGTTCATGAAAATTACTTGGTTTCACAAATGTTGGGGATGTGAGGGTAGGAGAAATGAGAAAAAAAAATATTGAAGGAAGATACAAGGATTGTTTTTGTTGGAGATCAGTATATTTCCTGCTTCCCTTCTCATCCAATAGGTGAGTTGTCTGTTGTTTGCTGGTGTCTCCACCCTCAGGATGGTGAAGGTTACTAAGATAAGAGGATTGCACTTGGGGGCGGAGCTCCTGGAGGAGGGGTATAGCACCTAATGTGATTGAATTTACCCACAATTCTTTTCACATAGAAATTTCTTTAGGAATTTTATTTCTCAGAATTTCTTAATATGATACACTTAACAATAATAAATATGGGATGTTCAAAAATAAGAAAGAAAAGCTATGGCCCCAAATAATCTCATGTATGTTACTCCTCAATAGAATTCCATCCATTAACAACTAACAAGTAAGACACTAATATTGCTGTATGTATATACATGGCTATATAACCAATGTGATCCTGCAATCTGTACACATGGAAAAATGAGAATTCATACCCTATTTGAATCAAATGTATGATATGTCAAGATCACAGTATTGTCTTGAGCAACTAATAAAAAAAAGAAGTAAAAACAGAAGGCAAAAAAAACCAATGTTTTTGTTATAATTGGTTCATTAAATGTGATGAGTCTATGAATTAATTGATTTATCAAATCTGAAAATTATATGAAAAATATAATTTCTTATGACACTTATTTGTTACCTCAGGATACATAAAAGTAAAGGCTCTACTATTTCTTTTAGCACTTTTGTATTCTCATTTTAGAATTACAAACAGCAATATTGATGCAGACAAATGCAGTCATTTGTCCCATCACATAAAAATCAAGATGGATATAGTAAGTTTAAGACTCAGAATACCTGCCTCCCAGACCACTCTGGCCCTTCATCTTCTAGAACCTGTCACTTCCTTTCACAAGCTACATAGGCAGAAATCCCTTTTCTTCTAAGCATGTCTCTGGATATAGCACAGTTTTTCTCCCCCATTTCTGATGTCATCCCCAATGCCTCCGTAGGAGTGAGGAAGGAAAATGAATCATCCACCAGGCTCCTGAATGGAGAACAAAGTCATGAAAATCTCAGGGAGAGGGATGGCAGTAGAACTGGAAGTAGAGGTTGGGAGAAGACTCCAGAAAGCATTCACATTTTGTGTCCATAGGACTCATTCTCTCACTTTCTGATCTGTGTGTTATTAAGTCTCCTAGGACATTTGCATCATGGTAAGAGTAGGTAGACTGGATTTTGAGTCAGCTCTAGGTCAGACCAACTGGCTGAATTTTAACAAACCAATTGACCTTTGTGATTTTCCTTATTCTTTTCCATACAGTGCATTGATAAAAATCACTGTGCATTTTACCTCACTGGCTTACATCTAGATAAAATAAGTTTATGTAAAAATTCTAATATTTTGTAAAGGGAAAGTCATGATATATACAGGTCCTTAACATGAGAGCTGACGCCCATTACCAGCAGGACATTTCTCTTTACTAGATAAGGCTACTGAAAGGAACAAATTCAAGATCAGAGAATCACTCCATAAAATATCAAACTAAAGTGGAAAGAGAGAGTACTGAAGGGCTATAGAAAAGAGCCACTTTATTCAGGAGGGTTCTTTCTGCTTAATTCAAGAATGAGTAATGGGTTTCTGGAACCAGAGCATTCTGTTCCCGAACACTGGTGAATAAGAGTCACCAACCTTTCCCCATCCCTTCCTCCCTTCCTCCCTTCTACTCTTCCCAAATACTTGTCCCTTGGCTTTCTTTTTTGTAGACTCCATATAGATCACTAACTTCCTGGTAGCTAATTACCAACCAAATCATCTGATGATTACCTATAATTCAGTTACTACCAGTTATTATAGGTACTACCCACCCGGTATTTAAAACTAATCACACAGAAAAAAATGCAGTTGTAGAAAGCAGTTTCATCATATGTGTTGAAATGAAAATCCTCGGCCTGAAAATAGATTCTATTCTACCTGAGGTAGTATGTGTGGGGTTCAGGAGGGAGGTATCTACAAGACAGCAGGAGGACCTGAGGTCAGCCCTGGAACATCCAGGAGAAGCTTGTGTCATCAAAAGTTCTTAACGTTTCACCTGAGTTTTCAAACCCAAGCAGCTTTATCCAAGATGATCTTCCCTCCAGTATGGATTGGAAGAAGCCAATTATCATCTCTGCCTGGACTTCCTTACCATTAGGGTCCTCTGATAAGGAAAAGAGCTGAAGGAAGAACCTGAATATTTCCCAGGGATTGGGGCTCAGGCCCTGGGTGTCCATTCCAGAGTCTCTACTCCTCAAAGGCTGCAGTCATCTGAAAATATGTGCAAACAATCAGCCTACAGTATTTCGGGATGGAAAGTATGGTTGATTAAATCAAGTGTCATATTTGGATTTATTTATTATTATTTTTTGTTTGATTGAATTAGATTTATTCTTTTAGCACAGTGTGAAGAATCAGGTTTGTGAATGTGTGAGTGAATCAGAGACATAGAAGGGCTGTGTGTATCTTCACATGCTGGGTTAGGTTGGCAGAATTTGCACTCCTAAGGAGTTTGATGAATTCATTTTTAAGTAATATTTCTAAAAGTATTCCAACATCAGGGTATGTCAGTGGTTCTGAACCAAGGGTAATTTTGTCCCATAAGGAACATTCGTCAATGTCCCAGAGACATTTTTCTTTGTCACATTTGAGACATATGAATGGCATCTAGAGGGTAGAAGTCAAGAATGTTGCTAAACATCCTACCATGCACAGGATAGACTCCCATAACAAAGAATTATCCCACCCAAAACATTAGTAGTCTTACAATGTTGAGATCCCGGGTTAGATTATGTTGCATTCAAATTATTTTGATCTAGTTGGGGATGCATATAGATAATTTGAGAAAGTTTCAAGATGGTGATTTTTATGGCCTAAATTAGGATACAGGCACAGATGCTGCAGGATTTAAGGGAAGAGCCCACTCAGGGCGACATAAAATGTGCAGGGAAGGACTCAGGAAGGAAGTGATGACTTTAGCTGGGTTTTAACAATTACATCAGCATAACAGAGTCATTGTTGGAAGGAGCAACATGTCAAAACTGGAAAGAAGGGCTCAAAAGTGCAGCACAATCATCCCATTTCTCCAGTTCCAAGTGAATTACAGGAGACTGGAGAGCCTCCAGGAATTTCACTGGGACTTGATGTTTCCCTCTAGTTGTCTCAGGAATTAGTCCCAGTGGTGAGACTATCAGAGGGTCAACTGGTGAAGACTATCGGGAAACTTGATGAAGGTATGGCACTGGTCAGAGTGCTGCTGCTAAGATGGCTCAGATACTATAAACTGTGTGGCTTATAAAGACAGATATTTATTTGTAACAGTTCTCGAAGCTAGGAAGTCGGAGACAAAGGCATTGGCAGAGTCAGTGTCCAGTGAGGGCCTCCATTATGATTCATAGATAGCATCTTCTCCCCTGCTTTCTCACATGGCAGAAGGAGGAAGGGAGCTCTCTGGGACCCCGTTTATAAGGGCACTAATCCTATTCATGAAGGCTCCATCCTCATGACCTGATCACCTCAAAAAAGTCCCACCTCCAAATGCTATCACTTTGAGGGTTAGGATTCAACATATGAATTTTAAGGAGACGTAAACATTGCACCTATATAGAAATTCAGAACTTATTATTTAATGTATACCTCATGCTTTTCATGCCTCTTACATTTCCTGTAATAGAGAATGCTTTATTAACAGTGTTCATCATATATCTCTTAATACTGTTCAGTAGCAAAACCTCAATCATTCTAGCATTTCAATTGGTCTGAAGACAGAAGAGTTTCATACTTTATTAGTACATGTGAACACAACAAGGTAGGGACAAGATCAGATGTCTGTGAAATGAGAGGAAGATGGTAATGGAATAATGGACCCGTTTGCAGAAGAAACTCATCCTACTAGACAGTGGTGGTGACATTTTTCAAGTTTTCTTCTATTAGATCAGAATATATTTTCAGGTAGAGTTTTTTTCATTTCAACACATGTGATGAAACTGCTTTCTACAACTGCATTTTTTTCTGTGTGATTAGTTTTAAATACCGGGTGGGTAGTACCTGTAATAACTGGTAGTAACTGGATTATAGGTAATGATCAGATGATCTGGTTGGTAATTAGCTACCAGGAAGTTAGTGATCTATATGGAGTCTACAAAAAAGAAAGCCAAGGGACAAGTATTTAGGAAGAGTAGAAGGGAGGAAGGGATGGGGAAAGGTTGGTGGCTCTTATTCACCAGTGTTCGGGAACAGAATGCTTTGGTTCCAGAAACCCATTACTCATTCTTGAATTAAACAGAAAGAACCCTCCTGAATAAGGTGGATCATTTCTCCAGCACTTGGCCTTCACCACCAGGGATGCAGCAATCTACTGTGATGAGGTGCTGTTGGCTGCCCGGCTCAGGTGGCTCATCCTTCCAGAATTCAATTCCCATAAAACCCAATACTGACTTAATGGTGTAGCACTCACTGATGAGGCTGGTTAATGACTGAGGCCCAGGAAATTTGTTAGATCTTTTGTGATGACCATATGTCCCTGGCGGATCATTAAGGTCAGAGTCAGTGAGCTATTTGCTTTATCTCATTCTTGAGCTCTAGGCTCTTGGAGTCCCAGAATTTCTTTCCAGATTCTATTCATAGTACCTTTCTGTCTGGACACTGAAAACTAAAGACATATCTGCTCATTCCTATTCCTGAACACCCTTAAGAAAGTAGGTCGGCTTGCTGTGTTTTAATTGTAAAGCAAGACTTTGTAAAAGAAGCCAAGTAAGTGCTCGCTGCTGTTAGGGTAATTATTTCCTAAAGAATGCACACATTTCAGCTTTGCCAACCAAATCACTCCATAAGACACATAATTTAAACCACCATCTTATCTTATTTGTTGAAATTAAGTAAAAGGAGGACTTTTTAAAAACTACTTTCTTAAGGCAGGCTGAAAAAGGACAAAACTTTTACATATAATTCCCATTGATGAAAATTTGATTTATGATACATTACTTTTCCTTTCAAATTATTGCTGTCATATTAAAATAGATGATACATGAATATAGAATACTCAGTGACAATATACAGCACAGTTACATTCCTTTAATGTGTTTTGTGCACTTACTTTTTAATGATCTCATTGTTTTCTCATAATAGATGAAAAGAAATATCAAAACTAGACTCAGAAAAAAGTGCTTCTTCAGCTCCAGATTAACCATATGGTTTCTTTGCTGCTTATTTCTACGTGGTCCTAAATATCCAAGTTGGGAATCACATAGACTGTTTTTTTTTTATAATGATAGATTTCTACTTCATGTGGCAGAGTGGACCAGGTGGTACATTTCATGACACAGGGGTCTCATTAAATAAAAATGCAGGAAAGAGAAGAAAAAACAAAGCAAAGAATATATTGATTATCTTGACACAAATTATCCTGAGAAACTTCCTGCCTGGATAGCAACAGAGGAAGTAATTGAAAAAGTAGTTAAGGACCTTTAATCTTATGGAAATTTTTGCTCTAGCAGACAAATGTGGAAAGAAAAAGGCTTTTCAAAATTACCCACCAAGATTTTCTTGTTTTCTTTTGGAAGTCTCTTAGACTTTGTATAGCCTAGACCACAAACTTAAGTGCTAGGCCTTACTCATTTTTCTGATGGGGGGCTCAGGGCACGCTGGCCCAAAATGTTTTAAGCTGAAGGAACATGAGGAAACCACAGAAGCAGGAAAGTGTCTCACCTTTTCCTGCACTTCTTCTCTGAAGCAGATAATTACATCTTGGAAGGATCTTTTGACTTCGCCCTGAAGCTGGTCCAAACACACTCTTGCGAGAGGTACCTCTTCCCCATACTCAGTGGAGAGAAGAACCCCTACCTCATTAAATGAAGGGACAAAAGGAATCTAAGAAGCCTGGCTGAGATTCCCCTAGTTTATCACCATTAGATCACATCCACTTGGTTCTCTAATCTTTCTCCAGGACTGTCCCCTTACTTTGGATTAGGAAAAAAGGGAATAAAGGGAAAGGAGGTGGAATGGGAATAGGAAAGATTGTAGAATGAATCAGACACTACTATCTTATGTGCATATATGATTACATGACCATTATAATTCTATATCACATACAACCAGAAGTTATTCTCCATACATATGGAGAATATGATATATACACATAATATGTCAAAATACATTCTACCATCATGTACAATTAAAAGAAATTATAAAATATCTTCTGTAAAACATACATTTAATTGTGGCTTTGGGTCTCATTTTCTTATGAAGTTCCCGTGACACAGAAAACTTAAATAAATATATATGCTTTTCTTTTGTTGTTCTCTTTTTTGTTACTCTGGCCTTAGCCATGTACCTAGGATGAGTGAGCAAAATATATCTTCCTCCCCTTTGCTGACTTTCATCCATCCTAAAGGTCAATTGCCTATACAAGTTTTAGAGCATTTCATAGCCATGGCCCTTCCATGTTTCTCCCCTTGCATTAACAAGTGATCAGAAGTCATATGTCTGCATTGAAAAGATTTTTTTTTTAACAATCTGGGGCTCTTAAGTTCATTTCCACCATAAGTTCATGCCAACCAGCAGGGAGAAATCTCAAATAGAAGAGTTTGGAATATGTTGTCATCATCCAGGCTTAGAGATAAAGTGTACATTTTTGAGCATTTCATAAATATTCTCTTGAAGACTTCATGAACAAAATAGAGACAGTATAATCTTACTGACAAAGAAAGCTCGATACCTGATAATTGGAATTTTCATGTAAGGAATAAAAGGGCACAGATTTTTTGGTTTTCCATTTAGCTAATAGGTTTCTTGGCCAGCAAAGGTATTTACTTTTCAGTTTTTTTTTTATCTGAAATTCAAATTTAACCAGGCATTCTTTATTCTTCCTTGCTAAATCTGATAACCTAAATTTGGAACTTACAGGTTAAATTTAAGATGTGGTTAAATAGAACTCCCAGATTTTCAGACACAGAACCAGACTTTTTAAGTATATAGGTATTGGATCCAGAGTTTAATCACATTTAAGTTTAGACAAATCTGTAATTACAGTTTTTTAAAAAATAGCAGATTGCTTAATACTCAAGTCAGCATGATAGACCTGTACAGTCTCATAAGCATATCTACACCACATTATGTTCAGGAAAATTTGGTTTTCAGGCACAAGGAACTCTTTGGAATGTGTGAATGTTATATGGTTTAAGACTCAAACAGGTTGAAGTATAAATCCCACACTTGGAAGCTTGGCAATAGGAACTTTTAATTTAAAAATCACAGTGGCTCAAATCCTCTGTTTCCTGGAAGCACCAAGATGGGTTTTGCTAATATTTGCCTCTGTGACTCCCTTTTCAAGCTCTCATGAGTTGTCTAACCCCCACCTCAGAGTGACACATACTTCCGTTAGTTGTATTAATAGCTTCAGCATATTACATCAACTTCTGCTGCTAGGATAGATTTTTTAAAAATTTCTCTTATGTGATGATTTTGAAGTTTAACTCTCAAAATGTGATCATATTTCTGTTACTTTTCGTAAGGAACACCTGCTGTACTCCATACATATTTATTGTGCTTACCAGACAAGTAGAATTGCTATTCTCAAAATAAGTCAATATAGATACTATCTTGTTTTTCTGTATAAACTATTAATGTGCCCTAAAATCTTGGGAGGAAGATAGAATGTGCTTTAGAATCCTGAGAGGAAATGCAGTTTTATAATAGCAGAAAAAGTATCCAAATCTAGGTCTGTCTGACTGCATGTACTGTACCACTGTGGCACCATCTCCCACTTTTAAGTGCAATACTTTCTATGGATTAATGAATAAAACTAAAACAAGTTGGATGAATTCAGCTTCTACTATGGCTGAACTAGCATTAGAGACATGAATAAGCCACAGTTAATGAGTACAATGAAACTATAAAGAAATTAGCACAAGTTCTGGAGTAATAAAGACTAAGACTAGAGTCATATGTCCATCACTGACGTAGATTAGGAGGCAAGGAGACCGATTTAGATATTGTTATGAATTGTATCGTTGCCCCTCCATTCATATATTGACAACTCACCCTCAGATACCTCCAAGTGTGAGTATATTTGGAGATGGAGTCTTTAATGAGGTTAAAACAAGTCATATGGGTCCTGATGTAAAACAACTCTTGTCCCTATAATATGAAGTACTCAGAATGGCCATGTACAACCCAGAGGGAGTTCAGAAGAAATAAATACTACCTACCCTTTGATCTCAAATTTCTAGCTTCCAGACATAAAATAAATTTCTGTTGTTAAAGCTACCCATTCTGTGGTTCTTTGTCATGGCAGTCCTAGCAAACTGATGTTTCTAAACTTAGATACTGGTTTTTCATTTTTTTTATTTTAAAAAAAGCTTAATCCTCGTGGGCTTGATTTGATCATTAAATAATTAAGTGCCTACTATGATGCTTTGAAAAATGGAGTAGCTCAACAAATATAAGAACTATCTCTTTTACTTAGGAGCACAACATAAAATAGCATATTCATTAATTATCCTTGGCAAATTCATTAAGAGTCTGTTAGGTGCAAATGCACAAATCAATATTACATTCCTGATGTTTTTCCTGTGATTAAGAATGGGAAGCCAGTGTTTGTTATCCTCAATTGGTGCTATAAACACTGTATTTTGATTCTTCAATGAGCTTTAAATATTAAAATAATTAACTTAAAATAATTTTACATATTATTTTAAATTTTAGAATAGTTTTAGATTTATAGAAAAATCAAAAGATTGTGAGAGTTCTTGTATGCCCCAAACTCAGTTTTGCCTATTATTAATATCTTACATTTGTACGGTGCATTTGTTACAATTAATAATTAACAATGATACATTATTAACTGAAGTGCATACTTCATTCAGATTCCTTATGTTTTTAACCTGATATCATTTTTCTTCCCCAGGGTCCCATCCAGGATGCCACATTACATTTGCTTGTCATGTCTCCTTAGACTCCTCCTGTTTATGACTGTTTCTCAGTCTTTCCCTTTTTCAGTATTTTTGGTGACCTTGGGAGTATTAAGGAGTACTGGTCAAGTATGTCGTGATATGGCACCCATGGAATTTACTGATATTTTCCTAATGATTGAACTGGAGTTGTAGTTTGAGGGGAGGGAGGCTACAGAATGATGGAGCTAAAGTGCCATTTTCATCACATCATGTTAGAACACATGCCAACATGGTTTATTCACCCGGCTGGGGTCGTATTTGTCAGGTTTCTCCACTACAAAGTTATTCTTTTCTATCCTCCTATATTGTGTTTTCTGGAACTAGTCACTATACACGGCCTTCGGGCAGCTTTTTGTTACTGTTATCCAATTACTTGGCAAGAACAACTTAAAGCAAAAGTTTATTTTGGCTTATGTTTTCAGAGGTTCACTCCACGGCTGGCAGACTCCATTGCTCTGGGCCTGAGGTGAGCAGAACATCATGGCGGAAGGGCAGAGTAGAGAAAAGCTACTCAGTTCATTAGCAGCCAGGAAATAAAAGAGGGAGATGAGCAAGAGATAAGATATAAAATTTCCAAGGGCATGGCTCCCAGTGATCTACTTCCTCCAGCCAAGGTCCACCTGACTATCATTCAAATTATTAATCCCATCAAATGAAATCATCCACTGATTAGATCACAGCTCATATGAGTTTGTTGAGGGATACTTCAAATCTAAATTGCAACACATCTCCATGAGGTAAGGCATCTATATAAATTTTCTGGAATTTTCCTGCATGGCAGATTTTTCCCCTTTCCCTCAATTTATATATTCAATAATTTATATTGGAATAGATTTGTAGATATTTATTTTGTTCTTGAGGCTCTAATACAATATTACTTTCTTTACATTTTTACTCAAAGTGTTCTGGCTTTGATCATTTGGCAATACTTTCAGCTGGCTTTTGACACACCCCGATTATTGTGTTTTCTTGTTGTTGTAGTTGTTTCTGAGCAGTATTTGTTATCCTCAATTGGTGATATGCATACTGTGCTTTGTTCATTCTATAATGTACATTCTTTACCTCTCTGAAGTTGTATAGCTAATAATATCCTAAAACTGTAATTGATGTTAGCATTTTTTTCTTCCGTAGTCATACATAATAGTGTGCCTTCCAATTAACAGCATCTTAGTTTCATTGAAAGTCAGAAATTACTTAGCAGTATGAACCAATTTTCCAGAATAGTGCTTTCAATTCTTAGCAAACTTGCCCAGCCAAGGTTTAAAATTTTACAGAGATCATTTTCTTCAGAAGCTGGCATTGTTTTGGCAATTTCTGTATACTGTAGATTTGTTGACTTTTTTCTCTGTTGATTATTTGAACATATATACTGATCTATTGAAACATTGAATTTGTGTTCAATGAAGGAATATCAGCAGTGATCATTTCCTTATTCTTTTGGTTAATTCTGTGGTTTAGAATCTCTTTGTTTCCTAATGTCAATTTTAAGGACATCCTGTGTATAATTTGAATAGTCATAAATGGGACTTATTTTATGATCTTGAATTCTTTAATTTCAGCAATAATTCAATGTGAGTAATGTATCCTATAGTAGAAGTTTATTTCATATCACAAGCATGAAGCTGCATCATTATGCCTGGTTTCATAGCTGAACTCAGTTATTTTAAATATTTTTATTCATTTATGATTTCATTTAAATTTGGCACCATTTATGTGTCCTTTTCTAGGCTTGTAGATTTCTATGGTTGCCTCCTAAGTAGATAATGTGAACTTTGCTAGCATTTAAATATTGTCTAAGGAACACACATGTAATTACCTTCTACAACAAAACCAAAATATTTTTAATATACAGTCTCCAAAAGTTTTAGGAAATGTCTGATGGATGAAAATTTGAAAAGTCCATTTTAGTCTTTCTGGAATAGCTTCTTAGAAGAAAGTTTACAAAATCAACTAAACTGCATTTTGCAATATCAATGAATCTTTTCAGTGTCTTCATAAAGTGAAATATCAATTTTCACATCATATTTAGAAATTTGAAACTTAGAGACATTAAGTATAATTTAGCACGAAACCAATAATCAACTTGTCCAGTCTTATCTACTAATAAAATCTTCATAAACCAGTCATATGATGACATTCTGTTTATTCACCAACAATTGTTAGTTAAGTTAAAGGCATATAAGAAAATAAATCCCCATCAAGTTTGATGCTTTTAAAATGGCAAAAATGATGCACATTTTATCATAGTACTTATATTTGTCATCAAACCTGTTCAGAAACACTTCTGATGCAATCTGGTAGCTTCTGAAGGGTCATCCTTCACACTTGCCTGATAAAATTATACTAAAATAGAAAACTTTATGGAAAAAGAGCCCCTAAACATTCAGTCATATAGTGTCTTTTCAAAAATACAATCTTATGAAGGAAAACAAAATTTTACTCTATTGCAATAGATCTTTTCATTGAATAACAAAGGACTTTTCCTGGTACTTAAACAGCATATTAAATTTCCAAAGCATTTAATCTTCATTAATTATTCCTCAAAAAGCCCAACAAGCAGGAATGGTTTGGGCAGTTTTTATCAACTTGGTTCCAAATTCAGGAATAAGACAAACCAATGAAGGTAATTTGGCTAATGCAAAATAAACAGCTGAATGGGAACAGTCTCTTAGTATTACCAGTTTTTCTGCCATGTAAGAGTTTTTATATGGCATGTTCCAGAATACATTTCTGCCCAGGAGTCCATTTTTGAAAGTTATTGTTTTTTTTCAATTACCATGGTACATATGAAAGTTTCAAATGACTCCATACCCTCAAACAAATAACTAATTTTTCTGTAGAATATGTGTGGTACTGAATGTATTCCAATAATACAGGTAGAAATCAGTATTATCCAAAGCTTTAGGATATACAGGGCTTTAGGTTATTTTCTTTTAATGCTTTTAGTTGGCCCTTAATGATTTTAGCTGGTCCAATTTCATTTTGTATGTGACACTTACTGAAGTCAATGCTAGTCTAATACTATTTATAGGATCTGAAATATTTGCTATGATTTCACAAGGCCAATTTTATTGCTTGTATACAATACTGATTGACACTGTCCTATAGAACAAAGAATCAAATTTCAGTCTGTAAGAGATGTTGAACAGCAAGCATTAGTATGAGTTTATGTTGGTGTTGATGAAGGTCTCAAATTAGTTTTTATTCAGTTTGCCTAAGGAAATTCTAAAAATTAAAAACATACCTGAGACAGTTTTTATAAATAATGTATACTTCTAGAAAAAAACTGGATTAATTATTCAGCGCAACTATTTATACAAAATCTCCACTCTTGCTGTGTATTTAAGATAATACATTTTAAAATTGCTCTAATAAGCCTTTTGGTAAAAAAAAAAAAGAACAAGTTATTATTAGATGTAAAGGCATATTGTCTGTGACTATTTGTATTCCTGTCTTTGGGAGGAACATACTAAAAATGGTGAAAAGCACAGATAATAGAATTATGTACATGGATTATAGGTTTCTTGATATTGAAAGTGAATGCTTCCTTATAAAAAAATAGATCCTATTTCTCCATGTTTCTTATCACTGTTAGCAAGTAGTTTTGGTTTTTGGATGAGATGCTGGGGTGATTATATGTTTTTAAACTATCCTGTGCCTAAGAATAATATAGGATGCTTGTTTAAAAGTAAAACTCAAGAGCAAAATCGTACAAATATTCTGGAAAATGATTTGGTAATTTCTTATAAAGTTAAGACTTGTGCTTTTCAAAAATATGACACAACAATCTTACTCCTAGGTATTTGTTCTGGGGACATGAAAAGTTACATTTCACAAAACTTATACCAAATGTATATAACAGCTTTATTCATAACTGCGCAAACCTGGAAACAATCCAAATGTCCTGTAATGGCTAAACCAGCCATGTTGGTTTACATGGTGGAATACTACTCAGCAACATAAAAGGGGAAACTATGGATACATGCAACAGATTATATGAATCTCAAAGGTATACTGATGAAATAAAGAGGCCAGTTTCAATTTGCAACATATATGTTTTCATGTATTTACACTTCTGTCAAAAAAGTATAATAGTGAAGAACAGAACAGTGGATGTAGGAGCAAGTGTAGAGATAGCACAAGGGACATGGCTGGGGGTAAGGGAACCATTCTGTATCCTGATTATGATGGTGGTTATGTGAACCTGTATATGTGTTAATATTCATAGAACTTTACACTCCAAAACATTATTACCACCACATACTAAAAAAATAAATTCAAAATTCTTATCCTCAAAGCGTATGACTCAGTAGGCCGAAGGTGAGGTCAAGGAATTTGAATTTTCATGCATATACACATGGTCAAGCAATTCTGATATTGTGATCCATGCTAGAAGAAACATCACTTTAGAAGAAAATGCACTGGACTTAAATTTAAAGGATTGGAGTAAAGAATCTGCAAACTAATAGTGGTGTGACTCTGGGTATTGTTCTGGTTTGAAATGGAGTCTTAGCCCCTAGTAACAGAATGAGATTTTATTTGGAAATTCAATCTTTACAGAGGTATTCAAATTAAAATGAGATCATTGGGTTGGATCTTAATCCAATATGATGAGTTTTCTTTTCAAAGGGGGAAATTTGGACCTGACTCATTGGAACACACCTATAATCCCAGCTACTCTAGAGACTGACCTGTCAGGAGCTGCCATATAGGAGCTGAGCGCCCCCTAGTTTTGAACGATGGTAATTTGGAGACTGACTTCCCTGGTGGGGGAAGCAGGTGGATCCCTATCTCCCCTCAAGCAGAGAAGCAAAGCTTCAGGAGTGGGCTGCCCCTTGTAACATTACCCCTTTGCCTTATATGGATTGAATGTTCTTTCCAACAGCCTTCCCCAATAAAACCAGGGTTCAAGGAGTGCTCTTTCTCTTTCCAAAGGACCCCTTAGGTTGCAAAGCCGTCCCAGATTTTGAAAAGGTACTTCTGCGTGCTAACGTGCTTTCTTCACTGTTTTCATAAGTTATTGAAGCAGCCAGATTTTGTGAACCCAGCATAGATCGTCAGCTCGGATAGTTGGTGATACTGATCACAAGTTCAAGGCTGCCTGGGGCAGTTAATGAGACCCTGTCTCAAAATAAAATATAAAAAGGGGTTGGGGATCTAGCTCAGAGGTGCAGCACTCCTGGGTTCAATTCCCAGAACCACAGTAAAAGTGGTGGGAGGCGGGGAGAGCAGGAACACAGGCACACAGAAAGAACTCAGGTGAATATAACGACGGAGATTTGGTTGAAGTATCTACAAGTGAAGAATTGCCAAAGCTTGCCAACAGATTGTCAGAAACCAGGTGAGAAGTAAGCAGAAGGCTCTGCCTCACAGCCTATGGGAAGGACCAAGACTGTGCACACCTTGATTTAGACTGCCCTCCTCTTGAAAAGTCAGACAATAAATGTCTATTCTTTAAATCACCCAGTTTGTAGACCTTTATGTAGTAGCCCTGGGACACAATTAGAGGTGCTTCATTAAACTTTCTGATCTTAAATCTCATTTTTAAAATGAAAATAATAATGACTTTCTTATCCATACTCCTAGGAATTGTTTAAATTAAAAGATCTACTACCTGTGAGTTATGAAACAAACTAAGAAATCACAAATACCAATGACTTAAGCAATATAAAAATTTCTCTCTCACAACAAAAATATGTTGAGTAAGCAGGCCCAGATCAGTGTGGTCATTTTTCAGAATCAACAGTTCTTCTAGAGTTTTGCCTGGTCTTGTTTTGTTTCCTCATTATAGAGCATGGGTCTTGTCCTCACGCCTGCAGTTGCACGTTGCTGAGTTCCCTGTTGTTGCTGCTGAGTGCAGGATGCTGAGTTCTATCATAGTCCCATGTAGAAGGAGAGAGACAAATGGCAAAAGGAACATAATGAATGAGACTATAAGTGAAATCTGTATCCTTCACAAAAACCTTCCCAAGAACCTATCCAGTGATTTCCAATTACATTCTGTTTTATCAGCTGGAACTGACTTATCAGCAAGGGAGTCTTTGTTAACTGATGAGACTGAACCCCACAAAAATGGTAGTTGTCTTAGTAAAGAAGGAAAGAATTCATATTGGAAAGGAAATTAACAGTCTCTGTCACATATGTAAAGGCATTTTATAAATTGAAATTATTCACATTCTATAACTGGAATACAGTATTATTAAGTTATTCCCTTACATGTATTTATTTAAAAACATAACCCTAACTATAAAAGAAAGGTATTTACATTTACGAACACATCATATTCAATATCAAATTCTTACTGTAAATCAATCGTTCCCTTCCCCACCCCACACAGAGTTGTTTTCTTTGGTCTCAGAACACCTTTACTCTATTGAACATCATTAGAACAAAACAAAACAAAATCAAAGATCTTTTGTTTATATATATCTATTGATGTATGTGCCATATTATAGATTAAACTTTTAGATTAAACTCTAATATGCACCATTTTTTAAAAACAAATTTAGTTATAGTTGGGTACAATACCTTTATTTTATTTGTTTATTTTTATGTGGTGCTGAGGATCGAACCCAGTACCTCACACGTGCTAGGCAAGTGCTCTACCACTGAGCTATAACCCCAGCTCCAACACCATTTTTGATTAAAGATTAAAAATGGAGTGATTCACATACATATATGTTAATTCACTTAAAAATAATAATAAATCACTACATGAGCATAAATAGCTTATTTTTATGAAAATAGCTATATTTTTTAAAAATGTAGTAAAAGGCCTCATTTTGCATTTTGTTTCATCTCCTTCATGTCTTGCTTAATAGAACACTAAAGTTTCATTCAATATGTTGTGATATGTTGTTTTGGTTAAAGTATATGAAGAAAAATCTGGCTTCCCACACATATATAATTAGAAAAGGGAGGAGTCTTTCAAGTATTTTCAAATAATCATGAATATCTTTCATTGACACTACTCTAAAACTTAACACATAATTTTTATAGATTACTTGCAATGTGGAATCTATATAGCAGTCATCTTTCACACCGTTACATGGAAACCAATCAGTCTACCTTTCCCTGTGTATGGATCTTTTACTCTGTATGACATGGACCTCACAGAACCCATGAAAGGGCCTCAGAGACTCCAAACTATCCCCAGACCACATTTTGAGAACAATTGCTTTAAATAAACCATTAGAATTTTTAAAATTGAAATTTGGGTTGCTCTAATTCTGTAATTAATAGAATTTTAGACATGGAAAAGTTTAAATCAGGTTTAAAGTAGGCCCCTCATTTTGCAGATGAGCATACTGGCATGCAGAAGTTTTATCAGGATCACGTTGCAGTTCATTCATTCATTGGTTCATTCAAGTATTTCCTGAGCACCAACATATGCAGAATAATGAACAGTATTCAGTTCCTCATTCCATGCTCTTTTCAGACACATGTGCTGAGTTTTCTACAAACTTGACCTTATATCTACATTTCACACTTGGTAGACATGTCTTACTTTCCTTCCTTTTATTTGAGATTCACTGTTAACCCAGCCAACTTGGTGCCTCGTGAGAAAGTACCACTTAAAGCATTTGTTGTCCTTAAATTACTAGTAGAAAAGTTTACATGTCTCAGGAACTTGTTTCTGAAAAAAGTTATTCACAATATTGTTAACATTAAGACTTAGAAGAGTTTGTCAGAAATTTACTTCTTGTTGAATACCTATGTACTTCTCCTAATTTTCCAGCTATCATGAAACTAGGGGATGATGCACCAGATGCACCAGAATCATCCAGTTCTTTCTCTTGTCTTACCCAGGCACACATAGCAGCCCCAAAATGAAGTAAAAAGCCACTTATTAGAACAACTTTGGATTTTGGCTAACCACATATGGAGATATGATTTAAGAAAGTTGCAGAAATAACTCCCATTGTGTTTAGCCACTGAGAATTTATTTATTACTACAGCATAGTCTAGCCTTTCCTGACTAATATAAGAGCAGAGCTAAGAAGATTAATTTAACATGATTAGAAGTAATCAAATGAATTGTTTAATTAAGTGTTTTGGGCCTGATAACAGTTCTAATTCCCAGTGTAGCTGTTTTCTGTTCTCTTCTAGGGGAGGGAGAGAAAGAAGATGAATCATAAGCCCAAAGATTGCAACTTCTGTAATAAATGAGGTGAAGAACAATAGCCCCTTTGTAGCCCTAAAAATACATGAGAAAAAAAAAAGACTATAAGCAGGTCCATAAAAAACTATAAGCAGATCCATAAAAAGATCTAGATTTAGATGAACTTTGAACATTTGATTCACCTTTTATTATACAAGAATTCTAAATTTTCATTATGTTCCATATTTATTTAAGGATAAGGTATTTGCTAATTGCATCTCCAAAATCATATAAGGAGGAGAAATTAGTTAACAGTGTCAGGGACAAAATGAATAATAAACAAGTACTGCAGGCTAGTATCAGAACCGCAGCTTCCCTCATGAAATTTCGCCTATCATCTGATAAAGTGGGGGAAAAAAAACTTGTGTTCTTTTTGTGAAAGAGGAGTTAGTATTCTTTGAGTTTTGAAACCTAGCCAAGCAAGTTCCTGAAACAGGCAGAGAGATGACGGGTTGTTCATTGAGTGGATATGTTTTTGCTCTTGATGGAGTCCTGAGAGAAGTGAAGTCATCCAAGTCTTTCAACCTGAGTTACTGAAAATGTGCTCTTGAGTTCTTCTGTGTAAAAATACACACAATAGTTTAAAATTCTACTTTTCTATATAGTAGTTTTTTTATTGCTACCATAAAAAAATTACCACTAACTTAGTAGCTTACAAACAATACAAATTTAATATCTTTTGTTTCTGTAGGTCAGAAGTCTGCCATAGGACTCACTGGGCTAATATCAAGGTATCTGGGGGCCCCACTCATGGTAGGAGGTTCTAGAAGAGAATAGATTCTTTGCCTTAGAAATTACCTATATCCCTTGGCCCATGATCTCCTCCCTCCATCTTCAAAGCCAGCAATATGGCATCTTTGACCCTTCTGCAGACATGGCTTCCTGACAGCAGCTGCTTCTAAGGATTTATGTGATTAGATGTGGCACCAGAATACTCAGCCCATTCCAAGATCTTTAATAACATCTGCAAAATTCCTTTTGTCATGTAAGGTAATATATAAATAGCCTCTAGGGATTGGTCATGAACATCTGGGGTGAGGGAGAGATCATTTGGGCTGCCACAGCTTATAAAAAAGCAGGACAAACTGGAAGAAGCACTTCACTAAATGCTCAGAGATTTTTCTGTCAACATACTCTTTGTTGCAAGTCAAATGTAGTAAAATATTAAACTTTTCCTTACCTGGCTCTGCCCTGATAAAATATAGGTAATACCCTCCCTAGATGAAGATTGAAAATTGAGTAGCACAACTGCATGTGTGTTCCTACTTACTACGAAATCTGCAGTGATATTTATATGGGTCTCAGATCTATATTGTGGAAAAATATCTGTACATAAAATATTTAACTATGTGTCTATTTCCATGTTGTTTCCCAATTCTTTCTTCTATGTAATTAAGCTTCTAAATCATCCCATACAGCAGTTCCACTTGCCAAACTCAATTTCCCCATATTTTTTTTCTTTCAGGGTACTATTCTGCATTGGAGGAAAGGGTCAGAGATAAATTAGATAAATAATATCTAATTTAGCTAATAGCTTAATAAGTATGTGTATTGTGCCTTAATTATACAAATAAAAGGCCTCAGAGAGTAACCTGTATGGTAGGAATTTCAACAGAATGGCTGCTGCATGGATTTGACATGTCACTGATGGATTCTCTATATGAAAGCTTGGCTATAGCAGTGTTAGTAGTACAATGTTAAAGTTAGACCTAAATTTAAATCCATTCTCTTCCACTTATCAGTTTTATTTTGGACAAATTCCTTAACTTCTCTGAGTCTCCATTGCGTCATCTGTAATAATACCTAATTCACAGGGATGGTGAAAAGGTTAAGTGAGATAATGTATATAAAGTGGTTACAATCATACCTGGCATAAAAGTGCATTCAATAAATAATGACTATTGTGGATACTTTTTATTGCTCCTGCTTTATTATATCGACCAGATTCCCCAGTGGACTGATGCACTCAGGTCTCTCAATTCTTCTACATCCATTCACCAGAATCCATTGAAGATCTGTTTGTGCAAGGCACCATGGATATAGAAGGGAACAAAATAGACAAAGTACATTCCTTAGTGGGGCTTATTTTCCAGTAAGGGAAGATGGGCACAAACAAAAAAACACCAATAGGTACACACAGATAATATCATTTCAATTTGTGGTAAGTGATATGGAGAAAATAAACAGAATAATATAACCTTGTTATGATTTAGATATGTGGTATCCCCCAAAAGCTCATATGTGAGACAAAGCAAGATTCAAAGGCATAACCTAATCAATGGCTTAATACACTGATGTGAATTAATTGGGTGGTAGCAATAGGCAGGTTATGTGTGTCTACTACTGAGGAGGTAGGTCACTGCGGTATGCCTTTGGGGTTTACATTTTGAGCCTGGTGAGTGGAGCTCTCACTCTGCATCCTGATTGCCATGTCCTGAGCCGCTTTCCTCCTCCACATTCTTTCACTGTGATGTTCTCTTCACCTTTGGCCCAGAGCCATGGAATGGGGTGAGTCCATGTACTGACACCTTTGAAACCATGAGTGCCAAATAAATTTTTCCTCCTCTAAAGTGTTCTTTTCAGGTTTTTTGGTCACAGATGTGAAAATGACTAGAACAATCCTCAAGGTACTCACAAACTAGTCAGGCCTAGGTAATCAATGCAATCACCCAAAGACTGGGTGATACATATGAGATACAGATATGCTCAGGATGTTACTAATTCTTAGATGGGATGGAGAGGAGGTACAGGATGGTCAGGGAGTATCCAGCTGAGATGAAATTTTAGATACCAAACCAAAATAAATAGATAGATAGATAGATAGATAGATAGATAAGAGAGAGAAATCTGAACCAAGAAGAACAGCAAATGCAAAGAAACTAAGCCAGGACAAAGCATCGAGTGTTGAAGAAACAAGTCTTGTATGATTGATCCTGGTATGAAATGAAGAAAGTGGTATGAAATGTGCTGCAGGAGGAGGCAGGAGGCAGATAATTTAAGGTTTTGGGACATTGATTAAACACTGAAAATTATACTCTTAAAAATTAGGGAACAGTAAATCATGCCATACAAGGAAAATATTTTTGCATGCATTTGTACAAAATAATAGTTGGAGAGGGAATAGATTAGGGTACAGAGGATAAAGAAAAGATGTATTTCCAAGACTGGAGTTGGAGAGACTAGGAAGTTATTTTGGCACTCCTGAGTCAAAATTGTGGAAGTTAACATAGGGCAAGAGAAGTGGCTGACAGGTTTTTAATCTGATACATATTTGTCATAGAGTATGATTTGCTTTCATTCCATAAAGAAGGTAAGGTGAAACTTCTCTTCAAAAGAACTTTCAAGATTGTTCCCTAGGGCTGGGGATGTGGCTCAAGCGGTATCGTGCTCGCCTGGCATGCGTGGGGTGCTGGGTTCAATCCTCAGCACCACATAAAATAAAATAAAGATGTTGTGTCCACTGAAAACAGAAAAATAAATATTAAAATCCTCTCTCGTTCTCTCTCTCTCTCTCTCTCTCTCTCTCTCTCTCTCTCTCTTAAAAAAAAAAAAAAGATTGTTCCCTATGGTTTTGGCTCAAGTTTATGTAGACAGTGATGTTATTCACTCCATTAGATACGAAATAACATGAGAGGAATTGGATTGGATGGTGGTTGGAAAATAGGAATGCAAAATTTTGTACATATTTTTGAGATTTTTATGACACTAGAAAACAATACAGTCTTGGGTCATAGAAGTTTTCTAAGAGGAAATGACAATCAACTTTCCCCAAGTTTATGTGCCTTCCTCTGTGCACTTGTTTTATCCCAGGTGTACCTCGGTCACATTTGCATCACCTTGTCCTGTGATAACCCAGGCCCCACAGGTCCTTGTGGGCATCTAGACATTGCTCAATGCCTCACCTAGAGTAGTAGCCAAAAATATGCTATTCAAACAAATGTACGTATTCATGCCTTGTACTCTAGTTTATCATTTCTATACCTGAGGATTCAATTTGCTATTAGAATAGTATCTTCTTTCAAGATAACTAGGATCTTCATCAATGTCCCAAACATTATTGGTCATTTACTTCATTACTAATTAATGTTACTGGTAATTTTTAAAGAAATCAAAAATTCTAGTCTGATAATGGAAATAAAAACTATTTCCCTGTGCTCCAGGAAGGAGATGATTGGGTAGAGTGGAATGCAAGGAGGAAGTTTCTACTTGATTTATGCAACTGGACAAGATGCTGTGCTTTTCTAGCCTGGGAAATGTAGTCCTTATGGTGGAGAGGTAGTAATGACCTGTAAAGTGAGTAATCTTAGAATTTCTGTAACATTCCCCTGAATAATTATTAGAGAAGAGGTTACTCAAAATAAGGAATTCATGTCCCCCTGAATAATCATCAGGGAAGAAATGACTCAAAGTAAGGAATTTATGTTCAAATCGGGGTGGAAAACTCTGACTACCTGCATTGCAGTCCCTTTTATGGGGATTCACAACATCTATTAAAGACTCTGAAAGTCTCAAGAACTCCTGTTTAACTCTGATTGCTACAGAATTGACCAGATTTATTTCACCTCACAATAATTTTTATATTTAAAATGCCTTAGACCTAGTGTTTTGGGAACATGCATAGCTGTCACAATAGTGTCAGTGATTGATGAAAAGGCAGTCACAGAACAGGAATACATACACTCTTGTAAATAAAGGATATAATAGATAATTTCATAGAACACAGATGCAGCAATGCTACCTTCACTGTCATACAAAAAAGCCAGGCAGCAATAATTCTGCATGATTGGAATGAGTGTTCCATTAAGCTCCTGACAGCTCCTCAACATATCTGCACACTGTCTCCACACCTGCTTACCAGGTGAAGTACACTGCAGATTAATCCTGAAGGTTCAGGACCCAGGGTACATCTCTTCCACCATGCCTGAGGCCTGTTCTTGCAACCCAGTCACTGTCCTTGGATCTATATCTCACAGTATTAATTCAGGAGCTTCATCTTTCTTTGTCACTGTAAGACATTTCTTACTCAGCCAGAGTAGAATAAATGTCCCTCACTACCACTTCAATTAAACTTGACTCAATGAGAAGACAGTGTTTTTCTAATCAAACAAACAAACAAAAAAAGAAAATCAAACCAGTTCACTTTTCTTTAAATCAAATGACTTAACTACTCCTTTCATCTATGAGAAACTGGACTCACATTAAACTGATTCCTATTGATGTATATATAAGAACTTCTGTAGCAGTCTCTATAATTTCACTCTTCTTGAGCATTGCACTGGACTTATGACCAAACTTGATTGCCTGAAATCAACTCTACCATTGTTTTTCTTAGTTTCTGGTGTTAGGAAACCAGCAGCAGTCACTTTTCATTTTATCATTTGTAACACTGCCACACAGCTCTTTCCCTGTCCCTCAAAATATGCTTGCTTCCTGCTAATAAGTGATCACAGATGATCTAGGCCTTTCTGCGTTTTAAGACAGATTGAGATTCTTCCTCTCTTTCTGTTTTTTTTTTTTTTTTTTTTTTTTTGAGTGGAGAATGATATTCTAGATCAAAATATTCAGCTAGGCATGAACAAATATATATGAAAAGGACAAGTGGGACAGGACCAGAAGGGCTATCAGCACATTCATAACAAAGTGCATAAGTAACCATATTCCCCAAATGGCCTGTGTCATGATGCTCTTGATTAATATTATCTGTGGTTTTTTTTCCAGTTTTTAGATATACAGATAGAAACAAAGTGTATATGGCATACATGTAAGGCAAGGCATGGGATATAATTCCTTTTTTTAAAAAAAAATTCAGTACAGGACATTGAACATGTGCAAGCACTCTACTCCTAAGCTATTAACCCCTTTAAATTTTTATTTTGAGACAAGGTTTTGCTAGGTTTCCAAAACTGGCCTTCACTTTGTGTTTCTCCTACCTCAGACTTCTGAGTCAATGAAATTACAGGCATGTGACATCTTGCCTGGTGAGGACATGTTCATTTTAAACAATAGAGTCTTCTTATACATTCTGATCTTCTCATATGCCCTTCCCTAATTTCAGCAAACCTCTCTCCAGGATCTGAAGTAGTCAGTATCATGAAGTTTATCATACCTTATTTTTAAAAAATATTTATTTTTAGTTATAGGTGGACACATATCTTTATTTTATTTTTATGTGGTGCTGAGGATCGAACCCAGTGCCTCACACATGGTAGGTGAGCGTTCTACCTCTGAGCACAACCCCAGCCGAATCATCCTTATTTAAAACAACAACAAAAAAAAAACAGTTTTACTACATATCTTTAGCAATATATCCTAAATAATACATTGTTTAGCTTTATCTGTTTATAAACTTTATAGAATATATATGTAATATATTTTCTGCTGCCTGATATTTGCTCAGTATTCTTAAGATTTATTCACATCATCACATACAGCTCAATGTCATTTATTTTAACTGAAATATAGATTTGCTATTGTCTGATGGATAGAAATTTGAGTACTTAACCAATGTTTTACTATTACAAATGTTGCTGTTGGGAGCACTGTTGTACTTATCTCTGTGGGTATGTATCAAATAGTTCCTTTGGGGTATATATCTTAAAATGGAATCTCTTCAATGAAAATAAATACCCATTTTTAACTTTTTTGGGGGGATATAATCAAATGCTTTAGAGTATATTTTTATATTTTACATTCACTAGAAAGTATAAAGTATCTGATGGCTTCCTATGTATTGCAATGCTTGTCCTTCATTACCATTTTTACCAACTTAGATAAATGTGAAATGGTACCTTTCCTGAAAAATATACATCTGTATGTATTTTCCTGAAAAATGTTAAGCATTTTTTAATGCTTATTAACCACACAGATTTCCCCTTTTAAAAAGTCTTGGTATCTCACAAGCCAAGTGTTCCAGTCTTGTTTTTAATTCTTCAGGAATGACGTTGCTCTTCTATGTAACATTTTAGACTCAGCAAGTCAATTTATACTGCAATAACTTGTTGGGATTTTCAATGGAATTATACTGGATCAATAGTTCAACTTGAGAAAATCAGGAACATTTCATAATATTATGTCTTTTATACATAAACACATATTTGTATTTCTCAGATCTTCTTTAATAACTTTCAATAAAATAAAAAATTTTAAATTTTCTGCATAAGTGCCTTGAATGCTTTTACTGGATTATTTCTAAGTGCTTAACATGTTACTCTGTTATTTATTCTGTTTAATTAAAAATGATACTGTTCTACTCTACTGGACTTCCTTCTATTTATTTTTGTTTGTTTTTTAATTGATATTTTATAGATAGACAGATGTAGAATTTAAAACTCCACAACATGTACAACTGCAAGAATGGGATCCTAATTACTGCATGTATGTAAAATGTGTCAAAATACATTCTACTATCATATATGTCTAAAAGGATCAGATAAAATTATTAAAAAATGTAGAATTCACTGTGGCAAAATCACACATGTGCATAGGGAAAGAAGACGTATTGGAGACTGAAATGGAGCAAATTTTATTCTATGAATGTATTATTACATCAAAATGAATTCCACTATCATATGTAATTATATTGCACTAATGAAAATATTTTAAAAATATATTGGTTTTTGAAATTCATATATGAATTGGTCTTTGAAATTTTAGCCAGAAACATTGTTAAATCACCTTAATAGTTCTAATTTGTTAACTACACATTAGACTGTTTTATATGACAATAGTGTTGGCTAGGAAAAATTACAGTTTTATTTCTTACCTCCTAATGCTTTTTCTTCATTTCTTTTCATGCCTTACTTTATTAACCAAGACAATCAATTCAATGTTGAATGAAAAGAATGATAGAATTCTTTATTGTTTCAAATCTAAAATGAAATACTTTAAACAAGTCTTTATTAATTTCATGTCTTTAGATTTATTTATGAGGCATAATTTATGTGGTCACAGAAATTCCTTTATTCATGAAAAGAAAATTAAAAGAAAAAATATGTTAAAATGGCGCTTAAACATATAAAAAGATGTTCAATTTCAGTCATTATTATATAAATGAAAATTAAAGCATATCTTATCTAATGTACTTTTGGAATATTAAAACATATGACAACATAATCAGAGGAGAGACTACTAGGAAGTAAGAATTGCATATGTTGTTGGTTAGAATACAAATTCATACAGTCCATTTTGGGGATAATTTTGAAATACTAAAAATTCTATCTTTCTATCCACACTTATATTTTGATCCTATTATTCTACTTCTTGGAATTAACTCTTAAGAATACACCCCCAACAACACAAAAATATATACATAATAGTGTTTGAAGTTGCAAATTAATAACAAATTAAATACCATACATATGAGAATGGGTAACTAAATTATTGTATAGCCACAGAGTAGAATTCTGTAATTTACACAAAAAGAGATGATTTCTATAAATGAATGTGGAATTGTTTTGTGGAAATATTATTAAATAAAAAAGTAAAGTAGAAAAGACTAGGTCTTGTATGCTACTTTTTAGATTAAAAACAAAGGGAAATAAGAAATTTTAATGTATCTGCTCATTCATGAAAAAAAAATCACAGCAAAAATAAACAAGAAATTAGTGAAATCAGTTACTGTGCAAGGTGGGTAATGGCTCCCCAAGTGTGTTTACACCCTAAATCTCCAGAACTTATGAATGTTACCTATTTGGAAAAAGGGCTTTTGCATATGTAATTAAGAATCTTGAGGTGGAAAGAGGATCCTGAATTATCTGGGTGGGCCCTGAATTCAATCACAAAAGTTCCTATAAAAAAGAAGTAGAGGGACATTTCACATAGACACAGAGGATAGGTGGTGTGAAAACAAGCCTGATTCTAGGGCTGGATACTGAATACGTGATTATCTTTGAATATCTTTTCATTCCAGAGAACAAGAAAATGGGACATTAAAAAGAAAACAAAAACATAGGAGCCAATTGGAAGTGGATCATAATGACCAAAGCTTGGACAATTTGAGCAATTAAAAAAAGAAAAAAAAAGAGTGGATTATAACTGATAGAGTAAAATAAATACTCACAAGTCCATACTGATATAAATATCAGTTTGGAGCAATGTGGTTACAAGTCAAAGAAATCCAGGAGTGCAAGGAGCTGTCAGCAGCTGAAGGAAGCAAGGAATTGGTTCCCATACAGGGGCCCTGGAGGAGACAGACCTGCTGACACCTTGACTTCAGACCTCTGCCCTCCAGAGCTGTGAGAGAATAAGTTCCTGTTGTTTTAAGTCATGAAGGTTATAGTAATTTCTTATGGCACTCCCAGGAAACTAATAACAGTTACCTTGAGGAGTGGGTTGGAATGGGATGGAAAGGATGGGAGGACAGAAACAGAGTAGAAGGGATGAGGAGAAGTGGCATTTCTGTGAGCATATCTTTTTCTATACCTCTGACTTTCTGAAACATGTTCTGTTTCACAGGCTCAAATATATATAAAAATCAAACAGGATGCAGGAGGAAGACTAAATGGAACACGCACCGTTAAAAATGAACTTAACTGCATTTCAAATGAATAGCATAGTCACTCTGAAGGGATGGGAGGAGAAGAGCTAAACTAAATCACTTTGGAAAGGAGTGCTTAACAACATATTGAAGGCTGAAGACAGAAATAACTATACATGACTATTGTGCTCTACTTAATAAGTTTGTTTTCACAAGGATGTGATTTGGCAACTCTGACACTGATTATGGGTATAGGAGGATTGGGTAATAAGTAAATACATGTGAACAAAGATATTTCTCATTGTCAGAGAAAATAATTTACAAATAAGGAAAGATGAGGTGGGATTAGAACCAATGGTGTCAGTATAATCTCAAGCTATTTAATATACATTTAAATACACATTTATAAATTGATATGTACATGTCCATTAATACATGACTGTTACTATTAATATGTTAGTTTTATATTTTTAGCTCAGTTTGATGATGGAGGCCTAAAAGCCATAATAACACTCCTGTGGCTGTGTGTGCATCTAGTACCCAGATATTCATTTTTAAGTATCATTATCCTATAAAAAGTAATAGAGTTATTTGGAGAAATGACTGATTCCAGGGCTGGATACTGAAAGTACATGATTATCTTTGAACATCTTTCAGTCCAGAGAACAAGAAAACGGAACATTTAAAAAAAATAGGAGCTAATTGGAAGTGGATCCCAATGACCAAAGCTTGGACAATTTGAGCAATTAAAAAAAGAAAAATACCCAAGTGGATTACAACTCATAGAGTAAAATAAATACAAGTCCATACTGATATAAATAAGTTGATGAGAAAAGGAAGCTCTTCCTCACAGAAGAATTTTTTTTCTTTTTTTTAATTGGTTGTTCAAAACATTACAAAGCTCATGACATATCATCTTTCATACATTTGATTCAAGTGGGTTATGAACTCCCATTTTTACCCCAAATACAAATTGCAAAATCACATGGGTTACACATCCACATTTTTACATAATGCCATATTAGTGACTGTTGTATCTCACAGAAGAATTTTAATGATCAAATATGGGAAGAATCTTGGAAGTAGATCATCATTTTAGCAAATACAACAATAATAATTTTGGATATTTGGTATATACAGAATCTCTAAGGTATCAAATATTAGTCAATTCTTGCTAGAGTATGCTGTGTAGAAGGAATCTTGAAGTTCTCATGTCTTATTTAACACACATGTATTTCTAGCTGGGAATGTGGCACAGTGAAAGAGCATTTGACAAGCATATGGGAGACCCTTGAGGTCCTGGATTCTATCACTGGCACCCCCACCCTACAAAAACATATATGCATTTCTTGTTCACATTGTTTTCCCTCATGCATGCAATTTTGTTACTTTCTAGCTGTATGTTGGGACTACAACTTCAACATGTGTCTTCTAATTTTGACACTTGGAAGTAGCTCTATCCTGATATGTCTTTCTCACCGTAGAGGACACAGGATCAAGAAAGACCCTACCTAACCATCTAATTGCATTGCAGCTTCTAATTGGATGTGGCATATGTTACACAAGCATTCCATTAGGCAAGGAGTCACATGGCCAAGTCCAACATCAGTGGAGTCAGAAAACATACTGCTTGCCAGGCATGGTGGCTTACACCTGGGAGGCTGAGGCAGAAGGACTGCAAGTTAGAGAGACCCTAAGCAACTTAACAAAACATGTCTCAAAATGAAAAATAATAAAAAGGGGGAGAGGAGCTGGGGATGTGCCTCAGTGGTTAAGCACCCCTGGGTTCAAACCCTGGTACCAACAAACACACACAAAAATTGAAATCATGCTGCTTCCATGAAGGATAAGGTTGAGAGGAGAGAGAGCTGTGAAACAAAACAATAAACAATCTATATTAAATCCTAATCTTTAGGCAAATTCAGAGCACACAAAACCAAAATTCCTCCAACTCATTTTATGAAGATATGACAAATTAGAACTGAAAAACAAGCAGGAATAGTAAAAGAAAGAAATATGACAGCCAAACTATAAATACAGACACAAAAATTCCAAACAAGATATCACAACAGACCAATCCAGGAATACTTGAAAAGATAATATGTAATGACAAAGTTGTTTTATCCTGTGATACAAATTCTGATTAAGACTAGAAAGAGTGAATAAAGAAGTTTACAATATTAATTGATGAAAGATCTTATAGAACTTGCTGATAAAATGGTTCTGGTGATTGCTTTATAGGAAAGATTTTAAGTGTTAGGGTCTGTAAACAAGTCAAGATGGCGCCTGGCATTTTGCCAAGGGGAGTGGTTTGTGAAGTAATGCCAGTGAGCCATTAAGTGTGGAGATTCCTTATTGGTTGACTGCTGTATCTAGTTTATGTTAATTAAGATAAACTGTGTGTAATGTATATATACTCCTCCTGTCCTACAATAAACGGCTCCCACTCCTGCTGTATCAATCTACACAAGTTGCTCGTCACCCCCCGGTTATTTTGCTGCAGCCAGACTGCAGCATTTAAGTACTTAATAAATTTCCCTAATTGTTATAAATCATTCAAATTTTCTATATTTTCATAAGTCAAGTTGATAAATAACAGAATTCTTAGCATTTCATCTACATTTTAAACTTTATTATATAAATTTTTCACACTGTCTTCTTTTTATATTTTTAATGCTAGCAGAACTTAAGCCTGATTTTTTATTCCTTCATATCATAGGTTTGAGCCTTCTATTTTTTAATCTTCATTTTCCTTCCTTTTTGGGGCAGGATTGGAGGGCTAAGTCTACCTTGAGATTTGCAGATATTATTACTTTTTTGAAAAGTCATTCTTTGGCTTTTTTGATTTTATGAGGTAGGATTTGGATTTTATGACAGTAACAGGAAAAGTCCAAGTAACAGTGGCTTAGTAAATGCAGAGTTTTCTCTCAATGTCACATAAAAGTTCAGAGAGGGATTCTTGGGTCAGCATGGTGGCTTTTTCATTAAGACCTTAAGGAATCAGACTCTTTCCAGTACATCATTTTATCTTTGTCCTCATGGTCCAAAAGAGAGGAAGAAGAAAGAAAGATGCAGAGAGCATCCAGGAGCCCTTTTTAAAAGAAAGATTCTCAAAAGCTGTTCACAGAAACATGTTCATGAAACATGCTCACTTGTTTGTCATTAGCCAGAAACTATTCCTGTAACTGCACATCAGCTGCCTTGCACTTATTATAGTGGCCCACCATATGCCCACCTAAATATCAGGTGTTCTATTAGTATAGACAAAAAAGAGAATAGATATCAGAAGACAACTAATATGCCTTGAAACATTAATATACCTTAATATAAATGAATTTCCAATTCCGTTCTTATTTCCAATTCCGTTCTTATTGTCATTATCTTTCCTTCTACAAAAAAGCAATGCTATTCTTTTTCTCACTTGTTAAGTTGTAAAAGTACCTAATTAATATTCAGAATAGGGGGAGATGGGTACAAGATTCTATTTGTATCTTGTATTTAAAGAACATGTGACTTCCAATTTAAGTTCTCTCAATTAGATGTGAAAACAAACAAACAAACAAATAAATGTTAGTTCTCCAACACCCAAATTCATCCTTTTCCCTTCTAGGTATTATAGTATGATAATGTCTTATATGCAGGAAAAAAGACTGGCCATCTTTGTAACTTCAAGAATTTTTATTTTCATCTTCTAAATTTTCTTCGATAAGAATTTGTTGCATTTTAATCAAGAAAAATATTTAACCAAAGACAATGAAAATCAGAGACAATGAAAATCTTCTATAAAATATTAATGATGAGGGGCTGGGGTTATGGCTCAGTGGTAGAGCATTTGCCTCACATGCATGAGGCACTGGGTTTGATCCTCAGCACCACATAAAAATGAATAAAATAAAGATATTGTGTCCACCTACAACTAAAAAGAAATCTTAAAAATATTAAAAATGACTAACTTCTATCCAATAACAAAAGAATAAAGAATAAGCTAGCCAACCAAATAAACTTGAGAACTGTATAAGAAAAAAAAATTAATTAATCGATAAGTATTAGAAAATTGTCATGAAATAACATTTAAATAAAAATGTATTTAATTCAAAATTCAAAATGTCTTGATATATTAACTAGTAAATAAAATAAAAGCAATACTAGCACAGCTGATTATAAAAGACAACAAAATCATGAGGAATTGTGTAATGTGTCCTTGTTACTTCCTGATTACCTTGAATTATGCCCAATATATCCCATGGCAAGAGACCAGCTGCAGGGTCATACTGCATTTATTGTTAAGTCCGCAGTCACAGCCAAATCAATATTTCTCAGTCACGTGGCTAACAGAAATGCTGATTAACAGCCAGCCACCTATGTGAATCTCCTTATTAGTGTATTTACTCAGACAGAAAATTAGCAAATCCCATTTACTTTAGTCATTACTCTACACTCATCCAGCACCTAATCAATGACCATCTCCTTCTCTTCCTATACGAGGTACAGCATCTCTTAAGTCAGAATTCCATTTCCTAAAGCACTCTGCCTCCTTTGTCATTATTGACCAATTTAAACACTTGGCATCATAATATGCAGAACACTCTGGGAACTGCACACAGAAAGTGCTGAGAATTTATGAACAGATGATGTGTTTTCTGGGGAATATAAATCAAACACCAAATAATTGTTGGAAGAATAAAGAAAGGCAAACCTGGAAATCATAAAATATTTTTATATCTTGGAAAAATTGGAAGAACATTATTAAAAGTATTTTGTGAAAGGAGATATTGTGAAGAAGATATCCTGATTTTATGTAAGACACAGCTTATTAAGAGAAAAACTTCTCAGGAGCTTGGACTATGAGGCACTGGGTTTGATCCTCAGCTTTATGCTGCTTTATGCCTTGCCTTCTAAATTTTTATACAGACATACAAACTAGAAAAAAATTATTACCTTCTTGCCAACCTCTTTGCCTCATGACTTCTGCCTAGTGCTGTGCTCTCTCTGTTTTCAGCATCGGCTTCTGCTTCTAATGTCCTCAACTTTTCTCTGTATCTCTTGTTTAAACTTCCTGGGATAATGCAAGGTTCTCTGGGCCTCAGAGCTCCTTGTCCAACCTATTGCTGTACATTCTTTGCATCAGTTTCCACATCCAATTCCACCCTCTGTGGTAAAGGTAGAGGTCATGCAGTAGCAGTCAAGCAACTTATGGTTAAGGGACTCCTCAGGAATGCTTCCCTCATCAGGAAATGAGCATTTTTCCCTGGAAGGATATTATGTATGAACCTGGCAGCCATTTTGAGGTTGGTTTTGCCTACAATAAGTGTGTGACAAAATAATTGAACAATATTCCATAAAGAACAAATCATTATGTGAGACAAGGTAAATTGAAATGTCACTATCCCTATAAAGACATCTTTGTGGATAGACATAATTCATTTGAAATAAAGAAATACCTATTATTCTGGCTTATAGAACATGGGGCCTATGTGCTGAAAAGGGAGATTACTAGTAAATTTTGTTATAGGGTAATATGTGCTTTATTTCTCTCTCCCCACACAGATGATTGATTGATAAATAGATGGATGATAGATGGTAGATAGATTTTTTGTTCACTCTCAGAATTTATTAGTAAGTTTGATGACATGAAATGGTTGTTCCTGATATTCATGTTTTTTTTTTTTTTTTCCCTTCTGCCGTTTTGGATTAGTTTATAGAAGAGAGAGAGCTACTACAGGTTAAATAAGTCAAACTTTTCTTTCAATTGTCCTCTAGACCCAGAAATGGCAAATATATTTCACATGTTAGACAATAACTGATTAGTAATGATTGTCCAATGTTAGAGACTGTAAACAAGTCAGGATGGCGCCTGGTATTTTGCCAGGGGGAGTGGTTTGTGAAGTAACGCCAGCGAGCCATTGATTCCTTATTGGTTGACTGCTGTATCTATTTTACGTTAATTAAGATAAGCTGTGTGGAATGTATAAATACCTCTGTTGTCCTACAATAAACAGCTTCCACTCCTGCTGTATCAACGTACACAAGTTGTTCGTCACCCCCGGGTTATTTTGCTGCAGCCGGACTGTGGCAGTCCAAAGTTCTGAATGAAGAATTCTGAGGCCTTATCCAGGCTTGGTAAAGGAAAGGACAATAACTATTCAGCACTCTGTGCTGCAGGAACAGGGCAGTGGCTGCATGTGTTTGACTCAACACCCCTGAGTTAGGTACTTTGGAAGGCAGAGCAGTAAACTAGTCAGAGAACATAGGATTTGGAGCCAGATTTTGTCTGAATCTTGGCTGTGTGACTTTTTAAAATTTATTACATTTAATATATATTTTCTTTATTTCTTTCCTCTGTTCTTCCCTCCTTCACCCCCCCCCCCCTTTCTCTCTCTCTCTTTCTCTTTTTTCACAGTTCAGGGGCATCCTACCACTGAGCTACATCATTTAATACAGGGTCTTGCTAAATTTTCAGGGCGGGTCTTCAGCTTGGGATCCTCCCACAGCCTCTAGAGTAGCTGTGATTACAGGAGTGTGCCACCAAGGCCTACTGTAATATATTAAATATAATTTTAAGACTTAATTATTTTTAATATTTAATGAATAGCAACCATGTATCAGTCAATATTTTAGACAATTGTGATAAAATTCTGAGTAAATACTAACATGAACCCTGCCTTATAGATGAGAAAAACATTAATCACTTTTCATAAGAATAAGTATACATTACAATTTTAGGATAACCATTAGGAAGGAGAGGCACCAGATGGCATGGGTTTATATTGACATGATATAGTTATAAACAATAAAACCTTGGGCAAGTTACCTAACTTCCCTGGCCCTCAGTAAAATGGGAGCTAATAATATGTCATAGGGATTGGTAAAACTCAACTGACAATATATACATGTATAATATGTAAAGACAGAAAAAATTATGTTATTATATCAACAAACATAATTTATAGAATGTACATAGTCCATTAAAATATCTTATTCAGCAATCACATATGAAGTGGTTCATTAGTTGCTATGGATATATGCAGACATTTAATTTTTTCTGTTGCCCATTTATATTCTCTTGTATTCCTCACAATCTATGTTAGCAGTGTTAAGTAGATAGAGTTGATATAGCTCAGAAGACACAACACATTCAACAAGGACAATTAGTTATTATCAGCACTAATAATCCCAAAGAATAACTGAGTAGAAAGAATTAGCAAGAAAGTGTTGCAATATTATGACCTAGTCAAAGGTATCAGGAAAGATGCTTGACACACTCAGTCCATTTCTCTTGGAAGATAAAGGCTTTGTTCAACCCTGTAATTATAATGGCATGATTGAACCATACCAGTAGGGAAAAGAGTGAACCAAGACAGGACATCTGATGATCAGAACTTGTCCATAGAGCACAATGGCAATTACTGCCAGCAAAGTTAAAGCCAGGTAAGTGGAGGCTCCTCAAATCCCTGCAGAGCCTCAACATGTGAGCACAGACTTCAGAGACAGACCAGAGGTTCAGATCCCAACTTTGCTAGGTAGTTATATAACCTAGGCATAGTTATTCATCTCTGCCTGTATCAGTTTTCTCTTAGTAAATTGGGAAAGCTGGGAAACATAATAGTATTTGCCTTATAGAGTTAAATGAAATAATATAAGAACTTCCAAGAACAGTGCTTGGAACATAGAAAATGCTGTCAGTGCAAACATTAACTATTGTTATTAATGATACAATTATTATTAATAATAATAATACATAGCACTAACAGCATAGCATTATAGACTCTGTTGTGCCATAATGGGAATAAAGGGGTTTTTCAGGGAGAAATCTAATCTGATTCTACCTGTGAATTCTAGAAAGTTATTAAAATTAAAAAGTTTTCAGCCACAAGTAACAGCATAACTGAGTAATCATGGCTTGATGAAGGCATTTAACTATATATAAAATAAGACTACTAGCAAGAGGTGATAGACTTGGAGCTCAACAAAATATTAGACACCAGGCTCTTACTATGCTTGGTCCTCTACCATTCTTGGCTTATGGCCTTTTTTTTCATTATGATCACAATAACATAGCTATAGCCACAAGCATGATACCTGGCAAAGGACTGTGAGATTTTCTTTGCTGAGAGATAAGCAGTTTGCATTCCATAAAATATTAGAATTCTGTTAAAAGGGTCGAAGGGGGTGTGGGTTATTGGCAGGTAGCTAACAATGTCTAAGAGAATCTTCATGATTTAAAAATGTTCTGAGTTGTATGTTTGAAGGCAAATGAAATAGTTACCTGTAGCAGGTTGAAAGTATATGTAATATTTAGATACA
The DNA here is from genome assembly GCF_021218885.2 of Marmota monax. Taxonomy (NCBI): domain Eukaryota; kingdom Metazoa; phylum Chordata; class Mammalia; order Rodentia; family Sciuridae; genus Marmota; species Marmota monax. Next base: position 4,799,152 of record NW_026692434.1, on the reverse strand, counting down.
AAGATCATAAGGGATGTGGATGAAAAAAGAAGAGCTGTCAGTGCTTTGGGCAAGGTTTTCACAGTGAATTTTAAGTGTAATTGTGTGCATAAAACATAAATTTATTTTCAGAAATGCAAATTAAGCACCTGGGATAACTGAAAATAATATAACCGAGTTTCTTATATTATCACTCCCAGTCATATATATTATCTGAGTTATCAAAAATGTTTTGGAACTGATTTTTAAACTCAACTTTTCCCTAAATCTTCCTCTAAAAAACGGTTTGATTACCTCTTTTTACATCAAAACTCTGAAGAAGTTGACTCCACTCTGTCTCCACTGCAGCAATGTTGTCCCTGAACACTCTCCAGTTGGGCTCCATCACCATGGCTCTACCTAATTTCTTGTAAGAGATCATGTCACCTCTACACTGCCAAATGCAATGGTGACTGACACAAGTCATCCTGTTTGCCTTGAAACACTTCCTCACCTCCCTAACACTGGCTATTTCTGCTTGTCCTCCTTTACTGAATCCTCCTTAGTGTTACAACTTTGAATGTTGGAGAACCTTAGGATCCTGGAAGGTTCAGCCCTTTGGACATCTTCTATTCTTTAATACACATATCCTCTAGATGACAAATCCAGTCCTTTGCTTTAAATACCATCTTCATGCCAAACACTCCCCAGACTCAATCTGCACTTAAAATCTTTCACTAGAATCCTGTATGCCCAAAATGCATTTCAAATTCAGCATACCCCAAATTATATTCTGACCTCCCTGTTAGGACTTAGATATGAGGTGACTCCCGAAAGCTCTTGTGTGAGACAATGTAAGAGGGTCCAGAGGTGAAATAATTAGATTTGATTATAAGAGTTGTGACTGAGTCAATGGATTAATCCACTGATATGAATTAACAGAGTGGTAATTGTAAGCAGGTAGGGTGTGGCTGGAGGAAGTAGGTCATTGAGGATATGTCTTTAGGGTTTATGTTTTGACCCTTATGAGTGGAGCTGTCTGCTTCCTGGCTGTTCTGTCCTGAGTTGCTTTCCTCCTTCATACCCTTCTCCCATGATATAGAACCATGGACTCAGCCCTACCATGGATTGAGTCTCTAAAACCATAAGCCAAAATAAACTATTCCTTCTCTAAGTTGGTCTTGTCAGGCTTTTGTTTACAGCAACACTGAGCTGACTAAAATAATCCCCTTCACCACCACCACCCAAACTTCCTATTTACATGGGTACTGCCAAGTTCAGTATTTATTCACACAGTTGCTCAGGCCATGTTGAAATCATCCTTAATTCACTCCTCTCTATCCCACCACTGTGCTCCAAACCACCTCAATCTAGCACCTGTATTACTGGAACTATCTCCCTACTTCCACCTTTGCCCCTTACAGTCTGTTTTCCATATAAGAGGCCAAATAATCTTTCTAAGAGATGTCAGATCATATCACTCTCTGCTCTAAACATTCTGATAGTTTCTGATCTCCTTTCAGGTAACTCCTGGCCACTTCTTAGCCAGAGCCCTACTGGATGCAGCCCTCCAGGTATTCTCCCACCCCCTCGTCTCCTGCCTTGCCTACTGCATCCCAGTTACTCTAGTGCCCCGACTTTATGACTATTTCAAGCAGGTTCCTGTTACCTCTGGATGGAATGTTCTCCCAGATAACTATATAGCCATTTCTATTTCATGCTTCTTTTCCAATACCTCCCATCAAAGAGGTCTTACTTAACTGCCTAAAATATTGTTTCTTGCCCTATTCCTTTCTATCCTGCTTAACTCTTCTCCATAGCCCTTAAAAATAAATTGATATGTGTATTTTATTATTGTCTGTGTCCTTCCAATGAAATGTTTGCAACAGAAGATAAGGGACATATGCCTGTATTGTTCTCTGCTGTACCAAGGCAAGGAACAGTGCCTGCCTGCCTGTTAGTAAGTGTTTACTTCATTCATTATGGACTGAAGGTCAGGGAATCATTGAATGGCTATTTGCTGAGCTGGCACTTTATTTTTTCCCTAATTTAATATAAGCTTTATAATTTTTGAGATTATTTTCACTATTACTAAATTAATATTTTCAATATATTCCTTTTTTCAATTAGGTTATGGGAGAAAAGATTTGTTTTATCATATATATATATATATATATATATTATGTTGTAAATTTTCTTACTCTTTTATATTGTATTTTTACCAATTTTATGTTTTATAAATTAATGTCTTTTATAAACTGAACTGTTGACATGCTTTATTTATGTAAAACAGCATATTGAATTCACAGTTATTTGACTTAGGTCATCTTTGCAATTTAGGGCCATTTTCCTGTAGCCCAGTAATTTCATAATCTAATTGAAAATATTTCAAGATCAAATACTGTATTTTTTTCTGGATATATCAAATAACATACTGAAAACACAAGGTACTTCATATTTCTGTTAGGTTTGATACTATTGTATAATTTGCTTTATGTGAAATATTTTGATGAACTTGTTTTAGCACATTCTCCTTAAGATTGTGGCTCTTATACAAATATTAACAGTTTCAAAACATATATACAGGGATTGGGGATATAGCTCAATTGGTAAAGTGCTTGACTTGCATGCATAAAACCCTGGGTTCTAATCCCCCAGAACCACCATTTAAAAAAATGTATATGAACATTTTTTAAAAATATTTATTTTTTTAGTTTTCGGCAACATCTTTATTTTATTTGTATGTGGTGCTGAGGATCGAATCCAGAGCCGCGCGCATGACAGGTGAGCACGATACCACTTGAGCCACATTCCCAGCCCATGAACATTTTTTTTAACAGTAATGTCTAAATATATTCTTCATTAAGAGATCTCTTTAAAAAATAATGGAAAAATAATTGCAGACAAAGCTTTTGTTTTCTGGCTATTCATAGTTTCTCACACATACTAATAAAAGTCATCTAAATTAATAAAAGGAAGAACAATTTTAAACTAGATGTTTTTTATATCCTCCCCACCCCTATCACCTCCCTTTGAACTCCTATTTCTGGCTTGAGCCTGCTTTCCAATCAGAACCTTCTCTTCAATCATAACTGGATGAATTTCGATAATTCAGCAAAAATGTCTGCATTTCCATTTATGGAGCACCTTCTTCATGTGCTGGGCACCTTTCTCTCATTTTCACTTAGTCCCATTCCTCTCCTGTTTCTCCTTTCATCCAGCGGCTTCCACATCCATGCCATTGCCCTGGACTTCCTGATCATATTTCATACTGACTGTCTTCCTTCACCTCTCATTACTGCTTAGAAATAACATAATAATGATGTTTTCTTTTCTCAGACTCTGACCTTTGTTATTCTTTCCATTTTATTCTAAGGTGATTTCATCTAATCACACTTAAACTATCGTCTGCATAGTAAATGATCACAACAATTCAGATCCCGATAGCTGATTTCATCTCAGTGACTAATGAAATGACAAACATGAATTCACATCACTGAAAAAAATTAAGGAAATCATTTGTCTTCTAAAATCTTCTCCACTTTCACTTTTCTGGTTTGCATTACCCATTACTTTCTTCTATACTTCTCTAACTTACAAGTCTGATATACTTTCCCTTTGTCTTCAAAATTATCAGCTTATAAGAAGGAATTATGAACAACTGTTTATAAATAACAGGTTTCTTTCAAATTGGTTAATTTTTAATTATAAATTATACTGTTGAGTTCAAATTAAAATATAAAATTATTTCAAACACCATAACTGTAAATTAAACAACAAAATACAGGAGGGAAATATCAGACTTAAAGTACTACATGATCAAAGTAGATTAGATGAAATAAAAATTTTAAAATCTTATTGATTCTTTTTCCCCTTAGCTCTAAAATCTACACTTTCTTTTTATCTTGTTAACTGAAACATGTTTTCATACAAAATTTCATAATTACCTATTACCCACAGGGTTTAAAGCTTGCTCAATAATAGTGTTTAGAATTTGAAATCCATATTTACATCCTTAAAAGTTTTGAACTTCATAATAGCACTGAGAGGTAAACATCATCATTCCTGATATGTAGATGCATACATGGATAGTCAGAAAGGTTTTTGTTTACAGTCAAGTGACTCAGAAGGGGCAGCAGAACTCGGACACAGGTGTTTCACCCCCTGGACAATTGCTACCTTTGATTACCTCACAGATGTTTCTAGAGTAGAGCATTCATAAACATAAGGACAAAGACATTCTCTCAGTCATTCAGGGATTAAGTGTTCTAAAGTGACATTGGAAATAAACATGTGATGTATTTTGTTTCTTTCAATACGTGTGTGAGTATATATTTGCTTTGTGGGAAGGGATTTAAATTGACCTATTCTTAGGCTTATCTTCACACTTTTGGAGACAAATGTTGGGGAAGATTTAGTTATCCCAATGTGTTTTGTTTGTTTGTTTTGTTTCTTTTTAAAAATTTGTTATTTTTAGATGTACATGACAGTAGAATGTATTTTTACATATTATACATACATGGAGTATAACTTATTCTAATTAGGATCCCATTCTTGTGTTTGTGTATGATGTGGAATTTCACTGCTCATGCATTCATATATGAACATATGAAACGTATGAACATAGGATTCATTCTATTGTCTCTCCTATTCCCATCCCCTATCCCTTCCCTTCATTCCCCTTTGTCTAGTCCAATGAATTCTCTTCTTCCCTCCCAGTGTTTTGAGTATAATTCTTATTTCCCTTAGGTACCAGGTTAAACTTTATAAATCTAATATAGAATAGAAGCTGAAGTACCTTGGGTTTGTCATTTACCTTCCTGGAACCCAACTTACCCATCTCATAAAATGAGGAAGACAAACTTATTCATAATAATAATATAATGGTTATAAAAACTGTAATGAAAGAAGTACAAGCACAATGCTAAATTTTTATGTTAATTTTCACATTCAACATTCACAAAAACCCTTTGGAGAGGAGACTCTTAATACCTGTGTTTTAAACTAAGGAAACTGAACTTCTCAAGGTGACACAGCTGGTGAAGGACAAAGGGGGATTAAGGCCTTGGGTGATCTGTCCTATTACAAAGTCTGTAAGTGCCAGAAGGTGAGGTCCATAGCTGTTCCACCAGTTCCACGATATTTAATGTCCCTACAGCAATCATGTTTCATTATTCGTTTCTATTAAACAGACATGAAAATATTTGCTGTTTATTTCATTACTCATTGAAACATTCAGAACTTGTTTTCTTAATTATGAAATCAATATTTGTTGTTTAAGTTAAAGAACTAGGCAAGGGACCAATAAGTGGGAAGTCATTGGAAGTTCTTAAATTGATGTTGGATGTTGCTAAATTAAGAAATCTCATCATTCAAGAGACCTTTGTTAATAAAATTTCAATTAAAGCAAAATCATTAACTGCAACAAGAAAAAATATACTCCCAACAGCATTTTTCTCACAAGGAACGTTTATATTTCAATAGCACTTCAATTATAGATGTTTATAATACATGCAATTGGAAGTTCCAGCTTTCTTTCAACACATATTGAAAAAAATATATTTATCATTATTTTAAATTAAAGAATATTAATATATTAACATTTTAATCATAAAGATATCACAAGTCAATAAACCATATAAAACATTTTCAATATGTCTTTTTAATTGAAAGAAAATTTTGTTTACTTAAATATTTGGGATTTTTATTTTTCTTGCTGGTACTGACACAAGGATAGTAATAACTAAAGTTAATATCTCATTACTTCTTTTTTTCCTAAAAAACTAAAAATGAGATTCAGATGGCCACTAATTCTAGCTTTAACTCCGATGTCAATTATTATTCTAAATGTTATCTTTATTTTCATACTCTGTGATTTACTGGCTATTAAAATTCTGCTATTAAATAGGATAGAAAAATACATTCAAGGAAATTATTCTATCTGGATAGACTATTTAATTTTTTGCTTTAAAATTTGACTACGTTTGAGAGACAAGGGAGACAGTTAGAAAATAAAAAGAAATCTAAATTGATACAAATCAGAATTTGAGTTTAGGAGATTCTATTAGTATGCTACAGTATAAAAGAATCAGAAAATTCTAAGAGTTTCAGTTTATAATCAAGAAAATACAAAATAGTGAAAATATTGATCAAATCTACCAGTTAATAGAGTTTATATTTGTTTTTATACATAGCGATTTTTTAAGAACTTCTGTTATATAGATACTTAAGGATAATCTCCAATTATAAATAGAAAATAATGTATTTTACGAAATACGAATTGGTCTAAATATGTGTGTGTGTATATATATATATATTTATTATATATATGTTTATTTATTTCCTCATCACACCCTACATCCTTCCAAAATGCTTCTAGTACCAGCAGGTCAAGAAAGTAACATAGGGTTGGGGTTGTGGCTCAGCAGTAGAGTACTTGCTTAGCACATGTGAGGCCCTCAGTTAGATCCTCAGCACCACATAAAAATAACTAAACTAGAACTAAAAAATAAATATTTTTCTAAAAAGAAAATAACATAGTTGCTTATAACCAATGTTTCTCTTATCTAAGAGATTATTTCGTTTTTGTTGTTCATACAGAACAGTAGGGTATGTTTTGGCATATCTATACAAACATGGAGTACATCTTATTCTAATTAGGTCTCAGTCTTGTGGATGTACATGATGTGGAGATTCACTGTGGTGTATTCATATATGAACACAGGAAATTTATGTCAGAATCATTCCACTGTCTTTCCTATTCCTGTCCTCCTTTCCTTCTCGTCATTTCATTTTGTCTAATCTACTGAACTTCTATTCCCCCACCCTTTGTTGTGTGTTAGCATCTGCATTTCGGAGATGTTAACCTTTAGTTTTTAGAGGGTTTGCATAAAGATTTCTGAAAGGTATCTTTCCAAGTGTCTGGATTTTCAACAGCTTCCTGTTACAGCTAACAGAACATTAGGTTCTCAAGTTGTTGTTGAACCACTAAGTCCTGACTCTGCATCTGCATCTGATTTTCATCCTTTTGAAAAAGTTTTAGCCCACATACAAGTTTCAGAGATCTCTGGCTCTTTTTATATAAGGCTCAAACTAGGTATGAATCTAAGAAAGGTCTTTACCTTTGCTCCTGAGGGCTTCTGTAATTACTTTTTCCTCCTTGTCTGGATCCCAAAGTCCTTCAAATCGGAGTCAGGTCTTCAGAGTTTCTCTGACACACCTCTGAGCCTCAGGAACTGAACTGAAAGGATAGTTCTTAGGAAAAGATCCATGTGAAAACAAAATACTGAAAGGAAATATGTGCTTCCTCTCTCAAAAGGAAAGATGCCCAAGAAATTCAGAGGCTTGGGTCAGTGGCATTTCTAAGCAGCAGCCTCTGGTAGAAGCAGTGTGTGTCATAGAGCTGGCTGGACACCACCCATGGCAGCTGCCCTAGTTGAGAAATCCACTATTGAGGATGAGAGGGGGCAGATAACTGTGTGAGACGAGGGGTATGTTAATATGCTCCACTGTAGTACCATTTTTACTATTTATAACTATCTCAAAAGAGTGTGTTGTATGCCTTAAATATATACAATGAAATTTATTTTTTGAAAACAGGAAAAGTTTATAGTGGGAAACATGAAACTATGTGGATATGAACATGAAACTATGTGGATATATATACATATTTAGACCAATATTGATCTAAATATGTATATATATCCACATAGTCTGTCAGTCTATTACTCATGGGAAGCATGAATAACAGACTGACAGACTATCAAAGCCTGAGGCAGAAGAAGAGACAAAAGTCTCAGGGACAAGAACTCAGAACAGTTCATATATATAATATATATTAGTTGTAACTTTATCTTATTTATTTATTTATTTATTTTTATGTGGTGCTAAGTAAATAACTTCCTTTTTCTTTCAGTTGTAGACAGACACAATGACTTTATTTTATTTACTTTTTGTGGTGCTGAGGATCAAACCCAGTGCCTCAGACATGCAAGGTAAATGCTCTACCAACTGAGCTACAGCCCCAGCCCCTTCCTTCAGTTTTGCTGAAGGACTTTCTTCGTCTTCTTTTTCAACTTTTTGATATAACCTCAATTCTACTTTCTACAAATTTAAGTTTTAATAGAAAGTAAGTGTGGATTCCAAATGAAAAGGTGTTTCTACATATGGGAAAAATAAAGTGAATTTTGTCCTTGAAATATTGTGTTCTGTTTAGTATAATCAAAAACTGAATAAAACCTTCTTTTGAAAGGAAACCACAGTAACCATCTTTTTTTTCCTTCACAAAAGGAATTTCAGTCCATCAGTCTTGATTCATTAAAACAGATTGAAAATGTATCTACTTTGTCTCCATTGACCTTCATCTTTGAATGAGACTTTGTAAGCTCTTAGACTAAATTTCCCCTGGGATTTTGGTGTCAGTTGTAATTTCTAGGAATTAATAAAAAGAAAAAAGACAAATACTTTGAAAGAATCAGAAACAGAAAATTGAGAAAGCACTAATTCCTCTTCTTTCAGTATGCTATTGTATAATTGAATGAGCACTAAATGAGAACCAGAATTTAGGTAAAAGTCCTAGGTCTGCAACTTTCCAGCTGTTTGACTCCAGGCAAGACACTTCAGTTCTCTGAACCTCAAGCTTCCTTATCTGGGGAAGGAAGATAATGATGCTTGCCAAATCAAAAAGTAAATAACACACAAGTGGTTGATAAACATATAAAATGTTCAACTTAACTAATTGTCTATTGAATTTGCAATGATCTCTCCAACTTCTTTGCGGAATGAGATGTCTGATCATTCACACTTTGTTGGAAGCAAAATATCCATTTGTTCCAGAAACTGTGGAAATGCTCATGAAATTTGACTCTGCAAATCTTTTTCTAGAAATCTTATGGAAATCATTTGAGGATCAAAAATAGTTACATAAAATTATTTGTAACTAAAAAATTTTGAATCTTCCCAAATATTTGAGGAAAATAAAAAATAAAATAAAATCTACCATAAAGGACAAAGAATACAATTTACAGCAAGTATATTAATAAGTGCACCTGTGTGGCTTAGGAATTAGTTTTTACCCATCTCTTAGCCTCAACAGCTGCCAAATATGAAATGAGCTTACATTTCATTGTGAGCTCCAATTATCCAGTCCCTGCCATATATTGTCAAAAGCTCATTTCACTCAGAGCTGCTAACAGTCACTGTGTTCTTGGAGTTTCTGAGGTGAGGAGCTCACCATGCTCCAGGTGTGGCCCTCAGCTTCTTTCACAGCTCTCTCCACAGGAATTCTGCTCCTTGGCTTCAGATGGCCCTCTACCCAAGCAACCTGCCTCCTTTCCACCCCCAGCTCAATGATAAAACCAGGGGCATTTCTTAAGGTTTCTGGGAGCCTGGTGACAAGGAAAGTACAGCACAGAAGGCAGTTCATTACTGCAGCTACAAGAGGTGGACTGCTGAGTGCCCCAGCCCAGCCTTAAAGACCCCAGGCCCCCAGAAGGCTCACACATGCTGGAAAACACTCAACAGTTGCCATCAGGGCTCTCCATGCCTCAGAAATAAGATGTGACCCAACCAACACCTGCATGCTCACATCCCACAAGACAAGACACTGTTCTTTATGCCCTAGGCTGATTGGGAGACAACTCACTGCTGTTTTGAAAATCTTAGCCCCACAAATGAGGTCTTCCTGACTCCCAGCTAAGACAAGACCTGACAGCTCACTTCACAAAGCTTGGGTTAGTCAATCTTAACACCAAATAGCCAGTCTATGTGAAGCTGTGCAAGATCATTCCAGTATCTCACTTGGATTGGCAGAAGATTAGGTTAGACTTATCTCTCCTACCATAGTCTAAACCTTGATTTTTGATGAGAAGATTCTTAGACAAAGGACGAAAGGAGGAAAACCAGGCTAACTGGCTAGATCTGGCCTGCTGCCTTTTTATAAAATTTTATTGGGACATAACCATGCTCTACCTCATTTACATATTCTGTATGGCTGCTTTTGTGTAGCAATGTTAGTGCTGAATAGTTGCAGCAGAGACCACATGACTTAAAATTTTTACTATATAGTTCTTTGAAGAAAATGTTTGTCAACCCCTGACCCAAGGTGAGAAAATGTAGTTCAAGTTTAGGAGTTAGAAAGCTAGACCCCTGATGAATAAACCCAGGCAACTTAACTGAATTTGCACTGTAGAATCATAGAGCCAATTAAAGAGAATCAAGAAAGAGAGCCAGTTTTTAAAAAAAGATGAAGCAGGAGATTGAGCAGTTCTCACAGTAAATATGGAACTGACTGCATGGGGTCAGATGTGGGGCTGACAGAGCAGACCAAGCTTCACTGTGAAAGGTGATGACATCCTATTCTGCTACACAGGGTGAAAGTAGGACTGTTGTAGTGCAACTAAAACAAAGTTATTTGGAGGCTGGGGGCAATCTGGAGGGGGATCAAGTGTCCTAGATTCAGAATGTTTCTCTGACATGTGCATCTGGCTTCCACAATGGACCTAGTTCAGAGAAGCCAACAGAGGGGGTTTAATATTCCCCTGTCCATGAATTGGTATGGCCTCAGGGCAGAAGCTCCAAAGTCATATCTTACCAGGTGAACCACTAGACACAAACTGGGGGTGCACAAAGTATTCCTTTCTCTATTTTTCAGAAATGAATTTAATCTGTGCTTTGACACCTCCCTCTGCCTTCTTGATGATGTTGTCTCTGCATCCATTCAGAGAATCAAATTTGTGCATCAACGCAATATACTGTGAAGGGAATGCAAGGGGCCTGAACCTCCAACTGCTGTTTCACACAGTCACAGAGTCCTCTGTTACCTCTCTCTACAAGTTTCCTATCAAGAATAAAAGACTCATTCTGTTTCTCCACCACTTTGGAGAGCTAGCAACTTTATTCAGCTCTCTGGGGTGTTTCTTGGAACTTGCCATCTTTCCCAGAATTACTAAGAAATTAACCAAGAAAAAGAGGCCACAAGTTTCTCTTCTTGCAGACCCCACCAACCTGTGAGGGATTCCATCCCTATACACACTCCTGAGAAGGAGGGAACAAGGCCCTCTGTTCTCAGGCAGCCTCCTGCCATTGCAGAACCCATAGTTTTCTACCCAAGTGATTCCTTATGTCAATCAAAGAAATATTGTTCTATTTTATTTTTCTAAAAATTAGGAGTAGAAAGATCAGGATCAGCTAGTGCTTTTCTCTGAAGTCTTTTGTTGGCTACCCTTACTATCTTCTATTATTTGCAAGGCCTGAGCTCTGGAAACTTAAAAGCCAGAAATAGCTCCTCCTCTGCTGTTCTTTTGCTAATACATCATTTCCCTAAAGCAAAGAGTCTAGAATAACCTCTAAATTTGAATTAGAGAGAGAGGAACAAAGGGGAACAGGAAATGCCAGGGGAAAATCTGTTAAAATTTGGTTAATATTTCAAAAACATAATCCCACTGAAACCAATTACTCTAGTTTTTGTTCTCTAAGCAACAGAATATGGTATAGATTGTGTCTTTTACTACTTGCTTATCACACACATAAAACAACCTCTGCCCCACCTCCCCCCACAAATATGCATAGAGTTAGAATGCTAGTGGCTTGCAGGAAAATATTTGTAATACACATAAAAGATCAAAGTTAGTATCTATTTATCACTGAAATATATATATATATATATATATATATATATATATTATGAAATATATATATATACAGTCAATAAGGATAAAATCTTCTGAAGATATTAATAGGAACACAGCTCCTAAGGCCCCACCCTAGTATACTGACACAGAATTTCATAGGAGAAACTTGGAAATCTTTATTTTCAGTTAAGCACACTCAAGTGTTTCCAGAGCCTCCTACTAAAGTTTGGGTCTCATTGATATTATGGAATTTATACTTTCTCAGAGAGATTAGAGTCTGACTGAATCAGTATGATAAATGATCCTAGACAGGAAGCTAAACTTTACATTTTCTAAAGTAGGAATCAAAATACTGATAAAAAGCAAAAGTTTCCAGCACACAGACACAGTAATAAACTATATATCTGGAGATGGCATCCTACTGAGGAGACAAATCCTTCTCGACATTATCCTGCACCATTTTTTCCAGTGTATGCCCTGGGCCAGGTGTCCTCTAACCTAGTTATATTACATTTCCTGAACCTTTTATAAATAAAAATTTTTACTGCTACTATTCAATTTCACATATTTACGTGTCCACACATTCTCTTTGTCTAAGATTTCTTCTGTCTCACCTTATGAAGGAGAGATAATTAGCACTGGTTTTCAGGTCTTTGGGATTGCATGCATTGCCTTGATTAATTTATAAAATTCAACTGATAGCACGGAAACTATCCTAGTTGTCTAAATAAGCATATGCTTCATATGTGACTTAAATATGTGCTCAGTAGTCCTGTTATTAGTTAATATTTAGGTGCATGAAAAGCAAGTGACATAATGATGATATTCCACAAATAAATGTGGTCAAACATAACCCAAATATGTGTTATATGTTAAAATACATTCTACTTCCCTATATAAAAATACGAACAAATAAAAAAAGAAACTTTATAAAAGCTTGCTCTGTAGTGGCAATTGCATTTACATTTATTAACCAAACGTGAATAAGATATGCCATGAAGGAAAAGAAAATAAGAAACAGTTCTAGCATCACAAGAATATTCCATTTAGAATACTGCTGTCATCTCTTGGCAGAAATAGCCTGTTGGCTTCATTTTGAAGCAGATTGCTTTGATAGCCCCCCTATTTCAAAATTTGGGTGCCAAGCTCTGTAACTACTGTATTAATGCCAATATTTGTTAACTTACTAGAAAAAAATCACATTCTAGCATACCATTTCTGTGTTTTTAGAAAAGCTCCTGTCCCTCAATCGTAATTGGAAAGCCTTTCTCAAACTTTGTAGGAAAGTTCTAGTTTGAAATATAATAGAGAAAGCACGTATACTATTTGATATCTTTCCTAACCGGCTGTGCATTCAAATAATATTCATACTTTGTAATATTTGAATAACACTTTAAAAGATCACAGTCATCAGTTTACTTGTCAATAAACTCCTCAATAGTGAGCTGCTTGTGGAAGCCATTTCTGGCACAATGGCACCTAGCACTGAGCATGTTTCATAAATGTTAGCTGAGTAAATCAGTAATTCCAAAACCATGGGATAGGAAAAAAACAAACATGTTTGTATATACAGTGATAATTATATTATCACTTTGCTTAACCAGCTCCTTGGCTTTCCCTTCCATCAACTGGTATCTTCCTGAGGTTTTGTACAGAAATTTTCCCTGATACAAATACAGCCCTAGGTCCAGTCATCACTTGGCCAGCCTCCTTCAAACCAGACCCAGTGGACAGATCATCTTTTAAGTAATTAAAAATTCTGTCACATCATTATGTTTAAAATCTTTCATGAAGGAGCAATTAGTCCAAAGAAAGTTGGTGGTAAATAGAAAGTCTTTCATTCCATAAGTCTTCAAAAATTCTAAATATTAAAAAAGTGATTAACACCTGTTACTTATTTTTTTTTTTGTAATTCTGATACTCCTATTATCTCTTTCCCAAATTAATAGGACTCTTGAAGATCTCTTTTTTTTATAGATTATAGAACAGATAGTATCAAAAGAAGGTGTGAGATGTTTATCATTTAATTTATTCAATTCAACTGTGTTCTTGAATGCAGTATTTGGTGCAACTCAATGGGATCCAGTGCTCATAGACAGTCATATTGAGAATATGCATATATTATTATCCTTTGTGTTTTCTCTTTATTTAAAAATTTTCTTTTCAAAATTCCTTATCTTCTTGACCATTTGGGGGTCAATTGAAGATGCTCTCCAGACACCATTATTTTCTCTAATTCCATGCAGTAAAACTCTTGTCATCCTTCTACTCTTCTTTCCCTGACACTCCTTTGCAAATCCTCTCCTTTATCCTCCTGCCCCTCATCTGTGAGCAGCTCTCCAGCTCAGTCCTTAGACAATCTCCCTCATGGGAAATCCCAGCAAAAGAGTTTCACCCATAGAAGCTAGGTGTCCAGGAAAGTGAGCAGAGCTGAAATCCTGAGAGCAGCTTAGCCCTTTACCTATATCCAGATCTTTAACATATTTGTGTTCACCTAAAAAGATGCTCTTAACAAACTTGGAGAACATAACTGACACAAATGGAGATGTCTGTTACTGAGGATTATTAAAAAATAAAGCATTATAAATAGGAAAAATCAGAACTTGTATAATGGTAAGTTTTAATAGGGATATCCTTGCTGATTACAGAAGTGACCTCTTTATATAGGCCCAAAGTCTTGGAATCAAATGACTCCAGAAACTCTAGATGTCCCAAAACCAAAAGGGAATTAGAGGCATCCCCCAACCTACTAGGCAGAAGTAATGTGGAAAGTAAGTGATGTAAAGCCTAGCAGAATATCTTGCAAATAAAATATGTAAAGCTGTTAAACAACTTAAATTTGAAGACATTTAATAATGATAGCTTTCCAATAGCATTTTATGAACACTGCTGAAGGAAATTACCTTTTACTTTTGTCAAAACTGTCAAAGCAAACATTTCACCAGACTAAGTACAGTAGGCAAGGAAGTTTTCATTTAGTACTATTGGAGAGATACTAGTCAATAGGAGAGAGAACAGCATGCACTCTGAACTCAAATCTGCTGGAAAAGTGGGGCTAGAGAGTTTTTAAGAGATGGGCAGGTGCTGGTTAGGGATTAGGGGATGGCCATTTTAAGTCATCTGTTTGTCAATTGGCCTTACAAAAAGTAAAGTAAACTTTGTCCCATCTTCCATGACCAGAGATACCATTATCCTTGGTACAAAGTGTCCAAGGAAGTCAGGCTCACATCAACACTGAGAGGTGTATGGGGTCTGAGAGCTATTGGCTCGGGCTGTCTTCCTTGATCACATTCCAAAAGACACTCCTGGGTTGTAACACCGACAAGATTTATAGACACTTCAAAGGCGCAACGAAAGCATTGTGATTACAAGTTTCCTGCACTAAATGCTCCAAAATAAGAAAGATCAAGGCCTATTGAGAAGAAGATAGTCTAAAGTTTAGTAAAGCTGAGGGGAATATTATGTCATCAAATATTAGTCACATTATTTACACGATTTCTTTGATGCACACTATTCAGAGGGTAATTCGTGCACCATTTAAAAAAAGAATAGTGAGAGTAATGCCACCCGTACATCGATGCCTCCTCTCAATAAATCTCTAAGATCTCATTAAATGCCATTTGAAATTTATTGTCTTCAATTTAATTAAAAGAGAACATGCTAGTTTTTGCTGTTGTTGTTTTAATACTGTGGATTGAATCCAGGGGTGTTTACCAGTGAATTACATCCCAATCCTTTTTATTTTATATTTTGAGACAGGGTTTTGTCGAATTATTAAGGCTTCACTAAATTGCTGAGTCTGGCCTCAAACTTGCAATCTTCATGCCTCAGCCTCCTGAGTGGCTGGGATTATAAGCATGTTCTATCACACCCAGATGAACGTGTTAGTTTTTAAAAGAATTACATAATCTCCAACAATATGCAGAAACTTTACAATGGAATATTATGATTTTGATTCCTTGGGTAAGTGTTGATTACTGCTGAAAAAACTATTTAATTGAATTAAATAACTATATAACCAAATTGATTTTTATTTGGATAGGTCTTTATTCAATGGTTCCAAGTATTCCTAAAATACTTGTAATAATTTTCAATTTGGAGGGGGTAAAAATCCCATTTCCTTCTTCAGACTACTGTTAGATTTTGAAAAATATTTCAAATTTCTACTATAAGCAAAGGATAATACTTAGTTATTTAGTAGATTAAAAATGAATAAGGCAAATCTTTGCTATTAAAATCACACACTAACAAAATAAGTTACACAAGTCACCAGGTAGCTCTAATACAAGGCAAATTGAAATCAGTGCCATAAAAGAATTTTAATTGCTTTGGAGAGAGAGAGAGAGAGAGAAATCAATCCTACTAAGTCTTTTTCAGTTCATAATTATCTTGGTGAAGTATTAAAAGGTTGCAAGTAACAAGAAACCTCAATTTCTTTCAATAAAAAGGGTGAAATAGCAAACATAAATTTACTTCATGGAACTGAAGGCCAGATTATGAAAGAAAATGGATTCAAAAAGTAGACAATTAAAAACAAAATTACTCCCTAACTCTCTGGGGTGGCAAAGTCTCTTATTCCTGTATCTTTCCCCTTAATTTTTCTCTCTTTCTGCCAAACTACCTGTTTTCTTTAGCACACACACAGCCAAACACAAATTTCCCAGGACTTAATTTGCACCACTTCTCAGTTTAAGAACTAATAAGACCGACTCACATCTAAGATACCCAAATCCAAATACCCGAAGAGAGACTCAGAGTGAACTTTCCTAGGCCAAGGGTCTACCTCAGCCCAAACTATAAGGATTAAGATTATTGAGGTATGAGGTGAAAAGAGTTTCCACACAAGAGAAATATATATTAAAACATAACCCACAATGTGTCTCAGACAACAAGATAGATGTTACCAAGAAGAAATTTCTTAAGTTTCAATAAACATTCCATAGAATTGACCCTTGGAAGGCATTAGGTTTTAAAGTTGGCAAAAATCAAGAAAAAAAAATAGGTTTGCAATACCTTAAATAGCTCCAAATTCCTTCAATCATGTGATTTTATGCATATAACCCCTACTGTCTTGTATGATGATTTGACTGCAAATGACAAATAGCTTTGACTAAATTGGCTTGAACAACAAGAAGTAAAACCTGTACTCAAACAAAATGGTCTAGGGTTTGTCAGCTTGGCTCTTCAATGACATTGTGGGAATCAAAAGTTCTTTCCATCTTTCTGTCCTACCATGCATAGCATACCTGACTACTTCATGCTAGCACCCTTCATCCTCAAAAATGGCCTTAGCAGACAGGTGTCAAACCATATCTTGATATGCAAGGTTCCCTCCTCTTTCATGTAATTTAAGGAAATGCCTTAAATAAAACCCTGGATAGAAGAGTGGGATCACTTTATAGGTTTATAACAATCAGCAATTTCTCAGGAGTCATTTTCCAACATGGAAAAAGAAGGAAATGAGTGATTTGGAACTCACTTATAATACTTTTGGTTCCAGCTATGTTAACTTTTGTTCTACTATTTATGTGAAAACTGACCTTAAGTTCACTAAGCACTGTGAATTCCAAAGTTATTTAACTATGGAAGTTAATTTTCTGTGTGCTATCTATTGATATCCAGTGATATGGAGATTTGAAATATCCTTTGGATATAAAGGTGAGGCTCTAAAGCCCCAACTAATGGTTAAAATAATTATTATTCCATTCCTAATTGGGGTTAGATTAATCAACTTATGAAAGTTATTTAGATAAAATTGGGAGATTATTGTCACTGGCTTAGTCACTTTGTATCACAGATGTCTCAGAGAATTGAGCTGTCCCTAGACCTGAGGAAACCACAAGTGAAGGTTGTGGATTGTATGCCTCTTCTCTAGGATATCAACAGGGCTCTATGTTCAGGATATTTGAAAGATCTGCCTATATTTGTCTATTCCCACTAGACTCTGGGAAACACTGAAGTATTCTGTGGAAAATTGCCTCGGGGTAGCAAAAACAATTTTTCTTGTATCTTAAAATTCTTCCACACATATCATGGCTCAGATTTGCTATTTTGAAAATTGTGTTTGTTTATTGTGCTTAGTTACAACTTTCTTGAAAGTTGATCTTTGAAACCCATAGCATCAAGTTTGAGACTAGGGTCACACTGGTTACAATGACTGTGACCAATGACTGAAAAACACATTATTTTTCTTTACTTAGTTCTGCACCTTTGCCCAAGACATAATATTATGCCAGCTGCCTTGTAAGTGCCTAAATATCTTCAGTAACTTAAAACTTAAAAGCACAATCCCCTTATAAAATGTTGAGAGCAATATTTATGTGTATCCAAGGTTTAACATTAAAATCGAATAAAGCATGCAGTCCTCAAGGAGGAGAATGACTCTCCAATCCTCAGTGACTTTCTTGAAACAGGACATATCTGTTTTAGTTAGTTTTTTTTTTTCTGCTGTGACCAAAAAGAACATATTAATCTAGTAGATGTCTCTGTGCACAGGTATGACTCAGTAGTACCAGATTTCATCTTCACATCTCCTATTGTTACAAAACTGGTGAGGAAGGGAAAGGTACAAAGGCCACTAATACAGTCTGATACACCTGGCAGAATTTATCCCAAAGTCCCCTGAACTGTTATCTTCTCCCAGAGTTTTATCTCCTCAAAATTAATATTCACAATATTTTCTTGGTTTTTTATTTTTAACTTTTATTTATTTATTCTTTAATTTATTTATTTGTTTTAATTAGTTATACATGATGGCAGAATGCATTTGATTCATTGTACACAAATAAATTTTTTATTTCTCTGGTTGTACACAATGTAGCCTTGTACAAAATGTGCAGTGATACATGTACCTAGGGTAATGATGTTCAACTCATTCCACCATCTTTCCTGCTCCAATATTTTCTTAAAGGATAAAAGCTATATGAGTTTTACATTTTTTAAAAATTAAATGTATTTTAACTGAAAAATAAAAAACATCAAAATTGCACATATTTGTTAGATATTATGTGACTTTTTATATGTGTGCATCATGTAATGTTTAAATTAGGTTAAACATGTCTAACTCTGCAAACATTTATCATTTCCTTATAGTGAAAATATAGATAAGATTTCCCAGCACTGGTTCAACTATGTTTGTTGGAAAGAAAGAACAATCTGATTTTTTTTAAAATAAATTTTACAAACATTGGAAGGAGAGTCTGAAAGATAACACATGGTATTCAGACAGAAACAGCCATATAGGACTAATCTTGGTCTATGGTTTTGTTTTGGTTTTTATTTTCCTGATTTGTAAGGTACATTTCAAAGATCCTAAGGATTCCTATTTTGGAAAATTCTGTTAAACTTTGTTTAATCAATGTTCTCCCAGTTCTATTAGAATAAAGACTCCAGTTTTCTGGTTTCTCACAGTTATTAGTGTCTGCTGAACACATTCTGTGAAAATGGCCCTAGATCAAAAGTTGTAAGAAAATTGGAGTTGGGTCATGAATATAAGTCAATGAGTAAACATGTACCTCTACAGATAATTCCAGTAAATTAAAAGTGTTGGTTCTCATTAACTCCTCTGTATGTCCCTGTTAAAAATTCCCAGACTGGATTTGTAACAGCCAGTAGAGGAAGGAGTTCCCTCTTTGCTTGGTGCTCTCTGCCTTAAGAGGGAAACGTTTTGAATCAGTGATGTGCATGGGTGCATGTGTGCATGTGACCATCTATGATGACCCTAAAGATTCAGGCTTTGCTTGCTCTCTTTGATTATTCATTGGTCATTTGTTTTTTGGTTTGTTTTTTTTTTTAATTGGTTGTTCAAAACATTACAAAGCTCTTCACATATCATATTTCATACATTTGATTCAAGTGGGTTATGAACTCCCATTTTTACCCCGTATACAGATTGCTGAATCACATCGGTTACACATCCACGTTTTTACATATTGCCATACTAGTGACTATTGTATTCTGCTATCTTTCCTATCCTCTACTATCCCCCTTCCCCTCCCCTCCCATCTTCTCTCTCTACCCCATCTATTGTAATTCATTTCTCTCCCTTGATTTTTTTCCCCTTTCCCCTCACATCCTCTTATATGTAATTTTGTATAACAATGAGGGTCTCCTTCCATTTCCATGCAATTTCCCTTCTCTCTCCCTTTCCCTCCCACCTCTCATCCCTGTTTAATGTTAATCTTTTTCTCATGCTCTTCCTCCCTGCTCTGTTTTTAGTTGCTCTCCTTATATCGAAGAAGACATTTGGCATTTGTTTTTTAGGGATTGGCTAGCTTCACTTAGCATAATCTGCTCTAATGCCATCCATTTCCCTACAAATTCCATGATTTTGTCATTTTTTAGTGCTGTGTAATACTCCATTATGTATAAATGCCACATTTTTTAATCCATTCATCTATTGAAGGGCATCTTTTTCTTCTATCAGGCGCAGAGTCTCTGATTTGATATCAAGCTCTTTGATCCATTTTGAGTTAACTTTTGTGCATGGTGAGAGAAAGGGATTCAGTTTCATTTTGTTGCATATGGATTTCTAGTTTTCCCAGCACCATTTGTTGAAGATGCTATCCTTCCTCCATTGCATGCTTTTAGCCCCTTTATTGAATATAAGATAGTTGTAATTTTGTGGATTGGTCTCTGTGTCCTCTATTCTGTACCATTGGTCCACCCGCCTGTTTTGGTACCAGTACCATGCTGTTTTTGTTACTATTGCTCTGTAGTACAGTTTGAAATCTGGTATCGCTATACCTCCTGATTCACACTTCCTGCTTAGAATTGCTTTTGCTATTCTGGGTCTTTTATTTTTCCATATGAATTTCATGATTGCTTTATCTATTTCTACAAGAAATGCCGTTGGGATTTTGATTGGCATTGCATTGAACCTATAGAGATCTATTGGTAATATCGCCATTTTGATGATGTTAGTTCTGCCTATCCATGAACAGGGTATGTTTTTCCATCTTCTAAGATCTTCTTCTACTTCTCTCTTTAGGGTTCTGTAGTTTTCATTGTATAAATCTTTCACCTCTTTTGTTCGGTTGATTCCCAAGTATTTTATTTTATGTTTTTGAGGATATTGTGAATGGGGTGGTTTTCCTCATTTCCAGTTCAGAAGATTTGTCGCTGATATACAGGAATGCCTTTGATTTATGCGTGTTGATTTTATATCCTGCTACTTTGCTGAATTCATTTATTAGCTCTAGTAATTTCTTTGTAGACCCTTTTGTGTCTTCTAGGTATATGATCATATCAGCCACAAATAGTGATAATTTAAGTTCTTATTTTCCTATCTTAAGGCCTTTAATTTCTTTTGTCTGTCTAATTGCTCCGGCCAGTATTTCAAGAACTATATTGAATAGAAGTGGTGAGAGAGGGCATCCCTGTCTTGTTCCAGATTTTAGAGGGAATGCCTTCAGTTTTTCTCCATTTAGAATGATGCTAGCCTGAGGCTTAGATATATAGCTTTTACAATGTTGAGGTAAGTTCCTGTTATCCCTAGTTTTTCTAGTGTTTTGAACATAAAGGGATGCTGTACTTTGTTGAATACTTTTTCTGCGTATATTGAGATGATCATATGGTTCTTTTCTTTAAGTCTATTGATGTGGTGAATAACATTTATTGATTTCCGTATATTGAACCAGCCTTGCATCCCAGGGATGAATCCTACTTGATCGTGGTGCACGATCTTTTTGATATGTTTTTGTATCCGATTTGCCAGAATTTTATTGAGGATTTTTGCATCTAAATTCATTAGGGATATTGGTTTGTAGTTTTCTTTCTTTGAGGTGTCTTTATCTGGTTTGGGAATCAGGGTGATATTGGCCTCATAGAATGAATTTGGAAGTTCTCCCTCTTTTTCTATCTCCTGAAATAGATTGTAGAGTATTGGTATTAGTTCTTCTTTAAAGTTCTTGTAAAACTCTCCTGTGTATCCATACGGTCCTGGGCTTTTCTTGGTTGGTAGTCTTTTGATGGCTTCTTCTATTTCCTCACTTGATATTGGTCTGTTTAGGTTGTTTATATCATCCTGACTCAATCTGGGTAGTTCATATGTCTTAAGGAATTTATCGATGCCTTCACTATCTTCTATTTTATTAGAGTATAGGGTTTCAAAATAATTTCTAATTATCTTCTGTATTTCTGAATTGTCTGTTGTGATGTTGCCTTTTTCATTCCATAAGCTAGTAATTTGGGTTCTCTCTCTTCTTCTCTTTGTTAGCGTGGCTAGTGGTCTATCAGTCTTATTTATTTTTTCAAAGAACGAACTTTTAGTTTTGTCAATTTTTTCAATTGTTTCTTTTGTTTCAATTTCATTGATTTCAGCTCTAATTTTAATTATTTCTTGCCTTCTAGTGTATTTGCTTCTGATTTGTTCTTCTTTTTCTAAGGCTTCGAAGTGTAGTATGAGGTCATTTATTTGTTGGCTTTACCTTCTTTTAAGGAATGAACTCCATGAAATGAATTTTCTTCTTAGTACTGCTTTCATAGTGTCCCAGAGATTTCGATATGTTGTGTCTGAATTTTCATTTACCTCTAAGCATTTTTTAATTTCCTCTTTGATGTCTTCTGTAACCCTTTGTTCATTCAGTAGCATATTGTTTAATCTCCATGTGATGTAGGCTTTTTCCTTTCTCATTTTATTTCCAATTTCATTCCATTATGATCAGATAAAATGCATGGTAGTATCTCTACTCCTTTGTAATTGCTAAGATTTGCCCTGTGACATAATATATGGTCTATTTTCGAGAAGGATCCATGTGCTGCTGAGAAGAAAGTGTATCCGCTTGATGTTGGGTGGTATATTCTGTAAATATCAATTAAGTCTAAATTATTCATTGTATTATTGAGCCCTATGGTTTCTTTATTAAACTTTTATTTGAAACGTCTGTCCAGTGGTGGGAGAGGTGTGTTTAAATCTCCCATGATTATTGTGTTGTGGACTATTTGACTCTTGAACTTGAGAAGAGTTTGTTTGATTAACGTAGCTGCACCATTGTTTGGGGCATATATATTAATGATCATCAAGTCTTGTTGGTGTATGGTTCCCTTGAGCAGTATGTAGTGTCCTTGTTTATCCCTTTTGATTAACTTTGGCTTGAAGTCTATTTTATTTGATACAAGTATGGACACCCCTGCTTGCTTCTGGGGTCCGTATGAGTGATATGATTTTTCCCAACCTTTCACCTTCAGTCTGTGTATGTCTTTTCCTATCAGATGAGTCTCCTGTAGGCAGCATATTGTTGGATCTTTTTTTTAATCCATTCTACTAGCCTATGTCTTTTGATTGGTGCATTTAAGCCCTTAACATTTAGGGTTACTATTAAGATATGGTTTGTATTTCCAGCCATATTTGATTATGTATGTTACTTAACATGATTTGTTTTTTCCTCTATGATTAGTTTTTCCTTTACTGTCCTACCTCCCCCTGTTGGTTTTCATTGCTATTTTCCATTTCCTCTTCCTGTAATGTTTTGCCAAGGATGTTTTGAAGAGCTGGTTTTCTAGCTGCAAATTCTTTTAACTTTTGTTTATCGTGGAAGATTTTTATTTCATCTTCAATACTGAAGCTTAATTTCGCTGGATACATGATTCTTGGTTGGAACCCTTTTTGTTTCAGCGTTTGAAATATGTTGTTCCAGGATCTTCTAGCCTTCAGAGTCTGTGTTGAAAGATCAGCAGTTATCCTGATTGGTTTACCCCTAAATGTAATCTGCTTCCTCTCTCTTGTGGCTTTTAAGATTCTCTCCTTATCCTGTTTGTTGGGCATCTTCATTATTATGTGTCTTGGTGTGGATCTCTTATGATTTTGTACGTTCGGTGTCCTGTAGGCTTCTAGTGTTTGGATTTCTTTTTCATTCTTTAAGTCTGGGAGTTTTCTAGTATTATTTCATTGAATAGATTGCTCATTCCGTTGGTTTGGACCTCTGTACCCTCTTGTATCCCAATAACTCTTAGGTTTGGTTTCTTTATGTTATCCCATAATTCTTGGATGTTCTGCTCATGATTTCTTGACATTCTCGCTGAGCTGTCTATGTTCTTTTCTAGTTGAAAAACTTTGTCTTCTTTGTCTGAAATTCTATCATTTGTTTTTAACTGTCTGCTTTTGTTGATCCACTCTGCTTCTTTTATAACAGCACCAGATATCACAGATAAGCAGACAAACATGGCTTCACCCTTGAACTCTGTAAGTTCTCAAGACTAACCAGGAAAATCTCTTCATTTATACAAGTTATTTTAAAGGATTTTTTTTAATTTTATTTATTCTAATTTGTTATATATGACAGCAGAATGCAATTTGATTCATATTACACATATAAAGCACAGTTTTTCATGTCTCTGGTTGCACACAAAGTAGCATCACACCATTCATATTTTCATACACATACTTAGGATAATGATGTCTGTCTTATTTCACTGTCTTTCCTACCCCCATGTCCCTTCCCATCTCCTCCCTCCCCTTTTCCCTATCTAAAGTTCCTCCATTCCTCCCATGCTGCCCCCACATCCCCAATATGAATCAGCATCTTTATATCAGAGAAAACATTTGGCATTAGGTTTTTTTGGAATTGGCTTACTTCACATCACATAATATTCTTCAACTCCATCCATTTATCTGCAAAGGCCATTATTTTATTCTCTTTTAATGATGAGTAATGTTCCATTGTGTATATATACCACATTTTCTTTATCTATTCAACTATTGAAGGGCATCTAGGTTGGTTCCACAATTTAGCTATTGTGAATTGTGTGGCTATAAACATTGATGTGGCTGCATCACTGTACTGTGCTGTTTTTAAGTCCTGTGGGTATAAACCAAGGAGTGGAATAGCTGCATCAAATGGTGTTTCCATTCCTAGTTTTCAAGGAATCTCCATACTGCTTTCCATATTGGCTGCACCAATTTGCAGTCCCATGAGCAATGCATGAGTGTGCATTTTCCCCCACATCCTCACCAATACTTATTGTTATTTGTATTCTTTTTAAATTAATTACTTTATTTCTTACAAACATGACAATAGTGGAGTGCATTACATTCATAATTATCCATCCAGAGCACAATTTTTCATAACTCTGTATATAGAGATGTTCATGCCAAATTATGCCATTATACATGAGCTCTCTTTTTTTTGAATCACAATTCTTAATACACCTTTATACTACAATTTATCATATCTCTGTTTGTATATAAGGTATGTTGACACCAAATTCACTTCTTCATACATGTATTTTGTATAATGGTGACCAACTCCTTCCACTATCATTGCTATTCCCCTTCTCCCTCCCTTTCCCTCCCACCCCTATGTTATTTGTATTCTTTATAGCTGACATTCTGACTGGAGTGAGATGAAATCTTAGAGCAGGTTTGATTTCCATTTCTCAAATTGCTAGAGATATTGAACATTTTCCAAATATTTGTTAATTGATTTTATATCCTCTTCTAGAAGTGTCTGTTCAGTTCCTTGGCCCATTTATTGATTGGGTCATTTGTTTTTGGTTTTGTTTTTGGGTGGTTTTTTTTGGTGTTAAGATTTTTGAGTTCTTCATATATCCTAGAGATTAGTGCTCTATCTGATGTGTGTATGACTTCTAGAACTAATAAATGAATTCAGTAAGTAGCCGGATATAAAATCAACACCATAAATAAAAGGCATTTCTGTATATCAGTGACAAATCCTCTGAAGAGAAATAAGAAAAACTACCCCATTTACAATAGCCTTAAACAAAACAAAATGAAATAATACAAAACAAACAAACAAAAAACTTGGGAATCAATGAAAAAGCTGAAAGACCTCTACAATGACAGCTACATAATGCTAAAGAAAGAAATTAAACAAGACCTTAGAAGATGGAAAGATCTCTCTTGTTCTTGGATAGGCAGAAATAATATTGTCAAAATGACCATATTACCAAAAGCACTATACAGATTTAATGCAATTCCAATCAAAATTCCAATGACATTCCTCATAGAAAAAGTGGTCAAGGAATTCATCTGGAAAAATAAGAGACCCAGAATACCTAAGGCAATTCTTAGCAAGAAAAGTGAAGCAGGTGGCATCACTATACCAGACTTAAACTATACTACAGAGCAATAGTTACAAAAAAATGACATGGTATTGGCAACAAAATATACTTGTAGACCAATAACAGAAAAGAGGACACAGAGACTAACCCCCATAAATACAGTTATCTTATATTAGACAAAGATGTCAAAAACATATATTGGAGAAAAGATGGCCTCTTCAACAAGTGGTGCTGGGAAAACTGAAAATCCATATGCAACAAAATGAAATTAAGACCCTATTTCCCACCATGCACAAAACTCAACTCAACATGGATCAAAAGCTTAGGAATTAAACCAGAGACCCTGGACCTAATAGAAGAAAAAGTAGGCCCAAATATTCATCATGTCAGATTAGGCCCTGACTTCTTTAATAAGACACCTACAGTGCAAGAATTAAAATCAAGAATCAATAAATGGTATGGATTCAAACTAAAAAGCTTCTTCTTAGCAAAAGAAACAGTCATTGAAGTGAATAGAGAGCCTACAGAATGACAGAAAATTTTTACCATACATGTAAAGGAGTTTCAAGATTATAGGTCTTAAAGGATCAATATATATTACCATTTATCATTCATTAATTTGACAGCTCCTTTTCAAGGACCTATTATACTATATCAATAACTGTTCTAGGTATCAAAGATACAGTGATATATCAAAGTTAATGTTCTTTGTGAAGTTTATATTACAGTATGATAGGCAGACATGTAAATAAGCAGTTTGTCAGGGTGCAAACTCACACACATGCACACACACGCACACACACACACACAATGAAGCAAGCTAAAATGGGTAGAAATTGATAAGAAAGGTGCTATTTTAAGTAGTGATGTCAGGGAAGTTGCATCAATAAAATGATATTTGAGCAGAGATCTTAAGACAATATCATATCATCCACAAATAGTGATAATTTAAGTTCTTCTTTTCCTATTTTTATGCCTTTGATTTCTTTTGTCTGTCTAATTGCTCTGGCTAGTATTTCAAGAACTAAATTGAATAGAAGTGGTGAGAGAGGGCATCCCTGTCTTGTTCCAGATTTTAGAGGGAATGCCTTCAGTTTTTCTCCATTCAGAATGATGCTAGCCTGAGGCTTAGCATATATAGCTTTTAAGATGTTGAGGTAAGTTCCTGTTATCCCTAGTTTTTCTAGTGTTTTGAACATAAAGGGATGTTGTACTTTATCAAATGCTTTTTCTGCATCTATCGAGATGATCATGTGGTTCTTATCGTTAAGTCTATTGATGTGGTGAATAACATTTATTGATTTCCGTATATTGAACCAGCCTTGCATCCCAGGGATGAATCCAACTTGATCATGGTGCACAATTTTTTTGATATGCTTTTGTATTCGATTCACCAGGATTTTATTGAGGATTTTTGCATCTAAGTTCATTAGAGATATTGGTCTGTAGTTTTCTTTCTTTGAAGTGTCTTTGTCTGGTTTCAGAATCAGGGTGATGTTGGCCTCATAGAATGAATTTGGAAAAGCTCCTTCTTTTTCTATTTCTTGTAATAACTTGAAAAGTATTGGTATTAATTCTTCTTTGAAGGTTTTGTGAAACTCTGCTGTATATCCATCCAGTCCAGGGCTTTTCTTGGTTGGTAGTCTTTTGATGGCTTCTTCTATTTCTTCCTTTGTTATTGGTCTGTTTAAATTATGTGTATCTTCCTGACTCAATCTGGGCAAATCATATGACTTAAGAAATTTATCGATATCTTCACTTTCTTCTATTTTATTGGAATATAGGGTTTCAAAATAATTTCTAATTATCTTCTCTATTTCTGTAGTGTCCGTTGTGATATTGCCTTTTTCATCCTGTATGCTAGTAATTTGAGTTCTCTCTCTTCTTCTCTTCGTTAGCATGGCTAATGGTCTATCTTATTTATTTTTTCAAAGAACGAACTTTTAGTTTCATCAATTTTTTCAATGGATTTTTTGTTTCAATTTCATTGATTTCCACTCTGATTTTAATTATTTCTTGCCTTCTACTACATTTGCTGCTGTTTTGCTCTTCCTTTTCTAGGGTTTTGAGATGATGTGTGAGTTCATTTATTTGTTGGTTTTTTCTTTTTTTGAGGAATGAACTCCAGGGAATGAATTTCCCTCTTAACACTGCTTTCATTGTGTCCCATAGATTCAGATATGTTGTGTCTGTATTTTCATTTATCTCTAAGAATTTTTTTATTTCCTCCTTTATGTCTTCTGTAACCCATTGATCATTCAGTAACATATTGTTCATTTTCCAGGTGATGCGGGATTTTTCCTTCCTTCTTTTATCATTGACTTCCAGGTTCATTCCATTATGATCAGGTAATATGCATGGTATTATCTCCACACCTTTATATTTACTAAGAGTTGCCCTATGGCATAATATATGGTCTATCTTTGAGAAGGATCCATGTGCTGCTGAGAAGAACGTGTATCCACTTGATGATGGTTGATATATTCTATATATGTCGGTTAAGTCTAGGTTATTGATTGTGTTATTGAGTTCTATAGTTTCTTTATTCAGCTTTTGTCTGGTGGATCTGTCCAGTGGAGAGAGCGGTGTGTTGAAGTCACCCATAATTAAAGGAGGTGACCAGGCAAAAATTGTGGGAACTCTTTCAATAGGAAGGTGGCAAGTGCAAAGCCTCTAGTGAGAGTGTATTGGCACATTCCAGGAGTAGGAGAAGCAGCAGAGTAATAAGCAATGGAATTAAGAAGATGTGTGGGAGATGGAGGTAAAAGAGCAAAGGCTATCCATGGAAAAACATTGAATTGTACTTTAATTCAAAAATTGGAAGCCATCTTAAAAATTATTTTTAAAGACCACATTGAAATTATACTACAGTTCAAATTTTTCTGATTTAACACAAAAAATACCCAAACACAAAAATCTGCAAAATCACAATGACATGAGTGTTCTCATCAAAATTAAATTCTGAATTTTCTCTAGTTAATATTTTCCTCTTATCTTTTTTAAAAAAAGAATTAGTTGTTGATGGACCTTTATTTTATTTATTTATATGCAGTTGCTGATAATTGAACCCACTGCCTCACACATGCTAGACAAGTGCTCTTCCACTGAGCTACAACCCTAGCCCTTTCCTTTTATCTTAGCAACAAAAAAATGCTGCTCTTTTCCAAATTTTATTATATTTTGCCATAAATTTTATATTTAATAACGGTTTTGAACTCTGACATTTTGACTATTTTAAAATAATTTTTGATGAACTATTAGAGAGAGAGGTTCTTTCTCTTAGATTTTTTTTTTACTTCAGCTCTCAAATTCTCATGTTCCTGGATTATAAATATACACCAGATCTGATCAAATTCTTTATTTCCCACAGTTGTTATGCTGCACAAGTCTTCCTGCTTTACAACAGTCCATCTCTTCACAAACTTATCATCTATCTTCAATTCTCCCTTGTCCTAGACCAATTTAATTTATGAAAAAAAAATCCACAGTATTTCCAAGGAAACTTCTCAGCAACCAAGTTTGTTCACTGGCCAAGAAACCCTTGGGGCCAACCAAGTTATCTACTTAATCTTGAAGATTGGAGAGATTTAGAATTTGCTTCCTTTAGTTGAGCAATATATAAATGAAGCAATAGTATTTTATGGCCCAAACTCATTAACAAGTATGAACATATGAGATTTTTTTTTTGGAATGTCTTGCACAAGAGTTTACAGAAAAAAATAATTTCAAATCCTTTCTTTGTGACACTTGACAATGAAGCTATGAAAGCAATTAAATACATAGATATATTCTGATACTGTACTATAGTTTAATAGAGAAAATTTTGTTTTACAAGTTTAAAACAGCTAAATTAATCCAATCTTTGACTAAGATAAAAATAAACAGTTGCTTAAATTGTTAACTAAAATTATGATTAGAAAAAAAATTAAATGAATAAGTTTGAGCTGCAGCCTTAACTTAAAGGAATCCCTGTATTATCGATAACAACTCAAAGTAGCACAAAGAGATACTCACTTTTTGTCAGAGAAAACAAGATTTTTTATTTAGAACATATGGATTTCTAGTTTTCTTTTAAAATTTCTTTTATTTGAATTTTTAAAATTAGTAACAAAGTTATATAAAATGTTTCTATGGTAACATATGTGTGTGTGTGTGTGTGTGCTAGCGCGCGTGCGTGCTCTCACATATGATATAATGAGTGACCGCTGAAACACCTGGTCTTAAAGAGAGGGCGCGATCACTTCCAGTTGAGAATGTTCTAGAGGTTGCTTGCAAATAGTGTGGTGATAATTAGCATAGCTAAGCCAATAATTACCTAAATGATTGGAAGGAAAATAGAGTGGCAGTGAACAAAACTGATTCTCTGGATCCTGTCAGAATCTTATTAAAATGGTGTCAGGGAAGTGTGACAAGGAGACCATAACTGAAAGACATTAGTTGATGTGGCTATGATTTGCAAATTAATGATCTGACAATCAGAACAATGTGATCACTAAGAGTTTTATATTAGTCTCACTTAGCAATTTTATGTTATAGAGTGTCAATTTTTAAAAAAAAAATTAAAGAGGCTATTTATCTTATGCAACCTGTGAGCCAAAATTTTTGAAATGTTCAGGTTGCTTAGCATGACTATAAAACAACTAGCATGATTTCTAACGGTCTGGGATACAATATTTAGCTAGAAATGTAAAAGCTTAGTAAAATATTTAATTAAAAAACTTATATAATAAGAATGATGGTAAGGGATGTGACTGGTGATTGTCATTAGAGTTACATAAAAATTAAAGTAATGATGCTTTTAGAACATGAAATGACCATTTCAAGGGAAGACCAGTTTTGTGTTACCTTATGCTACAAATCCAGATTAGAGCTTGAGATCTTCAAGGGGCAACATGCTGAAACAGAGACAAAATTTCTCCTGTATTTGACCGAGTTATCATACACATAGAGATTATTCATTGCTTAAACACCACCCGCTCCTACTGTTAGCAATCCTGCCTGCCTGCTCCTCTATTGTTCATATCACCCATTCTCTGCTTTAACAAGTTTTTTGTTCCTTCTAAATTTTCTCTATCTAAAAATTACTGTGGGTCTTCCCTTTTTTTGACTTTTGCTGCCTGGAGTATAGTCCCTCCTCTATACCCCTGAAAGGAGCAAACTCATTCAGGTTCAAGTCGTATTTTGACTTCTTTCATAAGCTAGAAGAGTCTCAGGTACCACAGCCCTAAACTTGACTAGACATTGCAACATGTTTGACAATTCACAAAGGGGCTGGGAAGAGTAGACACCATCTCAAACCAATACTCAGAGGAATCAAACACCAGGTATACTGGGATCCTAGGCACAGGGGCCAGAAGGGAGGGAAGGAAATTGGGACCAAGCAGAATAAGGAAGAACACAGAAGCCAATGAGTACAGCTCACTTCTCTCCCTCTCCCCCACCCCTTGTGTGTGCACGCACATACATGTATGTCCATGAGGGCATCAAGAGAACTGGGATTCATAAGAATTCTGGGAATCCTATGCAGGAATACGCCAACCCTGGACTTGGTCCTCACAGAGATCAATATTTTTTTTTCTTCATGTTTGTTTTGTTTTGTTTTCCATGACAGTTATTTTAGATAAAATTCACATACTATACAATTCACCCATTGAGAGTGTACAATTTAATGGTTTTTCATCTATTTGCAGTTATACATGAACATCCCCTAAACTTAAGGACATTTTCATCTCATCAGAATGTTCCCCCTTCTTCTTCAGCCATCATTTCTCTCATGTCCCTATTGTTACAGCCGTAAGCAAGCATCAGTTTACTCTCTCTAAAGTTTGTCTATTAAGGATATTTCATGTAAATAAAATGCTTCCTTCCCTTAAGTGATGGCTAATTTTAAATGTCAACTTGAGGGGTGAAGCGATACCCATAGAGCTGGCAAATCATTATTTATGGATGTGTCTGTGAGATATTAACATGAATTAGGGGACTGAGTAAGCAAGATCTGCCTTCAACAATGGCAGCAGGCACTACCTAATATGTTAAAGGTTCAGATAACATAAAAGGCAGAAGAAAGGTAAGCTCTCTTATAGTTGGAGCAGGGATATCCATTTTGTCTGCTTTTGGACATCAGAACCCCAGGTTCTCTGACCTTCAGACTCTGGGACATGCACCAGATCCCCCTGTGTCTGGGTTCTCAGGCCTTCAAGACAGTGAAACTGTCAGTTCCCCTGGTTTTCAGATCTGTGGACCTTCTTCTTTCCTTTCCTTTTCTCTTTTTCTATCAGTATTGTCCCATCACTTCTGTCCTCTATCCAAATCTCTTCATCTAAAATCCTGTAGCACTGAACTCTATCTTAACCATGTTTTACACAAACATATACATATGTTTCATGTAAATATTGTAAATACAAATTTGCTACCTTAAAAAAACCATACATTTTTGTTATGGCAACTCTTATAATTCTTTACTGAAATTGCTCTATATGTTTGGGCATATACAAAATCTTAATATTCTCATTGTGAAAAATGTGATTTTCAAATCAGTCAAAAATTAGTAAAAGTCAGTTCAATCAAACTAGCCAATGTTATCTTCAAGATAAAAGAAAAAAAAGTGTCAATAGAAGACAGTTATTCCTATGTAGTTTTTGTAACTCACTCTATAAGCAAATCCAAATGACAGCATTACGAAATTGTTGTGGCATTAGCAACAGACTTAGTTGATAGCTTACCAAAGTGAGTCTTTGAATAATAATATTTTTGAATATGCAAATGATATTGTGCACTATAATTGCCCAGACCTGCCATACATTATTCAAAAATTGTTGTTTTGTAAGTTGTCTTCTCAAATTCAAAGAATGTAAGCTCTCTGAGGACAGTTTCTTCCTTGCCTGCTTCTACCTTTCACAGCACACAGCAACTTTTTTCTTTTTGCAGTGGCCTTTGGCCAACTGGATGACAGAAATCAGTGCTACATGTATACTTCATCATGTAATTCAAGAATCAGAGAGAAAGCTCTCATATTGGAATGACTCTTCAGTTTGTTATGAGATTTATATAATGATTTTGAAGTATAAGAACTAAAAGTCTCCAAAGAATAAAACTAAAAGCAATTTTAAAAAATAATGAAATGGTA
Organism: Marmota monax; assembly: GCF_021218885.2. Lineage (NCBI taxonomy): Eukaryota > Metazoa > Chordata > Mammalia > Rodentia > Sciuridae > Marmota > Marmota monax. The sequence continues at coordinate 4,766,419 of NW_026692434.1, read as the reverse complement.
AACTGCATTTTCACAATTTCTTTTGGTTACCAGAATAGACATGAAATGAATTAATGGAAAATACTGAAGTCTTAAGTTTAATATTATGGTCCCTAGAGATGTTATGATACAAGCAAAATGAATGAATTTAGATTATTCAATTTAGTTATTATTTTCACTTCAGGGGAATTCCTGAATAATTAAGCATAGTAATGTCTATAGCTAGTTAGTGTGTCTGATTACATGGCTCACCTAATGAAACAGTAAACAGATTATCAAATTAAAAGTTCCCAAATGGGAAAAAAAGCTAAAATAGTTATCTTTTCAAATATCAGGTGCTTAATCAGGATTGCTAGCTATCTAAGGTAGGTTTCATGAAGTTTCATCATAAAACTAAATTTAAGTACAGAACATGAAGGTTTTTTTTAAATATTTTATTTTTGAAAACATAACACTAGACAGTTTTATGATATTTAAAAGATACAGTTTACATGGACAAAATCTTGAACTAAACATTTATAGAGACAAAGCATTAGGGTTTGAAATTCAAGGAGAAAGCTAGAAATATAATCATATGAGTGCAAACTTTCCTAATCTTCCTACACTCATGCTCTATTTTCTTTAAACAAGTAAATTGAATATTCTGAGTTCTGATGTAAGTCATTCCATGGACTCCTACCCTATGAGATGGGGTGTCTACTCCCTTAAAGAAACCTCTTGACCAGGAAGAAAATGTCTACAGGGCAGTATAATGACTCTGAGGAGATGCTAACTCCATCAAAGCATTTTTCATCTAAATCTTATCTTTTAAAGTCTGGTGGTTGGGTTAATTTCTGTACATACAAAAGTTAATATGTGATTTTCAAGGTAGTATCATGAGGGTATTATGCAGTTTGCAAGCACATATCTAATAAATTGTTGTTGTAGGTGAGAAACAAAATGTGTAACTTGTAACTGGGTTACAGAAAAGTTAAACTGCATAAAACCTTTTAGTATAGTGTGGCACTAGCTTTAAAAAGTTTGAGAAATGCAGATTAAACCATCTAGAAATAAATAATTTAAGCCTAGTAAAGGCTGCTTCTTATTTGACTACAGTGATGAGTTCTTGTTTTGTTTGTTGTCTAAACTCTTGAATGAGAAATACATGTAGAAATAACTCATATATATTTGGTTTAGTCTGTAAATATTTAAAAATTTTTTCAGAAAGGAAAATACGTTTATAATATTCATTTCTGTATTCAGGAGTTATGCTGCCTTATTTTAAAAGAAACCCTTAGAATACTCTTCTAAATGAAAGTATATTGTAGATTCTGTGAGTGAATGGATTCTCCAGGAAGGTGTGAAGAAGCATTGATCTGGCTCCCACCATTATTGTTTTTTTTTTTTTTTTTTTTTTTTAAAGAGAGAGAGAGAGAGAATTTTAACATTTATTTTAGTTTTCGGCGGACACAACATCTTTGTTGGTATGTGGTGCTGAGGATCGAACCCGGGCCGCACGCATGCCAGGCAAGCGCGCTACCGCTTGAGCCACATCCCCAGCCCAGCACCATTATTGTTAATCAGAATCAACTCTGCTCCAGTTGAGGACCAGAGACTCTACCATAGATTGTGCACTGAAAACCAGACTTCCTCTCCGGGTCCAGTCCTGTGTTCAACTACTTCTATTGATATTTATGTATGAAGTAACACAGTGCACCTGTGCATTTTCTATCAGTTAAGCCAAACCCATGGCAGGACACATGAGCATTCCTTATGAATAAGGCATTAGAAATATTTACAAATATTTACATACTAATATTTACATACTAATTTCAAGCTGAACAAAACTTTTTCATTAAACCAATCCTATTCTTTACTCTTTCTCTGACTACATAAAGACCAAAAAGAGAAAGAAATAATATATCTGAAGCCAAATACATTCATATTGTTTTCAGATGTTTGCCTTATATCAAGATATATGTTAAGCAGATATTTGACTTTCATTTTTTTAATTCCTTCAAAGGATGTTACCATCCACTTCCTGTCCATGGTATCAAAGTTAATAGGTCACACACTGACTCAGGCCTTTAGTATGTTAGACACTGCTACATGTGATCAATTTGGCATACATGTTTCCTATTATTTGAAGCAAATACTTGTTTCTAAAACTTTAGCTTATAACCTTGTCTATTTCAGCCCCATTTTTAATATAAACAGTATTTCTATTTACCCTTTAGAAATAGGACTCCAACAGATGCTTGCAGTAACAATTCAACAAAAAACAAAATTAAATATAAATTAAGTATATGATTTCAGAAAAAAAAAGTGGTAATGCAGAAGGTTTTTTTTTTAATCTGTCTGAACCTCAAGGAAATAATCTAGAAATTGTCTGAGAAAGCCTAATTCAAACTTTAGCTTTAGTATTTATTATTTAGTATTCTTTATTATTTAGTATATTTATGATTTAGTATTATTTAATATTCTTTGGCTTTAGTATTTATCTCCCTAGTATATGCTACTGAGTGAAACATGTTCCCCAGTAGTTCACAGTCTAGTCAGAGCAAACTCTAGTAAACCAAATCATGTCGCAGCATGAGGCAACCACGGTCAGCTAGAATACTAGAGCGACCGAGAAAGAAAACGTAATTTGGCCTCATGGGGGGATATGAGGATGGTTAGGAAGGGAGGACTTCTGAAAATAGCTGAGTCTTAAGTTACAAAATTTGGAAGAGAGAAGTGGGTGGGAAGAGTGAGTTGAGAGAGGGGGATGCTCCTGTCAGCAGCAACCACGCACAATGACATAGAGATGTGGACATGGATGGCTTTCTTGAGGGACTCCAGATAATGGCATGGTTAGAAGAAAAGGAAGATGGAGAGGGAGGTAGTGAAAAGGAAGAATTTAATTTGCTACCCGAGAGTTTGGTATTAGTCTGTAAAGTGATGGGACTTTGTTTAAGGTTTGTAGATGACATGATCCTATGTCTAAGTCCTTGGCAGTGTGGACAGGGAGAGGAGAAGAGTTACAGCCCTTCAACCAAAGCAAATGTGAAGTGGTTTAGATCTTTGCTGTGAAGTTTAATAGTTACTTCATGTTAAAATCTGAAGCTAAATTTAAATACCTTGTCTCTTGCCCAGCACTAACATATTTAGCTGCCATTTTCCTTAGCCCACACCATAGTTCTCTGTTTCTTTTGATCATGTTGGTTACTAATATTGGATAGGATTCTCACAGAATATGCTGATGAAGACTGTGGGAGAGTATTTCCGGGGAGGAAGAGCTCAAGTTATGGTATCAGGTAGCCTTGAATAGAATCTTGCCTTTAACAGCGTTTAGCTTTGTGGCTTTGGGAAATCCCTTAACCTCTCTGAGTCTTGATTGGCTCACCTTAACAATGGAAACCAAAAAATCTAGCTAGCAGGGTTGTTAGAATTGAAGAGCATTTATGCAAGACCTCTAGATCAGAGTAAGCCTTCAATGAGCAAGCAGTATACATACTTATTATTTAAGAAAAAAAAAATGTCACAGCACATTTTTTTTTATTTTCCAGTTGCTCTTTTAAAGACAAACAGACACTGGCAGGAGCTCAAGGTAGAGGACTGGGCCTGGGACTCTCCTGTCACTCTAATTCTAGGTGATTAGTACTTCCCAGGAGCTAAGCAGCTGAGCGGCTCCAGAAGCCTATGCAAAACAGTCTTGACTTTAACTATGTAATCAACCTGACAGGGCCACGGCTGAAATAAATGTGAATGCCATGGCCAGGTGGCCTTGGGGATTGTGGAGTGCAATTAACCTGCCTACTCCCATTCACAGAATGCCCCACAGAGAGGTAGTTGCCTTGTCACTGGCTGAGCTTGGCTCTAGTTATTAATTCTAAACAGGATTTGTGCTCCCCAAGTGTGGGACTGATCAGTGCCACTTCCAGAGATCAGAGGACACTACATGAAGACTGTCGGAAGCATCCATTCCCCTAACAGGAAAGCCTCTTGGGAATTTCAAAGAAAGGACATGAGTAGAGTGGTGAAGTAGAAAGAAAGTTGGCATTTTTCCCCTCTTTTCATATGAATAGAATGATGAGTCCCACCCATTTCTGACTGTGTTGAGGCTGTAACCTACAGTCTAAGCAGAAAACCAAGTTAGAGAGCAAAAATGGAGAGTTTTATCCCCCAGAGTGCAGCCCAGCAGTTTGGGTAGAAGGTATGGAAGTGGAGAAGGAAGGACTTCTAGGTAACTGGTTTCCACTTTACATTATTTAGTACTGTTTCTTTTTTCCATTCCTAAAGGCAAGAACATCAGAAAAATCCTTTCCTCTGTAGCTGCAGCTGGCATTTTTGCAGTGATCATTAGAACATGTTGGCAGTGGAAAACAGCTTCAGCATTTGCAGAACTAGCTGTCACTTTGTGCCAAAAGCAAATAGAAATAGAAATAGTAACACCAGTATTGTTATTACCTTACCAGGAGGCAGCGTGCTGTGCTACGCCTGCAACCTGCAAAAGTCATGCCTACTATCCTTATCTTGCCTGACCTCTCAGAACCATTTGTGTATGGGAGATGAAAGAGCGGAGGAGGGTGAGGTGGGAGGTGGAAACTGTCACTGAGTTTGAGCAGCTAGTTTGACTTTGCAGCCCGTGACTCTCTCTTCCCAAGGGATTTACCTCTTTTAATTGCAAAAAAAAAAAAAAAAAGATTGAAAATTAAGTTCATTTTAATGGAAGTATTAATTAATAGAGTGAGTTAGAGAATTTGGTCATATTTATCAATAGCCTTTAAAAAATGTCATATATTTGATCTAGAATGTCATTATGTCTTTTCAAAGACTAGTCACCAAAGAAATAGTTTAAAATGCATGCAAAGATTTTTAAGTACAAAAATGTATATTTATATTTTAAAACAGTTTTAATAAATAGAATACAATATTAAATTGTCATTAATCCACATTGAATATCTTCAGCAATTAAATGGATCTTATAGAACTTTAAGTGACATGAGATAAAAAAAACTTATTGATTAAATTTTCTCTTTCTCATTTCAAAAAATGAGTTCTTTTCAAGGCATCCCAAGCAAGAGGGCATTTTTCCTTAATACTTATGTATTACAAGAAGTAACACACACACACACACACACACACACACACACCAGAAATTGGAATGACTTTTGGAAGATGCTAATCTGTCCACTCTCTCCTTTATGTTCTATATAGCCTCCCATTAATCCTGTTTCTGCTCACTGGAAAACGGAAGCATGTGCCCACGTTTCAGGACATGGCTGCTTATCACTGACCATCTGCCTGGATAAATAAAGAGCAGCTTCCTTCTGAACAATCTATTAAGAGGAACACAAACTAGTGACCTTATTAAAATCAACAAAACAGGATTCAAAATTATGTTTATGGCACATCATTCACTTAATCATTCATTCAATCTTTATGTGTTGAACATTGAGCATGAAGTAATAACAAGGGTTAATAACAATGGTCCCTTCCTTCTCAGGGCATACAGCTGAGAAGAGAGTAAAGGCACTCAAAATCCATGCATGGAGTCCTGCAATATGCTGGGAAAGCAAGCTGAAAGGGATCTGAAATCAAAGTTGGAGGAAAATCAGGTAAGCGTGTTCACCAAATTTTTTCTCAAGAGGTTGTTTAGAGTAGTTAGGCTGAAAATTACATCTCTGTGTTTTTAAGAGGTTCTACCAAGGGATGCTGCCTAGGGGTAAAGAAGAGTGGGGTAAAAACAACTTTCTAAGCCATATTAGAATGTGTTAGTCTTCTTGGTGGTAATGGATAACTGTGATAAGTTTGAGCAGAGGAGATAGTTGATCAAACTGACAAATATATATATTTGGATGACTTTAAGTTTCTGAATTACTCAGTGGCAGATCTATCTATCTATCTATCTATCTATCTATCTATCTATCTATCTATCTCTATCTATCTATCTATCTATCTATATGGAGATAGGGTTTGATATGTCGTAAGTGTATAGACCATACTTCAAATAATGAGTGTGCATAAGAGAATATGGGAATTCAATTATAATTTTTAATTATAATCTTTATAATTAAAGAGTAAAAAAAAAGAAAAGTAGCTGAGAATATATATATATATATATATATATATATATATATATATATATATATATATATATATGTATATATGCCACTGCTATGAAGAGAATGTATTGCCTGATCAGCATCCTAGAGTCAGGAAGGCCAATAGGAGATTGAATTTGTAATATCAGCAGAGATGAATTTCCCTGTACTAGGCGTAGTAAAAGTGGAGCAAACTAGTTGAACTTGAAAGATATTTAGAATCCACTGAACTTGGAGGCTGGTAATTTGTGTGAAATGAGCGAGAGAAAAGAGTCAAGGATATAGCCCAGATTTATAGCTTAGTGTAATTAACTGAGATTGAAAACAGAAAAGCCAGAGAGGGAAAGATAATAAGTTCAATTTTAAACACACTGAGTTTGTAGTGCTAATGGGACAGCTAGGGGTGATACCCAGGAGGAAATTCTATATGTGCATCTGAAATTCAGGAAAAGCACAGAACAGCTGGAGATAGGGTTTGATATGTCATAAGTGTATAGACCATACTTCAAATAATGAGTGTGCATAAGAGAATATGGGAATTCAATTATAATTTTTAATTATAATCTTTATAATTAAAGAGTAAAAAAAAAAAGAAAAGTAGCTGAGAATAAAGCGCAAATATACCTGAAGGACATGCAAAGGAAGAAAAATCCCAGGCAGGAAAGAGACTTAGAAATAGTTGTCAAAGAGATGGGGAAATAATCCAGTATAGGGCAGTGGCAAAGAAATCACCATCAGGGCTTCAGGAGAGAAGGAGTGACTTGGTGTTAAGATATCCTTTTATAAAGCATGCATATTAATACATTAAAGGAGAAATGATGTAATGATAACAACAGATGATTGGAAAAGAGTTGATGAAATCCAGTGGGTATTGTAATGGTGATTGCTTCTTTAATATCAACATACATCTGAATGCATGCACCTGTATTAATACATGTGCGAGTAGCAGGTGTGTGGCTGGGGGAGTTCCCAAGCCCCCTCCATTTTTGACAGCTCAGTAGGAGAACTCACAACACCCAGCATATAGTTGTATGGACTCACAGCTAGGATTTATTACAGTGAGAGGATATAATGTCAAACCAGCAAAGCTAAAGGTCCAGGGGAAAGCAGATACAAGTTTCTAAGAGCCCCCACCCAGTGGAGTTACACAGGATGAGCTTAATTCCTCTAATAACAACATGAGTGAAATGTCTGCCAGGGATGCTCACTGGAGACTCAGGGTCCACAGGTTTTAGGATGGTCATCTAGATGCTCTCTGCCTAGCATTTCCTAAAATCTTGGGATATGGTCAGCACCATATTATTTGCACAAAAATTTAGGCACTACAAGGCATTCTTAACAGTGAAAAGTGAAGACACTCTTAGTCCAGTTCCCACATGCCAGACAAGATTTATGAGGATGGTCTCTGCAGTAGTATGAGACACAGATAGGAGATTCTAGTAGTTTAATGTAGGGTGATGCTGTGAAGGTGGGAAGAACTAGAATAATTTAGTGTTGCTTAGGAAATACAATTAATGGGAGTCCATAATTAAAGGCATGCAAGGGTGACAGTGAGTGAGGTGCTTGGATGACTTTAAGTTTCTGAATTACTCAGTGGCATAGATAAAGGAATCGCATACATGATATAGAAAATACCAACATAGAGCATAATTCAAAAGGTATAAACACAGAACTCAGCACCCTTTTCCCTCTCAAAACTATTACTTTAATATAAGTTTTAATAGCCTAGTTTGAACCTCAGAAAACCTCAGAATTTTTTTTTTAATTCTCATTATTCTTTTACCCTTTTAATGCAGGGGCTAATATTGCCTGAAGGGAGATTGACAAACAGCAATCAAATAATTAACTTGAAATACAAATACATTTTTAAGCAAATCAAAGTGTTATCATGTGAAATATAAAGCTTTTATTTTGTGAAATTACAAGCAGGAACCTCACTAATGCCTTCCTCTGAAGAAGCACACTGAAAATTTATAGGAAAGAATATGTTAGCTTTCTCTTAAATATAACTTGAATGTTTTATGTGTGTTTGTATTTCTGATATAGTTAAAAATGGAAAAAAAGATTAAAATGTCATATTGAAAAAACAGAGATGTTTCTTTTATATGAAAACAGAAAAAGAACAGGAGGAGGGGCGGGGCACTGTGGCCCATGCCTATAATCCCAGCAATTTGGGAGGCTGAGGTAGGAGTTCAAAGCCAATCTCAACAAAAGCAAAGCACTGAGCAACTCAGTGAGACCCTGTCTCTAAATAAAACACAAAATAGGGCTGGGGGGGAGTAGATCAGTGGTCAAGTGCCCCACAGTTCAATTCTGGTATTCTCCACCCCCACCACCAAAACAAACAAACAAACAACAACAACAAAAGTAGGAGGATATGTCAAATAGTAATCAAAGGCTGGTTAGAAGTCAACCAGGGTAAAGGCTAGAAACTGTCCACCACACAAAAGCAAGCAGGAGTCAGTGACCTTGTAGAGGTCAGACTAAGAAAACCAGAGAGCACCCAGACAGCCACAGCTTGTGAAACATCACATGATGAAGCAGAGACCATGTGTTTTGAATAACTGGCTAGCAAGTGAAATGAGAGGTTGGTGGTATCAAAACAGAAATGTGGAGTCTAAGGTTTTGCTATTGTTTAGTTTTTATTAAAGATGTGCACATATTTGAATGCCAATGAAGAGGCTATCAAGAAATTAGAAATATTAAAGAAATTACAAAATCATTTTAAAAGATTGCAGTGAAGGCTGGAGATATGGCTCGATGGTAGAGCAAGGCTTGCTCACCATGTACAAGGCCCTGAGTTTAAGCACCAGCACTGCAGAATAAATAAATACATAAATAAATACTGCAGTGAAGTAGACCAAAATAAAAATATATTTTATATGCCTGCATGTTGGCATCTGGAGCAAATTTTAAAGAATTTATTACAGCCGGTCTTAGTAGGTGTATACCCGTAATCCAAACTACTTGGAGGATAAAAGCAGAAAGATCACAAGTTCAAGGGAGCCTAGGCAACACTGGTGAACCCTGTCTCCAAATTTTATAAAAGGCTTTGTTAGAATTATAAGAATTGATTTAATATTTAGAAAAATGAGGACAGTCAACTTCATTTTACTAGAGAAGCAAAAGAATGCTCAGCACCGGTTTCCAGTCCTCGGCATGAGAGATATCTGAGGTACCAGAGTGAATCTAAGTGGTTTGTACAATGCTGGGTACTCACTGCACCTTTTCACCTAGAAGCATGTCTGCTTTAAGAATGTCAGCCTGTATAAAGCTAGAGAACTAAAAATTTGAATAAAGTTTAAATAAAGACAAATATTAAAATATTGTGAGAATTTCCATTTTACCCTATCAAAATGGAATAGGCACATTTTACCCTATTCCTCTATTTCACCTAAAATTCCTGAACAAAATACATAAAATAAATATCAGAAGATTCAGAAGTGTGAAGAAAAGAAGACATATTCTTAGAGATTTTGAGGCTCAAGAAATGACCTTGAAGGTTTGAGGGTGTTATTTTTTATTTTTGGGGCCTCTCTTTTATCCCAGCCCGGGTACTGGATAATTTCATATGCCAGAAAGAAAAGTAAGTGCAGACTAAATTAACTAATGAATTAATCATCCAAGCCCTGGATTGGGGGATCATAGGAGCCTTACAATTTGGACAACACCAGGTACACTCCAAAAAAAGGAAACTAAACTGTGCTTCCCTATCCAATCATCACAGTCCAGGTGTGGCAGCTCATACCTGGACAGTAAGCAGAAATTGGCACAACCCAGGAGTAAACGCATGGTTCTCCCTCCTGGACAGTAATTGTCTTCTAAGGTTGTGTGTGTGATTTGAACCTGCCATCCCAGCCTCCTATTATTGAGTAATATGGTCTAAATACAGTAAAAAAATAATGTGTTATATCAAGAATCAGTTATGTCTCAAGTTGAATGAAAAAAAGAACAATCAACAGACACAAAACCAAGATGGTGCAGATATTGGAATTATCTGATTAGAATTTTAAAGCAGCTATCATTAAAAAAGACTTCAAGAGCATTTACATACACTCCTGAAAAAAAAAAACACATATAAATTATCAGTGCAGAAACAGAAAACATAAAGGAAGAACCAAATATAAATTGTAGAACTGAACATACAATAGCAAAATGAAAAAAAATTCCACTTTCAATATTCATGGAATAGCTGATGCTGATCAGGAAGAACAAATAGAAAAGTTAGGCTAAAACATTGCAGCCTCAATTTGAATACATCAGTGAGGTATCAAAGGAGACAGGGCCTGAGAAACAGAATTGCAGAGAGAGAGGAGAAACACATCAAGGCAAACATTATATTCTGTAGCATTTTTCTACTTAAGACATTTATTGATTTTTAAACTGAAAGGGGGAAAAACAGAAAGAGATTGGTAACAGACAAGAACCTGAGATGAGATTTTTGTCAAGTCTCCCAAGGCTTAGGAGGAAAACCTGGAGTTTGGGGCTATCAAGACAGACAACTGGATTGAACACATTAGGAGGAGCCCAATAATTTGCATAATAGTTCCCAAGATAAATGTACTACCTTTGTTGTTGTTTGTGGGGGTTAAACCATTGAACCCGGGAGTGTATAGTTACATCCCCAATCTTTCTAATTTTTTACTTTGAGACAGAGTCTCACTAAGTTACTGAGAGTCTCTAAGTTGCCAAGGCTGACCTCAAACTTGCAATCTTTCTGTGTCAGCCTCCCAAATCACTGGGATTACAGGTGTGCCTCATTGTGTCCAGCTAAATGTGCTATCCTTTAAGAAGCATAGGAGCCCAATGCAAAGGTGCCAACCAGAAAAAAAGAGTCTGGTAGTTTAGAAAGACTTCCACAATTCTTGGAAAAATTGTAAAGCTAGTGAAAAAAAGAATGGAGGTCAGGATTCACAAACATCAAAGATTTCCGGGGGAAATCCAGATAAGACAATATCACAGGAATTAGAATAAATTTGAAATATTATATAACTCACAAAACTGAATCAATTCCTGTTTTCCAACTTCCAGTGAGAAAGCAAAGTCATTTTCTTTGGAGGAATAAAATAGCAACCAAAGCCTTAAAATATCCCTAATATTTTTCATACACATTATGCATTTTTAATAAAATGTTTATAGGAATGTCAAGAGGCAAGAAAGATCAAAAGCCAAAAGAAAAGATAAACAATGAAAATAGATAGTGATCTCTTTTTCATCCATAACAATGCTCCAGATATTAAAATTATCAAAAATGGACTTAAATTATCTGTAATTAAAATGTACAGAAAAATGCACAGGAAAACAACAGAAAAGAATTAGAATCTCACGCATGCATTGGATTAAAGTAAAAAATCATATCAAATCTTTTTAAGTGTTTTAAAAAATAAACCAAATGTAAATCCAACTAACAATTTTATTTTAAAAATGAAAGATTAGATGTAGCAGAAGAGCAAATACAAGGCAGGTAAATAGAAAATGTCCAGATTAAACAAAGCAAATAATTCAGAAAACGCAAAACAACATAAGAAAAATGTGGAACATAGTGCAAATTGCTAGAATATGTACAACTATAGACCTAGAAGGAGAGGAAGCAGGGAGGTAATGACTAATACTTTCCAGACATCATGAAAGACATCAAACTACAGATTTAAGAATATCTGCAAATTCATGGAAGCATAAACATTTTTAGAAAATCACACATTAGGTGCATCATTGCTGGATTGCTAAAAACTAAAGACAAAAAAGTTTAAGTAGCCAAAAATAGCATATTATTTTCAAAACAACATCATTAATACTGAAAGTCAGTTTCTGAGCAAAAATTATATAAGCCAGAAGAAGATGGAATGTTGTCTTTAAAGGGATTAAAGAAAATAGCTGACCATTTGGAATCATATATTCTGAAAAAAAAAAAAAAAGCTCCTAAAAATGAAAGCAAAACTGAAAAAGAACTGAGAAGATTCTTCTACGATAGAACTCATATAAAAGAAATATAAAAGCCAATTTTTTTTCATTCAAAAGAAAAATCAACCAGATAAAAGCTAAAACTGTAAGAAAAAAAATATAAAGGAGTGAAAAAGTTAAATGTTCAGGTGAATTGAAACAAACATATTATCTATGTGACTGTGATATGAAGGTCTAGGATAATTTAAATTATATGAGGAGTGAAAAAGCACAAATATCATCAATTGGAAAGAGTTTTAAGTGTTTTAAACTGTTTTCATTGTATGTAATTCAATAAACCATTTTAATAAACTCTGAACACTTCAAATAGTTCTTAGGTAGACATAAAAAGAAAATGAAAAGCTGTATAACAAACTAGTGAATTAAGGAAAAACGAATGATAAAAATATTTGATTTGAAAACAAAGAGGAAAAAGAAGAAAAAGGACAAGGAGGAAAAAAACAAGTGGCTTACAGGAAACAAATAGTAAGATAGGAAATTTAAACCAAAATAGAACTGTTACAACATTTAAAATTAAGAGGAGTAAATATTTTAAATATAACAGAGTGAGTGTGTCATGCTACATATTTTAAATAAGACATATTTATATAATTCTAATCAAATTTTGAAAGAAAAAGATGAGAACATGAAATAAAAGAAAGCTGGTATACTTCTTTTAATTTCAGCTGTAAGCTTTAGGGCAAGGACTTCAATATATACAAAGTAGTATGCTTCTTGATGATACAAGATTTAATCTATATAGATTATGTGATTATTGTAAGTTTCTATATACATGATAATTTAGGATCAATATAAACTATGGAAAAATTGATAAACACTAGAAGAGGCAAAATTAATTCCACAGCACAATAAAAAGGATCATATTTCATGATCAAGTGGCATTTTTTTATTGGTTGTTCAAAACATTATAAAGCTATTGACATATCATATTTCATACATTAGATTCAAGTTGGTTATGAACTCCCAATTTTACCCCAAATACAGATTGCAGAATCACATCGGTTACACATCCACATTTTTACATAATGCCCTATTAGTAACTGTTGTATTCTGCTACCTTTCCTATCCTCTACTATCCCCCCTCCCTCCCCTCCCATCTTCTCTCACTACCCCATCCACTGTAATTCATTTCTCTCCTTGTTTATTTTCCCATTCCCCTCACAACCTCTTATATGTAATTTTGTATAACAATGAGGGTCTCCCTCCATTACCATGCAATTTCCCTTTTCTCTCCCTTTCCATCCCACCTCATGTATCTGTTTAATGTTAATCTTTTCTTCCTGCTCTTCCTCCCTGCTCTGTTCTTAGTTGCTCTCATTATATCAAAGAAGACATTTGGTATTTGTTTTTTAGGGCTTGGCTAGCTTCACTAAGCATAATCTGCTCTAGTGCCATCCATTTCCCTGCAAATTCTATGATTTTGTCATTTTTTAGTGCTGCGTAATACTCCATGGTGTATAAATGCCACATTTTTTTATCCATTCATCTATTGAAGGGCATCTGGGTTGGTTCCACAGTCTAGCAATTGTGAATTGTGCTGCTATGAACATCGATGTAGCAGTATCCCTGTAGTACGCTCTTTTAAGGTCTTCAGGGAATAGTCCAAGAAGGGCAATAGCTGGGTCAAATGGTGGTTCCATTCCCAGCTTTCCCAGGAATCTCCATACTGCTTTCCAGATTGGCCGCACCAGTTTGCAGTCCCACCAGCAATGTAAAAGAGTACCCTTTTCCCCACATCCTCTCCAGCACTTGTTGTTGTTTGACTTCATAATGGCTGCCAATCTTACTGGAGTGAGATGGTATCTTGGGGTGGTTTTGATTTGCATTTCTCTGACTGCTAGTGATGGTGAGCATTTTTTCATGTACTTGTTGATTGATTGTATGTCCTCCTCTGAGAAGTGTCTGTTCAGGTCTTTGGCCCATTTGTTGATTGGGTTATTTGTTTTCTTATTGTTTAATTTTTTGAGTTCTTTGTATACTCTGGATATTAGGGCTCTATCTGAAGTGTGAGGAGTAAAAATTTGTTCCCATGATGTAGGCTCCCTATTTACCTCTTTTATTGTTTCTCTTGCTGAGAGAAAACTTTTCAGTTTAAGTAAGTCCCATTTGTTGATTCTTGTTATCAACTTTTGTGCTATGGGTGTCCTATTAAGGAATTTGGAGCCCGACCCTACAATATGTAGATCGGCGCCAACTTTTTCTTCTATCAGACGCAGAGTCTCTGATTTGATATCTAGGTCCTTGATCCATTTTGAGTTAACTTTTGTGCATGGCGAGAGGAGGGGATTCAGTTTCATTTTGTTGCATATGGATTTCCAGTTTTCCCAGCACCATTCGTTGAAGATGCTATCCTCCCTCCATTGCATGCTTTTAGCTCCTTTATCAAATATAGGATAGTTGTAGCTTTGTGGATTAGTCTCTGTGTCCTCTATTCTGTACCATTGGTCCACCCTCCTGTTTTGGTACCAGTACCATGCTGTTTTTGTTACTATTGCTCTGTAATATAGTTTTAAGTCTGGTATCGCTATACCGCCTGATTCGCACTTCCTGCTTAGAATTGCTTTTGCTATTCTGGGTCTTTTATTTTTCCATATGAATTTCATGATTGCTTTATCCATTTCTACAAGAAATGCCGTTGGGATTTTGATTGGCATTGCATTAAACCTATAGAGAACTTTTGGTAATATCGCCATTTTGATGATGTTAGTTCTGCCTATCCATGAACAGGGTATATTTTTCCATCTTCTAAGATCTTCTTCTACTTCTCTTTTTAGGGTTTTGTAGTTTTCATTGTATAAATCTTTCACCTCTTTTGTTAGGTTGATTCCCAAGTATTTTATTTTTTTTGAGGATATTGTGAATGGAGTGTTTTTCCTCATTTCCGTTTCAGAAGTTTTGTTGCTGATATACAGAAATGCCTTTGATTTATGCATGTTGATTTTATATCCTGCCACTTTGCTGAATTCATTTATTAGCTCTAATAGTTTCTTTGTAGACCCTTTTGGGTCTGCTAGGTATAGAATCATATCATCTGCAAATAGTGATAATTTAAGTTCTTCTTTTCCTATTTTTCTGCCTTTAATTTCTTTCATCTGTCTAATTGCTCTGGCCAGTGTTTCGAGAACTATATTGAATAGAAGTGGTGATAGAGGGCATCCCTGTCTTGTTCCAGATTTTAGGGGGAATGCCTTCAATTTTTCTCCATTGAGAATGATGCTAGCCTGAGGCTTAGCATAGATAGCTTTTACAATGTCGAGGTAAGTTCCTGTTATCCCTAGTTTTTCTAATGTTTTGAACATAAAGGGATGCTGTACTTTGTCGAATGCTTTTTCTGCGTCTATTGAGATGATCATATGGTTCTTATTTTTAAGTCTATTGATGTGGTGAATAACATTTATTGATTTCCGTATATTGAACCATTCTTGCATCCCAGGGATGAATCCTACTTGAGGGGCATTTTTTTCCTGGAATGCAAAGATAGTTCAACATATGCAAATTGATAAATGTGATATACTAGATTAACAGAAAGAACAAAGACTATACTGCCTTCTCATCAGATGCAGAAAATTTGACAAAACACAACATTCTTTAGTAAAAAAAAAAGTCTCAATAAATTAGGCATAGAAGGAACATATCTCAACACACACACAAAAATGCCACAAATGATAAACATACAGATAATATCACACTCTATGGTGAAAGTTGAAAGCTTTCTAAGATCAGGAAAATAACAAAGATAGCCATTCTCACCACTTCTATCCAACATAGCCTTGGAATTCCTAGCCAGACCAATTATTCAAGAAAAGAAATAAAAAATATCTAAATGGAAAAGAAGTGAGATTGCTTCTTTTGGCTGATGACATGATATGACAGGTATAAAACCCTGAAGACTCCACCAAGAAATCATTGGAACTGATAAGTTCTGTAAAATTAGGATACAAAATCAATAAACAAAAATTTGTAGCATTTTTAAACACTAACAATGAACTATCCAAGAAAAAAAAAAATTCCATTCCTCACATGCACACAACTACCCACACAAAGCAAAAAGAAACCAAAATACCAAAAAAACAAAATTAAAAACCCCTTAGGAATAAATTGAGTCAAGAAGGTAAAAGACCTGTATACTGAAAACATTAATGAAAAACGTTATGAAAAAAATTGAAGACAAGACAAATAAATGGGAAGATATCATGAGTTCATAGATCAGAAGAACATCACTAATTAACAAAGCAGTTTAAGCTAAAAATCACAAGCAGATATCAACTTACACCTGTTAGCATCACTTTTCTCAAAATGATAAAAGAGTTCAAGTGCAGGCAAGGGTGGGAGAAAAGGAACTCTTGTACATCATTGGCAAGAAGTATATTTATACAGTCAGAATGGAAAATGGTATGAAAATTCCTTTAAAAAAAGACAAAGTACCACATAATCCACCAGTCATACTTCTGGATATTTATGTTATGATTCAACTATGTTCCCCAAAATTCAGGCATTAGAAACTAGATCATCAATGTGGAGGTGTTGAATGTGAAGGTGGGAGCTTTAGGAAGTGATCAGGTCTTGAGGGCTCTGCCCCCAGGAAGAGAATACTGTCTTTATCATGGGAGTGGGTTCCTTACAAAAGGACAAGTTTGGCCTCTCTCTCTCTCTCTCTCCTTCTCCCTACTGCCACGAGATGACACAACAAGAAGGCCCTCTGCAGTTGCTGGTGACTTGATGTTGAACTTCTCAGCCTCCAGAATTTAAGTAATAAATTTGCATTTATTATAAAGTATTTAGCCTGTGGCATACTGTTATAGCATCACAAAATGGGCAAAAACAGTATCTAAATGAATTCACACTAATACTTTGAAAGATATCTGCACCAGAGATGTTCATTGCAGAATTATTCAAAAGGGTTGAGATATGGAATCGACCTGTGTCCATCAAATGATGACTAAATGAAGAAAATGCGGTACATAACACTCAATGGAATATTATTCAGCCATAAAAAGAGGGGAATTCTGTCACTTGTTACATCATGGGTGAGCTTGGAGGACATTGCATTAAGTGAAATAAGCCAGTCACAGAAAGCTAAATACTGCATGATCTCACTTATAGAAGGCATCTGAAAGAGCTGAGGTCATGAATGTAGAGAGTAGATTGTGGTTACCGGAAGCAAAAGGAGGAATGGATGTAGATAAAGGAGATATTAGACAAAGGGCACAAAGTTTCAGTTCAGAAGGATAAGTGTTAGTGACTTATTGCACAGAATATGGATTATACTTAATAATGTATTGTATATAATATGTACATTATTATAGTTAATAATAAGTTATTACCATGAAAAATAATAAGAATGTGAAGTAATGGATATGTTAATTAGTTTAATTTCACAATTACAAAAGGTAAACATATATCAAAACATCATATTGTTCCCCATAAATATATACAATTATTCTTTGTAAATTTAAAATAAAATAAAATTTAAAATATAAAATAAGTTTAAAAATAACTACAAGTAAAAAAGTAGACAAATCCAAAATTATAGTTGAGAAATTTACATTTCTCAGTAAATGATGGAATAAACAAATATAAAAGTGATAAAGATGAGATTTGAATAACAAAAGAAACAAATTTATCTTAATTGGAGTATTTAGGAAAATGTCTTCAATATTTGTATATTTTTCAAATATGCTTAGTATATTTACTAAAATTAACTATATGTGACCCATAGAACAAGTTTCACAAAAAGTAAAAAAAAATTGACATCATACAGAGTATTCCTGTTCTTGCTATTTTTATTTAACAAAATACTTTATGTCCTGATAAGTGCAATAATATTAGTCAAAAAAATTAATCATATAATTTGAAAAAAAATCTATTTACTACTCCATGATAATTTTGTCTTATTGAAAACTCACAAGAATCTAAAAACTATTATACTTAATAAGTGAATTTAGCAGCATGGTTACATATGAAATAATTTATATCTCTATATATCAGCAGCATTTAGAAAATGAAATTAAACAAACAATGTGAAAATACAATATTAATTCATAAAAGGAAAGGAAGGATGAAGTCTTATAATTAGAGACAGGGTAAAATGTTTACATTTCAATTTTGTAAATTAATCAGATGTTTTAATTTTTTTAACAAACACATCTATGAAAATTGATCCCATTTATGTTAAATATAATTTACTTATTTTGAACTGAAAAAATTGGGGTATCAGACAAGTATAGTTAACAGTATTAGCCATCACTTCCTTGTTAAAGAAAAATCCTAGACATTTTATAGAAACCAACGTTTTATTAATTGTCTGACCAGCTAGAAAAACTTATAAGTTAGTAATTTTAAAGACATGTTTATTCTCATTTGTTTTCTTAATTTAAATTGAAACTTATTTTTAAGTCATGTGAACTAAAAGACAGTTGGATCCATTTTCATTTAAAAAAGTGACTGAAAAGAAAGGCATCATACACAAAAATGAAGATGAAAATATACCTTTAATAAAGTAAATACGTCATCAGCAAAACAAAATGAAACAAAAGGATAGGAAAGCAAACAGTTAAGTTCTGCTAAGGATCAATACCATTGTTTTGCTTTGACCATATTTTCTATGTTCATCTAATCTCCGTTTTTTTCTTATTTTCTTTAAGTTATATTTCATAGTGTGTTGTTCTGCTTCTATCTCTTCTCATTAACTACAGCCTTTTAAAATACCAACTTAAACTTTAAAGTTTTATGATTTGTATTAAAGTGTATGCAAACATTTTATCCCACATCATAGTATAAATTAATGAATCTATAATCTAATCCCCTTCCTGCCTAAGGTACAGCTGATGCTATACTAGATTTCTCTTGAAACCTCAAAATCCCAGGAGGTATGTGCACTTCAATTTTGCAGACCCCAATCTTCTATTACCCCCAATTCTGAAAAATGGACGGTAAATATGTAAACCAAAACATGGTAGAATTTGGTAAAACAAATCAGATAATAAGAAGCCAAGTTTAGGACCCCTTTTCCTGAATACTCCTTCTTTCACAAAATGGATATGTCTGCCAGCAGTTCCTGGACACATCAAGAAATACTAAGTGCCAAAGGCAGTGGTATTGTTGATATTACATCAGATACAGTTACAGTCCTCATGAAGATACCAGTGAAGACTCCAGGCTTTTACCTTCATTGATCCAAGCATTGGTCATTCCACATATGTCCTCACCACTTCTGTTGTTGTCCCTTTGATAGAGTCTCCCCGGTTCACCTATTTTTTTCTTCTCAAACACCCTGTCTCTGACTCTCTATGTCCTTCTATAATATATTGTCATGCTGTTAATGCTGATGTCCTAGTGTTTGCTTTTTGGGGAGACTTGAACTATTGCAAATTTGGCACCCCCCAATCCATTCATCCAAGGAGATAGGTGCATGACAGTCATCAGTCATCCCGTTATGCCAGACAAGTGCATGGCAATCAGGTACAAAGAAAGGCAGTTGGGTAAGACAAAGTACTCTATGATACACGGTAGAAATTATTATGTTCCTTACTTAAGAAATGAAGAAGTGGTTGGGCGCGGTGGCACACATCTGTAATCCCAGCACCTTGGGAGGCTGAGGCAGGAGGGTGGCGAGTTCAAAGCCAGCCTCAGCAAAAGTGAGGCACTAAGGAACTCAGTGAGACCCTGTCTCTAAATAAATACAAAATAGGGCTGGCAGTATGGCTCAGGGGTTGAGTGCCCCTGAGTTCAATTCTTTTGTACTTGTCCCTCACACCCCCCCCCGAAAAAAAAGAAATGAAGAAAGTATAATCAGTCACTCTTTTGTATAGATTGGTGTTACTTATTTGTACAACCATCATCCTATGTCTGTATTTACCTTCTATGTAGGCTGCATGGAGAAATACAAAAATTACTATTGTTAAACTGCATACATTGGAGTAATGCATTGGTAAAATACGGGAAAAGAACTAATGTGTTTCATTTCTTATTTTAAAATGTATTTTCTTACAAAATCAGTAGAAAATCATTTAGGAAGGCACTTTTTCAAAGCTTTTCTCTGGAGTCATTGTATAGTGGTCTTTTCTTTTTCTTTTTCTTTTTTCTTTTTGTATAGGAAATGAAAATTTCCGTTGTGAAAACAGGCATGATGTTCTGCAACTCACAGGCCATCACAGAGTGCCCCAGAAAGTGTGTTATTTCCTTTTTAAGTCAATTTCCTCCGTCTTGCAAATTTAATCAATTTGAATCCATCTAACAAATACCACACAAATACAATCTTCACCAAAGAGCATATACAGAGAAAGAACAGATATTTGTACAAAATTCATTTCCATGCTCAAATATGTGCTTCTCTTAGAAACAAGTGAAGGCAATACAGAACTGCTAACTTTGTGAATTTTTGAAATTTTATTTTTGATATGTATTTATCCATTATTTGGGGGAGGAACTCTATAATCCCAAAGATAATTAATAGCAATCTAACTCATCACATTTTCAGTGTAAGTAGAAATAAAGGAAAAAATTAAAAATAAATGAATACACGAGTCAATTTGCATGTAATGATCATGGACTCCTAAAAACATAAAACCTCAAGAAACTATAAGACAATCCCTGAGCTAAGTAACTTTCTATTTACATAGAAAAAATTGACTGCATTAGGAAACTATGATAGCCTCCAGAGTTCCAGAAGTTTAAAGCATTAGGAGAAACACAAAGTTCTCTTCACCACCCTTTTGGCAATGATGAACCAAAGACTTAGTAATATTTGATATTTTCATCTCCTAACTCCCAAATGTCCACATCAGTGATTTCAAGTTTTATTTACTTTCTATATTTTTTTCTCTTCTTAGTCATAGTTACAATCCAAAGCTACGGATGTACAACCAGTTCTTCAATTTTTGATTTAGATTACTTCAAAGAGTTGGTCTCAGATAATGATCATTGCAAAAATCTAAATATTAAACCATGGTTTCGCTAATTTTTTTTTATTGCAGTTATCAAAAATACCCAACAAGAACAACTTAGTGGAGGAAGAGTTTATTTGGGGCTCACAGTTTCAGAAGTCTCAGCCCAAGATGAGGCAGCACATCATGAGAGAAGGGAACAGTGGAGAAAAGCCATTCAGCTCATGGCAGGGTCAGGAAGCAGAGATAGCTTTGCTCAGGGACAAAACATAAAGTGACCTGTCTGCTTCAGTCAAACCCTACCTCCCTACAGTTACCGCCAAGTTAATCCATGTCAATGAACTGATTTACTGATTAGGTGCTAACTCTTATAATCTAATCATCTCACCTCCAAACATTCTTGCATTTTTTTCACAAGTGAGTTTTGATGGACACCTCATACCTAAACCACAGCATTCCTTGACTATTTTTTTTTCCCTTTTTGGACAACTGAATTCTGGAATTAAACTTACTACAACTGCCATGATTAATAAATCCTTGACTACAACAATTAGTATTGATCTTGCTTTAAATTCCTTTTTATTGTGCAAAAATATTGAAACAGTCTACATGCTAGTGGAACAACATCAGGAGACAGTATCCATCAGATTTCTCTATTTATTACATCATACCACAATTCACCAATGAAAAGGAATTTTCCCATTTTATAGCTTACAAAGTACATATTAACTTTGAGACATTCCTTAACATCTGACTCAGTAGTTTTTGGAAAGAGCTCAGAAATAATTTTATTCAGCATGTTCTTCAAGTGATTCGAATATCCAACAAAGTTTAATAGCAATCAAAATGGTCAGAATGATTGGATATAGAATATTTAAAATATTAGTTTTGAATGAATATTTCTTTTTCTCTTACAAACGTCTTCTACCTATATTTTCCTTTTAGCAGTAACTTCAAATAAAAATGATTGCTTGAGATCTCCGGCTCCATACATAGAACTAACAAAGGGAAAACTCCCTGGAAAGTCTACTATGTCCTAAGACTCTTAGTGCTGTTCATAAAAGCCCGACAAGCAATTGTAGAGATGCAGTGATTCCTGGGCTAAAAACCTGAAGGAAAACAATCACCAATTTTTCTTCTTTTGGACAATTTTTAAGAACATCACTTTTTATGATATAGTAACTATTATCAGTCAGAAAGATGCTTAACGCCATTTTCAGAAATCCAGTCTTAGCCCTGAAAGCTTGAGATTGATCTTTCTTCCTGTCGACCTGTCGGAGTCCCGAAAACACTGATCAATAGAAAACAATTTGTCTTTCCAAATACAGTGGTACAATTTCCTTGTAGAATTTAAATTCCAAGGTGTATTTCTGTTTATTATTTTATTATGAAAAGTATAAGAGAAATAGAACTCTGATCAACTCCTTCTGGTTTATGGTTTTGAGGTATTAACTGAATTCTTAAACCTTTAATTCTTTGGGAATACTACAGCTCTCTGAAAATATCAGAAATCTATTCAGAAAAAAAAAATCTGGTCATGTTATCCAAATATCCAGATCCTAGACAAACGTATGCCCTCATATGTCAACCTTGATCACGCATTGTCTCATATCATAGACTCCCAGCATCTTTCTCATGAATTCTATTTTGCTGATCATTTTCAAAAACACCTTTTAAGAAACACGTTTTCTTTATTGAGCAGTTAATGTTTTCTTTTAAAGATGTTATTATTAATTTTTTTTATTTTTTTCATCAGTTGGCAACTTCCTTTAAATTATCGCATGAACTTGAAATGCATGTCAAGAACCTAAATCTCAAAAATTTTAAGACACTATTTATGTATACAGGATAATGAAACATGACAGACTTTAATTATGTTCTAGTCCTATAAGATTTGTTCCTGTGATTCATCTGTTTTGCCAATGTTTCATTCATGGGAACATATGAATTAGAGTGGTCTTTTCTTCGTGGGATACATTAAACTTTAAAGAAAATCAAATAGCATTCTTCTTTCTAGTCTTCTGCTCTTCAAATCCATTTTTTCCCTAATAGCTAAGGTCACCAATCTGAATACAGATATAATCATGACATACTCTTCAGTGATTCCTGAAGTATGTACCTATAGCATGAAGTCAAAATTTGTTGATATACAAAACCCTTTGTGTCTTGATCCTTTTTGTCTCCACTCCTTACCTTGTAATTTTGGTTCAGAAAGACTTAATTAAATGTTTGATCATACACACACACGGTGTCTTTTCTGTCTACACTCTATAGTTCACTCTATGATTTTATCTATCCCACTGTCTGAAATGCTTCCTCAATCTATAAGTCACATCTCAGGTCCATCTCTGAGAAAGCCTTTCATGATCCCACCTCCGCATTAAATTAGATGACTCATCTTGGAATTCCTATAATACCATGTCTATTTTCTATCAATGTCTTGATTGTTACTGTGTTCCAATTTGCTACTAATACATCTTTTTGCCTTCATTATTTGAACCCTTGAGAACACAGACTGTATATTTTAGTCTCCTGGCTGGTATCAACAGGTACTCATAAATGTTTGTTGAATAAATAAATAAATAAATAAAATGAGTAAATAAATAAGCAAGTTAAATGTTGTAGGCAATAGGAAGAAACAGGGCTAAATAGAAATAGGTTCCCTTCTTGGCAAATAGGCACAAAAACTTGACATTCCAAGTGTATAAAAAGCAAGATTTGCTTCTTATCATTCTACAAAGCTCTTTTGTAAGATTCCTTTCTTAATAATTTCAGTCTTTTAAAACTAAGTTTAAAAATGATTTTTAACTTTTAAAGGCTTAATTATAATACATGAATAAAATACTCTCTCTTCTTTTTACATTTGTAGCATACAATGGAAGTAGCGAACCTATGGTGTGTGAGATTAACTTTGGAAAACCTAGATGATATCCCGTCTTCTTATGTATCATCTGGGAATATGGTCAGGCTCTTTAACTCCTCAAAGACTTTAATTTTACATGTAAAACTTTTAATAATATGTATATTATTAAATATATATAACATATATATTAAATATATATTAAATATTAATGTATATATATATATAAATAAATATCCTGAGATTTCAGTGCAGATCAAATGGAATAGTCTTGTAAGAATATCAAATATTTTTTTTCTTTCCTAAGGAAATCTTCTGATTCTATGTGGCCCCAACTTAGCATGGATTTACATTAAAAGAAACATTCCAACCAACTAAAGTAAGCAAATATCTACTAAAACTATTACTTGTGTTCCTCAATTAACATGAATTTGTTATCCAGAACTCCTTGAAATTATCTCTTTCACCACATTCTTCTCACTTCACTTGTCTGTTGTCCCACTCCTGCCCTGAAGCCTCTCTCTCACCCCTCATTTTCAGCACTTCACCAAAAGCTCTCACTCTTACCCAGCCAGTGCTAGCTCTTCCTTCAGTCTCCATTTGCTCCATCAAAATCTTTTCCCAGGGGAGCAGAAAAGAAACCAACCTATGAATACTCACAAATGTGTAGGATTTTTAGATTTTTTATTAGTGTATCATAATTATACATAATATTAAGGTTCATTTTTTTTATAATTTGTTCCAATTCAGTCCCCAGTACATCCTCTTTACCTCCCTCCTCCCTCCACCTGTTCCCTTTCTCTACTAGTCTTTCTTATATTCACTTGTAGTTTTTGTTTTAAATTAGTACATTATACATATACATAAAGGTGAAATTCACTGTGGCATATTCATATATGTACATAATATAGGTCAATTTCATTCCACCATTCCTACCTTTCTTATCCCCACTCCCTCTCCCTCAATCCTCTTATTCAACTCCACTGATCTCTCTTCTATTTTCATGGGATTCCCTCAACATTTTCCCCCTTATTTTGGTCTAGTTTCCACATATAAGAGAAAACATTTAACCCTTGACTATCTGGGTATGGATTATTTTGCCTAGCATGATGGTCTCCAGTTCCATCCATTTACCAGAAAATGCCATAATTTCATTCTTTTTTATGGCTAAATAAAATTCCATTGTGTATAGATGTACCATATTTTCATTATCAATTCTTCTGTTAACAGTCATCTGGGCTGATTCCATAACTGGGTTATTGTGAATTGAGCTGTTATAAACATTGACATAGTTGTATCCCTATAGTATACTGATTTTAGTTCTTTTAGGTAAATAAATACCAAGGAATGGGATGGCTGGGTCATATGGTGGTTCCATTCCTACTCTTTTGAGCAATCACACACCATACTGCTTTCCCGAGTGTTGGTATTAATTCACAGTCCCACTAACAATAGGTGTAACTTCCCCCCAACATTCTAGGCAGCATTTATTATTGTTTATATTCTTAATAATTGCATCTTTAATTTTTTTTAGTTATACATGGACACAATATCTTTATTTATTTACTTTTATGTGGTGCTGAGGATGAAACCTAGTGCCTCACATGTGCAAGGCATTTGCTCTGCCACTGAGTCATAACCCCAGCCCCCTAATAATTGTTAATCTGCCTGGAGTGAGATAAAATTTCAGTGTAGTTTTGATTTGCATTCCCCTAATTGCTAGGGACAATGGACATTTTTTTAAAAATATTTTGTTGGCCATTTGTATTTCTTCTTTTGAGAAATGTCTGTTTAGTTCTTTTGCCCATTTATTAATTAGGTTATTTGATTTTTGGTGTTAAATTGTTTGAGTTCTTTAAATGCTCTGGGTATTAGTCCCCTGTCTAAGGAGAAGATGGCAAAGATTTTTCCCTGTTCTATAGGCCCTCCCTTCCTGTTCTTGTTTCCTTTGCTGTGCAGAATCTTTCAAATTTGGTACTATTCCACTTACTGAAGAAGACCTTAGAGGATAGAAAGATCTCCTACATTCTTAGACGGGCAGAGTTAATATTGTCAAAATGGATATACTACCAAAAGCAATATACAGATTCAATGAAATCCCCATCAAAATAGTAATGACATCTTCACAAAACTAGAAAAAAACAGTTCTAAAATTCATTTGGAAGAACTAAATCAAGAGTAGCCAAGGCAATTCATTTTTTTAATATTTTTAGTTGTATATAGACACAATACCTTTATTTTATTTATATATTTTTATGTGGTCCTGAGGATCAACCTAGTGCCTCACACCACAGGTACAAGGCAAGCACTCTACCAATGAGATAAAACCCCAGCCCATAGGCAAAACAATTCTAATCAAGAAGAGTGATGCTGGAAGCATCACAATATCTGATCACAATTTATAATATAGAGCTATAGTAACAAAAAGAGCATGATATTGGCATAAAAACAGATATAAAGACCAATGGAATAGAATAGGAAAAAAAAGCCCATATATAGTTATACTCTACAAAGATGACAAAAACTTATGTTGGAGAAAATATAGCTCTTTTTTAAAAAAAAATTATTTAACAAAGAGTTCTAGGAAAACTGGATATCCATATGTAAAGAATTAACCTAGATCCCTCACACCCTGCACAAAAGCCAACTCAAAGTAGATCAAAGACCTAGAAATTAGACCAGAAACTCTGCAACTGCTAGAAGAAAACGTTGGCATGGGCATATACTTTAACAAGACTCCTAAAGTGCAAGAAATAAAACCAAGAATCACATTTGTAGTTATGTCCCATGTTTTTCTAGGTGATGCCTAGAGCTCTAGAGGAGATGTGTGTTCAGGCTCATGGAAAAAATTGTCCTAGGAAATTTCCAAGGACTGATATTCCATCAGCATAATCCTAATCACACACATTGCCAAGTCCTAGCTCTTAGGAGACAAACACTCCTATTGCTAATTTATTCATTTGTTCAATGCTGTTAGACAACAGCCCTATACCACAAATACAACAACAATAAAAATCCTGGTCTCTGCTTTCAAGGATTTCAAAATAAAATAGAAGAGGGAATCAAATCTACAGTGGCCCAAGAGGAGAATCTTCATGTACAATAGGTCAAAGTGAGCGAGTTTCTATCTGTGTTGGCTCAAGGCACATGAATCTCTATCTACACTGAAGAGAAGGGGACACAGTGGTCTAGGCCTTGGATGGGATGGCTGCTGGGCTCCTGCCCTTGCCCTGAGGCCTACCGCCTCTTTTTTTTTTTTTTTTTCCCTCTCTTTTTATTTTTCTCTTCTATTTTTAAATCTGCCTTTAAAAAAAAACACAAAATAAAACAAAAACAACAAAAAAAAACTTTGGAACATCAATTTTATTATACAATTTGTGAAAAACAGAAATTTATTAAGAACAATCTCTGCTATCCCAGAAGAATGGGAGGAAGGCCAGAGAAGAGCAGGGCAAGGGGAAGTGTCCCAGGGAAGAGTCTCTGATGTCTGTGGCAGGTAGGGACAGAGGAGAGTCCTGTTGGATCCAGATGCTGTCTTGGCTGGAATCCGCATGGGCAAACCCGAGCTGGTGGGCACAGCTCATTGCTGAAGCCATTTAAGTCTTCTCCACCAATAACTGCTCCATGATGTCAGGGTGCCCAGAGCTCAGGGTCTTCTGGCTGTCCATTGGTCCGTTTGTATCATCAGTGTGTGGTCCCTGGATTCACTCTGATTTGGATTCAGAACCTAGAGCTTCTGTGGCCTCCTTCCCCTGGAGCCACTCTTTTGGAAGTGGGTCCTCGGAAGCAGGGCACACAGTAGCACAGCTGCTGGATGCAGGTGGCAATCCTCCTAGTGCCCCCCTTCCAGTCCCTGGTGCTACAGAGGGACTGCCCTGAGGAGAGACCTTGAAAGGATGAGCTGTGGCCTTCTGCAACCCACCTACTGAGGATCATCAGGCGCTAGGCCTGGGGTACTCTCCTGCAGGGCATGAGGTCATTCCTGGAGGCTAGGCTAGGAGGGGGTGTGTCCACATGGAAGAAGCAGAGAGGAATGGCAGGCATGCTGACACTTGCAGATCCCTTCTGCCCTGCCTGCTTGGCTTCCTCAGGTTGCTGCTGTTGCTCACAGGCCAAGGGAAGGGCAGGCTCCCTGGTATACTTGTTAGGGTGGAAACTGGGAGGATGTGCGGGTGCTGGGTGAGGCCCAACCACCCTGTGGGTACAGGCTTAGCCTAGAGAGCACAGCCCACCCTTAGCTCAGAGAGCACAGTCATCAGAGTATGGGGTTCTCTGGTGCCTAAGGATAGGTAGGTGACCTTGTCCTCATTGAATTTGCAATGTTGCAGAGACATCCAGGCATTATAGGGGCCGTAACCCATGTCAAACATGATGGTCAAGATGGTTTGAGGAGTGGCTAATTAGAATGGCTGGGTGAAGAGTCCTAATCCTGGATCACCAATGGGTACCTCATTACTTGCTCTAGGGTAGGCCTCTGCATGGGGTCCACCATTAGTCAGTATCTGCTGGATGAGGCTGCGTGCATCCTAGGAAAGGTGCAGGGGATGTCATAGCTTGGTTGCAGGACCCACTTCTGCATCTGCTTGGCTGTGCTGGCTTGAAATGGGCATCTCCCTGTGAGCATAAGATAGAAAGTAACTCCAAGGCTCCAGATGTGCGCCGAGGGACCATTTCAGGGGCACAGTATGGAAAAGTACTCCAGAAGCTTTTCAGCTTCTGCCCGGGCGTGAACCTGGTGCTCAGGATAAAGTCCATGAGTTTGATGTTGTGGCCTCTGGCATCAACCACAACGTTGTCCACCTTCAGGTCCAAGTGCACAATGCCCTTTACATGGCAGTGGTGCACGCAAGCATGATCTGCCTGAACATTCTGCAGCCCTTCTCCTCCTTTTGCCCACTGGCTACCAGGAACTAACACCTAGCTCTCCCCTACCTGCATGCTCCGTGATGATGTGTATTGCGGGTAGTCTTGATGACCAGGAAGGGCTGGATCACATTTCGGTGGTCCAGGTTCATCAGCCTATCCGGTTGGGATGGGAGGGATAGTTCCCTTCTGTCGTCTACATGACTTTCACCGCCACTTCTGCCCTAGTGAAGAGATGGTGGGCTAGACCACCTGGCTGAAGCCCCCCTGCCCAATGTCCCTCAGGACCTGATAATGGTCCGTGAGGGCCTCCTCATACAAGGAGCTGGGCCCCTATAGCCCTACACTATTCTCACTATTATGACTGTGCACCCTAAAGCCGGAACACCAACTAAGGATACTAGCTAAAAAGAAAAATAACAAACACAAACAAAAGTCCAAACCCAACAACCAAAAGACAAAACACAAAACAAACAAAAACCCAAACAAAAACAGTAGCACAACACCACAATCACCAACCATCAACCACCAACCACCAACTGTGCTATCAGGGAGTTGGACAGGTCACCACCAAGAGCTTCCTTATGGAAAAAAAGCTCAGCCCCAGCCACACACTCTTACAGCAGGTGTTTGAAGGTTCATCACAGTGGCTCCTTGTGTGATCAGAGCAAGAAATCACCCAGTCAAGCCTGGGCATAACCCACTGTGGTCATCTCACTTTGGGGCCTCCAGGACCTTCCTAACATTCATCGTAAGAATAAGAAAGGACCCCAGAAGCTTTTTGTTTCAGTGGGTTATGGAGACTGATGTTTGTATAGATATTAAAACTGGTAGCAGACTTCAAAAAACCAACCAAAACAAAAATAAATACAATAGAAGAATCATAGCATGAAAATATTTCTTATGTTTCTGTTTTATAAGTAAAATAATGTAATTTTTTCCACATATGTTTTTCTAATTTGGCTAACTACTGTCCAAAGTTCTGGGAATTGAATGTTGAATAGTGTAGACTCTAAAGATATAAAATTTATGCAGGAACTATTTTGAGTAGAGATAAACTGTAGGAGACCAGTAGACATCTGTGAAGAAATTTTTAAGCTTTTATCTGAAAGAAGACTAGAATTTTGTCTAATCCTAGGTAAGGGAATTGGCAAGTGTGGAGGCTTCAAAGCTAGATAGAATTAGCATAGAGCAAGAGTTCAGAAAATTCATTATCTTAATAGCCTAAGCTGAAGGAAAGTAAGTGGGGTAGACTGGAGAGGTAAGTTGACCTTGGGCAATGGGAAGCCTGGCAAAACAAGTGTTGAGTTTCTTCCTAAGAGTAACCAAAATCACTGAAGTAGTCCTGATTCAGGACAAGCCACAGATTGACATGAGGCTGGCAGATTGGTGCAGAGGCAAGTTCACCAGTCTAGGAAAAGAAATTGATAGTGCAGATTGGAAAGGGGGTGTATGTCAAGATGGGGAAAAAAGAAACCACTCCTGTGTAGAGAAAAGTTCAGAAAAAGAAAACATTGTACTTTTTATTGGATGAAGGCTATGGGGAAAATATTGGATTTCTGGGTTCATTAAGAGGAAGGAGCCAGTAATTGATATAAGGACACTGGAGGAAGAACAAATTGGAAAAGAAAGATGATGAATTCCATTTAATGTATTTGAGGGACATCCAGGCAAAGATGTCTAATAATTACTTAATGTACTTGTATGAAGCTCACAAGTAGGGTTAGGTGCTGCTTTAAGAATAATCAAGGAAGTCAAGAGCCCAGAAACTCAAAGGGCCCCTAGGGTTTAGCAATAGGTAGTCCATTGAAGGTCTTTATGAAAGTAGTCTGAGAAGAGGGAAGAGGGGGGACAAGGAGGTGAATGAGGACAAAGGATCACTCCAGTAATACTAGCTTATATGATAAATCAACCCAAGAATATAGTATGGATTAATATATTGAACTTCCATTCCCATTTTACAGAGGGATGAGTCTAAGCAGAAACACAGGGATCAGGCTCCTATCAGTGTGTGCCACCCTCTTTAGTAAATGTCTTTGGGATTGGAGGGGCAGGAGAGACTGGAGTTTTTTGTGTGGGAATCTTTTATGAAGCAAATAGCAGTGTTTATCCTCTCCATCTACATTCAGTTGGCTAAAATCAAAATGGTCTTCCTTAACTTCCAGGAGCTGGGAAATCATTTAGTGGGTACCTGGGTAAGGAGAGAGGGCAGAACATTTTTGAGCATGAGCATTCACCTTCAGAGCAGTCAACTAACTTGGTGGGTTGCAAAATGAGGTAACTGCTAGACTATTTTTTTAAAAAGAAGATATTCAAACTCACACTTGAAGAGAAGTTCACTGGGAATCAGAGATAGCGTGGAGTGTTTGAAAGGCATTCATTGCTTATCATTCCGAAACCATGGATCTCAAAGGAGAGGCAGAGGCAGAGGGAGGTACATTCAGAAGTGTGATGGCAACTGTGTTTTTCTAAATGTTAAGGAAAGCTGCTTTTCAAAATATGTCTCAGGACTTCATCTCAAGGTATCTCCAGACAAGCAAGCAACCAATTTCCAATATCTGTTCTACACAGAAACAATAAGATAGTACAAAACAAAGTCTGTGTATTTTGGCACTTTCTTTTTTTCATAATACGTATTATATTCTATTGCATGTAATGAGTTAACCATGTTCACGCACTTAATGTACAAAAATACTGCTCAGAAACTTTCTCTCTAATGTTTACTCACTTATTTCAGTTTTTTTTTTAATCCTTGTCCTCACCTTGCAGAATTCTTTAATCTTCAATGAGATTATTTGATAGTTTATATGGGAGTCTTAGGAAACATTGTTGTCATTTTCTTACTAGGATTCCATAAAAATGATCAACTTGTTATGAATTTCTATTACAACTTTAAAAAAATATTTTCCTTAATAATTAAAAAAATTAAGACTATGAAGAACCTGAAAAGGGCAAACCAGGACAATATTTCTTGTTTCATTAAGAAGCAATAACAACAAAATGTGATCTGCAGCACTATTAGGGATAATTAGAAGTATAATTATTCCAGAGAATTTTGGATTTAAATTGTCAGTTCACTGCACATGTTATTCAAATACCTGCCAATCTCTCTCCAAAGATGTCAAAATCAATGGCAAAATGATTCCTGAATAATTGATTTGAGAAGCTGTATATTTCAAAATTACCATGTGACTCAGTATGTGTGATAGTTTTATTTATGGAGTTTATACATTTCAGCTATTTCCAAAAGACTAAATTAGTTGTAATTTTTAATTAGGTAAATATTAGAAAAATACTTTTCCATGAATATTGCTATTGTTTGGCTTTGTGATTATAGAAATTTAGACTTTAATATCTTGTTAAAAAAATGGGACATGAAATATTTTTAATCTAATAGAGTTAGTAGATGAATTTCAAAGACTTACAAAGAATTATCATCATTCCCAAGCAGTAAAAACTTTTTTAAAAGGGATTAAATGAAAGAATTCAGAATGCAGACAAAAATTTATCAAAATAAAATAATTTCACATTATCACATATGCAAGAATCTCCATTGTTCTGCTAGTGTTTTTCATGTCCCTTAAGAATGTTTATTCCTAGAATTCCCTGAACCACCCATTGTAGATAGACTATACTGTATCAGGTTGTAATATTCACATTATGCATCTGGAGGAAAACTAAAAAATCAGCAATAATTCTAAATACTCTGCCACTGTCTATGAAGCCACTGCCAAAGAACAAAGAGCGCCACCTAGTGAATCCTTAAGGAATCTTTCCTACCACCCATTCATTTGATACCTTTTATGGGGTATCTACTTGGAGCTATGCACACATGCTAATTTATGGTAATATTTGAGCTCACTAAATTCTCCCACCAACCCTTCCCCTGTCACTTACTGTCACAAATCTGGACTGTCCATGCAACTTCTTCACTCCTGCTAAAATTCTACTCAACTCTTCGAGACACAAGTTAAATGGTACTTACCAAGACTTCTCCAACTACCATTACCCTGCCAGAGTTATCCCTGTAGCTTTTGCACTTCTACCACATTATCTATTATCTCCTTTCTCATATATGCATGATACATATCATTCTGTGGCTGTTTTTGTTTAAGTCTGTGTATCTCATTCAACTTTGCATTTAATGGCAGGAACTGTATCTGTTCTGTGAAAAACACTCAGTTTTTGATACATGCATCAGAGAACTAATTTTTAAAAAGGTTATTTTCCTCCTGTAATGCTATTCACTATTACCCTATTTAAGTCCATATCTAGAATATGTTTTGTCAGTATCTGTTGCAAGCCATCCATGGGCAGTGTGTGTGAGCTATGCTCATTTGAGCACATGAGGGAACTGGTGTGGCGTTGCTCACTGATTGGGTTGTGCGACGCAAATGTGCCTTTCCTCTTGCTCTGCCTGTGATTCCACACAGCACCTGAGATAGGTATGACTTGCAAGATGTCAATCAATCTGCTGACCACAAGACATCACAAAGCAAGATTCTACCTTCGAAACCCTATTCCCTGCCTTATTTGGTGAAGAACATTCCATTGAACCTCCCTTATGTGTGTCCCCCCTATAAAATAAAAAGAATCCGGGTGCATGCTCTCTTTCCAGAGATGCTCAGCTTGGAGCTGACCCTTGGGGTCACTGAACAGTCCCATCCTCAATCGTAGAAACTCATGGTTGTATGCTGTGTGGTTTCTTCACCGTTTTCTTAGTTATTACTGCAGCCAGCTCCTTTGAACCCAGCTAATCTCGCCAGCCCAGTGAGCTGGCAATAAGTATCAAAGATGTTGATGACTACTTCCATTATGTCTTTAAACTGGTAGTTATTGGGACATGTTTATCCTCTAAGGACTTCTTTGCTTCTAGTCAAAAATGCAGCAGTAATAGATTCAAAATATCAACCTTTGATTACTTTATAAAACTAAAAACAGATTCATAAGAAATTCAATGTGATCATTTAATTCTTAAATGAATTAATGAATTGATGTTGTTAAGAACTCTGTTGATATGAGGAGCTACTTTAGAAAGACAGATGACCACACAGATAGACCTAGAGAAAACCTTGTGAGAATCTTCGTACTTACTTTCCTATAATGAGCCATACAAACTTTCTATCTCTCCTTACCTCCAAGTTATGCCACAGCTTACAGAAATTTCAGTATCAATAAGGAAGAACCAAGAGGCAAAGCAATCCTTGACAAGACAAGGTGTGAGGGAGTTCCACGCAGGTGACTGGTGTTCAAGAGCTCACAGGTGGGCCTGAGGTGGAATCAGGGCTTGATTTACTGTGAAAAAAAGGGTACGGACATTCTTTGGAGTAGTCAGCTGTGATGGATGAAGGGGAATCCTAACACAGAAATGAGGCAGTAGGAGGGAAGTCCAACTGGGCAGGTAACAAGCTTAAGAACTCATGAGAGAAGGCAAGTGTATACTCAATCAGAGCTGGGCAGAAAAATCAAGATAATGGGAGGAAGGAACTATCAAAAAGAAAATAGCTTAATTCCATCCCAAAGGTCTTGTCAAAGCAACAAACTAATTCATATTTTGAGTACACTGGAAATAAGAGCAAAGAAAGAAAATATGAAAATCCCATATTGGTGTATCTCAAACTTTGCTGCATAAAAGTTTAAAATCTCATTTTCTGGGCAGCACCCCACATCAATCAACTAGGGCTGGAACCTGGCATTCAGAACTCCTTAAAATCACCTTCTGTGGTTATAATGACCAGTCAGGACTGAAGACCCTCCTGAAATGAGGCAGCTGATACTAATAAAATTCCCACGCTACCTTTAAGGGGAACAAAACTCCCATGATGACAACAGGCTGTGGACCAATAAAAGAGTGATATAGTCCATATATTCAGCATCATGAAAGTACCAGTATGGAAGTGGTAAGGAAGCTAACACAGAAGAACCAATGCAAGACTAGAAGCAGAGCAGAAGACAGTGAATGAATCCAAAATAATTTCCCTATGTACCTATGTGAATACACTACAGTGACTCCCACCATCATGTACATCCATAAAAATGAGGTCCTAACGAGAATAAGATATATTCCATGCTTGTGCAATTATATCAAAATGAATTCTACTGTCATGAATAATGAAAAAGAACCAATTAGAAATAATAACCATTGTATGCTATGTGTTTTCTGTATTTTAGCTAGTTCTTGCTGGGAAAAAATATACCTACCACAGAAATATTTACACAACAGAAAGACTGGAAGTTCTAACTGTCTCTGTTATTTTTGTTTATCTGAAACATGTGGGAGAAAAAGTAGAGGTATAGTAATAGGATGAAAAGTCTAGTGTGGAGAGTATGTTTTAAAGAAAAATTACATTGCTTACAGATTATCTATGGAACCTACCTAGATGCCCTTCAACAGATGAATGGATAAAGAAAATGTGCTACATATATACAATGGAATATTACTCAGCTGTAAAGAATGAAATTATGGCATTTGCCAGTAAATATATGGAACTGGAGACTATCATGCCAAGTGGAATAAGCCAATCCCAAGAAACCAAAGGCAGATTGTTCTCTCTGATATGCATATGCTGATTCACAATAGGCAGGAGACAGGGGAGAGTGGAGGTTCACGTGATTGGGCAGGGAGGAATGAGGGGATGGAAATGGGAAAGACAGTACAGTAGAATTAATCAGACATAACTTTCCTATGTTCATACATGAATACATGACCATTGTAACTCCACATCATGTACATAAGAATGGAAAGCTATACTCCATGTATGTATGATATGTTAAAATACATTCTACTGTCATGTGTAACTAAAAAGAACAAACAAAAAAAATTTAAAATGAAGTACAAAAGTTAGTTTCTTCCAGGTTTATATTTTGGTAGTTGAAGAGCTGTATGAGGAAACTGTTGAATTAGAAAACTTTAATTGAATGCAAAATAACTTAAGTATTGTAAAATTTGAAAAATTCAAACAACAGCATATCATTCACTCCTATTATTATCATTCTTACTTTTAAAAGAATCTATTTTGAGACATGGATGTGAGGTGTACCTGGGCATTGCTATGATTTAGATATGAGGTGTTCCCCAAAAGCCCATGTGTGACAATGCAAGAAGGTTCAGAAGTGAAATGATTGGATTATGGGGGGTGCACTAATCAGTGGATTAATCCACTTACGTGAATTAACTAGGTGGTAACTGTAGGCAGGTATGTGTGCCTGAAAAAGGTATGTCACTGAAGGCATGTGTTTGGAGTTTATATTTTGTCCCTGGTGAACAGAGCTCCCTCTGTGTCTTTGTTGCCATGTCCTGAACTGCTTTCTTCCACCATACCCTTCTGCCATGATGTTCTGCCTCACCTCCAGCCCAGTGCAATGAAGACTGAGATTTCTAAAATCATGAGCCAAAATAAACTCTCCTCTAATTGCTCTTTCTAGGTCTTTTGGTCACAGAAACTATAAAGCTGACTACAATAGACATAAATATTTATGATTAATTTTGTTTATGGTAATTTCAATCCTGTTCTATATGACTCATTTTAAATATGAAGACTTTCAAAATATAAACAAAAGTGAACATATGAGGTTATGAAAACCAAGTGACTATAATCTTTTAAAAGAGATTTTTGTGTTCTCCATCAAAGCTGCTATGAATTCACAAACACATATGGGTAGTAGTACCCTAGCATGGGCTGCTCTCATCTTATAATACATTCTTGAATCTACTTAAATGATAATATTTTGGGGATCTCTAGTGGATGATCAATTTTTTTCCATGCTATGAAAGAAAATATCAATCTTTTTAACAAAAAAGAAAACTGTAACTATAAAATACATTTTAACATTTAAAAAATAAAATACATTTTAACATTTTAACAATGAAAAGAAATGAGCTACAAATATATGCAATAATATGAATGAAATTCACAAATTTAATAATTGAGGAAAGCAAAACCCAGAAAAGAACAGACCATATGAGTTCATTTATCAGAAAAATGAGCAAAATTTATGCTATAAAATATCAAGATAGTGATTAACCTTCAGAATAGGAACAAGTTGGAGTTCTAGTATAATCATAATATTCTGTTTGTTTATCTGGATCTGGATTACTGGGGAATGATCAATTTATGAAAATTCAATGTGGTGTGTTTGTCTAATAGAATATTTTATATATATATATATATATATATATATATATATATATATATATATATATATCTCCTCAATAAAATGTTTAAAATTCCAACATAAATGCCTCCACATGCCCATTTTTTAACATAATTAATTAAAGCAGAAGGAGTGTGAGAGAATGGTTACCATCTTGGATTTGGAGTCTGGTCCCCTGTATTTGAGCCCTGACTATAAATCATCATCTTTATGGTCTTGGGAATTAATCTAACCTCTTCAGAACCCAGGCACATCATTGGCAAAAGGTGAATTACAAAAGCCTTACCTTAAAGAGCTATTGGAAAGCATAAATCAGTTGATGATTATAAAATAGTGCAGTTTCCAATACATGGATTGATAACTGTATGCTATAGGTCTATAGTATATTTCTTTCATTTATGGGAAAGTATTAAAGTATTTCCTAAAATCTGCTAGATTTGCAATATTAGATCTTTTCTTAGTTTTTATTCCAGTCCTTGGAACTGGTGGGTCTGAGACTCAGTCTACCTAAAGGCATTTAAATTAAATGGAACTGTGAACACTCAGACACTCAAACAAAACACCTCTGCAGTAAAGGATTCAGACCTCTTTTGCTGACCCCAAACTTAGCATAGTGTTAACATCATGGGCATTGTTGTCAGATAGGTATTGATTTTTTTTTCCTAGAACAGAAAAAAGAAAGAAAGAAATTGTTGCTCTTTATTCCTTTTACTCATGTGGTAAAAGGGAAAGTGACCACTACAGAGAGGGTACAGACATGCACCTTTAAGGGAATTGCCAAGTTGGAAAGAGTTACTTGAGAAAAGGATGTTGCAATGACTCAGCCAGCACTGCAAAATGTTTTACACCTATTAGAGCAAGCACTGATTTGAAGTAAAAGAGTTAGTGATCATGGTACCTCCCGGGTCCTTCCACAGTGGCTTTTGCCAACAGAACTGGGGGAAAAACAGTGGGGATGAGGTGCATGTAAGACCATCATTACGTAGAAGTCATCCAGTCAAGAGTAGCCAGGAGGGAAGATGGAGCATGGGAATAGAAGACATTACCATGAAGAACTAATAAAACACATGATTAGTGGATTTCAGAGTACAGACAGAAAGGGAATTTCCATATTTTGGGATTTGACATAAAATAATTTTAAAGGTTAAGAATGTGCTAATAATCAACAAGCAAGTAGGCTTTCCCTCCTATTACTATTACCCTACAGTTTTCCAGCTTTAAGCATAAGTTAAACACAAATAACAGAAACAAATAGTACAAATATTTTATTTGTAGAATTTTTTAAATACAAACTTGTTGAAGCACAAATAATACGTAGCACACAATAGTTATTGTTTTTAAGTAGTGGCTCCATCATCACCTTGTTTTAATCTCTGGTGCAAACCCATGATCCTACATTAAATGTTGCTACAAGTTCTGATCCACAGTTGTCCTCTAGTTGCTGGTTTCCAAAAAGGTCCCAGTTCAGGCTTGCTTCTGCTCTGCTTCTAGCTTTGTGTTGGTTCTTTTGGGTTATATTTTTCTTCATCTCCACAACTTCCTCTGCCTGATCCTGATCCTTTCAACATGACATTGAACATCCTCTACTATAGCCCTCTACTTTACCAGCCATAAGTTCATGTTAAACCAAAACAACAGAAACAAATCTAACCCAGAATAACCAATGTAAGACTAAAAGCATAGTAGAAGCAATCCCCTCAACTCTAAGATAAATTCAGTAAGGCAGGGATGCCTCATCATGCAGGTAGAGAGTCAAAATGACTAAGGGTGTCAGACACGTAGCATGAAGGTGTGAATCAGTCAGTGATCCCAGTTACCAAGTAAAATTGACTGTTTTGGCAGAACAGTGAGTTCTTCCAGAGGATAGAAGATTAAGGCAAACACTGTCTTACCGACAAAAATAAAACAGTAAAAGGGATATCAGGAATCTGGGAGAAAAATTGGGGGATGTTTATATGTGTTGATTATATAAAGCCTCATTGATGAATGAAGTGACATTGAAAAGATACTAAAACAAAGGCAGAGGCCATCATGTTGTATGAAGGAGGGGTGTTAGGAGGAAAGGGAATGAACTAATGTGAAGGTGCCCTGTTGAGAAAGTGCTCAGGAATGGCAAAGAGGCCAGTGTTGCTGGAAAGGAATCAAGGACGGGGAGAATTGAAGGACATAAGATCAGAGGGTAGCAAGGACCTAGAGCATCATGAAGACTCAGGCTTTTACTCCAAGGTAATCTTTAAGTGAACTTATTGTGACAAAATACCTGAGAAAATCAGCTTATCGGAGGAAAAAGTTTATTTTGGCTCATAGTTGCAGAGGTTGCAATCCACAGTCAGTTGACTTTGCTGGTTTTGGACCTATGTCCAGGCAGCACATTATTGTGGTGAATAATTGTTTGAGCACAGCTGCTCATTTCATGGCATCCTGGAAACAAGAAAAGAAACAAGACAGGGCTGGGGTTCAAAATCCCCTTCAAGGGCACTCTTCCAATGACCTATTTCCTTTCATGAGACCCTAACTCTGCCATCTTTAATAGTGCTATGGGCTGGCCACCAAGCCTTCAATACATGGATTTGGGGGGGGGGGACATTCAAACCACAACAAAAGCTTTTTGAGAGACTTGAGAGACAGTCTCTAACTTAGGCTTTAAAATTATTTCCCCAGTGCAGGATCCTCATCACTACTGCTTCAAGTAGAGGTGGCTTAACTGTCACTGAGTCATAATAAGAGACTATTGTCTTTAAACTTACAGACTTCTAAAAATAAATGTACTTTATTGGTTCCTAAGTCTTGCAGATTCTGGTTTAGTATTTCTGTAGTGAAACTTATGTGTCTATATCTTTTTTGAGGTATCTTTTTATATTCTGATGCAAATTTTCTGTGATCTTAATCTGGGAATACTATTATAATGAGACATTGCCTACATAACTTCATTGGCTTTCTCACAACTCTAACTCATGTGGACTTTTGGCAACTAAGATGTCTTTACAGTATGAAAGTACTAAGCAGATCATAGGTTTTGACCAAAATAACTAAAGCATTTTGTGCATACTTTATTATTATTGTTTGAAAAATGTGTACTACAAATCTTTTATGTCAGTAAAAATTATAATAAATATTTTAAAAGATCTTCAGCTGCTTTGTGAAAATTAGATGGTGTGTGTGTGTGTTGTGTGTGTGTGTGTGTGTGTGTGTGTGTGTGTTTGGTTGGAAGGAGAGGGAAAAAGTAGGGAATCAACTTGAGAAGTGTTTGGATGTATAGCTAAAAAGATTCCTCAGTGGATTAAATTCAGAGTGTGATCAAACAGAAGTCAAGGAAAACTCCGAGGTTTTTGAACTAAGCAACTGGAAAAAAATGAAATTATCATTTGCTGAGATAAGAAGCAATGGAGAAGTAGGCTTCAAAGAAAGAACATTGGAATCCAGGGTATGGTTTTGACCAGGTGTTGTTAGAGATTATTGTTAAACATCCAAATGTAGATAACAATTATATTTGCCAATGAATACAAGAATGTGGGGTTCAGAAGAGAGGGCTACACTGCAGATACAAAGTTAGAAAACAGCACACGATGTTGTCCCAAGTCATGGTGCTAGATGATATCAACTTAAGTGCAGGTATCAGCAGTGGAATCTAACAATGGAGGTAAGAGAAATACAGACAACATGATATGTTAGAAGGCAAGTCAACAAAAGTTCTCAGGGAGTGATTGACTTTGCCAAATGCTTCTCATAGGTGAAATGTGGATAACTGAGAATTGGAGAATTGAGCACTGAATTTAGGATTGCAGAGGTTAGAAATGTCCTCAAAAAGAGTTTTTTCTGTAGAGGGAAAAATAAAGTCAAGAGAGTTAACTTTTGTTTTTCTTTAAACTGAATATATTACAAAAAATATGGTCAGATATGGAATTAATTCAATAAAAAGGAAAATATGGATTATTCAGGGGAAAAAATTTTTCTAGAGGAGGGAGGAAGATGGGCTTTTTTGTACAGAGGAAAGAAAAACCCTTTCCCAGTAACAGGAGCTGAGCAGAGCATACTACCTTTCTGTATATCTGTAAAGCAACAATTGAAGCATGAGCAGATTTCCAGATCCCCTGCAGACAAGTAGCGTAGGGAATATGGAAATTTCATTTTGATGTCATCTCTGTGAAACATGAACTAAAGTTAAAAACTGAAAATATGGAGTGGGAAAGAGAAGTTGGAGAGTGCAGGAGACAGAAAATATTACCACCATTACTGATATCAATGCCATTAGCAAAATTCAAACATTCAGAGATATAGAATAAGAGATAGCTAATATTCTTACTCTTTATAAAAGAAGGGTCTAGTTTTACTTATGGTACATTAGTATGTTGTGTACTGTTAATAGCATTTTGTTTGAAACTAAAGATGAGAACCAGCCAAACCAAGCTTGAAAACAGAGAAGACAAGTGAATTGGTCCAGTGAAACCCTGGAGATGGGAGTTGAAAGGACACAGGGTTTAGAGCACAAAGGTGTACATCAGTTCAGGACCATCCATGAAACCTCCAGAGGGGTTTCAATTCTGACCAAACCTTAATGAAGTCCATCAGGGTGGGATAAGCAAAATAAAGAGCACGTCTTGGATTTGGAAGAGCCGCTGTGGGGAATGGGAAAGTGGTCTAAAATAGTATGTGCCCAGGATTGCCGAGAGTCGCTGAGCATCCAGTGGAGATTGGATGACATGTATTTTGGGCATCAGCAACCTAGAGGTTATTGTACGATTCTCCCTGGCACTCCCCTGTAGTTAAAACACAAATGCCTATTTTATTATTTTTTTTTAAGGGGAGCCAGCCCACTTCATAAACAAGAAGCACTGGAAGAAGAAAATGTAGGCTGACTCTCTAATATAAATGGAACCCTCTTGGAATATTAAATACATATTCATTGATTCACTCATTCAACAAAAGGTTACTGCATGTCTTCTATAGGCTATGAACAAAAATTAGAGCTTGTAGTCAATGAGAATGTGAGCTATTCGTCAAATTTGCACACAAATAAATGGAAAACCACAAAAATGGGCCTACTGGCAAAGAAAGGAGGAAGGAACTATAATGGTCTATAATAGTATATGACAGCGATCCCCTCTCCTGCATCCCACCACCACCACCCCCATGGCAGAATAAACTGAGAAGGCTTCCAAGGTCAAGAAGTAAAGACTGAGTAAAAATCTGAAGACTTAGTAGAAGTCCCTCAGAGGAAAAAAGTGAGCAAATTGTACCCTGGGCAGAGAAAACAACATATGCACAAAATGGGGTGGGATAGAGGGGCATATGCCACATTGAGCACCAGGTTCTAAAAGCTGGAAAGAGAAAGAAGACTTGGATAATGAGCAGAGGAAGTCTTGAGGGACACGTTAAGTATTTTCCCTTAGAGCAAAGCAAGACACTGAACATGTTGTCAGGAAAGCCTAGTGATCACATTTTTATTTCCCAAAGACCACCTTGGGTGCGGTGGAAGTTTGGAGGTTCTGTGGGAGCTCCTAATAGAGATGTTGGGGGTAGAGGGGATGGAAGCAGAAAAGTGGGTGGTTGCCAGAGATAATTTGGGAGTTAAAATGACAGAGACTTATGGTGAATTGGATAAAAAGTTGACTCGGAAAGTCAACAGTTGAATATTTTCTCTCATAAGTGAAAGCTAGACCAAAATAAGGGGGAAAGGCGGCCAGAATCCTATGAAAATATAAGGTAGATCAATGGAGAAGAGGAAGGGAATTGAGGGGATGGAAGGAGGGGTGGGAAAGGGAAGAACTGTGGAATGAAATTGGCTAAATTATGCTATGTACACACACGAATATGTCATAGTGAATTTCATCTTTATGTATATCTATAATGCAACAATAAATAAACAGAAGGATGATTGGCAGAATAGAAGAAGGGGAACAGGGGGAGAAAGGAAGGTAGGGAAAGAGGAAGTCCTGGGAAACTGAAATGGAGCAAATTATATTCCATTTATGTATGACTATGTCAAAATAAACCCCACAATTATGTGTAACTATGATGCACTATGAAAACATGTTCTAAAAGTGTGAAGAAGGGGACAATATAACACTTGGTTTCTGCCTTGTTCATCAGGATAAATAGTACAGCTTTGGGAGTTATGGAGGAAAACCATGAGTTCCTAGTTCAGATTTGGTTATATGAAATTACCGCAATCAAAGTAAAATCACAATTTTATTTGGCATAATTAGGAGCAATAAATTTGTTGGTGGTGCTAAATATAACTCCATTTGAGCATTTGCTTTTGGTGTCGGCTTTCAGACTTTGATTTTGCTATTATATTTATGGGATATATTGAATGATGATGCTCAATTCTGCAGAGACACTTCGTGGTATGATAACATAGCATGAAGCTAAAAATTAGCAACATTTTATGGATTAGAAAATTGTAGCAGAGGGCTGGAGATGTGGATCAGTGGGAGAGTGGTTACCTGGCCTGAGGAAGGCCCACAGTTATATCCCAAGCACCAAAGTGGGAAGTGGAAAGATAATCACAAAAATCACAAAAGAAGTTAGGAGTAGCTTATGAAAAACACTGGGTTAGCTTCCTGGAGTCTGCACGGTGTAGCAATTAACTAGTTCTCTGACTCAGACCAATTTCTTATCCCCCCTACATCTCAGTTTATTCATTTTTTAACATAATACACAAAAGAGAATAAGTTGGGTAAATCTCTCCAGAGAAACATGTAATCATAAAGCTTAAAGGAATTACTTGATAACATAAAGCTAAACAGTAAATAGCCAAGGATGTCTCTGTATGCATAAAATTCTGAGTTATGTGAGGGCAGAGTTTTTTTTCTCCAAATAAAAAGCAAAAAAACTGGGCTGGGGATGTGGCTCAAGCGGTAGCACGCTCGCCTAGCATGCGTGCGGCCCGAGTTCGATCCTCAGCACCACATACAAACAAAGATGCTATACCCGCCGATAACTAAATAATAAATATTAAAATTCTCTCTCTCTCTCTCTCTCTCTCTTTCCTCAAAAAAAAAAAAAAAGCAAAAAATTGAGAAAGAAGAAAGAAACAGGTCCTATAATAAAGGACAAATCCTACAGTGAAAGCTTTAAAATCAAAGTAGAAGAGTTGATCTATATAGGTGAGAAGAGAAAAAAATGACAATTTATGTTATTACAAAACACATTCTTGAGGGAATGATCAGAAATACCAAAGGAATTCCAAAAAATAAGGCCACTGAATAGATAAATAGTAGAAGAATGTTTTAAGAAATTCAAAAGAGTAGAATAATTACAATAATTAGCTACTATCAGCAATGACATCAAAAAGCACCTTTACTTGATTAGCCTCTGAGATGCTATATTAGAACAAAGCAAGCATTTCTTGTATGCTCTTCCTATGAATCTGAATGGCTTTTGTGACATTTACTCTTTTTCCTGATTATAAAGATAATGTGCATATTTTTTAGACATGAAGATGTAACAGAATGTAAAAACAAAATGACACAAAACAAAAAAAAACCCAAACCTGATCTCACCTCTTCCAGAGATTAAAATTTTATATTTCCTTTTTCTTTTTTTTAACCCTTTGAATATCAATAACTTTATAAATACAAGATTAGAATAGTATATGCTGTTTTGTGTACTTCTGTAAGCAGGTGAACCTATTATATTGAACATTTGCCTTTTCTAAATATTATTTAGAATATTATTTTTATGCAGACATAGAAAGTAATTATACAGATATTTTATAGTTTATTAAAATAATAACTTATTTGGGGGAGTTTAGGATTTGGGGACTTTT
Source organism: Marmota monax (assembly GCF_021218885.2). Classification (NCBI taxonomy): domain Eukaryota; kingdom Metazoa; phylum Chordata; class Mammalia; order Rodentia; family Sciuridae; genus Marmota; species Marmota monax. Next base: position 4,721,881 of record NW_026692434.1, on the reverse strand, counting down.
AAGGTTTTCACTCTTATAAATAACATAATTCAATGAAAATCTTTAAATATAAACATTTGTTTGTGTATCTCTGATAATGTAAAACTACATATTGTATCAAATGATATAAGCCACTTTAATATTTTATATGTATTTTAATTTTCTTGGTCATTGCACCAATTCACCTTTCTATTCACAGTAAAAGAAACTGCCATTTTCATTATAGTCCTACACAAAAGATTTTTATTTTCAACTTTGAGAGGGGAGACAAGACCATTCTGTATGAAGTATAGGATAGCAAACGACTTATTTAAAGAGAAAAAAATCTAACAGAACACTATGAAAAAAAAAGAGAATCAGAGAATTGCTCCAAAGAAGAAAAAACTCTTTAGACTGAAGCTAATGTTTTACACTTGGTTTTGTAATAAATATCCGTTATTTTGCTTCACCAAATCTGTTCTCTTTCTTGGTGATGACACTCACTTTGACTGTCACTCCTTCTTCAGTGTCAGGTTTCATGGTGCTGGAGATGACCACTTACAACTTCTAGTTGTAAGGAGGCCTTTCAGAGTATGATACACCCCTGCCCGTGTGGCTGTCTGGCACAAGCCAGTGGCACAGTTGGGGTAATCAAATCTTTCAGTAGAATGTTTGCAAGATCTGTTGGAAAAGTGATTTCTCTCTTTCATCAGGATAGGGTTCAGCATACCATTAAAGAAACCATAGGAATGAATGGGAGAGAAAGTGGGTGGGGTTGAGAGAAACTGATGTGGCTTGTCCAACCTCCTTTATTTTTCTCAGCAACACACGCATCTTAATTATATTACCCAGAAACACAAATACAAATGCAAACCATAATCTGGAAACCCATGACACTGAAAAAAATAATATATACATATATATATATATATTTATATATATATATATATATATATATATATAATATATATATTTTATATATATAATATATATAAAATATATATATTTTATATATATATAAAGGTATATATATATCTTTATTTGCTTCACTTTAAAAACCCAAAGGTCAGGGGCTGGGGCTGTAGCTCAGTGGTAGAGCGCCTGCCTCGCACATGTGAGGCACTGGGTTTGATCCTCAGCACCACAAAAAATAAATAAATAAAGATATTGTGTCCATTGACAACTAAAAAAAAGTATTCAAACCAAAACAAAACAAAAAAACTGCAGGGTTGGGTTGTGGCTCAGTGGTAGAATGCTTGCTAGCACATGTGAGGCCCTGGGTTCAAACCTCAGCACCACATAAAATAAAAATCAATAAAATAAAGCTTTTTAAAATAAAGGGGGGGGGGGGTGTTACATAGTGTTTCATGCAGAGGAAAAAAAAACACTTTAGATATTTGATTCCTAAGTCTTCTGAGTCAAAAATTCTACAAAAAGTCTCTGCTTTCTCTCAGTTCCTTTATTGCTTCTCTTCCACTTTGCCCCTTCCTGTGGCCATTCTGCTTATGGAGTTGGGTCCATGGTACTGGAGATCTTCCCTTACAGGGAACAGCTCCCTGGAATCTAAGTAAAGAACTCTTCTACCTTGGAACATATGTAACTATTATTACTGGTTCAGAATCTAACCTCCTTTCTAGACTAGGAGGTCCATGTGAGCCAGCATTTTGTTTATTCATTACTCTTTATTCACCATCTAACAAAGAACAAAGAACATAGTTCAACTCAGCACATATTAAATGAATGTCTACACCTTCCTATTATGCAGTGGAAGAAGAGCTCTGAAGGAGTGTGGCCAAGGTGGTATGGGAGAAAGATGGTGGCTAAGAGAAAAAGGAAGGCAAAGAACAGAGAGTAGAGCACTCGAAAACATAAAAAGCAGTCTTTGGTCAAGTTCGAGAATCTATTTTCTGACTCATCTCTTTCTTGTCTTCTTGGAAATCTCTTTATGAGTTTATGAAGAGTGGCAGGATTAAAGAAGCCTTCCAGTTTCCCTGGCACAGGAGTGCTCTGATAGCTACAAGGTTCACCCCAATCTCTCATCCAGTGCCCCTTCTATAGTTATTATCTTCCTGTTAAAAGGATATTTGCAGATGTTAAAGAGAACATCTTGACTGAGATTTTCCACCTGAAGTCAGAAAATAAAGGAGCTTTTGAATACAGAGAACTTTGGAGTAAAAGGCAGTGGATTCCAAAGTATTCATGTGTCCAGAACACACACTCATCGTTTTGTACTTTCTCATGGAGATTCTGAATTTTACTTTTTGAAAACATACATGAAAATATTCAGTAGTAGTCAACATCATCTAAGTGCCAGAAAAAAAAAAAAACATGTAGAGAACAATTTAGGGAATCCCATTCTCTGGAAAACAAGATTTAGTTTGTTTTTGTTTAGCTGCTTTAAGAAAAGAAGCAACTTGTGTTTAGAAATTTTGTTTGGTAAGTGTAATCATCTGAATTTGACTTTTAGTCAACTCAAGTTTTATCTTAAAGTCCTAAATTTGGCACGGAAGAAGTTATCACTCCTGGGATATCCCTTTAAAATAAAGATAAACATACATGGGAGGAAAGACAGCCACCAATAATGCATTTTTTAAAACTCATATCTTTCTTTACCACAGTACAGTACAAAATGGAAAATATGATGATCTATCAGAAGAAACAATTTCATGGAGTTGCATCCCATTTGGGTAGCAGGAAGGGCAAGTGACCTGACATTCCCAGCTGTCCACATTTCAGAATTAATTAGTAGCAATTATCCTGAATGCGATACATATTTTTAAATCAGTGTTTCTCTCTGAGAACATTATGTCTTTCTCCCTCTTTCACAACCACAGCATATATTCCTACTGCTGAAGCAGTGCCTATTATTTTGTTCAAAATTTACCTCATTCAACTTAATGAATATTAAAAAGCACTTCAACCTAAATGAGAATAAACATGAGTAGAAAAGGGGGAAAAGCTATTGATTATAGCAGAAACCTTCTACAGATATCAGTTCAACACAAAAAGAAAAAAAATGTGTTATGTTGGAAACTGAAGGAATTTTGCTGTTAAAAATCTATAGGATGGCCTTAATCCCAGTGGCTCAGGAGGCAGAGGTAGGAGGATTTCAAGTTCAAAGCCAGCCTCAGCAATTTATAGAGGTGCTAAGCAACTCAGTAAGACCCTGTCTCTAATAAAATACAAAATAGGGGTAAGGATGTGGTTAAGTGGTTAGTGCCCCTGTGTTCAATCCCTGGTACAACTCCCCCCCCAAAAAAAAATCTGTAGAATGTAGCCAGCAGACTGGTCCATGTGATCACTTTCACCAAATTCTTCCCAGATATTATCCCAACACTTCATATAAGTGCTCAGAAATTCAGGTCTGTTTTCTAAAGCTTAACCAGACTCAGATATTAGGGGAATAAAGTACCTGTCTGGCAATGTGGGAAAATATTGTATTAGGGTGTGTTTTGCCATGTCATGGCCAGCAACACCTCAAACACCCTTACATTAGAAATCAGCTTGTCAGCTGCGTGCAACAGCTGGTTAGAATGTATATTATTAAAAAGACTAACCAAATGTTTCCCAAATTAAGTTCACATAGCGTGACTGCTGTTACAAACCTGAGCAAATTACTTTGGTAGGTAATATGCTCGTAGAATAAATAACTATTGGTAAAGTATTTCTGGATTTTTAAGGTGTGGCATCACAACAATTTAAGGATCTAAATTTATTTTTAAAAACTGTAATAGGCTGAATTGTGGCCTATCAAAATCTATACCTGTGTCCTGATACTCCAAACCTGTGAATTCTACTTTATTTGGAAAAAGGTTTTTGAACAAATAAATAAGCATTTTGACCAGTACGGATTATACACTTGGGCCCTAAATCAAATTACAAGTGTTCTCATAAGAGACACAAAGAGAAAGCAGTATGAAAGGAGAGGAAGTGGTGCAGCCACTAGCTATAAATAGGGGCAGCTACCAGGTACTGGGAAAGGCAAAGAACAGTTCTCTCCTAGAACCTCTGGTGGAAACACAGCCCTGCTAAATTTTGAACCTGTGGCCTCTATAATTGTAAGAGAATAAATTTATTGTTTTAAGTTATCTGGTTTATGGTGACTTCTTATGGCGGCCCTGGGAAATGAAGAGCTATCTAGATTACTTTTCATTTTAAACTGGCATAGAGAACAAATTCCCTGCAGAGAAAATCCTGGACAGTCCTGAAAACAGGTGATTTTTTAAAAAGTATGTCTCATCCTGTATTAACTGTGTGATCTTGAGCAAGAATTTTAGACTTCCTGTTACTCAATGACTTTTTAAAATGTTTTGATTAGTGCAATATATACTTCATAGTGAAGTTCATTTGACATAATCATGGATGCATGGAATATACTTTGCTCCATTTCAGTCCCCAGTACTTCCTCTTACCCTTTCCTTCTCCCCAACACCCCCATTCCCATTCCAATATTTTACTGGTCTCCCTTCTATTTTTTTTTATTGGTGTTTTATAGTTGTACATAAAGGTAGAATTCACTGGAGTATTCACAAATGTATGTAGCATAATTTGGTCAATTTCATTCCTAAGTTTCTCCCTTTCCTGTGCTTTCTTCTTCCCCCCTCAATCCTGTTCCTCTACTCCACTAATCTGCCTTTTATTTTTATGGTGTCTACTTCCTTTTCCCCTTATTTTGCTCTAGCTTTCATATGAGAAAAACATTCAACCCTTGATTTTCTCAGTAGAACAAATTTATCTCAGCATGAGTTCTCCTGTTCTACTCATTTACCAGCAATGTAATAACTTCATTCTTCTTTATGCTAAAACTCCATTGTGTATATATACCACATTTTCTTTATCCATTAATCTGTTGACAGGCACCTGGACTGGCTTTTGATTTTTTCAAAAAACCAACTCTTTGTTGCATTGATACTTTGTATTGTTCTTTTATTCTCAATTTCATTAATTTTGGCTCTGATCTTAATTATTTCCTGTCTTCTAACAATTTTTAAATTAGTTTGTCCTTCATTTCCTAGGGCTTTAAGGTGTAATGTTAGATTATTTATTTGGGATCTTTCTTTTTTTTTTAAATGTAAGCACTCAATGGTATAAACTTTCCTCTTAGAACTAACTACCTTCATGCTGTCCCAAAGATTTTGATATGTTGTATGTCTGTTCTCATTTGTTTCTAAGAATATTTTAAAATTCTTCCCTCATTTCTTCTATGATTCATTCCTCATTAAAGAGTATGTTATTTAACTTCCTGGTGTTAAAATGATTTCTGTTTTTTATCTTGTTATTGATTTATAATTTTTTTATATTATGAGCTAAAATAGCATGCAGGGAATTATCTGTTTCTTTTGTATTTGCTAAGATTTTCTTTGTATCCTAAAACATGGTCTATTTTAGGGAAGATTCCATATGCAACTAAGAAGAAAGCAAATTCAGTTATTGATACATGGAATATTTCATAGATGTCTGGTAGGTCCATCTGATTAATAAAATATTTTAGTTCTGAATAGTCTACACTTAGTTTATTTATGGATGACCTAGCTGTTGGCGAAAGGGGTGTGTTTTAATTACCCAGTATTATTGTATTGTGGTTGATTTGATTTTTCATATTTAGTAGAGTTTGTTCTATGTACATAGGTATGTGATATTAGGGGAATAGTTATTTCCAAATATTACATCTTGTTGGATGATTCTCTTAGTAACCAGTATGAAATTATCTTCTCTGTCTTTCTGATTAATTTTGGCCTGAAATCTACTTTGTCAGATATGAAAGTTGCTACTCCTATTTGTTTTTGGTCTCCACTTACATGGTATATCTTTTTCCATCATTTCACTTTCAGCTTGTGGACATATTTACCTATAAGCAGAGTCTCTTGTAAACAATATATAGTGAGGTCTATATTTTGGTCCATTCTGCCAATCTATGTGATTTCACTGAAGAGTTTAGACCATTAACATGCAGTATTAGCAGAGAGAGATTATTTTTATTTCCTGCCTATTTGATTGATTTCTGATTCTTTATTCAGACTTGATTTTTCCTCTAATTGACTATTCTTCTGTGAGATTTGTCTAAACACTAGCTCTTATCTATATTTTTTTCCTTTCTTCTGAATGAAATATCTCACTGAAAATATTTTGTAGTACTGGCATAGTGATTATGATTTTTTTTTTGGTTTCTGCTTATCATGGGGATTTTCTATTTCATCTTCAATTCTGAAGAATAGTTTTGCTGGATATAGCAATCTTGTTTGAAAGCTGTTGTCATTCAAAGCTTGGTGTGTTAGTCAGCTTTTTCACTGCTGTGACTAAATGACCTGATCAGCACAACCAAAGAGGAAGAAGAATTTATTTGAGGGCTCAGAGTTTCAGAGGTCTCAATCCATAGAAGGCCAGCTCCATTTCCTCAATACTTGAGTTGAGGCAGGACATCATGGCAGAAGAGTGTGGCAGAGGAAAACAGCTCACATGATGATTCAGAAGCAGAGAGAGATTCTATTCTCCAGATACAAAATGTATACCCATAGCCACATCCCCAATGAACCACTTCCTCCAGCCACACCACACCTGCATCCAGTTACCACTCAGTTAATCCCATCAGAGATTAATTTGCTGATCAGGTTAAGACTCTGACAACCCAATCATTTCTCCTCTGAACTTTCTTGCATTGTCTCACATGTGAGCTTTTGGGGGACACCTCACATCTAAACCATAACACTTGGTATATATTATTCCAATACAAATTCTAATTCTATCCTTATTCTGTATATTAGGCATTTTAATTCTCCTGTTTTGGAGAGAATTTTGTTGTTGTTGTTGTTGTTATTGTTTGTCTATTTGGGGTTCTATATGGCTCTTGAATTCCCATCTCACTCTTAAGGTTTGGAAAGATTTCTGATAGTATTTAATTGAAAATGTTATGCATTCCTTTAGTTTTTATTTTGGTGATTTTATCTACATTGATGATGTTATTCTAGATATATTGAATATTCTAGTCATGGTTTCAACATATTTTTCTTTATTATCAACCTTATTTTCAAGATTATAAAATTTGTCTTACAGGTCTGAGAATTTGTCTTCAAAGTGGTCTAATCTATAGGTGATGCTTTCAACTGAATTTTTAATTTGACTTGTTGAGTTTATCATTTTCAGGATTTCTGTTTGGTTCTTTTTCAGAATTTCTATCTCTTCATTGAAATGTTCTTTTACTTATTGTATTTCTCTTTATAATCATTCCTTATATCTTCTTTTAGTTCATTGAACATTATTCATCAACTGTATAAATTATTTTTCAGACATTTCCTCTGTTGTTGTATCTCAGTGGAGTTGGTTTTGCTGTGAGTATTTGTGTCGGCTTGTTCACTTGATTTTTCATAATGTTGTTTTTTCTGCTCATCTTCTGGGATAATTTTCTCTTCTACTCTATATAAAGGAACATTTTAGTGAGCTGCTTCCTCTTTACTATGTGTCCTGGGCTGGGTAAATGTCTTAATGTCAATATTTTCACTCAATTAGATCTTGCTACTATGTCCAGTTTCTAACACCACATTAAGAGGAGATACTGATCCCCAGTAATTGTATCTACTTCAGAATAATGCCTTATACAAATACACCTTTAAAAAAAAAAACTTGTTAACAATGTTCTTCAGCAGCTCATTAATCTGCTGTTCTTGGTCGGGTTTGGGGGTAGGGTGTTTTATTTCTGGGGTTTCTGTTATTGTACAATTTATTTATTCTCAGGCTGACCTAAAGTGGTCAAATTTGTTACGGGAGTCTGTATTTAGAATTTCATTGCAATGTTCACTTCCTTCTTGGCCAGACAGGTCTAATACTCGCCTCTTTCTGAGAGATTCAGACCATATGCTAGGGTGACAAGAGTGGGATGTGTAGGCCTATCCTTGGGCCCTATCTAGGCTTGGAAGAGATGATGAAGGCCTCACGAGATTTGGTCTGAATTTAATTGGTCTCAGTCCCCATCTATTGGGGTGGCCAGCATCCTGACAGAGCAGGTTCCTACTCAGGAGGTGAGCTGCCTGGGAAAATAAAATGTCTGAAATAATCAGTAAGAAATAAGATAAAGCCAAAGATTAGTTTTGTAAAAGCGGAGCATCTGATGGGTCTTCCAGTCCTGGAAGGAAATGGAACTGAACAACTGAAAAAGGCCCAGATTCTTTATTTAAAGGGGAGTACATCAAAGGCAGGGATAAGATTTCAATGGGAGGAGTCTTTTTTCAGTGCTTGTTTCTCAGTGTGGCAGGGATCTTTGTAGTAAACAGGTTGATCAGCATTTGGCAAATTATACCCATCTCCTGGAGGCTGTGCTTGAACTTGAGCCATGAGCTAGGACAGGGCGCCATGTGAATTGGTCATTCTCAAACCAGTGGATTCCAACTGGGAGTTCCCTGCCTAATGGCTTGAATGTTGCTCAGTTCACATATGGCTCAAGGAGGGCTTCCCACACTCTTCCATCCCTGTTGTCAGCAAGGCTCAGATTGCCTGTTTCAGGTAAAAGTTCGTTGCTCTTTTCAGCTTTGTGGACTCAATTTACTGGTACTGAATTGCTGTGTTAATTCATTTTGGGGAGCTTCTATGATGGTAGGATTTCCTCTAAACCACCTTATTCCATTCCCCCAGGGGATGAACTACATGGCTTAAAGGATGTTAAAAATATAGTTAAATAATAGTAAAGAAGATTGGAATATTCAAAAGGTGAGAGGAGATAAAGTGGAATCAAGGTCATGCATGAAGGCCCTAAAGAGGGGGAAGTGAAGTAGAAGACAGAGAACAATTTTTTTTTTTTTTTTTTTTTTTTTTGCTGCTAGAGGAACAGCAGAGGAGAACAAAAATAATAAAATAAGCAAACAATTAGAGCAGAACTACACCAATGCTTCCCCCTAAATATCAAACAACAGAACTGCAAAATAAAAAATAAAAACAAAGTTTCTACCTTTGAGAAAAACAGAACAAAATAGTAAAAGATTAGTAAAAGAAAAAAATGATGAAATAGAAACATACATGAAACAATCAGCAACTATAGCCAGAAAATTCTTAATTAAAAAATGCTCAAATTTTTCTAGTGAGGTAGCTGAAGTTGAGCATTTACATCCTATTCCAGATTGTCCTTCTGTCCCTCACTTCTAGGGCTATGTGCCTCTTAAAGGGATCCAGGTCCAATTTACTTTCGTGATTTTTATCTCTCCACCTGCTGGAGTAGATTGGAAGTGTAGCTGGTTGAAATGGCTCAGTTTCTGCACTAGCCAGCACTAGGGGACAGGTCAAAACTGGAAATACCTTCTATTGGGATTTTGTCTGAACAACTTAGATCACCACTCTTCCTGGTTGGAAGTGGCAGGTACAGAGATCTATTGGAGAAATTCCAGTTGCTGGGGTTGAGCTCTAAATGGAACGTTGAACATTTGTTTGGGGTATATACTCCAGAGCTACTAAATCCTTGAACTCATAGGACTAAGTAGATGTTAATCTTGGCAGAACACCTGGATTTCTAGTGTCTCCCCAGAATTTCTACTCATAGGATGGAATGACATCTCTGGATAGATGGTGCACACAATGGGTTTCCTGTAATCTGCCAACCACCCAAATATGAATTTCCTAGTCTCCATCTCCAAATGTAATCATGTCCACCTGATCAATCTCCCTGTCAGCTGGTTATTCACGCCATAGAGCTCAAAAGGAAATAAAGGTTGCATTCTCCTGTCCCTACTGTAATCACACTCACTTGGACTGTGTCCCCAATCCTTTACTGCTGGTTTTTCATGGGCCACCATACTCAAAGGGAGAGCAGGATACACTCTTTTCTGTACCTCTGTCTTGAATCCCCTGGGATGGTGAGTAGCCAGGTGTGCTTTAGGTCATGTAGAAAGCACCAACAGAGACAGAGAAAAGTATTTGCTAAAGATCTCTCAGTTTCCTGTAGGAATAAGATTCAGCATGAACTCCTTGAGCCGGCTCTCCACCTCAATTCTTCACTTAGAAGTTAGAAAGCACAGAGAACATTTTGTGTGCCAAATTTGTCCTCTCTCTTTCTCTCTTCCTTTGTGTTGCCCTTACTTTGAGTGACACAGCATTATTGTTGCTACTGAGTTTAGGTATGTTTCCTTATGTCCCCCATTCATTATTCCAGAATCTCTGTGCTTCTCTGAATCTCTGACAGGCAAATAATGATTTATAATATTTTTCTTCAGACACTCACCTCATTATGAAGTTGTATCCCTGTTGCTCATATTCCAAGCAGCAGAACAGTGAGAATTGCCTCCTTCCTCTACTCTGCCATCTGTGATCCTTTCCCTCAATGTCTTTATGTGCAGTTGAACGAGGTGATCTTAAAGCTTCCTTCCAGCTCTGAAATCTACATTTCTTATAGGAAGTGACAGTGTAGTAAACTAAAGGAGGAGAAGCACAACTAGCATTGTGTAAATAAAGTTATACACATGTACTCTTCAATACACACTCATTCTCATAAGCAAGCTTTAAGGTTTGTGTTATAAGAAGAAAGTGAAGCAGAAACAAGATTAGGTATAATTACTATCATTTATTATGGTAATGTTGTTTCATGTAATCCTCATAATAAACTTACCATCTCAGTCTGAGTCCAAAGAAACCACACAGTGCATCAAACAGTAGAAATGAAATATAAAGAATAACTGAAAAGTATAAAAGAATAATTATAAGACCAAAGGGAATTATCTGGCACCCAGGGCTGAGGGAGGATGCCCAAAGAAAGACAAACATGGAAGGTGGTCAGAACTCATCAGTATGGTGAGCCAACAGATAGCAGAAAAGTTAGATGATTTAGCCAGGTCAGACTTGGTCTGAATTTGCTGGGTAAATGACAAACCATCTTCCAGAGTGTAGGAGGTGGGCAAGTGATTAGCAACTGGTGTTATGGGGCTGGAAAGGGAGTCTGGTCAAAGAGCTACAGAGTATAGGAAATGAGGCAGAACTTGCAGAAGAAATGACTAGCTGCTATATGATGTTCTCGGCCATGCTGGCTTCATGCAGGCTACACAGAGTTCTGAGTTGTATGTCAAGAGAGTTACAGAAAGGATATTGTCAAGTTAAGGATACAAAATCACAGAAGGACCACATTCAGAGCCTGTGGCTGGGACATATTTTACTACCAAATGTCCTCATATGCATGCTGCTCACCTGCCTATCAAACCAGAAACTGCAAGAAACCTCATTCTCCCCAGTGTCCCTCCGACAGCTTCTATTAAAACAAAACAAAACAAAACTTAACATTGTGCTCAATTTAAATGAGTAATGTTTAAATGAATTCTATTATCATAGAGCATGTATCAAAGGGTACTTTTGGAACTGAGAGACGATAAATTGATCACTGACATACTTGCAAAGTGACTATTATCTATAATCACACATAGGCACACCAAGGCTTGGAGACATGAATACAGACACTAAATGGCAGAGCCAGAATTATGTCCAGAGCCATAAATGACAGATAATTCCTGAAACTCAGCTCTAACCACACCCCAAGAGCAGAATGATGAAAATTGCCCACTTAAAATATTTCATAGATAGCTCTGTATTTTGAATCCATTATTATACTTATGACCATAGGGTAAAACTTCATCTGAAGAGAAATCGTCTGCATCTTTTCTTTATTAAGACAAGGAATCAAATGACAGATATACTCCACAAGATTTCTAACCTTCCCTTCATCCCAGGCTAGGTTAAATGTCTCCCTCTTCTTTGTTAAATGGTCCCATCTGCTTAGAAAATTTATCTGTACATTTTTTTTAAAAAAAGCATTTATCACACTTAATGTAATTATCTGTATTTCTTTATCCTAAATCCCAATATCCTAAACTGTGGAGTCTGAGCCTTGTATATTCAGTTTTGCAGCTCCAGGTCAATGCCCTAGCTCTCAATAGGTGTTTAATATAAGGATGTTGAATTGAACCAAAGAAAACAAGCTCAATAAACCAGCTTATTCAATTATTTCATTTCTAAAATATAACTCAGGGTCAAGACTTTCCACTGATAAAGGGGTTAAAGGACACATACCATTCAATCCCATAGAGTCTTTAATGGCATACAAGGTCTACTGTATGCAAAGGATCAGAGAGTGAATTTTTAGAGTCATTCTATGGGTGACTCAACATATTTTGAAAGACTAGCCCAAACAAGAATAAAAATGAAGGGCAAGGTAACAAGTGTCAAAAGAAAAACTAGGAGTGTTTAGTTGAAGGGATTTGAAATCTTAAAACACAAAGAGAAGTGATACAGGGGAATGTTGGAAGCAGGTTAGAGGAAGGAGGTCTGGATTAATTTCCAGCATGACATGCCTCTGACAGCTCTTGGAACCCTCCCAGTACATGTTTATGCAGTTAGATTGAGCTGATTTAAAGGATCTGAAATGGTACCTTCAGCACACTCTCCAACATTATAACAATCTACTTGGCTCTGTCCCTCTGAGGACTCTTACACTGCTGTCTAGGGTCACTTACACGTCTAGTTTCAATACACTTAAAATTAAGCAAATCAGATCCATGATCATGTGCAAGTTGCTGGGGGAGTCCACATCCTCAGCCTTGTAGCAAGTACCCCGTTAACCAAGTAACTTCCTAATAATACTACATACTATACTCTTGTTTTCATGTAGGTCCTCTCTTATTATTAACCCAGGTCTTTGAAGAACAGGGTTTTGCCTATCTCTCCCTACTTCCTCATCTTCAGGGACAAAACTTTTGATTTCCATGTGTCTATTCATATTATTGACACCCAGATCTGCCCAAGATAACATTCTTCCTAGATCTGAAAACATCTTCTATTTGTGACCAGATCATCCATTTTACTCACAATTCACCCGTTGCCTCCTGTTAACCAAGATCTTTCCCAGTGACTCTCCTGAAGCTTCTGCTTTATATGCCAGCCCTGATCCAGGCGTATGTCTTTATCCAATTTGCTGATGGACATTCTGACAATTGAGCCCCACTGAAACTACATTGGCTACATCCACAGCACTGCAGAGTGATTATTGACATTAAATATTTTGACCCAGAAATACTACTATAATCATAGATATATGGGAAATACTAAATTACAACAAATGTTCTCTATGTACCCTGTAAATAAAATTATATTGGAAATATTTTCAATATAAGACATCAAACAAGATGTATGAAATTAATATGGATTTAACTAAACATCTAATTAATCATAATACTCATAACTTATACCCAAACATTTTATTGTTGGTTATCAACTATAACACCATTCAAAACTAAGTGTGTAGAGCTGGGGTTGTAGCTCAGTGGTAGAGCACTTGCCTAGCATGCATGAGGCACTGGGTTTGATCCAGAGCACCACATTAAAAAAAAAAATGAAATAAACAAAATAAAGGTATTGTGTCCATCTACAACCAAAAATATTTTTTAAAAAAACACTGAATGTGTATGATTTTATACAGATATAAATATATATGCTGTTTTGGTTCCAAATATAGTTAATAGACTTTTGTGATTGCTAGTCTTGAAATTCTTTGAGGAGCTTATTCCTTAAATAAATAAATAAATAAATAAATAAATAAATAAATTTGACATGTAGAAAAGCAGGATTTTGTAACATCAAGTTTTGCTATGAAGAGATATTGTGAGAGTCTAGAAGGGATCTATTTTCTGTTCACATAACTTATAGAACATTTTCTAAATGATTCCAGATTCAATTTTAAGCACAAGTCATAATTTATTGAAAGAACTAAATATTTACAAATTTTTATTTTATTTTTTATATATCTAGCCAACACTTAAAACTCAATGAGCATATGAATAATTGCACTTTGACTTCCAAACAAGACAGGTAATCAGGACCAGATTTACTCCCCATCAACTACAAAAACAGTCTAAATAAAGAAAACAACCATTTTTATACATTGAATAGCAGCAGTGTGACAGTGTCCCGGGTCTGATGGTGTTCCTGAGTACAGACTTGAGAATTCAAGGTTGCAAAGGTGGCTACAATTTTTCAGGGCAAAATACTGGATGAGAGAGGGATGAAAAGAGACAAGAGTTCCATATAGAGGTAGAGAGATGGAGAGAGACAGAGAGATCCTCCAGAGATTGGCAGAGGGTTTTCCTGGGTACAAACTAGCACCTATGTGTGAGGAAACCACCTGGGGCATAGAACAAACCACCAGAAAGAAGGAGGCAGAACATTCTTCAGAGCTCACACAGAGATAGAAGGAGTTCATATTCCCAAGTCACAACAGAAAAAACAACTCACAATACAAAGATTTTAGGTATTTGACAGTGAAGAAGCACTCAGCTTCAACCCAGAAAAAATTCTCAGTAATATTTATGAGAAATCAAAAATATCAGTTCTGAACAACATAAAATTCAAATCTGGCATTCAACAAAAAATTACAGACATACAAAGTGGGAAACTATAACCCGTTATGAAGGGAAAAAAATCAATCCATAGAAAGTGCCTACAAAATGGCAAAAATTACAGAATTAGTAGGAAAAGGACATTAAAACATTTATTGTAACTATATTCCATATGGTCAAGATCTGAATAATTTAATTACTTTTGGCAATAACACTGCTCATTGAGTTTTAAGTGTTGGCTAGATATATAAATCAAAGGCATGCTTATTTTGTTCTTGTTACAGAAAATTTCAGGGACTGCAGCATCTATGCAGTTCGATTATTCTTTTCCCTTTTTAATAGAAATCAGCTTTTCTGCATTGCATAGACTAGGAAGTTAGTAAACCATATATGTCTGCTGAATTCAAAAGAAAATTTGTTTCTGCTTGGACTTATTTCTCGACATATTTTACTCATGCATGGAATGACCCTTGTCAATACCTATTAAAATCTCTGAAAAAAAATTAAAAGTGCAAATCGTTCAAAACAATCATCTGTGCAGCAGGTTTAGTTAAGAGCCGAGATAAGAGTGGAAGAGAAGTCAGATCACACTACCATACACAGCAGACAGGACATGTGTTCATGGTCATCCCCTATGTTAATTAAAATGATGGTATATTGTGAAGTACAATCAGGTGAAAGGCTTTGAAGTGAGCAAGACACATATTTAAGCAACAAACTACACCCACTCTAGATGTCTTGGGTACAACTCATTTTCTTTCTTGGCTCACAAAATAATCTCCTCCCAGTTGGCCAAATTATCTAAGTCCCTTAAAGTAGCCTAAAACTGGGGCTCAGCCTACTTCCTTCAGTTAAAGCAAAAAGAAATCCAGGTGGGATATGTGTAGCATCAAGGGGAGCATGGCCTATGCTGTTCAACTTTAACATACCCAAAACACCTGAGAATGAGTCAAAAGGTCCCAGAGAGAGAGGTAAGGAAGTGATAACTTTGATGATTGATTTGTCCTCACTTTTATCCCCTTTTCCCCTCCAATTTCATGAGATCCTCCCAAGTCACATGATTTACCTCTAATATGCAACTCATCCTTAGATGTTTTTTGTGTCACTCAGAAAGCTTAAATGGCCTTCTGTCACTTTGAAGGCAGCAGGCTGAAATCATGTTTCTCATAATTTATAAGACCCTGGAAATGTGTGGTCTGAGTCTCCTGGAGAAGCAGCCTAGCCTGAGCTGCCAAGCTTTCTAAGCACTGGTTCAGGCTCCACTGTTCATTGGCTGTGTGACCTTCAGCACAAAACCCCAGCTCCCTCCTCTGTAAAATAATGCTATCTACTTAACAAGTTTCTGGTTAAGGATGAAATGAATAATTTATGTAGGATACATAGCATTGTAAGCACTTTATAATAGAAAATTTTACCTTTTCAAATATACTTACCAATATTTTAGAACAGATACTTGCCCCGTTCTGTAGGGCTACTTCTTATACCCTGTTTTGCATTACACTCACAGATGCACACAAAAACACATGCACACACAAACAGCTGAATACACCCATATGCACATTTCATTCCCATTTCTGCTTTTCTCATACTTGTATCTTTCTAAAATGTCTGAGCCACCTCTTGACTAATCTTTTTATTCTTTAAGATTCATCACAAGTCTCATCTATCTGAATTATTAAACTATCCTAGCTTATCTAAACTTTGCTATAGTTCTCTTTTTTTTGAAATTCAAACCGATCGTATCCTCTCATAAAACAACTTCTAGATACTGATTTATAATAAAAACGTTTGACTTTTTTTTCATGCATTGTTTTTTGTTTCCTCAACAATAATCTGAACTCTTTAGTGACAGGGAACCATTTTTTTAGTAGATGACTCTTTGGTAGATATTACAGTGGCAGACTCAGGAAATCATTAATGATTTATTGATTAAATGTAAGACAAAATTCAAAAGAGATGGAAAATATTTAATGAGTTATATGGTAAAAGTCACTTGAAACTGTTGAAAAGATCAAGGTATTAATTTGACCTGAGTGACATACCAAGAGAGGAAGAATCAGGGAGTGGAAATACAGTACACTTGTTTTCTGCTTCTGAAGCTTGAAAATGAAGTGTAGAAATTTTCTCTCTCATAATATTTTAGTTTTTAACCTTCTACTTTAATCCTATTACTCTCTGCTTACCAGAGATGCAAGTTTCAGTAGTTGCTTCATTGCTTGGGTCTAGCAGTCTATTTAAAAGTGTTAATAAGTAAGCAGTCAGTTACTAATAAATGCATCAGTAAATAAAAAGAATTTACATGATTCTGAGAGATAAAGTGAAGAAAAATTATTCTTTGAAATCTAACGAAAATCAACAGATGATGAAGGGTATAAAAGTGGCAGAAGTAATTTCCAATGGAAAAGTTTTTGTGATGCGTTTTTCAAGAAAGAAACTCAAGACTGGGTGTGTAGCTTAGTGGTAGTGCATCTACTTAGCATGGGTGAAGCTCTGTGCTCAATCTCCAGCATGAAAGGAAGGAAGGAAAGAAGGAGGAAAGAAGAAACCTACTGCACTCAATCAAGAATATTAATACAACCTACATAATAATGGATCTGGTGTCAGAGAAAACTGTTTCTAAGTCAATCATATTATAATATAAAAGTCTGAGATAAGGATATTTTAAAATAAGATCATAATCCTGCATTGATTCTAAAACTAAGAAACCATGAAGCAATAAATTAATAGCTTTTATTCAACTGTGTCCAGAAAAAGATGCTTCTTTGGAAGAATGTGTGACATTGAGGTTTAAAAAACAAAACAAAACAAACAAACAAAAAAACCCAAAACAGTTATCCACTAATCTAGGTTGTTGTAAATGTTCCCTATACACCTTCAATTTTTGTTCCATTGTGATGTTGACCAGTCAGCATTCTGATCTCTGATTTTATTTCCTAAATGGGTTTAACCAATAGGGTAGGAATTAGAGCCTCTGTGAACATATATATGGTCAGTTGGCTATTGTGGAAGATTTAGAAGCCTATGTATATTCATAATATATCTGGTTGGAAATAAGCTTCTTGTGAGTACTTATCATGTGTCAACACTGAGAGTTAACTCACTTATGGGGGAAAATAACAAACTGTTCTCAACTTCAGAACATAGAGTGATCCATCAGAATACAGCCAACTTGTGGGACCCAGTCTCCAACCTAGCAACCATTTTCCTTTCTTGATTACTAGATCTTTAAATGCAATATAGGCCTGTGTAGAGAGATCATTTGTAAACACTATAACAATGAAGGCTAATGTTTCCCCAAATCACAGAACTCTTCCTTCTTTCTTAGTCTCCAGCATTAGGGAAGGTTTGGCTATGTTCTTTGGGTCACAATAAGAAATCTCTCCCTCCACCAAAATATACTTTCCCTCCTCATGTCCTAATCAAATTATACTCACCATCTCCAGTAAACTTTCTTTGGCCTATTCGCCCAATCTCACACTCACTCCTGGATTAGATGTTCTTATCTTGGTACTCCTTGGAAACATTCCTGCTACTACACATGTGCACATTGTTTTTGAGTGATCCATTTATTGATCTGTTAACTGTAAGGTTCTTTAAATAAAGCTTGACATATTTTCATCTTTAAATTCTTAGCACCTTACAGTGTGTTTAATATCCAGGAAGAGCTCAGTATATTTTTTGATTAAAAACATGCTTTGTTAATTTATCATAGTATGGGACAATAGACTTCTTTATGCAAGTACCTTCACAGATATTTGAATTAAATTTTCCATCAGAGTCCTCTCACCCTCACAACATTCACAAAAATTGAGGATTCTGAATATGGAATTATTCTTGGGTCAGAAAATGGTGATATTTCCCAGTAAATATATTTTAAAATGCATATTTTACATGATACTTATGTAGTATTTTGAGTGCAGCAGAAACTATCACAAGTGCTTTATAAATATTAACTTGAATTATCCTCAGATCGAACCTATAAAAGAGGTGATATCACTATCCCCATTTAGGGTCAGAGGAATGGAGCTTCAGAGCAGTTATGTAACTTGGACAAGATTGCTCAACTACTAAGGGGAAGAACCAGGACTTGAATCCAGGCAACCTGGCTAAGAGCCTAAAGCCTCTCTTGCAGGCCTAATGGATTTGCCAGTAAGTCTTCATCTGTGAATGAATGAGCACAAGGTACACAAAAGCCTTGATGTATAAGTCATTTCCTCCCTTTTTTTCCCCTTTGTCTAGCCTTCTTAAATGGATGTCTTTTAAACTTTATATTTTAGACAAGAATTTTATTGAATTACTTTCCTCTAAGGAACCTAGCTTATTTTACCAAAAGGAAAAATGAAAAACAAAAACAAAAACAAAAGCTCAGTAATCCTCACAAAATCCATTGAGGAATATACACGTTAAGGAAAGGAAATATTTTAAAATGAGTATTAGCTAAATTCTTACCCCCTCTGGGCAAGACTGAATAATGATTTCATTCTGCCCTGAGATTGAAAAGAAATGTTCTTTTAATTCTTGGAAAGGATGCAAAAGATTCTAAGGGCTCTTCGTGAAAACCTTCTATTTTCATTGTTTTTGAAGTTCAAATCCTAGGAGGATTAGCTGCAGCTGACCTTAACTCTCCTGTGCTTAGGGAGATGTACGCTATCATAGAAATCAGAAATCCAATTAATTAGTCTCTCTCTTCAGTTCAGCACTTCAAATTGCAGCTGGAAGAAACCAAGCTATAGACTATTCAGTCCCCAAAACATTTCTTCAGAGACATCTTTGCCAAAAGGAGTGGGCTTCTTTGCTAGCATTGCAATCAACTCATAAAGGAGAAAAGCAGTAATAAAGAGAAGTTGCCAGGATTAATTGAAAACTGTGTAATAAAAGGAGTGTTATCAATTAAATTGTTATGTTCTTCAAAGTATCAACAGAGGTCAAAGAAAAGATGTTTTACCATCATTTAGAAAATTGATGAGGAAGATTCCTTAGGAAATTGACTTAAAAAATTGTATCTTTAGCAGGCAAATATGTAAAGAGTAAATTGTATTCCCAAGTAAGCCCTTATCTTGTCTGTTAGGAATAAGGAAATTCCTATTACAAAAGAGTGTATACCCTATAGGAAATGTTCAATAAAGTATTTCAGGGATAAGGAAGATAATAATGGATGGAAATACAAACAGATGATTTAAATACAGAAAAGAGGGGGTACCAGACTCAGCAAGCACATGAACTGTTATCTCTAATCTTTTGGATAGTTCTTTCTTTGTCACAGTATAGTTTCCTCACATTTGTGCAATAAACAGTACTCAGCTGAGTACCCTGGAGGATCCTCCTTTTGCAAATATCTAGAACCCTGAATGCCTCTCTACTGTCCAGCAAAGCCTCCTAAGAATTCCAGCATAGGTCTGCTGGGCTCCACTTGGTTTCTCCCTCTCTGCCATAGGCCTGAAATCTCTTTCAGTGCAATGAACTGGGGCAATCAGAAGGCTCACCTAATTTATTTCCTCTCTCTCTCAATGGCCATTTAATCTCCTGAGGAGTCTTCTGATCAAGTTTCTGAACACTTCATATTAAAGATGCAAAAATTAACTCAAAATGGATTATAGACATAAATATAAAACCCACCATCATAAAACTTCTATGAGAAAAAACTGAAAAAATTTCAATACCCAGGATTAAGCAAAGATTATTAGATATAACTCCAAAGCCAAAGCCCTAAAACTAAAATTAATAATTTGGAGTTCATCATAATGAAAAACTGCTCTTCTAATAATTCTGCTAAGAAAACTAAAACACAAGCTACAGACAAGGAAGAAATATTTTGAAATTATATATCTGATAAGGAGCTTTTATCCCTCATAGGTAAGGAAGTTCTATAGCTTAGTACAACAAATAACTAAATCAAAATATAGGCAAAATATTTGCACAAATATTTAGTCAAAGAAAATGTACAGATGGCTAATAAGCGTGTGAAAAGATACTCAATGAAATTAGTTATTAAAGAAATGAAAATTAAAGCCACAGTGAACTACACTAACATCCACTAGAATAGCTACAGTCAAAAGGATTGACAGGGTCTTTGTGATTTTGTGATTATTGGCAAATAAATGGAAAAACTAGGACCCTCAAGCATTGCTGGTGGGAATGTAAAATGATACAGCTACTTTGGAAAACAGAGTGTCAGTTTCCTAAAATATTAAATATAAACTTGCCCTACATTCTAGTAATTCTACTCCAAAGTAGCTACCTATCCAAGAGAAATAAAAACTATTTCCACCTAATTGGATGAGAATGCTCATAGAATCATTTTTTATAATAGTCAGAAACAAAAACTCCAAATGCCCATCACAGGTTGAATATATCAGCAAAATGTGTGTATTTATATAGTAGGATGTTGTTCAGGAACAAAAAAGTGAAATACTGAAACATACTATAACATAGATCATCTGCAAAAGCAGTATGCTAACTTTAAGTCATACTCTAAAGACTATAAACCTATGTATGATTTCATGTACCTGAAATTTCTAATAATGGTAAATTTATGAAAACAGTAAGAAAATCAGTGGTTCCTGGGACTGTAGTTTAGAACAAGGAATTTGGATTTTGGAAATAAATGTGTTTGAGGTATATTTTGGGAACAGTGGGAAGTTATAAAACTATATTTGTTAATGAATGCATAATTCTATAAAATCACTAAAAGTCATATAATTTTTATTTACAAAGTGGGAATTTTATAGCATGTAAATTGTAAGGCTACTTTTAAAAAAGAATATGTACTACAAATATGTAACAACAAATCCAACCATTACATACAACTATAATGCACGAATTAAAAAATATGGAAAATATTAAAAAATATGGAAAAAATTAATCAGCCTGAAAAATACACACACAATGCATAATAAATGCATAATAAATGCATAATAGTCATATATTTCCCTTTAGTTACACTAAACAACAAAGATAAATTTAATGAGTCTAATATTTAATTATTTTTAATCATTTAAAATCACTTAACAGTTTAATGAATTTTTTCCCCAAAGTAATGAGAATCAATCGAGATATAAACAACCTTAACTTTTTCCAGTTTGGAGAGGTATATAAATTATTGATTTTTTTCTAGAAGACAAAACTCCAAATAAGCAAAAAATTTACAAGAAAGATTGATAATCTTCAGGAATTTTGTATCAATACATGTTTAAGTTATTCAAAGAACTATCACAATCCTATAATGTAGATAGAATATTTTTAGCTTTCAGCAAAAGATGGAGAAGCTTAAAGGAACATCAAGTAAAAGCACTTTTTCAAACTCATGGAATCTCAAATTGGAAGAAAATATTGAATTTTCCTTATAATGGCTACTCACTGATGTTTAAATTCCCTCTCCACAACCTCCCAAGAGCCTGTCAAATCTTTTCTGGAAGACTTTTTTATGCTAGAGAACTTGGTAACCCCAGGAGGAAAAGTTTTCACCTCTGCAAAGGACAGACAACTAGAAAGATCAAACGCAGACTGCAGCTTCTTTCCACAACACAAAGCTAACAGATAGAGAGAGGCCTATACCACATCCCCATATTCTGGATTCTACCACTTCGTACACATTCAAAATTCAATATCCAATATTGTATTATTAAAAATCTCAGTTGGCATAATGTAGATCATAGAATCCCAGTTCTCCACTAAATACAAGTAGGAGAGGTTTCGCCATATTTACCATTGTATCCCTAGGGCCCATCACTGTGTCCGACAATTTCAGCCCTCAATCAATAATTCTGAGCCAACTTAGAATTTTATAACACAAAATAAGCATATGAGTGATAAAGTCAGTTCCTAAGTAACGAAATTAGTGATTTTACTGTTGAGATTAAAAATGAGTCTGAAATTTGCCACATGGTGTGAAGCAAATTTTGTTTACAACCAAACTTTATTATTAGAAAGGAACTTGTGGCAGTGTTATCACCTTGTTTAAAATCCAAGTTATCAGAAGTCATAAGACATTGTATTTTGAACCAAATAGCCATATCAGTGGTCATAATAAGAACAAAAATGAGCTCCCAGGACTGATCTCTGAATTATTAAAGAATAGTAGTCACTATTGATATAGATAGAGAAATAACAGGTTGAAATTTTTTTTTTAATGAATATAATTTTACAAGTCAGAAAGCTACATTTATTTGGCTTGTATTCACTGTGGTCAACTCTTTCAACAATTTCATCTTTTAAATTCTAAACCAAAAGGATGATAATTCCTGCAACATATGCAAGAGAAAATATTATAAAGTTCATACAAGATTGGGTTAGTGAATATGAAAGTTGGGAAACTCTGGAGTGTTAAACAGAGTGAGAAAGAAACATTTATTAAATTGCTGGAAAATTGCTTATACATGTTTATTAAACTATGTAAGATAATTCCTCAAAAATATTTAGTTTTCTATGAAATAATGTTTTTTCTCTATTTTCTTATGGCTCCAATTTTATAAATGCCTTTCATTACTTAATGTGCAAAATTTATGCCTTAAATACTAGAAAGAATACTACCTCACTTCCAGTCAAATAAAAATAATAGTACATAAATTAGGTATAGTACACAATACTTGATAATGACAATAAATGGTTATGTTACTGGTTTTGTATTTATTATACTATAGATTTAATCATCATTTTAGACTATATTCATTCCATTTATCAAAAAAGTTTGCTCTAAAACAATATGCTATGTTGTGTCACCAGTGGCCACAAACATCTCTTGCTTACCACATGTCTTTAATGCATCATTTTATCTTGTGCTTCCTTTAAACTCATGGTGTTTTTCATTATGACCCTGAGAGCAATAGGATACTCCATATATATGTACCATAGTCTTGATGTTATTGGGCTATCCCATTTCTGTTTAAGTATACTCTATGATGTTCACACAAAACCATAATTGCCTAACAACACATTTCTCAGATCACATTTTCATCATTATACCCAAATATGACTGCATTTATTTGAAGAAATGCTCTCAGACTTCCTTAAATTGTCATTAAGGAAAAAAAAATAGTTTTATACCAGCTTTTATGAATAGTCAATTATCTTGCTTATTTGTTTGTTTAAAATTTAGTATGTATGATGTCTTAAAATTGAGGATACTTAATATAGTTTTTTGATTATTGGGCCATTAATAATATGGTGTGAGGGGCTGGGGATGTAAGTCAGTTGTAGAATGCTTACCAAGGATGCATAAGGCCCCGAGTTTGATCTTTAGCACTGAAGGAAAAAAGAAGAAAGAGAGAGAGAAGGAGGAAGAGGGAGAGAGAGAGTGGGAAGGGAAGAGGAGGGGAGGGGAGGGGAGAAAGGGAAATGAAGGAAGGAAGGAAGGAAGGAAGGAAGGAAGGAAGGGAGGAAGGAAGGGAGGGAGGGAGGGAGGGAGGAAAGAAGGAAGGGAGGGAGGGAGGGAGGAGAGAAGGGAGGGAGGGAGGGAGGAGAGAAGGGAGGGAGGGAGGGAGGGAGAGGAAAGGAGGGAGGAGAAAAACCTTCAGTGAGAAAATTGGTTTTTAATAAAGAACATATATGCACACACATTTGAATTTCTGCTTGCAATATCAAAATTTCTAGATTTTTATGCAGCCTTATAATTGATCCATATTCCATAGGCACCAGGTTAGGAAACTGTTTTAAATTTGTAAGAGAATAGCATAATTTAATTAAATGCCTCAGAATAAATTAAGTCCTCCTCTTATATTGATTGAGCAACAGTTTACACTTGCAAATTTGCAGCTTTTCTTCTGACTGTCATGGTCTATCCAGCAAACAAACAAACACAAAGTCATTATTCAATATGAGATAGCATTTGTAAACAGTAATGAGGTAGAAAATTAATTAAATGCAGCTGAAAATTATGAATTATTTAACATTACCTCAAGATTCCTCTTAGCTGCTGCAGTATGGGAATGAGGGTCTCCCTGAAAGTCCTTTGCCTTTGCAAACTATCCCTGGAACTCAGATAGCAGACACACAAATGTTCCTGGAACTTAGGCCAGTCTTCCTCTCATTTCTTTGGAAATTAGCCATCTGCTGGTTCCAAATAGACTAATTAATATAGCCTATATATTATGTGATGTGTTATTAAATCTGATAAGTGTATCCATACATATAAATGTATCCATGGACCCAGGTCCTCTTTGCTAAGCTACCAGGAACTGGAATATCACAATGCTGATTAAAATCCTGCCTACATACAATCAAATTCATTTGCTTGGATTATTTCCATGAAAGTAAAAGTATAATTTTAACAGAATAAGTATTTTAATTCTCAATCGTTTCTACACAGATATAATCAGCAGCATAATTAAAACCTTCCTCAGGATTAATCAGGTAATTAAGCCACTTATATGTGTTTATCTTTGTTTTCTATTTCAAGAAAACATACTCTATGGAAAACAGATTCTTTACCTGAATCAATCTCTTTTATAGATCTATTCAGCTAAAATATGTCACAGTTAACTACAACCGGATTTTTTTCCCCCAATTTGGAAAGAGCTTTTACACATGCCCCACTAGGAAAATACATTTTGAGCTTAAAACTGATATCCACTTATGTTATAACAGATTGTGTAATCAGTGGATCTAAAAACACCCAGCAGTCTGCCTACATTTAGAAGGCAAGTATCCATATCCCACAGGCATCTTGTAGATTTTTCTAGGGAATTAATCCTCATTTCCATCTTTCACCATCCCTAAAAAATTCCAGATTTTTCTTCCCGAAACTAAACTTGACCAAATTGTTTTCTCAGACAAGTGCATAGCCAAAATATATTCTGCTTGAACCCTAAAGCATTGGCCAATAATGCAAAAATCTAGCACTATGTTAGGCAGGCAGTCCTCTGCTTTCTGTCTTTAGAAAAGTCTTCAATTTTAGTGAAAATAAAGATAAAGTTGAACTAAGAATTTGGCAGCCGAGGAGATTTGACATCCAAATATTTTTAAAATATTTTAATTCGTGGTAGAAACATATTCTTTCTCATCAACCCTATCACCACCCCATCCCCTGATGCCAAATAAGCAATTTAGATACTATTTTCAAAGCACTTGGAGAGATTTAGCCTTATAAGCAAGAAACTTCCTTCTCTAAGAGGAGGTTTATCTCCTTCCTTAGTCCACAGATTAGCACACTAAGTTTTGCCTCTCAAAAGTGTACCTGATATATTCCTCGGTACAGATAAGGGAACTTATATAGAAAGTATATATAGAAATATACAGAAAAGTAGCAGAAGGGAAACACGTCTTTTGTGTTCCACCTGGAACTTAAGCTGAGCCACATCCCCGGCCCTTTTTATTTTGAGACAGGGCCTTTCTAAATTGCTAAGGCTGGCTTTGAACTTGTGATCCTCCTGCCTCAGCCTCCTGACCCGTTCGAATTACTGGAGTTGGCCATGGGGCCCAGCAAGGAAGGCCCTTTTGTATCATTCTTTTACTCGTTTGTTGGTCCTGCCTTCCCTCCTTCATGAACTCAGCAACCTTAGGTTTTCTGTGCCCACACCACTGCAAAAGATTCATAACAAATGCCAACAAAGAGCTGGAATTATGTGTTTGGTTCTGTAAAGGATTTGTTGTTTCTTACTGTATTCCTGGACTCCGGTTCATCACCTTAAATAGAGATGCTCCATCAATAGTGGCTGAAGGAATGGATAAATACTGACTGAAAACAGTAGAAGTATTCACTGACCCTAGGGTCTGTGTGATTTATCAAGTGCCAGAGCCTCCTGTGGAGTAATAGATTAGAAGGTGGACGTTGATCACAGCCTTCCAAGGTACAACAACCACTCCACTCCGGGTCACATACATTGTGAATGTGTCTCTTCAGAGGATGAGTCCCCTGCATACCTTCCAGGCCTCAGTTAAGGACCAAAACAAATACTAGCCCACCTGAATGTAATCTTTCTCTCAATCAGAGCATGACCTAGTGAGGAGGACCTGGATTGGAAGTTCCAAGTAGGTAGTAGACATTGCAGTGGAGAGAGGGTTTCTGGCAGGCAGTTCTGAAGCTCCTTTCTTCACCCCTAGGCATGTAAAGAACAGAAAAGAAGTCCATTTCTTCTGCTTCCTCCACTATTCAAGGATACAGATCTAAACACGGATGAATGGAATAGTTATCTGACATCTTTGAGCATTTAGCATGAGCCCAGTCTGTTTTCAATGCTTTTCATTTCTTAATTTCATCTTCCCAGCAATTCTAAGAGGTTTTACTATTACCTCCCCCTTTCCCATTTGATGAATAAACTATGCCTGAAATAACAGCTTGCAGGAAGTAGAGTCAGAAAAAAAAAAGAAAAGGGAAAAGAAATGATAGTTATGGATAGCTCATGATGTATCAGGGCTTTTCATATAATAGCTTCTTGACTTCTTCCCACAGCCCTGGGAAGTAGGTACTATAATTGTTGCCATTTTACAAGTGTAGAAAATAGGCTTAAAGTAATTATATAACTTGTCCAAATCTACACAGCTAGTAAGTGACAGGGCCACCATTCAAACCCAAGGAAGTAAGACTCCAATTCCTACATGTTCATGGTGAAAGGGGTTTAAAAAAAAAAAGTACAAAATCTTTAAAAGGTTCAGACAGTTGTTTGGAGACATGATAGCAAAGGCTGGAACATCCACACCTTTTCCATTCCAGAAAGCCTAGGAAGATGTCTGGCCTTGAGTATACAGGTCCTGGCTGTGGACCAGGGAGTCGTAGGCCAAGCCCCATGGCCAGTTGGAGAACAGCCAGCACTGGAAGTACCGTGGACTCCCTCAGACCCTAAAGAGCAGCTCCTGACTGCCCAGTCTCTAAGATGCACAGGCCCAGCTCACCTTTAGCTGAACCCCTTTTTCAGGAAGTGGGAGGCAAACTGTCATGTAAGCCTCTTCTTCCCAGTTCTTGCCCTAGTCCTCCAACTTCTACTTGTGTCCTCTTACTCCAGTCACACTCTACCCAGACTCTGCTCCATGGTGGCAAAAGAGCACTACTGTAGTTATTATACTCCAGCATTTGGTATCCTCCTTATTCTTTTGCTAATTAGTTGGATTGATAGAGCACTGAACCATATCAAATTCACAACTTTCTTTTCACTGGCATGCTCCCCTCACTGACAGTTACACAGTTTTAAAGTGTTAGCCATTAATCCCCACAGAAAGTGGGACTGGGCGGGGGAGTAGGAGAATGAAGCTCCATTTAGAAAAGGTGTGTGCAGGGGAGGTACCTGATTTCTCACTCAGCGGTTTTCACATGATGGTGACTCACAGAAGGGATGAGGAAATTATGTTAATTAACAAGCTTTAATTCCCTAGTTATGCTGCTGGTGTGATTCATGCTATATACTACAAAGGGGGAAAAAAGGCTAAAGATAAGCAATATTTTACACTGCATGGCAATTATTATATTTTTGACAGTCAAATATACTGATACTAGCAACAGATACCTCAAATACACTCAAAGAGCCAGTGATGGTTTTAAGGATTTTAAAGCACCCCAAATTAAAGGAAACAATAAATAAGGGGCAGAGTGGTAGGTAAGTAGGGTCACAAGTTCCATAACATTCCAGAAAAAAAAATTATTATGAATTTAGGAATGCTGACATTGCGAAAACGATTGCTGCAGGTTTGAAGAAGACAATTGGTGAATCATACTCAACTGGAGAGGTCAGTGGCAAGAGGTCTTAGGAGCGGGGTTAGATCTCTGAGGACCAGCAGGGATCCAATACTGTCCAGGCCCAGGCCCCATGGGTTTGGAGAAGAGGAGCCCCCAGGCTCACTCTGAGAGATTTACGAGTTCCCTGGGTTTCTGTAATCCACAATCACAAAATGGAATCCCTTTCACTGGCAATCTCTAGCAGGCTTTGCTCTTTTCAGACACCCCTGCCCTTTGGGTCAGCGGGCCACTTAACTCCACTCCCTGAATCTCTCTCTGCTAGAAGGCGCCACTGGTAGATCCTCCCTTCACCTGTGCCCTGGAAATGCAGGGCGAGGATCTGGGATCCTGGGTGCCACGGCACTAGCTTGGAGGTCTGCTCCCCTCACTCAGGTTACTAGGTGAACAAGGAGAAAAGGAGCCACTGACAGGCCTTGGCTCCTGGAACCTCATGCTTCTGTGTCTAGGCAGCAAGGAGGACCTGGGGTCAGCCAGTGCTTCTTACTACAGAGTTGGCAAGTTGATGTTGTGTGACCATTGTTGTGTTGTAGTTGCTGCCTGCTGCTAAAATGCATGTCACTAGATTCCACCCATTTCTTTCCTTCCTTGTTTTTATTTTCAAAGTGCCTATTATGTACGAAAATTATTTTTGGTCATTGCTAAGATTGTGAAGAAGTAAATTGAAGGGTATATTGCTTTATTATTTTCTGACATCTTGAATAGAGTAGTAACAATCGATGCTTATTGTATGGTGATGTATAAAATTTTAAAATAAACACATGAAATTAAATTGCACAAAAACTATTAGAAGCATGATAACCATCCAAACTGGAATATGAACTCTTTAGAAATGGGAAGTTATGTTTCTTTCTAGTAGTTCTACAGTTTCAGAACTTACATTTAAGTCTGTAATACATTTTTTAGTTAGTCTTTGTACATAGTATGCAATAAGATTCTAATTTTATGCTTCTGTGTGTGGGTGCCCAATTTTCCCAACACTAAATATGGAAGAGACTGCTGTTGTGCAACATGATGACTCTGGTTAACAGCAGTAGATTATATACTTGACCATTGCTAAGAGAGTAGATTTCAAGTGTTCTCACTACAAATAAATAAGGAGGAGAAATAATACATACGTTAATTAGTTTGATTTAGTCATTTCATGATGTATACATATGTTAGTACATCCTGGTGTGCAACAAAAATATATACAATTTTTATCTGTCAATAAAAAGTAAGAGGAAACCAAAATAAATCCTTTGATCAAACAGAAGAATGGTAGACTATGAAATGGGAGTAGTTTGTAATGTATAAATATTTATAATACTCTCCCAGAATTCCTATATGGTATTTTTGTAACCCAAATTATCCAGAGTATGTGTTTTTGGTGTGACCAGTCTCTTCTGGGTCTTAAGGAACAAGCCTATAATCAAGATCACTGAGCAGACTGGCATCTTTACAAGAGACAATTGACAGAAAACTAGGGATAAATAGAAGATGGATTCTTCCTGAACTTCCATGCTGAAAAAATACATCATGAGATTATTTCTCCCAGTATGAAAACTGTTTATTAATAATATTAAGGGAAAGTTTTTTTTGTGGAGCTGAGCATTAAAATAACTAATTTATGTGAAGACTATATCTTATTAAAATAAACACAATAATTTTAAGTTCTTATAGAAGTTACCAGAACTCTATGTAATAAGGCCATTCCTTTCACAAATTGCTGTGTCACATAGCTGCTGACTGGGCTCCTTAGCTCTTTCCCAGCTATTGCTACTGTTGAAAACTCTGTTCATAGAAAAACATAAGGTGGTACTCATTCATGTAATAGAACCCTTAATGCTAAGAAAAAAGTTACGATTGAAATAATGCAAACTGTCAGGAGCTGCCACATAAGAGCTGAACGCAATGGAAATGTGGAGACTGGCTTCCCTCATAGGGAAGCAAGTGGATCCCCATTTTAGCTCAACTGAAGAGCAAAGCTTTAATAAAATCAGGATTCGAGGAGTGCTCTTTCTCTTTCCAACGGATCCCTAAGGTTGCAGAGCCGTCCCAGATTTTGAAAAGGTACTTCTGTGTGCTTGTGTGCTTTCTTCACCATTTTCTTAAGTTATTGAAGTAGTCAGATTTTGTGAAACCAGCATAGATTGCCAGCTCAGTTCGTTTTTGGTGCATATCAGCTGGAATTCCTGAAGTTGCTATGGAAAATTTGGTCCACAATAAAAAACAGCTCTAAACTAAAATGTCAATAAATATATAAGATAAACAAATTCTATCAACTTTTTGAAGTGTATGCCATAAAACACTAGACCCATGAAATGCCTATTTAAAAAAAAGATTTTGTAGTAAAATAAGTTTATGAAACTACTATAGTTTTAATCTAAGAGTACACAACCCCCCCCACCACCAAAAAAAAACCTTCATGCTTTGTGAGTATGATCCTCAATACAACAAGGTTCAGAGGAAGGATTTTAGGTCATGATTAGGGTTTTCATATAATCAGTAGATTAATCCATTTGCTGAATTAATCCATTGATAACTGAATGGACTACTGGTTTGTAATTGTAGGTGTGGCTGGAAGAAGCAGGTCACTGGGAGTATAACCTTGGACTATATTTGTCCCTGGCTTCTTCTTCTTTTTGTGTCTCTGCTTCCTGGATGCCATTAGCTGAATAGCCTTCCTTTACCATGCTCTTCTGCTATGATGTTCTGTTCACCTCAGGCCCAAAGCAATGGAGTTGTCCAGCCATGGACTGAGAAATGTGAAACTATGAGCCCAAAATAAACTTTTCCTCCTCTAAGTTTTCCTTGTCAGATATTTTGGTCATAGCATCAAAAAGCTGAATACTATAGAAACATGTAACATTCTCATTCCATTTTGGAGATTCACAGTGCACTTTGCAAAAATCTCTGAAAGAAGCAATGTTTAGGAAAAGTCTTGTTTAAACTATGTTTAGCTCCATGTTTCCAAAATTTATTTGAACATTATATTTTAAACAATATTTTATTCTTACTAATGTTATCTGTAATAGAAACAAGCTTTGAGATCCACTGCAGTAATTTCTTCTCCAGAGTTACTTCCAGTGCTGAGTTTTTAAAGGATGATATTCCTGGACATGGCTACTTTTGTCCTGCAGTATCCAACTGGGAATGACACTGAAGACAGGGAGCTCCCCGATGAGCTAGGCCAAAATGGAGGGAACACCCAAAATCTTTGTATGTTTGGAAATTACATCTAAGTATGTAGCACTCAGGTCTGCCGATCTTCAAAGTCTTAGCTGAATGATATTTCTAGGTTGTAAATTTTCCATCAGAGGTGTGTGTCAATAGAAGAGGCCTGGAGAAATTACTAGGTAATAAGTGGCATTATTTGATGATTCTTCTTTCCTCCTTGAATGTTTATTTCTTAACCGTAACCTGTCAAAACCACCCTCCGTTGTTTGTTTTGTTTGTCTCACCCTACTCCTATCTCCTTGTTCAAGTACACAAGTATATTGATCCGAGATTTTGGATACCCCTCATATCTGCTCTTCCCTCTCTCTGCCCACCCTCTCATTCATTCCCTTAGTAATCTTTTCTTAACTGCCTACTTCATGCTCAGAAGACATTAGCCAGGTGATATCTGCCCTGGAAAAGCCCACAACTTAGTGAGGGAGACTCTTCCATTCAAGAATTTTCATCTCCCACCAAGCCCACTATGTACACCATTGCAGTGTAAACTTAAACTTCCCATACTTAGCCATTCAAAACCCTACTCTTGAAATGTCACTCTGTGGCCTAAAGTCAAGTATGACAACCCAATGTAGCTATATACCTATAGAAGTTTGATTGCATAAAATTGTCAATATTCAACTGATGTTAATCTACAAAGATGGCAATTTCATCTCCTTCAACATAATAAAATGTAATTCCTATTTTTCTATTTATTGATTAACATATTATGTAAAAATCTTGATAAGCTTTACCAAATCTGAAAGGTGTGTTAGGCATATTTAGACTTAAAATGTAGACTGTGAGATATAGCATAAAATGTACTTTACAAAGCTCATGTCAAAAGTCATAGGGCCTAGTCTCCCAATTACAGGTAATGATCTAGAATCTAGATGTTTCTCATATAGGCAACTATTGCAGTTTACTCTAGGGTGAACAGCAGCATTAACTCCTATATGTTCCCATAACACAATAAATTTCCTACATGTTCCAATTTTTCTTGTATTCAGCTTCTTCGTTGGATTACTGTGAAAATGAAAAAGAAAGGTAAAGTAGGTGGCTAATTATGTTCTCCATTAGCAATAAGTTTAACCAATTCTCACTTTTTACAAGAAACCTTCATTTATGACCCTATGAGATATAACCTCTCCCTCTCTGCTGTTCCCCTTTTGTACCTCTAATAAAACACATATCAGGGTATGCCTTGAGTTAGAATTATTTATGCACATGTCTATTTTTTGCCCTGGATTATGGACTCCTTCTGTGCAGGAATCATATTTTATTCATTGTGTCTCACTCACATTGGGCAGGGGGCCTTGCACTGTGAAAGCACTTTGCCAAGCATGGAGCTCTATCAACTTGACAATTTGCATCAAGCATATTCTGAATTGTATTGCATTCTTTGTTAGTGAGGGTCATTACCAGTCCTTTCCTAGAGCAACATTTATTAAGTTAGAAGTTAGGAAACGTCCCTTTCAGTGAGAAGAAAAGAACAGATAGCACAAAGGCGGGGCCCAATTTCATCTTCTCATTGTTCTCCCTGGGACAATTCCACTTTCCTAAAGGTGTAATTCTTTTTATGCCTTAGTCACAGGGTAAGCAAATACAAGTTACCAGTTCTAATAAGACATTTCCTTTTTCATGGTTTCTTAGGCAAAAGCATGAATGCATAAAATTTCCCATTACCTAAGTGACTGGAGCAATGAAGAGTAGGGAAGTATTCAAGAAAATATAGAGTCTCTGACCTCTTTTACAGTGCTGTCAAGAAAGGCAAACCATGGAAGGCTATTCCTGTGAATGACCTCAGCACATATTCAGTTCAAGACTCTTCACACCTTAGGAAAATTTTATCCAGAGAAGTGAAGAAACACACTCAAAAATCATGCAGTGATAGGAAACACCTCTATTCTGAAATTGAATTGAGGTCAACCTACGTGGAAAGCAAGGGGTCAACTTGAGATAATTCCAGAAATTTCTAGGCATCATACTTTTCTAATCCCAGAGGTTATCTGTCCTTACTGTCAAAAAGCTGACAGAAGTAGAAACTAGAACAAACAGGGGAGCAAAATAGTAACTTTAAATACTGCTCCATGCAATGGGCTCCTAGTGGTTTCCAAGTGGCCAGAAGGCCTAAAACTGAAAAGACTGATATGGAGAGGTTTATGTTGATATTTAAGTTTAAAAGCATGGTATGTTCCTTTAAGCCTTAAAAAAGTGGTCTTCATTGTCCTGTGGAACTTGCAGCTAGAAGGATCAAGTACAGATGCCAGGCAACTTTAATTGTACCTAATGTGAAACCAGAGTTGCCACTGAGGAAAACACTTACGTTATCTCCTTCTTCATTGCCTTCTCTTATTTGCTCAACATTTCAGCCTTGCAGGAATTAAACCACCTTAATCACACTCTTTTCTCATCCTAATTTTCTGCCCACCATCAAGTGTACCACCATTTTCCTGGTTTCCATCAGGCTTACTATATCCTTCCCTGCATGGATCTAGCCATATCCTGATGAATTTCAACCAGACCCTTTTGCTGTTCTCAAATGCAGAAGGGCAAAACAAACAAACACACCCCAAATTCCCTAAGTCACAAATGACAGAAAATTAGACATGTTAAGATTAGTGAAGTGCAACTCTAGGTATGGTACCTGACAGTAGAGGCTGCCTGTGATCAGGAAGGCTGTTTGTGTCTTTGAAGCCAGACCCTTTGGTTCAAACTCTGGCTTTACCACTCCATCATTTCACTTATGTGCATCTCAGTTTTCCCAACTTTAAAATGAGAATGATAATGATACCAGCTACATTCAATAGGTTAGTGGTTTGGTTGTGTAAAATAAGAACAAAAATAGTGGCCACTAAATGAACTACAAGTTTGCTCTCTGGTGGAGCAGTTCAGGGCTTTGATAAGGCTCAGTGATTTTGTGGGATTAGACCTCTTTTTTCTTATGCTTCTTATTTCTCAAATGGTGGTTTCTATCTAATGAACTATGATGGCTACTCTAGCTCTCACCTTGATAGTTGAATCCTAGCCAGCAGGAAAGGATAAGAGAAAAAGGAGCAGGCACTCATTTCCTTTAAAAGTATGATCCAGAATATCCCCCATATGACTTTCATTCACATTCCAGGGGCCAGAACCTAGTCAATGGCTACATCAATGGATGCCGTACACCTTGCTAAATCTTTTATTAGTAGAGCAAAAGAGAAGCATTTTAGAAGGAAACTCAGTAGACTCTATCATACCACTGATGTGGAATTGTACAGATTAAATGAATTAAACATGTAAAAGTTTAAATAGTGCCTAAGACATAGGAAACCTGAAATAATCGCTAGCTATTAAAATAATAATAGTACTAATAGTTATTATGCCCATGTCTTCTCCCTGCTTTTGGACTCCATTTTTGTTGACAGAATCATGAGAAATGTTTAGAACTCCTAACACAAAATAGTCCGAAATGCATATTAATTTTTTAATTAATATAAGTGAAAGTAAAAAGAACAAAATAAGAGCCCATCTAACCTTTCAATTACAAAAAGCTACATAATTATAATAGAACCAGTTTTGAGCAATAGAATCTTTCTGTTATTTTCAGAAAATCTATATGTGTACATCAAGGTATTAACTAGGAAAATTAGAAAACTGTGGAATTCAGAAAAATCAATGTTTGCTTTGGCACATAATCCCTCATGTTTGAAAGGAACTGAATTCTTTAACCAAAAGAGTTGACAATTATGGAGCTATTTTCTTTGCAAAATATGGAAGGATTTATTTTGTTTGCTTAGTACCTCTTTTATCCAGGAGTACACCCAGAGGAGTTCACTAATACTAATGGTGCTTCTAAGAGAACAAAAGAACCTCCTAATTTAAATGTGAAAACAGAAGTGAAATAAATGAAGTTAATCTTGTTAAACTGCAAGTGCTAGAACTTTGGTCAGATGAGTTGCACATAAAGAAGAAGCTTTTCTGTTCAAGAACACCTTAGGTTCTTCGGATTGTTTTTAACTGTGTAGGACAGTGCAGAGAGTTAATTTTTCTACCCAATGGATGAATTTATGCTTTTTATACTGGTTGTTACCATGGAAATTTATGAGAACCTTGGAGATGAGTAGAACAGGTTACTGGTTTTGGAACCAGATCATCTAGATTTAAATCCTAACTTTAGTTATTGGCTGTATCACCTTGGGGAAGTTACTTAACCTAGATGTGAATTATATTTGTCATCTAAAGATAGTAATGATAGTAGTACATATCAAATAGAGTAATTATGGTGATTAATCAAAATAATATGCCTAAAGTTTTTAGATCAGAAGTGTTCAGGAAGCATTAGCTATTTAATTATTAGTATTACCCAAGTTTTTTGAAAGTTTGACAGCAATGTTAACCTTTAACCTTTAGACAGTTTTGTCAAATCACAAGATTCTTTTATATTTCACATTTGATCTTCACTCCAGTTCCCAATTAGGGTTGTTATTCCCATTTTAAAGCCATGAAAACTGAGTCTCAGAGAAAGAAAATAACATGCCTAACGTTACTGACCCTAGGAATCATATGGCCAGGTTTGGTGCTTTTCTAAATGGGCTATAGTCAGAAGAGCACTTGTGGGATAGTACAGGTGCCTAAGGTAATTTGGTGCAGTCAACTCTTTCTAAGGTGGTGTTCAAGAGCTGTATCATGAGACTACTTTTCTGAACACCCCAGACCAGGACAGGGAAAGCACATGACGTGAGGCCAGTACAAAAGCTCTGCCCAAACAGAAATGACAGCCTTTCTATTCTAATATTCTAATAGTAATATTATAATTTCTTTTGGAAATCTGCACCTTTTTGGACCTGACATTTGGTGTATGGCAGGAGGTTCATTCCCACCACATAATCTTTATCACTTTCTATTTCAAGTCCTTAAAATAGATACTTACATTAATAATGAAAACACCATTTTAGGCCCCTCTTCAGACCTAATGGATGCCCTTTAGTCCCCCCTACACAGAAATTATAAAGCTGCCATTGAAAGAGACTCCTGTAGTTCTTACCAGGAGGAGAAACTGCACAGCATCTCAGAGGAGGCAAGGGTGCTCAGGTGAAGGTGTTGATCACAAAGACCACCTGCTGGGGATGTAGCTATGGCTGGTCAGTAGCTGTTGAAGCAGAGTGAGTTTCTGAATCATGTTAAAGACAGAAGATGAACAAAATCTTACTTCCTAGGGGCAAAAATCTCCCTTCATTTCAGTTTATAACTGTTTTGGATCCTGACTGGAAACCCATGACTCTGTTAAGCCCCACAGGGTCTGCCTTTTTATTACATGAGTGGTTCAAGGTAATTCGGTTAAGTCTGTTTCTTGCAATCAAAAGCCTAAGAGAAGGAGACATGTAAAATATCCATAAAGACCTATATTAGCACTTTGAAACAAAAGTGCCCTATATTTTACATATTCAACCACATGGTCAAACATGCAGAGGAAGCTGATCTCCAATAAGAGAGAAGAATGTGGAAGAAATGCAAAGACAACTAGGAAAAGAGTGCAGACAGGAAGAATGCTTCATTTCAGCTCCTTTCCCTTGGATTTTTTTAAAAGACACTCAGGGGTCTTACTAAAAATTTTATATGTCTTAAGCTAGTTCAAGCCAGATTTCTGTATTTCACTATCAAAACTAGGCCTAATGCCTATATATTTTAATCCCAGAAGTCAGTAGGGAATTCAACTGGATGTGCAATTCAAATATAAACGCATATTTGATCCCAAAAAGGCTGAGAAGTTTAGGAAAGCATTAACCTACACTGATAACCCTGAATTTAATCTTATGTGTTTTTTGGTTTTGAAAAGCTAGTCATGGCCAGGCACGGTGGCACATGCCTGTAATCCCAGAAGCAGGAAGATGGAGAGTTCAAAGCCAGCCTCAGCAAAAGTGAGAGCTAAACAACTCAGTGAGACCCTGTCTCTAAATAAAATACAGCATAGGGCCAGGGATGTGGCTCAGGGGTTGAGTGCCCCTGAATTCAATCCCTGGAATCAGAAAAAAAAAAAAAGAAAAAGAAAGAAAGAAAGCTAGTTATGCACACCAGTGATACTCAGCTTAGGGGACAATGGTTAGCAGATGATGTTCCACAAATATTGTAATTTTTCTGAGCAAAGAGCACTGCCACCAGGGCTAAAAGATCATTAAACAATCCTAAAAAGATAGGAACTTCATGGGAGCTATAGAAAAGCTCCCTGGAGCCACTTGTTTACATTCCAGAGTGGTGAAGTTGAAGCAGACATGGGCCCCTCCTCTCCCTGGGAGGATTTGCTTACATTCCAGAACAAAGGTATCTCTGTCTCCATCATCTCTATTCTATCTCCAAGCTTCTGTTTCTATCCCCCCCCACCCCCCCGAAAAAAGGATGAGCAGACACACCAGCTGCCTTATGTGAGTCCTGAGTTTTGCAATATGGCCTTCCTGTCCATGCTACCTATGCATGTGGCCTCCCAAAGGGTGGCCATTTGGGAAATTTTGGCATGGGAAACAGACACAAGATACTGAGCAAGGAAACAGGAGAGCTCTTTCCTGCTCCAGGTCTTAATGTATTATTTCTGTTACTGTGCATGTTTGTGTGTGTATATGTTTATATACATGTATATTTATTCTGTGCAGCCTAACTTGTTACCTTGCAAGTAAAATTATGTCTCAAACTCTGCCCAGTTTCATACTCAACAGATGTCCAAGATAGGCCTATTTTATACCTGTTATACAGAATAATTATTAGACCTCCTTTCACTCTCAAAAGTATCCCCATTTAAAAGGTAAATTATATGATCATCCAACATGTAATCCACATAATCTCAAGAAATAGCTTCAGGAAAATGCTATTACCTGAACTAGCTTAAGATATATAAAATCTGCCTTGAACTAGCTTAAGACATATAAAATTTTTATATTACCTGATTTTTTTTTGCAATTTTTCATATTTGGTGATATTTTAATTCAGTTTACTCTGGTTATAGTGCTATTGAAATAGTAAAATTATTCCTTGATTCCTCTTCCTCTCAATTCCTGTAGAATGTGGTATCCATGTTGAGGCACACATCAGGTTCTGCTTTGTTGTGTAGCATATTTATGTAACCCTTTTGTCTCTTATATTTGTTTACAATATTTTTCTTCCTGTATGTGTCTACTGACATTCTGGGTGTGCAGTCAAACACACAAATGAAATATCTCTGGGATGAGGTAAATGATTAACTGCTTAAAGATTCAGATTTTCAGACTTGATAAGTACCAGTTTACCTATGCCAAAGTTGTACAGCAACAACTCTCATCTTGCAACTTAAACAGGTTTGACATTGGTTTTCTTCCACATATGGAAGATTGAGACACAACATTAAATCATTTATCCTAGGTTAGTGGCAAAAGGGAAAACAAAACCACAAAATATACTACTAGAACTCCTGCTCAGCATTCTCTCTTCAACATGATTGCTTGTCTCTATTTTATGTGTTTACTTTGTGTATTTTTCTCTGCGGCCATATTTTACTCATTATGAGACATGTTTCTGAAATGCTGTGTTGCCTTCAGTCTCTTAGCATAACGTTAGAGATACCTCATTTGAAGAATCCTGCAGTATTTACAAATAAGAGGTGGAAATAAGGCTGAAAGAGAGCTAAAAAAAAAGGCAGGACAGCTGGAGATTTTTAGTAAAACACAAAGCTAAAAAAGAAGCAAGAGTTCAGATACTTTTGTTGATATTGAAGAGAGAGAGAGTGAGAGAGAGAAAGAAAGAGAGAGAGAGAGAGAGAGAGAGAGAGAGAGAGAGAGAGAGAGAGAGATCCATCCTCTGATATTGGAATACATCTGGAATGTATTGAATATGTAATACATTCATCTTCTGATACTTGTGGGATATTGGTTCCAGGACCCTGCATGGATGCACAAATCCATTATATAAAATGACACAGTATTTACATATGACTATACACTTTAAATCATTTCTAGATTATTTATAATACAGTTTAAATGCTATGTAAATAGTTGTCATATTGTTTTGTTTGTAAGACAAAGTCTACACATGTTTCATTAGTAACACAATTTTAAAGATTATTTTCCATCTGTGGTTGGTTGAAAATGTAGATGATGAAAGACCAAGTGATACAGAGGGCTAAAAAATTATATATATGTAAAGAAAGCTCGAGAATTATAGGTTCTATTTAAACCTAGAATAGGAATTCATTTAATCAAATTACAAAACTTTCTTACCACTGGAAGAGAGTTTACTCCAGCTTCAAATTCAAAAGCTAATATATATTAAAGTACATTTAATTATTTATGTTACAAAATGTTTTATGACTTAAGAGTCTTTGTCATTCATACCCAAATACAACATAAGGGAGCATGATGGAGAGTACTGGTAAACAATATTTAGACTGTCCAAGTGGTAGCTGAACAGTAGCATAAGTTCAGGAAGAAGAGAAAAAAACCATGCTGAAGTTATTCGTTAAGAAGTCTGATCTAGCACAGTCCCCTGTTTTTCAGAAGCTGAAATTATGCAGCAGGTTGGAATGTAGAGCTAGAATCAGACATTGAGGGGCTTAATGTTCACTAGAATGCTAAGACAAAGGACAAAATGCTCTTATAGTGCTCCTTATAAAGGAAGGGGGAGGGAAATAGAAAGAGGGAGACAGAGAATCATTTAGATTCACAACAATTAATCCAACATCAAGATTGTTTTTCCTGATACTTGAATTAAAACTCAGGGAATCTGCAAAAACAGTCTCCCCCTCAAATTTAATAATATTATTGTGTAGTCTATATATTGTTTTTCAGTCTATAAAGTGCATTAACTGTGTAATATTAATTTGGTATAATGTATAACCATTGGACAACTGGAGTTGGAAATACAGACCTTTCATAATATTATGTACATCATTGAGACTATTATTGGATGTCATAAATAATAAGGGTTACCTTTTTGAATGCTAGATGTTTTCATATTACTATCAGTGTAGTCTTGGGTTTTGTTTTAGGATGCAGCCAAGTTGTTTGCATACAGTTTGAATATTTCAGGGTTGCTTTTAAGATTTGTCAGGACTGAAGCAGGATTCACCCTAAAACTAATTATTTGTAACTACTGAAAAAAGACTCTGAGTACTCTGCTCAATACCCATTAATTATGAAATTTTCCAGTCTGGTAGGTAGAAACTGGCACTATTCCTGGCCCTACATAATTTCCAGGCACTGTTACCTCTAATCCTTTTAGGAAGTTCTTTCTGGGACTTGAGTACTTTGCTTTCTTGAATACACTGATCAGGACACTCCTGAAAACCCAAGGGGAACCTTCTACAGGAATTCAGAGTTCTTTTTTTGTACAGGCTTCTTCTATTCAGTACTCAGTCCTGCAAATTCTGGTAACTTTATTCCCCTGGGCTCTTAGCACTGTGTCCTCAACACAGAGGGTTCACTGGGCTCTCCCTGGTTTCCCCTTCTGCATCCCAACATAGAAACCCTCACTGGATCTAGTGCTGTGATAGGGCTCATACTATTCATTTTCTCTCCTTGAGGGAACACTATCCTGCATTGCCCCAGGTTCATTGTCTTGAAAACCATTGCTTCATATATTTTGTATGTTTTTTATTTGTTTCAGGGCAACATGTCAATCCAGTTTCTGTTATTCCATCGTGGTCAATCTTTTTTAAAAATATTGGAAATATGATTACATCACACATATAGGAATAAGAAGAAAATTACAAAAGAAAAAGACAAACCTTAATCAGGGGCCACTTTGGAGAATCCAGGGGCAATACAAAGATGCAGCATGTCAGAAAGAACAGGCAGGAGCACATATAAATGTTTCTGAATAAACAAAGCCCCCGACGTTCTTCCTTTTTAAACATTCCATTCCATAGTACTGGCAGCCTGGCCTGGTCACAGTGCATGTTATATAAGGCTGACCTGCCTTAAAATGAATGAACCAACCTTTATTTAGAATTAATTTTTGATCCTTTGGCCTTTTATGAATTCTTAGCTTCAAAATGTCAAAAGATTTAAAAAGTTTAATCGAAATGATGTCATTCTTTCTCATCATCAAAGTCTGCACAGTACATTTTGATAGTGAGTGTGATTATTTCACCTGTTTTTGTATTTCTTATGAAGTATAAATTGAGGAGACTTATCAGTGATTAAATGTACTATGTCACATCTAAACAAATATTGCCTTGCCACATTAAACCATCAAATGGTTTTAAAATTGATCTCAGAAAAAATATGTGCTCTCCTAAGAAAATCTGTCCAATTATTTTACTCTTTATTTCTTGCCTACACTCTTGGCTTCTGCTCAGTTTTGTTCTAAGCTTTGCCCTGTGAAGGTTGGGTAAACAAATGAACTCACAGGAGGGGCTCCTGGTATTCATGACTAAGAGCTGTGCCAGGCAGGTGTCAGAAGCAATAAAATCTCACTAAACTGAGGCACTGAAGCCCATCAAAAATTAAGATGACTCAAATAATGTGTGCTCTGGATGTCTAATGTACTGACGTCAGTTAATGACACGTGACTAAGTTCCTGAACATCATGAATATGAATCATTGAACTTGAGTGGCAGAAAGTGAAGGGATTACCATCCACAACAGAATTTAGAAAACCCACAGCACTGAAAAATAAATACCAGAGGTCTTATTTTGACCTTTGTGGCTGAACAGTCACAGTCAAGTTTTAAATAAATTATACCTAAGATAAAAACAGTAGTTTTTAAAGGGCATTTCAAGAATCTACCTGGCATTATAGTCACCGCTCAATCAATACAAGCAGCTCCCTGAACCCTTAGAGCAGAATGGATCATTGTCCACATTTCACAGATGAGGAAACTGAGCAATAATGATGTGGAAGAACCATTATTTGAATCCAGGACTAATTTCCAAGGCTTTTTCCTTCTCTATTTAATTATTTAAAATACATACTAGTTGTA
The DNA here is from genome assembly GCF_021218885.2 of Marmota monax. Classification (NCBI taxonomy): domain Eukaryota; kingdom Metazoa; phylum Chordata; class Mammalia; order Rodentia; family Sciuridae; genus Marmota; species Marmota monax. Next base: position 4,679,793 of record NW_026692434.1, on the reverse strand, counting down.
TAAAGTATAGAAGTGAAAAGATTTAAAAAAAAAAAAAGCAAGCCTAACTCTTATTTCTATTCCCAAATGTACAAAATTTTTACCAAGTAAAATAATTAACTTGTCTATTCCTTCTTTCAATTCTGTTGGGTTTTGCCTCATGTATTTTGACAGTGTGTTGTTAGGTTTATAAAGATTTAGGATTGTTATATCTCCTCAGAGAATGGACTCCTGTGTCCTTATGTAATGCTCCTCTTTATCTTCATTGTTCTGAAATCTACTTTGTATGATATTAAAGAAGCTCTTCCCACTTTCTTTTGATTTCTGTTAGCATGGTATATTTTTCTCCACCCTGTTCTTTTAACTGAACTGAATATTTATATTTCAAACATGTATCTTGTGTACAGAATATACTTGATTTGATTTCTTTTATTTTTAGTTCACTATAACGATATTTGTCCTTTATTTGGCATATTCAGACCAATCACATGTAAAGTGATTAATGATATAATATTACCCTATTTTCTATTTGTTATTTTTTTATTCTTCTTTATTTCTATAGATTAACCCCTGCCCAGCCCTCACCATAAACCCAACTATACTAGTAATCTGATTCCAGACTTCCACACTACAGAACTACATGAAAATAAATTTCTGTTGTTCCAGTCATCCAGTTTATAGAATATTGTTATGGCAGTCCAAGTCACCTAAGGCTCTTTCTTTCTATGCCTTTGACATGAAGCAAGTAGCATTTCACAGTGATTAACTTCCTCTCCCTCATCATGAGTTGAATTTTCCTAATTTTCACCATGAGAATCTGGTATTGATCCTGTGGGCAAATGAGCAAGTGAAAGTGTGAGGCCCTCACATGAATACAGTTATGATTGGCATCTGACTCACACTAATCCAAACTCAGCCTCTACCAATTCATGAGAATTATGTTTGAAGAGACTTCTGCTTCAGATAAGCAGATCTCAAATGTAACTCTGGGTGCATCTATTGATCCAAATTTTAGGGTGAAGATGGTTGGCCTGCCATCTTAATTCTCTCTGAGTTCAAGAAAAGTCATTCATCACAGTTGTCTATCTTTTGCTTGTTTTTTTAATATTGGTAGCAACGACTTTCCAACTCTGTACAGAGCTGAAACCATTTTTTCTCACTCCAAGTATTTTTTAAAGATAATTTCTCTTCAGACAGAGACAATGAATATATGCATTTTAATGAAGAGAGATTCTTATCTCTCTGTTGACTAGAAGAGTTGTATGTGCCTGGAATTTATACACATTATTTTAAAATATGATAAAAAGGAATGTTCAGTGTTCATAGGATTCAACTCTATTATTTAAAGGAGGATTTGCATTTGTCATAAGTTTTTTACCAGCCATATGTTTTGGTACTATCACTAAGACAGCATTAAAATCTAGGAAAGCTTTGCTACATAATTTTACCTGTGTTCTTATTTTTCTTGGAAAAGAGACTGCATACAGTTAACTTCATAAGTACTACAGGTAGTTTTATAGTGATCTTAACTGCTTTCTTGACTGTAATTTTCCTTGGGTATCCATCTTGCTATTAAATTTGCACCAAAATGTTTTTGTTCTTCAAAAAAAAACCTCAGTTCTGTACCAAAATGTTTTTGTTCTTCAGAAAATTCAGGTTTTTTTCTGTAATGTATTAAAGAGAAATTATCCATACATTTTACAGAAATGTCATGGGTCTGATCAGGATCAGTTGTTTCCCTTCAATCTCATAATGAGGGATCATGCTAGTGACCATTGGTAGAGCCAAAAGAAGGACCCAAACAGTAAGGCTTCTACTGAAGCTTTTCTTTTTCTATTTTTGATGATAAGTCAAATTGCTTAGGTACTAGCCACCAGAAGACAATTGGGCTCTGAAATCTACAAATACAACATAGGGTCTGAGAGTTTTATGCCATTATCAAATCCCATGAGTAAATGTAGTTTTGGGTTACCTCTTGGAGGTGAAAGAGAGATCGTTCCTGACAACCTATAGCCATTATTTCCCTTCAGAGCACTTTTAAATGAACTTTTCAAATTGAATTTAGCATATCATTTATGGATTACTGATTAAATAACCACCCTAAAATGTAGCCACTTAAACAGAAACAATTCATTATTTCTTAAGATCCTGTAGGTTTACTGATGGATCCTTCTACCAGAATGATCTGACCTTACTTATACAGCTATATTCTACTTGTGGGAGCCTGAAGGATCAGCTATAATATCTGGGACTGCATGGCCAAAGTCTCCATGTGATCTTCCACCCCAGGTGCCATCATGTCCTGGTTGTCTGGAGGAAATATTACTACAAGCATTGATGGATAAGCTCTTTTTAGACCTCTGCTTCTCTCATGTTTGCTGATATTCTGAGCCAATCTCAGAACCAAATAAAAGAGAAAATATAATTGTCTGGATAATGGAAGGCTTGATTTGTGGAAGCCATTATTATTGAAAAAAAATCTATCCTGGTACTTCTTTTGACTCCATAGATTTGCAGCTCTCCCATGTACAAAATATACTTTTCCCTTTTAAGAGACTCCAAATCTTGTCCAATTCCTGCATAAAAAGCTCAGAGTCTGAAACTTAGTAATCTGTATGAAATCCTGATGCAAATGAGACATTTGGGTAAAATTTTACAAGTGTAGCTGTCTGTAAGCCCCTCTTTTGTGAATTAAATAGTTATTTTACCCCACATATTAGCATACACTGATTAGACAGGGAATGAGACACATTCCAAACAGAGGACCAGAGGTATGCTGCAGTCAATGTACAATTCCTCACCATGAACAATTCCAATAGGCACATATTGTCCAGGCCTACAACTCTAGGGGCAAAACACGTTCGTTAATAGAGACCAGTTCCATATATTCCCAGTGATGCCCTGACCCTTATTTTCCTCAGTTTTGTATTTAATTTTCAGCCTTTTTTTTTTTTTTTTTTTGGTACTAGGGATTGAACTCAGGGGCACTCAACCACTGAGCCACATTTTGTATCTTATTTAGAGACAGGGTCTCACTGAGTTGCTTAGCACTTCACCATTGCTGAGGTTGGCTTTGAACTTGCGATTCTCCTGCCTCAGCCTCCTGAGTCTCTAGGATCACAGGTATGCGCCACCATACTCAGCCTAATTTTAGCCATTTTGATATATGACATGAATTTGCCTGAATTTGCTAGTGCATCCTGAATCTTCATCTTTGGAGTATTTATTGTGCTTATGTTTATAGTTACCTCTGCTTCACCCTTGCTCTTCCTTCTTTTTGAAATTTCAATTGCAAAACTGCTAAATCACCTCACTGAGTCTCCCACGGCTTTTGCAATTTCATTTGCTTTGGGTGCTTTGCAGTTTCCACATGAGCCCTGTTAATAAGAGCCAGAGCAAGCACACTCAGGTGAGCTGAGATGCAGTGAAATACCCAGCACTTGTTCCAGGTGAGCCTGTAGGCTCCTTGAGCCATTTGGTCTGAGAGGTTAGAAAGGTGAATTTACTCTTGAGAAAAAGCTAATGATGTTCTGTGACCATAGAAAGAAATTAGATGAATCTCAAAACAAAAAGGAAGGCCATTTAAAGGGAAAAAATGGGAGTGAGGGAGAAAAGGGACAAAGTAAAAGTTGGGGGAGGTATTGTACAGGACTCAGATTATGAAAAACATTTACAATTAGCTTATTTGTCAATTCAGCATCCTAAATGGAGAAAACTCTTTACAGATATTCTAGCTATCAAGGGACCTTATCACCTAGTCTTTATCATCAGCCAGTCACAAGTTAAAAGAAGAAAATGTGGATAAAGAAGTAACAAAGATGTATAATTTATATTCTCCCACCTACTTTATTGATCTTCAATAATTTAGGACGAGAAAACTTTCATGGGATTTCCCCATTCAGATCTACTCTAAAACACATGCCCCAAGAAAATGCTGAATTTGCTGTATGGTCTTATGCCCCTACTATGTACAACGCAAAAGAGGAGTTTAGTGGGTAAAGCAGTAGAGTGAGCCTACCATAAGCCAGCAGCTTCAGTTTCGGACCTTGAATATTCCCCCAAAGGCCTGTGTGCTAAAAACTTGGTCTCCAGCCTATAGTGCTATTGGCAGGTGGTAGAACCTTTTGGAGGTGGGGCCTGGTGGGAGGAAGTTAGGTCACTGGAAATGTGCCTTTGAAGGGGATATTGGGACCTAGTCCCTTCTTCTCTTTTCCCCGTTGTCACAAAGTGAACAGCTTTGCTTCACTACTCTTTGCCATGATATGCTGCCTCACCAAAGGACCAAAGAGTGACCATGAACCAAGACCTTCGAAACCAGGAGGCAAAATAAACACTTTCTCCTTATAAGTTGATTTTCTGAGGTATTTTGTCACAATAATAGAAAGAAGACTAACACACCAGCTATTGATAATTCCCGATTAGCCAGCTTCTGCTGCATATTAAACGATGATGAGGCAAATTGATGTCTTGTAGGAGCCAGATCTGGTAGAAAAGGAAAGGACTCTCCTTCCTTCAAATGAAAACAAAGCAGTTCTAATAGAGTCAATGGAAAAATAAGACTTTGTTAGCACAAAGAAGATATTAAAGTTCAGTGCTTTAAAACAAATAAAATAAATGAGCAATAAACAAGCAACCCCTGAAAATATGGTAGAGTGAAAAAGGCACTGTACTTGGGTCCCCAAATTCTACCCAAAATATGTCACTTAGTAACAATGTGACCTTTGGTAAAATATTTAAACACACGAAGGATTGAGTTTTAGAATTTTAAAATAGAAGATGTAGGCAACTTCTACCTCTGTTACTTCTTTGTTAGGACAAAATAAGACAAAGCACATAAAAGCACTCTGTAAAGGCTTGAGCATGTGCAAACGGAAACATTGTTTTTGTACTGATACCTAACATGAGAAAATAAAAGATTAAGACCATACTGCATGGTTCTGAAAAACTCTGTACTTTAAGATGCTCAGTTATTTCTAAGCATTCCCATTCCAACAGGCATGAACATTTAATTAGTCACTGGAAGAGAAAAAAAAAAGAAACACCCAAAGAGCTTGGTCTAAGAAAAGCAATAAAACAGCATCATCATGCCGTGTTTCCTCCTTCATCTTCCTACATTTCTTAGCTGCATACTTTGCATATTTTGAGTCTCAGGCCACTGAAATTATGCTATTTTTTTTTGAATGGAAATGATGTAACAGCAAGAGATGCCATTATTGTGGTTGGTAAAAAATGTAGCTCCGGGGGCAGTATCTGCAGTCAAATGTGCAGCTAACCCAGGAAACCTTGGTTTGTTCTGTTATAGAACAGGCCTGCTGAATCTGCATGTGAGTAACAAACAGTCTTCCCCTTAGGACTTTATCACTTCTGCAGACACACCTCACTGGCTTTATCTTTTGGATAGAATCTTTAAAATAGAAGAAAAATAGGAAATCATTGGCACAAGGATAGAAAACATAGAGGATGCCATAAAAGAAACTTAATCTTGTTGCTGTTCACATTATTGCAAATGCAGGCATGAAACAGAGACATAAATTTTCTTGCTTACTTAGCAATGTCCTATTTTCCTGAGCTATTCTTAAAGACTGAGTAAGAACACCTTTTTATGCCATTCTCCTTCCTGATTCTAAAAATAGTGGACAAAAGTAATGTGAGAGCAAAAATATAAAAATAACTACCATATTATTGAGCATCTACTCCTGAACCAAGCACTTTATATATTTTGTCTTAGTACATTCTTATTCTTAGGAAGCATTGCAGGTAGATCATCATAATTCTTAATGAAACTAATTCTCATAAAGGTTAAGTAATTTCATCAAGTGGCACAATTAGTAAAGTGCCAAAACAAGTTTCCCTGATTTACTAGGAAAATCCATTGAACAAGTACTGAGTGCCAGAGCATTTGGAGATTGAGAATACTTCTTTATTTAACTTTCTTGATAACTGAAGGATAACCATGAAATTTGTCATCATCACTATTGACACTGAATGTCTTCCTATGATGTCCACTTCTTGCCTTTATATGTAGTAGCTACAACCAGTTTAAAACCTTTTGAAATAAAGATGGGGACTGAGAGGGAAGAAGAAAAGACACAGGGAAAGAAGGGAAAAGGAAGAAAGGAAGAAAGACAGGAAGAAAGGCAGGAATGAAGGAATGAAGGAAGGAAGGAAGGAAGAAACTAAAACACAATTGATTTTCCTTCATTATTCCAGAGATGAAGTCATTACTTCACACATGATTTCTAGTTGTAGTTGCATAAGATCTAGGACAATTGAGGCAATTCTATTGTGGAACATCATTTTATTAGTTGGAACTCTTTCAGTTGATGATCCTATAGCACAAGGATCATGGGCTTCAAGTCAGGTAAATCTTTCACTCATTGTACAAATATTTACTTAGTATCTACAAGCTAGCTTTTTTAAAACAGAGGGTGGGGGATTGATTTTGTTTATGTAATTGGAGAATCTAAAGAAAAAAAAAACAAATCTAGCTTTTTGGCCATAGCCAGATCTAGAAGTTCAAATACGTTCATTCCTTTGTCTACCCTCTTGGTTTTACTTCCCTCAATGATGGCTTACTTCATGTATCAGAGAAGACTGTCACCTATACCTACAAACTTAACACCCTCCTTATAACTTGGAGGATATAACTTATATCCTTCTTATAACTTTCTCCCCCCACAGCATCCATATCAGTCCGCCAAAGGGAAGAGGGCATTAATGGATTGCCTACCCACAACTGGACCAACCTCTGTGTCCAGGAGGGGAAAATACTCTGATTAGCCACCTCAGATCATCTCTCTCATGTGGAAAAATAACAGCACAGCCTACATCCTCACAGTCTTGTCCAAAAGAAGAGATGTATACAGGAAAAAAGAAAAGAAAAAGAAGATAGTCACTACAACTGCCTAGATATTTTTACTATGTCCCAACAGCTTCCCTTGACATTTGCCTTCCTTCTTCTCAAAGTAGACTATAAGAAAAATAAAAACATGATTGGAGAACTTTTGCTGGTGATGTTGAGATTCTGACTGGATTTGCCCGTGTAGCCTCCCAGAACAAAGATAGTGGGATCTTTAATTACCTGGATATTGGGCAGGTAGCAGCAGAGAGTGGTGAGGGGCAGAGGGAAAAACCTCCTCCTACCTTATCCCTGCTACTTAACTTGAATGAGAAACTAGTTGGTTGGAGCAGCCAATTGCTTTCTTGTAGCTTGAAGCCTTTAGGCACCAGTAAGTTTTTTATTTGCACAAAATGTGCAAAGAAAAGAATTGATACTGGAAACAAAGCAGTTACTGATATGCAGGACAACTGAATTTACCAAGCAAAATCCTGGACAAAATGTGTGACCATAAAGTAAGAATAATACCAATGCTAAAAAATTAAAAGTTAAAAAATTTAAAAAAACTTTATGGCAATATTACCAAAAGTTCTCTATAGGTTTAATGCAATGCCAATCAAACTCCCAATGGCATTTCTTGTAGAAATAGATAAAGCAATCATGAAATTCATATGGAAAAATAAAAGACCCAGAATAGCAAAAGCAACTCTAAGCAGGAAGTGTGAATCAGGCGGTATAGCGATACCAGATTTCAAACTATACTACAGAGCAATAGTAACAAAAACAGCATGGTACTGGTACCAAAACAGATGGGTGGACCAATGGTACAGAATAGAGGACATAGAGACCAATCCACAAGGTTACAACTATCTTATATTTGATAAAGGGGCTAAAAGCATGCAATGGAGGAAGGATAGCATCTTCAACAAATGGTGCTGGGAAAACTAGAAATCCATATGCAACAAAATGAAACTGAATACCCTTTTCTCGCCATGCACAAAAGTTAACTCAAAATGGATCAAGGAGCTTGATATCAAATCAGAGACTCTGCGTCTGATAGAAGAAAAAGTTGGCTCCAATCTACATATTGTGGGGTTGGGCTCCAAATTCCTTAATAGGACACCCATAGCACAAGAGTTAATAACAAGAATCAACAAATGGGACTTATTCAAACTAAAAAGTTTTTTCTCAGCAAGAGAAACAATAAGAGAGGTAAATAGGGAGCCTACATCCTGGGAACAAATTTTTACTCCTCACACTTCAGATAGAGCCCTAATATCCAGAGTATACAAAGAACTCAAAAAATTAAACAATAAGATAACAAATAACCCAATCAACAAATGGGCCAAGGACCTGAACAGACACTTCTCAGAGGAGGACATACAGTCAATCAACAAGTACATGAAAAAATGCTCACCATCTCTAGCAGTCAGAGAAATACAAATCAAAACCACTCTAAAATACCATCTCACTCCTGTAAGATTGGCAGCCATTATGAAGTCAAACAACAACAACAAGTGCTGGCGAGGATGTGGGGAAAAGGGTACACTTGTACATTGCTGGTGGGACTGCAAATTGGTGCGGCCAATTTGGAAAGCAGTATGGAGATTCCTGGGAAAGCTGGGAATGGAACCACCATTTGACCCAGCTATTCCCCTTCTTGGACTATTCCCTAAAGACCTTAAAAGAGCGTACTATAGGGATACTGCTACAATGATGTTCATAGCAGCACAATTCACAATAGCTTGACTGTGGAACCAACCTAGATGCCCTTCAATAGATGTATGGATTAAAAAAATGTGGTATTTATACACAATGGAGTACTACTAAGCACTAAAAAATGTCAAAATCATGGCATTTGCAGGGAAATGGATGGCACTAGAGCAGATTATGCTAAGTGAAGCTAGCCAATCCCTAAAAAACAAATGCCAAATGTCATCTTTGATATAAGGAGAGCAACTAAGAACAGAGCAGGGAGGAAGAGCATGAGAAGAAGATCACCATTAAACAGGGACGAGAGGTGGGAGGGAAAGAGAGAGAGAAGGGAAATTGCATGGTAAAGGAAGGAGACCCTCATTGTTATACAAAATTACATATAAGAGGAAGTGAGGGGAAAAGGGAAAAAAACAAGAGAGAGAAATGAATTACAGTAGATTGTGTAGAGAGAGAAGATGGGAGGGGAGGGGAGTGGAGGGGGGATAGTAGAGGATAGGAAAGGCAGCAGAATACAACATACACTAGTATGGAAGTAAGTAAAAAAGTGGATGTGTAACCAATGTGAATCTGCAATAGGTATACGGGGTAAAAATGGGAGTTCATAATCCGTGTGAATCAAATGTATGAAATACGATATGTCAAGAGCTTTGTAATGTTTTGAACAACTAATAATAAAAAAAATAAATACAACATTGAAAATTTGGTACATTTCAATCTGCAGTTTATAGAGTACCATGAAATATTTCCCCCTCCTCAAAAACTATGATCTAAGATGATTGTGAACAGAAAACAGACATACACAAAATTACCTGAAAGTTGCTAACTCCGGGTATGGCAGGATTGGTTGTTGTACATTTAGAGAGTCTCCTCTATATTAATGAATAGTTTGTCAAAAAAGTCTAATAATCTATAGAAGCATTAGCAATGGAAACTTTGCAATTATTTATCTAAGAAATCTCTGAGTAAAGGAGGTCTTTGAACAGAGAGTTTACTCTAGTGGATTCTCTATTATTGAGATGATGATCCTATAGCACAAGGATCATGGGCTTCAAGTCAGGTAAATCTTTCACTCATTGTACAAATATTTACTTAGTACCTACAATGTATAAAATGTTTTTTCTAGAACCTTAAAATGTGCCAGTGAATTCGGAGTCCTCTATGTGACAGACAATAAGCTTTAAGCATGACAAGTAAATCATGTAGTATGTTAGAAACCAAACAAGTATTATGAAGAATGAAAGAAAGAAAGAAAGAAAGAAGATGTAAAGGACAGGGAGGGCTCTAAAAAAGAATAGGGTATAATATTAATTTGAGTCAGGAAGTTTTTGTTGAGAAATGACATTTGAGATATTACTGTAAAAGAGTTTGCAAGTGACTGTGGAGAAAAGCATTCCATGCAGAGAAATAGCTAGAGCAACTTCCTGAAGGTAGGAATGTTCCTGGCACATTTTAGGAATGTCAAGGAGGCCAGGATGACAGGAGTTGAGGGAAAACAGAGGAATAGAGAGAGATAAGGTCAAAAGAAGAGGTCACTGTGGGCCATTGTAAGGAGGACTGTAGCAATTCAAATTTAAGACGGTGGGGACAGGTCTAAGGTGGTGATAAGAAAAGTGGTAAGAAGTCAGGGTTGGGGATGTGACTCAGTGGTACAGTGCTGACCTAGCATGCACATGGCCCAAGGTTCAATCCCTGGTATTGCCGTAAGAAAAAAGACTGCGGTAAGAAGACATACTCCAGATTTCATGGTACCAGCAGGCCAATACAGTGGCACATGCCTGTAATCCCAGTGTTTTGGTAGGCTGAGGCAGGAGAAGCTCAAATTTAAGGCTAGCCTCAGCAGCTTAGTGAGATGAATCTCAAAATAAAAAGGATGAGGGGCCAGATACATTGGCACACACCTGTAATTCTAGGAACTTGAGAAGCTGAGGCAGGAGGATTGAAAGTTCAATGCCAGCCTCAGCAACTTAGCAAGGCCCTAAGCAATTTAGCAAGACCCTGACTCAAAATAAAAGATTAAAAAGGGCTGGGGATGTAGTTCAATGGTTAGCACCTACCCAGATCCCATTACTGCAGCAAAACAAAAGAGCACTCCATTGATTTTAGCTTGTAAATCTGGGCCCACCCCTTACCAGCCTTGTCATCTCTGATCATTTACCTCTCAGTTTCCTCCTTGGTAAAACTGGGTTCAAATCATTCTGATTTCACAAAATATTGATGAAGCTATTAAGTGAGATACTGGCTGCAAAGCATCAGTTACGTGGTAGACATCAAGGGTCATTATAAGCCACTTTCCTTATTTGACCATGACTCACCAAACCAACTTTGAAGTATGATTTAACCTCCTATGATGTTTACTTGAAGAAAGACTGCATCAGTCAGGAAACACAAGGATTTAGCAATCTAGTCCACTTAATTATCATTTTCATTTTAAAATTGGTTGTTATTCCAGTGCTATACTGGAGTCTTGCTGAGCCTCCATATTTTCAGTACAACTTTGAAAGAAAATAAATTACTGATGGTATGAAGAGTTGAACCACTGGGGGCTACATTTGTAAAGTATCCCCCACAAGTTGGCCACTTCAGTATCTCTTAAACATATACTAACTTTTTTTAATCTTTTATTGATTTTATTTTTTAAAATTCACGACAGCAGTGGAATGCATTACAATTCTTATTACACATATAGAACACAATTTTTCATCTCTGTATATAAAGTATGTTCATGCCAATTCATGCCTTTATACATGAACTTTGGGTTTTTTTAATTTTAATTCTTAATATACATATATGCCACAATTTTAATATCTCTGTTTGTATATAAAGTATGTTGACATCCAATTCAAGTCTTCATACATGTACTTTGTATAAAGATGTCCATCACATTCCATCATCCTTGCTAATCCCCTGCCCCCTCCTTTTCCCTCTCACCCCTCTTCCCTATCTAGTATTCATCTAATCCTCCCATGCTCTCCCTCCCTACCTCACTATGAGTCAGCCTCTTTATATCAGAGAAAATATTCAGTATTTGTTTTTGGGGGGATTGACTAACTTCACTTAGCATTATCTTCTCCAATGCCATCCATTTACCTCCAAATGCCATGATTTTGTTCTTTTTAAATGCTGAGTAAAATTCCATTGTGTATATATGCCCCATTTTTTTTATCCATTCATCCACTGAAAGACATCTAGGTTGGCTCCACCGTTTTTGCTATTGTGAATTGTTGTTGCTATAAACATTGATGTGGCTGTGTCCCTGTAGTAGGCTGTTTTTAAGTCCTTTGGGTATAGTCCAAGGAGAAGAATAGCTGGGTCAAATGGTGGTTCCATTCCCAGTTTTCTAAGGAATCTCCATACTGCTTTCCATATTGGCTGCACCAATTTGCAGTCCCAGCAGCAATGTATGAGTGTAACTTTTTCCCCACATCCTTGCCAACACTTATTGTTGTTTGTCTTCATAATAGCTGCCATTCTGACTGGAATGAGATGATATCTTAGAGTAGTTTTGATTTGCATTTCTCTGATTGCTAGAGATGATGAGCATTTTTTCATATATTTGTTGATTGATTGTATATCCTTTTCTGAGAAGTGTCTGTTCAGGTCCTTGGCCCATTTATTGATTGGGTTATTTGTTCTTTTAGTGCTTCACTTTTTGAGTTCTTTATATACCCTAAAGATTAGTGCTCTATCTGATGTGTGAGGGGTAAAAATTTGCTCCCAGGATGTAGGCTCTCTGACATATACTAACTTTACCAACTGCTTTTCCCCCCTCATATTGAAGATTAAACCCAGAGCCCAGGTGTACTCTAACTGAGGTAAATCACCAGTCCTTTTTATTTTATTTTGAGACAAGTTCTTAAGTTGTTGACACTGAACTCAAACTTGTGATGCTCCTGCCTCAGCCTCCAGAGTTGCTGGGATTATAGATGTGCACCACTGCACCTATTCCAAGTGCTTTTTAAAAAACAGAATTATAGGAAACACCAAATATGGGATTCATCTAGACATTTTGAGGAGTTTTCTAATTGTACCATTTTAATTACAGTAAGCTAGATTTAGAGACATTGGTTGTACTCTGTAGTATAAAAATCTGAGAAAATTTTAGTTTATTCAGGGTACTCATTACATCAGAAAAGAATATTTTAGATATAATGTGAACAGCTTACCATGTGGAAATGAGGCTGAAGAGCCTACAAACAAGAAGGTCATTGGCCTGCATCCTCAGAGAGCTCAGGGAAGAAAGGGTTTCCCATGAAACAAGGTTATTGAAATAGTGAGGAAACCAGAAGTATCTCCTTATTACTCAGTGCTAGCTGCTGAAAACCTTTGCACTACATGGGGGAAAAAATGTGAGTAATGATACCCTTTGTAGGCATGATGGATCAAGATTTAAAATTAGCATCTGAATTGAGAAGCTCCTCCTGCAGAATTCTGGGCAGCTTTGGGAATGTGCCTGGAAATTCTGTCACATGGAACTGTGCTGTGGGTAGCATTTGCCTCCCCTTTCACCCCAATCCAGCCTACACATAGCTCCAGCCCCACAAGAACCAGGTTCCATACTCAGATAAATGAGATGCAAAAAATATACTAACGCCTGAAAAGGTGGTGAGCCTTGCTTCGTTGTTACACATCTTCAGAGAGAGTCTAAAATGATATTCATGAAAAGGAAGCCACCCTCCCAAACCACGTCTTACCACCCCTGCCAATAAACGTGGAAATTACAGCTCTGAGTGCTCTTCTCTGCCTATGAGCCCAGATCCTAACTCCACCAGGATTTGAGACCTGGCTGGCAATGTGGAGCCCGTTCCTGATGACAACGTCCCTGACATTGCCTCTAGTAGTCCTATTTCACTATTAGTTTCATGTTGGAACTAAGTTAGTGGATTAAATCAATGATCTTATTAATTTGGTTTGATGATTAGATCAGTAAATATCTGAGAGGATTTTGTGTGCTCTAATACTCACCATCGTTTTCATTTCATTTAAAGTCCAATATTTTAAACTTGTGTCCAATTACCAAAACTATGAAAATTAAATTTCCTTAAGCAGTAAAACATTGATTAAAGTTTTAATTAAAATCTCTTAAATGATTTAAGCAATCATTATAAAATATAGTATGACTAATTTTTTGAATAGTCTTAAATTCCAAAAACAACAGATGAAATGTGTATAGAAACAATGAGATTAAGGTTTATTTCTACACTTATACCCATTTTGTAAAAATTAAGACACCAGATTTTTCTCAGGATTTGTTTGCTACTTTTTATTTTTCTCATTATTTTCACACCTTCTGCTGTAACAGTTTTTGAAACCTAACCATTTTTCCCCACCTCAAGTAAATGCCTCAGTGTAGTTGAGTCTCTATGATTTGAGTAATCAGTTGATTGCTCTTGGGCTGGGGCCAGTAACCCCTTTGCTTTTCCCAAAGTTAACCACACGTGAACGACTATTTATTTGAGTTGTTTTGCTTTCTTTAAAGTTCATATTCTAGGTCACTATGAATTTTTAGCTTCATGCTTTCATCTAGTTTTTTTTTTTTTTTGCACCCTGGCATGTCAATTCCTTTATGTAGTTTTAAAAATTTTGCATGGTCAGTATGTTATAATCTGTCTCAACTTGCTGTAGAGACCCGTTCATTAGCATTATTAAGAACTCACATATGCTTTGTTATAATCATATTATTAGAGGCAAGATTAAGGTTTCATTTCCTAGAAGACAAGACAGAACTTACCCAGTTATTGATTCCTATGTGTCTTTTTAGTTTATTTATTACCTAACACCCCCAGCGTTGATTCCTTTCTAGTTGGTAATTGTGGAAATCACCCCTTCTGTGTGGAACCCTGTTCTACCTGATTGTTCCATATACCCACAAGAACCAGAAATTCTTGGTCCATTCTTGTATTTCCCAAGTCTATTTGTCTCATTCACTTCCTATTACACAGGATAAAACAAGTACATATCTATACTTTATAAATACAAAATTAATAAAACCATGATATCCATATATAAATATTTTCTACTAATTAAAAACAACAAAATTCTTACCATTATATTTTTCTTTCTTTTCTATTAGAGTTATTGTGCCCTTTATATTGACTTTTCTTGAATTTTATGTATTAATAACATTTATTTTCTTTCATTTTGATAAAATTGTCATAAACTTGCTCAAAAGAAGTGTCACTAGGTCGCACTTTTATTCTTTAGTACTACCCTCAAACTCCTTGAAAATATTCTTTGCTTCTAAAACCAGAAAGATTTTCTTTGTTTATTTTGAATTTTCCATCATCTGGTATATGGAATCAGTTTGTTCCCCAGAAATCCTGGTGTTTCTGTAAGAGACAAGTGTAAGAGACCAAATCTGTGTCCAGGGCTATGTGGATTCAATGACCTGTCAGCAGGAGGCAGATACACTGCTGTTCCTCTTGGCCACTTTTCATATGAAGCTAGAAAAGACATTTGTTTTGAAGATCATATATTTACTTTGGTTTTTTCAATATGACAAATAAATTGTTGCTCACTCCATTTCTACAAGATTAAGACTTCCAGTTAGAGGTCTTCCACTGGGCTAGGCTCCTGTGTCCTCCTGCATATCTGGAGTTGCTAGGGTACTACAGTGCTGGGACCTCTTCTTGATACACCCTTACCATCTAATTGCTTGCTATCCATAGCACATTATCCATTCAAAGTCTGAAATTCCTGGTCTTTTATTATTATTTCTATTTTCTGAGCAATGAAAATGTCTTCATGACAATTCAAGAATTTTCATAAATTCTACTTTTAACAGATTTTAATGTTTGGCAAATAATTACATTTGTGCCTCTCTTTCTTCTCTAAGTTAAATTTCCTAATCAATGGAATGCCCTCTTAAGAATTAGACCCTTTTCCAAATTACAAGGATTTGGAGAGAGGTTGTGGGAGACAACTTTCTGTGTTCTTGCATTTCATTCTGTGTCATTTGGAGTACACATCTGGAAGGATCCCTGCCACTAAACAGGAAAGTGTCCCCACAGGCAAGCCACTCAGTTAATGCCTATCCCAGAAGGAAACAGCGCTTCTTCTCTTAGCAATTTCCCCAGGGAACTTAGTATTTTCCTGCATAGAATATTTATTCCTTTCCACAGTAAAAGGCACTTAGTTCCTTGGCATATTTTAATCATTTGCCACATCCTTGAATAAATAACCAGGATAAACCTGTTTCCTCCTCTGAGGTGTCCTTTGTTATTCAATGCTAGCCAGCCAAATGTCTCCTGAAAGAAACAGCCTGGAGATAGTGATACTAGTCATTATTATACTAAATTCTCAAACAGGTATCACAAATTAGCACTGTTGTCACATATCATCCCAATTAATCCTAAGAACTTCCTTTAGTAATATCCTTTTTATTTCATTTTCCAGGTGAGTAAACCACAGGCATAGAAAGCTGAGTTAACTCCAGCTTGGAAATGGCAGTACAGGTTTTAGAACTCACAGTTTCATCCCAGTTTATGTTCTTAGCTACTAGCTCTACCTACTTGTTTCTTCTCATCCTTTTTCACACCTCAATTTCACTTTTAGAGAACAAGCCCCTCAAATATAGTTTATATCCCATTAGCCTCATTATAGCACAATTCTATTTAGATACAGTCCTAGCAGTGGCAACCATTTCTTATTTTTATATTGTAATTGACAGTAACCTAGAAACCACATGCTGTTTCCAAACTATGCCCATTAAGCTTCTATAACATCAAACACTCAACTTCTCCTATTGTTCACCTACAGCTTCCCTTCTGGCCTCTTATCAGTGAAATCAATTACAGCTTCATGTTCTTGCCTTTCAGGTATTGTCAAATCCATTCTCACACTACATGCTTAGCCTAATTGTGTGAATTCCATTCCCCTGAGTTACTTAGCTCTGAAAGGTTGCTGAGCTCTGTCACCACCTGGCCACCAACACACACACACAATTTTTCTGAGACATACCTTGGCCTCCTTTTAGATTTTCTGGCACTCTGGAGATATTTATTCTTCTCTGACCTCCAGTTGTTCCTTTCACCATAATTTCATTTTCAGATTTGGCACCAATAACCATTTAATCAAAGTATGTGAGTAGAAAGTTAAATTTAAAAAATATATATATATAAATCAACTTTTGGAAGACAAGTGTTTATTATGCATAAAAGGTAGAAAGAGAAAACAAATGTATAGATAAAACCAGCATGTGGTAGAAGATATATACATATGTTTTATTCCTTATGTCATAAGTTCTCATGATTATCTAATTTTTAGGAGTTTGCTCTGATCAGGATAATTTTTAATCATTCAAATTTTTACAAATAACTTCAACATTTCAGTGTTACTTCCCTAGGCCTTCCTGATGAGAACTGGCACAGGGTTATTTAGAACTTAAGAAGCCTCAAGCTGAGCCTTCCAACACCTAAATTCATATTTTCTAGAACTAGGTTTCTCAACATTTTGAAATTTTCTCTGTATAGATGTTTAATGAACTTTTACAGCAGACACCATTAGGAGTTATTTGTGTCGTTCCTTCATTTTCTCCTATTTCCTAATATATACTTTAAATTCTCAGCTATAATAACCATATTGACTTCTATGATGACAAATAATAAAATATCAAAGAATGCTTCTAGGTAGAATAATCAAACTTTAATAGTATTCTTAAAACATTATCAGTACATATTAAAGAATTCTCAATTGTAAGAGACTATAAAATCATGTTAAACAAATTCTTTCATTTTACCCATAAGAAATTTAGGCATTTATTTATAGGAAATAAGAGACATAGCTCTTCATTAACAAGGATACACTCCATCAATAATAGTAATTCTAGAATACCTGATCAAAATCAGAAGCAAATTTAAAACTCCTAGGTTGGTAGAGGAAAAAATATGAATATATCAGTATTCATTGCATTTCTGAAATAATACTGGCTCCACCTGGTGTCCAAAATAATAATTCCCAGTCTCATCTATGATGCAAACTATGATTTCTTTGATAATCTCCAATTAGGTCCAAATAATGAAGGATTTATAACAGAGATGTAGTATAAAGATTATTATTTCTACATATGATTAACCTCTTCCACAGAGTACACAATTAATAAATTGTTGTTTATATTGAAATGTTAAAAGACACAGAAACAAAGTATAAGAAAAGTAAGGCAACTTCCTAACTATCTTAGAAAAAATTTATGGTAATCTAAAATAATACATTTGTTATGAAAAAACAAATCGTAAAAATCTATTACTATTTTTAATTAAGGCAATATAATTATTATTAAAAATTTGAATGTGCATTGCCAATTAAAATGTAAAGAACAACATGAATTATTTAGTGATTCAAAATATCCATGGGATTTATACTTATTGTTCTTTGAACTAATAAATTAATACTAAATGAATAGACTGTTGCCATAGAGACAAAAAACCTGTCTTGTATTTATTTAGTACAGGAGATCTACTTTGGGATTCTGTGAAAACTAAAACTTCAAGCTAAACTTTTTGTAATTTATTTTAAAGCAAGAGGTTTCTACTTTCTTTGGATTCTCACAAGAGTTCCTTGGTGCTTTAATTGTATATGAAATTTTACTAGTAACACAGTGTGTTCAGTTTATGAAAATTCATCAACTTGTATGCTTATGTTACAATGATATATTATGCTTGAAAAACACATTTGTTAAAATATAAGAATCAGTTTCCATGTTCCCAAACTTAAATATATAATAATTAACCCTAGTATGTGTTGAGGTTCATGTACATTATAGTTTATTAAGATCTTTCAAAAATCAATTTCTCTAATGATAAAGTAAGTGTGAATAACTTCTCTTCAACTGTTAAGAAAATTACTTTGTAACATAAATATTGTCTGAAACTTGATTCTTGCTTCTGAAATGCACCCATGTGACTTCTCACTAATTCTTCCTCCACAGCTGGTCCAGTGATGTTTAGAATCAGCAATGTACTCGCTGCCTGAGGAATAGAATTACATGTTTATTCTCATCATCTCCACCAGAAAAGAAATGAAACTTGGGAAAATAACGTGAAGATATGCACATTTTAGATAATATTACATCACCAAAATAAAAATGTAGCTTTGCAATACCTCTATCTGGGTATCTATTAATTGTCTCCCACTTTAAATTCCCCTTGTCTTCTTGATCTATGAAAATGGATATGGGCTCTTTAAATATTTTTTCATTGCCAGCTGGCCCTGAAGCTTTGTAAGCAGAAGATTCTGGAGGAGACATTGCTGGAGAAAAAAAATGTTTTGCTCTTTGGGCCCAGGTGCTCCCTCAGCAGTTTCCTGCTGTGTTCACTAATACCAGGCTCCTAAGATGCCCCCAGCACCTATGATGTCCCGTTCCTGCAGCACAGTGTTCAACAGCACTTAGCAGCCAGTAGCTCTGCTTCCACTTGAATATTTGCAGCAGAGTGCCTCCAACTCCTGCAGCATTTGTGACACCTCCCCTGTGCATCTCCAGCAGTATATGGTGGTCAGCAGTAGCCAGCAACCGTCTTCTCCCCACACCTGCTCTCTGTGTGGTTTTGCGGTGGAATCCTCAACAGATTAACTCTCCAAGAACAGCTTTCCCTGGCTCTCTGGAGGGTGGATTGACAGTGAGTTCTGTTTGCATGAGAGCACAGTGGCTTCTCTGCCATCCAGTGAGCCCAGGCAGTAAGCCTTCCCAACGGAGTCTGAATGTTAGCCCAGGGGCTCTCCTTGGGCTCTCTATCTCAGCCTCAGGGAAGTGACTGCTCCTGATACTGCGATTTTTGTATTCTTTACAGTTCTTTCCAATTCTTACTACCCAATCTTTATGCTCTAATGTCCTTCTCTAGTAAATAACTCCTTGTATTAAATTTTTCCTATTTAAAATACTGTGTGGTTTCTGCCTTCTGAATGAACAAATACTGATATTCCCTCCTACTTAAAACTGCTGTATAAAGGAATCGATTATGTATGCAAAAAAGAACAATAACCAAATGACATCAATTCTATGGAACAGTTGGTCTGGTTACTTACTCACAGATGTCTGATTTGCTAGTTTTTCTTTACAAGGACTTACTATATATATGAAGAGCAGACACTATCCCTTAGTTGATGAAATTTGCAAACAATACCAGTTTGTATATGTGTAACTTACAGAAACTTTAAAATCAGATATTCATACCATGAAGTATCACTTAAAAACCTAAAGATCACAGCTATGGATCATTTTGAGAATTCTTACTTAACTAGTCAAATAAAGTACTTTTTTCCCTTCAGAGTCCAGAGATGGCAATAACAAGTAAGTGTGCATGATAACAGGGATGATGAGATCAGATTATGGTGGTGGTTATTTCTTTCATCAAGCAAGGCTCATCAACTTGCAACCTAGTGCTCATGTGAGTTTGACCTAGAACCAGGCCTCCATCATTCTCTACCTCCTGAAATGCAAAAGAGAAGCAAGCCTAACTAATCAGCTCTTCCATCCTCTGAACATGACAATGGGTTTGAGATGCACAAGTAAAAGAAATCTAATGGGAAATTATGCTGGACTTTTTGGAAAGAGAAGCAACAAGAAGCCCTCTTGTTGCTGAGTTGCTAGGGTATAAAGTTGTATCTGCTAGTCACTATCTTTGCCAGTGTGTGGGAGAAATCTCCCTGATAAAGAGGGAAACACAGGAAAGCCAAAAAATTAAAAAAGAGTTCCAATGATGTCATTTGAAGACTTAAACCTGGCCTCTGACTACAGATATCTGAAGTTTTCTGAAATATCAAAAGAAGTGCCCGCCATTTTATTAAGTTCGATTCTGTCACCTGTGGTCAATAGAATCCTGACTTCAACAATTAATCCATGCTTGAGTGATTTGTCTAACTGAGGCCCTTAAATCATAAACCTAAGTAAATAATTGTTTTCAAAGTTCACTCAGATGTGTATCAAGCACTTATTAGGTGAGCAGTGCACTATGCTAGATAAGGACCATTAGAATAACAGAACCTAAAAAGTATTTCAAGGATGTCAAAATCATTACCTGAATAGACATTTCTCCCTTTTGATGTAGCAAAGCTCCACTGTTCTGGTTCTCACCATTTTTCTTGGAATATTTGGAATAAACACTGACCAAAAATGACCAAATACAGTATTTGATGCTACTTTTTTTTTTTTTTTTTTTTTTTTTTTTTACATCTTGCAATCTCTCTTACTCTTCACTAGAGGGTGATTGTAGAGATATTGAGATGTCTGCAATAACCTAGCAAGCTAGCAAAAATCTAGCTTTGAATTCAGACAGATAAAAAATGTAAGTATGCCTGATTAAAGGGTGAAGTTTTCTGCTTCTCTGTCTACCAAGTGGCAACATTAGCATGCTGCCCACACTAACACATCTCATGTCACCTAATATGATTGATTAAGGGATATATTTTAAAATTTCATCACTGTCTTTGTTATTATTATTTTATTTTCTAGACTGCTTGTCACATGCCCCAGATCCGTGAGAGGTTTGTATAAAATATAAAAAGCATATTTTAAAAGAAATACAATGTGTGACATAATAACAAAAGCCAGAAAATTGTGTGTTCTGAGGGACATGCCACTCTTCCCTCAGATCCCTGCTTTGTTTTCTTCGGCTGGGAGAGTGACAGACTGAAGGGCCTGGCATTTGTCAGTTGATGTCACAACTGTGATACTTAAACATAGACCTCTTTGTAGTTATTTTCTTCTATCCAAAATCTTTTGGGAAATGTGCCAAATATACATTAACTTAAATAAATATAAAAGGTTAACTTTTATCCCGTTTTCATATAAAGCAGAATATTGCTTAGTTACAATCCATAATTAATGTTAGTTTTATAGTCTAATCTGTAGATGATAGAATTTTCTTTTATATGCCTATTTCTACTTACCATAGCAAGTTTTTTTCTTTGTTGTTCTTTTGTACTTAAAACTGAAAAAGTAATGCCAATCTTTAAAAAAAAAAAAAAAAAAAAAAACCTCCAAAATTTCTTTTTTGTCCCTATGAATTTCTTTGGAGGGGTCTCACTGTGTTGCACAGGCTGCTCTCAAATTCCTAGGCTTAAGCAATCCTTCCTCAGCCCCTGAAAGGCTGGGACTGTGGTGTGCACCCCCACACCCAGATTCCTTATGAGTTTTCTCAGAGGGAAATATGCTTAGACTAGTGGTCACATGACAATCTTGAATCAAATTAATGCTATTTGTAAAATAATGTCATCTTATAATTGTATCAATTAAAATCAATCTATGAAAAGGTAGATTCCTATAAAATTTTATAGAATATGACTTCTCTGTGTTATACTGTATGTTAGCAGTAAATTGTTAGCTATAAGAAGTACAGTTTTTAAATAATATAATAATAATAACTATTTTTTTGCTATTGTTCATTGGCACTTTGTCCTGGACAATAACACATTTTTCTTGAAATGAATATTAGACATTATACAACTAGCACTTGAGGGATGGGGATGTAGCTCAGAAATAGAGCACTTGTCTAACATATATGAGTGAGGACCTGGGTTCAATTCCTGGTACTGAAAAAAAAAGTCACAAAACTAACACCTGTTTTTAAAATATGCTAAAGTAAAGTACTTATTGTCACTCTTAAGTGAAGAGAATAAATCTAACTTGTTCTATTTTGTTCTTTTATCAGAAGATCACTTCACTGACCAGCTGTAGCCACTTTTATTAAGAACATTAAGATTTCTGTAATTCCTAAGGATATACCATAGACTCAAAAAATGTGAGTCTCAGAAAACTGTAAAAGAAGAATTAAAGCAATATTTCCAACTGCTAAAAGCCTAAAGGTATTGCAAACTTTTAAAATATTAATTTCTTAAAAAAATTGAGTTACGGTAGTTCTAAACTTAGTTATACACTATTATTTATATTATATTAATTTCAATCTAATGTTTCCTATGCTTAAAGGATGTGAAGTGTTCCTAGTAAAATATATTTCACTAAAATTATCAGGTTAGAACAACATAAGCCAATTAAAGAGACATTAAAATAATTATATCAGGAAAAAAAAACCCAGTAGGCTAAGAATAGTTAGAGTAAATTTTGCCAGGCAAGGCAAAACATGAAGCATAGTATATTATATAATCATCATTCAATATAAGAAAGTATAATAATTTAACTTACGGAGCAAACATTTTTTAAGCACTAATCTCTAAAATTTGATTGTTTCAAAGTTTATAGGAGAAAAATTGATATAAATGTTTTTCAGAAATGCCAAAAATCTACCATATGACTAGCTTTACTTATTAAAAATCAATGAGAGTTAGTGAATAATATGTTCAATTTTCCTACCGTGAAAAAAACATTTGTGAGACATTAAAGTTATATTTTCGAGGTAAAAGACTTCAACTGATATGTAGGTCAAAGAGATAAGGACAGGAATTAAATGGCTGGACATCTAGTGGGATGCGAACTGTTCTAAACAGAGTTGTACAATTCTGTTCTGGGGCATCTAGGCTTGTCTGTTCATGCTTCATGGAACTCCCTGTTCTCACCACCTTCCCCAGGTCAACAAAAGCAGCTCCACTAGTATACATTTTATCCATCCATCTGAGATTTTACTTAAGGCACTGTTTCCAAGTTAAAAATGGTAAGTTATTCAGATTCAACTTCAGGTAGGCTTCATGCAGCATGTTTTATCAATGTCACTTAAAAATTCTTTCAACAATTCTGAAAGGAAGTCATCATTATGTCTACCAACAAAAGAAAACTAAGACTTAAAAGGGCATTTTGGGAGAGAAGAGTCAGGTTTCTGAAAGCCCAGGGATTTGGGGTTTTAAAATCATCAAGGACTATGACAGGAGTGTATTGGAGAGAGGCAATAATCTAGGATTCTCTAATATAAAGGAGAACCACCCAGATGTTGACTAGTGACTGAAGTGAAGAGGGGATAGTGAAGTCTGATAGGAGAGTCAGCTTTAGAGAGATTGAGGAAAGAGAAAAAGTTAAGAGTCTGGAAGGAGAAGATATCTAATGACCTCCCAGATCAGGGGCATGAAGGGTATGAAAGAAAATGTGACCACTAGGGAAAACCAGATGTCAGAAAAGAGGCTGAGGTGGTGGATTTCTGCTGAAAACTAACCAAGAGTTTCAGAGGGTATTGGTGGAAGGGTTTTAGATGTTGAGAGTAGGTAGAAAAAAAAAGGAAGATGCAGAGCCTTGGGAGGTTCCAGTGGTAACTAACATAAACAGAAATGTAGGGCATAGTAAGATTTTCCTGATTGTCCCATCAAAGCTGTGAGTTTTGGGAGGGGAAGAAGTGGATCTTGAAGGAAAGCCCAGATAATTAGGATTTCCGCTTGACTCCTAGTGATGGAGTAATAGGGTCTGCAGAGTGATTACAGGCTTGTACTAAATCCTGCCAATGAAGCCAAAGCCCACAGAGAGAGTCTCATCTCATGTGTGTGGGAGGGGCTTCCATTTGACCCTTTCAAACAGAGGCATAGAGACCAGTAAAGAGCTGGCCTTACCCTGAGCATCATGAGTGTTTCCTTTTGACATATTAGTGCAAACAGTATTTGAGTTTAAAAGTTATAGATACAGCTGGCAAAGAACTATCTCTCAGTTCTATTTTGGAAATTCCCTGAAAGGAGATTCTGACTAAGTCTAATTATCTGTGACCAGGGTCTCTGTGATAATGTTGTATAAAATGACACCAAGTCATCATCAGAGTGATGGAGAGATGCAGATAAGGGAGTCTTTGTGCACTAGGCAGAGATACTCCAACAGGTGCTCCCTAGGGGTTTGACCAAAAACAGGGTTTAAAAAGACTTTCAGATAACAAAGACTAGCATCTCTCAGCAAAAGGTGATAAAAATAGGTAATGTTAATGGAAAAAGTGGTGTAAACATGTGTCCAAATTTTTGCCAGCCCCCCACCCCACATTGCTGGAAAGAGTTCTGTCTTTGTATTTTTGGTTCTGTCTTTGTATTCCTGGTATGATTTGGTTGTGAGTTGTCCCCCAAAAGCTCACATGTGAGACAATGCAAGACGGTTAAGAGGAAAAATGATTGGGTTTTGAGACTCTTAATCCAATCAGCGAATTAATCTCTTGATAAAGATTAACTGAGTGGTAAATAAAATAGTAGGGTGTAGATGGAGGAGGTGGAAATTAGGGCGTGGCTTTGGTGTTTATATTTGTATCTAGAGAGCTGAGTCTCTCTCTCTGCTTTCTGATCACCATGATGTGAGCTGCTTCCCTCCACCACCCTTGCCTGCCATGATGTTCAGCCTTACCTCCAGCCCTAAGAAATGGATCAGATCTTCTATGCATTAAGACCTCTGAAACCATGAGCCCTCAAATAAACTCTTCCTCTTCTACAGTTGTGCTGGTGAAGGAGTTTTTGGGGAAAAGTGTGCTATATATTATTTCATGATATTTAGTAAGCACAATAAAATGATTTCAATCATTTTGAAAATATTTTTGGCCACTGGAGAGTGCTTCTTTGCTGAGACACCAAGCACATTTCTTGTGGCTTTAGTGGGTTTCAGTAATTTGGGAGGAAAACCTGGGTTCCTTGAAACAACAGGGAGATGGTGCAACGTGGTTAACTGACATCCAAGAAAAGACATCTTATACAGTTGCATATATGCATTTGAATCTCAAATGGAAGGTCAGGGTCAAATTTGGAGCTTATATACAGACAGCTAAAAGTGAACCTTTGAATTCACTATGCACACACAGAGGTAAAAACAGACAGAGGATCTGAGCCTCATAATATTCAAATTGAAAAGCACAGAAAGGAAGAGAAGACATCAAGAACTCAGGTTTACAATAAAAGAAGCCAGAGAAAAAGATTCTAGGAACAAGTAAGAAGTAAAATAATAATAGCGTTTTAAAGAACTCAAGTTACCCTTCATTGAAGAGCATGTATTTCAAGACCTTTGTTGGGTATCCTTCTGGTCTCTTTGTGGACATTTTCTGTCCTAGAATGCTCATTTTAAAGATGGTCTACTTCATTTATGAACAAGTTTAGCTGTTATAGGTTATCTTATATTTTGAATGACTTATCACCCTTGTAGGGGGAAATTTTGCTCTTACGAGGAAGCAAAAACACAAAACAAACAAGCAAAAAACCGTACTCTCTTTGTATAAATGTATGTACAAAAACATAAACATTCATAAGCACTTCACTGTGTGTGGTGGTGGAGAAGTGCTTAGGGAAAATATATCTTCAAAATCTCCACAATGAAAAACAGTTGAGAATACCAGCTCATGTTCATCTGCAGTTAACAACTTCCAGGGGCTTAAAAGAACAACCTTTAGGTTGTTTCAGGTGTTTCACGAAGAGCAAAGCACATGATGGTTGTGGTTCTGGAGGTGTCTGCTCAGGCAGTTACTTTTGGACTCAGGCTGACAAGGTTACATGATCTGATGGCTGGTGCCATTACTGTCTTGGAGGTAGGGGAGTGGAGAAAAGGCCCTGAAGAGTCATCATGGGCATTTACTATCTCAGCCTGGAAGTCACACCCATCTCTTCTGCTCATTTTCATTGTCCAGAACAAGAGGTATGCACTGTAAATTTCAAAGTATAGGGGAGCACCTGAATATTTGGTGAGCAACACAGTTTCTACCTTAGAGCTGTCACACTGAGTTGAAAGCTGCTTGTTGGTGACAATTCAGAGCATTCCTTGTTTTGTACCTCTAAGCAACACATTACCATCTACAAAAGAGAAAATTCTCTCTAAATTCATTTCTGAGACAAAATGACCAACACATTTATCAAACTATCTCTCCTCCTCAAGACTCCGCAGTCTGTCAATGACCATTTTAAAGGATCCAACAGAAACCTAGATCTCAGTGGGGACGCCTAAGGCAGTTAGCCATAGCTCTGGAATGAGGATGCCAGCAGAGTCCCAGTTCTACCAGTAACAGCAGGGCCTTGGAGCAAGTGTCCGGATCTTCCTGGTTCTTGAATTTCAAAGAAACTAATTCCTCTAAAGGCTATGTTTCTATATAATGTTAAAGTTTTTATGACTCTAGAAATTTCTTTGTGGAGTATAGAGTTATGTTAGGATTATTGCCCCCCCACCCCAGTATCTAAGTATGAATCCTTCAATGAAGTCTAATTTTTGCCACACTATTCTATGTTCTGATACTAAGGTGTTGAGGTCAGTTAATACCTTGACCTTTTTTTTTTTTAACACATTTTGTAGCAAAGCAAAACTTTTTCTGTTTTGCCAAGGATTATAAATTGATGGGTGTCATCTATATTAATATGCTCCCAATATTTTTTTTTAATTTATTGCTTTCACTTTTGGTTAAGAAAAGTTAAAAATGAGGATAACAAAAACTATGGTTATTTTAAACAAGCTGTAATTTATACTTTTTAAGAATATCAGTTACATAAAAATCAAGTTGTGTTTTTGGTGTTTGTCTTGTTATGTTTTAAGTGACTATTTCTTCATGGGGCTCCTGAGGCTTGCCCTAAGCACAATGGCTAATCATGTAGGTAAAATCAAGGAGCTGGAATTTCAGCAGTTTTTATTCTCAATGCAGTGTCTCATGTTTCCTCTTGATTTCATTGACAGTTATTATTGTATTCCCTGTCCCTTTATGTACCCTTTTCCCATATATGAATTCACCTTCTTATCTCAATTAAGAAAAATAATTGTTATGCGCAAGGCATTTTGTAACTATGAAAAGTAAACTTAACAAATAAGATTCATATAATAAGTTTCTTACCTCCCTTTCATCCTTTAAAGGAAAGTAGGGTTAGGGAGAGAGGAGAGAGAAAGAGAGAGAGAGAGAGAAGGGGAGAGAGCCAAGAAAAGCATCAAAGGACCCTCAGAGGCAACTAATAGAATTCACATGGATCCATGGGAGAATCTCAGATAAGAAATCATAAAGTAGAGAACTTTTGGCTTCATCTAAGACAAATAATATTATTTGGAAATTCATGCTAGTTGGGGAAAGACATTCCACATTTTTCCACATTTGGGGTGGAACACAGGTAAAGTGCTAGATAGAAAGTTGCATGACTAAAGGGTCAATGAACACCAAAAGTTCATCTGAAACCCAGAATTTGTGCTAAGAGTAACAACAGAAATGGTTAGAAAGGTTTGAATCATATTATGCTGGAAATAGAAATTTTTCTTGGCATTGAATAGCCACCAAGGATCTCTGTGGAAAGAAGTAACATAATCAGAGCAAATTTTTATAACAACTGTTTGACAGCAGTAACTGGGATGGGTTTGGGTAGAGGTACAATGGCATCAGAGAAAGGAATTAGAAAACAAACGCATAGATGTGTTGTGATACCACAGATGTCTGAACTTTGGGCTAGAGATTAAGAGTTGGAATAAAAAGAAATATAAGACATAAAAAAAGGTTACAAAGAGAGGAAGAAAGGTCAGACTTCATTAATTGACTATAAATGAGAGGATAAAAAAAGAAATTTCTATTCAGTATGGCAGAGTAAGATGTCAAAACACTTCTCTCCCATTCTAACCATTCAAAAATATACTACAAAGACCAAATTAAATCCATACCTAAAAATAAGAGTGGTAATAGGAAGTAAATGTCAAGTCTTCAAAAAAGAATCAGGATGGATGTTAACGCTTGCCCTAGGAAGCTCACTGTGAGCTGGAACTGAATTCTTGATATATGGCATAAAAGCAGGAAGGGCTGCCCTTGAGGTCAAACAGGTAAGAGAAAACCTGAACCCATCCGACCTTAGAAACATTGCCAACATTCCAGAACTATGATAGAAAATATTTATCTGTGAAAAATAAGAAAATTAGTCCTGTGCCACACATATGTAGTTGAAATTAAAGCAACCCAAATAGTACAAGAACCCCTTTCTGAGAAACTGGCTTAAAATCTATGGGGACCAGTGAAAATCCATAAGTCCCTTGTAGAGGAAACACAAATCACTGTCTAAGGTTTCCCATGCAACCTGTGGCAGAATTTCGATTCACACACAAATGAATGACTTGTGAGAGTCAGCTGATAAGTATGAGGGAAACAATGATATATTGCACTTGTGAAATACATGATAATAGATTTAAAAAAAAGAGAGAGAAACAGCAATGATTAGACAATCCAACTTGAATGACTGGAAAAGTGGCTTACACCCCTACAGAATTTTTTTTTCATCTTTCTTACACCAAGGGATGAAGTCTCAGAGCAACAAGGCTGCTAGGGAGCAGCAAGGAAAGCTGAGAAAGGATAGAGCCGGAAATGGAAAACCCAATCTGCTGTGCATAAATTAAACTCAAATCTCTGGCTGATCATTGAACTAAATAGACAAGCAGAATCTAACTTGCAACTAAGAGTGAACTGATATCTGAGCTGTCAATCATTGAAGACAAGAATGTGAATCTACTTAAGTCAGTTGCCTACTAAAAAAAAAAAAACAAAAAAAACAAAAAAAACCTTTAATACTCTTTGAAGCATTAGACAAAATCTAGAGACTACATAATATTTGTAACGTCCATGATACAGTTCAAAATTGCTCAACAAAGAGCCAAGAAGCATGACTTACTGCCAAGGAAAAAGACAATCAATAAACGTTAACTCTGAGATGATCTGGATGTAGGAAAACAGCTCTTAAATTCTGCTCAGTGAGGTAAAGGAAAATATGCTAGAAAATAAAAAGAATATATCTGAAGATCTTAATAGCAGAATTAAAATGACAGAAGAAAGACTCAGTGAACTTAAAGACAGATCAATAAAAACCATTCCATCAGAGAAAGAAAGAGGAGAGAGAGAAGGAGGAGTACAAAGAAGAGGAGGAAGGAAGAAAGATAAACAAATTATACTAAGGAAGAACCAACTGACCAGTCATCTCCTGGGTCTGGGAGCAAGGGGAACAATAGAATGCAAAAGGACACAAGGTTTCTTTGGGGAGTGATGCAATTTCGCTCTATCTTTATTGTGATTATGGTCTCATGAGTGTAGGTAGCTGTCAAAACTCAATGAGCTGTGCACCTCAATGGACAGAGTCCTATTGAGTCAATAAGAAAAATAAATAACTGAATACCTTGAATCTAAAAAGAGCATGAATAATATGATCCTATTTTCCTAACAGTTAAAACTTTATCTTTCTCTGGTTTTATACATGGAGAGATTTTCTGAGTAATATTCCTTGAATATTAAGGTTCGTAGTGTTGAGGGGTAGAAGGTTGGTTGACAGTGTTCTGTTTTACTTTATTTTTCTGTATTGCTTACGTTTCTTTTTATAATAACCATCTATCTTCTATAAAACCAACAAATTATTTTTAAAGTAACTTGTTAATCAAGAAATAAAAGCAGCATAATAGAACAGTTTTATAAAGTTGACAGCAAATAGAAGCAAAAAATATATATAACATGATTGTGAGGCATATTACAAGAGGCGAAGAATTTTCACAAAAGAAAAATGTCTATATATATGTAAAACAGGGATGCAGAGAAACCTTGAATGTTTTTTTTTCCTTACAGATCTTGGGACTCTGTTTTCCTGGGTAACCAATCTGTGAGACAAATACGTGCCAACATGCAAATAAGTCCAAAGATTTGACATTAACCCTTATCAAATTTCTTCTTCATTGAAGCCAAGGAGCCACCTATGCTTTCTTCCAAAAGAAAGGCCAACAATATTGCAAAATAAATAATCTGATGATTCAAAATATGACTTTAAATAGGTGTTCAATAGATACAACTTCTGTAAATGAATGAATAGGTGGAAGAAGAAAGGATAGCTTTTCAGTATTGCTCCAATTATGCCCCATTAACAGTTGCATATTCCACTGTGTCTTGTCTGGCCCATCTTGTAAGCTTTTTAGATTTATGGTTATTTAGTTCCAGCGTCAGTTTCTTGAATGGTAGAAAGGTCATATATCATAGCAGGTCATTATATCACAGAGGAGATTCATACTTGAGTGCTAATCAACCCTTGTGCACTTCTAAGGCACGCCCAACTCTACTACCACAAGTTAGAAACCCTGAATAGGATTCTGTCTCTCAGCAATTCTTGGAACTAACCTATATGGCCAACAGTGGGAACCAGCCTTCCATGAGATACACTATGTGCCAGGGAAAGTTTGCCTTTCAACTTCAAGTCTGGTTTTATTGTTTTATGTGTGGAAAAAAAATGAATAAGTGGTAAGAAATGTAAAGCCTGACATTCAAGAAATGCTGTAACTTCAATAAAAAAAATTTTGAACATTATTTACAAATAATGTCACATAAATCCTGATATTTAAATAAATTAGAGTTTTTTTTTTACTGGATTTCAGTTTGCTTGTTCATTTGTTTTTATGCCAGGGATTGAACCCAAGGACATTTAACCACTGAGCCACAACCCCAGATTTTTTCATTATTCTATTTGTTATTTAGAGAGGGGGTCTTCCAATGTTGCTTAGGGCCTCAATAAATTGCTTAGGCTGGCATCAAACTTATGATCCTCCAGCCTCAGCCTTAGGAGCTATTGGGATTACAGGCATGTACCACTGTGCCCAGTTTTTTTCTCTCCAGTTTTAAGTAGGAATCAATCATTCTTTTTTCTTTTTTAAAAAATATACACAGAAGCTTTATTTGTCAAAATTCCAAAAAGCAAACAAATTAAATGTCCAGCAACAAGTGAATGGATGAATAAACTGTGGTATATTCATTCATTGGATTATTCATCAATAATGAAAAATCATTGATATAGTAATTAAATGGATGGCACTTTTTAAAAAAATGTTCTTTTTATAGATACATGACAGAAGAATGTATTTTGGCATATTATACATATGGAGTATACCTTATTCTAATTAGGATCCAATTCTTGTGGTTGTACATGATATGGTTTAATCCTGGTCATGAATTCAAATACAGGCTTCTAAAGTTATGTCCAATAAATTCTACTGTCCTTTCTATTTCCCTCCCCCATTCCCTTCCCTTCATTCTCCTTTGTCTAATCCAATGAACTTCTCTTCTCCCCCTCTTTCTCGTCCCTGTGTGTTAGCATCCACATATAGAGAACATTCTGCCTTTGGTTTGTTGGGACTGGCTTATTTCACTTAGAATGATATTCTCCAGGAACTGATTATTCTTTAAAACCCCTATAGGTAAGTATTTGTAAGTTTATCCAAAATGAACTGTTTTTTTTTTCCTTGTGTGTGTGATATTATTTGTGGCCAAAACTTGAAACAATTGCTGTTCTTGCCCATTAGCAACAAAAATTATACATAACTAAAGCAATATCCATTAGACAAATCTAACCAAATTATGGGTCACACCCATGACCCAGAAATTCTCATTTCAGGTTCAAAGCTGTGAAGACCATACCTATTTCAATCCATATCATGACTGCTATAAAGATCTAATTTTAAAATGTCTTATAGAATGTATATGTCTTCAAGAGAGAAGTAAAAATTATAGTTCTGAATTGGCATTTTATAGAGAAATTTTGGTTGTATATGTGGGAATTAATTAAAAAAGAAAAACACAACAACCAATGCTGCTGAGCTCAACTCCTAGAGATCCTGATAAGAGTTGTGACTATGCCTAACAAGGTCTTAAGATTTTCAAACACTCTCCTGATTCTAATATGGTAATATGGTAGACTATCCTGAAATATTGTGCAACAATTAAGTGACTTTTCTGGTATAAATAATAAGGACATCTGCTTTTTCTAACAATTACATCTGATTTTACTTTCTCCTGAAATATTTAGTTGGCAAGAAGAAAAAAACGATTCAAGTTTGGATATAAAGTACAAAATTCTATGATGTTTGAAGAGTGAGAAAGTCAACTAAAAGTTTAAGAAATCGTGTTTTTCCTTACCCCCCCCCAAAAAAAAAACCACATAAAGCAAATTGCTTGATATGTACACTATTCATATTTGACCTAATAAGATTAAATACTCAATATTTTAAATCACAAAAAGTATGATCCTGAAACACAAAATACATGTTTGTGCATATGTGTGTATGAAATAATAAATGTGTACATACATCATTTAAAATGTCCTACCCATAAGAAAAAAAATAGCATCCTTTAAAATATAACATCCTTAGCTTTTTGAGAAATGAATTTTCATTTTCAAATTTATTTATATTTATATTTAATATAAGTGTAATACATGCACATGAAATAAAAGTTTTCAAAAGATCTAAACCTGTTATAATACATTGTTGTTATTGTCAAATTCTCAAACATTCATTAATGTTCAAATAATAACTTTTAAAATATAACCACAACCTAGGCTTAATGTGTTTTTACATTAATACACTATTTTTAGAGAAGTTTTAAGTTTACAGAAAAACTAAGCAGATGGTACTGAAAATTCCTATAGATCCCCCTGTCCCCGCCCATGCACAGAGTCCCTACTATCAAAATCCAGAACCAGAGTGTAGCATTTTTTACAATCCCTGGACCAGCATTGATATAACATGATCATTTAGAGTCCACAATTTACATTAGGGTTTGCTCTTGGCATTGTATATTCTTGATACATTATTTTTCCACATTTGCCTAACTTTTTTTTCATTTTAAGAAAGAAAACATTACATATCCAGTTAAAGCCTTTTGTCTCCTTTACATGACCCTTTTTTTGCCCATGCTTGCACACCCACAAGCCCCAGCCATCAAGTCACTCACAATCTTTGTAGAAGTGAATAACATTGGAGGTTTGGTGGGTGTCTTCACTCCATGTTTTAAAAAACTAATCATCTTGCATATGTATGTATAGTATGGGATAGTGTTATCATTTCTTAAATTTTTAATTGACTGTCTCAGCTACATGTGTTTGAAGTTGACATAAAGAAAACTGTGCATTATAATTTTGCAAACTGCTTCTTTCCACCTGACATATCTTTATGGTAAATCCATGCTGGTAAGTGTAAACCTAGTTACTTATTTAACCTATCATACAATGTTCTATTTGTTGACTATATCAAGATTTATTTTTTATTTTTCTTAGAGAGAGAGAGAGAGAGAATTTTTTAATATTTATTTTTCAGTTTTCGGCGGACACAACATCTTTGTGTGTATGTGGTGCTGAGGATCAAACCCCTGCCGCACACATGCCAGGCGAGTGCGCTACCGCTTGAGCCACATCCCCAGCCCACCAAGATTTATTTTTTCGCTTTGTGATGTTTGTCTTATATACCCCTTCTTCTTTTATAAATAATACTACAAACAATTCACATTCCTTGTGTATACAGAGGCGTGTGTGGCAGAATTTCACTAGATCCTATAAACCTAGGAGTAGAATTTTAAGGTTTTAAGTTAAATACATTTTCAGTTTTTCTAGGTGTTGGCAAACTGTTCTCCAATGCAGTTATACCAATTTATATTCTTACCAACAGTTGGCATTGTTAAACGTTCATTTTGGTTTTTCTGATAGTTTAAAAATGATGCTTGTTTTAATTTGCATTTCTCTGATTGCAAGTTAGACTGAGTATCTTTTACACTGATTGTTAGCCATTCAGATGTCTTTTTCTAAGAACTACCTTGTTTAGTTTTGCTCATTTTCCGTTGGATTTTAAATCTTTTTCTCAATGATTATAGGCATGTAAGAGTTCTCTGTGTGGTTTGGTTACTAATCTTTCATCTGCTGCATGTGCTCCAAGTAGCTTTCCTAATTGATGGCTCATGTTTAATTGCATGAATAATGTCTAAGGTCACACAAAGTTAATTTTAAACTACCACATTTATCACTCTTTTCCTTTACGGTTTATGCTCTGTGTCTGCATTTAGGTTTATTTCCAGAGACTAGAAACATAAGTGGTAAAAAGTGAATGTAAACATTTTTATACACTTGATAAAATGTTCAAATTGTTTTCCAGAATTGTTGAAGAGTTAATATATCCACCATCAATGCAAGGAGAAAAACTAATATACAGTGTTCTTATGGCGGTTAATCTTGTGTCAGTGTGGCTAAGCCACGGTGCTCAGTTATTTGTTCTACCCTGTCTGGATATGTTGTGAAGGTACTTTTTTTTTCCTCACATGAAAAGAAAAATTTCCACATAAATCAGTAGGTTTTTAAAAAGCAGATTATTCTCCACAACGGAAGTGAGTCTCACTCAATCGGTGAAAGATCTTAAGGAAAAGGCTGACCTCTGCCAAGCAAGAGGAAGTTCTTCCAGCAGCTGGCCCTCACACTTGTGCTGCAACATCAACTATTTTCTGAATCCCTGAACTGCTGATTTGGAACTGGCCAGAGTCCACAGTCACATTTAGTCATTCCTTAAAATAAATCAATCTACATATCGATGCATGCTATTGACTCCATTTCTATGCAGAATCCTTACTAATCCAGTTCTGATGCACAACCTTTGATTTCTATGAAAATTAGATACATACCCCCCCCACACCCCCCAGTGTCAGACATGGTTAGGGTGAGGTGTCTGACTTTCAGGTTCCAATTTTCCTATTTAGGATCATGTTTAGTTTCAAGTGTGGTATTCACTTCCTTCTGTTCTTTTGATCATCATGTTGGTTTTACCTTCAGTTAGTTGACACCTCAATTAGATGGACTTCTTACAAAATTATTTCCCTATTTATAAGATTGTGTAGGCAAAAAGTTCACTTCCATCCATCAAACTTCTTCATCTTACTCTGAAGCATCAAATCATTGGCATGCGTGATTAATTTGCTGGAGTACATTTGTGTTTTCTAATTTTCCAGTAAGTTAATGGTGTTATTTCAATTAAACAGTACCTTATAAGAGAAAACGACTTGTAATTATTTAAAGTGTCAGTTTGAATATGACTTAAGTGGAAATTTTTACATCAATAAAGATAACAATACGGTTATTTTCAGACTTAGAAAAAAAATTAAAAGTATTTTGAAAAGCAGCTTGTATAACATTTTGTATATGACCTTATATATGGGACTGTATAGAACAAAATCATTTCCTGATCTGTATAACTAATTTTTCATTTTAATTTGATGCTTTCTTTAAAATGTAGTTTGGAAAGCATAATGAAATTTCAATGAACAATCTCACGGACTGAAAATGGGAAACTTGCTATTGTTCCAACTTCCACAGTAACCAAATCAGATTTATTCACATTCTACACCAATAGCCAATGCCATTCATGGGACAAAATAATCGCTGATAGCAACAGAAATATTTTTAAACTACCCTCTTCTTTTTATTCACATCTGTTCAGTGTTTGAATGAATTTTTTCATTTTGCTTTAGAAAATGTGCTTAGCTGTATGTTAAGTGGTGAAGGCCTGTGGGTGTGGATAGTGAGAACAGCTGATAGAGGGTGGGTATATCACCAGACTGGGGGAAAAAAACAAACCCCCAAAACACAGTGATCTATGCTGGCCATTCCTTGTGGGATAAAGAATAAGAGAACTCTTTACTAAATAGTTTCCCAAACCTAAATAGTACACATATCTGTGTGCCTTATCATTTTCAAATCAGAGTCTATTATTCTTGAAACTACTTACTGGCCTTAAAAATTGTTACTTAAATCCTAAGGTTCTGTACAGAACTTTATTGTATTACAGTGTAAACTGACTTTTGATTTTAATACTATCAGAAACATATTTTCTACATGGAAAGAGTAGTAACAATTGAGAAATAAACTGGCTTGTATTGTTATCTTCATGAAGTGGTAACTGTAACTGATGCCCAGAAATCTTAAATAAAAGTCTACATAAGAGGTAACTATTTTAAAAGGGGCCCTCTATAGTTATAATCCTGTACGTATTTATTCCTCTGAAGGAAAGGCATCTCTTTCTCTAAGAACTATTTTCTCCTTTAAGGAATGTGTCCTTAATGCTGGACTGGGACTCCATTAGTCTATTACCCCAGGGGACAAAGTATTTTGCAAATAGCTATTAACATGGCTTTCTTTCTAGAAGGGACTCCTTCTAAATCATGAATTCATCCCACCAGCCAGGTTTGTGCTGGTATGTGCTGCTTTCCCAAGCAGAACAGCTCTTAGGAACTTGAGAGAGGTCATTAGTAGTAAGAATTTCTTGAAGATACAGAATATTGAATGCTTCTTACAGAAATTTCCTGGAGAGTGTGGCATATCACAAGGATAGATCCACATGAAAATCCCAAGGCCCAGCATGGTTTCTGGACCACATGTCTCACAGCTGAGTTGTCCTCCATGCTTACCACATTGCTTCCACCTCATTGCCTTTCCATCAGCAAGTCTTGCAGCCTCATGTGTCCCATCCTTGTTCTCAACACTTCCATCCCAATTCCGTCAGGAACTGTTTCTCTTCAGAACAACTGCAATGATCCTTAATTGGCCTTCCTGTATGCATTTCCACCCCCCAACTATCCAATGTCTACACATCCAGTGGAGAGATCTTTCTAGAGTGTAAGTCAGATCATGTCTCCTCCACCTACATATTCTCCAATGGCTTCCCATGACCTTCAAGGCTTTTTGTGACATGACCCTGCCTGTATCTCTTACGTCACCATTCTCAAAGTTCTAATTCACCAAGTTGGGTTTCTTACTGAACTCAGACATGTCAGTCTTCTTCCTGATTCAAGGCCTCTGTACCTGTTCCTGCTTTCTGGGTTTCTTTCCCCAAGATCTCTCCATGGCTGCATCTTTATGATTAGTTATATCTCAACTTAAATATTGCTTCTCAGAGAGGACTTCGTTTCCCAGCCTTAGCAAAGCAACTCCTCCTCACCCCTCCATCACATTTGTTCTATTCTATCTTCGTCATGATGCTTATTGAGACTTGAAATTTTGTATTGATTCATTTATGTGTTTACAACATTCTCTGTATTAGCTATCAAAATTATTGTATGATAAATTATCTAATATTTAGAAGCCTAAAAAGCAAACATTTACTATCTCACAAAGTTTTTGTCAGTTAGGAATTTGAAATGGTTTAGCTTGGATGTTTTGGGTCAGGGCCTCATATGAGGTTCTAGTTAGAAGTCAGCCAGGGCTGCAGTCATTTCCAGTCTTGACTTCAAGATGGCTGACATACAATGTTGGCAGATTTGTGCTGGCCAGCAGATGGTGGTCTCAGTTCTTCACCATGTGGATTTCTTTACAGGCTGCTGGGTTATCCTTAAAATATGTCAGTTGGATGTGCAAGACCAATGCTCCAAGAGAAAACAAGACTGAAACCACATATGTTTTATTATCTAAAATATCCCACTGAAGAGGGAATTATCTGCTCAGTGAATACTTGATTGATAGTTGGCTAATTTGTTAATTACAAATATATGTCTCAGTTTCTAAGTTTGTTTTCGTGCATATCTGTGTGTCAAAAAATACTAACTGGAAGTCAAAGGAAATGAGTTTCTTCCTAATTTCATCCCAACTTAGTCACATGCACCCTTCTAAGAAAGTCACTGTATCTTTATGATCTTTAGTAGTTTCATCTATAAAATGATATTAATATTTATCCTGACTCATTCACATATTGTTGTAAATATTGTGTAATTACAACTTAATTCAACTTGGACTCAGAATTTCAGGTTCTAGGTTTTTAATTCCTTTGAAATTAGTGTTAACCTTCTATTCCTCTTTGAGCAAATAGGTTAAATTAGGTAATCCATAATGTCCTTCCAGCCCTCAGATTCTTCAGTCTCTATGGCTAAGACAACAAATAGGATGATGTAATTTGAAGGCAATTTTAAAACAAAATTGTATGATTTAGCTAAGGAAAATATTTCTATTGCCAAAGGAGTCACAATATAAGTCCACCTATCAGTAAAGCAGCTGTAAAGTGTTCTGACCAAGGAGAGGGGTAGAAGAATGTCTCACATTGTTAGAAAGGGCCCAGAGGACAGTTGGAGGTAGGAATGTAATTACTAGCAAACCTGACTTCCAGTCAATTATGCATTTGCTATCACTTCAGCAGGCTAAAATCTTGTCAATGGTTTTTGAGATTTCTGACTACAGGGCCCAGAGAATTCAAAAAAGTATGAGGAAAACATTTTTTTTACCAGGGCCCAAGAGGGCACCCTTACACCTTTCTAGAAATGAAGGGAAAACAGCACCAACTACAGGTCAGCCCTGGCCTACACATAGTATAAATACACACTTGTTTTGGAATTCTAGTCAGCCCCCAGCAGGAGCTGCATGTACCCACAGACCTCAGCCAAGAACAATCCCCTGCCCCAATTGTAAGAATCTTCAAAGGCCACTGAACCACTAAATGCAAAAGACTCTTGCTAAGACTACTAGCTCATAAGCTTTCCTGAAAAATCCTCTCTGCTTTCATTTTAAAACTTGCTTATTAGAAGTCAGTAGAAACTGAAGTGATAACACCTACCACATTTGTACTTCAGTCATGCCAGTTTTTTTTCAAGATCATTTTGAAAACTGCGACTTGTAGGTTTTGTAAAAACAATTGCCTTATTTCAGATAGAGGTGGTTTAACTTTGAGATCTTCCACTGTTTTTCTTACGAAAAACAGCTTCAACTTTGACAGTCATAACCCTGCTATCCTCATAGTCCGTAATGTAATTAGCAGCCTACATCTATATTTATATGCATGTCTGTAGCTATCTATATAGATTTATATAGATCTGTAGAGACAGAGCACAGAGACAGACAGAAAAGTAAATACCTAAAGAAATTTTAATATTTGTATCTTATAAGAATACTGCATTTCCCATGCTTTTTAACTCAGAAACTTCTTTCATTTGTGTTTAGAATAAAATCTGGGATGTAAAATTCTGGACAATGATGTAACTGATATATTTGAACAAACATCTGTAGGGCAAGACAACGTGTCATTGATTTGTTTGTGGAACTAGACCATTTGAAGTAAAGTAAGGGAGTCTGAGTGACTTATTTGTCAGCATTCTTACTAGTTGTAGCTGGTTATAATAAGCTTAAATAGTCAAGCATATTAACACAGCTCTGGGCATAGGACCTAAAGGAAAATATTAGCATTCAAAGCAATACAAAACAGTGCTACCAAATGCACTGCATTACACATCTTAAATTTTTGATCCTTAATCCCTCAAAGCCACCTTGAACCATGTGCTGAAGCCACCAAGAGTGTTGAATGAAAAATCCAAAGGGATTAAGGAGTCATTTCCGCTAGAGAGAAACACATTTTCTCAGCTGTTCTGGTTTCTATGAGGAGGGATTTTCCCTAAACACTCCTGCCTTTTCTCTGTCCCCTCACTCCCTTTTCCCTGGGGAGTAGAAGGATTTATCATACCGGGAATTTAAGAATAAATTGGACATGTTCAGTTCAGTTCTCCCCTTCTCCATCATCTTTGGGGAGAGAGGCCCTCTGGTCCTTTAAGTCCCACCTGACAGTCCCCAGTACCCCAAGTTGGGGAAATCTGCCTGCTCCAGCATTATGAATAGAACGTGCAAGGTTCTCTGAGGGTCAATTAGCAGGGTATTTATTCTCTCTAATTAAGTACAAGTTTTAACTTTGCCAATATTTTAAGTTTCCATCTGTCAATTTTTATTTCACTTCTCAAAAACCCCAACAGTGTCCAACAAACCAATTAACAGAATGTCTTGGCAAGTTTCCATGCACCTTCATATCCCCCAATTCAAGTCCAACTCTGAAGAAACATACATGCTAAAATGGTAGTTAAGGTTGAGACTTAAGAAAAACTCTTTATACCATGTCAAAGAAAAGAGTAATGTAAAAATATCTGTATTTTAAACACTGCACTAAACATCCCTACAGGACAATGTTTTTTTTTTTTTTTTCAAATTAAGCATTTTATGAATTTTTAAAGAATTGTTCGTATTTACTTTAGTTCTCTCCCTGCCAAAATATGTCTCATATTTTCAAACAAATAGCAGAGATCTCTTGCATAGCCTACAACAAAAGCAATTTTAGGAGGCTGGGGTTGTGGCTCAGAGGTAGAGTGCTTGCCTAGCATGCATGAGGCATTGGATTTGATCTTCAGCACCATATAAAAATTAAAATAAAGATATAGTGTCCACCTATAACTAAAAAATATATATTTAAAAAATAGCAATTTTATATAAAATATATAGTTCTTTCTTATAATTACTTCAATTTAGATTACTGAATGGAAACTTAGAAGTAATAAAAAATTATTTGCTTCAAGAGTCAATTCAAAGAAGAAAAATAGTATGTGTAGACAGCAAAATATTTGTTTTATAATCACCAAATGAAATATCTACAATGATGCATTTTTACATTTTTTCTAATCATAAGCTCATCTTTCTTCCTTGTCTGTGTTCTTTCACTTCTCTACTCCACACTTTGTTCCAAGCTTTGAAATCATGGTCAAAAGTTCCACTTCCCTAGTGACAGCCACTGTCAGGGACTCCAAACTGAGTCAGACAGAAGTTGGCCTAGGATAGGTCAGGCTTTGACGGCTTCCTCAGTTCAAGCACATGAGTATATGAGAACACTACCACTTAACTGTTCGTGTGTCTCTACCATGAAATCGGTATCTATATCATGATGTTAGGAGACCTACACATACTTCATTAAGGTACACTGCCCATTGCCATTATATTGAAATGAATGGAAAATGCTCATTGTCTGAAGGAAGGCTTTTCATCCCTGTGTTTTGATTAATATCAAGATATATTTATGGGCTGGGGATGTGGCTCAAGCGGTAGCGTGCTCGCCTGGCATGCGTGGGGCCCCAGTTCCATCCTCAGTACCACACACAAACAAAGATGTTGTGTCCACCAAAAACTAAAAAATAAATATTAAAAAAAGATATATTTCTGTCATTCCACACCTTCATTCCACAGCCTAATTACAAATGCTCAGTCTCTTAGTGTCTGCACACTGAATTCCTATGCATTGTGTGTGTGTGTGGGGGGGGGGGGTTACGCGCGCATGCGCTGCATGGATAAGGAATTGGAATGAATGGGGGGATGTTCAATCCACCTTTAGAGCTATCTCAGCTTCTTCCATGAGAATCTAGTTTCTCCGACTGTGCTTGAGGATTATGAGAAATGCATCCTTTGCTTTCAAAGCACCTTGCCTTTGGAGTTCCTCAGAGAGCAACATGTTTTTCTCTTTAAAAGCCACAGAGGCTACTTCTTAATTTTTCATGATATAACTATGGAGGGTAGCAGATCTATAACTTTGTTAATACTCTTCCTCTGAAATTAAATATTTTGAAATTACAACATAGACCAAGAAGAAAACTTTAAAGTGATTTATTTCAAGGGGAAATGAGCAGGATGTGGCAGGATCCAGCATGAAACAGAATGACAAAGGGGAAATGAACAAATAGAAGCTGCTCTCTGGATTAAGCAGTGAAAGTAGAAATGAGGTGATGAAGACCTTTCATCAGACAGTTAAATGATTTTTAATTTACTTGACCTTTAAGGAAAAAACATGAGGCTCTTTAAAAGCAGTTATCCATTTGGTTCCCTGTGCCAAGCTTTAATTTTTTTTTCCATTTATGATTATTATTTACTACAAAAGAAATATTAAAATACTAAAAGAATTTACAAACATGAAGAACTTTGTTTACTGCTGCCCTAACAAACTGAAACTATGTGTCACTTCCACCAGTGAAAAGGGAACCAACCACTTCCACTCTCAAAACAGATAAAGTACCTTGTTGAAAGTTCCCTGCATTTGTTTTTACATATTCAGCCCAATAAAGCATGGATATTTTATTCTTTATTGTATGCCCAGCATATAGCACAGTGTGTAACACAAAGTAAGTATTGAATATAATTTCGAATAAAAATGAAATAATGAATATTTCACTAGTCATCCTTGAAACCTACATGTCTCAGTTCTTAGTATATATTGACATAAATGACAACACTTAAAACATTGAAGTGAATTTTATTAGCTTTAAGCCCTCACCTGCTTTTGTAGGAGTTTCTGGTCCCTCAAACATTTTTCCTAAATATTTAAGTTCCCAAGACTCTCCCTGCTGTCTGCTGCTTCAAAGAACATCTCTCTGTCAAACATAGCATCACTAATTCTCTCAATGCCCTGTAGAAGTAAAACAGCTCTTTGCTCCTCCCTTCCTCCATCCCCACTTTGACATAATCAGTTATGAGTGGCCCAAAGCAGCACCACAGTTGTGTTCTGAAACATTATAAAGCTTAACAGGCACACAGTGCTCTTCCTTCCCATGGCAAATACTCGCTGGCAGATAAGAGTCATGGATCAGCTTCATATGGGTCAATCAATTCAGATACTGGAGAGAAAGTGATCTCTTAGCCCCAGTTCTGGCTTTTACCTGTTTATTTAGGAGACCAGTTTGCCCAGAAATCTGGTCCAGATGGGAAAATACATGATATATTGAGGTCTTTTATATTTTAGTTTTTCCTATCCTGTCATTGTATTAAATCATAATCTGCAGAATTTCCATTTGTCAATTCCATAATGTCATGTCTGGAAGATCCTATAGCATTCTGGTCCTTTTCAGATATTAAAGCAGTCTCATTTGATGCTTCTCATTTTAAATTCCATTCTCATATTTCTTCTTCTCACAGCTCAGGCTTAACCTTTGGCTTGTGAGATCCATAGTTCTTAAGAGACATGGTTTGCCTTTTAACTCCTCCCACCCCACCCCACCCCACCCTTTTTTTGTAGTTGTAGATGGACAGAATGCCTTTATTTTAATTAATTTTTTTAAAATTTTTATGTGGTGCTGAGGATCGAACCCAGTGCCTCACACATGCTAGGCAAGCGCTCTGCCACTGAAATATAGCTCCACCCCTCTCATTCCCTTTTCTATGAGCTGTTACATGGGAAAAAGAAATAGGAAAAGTGACAGGGGCCTGGCACAGTTGGCTGTCTGCAGGTGGGGGAAGGTAACCCTAGAATTTACTCCTGAAAGTCTCCACCAATGTGAGGGTCTCTGTATAGACATTATGCATGATTTCTTAGGGACATTCTTCAGCCCCACGTGACCTTTCCTATACAAGAAATCCTCCGAGAGCATAAATCACATTTCCCATTTCACTAGTCAAGGATCAATGTCTCCAAATCCCTCCCTGAGTGGAGTACCACCTTTCCTGACTAGCACATGCCTAAAAAGCTTCTGTTTTGCCTCTTTCTCTAACTTTTGTGAATTTTCTTGTAGAGTCATGGTAACTCCTGAGGTCATTATGCAGACTTCCAATAAATTGGGAACTTGTCACTACTTTCTTCCCATGTGTCCTATACCTGGGTTGCTGTACACTCTATTAACTCAGCTCCTCTGGTGAGATTTCTGTCCTATGAAATAACCAGGTGAGAAATAAACACCAGTCTTCGTGCTCACATTTGGGCCCCTATCTCCAGAGTACACACATCAAGGTTTCCAAAGAGCTCCTTCATCTTCCGTTTTGGGGGACATGCCAAGATGGCTCTGCCAGTTCCATAGCTCAATAAACATTCAGTCAGGAATGAGCTGCGTGCTTCTTGAAACTCATAGTTTCCTCTTTACATCCCTTTTCCTCTTCCTTTCTGAAAAGGAAATCTGTCTATGAAAATGTGTGCTTCCCTTTCATAGTCCTCATGCAAAGACTGCATTTTCTAGCCCACTGGCACATGGGGGGATCTACACAACTTGGTCTTACTACAAATTAAGGAGACTTATTGCCTCCAGGCCCAGGGTTTTAAGAAACTGGTGACTTCCCCCTTCTCTGTCTTCTCCCATCTGGCATATGAATGCAGAATACTTTGATGCCCTGGAGAGTGGTCAAGTTGCAGCATGCAA
The DNA here is from genome assembly GCF_021218885.2 of Marmota monax. Classification (NCBI taxonomy): domain Eukaryota; kingdom Metazoa; phylum Chordata; class Mammalia; order Rodentia; family Sciuridae; genus Marmota; species Marmota monax. The sequence goes on along the minus strand of NW_026692434.1, from coordinate 4,635,696 downwards.
GGAACTTTGGATCTTAAATGACTCTGAAGACTCTGATCAACAATATTTATGTGGACTTTATGTGAGTAAGAAATAAACCACTGTTTTGTTAAGCCTATTCTGCATTCTGTTACAGGATCTGGAAGTATCCTCACTAGTAGCTCTAATATGTTTGTGAGAAAAGGCAAAGAGTTTTGAGGTGGTCTGTGGAGTTTACAAGGCCAGTTCTGCAGATTATAAATCCAGACCTCCAAGTGAGCTCCAGAGTTGCCTACAACCAAGTGTTGAATGTATTTTTAAAATATTGATCATGAAGCAGCCTTAATTACCTCAGTTTTGAGGCTAATCATTGTCAACATGACAGTCATCACTACCTCAAAGAAACTGTTCTGATCATATGTAATTAGTTCCTTTAATTCTCACAAAAAAACACATTTTACAGATGAAGAAATTAAAGCATAGAGACATTTATGGAATCTGCTGAATGTTATATATCAGGAAATGTTGCAACCAGGATTTAAACCCAGGCAGTCTTGTTCTAAAGTCCAAGCTTTTAACAACTAAACTATATAGTCTCCAACTTCAAAGTCCTTTCAAAGGTCTCAGGACTTTAAAAACAGGCCTGTTAAACCTTTTTTCTAAGCACATCCTTGTGAGGCTCTAGGACTCTTCTTCCCTAGACCACATGCGCTGAAGGCAGGGAGGGCGGGGTGCAGGGGGGCAGGGAGGGACCGGCTTCCTCCCATTCAATTCAGAAACCATGTGTTTCCAAATGGCCATTTTGCTGCTTTCTATCATCCAGTTGCATATGTTCTGACCACAATTTGAGTGTCTGCCATAGATGACTCTGGCATCACTTCTGTGCTACTTCTGATCCGAATTAGGAAAATGGTTCTCCTCTTAAGGTTACTAAAATTCATCTTTAAAACACAAAACAGGGCATTTTTACATTCTTGGTAACACATGCATGTGTATACACACACACACACACACACACACACACACACACGTTGTTCAGCCCACTTCTTGACTTCTGTTTCCAACTTCACTCCAAACTTGGCACAACTGCTTGGAAATGCCACAAAAGCCTATGGAAGAAGTTGGGTTTGAAGAAAATCCAAGCAGTATTTATTTGCTAAATATTATGCTTTACATTGACCCCACTCTCATGCACTGCCCCTACTCATCAGTGTCTCTGCACCAAGCTTATGTATCATGGGGCTCTTTCCTATCTATTTGTTGAACTTACCAATAGCAGCACACAGTGCTCCCAGCCCCTCCCAGCCCCATGTTCACTGTGAGTCTTAGTGATTGAGACCAGCCTTAACACTGACATGTTCAACTACTGCCTCTCTGAGAAAGCTATTAAAGTTCTCATGGAAATAGAATTCCCATCAGCATCCCCTCCCTAATCAGTCCATCTAAAAATGAAGAATATTTTGATCAATAAAAATTCAAAGCAGTTACATAGTTAAAGTTCTTATTCTCCAAGGATGGATGTAATTTTAATTTTAAAGTTTTGAAAATTGTGCTCTATTCTCTTTTACCATTATCCCATACTATTCTTTCATGTATCAAAATTGTCTTTATAGTTTTTATTTTAGTCATTTCATAATATTACAGTGCACTGTTTAAAAAAATAATGTACTTAACTTTTATTGATGAACATTTAGTACTGTTTTGTGGTTCAACTTCAGTTTATTGTCACTAAGGAAAAAATTACTATCATGGTATCTTCAAAATGACAAGTTATTGAAATACAATAAAACCTGATTCTCTAGGGGGAAAATGCCTTTATGAAATAATAATTTTCCATAGTATCTCAGAGTTTTTTTAGTTACTAAGCACTCTAATCAAATCTATAAAACTGTGTGCGGTAAGTTAAAAGTTACCAATTTGTTAATAATAAACTTATGAGCAAAATTTTTGAAATTCCTTTCACTTGGGAATGCTGGACCCTCTGAAAATGCCAATAACTGTGGAAACTGTTTGATAATCTAAGTATTCCTAGAATTTTCAGTATGTTACAATGTTTGATTATTAATTTTAATTTTGGCAAAAAGGTAATGAGGGTTTTTGCACTCTCTTACAGTTACCACCTTCCCTCCCACCTCTCCAAGGTTTTCATCTTCAAATTTGGTAGGGCTTGTATAAACACAACAGGACACACAGCAGAAGAGAGGCTTCCCAGAGAGCAAAGGGCCCTGATCCCTGGGTCAGACAGGGAATTTGGAGACCTGAGGTGACTGAGGAAGAACAGGAAGCTGAGTCTTCCATGGACCAAGTTTTGGGGACAGTATTCCAGGAATCCCAAAGTTGTAGCTGGAAAAGCAGTGCTGATTATACAGTCTCAGGTATAAAGTCAAAGGTAAAAAAGGCAGAATATATAACTCCAGAAAATGGGGAGTTAGGCCAAAAGTTCAGAAAAGCTGTAAAACAGTTCTCAGATGGGTGCTGCAACTGAAAGGACCACATTGTGGTACTCTATTAACAAGCATATTACACAGCAATGAAAATGTAATAATGAATTGAAGATTATTATAAAAGACTTAAAATTTTTCCAACTGATCAAAATTAAATATTTCATCACATTTAAGACATTATCTTAGGTAAGATGTATGTATCTGAATGTTAGAAAGTTAAAAAGTGGAATTAAGTACAATCGAGAATTTAAGAAATATGGTAGGGTGAACTAACTCTTTTATATAAATAATGCTAGATATTTTATTTTACCATAGTTCCTTGAAAATGTGGAAATATGTTGTACATTCAGCAGCTATACTCATTCTGCAGATTATTCAGTAAATACTACATAACAATCTCTAAAAATATTGAAGAATTGTATTGTAGAATTGAAGAGCCACAAATGCCATGTATTCCCAGAATGAAATTGTCCTATGGCTCCTAAAAATATATTTATTGTTATCTTAAGATGGGCTAGACTAGGAGGACCATAAATTGATTCTCAAATCTTTGTAATGCAACCCAAGAAAGCTTTCCTTTTCGTCCACACCTATCTGATGCCTACTCTGAAGCCCTCCCCCATCTTGAATCTATACCAACTGGAGTCTTCCAGGCTTCTGCAGCAAGTAAGAGAGATGGAGGAAGTAGAGAAGGAAGTGAAGCTCTCCCTGAGCCTTCTGCTTATAGTCATTAAAGTGTTCATGTAGGCCTGCAAAGGAAGCTGGGTACTATCAAGAGTCAGAACACATACTTCTGAACACTGTGGGATAGGAGTAGTTCACTGAAAGCCTTTATTCAGAAATCCATCTAGGTACTACTCAGGTTTTCATTAAAGGCAAACATCTACAAAATTAACTGGCTCTGTGATTGACATCTGTTTCTCAACACTTGCCCTCCTTGTTATAACTTTTGGAAACTAGCTTAATATTTTATAAATGTCTTACTGCTCTGTAAAATATGAAATGCAATTTATTTAAAATAATCTCATCAGCATAAAATATTACCTTTAGAGTACTGTGGACAAAGAATTCAGAATTTTATAGTAATAGCTGTACACAAGTTCTTCTTTAGATATCAAGCTCTAAAGATTTAGACACAAAGTACACCAAATATCAATGAGGTATGACAAAGCAGCTGCAGTCCACAGGCCAGGGATGCCATTTATGTCCTGGGAGTGAGTGGCCTGGCAGGGCACAGCTTCCTTTGAATGGAGCAAAGCTAAAGCTGCCTCTGGAGTTGTGGGGCCCAGCAGCCCTGAGAGGCAACCTAGAAAAAAATATTCATTTTAATTATCATTGGAAAACATTGTATGCTTAAATCTGTCTTTAAGGACTCTCAAGAATAGAGCAACTGTGAAGTAAAATTAGAGAGGATTTTTATTTAACACATTCTGTTTGAAATGAGGTGAAAATGAACATATGAAAGAATTTAGCCGCTGATTTGAAAATGTGAGGAAGCACAGAAATCAATGAAGAAAGAAACACAGGCCCCAGTGTTTTGGAAGGAGGCCAGGAAAATGGGGATTTTAACAGCAGAAAACCATTAGAACTTCTGAGGATTCACCACAAGAGGAGCAAGAGGGCAGATGAGTCCCCCACGCCCAGACTGCTTCAACGGCTTTTTGCTTCTCCCCTCTCCACTCTGGTTATCAGATAATGTTACTAATTTTTAATAAATGTGCCAGAATTTCTGTATTAAGTGAATGTTGTTTCAGCTGGAATAGTCATCTTTGGAGGCTAAGGGTTAATTTGATTGATATTAACCTTGTCCAGATTTGGTTACTCCAAATCCGGAGTTTGGGGAACTCCTCTTTGGAATTATCTTTAACATCAGCATGGTAGTCTATGGAATGGTGAAAAATCAATGTCCTAAAAAGGAAGAATCTAATTTGAAGCCACAAAATGTCACTTGATGTTGGGTGATACTTTGTGTAAGTGTTTTGAGCAAAGAGAGCTAGCATTAATGTTATTTGGTAGATATCAGTCAGTGGAAATCTCTATTATGTTTACTTAAAATTATTTTCCTCTTTCAAATTGCACTTTATGTTTTAGGTACAAATCTCCTAAGCATTCTGACCAACTAATACCAGATGATAGACATGTTGAACCTCCTATCATTTTAAAAATTTTGTACTTCTGCAAACCATTATGTAGCCAAATTAAATTATCATCAGAATATTCTATCCAATTAACATTAAAGGTTATTTGGAAAAAATACAATAATTTTTATGTAATACTGTTAAAAGGCATGAGACGAGAGGGAAAAGCAGCAGATTTGGGGTTCTAGTCATTGTCAGACACTTGGCCTGACTGAAACCCAAAGATAATGGGGTTGGAGGAACCAAGCCATGTATACCTAGTGGGCCCCCTTCAACCAGATGAGGAGATTGTCCCTCAAACCAAACAGTGAAAGCAGCCTCTTATGTGGAAAATTCTCTAAGAAGACCTACTTTCCCTCTGCTGATGCATCTGAAACAGGATTTTTATCCTAATCATAACCACCAAATACCAGGTGAAAGTCTCTGTGTGGAGTGAGGAGGGCAAGGCTAGGGGTCATAGCTACTGAAGCAACAAGGGGAAGTCCCAAGCCTCTTTTTTCCAGAGTGTGATTTGAAGAAAGCCAGGAAAGTCTCAGAGCCCTGACCCTCTTGGATGAGGGATATAAATCTCATTAATTTTAATAGATACATAATATTTCCCATTGTGCTCACACTACAATTTATTCAACCATTACCTTTTTTATTAGTGCATTATTGCCATACGTAAATTGGGGTTCATTTTGACATAGTTATACAAGCATGGAATATAATTTGCTCTTATTCAGTCCCCAGTACTTCTCCTTTCCTTCCTGTCTTTCCTCCTCCTCTGCTCTTACCTCTTTACTAAACTTCCTTCTATTTATTTATAGTCTTTTATTGGTGCCTTACAGATATACTTAAAAGTGCAATCACTGTGGCATATTCATAAATGTAATAGGTTAGCTTTGTTAAATTCATTCCACTGTTTCTCCCAATTCCTGTCCCTGCTCCCTTCCCCTCAAACCCTTCCTCTGCTCCATAGGTCTCTCCTATTTTCGTAGGATTCTCCGTTCTTTTTTTTCTCCCATCCCCTTTGTCCTAGCTACCTATCAGAGAAAACATTTGACACTTTCTGAGTCTGCTTTATTTTACTTGGCATGTTTTGGCTATTGTGATTGCACTGCAATGAACATTAAAATGGCTGTATCACTACAGCATGTTGATTTTAGATCTTTTGGATAAATACCAAGGAGTGAGATAGCTGGGTGATGTGGTGGTTGTATTCCTAGTCTTTTGAGTAATTTCCACACTGCTTTCCAGAGTGGTTGTTCTAACTTGCAGTGCCCAGCAAAGTATGAGTGTACATTATCCCTATATCCTAGCCAACATTTACTGTTATTTGTATTCTTGATGATTGCCATTCTGACTGGAGTGAGATAAAATCTTAATATAGTTTTTATTTGCATTTCCCTGATTGCTAGAGATGTTGAACATTTTTTTATATATTTGTTGACCATTTGTGCTTCTTCTTTTGATAAATGTCTCTTTAATTCTTTTGCCCATTTAGGCATTGGGTGGTTTTTGTTTTTGGTGTTAAGCTTTTTGAGTTTTTATATACTCTGGATATCAATCCCCTGTGTGAGGAATAAGTGGCAAAGATCTTCTACTCTACAGGCTCTCTTCTCATGCTCTTAATTGTTTCCTTTGCTGTGCAGAAGCTTTTTAATCTGATGCCATCCTACTTATTAATTTCTTGCCATCCCATTTTTAATAAACATTCAGCATGTTTTCAGGTTTTTGCCATCTTAAAATGTTTGTAACGGACCCTGCAATACATATGTGTTTATATACTGGTGCTTTAATTTCTGTTGGAAATATTCCAAAATTGGGATGGCTAAATAAAAATATACGGTGTTTTAAGTTGTAATAACCAGTGCCAGATTAATTCTACAAGATTTTAAATCCAGTTTCCCAGCTACTATGTATAGGGCCTGCCTTACTAGTGTTGGATGGTGTTACCTTCTTTTCTTTAAGTGTCTGCCTATGTAATGGATAAAATATCCCATCTAATTTCTGTACACTTTTTGCATTGTTCTAATTACTAGTGGAAAAGAAATTATTTGTGGTCTATTTTCTCTTCTGTTCTTTATTTACAACTTGCTTTATTTTAGAAGCCATTTTATAATTTACTATCAGCATTCTTTTTTTTTTTTTTTTGATGTTGCTGGAGAACAACCCAACACCTCATGCATTTTAAGCAAGTGATCTACCCACTGAACTATATCTCAGCCCCTTTTTGTCATATTTCTGATGGCATTCTGATTATATTTTTTCCCAATCCACTGTTTTATAAAAGGTATGTATTTAAATACATACACATGCATTCATTCATTTTAATGCAGTTAAACATAATTTTGTTTTCTTTTTCTTTCTGAGTTTCCTACCTACTTTAATGTCTCTCCTCTGATCAAAATTGTACAAATATTCTTGTATGTATTCTTCTTGTTATATTTAACTTTTTATTTAAGAAAAACTTTAGGTGTAGATGGACACAATGCCTTTATTTTATTTATTTATTCATTTTTTTATGTGTGCTGAGGATTGAACCCAATGCCTCATATATGCTAAGCAAGCACTCTACCCCTGAGCCACAACCCCAGCCTCTTTAATGTTTACTTTTTTGTTCATATTATAATTTCATTTTTATAGGCAGGTTCAAGGAGAAAGCCCTAAAAGCAATCAGACTTTTATTCAATAGTTTCTGTCACATATTTAAGTTTTTCCTTCCTCATTGATACATTTCTCCTTAATATTTCCATTAAGATACTTGGCAATAATGAACTACTTTTTTTAAAAATTCTGAATACAAAATTTGTCTTGACTTTACTCCAATTAATTAAAATAGATTTATTTCAACAGGCATTTACTGCCTCTTGTGTCTACTGTGTGTCAGGTGTTGGAGAAACATTGGCCAGCGTACAGGTAACATGAAATTTCCCACAGGGCACTTCCGAGCTCAGTAGATAAAATGGAATTTCTTTGACCAAAGCTCTACAGAGTTTACAGAGGTGAACTTTATATTAAGGGAGCAATTTTTCATACACTAATCATTATTTAAAATTTGGCAGTGAGAAAGGAAATGACAAAAGAATGTTGTGTGGCGGGGTCATTTTTTTGTCCTCTTGTGGGAAAAATAAAAAATAAAAATCTGATTTTTGCTTCCTCCTCCCAACCCCCTCTGCCCCACCCAGGGTTTGTGTGTGATTTAGAGGAAGGAAGTGTTCAGGGAGAAATCAGTTTCTTAAAGTTTTTACGACCAAATGACTTACAGGACTGGATTTTTCTTTGGCTAGAATAACAACTGCAAACGGATATTTATATAAAGGGTTAGGTCAAACCTAAGAACTTAGGAGTGTATTTTTAGATTTCTGCTTGACCGAGGGGGAAATATGGTAAATGAACCTTATGTTCTTAAATGGGCATGCAGTTGAACTCAAAATATTTCAGAAATCTGACAGAGGGCATTTAAGAACATGAGCTTTGGTGGTCTTTATTAGAAAGCCCTAGACAATGACAATATTAGTACTTTTTTTCCCCCTGTCTTTTGTTTAGAATTTACTTTCAGTTTTAATACTTATGAACTCTACAGTTTTTAAGGTACTAAAACAAAATGAATAAATATTATTTCTTGGAGCTATAAACAGAAAATCTAGTGACTCTAGCTGAAGAGCCATAGAATTATGTTCTCTGGTGTGAAAGTCACCAGCCACATACGGTTACTTGGCACTAGAAATGTGGCTAGTACAAACTGAGATGTGCAGAAATCTTAAATACACATTGAATTTCAAAATTAAGTATAAAAAGGAACATGAAACAACATTAATGTATTTCTATAGATTACATATTGAAATAATAACAACAATGTAGACAAGATTGGTTAAAAAACACATGATTAAAGTAAATTTCACTTGTTTCTTTTTACTTTTTAAAAGGTGACACAAGAAAATTTAAAAGTGCATGTGGTGCTCACAAAACCTTTCCACTGTTCAGCACTGCAATTGAGCACTGGAATTAAGAGCGGGGCTCAGATCCAGGCGTGGTGGCAAACACCTGTAATCCCAGCAGCTCTGGAGGCTTAAGCAGGAGGATCGAAAGTTCAAAGCCAGCCTCAGCAAAAGTGAGATGCTAAGCAACTCAGTGAGACCCTGTCTCTAAATATAAATACAAAATAAGGCAGGAGATGTGGCTCAGTGGTCGAGTGCCCTGAGTTCAATCCCTAGTACCCCCCTACAAAAAAAAAAGCCAGGCTCTGAAGTAAGTACACCCAGTTCAGAACTGGGCTATCAGTGCACTAGCACAGTGACCTTGGGCAAGTTACATAGGCAACTTGTGCTTCAGGTTATATATATATATATATATATATATATATATATATATATATATATATATATATATATGTTGTAAATGAAAAAATCTTCTCTCTTTCAGTAATATGAGCAGAGCCTGGCACAAAGCAAAACTTCACAAGAGTTCATTCTGCTGTTTGTATATCAGAATCCAGAGAATGAGAGTTGTTTTTCTGCATGGGTTCTCTAAAGGAATAGGAAAAAAAAAAAAAAAAAAGATTACATACATGAATTTGCTAATGGAATGCTCCCTTTGTCCCTCCCTACCATCCCATCTTATTGCAGTTCATTCTTTTGGCATTGAGAGGAATCAAATCATCTTTCAAAAATGTAATATTTTCAAGTTTTATAGATTCCATATTAGATACCTTTTACCTCCATAGTTGAGCCCAGTTCTCTGAGGAGATCAATACAATTAAACAAACTTATAGATGTTTCCTTTTCTCTTACTTTCTATGTTACAGAAGCTAAATGACCGTGGTGTTAGAAGTAATAATGAAATACATAATAATAAGATCATAGATGTGATACCCCTGGAATTATGGAAACTAGCTTGAAAATAATAACAGTTTCTGCTTTTGAGCTTTGGCTACTTATTAAACATTTCTCCTGAGTGCTTTACATGTTTCATCTCATTTCAATCCTCATAACAATTTACTGAAACAGGTATCCTTTTCTCCATTTTATGGTAAATTGGTATCTCAAAGAGGTTAAGTAGTTGCCAGAAGTCACATAGTGGCATACCGGGGATTAAAGGAAATCAAACTGTTCTTCCAAAATAAAATATTTTCAAGATTTATGCATTCCCTATCAGTTATATTTTTTACCTCCATAAGTGAGACTCGACTTCCCATGGACATATGGAGTTTTATTATTTCTCAGACAACTATTAATAGGTATTTATGGTACATATCACAGCCCTGTGGAGGAAGGGAAAGCTCTCTATCCATAGCAAAGATGTTACACTGATGAAAAAGAAATAGCTACTGGGATCATCACATCATTTCTGTAAGAGCATGACTTCAGAAATTAAGTTATTTTCTTATTTTCTTGTAGTTCACTCAGTATGATGAAAGTTTGAATTTCATTTATCACTCACTGCACAGCACAGAATACATCACTGAACACATGGTTACTTCATGATTGTTGAATGAATAAGTGTAGTGAGTGTGTCTACCACTAGCCTTTCCCAACCCAGTCTTCTCATTGGGATCATAGAAAGTAAAAACAATTTGAGTAATTATTTGCTCAATTTTTTCCAAGTAGGTGGGTAGCAAATACCATGCAGAATCCACAGGATAGAAATTGATTCATTACATACAGTGCATGTCAAAGGACAATATGGCATAATTCCCTCAAGGAATCCAAGGAAGAATCATACTTGAGTTAAACCACAGTCTTGAGTGCTACTTTCACTTTAGTCAGGACTGGCAAACTACAACCAAATCTGGCCCAGACTCTGGTTTTATAAAGCCTCTAAGGTTAGAAAGCTTTTTACATTTTTAACATTGACTTTTTAAAAGTACAAGAAAGAGACTATATGTGACCTGTAATGTGAAAAATATTTACTGACTATATACAGAAGAAAAAAATTGACTTCTATGTAAGGTTATAGTAGCTATATATCCAAATGAGGGGATCAACTTACCTAATAATATCCAAGGAACCCTCTAAGATTCAGGGGCCCTAAAGTCTTCCCTGACAATCTATCTTCAGATAGAATGTCTTTAGCTGTTTTTATCTGAACATTGATTATCATAACAACAACTCTGTCACCCTCTCTCAATACCAAATAACCACCTATGGCAGCTTATCATGGGGAGAGATGCCTTGGACTTAGAGTGGCAAACTTCTGATCTCAGCCCTTATTAGATCTTGTTTATCAAGTGGGAAAGCTAAAGTCAACATTTATTAAGTGTTGTTTAATAGGTGGGAAAGTTGGGCATGGCAGAGTTAATTCCCTCCTTTACCATTCATTTTGTTCCCTAGATGCCTATTAATAATGCTTCTCTGTGCACAGCCTATTTACTGGTTATCTACTGCTACCTAACAGATGAACCAAAAGTGCAGTGGTTTAAAACAAAAACAGGTCTATCAATAAGGAATATGTTTATTGATATTGTGGTTCAGCATTTCAGGTGATGCTTAGCTGAGTCCTCCAGCACATGGTGTCTCACACATGCAGTGAAAGTATCAACTAAGCCTACAGTTATCTCAGGGTTCAACTGGCATAATTCCGATTCTAAGCTCAGAACTACAACCTCACCAGTTGTTGGCAGGATTCAAATCCTCCTTGGCAGCTGTTGATTTGTGGCTGCTATCATGTCCCTGCCATTTGGGCTTTTACGTAGGGCAACTCATAATACAGCAGTTGGTTTCATCAAACTGAGCAAGCAGTAGAGAGAGAACAAGGGAATTCCAAGATAGAAGTCACAGATTTTCATAAACTAATTTCATAAGTGATAGCCCATCACTTTTGTTGTATTCTGTTTGTAATTCACAAATTTTGAAGTCTAGCCCACACTCAAGAAAAGAAGACTATATAAAAGCATGAAAATCAGGAGGTGAGGATCATGGAGAGCCATCATAGAAGGCTGCCTACTATACCATCATTTTCATGGGGTACAGAGTATATAAGGTAGAAGCAGGTTGGCATCTTAGACCAGAGTGAATGCAAAACCCATGTGGAGCAATCAGCATCTCAAGGAGACCATACATTGAACATCACTGACCTTGTTCTGTGACCTAAGAGCTTATATACCCTTGGATAAGTTACTTTGTGTACTTATGTTTGTTCAACTACAAAATTACAAAAAATCTACCTGACAGAGAGATATCAAGATTAAATTGATGGAACGGAAGATGGCGGCGAAGGGAGTGCATCACCCCCGTGTACCGTGTCAATGTGCGGGAGAATGACGAGTTAGAACGGCTAAAAGCTATCTTGTTAGGAATTTCCAGCAAAATTGGGGTGCTCCAAAACCTAGAGGAAGGATTTCCATTGCACAAGGATCAGCTACAGGCGCTCAAACGCGAGCGATTTGTCCGCACGGACGGTCACACTGCTTATTCAGCAAATCGCCCCGCGGCTACAGTCTGTGGAGCGCGCTGGGAAACGTCGAGATAGCAATGCAAAGATACAGCGCTGCGGATTCAGCAGGCTCCTGCCGGGCTGTGCACTCACTGTGCTCAGGGCTGAATTCTGGGTTTGAGACGGGGGAAGGAAGCGGTCCAATTTGGTTCTCCACACCGGTCAGAGCACAGAGGAAGCCAGCGGCCACCATCTTGGAGAGCTGACGTCACCATCCCTGTTTTCGACAGATCGCAGCTCATTCAGCTATAGAACAGGTAATTTCGGGCTGCCATTCGCCTGCATCTTGCAGACAAATTACTCAGGCTCAGTGCTAAAGAACCCGCGGAAACTGCTTCTTGGAGCCTGCTCCTATCAGAACATACACCGAACCCGGAGCGGCCGAATTCCGGCTCCCGGAACTGCTCTGGCCCAGGGCTAAAGAACCCGTGGAAACTGCTTCTTGGTCCAGGTCCTGCTGAATACTGTGGAGGTAAATACCAACCGAGCCTTCATAGGCAGTGGCAACAGGATTGAGACGGGGCTTGTGAGGGCCGGTCAGGACCCACCCGTTGCTTTGGTCACCCGGCAAAGGGAACGAAATGCTGCCATTCGCATGGGATAACAACATGGCAGAGATCTGATGTCATCAGAAAGCTGTGGAGGAGATAACTTCATTGATACCAGCGGTAACAGAAACAGTTGGTCTCCTGGTAAAGAAAGTGAGTCACAAACACCCGAGTCTCTCTCACTTTGTCATCAAGCCAGAGGGGCAGAGCAGAGCCGCCGCCCGCACCCGGAACAGGCCCCGCGACCCGCTGGCATGGTAGTCACATCACCCCAAATGGAGTAGAGGCAGAGCAGAGCCGTCACCCGCGCCTGCAAGGTAGGCAGACCTGTGAGCGACCCGCAGATCAGGCCCAGCGGCCTGCAGGCATGGTAGACACGTCACCCCAATTGGAGTAGGGGCAGAGCAGAGCCTTCGCCCGCACCCGGAACAGGCCCAGCGGCCTGCTGGCGTGGTAGTCACAACACCCCAATTGGAGTAGGGGCAGAGCAGAGGCGCCGCCCGTGCCCGCAAAGTAGGCAGACCTGCGACCGACCGGCGGAACAGGCCCAGAGGCCTGCCGTCATGGTAGACACGTCACCCCAATTGGAGTAGGGGCAGAGCAGAGCCACCACCCGCGCCCGGAACAGGCCCAGCGACCCGCCGGCATGGTAGACACGTCACCCCAATTGGAGTAAGGGCAGAGCAGAGCCGCCGCCCGCTCCTGAAAGGTAGGCAGAACTGCGACCAAAAGGAAGAAAAGGCCCAGCGGCCCATTAGCGTGGTAGACAGATCACCCCAATTGGAGGGAGACTGCAAGGGAGACTTTTCAACTATACAAGAGCAATATAAATATATAGGGGAAAATTTCAATAACACAACAGTCTCACCAAGCAGAAACGCAAGCAGTATGAAAAGACAAGGAAAGAAAGGACCACAAGCAATGCAGGTCAACGCAACTTTAGAAGAGGTAATAGCTGCAGCAGATGGAATGTCAGATAAAGAATTCAGGATATACATGCTTCAGATGATCTGGAGTCTCAAGGAAGACATTAGACAGCAAAATCAGACAATGAAAGATCACTTCGGATATGAATTACATAAACAAATCCAAGAAGCAAAAGATTAACTATACAGGGAGATAGAGGTTATAAAAAACAAACAAACAGAAATCCTAGAAATGCAGGAAGCAATAAACCAACTTAAAAACTCAATTGAGAATACTACCAGCAGAGTAGAATAGTTAGAAGATAGAACATCAGACAATGAACACAAAGTATTTCAACTTGAAAAGAACATAGACAGCTCAGCAAGACTGTTAAGAAACCATGAGCAGAACATCCAAGAAATATGGGATAACATAAAGAGACCAAACTTAAGAGTCATTGGGATACAGGAAGGTATAGAGCTCCAAACCAAAGGAATGAGCAATCTATTCAATGAAATAATACGAGAAAACTTCCCAGACTTGAAGAATGAGACAGAATCCCAAATCCTAGAAGCCTACAGGACGCCGAATGTGCAAAATCATAAGAGATCCACACCTAGACACATTATAATGAAGATACCCAACATACAGAATAAGGAGAGAATTTTAAAAGCTTCAAGAGAAAGGAAGCAGATTACATTTAGGGGTAAACCAATCAGGATAACAGCTGATCTTTCAACACAGACTCTGAGAGCTAGAAGATCCTGGAATAACATATTTCAAACACTGAAAGAAAATGGGCTCTAACCAAGAATTGTGTATCCAGCGAAATTAAGCTTCAGGATAGAAGATGAAATTAAAACCTTCCACGATAAACAAAAGTTAAAAGAATTTGCAGCTAGAAAACCATCTCTTCAAAACATCCTTGGCAAAACATTACAGGAAGAGGAAATGGAAAATAACAATGAAAACCAACAGTGGGAGGTAGTACAGCAAAGGGGGGGAAATAATCAAAGAGGAAAACAAACCATGTTTAGTAACATAAATAAACAAACATGGCTGGAAGAACAACCCATATCTCAATAATAACCCTAATGTTAATGGCTTAAACTCACCAATTAAGAGACACAGGCTAGTAGAATGGATCACAAAACAAGACCCAACAATATGCTGCCTACAGGAGACGCATTTGATAGGAAAAGACATACATAGGCTGAAGGTGAAAGGTTGGGAAAAATCATATCACTCATATGGACTTCGGAAACAAGCAGGAGTGTCCATACTCATATCAAATAAAATAGATTTCAAGCCCAAGTTAATCAAAAGGGATAAAGAGGGACACTACATACTGCTCAAGGGAACCATACACCAACAAGACATAACAATCATAAATATATATGCCCAAACAATGGTGCAGCTATGTTCATCAAACAAACTCTTCTCAAGTTCAAGAGTCTAATAGACCACCATACAATAATCATGGGAGACTTCAACACACCTCTCTCACCACTGGACAGATCTTCCAAACAAAAGTTAAATAAGGAAACTATAGAACTCAATAACACAATTAATAACCTAGACTTAATTGACATATATAGAATATACTACCCAACATCAAGCAGTTACATTTTTTTCTCAGCAGCACATGGATCCTTCTCAAAAATAGATCATATATTATGTCACAGGGCAACTCTTAGACAATATAAAGGAGTAGAGATAATAAAATGCATCTTATCTGATCATAATGGACTGAAACTGAAAATCAATGATAAAAGAAGGAAGGAAAAAGCATACATCACTATAAGCAATAATAAATGTCTCATCTTAACAGAGTGAAATTCTGGATATATTTGTTTTCATGTCTTGAAAGAAAAAAATATAAATCATTAGATAATTTCTAAATTTGATTTCTTCTGAGTGATCCTTAGTTTAATGATATTGTTATGAAATCATCACATTTCAAACATCTCTTAAACGTGAAGCTATTCCTTTATTCATGAAATCAAATGCAATAACAGGAATACATGTGATCATAAAAATTCAGAACCAAAAATGAGATTAGTACAGGACAGTTATTATTCTCAATGAAATGGTATATCTCAAGAATAAATGCATAAATTCACATTCTGGAACTGCATGCATTAAACAAATACCTTTATGTTTAAAAATGTCTAACATTTTGAGTAGGTACCAATGTTTGTATACAGTATCCATGTTTTCTGATTTTCACATGATCAGGAGTATCATCAATTCAAGCCCCACAGTGAATATAAATACCGGTAAACAAGCTACACAATCATCAACTTTCTTGACTTCCAGAAATGTAGCCCTTAACATTTAATATCCACATTCAATTTTTCTCAATGTATTTCTGCTAAAGGACATACTGAAAATAAAATGTTTATCAAATCATATAATGAATTATATAAGGCAGTGAAGTGGAACATACTTCTAATCCCAGCAACTTTGGAAGCTGAGGCGGGAGTATCACAAATTTGAGGCCAGCCTCAACAACTTAGTGAGACCCTATGCAACGTAATGAGAAGCTGTCTCAAAATAAAAGAAAAAGCAAATTCATAGAATATTATTTATAAAATATACCCCCAAATTATTAAAGATAATTATCCCTTTTAAAAAAGTTATTACTTTTTTAAACTTGGTCATGGTGAAAACCAGCGTTTGAAACTTTCCCCATCCAGTTTCATAAATGTCAGTACATTATGTTGTGCTTCACTTGATGTTCTGTTCTTGTGGGAAAACTGATCTATAGAAGAGAGAGGTTTTTATTATAAAACGTTAGATGCTGTATCACAATAATTAAGCCATCAGGCATATTTGTATGGGAGTTATGGCAGCCACCTTCTCAGCTAAACGTTATTGAGAAGTTTAGTATCACTCCAATGCTTGTTTGAAAATAATTTTAAAATAAATTTAAAATTTGAAAATATTTTGGAGTGCTGGGGATGTGGCTCAAGCGGTAGCACGCTCGCCTGGCGTGGGCAGGGCGCTGGGTTCTATCCTCAGCACCACATAAAAATAAAGATATTGTGTCCACCGAAAACTAAAAAATATTTTAAAAAATTCTCTCTCTTAAAAAGAATTTGGAAAGTAAATTCAATGAAATGCATTGAAACAGTCACTGTTCAATCCACAGAAGTAGTTTTGGTCAATCATCAAAGTCAAGAGAAACAACAGGCTCCTCTAAGCACCCGATTATTGAACTTTATGAATAAGCCAGTAGAAGCCACCTGGTACAGAGATCCACAACCTCCTAGGAGCCCCAAACACACTTCATCAGGAGAGTCAAAGCTTGGTGTGCACACACCACCTCAGCTGAAGGAAGCCATCCATTCAGTTTCCTCACTGTTCCATTAGGGAGCATGACAGTACCCTGTCTTTATGCCTTCCAGTCACATTGCCCCCTCAGGGTACATGGCTACCTGCTACTGCCTGCTAGAGACACTTCTCATCAATATGCCAGTTTGGCAAAATACAGTTTACCTAATTAGCTATTCCAAGGATGAGGCAAAGATGCTCCCTAGGCTTGTGCCATTATTATGAATCTGATGTCCTTCTGTCATCCTGTGAACTTGTCACAGGAGGATTCAATTCAGCATCAAATCCTCAAGTGTTTCTGGAGTTGAGGAAATGTCACAGACCACCTATTAATCATGTCCCTTCATAGATAAAGTTAAAGTGAGTAAAATAAGCATCTAAAGGCCTGGGAAATGTTGGCTACTTCTGATTCATCTCCATTCATTTGGCCCTTCAGTTTCTTCTTATTATTTACAATGAATTCAGAAGATCCTTCCAAATTAAAAGGCCTGATTCCGAAGGCTGTTCTTGAGCTAACTTACTTCTATATCAATGATACCAAATGCTCTCTGTGTCTCAAAATTTCAATGACTCATGTATGTTCCAATATTTCATGAGAGGACCCGATCTTTGGTACGTATTATTTCATGTTATTTTATCTTTAATAGAAGTTACTTTTCTCTAAGTATAAAAGGATTCAAATTAGTTTTATGGAATAAAGCTATAAAAATGGGATGGAAGAAACACTAAGTAACCTAGAGTCTCACACTCCAAAGAAAACCACTGTAGCATTTCCAGCTCTGGGAGTAGCAACATCAGTATGTGAGTGGGCATCTTTGTAACTGCATTCAGGAGAGAAATCTAAAAGGAGGAATAATCTAAGATTGAGAGTTACAGCAGGCTCTGCCTACAACTCTCTAAGGGGAATGTTTCCAAGTCTCAATCTCAGGAGTTTGAGCATCCATGTTCCCTGTCAAGTGGACACCTACCCACCATCATCCTGGAACAGAGTACCACAACTCTGGAGTCACCTAAAAATACACACACACACACACACACCCACACACACACAGAAGGGAATAACAGGACAAACCAAGACCCCCTTCTCCCATGCTCCCTTTTTAACCATGTAGTCTCTGTACTTCTCATTCTGATGGCTCTATTTAGAGACTGACTTGAGATTACGTATATTCTCATAGCTGAAAACAACTATGGAAAGTGAAACTTTCAAACATTCACTGTTAATCACCATGTTTCCTCAAAAACTCCTTAAAGGCAATATACCAATGACATGGGAGTCTGGGTTTTAGGAGACAAGTGGATGGAAGATATGAACAAGGGTATTCAGCTCCTGACTTAGGGAAGTGGAGAAGTGGAGATGCATTTTCCATCTTCACCACCATAACACCCCCAAACTGGAAAGGGATTGGGAAGGACAGTTTGAATGAAGAAAGGCAAATTTGCCCTCTGTAAATTGCCCACACCCCCAAGGCACAATAAGTCCTCTCAGCAAAAGCCAAATGTAAAACCTGATCTAGAATTACAAAGAAGAAATGGTTTTGAATTCACTGGGAATAAATGATGCATTTTTCCCCCATAAAGAGTATGTTAAAGAACCTCAAAACCCATATTGCAGATAAGCCTCTCAATACTTTTAATGATCCATGAAGTTATCAGATATGTTATCTGATAAGCAGAGATTTTTATTTTTTTATTTATACAGTTAATGGACTAGATCAATTTTTTTTTTTTTTTTTTTTTTTTGCATTTCGTTCTGTGCCTCTTTGGGATGCCAACATTAACTCTGATTTGCCTAGTAAGATGCATTTAGACCACAGAGATGTCTTGATTTCAGAAAGTAATATAGAACTTAGTTCTATTGGCCTTTTTCTCTCAATTCAAAATCATCTTATCGAAAGCTAAAATATTCTTGGTATTTGTTCACATTTTACTGTGTTTTGTACATTTAAGAAGTTTTCATTGTTCAATTCTAAATGCTGCTTGGCATATTTGTCTAGAGAGTTAGAAAAAAACTATACACTTTGAACACAATGTATGTGAACATAATGATAATTATAGGCCTGCAAAGACTTTTAAATAAGCAATGTATAGTATTGGTAAGAATATCTGATAATGGTATTTGAGTAGTTCTTATTTGTTAATGAAAACTAGGCAAGGCTTTGGGTGGGGAAAAGTCTTCTTTAGCCATTCCATTTACCCTTGAAGTATTTAATGAAAATGTGGAAACTTAAGTTGCTGTAATATGTGAGTACCTAGAAGTATATAGCAGTTAAGTTTTCAATAACAACAGCCTCATTCCAATATTGGGCGGCAAAGATAAGTTGTTTACTTCTTTGGAGAATAGAACTGTGGTAATCAGAGCCTGGGAAGGGAGTAGAAGAAGAAGGGTTGAGGAGAAGTACAGGGGTGCAGTTGGATGAGAGGAGTAACTTCTAATGTTCTATAGCATAGTAAATAACTATGTTTGACAGCAGTTAAATATTACCAATAACTAATAGAGTATTTTGAATGTTCCAAGCACCGAGACAGATAAATACCTGAGGATATATGCCAATTAAATTGATATGATCCTGACACATTGTTACACATTTTATACACATCTTGAAATATCACCTGTGTCTCATAAGTATGTACAATTAGCTCTGTCAATTAAAAATCAAAATATATATTTTTAAGATTTATTATTTCTTCTGTTAATTACATGATTTGTGAGAATCCCTTTTTTATTTTTTCCTAGTACTGTGGGTGAACCCAGGGGAATTAAGCCACTGAGTTATATTCCCAGGTTTTTGTTGTTGTTGTTGTTGTTGTTGTTGTTAGTTTTTATTGAGATAGGACCTCTCCTAAGTTGCTAGGCTGGCCTTGAACTTGAGATCCTCTTGTTTCAACCTCAATTGCTCAGATTACAGGCATAGGCCACCACATCTGGCAAGAATCCTCATTCTTATTGTGAGGAGCTGGCTCTTCCTTTACCTGTATTTCCTATCTCTGTGTGGGGTAAACACTAGTCAGTACCTAGGAAGGCTATTGTTCCTGGCAGTGAGGTAAGGACTCCAAAGAATGTGATAAGGAAGAAAATGGAGAGGAGCAACTGGTTGTTTCCTTTCTCTCTAATCTTCAGGTGAGGAATAAAGCAGAGTGACCTTGGTTATAAAGTAGAAGAATGTACACATAAAACTTCTGAAGAACTTCACCTCTGCAGTGAGCAAGCAGCCTATCCCATATATTCCCCTGCTTGTACATGCCATGCAGCCCTCTATTGTATCCTGGCTTGCCACCACCAAGGAGCAGGTGAGTCATAAAATATCCAAACCCTATCTGTTGAATCCTCAAAGTTCCTTCTTTGGGACTGAAAAACCCTTGCAGCCCAGGGGGTTGAACACTGTATTTCTGATTGTGTCCTTTTTTTTTTTTTTTTTTGGATTGTTGTTCTCTTATATAAGTATAGTTAATAAAGATTTGCTTTGGAAAATTAACAAGGGAAATAATTTACAAGCATTTTTGGACATTACAATATCTTCAGAACTCCGTTACAAACATGTGTTACGTCAACTTATAATAAGGAGCTAAATCATTTGCTTAAGTATAAACATAATTCTTTGTGCTTATAGTTAAGCACTTTGATACACTTAATTCAAACAAACAAAAAAATAAATAAATCCCCAGGGAAATCTTTGCTAGTAGGAGAAAAACGTTACAACCTCTCAATCTAAATCACATGCCAAAGTTGATATTTAGATTCCAATATCACATATAAATCTAAAATCCTTTGACATTTTATATGACTTAAATATGCATTTTAGCTCCAGCTTGCAGCATCCCTTTGTCAGGAAGGTGGTCAATTATTGCAGGGTTGGAGCAATTCAGAAGTAACATACAATGCCAGGCTTTGTAGCCACGGGTAGTCTGGTTATGAGAGTTTACCCTTGTAACAACAGAGAAGCAAATAAAATTTAGGGAAGTTATACATTGGAATTATGTATTTCCATTGTGTCTTTAGAATGAAGAAACTCTCAGGACTTGGGATATAGCTGGCAGGTAAAATGCTTGCCTTCCCAGGAAAAGGCTCTGTGTTCAATTCTCAGTACTAAGAATAAAAATAAATTAGAATAAAGAAATTTTCAAGCTTTGCTCATTTGTGTTATTAATGAAATGTCCTCTGATAAAATGATGCTCTTTTTTTTCAACCATAGAACTCTTTTAAGGTCTAAGAGGAGTAGGACCTCAGTTAAGTTGAGCAATAAGGACCAAAGTGTTAGCACAGACTTTATTGTGATCCTTAATTCCAATTTATCATTTCCACTCTACTATCCTTAATTTCAAATTATCTTTTCCACTCTACTTTTCAGGGACTGAAAAGGAGTCTGTCGAGTACACATTATTTGAGAAGATAGAAACTAACTTATAGAAGTATAAAAGAAAACGAATTCCACTTTAAGGATAGCTATGCTCATATTTTCACAGGAGAAGAAATATGGAGGTAGCTTAATTATAATGACTTAAATGGATTATTGGTTTAATTCTTTTTAATGCAGAAGCTTATAAGATAGACCCATGTCATCAGTACAAGAAAACAGGTTACAGGAAAAGCATATATTTTACAGTGAACATTTGTAGATTGCATATTGGAATAATTTGTATGTATTTATTCAATATATTGCAAACAAGAGAGAGTTAAAAGGTAAAAAACTACTAAATACATGTTTGTTTTTATCCCAACCACAGGACAGATTGATGAGCAATCTTTCATAAAACTTTACTTTTAGTTTCCAAACTTTTCCTGCAGCAAGAAGAGATGGCAGTGCTTGGAAATGGGAAAACTAAAACTGAAAACATCTCAGAAAAAAAATTCTCTGAAGAAACTTCTTTTTTCCTGGGTAGAGTCATGCTACAGGCATCCTGCCAGGGAGATAGACTCCTTGCCACCTAAGCATACTAGCATGAGCATATATAAATCAATCCTTCTATCACACAGATGAAAGCTGAGCAAGCCTACAGGTAATGAAGAACGGTCTGCAATTATTCAGGCTCACCTCATCCCTCTAGTCTAAGAGAAGAGAACTTATTTCTTTCTAAATGAAGTACAAATCCCATAGTAGCAGTTTTGTTTGGCTAACAGGGTCATGTGACTCAGTGTCCATGAGTTTCCAGAGGGCTGTATTGATACCCTTTTCCCTAGAATCCATACAGTACAGCAAGGCCATTTTCCCAAAAGTAATAGTACCACTAATTCTAGACTGGAGAAGAGATGATGGTCATATGCAATCGAAGCAATGTCCTCCTCAAGTGACAAAACCGCAGGAACACTGTTGGAAAGAAACAGAAATACAAAAGGTCTGATTTGCTTCTGCCATGTACTTGCATATTTGAGATATTTAAAAATTTTAGTGGATATTAAAAGTGTAGAGATAAACAGAATAATCTCCAAGTCAGGCTTATTTGAGGTTCTCTCTCTCTCTCTCTCTCTCTCTCTCTCTCTCTCTCTCTCTCTCTCTCACACACACACACACACACACACACACACAAACACACACACTCTTTCAGAATGCTCAATGAAAGAAACCAGCCTTCCTCAGCCTTAGGTATGAAAGAGGTTTCAAAGGCACACACTGGGCAATTACTGCAATGCATGAGCCTTGGGTCCATTTATAATATATGGGAATTGTCCTAGATATTCTGAGTATGATGCACAATGTTGATAAGCTAGCCAACTATATATCAAATAGGCCATATTGGAGATATAACCAAAAGGATTGGTGCCCTTAGGGAGCTTTGTATTCTATGTTCTCTAAGCCTTACCCAGGCTCTAAGGTAAAAGATCTTAAAATATTTTGTAGCAAAGTTTTCCATTAATTTTTTTTCCCAAATGAAGTCTTTACTCAGCTGTCCAACATATGCAACAAATAAAAGTAAAACTACTTAAGTTGAGTGTGAGTTTGGGAAGGGAGCTTGCCTAGGCCCAGCTTCTTCCTGCCATTATTCTTGTGTTCAGTCAGAGTTGATCTAACTAATGAAGGAGGCAGGACTCATAGATGTTAAAAGTCTTATTGTGCTGATTTCTATGCCAAATTTTAGTCTGACAATATGATTTTCAGAGTAATTTTTAAATGTGGGAAATTCAACCAAAATTCCCTCAAACAGTAATGATTTGCTATTAGAAAACAAGTAGAACAAATCTTAAAGAACAACGAATAGAGTATAGAAAAGAAAATGTTTGCTTTTAACAATGGATATAGTACCATGGAAGAATTGGATAAGCAAAACTTAGACAATAAATCCAAACCTTTCAGTAGAACCCAGCTCTCCCATTGATATAAAAAGCATTCCAGGGACCATAGAGATTTTGAAATCACTGCAGAGGGAATACAAATACAGTTTGTAGAGGTTAATTAGGGCATTAGACGACAATATTGCTTTTGGAAAGTTTTTTGTTTAAATAACTGGATTGCTGAAAGATTTCAAATAGATTTCTGAGAGAAAACAAATGAGTTTTTGGATTTAAATTTAAATAGTTGAAACAAGTTTATCCTAATGTAATATGCCTTAGAATAACTATGAAGATCATCATATATACCGCCCAAAATACAAGAAACATTTTTTTTCCTCCAACTGAGGCAACTAGAGAATTAAAGCATATAGAAAAGAGATTTTTTTAGTCATGTGGAAATTCTTGAAAGTGATAGATGAAGACTGGTAGCTTGAAAAGGGTTAGACAAAGCTGATGTCATAGTGTTTACTTCCAAATGTTCAATGACAGTAAATGTATTTCTCTCCAAGCCCTAAGAGCAGTTTAAAGATGTTATCTAATTAATCCATTCCTTTAAAAAATGATACTTATATCACCCCATGAGATAGTCATCTGTTCTACTGCAATTATGCTGAGAGAACCAAGGAATGTATGACAAAGGACTTGTCATTCATCCACTTAGCAAACAGATACAAGGCAATGTCACTATCTGTAACAGGTGCTGAGGATAAGCAGCAAATAAGATATAATCTCTGTGAGAATTGCACAGTTCAAGGTAAAATAGATATAGAGATCATGTCAGCATGATATAGGTATTCTGAGAAGTAACTACAACATTATATTTGGAAAGATAATTAAGAGGATGTTCAGGAAGGGTTTGTCATCTATAGGGAACCTAGATATACAAGTTGGCCAGGAGAGGAGAGTGATGAAAGAATGTTCCATTGAGAGGGGTCACAATATGCAAAAACCTAAGGGCCAAATACAAAGGTCATGTTAGAGGCTCAGGAATCATTCAGTGTCACTGAAGTAAGAGTTAGAGAAGGGGTGTTATGATACTATGCTGATAACATAAACAGAATCTAGACAATGAAAGGCCACAAATAGTATGTCAGGGATTTGAGGCATTAAATAAGGCTTTCAAGCAAAAACTGATTTTTGCTGGATCTGAATATAAAACAGATTGTTCGGACTGGAAGTGGAGAAGGGTGTGAAGGTGAGCAAGACTGTATGCAAGGAGAACAATGAAGAGGGAACAGTTCTTTTCTTTTTTTTTTTTTTTTAAGGCCATGTTTTATTTGCTGATTAATGGACAAAAGGCAATGTAATTTATTTTCAAGTATTTTCTTGAAAGTCTGTGCTCATAAAAATCATGAAAAGTTGGAAAGACTGTTAAATCACTGAAACTTTAAATATATCTTACACAATCTTGTTTGTACAAAAATACAAGTTAAATATAAACATAAAGCAATCATGATAATTTTATGCAAATCTGTTTTATGTGATCTTTAGTTATATATAAAAGTCTTGGTTCTGTTATTTGTGAAAAGATCAATATCAGATTGAGTTACTATCTATTGGCAAAGGGCCCTAAAAAGCTTACTTTAGCAGTGATCTTTTACATGGTTATGTGCATTTCCTAATTTGAGATCACCTAAACACTGGAAAAAGAAAAAAAAAAAAAGAAGAAGAAGAAGAAAAAAAAAAGGGCAGTATGTCCATAAACCAACAAATAATTTGGCTATAATGTATCATAAAACACAAAGAAACCCCACACATCTGTACAATAAACATTATGTATTACATACATACAGGTGTATACATGCATGCACGCATGTAAACACACACACACACACACACACACGCACACACCCAATCGTAAAACAGCCTAATGAGGTGCGGCTTCCAGTTCAATATTCAGCTGTGCATTTTTTCTTACTTCATCAAATGAATAGCTTTTTGTCACCTTCCCGTTCTTGAATACAGTATGGAGAAGATCGTGACCATATTCCTCAAGATCTCCTTTTCCTTCCTCAAGTGTAACAAAATTCCCTGCTGGTGTCCTATGTAAAGATAATCGGCCCTTTTTGGACCTTTTGTTGGGATCAGCAACTGGGTCCTTGAAGACATTAATCCCAAGGCCATTAGTTACAACATAGCTACACTTTAAGGAACAATTCAAGAGATCTCTTGTTAACTTCTGTAGCAAAGCTCCACCAGAACCAAAGGAAACATTTTCAATACTCCACTTTTTTTGTTTCATGCCTTCTACGATCTCTTGTAAGGTGTTAATATCTACTCCATCCCCTTGGATAACTCTAAGATAAGGTGGCAGCAACTTGTAGCCCTTTGAGTTCTCAGTAACAGGAAACTTACCTAAAATATCCAAAACCTTTAATACAGTGTCAAGAGGATTTCCAGAATCAGGTCTGATTATTAGTGGTGCCTCTGTACTTCTTGATACTATTAAATGTCTTAGATCTTCACCCCATATTTTTTCACACGCATTATAAATGTCATAGCTATCGCTGACCACAGATACAGGCACTGATGAAAACTGTGTTACTATATGTTCAAAAGCATCTTTTTCATGGTCTTTCCCCCAAGCTGTTATGGTACTGTGTTCTGCAGCTGGAACAGAATAGCCTGGGACAGGATCTTTTGTTCCATAATATTTTTTAATTAGTGCAATTCCTGCTACTGTATCTGTTCCTTTGAAGTTAACTAAATGAGCAGAAGCTCCTATGCCAGCAGTCTCTTGGGAAGAGACTCCTCTGTAGCCAAAATCATGTAACTTGTATTCCAGACCATCTAAGTTACCAGAAGTTTCTACAAATATTTGGCCAATATTTTCTTCTGCTCTCTAGAATTTGTGGCCACTGTGATTGGATACCAGGACTGCACAAGAATAGTCTCAATCCAATTTGTAAGCCAGTAGCACTCTGGATCAGTGTTTTCCACTGTGAAAAGAACGTTTCCTCTGGGAATGACAGACCCTTCAGGAACAGCCTTTACTTCTATTGGAAGATGCCCATCGTACTTCTCAAGAATGTAGTTCCAACCCTTTTCATTAAAGACATCATCTTGGAAATGTTCTTTGTATACCTCTTTGGCTTCCTGGATTTTCTCTTTGGTCACTACTTTACCTTTTAAGTACTTATTAAGAATGTACTGCAACCCATAAAATACTGTTTCCTCGTATTTCACCTTCCTTACTTTGGAGTTTTCAGTCTTCTTTTCACGGCATTCAAAGTAGGAATAAACTTTACTTGTATTGGGTGGGTACTGTTTATAGTGAGTAACCTTGTAGGAGTCGGTGGCCAGAAGGATGTTGAACTCGGCTTCTGCCGCAGCATTCATCTTGGGCCGAGTAGAGGGGGCGCGCGCCGCGAGCTCCCCAGCGCGGCTGCGAGGAAAGAGAAAAATGGGCTTCACCGCGCTCCGTTGCTTAAGTCACCGCTCGGTCTGAGGAGGAGGAGGGAAAGGGGGAGGACAGAGCGTGGGGAGGGGAGGGAACAGTTCTTCAGTAAGAGAATTCAAAATTTCATTGGGACCAAACAGAGGTAGCAGAAGTGAGGACAGAGAAAACTGCCCCGATCCAACTGGTCTTTATAGGGCCCAGCAGATAAGACTTCACAGCAGGAAGGACAGAGACCAAAAGAAGGGAAGTAGGAAGCCTTCTGGGTTTTTGGTCTTGGCATTGGGTGTCCTTAAATGGGGAATACAGGCTGGATTCTGGTTGATGAATTTAGTTTTTAACATGTGGAACGTGGGGTTTCTGTGATTCCCCAAGAGAAATTCTTGTGTTTTCTCTATTATTTTCTTTACTTTTTAGGTACTAGGGATTAAACTCAGGAGCACTCTACCACTGAGCTACATCACCAACCTTTTTCATTTTCTGAGTCAGGGTCTCTTTAAATTGCTGAGGCTGGCCTCAAACTTCTGATCCTCCTGCTTCAGTCTCCTGAGTAGCTGTTATAATAGTTGTGCACCACACACCTCTTGGAATTTTTGTTCTTATCATGATCCTACTTTGTTGAATGTAACTGCATTAGACGAAATAGGACAAATTGAAGGAAAGATTATATACTGAAGGCAAATATTGATGAGGAAAAGGGAGGTAATTGGAAAACAAACCACTGAACCAGTGAAATAAAATGAAATGCCAGGTACTGCGGCTCACACCTGTAATCCCAGCCACTTGGGAGACCAAGACAGAAGGATCACAAGTTGAAAGCTAACCTTCACATCTTAGTGAGACCCTGTCTGAAAAATAAAAATTAAAAAGGACTGAGAATGTAGTCCAGTGGTAAACCACACCTGGGATCAATCTCCAGTACCAAAAGGGAAAGAAAAGAAAGGGAGAAAAAAGACACTACTCAGTGAAATGGAATTACAAAATCATAGTATCATAAGTACTGTGAGTAGTTTTCCATATTTACAAGATTAAAGAAGCAAGCAACACCTGAATTGCATGTTGTCAGTATAAATTCATGGAGGCAGAGCACGAACACCTGTGTGTACACAAAGAAGTCAGTGGAAACATGAGATTAGTAGAAAATAATGTCAGACCACCTACCTGACATGGGTAGCCAATAAGATTGGCTGTCTTGACTTGATTGACCTGATTGGCCTCAGTGTCAGTGTTCATCTCTTAAGGACATATGTACATCTCATATTGAATATTCTGAGGTTTCTTGACAGGAGATTTTTAGTGACGAAAAGTTCCGGTTCTGAAAGACTATCGTTATTATGCATGAAACTTTGTTGGTCTATTTTTTTAACGCAGAATGGAAATATTCTTTAAATTTAAGAGTTAATGGATTTCCTTTTCCATGTAATATATACTAGATAATTGTCCAATCTTGACAATTAAAAAATAAAAAACAAATAACAGAAGTTGAAAGAACTCAGAGGAAGAGTCAAAAGTACTAATATCTGTATGTTATAAAGCAGAGAATAAAAAATGAGTGTTTATGATATATGGAACAAAAAATAAAATTATGAGTACTATTTAATGTTCAAATATAAGAATTTAGGAACAAAATGATAGAAAGCTTGTATGCTACGTCACCTAAAGATTAAAATATAGCTACCAATTCATCACAGTGCTTGGCTGCAGTCATGACAATGGTATGAATGTGTGAACAGAGAGTGTGTCAATCAGAAAGAACATACCATTAAAATGCACTATTGTGTTCCTAACAAAGTCAAGGGAGACCTGTACACTTGTGAAAGGATCACTCAAAATACATTGAGTGAGAAACTTTGCTGAAGGTCACATGCACTCCATGTGTTATGGAATGTGGTTCTTGATATGTTCTGTTACAGAGGCAATGGCTGTCTTGGAAACATTAAATGGAGAGCATGTTAAGAGAGATGGTGCCGCAGTCTGGCTGGGCGTATCCTGCTGTCTAAATCCCGTGAGAACTCAAGGGGAACTCAGGCAGCAGGATATGCCCTATTCCCAGCAGGAATAATCTTAAACCTTAAACCTGGAACCTAAACCGGGAACGCCCTAAACCCGATTATCTTAAACCAGGAACACCCTAATCCGCCTTGGTCCTTGAGCAAGGTCACCTACATTCAATGTCACTGCAACATGGGGTACGCTGGCAAGGAAATTGTCATACCTACTTGGCTAATGGCTCCCAGCAAGATGGATTACCTCTTAACTGAAAGCCATTTTGCAGCAATGAACTGTTTGGAATTGTATTTCTTACAGGCGTCCTTCACTCTTTCTCAGGGTCCCATGACTTTAGGGCATTCACAGTAAAGGCCAGCTTCCACTCCCAGGCTTGGTGTTCTTTTCCTCAGATTTCACTGTCATGATGTAGAAGATGGAAGATGGAAACGACAATGCCTGTCTGAAGGAGCAAGTGGATTAGGGTTCTTGAAATGTTCTGTGACAGAGGCAATGCTATCTTGGGAACAGTGAATGGAGAGCATGTTAAGAGAGATAGATTACCTCAGAAGTGATAGCCAATTACAGAGCACCGAAGTGTTAGGAATTGGCAGGTCTCCAGTAGGTCTTTCTTTTCTTCTCTGACTTAGGTCTTTCATAGTAAAGGCCAGCATCCACTCCCAGGCATGGTGTTCTTTTCCTCAGATTTCAGTGTCATGATGTAGAAGATGGAAGAAGGAAACGACAATGCCTGTGTGGAGCAGCAACTGGATTAGGATTCTGAGAAGTTCTGTGACAGTCAATGGTTGTCTTGGGAACATTAAATGAAGAGCGTGTTAGTAGCGATGTATGACCTCAGAAGTGACAGCCAATGAAGGTGCACTGAACTGTTAGGAATTGGCAGGTCTCCAATGGGTCTTTCTTTCTTCTGGGGGTTCCATGACTTCAGGGCATTCAGAGTACAGGCCAGCATGCACTCCCAGGTTTGGAGTATTTTTCCCCAAATTTTACTGGCATACTGTAGAAGATGGAAGATGGAAATGATGATGACTGTTTGAAGTAGCAGCTGGGTTAGTGTTCTTGAAATCTTCTGTGACAGAGGCAATGGCTATCTTGGGAACATGAAATGGAGAGCATGTTAGAAGAGACATATAACCTCTAAACTGAAAGGCATTGATGGAGCACTGAACTGTTAGGAATTTTCAGGTCTCAAATGGGTCGTTCTTTCTTTTTCAGGATCCCATGACTTTTAGGTCTTTCATAGTAAAGGCCAGCTTCCACTCCCGGGCGTGGTGTTCTTTTCCTCAGACCTTCAGTTCATGATGTAGAAGATGGAAGGTGGAAAGAACAATGCCTGTATGAAGCAGCAACTGCATTAGGGTTCTTGAAATGTTCTATGACAGAGGCAATGGCTCTCTTGGGCACATCCCATGGAGAGCATGTGAAGAGAGATGGATTACCTCTGAACTGAAAGCCATTGATGGAGCACTATGGTGTTAGGAATTTGCAGGTCTCAAATGGGTCTACCTTTCTTTCTTCTTCGGTGTCCCATGACTTTAGGGCATTCGTAGTACAGGCCAGTTTCCACTCCCATGCCTGATATTCTTTTTCTCAGATTTTTCTGTCATGATGTAGAAGATGGAAGATGGAAACAACAATGGCTGTATGAAGCAGCAACTGGATTAGGATTCTTGAATGGGTCTGTGACAGAGGCAATGGCTGTCTTGGGCACATTACATGGAGAGCATGTGATAGAGATGCATTAACTCTGAACTGAAACCCATTAATGGAGCACTGAAGTGTTAAGTTTTTGCAGGTCTCAAGTGCATCTTTCTATTTCGGAGTTCCATGAATTTAAGTCTTTCACAGTAGAGGCAGTTTCCACTCCCATTCGTGGTGTTCTTTTTGTTTTTTTTTTTTTTTTCAGATTTCTAGGTCATGATGTAGAACATGGACGATGGAAACAACAATGCTAGTATGAGGCAGCTACTGGGTTAGGGTTCTTGAATGATCTGACAGAGGCGAGGTCTGTCTTGGAAACATTCAATGGAGAATCTGTTAGGAGAAATGGATTGCCACTGAAATGGACGCCTTTAATGCATTACTGTAGTGTTAGGAATTTGCAGGTCTTAAATGGCTCTTTCTTTCTTACTTTTCTGGTGTCCCTTTATTTTAGGGCATTCATAGTAAACTGCAGTTTCCAATCCCAGTCATGGTGTTCTTTTCCTCAGATTTTACTGTCATGATGTAGAAGATGGAAGATGGAAATGACAATGACTGTCTGAAGCAGCAACTGCATTAGAGTTCTTTACAGGTCTGTGACAGAGGCAATGGCTGTCTTGGGATCATCCAATGGAGAGCATGTAAGGAGAGATGGAGTACCTCTGAAATGAAAGCCATTGATGGAGCACTGTACTGTTAGGAATTGGCATGTCTCAAATGCCGCTTTCTCTCTTTTTTTCTTTTTCTTTTTCCGTGTCCCATGACTTTAGGGCATTCATAGTAAAGGCCAGCTTCCACTCCCAGGTGTGGTGTTCTTCACCTCAGATTTTCAGGTCATGAAGTAGAAGATGGAAGATGGAAATGACAATGCCTCTCTGAAGCATCTGATTAGTGTTTTTGAAATGTTCTGTGACAAAGCCAAAGGCTGTCTTGGGAACTCTCAGTGGGAAAGCGCCCCTTGAGACTTCCCAGTTGCTATGGGAATGATCTGTTCAAACAGAGGTTCTGTGACACTCATGGAGTTCTTCATTTCTTGACCATGAGTTTTGGATGCCAGGTGTGGGAGTTAGAAGTTTATCAAAGCAAGCTGGTCATCATAATCGGGTTGCCCCTATTTATGACCCTGGTTTGGCTCGCTTTGCACAAACTTTCTCCCAAAACCCCTTTCATTGATCACACTGAGAAGGCTTGTGGTCATTGCACTCCACAGTGTAATAGCCTGTTTGGGTCCCATCTGCTGCCACCTGCAGGGTGGTTGATTGAGGAAACCAGATGAGGGGCCATGGGGGATGAGAAAAGTCAGAAATCCAAGGGGTGAAAAAGCTGGAACTTGGTGTCCATTACACTCTGGTAGAGTGCAATGGTCAGGAGCCAGCTCAACACGTTTGTTATATAAGTTTTATCCTTAAAAGGTTTTTTTTTGTGTGTGAGAAAATTTGGGCAAAGCCATCAAAACCAAGGTCATATGTAGACCAGTCCAATTATGAGTGGCAGCTTGTGCCCATAACGTTCCACCGCTGAGCCCTGCCACCTGAACCACAAGTTCAAGAACTGAATAGCTCCCTGGGTGGTACAGGTGGAACAGGTCTTCACCCAAGTAACTGGGCAGTCTTGACCAGCGCCTTGCATCAAGAATTACCAGGAGGGGCATCACCTCCTGGGACAATTAAAGAAAACCCTAACTTAGTCACTGCTCCCAACAATTGCCTAAATGTTATTCTATATGTCCATCAGTGTTGAGGAAAACACTTCAAGTTGCTGCTTAATTTACATCCTAATGACTGGGTTCCAGTTTGAGCTCACTGGCAATTTTGGAAGCAATATTTTTGAATGCCTTGGATTTCTCTGATATGGGCTTAAAGCGGACCCCGTTTAAAGACAGTCTGGGAAGTTTACATACCTCCATCTCCCACTGCACCACTTTCTCGGTGTACCCATCTCCATAGATGCAAAAGAGCAGAAAGGGCGTCTTGTGCATATATTGGCAGTTGTTGGCATCTAGCACCTTGTGGATTTCCCTCATGATGTCACTAGGATCCATGGCACTAGTGATTTTCATGCCCCAGGTGAAGTGCAGGGAGCGAGGTTTTGCTTGTTGGTTCTCCTTTCTCTGCTCAGCAGAGACATGTTGACTTGAACCCTTATATCTCAGGGTCTTCTCAGACTCAGTTGGAGGCCTTCTTGTGAATTTAGATGTTAACTTAGTAAAAACACCAGTGGTGCCTCTTCTTTGAGTCTGGGGCAATGCTTCAGCTGGATGGAAGCAGCTGGGTGAGGCAAGAGGACCTTCGTGTGTTGCAGTTTGGGATTCCCGGGGCTGGCGGTGGAACATTCTACGAAGGGCACTGGCTCTGGGGAAGCAGATGCGGCCCCGGGTGGAGGTACTTGGGACACTGTGGGTTGAAGTCACTGGAGGGCTCTGAGCAGGGAAGTTGCTGTTGTTCTGACCATTCCGGCTCACTGAACGTGTGTCTGCTTTGGTTGTTTTGCGGCAAATGTACTTACTCCACAGTGTCCTCCCTCCAGATGGTGTGCTGCTCTTGTAGGCAGCAGGCAT
Source organism: Marmota monax (assembly GCF_021218885.2). Taxonomy (NCBI): domain Eukaryota; kingdom Metazoa; phylum Chordata; class Mammalia; order Rodentia; family Sciuridae; genus Marmota; species Marmota monax. The sequence continues at coordinate 4,603,020 of NW_026692434.1, read as the reverse complement.
TTTCTTGAATTCAGGAGTCTCCAGCTCCTTGGGACTGGTGGTGATCCCAGGTAGGGGCCTGGCTGGAGAAATTCCCTTTCCTCCCACAGCACTGCCGCCGGATTTCTGGGAGGCCATTTGATGTTCTCTGAGGTGACTCTGGGCAGTGCTGGTGGATATGGCCCAGTTCCAGCATGGTCCAGGGACTGTGTCTGCTTCTGAGTGGAAACGCTTCGCTGCACTTTGCGGTGAGGAGGCCAGCTGGTGCTCTTTCTGAGGACCCTGCTTGGCAGCAGCTTAGCCAATGAGATGTTTCTGTGGGAGATGGCCACCTCTGGACCAACAAGAGGTTGGAGGACATCAAGGCCTCTGTTGATCCACCTGTCTCCCATAATTTCGGCCAGGGTGCTGCGCTTAGTTGGATTGAGCACCAGCAAGCGTTTCAGCAGATTTTCACATTCTGTTGACATGTACAGAGGGATTCGGTATCTACCTTGTAGCACTCTGTCTCTAATTTCTCTCACATTGTCCCCAACAAAAGGAAGTGACCCGGTGACTAGGGTGTACAGAACCACACCAAGACTCCACACATCCACTTCGGGACCATCGTACTCTATGCGCTGGAAGAGCTCTGGAGCTGCGTAGGGCAGACTGCCGCAAAACGTGTCGAGTTTACGCCCAAGTGTAAACTCGTTGCTGAGTCCAAAATCGGCTACCTTGATCTTCATCTGTGAGTCTAATAACAGATTGTCCGCCTTCAGGTCTCGGTGGGCGACCTGCTTTTGGTGACAATATTGGACTGCAGACACGACCTGCCGGAATATAGATCTTGCCTCCTCTTCCTGCAGCCTTCCTTTGTTGGCCAGATAGTCCAAAACTCCCCCTCCACTGGCGTACTCCAGGACCAAACAGAGTGCTTTTTCGCAGTCCAGAGCTTCATAGAGCTTCAGGATGTGTGGGTGGTCTAACATCTTGAGGATTCTCACCTCTCTGTACATCTTTTGGAGGACTTGTGGCTTCAGATGTCTCTTATCGATGATCTTGATTGCCACTTCTTTACCTGTGATGACGTGACAGGCCAGCATGACTTTGGCGAAGGTCCCCTTGCCAAGGGTTTTCACTACTGTATAATCTCCAATGTGAGGTGGTTTACCTGCAGAGGAAGCTGTGGATTTTGGGCGCTGTGCTCCAGAGTGCCCGGTCTGGGAGGTGTCTTCTGCCCGTCTAGATCCATGCGAGGGGTGCATGGTTTGACCCAAGTTGATGATCGATGGGTCTGGATGTCCCTGGAAAGTTTAGGATAGGTTAGGGCTAGGCAAGGACAGGGGTTGGGGGGAAACAAGGAGAGAGTTGGAGATGGGTTGGGGAAAAAACAGCCACAACTGCCTTTTACCAACAAATATCTTGCCCAGTTCAAAAACTCGCTCTGGGAACATCAAAGGCCAAAAGGCAAATGAGGAGTGGTTCTAGGTCCACTCATTTCTAGGATTCTCATTCTATTATCTCCTAGGCAATCAATGCAGTCATAAAGGTACTGACTGCATAAAGAGTGGTCATATGCACCCTAAGTGGACCAAGGACCCAGGCACTTACTCTGTCTATGGAACTTGACAGTTTGGGGGTCAAGACCTGATGAAAAAGAGAACTATATTTTTTTTTCCAGAAATATTCAGCTGGACATAAACACACTTGACAATTCAATTTGGATGGTGAAGTTGATTGGTGAAAGCACTGGGGTTGTAAGAGTGGCCCACTTTACCTTTTGAATATAACCCTGGCTGCTTATTTTAAAAGGGAAATGTTTTTCTTTTCCCCTTCTCCCTGTCTCCCTCCCTAACCTGGGGGCAGGGAACAAGATTACCTTGAGTTATCTGTTCTCCACAGGAAGGAGAAGTCACCAGAAGAACTAGGAAGTGATGAGCTCCCAGATCAACTAGTTAATCATAACACACACTCAGGATGCACCTGGGAACCCCTGGTCAGGGCACACCTGGAGTGGAGCCTTTGAATAGTCTCCTTAAAAACCCTCTGTTTTCCCTGATGGGCAGAATCAAATCTTCTGGCACAGGAGTCCCCTGTGTTTCCCCTTTGCTGGCAAAGCAATAAACCTCCTTTTACCTCGATCTCAAAACCTTCTCCTCATTATTGCATGGCCATCAGGGACAAGGCCCAAGGTTTTTGGTAACAGGTCAGGGACCCAGGCTCTAGTGTATTGCTCATCTGCTTTTTTCCCCTAGTGTCTTTCAAAAGTCTTCAAAACTCCTTTATTCAATCATTGTAGGGGCCGCAACATGCAAATACTAGTTTCACCTCTCTTCTTTGTAAAAGTTGTCTTGCATTTCTGCCAAATACCTGTATCTTTCAAGGAGATTATTAATTTACTTCCAGTATTGAACATGTAGGCTTTTTAATATCAGTAAAGAAACAAAATAAAATGTGTCACACATGTGGCCACTTAATACTTACAAGTCATTCTCAAAATAAACCCGGATGCAATTTCAAGTGCAGCCGCACTCCATCTGCTGAAATTTTATATCTTACCCTATGGTATGATTTTTGGAAATTAAGTCATTTTTTGAACAAATACAAAATATTCAAAAATGGGCCTGGCATATGCTTTGTACTCATCAACTTCTTGTGGAATAAATGCTTTACCATTGCTTTATATTCTTAATTACCAGAAGAGTGTGTGTGTGTGTGTGTGTGTGTGTGTGTGTGTGTGTGGGCACATGCACATCAATGCAGCATTTCCTTGTTAATAGCAGTCTTCTTGTTCATATTGAATGCTTTCACACATTATATTCTAATAGTGCTACACACATCTGGTGTCAATGTAACAGTGGTCCACCTTGTGTTTTGAATAGAGCTCTTGCTGCTCTGCCCCTGTAACTCATTTTTTAAGTAGATATGTTTTTATTCTCTTCTTCTCTCATTGCTCCTCCCTAATTTCAGGGGGAACAGGATTATCTTTTTTTCCCCATTTCAGGCAGATTTCTCTGTCTGAGTGTTCACACCCACCAAAGGAAGGACGTAATCCAGACTTTGGGGATGGTACCAGAAGATCTCAGAAATGATTCTCCCAAATTAACAAGTGAATTACAACTCCAGACAGAGAACATGTAGAATGTAGCCTTTGAATCATCTCTTTATAAGCCCCCTGTTCCTGCTGATAGGCAGAATCACAGCCTTTGGGACAGAAGTCTCCTGTGTTTCTCTTTTGTTAGCAAAGCAATAAACCTTCATTTTCTTTTCTCTCAAAACCGTGTCCTCCTTATTGAACTGGGATTTCAACAATATCAAGATGTATAACGAATTCAAAATACATACTATTTGCAATTAGTAGACAGGTATCATTTGAGTCTACCAGATTTGTACAATAACTATTAAATATTCTCCCATATTAAGTGGCTGATACTGTGAATACTTTAACCTTTTCTCAGTGACTCATGTTCACCTCTAGCAACATCAATAAATGTAAGATTTCAAGCCTTATGGGCCTTCCATAAGCTTCCATCAGCTCTCAATAGAGGTCTGACACATTGTTTTGTTTTGTTGGGTTTTTCTTTTCTTTTTTTTTTTTTTTTGGTGTTGTGTTTTGGTATTAAACACCCACTGAAAAACTTAGATTATTTGTCTAAATTTTATGTTGTGACCATATAATTTAAGATTCAAAGTGAAACATTTTGAGAGTTAAAAAAGGGGGGCATAAGAAGTAGTCAACAATAAAATTATACATTATTTGGAACATTTTATATTGGCTGATGATTAGCTTTATTTTCTCACTATGCCTATACAATGGTATAGTTAAAAAGTAATGATTCTAGTATAACAACAGTTCCATTTAAAACAAGTAATGGTTTTATTTACTACAATGGTTCTAGTCAAAAACTCATTTTAAATCAAATATTTTATGCAAATTAAAATTCCAAAAGTTCATAAGTACCAAAGTGTCTTTAAAAAAGATAAAATCTTTATATTGGCTATAAACTCTTGAAGAATGATAGCTCTTTGTATACATCCATGTTCTTTAATCAGATTCTTAACCTCATGTGTTCCTTAATCTCATGTCAGAGATATTTTTTCTGAAGAATATATTTTTAAAGAAGATCTCATTTAAAAGCTTCAGTGCATTTCCCACAATCCTGGTCATGCATAAATTTTATAATTAATATTTGCCTATATTGATTTTCTCAGTTGACTCTTTTCAGCATATTATATTTTTAATCAGGAAAACAATCTTTCTACAATTAGTGATATACCTGTTAAACTCAGTGAGAATTATTATAAAGAATATCTTAAATTCAAATTTTTATTTAAAAATATGTATGTATTTTAGCCAAGTATTTTTATAGGTCTCCCTTCTCTTCAAAGTGCCTCTCTTCATCTAATGTTTTCTCCATGCAAAATGTGCTAACATGTTATCTCTGTTTATGATTCTTTCTACAGTAGTGCCAAATTTAGATGATATAAAACTATAATCTTTATTTCACGTCAATAAGGTTGTTATGATTTGATTCTGTGTCCTTTCCAAAAGTCACGTTGAAATTTATTGTCATTGAAAAAATATTATGAGGTAAGTTTGTTGAGGTAATGAGGCTCTGCCCTCATAAGTGGATTATGCTGTTATGGTGGGAATAGGATTTCATAACAGGGTAAGTTAGTGCCCCCTTACCCTTCTATACCCTCTGCCATGGGATGACCCGCCAAGAAAGCTATCACCAAATGCTGTCTCATGGATCTTGGACTCTCAGCTTCCTGAATAGTAAAATATAAGTTTCTGTGATATGTTACTATCACAGCACAAAATAACAGAATCTGTAACTTTCTAATTAAAAAAAAATGTCCGGAGTTGGAACATGGCGGTGGGTGCGGAAGGAGCAATCCCATGACCTCCTCAGCTATGCTGGCAAAGAGAGACTTCAGAATGTCTGGATGCTGTCTGCTCAGGAACGCCTAGCAATGTTGGGCTGAGGTGGTACCTAAGTGAGCAGTTTGAGTGTCTCAGAGGCCACAGTGTGCTCAGGTAAGGGTGAATCCAGGCCACCTGGAGCGTGGAGTTACTGGCTGGTTGATTTGTGACCTGCCACCGACCCACCATGACTCAGTGCTACAGAGACCCTTGAGTAGAGTAGAGAAACAAAACTTTGGAGCTTTGGAGGATCTTTTGAGTGGTGCCAACAGAGCCTCCATGGTCCAACAGACCGAGAGCTGAGGTAGGATTTAGGAGATACAGACCAGACCCAGTCTTCCCATCGGACACCCTGGCAAGGAAACCAGGGTCCACCCTGGCAGAGAACTGATGTCACCAGAGTTCGGGGGATGGATCCCTCCACAATGAAATTGGCGACCACAGCGCTGACAGCTGAGGCATTTTTCACAAGCTCCTGGGGGCGTGGCTACCTGAGGGAATTAGGCAAAATAAGCCAATGGCCCCCAGCTCCAGTGCTCCACAACCTTGGGGTCTGGGTGAACAGCAAATAGAGAGAGTGCCCAGTCTTTCAAGAGAACAGGGTACCCAGGGGGCTGTAGGCCTGGAGTGTAGCTAGATCTGTGGAAAATGGCACCAGTGAGTGGGACCTGGCGGGCTGGAGAAGCATGGGTGGAGGGGGTGGGGGGGGCTGCTGGTGACCAAGAACGGCCCTAGGCGACCAGGATTGGTGAGCCACCCAGCTGGGGAGGAGGAGCTGTCTCACAGGGATTGTTTCTTGCATCTTGAGGGCAGAAGTTTGGCCCAGAGGGCACAGCTCCACTTACTGGAAGAAACTCTTAAGACTGCATTTATGTTTGTTTGTTTGTTTGTTTGTTTCAACTTTTAATTTTTTCCCCTTTTCCTTTATTCTTCCTATTTTTTCTTTCTCTCTATCTCTCTCTTTAATGACTTCTTCCTTCTGCTTCCCCTTCCTCCCAAGCATTACGACTTCAATTATGCATAATTTACTAAATGCATATAGGTGAATGTTCCAAGGCAGTCTATAGTACTCCCAAGTCCCTAGCTACCCCCAAATACTCCAGTCCATTCTCCTGTAAATATCCCACTTCAGTAGAGCAATCTTCCAAGGTTGCTAAGATATACCAATCCCCATACCATCATATCACCCGACCCAAACATAAAGTCCTAAGACCAAACCGTTGATCGCTATACGCCATCAGAATCTGTATGTCATTTATGAAATGAATGTATTTGCTTTAAAGTACAATAAAACCCAACATCTCTAGACATGGTCTCCCACCACAAAGGAGAGATCCGGAGATATACAAAACCAAAACAAATTTATAGGAGTAAATAGTAACACAGCAGTCAAACAGAGCCAGAAAATAACACGAGCATCATGAAAAAACAAGGAAAAAAAAGGATTACAAACAATGCAGGACAGTCTAAATCTACAGGAGAACCTAGAGGTATCAGAAAAATGGTCAGATAAAGAACTCAAGGCACACCTGACACAGATGGAATGGAATCTTAAAGAGGTCATTAGACAGCAAATCGAAACAATGAAAGAACACCTCAACAACGAATTACATAAACAAATTCAAGAAGCAAATCAACAACTCTACCGGGAGATAGAGTTTATAAAAAAGAATCAAACAATAATCCTAGAAATGAAGGAAAGTATAAACCAAATTAAAAACTCAAATGAGAGTATTGCTAGTAGAGTAGATCAAGTAGAAGTCAGAACATCAGACAATGAAGACAAAATATATCATCTCGAAAACAGTCTAGTCAACTCAGAAAGGCTGGTAAGAAACCACGAGCAAAACATCCAAGAGATATGGGATATCATAAAAAAAATCAACTTAAGAGTCATTGGGATAGAGGAAGGTATAGCGGTCCAAACCAAAGGAATGAGCATTCTGCTGAATGAAATAATTTTAGAAAACATTCCAGACATGAAAAATGAAATGGAGGTCCAAATCCGAGAAGCTTACAGGACGCCAAACATACAGAACCACAATAGACCAACTCCAAGACACATTATTATGAAGATATCCAACATACAGAAGAAGGAGAGAATATTAAAGGCTACAAGAGAAAGGAGGTAGATTGCATTCAGGGGTAAACCAATTAGGTTAATGGCTGATTTCTCATCACAGACGCTGAAAGCGAGAAGATCCTGGAAACATGTATTTCAAACGCTGAAAGATAATGGGTAACAACCAAGAATATTGTATCTAGCAAAATTAAGCTTCAGGTTTGACAACAAAATAAAAATCTTTCAAGAGAAACAAAAGATAAAAAAATTCGCAGCCAGAAAACCAGTACTGCAAAGCATTTTGGGCAAATCAGTAAATGGGGGAGAAAAAAACTAAGCAAAGAGAGAAAAACAAACCAAATTAAAAATGAATAAATAAATAAACAAACAAACATGACGGGAAGTACAAACTATATATCAATATTAACCCTAAATGTTAATGGTTTAAACTCACCAATAAAGCAACATAGGCTGGTAACCTGGATTGAAAAAACAGACCCAACAATATGCTGCCTCCAGGAGACTCATCTGATAGGAAAAGACATGCACAGGCTGAAGGTGAAAGGTTGGGAAAAATCATACCATTCACATGGTCTTCGGAAGCAAGCAGGGGTGGCCATCCTCATATTGAATAAAATCGACTTCAAGCCTAAGTTAATCAAAAGGGATAAAGAAGGACACTATATACTGTTAAAGGGAATCATTCACCAACAAGACATAACAATTATCAATATTTATGCACCAAACAATGGTGCTGCTACATTCATAAAACAAACTCCTCAATTCAAGAGTCAATAATTATGGGTGACTTTAACACACCTCTCTCACCATTAGACAGATATTCTAAACAAAAGTTGCATACAGAAACTATAGAACTCAATAACACAATTAATAACCTAGACTTAACCGACATATATAAAATATATGAGCCATCATCAAGGGGATATACTTTTTTTCTCAGCAGCACATGGATCCTTCTCAAAAATAGACCTTATATTATGCCATAGGGCAACTCTTAGAAATTATAAAGGTGTGGAGATAAAACCATGGATCTTATCTGATCATAATGGAATGAAACTGGAAATCAATGATAAAACAAGGAAGGAAAAATCCTACATTACTTGGGGAATGAACAATATGTTACTGAATAATCAATGGGTTACAGAAGATATAAAGGAGGAAATCAAAAAATTCTTAGAGATAAATGAAAATACAGACACAACATATTGGAATCTATGGGACAAAATGAAAGCAGTTCTAAGAGGGAAATTCATCGCTTGGAGTTCATTCCTCAAAAAAAGAAAAAACAACAAATAAATGATCTCACACTTCATCTCAAAACCCTAGAAAAAGAAGAGCAAAACAACAGCAAAAGAAGTAGAAGGCAAGAAATAATTAAAATCAGAGCTGAAATTAATGAAATCAAAACAAAAGAAACAATTGAAAAATTGACAAAACTAAAAGTTGGTTCTTTGAAAAAATAAACAAAATCGACAGACCCTTAGCCATGCTAGCAAAGAGAAGAAGAGAGAGAACTCAAATTACTAGCATACGGGATGAAAAAGGCAATATCACAACAGACACCTCAGAAATACAGAAGATAATCAAAAATTATTTTGAATCCTTATACTCCAATAAATTAGAAGATAGTGAAGGCATAGATAAATTTCTTAAGTCATATGATCTGCCCAGATTGAGTCAGGAGGATATAGACAACCTAAACAGACCAATATCAATTGAGGAAATAGAAGAAACCATCAAAAGACTACCAACTAAGAAAAGCCCAGGACCGGATGGGTATACAGCAGAGTTTTACAAAACCTTTAAAGAGGAACTAATACCAATACTTTTCAAGCTACTTCAGGAAATAGAAAAGGAGGGAGAACTTCCAAATTCATTCTACGAGGCCAACATCACCCTGATACCTAAAATAGACAAAGACACTTCGAAGAAAGAAAACTACAGACCAATATCTCTAATGAACCTAGATGCAAAAATCCTCAATAAAATTCTGGCGAATCGGATACAAAAACATATCAAAAAAATTGTGCACCATGATCAAGTAGGAGTCATCCCTGGGATGCAAGGCTGGTTCAATATACGGAAATCAATAAATGTTATTCACCACATCAATAGACTTAAAAATAAGAACCATATGATCATCTCGATAGATGCAGAAAAAGCATTCAACAAAGTACAGCATCCCTTTATGTTCAAAACTCTAGAAAAACTAGGGATAACAGGAACATACCTCAATATTGTAAAAGCAATTTATGCTAAGCCTCAGGCTAGCATCATTCTGAATGGAGAAAAATTGAAGGCATTCCCTCTAAAATCTGGAACAAGACAGGGATGCCCTCTCTCTCCACTTCTGTTCCACATAGTTCTCGAAACACTGGCCAGAGCAATTAGACAGACAAAAGAAATTAAAGGCATAAAAATAGGAAAAGAAGAACTTAAATTATCACTATTTGCAGGTGACATGATTCTATACCTAGCAGACCCAAAAGGGTCTACAAAGAAACTATGAGAGCTAATAAATGAATTCCGCAAAGTGGCAGGATATAAAATCAACATGCATAAATCAAAGGCATTCCTGTATATCAGCAACAAATCCTCTGAAATGGAAGTGAGGACAACCACTCCATTCACAATATCTTCAAAAAAAATAAAATACTTGGGAATCAACCTAACAAAAGAGGTGAAAGACTTATACAATGAAAACTACAGAACCCTAAAGAGAGAAATAGAAGAAGATCTTAGAAGATGGAAAAATATACCCTGTTCATGGACAGGCAGAACTAACATCATCAAAATGGAGATATTACCAAAAGTTCTCTATAGGTTTAATGCAATGCCAATCAAAATCCCAACGGCATTTCTTGTAGAAATAGAGAAAGCAATCATGAAATTCATATGGAAAAATAAAAGACCCAGAATAGCAAAAACAATGCTAAGCAGGAAGTGTGAATCAGGCGGTATAGCGATACCAGACTTCAAACTATACTACAGAGCAATAGTAACAAAAACAGCATGGTACTGGTACCAAAACAGGCGGGTGGACCAATGGTACAGAATAGAGGACACAGAAACCAATCCACAAAACTACAACTATCTTATATTTGATAAAGGGGCTAAAAGCATGCAATGGAGGAAGGATAGCATCTTCAACAAATGGTGCTGGGAAAACTGGAAATCCATATGCAACAAAATGAAACTGAATCCCTTTCTCTCGCTACGCACAAAAGTTAATACAAAATGGATCAAGGAGCTTGATATCAAATCAGAGACACGCAGTCTGATAGAAGAAAAAGTTGGCTACAATCTACATATTGTGGGGTCGGGCTCCAAATTCCTCAATAGGACACCCATAGCACAAAAGTTAATAACTAGAATCAACAAATGGGACTTACTCAAACTAAAAAGTTTTTTCTCAGCAAAAGAAACAATAAGAGAGGTAAATAGGGAGCCTACACCCTGGGAACAAATCTTTACTCCTCACACTTCAGATAGAGCCCTAATATCCAGAGTATACAAAGAACTCAAAAAATTAGACAATAAGAAAACAAACAACCCAATCAACAAATGGGCCAAGGACCTGAACAGACACTTCTCAGAGGAGGACATACAGTCAATCAACAAGTACATGAAAAAATGCTCACCATCTCTAGCAGTCAGAGAAATGCAAATCAAAACCACCCTAAGATACCATCTCACTCCTGTAAGATTGGCAGCCATTATGAAGTCAAACAACAACAAGTGCTGGCGAGGATGTGGGGAAAAGGGTACACTTGTACATTGCTGGTGGGACTGCAAATTGGTGCAGCCAATTTGGAAAGCAGTATGGAGATTTCTTGGAAAGCTGGGAATGGAGCCACCATTTGACCCAGCTATTCCCCTTCTCGGTCTATTCCCTAAAGACCTAAAAAGAGCATGCTACAGGGACACTGCTACATTGATGTTCATAGCAGCACAATTCACAATAGCAAGACTGTGGAACCAACCTAGATGCCCTTCAATAGATGAATGGATAAAAAAATGTGGCATTTATACACAATGGAGTTTTACTCTGCATTAAAAAATGACAAAATCATAGAATTTGCAGGGAAATGGATGGCATTAGAGCAGATTATGCTAAGTGAAGCTAGCCAATCCCTAAAAAACAAATGCCAAATGTCTTCTTTGATATAAGGAGAGTAACTAAGAACAGAGTAGGGAGGAAGAGCAGGAGAAGAAGATTAACATTAAACAGGGATGAGAGGTGGGAGGGAAAGGGAGAGAGAAGGGAAATTGCATGGAAATGGAAGGAGACCCTCAGGGTTATACAAAAGTACATACAAGAGGAAGTGAGGGGAAAGGGAAAAATAATACAAGGGGGAGAAATGAATGACAGTAGAGGGGGTAGAGAGAGAAGAGGGGAGGGGAGGGGAGGGGAGGGGAGGGGGGATAGTAGAGGATAGGAAAGGCAGCAGAACACAACAGACACTAGTATGGCAATATGTAAATCAATGGATGTGTAACTGATGTAATTCTGCAATCTGTATATGGGGTAAAAATGGGAGTTCATAACCCACTTGAATCAAAGTGTGAAATATGATATATCAAGAAATTTGTAATGTTTTGAACAACCAACAACAAAAAAATTTTTAAAAAAATAAAATTCAGAGACATTTATAATCTCAAAACCTAATACATGAGGATGAATTGCCAAATATATTGAAGGTCAAAGAGAAGTGTAGAAAGACACCCATAGAGGAAATATTTAGCCAAAGTTCTCAAAGTCATCAAAACCTAAGTCACCAAGGCTGGTATGATGACCTGGGACACTGTATAGGCTGGATCAAGGTAGGTAGGAGTGATTAATCATACATACCTTATGAATAGTATTGTGGCTGCCAATCTCAGGTGGTTGGGGGAAAAAGGAAAGCTAGAAGAATTTACCCACATGATCTTGTATCATAAATAATTTTACTTGTAATGGAATTTTTCTATAAGCCTGGAAACTTTCCTAACCCTTCTTTTACATGAACTTCCTGTAATACATGGTGCAGAAAGAACTCTATTCATTCTCCACTCAAGAATGGGTGAATAAACAATAAAGAAGCCATGGGATAAACCTCACCAAAATACCACCAGAGAGAGAGACCGGGCTCAGATGTAAGACAAGAGAGAGAGAGAGGAAGGAGCAATATGGGGGAGGGGAAGCAGAGACAATAACAAGAAAAACAAATGGCAAACAAAATTTAAGAAAAATACTTTTGCAGAGAAGATTAAAAATACTTCAAAATTTAATTAACTAATTACTTCTGTAAAACACGAGCATAAAGCAAAAATGAAAGTTCAAGCAAGACAATCCTATCCAAATCCTAATGACATTTTTTGCAGAAATAAAAAAAATCCATCCTAAAGTTCATACAGAATATCAAGAAACACTGAATAGACAAAACAATATTGAAAAAGAAGAACAAATTTGGAAGTGTCCTGCTTCCTGATTTCAAAATTTACCATAAAGCTATGATAATTAAAACAGTGTGCTACTGATACAAAGATCGACATATAGACCAATGTAATTTAATAGAAAGCCCAGAAATAAATCCTTACATATATGATGAAATGATTTTTGACCATTGTTCCAAGACCATTCAGTGAAAAAAAGACAACATCTTCATAAAGTGGCATTGGGAAAAATAGGTATCCGCATAAAAAATAATGAAGTTAGACCTTCACTTTATATCATATATGAAAACTAAAATGGATCAAAGACCTAATACAAGAAATAAAAGTCTTCGAAGAATTTCAGAAGAAAGCTTCATGGTGTTAAATTTGGCAGTTGTTTGTTATACATTATACCAAAAGTACAGGCAAAAGGAAAAGCAGGTAAGTGTGACTACATTAAAATTAAATAATTTTGTGCACCAAAGAACACAATCAACAATGTGAAAAAAACACATGTTTTAGTAACTTTTTCACTGCTATGACTAAAAGTTCTGACCAGAATAATTATAAAGGAGGAAGTTTATTTAGGGGATCACGGTTTCAGAGGTCTCAATCCGTAGTCAGCAGGCTCCATTCCTGGGGGCTAGAGGTGAGGCAGAACAACATGGCAAAAGAGTGTGGCAGAGGGAAACAGCTCACATGGTGGTCAGAATTGCAGAGAGAGACTCCACTTACCAGATACAAATATGTATCCCAAGGCCACACCCCCAATGAACCATTTCCTCCAGCCACACCCCACCTGCCTCCAGTTACCACTCAGTTAATCCCATCAAGGATTGATTCACCAATAAGGTTAAGGCTATAACCCAATCATGTATCCTCCAAACTTTCTTGCATTGTTTCATATGTGAGCTTTTGGGGGACACCAGATCTAAATCATAACAATGCATGTAATAGGAAAAAATATTTACAAGCCATGTATTTCATAAGAGATTAATATCCAGAATATAAATATCTCTAACAACTCAGCAATACAAAAATAAACAACCCAATATAAAAATAAATACTTGAATTGACATATCCCTAAAGAAGAATTATGAATAGCCAATAAGCACATGAAAAGATATTCAACATCACCAGTCATTAAGGAAATGCCAATCAAAACCACAATGAGATACCACTTCATGTTATGGTTTGGATGTGAATTGCTTCCCAAAAGCTCATGTGTTAGACAATGCAAGAGGATTCAAAGGGGAAATAATTGGATTGTGAGAACCTTAACCCAATCAGTGAATTAATCACCTGATGAGACAAATTGAGTGGTAATTGAAGGCAGATGGAGTATGGCTGGTGGAGGTACTGGCATTGGAGGTATGGCTTTGGGGTATATATTTTTATCTGGCAAGTGGAGATCTCCTTCTCTCTCTGCTCTGTGATCATCATGTAAACTGCTTCCCTTCACCACACTCTTCCACCATTATGTTCAGCCTCACCTCAAGCCCTGAGGAATGGAGCCTACTGTCTATCGATTGAGACCTCTCAAACTGTGAGCTCCCAAATAAACTATTGTCCTCTACAGTTATGCTGGTCAGGTCTTTTAGTTGTATCAGAAAAAAAAAAACTGACTAAAACACTTCACAACCACTCAGATGGCTTTTTTTAATCAAAATTATAGAAAATAAAAAATATAGGCAAGGATATGAAGAAATTAGAAAATTTGTATACTGCAGACAGTAGTGTAAAATAGTGACATTGCTATCAAAGGATGATGATGTCTCAAAGAACTCAAAAAATTAAACAATAAGAAAACAAATAACCCAATCAACAAATGGGCCAAGGACCTGAACAGACACTTCTCAGAGGAGGACATACAGTCAATCAACAAGTACATGAAAAAATGCTCACCATCTCTAGCAGTCAGAGAAATGCAAATCAAAACCACCCTAAGATACCATCTCACTCCAGTAAGATTGGCAGCCATTATGAAGTCAAACAACAACAAGTGCTGGTGAGGATGTGGGGAAAAGGGTACACTTGTACATTGCTGGTGGGACTGCAAATTGGTGCGGCCAATTTGGAAAGCAGTATGGAGATTCCTGGGAAAGCTGGGAAGGGAACCACCATTTGACCCAGCTATTCCCCTTCTCGGTCTATTCCCTAAAGACCTAAAAAGAGCATACTACAAGGATACTGCTACGTCGATGTTCATAGCAGCACAATTCACAATAGCTAGACTGTGGAACCAACCTAGATGCCCTTCAATAGATGAATGGATAAAAAATGTGGCATTTATACACAATGGAGTATTACTCTGCATTAAAAAATGACAAAATCATAGAATTTGCAGGGAAATGGATGGCATTAGAGCAGATTATGCTAAGTGAAGCTAGCCAATCCCTAAAAAACAAATGCCAAATGTCTTCTTTGATATAAGGAGAGTGACTAAGAACAGAGTAGGGACGAAGAGCATGAGAAGAAGATTAACATTAAACAGGGATGAGAGGTGGGAGGGAAAGGGAGAGAGAAGGGAAATTGCATGGAAATGGAAGGAGACCCTCAGGGTTATACAAAATTACATACAAGAGGAAGTGAGGGGAAAGGGAAAAAATACAAGGGGGAGAAATGAATTACAGTAGAGGGGGTAGAGAGAGAAGAGGGGAGGGGAGGGGAGGGGGTATAGTAGAGGATAGGAAAGGCAGCAGAACACAACAGACACTAGTATGGCAATATGTAAATCAATGGATGTGTAAAAATGGGAGTACATAACCCACTTGAATCAAAGTGTGAAATATGATATATCAAGAACTCTGTAATGTTTTGAACAACCAACAATAAAAATTAAAAAAAAAAAACACTGAGGAAAAAAAGATTAAATTGAATAATGTGTAGCATACATTTGGCACATGATATATGGTCAATATCAACAATTATCATTATTTCCCTTTGTAATTATAGACCAGTCTATCAAGCTAGCAGGTGATTGCTTTTAAAACCAGTCTCTCTGTATAGATAGTGGCATCCAGGAAGGATGTTTCAGTGAAAACAGCATTACAATAAAAATAATCACTTACATTAGTTTTGCACTTTGCACTTTACAAAATGTTTTTACAAGCTTGATCTTACTTGATCTTCATACACCATAAGAGAGTAGTTTGAGGCTAATATAGAGTCATATATTTATAAGATGAAAAATTTAAAAAACAGGAAGATTAAATGTATCACCCAGTTTTGAATGAATTACACAATGAATCAGTTTATCAGGACAAGGATCTCTGAAAACATGTGGAAGAGATTAGTGGTGTCTGGTGGTGGTAGGATCAAAACGTGCCAAAACTAGAAGTACTAGTGAGGCATGGGCCACATGGTTAGGAATATGGGGGGTTCACACCCCAAAGGATGAAGCAAACCAATGAGTCAACAACCAGGAAGCGAGTGGCAGTCTGAGCTTGCCCAAACCAGAGCCCAGAGCAAAAATGTAACAGAAAAAAATGCACTCACAAAATAACCATGTCATAAACACAGAAGAACAAGGGAAGGGAAGGCCAGACAAGGCTGATATTCAATTCTTTTGGTAAGATAAATTTCTTTCATTAAATTTATCGAGAACTATAAAAAAAAAACAAACAGGCAAGTGTGATCAGTAACTTATAAACCATGGAAGAATACAGAAAGTGGAGGTAAGCAAGGAAGGGATTCAGAGTATTCCTAGCAATTAAAATCCACTAAGAACTCAGAAGTAACTTAAATGTAGTGACAATATCCCTATATTATTTGTATAGTTTAATATCGTACCTCCCCATCTGCATCTTCTTCCCATTGTGTATAAGAGAATGAATCATTAATAACCTCAATCCAGGGACTGCATGGGCATTCTATATAATACTCAAGATGCATTTTGTCAGGAAATATAGCTTTATAAGTTGTGCAGTTTAGAGAGAGTGATTTAACAAAATAGTTATCCACCAATATTCATTTGGAAGATAAAATACTGCCAACTTTTGTGCTGAAACACAAACTTAGTTTTTTTCCTAGAGACTTGACCTCAACAATATGCCTCCTTGGCAAATTCCCTTGGCAAGCCTTTATGAAATATTTTTTTAAATTACAACATAACAAATTTATTCTATGCTGAGATATTATTTATAATTCTGATTTAAAGTCATCGCCTAAGTTAGATGAAGAAAAAAAATATGTATTCTCCTTGGATATAAAAACAATAAGAGAAATGGTTAAGACTCTATTCTTAAAGTCTTTGTGAAAATTAAAACATAAATACACACACACACACACACAGTTCTTTTATGAGATACAAGTGATGCCCAAGTTATCCCAAATCTAGGAAAGTATTAAAACTTGTACATTATGCTTCCCATAATAGAGTAAATACAGTGGTGAGGGAATTTAGAAGAATTAAAAACAAAAAAGACTTCTGAGGCAAAGAAGCAGTCAAGTGGAACTTTAAAAGACTGGCAAAGGTTAAGGAGGGAGCTGGACTATAGCCATTAGCTCAATGGCAGGGCACTAGTGTATGCAGAGGGACACTGTCTTAGCCTGTTGGGGAGACTAGAACACAATAGCATGAACTAGGCAGGTAATAAACCATAGAAAATTGTTGTTCATAAACCTGGAGACTGGAGGGCCCAAGATGAAGACCCTGGCATGTTCAGTGTGTGGTTAGGGCCCACTTTGGTTCATGAATGGCACCTCCCCTGTGAGTCCTCACTTGGGAGGGCAAATAAGCTTTCAGGATTCCTCTGTAGGAGGACTCATCTCAGTCAAGAGGCTCCTCATTCATGACCTAATTAATCATTGCCCTGGGACCTCACCTTTTAATACTGTCACCTGGGGGGTTGGAATTTCAACCTGCAACTGTGAGGAGGGACAAAAATATTCAGATTAGAACTGTCATTAATAACTTGGGATAGAGAGGTTAACACATTCAGCCACAAGGAGTCAGGAATCAGGACTTTCCTGATGGCACCCTAGTTCAACACAGACTAATTTTAAGTAAGAAAGTGACAATATTAGAATTGTATTTTAGAAAAATTGGAATCATAGACAAGAATGGAATAATGGGGGAAAGATTTTAAGCAACATAATTTATTCCTAAAGAACGTTTTCAGAAAAGGCTGTACCTAATCAAAACAATCTAATTTTATGCACATTTTCCACTGTGTGCTTTATACCTGTTTCCATTTTTAACCCATTGTTAGTGCTTCTTGTTACAGACACATCTATTTTAGACTGGAAACTACTTTAATTGGTTCCCTGAATTATGAGTTCTTTTCACAAGGTGAGGTATCGTGATTAACTTCAATTATTTCCTAACTTCCTAAAGACACACTGCACTAGGATTACTGTATTTTTTGTCATTTATATTCATATATATTCTGTTTCAGAAATAAATGAAAAATAGTTTGTTTTATGGAAATAATGAGTCATAGAAGAATTTTTACCATTTGCTAGTGACATCTGCCAGTCGGCTTGGCAGTGCATAACAGTAAATATCTTTCTTGCTTTATGGAAATAGAAAATTTAAATGTGACTTCACTTTAAAATGCATTTGAAAGAGAATGAGATACATATTATACATATCATAAATACAAAAAAGCACAAGAGAGTTTCACCTGACTCTTTCTATGCAGCATTTTAGACTTCTTCAGTAGTAAGAAAGAAAAGTTATGGAATTACCCAATGATACACAACAGGCAGCTGACACTTGGCTGAATGTGTAATTCTACAGCATTAGGGAATGGAATGGTTGTATTTGTGTGAGGAAGGAAAAATAGTGGCAAAGTGTCCAGAAAACA
Source organism: Marmota monax (assembly GCF_021218885.2). NCBI lineage: Eukaryota > Metazoa > Chordata > Mammalia > Rodentia > Sciuridae > Marmota > Marmota monax. The sequence goes on along the minus strand of NW_026692434.1, from coordinate 4,584,824 downwards.
AAAATGTTGTATGAGCCCTTGATTTGTATCACAGATGATTCTGAATTATTCTTTTTTCTTAAATTTTTCTTAATTTCCAGAACTTAATACCAATTATTGAGAGTTAATACTGTGTGGTAAATCATTAGTGCTATTCATCAAATATTTTAAGTTCTCTTCTCAAGCATATGAGAAGTTTCCTGTCCCCTTTAAATGCCATGTGCCTGACAACTTGAAAACAACCACATGACCCACTTTGGTTAATAAACTAAAAAACAAAACAAACAAACAAACAAAAAACCAGAGAGATATGTCATATCTAAGGAAAGGCTTTCCTTCCTCCTTCCTTCCTTCCTTCCTTCCTTCCTTCCTTCCTTTCTTTCTTTCACCAGGGATTGAACCCAGGGGTTCTTAACCACTGAGCCACACCCCAGCCCTTTTTATTTTATTTTTTAATTTTGAGACAACGTGTCACTAAATTGCTTAGTCTCACTAAGTTGCTGAGGCTGACTTTGAACTTGTGGTCCTCCCGCCTCAGACTTTCAAGCTGCTGGGATTATAGGCGTGCATCATCATGCCTAGCTAAAGAGAAGTTTTAAGGGCAAGGGCCTTCTTATCCTCTGACATGGAATGTTCAAGCTGATAGCTCTTCTTTATTCTTCGTCCCCGAGTGATTATGGAGAATCATTATATATGGTGAATTTTGCAGCATAAGCAAAAAAAATGAATGTGCATTTTTATTGCAATAAAAGTAGCCATATCTTGACTAATACAGAAACAGGAACCTTGACATGAGTGCTGCCATAGTAAATAAGCCTGAAATATATGGCAGTGGCTAAGGGATGGGCAGCAAAGGCTGAGCAAATTATGACTGGAGCCTAGAGTGATGGTGATACAAGTAATGCAGTTGCAAAACATTTGGTAAAACTGTTGCTTGTGATAACATGGAAGGCAGAAAATGCAACTCCAGAGGAAAAAAATTGGGGAGCAGTGTTAATGGTATGTATTGATTACAGTTGGCTGTATTTGACATGGAAACATAGAAAAAGATGACCTCAGAAACAGTTAAGATAGATTGCAAGCACAGGAAATAAGTAGTATCCAGAAATGTGGGATTCTTCAGTGTTAGAGAAGCCAAGTTCATTTCTACATTCAAAAGGATAAAACTAAAATGTCTGAAACAAGGGGTCAACTGGCATTGTACTAAGAGTCATATAAAGCATGTCAATGGATTGATTCATGTCCCCCTCGAAATTCAAAAGTTAAAGTCCCAACCCTCAGTATCCAAAATGAAACTTGATTTGGGAATACAACCTAAGTTAAAATGAAGTTGTTAAAGCTCTGATTCAATATAACTAATGCCCTTGTAAGGAGAACGAGAGAAACACCAGAGGTGGTGGTTAATTTTACGTGCTAGCTTGAGTGGCTCATGAGTTACCCAGATTAAACATTGTTTCAGGGTATGTGAGGAGGCTTCCAGATGAGATTAGCTCTTGAATCCGTGGACTCAGCAAATTTGACTGCCCTCCCTGTTGTGGTTAAACATCATCACCTAATCTGTTAGGGCCTGAGTAATACAAAAGACCAAGGAAGAAGGAGGAACTCACCCCTTTTCTTCCGTCTCACTGCATAAGCTGAGATATCTCATTTCATCCTTTGCCATGAGCTAAGACTTATATCATCAGCTCCCCTGGTTCTCAGGCCTTCAGACTCAGGCTGAATTATATCACCAGCCTCCCCATTTCGATAGCTTACACATAGTGGGACTTCTCAGCCTCTATAATCACGTGAGTTGATTCTCTAAGATAGATAGATAGATAGATAGATAGATAGATAGATAGATAGATAGATAGATAGATAGATAGATAGATCTCCTTTTGGTCTGTCTCTCTAGTGAGCTGTAAAATACCAGATTCACACATAGAGAAAAGGTCATGTGAGGACACAGCAAGAAGATAGCCATCTGCAAGCCAAGAAGAGAGGCCATAAGAGAAACCAAACCTGCTAAAACCTTGGTCTTGAACTTTCAGCCTCCAGGGCTATGGGCAAATAAATTTCTGTTATTTACACCACCAGTGTGAGATATGTTGTTACAGAAGTCCTAACAAACAAATACAAAGGGAATGGCTATCATATAGCTGAATAAGATATTACTGCAAAAAAAAAAAACAGTAAATATTTTCAATTAGATCAGGTACCATACAATTCAAAGTTTTCACAATTAAGAGAAAGAGAAAGGGCTGGGGATGTGGCTCAAGTGGTAGCATGCTCGCCTGGCATACGCTGGGCACTGGGTTCGATCCTCAACATCACATAAAAATAAAATAAAGATATTGTGTCCACCTAAAGCTAAAAAATAAATATTTTTTTTTAAAAAATAGAAAGAAATAAGAAATATGTCAGGAAAACAACTTTGGTTTGCCACTGACACATGTAGCTGTTAGAATCAAATAGGTTAGAAGCTGTATTAGTCAGCTTGGCAGGAAGCAGATGGCACACACAAATTATTCAACTGAAGGAATTTAATAAAGAGGCAGTTTACAGAAGCATGTCAGAGTTAAGGTACCAATTAGAGACAATGAGGTACTCAGGAATGAGCAATCACAGGGGAACTGTACCACCCCAGACCTAAAGGACAAAGGGGCTGCTCTGAGTGGCAGGGCCCTAGTGAATTCCAGAGTCATAAATTAAAGGCCTCTCAATAGGCACCTGGAGAACAGAGCAAGGCAACTACTACAAGGATATGAGAAATTTTGGAAAGAGAGCCCCTAAGTAGGGACAAATACTCTAACCATTCTCTCTTAAATCTTCCCCTCTGGTTTCCCAGCTCTGCCTCCCAGTCACCAAATAGCAAGAACCCAGTGGTTAAGAAAGCCAGGATGGTGCAAGTCAGGAAGGTCAGCTCCTAGAGGTGACAGAACAAGGTGGAAAAGGAAATACATTTGATGGTGGAAACAGATAATAACCAACACAAAATTTGATAAAGTTTTAAAGAAAGATTTATTAGCAAAAAAGGAATAAGCCTTGACTGAAGAAGTGACTGAGATTTTCTATGACCTTAAGGCCCCCAATCTCTGTCGGCCAAAAATTGGGAAGCTGTTCATTGCTTCCCAAACTGATGAACTTGGGCCTAATCAGGCACTATTTCCCACCACCCAAGGACCATTATTTCTACTCAATAGGTTTTTAATCAACAGTTTCTATGAATTAGTGATCACCTTGTGTCTCCCTCTCTCCATTTTTGAAAGTATTCATTTAAATAACACTATTCTTGCTTTGCTATTGTATATCAGGTGTACAGGAGACAGGTAACTTGCTTTCATAGCTCATAATCCTCTGGATCATAAAGAAATACATCCATTCGACCTGTAGGTGTGACTGGATGACACACTTGTGTTTTCTACCAAAGGGAGGTGGGGAGTATAGGTATAGGTGAGAAGAAAAGGAAATTTTTGAATGTTTATCAACCAAACAGATGTTTGGTGGCAGGCACAAGTGTTGCTCTGCTTCTCCTTGCATTTATCCATCCAATTAAATTAGATGGTGGTGCTTTTTGAGCAGAGGTGACATGTCACTTTGATAAAAGGCTTAAGAACTAGTAAGGAAAACATTTTTGAGAGACTCAGAACATGTCCTTCCTTTAATTGAAAAAAGGAGAATAAGAAAAAGAAAGACAAAACCTGGTTTTCTAGTTTGGCAATGAAAGGAAGATCTCTTCATGGAGTGCAATGATTTGACCTTAAAGCTCCAGCTGCCCACCCACACTTGATTCACGCCTCCCCTTGGCAGATTCTTACCCTTTGGCCCAAAGAGAAAAGAGGGAGGAAAAATACTGATTCCCCTTTAATGCTTAATCCAAACATGGCCACAAGACCCTTCTTGGGAACATATTTTTCACATAGCATGAGCAAACAACATGAATTTATTGAAGGAAATAAGGTATGGAATAGCATGAAACAATCTTCCAGTCTAACAAGACAAAGCTTCTCAATTTGTAGTCCCCACAGGATCCCTTTAACACACCTCGTCTTTCCCCAACAGGCAGGTGTAGGGGCAATATCCCCTACCCAACTATCCAGGCCAAAACCTCTTTCTTCTTCTAGTCTGTTGAGCAAATCTCTCTCTCTCTCTCTCTCTCTCTCTCTCTCTCTCTCTCTCTCTCTCTCTCTCTCTCTCAATATCTTTTCAGTTATACATGGGCACAGTATCTTTATTTTGTTTATTTATTTTTATGTGGTGCTGAGGATCAAACCCAGGGTCTCTCACGTGTGAGGCGAGCGCTCTACCAGTAAGCCGCAAAACCCAGCCCCAAATGTCTCTTCTTTTTCTGGTTCAAGCCTTCCCTCTTGGTTGTTTGTTGCTGGGGAATATCTCCTCCCCATTTAGAGGACTGTGGTTTCTGCCTCTTGAGATTCAAAAGAATCTAAGTAAGCTATACATATGTACTTGCTGGGGAAGGAAGAGGTGGGGTCCTTTCCTTCCTTAAGCTTTTGGCATCTCAAATCAGTCTATGTCAAAGGCTTTCTCTGCAGACACCTAGTAGCTGAGAGCTTTGATTCTGGGGAGAGACTACTGGTTTCTAAATTTTAGCCCTCTTACTTGCTGGATAAGTGAACTTGAACATCCACTCAAAACTCTGAGCCTCATATGAAGATCAGGGATAAATAATAGTATCAAATTATGGGATTATTATGAGGATTAAATGAGATAACATATGGAAAATGCTTACCTTAATGACTGTTACTTAGTAAATGGTCCATATAACTTAGCTATTTCTATTATTATTTTTATTACCATCACCGTTACCATCATTGTAATCTTACTGAAACTGAAGTACATTCTAGGGTTTGCAAATTTTTCACAGTGTCAACCTAGAAATAGAGTGCTTTAGCACAGTTTCTGGGGATATGCATAAAAAATCACCAATAAATTATGAATATCTTTTTGTATTTCCTCTGTCAACCTAAACATATATTCTTTTTCTGTATACTAAAAAAATAAAAATTAAAAATTAAATCCATGATTGCTAAAGCAATACATTTAACGTGTTAAAGTTTTCCACTTCATATTAACCCTATAATTTGTTCATAAAGAATTTTCCCAAAGCTCAGCTAACACTATGCTTTCATCTTTATTATAACTAAGAGTTGCCTCTTTCATAACTGCCACCATGCAATATCAAATGAGCATTCTTCTAAGTTCACTATAGAGCCATTGTTTTCGGATTACTCTTAATAACAGTGCAGTTTTGTTCTGAACCTAAGATTCATGGACAAGTCGAAAAACAAAAAAGCAGAAGATGAACCATAAATGCTAATGTTAGCAGAGAACCAGGCTTCTCAAACAAATAGACCCCAGATATCTCTAGATTGTGATCTGGGTCCTAATCATTAGTCTCAGCAGAGACAGAATTAAAAATTATTTAGAATTTTACAATGGATAAAGTGGTGGTTTACCCAAGACCTTTCTATTTAGGTCAAAAATAGAAATATAAATTGAAGCAAAGAAACCATCCCATAATAAATATCCACTTGAACAAAAATAGCCACTTCAGAGTTCAGCATTATGTGCAATAAGACTCAGTGTGCACCTAGCCATTCTAAAATATCCCTTCATTTTATTCATTTTTCCCTTTAAAAGACAAAAAAAAAAAAAACAGAGGAGAAAAGTTATATAATCTACGCAGTGGATGCCTAACCATTTTTATTTCTTATTGCAGTTTGACTTGGAAAAGAACACTCAGTCCTAGAACATGGTAATTCATCTCCTGTTTCTTTGTCTGCAACCAGAAGTAGGAGATAGTTCAGAGCCATTGCCAATCAGAAAATGCAACAAAGCTGTATTAGTTTCTCATTTGTTTACTGACAGATCGAAAGCCACTTCCCTTGAATCTCAGACATCCTGTTAGGTCTTAGAGGCTCCATTCAGGCATACCTAGAGTACTTCAGGAAAAAAAAGGGGGCATCCAAAAAGGCTCCTCTTTTTTGCTCTGTTAACATGTCATAGTTGAGTAGCATTCTTAAAATATTCTCCACCCTTGTTTGTTTCTTAATGCAGTACCAAGATGTAATTTGTATGGAAGCCAAAACTAGAGACATGCTGAATCTGTGAATACTGAGGAAGTGGTTTCCTTAGCAATAACAGGCATGTGAAAGTCAAAACTTCCTTTCCTTCTCATGTGACCTTTTTTCAAAGCAATTCAGATAGAGGACAATAGAATTGAATTCCAAGCACCCACAGTGTTCATGAATTGCTAAGCAGTGATTCACCAAGTACCCAAATTACTCTAGACTGCTTGAGCATTTTATTAGTGAAATTGCTTTGTATTTAAAATTTCCTTCCTCACTTTGTGCATCAGTTTTCCTCCTTCTTACAGGCAACTTATTCACGACTCTGAGAAAACGGAGATATTCTAAGCAGTTCTAAGTAGTGATTAATATAGGGACTTCAAAATAGCAGAGTGTTAGAAGTGAAACATTCCATACAATATTCATAACTATAACTATTTCCTCTCTTTGGATACATTAGGTACTAGATACATGTTGAAAATTTGTTTGCTAGTTGAAGTTTATTATTTAATCAGAATAAATAGTTTAATATTTTGGGAACTCATTCAGGCACAGTTTAGAAACACTAAATGTTTCATTCATTTCAATGATTGAGTTATCTCTACCCACTCCTTTTTTTTTAAAAAAAAGGGGGGGTGTGCACATGGAGCTTACAAATTGTATGTTCTTCTTAGTTCTCAAAGGCTAAATGGTAGTACGTCATTTAAGAATATACTAGAAAGCTGGGACCTTAAAATGAAATGTTCTTTTGCCTTTAATTAAATTACTGTTCTTGAGGAACATGGACAAGTCTGTCCTATGAACTCTTTATTGCTTTTCATAGTTTGTGAACTGTGAATCACTAACATTACTCAATTTCTTACCATTAACATTCTGTGAAGTGACTTGCAATGAGTTACCAGATAGATCTAGATACCATATAGCTGTAGGTTTGTGATCCTGATCTTCTGTGATCCTGATGTTTGTGTCGTAGGATTCTAAAGGTGCTTCTTGTATTGGGTTATTATAAGAAATCATAAAGTCTATAAAAGGAAGACCTAGCCAAGTAAGTGTTGCATAGTAGCTGCTTAGGAAATATTAGTTCTTCTCTTCTCTGTGTCTTTGTTCTTATGTCTTACAGTCAATATATCTTGACTTGCTCCTAGTTTAACAGCTCTCTGGGACTCAGAAGTGGTCCCAAATAGAGCCTTAATTTTCAAGTGGGTCACAACCATTATTTTCCTTGATTATAAATAAAGATTGAATCCTAATAGGAGTGTAAAAATCTCTAGTGAGTTTATTCTCTGATCACTTTGAACAGTACTTGTGAGGTTATTTAACAAAAACAAGCTGAACGGTCCAAACAATCAGGGTAATTTTCCATGTCCTCAAATAAAGGCAGAGATACAAAGTTGTTATGTTCTCATTTGCCCACTTCTCCACCCTGGCAGTAAGAGAGGTCAGGCTTTGGGGAGATTATTTCTGAACCTGGATATGTGTCCCACAATGAATATGTACTGCATAATCTGCATGAAAACTGGATCTCATTTTTAGTGCCTTTAATCCTATAAGCATCCTGTACTTTTTCTAACCAAGGCTGGTTCTGGAAGGTGGGCATTAGCCCACATTGCTGATTTGGCTAGTCCTGCCTTCAGCAGAACCAAAGTCATGGAGAAAGAACTTGACTGTCTTTTGAAGCAGAATAGCCAGGCTAAGGCAATGGGAAATATTTCAGAGTGACAAAAAATTGCTTGCCAAATATTTTTAGAGCTTATTTCTGGTTGACTCAGCTGGTCAGAGAAACGTGACTCCATGAGTTAAGAGTGACGTTGGCTAAGTCACTTTGTCTCTCCAAGTACTGGAACCTTAGATTAAATAACAGGTTTTCAAACCTTGTTCCACAGGAGCTTTGGAATTCTGTTATGCTGAGTGGCGGTGGTGATGGTGGTGGTGATTAAAGGAATGTCTAGCAGGTGGGGTTCTGCTTATTTGAATCAAAGAAGCTTTGCTTTGTCTTGTTTAATTTGTTAAATGTATCCTTTGGGAGAAAAATGAAAGTTAAAATATAGGCTAGCTGTTTTCCAATTTCCTCTGAGGCTCGACATTATAGAATTGTAGGTGTACACATTTATAGATCATAATTTTTATAAGAAGCAAATTAAAATAAGAAAAACATGAACTAAAAACTTTGTATCATGACCAAGAACTTCTCCAAATCTTAGCCAGAATCTTTTTGTTGTTTTTTTGTTTGTTGTTTGTTTTTTCTTTTTATATTAAATTATTTATTTATTCTAATTTGTTATACATGGCAGCAGAATGCAATACATTTCATATTACACATATACAGCACAATTTTTCTAGTCACTGGTTCTATACAAAGTATTTTCACACTCTTCATGTCTTCATACATGTACTTAGGGTAATGGTTCTATCATCTTTCCTACCCCTTTGCCTCCTCCTTTTCTCTCCCTCCCCTTTGCCCTATCTAAAGTTCCTCCATTCCTCCCATGCTCCCCCCCTCCATTGCCATTGTAAGTCAGCATCCTCATATCAAAGAAAAAATTTGGACTTTGGTTTTTGGGGATTGGCTTACTTCACTTAGCATTATATTCTCTAACTCTATCCATTTACCTGCAAATGCCATGATTTTATTCTCTTTTAATGCTGCGTAATATTCCATTGTGTATATATACCACAGTTTCCCTCTCCATTCATCTACTGAAGGGTATCTGTGTTGAATCCACAATTTAGCTATTGTGAATTGTGCTGCTATAAACATTGATATGGCTGTGTCCCTATCGTATGCTGTTTTTAAGTCCTTTGGGTATAAACCGAGCAGTGGGATAGTGGGTCAAATGGTGGTTCCATTCCAAGTTTTCCAACGATTCTTCATATTGCTTTCCAGATTGGTTGCACAAATTTGCAGTCCCACCAGCAATGTATGAGTATGCCTTTTTCCCCACATTCTCACCAACATTTACTGTTGTTTGTGTTCTTGATAGCTGCTATTCTGACTGGAGTGAGATGAAATCTTTGAGTGGTTTTGATTTGCATTTCTGTAATTGCTAGAGATGTTGAACATTTTTCATATATTTGTTGATTGATTATATATCCTCTTCTGAGAAGTGTCTGTTCAGTTCCTTGGCCCATTTATTGATTGGATTATTTGTTTTTTTTTAGTGTTAAGGTTTTTGACTGCTTTATTTATCCTAGAGATTGGGGCTCTATCTGATGTGTTTGTGGTAAAGATTTGCTCCCATTATGTAGGTTCTCTATTCACTCCACTGATTGTTTCTTTTGCTGAATCCATCCAATTTATTGATTCTTGGTTTTGATTCTTACGCTATAGGAGTCTTATTAAGGAAGTTGGGGCCTAATCTGACATGATGGAGATATGGGCCTACTTTTTCTTCTATTAGGCACAAGGTCTCTGGTTTAATTCCTAGGTCCTTGATCCACTTTTAATTGAGTTTTGTGGATGATAAGAGATAGAGGTTTAATTTCATTTTGTTACATGTGGATTTCTAGCTTTCACAGCACCATTTGTTGAAGAGGCCATCTTTTCTCCAATATGTGTTTTTGGCACCTTTGTCTAATATGAGATAACTGTAATTATGTGGGTTTATCTCTGTGTCCTCTCTTCTGTACCACTGGTCTACAGGTCTATTTTGGTGTCAATACCATGCTGTTTTTGTTACTATTGCTCTGCAGTATAGTTTAAGGTCTGGAATAGTAATGCCACCAGCTTCACTCTTCCTGCTAAGGATTGCTTTGGCTATTCTAAAAAATCCCACCAGAAATCTTCTAGAACTAATAAAGGAATTCAGCAAAGTAGCAGGATATAAAATCAATACCCTTAAATCAAAAGCATTTCTGTACATTGGTGACAAATCCTCAGAAAGAGAGACTAGGAAAACTACCCCATTTACAATAGCCTTTAAAAAAACAAAAACAAAAACAACTTGGGAATCAACAAAAAGAGGTGAAGGACCTCTACAATGAAAACTACAGAACGCTAAAGAAAAAAATTAAAGAAGACCTTAGAAGATGGAAAAAACTACCTACTTCTTAGATAAACAGATTTCATATTGTCGAAATGACCATACTACCAAAAGCACTATACAGATTTAATGCAATCCCAATCAAAATCCCAATGGCATTCCTCATAGAAAAAGAATATTTCAAAATGCCTATTTTTTTCCCAGAGGGTATTGAGAAGGATGTCATAGACAATTTGGGGTAAATATGCTGCAATTAATAGAAAGGAAACAGCAGCAAAAACAAGACAGCACAGGCATGAAGTTCACATGATTACAAATCAGTATGGTAAATCAGTATTGTTCCTTTCTAATTCAGAGGGAGGAATGTCCCTAAGACATCAGCAATACATTTTGAGCTGTCTCACATTTACCTATTTTACTAATTTTTTTTTTAATCTCTGAAAACTTCATGAGCATTGTTGGGTGTGCAAAGCAAAGGTCCTAAAGATAATAATATTTTGTTCATATCAACAGGCAACATCAGGAAGAATGAGAGTCACCAAGGGATGGAAGCAGTCCTCTTTCTGGCCATGTAGTGGTCCTGTCAGTAACAGGTGGAGTCCTTCTCTTTGCACAGTATATATTTTTTTCAAGGTAAATTGTTTGATATCTATTCCCCATTATCCAGTGCCTTCAGAAAAGGCTGGAAGTAAAGCAGCCAATCTTTCTGGCATAGTTTTACCCCTATTAAAAAGGCTATTGTTGAACTGTTCAAATTGGGATGCTTTGATTGTTAGCACGTTCAGCAGGCTGTGATTACAGTAATTACAGACCTGTGAAGGTCAAATTGACAAAACTGAATATAAACTGGAACTGAATATAACTGGGACAACCCACTGCACTAGTTCTTTCTTCACCCTTTGGGCTTTTTTTTCCCCCTGTTGTTGTTGTCGTAAGAGTTGCCAAGTGGCAAATCTGTAATAGAAAATAAAAATGAAAGTCATCGATTTCACAATTTGGCTTTCCTTACTCAGAATCACTATTCAAGGAACTAAAGTGAATGCAACATTGTACTTTCTGGTCCAGATATATTTTGAATTCTATTAACTTCCTCCCTGGTCATGGTCTTGAATTTTGAGCTCTATCTAGGTTTTTTATTTAAAAAAAAAAAAAAAAAAAAAAAACATGTCCTGGGCTGGGGATGTGGCTCAAGTGGTAGCGCGCTCGCCTGGCATGTGTGTGGCCCGGGTTCAATCCTCAGCACCACATACCAACAAAGATGTTGTGTCCACCGAAAACTGAAAAATAAATATTGAAATTCTCTCTCTCTCTCTCTCTCTCAAAAAAAAAAAAAACATGTCCCAAGTCTTCAACGTTTGGATTTTTTCCCCCTTATTTTTCTCTTATCAAGAATATGACACTGAATTCAAACGGACAGGTAAATTTTTGTTTGTTTGTTTGTATTATTGTTTTGTGAATATCTAGCAGAAACACCTTTTATATAAAGAGAATCCATAAAGTTATTTAAAAATGGATAGAATTGTCTTCCTGTAAAGGCCTGGCCAAAGACCAGAATAAAATTACTTCTCAGGTACACTAAATGCAAACTAGCCTCTTTTCCTTCATCCTTAATGATGGTTTCAAGCAACAGTTTAACTAATAATTAAGTAAAAATAGAGTCTATTATCATGTATACCATGGAAAGAAATGGAGAAAGGTAGAAAATAAGTAAATATAAATCTTTTCTACACAATAGATAATACTGTTTGTATAGTGACAGGAAAAGTTTAGGGTCAGGAAAAAAGCTGTGTCTGAATGAAGCCAAAATAGCACAGGCAGATGGAAATTAATCAATTCACAAAATCCAGATGTTTCTTCTATTGAGAGCCAGCCCTTGAAACCTTGGCTGCCTGAGATATTCGCATTTCATCCATATGTTTGCTTTCAGGTAGACATAGTTATAATCTCACGTGTGACTTCATGATAATTTATTGTATTGTTCAAAGTTTTAAGTGTTCTCTGGCTTATACCAATAATAAAGATGGGGCAGGCAGTACAAACTCTTTTCCGTGTTTTACTAGAAAGGACATTGTTAAATGATAATTTTTAAAGAAAATTATGACTCACAAATATTGAATGGACATATGCCACAGATTTTTATTTAACTCATTAATTAGTGAGGAAAACAGCAAAATAGTAAAAATGGGTTAAAGGAAAATAGTAAGAAAACACACACACACACTCAGAGTAAGGGATTTTGAAGTAAAATTATAAATAGATGCAAACTGAGTCTATTCATAGGGAAATAGTCTACTGAATTTTAACAAATATGACTAATTTTTATTTCTATGGAAAAAGATATTCACATTATGATCAGTTTTCTGCAACTTTCAGTGTTCCAAAATAACTCAAAGATAATGGAAGGCACAGCTAGCCCAGAGGAGTGCACAAATCAGGACACTTACAAGTTTTTTAGTCCCACTTCAAATTCTTTTGCAAGTTTTCATAAAAGACTTTGTTTACTAAACTAAAATTATTTGTATATATGAATATCTCTGAATTCCCATAAAATTTTCCTTAATGTCATGTAATTTACCACTTTCTTAGACATACAATTATATTATTGATTTGTTCATATATCTTGCTTTGCAGACTATTACAACTCCTTGTTTTAATTGCCACCTATTCACTCCATTGGTGAAGGAGGGATTCCAACATAGAGTTATAGGGATTGCTAAACACATAGCACTCAACACTGGACAGATGAAGGCAACAGCAGTCTATTGATCACATATACTTACAACCTAGGGGAGGAGGACACTATGCCTTATAAGGCCATGCAGGGCCTGCACTTAGGAACAGAGTGAATGATCAGATTGTGGGAGGCAGGCTTGTAATATCAAGAGGATAAGGTGCCCCTGCTTACCTTGGGAGCATATGAGTAGCTTGTTTGAATAATTCCATAGGCTGATTAAGAATAGCAGGGAGAAACAGGAAATATATCCAGTCAGTTTCATAGAGAGGGTTCCTTGACTAGGGGAACTTTATTCACAGGAAGGAATGGAGAGAGAAACTTAGACTATATGAGATTCTCCCAATATTACTGATGTCAAGCCAGCACATGATATTGATTCTAACTTTTAGGCTTTATTACACATCTCTTTAGAGTAGCAAATAAATGTATCTCTTTAATAAACAATTTGTTGAGTTCCTCCTGTGTGTCAGATAATGTTGGAGGCTCTGGGAATGTAGTAATGGAAAAAAATTTAAAAGATCTTTGCCTTACATTCTAGGAAGAGACAATAAGCAGGAGAGTATTATGTAGTGTATCATATCACAAAACCAATCAAGAAATTTGAGAAGATGATGCCAACAGAAGTGCAGAATAATGGGGCTGGGTAGATGTTTTCCTATATTAATTATGGTATTACTGGGGAAGTCTCTCTAAGAAGATGGAAATTTGAGAAAAGGCCTGAAGGAATGAGCCATGAGCATATATGATGAAGGAGCTTAGAGATGGAGAGAGACCCGTAAGTGTCCAATCCCACAGCAGAAGAATATTCTCATGTTCAAGGACAGCAAGGACTCCAGTGTAGTGTGGCTAGACTGTCATGAACTAGAGGAGAAGCCAGAGATGGGTTCCATTGAGATACAAGGGTTAGAGCATGTATTGTGCAGAGCTTTCTATTCTTTGATTCCAACTAAAACATTGAAACTATTGAAAGAATTTGAACCATAAATAACCTGATCTATTGACTAAATATTGACGAATATTTCTCTGTCATCTCTCACAGAACCTAAAAAAGTGTTAAGTATATGAAAGCTACTGTATATATTATGATTGGCTAATTTTAAATGGTGCAACTCCTTCCTTCACTGTTTTTCATAATTTTTTGCTCTACTCACAATTAGATATAAGTGACTTCCTACTTAAAAAATATGTTATCCGCAGAGAAATGGCATTTAAAAATTCAGCTTATATACTGTTGAGTTCTTTCAGCAATACTCATTTCTTTGATGATCAAACCTGGATCTCTATTGACACAGAAAACATGGCAGGGTTAGGAGAAAATGGCACACTTACTTGCAGTGGGTATATAGTCTTTCCTTGACCATGCAGCTCTAGAATTTCCTGCAGTCTTCACTCATAGGCATAAATGTTTGAACTTTAATATGTTAAATACATTTAAACTAGCTTTCCTTCTTTATACATTTTGTTTACATTATGGAAATATATTTCAAGATGCATAGCATTTATAAATTTATACTGGGATGGATTGAAAAGCTTTTCTTCAATAAATAAGTTTGCATATAAAAATAACACATATTATAAATTCTAAGATCAGAAGCTTGACTCCAGCTTGAGAAGTTTGATAGACAGGACTCATAATTTACTTCAGTCATGCCTTTCCTAGGTAAACATTGATCTATCACAGACATAATTAACCAGTCTTCACCATGGTCACAAATTTGATGTTTTTACCATTAGCATTTTGAGAGAACATTACATATAATACAATCAAGAGTTGGATATGGGGTCAAGTGCAGTGGCACATGCCTGTAATCCCAGAGGCTCAGGAAGCTGAGGAAAGAGGATTGAGAGTTCAGAGCCAGCCTCAGCAAAAGTGAGGAGCTAAGCAACGCAGTGAGACCCTGTCTCTAAGTAAAATATAAAAAATGGCTGGGGATGTGGTTCAGTGGTCCAGTGCCCCTGAGTTCAATCTCTAGTACCCCCCCCCAAAAAAAAAGTTGGCTATGGGAAGAGGAAATTACAGGAATCACATCGTCTGCTGTCTACTGTAGGACTGTGTCTTTCTGAACGCTGAAGCTGATTCTATTTGTTATTCTCAACCAATAATGAGGTAGGGAGAGGAAGTAGTCTGACTGCTGGGCAAGGACTCACATACATTTTTGCCATGCTTCACAGTTGCCAATATCTCTGACTTTACCTACCTGGAAGCGTCTTAAGGGTAACAACCACACTTTAATCATCCTTTAATTTTGAACACCCAGCATAATTCCTGGCACATGAAGGATTATAGAAATATTTTTGATGATTCAGTTTTGTCACACTTGCCAGATACAACATGATACCACAAGAGAAGAAAGCCTATTTCAGTTCTCTGATTTGAGAAAGGTCATTCTTCTTCCTTAAAGGTAGTATTACATAACAGAGCCACCACTAATGGCAACAGAGTTTGGCCTCTAAAGAGAAACGGGAATGGTAGCCTTTAACTAATTCTCTTTTTCAGCATTGTATTACAAGCTACTTATTTAAAAGAAATATTCTCATCTTCTGTCCTGCAGTAGCATCATTAAAAAAAAATCCATCCCATGTCAGGAATGGTGCTCTTGACACTGATCCACAGATTTTCCAACTTTCAGAGGCTATAAGGGCTGAGCTAAAGCTGATCTTTAGTGCAGACTCATTTTGTGCAAGACAGAGACCATTTTGCTGAATCTTTTAAAATCAAGCACATGTAAGGTATCTATTTATCCATGGCTCTCAGGGAAACCATGACTGGCAAAAACATCCAAATGGCCATACTTCTGAATGGGATTTATGCAGTCTTCTGTCTTTCTGTTTTTGTTTTGTTTTGTTTTGTTTATTTGTTGTTGTTCAAAGTAATAGTTGCCTTTTTGAAGAGTGGTATGACATCACTGGGGCCATCCTTATACCCAATAATGTCTTTTGCTTCCTCTTATAGGTCCAGATTCAGGAGGTTAGTACTCTGTGTTCCAGGAAGAGAGGACCTAAGAAAGGGACTATAGACCAAGGTTGAGCAGCTGTCAAGGGGCAAGGAGGAGAGATCAGAGTGGTCCTTTGAAAGATTTGTATAAATTCTGACAGTGAAAGTCCAATGTGTTTTTTCCAGTCTTTGTTTATAAATCTCCTCATCTCCTACAAGTTTTCCTTTTGTTTGTCAAACACAACAGCTTTGTGCTTGGGGAATTGGAAGGGCAGTAGCAGAGTGCCTGGAAGAAGAGTGTTGAGATAGTTGGTGGGGTGTGGCCTTTGAGCTGTGGCTTCTGGTGAGATGTGACCAATGGAATCCAGAAAAGTTTTGTGCAGTCTTTGGACACTCACTGGAGATGCTGGGGAGCTGCCTGGACTTCCTATAGTTAGGCAGGTTGGAAACTCAGCTTGTTGTTACCTGACTATTGAAAAAGGGAACCTGGAAAACTAGAGAAAGGAGAAGCAACTTGGGTGAGAAAATATGTTTTTTTTTTTTCCAAAATAGTTTAAGGTAAGACTAAAATAGATATACATTACTATGTGCCTCTTCTATGGAGTAGAGGGTTTCAAGGGAGTTTCTGCACTTACATCAGACCCTTGAGGTTAGAGGCTGATCACAGATGCACTAGAGAAGTCAAATATCTAGTCAGAAAAGAAGGCAAATAAGGAGGGTGGATGGTGACAGGGGAATACAAAGAGGAGTCCGGCAGGATCAGATCCAGAGAGTTATCCTTAGTAGGGAGATAGAGGACCCTTCCCACCAGGCTCTTGCCCTGCCTTGATTTAAGAACAAAGGTGACAGGAGAACCGGTAGCACAGCATGCACGGGATGACAAATCAGGATGACAAACCAATCAGTCAGAAGGGACAGGGTGGTGTGCCACCAGTAAGACTCCCTGAAACTCTGGCCTAGACAAGGTGGCTTCCAGCCCCCTGTACCTAGCTAGCTTAGGCACAAGAATCTGAGGGACTGCCTAGCAGTGGAAAGCACTGTCTGTGAGGAAAATTTTTCTGAAAGTGGATTTGTGCATCAGAAGGTAAGGAATTCTACCATTTTGGTCTGTCTCCTACCCCCACATGTCCCTTTTTCCTCCCTCTTCCCTGCTTCTCTGCTAGGCTCATTTATGAGATATTTTTTCCTCTCCTCCCACTTTTTCAGTGTGATCTGCAGCATGCACTCAGCTCTTTGGAATTCTGTGGGTAGCAGGGGTTTTCTCCTCCATTTCATGTGCTCAGTGATGTGGAAAGAGAAGTATGAACTCTGACACTTTTCTTCTGCGAACATTTTGATGAAAGGACAGTGATGGTCACAAATCTTAAAACAGGTGGCAGGGGAGATGTGGAAGACACCTTGTTACCAGCAGTAGCTCCTTTCTCAGATCATCCCAAAATGCTGGCATGTGCCCAACAGCCCAATTTGGAGAGAATCCTCTTTTATTCAAGCTCCAGATGGGATACACTCTGAATGGTTCATTGGATAAATACCCATTCTCTCCCTCCTCTAAGCCCTAGGTCTGTCTCTCTTGCACCCTAGTCATCTTTGCTATTTCTCTCTTTCATTAAATTCCTTTGAAGTTGTGGATTATTTTTTCTGTCTTTGAAAATTCCTTCTGGCTCGTGGATTTCAGAAGTGCAAGTGCTTTAAACTTTTCCCTCCTCTTTTGAATTAATACTGTACTCCACTTTTTTTTTCTTTCCATTTTTGGGGACCGACTACTGTGTTGTTTTATATTACATTTTCATTTCAGAACTGTTTGAAAATGGAACTCATGCCATGCACGTGAATATTTTGCCTCCTCTTAGCTGATTTAATCAGCATGGATACCATTATTCAGGCAATTGCATGAATAATTTATTTCACTGCTGTAAAAGTTTAATAAAAGTTTTCTTGTCTTTATCAAATTCCATGTTATTCTTTGTTCATTTTATGGCAGCAACATAATCAGAATATCAAGCAGCTCATATCAAAAAGCAATGAATGGCATGTTCTTCGTTCAGACTCTTGTGAGCTTTTTTTTACTGCCATTTTACTTATGATTAAATAAGATTTTACACATAAAGAAAATGTAATTCTCTATAGATCTAAGCATGACCAGCTAACCAATCTATGCCAGTTGTGGATTAGAAAAATTTGGAATTACATTATTTTAACTGAGATGCCCAACCTTCTTTGAACTACAAGACAAGACATATGGTTCTTGTTCATGTGTGTATATGTAAATGTGTGACTCTGCTATTCACTGTGTAATAATATATTCATAATATTCCTAACCCAGTATGATTATTTCTTACATAAATAGAGGAACTAGAAACAAATATTATTTGTTCACAGTTATTTTTTTTTCTATTGAAGTCCCAAATTATCTATTTTTAATCAGCAAAATTACTATATAGATTAAAAGTATCTTATTAACATTTATAAAACTTACTCTAATGCTAGAGCAGCAAACTTTAACAAAGTCACATAATCATAGTGGATGCTGAAATTATAAGCATATAATTATTTTCATGCAAGCGATGTTAAGTTTTTGAAAGTTAAAATTCTTTCAATACAGCTATGAAAAATCCAAGACACTTATCTAATAAAGTATGAGGCACATAACCAGAGTGCAGAGTTGATCTCAGCTCAAGAAAATGCTCATAAGCTAACACAGGTAGGATCTCTTATCTTACATACTTAAAACCAGATATGTTCTAGAAATCAGAATTTGAGGGATTGTAGAGAGGTACACACACACACACACACACTTTGTATATGTATACTATATATGTATACATGTGTAATTATGGTTAAACACACACACATACATATACCTTGTATATTACCCACCTTACAAAAATGTTGAATATTTCCTCAACAAAAATTATGTTCATTTTCAATGGGTTAATGCATGACTATAAATACTTTTGTTTGAATTCAGATAAGGTTTTATCAACAAATGAGTTCAGATCATGTCAGATTTTGCTTGCAAATAAGCCACTTTTGCTTTTTTCAGATTATATATTTGTATCAATCAATAAATATTTATCAACTCCTGCCATAATCTGGGTATTATGCTAAATGCCATGCCCCAAATCAAAATAATAAGACAAGGGCACTTCTCTCAAGGAGCATACTGTCTAAGTGATGAAACTTAGCAAATCAGTATTTAAATTTGCTAAAGAAAAAAAATGGGGGGGGACATCTAGATGAGACTAGAGAATTATCAAAAGTTCCTAGATACATTGCCATCTTCAATCTTATAAAAATATTTTTCATGAATGAACATACCAAAATATAATCATTTCCAGAAGAATAGCATTTCAATGCTGACTTCAGGTACCAGGCCACAAATACATCCCCAAATCCCCTATGGGTGAAAATAAAAATTTAGCTTGGTTATGCCACATTAAGAAACAACTTTAAGCTGGCTCAGTGGTGCACACCTGTAATCCCAGCGACTTTAAAGGCTGAGGCAGGAGTATCAAAGCCAGTCTCAACAACTTAGTGAGGCCCTAAGCAACTTAGTAAGACCCTGTCTCTAAATAAAATATAGAAAGGGCTGGGGATGTGGCTCAGTGGTTAAGTGACCCTGGATTCAATTCCTGGGGAAGGAAGGAAGGAAGGAAGGAAGGAAGGAAGGAAGGAAGGAAGGACTGACTTCAAGATTTTAGTGGCTTACAAAAATTTTGCTTTCTAGTCATTGCATGTAGATAGTTCCATGTGTCTTCTTTTCTCTAAGATACAAGTTGAAGGATCAGCCCTTACCTGGTACTTTGCTACTCTCCTACAACAGGGAGAAAAAAATCACAGAAAAACCACGGAGTAGCTCTCAATGCTTCTGCATACAACTGGCCATATCATTGCTAGTCATTTTTCACTGGCCAAAGCAAGTCACAAAGTAAAATCTGGTTTTAGAGGAGCATAATCTTCCCACATGATGGCCTGTGGTAGTGTCCTAGGAAAACACAAAAAGTTATGATACTAACATGCTCTTCCACACCTTGTTTCTTATTCAATGGTCCATATCCTTTATTGTTGCATCTCCTATGAGTCAGTAATGTAGTGTCTCCATATTGAACCAGTGGTAAATCATCTCCATGAACTAGTGAAAAGGCTGTTGCAATCCAATGAAAGAAGTGTTTCATATAGAGAAAATGGATAGAAGTTGGAGAATACATTAAATAATATAAGAATTGGGAGCTTAAGAAGACACATTGGTAAACAAAAACAATCAGGCCCTATCACCATTAGAGAATGGACTAACAGAAACATCAAAAAGTGAATAAAAAGATCATTTAAAATTCTGGAATCATATTTTTAAAGTATTTCTGCAACTTTACTAAAAAAATAAAATACTTCTGCATAGCTATTTCAAAATATATTTATGAAATGAGATACATTGTTGCATTGGATAAGTACACTATGAGCATTTGGACAGATTAAAGCTGTGAAATTTATATGCTTATTTGATAACCCAGAAACCTTTGTTTCTCATCATGTGTCCATGGATAAGGAGCATAAAATGCAAGGATATGATTGAGGATTAAGTATCTGTTCACAAAATCAACATATGATAATTTATACTAATGGCATTCTGTCTGTGGAATATTCAGCAATCCTTGCAAGAAATAAGAACGGATATGAAAAAAAAAAACTCATAAATAGATTATGCTTTCTCCCTCTCTACCCACCCCCTCTTAAAATTATTTTGGTCTTCCTGTGATCAGAGAGTTATAAGAAATTGTACAGGTGCCAGAAAAGAGGCAGAAGAAAATCATTAATGGCTTAAGTAAATATGTGTTTATAATTTATAATATATAATGTATGCCTTTGTGTAATAAATTTAAGAGATAAGTCAGGTCATATAAAAGATTTTTTCACATATTTATAAAGATCAAATCTATCAGCTACAATTTTTTTTTTAAATTTTTTTCTTCAGAACATAATCAAAAGACATGGATTTTGGTTGAATCAAAATATTTAATATCCTCAAGAAACAAAAGTCATATCAATAGTATTCAGTAGTAGTAATTTCCTAAAACAATATTTAAATATTATCTGAAATTAAGCTGGGCACAGTACTGCATACCTGCAAATCCAGCTTTGTAAGAGGCTGAAGCAGGAAGGTATCAAGTTTAAGACCAGTCTCAGTAACTTTTCAACACCTTGTCTCAAAATAAAAAATATTTTTTAAGCTGAAATAATTTATTTTCTGATTTTAAGTATATTATTTTAATATAGAGTAACCCTGACTTCAATCCCCAGTATCAAAAAAATTACCTGAAATTAGACTTTTATAATTCAATTTATTTATGAATAAGTTACACACCTCTGCTTATTAAAACATGATGCATAACACCAATTCTGGTCCTTGTTTACAAACATTAAAATAGCTGATTATTTAAGGCAGAAAAGGAGATAAAGATATGGGTGCTTCTGGTTAGGATGTATTAATTCATGAGACCACTGCTCCCATTCTAACAAAGAGGAAAATGCCAGATAAATTATAAAACTGTGTTTTGGATTTCTTTTTTTCCATTATATTGTTGAGAACAAAAACAAAATCTAAATAAATTAAATCCCAGGAACAGAAAAGCCCTTCCCATGAGAGAAGAAATACAAACCTCTGGACATATGAGGAACAAAACCACAATAGGCAGAAGCAAGGAGAAGCTAGCCAAAATTTTAATTAACTTTTAATAGTCCTGGGTCACTGGCACAAGGAGGCCCCATGAGCACATGCTTCCATCCCACTCAGCAATCTCACCTTGTAGAACCTTCGCTGAACACACGCACCAGCTTGCTGAAGGATGCGCAGAGCAGGAGGGCAGAGGGTGATACCACACCTGTTGCACCACTGAGGGCACAACAGCGATGCCCTAAAGCCTGGGGGCAGGGAAAGAAGGGAGAGAGAGATTTAATCTGTTGGTGGATAGATTAGAGCAACTGAAAGCTGTAGGCACAGCAGTGAAGCTGAGAAACATCATCTTCAATTCATCCAGGTCTTTATCTGGGTTTAAGATAGTAGCATACTAAAAACTAAGGGCAGAGCAGTCTAGGAAAAAGTATGTTTTTTTGTTGTTGTTGTTGTTGTTGTTTTGTTTTGTTTTTGTTTTTTTGGATCTTTCAAGGCTTAGAGAGTCAGGATCCAGGCTGAAGAACCAGAAGACCACCACAGGAACCTGAACATTTGTGTGGCGTAGAAAGATTGTCACAGCAGTATAAAGCATATATACCTCCAGAATTATTCTGGTGCTAAGATGAACAAGTTCCAATCCCTCTTATATAACATTTGAACCTTCAGGTGAACTAAGATCAAGCAAAAACTACAGAAAACCCCAGACTTAACCCAATTTTAGATTAGACCAATCCATGCTGTGCAGCCTGTCACAGACATAGGCATTATTTTTTTCTTGAGCAAATAATACTTGGAAACCTTGCAGACACAATTTCTAGTATAAAATTTAAAAAATTATGGTGTGAAAAGAATCAGGATAATGTGATCCATAATCAATAAATAAACAATGGATAGAAGTAGACACAAAGTGACCAAAATACAAGAATTAGCTAATAGATAATGTAAGTATGTTGACTATGAATTTTTGGGAAATGTGGCCAACATGTGGGAACAGATGAGAAATTTCAATAATGTACTAGAAACAGAAACAAAGAAAATGAATCCAAAACAAAACAAAACAAAAATATAATGAACCTCAAGAAGGATTAATACAAAATCAAGGGTCTGAAAACCAAAGATGGAGAAAATCTTAAAAGCAGCTACACACACACACACACACACACACACACACACCCTAAAGTAATTTCAAGAGAAAAATAAAAACAATAAGAATTGAGACAAGCTTCTCACCAGAAACAATGGAAATCAACTGACAATTACATGACATCTTTAAAATGAGGAAGGGACAAAGAAAAATATCACTTTGGAAATCTGTAACTCAGGAAAATTTCCTCCCAAAACTAAGATGGAATAAAGGGTTTTAAGATAGATAAAACTTGAAAGAATTAGAATCTAGAACAAATGTATTTAAATAATATTGAAATAAATTATTTGGGTGAATCAATGAAATATCCAATGGAAAATATATTATGGAACTCAGGCTACATGGTTGATCATCATATGTTCCATGTTCAGATGCTAAGTTTCTGAAAGATACATGAAACAACCAAGAGCTATTTTTCAAAAGAATGGTATACTGATGAAGAGGTCATGAAAAATGTGTTGTCATTTTTCTACTAGACCTTGCCACAAGTTCCTTCTGTCATCCTGACCTGATCAAGTGTCATTGTCATTGATCAATCACAAGAGTTAAATGTTACATCTGCTTGTATTGCAATGTCAATTAGCTGAAGACCATCTTCTTGCAAATACATCTCAAAATATATTGGAAAATTATAGTTAAGGCAAATAATATATGTATGAGGAGTTATAGCACCCTCTGAAAATATTAATTCATTCAATAAACATCCTGTTCCAGCAATTCCATTGCTGAGTGCCAAACACCCAAAACCTAGTAGTTTTAAATGCAATAACCATGTATTTTACCAACAAATCTGCAACTTGGACATGATATAGGCAGTTTATCTTTGTTTTGCACAGTATAAGCGGGAGTAGTTTAACTAGAGCTAAATGATGCACTTCCAAGATGGTTCACTGGGCAAACTGGTGATGGGTATTAGATGAGGACCTAGCTGAGATAATTGGTCAGGGTCCTCAGTTTTCCTCATACTGGCCTCTTCACTGAGTTGCTTGGGCTTCCTCACACAATGATAGCCCAGTTGTAATGAAAAAAATTTCTATACTACAGAATAGGGAAGCTGTGAGCCTCTTAGAGTATGGTCCAAGAAACTATGACAGCATCACTTCCACTGTGTTCTATTATTCAAAATAGTTATCAAGGCTACCTAGGGTCAAAAGACAGGGTAAGGACTCTACCTTTAATGAAGAATGTCAAAGAAATCTATGTACATCTTTAATCCACTGCACATCTTAGATCCCTTTACACTTTCATAACATTTGATAGTTCACAAATTGCTTTTTATAAATTTTTATTTGATCTGCATAATCACCATTCCCATAGAAAAAGTAGACATATGTATCTCCAGTTTCTATAAAAAACAGAAGTTCAGAGAGATATTAAGTGACTATCCCAGTTTATCCTATGAAGACAGGCACAAGTCCTAAATTTCCCAATACCAAATCTACATTTTCTTCCTTATAATGTGCAAAAGAGTTGGGAGAGGTAACACACACCTATAATCCCAGTAACTCAGGAGGCTAAGGCACAAGGATTACAAGTTTGAGACCAGCCTTATGAATTTAGCAAGATTTTATCTCAAAATCAAAAATAGGAAGACCTGGGAATGTGGCCCAGTGGTAGAGTGTCCCTAGGTTCAGTCCCCAGTATCACATAAAAAATAAAAATGATGGGCAAAAGATTTTCATTGGCTCCATGTGTACTAGGAACCCCAACACTCTATTTATTATTTTATGGATAATGGATTTGTCATCTAATCTCAGAAATATGTCTTTCTTAAATTAAATAGGAAAGTCTCAGCCTCTGATGACATGCATTGTACAAATGACCTTGCCTTTTTTGAAGGGCTTGACTATTGGACCTTTTACAAACAGACGTAATATTCCAGTTTCAAAAGAGTCACATCTCAAATATTCCCTCTAACACTCAATCTCCCCTAATTATCCCAAAGGCCTGGGGGTGGGGTGGGGAGCAGAGGGTAGTATCCGTTCCCAGGATTAGTCCTTGTATCATTAATTGCTCTACCACACTTGGCATGTATCAGACACTATTTCTCATACTGTTTTTGAATACATCTTGTCTTCAAAATGGAAGATCCTAGAGGGCAGAGGCTGTGAGACTGTGATTTGTTTTTGTTTTCTTTGCCTATAGGACCCAGCATGGTAGTTTATACATGAAAATTGCTCAATAAACATCTCTTAGAAGAAATAGATGAAGCAATTTTGAGAGTGTAATGCAAATTACTTAGGTAAGTGTTGAAACCTCTGTATTCCATTAGCTCTAGAATAATCTTTTAAAAACTTCATTAAGAACCCTGTGTTTGGTTGCCTAGGATTCAGGAAACTATGAAACATTTGTAACAATAATAACTTTCCAATCGGTCAGACTACTCATATCTCATTTCAGTTTTTAAGACTGAGTTTAAGCAATTAAGTAGTAATCATTGAATAGAAACAAATCACCAAGATACCACTTAAATAAATAAAATGTGTCTTTATTTTGCTTTAATAGAAAATGAAATTAGAATTCCATTGCCTAAATATTCACATTGTCCAGACATTAACCAAAAAAGCTCTAAAACACAACATTTTGGATTAAAGGAAAAATGATTAGCATAGATCTGAATTGGTTTATTCTTTGCCCAAATAATTTGTTTCTGCATCTTTGCCTTGGCAAAAAAATCTTACAGTTCTACCAAGATTTATTTTTCTTTTCTTTTATTCATTTTCAAATGCTGAATTAATATTCCCTGTTGAAATAAGTTTTATATCATTTTCTATGAAAATAATTATTTTCTTGTTGAAATAAAGATTTGATTTATTTGAATAATTCTGTTTAAATCCTGTAACTTTCCAAATGTGATGCATCCCATAAGAAATGTGACTTTGATTTTGATTGGTCTCACAATGGTTCCAATATAGCCACTAGAATAATTTCATTTAGACTCAATGCTTATGATTTCAATGGCAAAGTAACTAGATATCATTATATCATTTAAACAAAAAATATATAATGGAAATTTTCAGTCAAGATAGTAACAAAAGTTCATGTTCTAATGTGCCTCTCTGTCCAAATGTGTAAACATTATGTTTAAGATTTAAAAAAAAACAACTCAAAAATAAAACTGTTTTAGTCAGCCTTTTATCATTGTGATCAAAATACCTGACAATAACAACTTAGAGGAAGGAAAGATTATTTTGGCTCAAGGTTTTAGAGGTTTAGTTCGTGGTTGACTGAGTCCATTGCTCTGGGCCCACAGTGAGGGAACATCATGGTGGAAAGGTATGGTAGAGAAGTGCTATTCACCTCATGGAAGGCAGGAAGCAGAGAGAGGGGAAGGGGCTGGCAGCAAAAATGAACCCTTCAGGGCACACCCTTAGTGACCCTTCTGCTCCAACCACACCCCACCTACCTATATAGTGACCACCCCGTTAGTCTGTTGAAACCAGAATGAACTGATTAAGTTACAGCTCTCATAATCTAATCACTTCACCTCTGAATAGTTCTGTATTAACACAGAAGCTTTGGGGGGTGGGGGAGTACTTCATATCCAAATAATAACGAAGACCCAGATTTAAAATATGATAAACATTTCCATGGTTCAGAAACAGCAGAACTACAAAAGATGAGCAGTAATATGCCATAGGCCTGGAGGGGCTCCTATTTTAAAAGCAGGCAAAATTGAGTAGACCCATACTCCTGAATGGTACCATGAATTTGAACTAAGAATCAATTGAATCTAGTGGCTATGATGGGTCTGCCCTCTTCTCTGATGATATGAGACTTGAAACAGACTCGTAATCACTACCAGTGACTAAGGGTTTCAGGATGCTGTCAGTCTAGAGAGGATAAAGGAGGAAAGAACCTTGGGTTTAGACACATTTCTTCTCTGCTTGATCTAACTAGATCCAGAAGAGTCCCAGGATCACCATGAAGGAAAGCCTCATCGACCTACAATGCCATTGTAAGACTGACTTCCATACTACAGTGCAGAAATCCAATGGTGGTGGCTACAACAGGCCAGATGGGAGGAAAGAAAGACACCAGGAGAGAGGAAAACAAGAATGTTTTACACACACACACACACAAAATACTTCTACTCAAAATTAGCCTGTAATCCAAAGTTTGATTTCTTGAGATCAAAATTTTGGAATGAAGGTCTATTATTTGTTTAAAGAAGGTCAACGAAAAAAAATTTTTTGTGAAGTGTCAAGTATTATCTCTTTATTGTTGTTGTTGTTGTTGTTTTACTAGCCCTACAATCTCATTTGTTCACTCAACCATACTGTAATGCCAAGAATCACATAGACAATATGTCATTGAATGGGCATGACTGTGTGCTACCAAAGCCTTGTTTATAAAAAGCATCAGTAAACCAGATGTGAATCATAGGCTATAGTTTGCAGACTCCTGGTATACAGAAACAAAATCAGACAGGAAATAACAAGAATAGAAAATATGAAAAAAATAACTAGATCTTGAAATAAATATATAGGCATTGATATAAAAACACAGTCTAAAAGGGAATTGACACACATAATTTTTACAAAGAGATAAAAATAGTTAAAGCCCATCAAGATTTTTGTTGAATTTGAGTATAAAATAAAAATATTACCTATATTAAAACTTCATTAGGAGAATAAGTATAGTTAATTAAATGTGTTTAAAATATTTAATAATAATCATTAAAATAATTAGAATACATTTTACAGGTTCCAATCCATCAGAGGGAGATAAAAGTATAGAATCAATAGAACCAAACACAAATACCCTTTTCTCTCTAGGCTCACAACAGCATTGCCTCCCCTGCCCATCTGAACTCTGATGTGACTTCTTTTTGGTCAATAGGGATGGAAGTAGCCTATGTCAGTTCTAGATAGAAACCTTAAGTGGGTCTTTGGCATATTCTCTTCTCTTTGCCTTTCCTATGGAAGTAAATATTGAGGTGAAGCCTTTATATTAGTTTGAATTTCTGAATCACTAAATAAATCAATTTGAAATGATCATGAAGAATTTTGACCTCAGTGAAAGTTTGGGCTTTGTTAGTCCTGTACCTAAAGCTTTTCCTGACATTAGGCTTTAGGCACGAAAAAGGAAAATTAAAGACAGAGAAAAAGGCATAGAGAAAATAATACAATGGTAAGACTAAACATATCACAAACATAATAATTAAACTCCTCCTTTACAAAAGGATTTGTCAAGGGCTGGGGTTGTAGCTCAGTGTTGAATATGCTTGCCTAGCATGTATGAGATACTGGGTTAAATACCTGGCACCACATAAAAATAAATAGATAAATGAAGGTATTATGTCCATCTACAATTTTTTTTAATTTTTTATTGTTGGTTGTTCAAAACATTACATAGTTCTTGACATATCATATTTCACACTTTGATTCAAGTGGGTTATGAACTCCCATCCATCTACAATTTAAAAAATACTTTAAAAAAGGATTTATCAGAGTGGATTTTAAATTAAACATTCTTCTTAATCACACTTTAAAATGACACATATACAGTTTATTAGTTCAGCTTCTCCAAGATGCAGACACTAAGACAGGATTAGACATATGAAATTTACCCAAGGAAATGCTTGTGAAGTAAAAAGGGGAAGATGAAGAAAAGGGAAGGTGAAGGAAGGGGAAGGTGGAGGAAGGGGAAGGAGCCTTCAGACTGCCTGAAGTTCTGACCTCTGAGAAGGCTACAGAGAAGAAAAGAGTCCTGGACTGCAGAGCAGTTCCAAAACAGTTTTTGCTACTCTAATCAGAAGTTCTCAAAGTAAAGTTACCTGGCGGGAATTCACATGTCACAAAAGTGGCCTTGCATTAGTTCTCCCAATGTGCTCAGTCACTGAATAGTAGTAGAAAGTGTGACCTCCATGTGAGAGCACAGAGAGGGATCCTGAGGACAGTAACAAGGGCCTCTGGTTAATGATGCAGCCTGAGAAGCAGATCTGAGTCTTGCATTTCTACAGCTACTACAAATAAAAGTTACAAAGGGATGGGAAATGTCTATCAAGCAAAACCTAAACGAAAGAAAGCAATGTAAGTATGTTTATACCAAACGAAGTAGTTAAAGGCTAAAAGTCTTGGAAGGAATAAAGTAAGTGACTAAATAATATAGGAAACTGTATTGGCTCTGAGCTGTCTCAATTTTTCTAAGCTGGAACCAAGCTTTCCAGAATTCCTTTCCCTGTAAGTTTCCACATTAATGTTGGCCTCAATAAGAATTTGCATGAAATTTGGAAGGCAGAAGTTAAGTAATAGCCACTTTTGTGTTCTGCAGCTCAGCTGTTGCAGCACCTGGGGCAGCAGCTGGGCCCAGAGCTCCTCTGACTCTTGCTGGATCTCCT
Organism: Marmota monax; assembly: GCF_021218885.2. Taxonomy (NCBI): domain Eukaryota; kingdom Metazoa; phylum Chordata; class Mammalia; order Rodentia; family Sciuridae; genus Marmota; species Marmota monax. The sequence continues at coordinate 4,555,973 of NW_026692434.1, read as the reverse complement.
CCCGCAGCTTCTCTGACTTCTGCGCCAGCCTGTGCACCAGCCTGTGCAGCACTGTGGCACAGGACACAAGCTTCTCTTGCAGGTAGCCTACATCATCAAAGGTGTAGCTGAAGGCAGGGAGACAGACATGCGTTTCAGCGTGTCCTCTGAGTTTCCAAATTGTCCTTTTGGATTCTGGTTTATCCTTGCTTTCCCATTCCCTACCCACTTTCCTTATGACTGTTGTTCCTGCTGTTTTTAGGAGCATCACCACAAAAGAAGCAGCAGAGATAGTTTAACCAGTTGCTTATGGTCCAACCCTTGTGGTAAATCCTTTCTTTAACATTACTCACAGTGGTTCTGATTCTCTGATCATGCTCTAAGTGATGAAAAAGAATTATCAAAGACAATGGGATTATTATAAAGAATAATCAGGAGAAACTCAACAAATCACAACAGGAATTACAAAATGTTTTAAATGAATTTTCAATATACTATAGTTGTTCCTCAGTCTGTGAGGGGCATTGGTTCTAGGACCCATGTAGATATCAAAATCCACAGACACTCAAGTCTCTTACATAAACTGGCATAGTATTTGCATATAATCTGCATGCATGATCCCATATCTTTGTGTGTGGTGCTGGGAATAAAACCCAGGCTTTCCTACATACTAGACAAATTCTCTCTCTACCCTGAGCTGAACCACCAAGTCCCTCCCATATACTTAAATCACCTCTATGTTACTTACACTGCATAATAAAATGTAAATTGGTGTAAACAGTTACTATACTTCACTGTTGTAGATGTTCAACACAGATGCAGTGGTTTTTGGAATATTTTTGATGCATGTTGATTGAATTTTCAGATCTGGAACATGCAGACAGAGGGCCAATTTATACATAAAAATATACATGATAAAGCTAAGGTGAATTTATAGAAAAGTTGTAGATTTAAGTGCATGTACTGAAACAAAACAATGCAAAAAAAACTTAAACAATCAATGTATTCAACTCAAAATAACTAAATAAGAACAGTAATTTAAACCTAGAGAAAGTAGAAGAGAGGAAGTAATAAAAATAAGAGAAAAAAATAAAAAGGTCAGAAACCTTAGAATGAAGCAAGAAAACCAATTAGAACCTCCAGGAATACTTCTCAAGAAACAGGGAGAGGTGATATGATGCATGATATTAGAGATTAGAAGATAATTAGCTATAGATATTAGAAGGATTCCAGAAAGCCATGTGATACACGACTAACAATTTTTGGCAAAGAAATTTTACAACTTTGATGAAATGGATAATATTTCAAAAAATATAAGTCACTATAGAAAACTCAAGGTGAAATAGAGGACCAAAATAAGGCAGTGAAACTTAAAGGAATCAACATTATCAACAATGCTATCTATTAAAAATAAATATATCATGAACATGAAAGATTTACCCCAGATGCCAAGATGGCCCAACATCATGAAATCTATTAGTCATACACATAACAACTAGTAAAGTAGATAAATAATATAACCATTGAGGTAGATGGTGAAAAGATATACAAATTTTTCAACTGCACTCACAATAGAAATTTTTAGTGCACAGGGAAGAGAAGGATATTTCCTTTGCCTAATAATGAATATCTATTAAAGACCTAAAGCAAGTATTGTCCTTAATTGTGAAATTTTAGAGGCATTATTTAAATCAGAAACAAGAAAAAGGTGACTATTATCACCATTTTAGTCAATCATTTACTGGAAGTCCTAAGTGTTGCAATAAGATGAGTAAAGTAAATTAGTAAGTAAGTATTAGAAGGATGTGCCTATCTTTATTTGTAGATGAGATGATTATCCAGAACATCCATATCAATATATAGATTATTTTAAATATTAAGAAGTGAAGAAAATTTCCTCATTATGAAATCAGCATACAAAATAAATATCAATTCAATGTACCTACAATAACCACAAAGAAAACAAGATCTTACTCAAATTAGCATCAAGATACTGGGTGTCCAACAGAATATGAATAGAAAGGTTCGAGTATATGAAGTAACAATTTCCCAAAATTCACCTATAAATTCAATGTGATTGTAGTCAAACTCTAATATATTTTTTTTAAGAATTCAATGCATTTATCACAAAATACATTTGGAAAATTAAAGGGCCAAGAATGCCAGAAACAATCCTGAAGATAAGCATTAAATGGATGTTTTTCTAGCAGGTGCACTTCCTATGTTTATAGTGATGAAAACAGTATTTTATTATAAGCCCAAAGACAAATTGACAAAGGGTACAGAAAACACACAGGAGTGTTCAGCTTTTCATCAATATGCCCAAAATACCTGACAAGAACAACTTAAAAGAAGAAAAGTTTATTTGAGGTTTATAGTTTCAGAGGTCTCTGTCCACAGTTGGTGGACTCCAATGCTCTGAACCAGAGGTGAGCAGAACATCATGGCAGCCTGGGTGGCTAGGAAATTTGCTCAGCCCATGGCAGCCACGAAGAGAGAAGGAAAGTATGGCAATGGACAGATAAAGTCTGAGCCATGGCCCCTGCAACCTACTTCCTCCAGTCACACCCCATCTGCCCACAGATACTACCCAGTAGCCTATTCAAATCGTTAATCCATCAAATGTACCAATTCACTGATGAGGTTGCAACTCCTACAATCTAATATAAACATTCCTGCATTGGCTGACACATGAGCTTGTCAAGGGACATTAAAGATGCAAAATAATATGACAGGAATGAGAAACACACTCACATGTATTTTAAAAAATATTGTTTCATTATGAAATAGTTAGAAGAAATTTTCGAATAAATTGTATAGAATGACTAGTTTGGTTCATCTGGGGTTTTTTGTTTGTTTGTTTGTTTCTTGTGGGGAAAAAGTTAGGTATCTACTTCTCTGCTTATAACACACAAAAATAAATTTCAGGATTATTAAATACCTAAATTATAAACTAAAAATTTTAAAATAAAAAACTGTAAAAAATAAAATAAACATTTTGTGAGTTAAAGATAGGGAAGAATTTCATAAATGAATCTCAATGTGGAGTCAAACCCCTAAACAATTGATAAACAAGACAATTAAAGTAAAAAATGAAAATCCTATTCACGTCTACCAGCACCATGAAAGAAAAAAAACATACACTTGAATATGAAATTTGCAAAGATTCTGAATTGTGCTTTTTAGTTCACACAAAATCAATTACATCATAATTTACACAAAAGCAATTACATTATATTTGATCTTTTTATTATTTAAATGACAGCTATACTTAATAGTAGAACACTGGATCTCCACATGACAAATTTCTCAATTTTTGCTAGTTTCTAAGTCTAAAAATTCTTACTTTATAGATATTTTTAAAAAATCCTTTTGAAGATAGTCAAAGATAGGTTGTAGTTCTATTAGTCTAATAATGGACTATAGTGTTTTATAGTGTTACCTTGAATAACTCCTGTTGCTTTTGAAACATTAAGTAAATGTACATAAAATGAAATTTAATGTCCCAGACTTAGCCTTTACGTTAACAAGGAGTGACAGCCTGTAAGTCCTGTTCCCAGACAGGGAGCTCTTACAGAAGGCCATCCCTGTTCTCTGTCTCTGATCTTCTGTGACCACTTGTGAGGAATGCACCCTTTAGTTTCACTTTATCCCCTAAACTTACTCCTTAACTATTTGGCAGACAGTTTTCCCAGGCCAATAGGAAAGATTTCTTTAAATTAACTGGAGAAAGTTAGTATTGGGGACACAGGGAGTCTAAATTAATAGCACTGTTATGTTCCCATTTCTAGTACCATATGGTTAAAATAAGCTGAAGGGAAAAGCAGCATATGGTTTATTTCTTTCCCTAGAAATTTCCATTTAGTAGTGACATACTTGGAAGCAGTTTGAAATGGAGAGTTAGTGTTTAAAGAAGCCCGAGAGAAGTTGTTCTATTAAATTCCATTCACAATAAAAGTGCAAAGGGATCTCATCAAGTGCCCCCCACTGTTATCATAGGAATAACACAGTGCTGGGGGAACTGGGGCATACAGACAAGGAAATCCTTCAGAGTGGAGTGATTCCTAGCAACCAGTGACATTTACAAAGGAAGAGGTGAGTGAAATGAACCACCAAAAACAATTCTAGACTTCTACTGTGCTTCAATTAGAATCTGAGTCACAATGGAGCAACTAGTTAAGTGACTGAGAAAAAAATATATTCTATACAGTTCGAAAAATGTTTTCTCTGGCCTTTTGGGGATTTATTTGTTTTTGTTTTTTGCTTGCCTCCATAATTAAAGGACCTGTGTGCTTTTGATGCCAGTAAAAAATTTTTTGATTGACATAGAAGTAGATACATTTGCTATTCATATAAGTGCATGTGTGTGTTGCTTTTTTTTTTTATCAGATTGAGTCTACAGATAATGTTGTACAGTAGAAAGTAAGCAAACGTTGGAAATGGATGGATCTAAGTTAAAACTTACTTTTGTCCTATGTATTATGCCCTGAACAAGTTACTTGGTGAATCTTAATTTTCTCATCTGTGAAATATAAATTATAATACCTACCAGAGAGTACACATAGAAGTAAGGATTACTTAAATATGTAAAACATGTATCACAAAATAAATAATCATGTTCTCTACTTGGTAGGGTAGATTAATAAGGGGTTGTCATTTCTTCAATATTTAAGTGTTTTTAGAAATTCTGGCATCTATAAGAACTGAAACATATAGTAAGTTATTTAACCTCTTAAATGAAAACTTCTTAAAATATGTTATTTTGTTCACATTATATTTAAAGTTTACACTCATTGTAGCTAAAATTTACTGAAGCTATAAACTTGTTTAAGTGCTATATATAATAATATTTACCTAGACATATCCATATCTATTAACAAATTATTAACACATAATTATACCTCACAAAAATCTTCTGAGTATTATAAAATATTGAGTATATTACTGACTGAAAATCTAGAGAATAAGGGGTTCTTAACTTTCTGAAGATCTGATCTAAGTTCTACACAAAATAGTTTAGAATATAAAATCTTCATCAACACATTCAAAGTCTCTTTTTGAGAAACCTACTTATTTTATTCATTCAATTATTTATTTACTCATTGATTCAATCAAGAAAAAGCTATCAAGAGCTCAGATTTTAATTGTTCCTGTATTTGGTGACTAGATAAGTATCTCACAATACCAGGGATCTTCCATCTCCATATTCTTCCATTACCTGACAGTCATCTTCCATACAAGCCTCTTCTAAATTATCAATTTCTCCATGAAGCTGAAAAAACCTAGTCACCTGTAGCATGCATGAGGCCCAGAATGGTCAAAACAATAACAAAAAAACAAAACAAAACAAACAAACAAACAAAAAACTAGTAAACTGTGGCCACTTTTCTATACAATCACACCATACTTAGGAATACTTTGGAAATCACACCTTCATAGACACAAACTTCTTGAACATACTAATAAGTTGTGTAATTATAAAAATAGCTCACCAACCTATTCAATATTTCCCAAGCATCTGTGTTATTTGTTTTGATAGCAATGATATTTTGAAAAATAAAGAAAATATTAATTTGTCCATTATAAGATAAACAATGCTGCCTTGTGAAACCTATTAGTTGCTTTAGTGATAATCAATAAAAAATTCTTGACTATATTTATTTATCTGTGAAAGATAATAGTAAGTGTGAAGGATTCAATGGACAATGAGTGGGCATAGGATAGGAAGTACTGTGCTAAAAAAGGGAAACAGGTGTGAAGGTTCAGACTGGGAAAAATGGAATGCAGTATAAAGAATTTGTGAGGTTAAAATACCTTCAGTGTCATTAAGCTCCATGAACTTAAGTAGCATTAAAATATTCAAAGGCAGTAAAAAGTGGTATGAATTTAGATGGCCACAACGAAGTGTAAGAAAACTCACCCATAGGTTTTGGTGTAATTCAGCAGGCAAAGCCTTGCTTTTGTCAATTTCCTTGTAAGCAGTGGTTGCCACCAAACATTCAAAGTTGAGAGACTGACATTTTAATTGGATAGGCTTTTTTTAAACCACGTTAATTCCTTTTATTCTTTAAAAATCATAAAGATTAGAAGAGTGAAGCTAAAATTATCAATTTGCTACTTTGGAATAATAACAGTAAAAACATGATACCAACTTTTAAAATGACTATTACCTTGACTAGGTCATCCTTGGAAGTAAAGGCATTTCTAAAGTGTCTGCTGGAATTTGATCATTTAGAACTTAGAACTCTTAGTGTCTCAGTTCCAATGATATGATGGTGGAGAATAATGGATTCATCTTCTCAATTCAATAAGTGTTTATGTGTTGACTATGGGGATGACATGGAAAAAGTTTAGGCTTCCATCTCAGTGCATTCATTTTTGTTAACCTAGCATGGTCCTGAATATAGTACAGAACTACACTGATGCAGCTTAGTGGTGGAGAAGCTCTAAAATCCCTCTCTGGAAGAATGCCCTTTTGCTAAGCTTTTCAGTGTGAATCCTTCTTTGATTGATTCTGACAGATCTCCATCCATGCACTCCAAAGATTTATTGGTTCTCTTTCTAATGGTCTTTCTCCTTGTTGTATTAATCAATGATCATTTACTGACTCACACTTACAATAGGTTTTCATTTCACTATTACATCACTTTTTAAAAACTGTTTATTGACATGTAACATTTGTACCAAAAGTACAAAAAGGATGTCATAAATATATACCCTAATGACGAATTTTCACAAAATGAGCATCCCTGTGCAACTAACACCCATTGTATCATCAGGGTAGCAATTATCTGATTGCAAATAGCACAGATTAGCTTTGCCTATTTTTTTGTACTTTATATGAATGGAATTATATTATTTTGTGTATCTGGCTTTATTCACTCAACTTGTTTATGAAGTCCATTCCTATTGTTACAAGTAGTGGTAGGTCTTTCATTGTCATTGCTGTCTCACACTTCATTATGTTTTCACACACATGCGCGCACAAAGCTTTTATTACCATCCCTTTTAAAACTGATGTAAAATTGCAATAAAGTATACAAAACAACCACATCAAAAGGTTTCCTGGGGGAAAATGTGCTCACATTTTCAATTAAATACATGTTCATATGTTATTTGTTATGTACTAGCCTGTACTCTCAGTACTTTATTTCATAAAGCACTTGATTACCCTATGAACTCAATAGTGTAGATAGTGGTAGAAACAGAATTTGAATCCAAGCACCCTGGCATTCAAGTCTAATATTGACTTTTAAAAATCTTTTTTTTTAGACACTAGCAAATACTCAGTGGATACATCAGTTGCCTTCATGTATCAACACTTAGGTACACATGGGTGTTACCATCATGGAGTTTATCACAATGGATGTTCTTGAGTATGAAACTCCTGGATATTTCTCAGTCTTGGGACCCCATAATTTTTCTGTGTTTGGAGTCTATATACTGGCCTAACTTTTTCCACAGTAATCTATCTGAGATTGTAAGGTGGTTCTCTCTTCTCCCTGACCACTAAGAAACATAATCATGAGTGCTAGGGATTCCGGCACTGGAGGGACTGGGTGACAAACACCTGCTGCCTTCTCAACATGACACTCCCCTCTTGTCCTTCCCTGAGGCCTACCACAGTTGTTTTTCCTTCTCAGGAAATGATAAGAAGCAGACAAATACATCCTCCCAGTACTGATGATTCTTCAATTTATTTAGTGCTTACTTTGGCCCAGGAAGTGCCAGGCATTATGGTAAATATAAAATGGAAGAAGAAACAGCCAACAGTCTTAAAAAGCATAAAAAGTACAGTATAAGGTGCATATATGTAAAGAAGGAGTGAGATTAAAAAGATTCCACACTTATCAAAGCATAAGCACTGACCAGTCATAGTGCATGTGCAGACCAATGGCAAGGCAGTAGCCATGTGTGGCCTCTGAATGTCACTACAGCATGTCCAGGGCATGAAGCAAGATAGAAGGTAGGAGTCAGGCCATGGAACTCTTCACATGCCAAGTGATGTGCATTGGCTTTATTCTCTAGGCTTTACAGAGCTGCAGGACTGTTCTAACCATGGTTATGATACAATAGAGCTGTGTTTGGGACATGTTTCCCAACCTTTAGCCTACTGGCAGTCCAAAGCCACAGGAAAAAAAGATTGTTCTTTCTTATTCTTGTAATTTTATTTCTCAACAGCCTATGACCCAAACACTGTCTTATAATTTCTTTCACTTACTACAGCTTGTTCAAAATCTGCAAAGACTAGTTCTCGTTGGCTGCATTTGGACATTTGAAATATTGCAGAATTCTATTGCAAGAAACAGATAGCCAGCTGAGCTTTTGACTTGTGTGTGCCAAAGAACAACTGAAATAAAAAGCTCACAAGGGGATGCACAATATGACTGGAATTTCCCTCTGCCAGCTGGCCACTCTGACACTTGTGCTTTTCATAATGTTTCCCACTTTTGAGGCTGCTAAGTAAGCCAAAGAAGCAAAGGTTAAGCGGGGGGCTGGGCAAATCCCAGTGGAATGAAACAAATGGAAGAATGTGGAAAGATGTCTCAAAGAGACACATCTTTTGAATTAATCTCCACCAACACTATTATTTTTTCTTATTTTTGTCCTTTTGGGAAAGAGCTGTTAATTTCTCCCATATGAACCAAGCACTGTTTCGTCCACCAAGGATTAGTTGTCTAAATTTAACAGTTAGTTTATAAAACAGGGGGGAAATCTCTTGTCTCACTGTTTGCAAGCAGTGTAGCATGGTGGGATCCTGTGGGCACGGTTAAAAATCACAGTCTGCATGTGATTTCTGGCCATGCCAGACACATTGTGATGTCTTGGGAAGGTTTCGTATCATCATGTAAAATGAAAATACTGCTACTGGGCATAATAGCACACACCTGTAATCCCAGCTACTTGAGAGGTTGAGGCAGGAGGATCATGAGTTCAAGGCCAGCCTCAGCAACGTAGCAAGATGTTGTTTCAAAACAATAATAATAAATAATTATCTATTTCACTTGGGGCACTAAGAATTAAATGAGTTACAACACATGTGTAAAGAAGCTTGACCTGGTGACCACACACACACACACACAAATAGTGAGTTGTTTCCATTATTATTATTGCTTATATTACTCTCTATTTTTAGTTGTCTTTCGAATTACTAATAGGAAGGAAAAGATGTTGTTTTATAAATGAAACCTAATTATCAATGAAGCATGAACTACCAAAGATATGTATATCTCTCTCAAGTATAATTTACACACAGAAACAAAATTACTAAAACTTTTAGAAATGTGGGAGATAAAAAGTGTAACTCTTGGGCTGGGGATGTGGCTCAAGTGGTAGCGTGCTCGCCTGGCATGCGTGCGGCCCAGGTTCAATCCTCAGCACCACATACAAACAGAGATGTTGTGTCTGCCGAAAACTAAAAAAATAAATATTAAAAAATTCTCTCTCTCTCTCTCTCTCTTTCTCTCTCTCTCTTAAAAAAAAAGTGTAACTCTTTGGATAAGCTATGCTGCTCTGAAAACAGTTAATGAAACAAATAATACTTCTCCATGATTAACAGCTATTTTAAGGTAATTGAAAAATATTCTAGTTTACTGAATGAAAATATCAAATCAATAACATTGATTATTCATGGAGTAATAAATATGATGTTGTCATACTTGGCTGAACAAGTAACTCATTACCCTAACTACTATTCAAGGTACCTGCAAAGGTGTGCTACACAAGGAAAAGATACCCATATGCTAAGAAGTGGAAAATTCATCTACCTAAAAATCATGTGACTTGGATTACACTATTAATTTTTGGAGTAACTTTCTGTTTAATTACAAAACGATGTTTTTGCTTTTGCCTCCTCTGGGTTATCTGTAATATAGGAATGATTCAAAATTTTCTTACAGTGACCCTAAGGTAATGAAAAACATTAAGTGAAATAAAATTGTGAAATGCTTTGCATTTCACAAAGCAATCTAAAATTGATACTGGAGAAGATGCCATGCACAACACCAGGTGGCACTCTTAGTTTCCATACAATCTTCTGATCAACTAATTGTTGTGTTATTTTATAAGGAAGTAGGTCAGCAGGAATCACCAAGCTGGAAAAAAAAAAAATTCCCACTAGCTTGTGTGTGACGATCAGTTCGTTGAATTATTCATTCTTATCATTGATTGCTTAATTGAGTAATATGGATACGAATTCCAAAGTGCCCTCTAGAATTCAAGATAATAGGACAACAGTAAATCTGTCTGGCTTGGAAAGATCCATTTGAGACATATAAAGGGTTCTATTCTAAAGGGGGATCTGGTTAGCATCCCCTATGAAGCTTTTTTCAACTTCTTACCCAAAAGTGCTTAATATTAAAAAAAAAAAAAGTTAAGTACGATAAAAGGAAAGCAAGATCCCTTAGAATGTCAAACAAGTGGGCAGAGAGCATTCTGGGAATTTCAGTTTTTCATGTACTTTCTGGTTGGACATAAATTCAGAGGTTCAGGGAAAAGATTCCTTCATAAGCAATAGAATTGTCATTTAGAACATCTGGCACTGGGGCTAAGAGCTGGCATATTAACCTTATAGTAACTCCAGTGGAAACATAGTAGAGCTGAGAAGTACTGAAACACAACATTGATATAGAAAATATGGTTATTTATTTAAGGGTAAAAAAATAAAAACCCACAATAAACTGAAAATGGTGCAATTGAAGGAAAAGAGAAAAAAACACATAGTTTTCAATTCCTATATTAAAAACTTCACTTAAAATTGTTTTAACTACTTTGGAATGATGTTTCTCATCTTTCATAGGATACAAGAAAATATTTTCTCTATGAAACATGAGCAGAAATTCGTAAGGGGCATAAAAGAAATGAATATGAGATGGAATTAAGAGACCTAGATGATAAAAGAGAGAGAGAAGACAGAAGGAAAAGAACCTAAAAATGTGATTGTAACTCAGAAATTCCACTTGTAGAATTTGTACCCGTAGATCTGTCTTGCATAGGTGTACCCCGAGCTATAATTATGAATCTTTATGGTATGAAGATTTGTTCTAGCAAAAGTCTAATAAAAATCCTAACAAACGATCATAAAATAATAAACACAATTTAATGCCTAAAATGTTTAAGAGATGAATTAAATTCACAACAAAACAATAATTCCCAGAATTTTCACCATGAAAAATGAAATCAAGAAGTTTAAGGACACATCTGAGTAGTTTTCACAAAAAGCAGAGGAAAAAGATGAAATTCCTAAAAAAAGAAAACAGTGATCATAGAAGCTAGAGAACCAAAACTCAGTGGTTATAGGTAATCTCAACAAAAAGAAACATAAAAACTAGAGTCGATGTGATAATGAAAAATGCCCCAGACAAAAACAAAAAACAAAACAAAACAAAAACAAAAAACAGAAGTTTACATGAATAACACCATTAAAAGAATGGAGTATTAGTATTAGTATTAGTGCTTACCACATTCAAGACAAAAATCCATGGGCAAAAAATAATGAGCAAAAAAAATAATGAGCAAACCGCTTACAGTAGCCAGGTTATGTAATCAGCCTAGATGCTCACCAGTAGAAGAAGGGATCAAGCAAATGTGGTATATAATATAAACACTGGAATATTATTCAGACCCTGAAAAGAACAAAATTCTGACATCTTCTGTAAAATGAAGAGAACTGGAGACCATTATGTTAAGTGAAATAAGGTAGACCCAGAAAGTCACACATTTTCTCTCATACGTGGAATCCAGGGGATGAAAATAGAAAGAAAAATATTAGAAAAAGGGAAGGAAATCAGGAGAAGGGGTAGAGGAAAACAGGGACAGTGGATATGATTAAAGTACATTATGTGCATGTATGACATTGCCACAATGAGTCAGATTATTTTGTATAGTTAATATGCACTAATAATTACAATTAAAATTTTTTTCTTATAAAGTTGGATAAGTCATGATCCTATTTTCATTATATAAAAACAAGTTTATAATTTTAACTTTGCTTTTTCTTATCTAAATAGCTATTTTAGAAAGTCATTTGCAATTTGTAACTTGCAAAGTGTTTCAGTTTTGATTGTTTACACTTAAAAAAATATGTATAATATGACTGTGTTGCAGATACCTCTTACAGATAAAATCATGAGGGTAAAAGTTTCAAGAATTGTGTTCCCAGAGAATTTGACCTTTGGATATGAAAGAAACGGAAAAAAGAAATACATTCTCAGGTTTGCTTTCAAAAAGGTTAAAGGTGTACTTCTATTGACCAAAAGATGAATCATAGTAAAGATCTCAAGCAGAGGAAACCATCAAAGCCAGTTAAATAAGAGGGAAAATATCAGGAAATCTTGCTAATAGGGTTATAAAATACAGCACAAATATATAAGTGAAATGTTAATGATAACTATCTTGGTTTGAAATTATAGATAATATTAAAGGAAACATAGAAGTGAGAGAAAGAGCAGAGAAGCAAACTGAGAAAACTTCTTCACTTTGTATGAAGAGAGCCAAAAATCAGTATTTTCTTTTATAATGTTGGATTAAAAAATATGAATTAAAGCACAATTTTGGAAAATCCAAAAGTAATCTTTAAAATGATTAAAATCCAAATCATTATTTTCTAAAATACTAGAGAGTGTAAAATATAAACCAGACATATAAATAAAATATAAACCCATACTAGGAAAACATGAGAATAATCACAAACCAAGTCAAACAAAATATGAATGGATATAATGACTTATAATAACTATTTTGACTACTTGAAAACTTTCTAACAGAAAACAAAAATAATTCAGATCTAGTTTTAAAATGTTGAACTACTTGATAAGTATCATGTAGTAATAAATAATAATATAAGTATTATTATTTAGAATAAAAGATTCTAAAATAAAATGAGGGAGACAACTAACAATAAAAGAATGGGCAAATATACATGAGATTTCCATGAAAGAAAACAGTAAATACATAATTTCAGAAGAGGGGAAAAGATATTAAATTAAATTATGAAATTAATAGTGACCAAGAGATTAATTACATTATGTTAAATATGCATTACATGAGTAAAACATAATATCCACTCACTTTTATAAGCCAATAACATATATAAAACAAGGATGTTAGAAATACTAGAAATGTGAAATAAAAAGCATATTGTTAAGGCAACCTTCAATACTCTTAGTTTCTGATAAATGTTTGATTATTATGTATCATCAGTAAATTTAAATCTGTAGATATATTGATTTGTATACTCAAAAAAAGTACATACATGTATTTTATTATCAATATTATTGTAACAATGCTTTATAAAAATTCAGTGAATACTGTCACAAAGAAAACGTTCAAAAGTTTTCAAATCATGTATTAAAGAGGCTGCATTCTCCAACCTCAGTATGAACATTATATATATATATATATATATATATATATATATATATATATATATAAAAGTTTAAACAATCAAAAACCAAATACTTTACAAATCACAGAGGCCTTTCTCATTAGCTATTTAGGAGAGAAAAATCAAAAGTAAAATTACAAACTTGTTTTTAATATCATGAAAATAGGACCATGCCTTCTCAAACTCTGTGGAATGTGGCAAAGGCAAATATATAGTGTGAAATATTCTTTGTTCTAACTAAAAACAAAAACAAAAACCTTTTTAATTAAATTTGGTTTTAATTCAAGAAGTTAAAACAATTTAAGAATCTAAACAAAACAAGAGGAGAAATATAAATATACAAGTTAATGTAGGAGAAAACAGAAAACCAATAAAATTGACAAATAATTGGATTGAATTCCTGAAAAACATGTACAAATAGCAATACAAAACAGCTCACCAATGTATTCAAGAAAAAATAATAACCAAAATTCAAAATAAGAAGGGGCATATAATTTTTAAAGGATTTGCTAATGGGTTTTAAAATTATTTTAAAGTATTAACATAAATTAATCAGCTCAATAAATTTGAAAACCTTCATAATGAAGATTCAAAAATAATGAAGGAAAAAGTTATCACACAAAAAAGAAATATAATATCTGAAGAACTGAAATTGAAAATATTTTTATTTTTATTAAGTACCTTCAAGACAGATATAGGGAAGTTTTATCAATGAGTATTTCAACTTTCAAGAAATGATTCCTGCAAGGTATAATCTTTTCCTCTTGTGCAAAGAAAAACAAAAAAGAAAATGTTCAAACTCACTTCACAAAGCTATGATGACCCTTAGAGCAAAACTTAAAAATGCTTCGTATAGATGCATAAGTCTGAATAAAAAGATAGCATGTATAATTCAAGTGTGTTAAATAATAATTTACATTGAATACTTAAGGGTTACCCTGAGAATTTGTATATATAGATCCCAATGAATATCACACCAATAGGTTGCAAAGGAAACACAGAAACATCTCAATCTGGAAAATAATTTGATATAATTCAATAAACTTTCATTGATTTCAAAACTTGCTTAATAAGCTCAGAATAAAATGATACATCGTTGACATAATAAAGTATTTATTTATAGTTTAAAATACAGACAAAATCAAGTTTTATAACAAAACACTAGAGGGATTATAAACAATTCAAGATGTTCACTGTTATCACTGTCATTTGTAATTATTTTAGAAATGGTAGCCAAAACAAATAAGTAACAACAAAACAAACAAACAAAAAAACAGAAACATAAGGTATAATTGTTAAATTTAAAAATCATGAGAATAGATAAATTATTTTCATATATTTTGTTTGTCTATCAAGCAGTCAAAGGGAATGAACTGAAGAAATATTTAAACTAATAGCATGGTTCAGTGTAGATCAAATGCCTAATAATACAAAAATCCATCCTATTGTTAGTAATGAATGAATGAATGATATCTGATCAAAAGTAATGACAAACATTCTATCCATAATAATAACCAAAATATCAGAATGTATAAGCTTAATCCTTATAAGAATTGTGTGGGACTGATACAATTAAAATAATAAAAAGCTGTGAAAGGAATAAAAAGACTTTCATTTAAAAAAATAGATTGAAAATAATCCATTAAAACTCCCAAATAAATTATTTGATGATGGGTCTGATAAAAAAAGTATTTTTCAAAACAACTGTAAGTTTATCAGAGGATTAAATGGGAGAAACTAAAACAGATCGAAAGCTTTATAAACAAAATTTGCCTCAGTGGAATGCGGAAATAGATAAAACAATGAGGATAGGGTTTGGACATACAATGGTATAGAATGTATAGACCACAAGCCAGCTCTGGTAGATTAAAAAACAAAATGATGACAAGAATTAAAAAAAAAACTCTATGTAATATAAAAATAACACCAGAAATGGATAAAGACATAATTATCAGTGATATGAGATAATTATTTAACAAGTTTAAATAAAATATATCTCATTTTATACTAGAAAACAAACTGTAGAATGATTAAATATTATAAATGAAAATTACAAATGAAAAACACATAAATAAACCTAGAAAAAAAAATCTCAAGATGGGAAAATGTTAACTATAAAAGTATTAACAGAAATTTCACAACAACAACAACAAAATAGTATAAATCTGACTATGGAGAAATTATATTGAAACTAACAACAAGAAAAAGCATCAAGAACTAAAGTAAAATTTCTATCTTCATGAAAAAAATAAGTATAATTTCTAAAGTACTCAGTTGGGGAATATATATGACACAGATTTATGACCAAAATATGGTATAATTAGTACATAAAGAACTCATGTTAATTTTAAAATATGAATAGGAAAATTGATAAAGGATATGAACAAATATTTCACAGAAGAATAAAAGAAGGAAAGAAGGGAGGGAAGGAAACACAAGGAAACAAATAAAAACTAAACATGTGTGTTTAAATACTTCATTTAAGATTAAATCTTTCAGTATTGTTGAATGTGAGACTATTATAATAGGAACAACTTTTCTGGAAAGCAAGTTAACAGACGATATAAAGAATTAATGTCCTTCAATTCAATAACTCTACTTTCAGCCAGTTCTCTTAAGAAAATGATTAGAGAACATTTGAGGGCAGGGCCATTCATTGTTGCCTGACATCTTCATTTAGTTGAATTTAGTGTTAATCACCTGAGATCCACAAAATACTTATATTAGTTTTGAGGCATATTACAAGTAATTTGTCATGACCAGTAGGAAAAGTACCAAACTCTGAACATTATTTAAAAAATTAGGGTAGAATCCAGATTATCCCTTTAATGTTATTCCCATACTTCAGTGTACTTTATGAGTGGGAAAGAAAGGAACAGAGAAATGGCAAACATCCAAGAAGGAAATTTGCATAT
The DNA here is from genome assembly GCF_021218885.2 of Marmota monax. NCBI lineage: Eukaryota > Metazoa > Chordata > Mammalia > Rodentia > Sciuridae > Marmota > Marmota monax. The sequence continues at coordinate 4,539,695 of NW_026692434.1, read as the reverse complement.
GCCAGAAATTTCCTTATGTACATGTGCCTTAGCATTTACTGACTTGTGAACATTAGATATCTATATGTGTTATCCAGGAAAAAAAAAAACAAGAAGTGCTTGCAGAACTGAGTTTGGTACAGCCACTTAAAATACATGCAACCATGTTAAAATTTGGTTTGGAAGAATGTTGATGGGATGGATAAATGTGATGGAGCTGAGGGTAGGGTTTGGATATACAGTGACCCATTTTAAGGAGGAAGTGGAGGGAAGTTGACATACATTGAAAGTGAAGGTCTCTGCAGATATTTTTTCTTTGTATCCTTTCCAGAATTCTTCAAATTTTAAGTGGCAAGTGAATATTACTTGTATACTAGAAAGAAATTATTATTAATGAAAAATATATTTATTATATTTTTAAAATTATAAAGAAAACACGGAATGTTTACAAAGAGTTCATCCTGCAATCCTTTTGGTTTCTTGATCCCTATACCAATTAAAATATAAAATAAATATTTAAAGAATGAGATTTATACCTTTCTGATTAACCTGGTAGAATCAATTCTATCACCCATTAAAAGGAAAACCTTTGACAACATAGAGTAACGTGGTCCTCAGCACATCTTCATCTAACATTCCCAGAATGATTTTGTTGTTTTGTGCAGCATAACACATTTAATTAAAAACTAAACCAAAAATAATATCCTGAAATATCATTTCATCCTTCACAAAACTTACCTTGTTCCTTGAAGAAAATAATAATAAAGAATAAGAGATTATGCTTGAGTCAATCGCGTTCATTCGTATTTATAGGCAACTTTGTTAGTGCCCTCATTGGGGTGGGGTATGCAATGACCTTCATTGAAATTCCTGCACTAACTAACAGAAATTACATTTTAAAATAATGCTACAGAGTTTGGGGGTTAACACAATACAAAATACTGCCCACCTTTGTGTTGTCAGGAACTTTGCCAAGATATCACAGGCTGCATGTTGGCAGGGTGGGGGAAAAGATTCCTGTCCTGTGTACCTGCACCTCGACCCACACTGCCTCTCTAATAACTCAAGATTCTGAGCAGCACATAAAACATTGTAATAAGTGCATTTTGTGTTTTCATTTGTTTCTTGGGAGAAAAGCAGTCATTATTAATATATGATCCTGACAGATCACTGGATTCACGTTCTCAATAGTTTCAAGTTGCTAGCTAAAATATTCTCTTGAGGCATTTTTTAAAGGCATTCCCAACTAACCTGCTGAAGCATATTTATTTTCTCAGAGACTTACCATTTCAGTTCTATTTCTTCAAAGACTGTGATTAGCTACCTTAGGTTTCTTAATTTCTACATATTACTTTATATCACAACAAATGTATGATAAATATTCAACTTTGGGGGGAAGGAAATGGAATTTTTGTTTTCCATTGCTTGTAAGAAAACATGAATGAAGATTTCTTTCTTTTCTTTTTTTTTAATTTTTTTTTTTTAAGTTTGAGGTTGATGTTGCTATTTAGTTTCTCAGTAAACAGGTACCTGAAGTAGGATTTCTCAACCTGTATTCTGTTGACATTTTGGGCTGAATAATTCTTAGCAGTCGAGGGCTCTCCTGTGCATTGTGGGATACACAGCAGTAACCCTGGTGCCTACCCACTAGATGCCAGTAGCACACACCTTTCCCCAGGTGTGATAAGTATATATGTCTCCAGACACTGCCAACATCCCCAGGAAGTTGAGTGATGGAGGGTGGCAAAATCTCCCTGGTTGAGAACTCTGTTCTAAATTATATCAGAGTGTTACGTACACATTACCTATCTTCTTTAATGACTACAAAGTCCCCCAAAAGTGAAAAGTCATGCCTTTCTTTCTAGGAATTCTTGCTATTAAATCATTTTGCTAGTCCTTAAATATTCTGCTTAATGTGAGCTAATAAGCAACAAAGATTTTTCATATCCTGCAGAAAAAAATAAACAGCTGACAAAAAATGCTGGAATTTAGATTTTTAGAGGTAACCATCACACTAAATTTTGTTTCATTACTCTCTATATTATTTTTTGTTTTAATTTGATCATGAAAATCATCCAAATTATTTTATTGCAATGGATATTTAAACTTTTCTTTCAAAAGCCCAAGTAAAGAGATTTTCAATATGAAGTTGATAATTTCATACAATTCATATCCTTCTTTTTAATTATAAACTTAATAATAACTAATGTAACAATGGAGGAGTGGCAGATTCCCTATCTATCTATCTATCCATCCATCTATCTATATACACATATACATATATAGTTTGTTTGGCAGTGTCAGGGTTTGAACCCAGAAAGCCTCATATATGCTAAAGAAGAACTCTATCACTGACCTATACCTCCTGCCCAGTTATATATCTTTTATAGAGCATCTTTTCATCATTTTAATAGTAATGAATTTATGTAAAACATTACAGAGAATACAGAAAAGTATGTAGACTACCCTGATCTTACTAAATTCTACTACACAAATAATCACAGTTAGCAACATTCAGTTGTTGATTTGTCTAGATTTTATTATATTTACATAAACATGACCCTATAGTACATCCTTGACAGGGCACAATTTTTACCCTATCCTATATGAATTAAACATATTGTTTGCTAGATGATATATTAAAAACAAAATATGCAATGATAAACATACTTAATTTTCTCAGACAACTATTTTTAGAGCAATAAAGCACATGGTGTTGGATTAGCTATAAATCATTCTACTTTTTCTATTTTTCATCAATAATCTCCATATACTGAAATTTTCCTTTCTGTTTCTGTACCAATAGGCTTTACCATTATTAAGATAAGGGAAACTCAAACACAATTAGGCCTCCGTTTTTACTTATTTACTTTTTCATTCTATTCTAAGTGTCGTCTAGAAATTAATTCTCAGAGGCCTGACAATTTTTCAAGAATTTTAGGGAAAAGAAGAAGGGGACTTATATTTTCATAGTCTTCTCTTATTTTCCTATGTTCCACAGGAATCCATTGAAACAAAACAAAACTACAAATAACAACAACAAAACTACAATTAACACATAATAGCTTATTAGCTCACATTATGTGTTAAGAAGATTTCACTGAAACTGATACTTGAATCTTAGAAGTCCTCTACACATCACTTCTGTCCCCACATTCAGAAAATCTTCATAAACTGTTTCATGGTTTGTACTTTCTAACCTCAAATCATCTTCTTGTTTCTCTGTCCCTTCTTTTCTCTGAGGAACAAGAGAAATTCATCTGTGTTCTATACAGAGCACTTTAACTCTCTTTTGGTTGCCACCCCTTCTAGACCAGTGGAGACCCCCAAGGGAGCTGGAGAATCAAGTACTTGACTAGTAGGATTTATAATCAGAAGACCTTGGTAATCAATTTGTCTAACTCTTCAATCCAAAAAAGAAACTGAGGAAACCAACAGACTATTCTAATTCTATATTCATTGATCATCATCCAAAGCAAGGATCAAAGTAGTGGAATGGAACACTTGGTAGTAATTAAAAGACCTAGGGATCTAAGACCATGGACCCAACCTTATTTAATTGGATTATCTCTTGATCACTGCATCTCCTTTCCATTATTAATAAAATAGAAATAGAACAGGGATTCAGTGATGCATACTTGTTATCCCAGCAACTCAGGAAAATCACAAGTTCAAGGCCAGCCTGAGCAATTTAGTGAGAGTCAATCTAAAATTAATTTTTTTAAAAAAGGCTGGCAATGTAGCTTGGTGGTAAAATATCCCTCAGTTCAATCCCCAGTATCTCAAACATAATAAAATAAAATAGCAATAGAAGCTATGCTAATAAGAAAATGGGCCACCTACAGAAAGGTCTGCAAAGGTGCTCACACAAATCAGCCACTAGTATCCTTCTAACAATACAGCGAGAGAGATAGATACAGCATCCATAATTATTACATCCTCATTTAAAGGCTCAGAGGAATTGGTGACCTGGTTGAGTTTTGTTGGGTAGTGGAGTTCAAACATGTCTTTTAATCTAAATACTATACCAAGCTAACTTCCTCTTCAACTCAAGGAAAAGATATTAGGCTCTAATGGCATTATACATGTAAAGGTGGTTTCCATTTTTTTTAAAGGTATGTAAAACAAATTCTTATCATTACTATAAGTTTCTTCAGAAAAATTCAGAAAAATGTCATGTATATGAGAATGCTTTGGTAAAAGTTCAGGCACTTCCCACAAATATTATCTCCAAATGACACTATACATTATAAAATAAAACTACGTATTAGGATTAAATATTGTATCCTGACAGTAGTTTTACAGCTCTGTCTTGCTGCTTTAATTATTACAGATAGTTTTTCATATCCATCTTGCTTATTATCAACTGGCAGTGATCCAAATGGTTGTTTGAGTTGGTTCCTTACCCACTTAGATATGCATACCCTTTTTCTTACATTATTTCTGGTAATGATATTTTTCCTTGCTTATGAGTACTCTCCACACAACCTGCAAGCCCAACAGATTGATTTCCCTATTATTCAAGATGAACTGATTCTAATACACCTCCTAGGGCATCTCACATTGGGCCCTATAGTCTCCTTCATTTGCACAGAAAATGAACAATGAATTATATCTGAAAATCTGGAGTTTCAAAGGCTTGAAATGATAATTTCTCAAATCATCTATGTTCCAGACTTTTAATTCCTTTTGTAACTTTCCACAGAATCGTCTCCATAATTTTCACTCATTTTTCAAGCTATGAAACTCACAATGAACACATTTTCCTGTGTGCTGAGTCAGTTTTAAATGATACAATTACTTCATCAAAAAACAAACAGGCACTTAGCAAGCAGTCTCTCCCAGACTGAATCTGCCCTAGAATCTTTGGGACCCAAAGGCACATTTGTTCTCAAACACACACCAAAAGATAACCACCTAAACTGTGAAGAGCTTATAAAATACATAAGATAATTTTCCTGTATATTCATTATATTTGTTTTCTTAAAACCACCATCCATATTCCTGACCAATGTTCATATTTTAGCATACTGAGGTCCTAACCCATTTTATCATACTCTAACTACTTTACAATTAGGGCTTCCCAAGATATATTGTACCCTAATTTATATTTAATAATTCACACTAAGGCTTTTTCCTATAATATTGACAATTTTCATCAAAACAATATTCAAAAATATGAAACAACCACAACCCTCCTCATACTCAATTGCAACATCATCACCAGAAGGAAAAGTCTTTCAACCATTTCTGCTTTTAGTTTCTGCTTGTGGATAGCCAAACAAGACTCTTTGCTTTAAAAAAAAAAAAAAAGTGAAATTACTAATTATTTCTGTATTTTTATTTCTATGTGATTTACTATCTGCCGCCAATGTAAAAAGAGGTTTTACTGTATTGCTTCTCTCCACAACTCCATAATTTTGATATTATTTTTAGTTTTGTTGTTTGTAATTTAGAAATAATCAATATATATTTATGCCTTTTAAAAAATTTGTTGTTGTTTTGTTTGTGTCCTGGGGATTGAACCCAGCTGCACTTTACTACTAAGCTACATCCCCAGCCCTTTTTTATTTTTATTTTGAGAAAGGGTCTCTATAAATCCTCCAAACTGGCCTTGAACTTGTGATCCTCCTGCTTCAGCCTCCTGAGTAGCTGGGATTACAGGCATGCACCACTTGGTCCAACTACATTTCTGTTTTTTTGTCTGATAAATTCTAGTCAGTTTCTTGACACCTCTATTAGTGCATAAGGCTGTTCTGGCCTCTATCTGCCTCTTTACTTTTGCTCTCTGCTTTAATCTACCACTTTCCATGAACTAACTACCTTGATTTTGCCTCACTGTGGTTGCAAAGTTTTAGTCACATGAGAAAATATTTTTTAAAAATATTTAAATCATGTTGGGTTAAATTTTCTATAACTACCCCTGAAACCTACTGATTCTACTGAAAGCCTCTTGCATGCTGTCCTGCTGGCCTGGAGAGGAAATCTATTGATTGTAGATTTTTATCTATACATTGTTTATCTATATAGAATACTCTCTTTTAAAAGGATGTTTGATATTTTTAACCTGTAATTTCTAGTTATTTAAAATGTATCTCATAAAGCAAAACAAAAAAAATGCTAAGATGTCATTCTGTACTCTTTATAAGCCAATATCTTACACAAGAGAAGCTATTATTTCAGTACTAGGGATTGGTGCTGTGGATGGAACCCATAACCTTTCATGTACAAGGCAAACACTCTATCACTAAGCCACATCCCCAGCCCAAGGGTATGACTTTTAAACAAAACTTCAACTTTAAAGAAATAAGTGTAATAAATTTCATCCCTCTGGTACATTTATTTATTTATTTATTTATTTTTTATTTATTTATTTTTCTGTCTCTCTGAGAAAGGTTTTGAGATGTTAAACCTGGTGAATCAGATTTCTATTCCTTGTTGAAGGAGAAAGACAGTGATATCCTTCATATTGTCTCACTATATGTAAGTTTTGTTCAGTCCATCTTTCCCAGGGTTTATATATGACTCAAAATATGTTATTCATTCATTTATATTTAATCTCATATAATAAAATATTTTGAATAAATGCATACATGCAAATAGTAAAAAAGTTCATAAAATATTTTAAATAAATGTATATATGCAAATAGTAAAAAAATTACATAAACATAATGGAAAGTAATAAGCCAAGACAAATTAAATATTATGTTTATTAGAGGCATTGGCATGTTTCTGTAGTCCCATCTAATTGGGAGGCTGAGTCAGGAGAGCTGCTTAAGTCTAGAAGTTGGAGACAAGCCTGGGTGACATTGGGAGACCCTATCACTAAAATACATTTATATCTATATCTATATCACAGTGAATATGTGAATATCTTGCTAAATTGAACTGTAAATTTAGTTTTGCATTTTCTAATAGTTGAAGTTAAGAAAAAAGTTATAAAAAATTCATTTTAGTGAAAATAAAATTTTGTAACTCTAAGAGCAATTTTTCTGAGGGGTTGGAACCCAAAATAAAATGGAGAAGGGAGTCAAGTGTGCCCATCACCAGTGTTTTTTGTAATTTTTTATGTTCCTTCTTATGCATATAAAATATTTTTGCCAGGAATTATATCACACAATGAGGAAACTGTATGGTCAGATTCAAGAAATCAGAAAAATATAAGATTCATAAAAGAGTTAAAAGGATCTGATGTTGTGGTTCACTAAAGCAATTTTCCTTCATCCATGTCAAAAATAGAAAGAAAAATAGAGCTAATTATTTTTCTATTCTCTATGTAGATATTATTTCATTTTTCCTAATAACACCATTTTCAGATGAATGGATTAGATGCAGTGAATTGGAAAGAAATCACATGGAAGTCTGATTTGCCTAAAACATAGAAATTCAGAAGCATTTCAACTATCAGAATCCAGAAACCACAAATCCAGTTGTTTGTTATACTCATTGATGAAGCAATCTTAAGATGATAGTATCTTAAATACAAAAATACAGAGAAAATAATATTGTGATTAGTCAAATTACCACAGATCACGTGAAGCAACTTAGACTGTATGTTTATATATCAAAAATATCAACAAATGCTAAGACTAACTCCAAAGTAAAAAATGTTCTTCAGTAAACCTTTAAATATGTGCCAAACCCAACAGCTCTCTTCTGGAGCTACAACTCTAGTGTTCCATACTGGACAACTGATAAGGAAGTCACAGATAAAAAAAAAAAAATTGAAAATATCAGTAAATAAAACATCACTACAGTGGAGTCATGAGCATAACTCAGACAACTGAGAAAATATTTATCCCCTGCAATAAAAGGGTGTGGACTTGTCAATATCAGGAAATCATCAAATACTCTGATTTAAATCTACTTAATAAAAGATGAATAGTAGATTTCTATTGATCAATCTTCCTACAGTTTTCACTCATAAAATGAAATGTACAAATGACAAGTACTGGTTCAATGAAATTCAGTAAATTTCATGTTATTGTTACCATATTTACATTTATTTGAAGCAGTAATTAAATTTCTGTGCTAGCTGGCAAGTTTGGGAATAAAGTAAACAAATTATACTTTAATACATGGAAATATATCTAAAAATACTTTTCTCTTTGAAAGTTAATCACAAAACCCATAGTGAATCCCTAACAAGTGCTGTGAAATATTAAATTCAATACTTGATTATATGAGTATCAATTTGACCTAGCCATTAATAACTGCCATGTATAACTATGGAAATTTAGCAGAAATAGGATACATTAATTTATTTATATGTATACATTGAAGTTTTCATATATTTTAAACAGTATATGTAGAAGAGTATTAAGTTGAACATTAATACATCTTGTTTTTCAGAAATATGTCAATGGTAACAATAGTAAACAAAATTTCTCATATTTTCCCATCCAGAATTCTTTCCTAAGTACTTTTGTTTTCTAACCTAATACCCTCTCTATTAAAAAAGATAGAAAAAATATTGTAAATGCTGCATTTTTTGTTGTTGTTGTTTGTTTTGTTGTTTTAGTAATGGCTCTCACTAGGTTGCCCAGGCTGGCCTCCTGGGCTCAAGGAATCTTCCTGCCTTAGCCTTCCTAGTAGGTGGGACTATAGGAATGCACCATAGGACCCAGCTGAAATACTGCTTTGCTCTAGAATATTAAGACAGAGGTTTTGTTTACATCTATTTTGAGAGAAAAACTGATGGGCTCAAAAATTTTCAGATTGAAAAACTGTACCAAGCAAATATTATTAGGCTGCTAGTGGGTGCGTATCTTTATAGAAAATTAGAGAATAGTAACATATTTAATATTGCTTTTCACTTGGCACAATATTTTACAGGAAACATAGAACTTAACAAAAGCTATCTTGTTTGGCTCTCACTTGCCCAATGAAGCAGGCAAAGCCCAGTATACTAGCTTCTTATTAGGAAATTAGTCATTAAAAGATCTGCTCAAAGTCAATCCAGGACTTATGCATCTTTTGACAAAACTCAGTCTTGGGCTTCATGCTATTCCCTGAAACAAATGTGGTAAGGCACAGTGGGTTTCAACCATGAAAGCAATATGTTATATAGTAATTTCCTCTTTGAAAATGGTAAGATAGTAATTTTTCTTTTATATCTTTTTCTCTTTGGTTCACTGTACAGAGGATCTTTTAAAAAATGAGATTGGTCATCAAAGAAATTTATGCAGGAGGAACGTGTCACATGTGTACAAAAAAATTTTATGTGAAGTTCATTGCCAGAAGAAATAAACTGATCATGACAATTTGAAGCATACAAATAAGTGTAATTTTATTTTTAAAATATGTAAATATTTGTTACCAAAACTGTTGTCATCATGGTGTAGTCTTTCAATAAAGAACTTAATAAAGTTTATTAACTTCACATAAACAACTGAGTAATACTATTCAAGTCAAATTAGAAAATACTACGGAGTGCTGATTAAGGACAAGGTCCTGTGATCAAGAGCTGCAGTCACTTATAGCCAGCACTTTACTCAAGTCTTGGTAGATAAATAGATAATCATAAATATATATATCATCTATATCTATATTCTTTTATCTCCACTAAAGATAGTTCCTGTGACTTTATTATAGAAATAAAGTCCACGATAAAAATAATTCAGATACAGAACTCATGAACTCATATTTTCATTCTTGAATGCAATTTTCTTTCAGGTTAAAAACAAAAAGAAAAGAAAAAAAAAAAAAAACATTGCAGTGGCAACAGTGACAGTCTGCGTTTTGGAGCAGGACAGAAACTAACCTTTTTCAGATATCGGGTGTTCTGTCCGATGTATTAAGAACACAAATGCTTGGGATTGGCCTGCACCTGGTTTAAAGTAGTGTTCTAAAAGGAAAAGCCTTAACTTGAATATTTAATAGTGCTAGGACGCATTGTGCAGCTTTCTTTTATGCACTCTCCCCAGAAAAGTGTGGGTGTGGATTTTGATGACCTACAAAAGTAGTGTGTTGCGGATTTCCATTTACATCAACTCCTTATAATAATCGCAATTTAGACATCAGACCTCTCTCCCACAGACTGTGTCTCCACTTTGCGACCCAGCTGCAGCTCGACTTGACTTGCTCTGGGCTCCAGGATCGAGTCCCACCTCTGGGCTCTGAGCGGTTTGTTCCTAGTGGATCAGGGCGGGTGTGTTGCCGGAGTCGCGTTCTATTGGCTGCACTCTCGGGGACTGGCCGGGCTTCCCAACACTTGATTGGACAGAACTGCCCCCTGTAGGCCGAGATCATTGGAGGGCGCTAGAGCCAAGGGGCGGAGCAGGTTCCCCAGGATTCTTGACCGAGCGCGCCCGTCCGCGGAGCCGGGCACTGGGTGCCGGACCAGGCTGCGAGGGCGGCCGCGAAGGGAGGGTCTCCGCGCCGACCGGGTCTTGGAGAGGGAGTGCGGAGCTAGACTGGTCGCAGGCCAGTCTTCGTTTTCCCTCTGCGGCGACCGCTCCGAGACAGCATCTGTCAACACTCCTCCCTGCTCCACCGCCAGCTGGGCCATGCTTCGCCGGTGGCCGCCGAGGGGACGCGGGACCCGGCGTGGTGAGCCCATCAGCTGTCAGGCAAGCGGCGGAGCTGCCCAAGGACGGCTGGAGACACACAAAGAACGCAGTGGGTGGCGACGACGAAAAGGGGCGGCAAATTTGGGACCGCAACTCCTCACTGCTCTTGCTCCTGCCACTGCCGCTGGGTCTTGGTCCGAAGCTGCGGAGACAATGCGCTGGGCTTGGCCCGGCGCGCCTCAGAGTACCGGGCGCCCGCGTTCCCTCGGCCCCGAACTGACGGTCTCTCGGCTCGCCCAGCCCCCTCCCGGGGAAGGGGCGCCCCCTCGCTCCGGCGGCGGGCGAAGGAAGTCGGTCCGCGGCCGCCGAGCTCGGCAACTTGCGAGCCGGGAAAAGTTTGCGGCGCCTCCGCGGGGCGGCGCGGCGCGGCCCGCCCCTCGCGTCCGCGGTCACCGCCGGTGACTTTTCTAGACTCGTCGTCAGCCAGGGCCGCGGCGCGGTCGGCGGGGACTGCGGGGAGGGCCGGAGTTCGTCCGAGGGCTCCCCAGACCCGGCTGAGGGTGAGTCGGTTTTGAAGAGCGATGGGCTCAAGTAGTTGGGGCGCCTGGCTAGGGAGAAGGCGTGGAGGGAGCCTTTAATACTTTTTGGAGCAGGCTGGGAGAACAAATAAAAGTGCCGTCGCTGGAGAGGCACTGACATGCCACTGACTTGCGAACCGTATCCGTGGGAACCTTTCAGGGGCGGGGGCTGCCAAGAGCCTGTGCAAGGAGGGGGGCAGGCGGAAAGGTTAGAAGGTCGCGGAGCAACCCTGCCTGTAACTGGCTCTGCTTGACCTTGGACAAACGATTGAACCACTTAGATCTCCCTGTATATGATATATGGGGCCACAGCTACGTGATCTGTGGTGCCCGTTTTTTTAAAATTAATCTCCATTTGAGATTTTTCTGTGCTTCAACGAGGTTCAGGAGCGGTAGGCCAGGATATATTTACATGCGCCTGGATTCACCTTTCAGCCTACTAAGAAGCAACTTTTAAGTTTGATATTTAAAAACACCAATACTTATAGGTCATCTTCCGGGAAAATAAATTACCCGGAATTGCTTGTTTTATGATTTGTAAGACTGATCTACTTTGCTGTGCCATTTGGAATCCTGGGGACCAGGATGGACACAGAGAGTCAAGAGTTAGGTGAAGTGGCAGGTGCCCCCAGCAAGTCCTTCTGGACTCAGTTTAGAGGGAGAACAAGTCATTTTTTTATGCAAGGGAGAGAGTAAACAGGGCAGGTGCTTGTGTTTGTTGTTTTAGTTTCTGTATTGCTTATTTTTACTGAAAACTTTTGTTGGGAGATGGGGGCTCTTCTGACAAAGAAGAAAAAGAAAATGTTACTTGTAACCAAAGTATATGGTAGAGTAATTTAAATCTTCCTTACAGGAACTGTAACACAAAATACAAGTACATCTTGATCTAATTTTAATGAAGGATTGAAAATAGCTACTGTGTTCAGTATCACTGACGCCTAGACAGCGCACTTACATAATCTTTGTTGAGATGTGTTAGTGGCATGTATAATTTTGATAAATAATTAATGTTAAAGGTTTGGTCTGGCATTAGTTATTGAAATATTGTCAATGCAGATTGATTTGAAAAACAATGAAGTGTTAATTTTTGGTTATCATGATAACCTACATTTATTTTTCATAAGAAAGTCAAGTCAAACATTTTCCATGAACAAAATTCTAACAAATATTGCACATACACTTTGCTAGGAGTTTATACAAAAGAAGTTATTTTGTTCACTATAAGACCAAGTCCCCTAGTTTTCTCACCATTCATGAAAGTGCCTTTTACATGTCCAGTGCTCTACTGGATGGTTTCTCCCTTGGTGGAGCTTATAGTAACAGTAGTTGATTTTTTTAAATATAGAAGTGCATTAAGGTATTCAAAAACTATTTGCTGAGTAAAATACCTAGTGCTCAGATAAAAATAATCAGAAATCTATCTTACCTGTCCTTAAAGTGAATTATCATCATGCTTTACTGGAGAGAAAGAAGTTATCAAAGGAAGAATTTACAGAAAAATTGAGCTTAATTCTAGAATGCATCCCCAAAATTTACAGCTTAAAATAGGGGTTTGCATTTTGAAAGAAAGAAATTGGTAGGGTTTCTATGAGAAAGATTAGCAATATTGATTTAAGATACTATATTTCATGACATAATTTTGTTTGAAGAACATGAGTCTTTGAAAGATTTGTTTCTTAAATAATGAGTGGCTGTTTGCATTATGGTTGAATGTCTAATTAAATGTCCTGATCATAACCATAATACTTTGCTGGAGTACTGTTCAATTTTTAAACTTGTTTTAAAAATAGCATGAATGAAATCTTTTGATTCATTTGTCTGAAGGGAAGTGCTTCTTTTGAAATCAAATAAATCTGCACTAAGAACTATCTCCAACCATACACCAAATGTAAATTAAGCACTGGAAGTAGCATTTAGTCAGGGTCTTCACTCTAGACAAGTACTGTGTGTAGGAGAGATACAAGATGTACCATAGTGAGATATGCTGTTATTTTTGAAGGGCTTGTATAAAAGTCCATTTGGTGACATCAGGGGAAAGGTCTTAACATTTATAGACCCTGAAACTTCTCAAAAGCGGCGTAGCTTTATTTAAAAGTGATCTCTCAACCTAGAAATTAGCATTGATATTTGTACAAGTTTTCTTTATAGAGTTTGTGTTCTCCACTCATATTTGCTAATTGGTCAGCCTTGTAAATGGTTGGAGCAATGTATTTCAGGGCCTGGTCCTTAGAACTTTATCAAAATCACCTGTAGTACTAGCAAAACATCAGATTCTTGGGTACCTCCCACACTTACAGAATCAGAATGTCTGTGAGGAGAATAACTGTCTTCCTAAGCTCCTTCCAAAGTAAGAGTTAATCACTAAATTTTAAGAATGAGCATTACAATTTTCTTGCCAGTGTTGTAATGGCAAGTGTTGCTTTCTCCTAGGAACATTTAAAAAGCTCCCCAGATGCTCACTGCTCTGATCACTTCCTTATGGTACCAGACCTGTTGGTTCATCTTTTATTTGAGCCCTGTGGCCAGAAAGCCCCCCCCCCCCCCCATGAACCACCTCTGCAGGTAAAGGAAAATAAAAGCTACAAACACAGTTAAGACTGGTATTGCACAAGGCTGAAGACTAGAGTTCACAGACACCTCCTACTAGTACATTATTTGCTCTATTCTCCCCAGCCTGTGGGTGATTTGTGGGAGGGGCAATCCCAGGCTCTTTCCCCTTTTCAACTGGGTAGATAAGGTTTCAAGCAAATGATTGAGAATGGGTCCTAAGGTACAGAAGGTCTGAGAGGGAACAGAAAAGAATACTGGATGGATAGCTGTCTCTTCAATGCTAATTTGAAGATTTTGTTCCTGAAGCTGATAATTTGGCAGTCAAGTGTTTGTCACCCAACCTCTCTGCCTTCTATTGTCAAATCTTGTATCTGCAACCTCATATAAGCACTCCTGTAAGCTCTGTATCCATAAAATCCCCAACACATATGACAGAATTTGTTTATTGGGAAAAAATGGAAAGAGTGTAGGAGAGATGTTCAAAGAATAGGGTGAGGAATCTGCCAGACTTACTTCCAAACCTAGCTTTGACATTATTACCTCAGTGGCCTTGAGCTGCATCCTTGACCCCCTAAGCTTCAGTGTCCTTACTTTGGAAAAGAGGATAATAGTACCAGCCTCAAAGGAGTGGAAATTATAAGATTTTTAAAGTATCATCAGCTAATAATTGCCATGCAGTAATACTTGATATATGTAGCATTTAACTTATTATGGTAACTTTTAAAATTTTCTTTTTTAGCTCGGGAGTGTTGATGTAGAAGACAGAAAAGAAGGCAACACTGGAGGAGATAAGTAGCTCTGGACACAATGGAAAAGCACATTACTAAATAGTAATTGTTGAGCAGAGGGAAAAGGGATAGGAGAAAGATGTGGACTGTATGTGGTGCCAGCTAATAATTCGGTTTCATCATGTCACTTCCTGGCTCAGGTGCAGTCTCCTCTATCCTCTTCCCTTTTTGTACCACCTTACTTAACATTTAATTATATTCTTTCCTTACTCAATTTGTCTGATTATGTGATCTGTCTTAAAGTTTTAATCCTGGTTTTGCATTTAATTATCAGTGGTCCTTTACTTTTTAGAGGCTTAAGAATGGCAGCTATCCCCTTGTGATCTAGCTTTTGGAATCATTGAGGTTAAGAGATTTCTATCTGTAATTCTGTAGGAATGGTTCCAGAATTTAATCCTAGATTTGCTTTTTTTGAGAATTTGCCACCAAAACATAGGAACATGGTTAGAGAGGCCCCTGTCCCCTGGTAGTTCTAACTTAAATTTCTTGAGCAATTCATATTTGTTAGTGTACTTTCTTTCCCATCAACTTATTTGTTTCTTACAGCACCCCAGTACTTCCTAGGAGGGACCCCAATCTTTTTCTTTACCTCTTTTCTCTCTCGCACATGTATTCCTAGGCCAGTCTTTGCTTTTATTATTTTAGGTTTTCTAAATTTAAAATCCTCTAATGAAATTGAATCTCTCCTGCCTTGTTTATAGGGTGACATTAAAAAAAAACAACAGAGTCCCATTCTAATCTAACATTATCTTTCCATAATTTTAGGAACAACCATGATAGCTTAGTTCATTAGTGATGTTTCCTTTTGAACTATGGGTTTCTACTTTTATTCTTGCATTTCTGATACCTTCTTGGAAAATCATTAACATCTTGAGGATGTGCGCTTCCTCTGAATTCTTACAGTAGTCACAACTGTTGGGTCAGTTATAACCTAGTCATAAAGTCCTAATGGAAGTGTGTGTGTGTGTGTGTGTGTGTGTGTGTGTGTGTGTGTGTTTATGTGTTTATATTTACTGGAAGAAAAGTTTCTGCCAAGGAGCTGTAAGAGTCAAGTCAAGTTGTTCTACATTTCCCTATCTTGTTAATGGAGTGGATTGGGCCAAATGACATTGATATGCCTTTCTCATTCTGAGGATCTATGATAATTTGACCTTCTTTAGGGTAGATGAAATTGGAGATCTTACTGTGTTCTTGGATGAAAATATCAATACAAGCATTTAGTACCTTCAGGACCTGTTCAGTCCCACAGATTTCTATTTTCAATTGGCATATACCTTTTCTGAGAAGCTTTTCAATCACAAGAATTCAGAAAAGATTACTGGGGGATAGATTATATACCAGATGATAGTTATTGGGGACAAAAATGCATTATCCTTAGGATTGACTTCCTATGATAGAAAAAATAGATTCATCTACTGTATAAACTTAGTCTTGAGAATTTATAATTTGCACTTATTTCTTAGTATTCATGGTGGATAGGTTCCAGGATCCACTTTCCTACAGATACCAAAATATGTGAATATTCAAGTTGTTTATATAAAATGGTGTAGTAGTATTTGCATTTAACCTACCTACATCATCCTGGATACTTTAAATCATCTCTAGGTTACTTGTAATACTTACTGCAATGTAAATAGTTATTTTACTGTATTGTTTAGGTAATAATGACATACAAATGCTACATATGTTCAATAACAATTTTTACATACATATTTTAAATCCACCTTTAGTTGAATCTCAATATAAAAGCCAACTTTGTGTTTTATTTTCATTGAATAATGCTATATAGTAACAAAGTTGTAGTTTTTTAAATTATTTCATAACTTGAAAAACATTAAGATATTAAAAACTCTAGAATAGATGCCAGGTGACTTTTTATTGTAAGCTGGTTGGTGAAATATTATAAGCCTGCATATATATGTACATATATCACATGCACATTATACTTAAATTAAGAAGGATACCCTTAAATTATGAGATGCTATTATACATTGACCAGACTTTAAGAATATCTCTTTAAAGTGTGTTGACATTTAATTGACCTTTGAAGGTTCATTCTGTTAATCATACTGAAAGTGCTAAAGCTATGGTTGACTGCTCTGGTGTTTTTATATTCAGTCGTGCTTAGCATATAAATTCTTCAGCATAATTGCGACTTATTTAGCAAAAGTTTCCTTTCTTTGAAAATGTGAGTTGCCTTGTATTTTTTGAGTCTTTTTTTTTTTTAATTTGCTTCAGGCCAAGTTAGAGGTCTGAATTAAAATGTTTTCTTGTCATTAGTTGTATGGGGTGTGGCTTCTTAATACAAAGTAATGGAAATTTCTTGTCTAAATGAAAAGTACTTTTATTCCTGAAAAAGTTAGAACTCTTCAAAGCACAATACTAAAATTTAGAGAAGAGTAATACTTCAATATATATATATATATATATATTAACATAAACTTTTATAAATCAGTTCTATTAGTGTAGATTAAAAGTATCAGTGCTAATACTTTTTTATTAAACAAGAATTCACAGGAACTATCTTCATGAAAAACTATAATTCTTGAATGATTTTGAGTAGAATTTTGCTATAACTGAAGAATTACAAAAAAGTCAAATATGAATATATTTTTAAAAAAATATTTTATTACTATCACTTAGAGAATGTCTGTAAGATTTCTTGGTCTTATATTTATGAAATCCAGCGTTTGTTTGGAAATAATTTTTAATATGGTTAGCTAATTTTTTCCTTTTCTTTCTCTTTCTTTTTTTTTTTTTTTTGGTATTGGAGATGGAATGCAGGGGTGCTATAGCATTATACCACTGAACTACATCCAGTGTTGTTTTTTGTATTTTGTTTTTTCTGAAATAGGGTCTTACTAAAGTTGCTAAGGCTGGTCTTAAACTTGTGATCCTTGCCTCAGTTTCTAAAGTTGCTGGGGTTATAGACATGTGCCACTGCTCCAAGCCTTTTTAAATTCTGACAGAAAAATAAAAACCTGTATTTACTATTTTTTAGTAATTTACTTTTGGCATTTTAGACATTTTTTGAATATTTTTTCTACCTTAAAAATGGTTATTAAATAGGAGATTATTAAAGTTTAAAATAGTTTTCATTTTCATGATGTAATTTTATACTGTACAAATATATAGTTCCAGTTTGAAATGCACTGTTTCCTTTTTATAAGTTTTAATTATATTATTATATATCACATTATATTATTTATATATTCACATATTACAAGCAGGGTAAACAGTCCAGTTGTCATGAAACTGACCTTATTTTCTCACCATCTCTTTTCCTATTCCTTACTTTTTCCTGTCCTTTTTATTTCATAGTGCCCCATGTGCAAATGAAAAATGCATCATTTTTTCTTAATCAAATGTTTTACTTCAGATACTTTTTTTAAAAAATGGAGTGTACAGTGAAACACCTTAAATAATATTATCTTACTAAGGCCTAAAGAATGCAAACCATTGCAATACTGAATAGTCAGGTACAAGATGCCCCAGACTAAGGGTGAAGTCTCATACTTTCATTTTGTAAGGTGTTGTTTCAGCAGATAGACTTATTTCTTCAGTAATGATTAGTGTCTTGGGATCAGAATTGACTAAATATACAACTTTAAGTTAAAACCTCATTTCTTCAGAAATCTTTCTCAGTCCTTAGTAAGTCTTTTGGATGGATGGTACACTGCAAAATCAGTATATTTGCTATTATTTTGCTATTATTTTATTGTTTGAAGCCTGTTTTTGCCATTATGAAGACCTTCCTGTCATTTGGATCTGGATACATGTATTCAAAGATGATTTATTTTCATTTTATTTAACAAATTCTTATATTTTACTGTTTTAAATACTTTACAAATATTAGTTTATATAATCCTCTTAACTCTACACTAACACATAGCTTCATTTTACAATTGAGAAAACTAAGGTACAGAGTTTTATCTTGTGGTAGGGCCTTAAGTTGGGGGAGACTACTGAGGGTAGGTCAAGAAGATAACTTAATAGTAGTGCTAAGAAGCAAAAGAAAGATATGCAGGAGTTTGAGGAAGATGGGTCTGTTTAGGAAGGAGTAAGGATTCAGCTGGGCCTAGTCTTAAAGAGTGGCATGTCATCCTTACTCAATTTTAAGTCTTTGGGCTCTAGAAGCAAAGGACAAACTTAGAAAGAGGAGCTGCTCCTCAGGTTTCAGCTGCCTGTTCAGCCTGGCAGGTGGATTGTACTGGCTCATGTGATTCTTACAGGGCTGCACCAACCTTTATGTCTTACCTCCTAGCATTTCTTGGCTGACTCAGGGCCATTTTGTCCCTGAAGGGTTTAACTTTTCCCTCAGCTGGGAATTTGGGCATTGCAAATCACTGGAGAAATTTTTTCCCCAGCCTTTACTTCAGCCCACTGCAGCCCCTTCCTTGCACTATGCATATTCCATTGAAATATTTTTCAGTAGGGTCTATGCATCTGTATTTTATGAAATTCAGAGATTGATGTTAAGCAACAAAATTAAAGGTCAAATCCATCTTTTTTGTTGGAATTGGAGAGCAGTTAAAATCAGACAATATGGAAATATGTAGTAAAAAGTAGAAATATGGAGAAAAAAAAAGAGAGAGAATGTAGAAAAGAAGAGATAAATTGGGATGGGGAAGGATGGTGAAAAAATGGAGAGAATTGCTGATTTGCTTCACACCCACACCTCCTCCCTGAATTCACAGTAACAGCAGCAGTGTCACTCTCTTTTCCCTGACATGTGCTTTACCAGGGAGTTGAGCATTGTGGGAGTGGAAAATTTTTCTCTTCTGCATTTTGAAACTTGGGTGTGCTGCTTTAAGATGCCACTGGTATCTCAGTAATGTTTGTTTGTACTGGATATTATCTCTGTAGCCTTTGTGGATGGGGCTTATAACACAAACAATACTGTTAACAGAACTGCAGGTACTCGATTGCTATGTTTATTTTATTAGTTAAAAAACTGCGAGAGCCATAGGACTTCTGAGCACATTTAGAAAATACCAGAGGCAATTTGAAGAACAACTTTAGAAAGAAAGAAAAAATAAAAGGAAAAGTTAAGGCTTGCGTGCTTTAGAATACTAACCGCCATGATAGATTTTCCCCCAATGATTCTAAATTAGGATAGTTCATTTTAAAAAGGTAAGTGTAAAGTATTCTTCATGTAGTATAGAATAAGTTCCCTTTTCTTAATAGATAGTCTAGCAGAAATATAAGTGTACCGCTTTTGTTTCATACAATACAGAACTAAAGTTGGAACAAAAATTCTTTGAGGACTTTTAGTTTCTTTCTTTGCTGCTGTTTAACTCATCTCTCATGACTTTTCCTGGTCAGACACAGGTTCGAAAGAATGTCTTACTTATTTATGATTATATTGGGAAAGAATAATTGAAAATGACCCTTACAGAAAATCCATAATACATGATCATCTTACTCTTAAACTTTGTAATAATTTATATTATGGCCCCCCTTTTTATAAGAAGGGAAGTATCCCTTTTTATCATGTTATCTGTAGAAAAGGTAATTATTTATTCACATTTATGAAAAGTATTCTGTTTAAATAACAGAACGTTAAGCTAATCTAAATGGCAAAAGTGTCGATTTGGATAAATTCATTTATTTTTAAATAGTAGTTCATTCCCCAGATAGAGAAACATGATCCTATCAGGTTTGTTTAGAACCCCATCCATGAAACAAAGTAAATTAAAGATTTTTTTCTGATACTTGTATGGCAGTAACATACTGTTCACACATTTGAGAAATCACTAATAAATTACCTTTAGGAAATAGAAAAGAGGAAAAGGAGTTTTCCTTTTTTACTTTTATTTTTGCTTAACCTACTTTTTTCCCACTTCACCATCCTTTTGTATTTTATGGAAATATTCTTTTTGCTCTACTGTTCTCCCCATTTGAGCATCCTAGATTGCCACCACACCAAGATTTTCTGCTTTAAGGCAGAAATGGAACCTGGGCCTAGAGCTAGGTGGAAATGATTCCATACTTTCTCAGACACTCTGTCCTCCCTAGAAGCAAGAGAAATAAAACAGAAATTGGTGGTTTGTTGCTGTTGCTTCTGCAGTTGCCCTGTTTGACCTGAGTTTTTTCTTACCTCTATTCTTAATGTTTAACTATGTGGTCTTACTGTATTTCATCATTATCTCTAGTGATTCACATTTATCACAAACCTGCTGTGAGTACATATTAATTAGGTGAAAAAGTAGAATGCAATCATAACATGGGTTTTAAAATAACTATTCTTTGAAAGGAAGGGTGTTTTTTATAGGTTTATGTTTCTTTTGTTGAAAATCTATGAATTCTTATTTGAGCAACTGATAGTCCAAAACACTTTAAGTCAAATATTAACTTGCAGTAACTGCTGATTTTGATGTGAGTGAGCTATTTTAAATTAAGTTATCCATTCTCGTGTGAAATGGTATAGAAATCTTGCAGCCTGATTTGGTTGGACTCTGAGTAAAATTTTCATTGTCACTGTTTTCTGTATGCTTTCTTCCTGTTTGCCTCTGGTATAAGGTATATGAGCCTCTTATAACCCAGTCCCCACACCATGCAGTGTTGGAGACAAGTAAGTTCTTCTGCAGAAAGCTTTATAAGTCTGGTGCTAACTACTGTGTCTGTAAATATACTCTCAAACAATTTTGTAGTCCCACTATTTTTAAACATGTGTGGGTGTGGGAAGTGATGTTGAATGAGTTCAGGGTAATTGGTGGTTCTTTATATTAAGAAAAATCACACTAGTTAGAAGTCTGCTTCCATAATTTGTGTATGTTTAATTTTTTAAAACTTCTAGCCCTCCCTCACTGAAGTTTCCACTCTACCTCATAAATTTAAGCAATGAAGAGTCAAAGCATTTTATAACTAGAAGGATTTTATAGAGAATGTTATGAACCCTCTCATTACAGTTAAGGAGATTGATGTCCGGTAAAGTTAAATGAGATCATGTAGCTTGTTTAGTACGTTTCCATTAATAGACACTGTTCTGATTAATCTGTCCTAGCACATTAATAATCAGAAAGTAATAATAAGGAAACATAGCTAACAGGCCTATAGTATTTTCTCATATATACCTGTATCACTTCTCAGGAGTGCTCTATGAGGTATAGGTATCCTAGTTTCCACTCCTAGAGAAAGCAGGCTCATGTCTGGGGGAGGGAGGGGGAGGTTATAGACCTGTCTATACTGACATCTATCAGAAGGGCTCATTTTCTTGTTTTCCCATCTTGGCAGAATCATAGCCTATCTCAGGAGAGTTCCCAAGACCACAGGATGGAGAAATCTTATCTTTAGATGTTGGCGTTGGCTCTCACCTGGGACCAATTATTAACTTCTCTGCCTATTTCATAACTTTTTTTTAAAGGGGGAAAAAAGTACATTTTTAGAGAACTATGAGCTCTTAAATTTTTCAAAATAAAGATGGCGTTTAATTGTAAAAGGTGTGTTAAAAAAATCTCCTTACCAGCATTTTAACAATTCAGCCAATATATGAGCATCCACTATATCCCAGGCACATTGAGGGTCCCAGTAGTGATTAAGACAAAATTGTGACCTGGACAGAAAAGGCTTATGCAATCCTCCCTCTTTTTAGATTTATTCACGTAGAGAACTATTCACAAGAAATGTCTTGCTTTTTTCTATGTTGCTCTTGAGGAATGAAAGTATTATTTCTTACGTCTGAAATGAGTCAACATTTTTAATACTTTGTATTAAAGTATCCATATTAGAGAAAATTTGTAAGATACTTTAATATAGTAACGATTATATCACTTTTTTTCTTAGATTTTCTTTAACCTGATGAAATATCTAAAGTTCTCAGTTATTGCATAGCTTTGAAAACATGTTTTAATGATTATGTAATTTCAAAGTGATTCAGTTTCTAATTATGTCAACCTGACTTTTTATGCCAATTTATTATTAATATTATATTATACAAAATGGTTAATAAAAGATTCAAAATTAACTTTGATTTTATAAATGCTTTCTAAAATAAAAAATAAAAAATGAATTAAGTTGCAGATTCCTTTAACTTGTTGAAAAAGTTGACAGAAGTATCAACTTTATACTTTGGACCTGAATTAGAAATTGATGTTTTTCAAATTATGAAATTTATAAACACAATAAACATTTAAGAGGCAGTTTCTGTTATAGAATTGTGTGCCTCTGAAATGATTATTACTCTGAAGGAATAGTACTAATCATGTCGAATTTTTACTGTTTAGGGAATTATAGCTTTGATTTTTTTAAAAAAAGACGAAGTTTTGAATTCTGCCACATGATTATTACAGTGAAACTCATCCTAAATTTACATAATGTTCCCTCAGAAATGTCTGTTTCAGCAGAACTGGGAGAGTATTTCTTGTGAGAGAGGCTCTTTGTGAGGAAGAAGTCTAATGGAGCCTGAGCAAGGAAGGGTGGAGCTGAGCCAGCAGGTGGTCTGAGGGAGGCTGCCTGGGAACTGCTGACAGTGTAGGCTGGAGGAAAGGGAGGGCCCTGAGGCAGGAGGAGTGCAGTGGAAAGTCCCTTATTAGCCTGAAAGCTATGATGCTCTGACCCTCTGGAATCCCCCTCCCTAGTAGGGATGCCAGCCAAAGTTGGAGAGGATGGGCTCCCAGTAGATCAGGGTGGGTGGAGAAAGTAGGGTGATAACAGCCCAAAAGCTCATGATAAAGTTTGAGAGCTCCTGTCTGGGAATCAGTACTATTTTAAAGGAGAGCTTGGCAGTGAATAAATACATGAAAAATGAGTGAGTGACTTAATTGTTTTCATCACCAAATGGTCTTTTCTACTCTTAATTTTTTGGTTAACTTTTATATTCAATTTACAATGAACTGTTATTGATTATCTCATATTTATCCACACCCATGAAGTCTTCTTGCACCACAAATGATCCAGAAAGACTTACAATAAACAAAACATCAGAACAAGAGAGTAAGTGATGGGCGTGATTTCTACACTCAATCCTGTGATACTGATGACATACCTGTGATGGCAACTGCTTTTTCATGCTGTGACAGGGATGAAATGAAGCCATGCATTGACATTGCTTGACATACAACAAATACTTAGTTGAGGTTATATTTAAATTAAGACTATATATATATATATATATATATATATATATATATATGGTTACATATATACTTTTTAGCTTAATTCTTCATTTTCACTGCCATTTTATCAAAGAATGCTTATTGAACAAAATAATTATGTTCATTTCTACAGTAGAATATATATATATTTTTTATAACTCTGGAAGCTGTATGCTTTCAAGATAATCTTCTCTTCCTAGAATTTCAGATTGTTAATCTTTCATGTGAGCATAAGCCATGAGAAATGTTCTCAGGGAATTCCTGTACCCTCTATCCATCTTCACAAGGCAAGGGCCAGGTAGGTCTTTATTTGTATTACTTATAAATAAAAGCTAACAAAAGACTGCTTATTAGCAAGAAGTATATTGAGAATTAGAAGCCCTTGAACTAGGTTAAAAACAATGAGGACTGCTAAGTGTAAAAGAATAAATCAGAGAAGACAAAGATTAATTTTAAAGTGTAGATTTTTTTTTTTTTTTGTATATTTAGGTCACTTCCATTTCAGATGAGTTCTAGGTATGCATTCTACAAAAGGAAGAGAGACCACTTGTGTTTGTCTTCATGTGTGTTTCAAAAAAAAAAAAAAAAAAAGGACAGAGGCTGAATGTCAACACTATTAATGCAATTGCCTGAACTGTAGGGCCTCAAAGAGAGGTAGGCTGGAAGGATGCATAGCCTGGGCACTATGCCCTGTGCTGACTTGGAATACACCCCTTCCTAGAGCACCACTGCAAAAACTCTAGCCTGAAGACTGGAAGGTTATAAGGACAAGAGAGGAGAGAGGTGAAAGCAGAGAGAGAAGCTTTATTCTCTAGGTGACCAGGGTTCCTACATGCACATTTTCATTTCCATCACTCTCTAAAGGAGAGTACTAGGAGAGAAAGAGACAGACACATAGACATCATAAGCAATGGTAACCTTCACCAACTGCTAAGTGCCTAAAATCTCCAGTCAGATATGGGCCATTAAATTTATGTGAATAAATTGTGAATAGTTGTTGTAGGGAACTTGGGTGCCTAATAACATTTTAAGATATTCTTAAAATGTATATAGCCTGCAGAAAGTACATTATTAAAGAGTCAATTGAAAGGGTCAATATTGAATCTTAGCTCACTAAGGTGAGCTAAGAAAATTCTTAAGTTTTTTTCTGGGGCTGGTCCCAAACTGTTCCCCACAAGAAGGAATTAAACAATTCTTCAAACAGATATGGGAAAGAGTATAAAACTTGACCAGGGTATAGACATCCAGAGCTGTACCTTTTGGGTAGGAAGACTCAGGGACATCAATTAACAGAGCTAAAGAAATGGAATGCTCATGGTTTTGAACTAGACAAGTTGTTTTTGGTATTTCCAGAGTTGTAAATGACCAAGCATTAAATCTGATGTATTTAACAAAATTGGATCTTATTCTGCCATATTTGTTTTTAACCCATGATTTTGAGTAGATTTACTGGTCACACTTTTCAGATAGTAATAAGATTTTTTCAGTCTTAAGCAAACTTACTTAGTTCAGTCCTTATAGAACAGTGGTTCTCTGCCAGAATGATATAATGGAAGCCTTAGATAACTCATGCAAAATATACAAATCCAGCAGTCTCCTCATCTACTGATTAAGAATTGCAGAATGGTTGTGGTAAGAGAAAATTGAGGTATATGGAGTTAGATGAAGCTGTCTAGATAATCTGTTACTACTGTTTAGCTTTGATAATTACACTGATATACAGATAGAAAGATAGATATATATAGAGAGAGTGAAATATGGCCTAAACAGCTCAGTAACCAAAAAACAAATAGTTTAAACACCTAAATAATACTAAATCTCACCAAAACTAACAAAAGTTTTCAGTATCTATTGGAATAAATATGCTTTAGCTTTTACATAGATACCATCTTGCTTGGATCTTGCTGAAAAATAAATCTATACATATAGGCCATGAAGTACTATACTGATAACTGGTAAAATGGCCTTCCATTTATGAACTCTTGTGAACTATGATCTTGTGGTCTTCCATGCTTTCTTTGGATAATTTGTTTATTGATTGTTTTGTATTGGGGGACTGGGGATTGAAACTAGGGGTGCTCTACCATTGAGCTATGTTCCCCAGGCCTTTTTATTTTTATTTTGGGACAGGATCTACTCTGTTGCTGAGGCTATCCTCAAACTTGAAATCCTCCTGCCTCAAACTCTCAAATATCTGGGATTACAGGTGTGTGCTACCATACTTGGCTCTTTAGAAAATGTTTTATGTCTGTTCATAAACTGCTGAGTAAAAACCTGGATTTTCAAAGTTGTGCTAAGGTTTATCTCACTACATGTTCATGGAATTATTTGTTATCCAAAGTGATTTGATTAGTATATACTAAGTCAGTTTCCATTCATCATTTTTAATTTAAAATTATTACTCAAAATTGGTAAGATTCCAAGGCAAGCAGAGGATCTATCACTTTCTACGACCTTTTTTTTTTTTTTTTGTATGTGTGTGTGTGTGTGGTGCTGGGGATTGAACCCAGGGCCCTGTACATGCAAGGGAAGCACTCTACTAACTTAGCTATAGTCCCCCCCCCCCCCCGGGATCTATCACTTTCTGAAAAATTTGTGGAAGTAAAAATATTTTCTTTTTGTAAATGGTAACTGATACACAATTTCCTCGTAGGGTGTAAGTTTGGGGACTTATCTGTTTTAATTAAAGCATACCCTGTCTGTGTATGTGGATAACTTAAAAGAAATGGGTATCTTGGTGAGAGTTCATGAGGTTGATAACTGCTGCTGAGTTTGAAGGATTGACTCAAACTCTGGTCAGCAGTGGTATATGAATGCCAAGTACTAAGAATTTCTGGAATGTAGAATTGCACAGCACTGATAAAGTTTGCTTTGTTCCCCTATGTGACTTGACCCATTGAGAAAATGTGGTTCCCTAGGAAGTTTTAATAGTTCAAAGTCCGTAGTTAATAAAGAAAAAGGCCACAACATAATTCAGCTTGTTTTCACCTGCTGCCTCAAAGATTAACTTCCTTAACCTTAATGGGATAGAGTTACCCTTTGCTTTGAGAAAGTAATTTATGGAGCTTTTCACTTTTGTTAATTTCAGTAAGCATGATGCTGCTCCTATTTGTGAGGATTTTGTTTTTGCTCTGGGTTGGTGTCACAAACTCCTAAGTCTTCTGCAACTTAAGAACCTATGGCAACTTCACCTAAAACCAAATGTCGGGGAAAAGCACACCCACTTTTCTGTATCAGCTTAATCTTTCACTGGACTCATAAGGGTTTTAAATTACCTTAGGAAAGTAGTGACTGATAGAGCTTAACCTTCAGTTTTCCTCATTTATTTTCATAAGAGAATGGGAGTGGAATTCAAAACATTCAATTTTGGAGTTAATGTGCGTCACTCCGCTGAGAGTGATAAGTTTTGTGTTTTTCCAGTGGGAAACTTTGATACACAATGGGATACAAGTGTGTTATATACCTCGTTATTCCTTTCTGTTTTTTTCTTCTGATTGTTGCTTACTCTTTCAAAAATCAGCTGACTGTACAAGTTCTCCCTGGGAGCAGATTTCAGAACAAAAGTGATCTATAAACAGCACGTAAGTCTCTCTTTTTTTGGTCAGAATTTATAACTTTTTCCTATTTTTATTTATAGTCTAAATTCACTTAACTACAGCTTTTTAATGTTACATGTGCACATTATGCTGTTAAGAGAGTGTAGTTTCTATGTTTGGTTACTTATGCTGTAAGAAGGATTTTTATTACATAATGCATGCTGGAGCCATATTAAGTAACCTGGTCTCTTGCCTGTTGTTTCTTGTAGACAACAGTAATGGATGAAAGCTATTTGCATATGCGGTCTCAGTGTATCACAACATTTTATAGAAACTTGGTAGATGAACAGAAGACATTCATGAAGCTTTGTGCTTGTTTTGAATTTGAGACATTTTCTAGAATATTTCTGTTAGGGGCTTTTAAATTTACAAATTGTTGTCTGTATATCTGAGAAACACCTGCTGGGAAGCTTTCTTCAGGTTAACCAAACCAAAAGCTGAAGAAGGCTTATTCCTGTTGACAGTGAGCGACTGTAAACATCCTCGACTGGAAGCTGTGAAGCCACAAACTGGCTTTCAGTCGGATGTTTGCAGCTGCCTACTGCCTCAGACTTCAAGGATCCACTTGAAGAGCAATTATCTTGTTTACTAAAACTGGATACCTTGTTTTCTTTTTGATATATTTTTTAAAAGCTTGGGTAAAAATGGTGCAAATTAAATAACTTTTAAACCTTCTTTGTATATTTTTAGATAGCTTCAGATAGATAGGAGAAGAAGTACTCTTGTGTGTATATAGAATATGATGTGTGTGTGTGTGTGTGTGTAATTCTTAAAAAGTATTCTTGAGAGAAATGAAGAAATGTATTATAATTTTTTTTGTTATTTTTAAAACCAGTATACTAGATAGTATTTTAAAAGTCATTCTAAAAAAATGATCTGTTTTATCCTATTTGTCTTTATCTGCAGTTTCAAAGTAGGTGTTTGAGCCATTCACAAAAATTTCTATTAATGAAATATAGATTATTTGAAAAGAGAAAAAAGTAAAGACCAAATCACTTTCACATTATTTGACTTGAACCTCCTTTATTTCCTTCTTAGTCTTTAAATAATAAAGTATCAGTTAATTGTTTTTATTTTTTAGATAGTCAAGTATGTAAAATAAACTAATATTGATTCAACTGATTCTTATTTTAAAAATCTATTTGTTCTTGTTTTCAGCAGAGTAGTTTAGGCCTTGGTAGAGACTTTTTCCTCTCAATTGAACAGTTTATGCAATAACTCATATTGCCTAAAAATAATAAATTCTATCCTAAATATATGAAAGCCATTTAAGATTGAGACTCCTATGATGAATCTGTAATGAACTTAATTTCTAGTTCATCTGTTTATTTTTAACATATGAATATTTATTTGCTTGAATTGTTGAAATTAGAAACTTTAAAAGAGGTGAAGGCAGCATCCTTTATGTTCTGAAACACAGTATTTTAAAAATGTATTATTTTCCTTAATTTAGAATTTATAGCTTCTGTTCCCCCACTTACTGCCCATTGATGAAGTGATAGTAAAGCAGTGTGATTATCTCATTATTTTAAATCGTATCCATTCTCATAGCTGTAATGGAGAGACATGTATAAAAATGCCTGTAAGTTTCCCTTGTACATAAAGCCATCAAGTGAAAAAACTCAATTAGTCATGCCAGCCATGAGAGGTTAGTTGGCTGCCACTGAAATGCAAGGGGCTGGGTGGGGGAGCCCTCTGTCAGGCCCTGGGGTCTGGAATTGAGAATGTGGCCTGTTTTAATAGGTAAACGGAAAACACTTAGAGCAAATAACTCAGCTGTGTCCCAGGGAACCTACATTATTTCCCAGGGAATGACTATAGGTTGGAAGAAATGGGTAAACTTTTCCTGGTTCTTTGACCTTCACTGTCTTTAGGTTCTCCGCGTGTGTTATTTCAAGCACCCCCACCACCTCACTGCTTCCTAAAATTTCCATTTTCCTCTTCTATTTGCTTATTTCCTTCACATAATAATTGCTTATTGGAATTTTCTTCAGTTGTAAAAATTACAACATTCTTAGATATTCTTAAACCAACAAATGCAAACCTCCATAAAGTCATTCTGGTTAGTTTTAAAATTGATACCTACTATTTGTTTTGCTTTGTTCCCCACATTTCCACAGTAACAATCTAAAATGCTATTTAAAAATATTAACAGTGTGCTATTTATAGTTGAAATAAGATCTAGTACAATTTTTTTTATTATTTCACAAAAAGAATCTAACTTTAAAAATTTACAGTATTACATTCCTACAATTACCTGGACAAAGTAATTGTGCACTTATGTAAGATAAATTAACATTTTGCATAAATTAGAAACCATTACTAATTACTTTCATGTGGTTTTTTTCCTATTTTTTTTTAAATTTCATGTTTGTATCAGCGTAATAAAATATAATACATGAACTAGGACATCATCTTTTTTTTCAGTGCTGGAGGTCAAAACCAGGGCTTCTTACATGGTAGGCACATTCTCTACCACTGAGTTGCACTCCCAACTCCTTAAGCTTTTTAAAATGGACTGTAGTAGATCAATTACTGAGAATAAGATACTGTCAATGTGGATGCTAGATAATCATAACCTGAATGTTTCTGTAAAGTTGGTAATGTTTAAATAATAGCACCAAACTGACTAACCATCATGACTATTGTACCTTTCATTTTTATTTATGATTGCCAAAGTAAAAATTGGCACATCCTTAGAAGGGAGCTTCCTAAAGGAAGTATAAGAGCTTCTAAAATTAGCAGTGGTGATTCATTTGAATGATACTTACTCTTCCTGATCCTGAAACTCTGATTTGAACCTGCATTTCATTTCATGGTGATTATGTCTATAAATACCTCACCTATGTAAACCCTTTCCTCCCTGAGAGAACAGCATAAACCAGGGTAGGGGATAGTGGAGACAAGGGAGTTGCATGTGGGTGTAACCCTGAGTAGGACTTGAAATTTAGACCTTTGTGGCCCATGTCTGCCCAGATTGCTATCAGAATTGCCTTTTTTTCTTAAGCCAAATTTTAACTAACTATTACTATTTGGATTTAAAAAAAAAAAAAAAAAAAACACTTTCCTAAGGCTGTCAGTTTTATGTGATTTATTAAGACAAATTCAAACTTCCAGTTGCTTTTTTATATTAGAAGAGTAACAGGATGTTAATTGTTTCTGTTACCTTTTGAAGTAACTTACACAAAATGATTCTTAAGTATACCATCTTTTTGTTTGTTTGTTTTTGTTATTTGCATTACAATTCTTATTACACATATATACCACATTTTTTCATATTTCTGTTTGTATATAAAGTAGGTTGACACCCAATTTGTGTCTTCATACATGTACTTTGGCTAATGATGTCCATCACATTCCACCATCCTTGCTAATCCCCTGCCTCCTCCCTTTCCCTCCCTCCCCTCTTCCCTCTCTAGAATTCTTCTATTTGTCCCATTTCCCCGTTCCTGCCCCATTATGAGTCAGCCTCCTTATATCAGAGAAAACATTCAGCATTTGTTTTTTGGGGAAATTGGCTAACTTCACTTAGCATTATCTTCTCCAACGCCATCCATTTACCTGCAAATGCCATGATTTTTTATTCTCTTTTATTGCTGAGTAAAATTCCATTGTGTATATATGCCACATTTTTTTTTTTTTTATCCATTCATCCACTGAAGGGCATCTAGGTTGGCTCCACAGTTTGGTCTCACTAAAATAATGGAAAAGACTTTCTTCACATTGTGCTATATCAGAATAAGTATTCAAGATTCTGAATAGATGTAGAAGATATATTTTATTTTCTTTATTTATTTTTATGTGATACTGATGATCAAACCCAGTGTCTCACACATGCTAGGCAAGCACTCTACAACTGATCTACAACTACAGCCCTGAGGGGTTTTTTTTTGTTTGTTTTGTTTTAATATTTACTTTTTAGTTGTAGTTTGACATGATACCTTTATTTTATTTATTTATTTTTATGTGGTGCTGAGGATCAAATCCAGGACCTCGCATGTGCTAGGCGAGCACAATACTGCTGAGCCACAACCCCAGCCCCAATAGTGAGTTTTTATTTTGTTTTTCTTCTTCATCTTGCTCCTCTTAATGGCAAAAGCCAGTAAATAAAATGAAAAAAAATACCTTATTCTCTGAATGTGCTTATTATTAGAAATAATAGTCAATGAATTAAATATTTATTTAATATTCTTTTTTAGTTGTTAGGCATGGACAAATTATTACTCATTAGTATACACTTTTTAAATTTGTAATGAGAATGTAGTGGGTAAGTTAATTTTGCCAGGTGATAATCTGCTTTTCCTACATTTTAGATCTGATTGTTACATAAGCTTGGTGATCCAATACTTTGAGAATTGAAGCTTTTTGACACAAATTAAAAAAAATTAAAAAGATTGGGAATTCATTTAGCACCAAAGCTAAATGTAAACTTACTGTCCCCATAGATTTCAGCATCCTGCAGGTTTAAAGAAATTAATGAATGTAGTCCATCAGATACATTTACAACTATATGAGTAACATCAGAACCTCTCCATAGCTCTCCTTTCAAAAACAATACAAGAAGGTCTCAAGATGTAAGATACATTTTGGAAAGCATGTTGGAAAATATAAAGCATTATTCAGTGTGATAAGGTATTATAAACTGTTTCATTTCAATGTGCTTCCTTGTGGTTCTGACCACTATTTCTAAATTTTAGGTTTGGTGTTTTTTGTTTTTGTTTTTTTTTTTTTTTGCTAAAGAGTTAAACTTTCAAAAAGTGAAAGTGCTAATACCAATTGTCTATAAGAAAAGAAAAATTGATGTAATAGCAGTACATGCAGTTAAATGTATGTAAGTATCAGTGCCATAAAGCAATAGCATTTATAGTCATTATTTCTACTGTCAGTAGAGATAAAAATATATACTTATATATATTTTCAGGATGTGATGTTAATGCTATAGAAACATTGTTACCCTGTTTAAGTGAAGATTTACTTCCACTGAGTGTAATAATGTTGAAATGAATCCAAGAATTAGTAAAAGTTTCAAATTTACATATTTAAATTTGAACATTCACATTTTGTACTTAGTAGATCTTAAACTGTACACTAAGGAAATTATTTTACTAAATTACTTAATTTTAACTTTCACATTTGACTAAAATTATTTTTAGAATTTTAATCTTTAAACTATGAAAAGCCCATCTAGAAATTTTTATTTTCAAACATTTGTTCTTTTTCATATGTTTTCATGGCTATATCAGATATATAGTTGTTTATGCCTGATTTTTATTATACTCTTTTACCCCCAAATAAATTATGACAATCAGAAATTTAATAAGACATTAGGAAATTTTCACATTGTTTATTCACAGAATAATGTTCAACTGTACCATAAAATAATCATGTAACCTTCTACACTTTTGCTTTAGATTCTGGGCTGATTTCATACTTGATCCTAAGTCTCTGAGTAATTAAAAATAAATCATAATGAATTGTGAGAAATTCTAAAAATTTAAGGTCATTTAAAAAGTATGAATTTCATTTCTTAGAATTCAGTTTACTAAAATATAATTTATCTGTTCTTTTTGTATAGAACAGAATCTATTCAGATTATTGGTACAGATTTAGGTATTGCTGCAAATTGAATGTATATGATAAATTAATAGCTAATTGAACCACCTTTTAAAATAATTCAGTTTGCCACCTGAGACAAGGGCAGGACTAGTGCCAGAGAAATTAGGGTAATGTTTTGGATCAGAAAACAAGCTTTCAGAGTCTGGTATGAGCAGTCCTATTCCCTAAATCTCCAGAAGTAGTAGCTTACTTTTCCTGAGGGAAATTTTAATTCCCAGGGATGACCAACACCTTTATTATTTTTAGATTAAATTAAGATAATTATTTGTAGATTAAAGAAGAATAAGAGAACACCAATAAAGACAGAATGATTTTTTAAAAATGAAGAATGACAACTCTATCTTAGATCAAGATATTAGTTAAGTGTTAAGGTGCATAAACGCTGTAGTGCATACTTTCTGATCTGGCTCATGCCCCATCTTCTGCTGTTCTCTAAGTTCCAGCTACACAGACTTTCAGTTCTTTGAACAACCTTGTTCTATTCCTTTATGTCCCAAGGCCTTTTCCTTAGCTCTTCCCTCCATAGATTGAATGCTCTTCTTTTTCTTACCTTTACCCCTAAACGCATACACCCATGCATGCACATACGCAGGCATGCGCATTCATTCTTTTGATTTTGTTCTACATTGTTGTTTCCTTGTGGAGAGAATTCTCTATTTTTGTTCATGCCGTGGGCAATTTCTTCGCCCTAAGATAGGAATCATGAAAATCAGCCCACCATGTGGGATTCTGGGAGGTAAAGCATTTTAGACAGATAAAAAGAACAAGTGCAAGTGGCCAGAAGTTGGATCAAGCAAAAATTATGAAATATGTCAGTACCAAGTGGGCTAGACAGGGTCAAAGAGCTAAGCAATGGACAGGGCCTTGTAGGTCATAGTGACAAGTTTGACATTTACCAATAAGCATTGGATTAATATTTTGTAATTATGAAATGTTCTTTGAATTTTGAATTTGGTTAAATTAAATGATAGCACCTTAATCATAGTGTCTGACCCTATCTGAAGGTAGTAGTTTTTTCAAAATGTGAATAACAGCTTGCTTCAAGAAATATGAAATGCTTATTTGCATAAGGGATACTGAGTGTTAGGGGCTGAAGAATACAAAGTTGACAAAGCTTTGATCCATGTGGTGGCTAGTAAGAGTGGAATGATATGATGTTATGTGGACCAGACATCCAAGATTATTTGAATCCCACCTGAGACCAGCCAGACCTCCTTGAAAAGGTACCTCAGGAATTACATGCTAGGAAGGGGAACAAAGAAACAGTATAGCTTCTTATCACCAAGTAGGGCATCTGCTCCAACCCCAATATAGAATGTTAATGTGATGGCCTGGAATAATTTATCTTACACTCCTTTAACCTGCAGCCCCATATTGGGCAGTTGTATATATGAAATATATTGAAGAACAGAGGCTGAGAAAGTAAAAGAAAAATCAGAAGCTGTTTGCATGGTACCACTTTCTCTTGGTAGGAAGAATATCCTTAGGGGAAGTCTGTGTAAATAGTATAAAGACCATTCTTATGTGTTCTTAAATCTTCACTTTTTCTCAGAGGCCAAGATAATGCCTATAAAACCTCCTCTGTATGTATTTGGGGAAGGAGGGTGTGGAGAATATGGAAGGGGTGGAAGAGGGAGGAGGGCAAGGAAAGTGCTAATATGCAGCTGTACTTTTCCCAGATTCTAAATTTTTCCTCAAGAAGTTTTGCTTGTAGTGGAGTAGATGATGTACAAGTGAAATGAGTAACATTGGTGAATGATGTCTTCATAAATGGTGGTAATGATGAAATTCTAGATGACATTTATCGGGTCTTTGCTGTATGTCAGGCACTGTTTGAGGTGCCACACTTCAATCTTCCTAATAGTGACTTATTCAACATCACTCTGGAAGTGGCAGAGAACCTAAAGTAAAAAATAAAAAGCAATGAAGCTTTCATAAAAAGGCAAGAACAGCCAGTTTAAACTAGAAAGGTGGATAGTATCCGTGGTATACTTTCCTCAGATTGAGGACATGAAGTACAGGGAATGTTTGGAGAGAAAAGTTGGAGTGCAGGGTGGGGTGTGTGCCTGGAGAGATTGGCTGGGCCAGCTAATTGCTTCCTGATTAGTCTTTCCCCACAGGTAAGAGGGAGCCTGGAAATAGTACACTAAGAAACTATGCTGGAATGTTTTGGAAATGTGCAAAAATCTGTTTTCAAGCTTATAGCAAACTACACTTTTAAATAGTGTTGAATTGTAGGTTGAAGTTATTATGCAGACATGTTTTGGTTCCCTTGAAAGCTGCAAAACAAGGGACAGCTCTTGCTGCATCTGTAAATAGGCTGCTATCTGTTTTTCATCCTTTTTGTAGTTGTAAAGAATCATTCATGCCAGCATAGTTTAATGAGCTTCAGCAGCTGTTAAATGGAATTATATATTCTGTTCAGTGAGGGCCTTCTAATGCTGCCATTGTCTCCTGACCATCTTGGTATCTTCTCTAGCACCAGAATACTTCTAAATCACAATGGCCTGAGTTGTTCTTAGTTCAAAAGATTCTGAGGTCGAAGTCAAACTGGACCTGTAATGAGAGAGGCTATTTTGGCAAAGGTAGCCATAATAGAATGTTATTTTTTCTACATCACAGCTTCCCTCTTTACCAAGGACTGTGAGGAATGCTGGAGGAAAAGTTTATTTATAATTTTCTAAATATTTTTTAAAACTAAATTATTATCTACCAAATTACACACAGGTCCAAACTTTCAATCTTTGAAATAGGAAATAACTAACTCCATAGATAGCTGATGCTGAGGGAATGGAATGAGACTTGGTTCTTCTCTTGTTCCATAGCTGTTATTCTTAGAGATTCCTGGACATGTGTTGCAGTATGAGTTTAAAGATTTTCAACTTCCGATATATTATTGCTCTAAATTCAAACTTTAACATTTAGTCTTCCTAAGCTGTTTCTCTGAGATGACCACTTTTCTCTAGTGCATTCTAAAAAGTGCCAACTCCCCTTGTGCCACCAGGAAGTCACTCTTCATTCTGGAGCCACCAGGTTCTGCTCTGGGTCTCTGATATGCAGGAGGCCAACCTGTTCTAGGCTGATCTCAGTGGGATCTGCCCCTTGCTATGGGATGGAACTGTTTATAGCTGGTACTTTTTGATCAAAAGGAAATAATTCCAGGTTGGATTAACTGCACAAATCTCTCATCGCCCAGGAGTTATAAAGCTCTGTGCTTCTTCATACACAGGATGACCCTCTTGTCAGATATCTAAACTCTCCTTCTTTGAAAGAATATTTACATTTTTTCCACAAACATTTCTACCATAATTTTGCCATAGGAAAAAATATCTACTAGGCATATCTCACTATCTGTTACATGAGAAAAACAAACAACCAACAAACAAAGAGGTCTATGACTTTCAGGTTACTATAAATAACTTCTAACAGATAAATCCTGGTGAAGTGCTCATTTAACCAATTAAGTGATATTTAAGAATCAAACAGAGAACTAGAGAATAAGCACAGGAAACAAAGATACTTTATGAATAAATGTACACAGATAAATTGCAGTTTCATATTCTTAGACTTCCATTTTTTACATTTTGTGTTCTATACGGGCCTTCCATAGTTTTTCATTATTTATAAATTTGAACTGTTCATCAAATAAGTGTTACATTAATTCAATTGTGCTATTCTGATTATCTGTTACATCTCTCCACCTTTAAATTTATGGCAATATATACATTGTAATCTCTTCACTTTTACAACTCTTCTGAAAAGTAAGTTATTTTGATGAACAGTGATAAGAAAAATATCTCTACGCAATAAAACACTGCTTAGTAAAAGGAGAAAAGCATGAGAGTTTTCCATGTCTTTGTCTTTATTTATAATACTAAGGAGATGTTGAAAATTTAGGGAAACTGTTCTGGGTCTATAGTTAGAGCATAACTTTCTGCCAACACAGGATTTTTCAAAGTATTGCTCAATAACACATACTCTGGTGCCATTCAGCCAAATTAATCTCTCAATTAACAAGCGTCTTATGTTGCTGCACAGATCTTCTCAGAGATATGTAATAAACAATCTAAATTCAAGGACTGCTGCATGAATGGTATTTATGTAGCTTAGCTACAAACATTTTACTGTCTTAACATAGTGGACATTTAAGATGAAGACTGTCCCTGGCATTGTACAAGCACAGTAGGAACACTGGCCTGCTGACTAAACAAATATGATTGCCAAAGTGAATTATTAAATTCCAAATGGACTCACTAGAGAATGTCACTCCTTTTTCTCCCACACAACTTCCTACTTTTTTATTAGATTTTTCAACTCTTGCAGATAATTGCCTTATTTTGCTAGTCCTTACTATAGTGGTTTCCCACTGTTTATATTTTAAAACTAGTACTTGGATGAGTTTCATTGAAGCAGAACAAATAGCTCTGTGTATGCATCTGTGCAAATATCCACTTAAACTTGCTTTATTAAAAGTCCCAGTGAACTTTCAGTCTAATTGTTGGACTGACCTTGTACCACTGCTGAGACAATCACATCTTCTAGCCACTGTTACTTTTCTAAACATGGGTGACTTCACTTCAGTATTTCCTTCAGAAGACTATTTGGGAGACTCCCTTCCAATAGAGGAAGTGGGTTGATGAGAGCCAGTGTTCTCATTCCAGATCCTTCACATCTCTGGAAAGCTGCATCCTTTGTAGAAAATAGATCTGTGTGTGTGCCAAAGTGTAACCCTGACGTTCGTCAGGGCATGGGGAGGAGGTCACATATTCCTTGTCTGTTTCAGCAGTAATCCTCCCATTTGGCAGGAGTTTGAGAGGAAGTACTTAACAATGGGATTTTATAAAATTCTATGTAGTAAAGAATGTTTTTATAGTTGAATGGATCTAAGGAAATTTTCTTTTTCTCCCCACCCCCCTCCATAAGTGGAGGGTGTTTAAGAGTAATGTTATCTGTGGGTTTATTGGGAGTATTTGGATGTTTTATTGAACCTTGTGGAATAATTTTTCCATTTTGTTATTTCCGTGAAAGGTAGTCATCAGAAGAAAGAGTTGTAGCTTCTTAACTTCATACTGGTCTCAAATGTTTTCTTGAAGGGGAATTAGAGAGGAAGTAAAAGTCTCTCAGGACAGTAAATTTATCCAACAACCAAAGTTCTTTTAATGTCTCCAACCTTACCAGAAACTATGAAGTTATTTTCTTTTACATGTGCATTGTAAGATTTGGTAGTTAAATAAGCTTTAAACACAAATAGCTTTCTATTAAAAAATAAAAACTGCACAAAGTAGAGGAAAAGATATTGTTATCATCATCCCCCTTTGCTTCCAGCCATGTGAGGTCTCCAAGATAGCTGCTGACAACACACGTCTCCTGGATCTGGTGTCCCCATCAGATAGTGTCAGATTATCTGCAATTACTATAGAAAGTTAGAGGATAACTTCTGAGGAATAAGGTTAGATCTCTTTCCTCCAAGACCTACTAGGTTTATACATCCAGTATACAAGAATGGCATAGGTCTTCACTAGCCAGTGACCCATGTCACCATAACAGAGCAAAAGTTACCCTTTTGTGGTTGAAACATTTCAGTGTCTGCTAGGGAAAAAAAGGGAAGCATAATATCACCAGTGTACTTTTAAATTTATCATACAGTATATTTAGACTGTTAATTTCTAGTCTCTAAAAAATAATTTAATTGAGATTTACTTGGTACAGGATCATCATAACATTATAAACTCTTCCTCATGGTAGGGGCATTAAGTTACTTGGTCCATAGCTTTATTGAATAGTAATCCCACCCATTGGTCATATAGACAGTGTTTGGATGTTTTCTGAGTCAAGAACTAATGCCAACATCACATTTTGCACATATCAAATTAATCTATTCACTTGATAGATGCTTATTGAGCTTTTGCCCACATAAAGATATGGCAAAGAACAAGGCAGCCTCCTTATGTAAAGGAGTTAACATTTAAATGAAGATAAACCCTGGAGACAGTGATTGCATGAGAGAAATTATGGTTGAGTTGCTGCTGAGAGTTTTAGGAGAAAAGGTATATACAGAAGGTCTGTAGAACTTAGAATCAAGAAGCAGTTCAAAAAAATACATTTGAACGTATTGAAAGAAAGACAAGCAGATCCTGGGCAACTGAACCAGTGGAGCAGATACCCCAATAGCTAGAATGTGTGCAAAGCATGGAGGTGTGGAAGGCAGGCCCTGGTCAGAAAGAGCTGCAGGTGGGTCTTCTGTTTTAGTCAATGTGAAAAGAAGAATGTACAGAATCAGGGAAATGTGGCATGGAAAGGCAGGCAGAGGAAAATGCTTCAAAGGGGGCCTTCAGAAGAGGAGGAGAAAAGTGAAGCTAGAGTGTGAAAAAAAAAGAGAGAGAGAGAGAGAGAGAAAGAAGGAGGAAGAAGTCAACAGTATCAACAGCTGAAAAGAAATGAAGTAATTAGCCTTGAGCAGAAAGGTGTCTTTGTATGAAGGAGGATGAGAAAACATTAGAATAGATTTGTAATGGGATGCAGTAATATTGGGTACAGAATATACTTTATTCGGCAGGAAGTGATGTAGGTCACAGCTAAAGGGAATGAAAAAAGGGAGGAAGGTGGAGATTCAGAAAAGCTGCTGTGAGCCTAATGGCCTGATGTGGTGGGCACATGACTGTTATGCCAGAGACTGACTTGGGAAACTGAGACAGGAGGCAAGCCTCAACAACTTAGTGAGGCCCTAAGCTGGGGATATAGTTCAGTGGCAAAATGCCCCTGAATTCAATCTCCAGTACCAAAACTACAAATATAAAAAAAGAAAGGTGGACATGCTCTGTGCTTCACTGAGTGATGGCTAAAATTAGAAGCCATAAATTTGGGGTAGTATGTATTTACTTTGTGGCATCAAGTCAAAAGTACAAAATATAGGCAGAAAGAAGAAAGACTATGGGCATGAGAAACTCCACATGAGAAAGAAATTTTCCATTGTTTGGCATGTAGGGCACCATAGTTATAAAAAGGGACATGATAGAGGAGGTATTTTGAGAAGTTATACAGTTGCCTTATCTAGAAGAAGTAGCTTTGCTCCCTTTTCCTCCTGTTAACAGTTTGGCTGTGTCATGACTTTTAACTACACAGAGCCCACAAATCTGACTCAGCTTTATGAGAGTTTGGAATATAATATGTTGTTTCTTTGACGACTCATTCTTATTTCCCTCTTTGCTCTAGCATTACAGTTGGAATGTACACTGCAGTGGTTAACTATTTACAGTGGTATTTGATGTATTTGGCCCCATTTAGAAATGAGTTAATCTCCACAACCGAATTCTCCAGATAACTGAATTTTATCCCATTTAAAACTAAAGAAATAAAACAAGACTATTTTGAAGATGTATTTCTGTTACTTGGTTTCTCTGAAAAGAGTAGTGGACCTTATTTACAGCAGGTTCTTGATGACTTTCAGTTTGGGCTGTAAACATCAGTTAATGGAGTCCACCTCTTGCATATAGAAGCCTTTGATTTGGGGGTTTTGGTTTTGGGCTCTCACTGATAATCTCACTATGACTAAATTGTGCCTTAGAAATAGGGATTATGTCTAATACTTCTCTATCCCCTACAGCACTCAGAACAATGCCAATAGAAGGTCCATAAATACTTGGTTTATTTCTAAAGATAGCACAATTCTTTTAATGTTGGCTCACAGTTCTTTTAATGTTGGCTAAAAGCATATTAGCTTTTTTCTTTTTTTTTTTTTTTTTTTTTTTGGAAGTCATCAGTATTATTCAGGTTGGGCTTAGTGGCAATTAAAACTCCCTCCACTGTCATATGAATGTCCTTTTGCCCTAGTTGGGGCTTGTGTAGCCCATTTTCTGAATGTGAATAAGTATTTACACTTATTCCTAAGATTTCACAAGAACTACTGCTATGTCACCTTTACCTCCATAGGAAATTTGTTAGAAATGCTGCTTAACTTTTGGTTTGACTTGACCCATTGCACTAATATGTCTAAGTCCTTTGGGGTCCAGATTCACTCATGCAACATAATAACTAACTTCTTTAATTGTGCGTTATATTGGGAAAACCTTTTTATCCTCTCTTAGCTTAATTGGAGATATTAATAAATAAAGATGAAAATTAAAATGTTGTATAGGGAATGTCTAAGCAAAGATAAATAGCCGTCAACACTCTTCTATGTTAATCTGTGGTAATCAGCTCTTTTAGGGTACATTTAGTCAGCCATCATGAATCTCCCTGATTGTATTAGGATTCAGACTAAATTTTTCCACAAGGACATCTTGAGACTTGTTCAAATAGACTTTGCCTAACAGATTTTCTCTCTCCATCCAGTAATCATATTAAAAAGGGAGGAAATAAAAATCAACATCCATATTATATAAATATTGGCTTGCTTTCTCTCCCAGATCCTTCTTAGAAAAGATAAAAGATAATCACTGATCTAAGGCAGAGGATTTCAGACATTTGTTTATTCATCTAATAAACATTTATTAAGCTGTTACTCTGAGCCAGACACTGTGCTAAGGTTGGTGATGCAGCTGTGAACAAGTCGGATGTTTTCCCTGCCCTCCCTAGAAATGTCTGTTATTGCCAGGCTCTCAAAGAGGCCTGTGGGTGGGGTGAGAGAGGAAAGCAGCTGCTGGGTAAGTGGTGGACAGAACAGAGCTGGGAAATAGGGTGTGTAAAAAGTGGAAGCTTTTTAAGTTACTGAGATTCTAAAATCAAATACAGCCATCAAGGTCCAGACAGATTGGGAAACTTTGAACTATGTAACAAATAAACCCTAAGAAACTGAAATTTGGAGCAGCTCACTTTCTAAAACATTTAGTATTAATAGACTTCATGCCCATAATTCAAGTGCATACTAAGGGTAGATTTCACACATTCTAGTTAATTGCTCTAAAAATGGCACTGTCATCTAAAATAAATGTCTTTGAACTTAGAACTGCCATATAAGAATTTTGATTCTTTAGCCACGGGGGTGGGGGGTGGGGGGGCATAGCAGAACAATGAGTCAATTTTTTACTACATTGCCTAAGACTCATGTTCTTTAGTGAGTTTTCAGAGAATTGCTTGTGTAACATCCATCTCTCCCACTGTTTCTCCAGAGGGCTCATATTAATCGTCTTCTGAAAGTCCTTCTTTGTTTAGGTGTGTGCTATACCTGTGTTGACTCTTATCCTGATTTCTAAGTTATTTATATTCCATGCACAGATCTCCAGAGGACTGTCGAGGGGAATCATAAAATAATCTGCCCAAGACTCCTGTTTAACCCTAAATCAGTTTGGGGCAGCTCATCTCTGAGTCTAAAATTG
The DNA here is from genome assembly GCF_021218885.2 of Marmota monax. NCBI lineage: Eukaryota > Metazoa > Chordata > Mammalia > Rodentia > Sciuridae > Marmota > Marmota monax. The sequence continues at coordinate 4,497,668 of NW_026692434.1, read as the reverse complement.
GGTAGCCCCCACAGAAAGAGTGGGGGGAAAAGGAATGTTTTTTTCTTCCCTTGGAGCTTGCTTCCTGCTGGAGCCTACTTCTGGGTGCCCAGCTTTCCTTCTCCCTTCTCTATATGGATGCTACATGGAAGGGTGATTGTGCTCAAACTCAGAAGCTACAGGTGAGACCTCAGTTGCCCAAAAGGAAATAAATGTTTTCTTTTTCTTACTATTGCTGTATTATTCTACTCTCCCTTTATATTTTCTTTCTGGTCTATTTACTTCCTGGACTACTTTTACTATTTTATTTCTCCATGTTTTAACTTCCTATATAAATGTATGTCACACTTTGAAAAGGAAACCCATCTAAATGAATTAGACAAATATGTGATGCCAGGTACACACAAAGGCACCCCCTTGGTTCATTTAGTTTCTTGGTCAAACATCAATTTAGTAAGAAAGAAAGGCCTTACCCAACCCCTGCTTTCATCTGACATAGCTGTCTCTCCCAGTTGATCACTTAACCTGCTGTATTTTCCTTTGAAGCATTTATTGCTACCTGTCAATTATATGTTAATTTCTTAATTGATCATATTTTTCTCCTTATGAATACCATGATATCAATGACTCACTGATAGAGCCCTATAACCTAGAATACTGCCTGCTACATAGTAAACACTGTAATGTTTCTCAACAAAGAATACTTAATATGTTTTGATGATTAAGAAGCTTGATGTTGGGCTGGGGATGTGTCTCAAGCAGTATCGCACTTGCCTTGCATGCGCGAGGTGCTGGGTTCGATCCTCAGCACCACATACAAATAAACTAAAAAATAAACATTAAAAAATTCTCTCTCTCTCTCTCTCTCTCTCTCTCTCTCTCTCTAAAAAAAAGAAGCTTGATGTTTATCTTAATGAGAGTTGCCATTACCATCATCTCTCTTAAGGCTAAGTATACACTGAAGTTCATTGCTTGCCCAGTGTCACACAAGTAGTAAATGGAGTCAGATTCACACTATTCATGTGACCTGATAAATGTCTCAAAACAAAATATGAAATTAATTACAAATATTATTGGCATATTTTTATTAAAGAAAGTATAATGAACACAAAAGGCAATGTGTTAAACTGTGTCTGTAAGCAGCTCTTTATTGAAATGTGTCAACTCCATACCAGAATGAATAAGGTCAGGATATTGAATATAAATGAAACCTGCAGTTATTCTGAAAGTTACATCTTTAGTTCCTCTCCATGAACTTCTAATACTATCACTAAGGAAAAGAATTTGATTTTACTCTTCATTTCTTTGTCCTACTTCTAAGGTAACTGTTCTCAAGATTTAACTAGTGTTGCTTTATTTTCCTCCCTTTTGGGGATAGAGGAGATGTTGGGGACAACTTCTTACAAATTTCTTAGTTCTGCCCCTTTCAACCTCTGAGATGGCTTTTGCTGCCCTAGACACTTCAGCAATTAAGCTAGAATTGGAGCCAGTTGAGTTGTGTGTAGACATTTGAACTTTCTCTTATTTCCCTTAGAAACTCCTCAGCCTTCAGATAGATTGGAAAGAAAATAAATGCACAGATTTCACATGAGTTTTCAAATGATAGGATTTCAGCTTTTTTCAAAGTTTTTGTTTGTTTTTTGGTGGGGAATAAAGTAGACTGGGCTAGAAGCTTTATTTTGTAAAGATAACAAAATAGCATGTTATTTTATCATGAGGCTTTTCATTATAAGTTTACTTTTTCAATTGAGACAAGCTTTGAATTTTAACATAATGGAAAAAATTAAGATCTGTGGTAAATTTAATCTGCGTTTGTAAGCACATTTATAGACAAAGATTAAGTATTGAAACAAAGTACCAGAATATTTTAATACTAATTATTGTAGAAGTTTTCTTCGTTTGATTCTACTGGGTTCTGTTTTACATCAAAAGAAAACATTGTGTCATGTTAATGTATGATAGCTACAAAAAAAAAAAAAAAAAAAAACTACACAAGGATACCACCCTCAGTGCTGTGAAGAGAAATCATTGTCAGACTTTTCTTAAAATATAAAAAGTCCCCTGTTCAGGTTTAACTGAATATAATAAGCCACTGGAGAAACGTTTATATTCTTGCTACTTTTTAAAAAGCAGTCAATTATTGTGTAGCAAGCAAACATCTTTTTGAACAATTTATCTACAAAGAGCATTATATCTTTTTATCTAAGTCTCATCATTGTGAGACTCAGTGCTTTCCTGTTTATCTTTGTCTTAAAATCTATTGAGGCATTTAGAAAATAGTAACAAAAAGTGCCCAAAGAAAAACGATGTGTAATTCTACTATTCTAACCTGAATATTTCAATTTCACATATTATATTCCAGTGCCTACTCATTTTTTGTAGACACAACTGTGTGAGATGTTGAAAGTAATTGTGTACTTTTAAAAATTATCATACACAGATATCAAATTAGTGACTTAAGGGACTACTTTATGAAGCAACATCGGCAAATCAAAAGTAGACTTACATTTGGCTTCACACGAATATAACATTCACTGCAACCATGCCAACATTATGCATATATTAAAGTTCAAAATGCCAACTCAAAAATTCGTTGACCTGAATTTTTAATTATAGTAAAGGCAGCAACCTCTATATTTTACTATGTGAATTTCTTCTTTGGGGAGCTATATGCTTATAGCTCTGGAAGCAAACATTCTTGGTTTCATCGATGCACATTGAAACATTAATAGACAAGGATTGATAAAGATATATACGTGATCTCTTCAGAAGCAAGTGTAATGCCTACCCATATGGAGTTGGAAATATATTGTGGTAAACATGCTTGTTGCCCATTATGAATTTAAAACCTAAAAGGTAACATATGACAAATATAGAGACAGTTCCTCTGTCTTTTACAAGTCAATAATGGATAAGCTGTAGAAAGCTCCACTTAATAAAGAGCATACTATCATAATGGAAAATAAAACGAATGGATTAAAGCTTAAACAGAAGGAAATATAGGAGCCATACTAAACCAGAGGTTGAATAGTATGTCTCTTATAGATAGCATAGTTGGGGCTAGCTTTTTAACACAGGTTGGCCCAACATGTCTTTTGATTAGTGTTTAGTCCACTTGACATTTACTGTAATTAGTGATATAGCTGAATTTAGGACTGCTATTCTGCTATTTGTTTTCTATTTGTCTTATGTGTTGCTTGTTCCTCAGTCCTTCCTTTCCTGCCCTCTTTTGTTGATATACCATTTCATTCTGTTGTCTTTTTAAAATTATATTTCCTTGAATTGGTGCTAATAAACACTACAGATATTGCAATATTCTTCTTTAATTTGTCACAACCAACTTAGAATTAGTATTGAATTAGCTTTGATAAAAATAATTCTATGTAATTACATATGTAATTATATGTATTTAGTTAAACATTTAGTGTATTTGAAACACTAGAGTTCCATTTACCTTCCTCCATTCTTTGTACTATTATTACCATATATATTATGTGTTAAAACCCCAAACAGAGTATTATATAAGTTTTTCTATAAGAAGTCATATGCCTTTAGGAAATTAAAGAAAGGTCATTAAATAGAATTAAGATGTATGAGTAGCTATTAATTATCTCTAGAATAAATTTATAATCTCTTAGAATTTTGTTATGAACACTTCTGACTCTTCATCTTATCACTTTAAGAAACAAACTTAATATGGAATAAATAATAAGAGAAGTGCTGAGTAATCAGTTGGACTTGTTCATTTGCTCCATGATCAAATCTGTCCCCATCAAATATCACATAACTGTGGTCCTTGATGTTTGCCTGCCAAAAGGCAAAATTGAACTTGACCTCCACAGGTCTTTTTACTGCATTTGAAATTATTTATTGTTCATTGTCTTATTCTATATTTATATATATTTTTTTTAAATTTGAAGCTTGTGCCTTTTCGCATCTATTTAGATAGACTAGGCCATGGCAAGCCTTGAGAGACAGTACCCATTTGCTTCTAATATTAAATCCTTGCATTTCTTTCCAATTGAATATAAAAGTAACCAACAGTGCTTTGTGTTATAGTGACACCTGGTGGTACTTTTGTTTTAGCTTTTGTTTTTGAAAATCTTATTTTGTCTAGAACATCTCTTGGAATGAATATTTTATCCATTAGGATGTGTCTTAAGAGGCTGCTCCCTTCCTGGCTCTCATCCTCTTTTGTAGAAGAGATTGTGTGGCCAGAAACCATGCGGGAGACAACCAATATACCCTATATTTCTACCTTTGGCTTGAGAAAAATCTATGCCCTGTGTACAGGGGGAAATTAAGGCCAAAAGAATGAAGTTATTTTTACATGGTAATATTAGAAGTATTTGTGCTGATATTTTATGACATGAAGTATTTCTGAGGATGTGTACTTTTTGAGAACATACCTGGCACACACCATAATGCACATAGTATTTTATTTTATCATTTTATAAAAGCCAAGACAGAACTCTAGAGTACCCAAAGTCACAAGTTAATCAACTTGGTTAAATCTCGAGGGAATCCAGAATTTTTAAGTGAACTCTATATTTTAATTTGGACAATGAGAAAATTTACAATTAAATGTTCCAATTTAATTTTTAGATTTACATGCACATTGCATGAATACATTCTCTTTTTGAAAATTAATACTGCCAATACAGTTAAAATCTTTGGTGATCAGTCCTGGTTCTCCCCTCCTTTCCCTACTCCTAATTGCCACCATCAGTTTGGTTTATAGTTTTCTAGATACCCTTCCCTAATACTACTAATACATACATACATACATACATACATACATACATACATACACACACACACACACACACAATGTTAAATATAGAAATGGGTGGTTGGTTGCTTACTCAGTATGTTTGAAACATAATAGTATTTGGCTGAAGTCAGTTCATACTGGTAAAGACTTTTCATTGGAGTGACTAGCCTCATCAAAACCTGAACTCATGCCACCAAGTATCATCATAACAATTTGATATTTTATAGCAGTGACAGTTATTTTAAAGTTATTTGAGCATTCCTATAGTAAATATTCAGGATTCAGCTAAAATATTGGTCAGTCTACCATTTTACATTTTAATTTCAAAGTAATTATTAGTTTGTATAGATTAAGTCTTCTAATATATATTTCCTATGGCAACAGTGGTAAGAATACCTTCATTTCTGTCACAGTGTCACACTCCCATCTCCATGGCTATAGCCAACATAAGCCAACTTTTAAATATAAGATCCACAATTTACTATGACTAAAAGGATCAAAATGATTTATAGCCTGTAACCCTGTTCACAGAATATATGAAGACTCAAAAAAAAAAAAAAACCTATAAGAAAATTTTGTTTGAATACTTTATAATTTTCATTGAAAATTCACATGTATGTTCATTTAAACACTCAAGCCCCCCTAATGTTAAAAAAAATAAGATTTTTATACTCTTAATAGGAAAGTGATATATTGACAGGCAGCAAAAAGTTATATATTATATTATATTATATTATATTATATATATATATATATGAATTCATCATAATAGGAGTATCTTGTCCTCTCAGCATAATTACTTAAATAAAATTGTATGCATGAAAGTTTTAAAAATTAAGGAATCTGGGCTGGGGATGTAGCTCAAGCGGTAGCGCACTCGCCTGGCATGCGTGCGGGCTGGGTTCGATCCTCAGCACCACATTGAAACAAAGATGTTGTGTCCGCCGAAAACTAAAGAATAAATATTAAAAAAAAAAAAAAAATTCTCTCTCTCTCCCTCTCTCTCTCTCTCTCTCTTTAAAAAAAATAAATTAAGGAATCTGGAACCCAAAGAATTTTCAAGAAAAGTAAGATTGAAGGTTATGCCAGACTAATCATTATAATTTAAAAACCTATCACAAGCATTGTACACAAACAAATATGACACAAACTTGTAGCAATTCCACGCACTATAGAATTTACTACAGGTTGATTTGAGCTACAGTGAGTACCTGAGACAGAAAGATGATGTAAATTAGAAATTCAAAGTATAGCAAATTGGGTTCAAGGAAGAGAATGTTTTCCTGGAGATGAACATGAGAAGGTTAATTAAAGAGGAAGTAGAGTTTCTTAGGATAAAGGATCTATTCATAAAACCATGGAATTTTTTGAGTTGGATAAAGGTCCATGATTTTTATGAATATAGTACTTTGATCTACTTTAAAGAACCATTGTTGTTGATTAGCCATATTTTGTAACATCATAGCAAGATGTTCTATGTTTGCAATTTTCCTTTAGGAAATAATGAATTATATGGAAACTTTAGGATCCAGGGTATAAATAAGAACTAACCAGAGTAAGAACTTCTAATGTTACTATAAATGAAGTTACTGTAAAATAAGTACATATTGTTATTTATTGTACTTATAGTTGCCTCATAGTTGCTCCTTAAAGGTTTCCATATAATTCATTATTATATGATGATATGTTTATTACATTATGGGAGTTTTGGAGTTTTGATTTCAACTGGTGGGTGATGTTTCCCTATTAAATGTTCACCTTCTATGCATGCAAGATGAAAGTGGAATAAAAGGTGGAAAAGAAAATGGTACCCTAAGCCAGATCTAGACAAGGGAAGGGGACAGGTAGCAAAGTAACTTATGGAAACATGCCCTTAGAATAAGAAACCTCCTCACCAGGTATTTTTTCCCATTTGGCTCTAAAAATCCAACAGCAGTAGGAGACCTGGACCTGACTTTAAGAATTAGTAACATCTGGGCTGGGGCTGGGCCTGGGGTGCAGCGTTAGTGCACTTGCCTGGCATGTGTGAGACACTGGGTTCAATTCTCAGCACCCCATATAAAATAAATAAATAAAATAAAGATTTATCAACAATTAAAAAAAAAAGAAGAAGAATTAGTAACACCTATGCCTGAGCAGGGAATGAGCAGCTAAAAATCCTAGTACACAAGATACCTTAAGCTTCAAAAATGGTAACAATGTTTTTTCTCCAATGAATCATTCACTGGCTACTTTGAAGCTGCTACATTTTAACTTAAAAATGACAGAGAAAGCTCCTGTGTATCTGAAAGATGTTCTGCACTACTAGGGATTTTTAAAATCATATAATAGATTAAAGGCTTATAGAGGCCTGGGGTGGGGGATGGGGATGGTGGGGGTTGGGGGGGCTAGCTCAGTTATAGAATGCAGGGCCCTAGGTTCAATCACCAGCACATTCCCATGCATGCACACACACATTTTTTGAATATGGAATATGCCAAATGTGATCAGTTATAATATACATTTAAAATAAGTGTTTTCATTTAGAACTAAAAATGATCAAATGGTAGTTTACCAGAGATTGGCTTTATGTGACTAAAATGCCTATTAAAGTCAAAAGCCCTGCTAAAGCAAAAAGATTAGATTGCATGTTACGACAGAACTTTCCAGACTTGTCTTTGAGTGGTTAAAATAATCATTTTATGTAACTGAAGTTATTTTAATGACTATATTTAGTAAGGGTGTGGTTCTTTCCAGTTAGAACATTTTAAACTCTTAAATGATTATTCAATATTCAGACCCAACTATTAGGGGCCATTTCCTTTCATTCTTGTCCATTTAAAGACTGTTTACATGGATTTCTTCTCTGTAGTTACATTTTACTTTGACTTTTCTTCACTTGGAATCTATCAAAAAATAAAATTTAAAATTCAGGCTGCCCTCATGAAAGATTAACTTTCCAAGAGATATTGCTGTCATTTAAGGCAAGAGTGTGATGCAGTCATTTCTTTTTTTAGCCATGAATTCCTTAGAAAAGTAAAACAACCTAACTTTGCATTATCAGGGATTTTAAAAACAGCTTTCACAAACTCATATTTTTTTATTTTAAGATTAAAAATATTAATAATCATATTCAAATTGTTAATAAATTGCCAGATGTTAGCATCATTCATTCATTCACTGTTTACCAAGAACTTCCTTTAGTGCCAAACAAACCCTGGCTACATGTTGTGATTTTTTTTTTTAATTTTTTTTTTTTTTAATTTTCTTTAAGTTGAACATGGACACAGTAACTTTGTTTTACTTGTTTATTTTATGTGGTGCTGAGGATCTAATCCAGTGCCTCACATGTGCAAGGCAAGCACTCTACCACTGAGCCACAACTTAAGCTCCTACATGGTGTGAATTTTTAAAAAACTAAACTAAGTGAAACAAAACATGGTGTTTCTTCTCAAGTGACTTGGCTTTACAGAGAGGTAGACCAGTAAGAAAATAATTATAATAAAGTTAGAATTCTTTGCTAGAAGAATATGTAGAGTTACAGTAGTGGTGAGAAGACAGGTTCAACAGTTTCTCCCAGGATGGGGGAAGGGGGGCAGGTATCAGGGATGGCAATAACCAGATGAGGCTTTACAAGATAGGACATTTGATTTGGATTTGAAGAGCATGGGTATTCACCAGCTAAAAGGGTAAGCACAAGTGTAAAATAGAGAGTAGGCTTGTGTGATTTGGTCATGAAAAATGTCTTCATCCTTTCATTATGACAGAACTCAGTATTCAACACACAGGAGTTCATAAATGTTTCAGTCCCTTCCCTTTCACATTACCATTGGTACTTCTCAGAGCTCTTTCCTTTATCACTTGTCTTCATACTTAACCTCTCCTGCATGAAAAGCCTTGTCACTCAAGCCAGACTTAAGAATTAGGCAACTTCTTCATCTCCTGAAGTAGTCACTCATGGATTTCTGCTGTGCTTTTTATCTTTCTGCTTTCTCATATTTGTTTTCTCTACGTGCCTACTATCTCTTCCCTAAGTAAAAGTTTTTGTGCTATCCTCTATACTACTAACACAGAAAGTCATCCTTTCCCTATTTTCCTTGCCTACAGAATTTGCTAAAGCAAATTCTCTAAAGTTCAAATATGGTCATACCATTTGCCTGCTTACACTTTTCCTTTGGCCTCTGTAGTTTCGACATACTGCCCAAATCCCTTAGCCTGGCATATAAGGGCCCCCATCTTCCCCTGTGCTTCTCTCTAGCCCCACTTCCCCCTCCCCCTCCCCATGTGCATCTTTTGTTCCAACTGCTGAATTCTTGAAGGTCTCAGCATACCTTAACTTTGTCTTTCTCTGTGACATTCTTTCATCACTGTCTATCCTTTCCAAATTCCTACTGGCACTATCTTCACTTCACCAACTTTATTCAATATTCCAACCTAGCCTGGTTTGTCAGGCAACTTTTGACCCACCATAACATGTGTTACACTTAAAGGTTTATGTGTCTGTCATATCAAGCTTTCTTGAGGGCAGGGATGATGTTATGCATTTCTTACCACCTAGATTTTTAAACATCACTGGTATATGGCAGGTACCCACAAATGTTTGTCGAATGAAAGAGTGATATCCTCTAACAATTTCAGACTATATACTACTTTAGTTTATAGTATAGTGTTCTTGGTAAGTAGTGTTGTTCTGTGATATACAGTATTGACATTCTCTTCTTCACCCAAGTGTTTTGAGCATCATGACCATTTAAAAGGTTAGAAAAGAGTTTAGGAATATAATAACTCTATTTATGCATATGTTTCCAATTACAGAATTACTTCCTTCTAAGTATGAGATTTAAAAAAAAAAAAAAAACTTAAGCATTAACAATTTGCGATACACCATTTTGTGCACATGATTTTTATCCTAACATTTACTTTTTATTCATTTGATTGAATTTATAACTACATAAACCATAATGAAGGTAACTAACTTTTACTAAACTGTTGGATGGTCCTCTGTCTGCAGACACAGTTCAGCCATTGTTCTCAGCTCTGTGTGGGAGTGAGATGGAACAAAGTCATATGGTTCAGAGAGTGAGAAGCTAGATTACTTTTCTTCCCACAGTCAGAAAGGAAATGTGTGCCATTTAAGGAGGGGATAAAACTTTTGAGACCATTTTGGAAAAACATAGATATTGAACATCCAATATTAACAGAATCCCTGAATGTGCATGGCCAAAGCTGAAGATTCCAGGAAAATCCTGGATTATACAGAGCAGGAAGGGAACAAGAACTTAGGGAAAGCAAGTAAGAATTGTGTGGCCTCCACGCCTACCCTTTCAGCCCAGGTTTATAAAAGAGCCATAATTTAGTCCCAAGTATACTTTTTTGATCTTTTTTCCGTGACATATTATAGTAATCTTGAAATAGTGCTGGGTTTCCTGAGGCTTCTACTGCTGACCACCAACCCCTCCCTAGAGAGCACTGAGCGACAGATACTGTAAACATCCTACACTCTCAGCTGTGGCAAGTAAGAAAGCTGGGAGAAGGCTGTTTACTGTCTCTGCCTTGGAAATCAACTTTGAGGAATGGATTTGGAGTATTTCTATATGTCACATTTGATACTATCCAGTGGTCCTTCATTTATGAGATCAACTCCAAGAGGAAGAAAAAGGTAAATTAATGAATTAATGCTAAGAAACGTAAAATGATTTGTCAGATGAGTTGTCTTTGAACTATCTCACATTATTATTATTTTTTTTAAGTTACCAAATACCCAAGAGATGAAAGTTTTGGTAACTGGTATAAAGCTACATTTGTGGATTGCTGTGGCCTGTTTTATAAAAGCACCAGAACATTAAATGATTGCACATTAGGACAAAACAGTTATCCATTAACCTGAGTTGCATTTAAACATTGTGTTTGACTCTTTTGAAGCAAAAGTTCTGGTGTTCTGGGACTTGCTACTTTATCAGATGCAGTTGGGGGCCCCATGCTTGGAGTAGTAATGATATACAATATGAAAAAAAAGCCTGCTATGTAAAGTCTGAATATAGTTATACTTTTAAAGCAAAAATAGGGGATAGTGGGAGATGGGGGTGGCATGTAAGAAGAAAGTTTTAAGAAAAAAATCTACAGAACTAACTTGTAGGTTCAGCCTTAATGAAGAAAATTTCTCCATACTCCATTTCTTCTTCTAGTAAATGATTTATATCAGACATTTATTGAACATATAATCTAGAATTTGACTTACCCAAAATTTGAGTCTTGTTATTTTCTAATCAATATTAAATAAGCCTTCTTTTTAAAGAGAATATTTAAATAATAAAGTATATTCTTATATAGCAAGCCCTTATGAGGTTAATTATATCTGCTTTAAATATTAAATCTTGACACAATTACTTCCATTATACTCTTGGCATATAAGCATCAGTCACATAAACTAGGACACACTATTGCTTTTAAAAGTATTAAAGGAAGTTTTCATTTCACTTCCTCCCTGTGTTTAGAGTATAAGACAATAGGGAAGATTGTTTCATAAGAGTCTAACAAAAAACTGTGTGTGAATACAGTGACTTTAGCATGTGGTCTCAAGGAAGTATTCGAACAAGATGGTTTTGCAGTGGTAATGGACACTGCTAAAGTGCTTGCTGAGTCACTCAGCTTGGTTGAGTCATTAAGCGTTGTCAATTTTGCCTGCAGACTTAAAGCAACCCTCTTATAGACAATGCTCTCCAGTCTTCTCAAAAGAATAATTACTGTGAGTGTTTGAAATTTTGCTTTCTACCAGGAAATGTGGATTACATGGGTGAGGACAAAAGCTGCTGGAAGTGGAAAGAAGAGGGGTCATATGTGTCCTTCCACCTGAGTTAAAAGAATGGAACATTGGCACATTCCAGATCTAAGTGGATATTACCTTTCAGTCATGAATGTGAATGCTTCAAAGCTTATTTAAATATATGCCAAAATTTATTTCATTATTCAAGAAATATTTATGGAACACCTACTATGTGTCAGTTCTAGGCACCAGGAATATAGCAGAACACATGAACAAAACCCTTGCTGTCCTGAAACTTACAGTGGTAAGTGGTGCAAGATTTAAAAAAAGATTGTTTATTCTATGTAAAATTTTTAATTTTATCAAATGGTATTATTGCTTTTTTGAGTCTTTTAAAACCAAATAAATTTAAATATTTAAGAACATACATTTTGTTGTGTATGAGAGCCTGGATATAAACCTACATAATATGTTGAGCTTTTTATTCAGCATTCTTCTTCTAGATATGTTCCCACTGCAGCTAATAATGAGACATAAATAAGTAGTATTCACAAGAATGTTTGCACAGTCACTATTGTGTGTGTGTGTGTGTGTGTGTGTGTGTGTGTATATATATATATATATATATATATATATATTTGCTGAGATAAATTGTTAAGCCGTTAAATGAAAAGATATGTTTATGTGTTTATATATTGCATATTATTTACATTCAAATTATTTTCATATGATACAAAAGTAAACTTTATTATTTGAGATTTTGATCAGGTTTATACCTCTTTAAATGCTGCTAATACAGTTTATTTATCTTTATATTATGTATATTCCTAAACAAATGCTGTAAAGACTTTAAAAGAACAAGATATATTTAAATGTAAACATTTTTATTTGGAAAAAAATGCTTTAATTGATAATTCACTGTAAGCCTAATTGTGTCATTAAACACTCAATGGGAAAAAAGTGTATTTATAGTATATTTTACTGATTTATGAATTCATGGTCTCCTTGTTCCTATTTGTTTAAATTAATAAGTCTTTAATGTGTTTGTGTTTGTGCATATTATGTATGCACAAACATATATGTATAGACACACACACACACATACATACATACATATAATATCTAGTGGTGATCTATATTTATAAACTATTCCAGCTTAGATTTCTCAAGATTTGAATACAGCTTCATTCTCTTGTTGATTTTAAAAATGCAGAAGGCAAGTTCTTAGTCACAACATTTGTTTTGGGGGTATTATTTTGGTTTACTCTGTCATTGAAAAACTGTGTGGTTAATATATAAAAATCAGCTGTATGTCTATATAGCAGTAACAAGTAAAAATGAAAAAAATTAAAGATACTACTTATAATAGTGTCAAAAAAACTCAAATTTCCCCAAGGATAAATCTAACAAGATGTGTAAGTTCTCTATACTGGAAACTAAATATTATTCAGAGAAATTAAAGAAGACCCCCCCCCACCACCACCAAATGGAAAGATATACCATTTTCATTAAGAACAGGACTCTATATTCTTAAGGACCTAATTCTCCCCCAGTTGATTTGCAGATTCAGTGCAATCCAAATGAAAATATAAGCAGACATGTGTGTTCATTTGGAAACTGATAAACTGATTCTAAAGTTTAAACAATGAAGAATAATTGAGGTACTCTTAAAGAAAAAATGATAAATTAACCTACCATATAGCAGAATATAGAGTTATGGCAATTATAAGAGTGTGATATACACACAGATATACAGTAGATAGAGACACCACTGTGGTAAAGATGAAACTAAGTTGTACTGAGGACAGAATGATCTATGGATCTAAATATGAAAGGTAAAACAGTAAAGCTTCCAGGAAAGAAAATATAGAACATCCTTATGACCTTAAATTGGGTGAAAGTTCCCCTAAAATACTCACATGACAATATTGATCAGAAAGGGAAAAAATCATAATTTAGATAATAATAATATTAAGAACTTCACTTATCAAAAGACAAAATTAAGAAAATGAAAAAGCAAAGCATATGGATGAAGATATTAGCAGTACATGTAACAGAACTTATATCCAGATTATATAAAAAATTCCTATAAATTAATAAGAAAATACAAGCAAATGAAAAATGAGCACCCATGAACAGATAATTCACAAAAACATTTGTAATGATCATTTAATAAAGAATTTATAGGGAATAATAAATGATCAATTAATGTAAATTTACTTAGTCTAATTAGTTATCAAGTAAATGTAAATAAAAAGCACAACTCAGTGCTGAGACATGCCTACTAGAACAAGTACATTTAAAGGAAAAAAAAAAAAAGCTGTTGTCAAGAATGTGAAGTTGCACTGCTGATGAGATCATAAGATGATATGACCACTTTAGAAAACTGTTTGGTGGATCTCTGCTTATGCTGAACATCTGTGTCCTATGTCTCAGTTGTTACCTACTTCACAGAAAGTTGTAGAATGTTATCCAAATAAATAAGTAAATGAATAAATAAATATAAATGTTCATAACAGCACTATTTGTAATAGCTCCAAATCAGAAAATACCCAAATTTCAATCAACAACAAAATTCATCAATAGTTATGTATTCATATAAGAGAATACCATACAGTGCTGTAACTGAACAGTTTTCAACTTCACCCAAAATTATGTGTGAATTTCACAAACATAAAGTTGAACAAAATAAACAAGACATTAAAGAGAACATAGGTACTATATGTTTCTATTTATGTTACTTTTAATAACAGGCAAAACTGTATCTATGGTGATAGAAGTCAGGGTGTAGTTACACCACCGAGTGGACTGATGAGTGTAAATGGACATGATGAACAGGATTTCTTAGGTGGTGTGATGTACTCACTTGCCTGAGTATTGGTTATAAAGGTGTCCATTTATGAAAACTACTCAGCCTACAATTCATTTAAGCAGTTCTCTGAGTACTATGGTTTGATTAAAAAAATTGGAAATAAGTATTAAAAATATCAATAAAACTATATCACCTGGTCTTAGATAAGGCAGGTAGAACCCTTACCTAAGAAGTCCCTAACATTCAAAGCCAGCCTCAGCAATATAGCAAGGCCCTAAGAAACTTAGCAAGACTCTGTCTCAAAAAATAAAAAAGTCTAGAGATGTGGCTCAGTGGTTAACCGCCCCCAGGTTCAGTCCCTAGTACCAAAAAAAAAAAAAAAAAAAAAGTCCCAAAGAGACTTTCTCTTTGTCTCAAAACATAACAATAGTACATATCTTGGAGAAGCGTCTTCAAACCCAGGACACTACAGGAGGTCTGAAAGAGAAATATCTGGATGATCTTTAAAATAATCATAATTAAAGAATAAAATTACCTGACTAGAGAAATGCCCTGTGACTTCAGAGTGACTCCAAAGATTCTACAATGTTGAGTTTATCAGAAGCTTTATCACCAAGAAGCCAAATATGTCTTAAAATGCATCCTACATGGCTCAGGTAGAAAAACACTATTTTAACTTGCAAATTTTATGGGGTAAATGAGTTATTCCTATAGTTTAATAATGCCCATTACTGGAGAATTTGACAACACCCAAAACTTGGTTGCATCACTCAGACATTAGAAAGCTATGAATTTCTGACTGTACTAAACAGCTTTCAGCACTAGGCTTAGATGTGTCTTTAAAAATGTCATTTAAACCATCTTTGAATTTTAAAATAATTCCAATACACGTACTAGCCCAGTCATGTATATGTATGAATAGAGTCAGACCCTGCCTGTGGCTCTGTTTGGATGTGGTAAGTCTCCCTGACATCACTGCAGTTATGCTGGGCTGTTCCACCCTGTCCCACTCCATAAACACCCACTTGGTGAGGTCATCACATTGGGTGGCAGGGGCAAGCAAGTAGATGTGCCCACCTTCAGGAAGCTTCTAGTTTTGTGGGGATAACACCTGATGAGCTTGTTGTTAAATATATGCCACAGTGAGTCTTTATAAAGTCCTCAAGAATAATCTACTCCAGTTCACTCTGATGGGAGTGGAATCTGATTCAGTCAGTTTTTACCAACTTATTCTTTCTCGGGTATTCAGTCAGCTAGTGCTGGGCAGCAGAAAGCCTGGCTTCTATTATGGTAATAATCTTCATCATACCCAGTCATCACAGGATTCTCTACATTCTAGGAGCAGTGTCAGGGGTCAAGAGAAAATACTTGGTGTCTTTACTATGTGCTGGGCACTATTCTAAATATTTTGTTCATATTAACAGACTTAATCTTCACAGGTAAATAGTAGGCATGCATATTATTTTTCAGGTGAGAAATCTGATGACAGAGACCTTTTAGGTTACCCAAGGTTATGCTTATAGGGCTTGGAACTGGGATTTCAACTTTGGCAGTGTGGTGCCAGAGATTTACTGTGAATCATAACGTGATAGGCACATGTGTCCTCCTCTGTTAGACATTATTGTCCCAGTTTTCGGGGGAACAAAATTGAAGTAGAAAGAATTAAGAAAATGTGGTAGTCACTGAGGTTGTTTACAAATATTCCATTCTTCCCTTTTGGCACATGAGAAATTACACTTCTCCATACCTCTGAGGCTAGGTGTGGCTATGTACTTGCTTTCTTGTGATCATAAGTGCCTAAATTCCTTGCCCAACTTCAGTAGCTTATTCATGTCAGATTTATGTCTGGAACCCAGGTCTTTCTGACTCAACAGTTCATGGCATTTCACTTAATTGCTCTTATGGTATCACACATTCTGCAGGAACCCAAACAACTTAAGTTCTTTCACTTGCCTTCTAATTTTATAATAATAATGAAAGTGCTTACAAGATTTGTCCAGGATTAAGACCATGTAGAAGAAAATTCTGTCTTCCTCTGGTCCATGTGTTTCGTCTGGAGTTTAATATCATGGTCTTTAGGCTCTTGAGAATTTTTTTGAGATTCTGAGATTCAAGTTCTAGCCATGAACTAATTTGTTCTGAGCGTTACACAGATTTCTTGGTACAAGTTGATACATGACTTCACCCTTTTCTAGATTAATTGTCTCTCATTCAGAACACTGACCCTGTAAAATAATCCTATTTTAAACATACGTATGTGTGTGTGTGTATACACACATATATTTATGTAGTATGTGTGTATGTATATGTACAGGTGCACATGTGTGTGTGTGTGTGTGTGTGTGTGTGTATATATATATATATATATATATATATATATATATATATCACTTTCTTTATACAAACAAACACAAAAACACACAAAATTATCTAGGTTTGCATGCTTAAACTCTGAATTGTGGGGATTTCCCAAACAGCAGAATCAATTTAGCTATATAGCACTGGTTATCATGACCATGAACAACAGAAAACCACATGAAATTCTGAACATCTTTCCTGAGGATTATTTTCCTGAAACCTACATAAATAGAAGACTTTGGCCTCTTGCATTATTTGAGCTACTGAATGACTTAGGTGACATTAGATGCTCATGTCATAAGGAAAAGACAAAGAGAAGCATTTATTCCCTTAACTAGCAGTGTCACCTAACTAGCAGTGTGTTTCTGTTACTTACCGAAAATGGACTCAGCTTGCTTACTTTAACTCTGTACTTGACACATTTAATCACAAAATTCCTAATCCCTCATTCCATTACTCCTTTAAAATTTTTAAAGTTTGTTCATAATCCTGCCTCATTCCAAAAATGACCAGAGGCAATTTCTATGTATGTATTTGCTTCATCTTGGTAAATACCTATTAATGATACTGAGATAGCTTTTGTGCAATTATCTGTACAGTGAATAAATTGTACAGGTTGGGTTTTTCTTGTATTTATTTTGAAACAATTGTAAATTTATATTTATAGATCATGTTGCAAAAATTATATGAAGAGGTCCTATGTACTTGTCACCTAATTCTCCCCCCGCAATGGTTAAAAAGTTATAGTACAGTATTGAGAAGCTGATGTTGGTAATAACGTGTGCATGGGTAGTTCTATACCATTTTATTACATTAATATACAGATGTAATCACCATTGAAATTAATGTATAGACTGTTCCATCACCACAAAGACCTATCTTTGTACCCACCTGTTTTTCCTGGCAATCACTAATCCACTCATCTTTAACAATTTTGTCATTTCAAAAAATTCTATAAAAGGGGATTTTTAATGCATGATTTTAAAGCAGTTTCCCATTTGTTAATTAAAAATTAGCTCTGTGTTTAATCTAAGCTTTACTTACTGTCTTTGGGTTTGTGTTGTATTATTGTTGTGCTGGGAGTGGAAATTTGATGTAAATCCAAACATAACAAGTTTTCACGTAAAAAGATATTGACTTTCCATTTAGAACAATATGGTCATTGACTGTATTGAGCTTATATGGATATGTATTATGTTGGAGAATTTTACAGGATATAACTCCTATAAAATATATTCATTGGTGGCTTAATTAGAAAGCAAAATCCTTTCATGCTTCACCCTAGGTGATAAGTCTCCCATGTTCAGTGAATTAACCTGTGATTAGGTCACAGTCTGTTAGGAACATATAGGCAGCCATCTGGCAAATGGATTGTCATTCTGCCTAAGGAGAAGGAAAATAAAACACTGAGGTAAAATTAAAATGTTAATCCATGCTGAGAAGGAACTAATAAAAACTTGTGATATTGTGTGCAATGATGATACTCAAAATAAATGCAACAATGGAACCTATTGAAAAGTTCATGTGTGAAATTTATTCTTTGAGAAATTGACTAGGGAGGTAGGGTGCCTATAGACAGACAGGGAAACAATGAAGACAGTTTATTGAAAGAAATTATTTGACCCATTTATCTGAAATCAAAAACCAAAACTCCTAAGTTTTACAAGACCCTCAAATATTTGGTTTTATTTTCAAATTGTAAATTAGTAAATTTAAAGACTTAAAAATAAGATTATATTCTTACCATATTTTGTTACAAATTGTAATAAAAAAATAAAAATTCCTGCTTTAAAGATCATCAGTTTGGAGAGAGGATATGAGTGGCGAGCAATAGGACTCTGTTTTTAATCCTTTCCTACACCACATTTTTGTTTCACTAAGATAAAGGCATTATTGGATTTATAATTAATTTTTTCAAAGGAAGCAAAAAAAAAGTTGTTATGTGGATTGCTGTATGCTGAAAGGAAGGGCAGGGTTGGAAACAATGACATTGCATTTGTATATGTGGAAGTTCAGCCTTTGGAGTGAGCTAACTGCACAAAGATGTCATGGAAGACATGTGCCTTGTCATCAGTACGTGGCAAGAGACTTGGGATGTTTCCTAACCACTACCTGTGTGTCCCACAGAGTGACATGATAGTCCAAAAAATTCTAATTGTATGTATGTCATTAATATCTGATAATGTAATATATATAATATCAGTTATACACAGATATATCAGATATAATTTATATATATGTAAATTTATATATATATATATATATATATATATATATATATATATGACATCCAGATATAATTTCCACAGTAGGACAACAAATTAACCTTCTCAATTTTATGTTGGTCAGATTTTTCAAGTAATCCTGTGTTCATTACTCTATAAGTGATATATATGTAAAGTAGTGTATGTCTAAAACAATGTGGCCACTTGATGAAATGGGACTCGAAAATCTACTATTGAACATTAGGCTACAGTGTTATCTTCTAATAATTGAGGGCTGAGGAAGGATACGGGCTTATTTTTTAACTTTGTTTGCCCCAAACATAAGGTACATAACTTGGACTGGAAACGAAGATACACAAGGAACAGAATATAGCACAATATAAAAGAGACTTTTTTAGTCATAGAGAATCCAAAGATGGAGCATGCTCATGGGAGGCAATGAGACCCTATCTCAAGAGTTACTCAAGAAGGAATTTCAGTAGCCACTCTGGGTGTGTACAATAGCAGTAATCTAAGCAATAGAAATGTTATGGTCCCTTCAGTTCTGAGATTTTACTAAGTCTGTATTGGCAAATCCCAGGTGTATTACTTACCAACTTCTTGAATATCACTTAACTTCTCTGGGCCTCAGTTTCCTCCTATTCAATAGACTGAGGGGTGATAGTAACTTATAAAGCTGTTAGAAAGATTAAATGAGGTTGAATAACAATAGCAGTAGCCTGATTCAAATCTCTGCCTCATGTTCCCAAAATAACCATAAGATCCACACAGAAAACAAATAAAGCTATACAGGAGCTATGACTTAAGGATGTGAAGGGACAAGAAACACTACAATCTTCAAGTCACAAGGAAAAAAAAATCCAACAAAGCTCCCAATACCAAAAAAACCATCACAGCAAGATTGTGTGTTTGGTGTAGAGAATGAGGACAGGCAGGGAGGCTGAGATGGCTCTTTGAAGAAGAACAGAGAGGAGCAGAGAACTCTGGATTAACACTAATAATATCTCCTCCCATAGTAGGACATGAAACAATACTCACAAAATAGTCAAATACAAGTTGGGATTTGCTAGTTCATGGCCCTAGCTAGAGGGAAGGAAGGGGTTTGGCAATGTGTATGTAGGACCTGATGTGGCAGCATCTGAGAAGCAGTGCTTCCAGGGAGGATTAGAGAGAGAAATGGTCATGCCCTTGGATATGAGGTAATGGAGAAAGAGGAGAAAATTGATGGAGAAGAGGAGAAAATTGAGATCTTGATGAAATATAAGATTGGATGGTTGCATCAATGATAGTAGTATAGTCGAGATGTTGTACTAAAAGTTTTGAAGATGCTACACACTGCAAAATATAAAAAAGAGGAAAAGTACATCGGACCTCTCTGTATTACCTCTTACAACCTCATGTGAATCTTCAATTATCTAAAAATATAATCTTTTATTTAAAAAATAAAGCAGGATTATTCATTCCATTCTCATAAAGGCTAAAAACAGGCAAACCCCCCCCCCTATATTGTTCATAAATTTATATTTGGGAGTAAAACTAAAGAAAAGAAAGAAAGTGATTGCCACAACACTCACTTTAGAAGTTTCTTCCACCAGGGAGAATGAAGTCATCACTGGGAGAGAGTGAGGTGGGTGTTCTTGACCTTCAAGATTATTACACTTGAAATTATTTCATTAAACTGTGTGTTTATGTGTTACTAAAAGCTTTTTGAGAAAGCATGCAGAGCTATAGGCCATACCTTTTTGAATCCTGGTCTTGGACTTAAAGAAAACTTCATAGTACGTTTCATAAAGTAGAAATATTTGACTACTGTACAATAAAACTGGAAATTAAAAATGAAGCTGAAAAATAAAAAAGATACTTTACCTGGAAATGAAAAGATCTTGTATAAAATAGCTCTCAGGTGAAAGGCAAATAAAGCAAAAATATTGAATTTCCAAAAATATACTGATAATAAAAATGCTATACATCAGAAATTATGACATACATTTAAAGCAAGGATTAAAAAATAATTTACATGACAATAAAAATGAATGAATAAAAATGAATGAATAAAAATGAATGAATGAAGTCCCCAATTCAATATACTAAGAAAAGCATAAAATAAGTAAATCGAATGAAAATACAAGGAAGAAATTATTAAAGATAAAAGCAGAAATTAATAGTTGATAACAGAAAATTAGTAGGTCAAATTAATAAAATTTCTGATTCTTGAGAAATCCTAGAAAAATTCTATCAAATCTTCAGAGACAAGTCTGTCCCAATACTAAATAAATTGTCTCAAACTATAAGAAATCAGGAATAAATTTCAACTTCTTTTTAAGATGCAAATATAACACTGATATCTATGCCTGATAAAGAGTGTGCGAAAATTGTAAACCAATATCACTTATGGAGATGAATTCAAAATTCTTTAATGATATACTAGAGAACAGACTCTTAGAACACACTAAGAAATAAGGTTTACACAAGGAGTGCAAAGATGATTTATGTTAGAAAATAAGTGAATATCATTTACCATTTTAATAGGTGTTTGGAAAAATGATATGAACTTCTTTATAGGTGATAAAGTTTACTTTGGCAAAATTCACATCTGTTCCTTACTTAATCAGGAGAAACTAGGCATTTCTGCTGACGTCCGTAACTAGTTAGGATGCCCACTAATTTCACTGGTATCTGGCATTATCCGAAGGTCACAGTCAATGCAATCAGCCTAGAGAAAACAACCAGAGGTACAGGAGTAGGAAATAAGTAATAAATCTACCCCTATTTACAGATTACATGATAGTATGCATGGAAAATCTCCAAAAATCAAGGATAAAATGAACTCTAACAAACAAAAATCAGTGAGACAGCAGGACGTAAAATCAGCACTCATAAATAAGTAAAATTTATATATACAAATAAAAGCCAATTAGAAGATATAATGAAAACAAAAGACCATGGTAACAAAAAGATAAAACATTTAGGAACAAATCTCCCAAGAAATGCCCAGCACGTATATAAAGAAAACTATAAAATTCTTTTATAAAACACAAAAGTAGGCTGAAAAAATAAAGACATCTCGTATGATTTATTAGCACATCTCAACATCATCAGGATGTCAGTCCTCCCAAGTTAACTTACAAATGTAATCTGACCCCAATGAAAATGCCAGTATGTTTCTTAAACAGACAAATCAATCCTGAATTTTATATGCAAAGTAAACACGTGGAGTAAGAGAGATGCGATGGAGGAGGCAGCAAAGGACAGACAAGGCAGAGGGAAAGTCATAGAGATTAAAACGTGAAAATGGCTCAGCCTGCCATGGCTGTCATTGAAGATGGAGGGAGGGGACTGCCGCAGTCTGGCTGGGCACAATCAGGAGCCACTTGTCAAAAGAAACTAACTTTATTTTTAGAACCACACACGCCAAACAAAATAGCCTCTCAGGAAAAACCCTCAGAGCCTCAACTGCCACCACCGGCTTTCCACAAGCCTCTCTCTCCCACACAAGCTTCTCTCCACCTCCCACAATCCTCCTGCTCTTGAGGCCAATTGGCTGGGTCACGTGGGCGGAGCCAAAAAAGTCCCCCAATGAGCAGCTCCGTGGTCTGAAAGGGCAGGGAAACAGCCCAATGAGCATCACCGCAGAGGAGCCAATCAGCTAGATGTTGCTGGGACCGCTGTGAGCCAATCATCAGCTGGCAGCTGGAAGTTTGCTGGGGCCCCTTCGGCTGTGGCTCTCAACAGGGGACCACTATCAAGGAATGGGAGCAAATACTAGAAGCTGAGAATAACCCCCAATCTGAAGGGAAACAAAGTCCTTTTCCCTACCACCAAATAGAACTGAATTCTAACAGCAAAGTATAAGATCATGGAGTTTCATTCACCCCCAGAGCCTCTAAAAAGGAAAGCAACCCTGAGGACTCTCTGGTTTCAGCCTTGTGAAACGCTAGGAGAGAACCAGCCAAGCCAACCACAGGTCTAATCTACAGAAGCGCTCAAGTATCACAGGAAGACCAATGGGGTGGGGTTGGGGGGACTGAAAACTCTGCTCAAACTACAAACTTGTGCTACAAGCACGAAATGAAAAATACACAAATGTGAGACATTCTGGACAAATAAGATAACACTGAAGTTTGTCTATTTTTTTTTAAAAGTAGGTGAAAATAGTCAAGTCAGCTTTGAAAGAACTATACTGAAGGAGACTTACCTTTCCCAGATTGAAAAGATTTTCAAAACTGTAAAAATTAAAATGGAATAGTATCACACCAGGAACTGACAAACATATAAATGAAAAAGAAAAGAGAACTTGGTATGTGATATCTGCCTGTGAGCCCCATGACTTGGGAAGCTGAGGCAGGAGGTCCCAAGTTCAAGGCCAGCCTCAGCAACTTGGTGAGACTCTGTTTCAAAATAAAACATAAAAAGGGCTGAGGATGTAGCTTAGTGGTAAAGCACCACTGGGTTCAATCCCTAGTACCAGACACACACACACACACACACAAAAAAAAAAAAATTTACAAATTACTCAATAAAGAGGACTAGGACAGTATTAATATTTTTAAAAGGCTAAATATGGAATATTTATATGATCTGAAGATGAAAGAAAACCTTCCAAGCTTTAGAACAATATCTGCAAGTTAAAGAACCATATAAAGATGTCAAAACTTTACAAATCAAAATATGCTAAACAAAATATTAAGTCAAATAACTTGGAGAAATATTTTTAAACTCACAACATAAAATTAATATTTATAATTATGTGAGACACTTTTACATCATGAATGTAACAGACTTTAATAGACACATGGGAACATGTAGCAAACAATAATTTACAAAAGAAGACATTCAAAACACCAATAATAAAAAACACCAATAATAAAAAGTTCCTAAAATGAAAGTTCTGTAACACTGAGAATAATCTCTTCTGATTGAAAAGTTAAGCCTTCATGAAATGGTCCATTGTCCATCATAGTCACAAAAAATTGAGAATCTAAGTTGGTGTGGTACATTTTTTAAAGCTTTGGACTATGTCAATGAAGTATAAAATTCTATTGATCAACCATTCTATGTGTTCATCTTTGAGATTATGAAACTTTTCAAGAATTAAAGGCAAAAATGGCTCTGTTTTCTATGAAATCTTAAGAGGAAGTTAAAATTTAATATGCTAATGATGCTAGAAAAAAAATGTTCATTCATCATGATATGTTCTATTGGATTCAGAGTTTTAAGATTTCATGGATCCCACTTGGGTCAGTAGATATTATTTTATTTATTTATTATTAGCACATTATACTTAGACATAATAAGGGGGTTTATTTTGACATGTTCATAAATGCATATAGCATAGTTTTCCATCCATCCGCCATCCCCCAAACCCCTTCCTCTACTCTATTAGTCTTTCTATTTTTTTAGTTAATACATTATGATTACATATAAAATTGAAGTGCACTGTGGTATATTCATTAAAGTACCTAATGTAATTTGGTCATCTTCCTTACCCAGTTCTTTCCTTTTCAGTCCTCTCCTCCCTACTCCTTGGTCCCTGCTTCTACTCTGCTTATCTCCCTTCTAATTTTGCAAGTTACCCCCCAACACACACCTTTTTTATTCCTTTTTCCTCTCTAGCTGATATTATTTTTGAATCACAGATTTGAAGTAGGTGAAATCAGCCTTAGTTTTACTTACCTTAATTCAAACTAGCATGAATGATTGTTATGGAATCAGGGTTGGGTCCATCTCCTCCCACCTTCTGTAGGGGGATTTAAGTAGAGACTGGATGGCCAGAGCAGTCAGCTACAATCGTCTTAACTTAGTGTTGGGACCATAAGTAGATACAGTAGAAGTTATGTTAATCCATGGAGTAATGAGGTAGAAGGCCATTTTCAACTGCTAACTCCATGTCTATGTGGGAGAAGCTATCACAATGTGGTAAAGGTATATTTTCCCCCTTTCTTGATGGCAAGATGGAGGTAGATGGCACTGGTGGGAGACAAACAGTAAGAACAGATGTGTAGTAGGAATAATACAATAAAACAAATTATTTTTAAAGCTATATTAAACTGAATATTTTGCTTCTATTCTCCTATGAGATAAAATTTTTTGTGTGTTCAAGAATAAAATGGCTATTAATTCCTCCTGCTTAGGAAAGCAACTTGCAAAATCCAGGTTTGGCATACTTTATTAATGACATAGTAAAAGTCATATTTGTATTGATTAAAAATTTAGTTTTATTAAAAACTAAATGCTTAAAATGAAAAATGACACAATAATAGCTAGGAACTTAGTAAATATGAAGAACTGTGGGAGGCAAGGGTAGAGAAAGAGCAGAACTACTCCTAGACACAAAAGTACTCTTAAATCTCTTTCATTAAACAGTATGGTACTAGCACAGAATAAACTGTCAGGTCAGTACAACAAAACAAAACAAAAAAATCCAGAGGTAGATTCAACTACATATAAAAATCTACTATGTTATAGAAGTAGCATATCAAATCACTGGGAAAGATGAGTAATGTGAGGACTACTGGACAGTCATTTACAAAAAACTAAAAGTAAACATAACCCTTTCATTACAACCAGAAACAAATTCCAGACGACTCAGAGATAGAACAATATAAATCCCAAAGGAAAACATGAGTAAATTCCTAAAAAAAAAAAAAAAAAAAAAAGTGTAAGTAAAGATACAATAAAAGAAAGTGTTACTAAATTTGATTACATAATAATAAAAAAATTTATGGCCTTTAAAAGTACAATTAAACAGCTCAAAGATAGCTTACAAGCTGAAAGAAAATAGCTACAATATATATCACAATGTTTTATTTATTGATATTTTTCTAGAATTGAGGGAAAGGGGCCTATAGAAATCTTTTTAGAAAAATGAGCAGACTTGACCAAATAAATGGCACAAAAAAACTAAAAAAAAAAAGCCCAGATTTTCCCACACTGACCTATGTGGGATCCAGGCTCAAAGTAGGCCTACTGGGTCCATCCCCACTCCCCACCTGGGAGCCCAAGCCTAACCCAATTCCATCTTGGGACACTGCAGATATCACCATAGCCTTCCCCCACGCAGTAGCCCCTACCTTTTGACATTAGACAGGACCTAGAGGCAGCTGCATCTCAGAGTGGCATTCCAGAGACGGTGTAAGGCCCACCCTTTCAGCTCCATCTCTGTAAGACATTGCATCTATCTTGGGGCACCTACACTATCATCTTGAATTACCTCGGCTATTGCCGCCGCCACCTTTTTGAAGTAGCATACATTGAGGAACACCAGCAGGGTCTGGAAGCCCAACATCAAGGTGAGGTACAGACAATCTGCATGGGTACTACAAGAATATAGGGTAGAAACTGTAATACCTGAGATCCACATAGCAAGAAAGGAAGACACATAGACAACATGAAAAAACAAGGAAGGAAAGTGCCCCTAAACAAACCAGGATACTACAATAACAGAACCCCATGGTCAGGGAAGTTGATGAAATATCAGAGAAGGAGTTCAGAGTTCATAATTAAAATGATCTGTGAATTAAAGAATACTTTAAATGAGCAAGTACAGGCAAAATTGATCACTCCAACAAAGAGATAAGAGAGCAAATACAGGTAGCAAAAGATTACTTCAAGAAAGAGATAGAGATTCTGGGGGAAAAAAAACAGTCAGAAATCCTTGAAATGAAGAATACAATAAACCAAATAAAAAACTCAATAGAAAGCATAACCAATAGACTAGATCACTTGGAATAAAGAATGTCAGATAATGAAGACAAAGTATACAATCTGGAAAATAAATTTGACCACCCAGTGAAAGAAAAGAAAACCATGAATAGGACTTCCAAGAATTATAGGACAGCATCAAAAAACCAATTCTAAGAGTTATTGGGATAAAGGAAGGCACAGAGTTTCAAACCAAAGGAATGCACAATCTCTTCAATGAGACAATATCAGAAAATTTCCCAAGCATAAAGAATGAATTGGAAAACCAAATACAAGAAGCTTACAGGACAACAAATGTACAAAATTACAACAGATCCACACCAAGGCATATTATAATGAAAATGTCTAGAATACAGAATAAGGATAAAATCTTAAAAGCTGCAAGAGAGAGAAATCAGATCACATAGGGGGGATACCAGTTCGTATCTCAGCAGATTTTTCAACATAAATCCTCAAAGCGAGGAAATCATAGAACAACATATACAAAGCTCTGAAAGAAAATGGATGCCAACCAAGAATCTTATATCCAGCAAAATAAAGCTTTAGATTTGATGATGAAATAAAAACCTTCCATGATAAACAAAAGTTAAAAGAATTTACAACTAGAAAGCCTGCAATATAGAACATCCCCAGTAAAATATTCCCAAAGAGGAAATAAAAAAACAATGATGAAAATCAGCAGAAGGAGGTATTACACTAAGGGAAAAACTTTAATCAGAGGAGAAACCAGGTCAAGTTAAATACCCAAAATAAACAAAAATGGCTGGGAATACAAATCATGTCTCAATAATAACCCTGAATGTTAATGGCCTAAACTCACCAATCAAAAGACATAGACTAGCAGATTGTATTTTAAAAAGACCTAACAATATGCTGCTTCCAAGAGACTCATCTCATAGGAAAAGGCATCCACAGACTGATGGTGAAAGGTTGGGAAAAATCATACCACTCACATGTACTGCTAAAGCAAGCAGGGGCTTCTATCCTCATAAAATAAAGTAGACTTCAAGCTAAAGTTAATCAAAATGGATAAAGAAGGACACTACATACTGCTCAAGAGCACCATACACCAATAAGACTTAACAATTATAAATATATATGCCCCAAACAATGGAACATGAACGTTCATCAAACAAACTCTTCTCAAGTTCAAGAGTCAAATAGACCACAACACAATAATTTTGGGTGACTTTAACACATCTTTTGCACCACTGGATAGATCTTCCAAACAAAAGCTGAACAAAGAAACTATAGAAATCAATAATACAATTAATACTTAGTATTAACTGATGCATATAGAATATTTCATCCTTCCATGATCGAATACACTTTCTTCTCAGTAGCACATGGATCCTTCTCTAAAATAGACTATATATTATGCCACAAAGAAACTCTTAGCAAATATAAAAATATAGAGCTACTATAAATGAAATGAAATTAGAAATCAATTATAAAATAAGAAATAAAAGCTACTCCAACACCTGGAGACTAAATAATATGCTACTGAATGAACAATGGGTAGCAGAAGACATCAAAGAGGAGATTAAAAAAATTTTAGAGGTGAAAGAGAACACCAATACAACATATCGAAATATCTGAGACACTATGAAGGCAGTTCTAAGAGGAAAGTTCATTGCATGGAGTTCATTCCTTAAAAGAAGTAAAAGTCAACAAATAAATGACTTAACATTATATCTCAAAGCCCTAGAAAAAGAAGAACAAATCTACACCAAAAGCAGTAGAAAACAGGAAATAATTAAAATCAGAGCTGATATCAATGAAACTGAAACAAAAGGAACAATTAAAAAAATTGACAAAGTTGGTTCTTTGAAAAAGTAAAATTGACAGACCTTTAGCCATGCTAATGAAGAGAAGGATAGAGAAAACTCAAATTACTCAAATTACTAACATCTGTGATGAAAAAGGAAATATCACAACAAACACTACAGAAATACAGAAGATGATTAGAAATTATTTTGAAAATTTGTACTCCAATAAAATAGAAAATATTGAGGCATTGACAAATTTCTAGAGTCATATGATTTGCCCAAATTGAATCAGGATGATATACACAATTTAAATGTATCAATTTCAAGTGACAAAATAGAAGATGCCATCAGAAGCCTACCAACCAAGAAAAGCCCAGGACTGGATGGATACACAGCTGAGTTCTACAAGACCATTAAAGAAGAACTAATACCAATACTCTTCAATTTATTTCAGGAAACAGAAAAAAGAGGGAGCACATCCACACTCATTCTATGAGGCCAATATCCCTTGATTCTAAAACCAGAAAAAAGACACATCAAAAAAAAAAAAAAAAAAAAAGAAAACTTCAGACCAATATCTCTAATGAACATAGATGCAAAAATTCTCAATAAAATTCTGACAAATTGAATACAAAAACATATCGAAATGATTGTTCCCCATGGTCAAATGGAGTTCATTCCAGGGATGCAAGGTTGGTTCAACATACGGAAATCAATAAACGTAATTCATCACATCAATAGACTTAAAGATAAGAACCATATTATCATCTCAATAGACGTTGAAAAAGCATTTGACAAAATATAGCACCCCTTCATGTTCAAAACACTAGAAAAACTAGGGATAACAGGAACATATCTTAACACTATAAAAGATATCTATGCTAAGCCCCAGGCCAACATCATTCTAAAATGGAGAAATATTGAAAGCATTCCCTCTAAAAACTGGAACAAGATAGGGATGCCCTCTTTCACCACTTCTATTTAACATAGTTCTTGAAACACTGGCCAGAGCAATTAGACAGATGAAAGAAATTAAAGGGATACAGATAAGTGAAGAAGAACTCAAGTTAGCACTATTTGCCAATGATATGATTCTATACCTAAAAGACCCCAAAAATTCCACTAGAATACTGCTAGAACTAGTAAATGAATTTAGCAAAGTAGCAGGATACAAAATCAAAGGCATTTCTGTATATATGTGACAAATCTTCTGAAGGGGAAACAAGGAAAACTACCCTCATTTACAATAGCATAAAAAAATAAAATACTTGGGAATCAACTTAAGAAAGAAGTGAAAGTTTTCTACAATGAAAACTACAGAACGCTAAAGAAAGAAATTAAAGAAGACCTTAGAAGATGAAAAGATCTACCTTGTTCTTGGATAGGCAGAATTAATATTGTCAAAATGACCATATTACCAATAGCACTATACAGATTTAATGCAATTCTAATCAAAATCCCAATGATATTCCTTATAGAAATAGAAAAAGCAGTCATGAAATTCATCTGGAAAAATAAGAGACCCAGAATAAATAAAGCAGTCCTTAGCAAGAAGAATGAAGCAGGTGGCATCACTATACCAGACCTCAAACTATACTACAGGTATTAAAAAAAAACAGCATGGTATTGGCATGAGAATATCAAAACCATAGAATTGATATTAATAAAATAGACTGGTAGACCAATGTTACTGAATAGAGGACACAGAGACTAACCCACATAAAGTTCTTTTATATTTGACAAAGGCACCAAAAATGTACATTGGAGAAAAGATAGCCACTTCAACAAATGGTGCTGGGAAAACTGGAAATCCATATGCAACAAAATTAAATTAAACCTCTATCTCTCACCATGCACAAAACTCAAAGTGGATCAAGGACCCAGGAATTATACCAGAGACATTGTATCTATTAGAAGAAACAGTAGGCCCAAATCTCCATCATGTCAGATTAGGCCCCAACTTCCTTAATAAGACTCCTATAGCACAAGAATTAATATCAAGAATCAATAAATGGGATGGTTTCAAACTAAAAAACTTCTCAGCAAAAGAAACAATCAGTGAGGTGAATAGAGAGCCTACTAATTGGGAACAAATTCTTACCACATGCATGTCAGATGGTGCACTAATCTCTAGAATATATAAAGTACTCAAAAATCTTAGCACCAAAGAAACAAATAAATGGGCCAAGGAACTGAACAGACACTTCTCAGAAGAAGATACACATAAATCAACAAATACATGAAAAAATGTTCAACATCTCTAGCAATTAGAGAAATCAAAACTACTCTAAGATTTCTTCTCACCCCAGTCAGAATGGCAGCTATTAAGAATACAAACAACAGTAAGTGTTGGTGAGGATGTGGGGGGAAAAGCACACTCATATATTGCTGTTGGGATTGCAAATTGGTGCAGCCAATATGGAAAGCAGTATAGAGAATCCTTGGAAAACTGAGAATGGAACCACCATTTGACCCAGCTATCCCCCTCCTCTGTCTACACCCAAAGGACTTAAAAACAGCATACTACAGGAACACAGCCAAATCAATGTTTATAGCAGCACAATTTACAATAGCTAAACTATGGGACCAACCTAGATGCCCTTCAGTAGATGAATGGATAAAGAAAATGTGGTTTATATACATAATGGAATATTATTCAGCATTAAAAGAGAATAAAATCATGGCATTTGCAGGTAAATAGATGGAGCTAGAGAATATAATGCTAAGTGAAATTAGCCAATCTCAAAAAAAAATGCCAAATGATTTCTACGATTTAAGGATGCTGATTCATAATATGCAGTGAGGGACAGGGGAAATAGGAAGATTAAATGAACTTTAGAAAGGCCAAAGGGGAAAAGGAAAGGGAGAAGATGGGAGGGGGCATAGGGGTAGGAAGACAATGGAATGCAATGGTCATCATTACCCTGAGTACATGTATGAAGACTCAAAGGACGTGACTCTATTTTGTGTACAACTAGAGATATGAAAAATTGTGCTCTGTGTGTGTGTAATGTGAATTGTAATGTATTCTGTTGTCATATATAACAAATTAAAATTTAAAAAGTTAAAAAAAATTAACAAGAAAGTAGGAAATAAATACAAAAGGAGGGCTGGGGATATAGATCAGTGGTAGCATGCATGAGCCACTAGATATAATCCCCTAGCACTGCAAAAATAAGAATAAAAAAAGGAAAAAATAAATAAATAAAGTGTAACAGTAGTTAAAAGAAAAAGATCAAATTTAAATATCTCAAAAAATGATTTGTCCACATTTACTGATTCTGTAAGCCCTGGTCTTGTCCCGTACCTATGCTCTAATTCCAAGTAATGAACTTTCTTCTATGATTTTTCATTGCTCTTACCACTTTGTATTACTAATGCATGGTTAGCTATATGCTCTCTCAATTGTTGCTTCGGGTCTGTTGTGTCAAATGCCTAGCACTCTCTCAAGGTACAGGAGGTACTCAATTGTTTTGTTTTGTTTTGTTTTTCATTACTGATAAATTGGTGAAGACTGAAATTCAAAAAGAGATATAAAAATGATCTTCATCATATGAAAAGATGCACATCTCCATCATATAAAAAATGTGCATTTAAACTACAATGATGTTTCATTTTTCACAGGTCAAATTAGAAAATATTCAAAAGCTTTATCATATATCCTTTTGGTGAGGGTGGAGAAACTGGTAATGCTATATACACTGCTGATGGCTATGGAAAATGGCACAGCCTGACAGAGGGGAATTTGGTAATCTCTAATAATCAAATCTCAATACAGAAATCAATTTGCAAATTAATCTTGAACTTATATCCCCAATGATAAAATATTCATAAAATACTACCTGTAATTCTTAAGAATAGGTTGGATGAATTATATATATATATATTGATGAATTGTAGTATATACAGAAAATGGATCGCTGTGCAGCTATAACACAGAATAAAAAGGACTTTGTACTGATATGAGATAATTTCCAAGAAATATAAGTGTAAAACTCAAATGGAAATAGATGCAGTGCACTAACTTCAGAGTATAAAATAAATAATTTTTTAAAATACAAATAATAGCTTATTAGTGCAAAAAGGAACACAGGAAACGCAAACCAGAAGATGATCAAGGAGATGGGAAAACCGAATAGAAGAAATACAGGAAGAAATGACACAACTCTGATTACACCTCTTTGCATAGTTTGTCTTTTGAAAGTATGTGAATATTCTACATATTCCAAAAATGAAATTAGTAAGAATAAGGAGGTTCTGAAATGGAAAACAAAGTGAAACTCATGCAGTAACTGCATTTCAAATTGGCATAGCCACAATAAAGGGAAGGAAGGGAGGGAGGAAGAAAAGTCTAATCTAAAACAATTTACAGACATAGTTTTTAATTGTACACTTTCATTCCTGAGGTGGCAAGTTGGGGGAAGAACCACAAACAAATCCCAAACTATTTCTGGTAGATTTTTAATTGTGATGGCATGGGAAAAGCAATTATGAACCTATTTTGTTGGAAGTTCTCACTGTGGAAGAAGGGACTTACAAATATAGAATGCTGGAAGGCAAGAAGAACTCTTTTGGAGTGGATTGGAACTGGAGGAATCAATGTAAACTCATGATTTTTAAAAAATATACGTATGTTTATGTGTATGCATACACACACATATAGTATTGGTATTGTTTATATTCATATATGTGCATATGCATATGTATGTGTGTTCTCTATAATGAAAGGAGCAAGAAGTAAAGACTAGAGTGGCAATGAGCAAATCTAACACCCAGACCTTGGTCCTCACTATAAGAAACTAAGCTTTCTAAGAGAAATCAATACCAGGACTCAGGGCAGTTTAGTTCTTAAGTTTGTTAACTAGCTATTTTTTTTAAAAGAGAGAGAGAGAATTTTAATATTTATTTTTAGTTCTTGGCGGACACAACATCTTTGTTTGTATGTGGTGCTGAGGATCAAACCCGGGCCGCACGCATGCCAGGCGAGCGCGCTACCACTTGAGCCACATCCCCAGCCCCTGCTAACTAACTTTTTGTTGCTGTAACAAACACCTGACAAAAACAACTCAGAGGAGGAAAGATTTATTTTGGCCCAGTTTTAGAGGTTTCAGTCCATGGTCAGCTTGTTTCATTGTTTTGGGCCTTAAGTAAGGCAGAACAACATGGTGGAAGTGGGTGGTGGAGGAGAGCTGCTTAGCTCATGGTAGGCAGAAAGCAGGGGATGGGAGAAGGGCCCTAGTGACCTACTTCCTTAAGCCTCCCTATAGCCCATTGGACTATCAATGGATTAATACAATGATGAGGTCAGAGTCTTCATGATCCAATCAACCCCGAAAAGCCTGACCACTGAATATTAGTTTGTGGGGGACAAAGCCTTGAACACATAAGACTTTGGAGGACATTCCAGATCCAAACCACAATACTAAGGAAATGGTCTGCTTATGCTGTTCAACACTTATGTTCACCTTCTCTTCAAATCCTAGGAAACCAGCCACAATTACTTCCACCTACTCTCTGTGTTGTTTGTTATTTTTAAATTTATTTTTAACTGATATGCAAAATTTGTGCATATTAATGGGGTACCATGTTATGTTTTGATATCTGTATACATTGTATAATGTTTAAATCTCCACCTACTCTTGGAAGTGACTACCAATCTTTTTGTATGTCCATGAAGTTTAAAATAACGCTCAAGACATTGAAGAACTCCCATTGATCTCAAACTGATGTTTATCCTATATTCCTGAGAAACTTTCTTTGAAGGACAGGTAAAACTTGGGTTTTAGTGTCCATTGTGGTACGCTTCCATTATTTTCAATGGGTTCCACATTTCTACTCACATGTTTTTATCAGACACAATCAGTCAGTAAGGTTTTCTAGAACACAAACTAAATGTCAGAAAGAAAAGCCACAGGAAACAAAACAGCACTCATTGTAGAAAATACTCAATATGCTCAGCAGAAAGCTCATCGGTGGAGGATTTATAGTGTGGTTGCATCGAAGCTCATTGGCCAAAAATATACCTAACAAACTCACTGGCTGACAACACAACTGTCACCAGAACATGGGGGAGAAATTATATCAAATACAAATGGTATTATAGTAAATTCTCCCTCTAACATCTTCTAGATATTCACACCACATTTCTATTAGCAGTAGAATTTGAGTGAAGGCACCTCTTGTTTCTGCTCCAAGCTGCAAAGCTGTTTACCCTCTTTTGTATGGAGGCCATGTCTGTTTCTACAGAGTACTGGTACAACAGAAAAGGCTCAAATGATTGCATTATAAGATCAAGGCTCACCGACATCAATCTAGATATGTGGACTGTATTACCAATTTTAATGTTTCTTGCTTAATTTTCTTTTCTCTGAAGGAAAAGAAAACAGAGACTCACTTATGGAAGGAACACATTTTCTTCATCTTCGTCTCTATCCCTGTACTGCCTAGTTCTGCACTCTGAAGTGGCTTATGGAAAGGATTAAAAGTGAAGGGGAAAATGCCAAATAGACACTGTTTCTATTGTCTGTCTCTGAAGTTCCATGAACAAACTGAAAGTTCAATCGAGGTCTATGAAAATATTAGCAGATGCCAAAAGGCCAGCTGCCAAGATTTGTGTCTTTGTGCAAGAACTGAATAGCTACCAACAGCTAGAAAAATTTTAAAGCCTTGGCAATGATGGAAAAGTCCTATGAAAAAGAGACAGAGAATCAGAAAGACATTTCTGAAATAATTAGATTTATGAACACGTAAAGAGTGTTGTCTATAAATCCTGGACCTCCAAATATGTATATAACTGAAATTTTAATACTAGGAGATGCCATTGATTTACATTTTGCAAGATGCTGTTAGTAATAGTGCTTGAAATAAATTTGAGCTAACTTGGGATCCTTTCTTGAAGGGAAGTAATACACATAAATACAAGTAAAGAACTTTATAACAAGCAAATGCACAAACTTGTAAGACTATTCTAAGTTATTCAGAATGTTAATAACATAACATCAGAAGAGATATTTTATCAGTATAAATTTAATTACATTCGGCAAAGCATGATAAGTCCTTCTTAATTATTTTATGCTTCTGAGCATTTAAATTGTAAATGTTCATGTTTTAAAATGATATGCAACATAGTAAAAAACTAGGATGTATAAAATGAATTAAAATCAAGGCTAAAAGTTGAAAGTAGTTTTTGTACAATGAAATTTGAGTTTTTAAGATAAATAATATGGGATAAAAATATGATTAAGGTGAATATTTGGAGTTTTATTTACTAATCAAATTATAAAACATGTAAATACCTCAAACATTCTTAGTCAATGATAATTTCCTTTTTCATAAATAGAATCCATAGTTTAATTTATCCTTATCAGGAATGAATTTATTGCTTTTATTTCTGTAAGAACTTTTCTACTAAATTAATGTCTGTAATTGTAATGACAGAAAGCAAACAGTAGAGGGCACTTTAGTCCTCTAACAAAATCATTAAAAAAATTTTTTTTCTAAATCCGTAGACAATGAAATTTGGATAACCTGGTGTTAAACAAAAGTGTAATGCAAGTCCCTCTGCTTTCTGTAGCTTAATAGGAGATATCTCAGGTGAACTGTAGCTTTTTCCTTTAGTTAATCCTAAAATCAATCAGGGTCCATATGAAAAACAATAATGTTTGGAGAACTGCTAATTTGTGGATTAATCATTTCATGAATATTTCATTTAAAAATTAACTTATGTTAAAATTGCCTGATATGTTAAATGAACTTAATTGAAATCATTAAATCTTCATTATCCATGATTTTAAGAGGTAGATTGAGTGCTTTTAATATGTAAGAAGTAGCACTAGGTTCTAGTGTATATACTTCTATCTTGGTTTGAAACTCACCAACAACCTATGACCTTAACATGTTACTTATTCAATTTCTTCAGAAATCATCTTTATTATCCCCTTTGTCATCAACATCCTAAATATCATTTCATGGTGCAGTTGCTACTTTCAAGTATATTCCACTCTATCCTCATTTTTTTAAAAAAATAAATATGAAAGAGAAAATATTATAATAGATAATAATAATAGATTATAATACATAATTAAGTCTGAGTTGTATTGGTCAGTGTGTAAAAAACTTCAAACAAGTCACTACAATCCCCTGAGCCTCAGTTTTTTTGATTTATAAATGAAACTCTATGCTAATGATTAGACTGTTCATTAACTGACAGTTCCAAACTACATCAGCATTATCCTTTCTTATGTCTTGTATTGTTCCAGACAATTTAATTACCTGTGTCCCACCTCTCAACAGGTTTATGATAAATCTTAATACTTTAGAGATCAAAGACCCCCTTGAAAGATTTCTAAAAGATACGGTACTCATCTCCCTACAATTGCTATAATATATACCTTAATCAAAATGAGCATTCACTTCAAGAGTTCCAAGGAAATTCAGGAATCAAACCACAAGTTTCACAAGCACTACATCAGTAATCTCCAGCAGAGGCACAAATTATAACATCTCCTTCATATTTGGGAGTTTTTATGTTGTTGTTGAGTCAAGATGAGCAATGAAGCTGGAGTCATTGGCATACCATACCAAGCAATTTAGGACTTTATCCCATGAGCAATAGAATGTATATTGAAGTATTTGAATGAAAAAGTTGCAGATATTCCTCTTAGACAGAAAAATCAGAAAGTAGAATGTAAAGTAAACCAGAGAAGAAATATAAGAAGTGGGAAGATTATCGATTAGTCTGTCAGCATAATCATGGGGTGAGGCATAGTGATAGTCTGTTTTTAAACCCTTGCAAAATTAGGAATGTTCTCTTCTCTAAAATAAGCCTGCCTTGATCTCACAGGACAAATAATAAGGCAAAGTCTTCAGACACCAAAGGACATTTTGAAACCCAACAAACAATTGTTCTTCAATTCCAGAACAATGTCTTTTCCATTCAAGACAACAGGTAGGTAAGAGCAGCCTTGCTTTCATACCTTTTTGTTTACATGGGCTACTTCAAAAACCTTAAGTGGACTAAGACCAACTAAGGAGATGTGGCAACCCCTCCTGAGCAGGCAGGCGTGGAGGGCCTTGCTCACCTTCCACGTTCAAGAGCAGTGATGGAGTCTCCATAGTTTTCATGACAATTCTGCGGGTGGAAATGCTCAAGCATGCATGTTATTTGAAGCTGGACCAATCTGAAATCTCCGTTCTCTAGTAACCAAAATAAAATAGCAAACAAGCAAAATTCATGGAGAGAGAGAGAGATTTATCACAGGAAATTATTGAAAACTAAACAAAGAAGTTATGTATGTTCACAGATTTTTGTATTGCACACATTGCTACTCTTATTTGTCTCCTATAGAAAATGAAAAAAAATCATTAATCAAATGCTGAGGATGGGATACAGAGATGTTTTCATTTGTATAAAGAGGACGTTGACTAAGTCCACTTAGACTTTGTCTAAGAACAGAGCTAGAAATAAGGCAAAGTCAGTGGAACTGGATAAAATAAATTAGGTTCAAGTATTAGCTTGTTGTTTCTACTAAAAAAAAATGACGTTTAGTCGAAGTAGAGAAACTTGACAGTTCCAAACTATGTATAGAACAAAACCCACACATGTTACTGGAAGCCCTTATCTATCTGGCCCAACCCACCTTCCACCTTCACAACCACCTCAGCTCTATGTTCAGTGGACAACAGATTGCTATACACAACACACCTCTTAATGTCTCTGTGACATAATGTCCTCCTGAACCAGAAACCCTTCCCCATGATTCTCCATCTGGTGAAATCCTATCCATCCCGAAATCCCAGCCTCAAAGCCACCTTCTCTGTTTAAGGCCCTTGTCAACTCCCTCTGTCTGCTTCCTACAAGCACACTTAATATCTTCCTCTTTGGGCTACCTAGGGCTGTGCCCATATGTCTAATGCTCATCACGTTGTGAAGCAAATATAATTCATGCCATCCTTTCCCATTGTACTGTGTGTTCCTCAAAGAAAAAGGCTGGCGGGTTTAAGTCCTTTTGTATTCCTTGCTTCTAGCACAGCATTGACACATAATAGAAAATAGATCAATATTTCTTTCTTTAAAAATGTTGTTTAGTTGTAGATGGACACAATACCTTTATTTTAT
Organism: Marmota monax; assembly: GCF_021218885.2. Classification (NCBI taxonomy): domain Eukaryota; kingdom Metazoa; phylum Chordata; class Mammalia; order Rodentia; family Sciuridae; genus Marmota; species Marmota monax. The sequence goes on along the minus strand of NW_026692434.1, from coordinate 4,459,191 downwards.
TTATTCATTTTTATGTGGTGCTGAGAATAGAACCCAGTGCCTCACATATGCTAGGTAAGCCCTATACCATTGAGCCACAACCCCAGCCCAGATCAATATTTCTTAAAGACAGGTACAATGGAATTCCAGTCAGAAGGCTATTTTAATAGTTCAGTAAAATATTATATGAGCCTAAATATGGATGGTGAGACTAAGGGTGAAAATTTAACACCATTTTAATGAAATAGGTTAGATTAGATGGGAGATTAAACATAGAAATAAGAGGTAAGAAGAACCTGAAGATGATTGTGATCAAGATTTGTGGTTTAAAACACCAAGAAAACATACAAGATATTGCAAATGTGGGGAGAGTAGAAAATAAGAAAATAAAGTTAATTTATCTTTCATACTTTTGAACTTGACATTCAGGAGACCTCCTGCATGTAGATGTTTAACAGAGAGCTGTGTATTCAGAACTGAAGTTTTAAGAAAATTTCAGGGCTTGGCACATGATGGTAGGAACCACGAAGTGGAAGATGTTGGAGAGAAAATGATCAATGACTAGGTGCGAAGCCCTTCCTCCAAGAAATAAGGACAAGAAGAGAAGAAAATAAAGTCATTTGATGAGAAACATGATAGAGTGCACCAATAAAACATGATGTCACAGGAGACAGAAAAGGAGACCGAAGGTGTACAAGGTTTCACTTCAGCCAGGTGAGGACTAATGGAGCCAGTGTGATTGTAGCCTCAGAGACTGCAGCTTCCTAGAAGAGTGGAGCAGAGGGCAAATGAGTCATGGGGAGCATGAGGGAGACCAGTGAGCATGGCCTACTCGTAAAAGCATCAATCCTAAAAGGGATGAGTGATGTTGCTATCCATTCTGTAGATTACTTCTAGTTTGGACCTACATTGTCTTCTAATTAAATGTCGACTTAATCAAGTTTCATTAAGGTTTCAACTGTCCAAAGCGACTAAGATAAAATTTGCTTTTTAATTTAAGAAGTTAAAAATAGAATCTGTGTATAGCCCTGGGGTTGAGGTAGGAAAGTAGTTTGATGATTTACCTTTGCTTTCTTTTAAAGAGGATCACCTAATTTTCAATATGAATCAATTGATTTTTGTGAGTTTTTTTTTTTTCCCTAAGAAGATAAATCTAGAAGACCTTAGAGAGTCTCTTCCTAGGAAAGAGAAGCTGCCATTAAATCCAGTTTGGAATTGCACCTGCTCGACAGCTTAGGCCTGGTGTTGGGGTTTAATTGTGAGCCTATTCACTTGAAGTCATTCTTTCTTACTTGGCTTTCTCCTCCTGTCACTCTAGATTTCAGGCTGTATTGTTTAATGTAGCAAAGGGAGAACTGAAATGTCTGCCTTCCTTGAGCACTTTTTATTGTCTCATCCCCGATTTATTACCAAAGAGATCTGTGAATTTTAGATCGTACTCATTAAGGCTCCTGGATCTCTTTATCCAGTGCCATTTCCAGATCAGTAGGTTTGTTTTATTGAATTCAGAATTGAAGACCCATCTATTTTAATTTGGTTTTAGCCAATTATATTTAAGATACATTTTCTGAACCAGTTTGGGGAAGTTTGTTAAAATCCATTTAAGGGGCTGGGGTGTGGCTCAGTGGCAGAGTGCTTGCCTATAATGTTAGAGGCCCCAGGGTTTGAGCTCCAGCACTGCAAATAATAATAATAATAACAACAATAGTAATTTAATTTAATTTAAAATCAGGGTTTTCAGAGATAAGATATATTATTTAAATAAAATATTCAGGATCATCTCTATCAGTCACTTCTGGAAATCATACTTGATGAATTTCTGCAAAGGAAATGGTTCCTTTCCAAGAAGAAGGAAAAGGAAACTAAGTTGAAAACCTTGAAGGAGCTAAAAAAACTGAGGAAGGAGACTTGTTTCCAATAGGAGTGAGACAATTCCTGCTAAAAACCACTTTAAGAAGAGTTGTGTTTTAAGTGTAATATATTTATTTAGATATAATTTGCTTGTGTGTTCTTTGACTACTTATCTACATGTTAGTGTCTTCTACTAGCATTAAGCTACCAAGGGCAAGAATATCTGTTTTGTTCACTTCTGTGTCCTGATCACATGCTAACTGCTCCCTAATTATTTGTTGCATGAGTGAGTTAATTATCTAAAAGCTCTCAAGTCCTGGGAACGGTTCACTCTCCTTCCTCTCTCAGAATACCTCACTCTTCTCCCAACCAGTGTACATATAATGCACTTCACATCCTTGAAGAACACAATTGTGGGACACAGTGGGCTCATCTTCTGCTCTCCTGTGTCTTTTGTTCATTCTGTCCTCAGGGGGTGGACACAGGGAAAGTATCCTCATGATCTTGGCTGGAAATGAGAGCAGAATTCAAAATGGACACCAATGTTGGGACTTATTCCCACTGAGACCACAAGCTGGAAGAGACCCTTGATAATAGCTTGGATTCAGCAGGATTTTGGTTAGTATTGCAGGTGCCACACTTAAACTACAGTTGTTCCAATGATGTTATTTTGTGAATTGCCTCAGAACAGAAGGTAAAGGTTGTGGTAAGAGGCTGATTCATTCAAGCTCTGTTGACAATGTTCACTCCACCCCGTCTCCTTACCAAACGATTACAGTGGCTACTGTATTGTATTGAAAGAGATAAGAAACTAAGTCAAAAGTTTAAAATATAATCTTTCATATCCCCGAGTGAAACTTTGGCTGGCAAATTCATAATGGCTCATAAGTAGCAGCTATCAAGGTATGAGGGAGGGAAGGAGGGCAAAGAGAAACATGCTACTCATGCACCTACAAAGATTCCCAGAGTGGCCATAGAAACCCCTGCTTAGAAAGGAGTTTCAAGAGACCCTGCCTGGAGAACATGACAAGCTCAACTTGCTACCTATTCTAGTCCATCCTGCTTCCTCCAGGCTTCTTCCAAGCAAAGATGGAGTAAGTGAGGATACTAGAAGCAGGACATGCTGCCCAAAGCAGGATTCCAAATGCTTCCGCGTCTGAAAGCTCATCTGCAACCTATGCTTCCATCATCCTTTATCCTTCACAGTAGTTTCCTCCTCACAAATCTCTTGCATATCAAACCCCTTCTTGGCGTTAGCTTCTTAAAGGGCTTGAACTTATATACCCCCAATAGCCCGCTAACTCACAAAATCGTCAATTATCAGTACTAAAGAAAGACACTGTAGGTGTCGTTTTCTAAAAGACTTATTGGGAATAATGCACCCCCAAATGTAGGTGTAGGTGGCAAATGGCATTTATGATCAGGTAATGGCATCAATGCAGGAGTTTCATGATCTGGTTCATAGGTGACTTTAGAACATCTTAAACCCCTTGAATATGTATGTATTATGTTGAGTGTGCTTGCAAATCTCCCTGAAGGCTTTTATTTTCATCACATTCATCTACAAAAATTGTCAACAGTGGAAGCTAATTGCCAGTTAACTTGGTAGTTCACAAGTGACAGTGACATGAAATCTGTTATGTAACTTTTTTATGCAATAATAATCATGCCTCCATTTTCCACCCCAAACTAAGTGAACTTTTGTCATCTTTGGAGCTCTGCAAACTAAGCTTCTAGGACAAAGATAATAAGTACTCCATTCTTCACCTAATACCACACTTTAAAAGAAGCCATGCCCTAATTTATGTAGCTACTCACATGAAAGAAATAGGTAACTGAGACATCAATAAGTTAATTTTTTTTATATTAGGAGATTAATTTGCAATGTAAGATATTTCAGCTCTCAGCCCAAGCAATGCTTCAGGCTAGCCCACTGGGAGATGGTGGGGAAGAATCTCCAGCAGCTGTTCTCAAGGAGAAGGTTTATGTCAGCACCATTCATATCAGCTACACTCAGAATATGTGTGTCAGCACTGTTAGTGCAGCAAGCCAGCACTCTATTTTACAGAATCTCCTCACCACCCAAATGTGTATAGTTTAATTAGACCAAAGCCTAGGAATGGTGTGCTGCTAGCTCAACCTGGAATTAATGGCTTCCTCAGGGAGACATTCCTCCTCCAAGCCTGGGGAACCATCTAATATTTGTCAGTGAAAAGCCAACCCCTCACAGCTTGTACCCTACAAGAAACTGTTCTCAGAAAGCAATAATTTTACCCCTGAATCTTGTGGAATATTTATGGTGAGTTGGGATTAATAATTTGTCTGAACACCCACAGACAAATTACTGACACTGGTGTTAGGAATCAGGATCAGGTTCTGTCCCCACCTCGCCCCCCTGTGTTGAAGATTAAACAGCTGAGAAACATCCAGGCAAGAGCAAAAAGTTTTATTTAAAGGATAGAAGCGGGGGTGAGATATTCTTCCATAGAGGAGGGGATCCAAAACTTGTGCCTGAGAGAGTGGGGTTGTCTTCCCCCTTTTATACATTTTAGATCTCCTTTCTTCTCATGCCCCCTCCTCCTCTTATCTTGCCTATGTGACCAAAAGGTGGAGTGACCAAGGACAGAAAATGAGCTATCCAGGTGGTTTTTATTAATAACCCCTTGCTGGGAGGAACAATTCCCTGGAGTCAGGTAACTTCAACAACAGGTAGGAGGAGGGGGAAGTGCTTTGGAGTATGAGCATTGGAAATGGGCAATGACCACTGTGGCTGCTTTGGGCTGTGATGTTGGGCAAGCAGTTTGGGTTTCCCTTTTTTAGGAATGTTTTGGGTCAGTCGAGGGGTCCTTGGTAAAAGTCTGGTTCAGAAAGAACAGGTTGTAAAGTCATCTGGGAGGTGGGTACATCTATGAAAAAAACAAAAAGACATGAATACTGTAATGAGATTAAAACAAAATACATGTCATAGCATCTGGAACATGTTAATGAATATCATAATAATGATAGAAAGCAGTAATCTCTCACCAGGTGATACAAGTGCTAAGAAGTGTTCCTATAACAAGGCCAGTGAGGACATGGCCTCTATTTTGGGAATATAAATCTTTAATGATATTAGTTACATTGCCAGAGTTAAAGAATATAAATACAACACTTAGTTTTTATAATGTTACAGATGTCCCCATAGATGTACTTAAGATATCTAATGTCATCTGATTTTTTTATAAAATACCTTTTTATTGGCATAACCTCTGTGTTTAGTAGAGATCCCTTTATTTTACTTAAGGTAAGTTAGTCATACTAGCAAACAAATCAAGTCTGTCTTATGTTGAATGTTAGGAAGATTTGTAGGCCTTGAATTTGCTAAAAACAACAACAACAACAAAAAAACAAACTTCTGATTCTAATAGTCTCTTTTGAGAGCTATCAGACACTCCTGTCTAGAAATTCCTATTTTATATCTCTAGTCTTACTTGTTGTGTGGCTTACACAGTATGTATCTTTTTTCTTTTATTAGTTGCTCATGACAATACAATGATCTTGACATATCATACATTTGATTCAAATGGGGTATGAATTCTCATTTTTCCACATGTACAGATTGCATATGTATCTTAAGGTACATTAAAAGAACTATCCTCTGTTCTTTTAAATGCCCAGGTATGGCTATACTTTAGTTATAACTTGTTTTGCTAGATGTTTAAGACCAAGCTGGTCAAATTGATCTTGTTCCTATCTATTGTTAAGAATTAGCTGAATTCCCTCACAGGAACTTCTGAGCAGCCTCTTCGCCACTCTAGTGCCATCTGCCAGGCTGGCTCAGGGTCTTCTTGATCATGTAGCTTCCATTGAAAACATCAGGAATGTCTCCCTCTACATGACCCTTCTCTTTGCAGCATGTGCAATGGTTGGCTTTCTGATCTCCAGGGTCTCATTAATCCCCCTGATGTGGAAGTCATGTGACCCTGAGTTGCTATTTTCTTTCTTAGCTCTTTTACTCCTTTAGTCTCCAATTTTGTCTTAAACATACAGCAAGCCAGCTTCACCTGTCTTAAAGTAGGAGTACTAGGTTTGGGCTTTAATGTCTATAATTTTACAATTATTTACCTCTTCCATTTAATTAGGTCAGTATTAGTACTGGAAGTTAGCCTTACAACCATCTGTCTGTCCTATAAATGATATCTTATTATCTCAGGTTATTATATTAGAAGTTGTACCTCTGTAAGGCACCAACGGATAATAGTTATAAAGTTTACAAGCAAAATACAAAATGAAATTAATAAGAGTAAAAACATATTTAGTTTGTATAATAGCTATGAACCAAGAAACATGATTTTTATAATCCCAAACTTTTACTTTAAATTTTAGTTTGAAGAACATAAACTTGATAAAATGTTCTTCTAAACCTTATATCTTCAAGACTTTCATACTTCGAAGATAAGAATAATTCTAGTATACAAAGAAGTGAGTACTAGTGCCATGATTACACTGACGTTCTTATATTAACCAAGTTTAGCTCTTAAAGAAACATTTAGACTCAGTAATGTAGTGTAATATTCTAATTTTACAAATACTAATTCCCTTAAGAATAGTTTCTCTAGATAATGAAACTTAACAAACACAAGATATTACCTTGATAGATAAGGGAAGATTAATGTTTAAAGAAATCCTAGTTACTTCAACATATACATTAAACTTTGGTTTATATCAGTACATTAATGTTTGACTTTAAGAAAAGCCTTGAATAGCTTTAACTGATTATGCTACTTACATATAACAAATTTAGTTATACACAAACTTTTTGAAACAAACTCTCCACAAACTTTCTGTAACTTAGACTAGAAATTCTACAACTTTTTACTTTATACCACACCAACTTTCTCATCCAGATACATTTATTTTTCCTTCTACTTTCATACTAAAACATATTTCCACACCTAGAACCTTCTTATATCTCTTTCCTAGCTGCTAACCTGTTTTTAAATTCATATTTTGAAGCAATCTTCATGAAATTTCTGAATTTAGACAAATTGTTCCACTTTAAAAAGATGGAATACTTTATTTTCACGGTACTTCAATTGAAACCCAACTGAAATATTTTGTACTCTTTGTATATAAAATTACATCTGATAGAATCTTAAGTCTTAGTAACCTTGTTTTTAGTGAAGACACAGAAACAAAGCAATCTTAAACCTTTTTCCATTTATCAATTTATAAAAACACATATTATGTTTTAACATATTACCTTATGAAATTTAATAAGAGTACTTGATTTTATATTTAGTAGTCGATGTTTTAGCCCTTTAACTTTGTAAATTAATCATATGTCTCCTGTAACAAACACATTTATGATTGATCCCACTGATGTTAAATCTCATTTACTCATTTTTAACTGTAAAAAACTAGATACCAGACAAGTATAGTTAAAAGTACTAACCATCTCTTCCCTGTTGAAGAAAAATCCTAGAAGCAATGGATATTACATTCTAGACATTTTACAGAAATCAACACTCTATTAATTGCCTAACAACCTAGAAAAACTTTTGAGTTCATAATTTAAAGACTTTTTAATTCTCATTTGTTTATTTAATTTAAATTGAACTTTTTAAAAGTCATGTGAGATAAAAGGTATTTGAATATTTTTCATTTACATTTTAACTTATGAGCATTCACATATCCACATGCCACTTGATACCATGTACATGATATATGGACAATGATACAATACATAGGTGTATCATGCATACATCAAACAGGAAACAGAGACCTTGTAGCTTTTTGTAGGTAGATCTCCACAAGTCAGAAGCAACACTACAGAGGTTTATTAAAGCCTTTATTAGATTTAACCTCTCCTCTAGAAATTAAAATAGAGCCTATCAGATTTTTACATTATGACTTAATATAAGGCAGACCTCTACAGTTGAAAATGCTAGATGTAGTGTTTAGGGAGGATTTTTTTTTTTTTTTTTTTTTTAAGGATGGTAGAGTTTAAGAACAGATAATGTAGTCAGCCAATTAGGTTCCACAGAGGCTTGAATTTAAAAGTGACACCATTTTCCCCCCTTTGGTCTCAAACTAGTTCTCTGCAAGCTTTGGAGAGATAGAGATCTGGCAGAAGCTTAGAAAGGGAAGCATTGTTTTGAGCAAAACCTCATGCATAGGACATTTTAACCTTTTTTTTTTTTTTTTCATTTTCCCAGTTGATAATCTGGCCAGGTCTGGATGCAGAAAATTATAAGACATTATCTCCTATTACTTTTGAGGATGAGGTGCCCCTCTAAAGAGCAACATGAAAACAAACAACATAAACCAAATGAAAGAGTACAGGATCCTGCACTGAAGAACTGTCTCTTTCGCGAGGGGATGTCTTCTGATGCTGGAGCCTCTAGTATCTAGCAGTTTCTGCCCCTCCTTCCATGCATGCTCTCTGGTCATAACTGTGGTCATAACTCATGTGCTTTTTCATGTATTGCCATGAAAAAGATACAAGCCTCCTGATTATCCATCCTTCCATGTGACTTGTAATCCCTGGGAAAACATAAGACCCCTTTTTGAAATGAATCTTCATGTGTCTATGTTGAGCCTCCTATTAGTTAATGAACTTTTGGGGGAAAATTGGGCCTCACTTAGAATGGAGGATCATAGCTGAGTCTAATTTACATTTTTTGGTGCAATTTGGGTTTCTTAAGGTGTGAGAAGTCCATAGATCTGCACATAGAAACCTCAGACTATTTCCTTCTTTTTATAGAACAGACTGAGCTATAGAATGGTATTAAAATTTATATTTCCCTCTGATGGCCATGATTCTCTATCATCTAGAGAGTTGGAATTGAGACCATGTTGGTAGCAGAAGAACACTAGGGATAAAGGCTGGACTAAAGAGTTTATGCTCACTGTGGGCCAAAGTAATCTTCAGAGGTCTGTGGGTATAAATCTCCCTATTTGCAGTCAAAGAAGCTAGCAGAGTACATAGGTGCACAGAAACAACAACGGGGAGAATCCCTATAGGCTTGTAAAGGCTTAATATGTGAGCAAAGGCATTTCCTTATGAACCACTCCATATTCAACCCTAGAGTCTGATCATGGAGGGGAATGGGGTGCTCCAGAGGAGCGAACACAGTAGAGTGCAGTATGGCTCATTCAGAGGTGCATGTGTTACTGGGGTGTTTGCTCAGCACTGCTTGATTGACCAGTCACCACAGGATACTCCATAAGGGCAGTCAAGGGATGAGTTGGGGAAGAAACCTTTAAGATTCACTGGGGAGTGACCCAGACCAGTATCTCACAGTTTTTGCTGTCTCCACACATTGAAAGGCAGACAGGGATTAGAGACACTGTATACTCATGCCAGATGTGCTTGGATAGGATAGTGAGAAATGGCTTTGGCAGAGCTCAACATGCCTGATCCATAGGACAGGTGATTAGGAGCCACCTAGGCCATGAATCCTATCACTCAAGTCATGTAGAATGGCATCTTGCACTAACTGCATTTAATCAGCCAACAGGTGCCCATTATTGTCCTCCAGAAAGATAGAAAGGTACACCTCAGAAAGATGTGTGTGGAGTGTGTGTAGAGGAACTAATTTTGGTGATGATCCCCCATAGAGGGTACTGGTTTTGAGAATCAAGATTGGGTTCTGTCCCTGGTGTTGAACATTAAACATCCGAGAAACACCCAGGCAAGAAAGTTTTATTTAAAGGATAAGAGGGAGGGAGGGAGGGAAGGAGGGAGGGAGGGAAAGAGAGAGAGAGAGAGAGAGAGAGAGAGAGAGAGAGAGAGAGAGAGAGAGTCCGCCATAGAAGAGAGGGTCCAAAGCTGGTGCCCAAGGGAGTGGGGATGTATTCTCCCTTTTAAAGATTTCAGATTTCCTTTATTCTCATGCCCCTTCCTCCTCTTATCTTGCTTATGTGACCAAAAGTTGGAGTGACCAATGGCAAGAAAAGATCTATCCAGGGGATAGTCATTAACAGTTCCTTGATGGGAGGAAGGATTCCCTGGGGGCAGTTAACCTTGGAAACAGGTAAGAGGAGGGGGAAGTGCTTTGGAGGTATTAGCATTTTATTTCCTTTTGAATCAGCCCTCATCTTCCTGACACAATCATTCATTATCTATACTGACTGTCCTTTTCCCCCATCTAATTACCACCAACTTCAGCCAAGCTCTCTGGTTTCTTCCATATGCTAGTTCTTTCTCTGCTCCATTTACATAGAAAGAGTTTTTGTTTTTTTTAGATGAAGATGGACAGAATATTTTTATTTATTTATTTATTTTTATGTGGCGCTGAGGATCTAACCCAGTGTCTCACACATACAAAGCAGGTGCTCTACCACTGAGCCATTGCCCCAGCCCTGGAAAAAAAGAGCTTTTTCAGAGAGAACTAGCAAAATAACAGCCCCAGAGTGAACTATCAGGTCTCACCAAGGAAAGCCTTCCAGGGGCAAGAGGAGCAGGTTCCTCTAAGGGACAAGCAGGTTCCTCTAAGGTTCTTGGGCAGGGAAAGTCTTAAGAACAGATTCAGAGCTCACTCCTCTCCTCCCTAAAAATGTCAAATCTGTGTGGCCCTTTCCTTGGTAGAAAAATGTTTGCTTGATAATCTTAATTTGTGAGAATAATTTTAGGAGATAGCTCTAATTCATTCTTGAAATTCAGAAGTAGTTTTTTGCAGGGTGGGACTAAGGTAACAGTTGTGTAGATTGTTGTCTTTTTGGACACCAAGTGTAACATTAAATCCAGGAAGTTTTAGAAAAAAAACATTGAAACATCTGAAATGATTTCAATGGAGAGCAACGTACTAGGAATAAGCATCAGAGGGGAGTTAAAATAAAACTGTACTAAGTCTTCTGAAGCAGAATTGAGAGAGTTCAGATGACAACCACATATACATGCCTAACAAAACAGAGTTGCTAACTTCCTTCCTGATCACTAGCTAAGTTCCTTATCTTTCAATCTCTACAGGACCCTTCTTTTTCTGAAAGGACCTATATCCTGGATTAAATCATCTGTTATGAAGCACATTCACAAATATGTGCACACATGGGCACTTTTTAAACTTTGCTCATCATTGCAGAGCTCTCATGTAGTCATCAAATGTACAATGGTCATCAAAGTGATTTAGACAAGCTGAGGGCTTTTGTCTTGTTTTCTATTAGTTTATTAAAAAAAAACAAAAAACCTTTATATCAGAGTCCTCCATAGACTCAGAGAGAATAATGTCAAGCTTGAAATGGAGCTGCTAATGTCCTCAACCAAAGGCAGTTAATGCTCCCCAAAATGCCACTGGCCATAAGCTGGCTAGCTCTTTGGAAAAAAAAAAGGATAAAGATGTTTTCTACATTTTAAAGACATAAGGATCAGGATAAGATATATTAGGTGTCATATGTTACTTGGTTAACACAGAGTGATAATTTTTACTTGCAGTGCATCTTTTTGAAAGATCACAAATTGCTTTACTGCTGTCACTATAGAACCACTATTCAATCACTTTGAGGAATTATAAAGGACACAAAAAAAATCTCTGAAGATGAAAGAAGGGAAATGCTTTTTCTGCCTAATAAAAAAGAAAAAGGAGTGTCACTGGAAATTACAGACTGCTGGTCTTGTATGAGCACCAGTGCCAGAGTGATCAAACAAGTCCCTGCAATGCCTCCTCACCAGCAGTGAATGCAGCTTTTTGGAAAACATCTTATTAACTAGGATTATGTAGAGGGTTTGCTTTGCTTTTTTTTCTTTGGAAGCAGTTTTAATGCCAGTAAGTTTCTGAGTCCATTGCATTGAATAAGCAACTTGGTGCTATGGACCAGGAGGAAGAAGATGTGGGATAACTTTGTATCTCTTACAAACTCTCGGTCTGACTGAGTAAATCACTTAACTTTTTATTTGTTGGATTCTCCACTAGTAAAATCAGATAACACTTCTTACTCATCAATGTCCCTTGAACTACAGCCTTTCAAATACTTAAAACTAAGGTCCCAAATCCTAAGGATATTTTTATCTCCATTAAATGCCATCTATGGGGTTGCCTGACTCACAGGATCTTAGCCTGCTGGAATTTGTCCCTTTTGTGCAAGAGGTTTGGGAGGGAAACGGTCATATCTGGACCAAAAGATCCTGTTTCTTATTCCCCCTTTCCACAGCTGATTAGTGCAGGCATGGCCACTTCACTCAGAACTGGCTCATCAAACTCTCTCTCCCAATAGAGAAAATAAGGCACACAAAGATCTGGAATTGTCAATCTAAGAGTCCCCAAGACATTTTTTAAATTGTGAAAGAAAGCAATGGAATTGATTGTAGGGTAGTGCTCTCAGCCCTACTCTCCACCATGTACTAGAGTGGCTTCCTCACAATGCCACCGACCAGCTGGCACCTGCTGTGCTGGACAGGGACGTGTTTCCTATTTCTTCTGCTTGGGATGTTCCATTCTACAACCCTCCACCCCATCTAGAGTCAACCAGATGCCCAAAGAGTTCTGATACCCATGCCTATGGGATCATCCTGAGGTCACATGACAGGAACCTGGTTCCAGGAGGTGGCCTGTGAGGGAATTACTTTTGCTGGATGACTCAGTATTTCTTCACATGATTTTATGAAAACAGACTGCCAGAATGACGTCAACACACTGATTTGGGAACGCTACACATTCTATAGGTCCCTGACAGAGGATGTTACTAGTAGTAAAAATAAAGTTTGATTTGCAAGACTTTTGTTTCACTCATGTTTATATAATTTATATAGATATTATAGAAATATTTGTATAAATATTCCCTATATAATATTTTATAATGTATGGCCATTTTATAAACGTGTTTATAGTATGCATTTATATATATTCAGTTCTCATCTAATAAATTACTTATTTTGGGTCATTGTAAAAATTGCTTCCCTTGATGAACTACCATGTTCACCTAAAAATAGAGTAAAGCAGTGTGTGTAAATGGCAGGCACAATATAGAATATAATTAAAATTTAATTATCTCAATCAAACAATAACTTAGAAAAGGGATAAATGAAGGAAAACATCTATAATAAGATTGTTGGATCCCTTTATGAGTCTAATAAAAAAATAGACGCATTCACCATTTTAGAACTGGGCAGAGCTAGAAACTCTCAGCTTGAAACAGACAAGTTGTAATAGAGACAGGTGTACAACTCCATCCTTTAAACAAAGGCAATGAAATTGCCATCTCAGGACTCCTTTAGGTGTCTGGATCTAAACATTAACAAGATGATCTCAAAGTTTGACCTTCATATTTCATTACTTCTACCCCATCTATCATTTTTCACTGGCTTTTTCAATATTCTATTATTTTCTGATAAATAATTGAATTTTAAAGTCCCATAATTTATCATTTAAATAAGATGTTATAATTTCATATGAAAAATAAAATTAGTCAAGATTAAATAAGTAAAAATCACAATTTCGAACAATTTTACCTTTGCATGGTTCCTAGACATGTCGGTATATTTTTAATCATCTTTAATTCATTCAGTCAGTCATGCTGAGAGTCAACACGTTACCCTTGTCAGTGCCTGGCCAAGCCTGAAAAGAAATCAAACTCTATGACTCAGGGCTAAAAGGAAAGTTTCAGTGCTTGAGAAACTGTCAACTACCTCATGATTTTTTCCCCTACTTTATAGGAGCTCATTATAGCTGTATTCATTTCTCTTAAAAATTCACCTGTGACTTACTGTCAGATGTACTTTCTTCAATTAAAAGTTATTCTCCCTGCTAATGTTTCTAAACATGTACTATGTTTTTCATTTAAAAGTGTGGAATACCTAACAAGGATGAGAAAATAAGCTTGATCATCACATTTCTGGACAACCAGCATCACTCTCCCTACTATTTTTTTCTCCTTGAGACACACCATTTTATGCTTGCGCTATGCATGTTTATGACATCTATCACTGTGAGCTCTAACTGCCAGGGTAAAGATCTGGTGCCAGAGGAGGGAGAGACACTGCTGGCCAAATCCCTAGTAGTCTATGTCAGAGTGAGTGATGATGGTGGAAGCTTGTAGAAGAACAGCAGAACCTGTGGGATTCTAGGATGCTTTATCTAGATCAAAATTTGTACAAATCCCGGTGTCAAGCATTTTCGTGAACATTTTTCATATTCAGCATAAGCCCAAATTCCATCTTAAAGGTTAGCTCATTCAACATCCCAAGTTACTCAAATAAGAATACTTCTCAATGTTTGTTAGCCAGCTTGAAGGGTACACAATGTTTTAGTATTTAATTCTAAGTTCACTCAATAGTTTCAGAAGCAGAATGCAGTCTTATATGAAAGTGATATAAAAAATAGGAAAAAATGCAGGTATTGGCTTGTCACTGCTGATAGCTTTTTTTTTCCAGAGAAGAAAACTGTAAAGCTATCAGTCACCCTCATTATGAATTCTGAGCTCAACTGCAAGGTCCTTCTTGATGTGTCTCATCTTCCATTGTTGCTTTGTTTTTGTAGTTCTTTATCCACCATCCATATCATCTACCCCTAATCATTTTCAGTTTGCAGTCACTCCAATATACATATCCACATGAATATGAGCAAGAAGGCATGCCCAGAGAGCCATTTGGTTCAACATTTATAACCACTTCAATATTAGGCTTTTGGCATTATCACCAAATGACACCATACAGAGAGTCACATGAATATACTGACAGGATATTTATATTCACACAATTTAAACATGCTGTACTGCTTAGATAGCTTTTTAAAATAAATCTTATGATTTCTTCTGAATAGCATTTTGTGTCTATTACTGGTGTAAAATATAAACATTTAAAATTATCACAATTTTCATAAATTTATATGCCATTTCTTCAGTCTTTAATAATCCAGGGTCCCCAACAACTGAAAGTGGTCAAGCTCTGTGATTTTTTTTTTCACATCCCAATTTTAGTAGTTGCCATTTTCTTCCCATGTTTTACTTTTCTTAAAGAAGCAGCTGCAATTTATCTTCTACTCTTGGACAGAATTTTGTACTTTGCTCTCCTAGTGCAAATCCTTCATGCAATCTACCACATCCTGCATTATATGTTTTTATACGTGCATGTGTGTTCCTCCCACACACTATGAAGATGCAAAGACAGATGTTATGTTTGCTAAACTCAAATCTCAGAGCATTAAATGCTCCTCGTTTCCTTCCTAAGAAGAGCAGCTGGTACTGGGACCCACTAAACCTCCGGCTAGCTGGCTTCGCTCAAAATATCTGCATCCTTCAGTTGCCCACTCTTGAGTTGTATATCCATCAAGTCTATCATACTTATTCTCGCATCTTTATGCCAGTTTTACTAGTTATTGTAAGCATGTAATTCCATTAAATATTAAACAAACATAAAATGATTATAGCAGAAATGAAAATTTTATTTTTGTGGAATGTATCCTGAAAGCTTCCGGGGAAACCAGATAAAGGAAAAATGACAAAACAAACAAACACCCTGTCAAATTATGGGAAATACTGCTACACATAATCAAGGGGAAATTTTTAAAGGTCTGGAATGATTCTGCATTCAGATTGGTCTCCAAAGTCTGTGCTCCAATCTTCATGAAATCATGGTTGAAATACGGCGTGAGAGATTTGGTTCTTTCAATAAGTTTCAGACCAAAGAAAAACAAAATAAAATGAAAGTCTTGGTTTTACATTAACAAATTCACAAATTAATTTAAGGGACAATATAATGTTTAAGAGCATATTTTTGAAGCCATTTTTAAATATAAACTAACAAATCCTTGGTAAAGACCTCCTCCTGAACTTTGCCCTGATCCCTGCATTTTGCAGGTTCAAAACAAAACAGAACAGAGCATTAAAAATCAGAAACTCGGAAAGGAGGGGATGGGAAAACCAAAATGTGAACCAAGTGCTGCCTGTGTCCATGAGTCACCTTGTGGAAGACGCTGGAACAAATAAGGACTGAAAGACTGTGATAGAAAGCCTGTCATTTTGGCCTCTCAGTGTTGTTGGTAAGGCCAGGCACACACCTTTCATTCTGGGGCTGACCATACAAATAGCATGTTTTTCTTTTTGCTTGAGTTCATTCAGGTTGGGTTTCTTTCACAGGTTACAAAGAGAGTTTGGATTAAAAAAAAATTAAGTAAAATAAATAAAAGACATACCTATTAATATATTAAGTTGTCACTGGGTAATATTATTGAATATCTCCTTCATGCCAGGCTTTAAGGATAGAACAGTGAATAAACCAGATCATAGTCCAGAACTTCCCAGAATTTGTAGGCAATGTCCCAGTGGTTAGAATGGATTTTATGTATAAATTTTATATATCTATCACACTAATATTTATATTATAATATAGTTGCATTCATTATGCAGTAGTGGTTGACAGATCCAATGTTAAAGAAGGTTAAAATATTTTTAAAGGAACAGCCATAACCCTTTAGTTAAATGCCAGTGAGAATAGCTTTGTATTCCAAATCGTCTCTCTGTGCCATTACCAAATTTAGAATTTGGCACTGGAAGAACTGTAAAACTTAATAAGTAAAGAAATTTCTTATGTTAGCATGATATAAAAATACAGAGAATAACCTCATTTGGTTTGGTTCCTGCTGATGACAGTACTTGTAGAATTTTAGAACTAGAAGAAGCCTAAAAGTCAGGAGGGTAAAGCACAGAAGAATTAACTAAGTGATTCATCCATGTTCAATCAGATGGGGAATGCAGCAGATCTGGGCCAGGTGTGAAGATACCTGGTAGGTCACCATCACTTGGAAGTGTATCACTGGCTTGTTACTAATAATAAAATGGGGATACTTGAAAATTATTACTTTAATCCACAAATTACATCAAATTTATGATTATTCCTGTGACACATTGTTCATTTGCATTCCAGGATTCTTTCTTAAGCTAGAGAGAAGAGGAATCAAACACTCCCTGGGCCTCCTGTGGGAGAGGGTGGGTAAATCAATAGCACCAGTCAAGTGTTTCTTGTCCTGGGGACATCAAGGCTGAAGATCATGTGAGCTGGTAGGGGGGGAAAAAAAAAAACAGTATCCCAGTGTCTAGAGTTTTGTAGAAGGTTTTGTTTTTAAATCAATTTATAAAAAGGATAGGAAGGAGTCTCAATTTTCAAACAGCAAAAAAGGAGAAACTTTAACATGTGGTTATTAAATGGCCCATGAGAAATAAACCCACATCAAATGAAGTTGTTATTTTTGTAGAACCCTCTTTCCTTAAAGAGCAATCACACTGATCTGGAGGGAATTTTATTTTTATCCTTTCTAACTTAACTTCTGCTTACTGCAAAGGAAGCTAATATCTTTTCTAAACTTGGGCTTTATACCATGGTATTAGAACATGCCAACTCATGTCTTATTCAAATACCTTGGATAAAACAAAACATCATTGACTTGGGCCTGCTCCTGTAAACCTCAATTTTCAAAAGCTTTCAGTGTCAATTACCTCCCACAACAAAGCAGTCCACAAGCCTCTTGATAATGCTCGGAGTGTCATATCATCAATTGCAGGCCTGTTTATACTTCACAGTAAAATCTAATTTCTTGTAGTTACTGCTGAGAGTTAGGCTGCCTTAGTCAATTGAATTCCTAAAGAAAATGAGGACCTCAGAAGCAAAGCTGAACTTATTAAAACAAGCTTGCAATCAAAATTTCCAGCAGCAATGGGACTTTCTAATTCAGTTCATTCAATACATGCTACTCAGCAGTTTTAAGAAAATACTTTCTCGAATATAGTGAGGTCTCTTCCCATTAGAGGAAAAGGGTGGAATAGAATGTAATTCATACAATATTAATAACTTGCTCTACTTTACAGCTTAGTAATAAAGTTATTTATGCTGCCTGAGGCACTTCATGACATTAATAGTGGAAAGATAGCAGTAGACAGGTGGGCCAGGCCTGGGACATTTACAAATGACAGAAGCAGCTCTTCCCTGCAGGGCTTCTTAGCAGGACTATATGGCCAAGGGGAATGACCCTGGGACATGCAGAAGAAGAGATAGTGACTCAATCAATCTCTGTCCTATCTTTTGGAACAAATGAAAAACAAAAATTGTAATTTAGAATAAGATAGCCTGGACATAGATCAGCTAGCAATCACACCACAAATTCATCTCTTTCCCAAATCAAATATATTCTTTTAGGATTTAAGTTTTCACTAGCTCTTTGTACACTATACAAGTTATACTCTCAACCAAGCTACCCTCATACATATAGACATACTTTTTATCTTTGATTATGCCTTCCTTATATTCCTTTATCTGTATGATTTTATATAGTTTCCTACATTCAATTTTAATCAGAAAGAAATAATCACATCTTATCCAGTGTTTTTCTTTTAAAAAAATGTTTATATTTTAGTTGTAGTTGGACACAATACCGTTATTTTATTCACTTATTTTATGTGGTACTGAGGATCAAACCCAGGGCCTTGTGCGTGATAGGCAAGCGCTCTACCGCTGAGTCACAACCCCAGCCCCTTAGCCAGTGTTTTTCTCTTATAGCACCTGCCACAGTAGTAAATAAAAGACTGAGACTAAAGAAGTATTTGTAAATAATGAAATATGGTGCCAAAGTATTGTCTGATAAGAGGATGTAATACGATAAGTGGTAGGATGTGCAAACAGAAGGAAGTCATGGCATAGGTAATTCAAAATAGTGGTTAATTTCAAAGTCACTTATATATTATATATATCTTATATATAATATGAATGTATTATATATATATATATATATATATATATATATATATATATATATATATATATACACTTTGAAAATAACCAAGGCTGGCCACATTTATCCCATTGATAGAGTAGCCAACAAGCAATGAGTCCTGTGCAGTGACTAGCCAAAGAAGAAAAAGACATTCGAAATATTTGTCATGTTTGGTCCACCCAACAGTCATCCCCCAATTCCTTATCCTGCTCTAATACCCTCCCATGTACTTCTCTACCCAATTGTCTAAACCGTGGTGGGAAAGTGAATCTAGGCATTACTTAAGGCTTCTTGACTAATTTTCCTGTTACAGTCTGGCACATCTAAGGGCTGGTATCTCACTCACACTTGGCCAGTCACACCCTCTTTTTCCAGGGCTTTGAATTTCAGACCAGGTTATACAAAGGCACAAAAGAAAGAACATTCCAGGGCTGATATATATCCAAAATCTGCTCCTAGAAACTTCTGGAGATTCATAAGTCCCATAAATATCAAATAGGATTCCTATGATCCACCTGTAGTTTCTAATGAATTCATTTTTAATAGAATTTAATAGAGTTGTTTTCTGTTGTTTGCATCTTACCTACTATGTTGGACCAGTGTTCCCTGGGGATACGTGGAAACAGAAAACTAGGACACAGGCACAGTGTACCACCAGTAGCATCTGAGTGGATGCTGTGAGTAGAATCAGGATCAGAGAAGGCACAGAAAGTGCCAGAAGGCTGCTATTGTGCACTGGTGAAAGGTAAAGAGGAAGGGAGGCTTCCACACAGAGTAAGGGCAAGTTAGCAGTCATAGAAAGAGGCATGTGTTCCCCGAGGGTTCAAGCCCCTGAGATCCCTGGATCCCTGGCAGACCATTTGCCAGCCCTGCTTCTCCAAACAGCCCATGATATATTCTTCCCAGAACATCCCTGGAATTTCATCACTGGAATAAGCTCTTTCAACTCTTTCAGAGCTTTTGAAAGAAAAGTATACTGGGTCAGGTGTGGGCTCTAGGTTCCAAATGCTTAGCTAAAAATCTCAGTCTACCACTTATTTAAATGCTCTTCTCTCTAAAGTGAGATTAATAATAGTTACCTCAATGAGGTTTCAATAAGATAATACAAGCATAGTATTCAGCAAAATGCCATTCTGATATATCAGACACAAACGTTATCTGCCTCTTCAGATGATCTCCTCCCCTCATAGATCCTCACCCCACCCCAGAGCCCTGTTGCTAAGAATACAAGGCCCTCCCCATGACCACTCCAGGCAGCAGAGCCAAATACCCCTGACAGCCACTGCAGGTGCCTCCTGATGAAATCTGAAGGTGGGAGGAAGTTAAAATAATTCTGGAGCAGATTCTGATCCAGGGGAAAGGGATGAGAGGGAGCCAGGCAGATTAAACCCCCTCCTTTCTGCATCCCTGGGTAACTCCGAAGCAATTTCTCCATGTGACCTGTTGGGGAAAGCCCTAGTAGACCTACTAAATGACCAGCTGTGTCCAGTCACAGCTGCCACCAGTCAGGATCCAGGAGGTCTTTCTCATCCCACTGATTCCTATCAGATACTGCAGCTTCCCTTCATCCTCACTCTGACTCCTCTGGGTTTGTACCCAAATAAAACTCAGATTTTAAAATTCCTCTTGGCTTTATTCTCCACATTCCAGGTAACACAGCCCCAAACAACTATTACTAGTGTTATTAGCTTGATTTATCAAGGAGCCAGAATAAAACAGAGGCAGAATACCTATCTTAATTCAAAACTAGATACAGAAAAACAGGTGAAATACTTAGGCACTTGGTGCTGTGACCTAAAGATTCTATTAGAGGATATTGAAGGTTTGGAGGGGTGTGTGTGTGTGTGTGTGTGTGTGTGTGTGTGTAATTGAACCCAGAAACTTTCAAGCATGCTAAGTATGCACTCTACCACTGAGCTATATACTCCTAGCTCATGATGGTTATTTTAAAGAATAAGACTACCTCTTAAAATAGTTTACTAATAAATATAATGCTTTGCAACAGGATGCTTTATACTAAAAGCATAGTTTTTTTTTCAAATATATATAGCAATTTTCAATCAAGATCTTAGAGAAACAAATACTGAGAAAAGCATTTACAGCCACCCCCTCCTCCATCCCCACTCCCCCTAACAGCCCCCTTGCCCCAAGAAACTTTCCTAGGCCACATACCTGTTTCTTTCCCCACGTATTCACACTCAAAGTCTTATTCTCTTGAAAAGAATCATTTAAAAGATAACTTGCATAGAAGGTGATGTTATAAAGTATTTAATGACACTCAAAATAGCAAATGAGTAAGACAATTTATAAAGCTATATAACATGGTCTATATTAAAATACTGAAATATATCTTATGGCTGAAGAAAAATAAATAAAAATGTTCACAATCATAGCTTCTGGCTAACAAGAAAAAATGCAATCTTAAAAAGGTGATTAAGATAAGGACCTTGGATTCAGGCCAAACAGTTCAAACCCCTGCCCACTGTTTTCTAATTGTGTGTCCTTGGTCAAGTTACTCTATAGGGCGAGGGCTTTATCTCTGTGTTATAATAGATATAGGTAGAAAATAGGATAGATACAAGTTAGATATATAGAGCCACATAGAAAGTAGCTAGTATGGGTATAAGTATAATGGTCTAATAGGACTCACCTCAAAGGGCCATTCTGAGGAATAAACAAAGTCTTACTATCTCAGTAAATTTTACAGTTTCTCATCTACTTGTTCACCCTCAGTTTTGCTCTGTCCTATATTTTTCTCGTCTCCTATATCTATCACAATTCCTACCAGCTATCCCTCCAAAATAGAACCATGCTCTTCTCTCTCCATTACAGGCATCAATGCCATCATCATCTCCTGCCTGAAATTCAGAAATACCCTCTAAGTGTTCCACTCTGCTCCCATATAATCCATTATCCACACCACAACCAAGTGATCATTCATGACATGAATTACATTTTTTCACTCCCTGCTTAAACTCTCCAAGGGCTCCGCATTGCACCGAAAGTAAGAGTGGAGCTAATTTCTATCACCTACATGCTCTCATGACCTTGATCTTGCCTGTCCTTCTTACCCCTCCTCTTACTGGCATGCAGGCTCTTATCACACTGACCTCTAGCACACAATACTGGCCAGGTTTATGTTCTTCAAGAAAACCAAGTGCATTCCTATCTCAGGATCTTTGTGCCTCTTTGTCCTTCTGCCCAGGTGTTCTTCCTCTAGGTCTTTGCAGGACTTACCCCTTGTCCTCATTCAGGTTTTATTTTCAATGCTGCACTCTGGGGCCACTTTAAACACTCTCTCCTTAGTAGACCCCACAGCATCACACTATCCCTCAGTGCTGCATTATTTCCTCAAATGACATGCTATCTATAACTCTTGTATTTATTTAATTGTTTATTGCCTATTTGCCTCAGAAGCAGAGAGATCATCTATCTTGTTTACCGCTCTACTCCCAGGACTGAATGGATGAATGAATAACCATGTGCGGGGCTCAGCATAGCATTATTCTCCCTGTCATTTCCCAATGGAGGGATCATGAGTTGTTTTTATAATGGGAAAAAAAAATGAACTACTACTTCTTTAACCAGGAAGTGTTATTCCTTGAAAACATTCATCTGTCCTAATACTAAGTTCTTGGAAAAAATGTCATTTTCTACATTCCTTTAGCAGCACTGTTGGATTTATTTCAAAAGGAGACCTAATTTCTGAAATGCAATTACTTTTTAGCAGGACAGAATTAGGTATGCATGGAATCTAGGCAGAGTGAAGCACAGACGTGGAAGACCAACTGGCTGTGACAGAGCATTGGAGCAGATGAGGTGTCTATGGTATAGTCAGAGAGAGCACATCAGCAGACAATGAGCTGCTCAGAGGATGCAGACTGTGGAAATCGAAGAGGGACACACTGAAAATGAGGTAAAGACCTTTGCAAGTGACCATGGTGCCTTTCAAACTTAACTTGAAGAGGGAGGGCCCTGAGCTAACACAGCAGGCTAGAGGCCAGTGCCTGGGGCATCGAGCCCTCCCCTTTAGGTAGGCATAGTTTGCAAGTTAATTGCACTAAAAACATGAGCTGATGCTACTGTGTCCTTTTTTTCAAGAAGGTGTCTGGTTGGTCTGTTCTGAGGTGCCCTACATTTAAATCTTTGATATCTTTTCTTCAATACTTATCTTCTCAGGTCATTTATTATTATTATTTAACGCATCATTTATTATTCAATGTATTTTTATTCTTCTAAAAGTATTATGACATACTGACTTTTTAATTTACTTACTTTTTTTTTTAGAGCTTTATGGTTATACATACTAGTTGGGTTCATCCCAACAAACTCATTTCTCAAGTGATTTTAAGCCAGTTCAGTCATTACTCAGGTATTCAGTCCCCAAAGGAGGATTTCTGTTTTTTTTCATTAGTGTCTCCTTTGTCAGGCCTCTGCATTGCCTTGACCTGAACTCAAGGTCAGGGATGAGAGGAGAAAATAAGTTGGACGTTGCCAGGAAGCCAATCTCTACCTACTCGATCAAGGGAACCAGATATTCCTGGCCAAGGGTCTGAAAGAGAATGAGGTGCTTGGAGAATCTGCATTAGTTCTGTATATTACTAAAACAATTCCCCAACCTGAACCTGAGTGATCTGAAAAACTCAATGAAAGTCCTAGAAGGAAGGAGAGAAAGTTCATCATCAGCCAGAAAGCAATAAGCCTCTGATGACTTCGAATGTCACCCATGGCTGGCCACCTGGTGTAGTGAGTGCTGTTGCCCAGGGCTCTAAACTCAGTGTAGTCCAGATCCTGGAAAACCAAGTAACCTATGTCAGAGAAGTGGACTCAAAAGTAAAAGGTGTGTAAAAAGTTAAACTGTAAGTCAAAAAGTGCACAGATGCAGACGCTCAGTGGGTAAATTGCTTTGAAATTGATGTTGAATTTGCTTTGGGTTCATAATGGGACTTGATTATTTCCACATGGTACTTAACAGGCACATAAAATGCCACTAATATGAAAGAAATATATTTTAAATGTTTGTTGATGAGGGAAAGAATACATTCATATTATTAAAAAGGTCATAAAGGAATTTTATGAAAAACAAGTATATTTTCTCAGAATACTGATTAAAAACTCTTCAAATAAGGTAGAATAGCTTAAAATAGTTACTTAGTATTCAGATGTATCTAGTTGATTAGGATGGAGACTTTTGGTTTGTAAGAAACTATGCTAGACTTTTAAATGAATTTGGGTTATTTTAAAAATCTTCCAGCAGAACAATTACTAGAGGTCTGAGGCTCCTCAATCTAGACATTATTCATGGTCTTAATCAACCTCCAACATATAGATCCTTTTACCCTTGCACTGAGGCTTGCCTTTGTCCTCGTTGGATGTGGTAACATAAACCATAACCAAGCCATCACTACTCAGACAGCATGGTCTAATTGCTGATGCCTCAGCATTTGAAGTTTATCTATCTGGGTTCAAATTCTGGCTAGGTCCCTTTTTAACTGTGTGATATTAAACAAATTAATTAATCCTTCCATGACTTTGCTTTCTCTAAAATATAATACTACCTACTTCAAAGGTTGGAAACCAAGGAAAAGTAATACAATCTTCTAAAGAATCCTTCTGATTTGCATTGATATGTAGTATCAACATATCAATAGGCTCAGACCACTAGAGCCTAGTAATTTGTACCAGCTTCTCCTCTCTCCTCAGTTAACTCTGCTTAATAAAGGGCCTGGCACAAAGCAAATACTCAAAAGATGTTAACCAACATTAGCTGTTCATTTGGTTTCCTTAAAAGTAATCTCATTTCAACAAACCACCCCTGGGACCACAAGACTTGGGAGAATACCATCCAACCCAAGCCCTCAGGTACAGAACGGCAAGATCATTCGGGCTCAACTCGATATATTGTCTTGATAAATGCATGCCTCACTGCTTGGACCACATAATTACAGCCCTTATAACTAAAGATAGGTCCAGGCACTGAACTTGTCATTTGTAATATGATACTATTTAAGCTTTGCTTTTAATCTTTGCTTTGCTGTAGGAGAAACAAAAATGTTAAATGATCTCTGATGTTGGTATCTTTATGGACAGATAACTCCAGTTCCCAAATTCCTTGATTAATGATATTTTTTGGTTCTTAGTATCAGGGTTTGATGGGTACACAATAACTTAGTGTTTATTTCCAATGCTACTCAGTATTTTCACAAAAGAAGTGTGGTTTTATATGGAAAGGCAGTATAAAAATATGGCAAAATTTAAACATCCTTTAGGTTTTACTTTTTACTAAAGCATGCTATATTTGCCAAGAAGTACACACAGAAAGTACACACAAACTAAACACATCCATGTAAAATACCATCCAGATGAAGAAATAAAACACTATCAACATCCACAAGACCACCTTTTTTCTCTTGACACCAGCCCCTCCACCAAGGTGATGTCCATCCCAGCCTCTAACCCCACTGGTATGTTTGAGCTATGTCTGTGCTTGATGTGGGCAGTATCATAGAGCCTGAACTCTGTGTCTAACTTCCTCCACTTAGTGTTCAGTTTTGGAGAATCAGCTCTCTTGCCATGTATAGGTGTAGATGGTGCATGATAATTACTATATAGAATTCCATTCTTGATTATACTATAATTATGAATCCTGCTGCTGGGCAGTTTGAAGCTATGATAAATAGTTTATGCTTTTTGGTGCACATATGTACATACTCTGGTTGAGCATTCACCTAGGAGGTGATTACTGAGTTATAGGGCATATGTATGTTCTGTGTAGCCACTACTGCCAAATATTTTCCCAAAGTGGTTATACCAAAGTACAGCTCACCGTGAATGAATGAACATTCCAGTTCCTTCATATTCTAAGCAATACTTGCCATTTTCCAGATTTTTAATTTCAGCCTTTCCCATAATTGTGCATCAGCTTATCTGATTTACTTCTAAATCCAATTTCTTAAATTTCCTCCCTTCTCTCTGTTGCACAAAGTCTGCAAATCACAGCATACTCTCTCATGATGCAGAATAACAAAGCAGCACAGCCACTCTGGGCCACCTTGGAGGACAATTTCCACAGAGTGACAAAGCCTAAAAAGGCACAAATATCACCAAGTAATAATAATGATAATAACAATAATCCTGGAAAAGCCAACTAGGGTTTCACTGAAGTTCTCTTAAGGAGATGGGGTTGGGAGGTGGCAATTCTGACATCCCACACACAACAGGACTTCCCAGGCAAACCCTCACAGCAGCTCTTTATTATTTCATTGTTAAGGCAGGTACCCCACTTTCTCCCCAGGATTCCTGTCTCTGTTTACTTCTCTTCCATTCTGAGGCTCCTCTCCTGTGTACCTCTTTTTCTGTTTTTGATTCTTTATGTTCAACTGTTGACTTCTGGATTCCCCCTCATTCCTCATCCTGGATAGCATTCTTCAAGTCCAAGATGATGGTCTGGTTTGGGAGGTAGAAGTCAGGACAAATCCCGCACATCATAACTGAATCCTTCCCTTTAATACATGTGTGGTGGGGGATTTTGAGATATCTGTGTTTGTGCCACACTCTCAGTTTTCACAGGTCTCCCATTCCAAGCGGGGCACTAGGCACTGGCACTTTCTTTCCATAGGTGTTTAGAACAGGCAGAGATCAAACAACCTGGGGTTGAAGACCTGTGCACTATTTCATAAGATCCTGCTGGGCATTCTGGAAGAAGCCAGAGGAATGACATCTTTGAGAAGCAGTGTTGCTGAGATGAGAGATATGCTTCTCCTGTCATGGGAGAAGCACAAGAGATCTGAGGCCTCTGCAAGTGATACTATGTGTGCTTTGCTCTGCAGCAGTGCCAGAAGCAACTGAATACAACTAATCTGTATATGAAGCCTCTGCACTAGTTGAAAAGGCACCTCCTCTAGGCAGTTGTGACCCAGCAGGCATATGGCTTGATTAGATGGTATTTTAACATGTCAGGGCACAGGGCCTGATGAGAAGGGTGCAGATCGACTCCAAGCTCCTCACTGGACACCCCCCCCCCGCCCTGCCATCCAGCACTTCAGGCAGAAAATAAAGCACAACACTGTGTAAGGGTTCCCTGCAAAAATGTAACAAAACTTTGGATAGATGGCTCCCTGGTGCACCAGAGAGGACACCAAAGCTGTTAGCAAAAAGCCTTAGCAAAACGCCTCTTGCTATGGAGCAGAGAATCATGCAACTTTAAGGAATCACTGATTTTGAAGTTTAACTGATAAGTCATCTGAGACCTCAATGACCCAGCAACTAGAGGCCTTTTTTTCCTAATCCCACACCATTTGATTTTCTGAATAATATGATCATGGGAGAATCATCCACCACAATTCTTATGAAAATTGGGTTCCCCAGAAGCCTAGTGAGGTGGGAGGGAGTCAGTGTCTGTCTAATTTGATTTAAAGACAAGAAAACTGGAACATTTCTTATACACTTGAGTTTATTTGCTATACCTGTCATATCTGAATTATAGTTCTTTTTTTAAAAGGCTATTTTTTATTAGCCAAACTATAAAATACAACTTGCAAAATGACAATCAAATTACTCCTGGGTAGATCTATATAAGTAGATTTTTATTTGGTCCACATGAACCTACACTCTTAACTTTGAATGCAATCCTGTCCAATTTTATTGACATGGCACCTAACAAGGGGTTATAATGCTTATCATATAAAACATGAGTTATCCAAGGTTATAGTGAGTAAAGTTCTGACATTTCCATGTGAGTACATAAGCAGATAACTTGTGAATATTTTATCTTTGATCCATTGCTTTCTTAGATGCCATTTTTTACATGAGAAGCAGAAATATATGAAACATTGCTGATATTATATTAATAGATATTCTGATCTATTTGCAAGTGTCTGCAACTGAGATGTTTATTTTGTGAATATACAGTAGTAATTTGTTTTATTGACATTAGAAAGTAGTACTTGAATAATGTATAGCCTGATTTGGGGACAGCCAAATTAATAATGATTGAAGTGAAAAATAATTTTGTATGTCATTGAGAGGACTAAAGTCAAAACAATCAAAAGCACCTAAGAAAAATTCATGTCATCTCATATAACCTAGGATAAGTATTATTTTCCCATTGCTTCTCCTTGTGAATAAAAATCCAGAAACTAAAACAAATATTAATTAAAAACACATGATAACCTTTTCTTGCAAACTTTTCATAGAAAGAACTAGAAGAATTGAATTATTGCATCTTATTTTATCAAATAAAATCACAATAAATAGTAAGAATGACAAAATTCTGACACTTCAATGAAGCTGTAGACTTTCAGTACCACTCCTCCGAAAAATTCAAAGTACTTGAAAATGGATTATCATAACATATTCTCTTTTCACAAATGATAAAAGATAAATATTAACTATCCTCAGTGCATAATAAAGGCAACTGGAGCACATTTTAATAGATTCCTCAAGACCACAGTCAACCGTTGAATTATTCATATACACGTTCACTTTAGTGCCTCCATGTTTTTATCATAGGATGCTTTTTCTTTATTCTCTATGTTTCAAGAATCTTATGTTTTAAGAGTCAACTGAAATATTAATGCTTGTATTGAACACCCCCCCCCAACACACACACACACACACACACACACACACACTCATCTTCAGGCACAAATAAATAACTGAGCTGGCTATCATTTTTTAGTTCCTGAGTCTCATACCTTTGGATTTTGAAGAATTTACTTATGCCCAAATACAAGCCAAATTGGATGCAAAATACACCAGAAATAGCAATCATGATTGTATTGGGAGTGCCCACTTGTCGGATTTTCCATATTGTCCAAATTTTCTGTAAAGGTCATATAATAATCAGAAAAGTAAAGCAAAGTTAAAACTGGGGAGGGGAGATGACATATTAAATTCTATGAGGCATCAATTTAATTTATAGCTAAGAAGAAACAATATTCCAAGTCTAGGGCATAGAAGAGACATTTGAGAAGGGGAGAAAAGGCTTTGGATAATGAAGGGACAAAAGACCCCCCACACACAAATTTTACCTTCTTCACATGTTACATCAAGATCTATTCTACTCCCCCGGCTGAGTGGGGGATACCTGTTTCAAGAATGGGTAGGACAATAGGCCAGATAGACAGATGGCTACTGAGAAAACAAACATTTTCCCTACATAAAATGGCTGAAGTCTTGAGAGTCTCCTGCAGAGAAGACTCAGTGAAGATTTACTCTCAAATGGTTGGAGTCTGAGTAGAACTTTCTGGTCTGAAATGTGAAGCTGAATCCAATGAGCTGGTAATACCACCTGCTCCTAAGAACTAAGTAGGAGAGAGGACAAACTGCCAAAAGAGGCCCCAAGGCTTAGTGACTCAAAGAAGATGAAGTTTATCTCTCTTGTAAGCTTGGTGTAGTCAATGGAAGTTCTGCCTCAGGTAGTCATTTAGGTACTGAGTTTCATTCCATAATTTCTTTCACAGCATAGGCATTAAAAAAGAAAAGAGAAAAACAATTATAGGCCCCTGGGCAAATCCAGACTACCACCTCTTTTTTTTGTAAATAACATTTTATTAGAACACAGCCAAACCTATTTATTTTTATATCATCTTTAGCTGTTTTCACACCACTTGGCAGGAACTGAGTGGCCATAAATCTGAAAATATTTACTATTTGTCCCTGTAGAGAAGTTTGACTATGCTTGCTCTAGGGCATTGGCCTTGCTGATCAGTGGAGGTGGACTATCGGTATATTTAAGTTCCCGCCTGTGAAAGGAAAAGAGCACATGGTCAACATTACAGGGCCCAAGTCCAGGGGTAGCACACAGCACTGTCTCACCTCTGCTGCAACAACATGGTTACAAGTCTTTGTGTAGTTGTAAGAGGCTGTGAAATGCATCCTAAGCTGAACAACCAGGTGAAGCTATAGCTTCATCAAATGAACCAGGAGAATAGGCTTTGGACAGCTAAGAGCTAATTACATGCTACATTTATTCAGTCCATCTCCCTCAACTTTGATCCTTTTAACATATATCTAAATATACATCAAGTCATAGGCAAAAGTTCACATTTTTGTCCACACAAGAAGTGTATTTTTGCTACAACCAAGACAATATACTTCATAGTAATGCCTGTCAAAGAGAATATTGAGATACAATTTGGTGTAAGAAGAGAGCAAGTATAAGAGCTATAGTGGCTGTTGAGCCACCCCAAAGATAGATTGTGCTTTGATGGGACCATGCAATGAAATAGCAAGCTGGTCATATACAAAATATTTGAGACCCATTTTCAAAAGATTGACCATATACAAAAATATCCCTGAAGCCTCCAATAAGGCTCAATTTAAAAAGGAAAAAAGTATGTATATAAAAGATCTAATGAATAGTCACAATTTCCAAAGGGGACTTTACAGTCCATTTGTTCTACTACTATATGCGATTAGAAGTTAAAAAGGAATCTAAGCTAATCTTTCTTCTAGGATGATTCCCTGAAGCAAGTTTTACTACTTTCTTTGATTCCATTTTAAATGTCTAGAGTCATATGCTCTCCTAATCCTTCTCCTGGAGGCAATTCAAAATCCAGCAGGAGATTTTCCCAACCCTTGCGGTATACAGTGCAATAGAATGAATAACCAGGTATTCAAGGATCTAATCCTCACTCTTCTGCTTCTCAACCACATGAACTTGCATAACTGCCTCCACATATTTTTTCAAATTGCATATTTCCCTGCTATTATTCAAGGGAGAAACAAAGATGTCATAGACTGGGGCCCAGCCCTACACGTTATAATCTAACATAGGAGCTACTGCAAGAAATGCTTAGGTACATGGATCCCATCTGTTGAGAGGGATGGTGGAGGAGGTGCATGTAAAGATCTGCAATGTAAAGAAGGAAGCAGATGGAAAGTAGAAAGGAGACATTCAAGGAATGACTGGTGGTCCATTTCAGCTAGAACATGCATCATTCACAGAACAGTGGGAGACTGGTTAAGAAAAAAAGAATGGAATCAGGCCTGGGAAACTAAAACTGAAGGTTTTGAAAATGGGTAATTTGATATAGGAAAGACTTTAGAAAGATTACTCATGTGGTAATAGTCACATGGGTGACTGTGAAGCAAGAATAAAAGTCAGGCAGTCAGTGTAGAGAGGTAGCTGGATTGGACTGAGAAAATGGAGGCTGATTTGGTTCTGGGAGGCTGGAGACAACGCTTGGGAGATTGGAATATTAATGCATCCACAGCACTTTGATTACTCAGATTACCTGCCTATACCACCCCTCCCAGAAGGCTGTCAATGAAGCACCCCTTGAACAGACAGGGAGCTGCTAGTTAATGCCCCTGGGCTGCAACTCCCTTCCTGTCCAGCACTCCACCTTGACCCTTTCAGTCCACCTGCTCACCTCCTGGCCATCCCACGGACATTTCCCATTCACAAACGCAGGATGCAGGGGTGGGGTGGGGGTGGAATGAACAACATAAGGGAGATGAAAGCAGGAGAACAAAGGAAACTTTAGATGTATTAAAAGGGTTGGAACTTCCTCATCCCAGGGATTCCGCCTTTCCGTCCTCTTCTTCCTCCCAAGAGAAGTCCATTTTACTAGTCTTTAAATAAAATTTCTTAAATTTCTACTCTATGCTTGCCTTGCTAGTGTTATACTTCAACATTTGAGGGAGCAGAACTTGTTCAAGGGAATCAGTAACCAGTGGTATCAACTGGACTGGACACAGGGAGACTGGTTAGAAACTAGGCAGGGATCTATGAGAATAAAACAGATGTGGAAGAGATAGTTAATAAGGAACAAATTCAATGACTTATTTTCCCTGGGCTGAACATGATACAATTGGTTATTTTAGAGATGCTATAATCAAAAAATGATGAAGCAGAAAATAAAACACTTAAGATGACAGAAAAAAAGAATATTTCAGATTTATATGAACAGAAAAAGAACCGACTAAAAAATGTATTTAATGCTTAATTTGATGTTTATGGGATTTTTAACTGTTTTGTAAGCTAAGAAAGGCAATAAAACTGAAATGGGGATGATATAGGAGCAGGTTTGTCTTAGTAAGAGAAGAGAGGTCTGGGGAGGGAATTAATACCCTCTCTAGGGCCTTCATATTTATTCCAAGTTAGATGGACCATTTAGATTCTATTTTTAAAATGTTTTTTGACTGGGGCAATAGTGTTTTTCCTTCCCCTCCTTCTTCTTTTACTTTATTGAACTATATTTTGCATATAATAGAATGCACATATTTTAAGTGAAGAGTTGGATGAGCTTTGATTATGTATATACCATGTAATCTCTATAATTAAGCACTAAAATACTTCTGTCAGCATCCCTCCCACACACCTTATCCCAACCCAATTCCGCCTTAATTCTTGGCAATCAATTCCAGCCCTTCTCAGGCAACTGCTGACCTGACTTCTGTCCCAATAGGTTGATTTGCTGGTTCCAGAGTTTCCCCAAAATGCCTACAGGTATTACAACAGGTATTCTTTTGTAACTGGCTTCTTTTCCTCGGGATGTTTTTGAGATTTATCAACATTATTGCAAATGCAAGTAGTTTATTCTATTTTATACAAAGTGAGTGTTATGAAAAACCCACAGCCGTTTCATCCATTTATCTCTAAACGCATATTTGAGTTGTTTTCAGTTTGGAGCCATTATGAAGAAAGCTTCTGTGAACATTAGTGTACCAGTGTTTTTGTGGACATAGGCTTTCATTTCTTTGGGATATAGCTTTTCATGTATTTCCTTATGACTTAAGCCTGAGTTATATGGAAGTATGTTTAATTTTATAAGCTGACAAACTGTTTTCCAAAGTAGTTACAATATTTTACATTCCCAACAGAAGTGTGTGTGAGTTCCAGTTGCCCCAATGTTTTTCCAGTACTTGATATTGTCAGTCTTTTAAAATTGTAGCCATTATAGCAGTTTACAGTAATACCTTAGTATATTTTTAATTTGCCCTTTCCTGAAGATATGATGATAGACAATATATTCCTGTCTATTTTTTTTTCATATTCTATTGGTCTCAGTGTGTGTATGTATGTGTCTCTGTGTACCTATACATATATATTAGAAAGCAGAAATCTTTTACAGATTA
This sequence comes from Marmota monax, assembly GCF_021218885.2. Classification (NCBI taxonomy): domain Eukaryota; kingdom Metazoa; phylum Chordata; class Mammalia; order Rodentia; family Sciuridae; genus Marmota; species Marmota monax. The sequence continues at coordinate 4,426,597 of NW_026692434.1, read as the reverse complement.
CCCACTGTAGCTATACTGTGTCTATGTATGTATGTATGTGTGTGAAGTGCCTATTCAAATCTTTCATCCAATTTTTTTCTATCATATTTTATTTTTGAGTTGTGAGAATAGATTACTCATTTGGGATATAAGTTCTTTGTCAAGTATGTATATACTATAAACATTTTCTTCCAGTCTATGGCTTGCTTTTTCATTTGATAGTGATATCTTTGGGAAAGCATAACTTTTCAATTTTAATAAAGTACATTTGTCAAATTTTTATGGTGACCGTTATGTCATATCTACAAAATCTATGCTTTCCCCCAAATCTTGAAATTTTTTTCTTCTAGAAGTTTTATATATTCAGCCTTTACTTTGGTCTATAATTCACTTAGAGTTTACTTTTGGAAAAGTATGAATAAGGGTCAATTCTCATTTTTCCCCATTTGAGTATCCAGGTGTTCTAGCATTATCTACTGAAAACACTATCCTTTTACCAAATTTCCTTGGTACCTCTGTCAAAAATCAACTGACTCTGTAGGTGATGGTCTATTTCTGAACTCTTTATTCCATTCCATGGAGTTATTACTATATCCCAAATCACACTAACTTGATTATGTAGCTTTTAAAAAAAGCTTGAAATCAGGAGATGGAAGTCCTCCAAATTTATTCTTCATTTTAAGAATTATTTTGGGGCTGGGGATGTAGCTCAAGCGGTAGCGCGCTCGCCTGGCATGCGTCCGGCCCAGGTTGGATCCTCAGCACCACATACAAAGATGTTGTGTCCGTCAAAAACTAAAGGAAATAAATATTTTAAATCTCTCTCTCTCTCTCTCTCTCTCTTTCTCTCTCTCTTAAAAAAAAAAGAATTATTTTGAGGGGCTGGGGTTGTGGTTCAGCGGTAGAACACTCACCTAACACGTGCGAGGCGCTGGGTCCAATCCTCAGCACCACATAAAAATAAATAAATTAAATAAAGGTATTGTGTCCAACTATAACTAAAAAATATTTTTTAAAAAAGAATTATTTTGATATTTTAGGTCCTTTATATTTTCATATATCTATTAGAATCAGCTTGGCAATTTCTACAAAGAAATTCTCTGGGACTTTGATTAAGCTTGCATTGAATATATAAATCTGGGGAGAATTGGTACCTTAACAATACAAGTTTTCTAATCCAAAATATTGCATATTTTTATTTTCTCTATTAAATTTCTTTTAACAATAATTTTTAGCTTTCAATGTACACATCTCACAAATATTTTGTTAAATTTATCCTTACACATTTTAGGTGGCTGTCTTAGAAATTGACTATTAAAGAAAGTAATCTTACCCATTATTTGTCAGTTTTATTAGCTTAATTCTCAGAATAACAATTTCTTCATTTCTGATAGTGGAAGAGGGGTTGTAATGGGGAAGGATATTTCCCAACTACAAGCATTTCCAATTAGAATATAATTTCCTGCCATACTAGGAAAAGAAATTACTATAGGAAATCTCACTCAACCCCAACTTACAAGACTGTCAGTACATACAAACACAGGGGAAATTGTATAAGTGAACAGGTCTCCCTGCTGTCAGTTATGAAGCTACTTACCAAGATAATTAGGTCTTTAAGACAGAAAGCAGCTCTTTTTATAGATTACCCAGTGCACATATAGTTTCCACTTAAAAATTATCTGATTTATCACATTAATGGGTACTATGATTTTCCTAGTGCTGGATATTTCTTTTAGCAGAATTCCCATACTTTAGTTTGAATCAGCAGTAGCATTTGTGCAATTATGGAGTGCTTGTAGGAAGTCTAAAGATTCAAAGTAGGTAGAAATGTTTTATTAGCAGAGTTTTACCTAGATAGACAAAATTGTCTTAAAAACACTTCTGGGAAATCTAACTACCTCACTGATCTTTTTGCTTTCCAAACAAAAATGTTGATGATAAAGAGAAAACTAACTTTCTGAAGCTTTAAACATCATATTATTTCTCTTGCCAAATCCCCTCATGGGTATTTTATAGGTTTTCCTTAATCTGAAAAGTAGATTATCCAGGTCACCATCCCTGTTTTCGACTGACCGCAGCGCATTCAGCCATAGAACAGGTAATTTCAGGCTGCAATTCGCCTGCGGCTTGCAGACAGATTGCTAGGGTTCAGTGCCTGGGTGCTTCTTAGAACCTGATCTTATCGGAGCGAACACCAAGCGCGGGGCGGCCGAGTTCCGGCTCCTGGAACCGTCCCGGAACCGCCCTGGCCCAGGGCTGCGGAGCCTGCGGAGGCTGCTTCTTGGACCCTGCTCCTATCAGAGCATACACCAAGCACTAAGCGGCCGAATTCCGGCTCCCGGAACTGACCCCGCGGGGACTGCTTCTTGGAGCCTACACTTATAGGAGCTTACACTGAGCACGGAGCGGCCGAGTTCCGGCTCCCGGAACTTCCCTGGCCCGGGGCTAGGAGCCCGCGGAAACTGCTTCTCGGTCCGGGTCCTGCTGAGGGCCGGTCAGGACTCACCCGTTGCTTTGGTTGCCCGGCAAGGGGAACGAAATGCTGCCATTCGCATAGGATACCAACATGGCAGAGATCTGATGTCATCAGAAAGCGGCGGAGGAGAGAACTTCATCAATACCAGCGACGACAGAAACAGCTGGTCTCCTGGTAGGGGGGGTGAGGCAAAGACACCCGAGTCTCCTCAATTTGTCGTCGAGCCAGAGGGGAGGAGCCGGGCCGCCGCCAGCGCCCGGAGCAGGCCCAGCGGCTCGCCAGCGTGGTGACCGCGTGACCCCAATTGGAGAGGGGGCGGAGCGGAGCCGCCACCCGCACCCGCAAGGTGGGCAGACCCGCGACCCAGTGGTACATGGGCGTGGTAGGAGGTGCAGGGCAGAGCCGCCGTTCGCGCTTGCAAGGTAAACAGACCTGTGACAGCCTGGCAGGTCAGGCCCAGTGGCCTGCCAGTGTGGTACACACGTCACCCCAACTGGAGTAGGGGCAGAGCAGATCCTTCTCCCACGCCTGGATCAGGCCCTGCTGGTGTGGTGGCCACGTGACCCCAATTGGAGTGGGGGGGAGCGGAACCGCCACCCGTGCCCGCAGGGTGAGCAGACCTGTGACCAACCTGCAGATCAGGCCCAGGGGTCCGCAGGCGTGGTAGGAGGGGCAGGGCAGATCCGCCGCCCGCGCCTCCAAGGTAGGCAGACCTGCGACAGACCGGCGGATCAGGCCCAGGAGCCTGCCGGCGTGGTACAAACACCACCCTAATTGGAGTAGGGGCAGAGCAGAGTCGCCGCCCGGGGCCAGGAACAGGCCCAGCGTCCTGCAGGCGGGGTAGTCACGACACCCCAATTGGAGTAGGGGCAGAGCAGAGCCGCTACCCGTGCCTGAAAGGTGGGCAGATCTGCGACCGACCAGCGGGACAGGCCCAGTGGCCTGCCGGTACGACAGACATGTCACCCCATTTGGAGTAGGGGCAGAGTAGAGCCGCCGCCCGCGCCTGCAGGGTAGGCAAACCTGCAACCGACCGGCGGATCAGGCCCGGTGGCCTGTCGGCGTTGTACACTCGTCACCCCAATTGGAGTAGGGGCAGAACAGAGCCACCGCCAGCGCCCAGAACAGGCCCAGTGACCTGCCGGCGTGGTAGCCACGACACCCCAATTGGAATAAGGAGAGAGCAGAGCCGCCGCCCACGCCTGCAGGAAAGATACGCAAGCAGTATGAAAAGACAAGGAAAGAAAGGACCACAAGCAATGCAGGTCAACGCAACTTTAGAAGAGGTAACAGCTGCAGCAGATGGAATGTCAGATAAAGAATTCAGGATATACATGCTTCAGATGATCTGGAGTATCAAGGAAGACATTAAACAGCAAAATCAGACAATGAAAGATCACTTCGACAATGAATTATGCAAACAAATCCAGGAAGCAAAGGATCAACTATACAGGGAGATAGAGGTTATAAAAAACAAACAAACAGAAATCCTAGAAATGCAGGAAGCAATAAACCAACTTAAAAACTCAATGGAGAATACTACCAGCAGAGTAGAACACTTAGAAGATAGAACATCAGACAATGAAGACAAAGTATTTCAACTGGAAAAGAACATAGACAGTTCAGCAAGACTGTTAAGAAACCATGAGCAGAACATCCAAGAAATATGGGATAACATTAAGAGACCAAACTTAAGAGTCATTGGGATACAGGAAGGTACAGAGCTCCAAACCAAAGGTATGAGCAGTCTATTCAATGAAATAATACGAGAAAACTTCCCAGACTTGAAGAATGAGACAGAATCCCAAATTCTAGAAGCCTACAGGACGCCGAATGTGCAAAATCATAAGAGATCCACACCTAGACACATTATAATGAAGATGCCCAACATACAGAATAAGGAGAGAATTTTAAAAGCTACAAGAGAAAGGAAGCAGATCACATTTAGGGGTAAGCCAATCAGGATAACAGCTGATCTTTCAACACAGACTCTGAGAGCTAGAAGATCCTGGAATAACATATTTCAAACACTGAAAGAAAATGGGTTCCAACCAAGAATTGTGTATCCAGCGAAATTAAGTTTCAGGATGGAAGATGAAATTAAAACCTTCCACGATAAACAAAAGTTTAAAGAATTTGCAGCTAGAAAACCATCTCTTCAAAACATCCTCGCCAAAGCATTACAGGAAGAGGAAATGGAAAATAACAATGAAAACCAACAGTGGGAGGTAGGACAGTAAAGGGGGGGGAAATAATCAAAGAGGAAAACAAACCATGTTTAGTAACAGAAATAAACAAATATGGCTGGAAGAACAACCCATATCTCAATAATAAACCTAAATGTTATGGCTTAAACTCACCAATTAAGAGACACAGGCTAGTAGAATGGATCACAAAACAAGACCCAACAATATGCTGCCTACAGGAGACGCATTTGATAGAAAAAGACATACATAGGCTGAAGGTGAAAGGTTGGGAAAAATCATATCACTCATATGGACTTCGGAAACAAGCAGGAGTGTCCATACTCATATCAAATAAAATAGATTTCAAGCCAAAGTTAATCAAAAGGGATAAAGAGGGACACTACATACTGCTTAAGGGAGCCATACACCAACAAGACATAACAATCATAAATATTTATGCCCCAAACAATGGTGCAGCTATGTTCGTCAAACAAACTCTTCTCAAGTTCAAGAGTCTAATAGACCACCATACCATAATCATGGGAGACTTCAATACACCTCTCTCGCCACTGGACAGATCTTCCAAACAAAAGTTGAATAAGGAAACTATAGAACTCAATAACACTATTAATAACCTAGACCTAATTGACATATATAGAGTATACCACCCAACATCAAGCAGTTACACTTTTTTCTCAGCAGCACATGGATCCTTCTCAAAAATAGATCATATATTATGTCACAGGGCAACTCTTAGACACTATAAAGGAGTAGAGATAATACCATGCATCTTATCTGATCATAATGGAATGGAACTGAAAATCAACGATAAAAGAAGGAAGGAAAAAGCATACATCACTTGGAGAATGAACAATAGGTTACTGAATGATCAATGGGTTATAGAAGACATCAAGGAGGAAATTAAAAAATTCTTAGAGATAAATGAAAACACAGACACAACATATCGGAATCTATGGGACACATTGAAAGCAGTTCTAAGAGGAAAATTCATTGCTTGGAGTTCATTCCTTAAAAAAAGAAAAAACCAACAAATAAATGATCTCATACTTCATCTCAAAATCCTTGAAAAAGAAGAGCAAAACAACAGCAAAAGAAGTAGAAGGCAAGAAATAATTAAAATCAGAGCTGAAATTAATGAAATCGAAACAAAAGAAACAATTGAAAAAATTGACAAAACTAAAAGTTGGTTCTTTGAAAAAATAAACAAAATCGACAGACCCTTAGCGATGCTAGCGAAGAGAAGAAGAGAGAGAACTCAAATTACTAGCATACGGGATGAAAAAGGCAATATCACAACAGACACTTCAGAAATACAGAAGATAATCAAAAACTATTTTGAATCCTTATACTCCAATAAATTAGAAGACAGTGAAGGCATAGATAAATTTCTTAAGTCATATGATCTGCCCAGATTGAGTCAGGAGGATATAGACAACCTAAACAGACCAATATCAATTGAGGAAATAGAAGAAACCATCAAAAGACTACCAACTAAGAAAGCCCAGGACCGGATGGGTATACAGCAGAATTTTACAAAACCTTTAAAGAAGAACTAATACCAATACTTTTCAAGCTACTTCAGGAAATAGAAAAGGAGGGAGAACTTCCAAATTCATTCTATGAAGCCAATATCACCCTGATACCTAAACCAGACAAAGACACTTCAAAGAAAAAAACTACAGACCAATATCTCTAATGAACCTAGATGCAAAAATCCTCAATAAAATTCTGGCGAATCGGATACAAAAACATATCAAAAAAATTGTACACCATGATCAAGTAGGATTCATCCCTGGGATGTAAGGCTGGTTCAATATACGGAAATCAATAAATGTTATTCACCACATCAATAGACTTAAAAATAAGAACCATATGATCATCTCGATAGATGCGGAAAAAGCATTCCACAAAGTACAGCATCCCTTTATGTTCAAAACTCTAGAAAAACTAGGGATAACAGGAACATACCTCAATATTGTAAAAGCAATCTATGCTAAGCCTCAGGCTAGCATCATTCTGAATGGAGAAAAACTGAAGGCATTCCCTCTAAAACCTGGAACAAGACAGGGATGCCCTCTCTCTCCACTTCTGTTCAACATAGTTCTCGAAACACTGGCCAGAGCAATTAGACAGACGAAAGAAATTAAAGGCATAAAAATAGGAAAAGAAGAACTTAAATTATCACTATTTGCAGATGATATAATTCTATACCTAGCAGACCCAAAATGGTCTACAAAGAAACTATTAGAGCTAATAAATGAATTCAGCAAAGTGGCAGGATTTAAAATCAACACGCATAAATCAAAGGCATTCCTGTATATCAGCGACAAATCCTCTGAAATGGAAATGAGGACAACCACTCCATTCAAAATATCTTCAAAAAAAATAAAATACTTGGGAATCAACCTAACAAAAGAGGTGAAAGACTTATACAATGAAAACTACAGAACCCTAAAGAGAGAAATAGAAGAAGATCTTAGAAGATGGAAAAATATACCCTGTTCATGGATAGGCAGAACTAACATCATCAAAATGGCGATATTACCAAAAGTTCTCTATAGGTTTAATGCAATGCCAATCAAAATCCCAACGGCATTTCTTGTAGAAATAGAGAAAGCAATCATGAAATTCATATGGAAAAATAAAAGACCCAGAATAGCAAAAACAATGCTAAGCAGGAAGTGTGAATCAGGAGGTATAGCGATACCAGACTTCAAACTATACTACAGAGCAATAGTAACAAAAACAGTATGGTACTGGTACCAAAACAGGCGGGTGGACCAATGGTACAGAATAGAGGACACAGAAACCAATCCACAAAACTACAACTATCTTATATTTGATAAAGGGGCTAAAAGCATGCAATGGAGGAAGGATAGCATCTTCAACAAATGGTGCTGGGAAAACTGGAAATCCATATGCAACAAAATGAAACTGAATCCCTTTCTCTCGCCATGCACAAAAGTGAATTCAAAATGGATCAAGGAGCTTGATATCAAATCAGAGACGCGCCGTCTGATAGAAGAAAAAGTTGGCTACGATCTACAGTCGGTGGGGTCGGGCTCCAAATTCCTCAATAGGACACCCATAGCACAAAAGTTAATAACTAGAATCAACAAATGGGACTTACTCAAACTAAAAAGTTTTTTTCTCAGCAAAAGAAACAATAAGAGAGGTAAATAGGGAGCCTACATCCTGGGAACAAATCTTTACTCCTCACACTTCAGATAGAGCCCTAATATCCAGAGTATACAAAGAACTCAAAAATTAGACAATAAGAGAACAAACAACCCAATCAACAAATGGGCCAAGGACCTGAACAGACACTTCTCAGAGGAGGACATACAGTCAATCAACAAGTACATGAAAAAATGCTCAACATCTCTAGCTGTCAGAGAAATGCAAATCAAAACCACCCTAAGATACCATCTCACTCCAGTAAGATCGGCAGCCATTATGAAGTCAAACAACAACAAGTGCTGGCGAGGATGTGGGGAAAAGGGTACACTTGTACATTGCTGGTGGGACTGCAGATTGGTGCAGCCAATTTGGAAAGCAGTATGGAGATTTCTTGGAAAGCTGGGAATGGAGCCACCATTTGACCCAGCTATTCCCCTTCTTGGTCTATTCCCTAAAGACCTAAAAAGAGCATGCTACAGGGACACTGCTACATCGATGTTCATAGCAGCACAGTTCACAATAGCAAGACTGTGGAACCAACCTAGATGCCCTTCAATAGACGAATGGATAAAAAAAATGTGGCATTTATACACAATGGAGTATGACTCTGCATTAAAAAATGACAAAATCATAGAATTTACAGGGAAATGGATGGCATTAGAGCAGATTATGCTAAGTGAAGCTAGCCAATCCCTAAAAAACAAATGCCAAATGTCTTCTTTGATATAAGGAGAGTAACTAAGATCAGAGTAGGGACGAAGAGCAGGAGAAGAAGATTAACATTTAACAGGGATGAGAGGTGGGAGGGAAAGGGAGAGAGAAGGGAAATTGCATGGTAATGGAAGGAGACCCTCAGGGTTATACAGTGGAGGGGGTAGAGAGAGAGGAGGGGAGGGGAGCGGAGAGGTGGGGAGGGGGGAGGGTGGATGATGGGAAAGGCAGCGGAGCACAACAGACACTAGTATGGCAATTTGTAAATCAATGGATGTGTAACTGATGTGAATCTGCAATCTGTGTATGGGGTGAAGGTGGGAGTTCATAACCCACTTGAATCAAAGTGTGGAATATGATATGTCAAGAAATTTGTAATGTTTTGAACAACCCACAATAAAAAATTAAAAAAAAAGTAGATTATCCAAAATTCTTGAAATAATTAAATTATAAATAAATATAATGCCATGTTAACTTATGTAATGCTTCTTCTATTTGTGATCTTAATTTTTTCTCATATCTATTAAATTAGATAAAGAAGGATTGGATATTCTCCAATCAGAAAACAAACTTTTAAACTAAACAAACTCTATATAAAATATTACATAAAAACCTGGCTCAGTATCTTTTCTTTTTTCCATATCTCCCTTACCTCCTTTTTCTCCTCATTTTGATTTTGGGCTTTAAGAGAACACTCATAAAACCACCAATATTAAAGAAATACTAGCAGTAATAGTAGTTATATTTTTTACTCTAGTTCAGAAATAAATATTGTAATTCTATAACTTTCAAGACCCTGCAAAGTGAGTATTATTATTTCCACTTTTACAAACAATTGAAACCCATAGTGTTAGTAGCTTTCTGAAGATCACAAAGTCATATTAAGATGATGAGATTCAATTCAGAGCCAAATCTCTCTTCCTTAAACAGATGCCTCCTATCAGGCACGTGGCTCTATAGGGGCTTAGAGTCTAATTGACATGGCTTTTGTTGGTAGGAACCTCAAAACTTAAGGCTATAAGCTCCACCAGGAACACCATCAGATCTAAGCCCAAATAGTCAGATGAGACCAGTCAAGCTTTAGTGGTTACCAATTGTGACACCCAGCTCTTCATCATTTTGACCAAAAGACCTGACAAGAACAACTTAGAGGAGGAAAAATTTATTGGGGCCCATGGTTTCAGAGGTTTAGTCCATGGTTGGCGGGCTCCATTGCTCTGGGTCTGAAGTAAGGCAGAACATCGTGGTGGAAGGATACAGCAAAGGAAATCTTCTTATCTCTTGGCAACCAGAAGCAGAGAGACATAGAGAGATGAAGTGGCCAGGGACACATTTGATCCAAGGCCATACCCCCAGTGACTACTCCTCCAGCTATGTCTATAATTACCACCCATTAGTCCAAATTATTAATCCATCAAATAAATTAATCCAATGATGAGGTTATAGCTCTGTAATCTAATCTTTTTACATCTGAACATGCCTGCATTGCCTAACACATAAGCTCTCCAGGGGCATTAAAGATCCAAACCATAATATCAGTCCAGGGAGCAGCCAAGCCCAGCCACTCCACATTGCAACCAGAGAATATCCAAAGGACATAGATCTTTTTACCTTTTCTCTGCTGCCCTAAATAGTCAATGAAATCTCCTGAATGCCCCTCTAAAAGCCATCTTGGTCAAGAAAAGAGAAGTCAGTATGAAATCTAAGTGACTAATAATTTATTGAAAGATACAGGTTATTTCCAAAAAAGTTGTTATGCTGGCTCTGAATCAACTTTTGAATAGTCTGGATGTCTAAACTAAAAGAAACACAAACGTGAAGTCATACAAAAACTTACTGTTGTTAAGTTTAAGATGTCCTTAACAATCAGCAGGGTGGGGCTCATGAAAATTAGACGAACTATTAGGAAACAGGTGCTACATTTCCTTTAGATATCTGAGGGTTTGTTGTTGTTATTGTTTTGGGTACCTGGGATTGAACTCAGGGGTGCTTGGCCACTAAGCCACATCCCCAGCCCTAATTTGTGTTTTGTTTAGAGATAGGGTCTCACTGAGTTGCTTAGTACCTTGCCATTACTGAGGCTGGCTTTGAACTGGAGATTCTCCTATCTCAGCCTCCAGAGCCTCTGGGATTACAGGCACATGCCGGCTAGGTATCTGAGTTTTGTGCCTCACTGAACTCTATATTTCTATTTCATTATCATAAGCTAAAGAAGGACAAACAAATGAGGAACCACCCTTTTCACAAAGTCAAGTTAAGCTCAATTGTTTTCTAAGTCTATCTATAAAAAGAGCCTTTCTTAGGGTGGCTTATAAAGGAAACTTATGAAAGCTAAAGGAATTTGAGTGAACATTTACTTCCATACACTAAAGCTTCCTTAGGACTTTCATTTGAGGAAATTTAAAGTGAGTTTTTAGTTTCAACTTGGTTGTCAACATGCAGAAAAAAGAAAGGATTAAATCAAAGAAGCATTAAACATGAAGGAAAAAAAGCTATTCCTTCAAGAGTAGCCTTTACTGCTGGGCATGGTGGTGCACTCCTGTAATCCCAGCAGCTTGGGAAGCAGAGGCAGGTGGATTGTGAGTTCAAAGCCAGCCTCAGTAATGGCAAGGCACTAAGGAACTCAGTGAGACCCTGTCTCTAAATAAAATAAAATACAAAATAGGGCTGGGGGTGTGGCTCAGTGGTGGCCGGCCCCTGAGTTCAATTCCCAGTACCAAAAAACGAATAGCCTTTACTGTCAATCAGAATTGTCTAAATTGTTTAAAAAAAAAATCAGGCTTGCTCTGAACTGTCAAGAGAATTGCCTTTATTCTGACATACATTCCAGGTGATTTTCCTACAAAGAGACTTCCATCTCATGCTCACACTTGATTATTTCTGTATGCAGCATTCAGGCAGTCACTGAAACAGGAGGTACTTTGTAGATCTACTGAATATGATTTTTACATTATTTAAAATTTCAAAATTTCAAGCCAAGCAGCAAATGTGAAACCACATGCCCCCATCCCCTTTTTTTAATCTTGACTTTGAACCTCTGTTCGGTGAGTTTAGAGCCAACTAACGATATTTGTTGCTACCTGACACAAGAAACCAGGAAGGGCTATGATCTAAGTTTGCAAAACAAATACTAGTACTTATGAAAGGTTCCAATATAAATCTTTGTACTGCCATATAAACATTTCATTTTTTAAGAGAATTTTAATATTTTTATTTTTTAGTTCTCGGTGGACACAGCATCTTTGTTTGTATGTGGTGCTGAGGATCGAACCTGGGCCGCACACATGCCAGACGAGCGCGCTACCGCTTGAGCCACATCCCCAGCCCTAAACATTTCATTTTTAAAACTGTTTGTCTTGAGGAAGATATCTTCTTTCAGCAATAGATCAGAAATAGCTGCCCTCACTCATATATATCTGTTGATAGATATTATTGCTAAACATTTTTTTAACTTCAAGGACTATTTATTGTTTATGATAGACCTTATACTAGACACCCATAGATATCAAGTTATGCTATGGAATTTTTGAAGATCCCGTTCTCCTTTGGGGGCAGAGGGACGGATCCAGAATCATCTGCAATTGACAAAGTCTATGGAGGCAGTGAAGGTGAGGAGGAAGCAGTGGATTAGAGACAAATTCAAGGAGTAAAATCAGTGGAATTTGTTTTCAAATTGGGTAAGTTGATGAACAAAGCCAGGAAAATATCCTGATCTCCAGTGTGAGGATCAGGCAATGCCATTTAATGAGATTAGGAAATGACAGGTTAGGGCAGCAGAGTATAGGCTCCATTTTACCCAAAACAAGCTCTAAAAGGGCTGCTGTGTACAGTGAGGCACTCTGTCAGAGATGATTGTGCTCAAATATTATTTCCAAGCCCAAAGTTTCTTTCCCAAGTGAGAACAATTGAACACATCTCAGAATCTGGTAATCATGTGCCAAGTGTTGAGAAAGCCTCTTTCATGAACAGGACTCTGGTCTTGAATTTCTACAACAGTATATGCCAACCTACTGCCTGGATTGATGCTCTTGAATCCATTCTGATTAACAGGGTGTAGACTGAGTTAAAAGGGGCCACACACAGTACACAGTAGGTCCACTGAGTAGAAAGCCCCAGCGGTTGGCCAAGTTCCACCTCAGATTCTTGCAACAGCAGCCTTTGAGGGGTGGAGGTCATGACACCTCTCCCACCTCAGCTTCATATCTGTCCAATTAAGATCCACATTCTCCTAACTATAAAAATCTGTAATTTCTCTTCCTGTGTCTGGACATTGAAACAGATAAAATTAGGGAAAATGCTTGAATTAAATCTAGATTTTTATTTTCTAAAGAAATTAAACATATTTACTTTCTACTCAAGTCAAAGTTTATTTCATATTTCATTCATAGTACATATGTGGCATTCTGAGGGATAAAGAGCTGCCAAAGACAATCATCTAAGATCTGAAATGACCCCATTTTAATGTCATGCAATGAAAATACCTGCAGTTTAGAAATGTGAAAGTTGAATATTTATTTAGCATGTCATCTGTCTGGCTCTGATTATAAGAAAACAATGGCAATTAGGCCGTGTGTTCAAAGAATCAGTCACATACATTCTTAAATAGTGTTAACTTTTAAGTGGCTTTAATTTAAAAATTAAAGTTTATTGCCTTCAGTAAGAGTCCAACTGATACTGTCCTGAAATAAATAGGTCTCCTGATTGATTAAAAGACTGAACCTCTGTCTTATATTCCAGCTATTCTCTTAGTAGACAAGGAATCATTAAAAAATATATATTATATATGTGTGTATATATATATAAACACATAGTGAAGGAAAGTAATGAATGGCTGTTTGGTACATTACATTCACAAGTGATGGAAATTTTTTATAAATATCAGTATGTCTCAATTCTATAACTGATAGCTTTTTTGGTAAAAATTACATTAAAATTACAAGTGAAACTTACTACACTTGCTTCAATCTATAAATCTGATTAACATAGATTAGATTGGTTTCCATTAATATAAATGTTCTACAATTCCTCTTATGACAAAACATCACATTATTTTCTAGAATACCTGCAACTAACTATGATCAAGTGTCTGAAATATGTCCCTGGGGTTTCACACTTTCTCTAATCTTTCCAAGAACTCTCAAAGTAGATATTATTACCAATGAGAGCCCAGAGACTCAGAGAATTTACATGGCCTGCCCAAAGCCATACAGTCTGTTAAAAGTAATGATGTTGCCATGTGTACCCAAGTCCATCTGACTTCAAAGTCTGTTCTATCCCCATTAAACAAAATGTCTTTGCCCTTACTTCACACCCCACCCCCAGCTCCGGGTTTTTTCTTGAACTTTCTTACACCGTTAAATCATCCACTTAAAGATGTCAAATAATCTCATTGTGCAAGGATTGCTGTCAGATCTCATTTGACTCACCTTGCCTACCATTTTTCCTGTTTACTCTTTCTCTAGCCTCTTCCTTTTCCAAAGCTGAGAGTAGATTAAATCAGCTACTTCAACTTCAGTAAAAATATACCATATGCCACTTGGAAACAGAATATTTTTATATTTCTGGGTAGTGTTTAATCTGCAACAGGGTTATAAAAAATAGAAAGATACTAATAGAGACAAATCAATAAACTTGGTCTCGCTAAGTCAAGTCAAATCCATGCTGGCTCTCTAATCTGACTCTTTAGTATCCTACTTTAAAATGCTGTTCTAATTAATCCTACATATTCATGGGGATAATCCCAAAGGCAAGATAATCCTCATGTGTGTTCCCTTTAATAGGCTGACGACTCAGCCACCACTACCAAAACCTAAATTCACTCACAGGAACCAACTGCCCATCAGCACTTTAATCCAGGTTGGGATGTCCTTCCACTCCTGCAACACCAGCAAGCCTGCTTTGCATGCACTTGAGCCTTAAAATAACGGAAATGTTGTAAATCTTTTTTTTCCACATTCTCTCCCTTATTAAATTTTACATTCTTGTAGAAATGCAAGCTCAGTCCTGCATTTCTCACTATTCTGAGAAATTCCATTTTCTCCAGATTTTAAATTGCCTTCAGATACTCACTGTGTGCAGAAAAGAAAACCCTTCTATCTTCTGCTACCAGAATGTTTCCATTCTTCCTCTATGACAATAATTGTTTTTGTGTGTTCCTTTTTCTACTAAGCAATTCATCCAAAAGTTTTCAGTTAAAACCTTGCTCAATCACCACTATGGCTACTTTTTTTTCTATCAGTTTCTCAATTATGCCCAATGTGAACTTACTCTCTTTGCACAATTCATCCTTCGCTCTCTCATCTTCTATTTTCCTGCCTGGATAGGTCAATGTACTTGAACCAAAATGTCCTGCTTTTCCTCTTTTCTGTCCCCATTGTCCTGAGATTCCCAGAGCAACCTCTCCTCTTTGAGCTCACAACTGCATTTTTCTTAATCAAAAACTTGACTTCCTAAAACATTAGCCTGCTTAATGAAGAAAAAAAAGCCATCTCCATTAGTTATTCACTGTCATTAATCTATATAAAATATACCTTAAAAATCTGCATGGAAAAGTTAAAAAAGAAAACAATTAACACCTGAGTATATTTATACGTTTTCTGTCTTATAAAACCTCACAATACAAATAACTTCATATGTAAATAAGATTTCACCCTTTGCAATAAAATATTTATTTCAGAGGATAAAGGAAATAATGTTAACCTTCTATGTTAATCATAAAAATATGTTTAATCACAGGAAAACAGCAAGTCATTTTTTTTCCAGCTCTAAAAATATTTTAATCATGCAAAATCAACATAATGGACTCTAGAACAATGGCTAAAATGTTACCTAAGATGAATTGGCTTTTATTAGCTTTACAGGATGTATATTTGGCAATAGTTATTAAAAATAATTACTCTAAAGGAATTCTAAATATATTATTTTAGAAACAATATTTTAAAATACAGCAGTAAGCAACAAAAACTATTGCTCTTTATACATTTTTGGCATAACACTGCCATACAGTTACAGAATTATAAAATAAGTATTTTATAGTACCATACAGATCCAGAAACTGGTTACAACTTCTACCACATACACATGGTATTGGTACTAACAAACATGCATAGCATTCTGTAGTTCACACTGCAGTTGAATACAGAGCACAGAGAAGGCCCAGTGGCCACTGGATAATCAGAGCTTATGTGACAAGTAAAACACTTCTTTGTAAGAATCATATCCGGTTTCCTAAATATTCAAAATATAAAGGACACGATAGTTTCCAACTTTAAGTAGTGACTACACTTAGCCAGACTGATCGTCTTAGATAATACAAAAGATAAGACAATATCCTACTTGGGAAATAGGTAAAAGCCCTTTTTAAGAAAAAGGGGGGGTGGGAAGTTGTCAGAGGACCTAAGGTTTTGCTCTCACTTGCTTCTCTGAATGGTAATGCCCCACGATCACTGTGCTGGCAGCTCTTGACCATGTGGGAAACAGTACTTCTTTAACAACCCACCTGTCACTGAGTCCTTCTCCTGCTCTGCAGCCTGTCCCTCAATTGAACTTCTAGTTGGTAAAACCACTGACTGTTGGTACACATAGACAAAGGAATTAAACTTGGTATCTGATCATTGATTACTTCCATCAGTCTAAGGGAAGATTCCAACATGGAGTAGGCAAAATTTGTGGTTTAAGTGAGTATACTGACAGATCTATTTCCACATCAATCCCTGATCTCCTTGGCACAAATAGTTCAGAGATGATTCTCAGAGCGAATCCCACCACTGACCTTCTTTAGACCATTCCTCACTTACTTCCAATAATACTGACACTTGTACAAATTTATAATTTGTGGTCTTTATTTCTGTGGTTTCTTATTACTGTTTCTAATTTTTTGTTTCATTAGTTTTCTTTTTTTCCACATGAAACTAAATCTGTTAGCACTGGAGAAAACAAAACAATTGACCAATGAGTGCAAAAGTTGAACATTTCTTGGACCTAAACTTATATGTAACTAATCTCCTAATGAATAGAAACTGCTACACAAACTCCTTTAAAATTTAAAAAATGAAAATATGATAAATATCATAATTTAAATATTTTTCTTAAGGTGTTCTGATTTACAAAAAAAGATCTTTTAGCATAACATGTGAGCATTATTACCTTTTCTTTTAATCATTTTATTTAAAGTTTTTGTATGTTACTCTGAAAAAGGAAACCAAATTTTTATTAAAGGTTGGGGGGGGTGCATGCAGGGTTGGCATTTTAATGCTTCCTAAGATAATTATAAAGAGTCACAATTTATATAGCAGATCCTAATTACTCACAATTTTGTAAACAACTACAAAGTGGTGGCGAATAAATTACAGCAGATATTTTGTCAAAACTGATACCCATTAAAATTGTGTGTGGAGTGCAAAGCAGCCTATCCTCCCCAGAGGTCAGAAATCATAGGGCTCAACATGCTCATGATCCAGAAGATGCCCTGAGGACCCAGCAGGTCAATGAAGAGGGTAAAACCCAGTGCAGGCTCCATTTCCCCAAAGTATCTGCTGGGGTCTTAGTCACCTCTCCCTCTCTGACCTCCACCTCTAGCCAAGGTTTGGGCCATAATACAAAAAAATTAATAAGAGTCTCCAACATGAAGACTTTGATCCAGGAAAACAACATATTAAGTAGTTATTTCCCACAAATAACTAAAACAAAAAACTTCACAACAAAATAGGAAAAGTTGATGACACAGAACACTTTCTCTAATCTAGGAAGAAAAAAAAAGAACAGGGCTTTAAAAAATGTATAAGATTATAGCATAAGTTTTTCAAATTAATTTTAGGTTCCTACAAACATCTACTGAGATTAAAGTTTTAATGACTTCTCTTATATAACACCATTTTCTGCATCCATCTGAATCTAAGAACAAGAAAGAAGTAAAACACAGATAAATATTACTTGTAGTAACTAAGGAATGGTTAAAGTGAAAATTAGAGCATGTAGCAAAGAAAAAGCATGAACACATGAAACAATACAGGTTAATCTTTCTTCCTCGAAACTCTTGTCAAACATCACATAGACTGTGGTGAGTACACTTTTCTATGAACTTATGCTCTTATTCCAAATGACAATTTCTCCAAAATGATAAAGCACCAAAGTAAATTTCATTAAAATAACTGATGTGATATACATGGTTTGAATAGTTCCTTATGACAAGATTTTACAATGGAGTAAAAGTGTAAACACTGGAATGAAAACCATTTACATTCATTAAGGCACATCTGGACACCTCCAGGCATTCATAACTATAAGATTATTAATTTCAGTAGTAAGAGATTTCTACAGTTTGTCCCTGAACACAATCTGCTGGGTGGGTTGGATAACTAGAACAAGGCAGAAGGCAGGGCAGGACTCACTGTCACCCTAGAGATTGCCCACACAAATCTGTTCCTGTAATGAGCCACACAGAACTCAATACTGAAAGAAGTCAGGGGACAGACACAATTCCTAAGTCCAACATTTCCTCAGATCATCTTTCACTACAACTGCACCTGCATTTAAATGACCCTAACATGTCTAATTCCTGCCTTATATTGAACGCACATGCAAAGAGAAAGTGGAATTTTCTAATGGAAAACAAAATAGAAATCCTGAAAACATTTCTGTAACAAGGGATCTACTTACCTCAAAGGACATTAAAGACTTGTAGATGTCATTAAATTAAATTAAGCAACATCTTTCTGTTCCTGGTTTACATAACAGAGATTTTAGAAAAACCTCTAATACAGTTTCTTAAAAAATAAATGTTTGACTTAGTTACTCAGTGGATTATAAACTCAGCCATAACTCTATTGACTTGGGACATTTAGCATTAAAACAATTAATCAAATATTCTTTTATTCATCAATCTAACCAAATTTTGACAATTTGATGTGGTTTATTTTACCAAAATGATGTTTTAAAGACTAACTCAGAGATATATTATACTGTTTTTCCTTTTTCATCATACTTTCACTCAGGTTAAAGTATAAAAGCTAGAAGCAGAATAGGTAATTTTATGACAAAATATGAAACATAATGACTATAACAGGTTTTATGCCATTTTTATGCTTATATTTTTAATACTTAGCAAAAAATACCAGAACTTCCCTAAGAACTCCTGAGTTGTAAATTTTATTTTCTCTTTGAAGCTGGGAAAAAAAGTACTCTCAAAATCTAAAACAAAACTCTACAATATAATTTTTAAAGTGACAACTGACTTGATTTAGAGAAAGCAGATATATCTTCATTTCTTTTATGATTCTTTTGAATTTTTTATGAGATTGAGCATGATAATGTATAATGGTGCAATAATCTTAATGTTAGAAACTTCTCTACTGTACAGAAATATATCTTATATATCACTTTACAGTATTTCAAAATAATTTCACATATTTTATCTCCTTTGATATATGAAAGCACAAAATATTAGAAATATACTAGACTAAACAAGCAATATAACATCTATTTGCCATGAAATTCAAGTTACTATTTTATTAATAGCCAATATTAACTATCCTTGCAGCCTGTAGTACAACAATAAAGACTATATTTGCAAATATACAATAATGTTTCTAGCTATTTGGCCATGCTTCACTGAATTTTCTATAACAGCTTCTCTGTAAATTTCTGCAAGCACATGGTAGTTTTTAAAAATACAAAACAGAAGTTAAACCCATGGGGGCAGTTTCATATCTAAGACACACATAAACACATATCTATAGATCTTATTTTAAAAAACCATTAAATATACAAAGTATTCTTATTATAAAAAGTTCTAGACATTTAATTTTTATCTGCAAAAGGAATGTCATCCCTACTTATCCACTTAATAATTCTCTCATTAGTTATTTACAGATTAAATGTAGGAAACTATAGTCACATATGAATATACATTTAAAAAACACATGATGGAAAAAGGCCACTATTTTGGGTGGAAGCCAGGAAGTTCTCCCCTTGATACTAAGTATTCTCAAATAAAGTAGCACAATGTAACAAAATCCCTCATAAAGAATAATATTTTAAAAATTAAACTGTTAAATGAAATGTTTTTCTTCTGAGGGCTTTAATATGCTGTAATTTCTAAGTAGTTCAGATTATATTCATTTATTTTAGTATCTGGTAATGGTAACTGTTAAAATATTAACAGTTACTTATCTATTAACAGTTACTAACATTTAATATTAAACATATGTGACCGGATTAGTATCTGTAACTGTTAAAAATATTAGAAGTTAAATTAAAATATTAAAAGTATTAATAGATACCAGATACTAATCTGGTCACATGTTTAATATTAAGCATTTAGAAAGCAGTCTGAAAGTGTCTATACACTGTCTATACACAACTAGTAAGATATTTTGAATTAAATTAATGTTATTCCTATAATTCAGCCTAATTTGACAATTCACTCTTATCCACTAAACTCTGTGGAACTGTTTATTAAGATCTACAGGGACACTGCTATGACAAGCACCATGTCAGAGGATCCATGTATTTCCTGCGTGTAAAAAGAAAAAAAAAAAAAAGGAAATAACACACTTAAACTGTTATCTCAAATTCTTAGTACTTCAATTTGACATGTTATAGGAACTAAAAATGATAAGGTATTCTATATTCTACATATTGAAACATGAAATAAAACATGAGTGCTACTAAGACTTTCATGAAAAAAATCAAGATTAAGCAAGTGGGGTGTTTTTGCATAAATTTCAAAGCAATAAAATCATATTTCTAAAAACATACTATCAGTGTGATTATTTTCTAGAAATCCACTGCTTAAAGTGTGGATCAATAAATATAACAGAAGACGATATGATGGGATATGAAATAGGCCATATAAAAAAATCCTCCAGGGGACTAAAGTAAATAGAACTTTTCTTAAAAGTGAAAGAGAGATTAAAAAAAAAGTCAATTTATTTCTAAGTGATATAATGTGAAAATGTTTATATATTCATTGCTTTTTCCATATTTGTGTATATGTTTTGAAGTTCTCATCACAGTGTTTCTGATTATTTTCTGATTTTAATAGTAATTAGTATAATATTATTGGAAATAAAATTGTTTTCAGTAAGTATTAGTAATAAATTAAGTTCTTACTAGAACTGAATATATGAAATTTCAAACTATTCTCGATTTGAAAGTTTGATAAATTAAAGATGCAAAATTATATATATGTATATATTAAAAGATACACTGTAGAATAAACAACATAGTAATTTAATAATCCACATATCACTGAGATATATTAATGAGTTAAGAGATATGCCTATTGATAGTGCAAGAGGCATGCCCTTTAAAAATGAATAATTTCCTTTTTTCCTTTTTTAATTCTTCAGTCATCTGCATCCAGAATCAACCACCAAATTTATGTGGAACAGCCATTTAAGTAAAGTTCTTTTTTGGACTTTTGCACCAAAATTTGTTTTTAAGCACTTAATACAGAAAATATTTTTATTATTATTTTAAAGAATACTCTGAAATCATACAATTAAAAGTTGTCCTCTGTTCCATTTAGATGTCAAGAAAATGATTATCCTAATGTATACTATAAATACACTTGGTAGCTGACAAAGATGGCGGCTCAACGGCGAGAGAGGGAGACTTAAGAAGACAGCAGGACTGACAGATTAGCTGGGGAGGTCAGAGCTCCCCCAGGACCTCCATTTCACTTATCAGAATCTAAAAATAAACACATTGAAGCATTAGGATCAAAGAATTCAAAATATTTTCTGAATATATCTGGAAAAACTAAACTTTTTCTTCCTACTTCAAAAATTAATCTAAAAATCAGGTAAAAGTATGGAGACACAATGAAAATGTTGTCTTGATTTTTTTTCATGGAATCTGTAGTCTCTTGAAAGAACATATTTGACATGCATATCAAATACTACATGATTATTTCTAGACACCTTGAAAATAAGTTTAAAGTAATTGTTATATACAGAATTTGAAAACTCACATCCTAAAACCATTACAGAATATATTCATTTATTAGATGTGGTCTTAAATCCTCTCATTAAATATCCAATTCATTGTCATCCAAAATAAACAAATAACAACAAAATGCTTACAAGAGAAAACACAAACAGGTGGCTAACAGTGGAAACATGACATCATCTCTGTTCTTTAGGATAAATTAGACAGTAGCTTTTTCCTCCCTTAACCTAAACTGGCTTTTGATTTTCTGATAATTCACTGTAATAGTACCTCATCATGGCAACTGGTATTTCCAGGATTTTCACAGTCTTTGTTATGATTTTCGCCCTCTTCTTCTTTTTCAGAAGGAGATGAACTCTCCTTTCTTTCTGTTGGAGTAGTAACTGTTTTCTCAGATTGAGCATTTGAATTTTCAGTATCACTGTCCTCTGTGTTTTCTGGTTTGGCAGCTTCATTGCTGGGCTCTGGGCTGGGCCTGTCTGTCTCTTCCCCAGACTCTTTTGGTGCCACTTTTTTTTCTTCAGCTGTTTTGCTATTTAAATGAACAGCTGAAGAGGAAGTTTTGGAGTCCTTGGATTTTTTGTGCATAGACGTTTGACTGTTATGACTAGAGGCAGGAGGGCCCGGCATTTTCTGAGCTTTGCTTCCCTCTGATTGTTCTTTTTTAGGTGGTCCCCAGATAAAATTTTCTGAAGGCGTGTAATGTTTCTGGGCAAACCGCAGGAGCTTTCTCCTTTCTCTTCTATCTCTAATTGTATAAACAAAATACTCCAGAGCACTCTGCTTAATATTGGGAATAGTATTTTCCACAAGAGCTTCATGAAGAATAAATTTTACAAGAGGAGATTTAAAACTTTCATATCCAAGCTCACCAAGGCTTTTGAGAATACGGGTGATTCTTAAATAGTTGTGCTGGGACCTGGAAGAGAGGATTGAATAAAATGAGGTGGATGGTGGGAACTAAGGGGAAGAAAGCAGGAGAATACAAACTATTGGGAAAACATTTTTTTATGGAAGTGTAAGACAAGGAAATATGCCTTGTAATGATTTTCTTAAATATTGATAAAAAGAATAAGAGTTTATGAAAACTTTACACCTCAATGTAATCTCAATCTATGTGAAACTCAAATGTATAAAACAAACTCTGCCCTTTTAGTTCTTTGTATTGGAAAAATATTTAGATTTAAATTTATGCCCCCTGGTATTAATTTGTTTATTTATTAAATTCACCAAGGACTGAGGACAAGTGGTTTAAAAGAGCATTTATAGGAGCTACCACAACCAGCCATAGCATAGTACCATATCATTATATGAAGGGTGAGTACAGTACAATAAAATATTTTGAGAAAACAAGAAAGACCATGTTCACATAATATTTTTATAGTATATTATTAAAACTGTTCTGTTTATTTATTAGTTGTTGTTATTATTAATCCCTTACCATGCCTAATTTACAAACTAAACTATATCAAAGGCATGTATGTATAAGAATAAACCATAGTATACATAGAATTCTACACCTTCCAGGGTTTCAGGCATCCACTGGGGGCTTGGAACCTATACCCTGTGGATAAGGGGTAACTTCTGTGGCTGCAACACTACCAATGATGTATAGTACTCATCAAAGGTAGCTAGGGTTGAACATAAAAACATTATCTAAAAGCTGA
Organism: Marmota monax; assembly: GCF_021218885.2. Taxonomy (NCBI): domain Eukaryota; kingdom Metazoa; phylum Chordata; class Mammalia; order Rodentia; family Sciuridae; genus Marmota; species Marmota monax. Next base: position 4,403,426 of record NW_026692434.1, on the reverse strand, counting down.
ATGGTGTTATTAATAGTGTCAACTAAACAGCAAAATCCACCACGTAAGTCAAATTCACAAGGAAAGCAGCAAAAACCGTTCTACCCAGCTAGAACAATTCTGACAAAGGATGCAAAAATGACTTATTTAACAGAGCATCATTTAACAGTTGCCTCAGAGTCAGTCATACTCTGGCTCTGTCACTTAGCAGCTATGTGAAATCATGATGACTCTCTTAGTCTCAGTATCTTCATCTATAAAATGGGGAAAACATCCCACAACTTGCTGGACTTTTGTAAAAATCAAGATCAAGTGAATTTATAGATATATAGGGCATGAAAAACTCAACAAATATTGGATACTGTTTAACATTATTATTCTTATCATTATCTCTAAAGATTTGTTATTGAGAACCACCAAATTTGTACCTGTTCCAAATTAATAACCTAATTCTCTTCCATCCTGGTCACTCTCACCTCCTCTTATACTATCAGAAAAATTTAAATCTCATTTCTGTGGGCCTTCATTCCAAAGATGCAATCTTTCCCCAAATAACACTAACATCTTTCTTCTCTATCTCAAAACTAAGGCCGTTATTGGATTAATGCTTTCCCAGTGTGTTTTTCACTATTCGTACTCTACTTCCACAAATTCATTCAGCTCAATCCTTGCCTTACACAGGCCAGACCAAAGCCTAAAGGAGTCTTCAGCTACACATATTAATCATGTGTGTCATCAACAGCTCAGGTATGTATTATCCAACATTCCCACACAACCAGAACCAGCACTTAAATTTCTTACTTTCTGAAACCTGTTTTATAGCTCAGACACTTCCCTTTTTACAAAGTTTTGTCCTAGCTTCCAAAAGTACTCAGAGTCTTCACTTAGGAATAACTAGGAAATTATTTGAGAATGGTAGAGAAGGATATTGACAAATTATTTTAGGTATGGAAGGGGGTTTTCCCATGGCCTTATATTTTAATGAAAGAATGTGGACAAAACAAAGTTTAATGATTCAGGCTAACCATACACTGGAAAAGACAAGTGTAACAACAATTTTTAACATCTCTATCCTTCTGGATGTTTACCAAGTATTATACTAAGTATTGTTATACTAAGTAGTGTCTTTACATCCAACTCTTTGAAGCCTAAAGGGCAAAAAATAGCACAGATATGTTTTAGTTTTATGAATTTGTATTTTTTCATAGTTAAGAAATAAGAGTGTTTGGAGACAGTACAGTCTGGGTGAAGTTAAGACAATGTGTCACCAACAGTAGAATTGACTTAATTGTTACATTTGTATGGAGTTTGTGTATTTGAACAACTTAGTGAGAAAACTCTTGAGTAACATCTGCTTCACATGTCTATGAAAAATTGATATATGGAAAGGTGGAAGAATGTTTACAAGAGATGCTATGTGACAAAATGAATATGTATTTGCAACCAGCTCAATTTCATACAATTAATCTTCAATGAATGGTCAAGTTAAAATATCTGTACACATTTATCTTTATCTACATATTCTCCAATTAACATATTTACAGTATAAAAGGACAAAAACTTGGGTTGAAGAAAATGATGATCAGGGATTTGAAATAAAATTACGGAAGAGAACAATTGGGTGTTTCAGTATGATTTGATGTAAGTGTCACAATGAATGAGAGGAGAGTGGCTAAAACCCACTAGTGTTACAAGCAGTCTTGAGGATGTACAACACATAGAAAAGCAATTGGGCTTCAACAGACGTAAAGGCAATAAACAGTCGGACATGGCCAGGAAACTAGATAGGTGAAGAGAGAACACACAAAAAGCAAGAACCAGAAAATAGGAAAGTTAGAAGGGATTTCTGGGCCTAACATATGTCCCAGTATGGCTCAGTAATCTAAGCTGATTACAAATAAAATCATAATTACATCTTAGTGGTTGGTCTATATCTCTGTACTCTCATGACTTGAAATATTTCACTTCTTTTAAAATGGTCACTTGTTTAGTCCATGTTATTTCATTTCTTTTGATTCAGTAATTTTCCTTTGCTTAGCTACTATAAGTATACTGAGTTCTTTGCCTACTCTAGAAAACTTAAGATGGCATACAGATTAAACCACATATACACTGTGACATTTAAGAATAAATGAGAAAAGGACCCAACAGAAAAAGAAGATGGAATAGACATTTTCATATCATCCCACATGATTTGTTCAAATCTAGTCGACAAAATTTTTGGCAACTAAACCATAGAGGAAATGTTTTCTGGCAGGTTCTGAGACAGTTAATCCAGAACTGGAAAGGCAAAGAGAGACAATACACAGTAGAGGAAAGGTAGCTAGATGGAGCAGATTGAGAAGGACTGTTAATTCAGACTCCCCTCCCCTGACTCAAGACAGGAGATCTTTCAGCTAAAGCCTTCAGAAAGGGCCCTGTTTATAGCTATAAATCAGAGGATCTGACAGTAAAACCCAAGGAGGATTTGAATCTGAAAACCACATTTTGTTCATGATTTATTCATTCAACAAAAATTTACTAAATAAGATTGCTATTCTGACCAAAACCAAGTTGAAAAGAAGAAGCTTTGAAGTGCTATATGTGAGTACACAAAAAATGTGGTCCTATCCGACCCTTTCTAAAGGCTTACTTCAACCATCCTTCCTAACAATAGGCTACTAGCATACAGCTTTCTTTGACAGCGTGACCTAAGTGCTTAGAAACTTTGTCCAGAGATACTTACCTGCACTACTCAGGTAGAGATCACACACACACACACACACACACACACACACATCAAAACTTAATTTGAGTTATGAGTTAAGGGATTGGCTAATCAGAATCATAATCTTTATGCACATATCCTCAGTATTTTCATACAAGTTACCATTTTAATAGTGTTGATAATAACTAAAAAGGAAAAAGAAGGCTCAACTTTCTTATACCCATTTTACCAAAGCAAGACAAAAGTCCTAGAAGACAAATCATTTACATAACTGATGCCAAAATTCACATTGTTCTGACCAAAGAATTACTTTGAATTACTTAAGTTTGTTCTCTTTTTTTCCTCTTAGTACTTGCCCAGTTAGCTAATTATAATGTGCTAAAAAGTGTTTTAAAACTGTTGGTTTTATAGTCCAGCTCTTATAAGTTACTCTATAATTAAAAGAAAAAAAAAGCCAGTTTGCGTATGAAGAAAATATTTTTAAAAATAAGCTTTTGGTTATAAGTATTGATGGAAGATATAAATATCCAAGCAAAATAAAATAGCAGAACATATCCAAATAAGCTATGTTACATTTTTCTTTGTAGGTTTTGGGGGTTAGTAGCTAAAACATGTGTTTTTGATTTTACCTAAATAGTAAAGATAATTATAATATCTCCTCTGTTATAGTAAAAGGCACAGGTACATCTCGTTTCTATATAATGATTGCTATACATCATAGGCTTAAATCATGAATTTAATCTAAGAAGCATCAAGCTTGAAGGTGTTAGAAATTGACTGTGACCCAAGAAGCCCAGTAGAAGGAAAACAGAAGATTGCATGTAAACAATAACCATAAATTCCAAATACTGTGGTGGGAAGAGGGTAAGAAGCTCATTTGGCCACACGTGGGAACTTCAGCAAGAAACAGCTCTGAAGCTAAACTGCTGTGTTTCTACTTGGAATTTAGTTCTTTTTCATTATTGTTTTATTTTAGAATATTGAACAAGGAATAAAATGCATTTCAGAGTGAATTTTGAACATAAATTATTGGCCCAACTGCTAGCTACTCCTATGTTCCACAGAGAACTCTGACTACAGGAAAATACCATTTATTTATCACAAGGGCTTTACTTACTCATTCAGATGCTGAAATCTTTCCTGCCAGTTAACAGCCCGAGCAACATTTCCATTTTTATCAATCAGTTTTATTCCAAAAAATTCTAGCATCATTTTATAAGCCAGGAGGAATCTTCTAATTGCTTCTTTTGTTTTTTTGAATTCCTAATAAGAAAAATGGAAAAAAGGGTCAGCTGACATGACTTAGTAGCTACCAGGAAAATAAAATGACACTATTATTTGGCCACTTTACATAAAATGAAATGAGCCTGCATTACCTCAATTTCATATGTAGTTAGCTCTTTAGCATAGAAGTTCAAGCCTTGTTCTCTCAGGGGAAAAAGCCTATTTTAAAAAAAAAATAAATTTTTTTCTATTAACATTGTCTGTAAAGCATACATAATTAAATAGGACATGGTTCAAGATAGATAAAATGTAACTGACCATTGAATGTAAGTGTGGTTGTGCTCCAGCTTTTCATAATCTCCTTTCCATTTATTTAAAACTTCTTCAATGTAAACACCTAAACGGTAAATATTTAGAAAATGAAAGAGAGGATTAAAACACTGCGAAGGCATTTTAAGATTTGAATTACCTGAGTTTTATATTAAAACTTTTTAAAATTTAAAAATAGTACACAAGAATAATGTTTTTTAAAGAAGAATATCCTATCCATATACTCAGTTATAAGCACAAAAAAATTAATAGTACTCAAATCACAGAACATTCTATTGGGCAATGTACTCTACAGTAGAGGTTGGCAAACCCTGGCCTGCTAGCTCTTTTATAAATAAAGTTTTATCAGAACACAGCTACAAAGATTAATTTATGTATTATCTATGGTTGCTTTTATATTATAATAGCAAAGTTGAGTAGCTGGCAACAGAGACTTGCTAATCTGCAAATATTTACTACCTGCCCTGTAAGAAAAAATTCTCAGTATTCTCCCATTTTACTAAGGAAATTGTGCAATTTGCTGCTCACACACTAGTGAAAAAATAAATCTAGGGAGTAGAACATAGGTCTTTCTATTTCTGAAGAGTATACTCTTTTACCATGTCCCAGTGTTCCCCTACAAGAACTTCCTATGGTAAAATCCTCCTGATACTCAAGTCTATCAAGGTCCTTACAATTGACTATGTAGCCATTTAGTCAATCTTATGAAAATAGAAGCATAGTACTTCTCTAAACATAGCTCACTTCCTTCTTTCCTCCAGAGATCACCATTTCCGTACTTGGTAAAATGCTAAAACCATTTGCCTTTGTCATTGTTTTCCCCTCCAATGACCTCTGTTCCCACTTAATAAGTAAAATATACCACAGCAAATTATGCTTACTGGCAAGTGTGCATTTGTGTGCACACAGGAGAGCAAAGTGTGTGAATTGACACATTTGTGTAATACACTAGAATAAGGTTTAATGTGACCTTAGCTAACATTTTTGACCCCCATTATCTAAGGTTTCAAAATAAATTTTGTGATAAAATACAAAAAATTTTGTGTGTTGCTTGAAGCTGCCAGAGCTTTAAATTATTAACTCAAAAATAAATTCACCACTAGAAATGTAAAAATAGAGTTAAATACTGTCATAAATTTATGTTCACTATTTCTAACACTTAAAGGCATTTCTTTAGCTGAGTTTTATGACATTCAAATTAGAGACAAATCAACAAACTATGTGCATTTCTTCAAAAGGTTTTCTTACACCAAGTCCTAACAAAACTAATAATTTAGTTAATATTTTTCCATTGACTAAAATAAAAGCAGCATATTTCTATCATTAGTAAACAGAAAGTGCATTTTTATCCAGAGGTTTTCCTTCAAATTCAAGCAGGCTTTTAGGACACCAGAAAGTTCGAAAACAGCAGATGTGGCCACTTGATTCCCAATTTATACATTTCTCAGTACACAAACTAGGACTCCCTCCTCTTAATACCCAATCCAGCCTTTAGATCTCTTTCCTCCAGTTCAAGGAGGAAAAGCAGGATCTCTTTCCTCCAGATTACCAAAGAATGCAATATCTTGCCACCTTGAAAGTCTTACAATCCATGACCCTCATTTCCTGACTCACTTTGATGTGGATTTGGCTCAGTTTCCATGAAGAACAAGGAGCAAGAACCAAAACTGTATAGTCATCTCAAACAGAAAGGGACTCTAAAGAGAGAAGTTGGCTTCAGCTTCCCTGGTTTGACCTGGATAAAATGAGGCTGCCCATCATGAACCACAGTGTGGTGCTTCAATGAAATATGCAATTTTGTGGTCAAATTACCATAGCAGCTGCATCCTCTCCCTAAGGGTTTGAAAAAGATCCTACAAGGGCAACTGTAGAGTTGTGAAGGAGACAAATTTTTTTGGCAGAAGTAGATGGAGATCTACCGCATCCTCACTCCCTTTCCCAGGATCCTGGAATACTAAACTGGGATGGCTGTATCTTCCTGACCCATAGCTCTGAAACTGACAGGAAAGATAATTCCAAATACAGACAGCATTTTCACTCACATTCTAAATAATTTAAGGGTATGGCATACTGGAAAGAACAGTGGACCCTAGAACCTAGACCTAACAAGACAATTAGCTGAGTGACCCAGCAAGTCAATCACTGAACTCCCTCTGACCTCATTTTTAAGATGAGAAAGCTGAATTTGAACTCCTCTAAAATCCTTAGTAGTCTAAAACTTTATGGTTCTGTAAATCTATAAATGTCTTTTCTGTTCACAAAACATTGCCCCTAGTACCTTTCAGATAATAGTGATGATATACAAATTGTGGGAAGGTATCACTAACAAATGCTACTCCTCCAGAATTTACCAAGTGTGTCCACAATCCTAAAGCCTAGGACTTTGGAGACACATTTGACTGAATGGTAAAGTCAGTTTACAGATGCAATAAAAATGTACTAACCATGGAATAAACAAAGAATACCCAGGTGTATGCTAAGTTTGCTTTTTACCAAAGTAGCAGATTACTCACCATCTGGCTTAAATGGAATTTTATTCTTATAGAAACGAAGATTGCTCAAGTCATTTTGATATCGGATATCTTTGAAGTTCTGCTAAAGGAAAAAATAAATCAATCTCTAGTACATGGAAATACAAAAAAAGGCACAAGGACCCTTCTGATGTTTTTCTCATTGGCACCATAAAATTAGGAAAACAGAAGGGAAATATTTTACATTTAAAAGAAAAACATCCTACACTCTTACTGGGTACTGATGTCGGTATTTGTACAAATCCCTTGCAGCATAAAAACTTCTCTTTGGTTTGGCAGTTGCTTCAGAGGAATCACCACCCTAAAATAAAAAGTGAAACTCTATTTACATGTTGATGCAAGAAAATTTCACTACAAAATTTCCAGAACAAATTTGAAATAATGAACACCCATAAAGAAAGTCTGAAAATTTTCAACTTGCCCAGAACAATAAAAAGATTATAATTGTCTTTTAGTAATAGTAGTAACATTTGCTACTATTCTGTTTTCCTTACTTGTACCAAAAATTTTTGCCCTATGGCATATTACTAAATTAAAGCCTTTGGAGGACAAATGTTATGGATCGATATCCATCAGAAACAGAACTCAAAATGAATTCAAAACATGTATTTTACCAGCTGTTACCCAAATGATCCTATGACAAAGCTTATTTTAGAATACTTTAGATAATACTTAAAAAAGTTAGAATGATAAATCAATTTTACAAAGAAAAATTGTCATTAAATTTGCAACATTTAGTTGTGCACAGAAGTCAAGCAATATTTATGAAAGGATGATTTTAAAACAAACTAAATAGCTTTCTAAACTCCATCCTTTATAGCACCATAACAAGTACACAAAAGCATGGATAATCATCTGTTCATTCAATGATAATGTGAGGTGACATAAATCAGCAAACTTAAAATATATACACTCAAAACAATAAAATGTTCTCAAATGGAATGAACATCAGATTGAAGTAATTTACATGTGGTAGCTCACTCATAATATTTACATCCTAAGCTAAATTCTTATTCCCATGAAGTTCCTACCCCCCATTTTTAATGTAAAGATGCAGGTCAATATCATGAATTTGCACTCTCTAACTATACATATTGTTATAAAATATGTTTTGTGTCCAGTTCACGCTGAAAGACAATGAGAACGACAAAAATAATGAAAACTACAATGTTTAGAACTGAATACTCATTATGAGCTTTGCTCCAAACTCTTTTCTCATTGTCCCTGCCCCCCTCTGTGTTGACAGACTGACATCCTCTAAGCAATTTTCACACATCTTTGAAGTGGTGTGATTCTCACTCTTACTACAAGTACAGAGATGCTTTAATACCAAATCCTCTGATATTTTACATTAGTTACTCCGTCATGTTACATAAGCAAGGGAAAGTTTAAAGTCTGGTCCTTGCCACACGTTTCAAAATAGCTCTGCCTAGCAAGTTTCTGAATCTATTTAGCCTGAGCTACAACCATATGAATCATCATCTTACACTTGTATAGAAAACACTTTTTCATTTATAAAATACTTACATGTATATTATTTAATTTGATTCTTGCAACACACCTGGCTGACAATGATTAGTGTTTCCATCTTAGAAACAAGGTAACTGAGGTTAGGGGAAATTGAACAAGACCCAGGGCCCAGTGACAGTGCAAGAATCAGGCAGGTTCCAAGCCCAACTAATTAGGTCTGAATCAACTTCAGTTGCACTAAAAGTGAAGGATATATGGAAAATTTAGTATAATATTAATAGCCCAAGACTTGGAGTCAGACTAAGGTGAGTCTTAATTCTGCTACTTAGTATTTGTGAGGACTTAAGTAAATCACTTGGTTGAATCTTAGTTTTATCATCTATGAAATGGAGATAATGACTCATGCCATACCTGCTTCCCAGGATAATCATGAGAATGACTATACCCTCCAGCCTCTAAGTGTATCAGCTTGGCAGTATCTGTTACTGCACCTTCAGCCCCTATTTCTTTTGGACTCTCTGTCCTGACCCCCTCTCCTGCTCAAACAAGGTCTTGCTCCTTAACATATAGTTCCTCTTACCTGGATCATCAAAATTTCCCTCTTCTCTGGATCAGTCTTCTCAGCAAACAAACATACTGTACATCTTTAATCTTGGAATAAACACACAACACCTTCCAAGGCCACCATTGATTATAGATCCTTATTTCTAATTTTATAGTAAATCATCAAAGAATCACTCCTACTCCTCTTCTCTTTCACCATTCTCCACCCCAATCAAGCTTTATCCTCAGCACCCCTTCAAAATGATTCTTGGGAACTTTGCAGACAAATCTCCATCTTGCCAAACCAATTCTCAATGCTCATCTTTGGTGCCCTCCCAACAGCACAGACCCAGTGAAGGCCTCCATCCTTCCTGAAACACTGTTAGTACTTGGTTTTCAGGATACCACACTCTTGGTTTACTTCTTGTCTCACTTATCCCTTTTGTCTACTTCCTTTTGGGGTTCCTTCTCTTTATATCTCTGAACACAGGAGTAACCAGGACTTAATTCTCATTCCTCCCCACTCCTGGATGACCTCTTATATTCTTGGACTTTATCTCTGATCTTAAATGCTCTATTCATAAATAAAATTAACTACTCAACTGTTCTACTTGGATATCTAAAAGGATATTAAACTCAAGAAAAACCTTGATTTACCCTCCAGAGCTGCTTCTCCTTGAACTTTTTCATCTTAGTTAATGGTACCATAATTTGTCCAATATTCACTGGGACTAGGATGACAACAGTGCAAGTGGTGAGAAGTAGTCAGTCTGTAATGTACTTTACAGGTAGCTCCAATAGTATTTGCAAATGGATTGACTGTTAGTGGGGAACAAATGGGGTGGACAGTCAAAAGGTTGAATTCCTATGTATTTTTTTTTTTAAGAAGTTATATGGTGACACCAATGAGAATTAACCATTAAATGGGAATGAAAGGGTGCATGTGGCCTACTGTTTATTGTGGTTGCAATTACCTGTTTGAAACTTCAATTACATTGTTTCATACAGATTGACCTGGTTAATTAGACTGATATCCCAAATTTCTGAAGAAGTTCTATAGAAGTTAATTGGGAAGCAAATAGAAGGAGAAAACACCAGAATAGCATCTAATATTTCCCTAAGGTTAAATTAGCAATGTAAATGACAGAGGAGCCAACCAGAGCACAATAGGCAGAGGAGAGGTATACTCAGGATTCCAACAAGTCCAAGATTCTGACTGTGATAACAGACATAATTGGGTTTGCATATTTCTCTTCCTATATGATCTTGGGCAGTTTCATTCTCTGTAAGCTTCAGTTTTCTCTAAAATGAAAACTAAAAGAAAAATTTCACCCTGAAATTGCAGCTCATTTAAATAGCATGTTTGGTCAGATCCTCCACTAAGAAAACATAGTTAGGTTCCTCCCTACCTATGCAGAATCATCATCAAGATGGATGGGGCAGCACTCACAGAAATAAGTAGGTGGTGGTTCCCCTAAAACCGGGAGGTCACATTGGTGTTTGGACTCTGTTTTCACACTCTCGCTGCTGCCCGGTAACTGATAGAAGGCCTAATAGGGAACCACAAACCTCAAACACGAGGCACACTTCTTCATAAGGTGAAGAATATGTAGTTCCTCCTTTTTCAAGTTTCTGATTATTTTTTGAATCCAGAAGTTAAAGATGCCATTTACTTCTTTACTAACCTCTCGTCCAAACTGTATTAGTCGAATGGTTTAAGCATTGTTGGATCAACAAGTCTTCTAGGCGAAATAACACTTCTGAAGAATGTCCTGAACTTGGTGAAAGGCCTTACTTGGGATAAGAACTACGAAGTTTAACTTCGGATGAGAGGCTTCCGCAGTACTTTTAATGGCTGTAGACCCCACAGTAAGAGACACTGCCAGCTGCTTGGCAATTGCAGTCCCATTTTATTCGTAATACATTTTTTTTTAAACCAATAACACGCACTAGTCGAGTTTTCACAATCCTCTATTTTTAGCCAGGTTCCTCCCACCCCACCTTCCCATTACCCAGCTGCAGAGGCAAAGAAAACCCATTCAAGTTGGGTTTAAGCCCTGAGGGACTTCCCTGTCGTACCCAGAGTCAGGGCCCAGGCCAGCGGCGGGCGACCCCAGTGCTCCACGCCGCTGCAGGCCTCTCGGGTCAGCCGAGCCTCTAGACAGCAGCGGGCGCGGAGGGGTCGGGGCGCAGAAGACCAGCAGCCGCCCAGCACCCCTGCCCTCGGCACGAGGGGGTGCTCGGCGCTCGCTCCTCTCACCGGCGCTCGAGCCCGGCCCGAGGCCACCGGGGGCCGCGTACCTGCTCGGCGCCAGCCTCCTCGGCGTCCTCGTCCGGCGCAGGGCTGGCGCGGGGCCGCCCCCCAGCTCGCTCCGGAGGCTGCGCGGGCTCCTCGGGTTCCTGCCCCGGGCCCTGGCCGCCGCCGCCCGGCCCTGGCTCCTCCGGCTCCGGCTCCGAGTCCGTCTGCCAGGTGGAGTCGCAGTCCTCCACGGTGGTGGGCTCGCGGAAGCTGACCCCGCCGAGCAGGTTGCCCATTGAAGAGGCGGCGGCGGGCGCCGGGCTGCTGGGCGCGGGGCTGCTGGGCGCGCGGCGCGGGCTGCGGCAGGCACACTAGGGCCCGGGCATGGCCGCGGCCAGGGCGCTGGGCGGCAGCCTCGGCGCGCCCGCCGCCGCACTGCCTCAGCGCGGAGAGCAGCAGACAGGCACACTCGCGGGGAGGAGCCGGCGGCCCCAGGACCGCCGCCGCACACGCTGGAACCCGCCCATCTGGTTCCTTCTCCTCCCCACCGGCGGGAGCCAGTGTCGGCCCAGAGCCCGGGGGAGCGCACTGCCACTCCCAGGCCCGGCCGTCTTTCCTGGTCCCGGGTGAAGTGCCTCACTTCCACTCCCCGCTCTGGAAGGCCTGTCATCGTTTGGCCTTTGGCGTTGCCTGGAGCGCTTAGGGGTCTGGGGCTCCCCCTCCCCACCTGGGGCCAGGAATCACCATGGAGGGAACCACCTCCTAGCTGAGCAGGAGAGTGATCCCTCTGAGTTCTGAGAGTCAAGGGCTAGTGTTGGAAGTTATGTCAAGGGGGTGTCACTGTCAGCTGTCCATACCCCCCACCTCCTCTCCCTCTGGGCCAAGAGGAAGATAAATGAGCTGCAGCAGAAGAAGACAAAAAGCTAATGGTGACTGGGCACCATATAAACAGGAAGACCAAGCAACTATTGACTGCCCTTAGAGCAGTCACCTAGAATCCCTGTGATCTAAATAAGGATCTCACCTCATCTAAAAAGCAAATGTCTTTTGAAACAAAAAGAGCAATAATGGACCAGCACATTGATCTCTGATAGTATTACCCCAACACCTCCTCCAAATCCATGCTCTGTATAGATAAAATGCCTCCTTAGAACAAATAGGCTGATTATAAGGGAAGAATCTTTAGCTCCATGCTCTGTTCTATAAATGAAAGGAGGAGGGGGAACCACACTAAGAAATATTAAAGATAAACAACATCATCAAATAAATCATCCAGAGAAAAATGACTATAATAGAATTTGTACCCTGACTTTCTAACTAGTAGGGAAAGGAAAGCCTCTAGGAGTCAGAGCCTTCTGTGTGTGTCTCTAAAGTACTGGTTCAACTATAGCCCAGTGCCTTGGACCACAGTCAACCTTGGTAGGCACTCAGTAAACATTGTTAAATTGGACCAGAAATTGTACATAAATACGATTGGACAGTTGTACTTGGAATGGATGGTTTCTTTTTAAATGCTTCATGGTGAACAGGATGCCAAATCAAGGGAGATGGGCTATTTCTAAGGGAAGAAGATCAGAGGAACAGGCCATCCATCACACAGTTAAGTCAGGATTGCCTCTCTTTAAGCATCACAATGACAGCCCTTCATCTATGAAATGGGACCAGATTTCTATCTGCCAAGTGACTTCCAGTTCTGACCTTTTATAGTCTTATTACTGGGAAAAGCTCTAAAACTAATAAGTAGACACATGATACATGAAAAGGCTTTTTGGTCATATGGTATGAAAGTTGATGATGTATACTGAAATTGCTTTCATCAGACCCAGACAAAATTAGAGCCAGGAAGTAATGAAGGGGCAGAGTCCTTGCTTGTTTGAGGTAAATACTTTCTCAAGGGCTTTCTAAGGCTCACAGGAGAGTTCTACAGAAACTAAGTGCTTTGCACCTCTCTCTCACTATAACAGATTTTTGTAACAAAGTTTAAAGTTCTGTAAGACTGCAACAATACAAACAAGATAAACCTGGCAGAATACTTTCCCAGAAACAGTACTTCGCCCTATGAACTAATAGCCACTCCTTCCTCCCATTGCCAAGACCAATTAACTCTATCTTATGTAAATTTCCTCCCTTTTTGCCTTTAATAACTTCCTCTTGCTCAACTTTCTTAAATATACCCATAGCTCACTATGGCATCAGACTCCCATTGCAATGCTCTGCTATTCCCAAATAAATATCATTATTCTTTGGACAATTTCTCTCTGATTGTTATTTAGGTTGACAATGGCTTAGTGAAGAAAATGTGTGACAGCTGCAAAACATATGAATCCAACACTAAAAGTTGGGAATTTGATTCATCTTCCATCTGCAGAGGACTAGAACACCCTGTAAAAGTAAATGCTATCCACCCAGCCTGAAGCATTCCAGGGCCTGTAACATAGAGAGTCTAGGGAGTTACTGGTGCTGTCTCAGTTGGTCGTAGGTGTATGTGGATTGAAGATAACCATACTTTCTTTGTTCTCCTTTCATTAAGATCGTGTTTGAATCAGCTTTTTCCACCAATACAACTAAAAGACCTGACCAGAACAATTGTAAAGGAAAAAAGTTCAGTTTCAGAGGTCCCAGTCCATAGACGGCAAGCTCCATTCCTTGGAGCTTGAGATGAGGCAGAACATCATGGGGAAGACTGGCAGAGTGAAGCGGCTCACATAATGATCAGTGGCAAAGAAAAGGACTCTATTCATTAGATCCAAAATGTATAACCCAAAGCCACACCCCCAATGGCCCACCTCCTCCAGCCAAACCCTACCCACCTTCAGTTCCCACCCAGTTAAATCCATCAAGGGACCAGTTCACTGATGGGATTAAGGATCTCATGACCAGATCATTTCTCCTCTGAACTTTCTCACATTGTCTCCCACATGAGCTTTTGGGGACCACCTCACATTCAAACCATAACATAGTCTTATCTCCAACTCTTGAATTGGGTATGACCTCAGGGACTTGCTTGAAAATTAGAATCTGGAAAATGTGAAATTCTGAGATTTTCAAAGTTAAACCATAAGGAACCTACATTTTCCAGTGGTTTTTGTTGTTGTTGTTATTGCTGTTTGTTTTGTTTTTAAATATTCACTGTGATATCCCTGAGCTGACATGTAAATTCAACTACCTTGAGACTACCACACTAAAAAGGCTACTGGGTACATGTGTCCTCTAGTCACCTGTCCCAGCTGAGCCCAACTTTCCAGCATCCCCTCCTGGAGTCTAGTCATTTTTTATTGAATCCTCCAGACCAATCTATCCATCAGCTGAATACCTTGGCTGTGACCTCCATTGACCCTACATAGAACACAGGAACCAGCCAGCAGAGCCCTTCTCAAAGTCCTGACCGACAGAACAGTAAAATGTAACAAAGTGGCTGTTGTTAGGTCACTGAATTTTCTGGTAGTTTATTATACAGTTTTAGATAATGGAACAGTAAGAAGTATCTGTGTAAGCTTATATGTATTTGTGCACATAAATACATAAGTAAATGCTGCAACTAAATCCTTACCATTTCTAACACCTTTTAGCAAATATATCAGGTTTTTTTTTTGGGGGGGGGGTGGCGGGAGGCTATAGATCTTGTGTGAATTTCTGCAATATATTTTCTAAAGAACATAATTGTAAATGAAATTACAACTTGATGTTATATTTTTTAAAGAAAGTCTAGAGCATTAGCTTGCCTGTATTTTAGCCACACTATACATTTAATAAAGTTAATTCAATTCTGTAGGTCTCTTATCCTTAGGTTCTACACACAGAAATTACTTTTCCTCAACAACCAATCTTTTTCATTATTGGTATTTTCAAGAGTATAGAACATTCCTGAATTGACAATAGAGACATGTGTCTTTGCAACATATTAAAAAATTTATCACTTTGTTAGGAGTAGTGGCATACATCTGTAGTCCCAGTGACTTGGGAGGCTGAGATAAGAGAATCACTTATTCCCAGGAGTTTAAGGTCAGGCTGGGTAAAATAGCAAGACTCTTCGTCAAACAAAAAACTCACCACCTAGTCTTATTACCAGGCACATATCCATGTATCAATATATATTGGTTTTAATCAGTATATATCCAATGTGTCTTTGAAGAACATTGGATTCAATCAATAATATAAATAAATATGGAATGAGAAAAAAAACTATTATCAAAAGGACAACTATTTAGTTTCTTATATTCAGATTCTCTTTTAAATGATGCAGATACTATATAGCCCTGCTCCATGGTAACTCTGTTGTCAACTTTGTTTTGAAAGCCTTTAAGGTGAGTTCAGCTTAAGGAAGAACTGGTGCTTCAGACTTGTGCTTCATTCAAACTTTTTTTTTGGATGAAACCCAAATGCATCTGGCATATCTTGCATTGTCCTTTTTATAGTGAATTGTGTTTGGGGGACATTAACAAAGAAGGTTTGTTGTTATCTAATTTCCTTTGAGAGTTTTTCAAATAAAAGGAAAGGGCAGATCAAGGGCCATTTTATCCAACTTCAGGAGTTAACTCCTCAATAACTCCCTGGAACCTAAAACTTCTGGGGAAAAATAATATTAAAAATTAAAAATAATAAAGATAGCATTCCAAAGAAACGTCTTAAATAAACAATAATGTATTATAATAGTTTGTTTTGGTTAGGTTTTCATCAGTGTGACCAAAATAGTATATCAGAACAATTTAGAAGAGGAAAAGTTTATTTGGACTCACTGTTTCAGAGGGTCACACCATGGTTAGTGGATTCCATTGCTCTGGGTCAGAGATGAGGCAGAACATCATGGTGGAAATCATAGTAGAGAAAAGCTGCCCAGCTCATGGCAGTGGGGGAAGCAAAGAGAGATCTCACAAGGAGATGGGGCAAAATACACAATCCCCAAGGCACATTCCTAGTAACCCACTTCCTCTAACTATACCCCACCTGTCTACAGTTATCACCTAGTAATCTGTTCAAACTATTATTAATCCACTAAATGGATTAATCCACTAATTTGGTTACAACTTTAATAATATAGTCATGTCACACTAAAAAGCATTAACATTAACACAGAAGCTTTAACACAGGAAGCATTAACTCATGAGCTTTTGGGGGATGCTTCATAACCAAACCATTATACAGTCTCTTTCACTAACCATAGTCAGGGTCTTTGCTAACAACTTTGGGGTCTTTGTGCCCTTGAGAATATCACACACCTTATTCTAGGGTTTGTTGAGCTGGACCCCTCACGGCAATTTAAATTGACAGCTTTATGCAGAACACATCCCAGCCTGCATAACATTACATGGAGTCTCTGACTAGGCCAGCCTTGCTGAAAATTTCCTAAGACAGGAGTATCTTAACAGAGGTGTAGGTATGTGTAGGTAAGACAGGAGTATCTTAATGTGTTTTAATTTATGAAGACAAAATGTTTTGGGTTTTTCTGCTTCTTCCTCCCTGCAAATGTTCTAAACCTTTCTTCTTGTATGACTATGAGATGTTGACTCCTACCTCCCACTTTTTTAAAATCTCTCCTGCCACATTCCCTGACTATCACCAGCACCATAATCCCTTCTACAAAAGTCTATGTTCTCTCTCTTCAGATGTTGTGATTTGGTTGTCCTAATTTTTTTTTCTGAATATTCTTTTTATCTTTGCAAGGCTTAATTGCAAAAGTATCTCTAGAATCTGTTACCTTTTTCTTAAACTTCTTTTATCTTTATTCCCCAAAATATGACCAGCAATTCAACTTTTGTATACCGGAACCAAAGTTCTTAAGGTTGCTTTAAATGAGATGCAGAAATAAATACACATACATCTTAGTTTCACCTAAACAGAACTTGCAAGTGGTAAAGATATTTCTGTATTTTTAATTATTGATATAAAATATCAAATATTTTGCTATCACATTTTGGTAACAAATGGATTCAATTGCCTCATTTGCACCCAAAGTGCTGCCAAGATTGTGATGAACCCCTGGGGTATTCTAAACATTCCACATCTAATTTATCAAAGTGACATACTATGATGAGTGTTTACTTCTGGGTTTTTTTTTTTTTTTTTTTTTTTTAAATTGGTTTGTTTCAGTCTCCCCACTCCAATTTGAAACTTAATTTGTTTCACCAGCATTCACCATAGGTAGCCACTGTGCCCAAAGCAGACACCCTGACCGAAAGGGTTCAGAATATATGTAGGGAAGACAACAGTTTAGGAAATTCAAAAATAATCAATCAATAGAGGCAAAGCAAGACCTCAGGGCTCTGGCTTTACTCTAGAGAGTTGGGGAGGTTTCTCTAAGGAGATTACATTCAAATAGGAGAGAAGAAGTTAGCACAACAGAGATCAGTGAGAAGGGGATTTCTAGCCAAGGGTCCAGTATGGACCAAAAGCTTGCGGCAAAAACAAAATTCACCCCTGCAGCCAGAATGGTCAAGTGTAAAAGTTATCTCTTCTAGGATCCACACAGTATGGTGGGTTGCTAAGAGGGAAATTTTAATATTTTTAAAGCATTAAATTATCCCTAAGAATTAGTTCATAATTCAAAGACCAAGTCTAGATTCAGAGCCTATTGAATATTTTCACAGCTTGAAGTCCTTAGTACCAATCACACTGAAGTTATTAATAAAGCAAAGGTACAAAAAAAAGTGTCATAGAATTTATGTGTTGAATTAGTGCATAATAAAATATCAGTGGGGGCAAGGTGAAGTTAATTTGATAAGAACTAAGTGATAAATCATCATTTGCATAACTAAACAAATAAATTCATAATGTAGACTAAAAATAGAGCCATAAAGTTGAAATTATTAACAAAAAAATGTTGGTAGTCCTTCTTTAGCAAATCAGCAGCATTTAGACCATAATTTGACTTTTAAAAAGTCATATATGCAGTATGAGACAAGAAGGATCTCAAAAACAAAAAAAAAAAAAAAGGAAAAGGAATTTTTTCACCTCACTTCCAAAGTTATTGCTTATTTTTCATAAATAAAAAGAGACATATGTCTCATAATTTCTTTAATCAAATAATTACATGAAATGTTGGTTTCTGTTTGAGAAGGTGGGGTTTTCCTGGGTTTCCTCAGGCTTCCTCAGAGTTTCTGCCCTTCTCTTCATCTTGTTGCAAGCTCCTGAAGGAGTGAGTTTCCTCCAGGCAACGTTGCTATGAGAACACATCAGACTCAGCAATTCTGGTGTCATTGAGCCTTGGGACACGGCCCAGGATCTAAAGACATTTGACACTTTACCCTAGGACTTAATTTCAGCCTTAGTTCACAGGAGAAACCAAGTCATGTATGTTCCTGCCCAAAGAAGAATCCAGATTGCTTAGGTCTAAACCAACCTCAGACACTAGTCTGGCCATCTATAAGATGGGTGTTCTGTTTTAGAGGCCTAAAAAGTAATTCTTATAGACTGTCAGCAATTCCATCAGGAGAGAGCAAAGGTATAGGTATGCGTGATATACCTCAAAGAAAGAGATCATGCTATTAGGCAATAACTACTTCTTCCAGCCTTCATAGTTTGTATTTATGTATAGAAGGGTGCATATAGAGTAGCTTTGTCTCAATTTTATACGTTTTTCCCATGGCTAATCTCTCTTACAATTGGTTTTCCAAGATAGCCCAAATGATTCTCATTTCCTGAAATTCAATCCCCTCCCACAGTGAATGAAAAGATTGTATGACCAGCAAAATATGGTAATGTATGGCACATGATTTCTGAGGCTAGGTCCTAAAAGGCATTGTTGCTTCCACCTTGGTCTCTTGAATCACTGGCTCTAAGGGAAGCAAGTGCCATGTTGTAAGGACATTCAAGTAGTCCCATGGAAGTGAATGTTCAAGCAGTTCCCTCCCACAAGGGGAGGAAGAGAGGCCCTCAGCTAACAGACAGCAGAACTTGTCAGTCTCCTGGGAGTCCTCCAATACTCGTCAAACTATCAGATCCCTGCCACTCCAGCTCACCTCTTATTGCACGAACATAAAAGACATTTTTTTTTTCAACACTTCAACAGTGAGCACTATTTGGCTTACCCCTTTCTCAATTCCTGACCAATAGATGTGTGAGAGAAAATAAGTGATTATTGTTTTAAGTCACTACATTTTTTTGGTGATTTATTGCAAATTATTTGAGTACCTAGAGCATCATCATTGAGTCAATTTTAGTCATCAACATTTATTCCACACATTTATTGAGTACCTATTAAATATGCCAGGCCCTCTGATAGACTGGGATACAAAGACATAGTTGTTGCTCTCAATCCTTGGGAACATTCATGAGTTAATACAAATGACAATAAAAGAACATATGAACAAAATACTATGACAAAGGGCAAAGAGTCTCTTTCCTTCATCAATAAGAGGAGTTATTCTTTCTTGCAATAAATATGTATTTAGTATTTTCTAAGCATCAGTCACCATGGTTTGTGGTAGATGCTGTAAAAATACAATGAACATGACACAATCCTGCCCTGAAGATCATAAGTTGAGAAGATAACATATTGGAGGAAAGTTAAAATGAGGCCATCAAATTTGGTATATTGTGATTTTGGTGAGACCTGTTTTTATGGAATGGTAAAAATAGAAAATAAAAGAAAGAGGAAAGAGGATTTGCTGGTATAGAACATATGTATGTTTTCAAAAATGTTAGTGGCAGAGGGAAGGAGAAAAAAGGTCAAGAACTTTGTTCTCCTTCTCAATTTCCATCTGCTCTATTGGTTTCACCACCTGCAGCTTATTTCCTCTTCTCCACTGGAGCTGGAAATCTAGGCAAGACAGGAAAGCTGACTAGAAACAGGCTCAGGGAACTTGAAATCTCCTCAAGTGAATGTCTCCTGGGAATTTGCACAATGGGCATCTTACTTGCCACCTCCTAGTCTAGTCCTATCTATAGGAAGTTGCTTTTTAACATTAAAATGAAATTAGAGAAGATTGCAACAACTCTCACGAGTGTTATACTAGTTTAAAGACGGTGACATGATGTATGAATGTAGAAAACTGCAGAATTGCCGAGATTCAGCCTGCGTAAGCTGAGAGGGGTCACTGGACAGACTGGCTGGCTCCTACCATCTATTACTGGGTAGCATTTGCCATAGTGAATTCAGCAAAGTAGAGGGACTCCCCTGGGTCACACAAGCTCAGAACCTTTAACTGCCAGTGCTACTGAGTTGATCTGACTTGACAATGCTCATTCATACACACTAACTAGCTCTTGGGGAATGTCTCAAGAGACTGGCCCATAAACCACAATGCCACTTCTTAATTCACAATGAGAACTGTAACTGACAAGACTGGTGTGCTTCAGTGTCTGCCCACCCATTTTGGTGAGCATGAAATCAGAATAAGGGAATGCTATGGGATGCACATGTTTAAAGAGCTTAAGGCCCCACAGTCCACAGCCTCCGTGGTTTTTTTTTTGTTTGTTTGTTTGTTTTGTTTAATAATGAGGATCATAGCACTGTACCCTCCACCACATCATGCCCATTAGACTCTGCCTTTTCTGAGGCTTTATCAATGATTGAACTGCTTGAATGGATTATTCAGGCAGGATAATCCAAATCTATAAGAAGCCATACATCTTGTGCTTCAGCCAAGTAGAATTCCAGTAGAAAGGTATATTGTTGGAGGCTCCCTGCTCTGCTGCTGCTAGATTGTGGGATGTTCAGTTGGTTTAGAGAGAGGAGGAACACCAGGGATTTGTGGGTCATAACTAAATAGCAACCGGATCTAAGTACTTCAGTTTTTTGTTTTTTTTTTTTAATTTTTTTATTGTTGGTTGTTCAAAACATTACATAGTTCTTGATATATCATATTTCACAATTTGATTCAAGTGGGTTATGAGCTCCCATTTTTACCCCATATACAGATTGCAGAATCACATCAGTTACACATCCATTGATTTACATATTGCCATACTAGTCTCTGTTGTATTCTGCTGCCTTTCCTATCCTCTACTATACCCCCTCCCCTCCCCTCCCCTCCCCTCCCCTCCCCTCTTCTCTCTCTGCTCCCTCTACTGACATTCGTTTGTCCCCCTTATATTATTTTTCCCCTTCCCCTCACTTCCTCTTGTATGTACTTTTGTATAACTCTGAGGGTCTCCTTCCATTTCCATGCATTTTCCCTTCTCTCTCCCTTTCCCTCCCACCTCTCATCCCTGTTTAATGTTAATCTTCTTCTCATGCTCTTCAACCCTACTCTGTTCTTAGTTACTCTCCTTATATCAAAGAAGACATTTGGCATTTGTTTTTTAGGGATTGGCTAGCTTCACTTAGCATAATCTGCTCTAATGCCATCCATTTCCCTGTAAATTCTATGATTTTGTCATTTTTTAATGCAGAGTAATACTCCATTGTGTATAAATGCCACATTTTTTTTATCCATTCATCCATTGAAGGGCATCTAGGTTGGTTCCACAGTCTAGCTATTGTGAATTGTGCTGCTATGAACATCGATGTAGCAGTGTCCCTGTAGCATGCTCTTTTTAGGTCTTTAGGGAATAGACCGAGAAGGGGAATAGCTGGGTCAAATGGTGGCTCCATTCCCAGCTTTCCAAGAAATCTCCATACTGCTTTCCAAATTGGCTGCACCAATTTGCAGTCCCACCAGCAATGTACAAGTGTACCCTTTTCCCCGCATCCTCGCCAGCGCTTGTTGTTGTTTGACTTCATAATGGCTGCCAATCTAACTGGAGTGAGATGGTATCTTAGGGTGGTTTTGATTTGCATTTCTCTGACTGCTAGAGATGGTGAGCATTTTTTCATGTACTTGTTGATTGATTGTATGTCCTCCTCTGAGAAGTGTCTGTTCAGGACCTTGGCCCATTTGTTGATTGGGTTGTTTGTTCTCTTATTGTCTAATTTTTTGAGTTCTTTGTATACTCTGGATATTAGGGCTCTATCTGAAGTGTGAGGAGTAAAGATTTGTTCCCAGGATGTAGGCTCTCTATTTACCTCTCTTATTGTATCTTTTGCTGAGAAAAAACTTTTTAGTTTGAGTAAGTCCCATTTGTTGATTCCAGTTATTAACTTTTGTGCTATGGGTGTCCTATTGAGGAATTTGGAGCCCGACCCCACAGTATGTAGATCGTAGCCAACTTTTTCTTCTATCAGACGGCGTGTCTCTGATTTGATATCAAGCTCCTTGATCCATTTTGAATTAACTTTTGTGCATGGCGAGAGAAAGGGATTCAGTTTCATTTTGTTGCATATGGATTTCCAGTTTTCCCAGCACCATTTGTTGAAGATGCTATCCTTCCTCCATTGCATGCTTTTAGCCCCTTTATCAAATATAAGGTAGTTGTAGTTTTGTGGATTGGTTTCTGTGTCCTCTATTCTGTACCATTGGTCCACCCACCTGTTTTGGTACCAGTACCATGCTGTTTTTGTTACTATTGCTCTGTAGTATAGTTTGAAGTCTGGTATCGCTATACCGCCTGATTCACACTTCCTGCTTAGCATTGTTTTTGCTATTCTGGGTCTTTTGTTTTTCCATATGAATTTCATGATTGCTTTCTCTATTTCTACAAGAAATGCCATTGGGATTTTGATTGGCATTGCATTAAACCTATAGAGAACTTTTGGTAATATCGCCCTTTTGATGATGTTAGTTCTGCCTATCCATGAACAGGGTATATTTTTCCATCTTCTAAGATCTTCTTCTATTTCTCTCTTTAGGGTTCTGTAGTTTTCATTGTATAAGTCTTTCACCTCTTTTGTTAGGTTGATTCCCAAGTATTTTATTTTTTTTGAAGATATTGTGAATGGAGTGGTTGTCCTCATTTCCATTTCAGAGGATTTGTCGCTGATATACAGGAATGCCTTTGATTTATGCGTGTTGATTTTATATCCTGCCACTTTGCTGAATTCATTTATTAGCTCTAATAGTTTCTTTGTAGACCCTTTTGGGTCTGCTAGGTATAGAATCATGTCATCTGCAAATAGTGATAATTTAAGTTCTTCTTTTCCTATTTTGATGCCTTTAATTTCTTTCGTCTGTCTAATTGCTCTGGCCAGTGTTTCGAGAACTATGTTGAACAGAAGTGGTGAGAGAGGGCATCCCTGTCTTGTTCCAGATTTTAGAGGGAATGCCTTCAATTTTTCTCCATTCAGAATGATGCTAGCCTGAGGCTTAGCATAGATTGCTTTTACAATATTGAGGTATGTTCCTGTTACCCCTAGTTTTTCTAGAGTTTTGAACATAAAGGGATGCTGTACTTTGTCGAATGCTTTTTCCGCATCTATCGAGATGATCATATGGTTCTTATTTTTAAGTCTATTGATGTGGTGAATAACATTTATTGATTTCCGTATATTGAACCAGCCTTGCATCCCAGGGATGAATCCTACTTGATCATGGTGCACAATTTTTTTGATAAGTTTTTGTATCCGAGTGGCCAGAATTTTATTGAGGATTTTTGCATCTAGGTTCATTAGAGATATTGGTCTGTAGTTTTCTTTCTTTGAAGTGTCTTTGTCTGGTTTAGGTATCAGGGTGATGTTGGCCTCGTAGAATGAATTTGGAAGTTCTCCCTCTTTTTCTATTTCCCGAAGTAGCTTGAAAAGTATTGGTATTAGTTCCTCTTTAAAGGTTTTGTAAAACTCTGCTGTATACCCATCCGGTCCTGGGCTTTTCTTAGTTGGTAGTCTTTTGATGGTTTCTTCTATTTCCTCAATTGATATTGGTCTGTTTAGGTTGTCTATATCCTCCTGACTCAATCTGGGCAGATCATATGACTTAAGAAATTTATCTATGCCTTCACTATCTTCTAATTTATTGGAGTATAAGGATTCAAAATAATTTTTGATTATCTTCTGTATTTCTGAAGTGTCTGTTGTGATATTGCCTCTTTCATCCCGTATGTTAGTAATTTGAGTTCTCTCTCTTCTTCTCTTCGCTAGCATGGCTAAGGGTCTGTCGATTTTGTTTATTTTTTCAAAGAACCAACTTTTAGTTTTGTCAATTTTTTCAATTGTTTCTTTTGTTTCGATTTCATTAATTTCAGCTCTGATTTTAATTATTTCTTGCCTTCTACTTCTTTTGCTGTTGTTTTGCTCTTCTTTTTCTAGGATTTTGAGATGAAGTATGAGATCATTTATTTGTTGGTTTTTTCTTTTTTTAAGGAATGAACTCCAAGCAATGAATTTTCCTCTTAGAACTGCTTTCAATGTGTCCCATAGATTCCGATATGTTGTGTCTGTGTTTTCATTAATCTCTAAGAATTTTTTAATTTCCTCCTTGATGTCTTCTATAACCCATTGATCATTCAGTAACCTATTGTTCATTCTCCAAGTGATGTATTCTTTTCCTTCCTTCTTTTATCGTTGATTTTCAGTTCCATTCCATTATGATCAGATAGGATGCATGGTA
The DNA here is from genome assembly GCF_021218885.2 of Marmota monax. Classification (NCBI taxonomy): domain Eukaryota; kingdom Metazoa; phylum Chordata; class Mammalia; order Rodentia; family Sciuridae; genus Marmota; species Marmota monax. The sequence continues at coordinate 4,379,045 of NW_026692434.1, read as the reverse complement.
TTATCTCTCGTCCTTTATATTGTCTAAGAGTTTCCCTGTGACATAATATATGATCTATTTTTGAGAAGGATCCATGTGCTGCTGAGAAAAAAGTGTAACTGCTTGATGTTGGGTGGTATATTCTATATATGTCAATTAAGTCTAGGTTATTAATTGTGTTATTGAGTTCTATAGTTTCCTTATTCAACTTTTGTTTGGAAGATCTGTCCAGTGGTGATAGAGGTGTGTTGAAGTCTCCCATGATTATTGTATGGTGGTCTATTAGACTCTTGAACTTGAGAAGAGTTTGTTTGATGAACATAGCTGCACCATTGTTTGGGGCATATATATTTATGATTGTTATGTCTTGTTGGTGTATGGTTCCCTTGAGCAGTATGTAGTGTCCCTCTTTATCCCTTTTGATTAACTTTGGCTTGAAATCTATTTTATTATATGAGTATGGATACTCCTGCTTGTTTCCGAAGTCCATATGAGTGATATGATTTTTCCCAACCTTTCACCTTCAGCCTATGTATGTCTTTTCCTATCAAATGCGTCTCCTGTAGGCAGCATATTGTTGGGTCTTGTTTTGTGATCCATTCTACTAGCCTGTGTCTCTTGATTGGTGAGTTTAAGCCATTAACATTTAGGGTTATTATTGAGATATGGGTTGTTCTTCCAGCCATATTTGTTTATTTATGTTACTAAACATGGTTTGTTTTCCTCTTTGATTATTTTCCCCCCTTTAGTGTCCTACCTCCCACTGTTGGTTTTCATTGTTATTTTCCATTTCCTCTTCCTGTAATGTTTTGCCAAGGATGTTTTGAAGAGATGGTTTTCTAGCTGCAAATTCTTTTAACTTTTGTTTATCGTGGAAGGTTTTAATTTCATCTTCCATCCTGAAGCTTAATTTCGCTGGAAACACAATTCTTGGTTGGAACCCATTTTCTTTCAGTGTTTGAAATATGTTATTCCAGGATCTTCTAGCTTTCAGAGTCTGTGTTGAAAGATCAGCTGTTATCCTGATTGGCTTACCCCTAAATGTGATCTGCTTCCTTTCTCTTGTAGCTTTTAAAATTCTCTCCTTATTCTGTATGTTGGGCATCTTCATTATAATGTGTCTAGGTGTGGGTCTCTTATGATTTTGCACATTCGGCGTCCTGTAGGCTTCTAGGATTTGGTGTTCTGTCTCATTCTTCAAGTCTGGGAAGTTTTCTCGTATTATTTCATTGAATAGATTGCTCATTCCTTTGGTTTGAAACTCTGTCCCTTCCTGTATCCCAATGACTCTTAAATTTGGTCTCTTGATGTTATCCCATATTTCTTGGATGTTCTGCTCATGGTTTCTTAACAGTCTTGCTGAGCTGTCTATGTTCTTTTCAAGTTGAAATACTTTATCTTCATTGTCTGATGTTCTGTCTTCTAAGTGTTCTACTCTGCTGGTAGTATTCTCAATTGAGTTTTTAAGTTGGCTTATTGCTTCCTGCATTTCTAGGATTTCTGTTTGTTTGTTTTTTATAACCTCTATTTCCCTGTATAGTTGATCTTTTGCTTCTTGGATTTGTTTATGTAATTCATTGTTGAAGTGATCTTTCATTGTCTGATTTTGCTGTCTGATGTCTTCCTTGAGACTCCAGATCATCTGAAGCATGTATATCCTGAATTCTTTATCTGACATTCCATCTGCTGCAGCTATTACCTCTTCTAACGTTGAGTTGACCTGCAATGCTTGTGGTCCTTTCTTTCCTTGTCTCTTCATACTGTTCGCGTTCCTTTCTACTTGGTGAAACTGTTGTGCTAGTGAATTTTCCCCCTATATATTTATATTGGTCTTGTATAGTTGCAAAGTCTCCCTCGCAGGCGCGGGCGGCGGCTCTGTCCCTCTGCGGGCCGCTAGGCTTGTTCTGTTGGTGGTCACAGTTCTGTCTACTTTGCAGGCGCAGGCAGCGGCACTGCCCCTCTGCAGGCCTCTGGGGCTGTACTGCCAGTGGGTCGCAGGTACGCCTACCTTGCAGGCGCGGGGGGGGCGGCTCTACCCTTCCTCAGGCCACTGGGCCTGTTCTGTCTCTTGGTTGCAGGTCTGGCCTGTTCTGATGGTGGTCACAGTTCCGTCTACCTTGCAGGCGCGGGGGGGAGGGGGCGGCTCTGCCTCTCAGCAGGCCGCTGCTCCTCTTCTGCCGGTGGGTCGCAGGCCCGCCTACCTTGCAGGAGTGATTGGAAGCTCTGTCCCGCCGCGGGCCACTGGGCCTTTTCTGTCAGTGGTCACAGTTCCCCTACCTGGCAGGCGCGGGGGGTGGGGGGCGGCTCTGCCCCTCAGCAGGCCGCTGGGCCTGCTCTGTGGGTGATCACAGTTCCCTCTACCTTGCCGGTGCAGGGGGAGGGGGCGGCTCTGCCTCTCAGCAGGCCGCTGCTCCTCTTCTGCTGGTGGGTCGAAGGCCCGCCTACCTTGCAGGAGTGATTGGAAGCTCTGTCCCGCCGCGGGCCACTCGGCCTTTTCTGTCGGTGGTCACAGTTCCACCTACCTGGCAGGCGCGGGGGGTGGGGGGCGGCTCTGCCCCTCAGCAGGCCGCTGGGCCTGCTCTGTGCGTGGTCACAGTTCCCTCTACCTTGCTGGTGCAGGGGGAGGGGGCGGCTCTGCCTCTCAGCAGGTCGCTGCTCCTCTTCTGCCGGTGGGTCGTAGGCCCGCCTACCTTGCAGGAGTGATTAGAAGCTCTGTCCCGCCGCGGGCCACTGGGCCTTTTCTGTCCGTGGTCACAGTTCCCCTACCTGGCAGGCGCCAGGGGTGGGGGGCGGCTCTGCCCCTCAGCAGGCCGCTGGGCCTGCTCTGTGCATGGTCACAGTTCCCTCTACCTTGCCGGTGCAGGGGGAGGGGGTGGCTCTGCCTCTCAGCAGGTCGCTGCTCCTCTTCTGCCGGTGGGTCGCAGGCCCGCCTACCTTGCAGGAGTGATTGGAAGCTCTGTCCCGCCGCAGGCCACTGGGCCTTTTCTGTCCGTGGTCACAGTTCCCCTACCTGGCAGGCGCGGGGGGTGGGGGGCGGCTCTGCCCCTCAGCAGGCCGCTGGGCCTGCTCTGTGCGTGGTCACAGTTCCCTCTACCTTGCCGGTGCAGGGGGAGGGGGCGGCTCTGCCTCTCAGCAGGCCGCTGCTCCTCTTCTGTTGGAGAGTCGCAGGCCCGCCTACCTTGCAGGAGTGATTGGAAGCTCTGTCCCACCGCGGGCCACTGGGCCTTTTCTGTCGGTGGTCACCTGGCAGGGGCGGGGGGTGGGGGGTGGCTCTGCCCCTCAGCAGGCCGCTGGGCCTGCTCTGTGCGTGGTCACAGTTCCCTCTACCTTCCCGGTGCAGGGGGAGGGGGCGGCTCTGCCTCTCAGCAGGTCGCTGCTCCTCTTCTGCCGGTGGGTCGCAGGCCCGCCTACCTTGCAGGAGTGATTGGAAGCTCTGTCCCGCCGCGGGCCACTGGGCCTTTTCTGTCCGTGGTCACAGTTCCACCTACCTGGCAGGCGCCAGGGGTGGGGGGCGGCTCTGCCCCTCAGCAGGCCGCTGGGCCTGCTCTGTGCGTGGTCACAGTTCCCTCTACCTTGCCGGTGCAGGGGGAGGGGGCGGCTCTGCCTCTCAGCAGGCCGCTGCTCCTCTTCTGCAGGTGGGTCGCAGGCCTGCCTACCTTGCAGGAGTGATTGGAAGCTCTGTCCCGCCGCGGGCCACTGGGCCTTTTCTGTCCGTGGTCACAGTTCCCCTACCTGGCAGGCGCGGGGTTGGGGGGTGGCTCTGCCCCTCAGCAGGCCGCTGGGCCTGCTCTGTGCGTGGTCACAGTTCCCTCTACCTTGCCGGTGCAGGGGGAGGGGGCGGCTCTGCCTCTCAGCAGGCCGCTGCTCCTCTTCTGCCAGTGGGTCGCAGGCCCGCCTACCTTGCAGGAGTGATTGGAAGCTCTGTCCCGCCGCGGGCCACTGGGCCTTTTCTGTCCGTGGTCACAGTTCCCCTACCTGGCAGGCGCGGGGGGTGGGGGGCAGCTCTGCCCCTCAGCAGGCCGCTGGGCCTGCTCTGTGCGTGGTCACAGTTCCCTCTACCTTAGTACTTCAGTTTGTAATGATAGCATACTGATTATCAATTTTCTTCTTGTACGAGCCCAGGCTGCCTGGGAAGCCTTGAAGCTGCAATTTCTCTTTGTGGTAACTTCTTATTTCAATCTGAATCCTTTGGATGCTGAGTTAAAACTTATTCCCAGTTCTTGAAGATATCCTATTACTACCCAAGTATGAACTGTAATAAAGATTAGCAAATTGCAATGGCATTGATGTCTTTCTTCCTCAGAGTCTTTTATAATAGGTGAGATGTGGTAGGCACTCCTTAAGTGCTTTCTAGATGAATGAACAAACATGCCTAACCTAGGGATATGTTCATGTGAACAGGTATCTATTACAGCCACCAAATTTTATTACTGAACAGATTGCTAATGCACAGATAACTTTTCCAATTACTTATCCCTGGTAGCTCTTAGTGGTTCATAGACTTCAATGACATATGATAGTTACTTGTTGATTTTAATAACATGTTATCTTTAGCTGTCTTTGATGTTATGAAAATGTAAATAGTGATTTTTGTTTTGTGTTTCAAAAAACAAAATTTAACAGTTTCTCACAGGTCATTGACATGAACTTTTAATTGGGTTTGTGCTTCAAGTATGATCATTAAGGAATCATTGGGAAGTTACAGACATAACTTGGTCTGATCCCATGTATGTGAACTGCATCTGTTAAGAAATAAGTGTATTTTTATTTAAAAATGAATATTAAATCATCCTGCTATTTTCCCTGCAGAAGCAATTGCATGAAAAATTGTGACCAGCCCTTCAATTCATATAGTGCTGCATCTAGTAATCCATTTGAATGGAAATCCTTTTCCTTCCTTTCATCTTCTATATTTACATTCAGAATGAAATGGATTTCTGGACTTTCACTTGAGAGTTTTGGACATCTAATTAGGATAACTCCCAAGAAACCATTTTCTAGGTTCTACTTTGAACAAGTAAGAATATCATTTCTAAATATTTATGGTAGAGCCCAATCAGTCCACATTGTTTATAATGCTAAGCACAGGTGGGAGGTGGGTTCTCAATAAATATTAATTGATGTTGATTGAAATCATTATATAAAATGTTTTAAGGAAAGATGAAGCAAAACTGGAAATTTAATAGCGGAAATTGATTCAGAAATATCAATACTACTTATTAAAACATTTGTATCTCAGACCTTTTTAGCAGTCTTTTGGAAAAATATAAACATTCTAACAGTTATGCTCTTTGGTTTACAAGTCCAGAGAATGAGAATAAGGGTGAAGAGTGAGGTAGGAAGTAGAATCTCTTCATGCTGCCCAGAATTCTGCAGTTGTCTTCCAGCCAAGTCCTGAGGGGCTTTGCTTCAGCACCTCTCTCTCTCTTTTTTTCTCAACATTGTCCATCTCTGCTTCTTCACTGGTTCTGCCTCTTCCTCTCTCTCTCTCTCTCTCTCTCTCTCTCTCTCTCTCTCTCTCACACACACACACACACACACACACACACAGATTGCTACACTAATTGCTTCACTATATTTACCTCCTGTTTACCACCAAACTTATACAAAGGACAAGTGATCTGTGTGTTTTCACTTATTCATTCTCTCCAGTGCTGTCTGTATTTCACTTCCCTACTGCTCTTCTGAAAATTCCAGAAGTTTTTGAATATGCTTCATAATCTCTGTGACATGCCATTCTTCTTGCTGTATTTGCCACTTGGGTGACCTAATTCACCTTCAGACCCTTTACTCACCGCTTTCAGGAGTCCACACTATCCTGGTTCTTCTCATATCATCTCTGATTCTTTTCTTTGTATTCTTCGAGTTTCCTTGTCCACCTGCTCTTTTCTCTCTGTGTACTGACTCCTTTGGGGATTCATCAGTTATTATCAATATCAACCTCAATAATATCAACCTCAAAACATCAGATCTTTGTAGTGATGGACACCCTTCTGTATCTTCAGCTTTGTCCTCTCATGGACATTCTATTATTGACAAGAAGTCTAGAAACAGATCTTTTTATAAAAAAATGTTTTTTAGTTGTTGATGGACCTTTATTTTTTATTTATTCATTGATATGTGGTGCTGAGAATCGAACCCAGTGCCTCATACATGCTGGATAAGCACGCTACCACTAAGCTACAACCCCAGCCCTAGAAACAGATCTTTATTTTATTTTTACACAGGTTGAACTTTATTGATTGCTTTTTCTTACCAAATTAAAGATAGGGGCCTATTAGGTGAGAATCAGGGACATACATCCTCTGAGGAAATGCATACCTGTGTGCAGAGATGGATGGAAAGGCTGCACTGCACCTCATTCATAGCAACATGGCAATGACAATGGATTGTTGACTAGGGCCAATACATTGACTTTATCACATAATGTCATTATCCATATTGCAACATATGATAAACCATTTAACAAGCACATTTTCCTATGTTTCCTAAGTGTGTGACCATACTATACTTCCACGTCTTTGACTGATTGCTATATAATTCCTCTTTAATTACTTCCTGCTATCTCAAAATCTCACTGCCATTTATTTGAAGAATATGTTTTGAATATCAGGTGCTATACTAGGAGCTAAGATACTAAGGTGAATGACTCATAACCCTATTCAAGAGGTCCTAATATAAACTCATATTCTTCCTTCTTCTGGAATCAGGGCCTTTCTCAACTTTCCTGCCATTCCCTTAATCATTCTCTTAAAAACCTTGGCATTGCTCTGGATTAATTCTTCTTACTTATTTCTCATAGTGATCAATTTTAAATATTCGGGAAATTATTTTCTTTAAAATGTTTGTGCATCCACATATTCCTTTGTGTTTCATGGCATATTGTCACAATACTAGTTTATGCCCTTAGCACTACAAAATTCAATAGCCCTTTTCATAGTCTTCTATAGTCTTACTTCTATAATCTCCCAGCTATTCATTATGATTCTGTCCTCTCTCCTTCTTCCAATCCATGTAGTATATGATTGCCAGACCAATCATCCATAAAAGTTAATGTAAAATATTCCCTCATTTCCTGATCAATGCCTATAATATTTCTCAACTCGTTAAGATAGAAGGTTGGCTTTGCTGGTCTACCTTTATTTCTTGTTCAAATTTATCAGTGTCTGCTCTCACTGGATTTGTCTTCTCACAGACATCTTAGGCTAGGCAAAGAAGTTTTACACATGAAATCAAAAGCATGATCCATAACATTTTTGAAGTCAAAAATTGTTTTTTAATCAAAATTTAAAACTTTTGCTCTGCAAAGGATACCATTGAGAAAATGAAAAGCCAGGTTATAGATTAAGAGAAAATGCTACACAATCATATATGCAGAAAAGGGCTTGTATGCAGTATATCCAAAGAACTCTTTATTTCTATAGGTTAAATGCGAACTCACAAAATTCAATAACATGAAACCAAACAATGCAGTTTTTTAAATGGGCAAAATATTTGAATAGGGAATTCATCAGAATAAAATAAATATATAGATGGTCAAATAACAAGTCAGATAGGCATATGAAAAGAGATTCTTTCTATCATCAACCATTTGTGTAAATAAAAATTATAATTATAATAAGATATCACTCCACACCTATGAAATAGAAAAAAAAATAAAATAAAAAACAGTACCAAGTTCTGACAAAGATACAGAGCAACTAGAACTGTCATATATTGCTAGTGAAAATCTAAAATTTTAAAGACATTCTTGAACAGTTTGATAGGATATTATAAAGTTAAGCATGTAAGTACCATATGACCTAACAATCCCTTTTAACCTATAGAAATAAAATTTAAGTTCACAAAATAAACTTGCATGTAAGAGATTATAGCAGCTTCCTACATACAATTCAATAAACAGTTTTTAAGTATATACAAAAGGCAGAAAATGGCATGTGTAATATTTATGAGTCAAAGATGATAATTATGAGACAGAAATAATCATTGTCTAATACTTGGTAATAAAACAAACTAATTACCATGGTGGTTTTAAAATAGATGTGAATTAATAAATCAATTGTAAGTATAATTACTATCACAGTTAGTTTAAAATGTGATGTTAATGATTTAATGAGGCTGAGATTATAAAGAGAACCTGTACATATATGAGGAAATGCTACTGTGGAAAGGAGCCAGATGAGAAGGCGAATAGAAGAATTTCTACAGGTCTCTTATCCAAGTTGTCCCAATACAAAGCCTTGTACAGAGTTGAAAATAATAAGACATCAACTTACAAGATATCTTTGAGCCCCAAACTTTAAGCTCTCAGGATTTTCCATAAAAACTCCACACACACTTTATATCTCTATTAATTCAATAAGTACATATTGTCTTCAGATGCCCACTATGTATTTATTGAATTAATCTGCAATGAAAACAAATCTAAGTAAACAACGCAGACCCAATCTTTGAAGAAAAGAGAAGGCCCAGTGTGCAGAGAGATGAAATGTCAATATGATGGGTGACATTCTAGAAGCTAAAGAAACTTCACACAATATTCCTGGATTGCATGTAAAACAAACTAACCAACCATGGAAATGATACTTCTTCAGGAGAGTCCATGGAAACTACCATTGCCTATTCTAATTTGGAAAACCAATTAATAAGGCCAATGAGGAGTATACTCACCAACGATGGCAGCTATGAGCTGAACATATTCATTGGTGTGTGTGTGTGTGTGTGTGTGTGTGTACACGCGCACATGCACATATGCTTACATTGTGTACACACAACTGATTTTTTTTATTACTACAAATGTTAAAAATCCAATGTTTGGCTCAGACATGTAGAGAGCTTGAAAGATTGTCCCTTTATTGTCATTTATGCAAAAAGCACTGCCAGACTAACTGCAAGTTTCTTTTCTTGAGCCCATCGGAGGGCTGATGTTTCAGGATGACCAACTGGCCCCAAATCTAAAATGTGAAAGGGAGAAGAAAGATAAGACCACTTGCTAACCTGGGTGGATACAGCACTAGAGAAAGAACTTAATCAAATAATTAAGGAATTAGTAGAGGCTAAACATGGGCTGGTAGGAGAATGTGTAGCCCCTGGGAACTTTAGAAACAGAAGAGTCTGCTCCCTCTTGCAGCCTCTTATCCACAAACTCCACTGAGACCTTATTGAGAAAGCATCCCCAGTCATGCAGGCCTGAGGTGCAGAGTAGTGGCCTCTGCTGAAAGGTCAAGAAACTCCCATGAGGACCTTTTCCCTTCATCTCTCCTATGGAACAAGAGTTTTTGTCTGTGAATGGGGAAGTCAACAAACACATCACCCTAGGACAATGGGGAAACCCATTCCATTCCCCCTGAGGAACAGAAAATAATCCTTGCACTCCTAGTTTTAGTGTATCCAGGAATAACATGGGACTTTCAGTGCTATAACTGAGAAAGTCCCTGACAAACTAGGATGTTTGGTCACTCTAACCTTGGGTAAGGTCTAGAATACCTGATGTACCCACAAGGGCAGCTGGGGGAAGGACAGAAGGACTGAGAAGAACACAACAACCAGCCCCAGTGCCTGCCTAACACTCAGGCTTAACAACAACACAGAACTTCTCCTCATAATAAGTAAAAAGTAGCAATGGAATATTGCAGGAAAGAGGACCAAGAGTGTAGAAACAGACCTTTTGAGGTACAGTGCAAAAGAAAAACCTAAAGTTTAGGGCAGAGTAGACATTGAGCAAAGTGAAACACAATGTCACTGTAGGAATTTGATGCCTGGGGGGCACTGAATGTCAACACTGCAGCTGAGGAAAAGAATGGAACATAGCTAACTCCTAATTCAAACTCAAACTAGAATTCTAACAGTCAGGTATATACATTCCCAGGCATACAATCAATTTACCTCATCTCAATTACAAGTTATATGACAGGTTGTCCAAGTCATCAACAGAACAAGATTTACTTCTTCATTCAGTTTTATTCTACACAAGAAGATTCATAATTATTAACTCATTCTTTGGTGAGAAACACACTAACTAGAATATAGTATATTTGTACAATATTTTTTGCCTTTAGCTTTAGAAATATCAATCAAAATACTCACTTCAAATACTCACTTTGCTTAGGTTAGTTCTGTTCTGTTATAGGATGGGGGAATTATTTATAGGCTAGGATAGTAACAAAAGAGTCTATATTCCATCTTGGTAACTTCACATCCTAGTATATCTTTATTTAGTTTACAGAGACTAAAATTCATTCATTGTTGCATAAAATTTTTTGTGTTTTGACAAATGGTTAAAGTCATGTATCTTGACGCCACAGTCATGTCTTGGAGCACCAAAGGCCCTCCTGCTGTTCCTTTGCAGAGAACCACTGCCTTCATCTCCAATCCTTGGCAAACACCCATTTGTTTTCTGTCTCAATGTTAGCCTTTTCCAGAAAATTGTATAAGTGTAATAACACTTATATATGTGGCCTTTTGGATCTGGCTACTTTCACTTGGCAAATATATTTGAAGTCATCAATGTGGTTGCAAGTATCAATAGTCCATTCCTTTCTAATAACAAAAAGTATTTGAGTGTTAAATGTATCATGTTTTGTTTTCCTGCTCACTGGTTGAAAGACATCTATGCTTTATTTTAGACATATGATAAGTCTTCAGGCACAGATTTTTGTGTGAACATTTTTTAAATTTTCTTGGGAAAATACCTAGGGGGATTGGAAATTTTTCCCTCTGTTTTTCAGTTTGGGTAATTGCTACTGGCTGATGTTCAAATTCACTTTTTTTTTTTTTTTTTTGGTTACAGCTACTGAGAAGCCTATTGAAAGCATTCTTCACCTCTGTGACTGGTTTTCATTTCTTGCATTTCAATGTGGTTGATTCTTTCTTATGGTCTCCGTCTCTCTCTTGAAATTATTCTTCTGATCTTACATGTTGTCTTCCTTTCCCTCTTGAGCTTTATATGATATAGATATGGAAATGAATATGTGTGTATGCATGGTGCCAACACACACACATGACTCTTGTTATTCAAATCCATGCTCCTCCTTCAAGATCAGTTCAATGCCTTCTCTTCTGTGAAGACTTCAAGATTGACTTTGGAAGATTTCCATTTTGCTTTATAATTCTCTTATAGCATCTGTCCAATTTGTCTTGTACTTTTCTATATGTCTTACAGACACTTACAGATAGCAAATTCTTGAATATCTTATTTGGCTTTTATCTTCTTTGTGCTCTCTTACATAATACAGGCACTGAGTAAATTTACTGAATGGAATTTAATGTTAGAGATATCTAGACACAAATCTGAATGTGTCAAATTAACATGCCCTTGAGGTAATCAGTTATGTTCAAGCTAGACTTCTCAAGGTGTTGCAAGGTTCAAATGTATTCAGGGTTCAGTACTGAGTCTTTGAATTTTTTTCTTTTTGCTATGACTTCAATTAAGTAGTCCCTATGCCTATGAAATCTTAATACAATGCATTGTTCACTCCTGAGTTCTCAGAAAGACTCAGGCATCTTCCTGATCCTTTTTCCTATTTCTCTCTCACAATTTTCACCAATCCATCAAGGACACACATGACACCTCTCTTCCACTTCTCCCCCAGTTAACTCACCCCTGCCCATCGCTGCCATAGTCCAAGCCATCATCCTTTCTCCAACAAACTTTTGAAAAGTTCTGAACTAACTCTTTAATTTACTTTAACCCATTCTTCATTAACTGGCAAGAATAATTATTTTAAAAATCTAAATCATATAAATGTATCTTTTTCAAATTCTTCAATGGCTTTTCATTATTTAGAATAAAATTCAGTCACTTTGTATTTTTGTCCTCAAATCTCTGCACACAACTTGTATTCCCAGGCATAAGCTTCATGTCTGTTCTTCAAACTTGGCTGCCTCTTTCCTTTTAAAGAGCTTTTGCAATTGTGGTTTATTTCTACTGTAGCAGAGCTTCTCATACTGTCTGTGGTTGAAGGACTAAATCTTCTTTTTCTTCTTGCAACTCTATCTTTTTTTGAAATATAGTAAAAAGTCAACAACTAGAAAAAAATTTAATGTTTTATTTTTAAATTTAACAGACATGTACTGTAAATTACAAATGTTTACTCTCCATGGATCTAATTAGGGCCCAGGAACAGTTTGCTAATGGGGACTTACTCATGGGCTACTGAGTATTGTGTGAATAACTAAGTCCATCTGCTTTTTTAAGATCTCAACTTAAATAACGTTTCTTCTAAAAGTCTGTCATGACAGACATAAAGCTATCTCATTAGGTTCTTCTTTCTTTTGGGTATTTTCTATCATTAAACTCTATTTCATTCATAACATATACACAAATCACACACACACACACACACACACACACACACCCCTCTTACTCCGCTGCTTATTTTATTCTCTGCCATTCCCTGACAAACTCTAGGTATCAGGAACCCTGCCTGTTTTGTTCACTGTGTTATCTCCACTGCTAAGTCAAACAATGTCAAATGTGATTTGAGGCTAAAGGATTTCTTAGAGCCTTTAACATGCTAATCTGAAATGTGAAATTCCAAGAGGAGGGTATAAAGTCAGTTTCCCAAACTCATTTGTCCTTGGGTCCTTTCTTCAGGATGTATGCTATAGAATACATGGTAGAAAATGCTGATCTAAATACCTAGAAAGTTTAAATATGCTAAACTACTTTTTCCAAGTTATAAATGTTAAAGTATTTTTATTTATACTCAGTATTTTATTTAAACATAGCTTACTATAATTTTCCCCCCTAGGATACAGGAGAAAGTAGAGAATTGGAACTATATCAAAGATTTGGTGTATAGAATAGATGATATTCATTTGCCCATTTTTTTTCTTAGCTTCTTTTCTGTCCTTTCACGCTTTGGGGCTGAAACACTGAAAATTAAATTTCCCAAATATCTCAACCAAATGACTTCTGAATAAGGAGTCTCCCACAAAGAGGCAATAGCAGGATATTGGAAAGATGAAAGAAAAGGAAAAATTCATTTTTTAAAAAAAAAAATTCTAAATGCTTCTGACAGCAGTAGGCAGCCTCAGGCTTCACTGATTTTCTCTGGCTTCAACACCATCCCCAGTCACCAGAAGCAGAAAAGCAGCAATGAAGCCAGCCAGCTGTGCCCTCCAAGGCTCTCACTGCTGCAGAGACTCTGTCAGCAAGATGGGCACTGGTGTAGCTTCTGCCTCTAGTAGGATCTGCTGTAAGGACTGGTAAGAACTTCTGGTAGTTGCTGGTTAAAGGTCCGTACACCATTTTATCCTTCAGTCCTTCCAGTGCTTTGGAAATCAATTCCTTGTGTGAAATCCCCTATGTTTAAAATACCTGGAGTAGTTTTCTGTTTTCCTGAGTGAACACTGATTGATATGGGATCAGGGTGAGAAGAGGTGTTTCTTTCTTTCAAAAAGATTGCATCAAAGTGAAAACAGTCATCTTCTCTATCCAATGTTGATATGAATGAAGAAGTGAATACTAAGAGAAACACCCAGAGCAAAATGGAATAATGAATCATGGGAACAGTAGCATGAATGAAAACAAGAGCCCAGGATTCTAATTTCCAATCACTGATGGGGTGACCTTTGTGCATCATTTTATCATTTTAGTCCTGTTTTTGATTCCTTCCTCTTTTGATTGCCCCTCATGATCTCTCTCAATTCACTCAAAGCCACCCCAAATAAACAATCCAAGTAAGGCCACATGCTTGATCCGCCAATGTATCCAGTGTCAGGATTAGTCTCCTAGTTTCTGACTGGACTCTCACCCTAAATCCTATGTAAAATCCTCACTTGCCACTGCTCAACAGTTAGTAATTAAATATCACTCTTGTGAGGCACTAGGCAGATGGAAAACAAACTCATGTAATGATGAGTGGGAGACAGTGATGTACAAATAACAGTAAATCTTGGAGTGAAACAAGTGCTGTTATAGAGGTACAAATTAAACAGTAAGAACTTCGAGGAGGGAACAATTAATTCTGTGGGGATTCTTCAAACGGCTTCACAGACAAAAAGAAAAAAAAATGCAACGAAGCATAGACATTGTGGAGCTCAGTAAAAATAGCCAAGCCTAGAGCGGTTGAGTGGGGTCAGATTGAGTGGGACCTTCAGAGGTCAGACGTACATTATTATCCTTTATGTCACCAGTGAGCCCAATGAGGCTTTTTAATTAAGAAGGGATGTGAAAATATTTTAAAACATTGTATATAAATATAGGGTATACTTGTTGAGCAATCTTATTTGAGGAAGAAAACATCGAACATTTCATACCTTTGTATACAATATCTGTGACACTTGGGGTTTATACATAATAAAGGTATCAAATGGGATGCTCAATACATAATAAAAAAGGAATCATCTTAACCACTTGTCATAATAATGATGTAGCCTGACCAACTGAAAATTTGTTAGAAATTATGTTGAAAGACTAAAAATGAATTTGCAGGAAACAATATCTCTTTGAACACCCTAGAGTAAAAATAGTATCTTTTTTAAGTTTCCAAATATTGAAAGGATGCTGAGAAATAATAGTTTATGGATGGATGTAAATAACATGAAAGTGTAGTTTAAATATTGCATTAAAAGAAACAAATTACAGAAACATATTCTGAACTCATTTAATTCCCACATATTCCATGATGCTGAAGAAACAGTAATGGCATAGAGATTTTTGAATGCCATTACATGGGAAATTAATTATGAATTTTCAAAGTAAAATGCCAAAAACACCAATAAATTCAGCACTATTCTGAGCTACATATAAATGAGGGATTCTAACCAGTAAGAGGAAATTTTAAGCTCTTTCAAACAACCTTAGGATAAATTGTGCCTGAAATATCTCATTTACTTTGATTAGCACTATATCAGAAGATGGAGACAAATTGAATAGAGAACTAAGAAAAGCAGCTTAGTATTAAGGAAACTGATTTACGAAAAATATTACAGGAGCAAAATATGTGCAACTTTGTGAAGAGATGACTAAGGAATGATGACAGCCCATAAATATTTGAAAGGTATAAACATCCAGTAGGAGGAGGAATTATTTAGCATGCTATAAAGAGCTATAATTACAGTTTATGGGATGAAATTAGACAACCAAGGTTTAAAGCATTCAAAACCACTTTCCTTGGGATAATGAAGACCTGTATTTGAAAAGATAAGTAACCTTTGGAAGACTTGAATGCTTATGTGTGCTTATTCACTTTCTATTTTTTAGAAAATATAATCAATTTAATGAAGAGAGATAAACATAAATCTCTTCTGTGTAGGTACAATAAAAATCAATTAATTTATTTGTTTTGCACACTTCCTTATTCTAAGAGATCCACAGGAAGATCATTTAATCATTTGGCAAGAGAATTACAGAAGTCTATAAATACTTCTCCAACCTAAAGTTCTTCTTTTTCACCACACTTACTAGCAGTGAGCAAAACTCACTAATTGTAATTTTGCCTAAACATTACTAAAAAGATGGTAAGTCATTGATTGAAAGTAATTAGAGTTATGTACCTAATTGAGGTGAAGACATATGTTGGCTGCTTTACATTAAAAGACTCAAGATTTTATTTGCACTTGACACTAATTACTGCCTCTTCCTTGAATTGTCCCTTCCTTGTGAAAGACATAATTCTCAGCCGTTTTCTAGTACCCATGTTCCATACTGTATGTCTTGCTATTTCCTCACAGTCAATAGTCTCCAAATCAAATTCATTTGTCAAAGAAAATACAATTTTCTGCACACTTTGTGTATACCAGGTTCTGTGCTGCTGAGCTAGAGTTAAAATAATAATCATGAAAGGAAGCCTACCCGGAGGAGCTCCCAGATCTTGTCTCCCTTCCATTAACCATTGCTCAAGTTTTAAACTACCTAATTCTGTTATAAAACTATCTAAAGCTAGATAGGCAAAGAAGCATGTGATTTATTGAGACACCATTGTGCACGATTTATTGAGAGAGCTCTCAGGATAAAAGGAACAAGGTCAGCAAGCAAGGGCAGGGGAAGAAACTAAATAAGGCTGTGGTCCCCACTGGAGTTCAGCTTTAGCCTGTTTCCACCAGCAGCTCTGGAACATAAACTGTGCCACTGAGTTGGCCCCACCCTGAGACAAGAAGGATTGCCTTTGGTACTTCATGTCAATTAACCACTGAGGGTAGATGCCTGTCTCCCTGGCACATGCTGTATACCATCTCCCCCACGGTTTTGCTCCCATTCTTTCAGTGGATGGTAATTTTCAGAAGAAGGGAGCCACTGTGAGCCACTATCAGCAACTCTCAAAGCATCTAGGGGAAGTATGCTCCACCTGGTAAAAGGCACTGGCTGGCTACAAACCATGCCTCCTACAAACACCATCACTCCTCTGACCACACAGGGTCATAACTGCGATTCTTGTCAGGCCATATCCGATTCTTCACTAAATCTTGGAAAGTCTTCCTTATATTTTCTCTCTTGTGTTCCTCTCTTTGTGTTTATTCTCAACCACAACTTAGAGTAGTCCATGTGCTTACTGATTCACATTTACTCGCCAATCCTATTCTCCTAATCAGTCTGAAGGCTTCCAGGGGCAATAAAATCATCGTAAATGGACAACGCCATTGGGTGAGAACTGAGGTGTTCCATGGTTTGGATGCAGCCCCCAAAGGCCTGTGTGTTGAAAGTTTGGCTCCTAACCTGTGGCACTATTGGGAAGTGGTGAAATTTTATTTACACTTAGAGCCTACTGAGAATTTTTTTGGTCACTGGGGATATGCCCTTGGGAGATATTGAGACCCTTGCTGCTTCCTATCTTATGTGCTACCGGCTGCCATCAGACTATAGGCTTGCTTCATCATGCTTCCCCCACCATAATGTACCCCCTTGCCGCCAGTCCAAAAGCAATGGGCCAACAGACCAAGGACTGAAACCTCCAAACCTGTGAGCCCAAACAAAGCTATCCTCTTTTCAAGTTGATTTATCTTGAGCATTTATGATAATAATGAAAAGCTAACTGACACAGGTATACTAGAAAGGTCATGCTTGGTCTGAAACAGATAGCTTCTACTGAGTTTATATGGATAAGAGAACTTGCACCTTGTTACAGATATTTTGATATTTTAAAAGAAGTCAGACATCCATATTTTTATGTGAGGACTTTTTGGTTTTTTTAATACGTAATAACTAATTCTAGTTTGTTTGTTTTCTTTAAGTTCTCTCTGAAGGAAAAAGAAAAAAAATGTATATCAAATCTACTCACCATGATCATTTTGCAAATTCTGGACAAAAATATAAGGCAAGAGATGACATTTAGATAAATTACAATGGTTCAAAGTGAAGAGAAAAATCTCAAGGGAGATACAGATTACATTTATCTGTGGGATTTGGATAAAAGTAAGTAGAACCCTGGCTTTCATGAATAAGGACCTTGTCTTTATTAAATATTGCATCTTTTTTATCTAGCACAGTGCATGGCACATAAAAATCCTAAACAAATATTAAAGTGAACAAATTAATAAAGGGCAAGCAAAGGAAAAACTATCTCTGTGGTTGTCAGTTCAAAGGAGCAAAGACACAGTCCATAACCAAGCCATTATCCTAGTAGTTACCAAGACACAGTTGAAGCTGTGGTACAGTCTCCTCTGGGGGTTCTGTCAGCCCAGAGTCACACAGATCCTATCCCCCTCTCATCTCAGCTCCACCTCTAGCACACAAAGCATGAGTCATTACATCCTTAAGTACTGTTCCTGAGCTTGTTGGCAGCAGCAGCAAAGAGAAGAGGCCAGAGTTAGTTTCCAATACTAAGCGTACTTTGGTTAGGTCTATTTATGCTGTGTAGGGCAGTAGTGGTCGCCATTATACAGCCCAAACTCCTTGTATCCCCCAACATATGGGCAGCTCTTTGTTTTCATGCCACAGACTCCAACTGTCAGGTCTTCTTGGAGGAGCTCAATCAAAAGTAGCTTTTGGAATTAATGCAAAAAGATAGTGACCTCAGACCACAGTTTACCATTACCTGGGAAGGTCCTATTCTTGATGAAGTATCATGGCCTTAGTCCTACCTATGACTGTGGAAGGGAGCTGAGTTGCCAAATGTCCATCCCAGAAAAGCTGAGCAGAGCTGAGGCTAGGTGTGCACGTGTCCAGTTGGCTGCTTCCAGGAATTTCAAACTTTTCCCAGAATAATCCATGCTCTCTTATGTATCATTCCCACCACAATGGGGTAGTTCCACAATACTTTGCAACCAAGTTTTCCATCCTAATTGGCAGCTAAATATGAAGCTTCTTCACTAAATGGACTCATCTTTTATGCCTACCCTATTTCTCTAGGATGCTTCTCTCTTCTCCATTCAGACTGAGTTTTGGTGGGAGAGAATCCCTACATTATGGAATCTCAATTGCTTCAGCTTTCGTATGGGGTATTTGGGGCTCTCCTCTAGCCTGAGTTAAGTTAATAAATCCTGAAAAATAAATACAACTTGTGCTGTGTTAGTTATCTGAACTGTACCATACAACCCTTTTGTGTGCTGTTTTGCAGTAAAAATAAAAAAGATTGCTCATTACATAATTGAAATTCTTTTCATTATTTATAGAATTGGCTTTTGACAAATTCACCTTTTGCTAACTGCCTTTCCTCTGCCTTCTTTCCCTTGTATTTCTAGAAAATACCTACTTAACTTTTGCACCTACCTGGCAAAACTCCAATCTTGGCTGAATCCAGCTCTCTGCTTGTCTTGCCTCCCTGCTTAGTAGTGAAAAACAAACACACAATAAAACTAGCTCTAGTCTACTTGTTTTTGTTTTTGTTTTTTTTTTTTTTCAACAGGGGCCTCTTCCTTCACAGAAGAATTAGAAGCTTTTGGACAGGAATTTCTACAAATCATGTCGTGTGTCCACCTGCCCAGGCACTGCCCCAGCCTTCTGCCACTGTGAAGGGGGAAGGAAGGGTTGATTTCTGCAGATCTGGCCACTGGGCTCTGGAGTGCAAGCTTTCATAGCTTCTGGTCCTCAGCAACTTTCTCCTTCTTGCAGCAGGGTTTGATACACTTGAGCACATCCTCTTCCCCAGGTTCCTTATCACACCTTGCAGTTTTGCTCTCCTGCTTCCCTTTTTGTACCTCTATGAGCCCTTTCTGCCACACGGACCTTTTAATATTCCTTCTGAACCTATTCCTAGGTATCACTACATTCTATTTCTAGGTAGTTCAGTCGATTCCTTTTTCTTTAATTTGCATGCTGATAATATTTAAGATGATTTTATATTAAGGTTTATAAAAGTGAGGCATGCATAGTAAACAAATCAGACCTCAGAAGGTTTATTTAAAAAAAAAAAAAAAAGATCTGTGCTCTCTTGCATAAGTCTTCTCTACCCAGAGCCCCACACACCAGAAGCACCCTCTTGTAAGCACTGCTATCTTCATTCATATTGTTTATTTCCATAACTCTAAGTAGTGTGCTTAATCTCCTTCAGTATAAGCTTCAAGTGCTTATACTCCTCCCCAAGCCTGAATCTAAGCCTAACCCTAACCCTAACCCTAACCAAAAGTCCAATAGTGGACGTAGGCAATGTCCACTGACCTCACAACATGAAAGGTGAGGGACACATATTCCCTATTTCCCCTCTAGTATCTACAATTTGTATCAGTTTATGTTATCGTTGTAGCTTTAAATAATAAAAATTAAATCACTATTTTTTTCATTAACTTTCAAATAAATTTCCTGTTTCTTATGCTAAGACTACCTTCCTGTCTTTATGCCTCCTACATGTTGTCAACTACTTGTACTTCATTATTATTTCTACCTTCCTGCCACAACCAAATATTTTGTTTCATATAGAAGTCACACTAAAAGATAGAAACAAAAAATAGCATTGCTATTACTCTTATTAAATAAAAACAGAATTTATATTGCAATTACATTGAAATAATGTTATTTCATCTCATTGTTTGTCACTATGGGACAAACAATGAGATGAAATAACACTTTCTCCTCAAATTCATGGCCCCTTTCCCCTGCTGGATGATTCTGAGCATCAAGATCAAATGGATTTCCTTTTTTACCTTTTCTTATACTACCGGATTACTTAGAGTTATGCAATTTCATCATTCTTAAATAATGAATTACTTATATACTTTTGCCCAAAATTTCTAATAAGGTTTTACCTAAAATGTTTCCTTTCTTTAGTCCTGTCATTTGCTTTTACCATTTTCTTGTCATTTTCAGATTCTTCATCATAGTCCTCCATGAAGTCCCTTTTTACCCCCACACCTCCATCCTCCTGGCCAGTCTCTTCGGCTTTGTCTTTAGCTTCTGCATGCCTGTTATCTTAGAGCTTTTCTTCCAGGTGGACATTACTGTCTCCTGGTTTTGTCTGCAATTTTTTTTGTTTTTCATGGATATGTTCTTGTTTTCCTGGAATACACTCTCCAGGCAAACTTCTTTTCAAATGATGTGTGTGAGGCAAATGGTCTGATTCTATATACATCTGAATTTTTGTTTTGTTTTACTTTCACTCTTGGTTCTGAGTTTGGCTGATTATAAACTTTGAAGGCCTTTTTCCACTGGCTTCTATCTAGCCTCAGGGATACTGATGTCAGACTGACTATATCTCCTTTGTATAATGCTATATTATTTTTCTTCATTGAATCTCTTTTCTTTATTTGGTGATTGAAACTTGATGCTGCTTTGTCTAGGGATGGGCCTTTTCCTTTCAGTTCCTGGGTACACAGTGAACCCTTCCAACCTGAAGGCAATTTTCTAAGACTTGGTTTCCAGTAAACATCACCTGAGGTAAAAGCTTATTGGAGGGAGATTTGTATAATGAAGGAGAAATGGGAGTGAGAGAAAGGGAGAGTGAAGCAAAGAAGAAGGAAATGAATTACTGAGAAGGTCACATCTTCGTGGAAAGATGATTGCTAGGCCTTGCAGGACATTGATAAGAAGTTTAAAACTGTGTCTCTCCAGAGTTCTTCTGAAGGGAAAAGAGTATTGTAATGCCCAGTCCCATTTCCTTTTGGAGATACTTTAGGTTAAAGATTGCTCCATGGTTAACTTCTGTACATTTGTTGGCTGCATATTGATTGATGCAAAAAGGTCCTCAGCAACAATAAAGAATCCCCAGGGTCAGAGGCAAAAGATGTTATGGGGCAGAGTGCAAGATGCTGTCAGGTTGGGTGGCACGAGGGACCAAAGGCAGCTGCCAGCACAGGCCTCTTTGAAGAATCATCAGCAGAAGAAGCAACCTGACTCCATAGCCATAGGAACAGTGCCTGTCGTCCATAGATTCAGCAATCACCGCAGACCTGTGTAGGTGGATAAACCAAATTCCGTGACAGCTTTGGGAAATTGTCTTCTGGTTCTTCTATTGTTTTATTTTGCTCATTCACATTTTCAGAGCTCTCTAAGAGCTCTTTCTTAGTCTATGTTTATTACTTTCCTAAACATCCTATTGTTCATTTAGGCCATAAAACTTTATCAGACACCCATAGAATATTAGATTTTCAAAGTTTTCTTCTATCAGGAGATGGTTGGTATAGTTAAGATGGTGTGTCTGGAGCCAGGCATCCCAGATTTGAGTCTCAGCTCTGCGGTGGCTTTATGACCTTGGGGAACTTGTCTGGGACCTAGTTTGATGGAGTTTAGGACACAGTACACAAAACTATAACATCTTAGTGTACTGATGAAGAAAACCATAGAATCAAGGGCTAGGGATGTGACTCAGTGGTAGAGCACTTGCCTGGAATGTGTGGGGCCCTGAGTTTAATCCCCAACCCTGAGAAGGAAAAGGAAGGAAGGGGAGTGGACGGGAGGGAAGGGGGGGTCGTGGTGTGGGGGGGTAGGGGACAGCAAGAAGTTTCCTCTGATCTTCCCTTGCCTTTTTACCTTGAAGCAGACCATGAAGGTGCTGGGAGCCATTAGCCAAGTAGGTATGACAATTTCCTTGCCAGCGTACCCCATGTTGCTGACATTTTGCAGTGACATTGAATGTAGGTGACCTTGCTCAAGGACCAGGGCGGATTAGGGTGTTCCTGGTTTAAGATAATCGGGTTTAGGGCGTTCCCAGTTTAGGTTCCAGGTTTAAGGTTTAAGATTATTCCTGCTGGGAATAGGGCGTATCCTGCTGCCTGAGTTCCCCTTGAGTTCTCACGGGATTCAGACAGTATTTTTTGGGAGAGAGAAGCCCAGTGGAGGTGGATTTGGGCAGAGAACGTGGATTTCCCCAGAACGTGATTGTAGACGGCTGGTGTGAGTTCGGGAATAAAGAGTTGCTGTTTGAATCTACAAGCTGTGTGGTGGCTCGTGATTGTGTGCCCAGCCAGACTGCGGCATGAAGGAAGGATTTTTCTGACCTGTCCCTGAAGGAGGTCATAAGACCCTCATGTGGTGAGAAATGCCATCCTGTACTTGGAGGAAAAAAGCATCCTTCCTTCTGAAGATGAAGCGACACAGACAAGAATTGAAAGCAAACAGGCCTGGCCAAGTTCCCCGTTCATCTCACTCACCTCGTACTGTTTGTCTACCATGTTTCTCCACAACCATCTGCTTTTCATCAAACCTGTTATAGAAAGGCTTCTGTGTAACTGCTTGTTTGGTTCTTCATTTTTTCATGAAATGTATTTGACATAAAATTGTATGCTTTCTCTTGCTAATCTGTCTTTTGGTTATAGGATTTCCAGCCATAGGTAGAAGAAAAATATATTTTTCCACCTTAACAGCTTCTTTTCTTGTTTCTTCATCTCTCTCTCCCTCTCAACCCCCCTTCTTGTTTTGATTTTAGTTTAGGCTTGCTTTTTGCTTTACCCCTCCTTCCCTCTTTCCTTCCTTTCTTTTCCCTTTCTTCCTTTTTTGCTTCACACATATACAATTTGGTTATTACGCAAAAAATGTAAAAATATTAATTTATTAAATTTACCAAATTTATAACTGAAAAATCTTCACGTTTTTTGTTACTTTAACTTACCTCTAAGGTCTATGAATTGCAATTATTAAAAAAATTATATTTATTTTAATTAGTTATACATGACAGTAGACTGCATTTATGCACTTTGATATATCACACATAGATGGGATGTAATTTCTCATTTTTCTGAGTGTACATGTTGTACAATCACATTGGTCATGCAGTCACATAATGTCTGTATCATTCTGCTATCCTTCCTATCCCCATATCCTCTCCCCAACCCTCCCTTTACTTCCCTATTCCTAATCTAAGTTAACTCTATTCTTTTCTAGTGCCCCACTCCTCTTATTTTGAATTAGCATCTGCATATTAGAGAAAACATTCAGCCTTTGGTTTGGGGGGATTGGCTTATTTTGCTTAGCATGATATTCTCCAACTCCATCCATTTACTGGCAAATGCCATAATTTCATTCTTCTTTAAAGCTGAGTAATATTCCATTGAATATATATATAACATTTTCTTTATCCATTCATCTATTGAAGGACACCTAGGTTGGTTCCATAGTTTAGCTATTGTGCATTGAGCTGCTATTAAAAATATCACTCTGCCTCAATTTTTTATAATTTGACAAAGATTATTATGTTTATTCAGCCGTTATAATGATTGAACTCATTATATGTAAACAGTTTATGACTCAGATCATTATATCTACTTTTTCAAGTCAGTTTTTAAAATTCTCTTTAATGTATCTGTATCTTTCACATTCCTCCTTATCCTTGGTTATGCATTCATGTTTAAATAAAGTTATAAAAAACCTTTAAAGGTATGTAGAACAAATCTTTAAATTTAAATAGGTTTTATATCAGTAAGAAACAACATATACATTAAAAACTCTCTTAGTATAAATAGGAAATACTAAAACAAGCATGGAAATGTCAGTTCACATAACAATATAATTAAAATCAATGTGACTATATTAATGATATTTAAAGAACATGGTTAGTCACTATGACTCCCAGAATAATTGAAAATACTTGCATTCTCATTAACTAAATACCAATTTTATTATTTCTTACTCTTTATGTTCTTGTCTTCAGGTTAGAACAGCCCTGGGTGGGTTGTGCAGAAGTGGCCCAGAACTTGCTGGTTCAATTTCCAATATCTCCCAACCTTCGGTAGAGCCTAGAGGCATGTCTGCTAATGTAGTCTTCGGTCTTTTGATTTTTTTGCCAGTCTCATTTATTATTCTGCCTTTCATCTTTCTTTGCCTATCTATCTCAAATTTTCAATTCCAGTATATGTAAACTTCTTTGTTGAAACCTGGAAATTTCATCCAAAGCAGTTTTTCATTTTCTTCTTTTCTGCTATTTATCTTCTTTTCAGGCCTCAAAAATTCAGTTCTTTTTTCTTCTGGGTATACTTTTCTGATGGTAATTTCATTTTGAATTGACATTCATGCTCTTTCTGATGCTTTTTCTCTTCCTTTACTTTTAAATGTAAACATATTTCATTGGCTTACAGTAGTGAATTCCACATATACTATGTTTCCTCCTAATACATATGATAGAGTTTAATTTATAAATCAAGTATAGTAAGATTTTAACAACTAATAATAAAATAAAATAGTTATAAATATATGCTACAATAAAAGTTATATAAAGGTTGTTTCTCTTATTAAAAACGTCTCATTTTAATAATTTTTTAAGCAAGTTAAGTTTTTTTTCTTTACATATTCAGTCAAGAACATTCACCTTTTCACTCAAAGAAGCATTTTGTAGCTTTTCTTTATCAAAGCCAAATTGTCATCTACTACTTTTTCACTTCTGAACTATTATTAAGTAAAATAAGGGTTACATCAACACAAGCATCCTGATACCAATACTGTTGATCTAATAACTGAGATGGGTACTAGCACTAATGAGAAGGTAACACATACAGTGTGGATATGCTGAACAGTGGTGATTCACATCCAAGGTCGCTTCGAGTAGGCTGGCATGAGATTTCCATTATTCAATTGCTTATTTCTGTGATTTTTCATTTATTAAATATTTAATTTTAAATATTAATATTTAATTATTTTTAATTAAAATTTTTAATAATTTGGGGCTACAATTGACTGCACATAACTGGAGCCATGGAAAGTGAAACATTGGATAAGGAGAAAATACTATATATGCTTTTCTGTTTTTTCCAAAGCCTAAACTGCTCATTGGTCTTTCTTTAATTTTTTCTTTTGATCATATTTCTGCTTATTATGAAAGGGCACAGTTACATGTGTCTGTAACTTGAAATTTTTCTTCTTTTTATTGTTTTTAAATTTTTTCTCTTTCTTCTAGAGTCAGAAATTTGGTTCAGATTCTCATACTGTTTTATTTTATCCTGTGCTTTTCTAGGATAGTGTTCCAAAATTTCCACCATACGAACTGGCCTTCTTTATGTTTGTTTCTCACTTTTACAAAGTTCTGGTGATCATAATTATCCAGTTCTGGACACCATTCTGTTTGCTGAAGGAAGTTTTCAAACTGCCATTTTCTTGGTAGTCCTCTGTATACAGGAGCTTGGCTTGGCATTTCTCTGAAAACTGTTTCCAGGCGTTCCAAAACCCATGTGTCAATTTTTCTAGATACAACTCTTGACTCATTATCAGTCTTACTTGAGGGGGCAGACAGGAGGGTCTTTATTAAGATTTTCACATATCACCCTCTATTCTTCCTCTAAAGTGTATATTGAATTTTCAGTGGCTTCCATCATTTCTTAGAGTTCTTTAACAAACTCAGGAGTATATGCTAACATCTTTTTATATCATTATGTATTTTGAAGGGGTTTTCTTCTTAGTTGTAGACATGACTGTTTGATAACTTGATTCTTAATTATTTCTAATGTATACATGAACTTTGCTTTCATAATCTTACCAGCTGTCACACTTCCAGTTTTGAGATTGAAAAGATCGAATGCCACCTGAAGTTCTAAAACAGCCCTTCTGTGCTGTGCTCAACATGAGGGTGCCATCTTTCCTTCCAGAGAATTTAGACTACTTGGACAAAGCAGGCCTGGGCATCTGTTGGCAATGAGTCTTGGGAAAAGGTCTCATTCCCTGGAGATGTTGTTCCCTGATCCACAGTTCTGGGCCTGGTTTTGAGCAAAGGTGTGGGGACAGGGGAAACTGTGACTTAATTCCTACATCTGTAAAGTGGAATAAAACAGTACTTACTTTATTCAGCTGTTATAATGATTGAACTCATTATATTTAAACAGTCTATAGCTCAGATCATTATGTCTACTTTTTCAAGTAAGTTTTTAAAATTCTCTCTAATGCGGCTGTATTTTTGACATTCCTCCTGATCCTTGGTTGTCCATCCATATTTTAAAAGGTTTAAGTCAGAAGGGTTTCCTCTGCTATTGTATAAGGAGAATTATTTCCCTCCTAGTTTTCTCTAATGAGAAAGGTTTTGACTGAGGACTTCATGCACATTGCCAGAATGGGGCACATTCACAACAAACCTTCACTTTAGGGACTAATGAGTAGAAACTGAGTGTCAAACTGTGGATTCCCAAATATGGATGGCTTTTATACACAACATTTTCTTTTTCTTTTATTTTTTTTAAAATAGATTTTCAGTTAATATGGCATTAAATGGGGGTGGTGGTGATAGTATACTAGAGTGGTAAGTATAATTAAAAGAAATTATAAAATACAAATAAAATATTTTCAGAAGTTCTTCCCTTGATAAGAGAGAAGAATTAATTGCTTAATTGAATGAAACGTTTTAATCACTTTGAAATAATGTCCTAGAAATTTTTAAAGTTACATGTGCAGTTGACTCATTAAAATTCATGGTAATTCTAGAATCACTGTGTGTGTGTGTGTGTGTGTGTGTGTTTTAATGTCTTTAACATTCTT
Organism: Marmota monax; assembly: GCF_021218885.2. Taxonomy (NCBI): domain Eukaryota; kingdom Metazoa; phylum Chordata; class Mammalia; order Rodentia; family Sciuridae; genus Marmota; species Marmota monax. Next base: position 4,352,302 of record NW_026692434.1, on the reverse strand, counting down.
TTTAGTATTAGAGGAAATGTTGTAAACTTTATCCTCCTCCCTTGAGGTAACTTCACTATACTTTACAAGTGGTTTCGGTTAAGGAAGTTTATAATTGAGAGGGAAGTCAAGATACCAGAATAGGGAAGGTCACTTTCCTGGCTGCTCTATGGCAGGAAACCAAGAAAGGAGACAGGCAGCTTTTCTGCAAGATAGATTAAAAAAAAAAATAAAGTGGTGGGGGGGCGGCGGGGGAATTTACTGGGAATTAATACACAATATTCAGAGCAGATTGAGGACTCAGGAGTTTAGATATAATAAAATAAGGTAGAAATGCCTTGTGCCACCATCACTGCCACCACCACCAACTGCAGCGGTCCCCCATGAGCAAAGTGGAGGAACAAGGGAATTAAAGGAACCCACATTTTTAGGAGGCCTGTGGTACATCTGGGTTTGGAGAAATCAGAGATCAAAGATACTGCTCAGCTAACCTGAAAGGTTTGCTGCATCTATCCTTGTGTGAGAAAGTGGCCACATCTTTCCTGGTAGCTAGCAGAGGATATAGGAAGGAGCCATTTTTTCAACCATACCACAGGGGCCAGCAGCCATGGGAGCTGATTCCTGTCAAAACCTTGCTGGGCCCAGAATACAGGCCTGGCAAACCCACACTGCATGACATAGAGCATGCTCAAGTGACCAGGAGAAAATTAGACACTGAGAGGGATTTACCCAGGGGAATACAGGTCATGGAAAACCCCACCCCACTCTGCCCTCCCCCTTGAGGCTAGTGGCTCGCAGGATCAGCTGGGAGAGATGCACCAGATGAGAATTCAAAAGAGCAGGAGTGGGGAGTGACTGACTTTGGAGACTAAACCCAAGAGACCAGCAAACACAGGGTCTGCAGGTGACAGAGAGGACAAAGATTGACCCCTGTTCTACAAAAGTGGAACCCAGAGGAGATTCCTGGGTGCAGTCTCCCAGCCATGGACTGGCAACTGCTGGGCCCTGAAGGTGTGCTGATTTTAAATCTTCAGAAAATTCACCATTCAAGGAAGAACCTGGAACCTTCCTAGGCCTAAACCCTGCCTCCAGGAGCTCTGGCTTCGGGATCTCCTCTCACACTCCAGCAACCCCACCCTGAGGGCGGAGCAGACGTCGAACTCCCGCCCATCCCATCTAACACTGCTGAGAAGGGAAGATTTGAATTTTTTGAACTCCAATGGAAATAATTCTTTAACATTTCATCAAAAACTTTTTTCTTTTCTTTGTTTAATTGTGAGCTGAATGGTTCATGAATACTTATTCATGTACATATTTGTCTCTTTTTTTTTTCTCATTTCTAGCATTTTTTTGCAGGCAGGTATTTTTAATGGCTCAATCTTTAGAGGGCTAGGATGCTTGATTAGTTATTTTGGTTTTGTTTGGTATTCTTTTATTTTTTTTATATTTTTAATATATTTGTCTCACACTTATCTGTTTCCCTTGATTCTCTTTCTCTTCTGCTAATATCCAAAATTTATTTTCTCTCTTTCAATCTTCATTTAATTTTTTACTTCTATTATCTCTCCTCCTCCCTCATAATCATCATCCTACATCTCTTCTGTTTTCTCCCTTTCACCATTGGAAATTGTAAAACATTTGCAAACTTACTGTTTATACTGTGGCAATAACTGATCATATCATTTCTGGTTATTGTGAGAATTTATCACAGCAGGAACTATTTGGTTGAACTATTTATTGAACTATTTGGCTAAATGCTGTAAATTGTTTGCCTTAGTGAGGTATTGGCAATTTTCAGGGACACTACAAGTCCATAGGGCAGAAACTCTACTGCTTCAGATACATACTGTTAGATGGGTAGACATATAAACAACATGAAAAAGGAAGGAAACAGTCTCTACCAAATGAACCAAAATACTTTAATAACAGAATCCATTGACATAAGAGTAGAAAAAATGTCAGAGAAGGTGTTTCAAAAGTTTATAGTTAAACTGATCTGTGAGGTAAAGGAAGATATAAGGAGTAAAATCACAGAGAAAATACAGGAAGTTTAATAAACTTATTATTTATTAAAGATCAATTTAATAAACAAATATTCTGAAAAAAAATCAAAAATCAATAAACCAAATTTAAAATTCAATGAAAAGCATCACCAATGGACTAGACCACTTGGAAGATGGACTTTAGGGCAACCAAGACAAAATATATTATCTTAAAAATAAAGTTGGCCATGGGAAAAAGATGTTAAAAGACCATGAACAGAACTTTCAAGAAATATGGGATAACATGAAAAGAGCAAATATAAGATTTTTCAGGATAGATGAAGGTGTGGAGACACAAACCAAAGGAATACACAAACTTTTCAATGAAATAATATCAGAAAATTTCCCAAACCTTAAAAATGAAGTGGAAAAATTAAATACAGGAAGTTAACAGTACTCAAATTATACAAAACTACAATAGGCCCATATCAAGGCACATTGTTATGAAAATTCCTAACATACGGGAAAAGGATACAATTTTAAAGACTGTTAGAGAAAAATGCCATGTTACATTTAGAGGTTAACTAATCCAAATCTCAGCTGATTTCTCAGCACAGACCCTCAAAGCTAGGAGGTTTTGGAATAATATATACCAAGCTCTGAAAGAAAATGAATGCCAGCCAAGAATATCACACTCAAGAAAATTAAGCTTCAGAATTGATGATAAAATAAAAACTTTCCCATGATAAAAGTTAAAAGAATTCACAGCAGAAATCCTGCCCTACAAAACATATTCAATAAAATATTTCATGCATTAGAAATGAAAAATAAAACTACAAACCAGTAAAGGAAGAGCTACCCTGAAAGAATAGGAGAAACTAATTCAAACTAAAAGCCAAAAAATAAAAATAAAAATGACAGGGAATAAATATCATTTCTCAATAATAACATTATATGTAAATGGCTTAAATTGATGGATCAAAAGACTTAGACTGGCAGATTGGATTAAAAAACAGGACCCAACAATATCATGTCTCCAAGAGACTCACCTCATAGACAAAGACATCCTCAGACTGAAGGAGGAGAAAAAAACATATCATTAGCATGGATATCATAAACAAGCAGGGGTTATTACTCTATATAAGACAAAGTAGCCTTCAAGACAGAGTTAATAAGAAGGAACAAAGAAAGTCATTTCATACTGCTTAGGGGAATTATATATCAACAAGACATAAAAATTGTAAATATTTATGCCCCAAATTATGGAGCATCTATGTACATCTAATAAATCCTTCTCAATTTCAAGAATCAAGTAGGTCAAAACACAATTATTCTGGGGATTTTAACATGCCTCTCTCACTACTGGATAGACCCTCCAAATAAAAACTAACTAAAGAAGTTATAGATCTAAACAATATAATTAATAATTTAGACTTAACACATATATAGAATATTTCATTCATCAATGACTGAATACACTTTTTCTCAGTAGCACATGGATCATTTTCTAAAATAGACCATATTTAGGCCACAAAGCAACTCCTAGCAAATACAAAAAAAAATAGAGATAATACTTGCATTCTATAAGATCATAATGGAATAAAATTAGAATATTACAATAAAATAAAAAATAGAAGCCCTCTAACTCCTGGAGACTAAATAATACACTATTAAATGACCAATAGACAGCAGAAGAAACCAGGGGTGAAGCTAAAAATACTTAGAGATAAATGAAAGTAATGATACAATATATCAAAATCTCTGGAACATTGTGAAGGTGGTTTTAAGAGAAAAATTCATTGCATTTAGTTCATTCACTAAAAGAATTGAATGTTACCAAATAAATTATCTAACTTTACATCTCAAGGAACCCCAAGAAGAAGAACAAATCAACACCAGTATAAGACAGGAAATAATTAAAATCAGAGCCCAAATCAATGAAATTAAAACAAACAAATGAAAAAAAAAACAATTAAAAAATCAGTGAAAGAAAAAGATGGTTGTTTGAAAAGGTAAATAAAATTTATAAACTCTTAGCCAAGCTAACAAAGAGAAAGAGAAAACTCAAATTACCAAAATTTATGATGAAAAAAGAAATATCACCATGGACACTACTGAAATACAGAAAATAACCAGAAACCATTCTGAGAATTTATATAATAAAATAGAAAATTTTGAAGATACTGACAAATTTTCAGAGACATATGACCTAGGCAAATTTAATCAAGAGCACACAGAAAATTTGAACAGATCAGTGTCAAGCAACGATATTGAAGATGCCATCAAATCCTACTGGCAAAGAAAAGCCCAGAACCAGATGGATTCTCAGCTTAGTTCTACTGGACTTTTAGAGAAGAATTGACACCAATCCTCCTCAAGATATTCTATTAAATAGAAAAGGAAGGAACCCTTCCAAACTCATTCTATGAACATAGTATAACCCTGGTATCAAAATTAGACAAAGACACCTCAAGGAAAAAAGCTTCAGGCAAATATCCCTGCTGAACATAGATGCAAAAATTCTTTTTTTTTTTTTTTTTTTGGTACTGGGGAGTGAATCCAGGCACACTTAACCACTGATCCACATCCCCAGACCTTTTTTGTATTTTATTTATATACAGGGTCCCATTGAGTTACTTAGGGCCTCACTAATTTGCTGAGTCTGGCTTTAAACTCACAATCCTCCTGCCTCAGCCTCCCAAACTGCTGGGATCATAGGCATGTGCCACCATGCCCAGCTCAACACTTCTTAATAAAATATTGTAAAATCACATACAAAAACATATTAAAAAGATAGTTCACCAAACATGTTAAAAAGATAGTCTTTGCAACTCTAGCCAGAGCAATTAGGCAAAAGAAATTAAAGGGACCCAAATAGGAAAAGAAGAGTTCAAACTGTCACTATTTTCCAACAACATGACTCTATATTTAGAAGACCCAAAAAATTCCACCAGAAAGCTTCTAGAACTCATACACAAACTCAGCAAAGTAGCAGCATATAAAATTAACACCCATAAATTAATTTCATTCCTACACACCAATGATGAATAAACTGAAAGAGAAATTAGGAAAACTGTCCCATTCACAAAAGCCTCAAAAAAAAAAATAAAATGAATCTAGAAGAAGAGGTTAAAGATCTCTATAATGAAAACAACGGAATACTAAAGAAAGAAATTGAAGACCTTAGAAGATGGAAAGATCTCCTATGTCCTTGGATAAGTAGAATTAATATTGTCAAAATGGCCATACTACCTAAAGCAATATATAGATATAATGTAATTCCTATTAAAATTCCAAAAATATTCTTCATAGATATAGAAAAATTAGTCATAGAATTCATTTGGAAAAATAAGAGGTACAAAAGAGCCAAAGTAATATTTAGCGAGAAAAGTGAAGTAGGAGGCATCACAATACCAGACCTCAAATTATACTACAGGAGTATAGTAGCAAAAACAGCATGTTATTGGCACCAAAACAGACATGGAGACCAATGGAACAGAATAGAAAACATAGAGACAAGCCCACATACATACAGTTATCTCATCCTAGACATAGGTGCCATAAACATACATTGAAGAAAAGATAGCCTCTTCAACAAGTTGTGCTGGGAAAACTGAAACATCATATGTAGCAAAATGAAATTGAACCCCTATCTCTCACCATGCACAAGATTTAACTCAAAGTGGATAAAGGACCTAGGAATTAGATCAGAGACCCTGTGCCTACTAAAACAAAATGTAGGCCCCACTCTCCATCATGTCAGCTTAGGAACTGACTTCTTTAGCAAGACTCTTAAAGTGCAACAAAAAAAAATAAAAAATCAATAAATGAGATGGCATCAAAATAAAAAGTGTCACAGCAAAGGAAAGAATCAAGAGTTGAAGAGAGAGCCTACAGAATGGGAGAAAATCTTTGCCACCTGAACCTCTGAAAGATCATTAATCTCTAGGATATATGAAGTGCTCAAAAAAAAAAATAACCCAATCAATAAACAGGCACTTCATAGAAGAAGAAATACAAAAGATCAACAAATATATGAAAAAATGATGTTCAACAATTAGAGAAATACAAATTAAAACTACATTGAGATTCCATTTCACCCCAATCATAATGGCAATTATCAATAACAAAAATAACAATAAATGTTGGCAAGGATGTGGGGAGAAGTATATACTCATACATTGCTGGTAGGACTGCAAATTGATACAACCACTCTGGAAAGCAGAATGGAGTTTCATCAATAAAACTAGGAATGGAACCACCATTTGATCTGGTTATACCACTCCTTGGTATATGTCCAAAGGAGTTAAAATTAGCATACTACAGTGATATAGGCACATCATTGTTTATAGCAGATCACTTCATATTAGCTAAGCTATGGATTAACCTAGTGCCTTTCAACAGATGAATGGATAAAGAAAATGTGGTATATATAAACAATGGAATATTTACTCCACCATAAATATAAATAAAATTATGACATTTGCTGGTAAATGGAGGGAACTGGAGACTATCATGCTAAGTTAAATAAACCAATCCCTCAAAACCAAAGGCTGAATGTTCTCTCTGATATGTGGATGCTAACATACAACAAGGGTGGCAGAAGAGTTAAGGTTTAGTGTATTAGACAAAGGGGAATAAAGGGAATGGAAGGGGTATTGGAATAGGAAAGACAGTGGATTCAATCAGACACAACTTTCCTATGTTCATATATGAACACACCACAGTGAATCTCCACATTAACTACAACCACAAGAATGGGATCCTAATTAGAATAAAATATGGTTCATGTATCCATAATATGTCAAAATACACTCTATTTTAGTGTATATCTAGAAAGAACATGAATAAAAAGAAAGTCTGAAATTGATAGTTCTCACAGCAGTATTTAAATTAATGTAGAAGTTTTGGAAGAGGAGGTCAGGGTATAGTTGTGTAAGATTTTTTTCATCTTTCCCTCTCTTTAGTTTTAACTGTAAACCATATTTTTCTGCCTTTAAAGTATTGGTGTGAATTATCTGGCAATTGAGTGCTATCACTTAAAAATATTCTTCTTATATGCTAATAAAATCCAATAATAACCAAATATCTGAGCTACAACATTTAGTCTTCTGATGCCTAGCCCTTTTGAACTTAGTAGTGGATTAACTGAGTATTAAACATGCATTTTATTTCATGAGACATATTATAAGAGATCGCGGAGAATATGGATAAATTTTCTTTGAATCCAGAAGTCTTTAAATTGTTGTAAGACTTTGAGTAAATGGGGTGGTCTGGACAAGAGGAATATAGTCCAGGAATAGTAGTCAATCAAGAATTTGCTCCTATGATACCCAGAGAATTTTTCAAAGAACCCAGGGGAAAGCTACAGGGACTCCGGGTGCCTTTGGTAGGGTGGCAAACGGAGAAGGGCAAATCTTTCTTCACTTACTGCAATTCTTCCTTGTCACAGAAACAAAGTTGAGCTGGAGGGAGACGGCTATTCTGAGGAGGAAGAAGCCACTTGGGTTGTGGAGCCATCTCCCTTCCCTGACTAATCTGATGAGGCTTCTTGCCAAAAACAGCTGCTCTACACTCAGTTTTTCAGGATCCACAAGAATTAAGCACAGCCTGCATCAGGGCTTCCTGAGCCTGTGACCTATTCTATGTGCTGTTAGGGAGAAGAATCTCAAAAGTGGGGTCACATGGCTCTCCTCTATCACCAACACACATGTGCCCACTCTAGCATGCAATGGTGTGAGGATGGCCTTAGGCCTGAGCCTAAACAACTCCGTTTTAAAACTCCAGTGTGAAACCTGCAGTCTCACCAGGCATGCCTAACAGAGCCCTCCAGTATGGCTCTCAGGCACAAACAAGTCACTTCTCCCCACCCTGACAAACTTAGAGTGAAGTCTCTGTCTGGTTGTCCTCTTGCCGATAAGGGGGAAAGGCAAGAAAATCGGGGTGGGAACCACCAGACCAGGTGCTTTAACCCCAGGGTAAATGATGTCACTGAGAGACCCAGTGGCAGCTTATAGGGATTGAAAGGGTGGTCAAAAGCCCCCAAATTTAGTATAAATGATGGGGCAAATGAACAGACATTCAGCCAGCTGACACTGACGCACACAAGCCTGAGAGCCTGATGAGGATCTGGACTGACATCCCAACTCTTCTCATCTGCCTGATCCCCTGCGTTGTTCTCACTGCTCTCAAACTCTACAGCAGCCTCTTGACTTTGGTGAAAAGCCTGCCTTGGTTCCTGATCTGATCACCACGGTCTGAGTGAGTGTGAATCTATTGGGACTTAAAGCCCAAGGCTTGAGACTTTTGATCTGACACTTGACTTAGCATGCAGAGGGAATGTCATGAGCCTGTCATGATTAAATGTGTTTGCAGTGCTTAGAATTAATCTAGAATTGTTTGCTGTGAATTAATTAATCTAGAATTGTTTGCTGTGAATTGATTATGTCTATTGCAGTGCCTAGCAATAAGGATTATCATTTTCTTGATTAAGAACCTAAAGAGTGAAATTGTATTGAGTGATTTGAGTGAATACAGCATTGACAAAGGCAGAAGCACGTGGACATTCTTTATTTCTCCCCCTTGACTGCGTAAGTCGCGTCTTTTGCCATTGTGACAGATGGTAAGGAGAAAAGTTTGCCATGTTTGGCTCACCTACCTAAGCCTTAGGGAGACTGGAGAAGATGATCCTACTCCTCAAATGCTGAGGGGATGAGAGATAGAGGCTGGGTGTACAGGAGCTGGCAGAAGTAGCATTTATGAAAAAGTACATTTTGTTTGTTAGGACATAAGACATTCATTTAGGAAAGGATGTGGTTGAGATAATATCCAAAGGTATTTGCCTTTTATTTTTCCTGTATTTTTCATTCTTCCTTCCAGGGAGTCAAATGGATAATATGTTCCATTGTGATCTTTATTATAGCTTCTTTGATCTGGCTGAGTAGAAAAATGGATTTTTAAATTGTTTCTCCCTGACCTAATGGTGTATCTGGGCCATCTGCAAATTCTGGAACCTGGGAAGGGAAGACGAGCAAGAAAGGAGGAAATATTCTTCAGTAAACAAGTCCTGTGATCTAAAAGTGGAGTAAGAACTTCCTGTCCCTGTCCTGGGAGGTTACTAGCTTTGCATATTTCCCCTCTGAGTTAGATTTCACAACTCACTGTGAAATCACTTGCTCTTTCCTCCCTGGCTTGAATTTGGACTTCCTTCATAGAGTTGTACCAAGCCAGTTTCCTGGTCACTTTAAAATCAAGAATATCTACTAACGTTTAAGAAAAGAGCAGTGAATGAAAATTAAAAATCAGTAAGTTTCTAAGGATGACTTTCCTTCTTACAATGGGACTTTAGAAACCATGGTTCATACCGAGTGCACATTTCCTCACAACTCCCTTTCTTAGAAGGTAGAAAGAGCTTCCTGACAAAGTGATGAGTTTCCTGTCATTGAAAGCAGTCCAGAAGACACTTGACACTCACTTCTTAAGACTCCTGTGGAATTTTTTATATAACACAATTGGACTTGGTGGTTCTAAAAATATTCCTCTGAACTCTGAAACTCAGTCATTCTCTGCCTTAGTTCTATGGGAACAAAGAAGACAGGGAAGGAATAAAAAGAGACCTGACATATTTATTCAACCTTACATGGATTTCAGCCTTGGTCTCCGGAATTGCTCCAAATGCTTCTGCTGATCCAGCCTAGCTAGCACCACCCTGATACCTACTTTGTGGTCTACCATGCTTAGATTAGTATCCTTAAGTTGAAGGCAGGTAGATCCCTACCAGTAACTAGAGGGGTAGCTAAGCAATGCAAACACAGATTGCTCTGAATTTTATTCTTCATCTTAAAAACATAGTAGAGGACCGGGATTGTGGCTCAGTGGTAGAGCACTCGCCTAGCGTGGGCAGGACCCGGGTTCGATTCTCAGCACCACATTAAAAAAAAAATAAAGGAATTATGTTGTGTCCATCTACAAAAAATGATTCTCTCTCTCTCTCTCTCTTTCTCTCTTTAAGAAAAACACAGTAGAATAAAAAACTGTACTTCATATTATACCTGTTTTAATATAAAATAATATTTTAAATTATCAGTTACCAGGGGATGAAGATCTTGGCCAATCTACCTAGGCAAATGTTTCTCTGGTTTCTTCCTATGCATGGAGCAAAAACACTCTAGTTTAAGAAGCCCAAGTCTCTCCCTTGGACTGGCACTGGATTTGGGTTTATTATCCATGGTCTTCTTATAAGCCTGGGAACATATTTCGGCAAGGCCACCTTTCTCCAACACACTAAGTCCCTACCCCATATAAAATGAGTAAATCTAACAAAAGGAAAAGTTCATGATATTATTTAAACAGCTTTCTGTCAGCTCAATCATGCTTCTCTTTGTACTTGACTCCTTAAACTGTTTATAATGACACATTTCAGTGAAATTGTTTCAAAGACCTGTCTTAATTCAATCTGGATGTGCCTCACTGAACCAATAAAATCCTTGCCCCTGAAAAGGGGTATTTTATGTGCTGCATTTTGCAACAACTTATGATGTGTCTTTGGAGAAGAATTATACATTTCATATAATTTGTCAAGGACAATTTCAAAATGCATAGCATCATCAATCTCACTGACAACATCTCTAATGGCTTCACTCTGTAGTCAGAGTTTTGTCAAATGCAAGTCAACACTCAGACCACCACACAGCTGCTCCCCATCTATTGTTTCAGTTGTATCATCTGTCGAAAAAGACAACGGAGTTTAGGAAAAGAATTCATCCTTGAAGCATTCACTCTAATTAAGTCAACAGATGCTGTTTGAAGTCTACACCTGGGGAATTTATTACTCCGATTTTAAAAAGGAAGAGAAATTCAGAGGCGTGACTTCACTGTAACCGTATTTTCTTAATCAATGTAGTCAGCCTGAAAATAACTGATAACTGTCAGGAATTTGTGACGGCTGTCATTTTGGGCAATTTGAATGATATCTTTAAAAAGTACTTTCACTTGAGCTATCATTTGGACTTCACTACTTTCTTGCTGGGGGTCTGTTCTCTCTCTCAAGGTGAGAGACTGAACAGAGCTGGACTGGCTCAAGTGGGCTTGGGAGATGTGGCAGAAGGCAGGACAGCTCTAAAGGCCTTTATCATGCCTGAGGTGGCAAGCAAACAGTGAAACCCATGGTCAGAATTGGAAATGCTAACCCAGTCACCAACGCAAGAAAACCCCGAGGCAGGCAAGAGTTAACTGGTACAATCTGTAGGTCAAAGAGCCTGTAAAAATGAAAACAAGGACCTGCTACCAAGAAGAGGCCAGCAAGATGGTATTCTTGGGAGAGAGCCAAGAAGATGAGCTCTTGCTGCCTTCTGAATTGTGAGAATCCAGGGCCAAAGTGACACTTGGTGACCTGCCTAGGCTTCAGCTTTTTTATCTGTTTCCTGCTCTCCTTGACCAATAAGTATATGAAAACATTAAATTCATTCTTATGTGATTCTAACATATTGTTATTATTATAATTACTAAAACTTGTTATGTAATTGAGAAATATATGGAACGAACCCTTTAAATTTCTGGGAAAAGAAATAACTTCACAGTGAGAATATTTTCCTTTTTGTGGCAGAACAAAATAGAACAAAGCATTTTGGTGTTAGTTTCTCATTAGTTAGTTTCTAGCCAAAGTATTTAATTAGCATCTGTGATTGCCAACATTTGTGATAGTTATAATCTGTGAACAAATTATCTATTGATTATAGAGCAGGTTTGGATAAATTCACAGATCAAAATTATATACAAAGAAAAAAACTACACATGAAAGAAATGGATTTTTTTAAACTTCAGGACTCAAATTATTCACCTCCTTTGACAGTTTTAGTGTCTTGATTAAATATTTTATGATGATACTACTTAAGATAGAAACGTGAAAGCTAATTTATAGTGCCATCTCTATGTAAAATGTTCCCAGGCTGATTTATTGCCAGGTTGAAGCATGTCAGTGAATACAACCATTTCTAAGGCAAAGGGACTTCCTAATTTTCTCCCACACTCTTAGTCAAACAGCTTCTGCTAAACAATTTATATGAAAAACTGGGTCTTTAATTTTACAAGACTCTACTTTATTTTCCTATAATATCTCCTTTGGTTTCATCAGTTCCATTTAGTAGCTGCTGTGTTCTATACTAAGTAATAAATTTGGAACACTATGCCCAGTTATAATTCATTCTAATACCTGCAAATTTGAGGAAATTTAATGCCAAAGATTCAGACTTAGTTCCTCTCTGACTTGATTCTTTACTTATCATTCTTTAGTCAACAGAAAAGTAGTTAATCACTGGCCCCATTAGTGCTGGGTTTTTTTTTCCAGTTTTCTAATTGCTTTTCACTTTCTGATATTCTCTTTTGCTAAATTTATTATATTACATCATCCTGGAAGGACTCTGAGAAAGGTATACTCACACACACATACACGTACACACAATCAATTATTTAATCATATTTTTTGTTTGGGCAGAAAGGATTAAGAGACTAGCTTTGATGAAGTATTTACAGCTACTTAGAATCACTTACCAATACAACAAATGAAATAATGCACTATAATTATGACACAATTTACAAATTCAGAAACTCTGGGTAGTGATGGATGAATATTACTGCTGAGGCTTAAAAGAATTTTTAAAAGTAAATGTCTTTTAAGGATTATTAAAGGGAAACAAATGACATGGGATTTTATATTGTTAATAGTTTGTGTTACAGGAGCATCAGAGACACTGTGAAGTAAAAGATGAGGCCAAGAAGATGCAATAAGTAGGACAAGAAGAGGAAGCGCAGTAGGCAGAAGCCAACGGGGTAGCGGCTGATGGCACAGTGCACAGTCTTGGGGACAGTGAGTGATGGCAGGAGGCAGCAGCATGAGTAGCATAATGGGAAAGGAAGATGTATTTGGTGACAGCATTTTGGTAGGAGGGAACAGGAGAAAATAGGAAAAGGATTAAGGGCAGAGAGAGACCAGATGGTGATTGTATTGAGCCAAAACCCAAAATATGTCAGGGACTCAAATCTTAGCTGAAGAGACCAAGAGAAACAAAAAAATAATAACACAAATAGAAAAGAGTGGCATTTGTTTTTGTAATTTAATGTATGCATATCATATCTTATCAAAATGTATTTGATGTTTGCAACAAGATTAACAACATAGAATCAAACAGGGAAGGGGCAAGACCTGCTAATCATAAGGATCAGTCAAGTGGCTATGGTCATGCAAGGAACCTGAAGCTTCCTCCTTCTTCATAAATTATGAGACATTTATATCATTATCTTAATTTAAGATACTTACTAAATATTTGGCAGAATAAATTTTCCCAGGTAAAAACAGTCCCTGTGTGACAATAGAGGGAAAGAGATATTATTAGTAATATTCTAAATATTGATGAGGTAAATTTGCATGTCTAGTTTTGAGAGCAACCTAAGATTTTTTAAAAAAAGGCTAAAAATTGAGAGACAGCTCTATAAAAGCAGACAAAGATGTTGTTGTCCAAATGCACAGCCTTCTTGTGTTCTTACTTGGTCCAAGGATGATGATTCATATTGAAGGGTGCTTGTGCTGGGTTCCAGGACACATTTGTGAACAACAAAATAGCCACCGTTCTTGTCCACATAGAGCTTAGATTTTGGCAGAAAAGTAATAAAATCAAGAAAAAAAATACGTAAAAAATCATTATGACAAATTGTGATAGATGCTTAGAAAGAATGTTAACACTGTCATTGATAGTTAAAGGCGTAAGAGTGGGGTGCTTCCTGTTTAAATTATTCCGGAAGGTCTCTTTGAGGAGAACTCATTAAGGAGAGAATTGGAGTACATAGGAATGAGTAGACATATGACCCAAGATAATCTTTCCTAACTACCTCTCTGCCAGACCTAAAGGTTTAAGACAAAGCAGGAGGTTTAAGACTATGTACTATGATAATAAGGAGAACTTTGAGAAATCTCTTGAATAGGTGACTAGGTGAGAAAACCTGTTCCAGAAGGTTCAGGTGACTCCTTTATCTTCAAAGGTGTTTAGGGGCTAGAAGTATTGTGTAAAGAAGCTAGCCAAGACTTACAGACTCCATAGAAGAAACACAGGGACGCATTTGGTTGGCTAAACAAGAAAATTTCATAAAATTTTAGAAATCAACAAGCTGATAATACAGTTAATATCTATAAACATTAATAAGGTCTACAAACATTCTATCTCAAATGAAAGTTAGAAATGGGACTGAAAAAATGGTGAGATTTAGAAAACGAAAGAAATACAAAACTGTGTTTTAGATCCCAAATGTGCTACTGATGGAAGTGTATAAGTCCAAGTCTTCCTTCCACGCAAGGAAAGTGTGCCCTCAATCTCAGAGGTGACTAACTTCAGGACACCCTCACTGGGCAGCTCCATTTTCACAAGCCCCCAGATGGCACTAAAAGGGTCCTGCAAGCTAGGATTGAGGGACTATCTCAACCCTTCTGCACTGCATATGAGTCAGTACTGAGTCTCTTTAATTCAATAATTCAATGTTGTATAGTGTTTTCTGGGGTACCAGGGATTGAACCCAGGCTTCACACATTTTAGGCAAGTGGTATATCACTGAGTTATACTCCAGTTATCTTGTGCTATTTTCAAAATCACTTCTTTTATATTAAAAAATTTTTGTTTGTGCAAAAAAATAAGCAAAATAATAATAATAATAATAATAATAATAATAATAATAATAATAATAATAATAATAAACAGTACAATGGAAAGTAATTCTCCTTCTGACCTCAGTCCCAAAGTCTCTCCCCTTCTCCAAAGGCTGCCAATGTTGAACAGTTCCTTGTGTATAATTCAAGATATACATAATGCAAACACAACTCAATGCTTGTATGATACACACATGGCCGTATAGTACATACACATCTTGCACCATCTTTTCTTTCATTTAACAATATGTCTTAGAGGTAGTACATTGCATTTTATGGATCTTAACTAAGTTAACTTCTTTCCCACTGACATTTCTATTAATGTTCCCAGCCTCCACTATTATTAAGATGTTAAAAAGAACATCTTTTATAAGTATTTTTGTACATACGTGTAGCTATATCTAGAGGAAAAGATTCCAAATTGACATTACTGGATCAAAGGAAAGACACATTTTAAAATTTACCCAAAATACTAAACTCCATCCTAAACAGGGTTAAGCTATATTCCCATGTAACAAATAAAAATGGCTATGTGTTAAACTGGATTCTAAATACTTTAGCTAACATATAACAACCTTAGGAGAAGGAATAATTATTATTTTTTTCAAAGAACCAACTTTTAGTTTTGTCAATTTTTTCAATTGTTTCTTTTGTTTTGATTTCATTAATTTCAGCTCTGATTTTAATTATTTCTTGCCTTCTACTTCTTTTGCTGTTGTATTATTCCCAATTTGAAACTGAGTCAAGAGAGGCACAGATAGGTTAAGCAACTTAATAAAAGCTGCACTGTTAAGAGACGAAACTAGGAGCTGGGTTTAGCCATTCACCCTCTTATCTATTATACTCTGTGGGTTTCATGAGTTTCAATTCAGCTCTCTCACTTACAGAAGATGACACTGGCCAAGTTACTTAACTCAGATCTAGAGTTTACTTATATGTAAAAGAAGGTAAGTTGTATCTCAAGAGTATTCATGAGATAAGGAAAATTTCATGCCCAAGGGACTAAGTCAAAGTAAGTTCACTTCCTCCCTGTTGGAAACATATGAATCACAAAGAATAAGAAATTATTTCCCTAGAAAATCATTTTCAAAGGCATGGAAATAAAAGAAGCAACTGTGACCCATTTCAAAACTAATGCTAAAGCAATAGACCAACAGAAATTATGTGTTGGAATGCAACTCCTCTCCCTGTCCTTCTTCTATGGAGTCTAAGTCTTGGCTAGCTTCTTTACACAATATTTCCAGTCCCTAAACACCTTCGAAGATATAGGAGTCACCTGAACCTTCTGGAACAGGTTTTTCACCTAGTCACCTATTCAAGAGATTTCTCAAAGTTCTCTTTATTATCATTGCATCTTTGGTTAATGATAACATGCAAGTGAATGCAAATCAGTGAAGAGGAATTAAAGGAAACATTCAGCTATGGAGTGGCTGTGCTTGGAGTGTATGGTTACTCAGAGAAAACTGCCAAGTGAGATCTACTCATCACAATATTTCTTTCCCCCTATGAAATGTTCTTTAATATGGCCAAGCAGTTGAGTCAATGGTTATTCAACTAGATTTTAGGAATAAGCAATCTAAAAGATTCTTGCTTCCCATAGAGCAGTTTAGAAAAGGAAGGTTCCCTGCTTGGATGTTCAGGGGCTGGTATGGAGCAGAACGCAGGCTGAGGCTATGGAACGTGACCACAGTCACATTGTTTTATTCATTAACACCCAACATTACTCCCTCTTTCTCCTCTGGGGACTTGGATGAGATAAATCTGTATGTACTGGGAACACAACTATCCATTCTCAGCCTTGAACAGACACTCTCTTTAAGATTCACAATCAAAACTATACCAGAGGGACGGTTCAAGTACTTCTTTCCTTCAAACCGGCTCACTTCATAGTGTAGGGGACATCCACACATAACCTCACTCTGTAGCCTGTCTCTTCCCATCTCTGAGTGGCAGGTAGAACTGAGTAATAGGCTCAAAATGGGAAGCAAGACGTTTAGACATGGCTGAGCTGACATAATGGCTTTGATGTGATTCAGAAAACTCAAAGCCACATAAAAATGTCAAAATTTAGAAAGTACTGTTTTTTACAACCAGGTTATAAAACAACAAACACCCTGAAAATTATACTAACTCTGTCCTTTACTTCTCAATCTCACCTTGTTTGTTACCCAGTATCTCTGAGCCTTGATACTTTCCCCCACCCACAATATGCTCTATTATACTTCCCTTTGCTCCAAGGGTGTTAACCAGCAATGAAGTGTGGTTCAGATACTTATTCATTTATTTTTCCAAAAATATTTACTAAGGGACAAACACTATTCAAACTACTTGAGTAAGTATGCCTTTCTTTGTTTTTCTCCCCACCCTATTTCTTTTTCAGATTACATAATTATTTTTACATGGAAAATTTAATCTTTTTGTCTTTTAAATTGGGTACAATTCAAAACAGCCAAGACACAATGTTATATAGAAACAAAAAAGTGCTTCACAGAATATTTCCTTTTTAAAAGTAATTTAGAGATGAGCAATAATTGCAGATTGGCAAAAAGAAAATATTTTAAATGATCTTATGGACAAAAGTTTCCATCCTCTCCATTAGTACTACCACTATATTGTGCATTTACAAAAATATTTCAGACATCTGAGCAGAGAAAGTCTGTTGCCGAATGAACTCCAAATTTTGTAAATCTGGATATTTTAAAATCATTTAAGATAAATACAATTTGCTTCTTCATTTTATGTACGCTGATCACACTAGAGCAGTCATTTTATACTTTAGTGTACCTCCACTGATCCAACACATAACAAAAATATATAAAATGGAAAAGGAAAGACCCAAAATACATGTTTGGGTTTAAAATCCATTGTATCCCTATGTACCAGAAACAAGAAAAAATGTGAGGTTGAATATAGCTAAGGTTGCATCCACCTTGGGCTCCTGTCCTGAAGTAGGCAGTGGCAGCTGGAAGAATTAAGGATGCTCCATGGAAATTAGCAGACTGGTGTCTGATTTGAAAACTGACTAGGGGGCTGCTTCTGGTGAAAGGATGTTGAAACTCTATAGTCATCAGTCCTTAGGGCTAGGGTTTATAGGCTGCTTCAGAAACCAGAAAACTAAACATACCTCACCTTTGAGGAGTTGGGCTAAGTGCCCTGGCCAGAAGCACAATGACATATGCCTGCTGAGTCCAAGGGCAGGTGCTCTGCAATGACTAACAATACTTGGTTAGGAGGAGGGAATTCGGAAACTGAGAGAAGGAAGATGATGTTCAGGATCCAAGAGAAGAAAGATGCAAAAGCACTAGACAGAAGTGTGAAAAAAGAGAAAAGAGAAGGGAAAGTTCAGAATGAGACTGAGAAACAAAATTTCAAAACACATGAAGAATTCTAATGGTGTTAAAATAATTCTGAAAGAAGGCAACAGTTGGAACATAATTTCACTCCCAGTAAAATTTTATGCAACTGTTCTAGCCAAAACTTTAGAATAGGTGTGATTTGAATGCTTAAAGAAAAAAGAAAAGAAAAATTATGTGATTAAAAGATATATGTGAAAAACATAAATGAAACAAGTCAAGTAAATTAAAAAACACAATGACTAAATACACTACAGGTTAAAAACCTACCAATTGAAGAAAAAAATTCAAAACATGGGCTACATTTTGAATCAGAGACAATAAAAGATTAAAAAAAAATGAAAAATACTACTGAGGGATTCACCCAAACTACAGATGATAGAATAAAATAGAAAAAGACTACTAAGTAGAGAGATTGTACATCCCAATATGTCTGAAAAAGTTCCAATTTACATCTTTTTAAAAAATGTAATTATTAGAGGAACTTCTTTCAACTTCCAAATTCATCTCAGTTTAAATAATAAATTATATGATCATCCAAGTGTTAAGAAACATATATAGAACAGGCTGAAAGACAAACAGTACTGTCTCTGGGAAAGGGTAGAAAAGAATCACCACTTGAAAAGAACTGTGAATTTTCCAAAATTGAATGAAGACACAGCTCCACAAATTGAAAGTGAACTGTAAGAACCAAGAGAGATCTAGAAAAATATATTCACATCTAGACTCACCATAGGAAAACTGGAATATATTAAGAATTAGGAAAGAGTCTTACCAGACCAGGAGAAAGATGATAAGCAAGGACTAGTAATAAAACATTAAATCAAGTGTATTTCTCACCAGTAAGTACAGATGCCATTAAACAAAAAAGAAATATATTCTGTGTAGTCATAGGTACTGGACATTTAGAACATTATACCTGTATAATCAGGCAGCAAAAACAAGATGCTGGAAAGTAGCTATTTCACCCATAATGAATGTATATTTATGTTGTTATATTTGAGAGGAGAATTAAAATACTAGATAATTTCAGATATTTTAAAATTATAGTTTATAATTAATTTACAATTTATACCTTTGTATGTTAAAAACTTAAAAGTACTTTTGTGGAAATAAACAAATTGAATATAATATATCTATTTAAGAAAGATAAAGGACCAAAACAAGAGAAGACAGTTTTGAAAAACAAAATTGGAAGACCTGCTCTAAGAATTATCAGATGAACTGCAAAACTACAATAGTTAAGACAGTTTGGCATGAGCACAAGGCCAGACAAACGGACAAATTCAGGGACAAGAGTATAATATACCTATGAGAAAAATAACAATGAAACATCAAGATGATAACAGCACTGTCTTGCTAGAGGTAAGGATGAGATGAGGACGTGGAGCAACTGGAACTTTCATGAACTATACATGGAAATATCAATATATTCATTAGCAATGAGTTTATAAAGAAAAATATTAATAAAAATGGGACATAATTAAAATTAAGAACTATGTCCATCAAAAGACGTCAGTAAAAGAATAAAAAAACCCACAAGCTGAAGCTGACACTGTCAATATTTTTACCTGACCAAAGATTATTACCCCAAAATATATACAATGTTCCTATGAAGCCATATGCAATAGAGATAAGCCATAGAAAAACTGACAGAAACCTGAACACTAAATAGGTAATTCATGAGAGAGAACACATAAAAGTATGATAAGCATATTATGTGCTCGACATTATTATTCATTGGGAAATTTAAAACTATGTACACATAACAGGTAAAATCTAAAGAAACAAGCACTGTTTTGCTAAAGGTAAGGATAAGATGAGGACATGGAGCAACTGTAACTTTCATGAACTATACATGGAAATATTAATTTGGTACAGTCACCTCAGAAAACCGGTAATAAGTATGAAAGCTGAACATATGTGTATCCTGAAATCCAATAATTACAATACTTCACTCCTTGTTATATATCCAAACACAAATGTGAATGAAATGTGAGTAGAGAAGACAGGCTCAAAGAAGGAAATAAATGAAAGAATGTTCAAAACAGCTTTATTTATAATCACTGGACACTAGAATAAAAATGTCCAGCAAGTGAAGAATGGAAAAATAAGTAATTGTGGTATAATTATACAGTGGGATTCTGCAATCCATTAAAGTAAATGGGTCACCAGTTCAATCAATAGCATGTGTCTAACAGCCAACATTGAGAGAAGCCAGACAAAAATTTCATATTGCATTATTTCACTTACATAAAATTCAAAACAGGCACAGCTACTGTATGGTAAAGAAGACAGAATGAGATTAACCCAAGGAAGGGAAGATGAAAGACTGAGAAGGATTTAAAGCATGAGGGGGATTTAGGGGACTGGTAATATTCTATTTCTTGATCTGGGTTATAGTTACAAAGGTGTAGTTACTTCATGAAAATTCATTAAAATGTACACTTATAAATATGCTAATTTCTATATATTTGCTATGTATAAGAGAAAAATAAAGACAAACCTTAGGATAACCAATATGTAAATAGAAATTGTTTTGATATCATCCAAACCACCAGATGAATGAATGAAAAGGAGAGAGAGGAAGGATAGGAGTTTTTGAAGGAAGAAGAGTAGGAAGAAGAAAGAAAGGAAGAAAAAATTTAAAAAAGAATGGTAAACAGAAAATGCAAAACGAGATGGCACACATAAGCTCTAAGCTCAAATATGTAAGATAACAGAGTGAATGTAAGTAGGTAAAGCTCCACCTATTGAAAGAGTATCAGATGGAATAACAATAAGGTAAATTCAGCTATATTCAGGTTATAAAAGGCACCCCTAATACCAAACCAAAAAGAAAATTTCAACATAAAGTTTTAAAAAGCAAAGTAGTTTTTAGAGCAATGCATTACAAAGTAATAAAGAATTTTTCTCAAGAAAATAAAATAACTTTTGATTTGTATGCATCTAAACATACCATTGCACTAGACAAAGCAAACTGACACAATTACAAAAAAAAAAAAAAAAAAAAAAAAACCTGACAATTCCAGAACTATAGAAAAAGATGTTGCGAGTTCAATAAGAAAC
Source organism: Marmota monax (assembly GCF_021218885.2). NCBI lineage: Eukaryota > Metazoa > Chordata > Mammalia > Rodentia > Sciuridae > Marmota > Marmota monax. The sequence continues at coordinate 4,331,228 of NW_026692434.1, read as the reverse complement.
AGATCAAATAGAAAAAGCTAGAAGTATGTGGACTATTTGAACTACTATCTTGTACTCAGTCCCAGCTTAACCCCCTCCCTGCTCCTACCTACTGACAATACACAGACCGAAATCCTCAGGCTACTCAGAAGAGAACAGAAATCAATAACAATCCCTAAAGCTGTATCTTGTAGGGAAAGACCCTCAGACACAGGGAATATGGGAAAGGACTTAAGGAGAATTCACTCATCCTTTACCAGAATACAAAACAAAATCAGGATGTACAGTCCTTTGCCAGTATGAACAAGATGGAAAAATAATGACATGCGAACTATGCAAGCAGAAAAGAAAAGAAGCATGAAAGAAATGCAGTACAACCAGGGCCTAAAGATCCCAGGAACATCTCACCAATGTTTCACACCACAACAAAGCTTCTTAAAAATTTATGAGCGCAAATGTACGATGATAACCACACAGACTGAGGTAAAGATGAAAATTGAAAATGTAAGGAAACAATTTGAAACTAAAATAAAACCATTATAGAACTAATAAATAAATTACATGCAGAAAGGAATTGAATGGTTGAAAAATAAATTACTTAGGCAGAGAAAGGCTTGGGATAGGCACACCAAAATCAAAGGAAAAGATTAACAGATTAATGGAAACAGAGAAGATAATAGGTATGAAGAAGTGACAAAAATGACTTTATACAAGGGGTAATGAATATAGGTGTCCCTGAATTGAAAAACCAATAACTGAATCAGAAAAGGCATCACAATAGAAAGTGGAAAAATAATGCTGAAATGGAGGAATAAGTCATTGCAACTCAAAAGTACATATCGTACTGCAAGACAAAAATATATCCAACACTATCAATTCTAAATTATATTCTTGTTGTTACTAAATTTCAAGGATAAAAGAAAAATACTGATACTCAGAGACAAATAGTCTCTCATAATTGGAAACTAAAGCCGACTGACCTGAGTCTTTTTTGGAGGAGCATTCTAGACCACAAGACAATGCAGCAAAGCCTAACAAACTCTAAAGAACAAGAAATGTGACCCAGAAACATATATCCAGCCAAGTTTCCACTCAAGTGTAAAAACCACAAGCAGGTTTTCTTAAATATGAAAAAAAATGCTAAGATTTTGTAGCATATATTTGCTTTCTTGAGAGAGATCAAGGAGCAATCTATTTAGTTCAGTGATAAGAGACACCATGGTAAAGGGTGGCTCCTGCTATACTGAATATTTAAAGACACTAATGTCACAGCTCTAAAGGGGGCAAATGTGACCCAAGTATTCCACAACAGCCAAGTGGTCCTTCAGATTGAAAGGCAAAAGACACACAATCTGCTCAGGCATGAAATAACTTGGGGAATACTGCATTTACAAAGTATTTTTCATAAACTGCTTGAAATAAAATCCATATAACAAAAGGAGAATCAAAATTTAGAACTTAAGAATGAAGATATAGTTTTGAAAATTCGATAATAAGCACTACGTTTAAATAGAGATCTAAGAAAACAGTGAGAATAATGGTTACAAAACATAATAAAACTGTCTTAAAATTTTTAAATGTTTGAGTATTTTCTTAAGTAAAATTCAGTTTATTATTTTTTACTAAAAATGGAACATAGACTCTGAGGGTGGTTCTAGTTGACAGACAGTACATATGTTGATCACTTATTTCTACAAAATCCAGATTAAAGTAATAGTAAAAGTATAAAAAGATAAAAGAGAGCTAGGTGTGGTAGTGCAGGCCTATAATCCCCATAGCCCAGGAGGTTGAGGCAGGAGGATTGTGAGTTCAAAGCCAGCCTCAGCAACAGCAAGGCACTCAGCAACTCAGTGAGACCTCGTTTCTAAATAAAATACAAATACAGCTGGGAATGTGGCTCAGTGGTTGAGTGCCCCTGAGTTCAATGCCCAGTACTGTTAATAAAAAAAAAAAAAAAGAAAAAAAAATCAAAGAGAACAGGATAAGGTTTCTGGAAGTCCAAAAAGCAGACAGAAGAATGGAAGTATATAGAGAGCATTTCCAGTACACAAAGAAGCCAGTTATTGGGGTCGAAAAATAGCCCTCAGGTCAATAAAAACAAAAAGTATTTATTACATGTGTGAAGATATGGGCTGAGGATGTGGCCCAATGGCACTGTTTGCTTAGCATGTGTGAGGCCCTGGGTTTCACTCTCAGCACCACAAAAATGAAGATGAAAATCACCCCACATCCCATATCCCTCATCCACTCAGCCCAAAGAGCAAGTCAAGAATAATAGACAAGAATCTTCTACAGCTGATATAGTTACAGATTTGCAGATCACAAGGACCCAGGAAATGCCCAGCACAGTGAGTATAATAAACACTCCCTCTGAAATATAATATAGAGATTTGCAAACACTGAGATTAAAAAGAACATAAAGCTTTCAGAGAGAAAAGTTGACAACACTGACGGTATGCAAGGAGCATTACCTTCAAAAATCTGATGAAAACTGATTCTGAACTTTACCGTCTTCATTTATCCAGAGGGTTCATCAAGCATGATATAGTATATTTTCAAACATTTAGAGGCTCAGAAAAATTATCTCCCATGCATGCCTTTTTATGAGGTTACTTAAGATGGGTCAGAGAAAACAAGAAAGTAACTAAGAATGAGGAAGATGTTGGAAACAGAAACCAACCTGGCATCATAATAACCAGGAAGATCCAGGGTAACTGATGCAGTGAAGTCAATCCCAAAGTAGGTTCAGAAGTAAAGAGGCATTGAAAGAAAAAGGTCAGGGCAGTGGGTGGGTGAGGGAGATTCCATCCATTTGACAATATCCTGAAAACCTCAAAACAAGCCTGAGGATTGGCTACAGAAAAAAAGACAAGTAGAAAGTTGTGGGGAAGGGGCCCTGTACACAAAATCTTATTATCATGAATCACAGCTTGGCTCAGTAACAAGCCACATTTACACAGATAATGCAAGGATGCTTGATGACTTTTCACTTTTAAAATCCAAACACAAAGAATGAAAAATTTAACTATAGTCACACAACAGAAGATCTGGGTGGTTGTTTTGTTTTATTATGGGTTATTATTTCTTTTTTTTTTTTTTTTTTCTTTTTTTTTTTGGTTAATACAAAAGCAAAAACAAATCTTGTAAAGTAAGGAAATGAAAGGGGTGAGGGATTGAGGGTGCACCCTACAAGGTAGAGAGTCTAAATAGATTGTCTCTAACTAAGGAAGGAAGAAATAAAGAGAAATATATAACCAAAATAGGAGCTAAAAGTAGTAAAATAGTTGCTGGAAGAGGAAAGAGAGGAGCATATAAAGAAGTAGAAGAGAGTTAAATTCTAATTTTCCATGGTAGGAAAAGAATGTTTAAAATAGGTAATCAAAAACATCGTGATATCAAGATAGAATCTTAAACCTAAAAATAGAACACATTAAGTAAAATGATAGACTGAGAAAGAGAGGGAATGTGAAAATATCTGTTGCTTTTCATAGAAAGCCCTCTGTGTTTTTTGTTCTTTGTACAGTCTTCCCCTTGTTTTGACAAAATTTTGTTATAACTATACATGCGTATATCAAGATATGTTTTAAAGAAACGGCTATTAGAAAAATATTATGATACTAAATAACATCTCCTTTTATCAAATAATTTTTGCTGTCTATCCACCAATCTAAAGAAATGTATTAGGGAAAGGTTTATTTTAAAAATACATCTAATATTTTCAGGTATTGGAAGTTTTCCAAGTTGGAAGTTAAGGAGTTTTTACATTGTTCTTTGTATTTTTCTGTATTTCGCGAATAAGTTATACTTTTATGTCACTTTTCAACATTAACATTATTATTGTATATTCTGAATCCTGGCAGGGAAAAGAGATATAAATAGACAAAATTGGAAGCAAGAAGGCCACTAAATGATTACACAAGCCCAAGTGAAGAAAAACACTGGTGTGTACTAGGATGCTTACACTGGACCAGTGGCTTGGTCCATGCCATAATTTGGAAGAAGGACTGACTGGCTTTAACTATCATTGGTGGTAGGTATAGGAGGAATCAGGATGAAACTCAGTTTTCTCACTTGAGCTCAGGTTTGGACTTAAGTTCAGGTTTTTCACTTGAGCATATAGCCTCAGAGTGTGTTGTATCCAAGTTAAGAGAGGCTTGTGGTAGGATGGAGAGTTTGGCTTTATATAGACTAAGTTTGAATGTATGAGAAACATAAGTAATAATCATACAGTTAGTTTCTTACATAGACTAGAACAGAAAAGACCATGCTAGACATATAAATTTGCCATTTGTCATCAAATAGATGGGCTGTAAAGCTGTCAGGATGTATGAAGCTATTTCACTAAGGATCACTGAGGTGGTTGAGGCAAGAGAGAAGGGGCTAAAAGCCCAGGTAGAAGGATTTTCTCTTTATTGGAGAAGGGACATTTCATTCATCAGAACAAGAGGAAAGAAGAAGACAAGTGTTGCAAGTGCAAATATTTTTTGTAGCCTCGGTGTTGAAAGACAAGGTCTGATGGTTTTTTTTTTTTTTTTTCAGTACATTAGGAGACAAGATCATCTGCTGAGAGGGAGGAAAGAAAAGGGGCAGAAAGTTATGATTGACAGAGATGATGAGAGCATTCAGTGAAAACCTAAAATACTCTTGGGGGCTAATACTCATAACTAGCTTCTTACAAAAACAGTAATCTTAATCATACCTGATTTTGCTTTATAATCATTTTTAAGCAACATAGATTCTGCCCAATCTATTCTCTAAGTAAAAGAGCAATAATATTGAATCAGGCATGTAGAGTCTCATAAAATGTTGTAACTCAAAAAATTTTTTTAGATATTATATATCCCAATCTTCACAATACTGATGACAAAACTAAGGTTGGGTAAAATAGTTTTAAATATTTTAAATCAAACACAAGTTTTCAGATTCTTAATCTATTGATTTAAAATCCCCATACACACACACATAAAGAAATCAGAAAGGATTTGGATTTATTTATCAGACTTTTAACAAATATCAGTTTGAAAAGTGGTCTTTGTCAGTTTCTTTGGGCTATAAGTATATATTTTAATATTGTATGTGATGTGCTTCTGAAGATCTATATATAAATCATTTTTATAGACACAGGTAATTAACTGCTAATGAAGGAATCTATGTTGAACATGTTTTTAAAGACAAAAATCTTTTCACTGTCTCTATTATTAAATACAGCAATTCATCTCTTTTATGTTAGCAATTATTATTTCTTAGAGATGCAGTTTATCACCTCCCATTCTAGTACCTTCCTAAATTTATGCCTCCCAAATTTCCAAGAGATGGAGAAAATTGTTCTCAACTTTGTTTTTGTCATTTGATTAATTATTTTCAGTATTACAAACAAATGATTCTACTTTTTTTTTCATACTCCAAAAAGCAGCCACCTGCCATGTCCTTCATTAAGGAAATATCCCATTAGATTTTCTATTTTACATAACTTCTTCCCCAGGAGGAAGGGAAAAGTTACAGAGGGATATTTACCCTTATTTGTTATAAATCCTTCTGTTGGATTTTGTACCATTATGCATTATTTCACCTTTGTGGACATTATATTAAATCCTTTCCACTTTAATATCACAATTAATCCCTTCCACCCAATAATTTTTTGGTTGAATTTTAAACTTTTATTACTTTGGAAAACATTCTTATAACTATTTTTCTGAAGAATTATGAGACACCCAGTAATTTGCTATTGAAGGCTACCCAATATTCTATTAGGCTACATGACCATTACCACTACACCCCAAGAACCTTGTTAGTTTCTTTCATCCCTACTGCTGCATGTGGGCAAATGCATATAAAGATGTGCTAACAGAAAAGTGAACACATATTTCCTCTTGTTTGTTTGTTTGGTACCAGGAATTGAACTCGGGGGCACTCAACCACTGAGCCACATCCCCAGCCCTGTTTTTTATTTTATTTAGAGACAGGGTCTCACTGAATTACTTAGCACCTCACTGTTGCTGAGCTATGAAACAAATGAAGATTAATCCTCAATAAGGTGTTCATGTGGGTATATGCTTTCATAAAATTTGCTGAAGTAAAATGGTTTCATTGTAATCAGTTCACACTATTGTCATTTCTATGGTGATTTGTCCCACTGTACTTTCTCCCTTGCTTGGAAGTCCTGGAGCAACTGTGGAGAGGGTTGTTTCAGTGTAATATACATAGACGGTTTCCTCATCTCCACATATAGCAAAATCACTGCTCACTACCTTGCATAGAATTTGCTTCCAGTAAACCTCCTCCCATCTCCTATGACAATTCACCCAGCATGTCACAAAAAGGTACCCACAATTCCTAGCCCCAGAATTATGTGCATGGTGAGGGAGAAATAAGATTTGACTATCTGGAAACCTAAGGTCATCTTTGAGTCTTCTAATCATCAGATGCATACAATTGTGAGAGTTTGGCCTTTATGGATTCTTGGTCAGAACCAAATTCTTTTCTATCCTAAATACAGTAACAGCCTGCAATATTATATGAAAGACAGTTGGTAGAGATTTTTCCAAATTTGGCAACAATCCCTAAAATTTCATGACATTACCAAAAACAAGATGTTGAAGCAGAGAGTTTCTGAGCAATTGAATTCTATGAATTTTCATTAACCATGCTTGAGGAAAGATTAAATTACCTTTCCTTTGTCTTTATATAAAATATTACAAAATCAATGGTTTATGAAAGGGTAATCAAGAGATTACAGGCAAAAAAATAAAAACATTCAGTAGACAGTTGAATGGTAAAATATATATTATTTTTTTTTAGGATTTTTCTATTTATGGTAATTATTAGATCTTAAAAGTTGTAAAATGTGCCTTCTTTGTGATCCAAAGTAAATATTCATATTTGTACCTGATGTAAATTTAAAGCTCTAGAAAATCTGAGTGTTCTTGGTGACTGCACAGCTCCATGAACCTGGACAGACATTCTTCTAATTTGAAGTTACCATAATCCTGAGCAAAATTAAAAGGGAAAATAGAAAATATTTTCTCCCCATTCCCTACCAGGCTTTGAGACTCTGGTTTATTTACACAAATGGAAACTTTGAACTTAAAAGGAATAAAAGTAACTGTTCTGAAGTAACGATGCTTTGCATTTTGTCTAAATTTTCACAAGAAAAATGATCAAAATTGACTCACAGAAGATCAGGGCAAGAGAACATTTTGAAGGGTAGTGTATCTCCTGGTAGTGGACCTAACTGGCCAAGCTAGTGGTCACTAATTACAATTGCTTCTCTTCACATTCACAAATTTGGCCTTGGTCATAAATTATGTAGGTTTGGATAGGTTTTGATACCTCAAGTCACATATTCACCATTTGGAGAAATAATGAGTGCATTTAAGAAAAATGGCTGGAGAAATAAAGTTAGGAAGACAATATAGATACCCAGGGACCATAATTCACCATGGAGCAGCTCATGATTTTCTCAAGAGCAAACGACTTCTCTAGTCACCTTTAATTGCACCTTATCTATAAGAAATAATGTGCATCAAAGAGACAAGTATAATTAAATCAATATCAGTGTTATGAGTCAAAAGTGTTGTTGTTTTTTTCTAAATTTAGGTATTTTCTTTTAAGGCACCTGAGAAGAGCTTGACCCACTCAAAAATATCTTTCCCACTCTGAGTCATATTTCTATGTTTTTTCAATGATCATTTCCTCAGTGTTGTTGACATAAAATCTTTAGGAAGCATGACACAAAGCCTCTGTGATTTTAGGAGTTTTCCTCCTCAGGTAGACACAGGCATTTAAAGTTGAAGAGGGTGTTGTTGTAGATGAAGAAGAAAAATAAGAGCTTCTGCTCCTTTAATTTGGCCAACTAACTGTAGTTCCTAAGGGAAAGTTGCTGTAAAGTTTCAGAATTACATCCAACTTGAATGTAAATGGTGTAAAATTGTCTTCAGATGCTCTATGGAGTAGAAACACCTTTGGTGTGGGGAGAGAGGAGTTGCAGGATGGTTTATTTCTCTTCAATTTGTAATTTTAAAAATTAAAACTGACGAAAAATGTTGAAAGCATAGTATAATAAATACCTATATACTCTTCACCTAGATTCACCAGTTGCAAGCATTTTGCCATGTTTGCTGCTTCCCATTTACTTTCCTTTATTTTTTTTTCTTCTGCTGAATCATTTGAAAATATGTTGCAGACATCATGATCTTTCTGCACTGAGTATTTTGGCATGTGTCACCTAAAAACAAAGACATTTTCCTTCCTAACCGCAAGACCACAGGACTGTGACTCACCAGGAAGTTCACACTAATATAATCATACTATCAAATTTAAAGGTTTCTTTAATTATTCTAATGTAACTCATATCATTTTGTTTGTTCATGACTTAATAAGAAACCTTTCAATTCAATTGTGTTCATTTTTCCTTGGTCTTTAATCTGGAATATCCCCTTTGCTTTTTTCATTACATTGACTATATATATATATATATATATATATATATATATATATATATATATATATATGTGTGTGTGTGTGTGTGTGTGTGTGTGTGTGCGTGTGTGTGTGTGTATCAGGTCTTTAATAGACTGTCACATTTCAATTTGTCCATTTCATCATGATTAATTCACTTTAATAAATTTTTGGCAAGAATACCACATAGGTATGCTTTCCACTGCTTCTCATCAGGAAATATAGAATGCATTTGTCTGATTATTGATAATGCTGACATGGATCATTTGGTGATGATTGTGCCTCCCGGGTCTCACCCTTGTAAAAGAATGCTTTGCACTCAGAAACTAATATGTCATCTTTGGAGAATACTTTGGAGGAATGCATGCAAATATTCCATCCTCAACAACTTTTCATCACAAGGATTTATCATTCTTTGATGAGTTTTGCCTGAATAAATTATTATATTGGTGTTTGGAAAATAAAAATTGGGGGCTGGGGATGTGGCTCAAGCGGTAGCACACTCGCCTGGCATGCGTGCGGCCCGGGTTCGATCCTCAGCACCACATACAAACAAAGATGTTGTGTCTGCTGAAAACTAAAAAATAAATATCAAAAAATTCTCTCTCTATCTCTCTCTCTCTCTCTCACCTCTCTCTTTAAAAAAAATAAATAAAATAAATAAAAATTGCTGATTCTATTATTTTGACATTCAATGGCTGGCATTCTTTTGAAAATAAGTACTTTTCATAATCTTCTGCCTTTTTATGAGCATCATTATGGTTACTTTGTTCATTGTGTAGTAATCCACTATCTACATTGTTCTTTTTGATGTACTAATTATCCCCAGTTTGGCAACTGAGATCCATTTAGGACAGCTATTGGGTGCTTTTGTCAGGTCCCCATACTTCTGGCAAAAGATGTTCCAGGCTCACCTAACATTTTCCCAATCCCTTCTCAGAACCATTTCCATAGACTCTCTGATTACTCTTTATGTCTTACAGCAAAAGCAGTGGTTACCAACAGCAGTGTATTCATGAATTTTCTCTTTCTACAATGCAGGTCCAGGACCACTACATCAATACTAACATCATTAACAAAACTAGCAATAAATTGCAAGGTTTACTTAGGAAAAAAAATACTAATGCTATACAGTTAGGGTACTCTTGGAAATTTACTTAAATGATTTTTTTCTTTACTATAAGATTTTACCAATTTTATAAGCAATTAAGTTAATTTGTTTTCATTTATACAATATTATAGGGTTGTCTTAAATTATTAAATTATTTTTAATTTAATTTTATTTCTGAATGTGCAAAGCATTTCTATTATTAAAAACTTTAAAACTATACAAAAAGGTATGATCCAAGTGTTCTTACTCCCAATATTGTCCCTTCCCCTTATTCCTACACACTTTTTGGGTAATAACTTTTATTAGCTTTTGGTTTACCATTCCAGTATTTGTTTTGCAATGTGCACTCATGCACAAGCATGCATTCACACACACACACACACACACACACGTGCACACACACATGTGCACACACACACACATGCACACACCCTTATCTTTCAAGCTATCATCTAATGTGTATATACAGTCTCATTTCATTTTCTTACACTAAAGGTAGTATATTAAATATATTTGGGTAGTTTTTTTTTTCAAATTACAATACATCTTGGAAATTCCTTTCTATCAATAGATTGAGTTCTTCATGGGTTTTTAAAAAATTTTTAATAGTGAATAGCTTTCCATGTGTGAATGCACCATAATTTATTATTTTAGCATAATTTATCCTACCAATTTCCTGTGATTGGGCATTTGGATTGTTTCCAATAATTTGTTATTACAAATAACGATTCAGTGAATACCTTCTGCATATGTTATTGTTTTTCCCCACATTTGTGGAAGTGTATCTTTAGGTTAACTTCTCACAAGTGAGAATTGCAGTTGTGTCAAGGGTAAGTGAATATGTAATTTTGCAGGAGAATGCCAAATTACCTCCATAGAGGTTGTAGCACTTTGCATTCCTGTCAAAAATACTTGAAAATTTGTTCCTCATAACTCTATGTACAAAAGCCCTTTCCAATTATTCCAAGATAGTTTATTAAAAATCCCACATTTTGCTCTGAGATGATTTGAGATGTCATTTTTATCATATATAAAATATCTTTATATACTTTATATTTCTAAAATTACTACACTGTTGCTTTTACTAAGGTGTCTTTTCATGCACTATTACCATCTATTTTAATCACAGAAGTTTGTATGTATTTCATAATTGGCAAAATTAATTACTCTTCTGTTTCAGAATGAATTTCCCCAGCTATTCTTGTGTATCTGTTTTGCAACTTTAGAATCAACCTGTATATCTCTAGAAATAAAACTTGCTGGATTGAACTTAATTCATATATTAACTTGAGAATTAATGTTATCTTTTTTATTTTTAAAATTATTTTTCTCATGTTCTTTATCTTGTAAAACTATTAACATATTATTTGCACAAGTTAATGGGTTTCACTCTGACATTTCCATACATGTATATATCTTAAGCCTTGATTTTGTTCATCCTCCTTTTTACTCTTTTCCCCTCTTCTCTCTCCCTCACCTGGTCCCCTTCCAATTCCCCGATAGTCCCCCTTCTACTTCCAGGACATTATTTTTCTAGTTTCTACATATAAGAGAAAACACATGACTCTCCATGTCTGATTTATTTCACTTAACACGATGCCTTACAGTTCCATTCATTTTTGTTTTCTTCAAACAACATGTTTTTATTCATCTTCATGGCTGAATAACGTTCCATTGTGTATATACACCATATTTTCTTTATTCATTCATCCGATGATGGACACCTAGGTTGATTCCAAATCTTAGCTATTGTTTATGTCAAAATAAACATGGGTACACAATTATCTCTTTTGTATGCTGACTTCATTTCCTTTGGGTATTTACCCAGAAATAGTGTAACTGGATCATATGGTAGTTCTATTTTTAGTTTTTCTTTTTAAGAACCTCCACACTGTGTTCTATAGTTGGCAAGACAATTTATATTCCCACCAACAGTGTATAAGGGTCCCCCACCACAATCCTTGCCAGTGTGTTTATTTATTTATAATAACCATTCTGACTGGGGTGAGATAAAATCTCAAGGTAGCATTCATTTGCATTTCTCTGATCACTAAAGATATGAAGCTTTCTTTCATGTATTTTTTGGCTATTTGTACTTCTTTGGGAAGTGTTTGTTCAGATAATTTGCCCATTTTTTATTAGATTACATAACCTACTGTTAAGTTTTCAGTTCTTTAAATATCAGGATATTAATCTTCTGTCAGACAGAATAGCTGGCAAAGATTTTCTTCAACTCTGTAGGCTGTCTCTTCACTCTATTGGTGTTTCCTTTGTTGTGCAGAAGCTTTTAAATTTGATGTGATCCCATTTTCAATTCTTTTGTTTCCTGAGCTATTAAAGTTCCTTGTGCCAATATCTTGATGTGTGCAGAGTTGCAGGTCTTTGACTATTGAGTTGATTTTTGTACAGGGTGAGAGAAAGGGTCTAGCTTCAATCTTCTACATACGGAAATTTTCCCCAGCACCATTTGGAGAAGAGGCTGTTTTTCCTCCATTTATATTTTTGGCAACTTTGTTGAGAATCAATAGGCTGCAGATGCATGGATTTACTTCTGGATTCTCTATTTTGTTTCATTGGTCTATGTGTGTCTTTATATGCCAATACCATGCTGCTCTGATTGCTGTGGTTCTGTTATATATTTTGAAATAAGTGTATTACGATGTCTTCAGGATTACTCTTTTTGCTCAAGATTGCTTTGAATATTTGGGGATCTTTTTTCTGCCATATGAATTTTAGGATTTTTTTAAAGTTCTGTGAAGATATTCATTGATATTTTGGTGGAGATTGCATTGAACGTGCAGATCACTTAGAGTTTTAACAATATTAACACATTAGGGTTCTTCTAATCCAAGAACATGAAAGGTCTTTCTGAATTCCTGTGTCTTCAACTTATTTCTTCACAGTTTTGTAATTTTCATTGTAAAGGTCTTTCATATTCTTATTTTCATGTTTATGCTTCATTTTTTAAAATTTTATGTAGGTTACACATGTCCCCTCTATTTCTTTCTGTTCCCTAATTACTCTGACTAAATTTATAGTAGTCTGTTGAATAAGAATGGTAAGAGTAGACACATTTCTTAGAGGGAATACTTACAGTTTTTTTTTTCCAATCCAGTATGATGCTTACTTGCTATGGATTCGTCATAAATAGCCCTTATGGTGTTGGATTATGAGCCTTCTCCACCTAAATTCATTCAGAGCTTTTATCAAGAAGGTATATTGAACTTCATCAAAGGCTTTTTGTACATCTATTGAAATGTTTTTGTGATTTTTATTCTTGATTTTATTTATGTATTGTATTACATTCATTGATTCGTGTATGTTGAATTATTCTTGAATTCCTGAAATGAAAATAACTTGATCATAGTCTATGATCTTTTCATTGTGCTCTTGATTTTAATTTGCAAGTATTTTATTGAGGATGATTGCATTTAGTTTAGAGCTATTTGACTATAGTTTTCTTTCTTTTTTCTTTTTTTTTTTTTGTATTTTTTTCAGATTTTGGTAGCAGGGTAATACTGGCTTCAAAGAATGGTAAGTTCCTTCCTATTCCATTTTATGGAATATTTTGAGGAGCACTGGTGTAAGTTCCTTAAAAGTCTGGTAAAGTCTGGCAGTGAAACCATCTGGTTGTGGATTTTTCTTTGTTGGGAGACATTTTTATGATTGCTTCAATCTCATTAGTTGTTATTGATCTATTTAGGTTTTTAATATACTTTTCATTCATTTAGTAGGTCAGACATGTCCAGAAGTTTATTCATTTCTTCTAGATTTCCCAACTTATTGGAATATGATTTTTCAAAATATTCCCTAATGATCCTTTGATTGTCAGTGGTATCTGTTGACTATTTCTCTTCCATTTCTAATTTATTAATTTTTTTCCTCTTGCTTGGTTAGTTTAGCTACAGGTTTGTCAATTTTGCTCATCTTTTTAAAGAATTAACTATTTTTTCATGGATCCTTTATATTATACTTTTAGTCTCTATTTTAGTCTCTGTTTTAATCTTTATGACCCATTATTCATTCAAAAGTGTGTTGTTTGTTCTCAATGCATTAATATAATTTCTATAGTTTCTCTTGCTATTGATGTCTAGTTTCATTCCATTGATAAAGTGCAAGAATTATTTCACTTAAAAAATTGTTACCACTTGCTATGGCCTAATATATGGTTTATTTTGGGAAAAGTTCCATGTGCTAATGAAAAGAATGTGTATTTTGCAACTGTTGGATAGAATGTCCTGTAGATGTCTGTTTAAGTCCAATTAATATATGATATAATTTAATTCTGATATTTCTTCACTTTTTTATCCATTGATGAAGTGTTATATTTGAAGTCACCCGCTATTATTATATTGGGTCCTACCTCTAACTTAATGTCATGTTGTGTTTTTTTATAAAATTGGGTGCTGTGACGTTTAATGAAAATATATTTTTTATAATCATTATATCATCTTGCTAAATTATTCCATTGATTAATATGTAATGCTTTTCCTTATCTTTTCTAACTCATTTTGTAATAAAGTTTATTTTATTGGTTATAAGTATGGTTATTCCTGCTTGGTTTTGGCATCCAGTTGCTTGAAATATCTTTTATCATCCTTTTACTTTCCATCTGTGCATGTCTATTCAGGTGAGGTGAGTTTCTAGCAGGCAGCATACTGTTGAGTCTTGCTTTTCAAGCCGATCAGCCAGTTGGCATCTTTTGATTGGTATACTAAGACCATTTACATTCAAAGTTATTATTGAAAGATATGTGATTTTTCCTGTCATTTTGCTGATTTTCTTCTGGTGGTTTTGAATATCATGTTCATTTCTTTGTGTTAGTCCGCTTTTTGTTGTTGTGACAAAATACTTTTTTAAAAACAACTTAAAGGAGAAAAGATTTATTTTTGCTCACAGTTTCAGAAGTTCTAGTCCATAGTTGCTTGGCCCCATTAATTCAGGCCAGTAGTGAGGCAGAACATCATGACAGAAGGGCATGGTGGAGCAAAGCTGCTCACCTTAGTTGAATATCACAGCATGGGGGGGGGGCGGGTTTCAGGAACAAATTATACCTTTCAAAGGCATGCCCCTAGTGACCTCCAACTTGGCCCCATTTCCTAATAGAACATTTAGCTATCATCTCATCAGTAGATTAATCCTTTGAGGGAGTTAGTGCTCTCATGATCCAATCATCTCCCCAAAAGCCTCTGAATATTACTACATTGGGGGTCAATCCTTCAACACAAGGAGTCTTTAGAGAACAGTCCAGATCCAAGTCATAACACTCTCTTATTCATCTTAGACATTTGATGGTTTGTCTGTATTGATGATATTTGATTCTTTCCTCTTATCATTTGCATGGCTACTCTCCTAGTGAGATTTATTCTTTCCCATGCTCTCATGATTATGAGAGTCTTTCTTTTTCTTCTGGGTGTAGGGTTTCCTCAAGTATCTTCTGTAAAGCTGGTCTACAGATCATAAATTACCTTCAAGACAAGATAAACTGCTTATCTTGGAAGATCTTTATTTTCCCTTCAATTTTAAAGAATAAACTTGCTGTCATGGTTGACAGCTATTTCATGCCCTCCTGGCCTTTAGAGTTTCTGCTGAGAAATCTGCTCCACCGCCCCATCTCCCATTGGTTTGCCTTTAAATATGATTTGGCACTTCTCTTGCCATTTTAAAATATATTCTATCTTTTGTTCTTTACTTTGGGCAATAAAACTAGAAAATGTTGTGGAGTGATTCTTTCCTAGTCTTGTCTATTTGTGTTACCATCTAGGGGTGCTGGGTTTGTTGTCTTCATTCAGCTAAGAATTGAAGAACAGGACACAGTTACAGCAAGCAAGAAGGAGCTTTATTGCAAAAGCAACAGAGATAGACTTCTCCAGAGAGACGGGGCCACAGTACTGGAATCCAGTGGGGAGTTTTGGCCTTTTCTTTTTATGGTCTCTGGAATTTCCTCCTTTTCTTATCTTCTCCCCTGTTCATATTCTCCTCACTATTATTGATTGATGCTCCCTCTGTTCACACATCTGATTTAGTTTTTCTCTTGGATCCCCTGCTTAGGAGCATGAGTATGAAAGTATCTGTCTGATTGGGGCCAGAAGACCCTTGCCGTACTCCTTTGTTTGGCTCTGCCCCTGATCTTCTCACTCACCATCTTGCCTCGAATGCCTAAGGCCTTCTACATCTCCCTCGTTTGGGGTTCTAAATGCCTCCAGTACATGGATATTCATGTCTTTCCCAAGGTTTGAGAAATGTTCTATTATTATCTCAGTGACTTTACTTTCTACAGAAAAAAAAACAGTTAAAATTAAATATAGGAGGAAAGGGAAGAGGGAGAAATAAAAAGAAAAAAGAGGAAAGCAGGTGAAAATGGAAAGGTATTAAAAGTTAAAAAGGTGAGAGAAAGAAAGAAACCACATAAAAACAGCAACAACCAAAAAAGTATTAAAAGAAAATAAAAATCTTCTCCCCGTCAAGGTACTCAAATGAAGGGACAAGAGTGGATCTCACAACCTGTGCTGATCAAAGATTCTCTCTGAGCCTTGGGCTGTGTACCCCATAAATAGAGCAAAAAGGCTGGAGGTTATTGACTCCCCCCACTCTTCTTTCATTTGTGATATTTGCCTCATGACAAGTGGGAGTGTGTTATAGCTGAAGCAAGTTAGAATCCCTCTAGGCTGCTCTGCCTTCTGGGATGAGTTAGTATGGAAAGTGGAACTCTTTGGGCTACACACTCCAAGGGTAGAGAAAATGCCAGTGTTGCAGCATGATAATCATCTAACATGGAATGTCGAATTCACTAGCAAATATTCTCTTCAGAGCTTTTCTAGGCTGTGTAATTCAAGGGTGGGGCTAACCCCAATGCCGTGCAGCTTGTCAGCAAGCTAGTGCAGAAGGCAGAACTCCCCAAAGATTTGGGGTTGTGCTCTCTGAGAGTGAGGCTAACCCTGGCTCTGAGGTCTATCTCTGGATGCCCCTGAGGGCAGAGAGAGGTAATGGAGTCACAAAAGAACTGATCAGGAGGGAGTCAACTGGATCATGGAATCCACTCCCCACAATTCTGAAGATCCCAGACATGGCTCTCATGAAAAATTATTTGAATGTTCACTCTCCCAGACTCAGACAGCTGGACTTCTTTCTATTTTAAAGGGAAGGCCCCCATTGGCCTCCAATTAGGGACTCTGTTTCCTACCATGTAGAGTTCTCAGTGGGTTTTTTTCAAGAGTCTATACTCAGAGCCAAACTGACTCTCAGAGCAGTCTTTTGCTGGACCAATGCAGTGATATTTCCTCAGAGGTCTGGGAGATAGGGAAATACAGGGCCTTTGACTCCCTGAGCAGCAAGCTTAAACCATAAGAATCTTCTCAAGATGGCTCCCAGTGACAGCACCATGAGAATACGCTAGGAAGTGTGAAGAATTTCTCCAGAGCTAATTCACTATACAGACTTCAGGTGTCTTTTTAGTTTAAATTATGTGTCTGTGGGGTCCTGAATCCTGCATTAAGTGGAGCTCACTGGGACTCTTCCTCTTCCACCTACATCCCTATCCTAAGGAGGATTTTTCCTCTCTCTTCCACACTCCCCTGCAATTGGTCCCTAACATTCCACTATTCAAAAACTCTGGGTTTCTGAAAGTCTCTCTCTCCACCGTTGTATTCCAGTACTCTCCCAGTCACCCACCTCTACTATAAGCTACACTCCTATTGTTTTGATTCTATCTTGTTGAGAAGAAGCAAGTACCGGGTCCCTCTAATTTGCCGTGATGAATCTCCAAATTAACCTTCTATGTTGAATCATTCTGTCCAACAATCAATAATTTCTTTACATTAGTTAAAAATCTACTTTTGTACTTTTCAGTTATATTTTGAAGATTTCCTTATATAAATTTTGCTCACTGCCTTATTATGAATATTTAATATTTTGTTATTATAACTGGAGTTTTTCTTTTATTATATCTTCAAACTGCTTGTATATGTCTATCAGATTACTGATTTTTGTACATTATAATCATATCTTGTTACCCCACAGTATTTATGTATGATCATTTCATTATCAATTCTTTCAAGTTTTCCAAGAATACTCTCTCATCCAAAGCATATACGGATAGTTTTACTTCTTCACTTTTCTCAATTCTGATGCCCTACTTCTTTGTCTGAATGCATTGTCCAATAATCCCAATTTAACACAAAATAATAGTGGAGATAGCAGGTATCCTTCTTGGGGCAATCTTTGAAACAGAGATATAGTAGTGTTTCATTTTCCACAGAATGGTGAGAGTAATCTGCTAGAACAATAGGCAAGTGTCCCCAGGCAGGAAGCCTGTTTTATTTGAAATACTCCAAAAGATGTCTTTCTGCAGAGTTAAATTTAAGATCCAATTTTCTTTTAAGGTAGAAATCAAAGGAACTTCCTTATATTACCTCAAAGAAGTCTTGAAGAAATTCTTTTGAATTACATGTACCAAATTGCCATCTTCCACTCTCTGTGTTGATGAGGTAGCCTAATAAAAGCTGTCGAAGTCCTGGTAATAGAAATAGGACATACCTTTGTGAGAACAAATCTTAGAGCAAAAGCCAGATTCTAGTTACTGGTGGGGTAATATAAACTAAATTTATGTTTTTATAGTTTTAATGTATTTGATTCAGTTTCTTCTTAAATGTGTATGGGACTGGAGATTATTTAGTGAAGGGAAAATTGAAAAAAATTAGTCACAGAGCAGCAGAGAATTTAATTATGTTTTGGTAAAATACATATTGCACTAAGACTATCACCTCAATTATCAGTTGCTTTCTCATACAAATGAACGTAATATTGTATTGGGGTCTTTTTAATCACTGGTTACCCAGGATATGTATTGAATAGATTTTCTGAAATTTTTATTTAGTAAGACTTAATCTGTCAAGGTAGTTTGGTGAAAAAAAAGTTAAGCTTAAGTAGCACTTTATCCTAATAACCAAATTCTTAATTAAAACATGCTATAAAAGATATAAATGTTCATATACATGAAGCAACTCTAAGAGAAGTTCTTATGTTGTATCAAATTGAGGAGGGAAACACTAACTCATAAAATACTAATGGTTTTGCTTACTGAAATGAAAGAAAAGTATTTTCTCCAGGCAAATTGGCCAATAAGAACAAAATTCATAATAGAAAACATGTCCTTGAAAAACAATATTTTCATCAAAAATTTCTGAATTCTCCAGTAAATTTACCTCCTTATTTTAATGGAACATAAAGTTCCATGCACAGAGGAAAGTTAATAATTCCACAAAGAAGATTCAAAAAAAAAAAAAAAAAGAGAGAGAGAGATAATAGACTAAAATGAATTGGGTTCTTTTCTGTTACATCAAAAAATATTCTTTAATGGTAACTGTGATGTGCTTATATTTTCCATGTCTATATAACTTTTACCCATCAATATTTTCATTTCTGAGGCAAAAGATTTGTGGATATTGCTTTCCTTTGAATTTTGTGTTAACTACATAATTGCCTCAGCACTTCACTTTTTATATGTTCACACAACTTTTCAACATTTGTTATCTGCTTTTCATGTGCCATGATGTTGACTAGGTAGTATGTAGTTCTTACTTTTAAGGAGCTCATAGATTTTGTCAAAGACAAAACAGTGAACTAATAATTGCAATTACGAAAGTAGAAAGGGGCAGGGTATGTTCATATCTGAGAGAAAGGCAAGTTCAACCTTCCAGGAAACAACAAGGAAAAGTATAATCTGAGACCTATTTGGTAGAAAATGGTCAAGAGATAAGCAGGAAAGCTCATGAAAAATAGGAATTCACACACACACACACACAAACACACACACACACAAAGGGGTGGGGGGAGAGACAGAGAAAGAGAGGGGAAGAAAGAAGGAAGAATAACTAATCATCCAAAGAGTGGTTAAGGATTGATTTAATGTCTATTTCTCCAGATAGGTTTCAAGGTCTGTAAAGCTAAGAACTTTTTTCCTAGGCTTTCTTTTTCAACATGGTGTTCCTTTCTAGTATGTGACATGGCACACAGAACTTTTAAGAAATTTAATGCATGTACTTATATTTTTCTACCTGCATTTCTTAATGATTTTATTCACTATATAATATTTGATACATAAGAAAATATTATATGATGTATCCATCACACAAAGAAACAAAATACTATCAAAATATTTATAACCTGTTATGAACATGCACACTTCTTCCCAACTTATAACTACTCTGAATCTTATGTCTAGCAATGTGAGGCCATATTTTATAGTTAGCAATTTTGTTATATATATTTGTGAAATTTTTAAAACTTGATATACATATTATCATGATGTAAGTTTTTTCCTGTGATTTGGTGTTCTTCCTTAATACTATGTTTATAAGAATTATCCATGTTGACATTTGTGAATGTAATTTTCATTGCTTGCTAATAGTCTATTGTGACTATACACAATTTTTATTAGTTTTGCTTGTGATGGACATTTGTTTCTAATATTGTGCATGTTCTTCATACATCTGATAGAGTTTCTTTACATAGGTTATGACTAGAAGTAGATTTCTGGTCAGTGTTGTTCAGTATCTTCACTGACATTTGGAATTGCAGCCTTTCTTAATTTTTGCTAATATGATATGTGTAGATAAAATAAATTAATGAGATATCATCTGATATGTATAGATGATATCTCATTAATTTATTTTTAATTTCCTTGATTATTTTTGAGGTTTTTGTTTTAATGTTTATTGGCCATTTCATTTTGATTCCTGTCAGTTGCTGATTCATTTACTTATATGTAATTGTTTTTTTATTGATAAGTTGTCAATTTTATTGATTCATTTTGATTTTATTCATATTGATTTTATTACTAATGTGTGTTGTAAATTATATTAGTCAGTTTTGTTTTAGTATAATGAAACACCTGGGGAAGCTAACTTATAAGGAGAAGAGGTTTATTTAGCTCACAGTTTTGGATGTTCAAGTTTAACATCAGGCAGTCTCTTTTATTTGGCCTTGATAGTGGTCATGGATGACAGCACTTCACAGCAGAAGTGTATATGGGATTCAGCAGTCACACTTTATAATGGAGGAAAGACAGAGAGGCATAGGGAGAAAAAAACTAGGGTTCCAAAACTGTGCTTCTAATGACTTAAGGAACTTCTACTTGACCTTTTAAAAATTCACAGTACCTACCAATACCACCACCTCCTTTATACATGAACCTTTGGGAGACACTCAACACCCAAATCTTGGCATAAATATAATCTCCTGTCACTTTGATTAAAAACATCAATGTCAAACCTAATCAATCTTTCTCCTTTTTGTCTTGTGTCTTTTAAATCTTCAACCTTTCTTATGTAGAAACTATCATATACGTATTTTTATATTTTCTTAAATTATGTTATTTACATTACATTATATCAGATTATATTATAGACATTTCAAATATTCACTTGGGCTTTACTTTTGTTTATGGTATGACATAGGGATCTGATATCTGATTTTATTTTTCTAAATTGATAATTTATTTAATAGTCAATCTTGTATCAAAAAGTCCATCATTCCTTTAATGATCCACAGTGCCTCCTTTATCATATATTAAAACATATGGGTTGATTGCTTCACTTATTCTGTTCCACTATCTTGTCTGTCCTTCACTAATTCTACATTGACTCAGTGTAGTTTACTAAAAGATCTCCAAATTGATAAAGCACTTTCTCTTCCCTTAATTTTAAAATTTCCTTTATAATCTTGGGCTTTTTATTCTTCCATAAAAATTTTTAAACTATTTTTTATTATTGATAAATGTAAAGTATTTTAGCATGTATGATACCTTTTATTTTACTGAATTTTTTACATTTTCCTATCATTTCCTTTATTTATGATTAAAGCTTTTAAATAAATGAATCAGGCTGGGCATGAGGCTCAGTGATTAAGCACCCCTGGTTCAATACCCATAATCAAACAAAAACAAGCAAATAAATAAAAAAATTAAGTGTGAGTTACATCAGACTCCTTGTGATAGTAAATGGAATAATTAATTTTTGTACTCTTTCTATCACTACATGAAATGGGGACTATTTAGGGGTTTTCCCCCTTGTTTTGTATTTATTTTGCCTTGTTTTTTGTTGTTTGTTTGTTTGTTTGGAAGGCTGGGGATTGAACCCAGGGCCTCCCACATGCTAGACAAGTACTATACCATAGAGCTCAGATTCAATATTTACTAATATACAACCAATCATTCCATGTCTAGACCTTATTCATTCCTCCCAAACAGTCCTATCCCCATCTCCACCAGTACTATCACAGATGATATTAAATTGCTCTTCTGTTAACACAAATATAACATCATTGTTATATTTTAAAAAATCAAAAATTAATCTTTAATATAAAATACCCAAGATTCCCATTTCTCTAATTTTATAATTTATTTTTACTTTGAAGAATTAAGTATCTAAATAAAGTTTAAATTCAAGGTAATTATAAATTTAAGGTAATTTAATCACTTAATCTCTATTTCTCCTTCCATCTCTTTTATTTTCCTATTTTAAAGAAATATGTTGAATGGGGGTAGGAATGACAGTGGAATGTACTTGGAATGTACCCAAGTACATGTATGAAGACACAAATGGTGTGACTCTACTTTGTGTACAACCAGATATATAAAAAAAATTATGCTCTATATGTGTAAATTGTAATGCATTCTGCTGTCATATATAACAAATTAAAATTTAAAAAGATTTTTAAAAGAAATATGTTAAATAAGTTAGGTTACCTTCCTAGATTTTCCTGTGATCCAATTTTGTTATTTGTGTTCACATAGCTTGATCTACATTCCTTCTCTCCCTTTGTACTTCCTGAAAAAGTCCTAAACCTAAAGTCTTGATCAGATATAGTTGAATTTATTTATTCATTTATTAATTTAGACAATACTATCTCATAGGTAATGTACTTCATTTCTCCTAGGACTGACTGACTGACTCTCTCTCTCTCTCTCTCTCTCTCTCTCTCTTTCTCTCTCTCTTTCTCTTCCTCTCTTCTGGTGATTGTTACTTAGATCCATTAATTAATTCATCAGGAGTTTTTTGTTTTTTGTTTTTTTTTTTTTATTTTTAATGGTGATAATTCAATTCTGAAAACTTCTACACTTATTTCCTGGAGCAGGTCCATGAACAGAAACACTACGGACACAGGAAATTTTTTAGGAAATATTGTGCCAGTTCTTGATTTTTGTTCTATTATTATTATTATTATTATTAGCTTTTAAAATGGTGAGATAGTTCTCTAGGCCCTCCAAAAGTAACCAATAACTATTCAATAAATCATAAATAATTAGTATACTATCAAACTTCTGGATTTAAATATGTTTGACATTTTAATCCATCACAATTGTTATCTTTGTTGATACATAATTTTTCCTGTTCTTGGCCAGAGTAACTTAATCTGATGAGTTTATGAATCCTTCAGTATAATTTTTGAGAGCTTCCTTGTTTTCTGATATGAAGATGTTCCAGGATCATCCTATATTTTTCCTGACCCAGAGGTGTAATAAGACATAGTTCCAATGGGGTTCACCCTTTTATTCCATTTACTTCTCTACTCTAGTGGAAGATATATATTATATTTCAATTTATTCATTTCCCTCAAAAAGCCTCACCTCTACCACCGCCCTGTCACAGATCAATTTGAATTGTCTTTTAACACAAACACAACACCATCGTTACATTTTCAAAAACGTAAAGTCTTTAGTATAAAATTCAATTTTTAATATAAAAAATATTTTTTTAGAAACTTTGAACACATTTAGTTTGCTTAAAGCACACTGTCTTTTCTTTGCAAATAACACAAATATATCACAACTATCATCACAGTAGAAATTTTACTCTGAACTTCCTCTATTAGTTTGCTAGTGCTGCCATAACAACAGAAATAGATTGACTTACCAACCTGGAGGCCACAAGTCCATAGTCAAAGTATCCCCAGCATTTGTTTCTTCTGATTTTTTGCTTCTCTCCTAGCTTCTGGTTTGCTGGCAATTTTTGACATTCTTTGGTTGAAGAAGCATCATCCAGATCTCTGTTTTTATCTTCAGATGGCACTCTCCATTGTGTCTATTTTCTCTATATCCAGATTTCCCTGTTTTATAAAAACACAAATCATATTGGATGGAGGTCTGACCTCATTTTTAACTTGATTACCTCTGTAAGGCTCTATATCCAAGTAAGGTGCTATTCTCAGGTACAGGGGTCATGACGTCAAAGTATCTTTTTTTTGTGAAGCACGATTCAACCCACAATAAATCCCCTCCCATTTAAAATGTAATTTTCTACACTTTATCACAAAATAAATTACATTTTTATACTTGGTTTATATTTAACCTCTTTTATGCCAAAGGTTTTTGCATACTATTTTTATTTTGAGTATCAGATCTTCTGTCTGGGATCATTTTTCTTCTGCTTTGATTACAGTATAACCTTTTGAAATTTCTTTAATGTTGTCTGCTGGTGATTACTTCATCCTCATTCTTAAGAGAGTTTAACAAGGTCTGCCACTTTAAAGTAGCTTGTATTTTCTTTCAGTATGTTAAAGATGTTTTTCTGTTCTTTTCTAGTTTCCATTTTTGCCGCAATGACATCAACCTAATTTTTTTAACAAAATAAAAATTTTAATAAAGACATAGAAAACACCAACCAAAGAACCAAACAAGAACCCTGGAACTGAAGAATATAATGACAGAATTGAAAAATTAAAAATCCAATAAAAAGCTTTTTCTCTTTTTTATTGGTACATTATAATTTTACACAATAGTGAAATTCATTATGGCATATTCATATGTTTCAACCAACTGTTTCACTGCTGTGACTAAAAGATCTAATAACAATTAGTGGAGGAAAAGTTTATTTGGGGGCTCATGGTTTAGAGATCTCAGTCCATAGATTGGCCAGCTTCGTTCTTCAAGGCTTGAGGTGAGGCTGAACAACAGGATGGATCAGTGGGGTGGAAGGAAGCTGCTCAAGAGACATCACGCCAGGAAGCAGAGAGCGCCTAAGCTCAGCTCACCAAATATATACACCAGAGGCACACCCCCAGGAACCACCTCCTCCAGCCACACCCTGCTTGCCCACAGTTACCACCTAGTTAATCCAAATTAATGCGTGGGTTAGTTAGGACTCTCGCAACCCAGTCATTTCAGTTTTAAACTTTATTGCATTGTCTCCA
Organism: Marmota monax; assembly: GCF_021218885.2. Taxonomy (NCBI): domain Eukaryota; kingdom Metazoa; phylum Chordata; class Mammalia; order Rodentia; family Sciuridae; genus Marmota; species Marmota monax. Next base: position 4,306,492 of record NW_026692434.1, on the reverse strand, counting down.
CAGAGCTTTTAGGGGCACACCTAATATCTAAACCATAACATCATATATGCATATAAATGAATAAACCACATTCCCTAGTGCCTTCTTTCCCTTCCTTTTCTCCCTGCTAGCTCTATCTATTGATATCCTTATTATTATTATTTTTAATTGGTACATTATAATTATATATGAAATCAGGGTTCATTGTAGTGTAAGCATACATGGACACAACATAATTTGATAGATTTCCTTCCCCAGTACTACCTAACTTCCCTCCTCCCCTAGGTGGCCTCCTATTTGTCTCCCTTCTAATTTCATGAAATCACCCTTAATTAAATTCCCTTTTTAAAGGACAATCTGTAATATACTGTGAACATCCACTAATTTTTGAGCCTTTAAAGGTAAGTTGTCTGTTGAACCAATTGCTTTTAGTTTTATTATTGGTAGTTTCACTTTCACTACAATTTGATTGGGTTAAGATTAGTTTTTATTTATACTATTTAGGAATTTGTTTCTTTCCTCAATTATGGGAAATTCTAGTCTGATATTTACAGATGTTTTCTCTTCTTCTTCTCATTACTCTTTTATTCTGTAACATTAGTTAGGTATATATCAGCTCTTTCCATTCTGTGTTCTTAAATGCATCTCTTGTCCTCCATATTTTCTTAATCTGTGCTACATTCTGAATAATTCTGCATATCTATTTTCTAGTTTATTAACTTCTCTCCAGCTGTGTCTGGAATGATATTTAATTCATCCATTTAAATAAATTTATTTTTATTTCCGTAAGTTTTATTTAGTTTTTTTCCGAACATACGTATTTTTAAAAATATTCTTACTTGTTGGTCATGCTTATACTTTTTAAAACTAAGAGGAACATTTTAAGCACATTTATTTTACATTCTACATGAGATTATTTTACATTGTACATTCTACATGTAGGCAAGCACACCCTGCTTGCCTACAGTTACCACCTAGTTAATCCCTATCACGAAATTAATGCATTGATTAGGTTAGGACATGAGATAATATCAACATACTAGAGCCTATGTGAACCATCTAATTTGCCACTCAAGCCTTTTGTTGATTCTGCTGACTGGCGTGCTTCCTGATTGTGAAAGCTCCTAGCTGGCTGATCTTAATTTGAAGGACACATAAGGTAAAGCTGCCTTTGTCCAAATGGATGAGTGTTTCTCTAGAAAATTCCAGTTGGGTGCACTGCTCGCATGAAGTTACTTTAAATTAAGTAATCAGCATAGATGTTGTGAGCGGCTATGTCATTAATATAGATCAAACACATTTGTATTTTTCCACAATGTCAGAACTTATTGAATAACAATAAATTCACAGGCTACACCACTTTCATCAGTGACATTTTATTGAGTACTTGTGGGTCACCTGGTACTCATAACTGGAGAAATCACAGGTTCTTTTATTCCTCTTAATTTCTAGTATCTATAATACTCAAGACACACTTCACATTTTACACACACACACACACACACACACACACACACATCACAGAAAGGCTAAGGCAGCCACAGGGGTTCAGGAGGATGAACTGAGATCAAAGGCAGAGAGCAGACAAGAATATAAAGGGTCACTGTGGGTGGTCAGATAAGATTAGGAACCAGCCTAAGAACACTTTCAGGACACAGAGTTGTCAAGGCAGGAGAATTTATTCTAGGTCAAGTTCAGACTGACAGCAGTTGCTCCGTGTCAGCTTGGAATAGGACTTGCGCTGTGGTCACTGGCAGGAGAAACCTCATTCTGCTGAAGTCCAAGGACAGAGACTTTGGAGGTTTGTTTTGTGGTGATTTTCCTAGGCAAGGCTCATGTCTAGTGACCAGGTGATGAGGTCAGAATGTCAAACAAGGTGAGGACTCATTCCACCTTAGCCCTGAAACTCAAAATGGAGTAGCTTAGGGCAAACGACTGCTTTACAAAATGGAGTACCTCAGGTTTAGGCACAGCCTGAGAACTGTTCTTCTGTACATCATGGACTAACTCAGAGCAGAGCACAGCCTTCTCTCCACAATAACGTTACTTGAACTGTGCAGGTATGGTAAATTTAAACCCTGAACTCATGTGTGGATGGGCCTGTATTCTGAATTCTTGAGGAAGACTTTTCCCCAGTGGAAGCCAACAGCTAAGATTTTTTAGTTGGCTCCCTTCACCAAGAGACGGTTTTTTTCCTAGCTCAACCTTTCATCACAGGGCTGGGCCCTATGGGCATCCTAATTGAATGTGTGAGCCTTCCTTATTTGCCCATCTTGCTTGACAAAGGGCTTTATCTCCTACTTTTTATGAGGCTGTCAAAACACTGGCCTCTGTTTCTGGTATTATCAGATACCTTCAGAGAAGTCAGGACTCAGTGCCAATTTATTACTCTAGCTTTAGTTTTCTTTTTGTTTTGTAGATTTACCTCTCAAACTTTCTATATGCTTATAGTGGAAGAACTTTTACAATAACTAGCCCAACAACAATGAAAGTTTCTCTACCTCTCTTTAAATTAAAAAAAAAATTCTACTTGTGGTATAGCAAGGTCATTTCAATAAGTGTGAAAACTTTAGAAGACAAAATTGAATTATATATTAAAAACCTAAAAATAAACTTTAAATGAAATTTGGATGAGTGTGAAGGTAATATCAAGAAAGTAAAGTTAAAGAATGCCAAGATTATTAAAACTTGTACCATTTTATTTAATAAGGTTTCTATATTTCTAGCCAATGTTTTCTCAATGTTGGACAAATTATAGTTAAAAAAATTTTTAAACTTATCTGTAGGATACATATGCCAAACAGGTGACATTGGTCAAACAGAACTTATTCACTGAAGGAAAAATTATAACCTATTGTAACAACTTGATTAAACTTTCATTTCTTCATCCTAAGTCAATATATTTAATGGTCTGAAAGTTAGAGCATCTACTAAAAATGATAACAGTTTAAGTGCAAATATATTTAAATATAGCCTGTTGCAATTAAGCTAGAAAGACAATCTAGATATAATTTAACCAAGTAATTGTCCTTCAACAAAATTAGCTGAAATAAAACCATTCTGTTATTAGGGGTCTCTACAATGTTTCTTACAACTTACCCTAACAAAGAAGAAACATTTTCTATCTCAAAATGTATCCTCTTATTTAAGCTAGTTGATTATTATGATCACAATTCATTAAAATTCTTTTTCTTTGTAATCAGAAAACCTTGTTATTTAATCATTTTTAAAATTGAGGTATAACTTGCATTCAATAAGATGCACAGAGATCTTAAAGAGTTCACTATGAAGAGTTTTAACAGTTATTACATCTGGGTAATCACTGCTTCAAATAAAACATGAAATATTTCCATGACCCAAAAGACTCCTCTGTGTCATTTTAAACCAGAAATGACCTAAGGTAGTTTTTCTGTAATATGCACATGACTTCCAAGACCTTCTCACCTCTAGAGTGGATTTAAAGTGCTAATCTGGATTCACATCTTATTTCTAGATTTTAGCAAATATATATTTCTGTTGGCCCAAAGCATAAACTAAGGTGTACAAAGATAGTCTATGCTACATTCTGCATTTCTTTCCATAAATGTCTAACTCATCCTTTGAGTAAGAAAATCAGAAAAATTATTTATCAAATCAAGCTAATTAGCATACACATCAGCTCAAATATTTATCATTGGTTTGTGATGAGAACATTTAAAATCCTCTCTTAGCTCTTTTGAAGCATACACTATATTCTTATTTAGTCACCATGCAGTAGGTCACCAGAACACATTTCTCTTCACTGAAACTGTACACATTCAGCAAAGTCTCCCTTACCCATTCATGGGTAAGTCACCTTGTTAATTACCATTCTACCCTCTATTCTTTGACCCATTACCACTTCTATACACCAAGAATGAACTATCAAAAGAAGTTAAAGAATGGGATAGCTCAGTCAATGGTGGTACCATTCCAAGTTTTCTAAGGAATCTCCATACTGCTTTCCAGATTGGTTGCACCAATTTGCAGTCCCACTAGCAATGTATGACCCAAAGGACTTAAAAATAGCGTACTACAGTGACACAGCCACTTCAGTGTTAATAGAAGCATAATTCACAATTGCTAAACTGTGAAACCAACCTAGATACCCTTCAGTAGATGAATGGATAAAGAAACCTTGGCATATGTACACAATGAATATTACTCAGCATTAAAAGAGAATAAATTTATGGCATTTTCAGTTAAAGGATGGAGTTGGAGAATATCATACTAAGTGAAATAAGCCCATTCCAAAAACCCACAGGCCGAATGTTTTCTCTGATAAGTGGATGCTAATCTATAATGGGGAAGGGTCATGGGATGAGTGGAGAAACTTTGGATGGGGCAAATGGGGCAAGAAAGATGGTGGAATGAGACAGACATCATTACCCTAGGTACCTGTATGACTGCACGAATGGTGTGACTCTACTTCATGTAGAACCAGAGAAGTGAAAAATTGTGCTCCATTTGTGTACAATAAATCAAAGAGCTTTATATTGTCATGTATGACTGATTAAAACTAATAAAAAAGGAAGTTAAGGACACAATCCCACCTATAATAGCATTAAAAAAAAAGTTTACTTGTAAAGTTAACCAAGAATGTGAAATATCTGTGTACTGAAAACTATTAAACATTGATGAAAGAATTGAAGATGACCCAAATAAATGAAAAGATACCTCATACTCATGGATTGAAATAATTAGTATTGCTAAAATGTCTATAGAACCCAATATCGCATTATTTGGATTTTAAAATATATCACAAAGCTAGAGAAATCAAAACACAGCATAGTAATGGCATAAACTGGGTTCAACCCTAAGTACCACAAACAAACAAACAAACAATACCCATATATAAACCAAGGAAATGGAACAGAGAGCCCTAAAATAAACATCTATGGTAAGTTGATTTGTGACAAAGAGGTTGAGAGTGCACAATGGAGGAAAGACAGCCTTCTCAATAAATGGTGTTGGGAAAACTAGAATCCACATACAGAAGAAAAAACAAACAAACAAACCTCTTTTAACCCCTTCTATAATAATAATTCAAACTGGATTGGAGACTTAAACATGAGACCTGAAGGTATAAAACTACTTGAAGAAAACAGGGAAAAGCTCCCTGACATTGGTCCAGGCAATGATTGATTAGATTTAACCCCAAAAGCCCTTGGCAACAAAAGCAATCATACACAAATGGGACTACACCAAACTAAAGAACTTCTGTATAACATAGGAACCTGCCAACATAGTGAAGAGACAACCCAGAGATTGGGGGAAAATATTGCAAGTCGTATATCAGATAATATACAAAATATACAAGAAACTGTAGAAATATATAAAAAAATATACAAGAAACTGTTCAATAACATGTAAACAAATAACCCTATTTAAAAATGGGCAAAAGACTTCAATAAATGTTCTCAAAATAATCCATACAAATGGCCAACAGGCATATGAAAAGAATGTTAAACATCTCCAGTCATTGGAGAAATGCAAATTAAAGCCATGTAAGGCAGTATTTCAAATCAATGAGATACAACTTTATACCAGCTGGATCAAGTGATGCCAAAAAAGTCATAAAGACAGACAAATGTTGGTAAGGATGTGAAGAGAAAGGAACCCTCAGATATTGTTGGTGGTATTGTAAATTAGTATAGCCATTCTAGAAAACAGTATGGAAGTTCCTCAAAAAGCACCCCCCAAAAAAATAGAATTACCATATGATCCAGCAATCCCACTTCTGGGTTTACAACCCCAAATTAAAATCAGTATGCTGAAGAAATATTTAGACTCCGATGTTCACTGCAGTATTATTCACAATAGCCAAGATATGGAAATAGTGTGAATGTCCATCAAGATATTTTTAATTCAGATTTTTTTAAAAATGGAAGTTCTGCCATTTGTAACATGTGATGAACCTAGACAACATTGTGTAAAGTGACATGAACCAGGCACAGACAGCCAAACTGTAGAATATCTCTCATATTTGGAATCTAAAAAAATTGAACTCAAAGCAGTAGAATGTTTAACTTATTCGATATACTTCAAATAAAGCAGGTAATAATCACCAAACAGATGCAGTCTCTATTAATTACATAAACTCATCTTAAATTTCTTCCTGGGATGGGGCTATAACTCAGTGGTAGAGCACTTGTCTAGAATGCACAAGGGCCTGGGCTTAATCCTCAGCTCCAAGCATCAAAACTAAAAAAACAAAACAAAACAAAACCTTTTTCCTATTGGCACTAGCATAGTGTTTACCTTGGCAATAAAGAAAGAGAGAGAAGCCAAAGGACATAAAGCACAAGGTAGCATTTTTAATATTTCTGGCAATAGCAGCATAAAAGTCAGAATCCAAAAAAAAAAAAAAAAAGTGCATTAGCTCTGGTTTTATACAGTTTCTCAGAAGAGAGGAGTGGAAGGTAAATGTGCACTTAGCAATTTCAGAACTACTGAGAGATGGGTGAAATTTTCCCTCCCCTGAATAAACAATAAAACTCCATCAAATGTAGCTTAGTACTGCACCATCAGTTGTAACCTCCATCAGAGTGCATTTATGGAACTGGTGCAAACAGATGAAGAATTATCTTTTAAAAATGTAAATCAGATCATGCAGTTCTTCTGCTTAAAACTCTTGAAGCAACTAAGTCATTCTAGGAATAAAAATCCAAATTTGTCATCAATAAAATGCCATTTCTTGCAAGGTACCATAAGACCTTACCAGACTGGGCCCTGCCTTTCTTCACAACTGCAGTGCACAAAACTCCTCCCTTCTCACTATATTCAGGCCACCCTGACCACCTTTCTATTCCTGTAACAGGCGAAGGCTTTTCTCAGCCTAAGGCAATTCAAAGGTGAAAAAAAAATCATCTCTAAATTGTGCCGGAATAATTGGCTATTTGTGAAAAAGAAATTAACCTCAATCTACCCATCATATCATATATAAAAATTAATCTAAAATGGATTATAGATTTAAACATAACTATAAAACTTCTGGGAAAAAATATTTGTGTTCTGGAGTAAGACAGACTTCTTATATAATACACAATAAACAAGATTCATAAAAGAACTGATAAAATGTATTTCATCAAAATTAAAATCTTTTGTTCTTTGAAAGACATGGGTTGTGGGAAGCACAAAAGCATATCAAGAATTAGGAGAAAATATTTGCAAAATATATATCTGACAAAGGGCTTATTCCAAAATAAAAAACGAATTCTTACAACTCAATAAGGTTTATCTGATTTACTGCTTTAAAAGATAATTCTTCATCTGTCTGCACCAATTCCATAAATGCACTCAATAAGGCAAATAGGGTCTGGGGTTGTAGCTCAGTGGAAGAGTCTTTGATTAGCATGTGTGAGGCACTAGGTTTGATCCTAAGCACCACATAAAAATTAATAAATAAAATAAAAGCATTGTGTCCATCTGCAACTAAAAAAATAAAGAATAAGAAGGCAAATAACATCAATAAGAAGATAAAAATATTAGGACAGAAACTCACAAAAGAAGATAAACAAATGTTGAATAAGCACATGAAAAAGATTGTCAATTTCATACCAACTCCTTTCATCAACGAGATAAAGTGAAAATCATTGAGATGACACACCACATCATTAGGTTAGCTTAAGGTAAACATACTGACGGTACCAGGTGTTCACAATTATGTGGTGCAGTAACAACTCTTGAATATTGGTAATGGTAATGCAAAATGGCTCACCCACTTTAGAAGTTAATGTTGTCAGTATCATATAGTCAGACTCATCCATCACTCTTACTTGTAGGCATTTATCTAAAAGAAATGACAGCACAGGTCCACATGAACACTTGTATGCAGAACATTATTCACATATGCCAAAACTGTACAAATTCTGGTATATTCATATAATGGGATACTACTCAGCAATAAGAAGGAATAAAATAGTAATACAACACATATGAATCTAAAAAATATTGTATTAATTGTGAGATTAATGATAGGGAGAGACTCCCTATCATTTCATTCCATTGTGTGAAATTCTAGAAAAATGTGAAAACCTAGTGAGAGAAAGATCAGTGTTTGCTTAGGACTGGAAGTTGGGGCATGGGATCAGCCGCAAAGGGATACAAGAAAACATTACCAAGATTCGTCAAACTGTGTGTATTTACCAACATTCATTAAATTAACACTTAACTGTACATTAAAGTCTACATTAAAAATACCCTTAACTACACTGAGATTTCATCTGACTCCAGTCAGAATGGCAATTATCAAGAATATAAGTAACAAATGTTGGCAAGAATGTGGGGGGAAAGGTACACTCATACATTGCTGGTGAAACTGCTAATTGGTGCAACCACTCTTGAAGGTAATATGGAGATTCATCGGAAAACTTGGAATGAGATTACATTTGACCCAATTATCCCACTCCTCAGCATAAACCCAAGGGACTTAAAGTCAGCATACTGCAGTGATATGGCCACATCACTGTTTATAGCAGCTCAATTCACAATAGCTAAGCTATGAAACCAACCTAGGTACCCTTCAACAGATGAATGGATAAAGAAATGGAATATTACTCAGCTATCAATAAGAATGAAATTATGGCATTTGTTGGTAAATGGATGGAACTGGAGACTCTCGTGCTAAGTGAAATAGCCAATTTCAAAAAATCAAATGCCTAATGTTCTCTCTGATATGCAGGTGCTAACTCAAAATGGGAGGCGGGGTGGATAGAAGTTCACTGGATTAGACAAAGGGAAATTAAAGGAAAGGAAGGGCTATGGAAATAGGAAAGACAGAATGAATTGACATAACATTCTTATGTTCATATATGAATATATGACCTGTGTAACTCCACATCATGTACAACCACAAAAATGGGAACTTATACTCCATGTATGTTGATATGTCAAAATACATTCTACTGTCATGGATAACTAAAAAGAACAAATAAAAATTAAAATAAAAACTAAATATAAAATTTGCATATATGTTCATCCAAATATGCAAATCTGAAAAATTAAGTTACTTTTTGTGGTTTCAAAAATGATATTTTTCTAAAAATAATCAAAATCATGAATTAAGAGGTAAAATATAATTAATGAATATCATAAATTTTTAAATCAAAGTAAGTACAGATGAAAATTGTATTAAGGACTTTTATAAAAGTATAATTATTCTCAATTCTAGGGTTTAATGTCTTTCTAGTTGCCAATTTAAAGAATTTGAAGCTCATTTCACCCCAATTACAACTAGGTTGATATATAATTATATGTAAACAAATATAAAAACGTACACTTAAGCCAGGTGACTCTCATGATATGTAAATTATGCTTCAGTAATGCCAAGATAATTCACAGTAACCACAACTGTTTAAAACCAAACAGACTTAAGATTTGAGGGGGAAAGAGCTTTTTATCATTGGCATTGTTAGAATTACCACTGCCCAATGATTAAAAAAAAAAAAGAAAAGAAAAAGAAAAAGGCGACTGACTTTTAGTCATTCTCAGAGCAGTATGGGAATGAGACACAGAAACCAAAACAGGATTTAGTGACAATCTACATGACCAGAGGGCCCACAACTCCTTTTCCTACACTACTTCCGAAACTCCTACGGTCCTCATGTCTCCCTCAAGCATTTGAAGGATTATTTTCCTAGTCAATAAAATGGCCCCAGAGAAAAGTTTTTCAAATACAAACAGTGGGGTTTACCTAGCGCATAGGCAACTCACATCCAATCCCTCTAGAGAAAATCCCTACAAAGAGCATCACCAGGCTTACAGCTTCATGGTGTCCGCCCCCCCACGCCGCCTCCCGCCCCTCCCCCCCTGCCCCGCATGCCTAGACAGCCTGGAATCACCAATGTGAAGAGATGAGAACAAGAAAAACACACAGAGGACACCGAGATAATGTATGAATCAGGAGGAAACTTCAAAAGCTATGATTAATGTCTAATAAAAGGCAAGAAAGATATTATATTCAGTGAGTGCATAAATATTCAAGAACAAGTTAAAAACTGTGGCAGGAATCATTTCATCAATTCATTCGATAAAACATGTTGAGGACTATTAACTGAAGTTGCCCATTGCGCTAGGTTTTATACTGTTAAATTAGCTGGAATTAAATTAATTTCAATTAGTTAATTGATTAATTAGTGGAAAAATATTGAATCGGGCCTCACAAGACCACGTTGCATGTTCTCGTTAATAATTTGCTCTTGAGAAAGTCGTTTATCCAGTGCAAATGTTGGTTTATTCATTCCTCAAGTCGGCATATAAATGTTAAGACTGTCAGGGGGTGGAGTGGGCAGTGACCTGAAGGGGGCACTAAAGGAGGAGCAGGGATCTTCTGGAATTCTGGGAATGTTGGATTTCTTGACCTCTGGATGTGCTTAATTGGAGAGGATTCATAAAGCTCTATACTTATGGCTGTGCATGTGTCAGTGTATTTTTTATGTCAGTGAAAAGGTTACCAAAAACATTTAGATGAATTTTAAGATCTTTTCCCAACCTGAACAAATTTATAAATATGACTGTTTTAAGTAAAAACATTGTGGTAGAGAGAAAAAAACATATAAACAGGAAATTTTAAAATGTGTCCTTAGTCTCAATTTTTCACCAACTATCTGTGACCTTTAATCAAATCCCTTGTCTCTAAGGGACTCCATTTTCTCATGTATACAGTGAGAGGCTGAACAAGGCTTCCTCTGAAGCCTCTCAAACTCTAAAAGTCTCTGTTGTTATAAACATTTAACCTGAACTGATGGTTTACAAAAGCATATCAAGTAGAATTGCTCCCAGCCCGCAGCTGTAAGCACATGAGCATCAGGGAGACATTTATAGTTTGCAGACTGTCTCCTAATGACAAGCATGACTTATTCTAATAACTGAGTTCTAGATCCCACCTGAAGTCTCTTTATACTATTGATTTTAAGGGAGCCATTCTCTTACTAATGAAAAGTTGAATTAAATAGCTTTACTGCACCCTGTAAATATTTTTAGTGGGCTCTCTTCAAAAGATTGTTCTCCCCTGCTTTGCTTTTATAGTCCCCTTCCCACAGTATTCTTTTTCTTTCCTCAGAGAGTCTGACCCTCTAACTTTATACCTCTATTTGAAAGCACATAAAACTTTTTAATTTAAAAATCATTACTCTCTGGATCTGCCTATGAATCTTTATTTGAAACAAAGAAATAACGGGAGTTATTTTGAGTTTTTGACAAAGATTGTAAATTCTTTAATTCTTTTCCCCATAAACCATTTCATTTATAGGCCTAGTTCAGGGATTAATGGATCATCTAGCATAAACTGTTCCTTGCCTCTGGGTATTTTTTGTACCAAAATTTAATAGGCAGGAAGTACTTCTTAAAGTTTTAATGTTATTAACACTGTTATGAAAGAAAAGTTTTTCTGCAAAAGTTTTATAGGTATCTCTCACAAAGTGAGGGAGACCCCTTGAAGCCACTTTGTACTTATTTTTTAAAAAATATATTCCCTTGTGTGCATTTAAAGTATAAAACATGATGTTATGGGATATACATAGGAAGTAAAATACTATAGTAAAGCAAATTAACAAATCAATCATGTTATAATGTTGTCCTTTGTTTTTGTGATAAGAGCAGCTAAAATCTACTCGTTTAGCAGGAATTCCAAATACAGTACAGTTCTATTACCAGTAGTCCCTTGAGATTATTTTGGAATGTGCCAAAAGCATTTATCTTAGGTCAGTTATTTCTATATATTTTTTCTTCTTTATTACTATGTTGTTATCCTCTTGAAGAAAGGTGGCCAATCTGATGTTAGCAATTTCTTTCTGAGCCTCTGGGAACTTGAACAATGGATCACTTCACTTTTGAAACTATCTATTTTGGCTTTTGATTTTTCATCATTCCCCTCCCTCTCAATGATAGCTTTCAGGGGCTACTTTCTAAGGATTAATATTTAAGACAACCAACTAATGGGAAACTATATTGCATGCTTATCAAATGAGTTACTGAATTTTCAAATTAGTTACTGAAGACAACTCTCTTTTAAATTTAAATTTTATTCCTCATTTCTTAGAGGTCTCAATACTAAAAAAAAAAAAAAAAAGAAACTGAAGTCCTCAAAAGCAAGAATTTTCTATGAAAGATAGCTTGTCATGTTGTTCTCTAAGTAGATAGATGTTTCTATTTGCCTTCACAAAGTTTAAGGAGTCAACAAGGAAATTGAAGAGACCTTGAAAAGAAATACCTGTAAGTTACCACAGAAAGGCAATTACCTCTCTTTTTAAAAATATCTAGAAGTCTACCCAGGCCTCTACTGGGAATGGCTGTGTTACCTCTAACCCTCAAGCAACATAAAACTCTCCTGCGCTCATATTTTTCTTTCCTTAAGAAAAATCACCTTTTTCCATCTTTGCCAAACAACTTTCTTTTGTAATTTTAAGTTCATTCTTCCCAGTGCTCTCCTTCCAAAGTAAGACTGACCCCCCCCACCCCACCCCCCAAAAAAGCATCTGTTCTAGTGATTTTTACTCTGAGAGAGAGAAACAGAGGGAGACACTGAGATATAAGATCATGTTTCTTTTGAACACTTTCCCTAAGATCAGGAACAAAGGCAAATCCAATCTAAGAGTGAAGCAAAACTTACCCCACAAGAGTATCCTGCTCCTTCAGATTAGCAAGTCTCTAGCTAGATGATGGCAGCCACCAGCCCTGCACACCCTGAGCCCCATCATGGGTTCTGTCCAGGTCACTGTGCCAAGCACTGGGGACACCAACAGGTCAGAGGGGCACCGTGGTCAAAAAAAACATCCTGTTCACCTTACGTTTATTTAGTACTTTGTGGGGGCCCTACAAGGCATAGAACTCAGAGAACTCAGCCACACACCCAGCCCTATTTTGTATTTTATTTAGAAACAGGGTCTCACTGAGTTCCTTAGTGCCTCGATTTTGCTGAGGCTGGCAACTGGGATTACAGGCATGCATCAACATGCCTGGCTTATAAAGTACTTTCAAGCTTATAAAAATCTTCACAAATGTCATGTATGATCTTTACATCAACCTTCTGAGGGAGGCAGAAAAAGGAAAATAGATTTCTCCCCATCTGATGGAAAAAGATAGTTTGTAAGAGCTAGAACCTAGTTCCTCTTCCTCCAAGTCCAGATTCTCATTCAGAACCTGTATCTGTCACCTCCAGAATATCCCAGAACAGCTCCACATGTCTGATTCCTCTCCTATAATTCTTCCATTGCGGATGCATATGTTACGGTATCAGAGCACAAATGCCAGCTGCAATTCAGAACCCAAATACGTCCATTCATTTAGCATGGGTCAAGTCAATTGTGTTTAATTTCTTTCTCCAAAAAACTTGATGTGACATTTTTGAAGTTAGTGGAGACTCTTGTGGCAGCTTTCATTCTATCCCTGGTCAATAACAGGTGGAGTCAAGAGTATAGTTTCAGGAAAGTCATTGATTAAATGGACAAATGTAATGCCTTCTAGAGAGAAAGAGAGCCTGCCATGACAATGCTGTGGAGTGAGTCTCTCAGGATCCCCCACCCAAAAGCTTACTGAGTCCCAGATGCCATCTTTTTTTCCCTTGCTAATCAGAAAGCAGGTTTGTAGCATGACCACTGTTACTTCTCACCACCACTGTGAGCAAGTGAAGGAACATCATTAATAAGACACATCATCTCAGGACAACTGCCATGAGCACATTCCCTGGGATAGTTAATGAGCACTTGTGTCTGCCTTGGCATTTGTCCTTGCCATTGCACTCTTGACAAGGGAAATGCACTCCAGGGTGAGCAAACTCATCAGAGTGTGTGGGAAGACGATGTTTGATTTTTAGAATGTATGAGATAATTACTCATGCCAGCAATAAAAATAAATGTATATTTTATTATGTTATTCTGGGCTTGGGAGATACAGTGTGATTGGTACCAGACATATTTTTACCTGAAGAAACTGACAAGATAGGTGGAGATGCAAGACATGGATCTAAAAATGGAAAGGACCATTGTAATAGAGAACTTTAAATCCAAAATCATTGGTACGGAGAATATGTGCTGTGATAATTTGAAGGAAGGAACAATTTAGAGAGCTAAAGCAGGCAGAGGAGCCTGTTAACTGTGGGCCTCACACAGAACTTGCTGAATACATCTACTTTTCATTCAGTCTTCACCATGATGATGTGAGACAAAATAACACCAATGCTTATATTCTTCCTCCATCTTACAGGTGAGGAAATTGAGGCTTTGAAGTCTCACATCTGTTACGCAAGCAGCGTGACATAGCCCTTAATCACAACGCTGAGGAAACCACTAACCTTCCTGAAGATGATTGCAAAGGGACTATGTTGATCAGTTTTCCATCACTGTGACAAAATACCTGAGAAAATCAGCTAAATGGAAGAAAGATTATTTTGGCTAATGGTGTCAGAGGTTTTAGTTATCCATGGTCACTTGGCCCTGTTGCCTTTGGGCTTATGGTAAGGCAGAACGTCGTGGTGGATGCACATCATGGAGGAAACTATTCACCTCATTGTGGCTGGGAAGCAAAGAGAGAAAAACAGGGCCAAAGCTCCATTTAAAGGCATGCTCCCAATGACTCAACTTCTTTCCACTAGGCCCACCTCCTAAGTTTCCACCAGCTCCCAATAGTGCCATCAGTTGGGAACCAAGCCTTCCATCCATAAGCTTTTGGGGGACATTTCACATCCAAACCATAGCATGGACCTCTCCAAAAGCTCTAAGAGAAAGATCAGTGTGGCAATGGACTCTGCAAATTGCAGTTTGTGATAGAACACTTCAGAGGCCACCCAGGACTGTGGTTGGCTTTACCATTCCCGCTCCATGGAGCAGGGGTGACTCAACAAGACACAGCAATGGAAAGAAGCCCTGAGGTGCAACACCCACAAATGGAGCAGGAGGCATCCTCCAGGCTACTGGCTCAGCAAGACAAACTCCTTAACAGACACTGGTGTACGTGGGTCCAAGAGAATGGTTCCATACAAGCATGGTGTGGATCATGAGGAAACTCACTGAAACCAGAGCAGAACAGATGAGGGACTGGAGTAACTACTCCCAGAGTACAGCAGGCATTGTGCGGAAAGAGAGCAGCCTGGCAGGCAGAACTTGATATTCAGATGTCGGGGCATGACCTGTTTGACATAAACAAGGGGCACCAAACTGCATCTGGTGGGAAAGACCACTAGATTCATCATCAGAGCCAGATGTACCCTGGAAGCCTTAGTGGGACACCAAAGTCCAGAGCTAAGGCCAAAGACAGAACTCAAGTAGCATCATATCTTTCCTAGTAAGACATTGATGTCTTTTCTGTCTGGATCAGAATTGAGCAGCGTCTAAGATGAGACAGAGGCTATAGTGAGGATAAAGGACCCCCTAATTGTATTTTTAGAAGATTTCAGAAGACTGGAACAAAATAGCACCTATAATCATTTTTATCCATTTTTTAGCAAGTGTCTATTGAGTACCTTTAAAGGGGTCCGTAAAGCAGGGATTGTTCCAAGTGGCAGAGCACCACAGTGAACAAGACAGACAGGTGTGCTCCCATGGCACTTACAGTTCAGGGGGAGTGTAGTTCAATGAACTGGGTTGAGGCAAAAGAATATCCTAGGAAAAAGGAATGTTTTTGCAGAGGCCAGAGGCAGGAAATGCCTTGGATTGTTTGAAAGAGCAATGATGAGTCTGGTTGCAGCAGAAGATTTATGGAAGCAATCTGTGGGATCAAGTCATGCCCTATATCCAGAATGACCAAAACATGTATTTGAGCCAGAGGAGCCTGTAGACCATCTGCCCTGGTCTTTCCAGTCTACAGAGGAGAACTCTTGGCCCAGAGAAGCACAATGAGTGGAAGCATGAAATGCACCCGTCTCAGTAAGAATGGGACCTATTGCCATTGCTTTGACAGGAACTCTCCAAGTCCACTGGATCTTGAGTGGTTTAAAAACATGTAAATGACCCAGGATTCAGATGATGGGAGCTGGGTCCATATCCCCCTCTTTCACTCTTATCCATGACCGTGGGCAAGCACCTGAGCTTCACAGGACTGAGGCTGATGCTCCCGGAAACTCCTTCGAATTCTGAAAGTCTTTAATGCTTTGAACTATCCCAGCAGTGTGAAACAAGGAGGCAGCAGGAAGACGAGCCACAGGATCCAGGTTCCTGTCCTAATTCTGGGCCATGCTGTGGCCTTGAATAAGAAACACAATCCCTCAGAGTCTGCTTCTATTGAGTGTGAGGTCACCGACCATCTCAGGCCACCTCTGTGTGTGTGTGTATGTGTGTGTATAGTGGTGTTTTTTGAACAAGAGATCTCAGCTTGTGCTGACAGCAAAAGAAGACAAACATGCAGCTGAGGTACTGCTTTTAAAAGAATACCAGCTCTCTGTGGCTGAAGTTATGGCTCAGTGGTAGAGGACTTGCCTGACATGTGTGAGGCACTGGGTTTGATTCTCAGCGCCACAAGTAAATAAATAAATAAAATAAAGGTCAACAACAACATCAAAAATACAAAAAAAAAATACCAGCTCTCAATGAAAACAAATAGCATTAATTACCTATTTCTTTACAACTCTTCTACCCAGCATACTTTGTAATTTTGCAGTCAGTGGTGTAAAACTCCAGTTAAATGCTTGCTTTCGGTGCTCATGCAGCGTTTAAGTAATTGTGTTTTTTTTTTTAAGTAAAATGGAAAGGAGAGTGGAATGTCTAGAAAGAAGACAAAAGTCAACAAATTATTAAGTCTATTTTTCACAAATCACACGCATTGCATTGTGTACACAGGATTCTAATGTGGCCAAGGCTCCTCTGGCACTCACCCATGTGGGTCTGTAAACACCATGAGCACTCCCAGCAAGCTCCAGGGCGCATAATGAATGTGCTTGTTCTAACAATACCATCAACTGTTTCTGAACCAAAGGCTGTCAAGATTTTCATTTTCCTTTATTCTAGAAGGAAAGAAAAAAAAAAGACTCTAAAGGAGACTTGTAAGCAGAGGAAAAAGTGACAGAACGTTGGCTTATTTGCTTTCCTAAGGCCTCTTGGAAGCCCTTGCCTGTGGTCTCACTGTGTTTTATTTTCCCAGTTTTTTTAATCACAGCTAAAATCATGGTGAAAATTCAAGTTAAATATTGCAGCTATAAAAACGTATTTTGTTTACTTCAGGGAAAAGGATGCAAGAATACAAACAAAAGTTAGGAAATATAATATGTACATTTCCATACTCATTCCCAGCCAGCATTTCTTAGTAGCGCACTTGATACAATTCAGTCTCTAGGGAAATAGAAAACGGTGGCCACACACAGAGAGCATGGACTTTGTGCCAAGCACAGGGCTGAGAGGTGTATATGCACCAGTCTTCTGACAGCTAAGTCTGTGAAGCAGTCAAATGCCTTGTCCTCTCAAAGTCAAATTCCACATACTCATTTTGCCATTTTGATGCATAGTACCCTCACTCCACCCGCTCTGGAAGCCGGAGAATTCACTTACTCTTCCCAGACACAAGGGCCCTTTCACTCCCCTTTCTTCCTCAGGACTTTCCCACCTTCTCCACTGACCTCTTCTTCCCCCCATCCCCATCAAAACGTTGCTGAGTACAGAAAAGCCTAGCCTCAAGCTCCCCGCTCAGGTTCACCTACTCTCCTTTGTAGATGGACACAACACAATGCCTTTATTTTTATGTGGTGCTGAGAATCGAACCTGGGTCCTGCCCATGCCAGGGGAGTGCTCCACCGCTGAGCCACAATCCCAGCTCATCCATCCTGTTTTTTGACTCATTGTGTCTTCCATAACCTTATCTGCCAGTAAGGCTTGCCCCCTGTCCCAGCAACTTTTGACTTTATTATGCAGCTTACATTCTTTTTTTTTAAGAGAGAGAGAGAATTTTTTAATATTTATTTTTTAGTTTTCGGCAGACACCACATCTTTGTTTGTATGTGGTGCTGAGGATCCAACCGGGCTGCACGCATGCCAGGTGAGCGTGCTACCACTTGAGCCACACCCCCAGCCCTAGCTTACATTCTTTCTATGCCCACAGTTTGTCTTTCTAAATAAAGTGAAGTTCCAGAGGAGAAGTTCCTTTTGCAGCCCCGGATCCAGGAGCTCATACAGGAAAATCAGTTATAAACAAATAAGTTGTTTGTGAGCGATACAATAAACTCTGCAATATTAATATTAACACCTACATAGTATTTACTAGGGGTCAGACACTGTTCTTTAAATATATAAGCACTTTAGACATATTGACAACTGCTAAAAGTAATATTATATACCTACATTTCGTTGGTGAGAAAATGAAGACCCAGAAAGGTTAAATAACTTTCTCAAGGTCACAAAGCTAGTAGGTAGTGGGATCAAGATTTCAACCAAGATGTCTGATGCTAACAACCAAAGAAAGAGTATTTGGACTCTCTCCCTCAAACATGCCAGTATACTTTCTATTTCCTTTCATTACATTTTCAATATCTGATAAAATAAGAAAACAGTTGGTCAGATAACCACAAACACGTTAGATGTGTCTCATTTCCTTGTCAGTTAAATTTTAGCCTTTCATAAGTGAAATGAGAATTTGAATTGAAATGTATCATGATTTGGGCACCTCTCCATTTGACTAATTGGTTCTTTAAATGTTCTATTAGCACATTGTAGTTATACAAAATAGTGGGGTTCATTTTGACATATTCATACATGCATGAAATGTAATTTGCTCTGCTTCAGTCCCCAGAACTTCCTCTTTTCCTCTCCTCCTCTTCCTTCCTTGCCCCATTCATTTATTTTATTTTATTTTATTTTTTTTTAAATCAGTGCTTTAGGGGCTGGAGTTGTGACTCAGTGGTAAGAGCACTTGCCTAGCATGTGTGAGGCCCCGAGTTTGAGTCTCAGCACCGAGTACAAATAAATTAATAAAATAAAGGTCCATCAACATCTAAAAAAAAACAGTGCTTTATAGATATACATAAAGGTGGAATTAACTGTGATATATTCATGTATGTACATAGCATAATTTGGTCATTTTCATTCCATAGTTTTCTCCCTGACTAATTGGTTTCATTTGGTTTGAATCCAAGAAATGCCCAATGAACAGAAGGCCTCTATGTAGCCCAGCTTAGGCACATCAGGAAGGGAATGCTGAAGTTAGACTGAAGCTTGATTGACTGGTGTCTGAGGTTCCACCACCAAAGTTTAGAGCAAGTTTTTATGTCTGTTAAAGTTAAAATTCCAAAGGAAAGAGTAATGCTTCACCTGATCTAGGAGTCATCTCAATAATGAGCTAGATCTTATTCCAATCAGTGGAAGTGAGAAGGATGGCACTGGATACCAAGCAGTTTGGTATGGTAAAAGTGAAGTATTAGTCTGAGTACCAGAATGCCCAACTTCTAACTCTGTTACTATATTTGCAAAATGCTAGATTAATAGGCCTGGAGGCCTCAGTGCCAGATGTCCCAGGGGGATGTTAGAGTGAATGAGTTATAGGACATCTTTCAGATCTGCTTGCTTATAGTCCCCCAACTAGACTGTGTGTTCCCTGCAGCAGGGATCAGAAGGCGCTGAGTCAGCCCTCATCCAAACACCTGGAACACAGCTGACCTTCCTCAAACATGCTTCTAAAATATAAGTGAATAAATATTCTTAACTTACAACTAGAATATTGGCCCCTCCAAGGGTTCTAGGCCTTCATCCTCAACAGCCTCCCCCCAAAAAATTCTTACCTAGATGCCATATTTACTCAAAAAAAAAAAAAAAAAAGTCTAAGACCAAATGACCACCTTCTTCCCAGTACTAGTTCCTTCTCCTGACACCCTGATCAGTATCCTTAGATTAAAATGATCAACATTTATGATATGTTGAAATTACATGGCTTTAAGTTATCATCTCTTCTTTGTATTTATCTCTGAGAAGTACTAAACTCTGTTAGTTTTTGACTTAGATTTTCTCAGCTCTCCTTCTTTTCGTCTCCTCTGCCAATGCTCTGAATCACCCTTTTTACCTCTCACAGGCATCTCTTAAACACCCTGGTTTTTCCCTGCTCTGAGCCAGTCAGCCACATTTCACATTTTAAGAACATCATTTCAAATGCACTCACAATTGTAATTTGTCAATTTATAATCAAGAGTGAATTTTAAATGACAGCACTATTTTCTTTCTCAAGAAGCTTACTACTATTTGTTAATCTGATTCTCTTCCATAGTCCCAGGTCTCACCCACAGCCCAGTCAGCAGACAGAAAAAACATGTGTGATTTGAACCACTAGAATTTAATACAAACTACTATTAACTAGGTAAAGATGGTTGATCACTCAAAGGGATAAAGAGAACTGTATGGGGTGAAGGTGGGAGTTCATAACCCACTTGAATCAAAGTGTGGAATATGATATGTCAAGAAATTTGTAATGTTTTGAACAACCCACAATAAAAAATTAAAAAAAAAAAGAGAGAACTGTATGGGATTCAAAGGTAACAACCTCAAAAAGCAGCTACCACCCCAGTGCTGAGAGAAAGAACTCGGAAATTTAGAAGAAAGGGTTCCCAGAGACTGGGGAAGATTCAGACC
The DNA here is from genome assembly GCF_021218885.2 of Marmota monax. Taxonomy (NCBI): domain Eukaryota; kingdom Metazoa; phylum Chordata; class Mammalia; order Rodentia; family Sciuridae; genus Marmota; species Marmota monax. The sequence continues at coordinate 4,285,961 of NW_026692434.1, read as the reverse complement.
TCTGAGGAGAGGGTGCCACCACACAGACCCATATCTGACTGCAGAGGGCGTGAAGAAACTTCTAGATATACATAAAATGGAATTCACTGTGGTATTTTCATGTATGTATATAGCATAATTTGGCCGATTTTATTCCATAGTTGGAGAGCTCACTCACTAGGGACCCTTCCAGCCCAGAGACCTCAGAGCGCTGCAGGGATCCTCCCACCCCAGCACCCCAAGCTGCTTGCTGTTGCTTAGGAATTCATTATATCCAGTGAAGAAAGCAGGGCATCTTTTTCTTGCCACTATCCTCTCGATTTCTCTTTACCATCTTCTATTGATGGAGTTTGCATCAAATCATGTAGCAAAGGAGAAAAGCCTGCAGCGTTCAGCGCCAGTATCACAAAGCAGGCCAAAGGAGAGTGGGTTAGGAGCTGAGAAGCTCTGAGTTTTAATGAATGACCCACTGGCACAGCTCTTTACCTTTAATAAAGAATAACATCAAAATTCCCTGCACCAGTTGAAAATGACATTTCCTCTTTATGAATCCCTATTTCATTTATATTGGAGGCTATTCTTGTAACACTAATTATGTGTTATTAGAGATTCTAAATATCATTTTCATCTATCTATTGTAAGGCACTACCAAGAGGAGTCTATGTAATTGCTCTTGTGTTATAATTCCAGTTAGTCCATTTCTAAACTGATATTTTTTCTTTTATGTTCATTTCCTTCTTAATTTCTACCATTTCACTTCTGAGTTTCCTTTATTCTGATTCATTTTTCATATCTTCTATATTTTAGCTCATTTTGAAATTCTAGGTTACAGTTTTTGTTGTTAAAATGTATTTCTAGCATCTTTTTTTAAAAAATCTATAGGGATCCTACTCCTTTCTTTTTATCCTGTAATAAATTTAAATGTGATTTTGAACTCCATCCTTTTCTGTTGCTCTATTTTTACATAAAATCAGATTTTCTGAACCTTTATAAAGGAGGTTTGGCTTAGAAGAGTTTTTCTTTTGTTGTCAGTTTTAATTTAATGTTTCTAGATCACCCTCTTCTGGATGTTTTCGTGAAGAGTTGAACAACATGAATACTTACATGCTATGATTTTCCAGTTCTAGTTTCCCTTACCTCTTTTATCTGGATCATCCCTGACCCACTCAGTTGAGATTTTCTTTTCCACAGTTTATCCTCAATTTGGGTCATAGCCCCAGCTTTGTCCCGGAGGGACTTTGGCAGTTTTGAGAAGATGAAAGGAGTTCAGAATATCCAAGCTAAGTCAATGTTGCCACAGATGCTTTTACACCATGAAAACCCTTCCCAGTTTCAGTCGCTGTTCTCAACATAACTTACTGTCCTCCAGATCAATGCCTGTTTTGCTATTTTGAAGTCTTCAGGTTAGTCCTACACCAGTGGCTTCTCTCTGCTTCCTCTTGGACTGATGCTGATACTGAGTATCCTGTATCTATTGGTGATTTGTCACTACATACTCATAATTGGGGTTTGTGGGGATACCTGTCACTGGGTCTCGTGGAGGTTGTCTATGGCCCGTGATTTTCTGTCCTGGATATTCTGTGTTCTGTGTGGTTTACAGGCAGGTACAGGAGGTCTGAGGAGCTGCGTTGCCATCTTCACAGAATCACAGATTATGACTTTTTAATTTTCCCACTCAGTATACCTTGTGCATAGAAAAGGTTTCTTAACATTTTGGACAAACTAATTTAAGAGTTCAAGGTATCATTTCCTTCACGTTTTGTAATGTCAGGGCAAGAAGTGTGAACTTTACAAAGGAGGTGAAGCGTTTTCTGGTATCAACCCACCTGCTTACCTGAGAGTTCCTAATTCTGTCCCTCTGAAGCCTTCTCTTCTTTTTCTCTTCTGGAGGCATATTGCCCTCCTGATCTTCCCACCTGTTTATAGACTGCAGGACTCATTTGACTGACATTTGTTAAAGATGTTTTTCCTTCAAAATTCAAGAGTTATTTTCCTCAAAATTCCCAAGTTAGATCTGTCTGTCTCAACCCCACTTTGTTAGGTTTGGTATCAAGAGTATACTGAAGTCTTAAGACAATTCTGAAGTGGTCCCTCTTTTTTTATACTCTGGAATAGTTTGTGTCAGATTGGAATTATTCATTTCTTTGAATATTTCCGGGAATACATTGGTAAAACAATCTGGGTCGGTACATTTCAAGCAGAACGATTTTTTAACTACTGAATTGATTAATTTATTGGATATAAGACTATGAATGTTTTCTATTTCTTCCTGAGTCCATTTTGGCAAATTACATTTTTCTGGAAATTTGTCCAATTCAATCACAAACAATGTCATTCAAAATATCCTATCACTTGGTTTTGCTGCTTTTATTGATATGTCTCTCTCTGTTCTTTATTTCTGCTTTTTCTTTTTTATTTTCTTGATTTACCAATGGTTCATCAAATGTACTCACTTAATATAATCCACTCTTGGTTTTGCTGGGCTTCTCTTTTGTATGTTGGTGTTTTATTTCATTGAGTCCACATTCTTTATTGTTCTTCATTATTTCTATCTTTCTACTTTCTCTGTGTTAATTCTGTTGTTTTTCTTCTTACTTTTTATTTGTTTGTTTTTGGCAGTGCTGGGGATTGAACCTAGGACCTTGCATAAGCCACACTTCCACCCCTTTCTTAACTTTTGAATATAAATCAATGATTTCCAAAATTTTGTCTTATCTAATACAAGTACTTAAGGCTAAAAGTTTACTTAAGGCAGTAGCATTCATGTCACTGCCCCAGTGGCATCAACAAGTTTTAATAAAAGAACTTTCATTTTCATTTAATTCTAAATATTTCCCAATTTGTTTTAATATCATTTTAGGCCATAAGTTATTTAGAAATGCTTCTTGATTTTCAGAGATTTTTCTCTGTTTATCTCTTTGTCATTGAATTCTAACATAATTTTAATGATACCAATCTTTTGAAATTTGTTGAGACTTGATTCGTGACCCAGTATGTGTCAATTTGTGCTTATGTTCCATGGTTCCTTGAAAGAAGTGAAATGTGTTTTCTGCAGGTATTGAGTGTAGTATTCTCCTTATGTCTATTGGACTGAACTTGTTAATCATGGTATTGAACTATTTTATATCCTCACTGAGTCTCTTATTTACATAAAATAGCTTTAAAAGTATACACAGGAGGCCAAAAGCACTGGTCGCTTTGAAGAAGAGAAGGTGGCTATGGAGGAATGCAGAGCTCTGTACTTTCCATATTACATTGGTTCCCTATAGGCCTGGACCTTACCACTGGAGAAACTGCAAAGGAGGCTCCAGACCTTCTCCTGGTCCTGGGAAAATCCTCAAGCTTCCAAAACATGACATCATCAGCTCACTGCACAGTCTGCTCAAGGTACTAACCTTATGAAAGAGGTTGAAATTGGAAGTGATGATACATTTTCCCCTAAGGGAATGCCAGGAATAAACCCACACCCTTGTTTATCTCAGTCACTATGAGCATCCCAAGGTTCCACATCATCCTCCTTAGTGGTTTCCTACCTTTTTCACAAATTGTTCACCTCTCCTTGGACCCATCCCCAAGCAGTTAATCACCCTGAAAACTTTCACTGCACCCTTGAGAATTCAGCCACCTATCACCAAAATCACCTGCATCCTCACTTTCTTCTTTTCATATGCAAGCCTCTCATGTGGTAGCTACTTGTTCTCTTACACTTCTAAGTCTTCAGGGTCTGCAGTGGGGTGAATGTCCACATCACTGCATCTAGACCATTGCACTCCAGGTGTACTCTGTAGACCAGGGACATCCATGTTACTGAGCGCTTGATGGAAATAGAGAAACTTCCATCCTACCCATGGTTTCACTTTCTATGATTTCAGTTATTCACAGTTAGCCACAATCTGCAAATATTAAATGGAAAATTCCAGAAATAAACAATTGAGAAACGTTAAATTTATACTGCTCTGAGAAGCATCCAAAAATCCCATGTCATCTTGCTCTGTTCCACCAGGAATGTGAATCATCCAGTTTATCCACGCTGAATACATGCTACTTGGCCTCTGTCACTTAGTAGCCAATTTGGTTATCATTTTCACTGTGTGATATTGTAGTGCTTGTGTTCAAGCAACCCTTATTTTACATAATAATGGTCCCAAAGAACAAGAGTAGTGACGCTGACAATTCACTTGTGGCAAAGGAAACCATAAAGTGCAAAACAAAAGTGAAACGTTTGCTAAGATCTGCAGTAAGTTTTCATTAATCTCTTACTGTGCCTAATTTATAAAAAATAATCCTTATAGTGGAAATGTATGTGTAGGAAAAAAAATATAAGATTTGGTACTAACTGTGATTTCAGGCATCCACTGGGGACTTGGAACAAATCCTCCATGAATAAGAGGGAGCTTCTCTATAGAATTTCAAGTATTCTCTGAGACCTACTGAATCAGAACATGCATTTTTAACAAGATCTCCTGGTGTGTTGTATTTCCATCAAAATAGTATTTTCAAGCAAAACATTCAAAATTAGAGTACAATTCAGTCTGCAAAGGTATACTAGACATTGCCTCTGGTTACTTCCATGACTCCTACTTCTCTCCCTAGCTTCATACATGCTGTCTTCTTGTGGATCCTCAGGCACAAAAAGAGGATCCTGCTAGAGCCTCATGGTTCATGCCCCTACTCCTCAGGGCTCTCCTCAGAGAGCCCTCCTTGATCATCCTACATAAACACAGCATCTTCTTACCTTCCCATAACGATTGTCTGCTTTATATTTCTTCAAAGAACTTTGAAATATTATGCAATTATTTATTTATTGTCAATCTCCTTTATTATGTGTGTGTGTGTGTGTGTGTGTGTGTGTGTGTGAGAGAGAGAGAGAGAGAGAGAGAGAATGTACACATTTAACCACAATAAAAGCCCCATGTCAGCAGGAACTCTATTTTATTTATTTATTTTGCTATTGTAACTCCAACACAGATAATCGCCTATCATAGGTGTTCAATAAAGTGTTCTCTTACAAGGTAATGAATAAGAAGAAGGGATTGAGAGGAACTTTTCACTGTATAGCATTCTATTCCTTTCAAATTTTGAACCATAGGAAAGTATTATCTACTTAATAATAAACTATTTGTGTGCTTTTTAGAGTGGCTTTAATATCCTCTCTTTCCTTCTATTTGGTCTCAGGAAGAGGAAGACATGGTCCTCCTTTGCTTGAAAGACAAAAAAAGAATTCTCATCCCACATGAAACAGGCTCTAGCAATATTCTTTTTCATTTTCATTACACCTGCCTGAAATTAGTCTTTAAATGTACTCCAAATTTTCCTTTAGAGAAAACATGCAAACTTTCTGAAGCAGGTTTTTTCATTCATGCTCATGCAAGTTTCTTATGAGAATTGACTACTCTCAATCCTATTCGCTTTTCAATTTATCACACCATGTCTTTTGTGCCAAATAACCCACTAAACTTAAACTGTTCTCTCCTGTTAAATAAAAATTCTAATTTTAATCTCGCTGGACTTCTCCAGTGTTCCTGGGAACTTCTATGACAAAGTGCTGTCCTGTTTCTTCCTACTTCTAGACCTTTCCTTCTCATCCAATTTCATGAACTCTAATGTTGAAGTTCTTACTTCAGACCTTCTCACAGTAACAGACCCTCTTTGAGTTGTCAGATTCATCTCATAATTTCTGTCTACTTGATAGAAATTCCAATTATCTGTCTCAGATCTCTCCCATTCATTTATTTCTTATAAACAAATAAAGACATGGATGGAATCAAGTCCAGACCCTTAGTTAGTCTGGTATCTGAAGTCTTCCCTGGTATAATATTAGAGACCCTACTTGTCTCTCCCCCGATACATGTCCTTCTTATTCCAGCATCTCCCAAATACACCACGCTCTTGCTCACGCTGACCTCTGTGCTTGGAGTACACTCCTCCACAAGATTGCATCCTTTCTTTGAATGACTAGGTATTCTGATCTCCCTAGCCTGGGCTTCCCATATTCACTATACTCTGTGCTCATTTCTCAAAGCACTGACTTTAACAGCCTTGTGAATCAGTACTTTCCCTTCGTCTGGGAGGTTCCTCGGGGCCAATAAGATGTTGAGTCTTACTCATCTTGCTAAATTGAGCACCAGGCACAGGTCCTGTCATGAAAAATGCTCAATAAACAGCTGTTTAACCAAACTGGTAATCGCACTGATGATATTAAGTTCCAAGAAAAACTAATGAAATGACACATGAAGACATGGTTTTTCCATACTCTTTGCAGGAATAAAACCACTATAATAAAAACCTACTGAATATTTTCATGTATGAGTCCATCTGCTTCATGAATATACTTTTGGAGGTTGTTTACTTAGAATCAAATCAGGCTACACAAAGTTCATCTATGATTAGGGGTAGCCATCATATAGTCTTCTTCTGAGACAATGGATGACTCTCTTGTAGAGCTGGTTTCTAAGGAAAACCTTGGTGCTGTACCATACAGACACAGGTGGGTGGTTGTATAAGAATATATATGAGTCCTCAGTCTTTCTCTTTCAGCGTAAAAATAGCTTGTCCTTCAAGTGAGGATAGACCAAGTTTATCAATAAAAATAAAAGTCTTTATTAAGGCCCCTACAGTATCTTTAAGATGAATTGAAAGATCTCCAATGACAGGTAAGATAAATTTTATCCTAATTGCCCTGGAGCCCTTTCCTGTGTGTTTCAGAGCATGTACAATAAATATATGAACTACTGTATTTTCTAAAAAGATTGAGGACACATTTTCTTTACCATGACTTCCTTCTATATATTTTATTCTTCAGGTGCACAATTTAAAATTGCTGTTCTGAGAAGTGATTTCACACTTAACCAATGAAAAATAAAAATGTGGCTATACCAGAAATAAAACACTCATTATGTCTCTTTAAATTTTTATATTGTCCTCACCAGCAACTTGAGTTTAGTTGATTACATATTTAACATAAATATCCATGTTTAAAGAGATTTCTGTTTACCTAACACAATTTATTTTAGCAACTTAGTTCAATTCTTAAAATATCACCATTATTAAAAACATCTCAAATCTTCTCATCTTGTTTTCTTTTTCTATAGTACAAATTTATAAAGTTCAAAGCACCAAATAACTAATATATCTCCTAATTTTTAGTTCTTGGGTTTAGACTATTTTATTTCCTAGAAAGTAAGCAACTTTGAAATACACACATTTTTATAATAATTGGTGACATTATGACTTTAAAAGTTATTGGTAAGGAAGAACAAATTATCTTTCCTTATTTCAAAACAAAAGAAAAAAGTTTAAAATTCTAACTTCATAATTTGTCATTATGCCTACATCAAAAATGAATGTAAGAAAAACTGTGCAACCTACAATTACTATTTTTGATAATAGAGGATGATAAAACCTGTCAGAATATGTCCTCATTCTGAGAGTGCGCTGAATCCCAACAGACATTTCAGAAAATCAATTACTGTGTGTGCAGTGGTTTTGAGACATTATTTATAATTCCTTAAAATTAAGCTAGAGTCTTTCTACACTGATCATTTTTAAATGAGGATCCATCCATGAATTTTAGGGAAAAGTACTACCCAAAATTACCTGGAAAAGAAAAGTATGTGCATTTCCCATCCCCCTCCCCAGGGGAGAGGTTTACTTCACATCAGATTTTCACTGGGATTAATAAAAGATTAAATTCCACAGAAAAAAATAAAGCCTGATTAGAAGTCTTACTCCTTCCATTCTTTCTTTTGTTTCTTCCAGTCTCTTCTAAATTCAAAATTCATTAGAAAATACATTGAACTAGAAGTCATGAAACCCAGGCTTTACCTCAATTCTATTATTTACAAAACCATGTGGATTTGAGCAAATAACATCTTTCTGAGTTTTAGTTTTCTATCCCAAAATAAAGATAGTAGCATCCTAAGGTTTCTCTCAAATGGAATGGTGTGGCCTGACTTCAAAAACCAAGGGCTACCATCTGATTCCCCGCCCCTGAATGGAGATAGACATATAAACAAATCAAAATAACAATCTGAAGATAAAAGAAGAAATCTTTTTAATAGGTAAGGCATTTTTAAACTTCATTCGGCAACTGCCTATTGAAAAAGATGTCAAAACAGGAAAGAAAACAATGTGATTTATTTTGTCATTGAAGAGGAGAGACCCAGCCCTATTGCCAACTGTGCTCTCACTCTAAGAGCACAGTAAGATTACCCTTGGATAAAGTCATTTCTATGAGCATCTTCACTGGCATTCTTTGTAAGATATATTCTGTACAATTGCATTAAATTTAATTTATATTGTAAATGATGAAAAGGTTTGTTGTCTTAAGACTAGTCACCTCATCTGTATTCTAAAATTACTCCATTTTATTGCCATTATTTGTTTATCGAGTTATCTCAACTATGCACTGTAGTCCATCTCATGTGGGACACATTGACACAATGGCACCCCTTTTGTTGGATGAGTCTCAAATAAAATAATAAATGTATAAAGACCCTGAAATTTTTTAGCTTAAATGATTTCGCACCAAATTCAATACTTTATACCTAGAATGGTGCTTTTTCTCCCATTTTCTTGTTTTTCTTTTCTTCACTCATCTTTTCAATAAAAAACAAACAAAAGAAAATAAATGTAATGATAACTACTATGTAGTTATCTGTCAGCCCTTGCACTCAGCACCAAAGAATGTATTCATTATATCATTATATTATTGAATCAATATTCATACTAATACATTTAAGGCTCACTACAATCCTGCAAGGTTGGTACTATTGATACTCCATTTTAAACTTAGGAAACTGAAGCAAAGTTAAATCACCCTTAACCTGACAGGTTAAATCAATGTTGACATAAACATAAGGGTTGGAGTCAAAATTTAAACTAAAGATATCAGGGTTTTGAGTCTCGGCTATGAAACACAATGTAATAATAGTAAAATAAAGGCACATAGTTATTAAGTTTTCCACAAGTATTCCTTGAGTGTGTAGAAAGTACTGGATCCTGTCCTGTGGCAATGAGAATATGAAAGTAGATAGATGCAAACCATGCTCTCAAGAAGCTTACACTGGGCTGGGGTTGTGGCTCAGTGGCAGAGCGCTTACCCTGCACATGTGAGGCACTGGGTTCTATCTTCAGCACCACATAAAAGTAAGTAAACAAAATTAAGATATTGTATCCATGTATAACTAAAAAATAATTTTTTAAAAAAAGGATCTTACACAATTGCTGCAATGCCCAATGTGGTAGAGAAAAGCCATCATGTGGCTATTTACTTTTAAATTCAAAACCTTTTTATAAATAATTTAAATTTACTTAGATATTATACAGTTTGTGGCAAAATTAAGTTTAAATAATTTAAATGAATATTATTTAAATTAAATAAAATTTGAAATTCCATTTCTCAATTGTTCTAGTTATATTTTGAGTCCTTAATAGTCATATGTGACTAGTGCCTGCCATATTAACACAGGTTACAACATTTCCATCATTACCTTGCAGAAAGTTCTATAGGCAGTGCTTCTGGGGGTGGGGGTGGCATCAGGGAACAAATAAACAGGGAATTTCACTAACCTTGTGTCTATACTATGTAAAATGACAGGGCAACCCAGGAACACAACAAAGGGAACCTGAATTGTGGCCACAGAAATGAGGAACAGCTTTCCAATTCAGATGACAGCTAAGTCAAGGTCTGGGATGTTAAGTGAGAATTAGGCAGACCAAGAGAAGGAATGAATATTTTTGGCAGAGGGAAGATATTTTCTTAGCTATTTCCTAACATGACTCTTCAAGATCAAACATTGGGGACTTAATTTCTATCCTCAAAGAACCTGAACAATTAGGCCACAATACCCAGAGCCCAGGATGGAGATGGGCTGTGCAACAGATGAGGAAAAGGTCCACTTTTCCTGTGCTTTGTGCTCTGTGCTACAGCAATGTCCAGCAGCTGTAGTACAGTGCAAGGTCTCCTCATGCTTTTATCACACAGCCCACTAATCAGAGACTTCCCACTATTGTTCCACATCACATCAGTGTGAAATGTCCAAGGCTGTGACCCATTCCTTTCAGGGTAGGTTCTCTTTATTTTGCTTTAATTTCACTTCTCAAAATGGAGAGTGTCAGAAAGCAGTGACAATTATGGGAATTTCAAAGGCTTCTTTGCCCACCAAGCCAAGTTCCTAGCAGAGTGATGGAGTGGATTCATATCACTCATTATTTTCATGAGAAAGGATGTTGTAGCACAGTGCTTTAGCAAGAAAGATTATTGAACACTGAGATAATAATCTTAAAACTTTTTCTCCACATTTCAAGGGCATAAATTTGAAGCTTTCATTAATATGGAAAAATCATAGATATTAGCAAGGATTTAATAAGCTATACACACAAAAACTTCATTCTCAAAGGAACACATGTACAAGAGTATTATTCATTAATTCACTGGCAAAAGATTAAATGAATTCAAAAAGGAATTAGAACTGAATGACTTATAAGACTAAGTAGGAGGATATACAAATTTTCAATGCGAGGTCATCCATTTTCATTTTTCTGACTTGAATAAGACTAAGGAGAATTTTTACTGAAAATAAACTTGGGCATATGAGTATGTTTTAACTTAAATTGGCCCCATTTTTCTTTAATCCTTACTTACCTGGAAAGCACCATGGCAGTTCTTTTAAATTTTTAAATAGGTTCCTATGTCTTTCCTTCTTATACAAAAAGACAACAGGGGAGAGAAGGCAGGAGAAAAGTCGGGGATTGGATACTGAAATATTTTAACTTCACAAATACTCTCAGCATGTGCATCTCAAGTTCTTGTTTCCGCCTACTGTTCTATGAACTACAAAATAACCGAAAATTTAAAATTCAATATTGGCCTTTCACAATGTCGTCCATTTGCTAAGCTTTTGTGATACAACTAGCAGCATCCTATTTATTATCACCCTGGATCTATACAAGAACCTTGAAATGTAGACAAAAACAATTAATGTCACCCCTGTTTCAGAGAGGGAGAAACAAATCTCAGACAATGTGATCCAAGATCAATTAGCTGGCCCTCGACCCCACTCTTCTGGCTCCAGATTCAGTGCTTTTTCTCACTTTGAGTCAATAAATTTAGAGAAATAAAATGGCAACTAAACTGATGCCTGTCACTTAACGTCAGCTTTACATGGGGAAGGCCCACTCACAACTGGGCTCCTGTTGCAGTAATATATTAATCTGCCTGGTTGTGGTATTTATTGGAAAAACATAACCAGCTCTGAAAAGAAATATGCATTCTGGGGACAAAGTAGTGATGGCCCTGGAAATTCCAGGAAAGTTGGGTTCTATTAGTCATCTTTGCATTATACAATAATGCACTGAGATAAATAAGTTATAAAGACAAAAAGCATATTTTGACTCGTGGTTCTGAGATTTCAGTCCAAGTTCAGGTGGCCCATTGTTTTGGGTGTCTGGCAAGGGTATCCCATCATGGAGGCAGGGTATAATGAGCTAGGACACAGAGACAGAAAGGACTGGCAGGGGTACACAATTTTAATCACCAAAGGACCTTCTAAGAGGGCCCTACCTCCTTAAAATTCCTCACAAAGCACCACCCTGGGGATCAAGCCTCTAACACTCATGCAAACCATAGCACAGGCCCTCCACTGCAGTGAGCACAGGAGGGGAATACTGCTATAGTGAAGAGCATCATAAGCCTTGGAATGCTTATTTTCAATACAGTTCCTACACATGCATTCTTATACTATAAGAGGAGGCATTAGTGACTATTAACTAAAAGAAAAAAAATGCTTAAACTGTAAAACAACCTAGAAATCATTTCTTTTAACCTCTTTATAAGGAAGAAACTGGAGTTGGATATGTTAAGCTCTAGTCTAGCATCCTACAGCTTGTTGAAGCCAAGCCTAGAACTCAAGTCTCCTAGTTCCAAATATACTACTTTACTAGCACAGACTCTAATTCAGCATTAACCAAATTGTATTATAGAACTCTAGTGTCCTGTGAGATGTGAATATATGCTCCTATAAATAAATCAAGTAAGTAAAAAATGAAGTGCAAGATTTCATATGAAAATAAGTTTAGACAGAGTTAATAGTAATTTTAAAAGCTTTACTTATGGCACAAATTCTCAGAGCCTTTAAAATGATAATATGTACTGTGTATTTCTAACCCATAGATATGCATGATTTACTCCATTTTTTTTTTTACCATGAAACATTTTGAGGAAAACCTATTACCATCTGTGTCACATGGTATTAAATTTTGACAAAGTGAAGTTTGGAAAAGCAGCTCCAATAGCATAAGATGCTTTTAATGGACTTTTGAGAATTCGTTGGAGTGCATGTTTTTAAAAATGTTTCAAAAAGGGTAAGAAAAATAGTTTCAGCTTCTGTTCACACAACTATCTTTCCATAAAAGAACTAGAATATAATTTTATTGCATTCATAGGCTCATAGAAAGTAAGGGAATTCTTCAAGGGAATAATTCCCTACTCCCAAAGAGAGACATTGAGCTAAAAGCTGAGCATAAAGTGCATGCATGAGTACACACACACACACACACACACTGGAAGAAGGAAGGTAGGGACGCATTAAAGAAGGATCCACATCAACACAGCAATCAAGAGACCAAGACTTGTGATAGGCAATGAGGACAAGAAAACCTAAGAATGAATTAAACTGAATTAAATGGCAGACCCCGTGAGGATGTTAAAATAATTCCAGGTAGCATATACCAGCATGCTGGAAAAACAAAAGGAATTTCTCTAAGGATAAAAACAACCTCAACATGAGTCCAAGATTCAACACAAGGTTGGATAGACCAATCTGGGATCACATCAGGATGAACCAACATAAGAAAACAAACTAGCATAAATACAAGTCTTTAAGAAAAAGAGATTCAGTCCTCCATAAATTTCAAATACAATAATTATAAAGATAATGAAAGAATTATATAAGTAACATTTTTTTTAGAAAACATAAAATAATAGATGTAGTAGATTTATTTTTTCTTTTCTTCTCATTAAATAAAAAATTAAAACTCTGACCATTATATACAAAGCAAATGCAAGAAAACTGTGAAAGGCAGGAAAAGAAAGTACAGTGAGTAGGAATATCAGGACCCCAAAATCCCTGGGGTCTTTTTGCTCTGTACCTCAGGCTTGGAGTTAAAGAATCCAGCAACTAGAAACACCAGTGGATATGGTGGTGTGAGAGTGATGAGAAAGTTCCAACAAAGCCATTTCTCTGTACCTAAAAGACCAGTAAAGGAACATCCTATCAAAACAGAAAACTTTTAAACAATAATTATTCTCTTCCTGCCAAACACCACAGGGAAACTATGTAACCTCATTTCTATCTTACAACAATAAGGGCCAAGTAAGGACTCAGATTTCTACCTCCCTAACGCTGTTAGGAGGCACCCAAACACCCCCTCCAGGATGATTGTCAGAAGGTTAAGTGGGGAGTCAGGCTCTCATCTCCTCTGACTAGTGGCAGTGGCCTCATCACCACCTAGAGGTGGTGAAAATATCTCCACTGGGCTTCTTCTGATATCATCTCAGTGGAGAATCAGAATGGCATCTTGCTACTTCTGGGTGTGGATGAAGTCTAGGACACCTGTTGTTTCCACTCGAACTCTGAGTGGACAATTGTTACTGTAACTCACACTCACTCCCAGCAGCAATGACCCACTTCTATTAAAGAAAACTGAGTGAAGAACCTTGACTTCTGTTCCCAACTGTCATTAACAAAACAGAATCCCTCCTTTACCCTGCTAGAGTGGTGGTAGAGAAATCTAGCTCAAGTAGAAAGTTTAAATAACATTAAAATCTTATGATACTAAAATGTCCAGGTTTCAGTTGAAAATTATTTATTATACCCAAGAACCAAGTAGATCTAACAATGCAAAACCAATGAAAAACAGTCAGTAATGCCAATGCTGGGATAACAAGAGATGTTAGGATCATTTGACAAGGATTTTAAAGCAGCCATTGGAATTTAAAGAATGTCCATTAGCCCTTCCTAAAGGTTGGATCTGCTGGTGACAAATCTTCTTAGTTTTCCTTCATTTCAGTGTTATTTTGATGCAATGCCTATTTATTTCCATTATAACAATCAATGTTTCGATGAGCAAATGCAAACACATTTTAATGAATGAAAATGTAGAATGCCTTAGCAAAGAGAAAGTCTAACAAATTAAAAAAAAATAGAAGTCACTGGAAAATATTAAATGAAAACTACAATAACCAAAAATCAAAATCTCAGTTGATATGCTCAATAGCATAATGAAGAGAACAAAAGAAATACTCAGGAGGTTTTTCAAGATGGTGGAATAGAGGAAGTCACTTTCCTGACTGCTCCGTGGAGTGAAACCAAGAAAGCAGACAGGTAGCTTTTCAGCAAGGTGGGTGAAAAATAACAACAACAACAAAAAAAAAAGCAGGGGGACTTTTTTTACTGGGATTTTAAAACTGAACATTCAAAGCAGATTGGGGACTCAGGAGGTTGGCTATAATAAAATAAGGACGAACTCTCCAGGGGTACAGCCTCTGCTACAGCCAGGCCTAAGCACCAGCCAGAGAGGTCCCTCTGTGAGCATAGTGGAGGGAAAAGGGAATTACAGGAACCCCCATTTTGGGGAGGCCTGAGGCTTGTCTGGGTACCAAGCATTTAGAGATCAAGGACATTTCCCAGCAAACCTGAAAGACATACTGTGCAATATCCATGTGCAGGGAAAGAAGCTGCCCTCTCTCCAGGCAGCATCCAGAGGACAATGGAAGGAACCATTTTGCAGCCACTGCATGGGGGCCAGTAGCTAAATGGGCCAATTTCTGGCAAACCTGAGTTTGGCCCAAAATACAGGCCTAGTAAACACACACTGCACAACACAGAGTGTGCTTAAGTGGCCAAGAGAAAATAAAATGTGGAGAGAGGTTTACACAGGGAAACCCACCTGGCTATAACCCTCCTCCTCAAATCTGACTATTTGCAGGACCAGCTGGGAGAGACACATCTGGCCAGGAACTCGAAAGAGCAGGGGCAGGAAAGATTCTTTAGAGACTGAACCCAAAATCAGGAAACATAGGACCTGAAGATGACATAGAGGACTAAGAATTGGGTCCCCCACCACATGAGTGGAGCCCTGGGGAGATCCCTGTGCTACAGTCTTCCAGGGTGGCCCAGCAAGTATTAGGCACTGTAGGTGCACTGATTTAAAATCTCTAGACCAACTGGCATTCAGTGAAGAGCCTGGAGCCCATCTAGGCCTAAACCCTATCTCCAGAAGCTCTGCCTATAGGATTTCCTCTCTCACTCCAACAATCCAGAGGGTGGATCATAACATAACCCTCCAGATGACCCCACCTACAACTGCTGAGAAGAGAAACTGAGAATCTTTTGAACTCCAATAGAAAGAATTCTTTAATTTTTCATCAAGATCTCTTTTTTTAAATCCTTTTTCCCTGTTTAATTGTGACCTTAACAGTACATGGGCATTTATATGTATTCATATCTTCCCTCATTTCTAGCATTTTGAAACCAGTTATTTTTCATGGATTATTTTTTATGAACTAGGATATTTGATTAGTATATTTTAGTTTTGTATCATTTTATTTTTAATTTTAATTTTTTAAAAAATTTACTTTATATATTTTTCTCCTACCTGTTTTCCTTAATTCTATCATTTCTTCTGCTAACAGCCAATCACTATTGTTCTCTCTTTCACTCTTCCTTTAATTTTTTACTGCTTCTCTCCTCTCCCTCATAATCATCTCATCCTATATCACTTCTGTTCTCTCCCTGTCCACCATTTGAAATTATAAACCCTTTTGAAAACTTGCTCTTCTTATTGTAGGCAATAACTGATCAAATCATTTGTTTATTGTGATTAACGTTGTAGATGTCATAGTAGGAACTATTTGGTTTAATTCTATATATTGTTTACATTGGTTGTTGTTATTATTTGTATCCCCCTAAACAGTGAGGTATGGGAAACCCCTAGGGACACTATAAGCTCAAACGGTAGAAAACTCTACTGCCTCAGATTCATACTGTTAGATGTGTAGACCTACAAACAACATGAAAAAGCAAAGGAACAAATTGCCCAAACAAATCAAGATACTTCAATAACAGAATCCATTTACACCACAGTGGAAGAAATGTCAGAGAAGAAGTTTAGAATGTACATAGTTAAACTGTTCTGTGAAGTAAAGAATGATATAAGAAATGAAATCAGAGAGAAAATACAGGAAGTGAAAGATCACTTCAATGAAGAGATAGAGATAATTTTTAAAAAGCAGAAATCTTCGAAATAAAGGAAACAATAAACCAAATTAAAAGTTCAATAGAAAGCATCACCAACAGACTAGACCACATGAAAGACAGAACCTCAGGCAATGAAGACAAAATATATAATCTTGAAAATGAAGTTGAACACAGAGAGAGGATGTTAAGAAACCATGAACAGAACTTCCAAGAACTTTGGGATAACATGAAAAGACCAAATTTCAGATTTATCAGGATAGATGAAGGTGTAGAGATACAAACCAAAGGAATACACAATCTTTTCAATGACGTAATACCAGAAAATTTCCCAAACCTAAAGAATAAAATGGAAAATTAAATACGAGAGGCTTACAGGACCCCAAATGTACAAAATTACAACAGACCCACACCAAACCATATTATAATGAAAATTCCTAACATAGAATAAGGATAGAATTTTAAAGACTGCAAGAGAAAAATATAAGATAACATATGTGGTAAGTAAATTTGGATCTCAGCTGATTTCTCAACCCAGACTCTCAAAGCTAGGAGGTCCTGGAATAACATATACCAAGCTCTGAAAGAAAATGTATGCCAACCAAG
The DNA here is from genome assembly GCF_021218885.2 of Marmota monax. Lineage (NCBI taxonomy): Eukaryota > Metazoa > Chordata > Mammalia > Rodentia > Sciuridae > Marmota > Marmota monax. Next base: position 4,269,120 of record NW_026692434.1, on the reverse strand, counting down.
AATTCTATATCCACCAAAATTAAGCTTCAGATTTGAAGATGAAATTAAAACCTTTCATGATAAACAAAATTAAAAGAATTTGCAAATAGAAAGACTGCACTACAGAAAATTCTAAAAAAAACATTCCATGAAGATGAAATGAAAAAAAAAGAGTGAAAACCAGAAAAGGGAATAGCTACACCAAAGGAATAGTCAACCAAAGAAGAAATTAATTCAAATAAAAAAAATTAGAAATAAAACCAAGTGACTGGGAATACAAATAATATTTCAATAATAACCTTGAACATCAATGGCCTAAACTCATCAATCAAAAGACACAGACTGTCAGATTGGATTAAAAAAACATGACCTAATAATATGCTGTCTCCAAGAGACTTACCTCACAGGCAAGGACATCCATAGATTGAAGGTGAAAGGATGAGAAAAAACATATCACTCACACGGATCATGTAAACAAGCAGGGGTTTCTATCCTTATGTCAGACAAAGTAGACTTTAAGCCACAGTTAATCAGAAGAGACAAGAAGGCCATTTCATATTGCTTAAGGGAATTATACATCAAGAAGACATAACAATTGTGAATATTTATGCCCCAAACAATGCAGCATCTATGGATATCAAACAAATACTTCTCAATTTCAAGAATCAAGTAGACCATAACACAATAATACTGGATAACTTTAACATGCTTCTGTCGCCACTGGATAGATCCTCCAAGCAAAAACTAAATAAAGAAGCTATAGAAGTAAAAAATGCAATTAATAATTTAGACTTAATAGGCATATATAGAATATTTCATCCATCAATGACTGAATATACTTTCTTCTTACCAGCACATGGATCCTTCTCTAATATAGACCATATTTTATGTAAGCTATCACATATGTTGGCATACAATTGTAATATTACTTTAATATATTTTTTTAGCATCTATAGGGTTATTTTGATAGCTCTCTTATCATTGGCATTAATTTTTGTCTTCTTGCTTTTTTCTTGATTAGACTTGTTTATTTTTTATCATCAGATATTTCTGTTCCTACTTTTATTTCTTTCCTTCCTACTATATAATTTGAAAATAATTTGATTGCTATTCTACCTTCTTTCTGATATAAATACTTTAATTTATAAATATTTATCTTAATACTGTTTCAAAAAAAAAGTGAACAAATAAGATAGAATAATAGACATTACCCAACCTAAAAACAAAGAGAAAGTGGACTGAAAAATAAAATTAAATGAGCCTCATGGACCTGTAGGACTATATGGGAAAAAAGCTAACTAATATTGATGTCATTAGAATCCCAGACTGAGAGTAGAAAGAGAGTGAGTCTGGAAACATATACAAAGAAAGAAGATGACTATAAATCTTATAAATCTGTCAAGAGACATAAACCTGCAAATCAAACAGTAAGGAAGGAAGTAATCCAGACTGGAGGATGGCACCAGAAGATCTCAAAAGTGACTATCTTTAAAATTAACAAGTGAATTACAACTCCAACAGAGAACATATGGAATGTAGCCTTTGAATCACCTCTTTCAAAACTTCTTGTTCCCCTTGATGGGAAGAGGAGTCCCCTGTGTTTCTCATTTGCTAGTAAAGCAATAAAACATCTTTTTGCTTTTTCTTAAAAACCCTGTCCTCATTGTTGGATTGGCGAACACTGGGGACAAGAACCAAGCTTTCAGTAACACCTTCTCAAATGAAGGAAATGAAGGAAAATTTAAGATTGGTCACTAGAAGACCTACCCCATAGGAAAGGCAAGTGGGGGCTGTAGATCAATGGAAGACCACATTCTTAGCATGAGCATGACTCTGTGTTCAACGCCCTGAACTCAAAAAAAAAAAAAAAGGAAAATGAAAGACTAGTGGAAGTTCTCCAAATACAAAGAAAACGATAAAAGAAGCAAACTTAAAATATCAGGAAAAAAGTTTCATAGTAAGCAAAAATTTGATAAATACCATAAGCTTTCTTTTTTTCTCCAAAGGTTTTAAAAATTCTGCTTGACAGTTAAAACAAAAATTTTTAAACTTTTGGCATATATTACATCTCAAACATACGTAGAGAAAACATTTAAGACAATTATAAATAGAGAAAAATAAAGAAACATGAAAGGAAGTAAGATTTCTATATTTAACTTCAACTAGTAAAATGATTTTCATTGTAGGCTGAAAATTCTGCATATAAAACACAATTTTAAAAGCTTATTTATACTCAAAAACATTGTAGATACATCAAATTTGAAATTCTAAATAATGTTTAAATAAACCACAGGAAAGTGGGTATAAAAAAAGGCAGGGAAATGGAAAGCAAAGAAAATAAACAGAAGAAAACAAAAAGTAAAAGGACAAACTTAAGTTCTAGTACATCATTAATTACATTAACTATAAAAGGTCTAAATACATCCATTAAAATAGAGATACAGATGGAGTGAATCTAAAAAAAAGAAGTATTGCACATCTGTGTGCAAGAAACTCGTAACCTAGGCAAATTAAAAGTAAAAAAAAGGGGTGGGGGTAAATCATGAGAACATTCTTCAAAGAAAGTAGGAGTAGGTACATTATAACAGATAAAGTAGACTTCATAGCAAATAAAATTACCAAAAGCAGAGAACATTGTATGATGGTAAATTAATCCTATCACCAAAAAGATATACAAATCCTAAATGTTGTTGTGTATACAACAAACAAAAGCAAAACAAAAAAAAAATAAAGCAAAAACTAAAGGAGAAATAATCTATAATTATAGGAGGTTACTTCAACATATTTTGAAATTTCATAAAAGTACTAGATGAAGAATCAGCAAGGATACTGAAGAACACAATACCACCATCATCCAACACAATTTAATTGACATTCTACCCACCAACAGCAGAATCTACATTACTTTCATGTGTCTAGAGAACATACAGTAACATAATCCATACCTGGGCCATAAAACTTCCTCAAAAATTTGAGAATAACTGAAATTCTACAGTGTGTGCTCCAACCACAACAGAGTTGAACAAGGTATCAATAACAGAAAGGATAAAATCTCCAAGCATTTGGAAAACAAACAGCATATTTCTAAATAATCTACAGGTCAAGGAGAAAAATCTCAAGGGAAATTTTTAAAAGTACACATTGAGCTGAATAAAAATGAAATACAATATATAAAAATTGTGAGACATGGCTAAATGCTGAAATAGAAATTTATAACACTAAGTGCATGGGTTGAAAAAGAAGAAAATTCTCATGTCAATAATCTAAGTTCCTATCTCAAGAACCTAGAAAAACAGAAAGCAAAATAAGCCTAAATCAGGCAGGAGGAAGCAAATGATAAAGAGAAGAACTTACTGAAGACAGAGGGAAGTGTGGGGAGAGAGAGAGAGAGAGAGAGAGAGAGAGAGAGAGAGAGAGAGAGAGAGAGAGAGAGAGATTAACTAAGGGGGAGCAATTGCCTTGAAAAGATCAATAAAATTCACAAACCTGTAGCAAAATTGATTTTTTAAAAAGAAAGGGGAAAAAGCAACAAGCTTATATTCATATAAAAACCTTACATATAGTTTGTTAAATTTATTCATGATACCAAACCTTGAATCAGTCTAAGTGTCCTTCAGTAAGTGAATGGTTACACAATCCATGGCGCATCCATTTGTAGAATGCAAATTAGCAGTGAAAAGGAACTCTCCACGTATGCAACAACCTGGATGATTCTCTAAAGAATTATGGAGGGAAAAAGCCAATCCCAACTCTTATGTAACATACAATTCAATTTTGATAACATTCTTACAATTGCAAAATTAGTGGTGTCTGGGAGTCAAGAAGAAGATGCTCTGGGTGGATGTGGCTTAAAGGGGCCCACTTCAGGGGTCCTCATGTTGGTGGACCCTCATGATGATGGAGGAGCCTCATGATGATGGACATGATCTGTATCTTGACCGTACCAAAATTAATACCCTGGCTATGATAGTTTTACAAGATGTCACCATTGCATAGCATCATGTATTATTTCTTACACCATGTGAACTTTCATTATCTAAAAATGACAATTTAATTAAAATAGATAACTACATAAGAGAAAGAAAGAAATAAAAGACTATAAAGATGGTTAGACATGTTTAAAAATTTAATGGAACTTTAAGCATCTACTTTCACTCCCTTTTCAATCATCGAATGTCCTTTCTTTAAGCAGTAAGACAGGTGAAAATTGCTGCTCTCATTTTGCATGTAGGGGTGAGGAGGGTGGAAGGGTTAAGCTGCACTTTTACTCCTGTACACAGAGCGGGCTGTCCTCCTTAGAGTCCTAGTGTAAACACTTGCTGCAGCTGAAGAGCAAGAGCCTTCTGCCAGCCCTTCAGCATTAATCCCTTAAGCTCAATTTTTGAAAAATTGTGTCAATTGGACTCTCAGTTGCTTCTTGGGGCTGTTGGCAAAGCCATATATGGGATTTCTTACTCTGCTCACCATCTGAATCCCTGAAGAGGAATTTCTGAAAATTCCTCAGCATGCTCTTTGGGGTTAGAAGGAATCTACAGAGGCTCAGACCTCCAGTGCCATGAGCTACAATTAGCTTAGTAGGATGATGAGCTTGAACACCAGCAGCAGTCCTCGATTTTCAGGAGGTTGGACCCTCTTGCATGCCATCTTCCTCCTCACTTGCCAAAGCAGGGGGATGAGGGATTCATCAAACAGTAGAGATGAGAACTCTTAGGGAGAAAAATAGAATTGAGATCATAATCTGATCACCCTTCTCTATTAGATCATTTCCTCAATTTATGGTATTAACTCACATTACCACTCCCTCATCTCTCTCTCTCTCTCCAATGTCTTTATGTCTTTTAAAATCAAATTTAATGTACATGAAACCAGACAAATTTGTTGTGGTTTGAATATCTGGTGTCTCCCAAAAGCTCCTGTTAATGCAAGAATATTCAAAGGTAAAATTATTAGATTATGAGAGCTATAACCTAATCAGTCCATTCTAGGACTGGCTGGGCAGTAACTCAGGCAGGTGGATGATGTGGGCCACTGTGGGTTATACTCCAGCACAGTGCATTGTCACCACAGCCCTTCCCCCTCCTCTGCTGCTCCCTCTGTTTCCTGGCTGCCATGTCCTGAGCTGCCTTCTTCTGACATCCTTTCAGTCATGGTATTCTGCTTCACTTTGGGTCCAGAGCAATTGAGTCCGTCTACGATGGATGTCAGCCTACTAAGACATTGGAGAGAGAGAAAGATGAGGGAGTGGTAATGTGAGTTAACACCATACATTGAGGAAATGATCTAATAGAGAAGGGAGATCAGATTATGGTCACAACTCTATTTTTCTCCCTAAGAGTTCTCATCTCTGCTCTTTGATGATGCCCCCTACCCCCCACATAGACATTTGGCAAGTGAGAAGGATCCTTTGAAACCAGGAGCCAAAATAAATTTTTTTCTCCTCTAAGTTGTTCTCACCAGATCTTTTGGTCACAGTGATGCAAACTGACTAAAACATCACTATGCAAGCAGGCCCAGAGATGCTGTGAATGACACCTGTCATACTAGAGCCAAAGCCCACTCTTCTTTCAGGTAGCAGACAGGAATTTGATCTCAGATACAATGGGATAAAAAGGAAATCCTATGAACACAAAAATGTAAATGTTGACCAGTTATCACTGGGTGCTAAATTACTTGAATGTCTTAATTATACTCCCATTTTCCCCAACAGTGCTTGACACACACTTCAATATCTTAGGCAGTAAGGTTTGAAATATAAGTCCATGAGGTAAAATCCAATGATTTAGACTATTTTGTTTTCATAATAAAAGCATCTATCTATACAGAAATCTCTTTAGGTTCCTAATAAATACTATGGAAGAATCATCTTCTGTTCCTTTTTAACAACATTTCAACAACATATGCAAAGTAGGACACAGTGAGTTTTAGCATATTAATAATAAATAACTCACATTTGGACTCATAAGCCCTTAAAAAGGCTCTCATTAGAAGTCAGTAGTTTCTCTTCATGCATATTCTCCTGTGGCAAGTTTAATATTTATTCTAGGAGTCACCAAAGAGCAGTAATAGGGCCAAGGCTCATTAGCTGTGTAACTACATATTACCTATGTGATCACTTATTAGCTTTGTGACTTTGAGAAAATCAGTTTTCCTCTCTCTGTTGTAATTTCCAATTCAGTAATACCTGCCCTTACCTACTTCTTGAGGATTATGATCAAGCAGCTCTCTATTTCACATGGATAACTTTGAATTTTACATATTCCATCCTACTCTTCCATTCCACAATATGAGTTCATTTGTTTATAACCCAATTCAAAATACTATGTGAAAGAAATACATAGTCCTTAACTCAGTATTTGATAAATTGTGCCTACTTAGAACTATGGTAGTAAAGGTTTCAATTAGAAATAATTTTTTAACTCTAAACAGATGGCAAGGAAATGTGGTGTGTGGGCAGAATGTGCAGAGATAAATGACTAATAAGGAAAAGGTCATTTAGAAGTAGATTCCTAGGAACTTGGAGTTGAAAAAGACCTTTAAGAACATTTGGTCCAGCAAAAGAATTTGCAGGAACCAGAGTAGATGGTTTTCTGATAAGTTAATTAATATTTCATTTGGTTAGTTCAAGGCCATATTAGGTAGTTCTTTTGTTCCTGGGCAGCCTTCTTAGTTGTATCTTCATCAGAGTAAAAAAGTTTTCCTCCTTCTAACTGCCAAACTTTGATTCTATTCTGTCTTATAGGATAAGACAGAAGCAATATCCCTTTCTTATCTGACAGTTCATCAAGTATTGGCAGACGGACGGTTGGTCTATCTACCCTAGTCTAATTGGTCACAGGTTAAACAAGCTCTATATGAAAGTCTTGGCATATACAGTCTGTTTGTAATAAAATCAACCTAACCACCAGATGCTGCTTTGAAAATATCCCACAAAGATTCAGGTTATGATGTTAGGGGATGCATATTATTGAGTGTCATAAAAAATTTGAAGCTGGATTTTGGTTCTAGCAGTTTCTAAATGTGTGAGACCTTGGGGAAGTCCTCTAATGTCTAACTTCTTGTATTGCTCTTGTAATGTTTGTTTATCAACACTACAATAATTTTATAAAAGAAGTGAGTAGTGTTGCCTTTTTCCTATAATCTGGAAGGCATTGTGTATGAGATCTGTCTCAAGTGGCAAAGAAAGTAAAGTTCCATAAAATGGAAAATAACATTTTGACAGATTCCTAGCAGGCAAGAGAAGATCTCTTTCTAACCCAGCTTTATATTGGTATTAACGAAGAATTATTCTTTGAACCTCGATTCTAGGCACAATGGAATTACAAGGTAATTATATGGGGATATTAATGAAAATGAGCTGTGTCATGGTTTGGATCTTAAATGTTCTCCTAAAGCTCATGTGTTCAGAGATCAGTCTCCAACTGAGGTAGGGTCTGGTTGGAGGAAGTAGCTCACTGGAGGCTTCCAGCTAAATAGTATCTTGGGACCCTGGCTCCTTCCTCTCTTTCTGCTTCCCAGCCACCAAGAGGTGAGCATCTTTGCTCTATCATGTGCTTCTTGCTGTGATGTTCTGCCTTACCACAGACCCAAAACAACAGGGCCAAGTTACCATGAACCCAAACCTCTGAAACTGTGAGCCAAAGTGAATTTTTCTTTCTTTTAAGTTGTTTATCTCAGGTATTTCTGTCAATGACAAAAAGCCTACAAACACAGAAAGTTGATATAAGAAGTGGAGTCACAATGTGGTTCACAAGCCTTTGGAATTGATTTGCACAAGAAATTTGGAATTGTTTTTGAGACACAGGCTAGAAAAAGCCTAGAATGCTAAAAGAAAAGCTTAGTGGGTGATTCTGGTAGGAGCACATAACACAAAATGCTGACAAGAAAGTAGACAGAACCCATGAGGTTTCATGATATTCTGTCTCACCACAGGCACAAAGTGATGGGATCAAGCAACAATGTACTGAAGTTTCTAAAACAAAGACCCCAAAATATAATATAATATAATCCTTTTAAGTTGTTTATCTCAGGTACTTTATCACCTAACAGAAAGCTAACACAAGCTAACGTAAGGGTGGAGTTTTCTCATACTTTTAACCATTACCCAATTTTATATAAATACACACACATAAATACAATTAACATTATACACTATATGCCATATGTTACATACTGTAAAATTTTGTATTCTAGTCTGGCCCTTTTCTATTCCTATAAATGTGTCACTACATATGATTTTTAAAGTTATACTTAGGGGTCTAGTGATTTGCTTTAGACCAAATCATTAACTCTCCATATGACCCAAACTGCTTAATTTCTCTGTGTCTCAGTTTCCTGTAAAATGCCACTGAGCTTATAGACTTGCTGAAAGTATGAAATGAAATATGTGGTTTAAGATTATTTTGAATGGTTAACAAAAATAACAAAGAAAAATAAGGTTTTATTCAGGAATTAATATTAGGGTCATAACTGCTCCAGCAACTGGACTTACCATAGTACAGAAATGTAGAATAGGAAAACAATGTTAAATACTAAATTTAACATATTAACTAAAAACAACAACAACAGTAAACTATCTTGTGATCCCAAAATTGCACACTTGGGATCCCAGATAAATAAAAACCTGTACATGAATGGTCTAACAGTTTTATCTATAATAGCCAAAAATTAGAATCATCCCAGATGTACTTCAATAGGTAAAAGGTTAAACAAACTCTGAGACATGCATGCCATGAGATGGTACTTAGTGATTTCAAAGAATGAACTATTCCCACATGCAACAACTGGACTGGATTGTCAAACAGTTATACTGAGAAAAAAAGATGACATATTATATATCTCTATTTAAGTAACTTGTAGTCAGCTTTTTGTCACTGTGACCAAAATACCTGAAAAGAACAATTTAGGGGTGGAAACATTTATTTTAGCTCACAGTTTCAGAGTTTCAATCTATGGTTGGCCAACTCCATAACTCTGGGCCCAATGGGGGGCACATTTCTGGCAGAAGGATGTGATGGAGGGAAGCAACTTAGAACATGATGGCCAGGAAGCAGAGTGAGAATTCTACTCACCAGGAACAAAATGTAAGCCCCAAAGTGACATCCCCAGTGACCTCCTTCTTCCAGCACCCCACTTGCCTACAGTTACTGTCCAGTTAATCCATATTAATTCACTGATCAGGTTGTATCTCTCATAATCTAATAATGTCACCTCTGAAAATTCTTGCATTGTCTCAGGCATGAGCTTTGGGAAGACACCTCCTATCTAAATTACAACAGTGATATTTTTTAAATGAAAAAATTTAGAAATGGGGACAGATTAGCTGTTGCCAAGGGTTAAGAGAAGGGCAGGGCTAGAGGAATGGAATGAGAGTGATTATGAAAAGACAACAGGACAGGTCCATATGGCAAAAGAACTGTTCTTTATTTGACTGTGATGGCAGCTACGGGAAGCCATGCATTTGATAAACTTTAATAAAACTGAATACCCATATACACCACAATGAATATACATAAAACTGGGGAAATCTGAATGAAGTTGGTGAATTGAATCAACATCAATATCCTAGTTGTGGTATTGGATCATAGTTCTGCAAAGTGTTACCAATATTGAAAACTGCATAAAGGATATATGCACTATTTCTATATCATTGCTTACAACTAGATGTGCATCTATAGTTATCTTAATAAAAAGTTCAATTAAAAATGATTATATGTAAGTAGTAGTCCTCCTCTCCATAAATACCCTCCTTTGTGTGTGTGTGTGCTTTGTGTGCTCACACACACAAATAAACACCCATACCCCTCTTCAAATTGGGGTAAACTCTTCCCAGGCCATTACTTAGATAGCACTAAAGCCCTGAAACTAAAAGTTCTCACCTCTTGTTCGACACCACCACCCCAGTCCCTGTAGACATGAGAACATCTCGTGTTTCTTATCCACAAAATTCATTAGCTACTCATTAAATTTGAAAAAAATATGACAATAAGAGCAGTGATATGATTCACTCTGTTATAAGCAATTAGGAAATCTAGAAATCAGTGCAACCAAGTGTAGTATACCAGGGTTTCATGGCTGTATGCTAAAGGATTACTTTTCAGGAAAGGAAAAGAAGCGCAGAGGTTAAAGTGTCTACGTAGAACATGATCAGAGTGTTATCAGATTTTTCAGGGTCATGAACCCTGGTATGAGTAGGGGTTTCATTTTAGAAAATGGTATTTTAGAAAGACATCTAGGATGTCATGAGGGAGGGATAATCTGCCAGCTGCTTGTTTCCAGCCTGTATAGAAATCGGTACAGGAATTGAAATCACAAAGTTAGAATGCGGTCTTTGATCACAGATAGTTTAAACAGCACTTAAACTGGACATCCAGAGGGAAGGTGATTCATCTAAGACAGAAAAAAAATGAAATCTGAAGAAACTTTGGGCATCTGATTTGGAAGAGTGCTAAAAATTTTGAAGTAGGATGTAACTTCATAAACTATTATCAGAACACTGGAAGGGAAAAGGATTAACTTTATCATTGGGAAAACATTTCCCTCCAAAGTACTATAGAAATTTCTGAGAATAATAGTAAGAATTCAATTCTTAGCACTAAGAATTCAATTCTTCTTTCCATTCCAGACAGGGCTGCTATTATTTTTCAAGAGAACATTAACTGAACAAGGAGTTTTTCAAATAAACAGTGCAAGAGGGAATAGGCATAACTGATTTTTTTCACTCTTTTATATTTCAAAAAAGCCATTAAAAGATTTGGATGCTTGAAGTATTACATAAATTATCCTATTATTGTAGCAATGAAAGGATTTCACACCCATCCATTTATTTCTGATTTGATTTCCAACCATGAAAATTCTTTGTTTTTGAAAAATATTTGTCATGCTGCAGATATGATTCACATTAATCAGGAATATATTTAAAAGGTAAGGTTTGAAGTGCCTTATTAGGAAAGAAAAAATGTGGCCTCACAAACTACTTAACAATCCACCTCTTTTCACAGTGTGTTTGCCAGCCACCTAAAATTAATTGTTCTTAGAAACTTGTAATAGAAAGGTATTTTCACTTCACAGGTTACAGTTTCTGTCTCTTCTACTAAAGAACCTATTTGATAAGTGGCAGAGTGGATGAACTCTTGTTGGTTTCATATTGCTGGCATTGCAACTTAACAGAGAGGCCATCAGTTCTGTATTCTGCAAGAGTTCTTAAACAACAACACATACATGCCTAACTCCTAGAGTACATACAGAGATGATATCTTAAGGTGTCATCCTTTTGCGGAGGTTTCTTCTAGATCTGCCTCTTTTCCACTATGCCTCTCCCATTCAGGTCTGTATTTAGAATTCAGGGCAGGGAGGGAACAAGCTCTCTTGCAGAAATCCTGCATCCATTGCCAAAGGCCAAGAGGAGAAGACGGAGCAGGCACATGTAAAAAAAAGATGAATTTTTTTATAACTAAGAGAGGATTCCTCAAGGCTGGAAGGAGAGAAAAAGTAAAGAGACAGCAGAATTCCTAAGAACAAAAAGAATTGGTCAGATGGTCAGAACCCAGAGAAATCAGTTTTCTTGTATGTCTAGGACAACAGGACCATAGATCAGGGAAAGAGTTCCATGCTCTAAAAATGACATCAAGTAGCTGAAAGTGGGACCTGAAGAAGCCATGGACATCAGGACTGTGAACAGCAACATGGGGACAGCAGCCATTCTCCCACTCCTACCTCAATACTTTGAAACCAGGAAGGATCTTGGTATTATGTAGCAACACCTATATTTCCCTGTGGGATTGAAACCCCAGCAAGGGGCTAATGTAGAGCCTTTCTGCCTGCTCCCAGAAGATTGAGACTCAAAATCAAAAAACAAAGTTGTTATGGAATAAAAAGTCACATTTCTTGCCTATCTGAGTTTATGGATTGATATTCACCCCACCAATGAATAATACACATACGTAGCATATGTATTATGTATACACTGTATAATTTTGGTGCTAAGTACTAGACCATTACTTTTCACTTTTCATTATATGATAAATGCAATGTGCTATATCATTAAAGTAATTGCCATGGTTTTTCCTAATTCATACTATCTTAAGATGATTTGTATTAGAGGCAAAGCACTATATGTATATGTATATATACATAGGGGAACAAGTCCTGATGGGTTTGGGGGATAGAAATGCCAGGGGAAGAAAAAAAATCAACCTTTGATGTCTTTAATTCAGAATTATTTGGATGCATTCTAAATAAGACATGTTTTTTTCCATTTCTTTATTACAGTGGACTAGGTAAATCCTTATTACCAAAATATCATCATAATAGAATACCAGATCCATCTAAGTCTCTCACATTTACCTGTGGCAACCTTTCCTCTATTACAATTTAGTCCTAAAGAACTGTCTTTCCATGTTGATTTAGGATGGAAGTAGCAAAATGTTTTTCATTTACTTCACATCTGTCCAAATATATCTGCAAAAGTGTTATCTTCCTCTATGACAAATACTATGCCCAATACCAGGACACATTTGGAAAATCTAATTAGATAAATCAAAAATTAAATAAGAAGAATAGAACAACTCAAGACCTGTTATAGTTAGCTTTTCACCACTGTGACTGAAAGACCCAACCAGTACAATTATAGAAGAGGAAGAGGTTATTTGAGGGCTTAGTCCAAAAAAGACCAACTCCATTCCTTGGGGCTCAATGTAAGACTGAACATCATGGCAGAGGGAAGCAGCTCACATGGTGATCAGAGAGCAGAGAGAGTGATATTCCACTCTCCAGATACAAAATATATACCCCATGGCCATGCCCCCAATGAACCACTTCCCCCAGTCACAGCCCACTTGCCTCCAGTTACAGTTCAGTTAATCCTATCAGGAATTAATTCACTGATTGGGTTAACACTCTAACCCAATCATTTCTCATCCAATCTTTCTTGCATTGTCTCACATGTGAGCTTTTGAGAGACACCTTTTATCCTAACCATAACAAGACCTAACCTCCTATCCTCCAGACTTGAAAATTCATTATCTGGGGGAGTTGTCTCAATCCAACAGACAAACAAAGGCGGGGGGGGGGGGAATCTTATTTAATTGTTTTTAAATAGGTTAATTTTTGTTTTAATTTATTTTTAACTAATAAATAAAAACATAAAAGTTGCACATGTAAATGGGATACCGTTAATGTTCAGTGCATGTGTTTATTTATAAAGTTACACATATTTATCTCCTCATTTATCATTTCTTTATGGTGAAAACTTTTGAAGTCTTCTCTTCTAGCTTTTAAATCTAGAGTACATTATTCTTACCTGTAGTCCCCAAACTGTAAATTGCACACCAAAACTTCTTGCTCCTAACTTACCTAACCTACATACTTAGTACATATTCACCACATGCACATTTCCCTCATACCACATACACTCTCACTGGCTTCTGGTGACTGAAGAATATGGAAAATAACATCCACCAAGAAGAGGGGAATGACAGCCCCCAGGGAGACAAGGAAGACAGTGTGATCCAGGAGGGGAGGAGCGGAAAGCAAACAACGATCTCTGGGCTCTGAATTTTCATCCCAGTAACAATGAGTTTCAAGCTTTTATAACTGGTTTCCTGAGTTATGTTTTTAACCTGCACAACTAGGTTCCTGACTGTCCAGCCTGCACGTCCTCAGTCTCTAATGATTAAGCCACATTACACATTCTGCTATAATTAACTCTCATTAAGACCTATAAGAAAGAGACCACTCTTTTAACCAGTCACCATTTTCTCCCCTGAAAATGGGCCATTCCGCCACTGCTGGATAAAAGACTGCTTGCTGATTCGTTGAGGTCTGGTCCCCTCTCAGTTACTTTTGCTTACAGGAACCACCATTCTACTCTCAACTTCCATAAAATCAATGTTTTTAGATTCTGCCTGATAATGAGATTATTGTCCTTCTGTATTTGACTTATTTCACTTGAACATAGGGATCCCCAGTTCCATCTATATTGTCAGAAATGACAGGATCTCATTCTTTGTATGGCTGAATAGTATTCTGTTGTTGTATATCTGTACAACATTTTCTTTACCCATTCATCCGTTGGATGATGCTGAGGTTGTTGCCATTTCTTGGCTAAAAACCCCAGTTTTAAATAAAGCTATCCAAGTCAAACAGACCTAATGAGAATCAGCAAGCTCATTTAATTCCTATTACCAAAAATGCAAAAAGAAACTAAATCAATCAGTGCCCACAAGGTGAAAAACAAGAGCAAATTGAAAAGCACCTCGAGTTTAGATATAAAGCAATTAAGATAAGGAGTCATGACTAAATTTGTCGAAGTAAGCCTCCAGCTTGTCAGCTTGTTTCTAAAAACTGAAAAGCAAAGTCAGAAACAAAGATCTAATTTAAATTAAAAAGTGGCATAATCGGGGTGAAGCAAATGGTCTTCAGAATATAACTGTTTACCCATACCTCTGGCCCCCAAATCATGTTCCTCCCATGCCCTGAGCATTGCTGGTCATACTTTGGAGCCACTGTCATGACATCCGTATGTCCCTTCTTCTCCTTGCCCTCCCACTTTCATTTCTGTTTTGAGTTTTCCTAATATAAATATTCTCCCAAAGATTTGGATTTCCATCTCCTGCAAGGATAAACTGACTTATGAATGGAGTAGGTGTTTGTCAAAAGCTGGGTTCATGAATGCCAGGAAACAGCCCACAAAAAAAGACACACACATACACTCTACCTAACCCCCATCCCAACCCTGAAATACACCTTCACCAATCCTGCCAACTCTAGAATTCTCCCTAGGAGGTATTTCCTTTGAGCAAAAGGATTACATCAGAAAACACTGTGGGAAGGCAAATATCTCAGGGGACGGGGGAGATTGACATAAAACCTAACTAGCCATCAGCACTCCAGTCAGAATGGCAGCTATTATGAAGACAAACAACAATAAGTGTTGGTGAGGATGTGGGGGAAAAGGCACAATCTTACACTGCTGTGGGACTGCAAATTGGTGCAGCCCATATGGAAAGCAGTATGAAGATTTCTTGGAAAATTGGGAATGGAGCCACCATTTGACCCAGCTTTCCCTTTCCTTGGTATATACCCAAAGGACTTAAAAACAGCATACTACAGGAACACAGCCACATCAATGTTTATAGCAGCACAATTCACAATAGCTAAACTGTGGAACTAACCTAGATGAATGGATAAAAAAATGTGGCATGTATACACAATGGAATATTACTTAGCAATAAGAGAGAATAAAATCATGGCACTTGCAGGTAAATGGATGGAGCTGGAGAAGATAATGCTAAGTGAAGTTACCAATCCTCAAAAAACAAATGCCGAATGTTTTCTTTGATATAAAGAGGTTGATATAAGTGATATAAGGCTTGATATAAATGTGATAGGGAGAGGGAGCATGGGAGGAATAGATGAGCTCTAAATAGGGCAGAGGGGTTGAAGGGGAAGGGAGGGGGCATGGAGTAACTAATGATGGTGGAATGTGATGATCATTATTATCCAAAGTACAGGTATGAAGACACAAATTGGTGTGAATATACTTTGTATACAACCAGAGATATGAAAATTGTGCTCTATATGTGTAATAAGAATTGTAATGCATTCTACTGTCATATATAAATTTTAAAAATAAAATTAAAAAGAAATGTACTAAAATATAAGACACAATATAATATTGTGTATATAATATAACACACAAGAAACAGGTAGCAATCTGATTGGGGAAAAGGGAGAGAAGGCTCAGGAGGGAACTCTGTTTGGAGCACCTCAGTGAACAGTGACCATCACTAGACTTTCAAAGGGTGGAGCCTGAGTACCTGAGATACAAAGAGAGCTGAAAGGAGAGGTGAGAGGCACCATGGCCTTCACTGGTCAAGAAATGCACTTCTCTTTAGGGAAAAGGCCATGCAGTATAAGGGCACAGCTTTGGAATATAAAGATATAGGTCAGAGCCTTTATCATATTATTTACAAACTGTATAACAGTCTTCTCACCTGTAAAATAGGAAAAATATAAACAACTCATACAGTTTGAAGAACTCAAAGGATCATGACTGGTGTCTATTGAGTACCTAGAATGCACCAGTTACTCCATCTGGATTACATCAGTACTGCTAAACTTTAATGTGCACCCAAACCACAGAGTCATCCTATTAAAATGCACCGAGGCAGTGGATCTAGGGAGGGTCCTGAGATTCTGCATGTCTAGCAAGCTCCCAGGTCACTGCTGCTGCTTCTGCTGCTGCGGATTTGCACATTGCACTTTGAGTGGCACATCCTACTTTGACTCCTTACAGCAACCCTAGGAAGGAGACGATGATCATACAAAGCCCACTCTAGATGGACTGGAAGGAAAAACACAAAAGCACAAATGCTGTCATAATTATAATTTTAAAAAAGAAAAAGTCAAGAATTTGGCTGGTTTGTTTGTGTGTGTCTTCTCCTTACTACTCAAAGTGGAGGCCAGCAGCGTCAGCATCACCTGGGAGTTTGTTAGAACTGAAGACTCTCAGGCTTCAGGCTGGACCCAAACTGCATTTCAATAAAGATCTCAGGTGATTCACATGCATGTAAAAGCTTAAGAAGCGCTGGATTAAAGGAGTAGTCTCAGTTTTTAAATAGGTGTGCCTATTTCTACCAAATAATTTTCTCTGTGTAAAATTAAATTTTATATTAAAAATTATAATTTTAAATAACAAGTAGTTAAAACAATGAAATACCCCCCCACATGCACACCTGATAACAAGTGGCAAAAGCTTTCCCAATTGTACCCATTTACTTAGAAGATATTTCAAATTACTTGTAATCATATCACCCCCCCAAAAAAAATAATAAAACATTGATGTCTATTTTTTCATATTTGAGATACAAATACTGGGGTGTTCATTCTATACATTCTCTTGATTTTAAATCTTTTTTATTTTTATGGTTTTTTTTTCTTTTTTTAGTAATACATTAAGTAGAATGTATTTTGATACATCATACATACATGGAGTATAACTTCCCATTTTTGTGGTCATACATGATGTGGAGTTACACAGGTCATGTATTCATATATGAACATAGGAAGGTTATGTCCAATACATTCTACTGTCTTTCCCATTCCCATCCCCCCTACCTTCTCTCCACTTTGCCCTGTCCAATCAGGTAACCACCCCACCCACCCCACCTATTGTGAGTCAACACCCACATATCAGAGAGAATATTCTGCCTTTGGTTGGGGGATTGGCTTAATTCACTTAGCATGATGGTCTCCAGTTCCATCCATTTACCAGAAAATGCCATAATTTCATTCTTCTTTACGGCTGAGTGTATATATAGCACATTTTTTAATCCTTTCGTCTGTTGAAGGTCACCTAGGTTGGTTCTACAGCTTAGCTATTGTGATTTGAGCTGCTATAAACATTGATGTGGCCACATCGTTATATTATGCTGATTTTAAGTCTTTTGGGGTATATGCTGAGGAGTGGGATAACTGGGTCACATGAAATCACATTCCAAGTTTTCTGATGAATCTCCATAATGCTTTCCAGAGTGGTTGCACCAATTTGCAGTCCCACCAGCATTGTATGAGTGTACCATTTCCTCCACATCCTTGCCAGCATTTATTGTTACTTGTATTCTTGATAATTGCCATTCTGACTGGAGTGAGATGAAATCTCAGTGTAGTTTTAATTTGCATTTCTCTAATGGCTAGTAGTGTTGAACATTTTTACATATATTTGTTGACCAGTCATATTTCTTCTGTGAAGTGTCTGTTCCATTCCTTTGCCCATTTGTTGATTGGGTTATTTGTTTTTGTTTTGTTTTGTTTTGTTTTTGTATTAAGTTTTTTGAGTTCTTTATATACCTTGGAGATTAATGCTTTATCTGAGGTACAGGTGCAAAGCAACTCATTCACTCTTACTCATAAGCTTGGAGTTGAGGATTCTTTCACAGTTGTATGGCATTGTAAACAGAGGGTTTTGTATGAGAGCATCTTAGGTTGTCCTGTTCATTTTGATGTGGATGTTGCTCTTGAATAGAAGTGTCTCAGCTAGTTTCTGGCGTTCTCAGAGGGAATTAACACCTGTGTAGATGTTTATTTGTTGCATATGTGGGAGGAGGGAAAGCCAGGAGCCACTTATTCTGCTATCTTGCTGATGTCCCTTTCCTAAGATATTTTCAGATCACAGATCACACTTTTAGGTGATTTCACTTCTGGTTATATCATTTAAATAGAATTAGGCCTTTATTTATATATATTTTGAAGATTAATGCTCTATCTGAGACAATTGCATCCATTTTTTTTTCAAATGACTGAGTAGCACTCTTTCCTAAGGCCTAAAAATATCAACAACAAAAATTTTAAAATCATCCACATGAGAAGTAAAAAGTAAATAATAATTTTCAAGAAAGTTAATGTTCTGCAAGTCATCAAATATGTGGAAAGGTAGTAAATAAATTCTTCTACTCTGTAAATGACTCTTAAAATTCATAATTGGGAATGGCACATATTTTCACTTCACACATCTGAAAGGCTACTCTTTCTGGGAGGGGCTCACCTATGAAGGATGTTTGGGGAAAATTAGGAAGCTCAGACTCTGGTGTTCATTGATCCAAGATGTGATGTTATTCAAGAAGGACTACTGTGGAGGTAAAGGAAAGAACATAATCAAGCATCATTAGACAAAAGGAGTCTTTTTATTTGTGTGTTCTAGAAAATATCCTAGAGAGAGCAGTTTCTTTGTAAAATGGACTGTGGCCCCTATACATGGTCTTGTGGACTGACTGGACCTGAAGTGGCTCTAGTAGGCCTCTCTGTCCACAGAAATATCTAGGGAAAAAGAAAGTAAATAAGAAAATGCAAGTCAGAGACCAAAGGTAGTAGGGCTAGAGGTGTAGTTCAAAAGGAAAGTGCTTTCCCAGCTTGTTTGAGGTCCTGTGTTCCATCCCTAGCATGCGGCTGGGTGGAGGTTATGGAGCACAGCAGTACTGGGGTGACCTGTGTCTCCCATGCAAGGAAGAATCTAAGGCCATGTATTCTACTGTTAATCTCAGATATGACTCAATAAAGTCAGGAAGGGGTTAAGATTCTGACCAGAATAGAGAAGTAATTCTATGTGAGGAAGACATCCACCCAAATTTAGTGCCACCTTCTCAAGGAACCTGCCATCTCTTACTCTTGAAGTCCTGATGTCAAGAGCAAAGAGAAGCAAACTGGACCCAATAACCTGCCAGGTTTGGACAGACTCAAGCATATTTTTTGGCTTTTATCAAAGAGTATCAAGAAGGAAATGAATAAGAGGGGCCCTGTCTTAGTATATTTCAATTATCCTCCACTTTTGCTTCTGAAAAACCATTGGATGTTTGTGTAATGAGAATGCATATTTTTAGTTCTACATCTATCCATATGCTTATAATTAATATTATTATGTCCACTGCTATGAAAATATAATTTTCTATATGTAAAAGGAGAATAGAGAAATATTTCCAGTACCACACTATAATTCTTAGCACTTTTAAAACTACCTGTCATATCTGGTGTTAAAATTGCCAACCTGCACTTATTTTTAATATGGACTATATATTAAATTTTCATTTTAATAAATAATAGAAATGAAGCTGTGGCAACCAGAATCATCATAGCTCCTGACTTTAATTAAAATGAATGAATACTGAGCTCTAAACATGCACAAAGCATTGGTGGGGTTAGGTGACATAGGAGATCTAAAGAGGTAACCAAGTCTCTGTCCCTATCCTCTGGGATACTGCTCAGGACTGTTCATCGCCTCCTCTTCAATTCTGCCACAAAGCAGAAGCTTTGTATTTCTAAGAGAAACAAAGAATTCTGGCCTATCTTTCATGAGGATATATCTAGATTTGAGAGAAATGTGCATAGATCATTTTCAGTGAAGGTAGTAGGTGACAGGTGCCACATGAATGCTAGTAAAACTTCCTATGGAGACAAAAAAGAGATGGCTGCAGACTGGTGTAGCCATGAAAGGTTTTGGGGAAGAGAGTGGAACTCAATTTGGCCTTAAAGGACCAGAGGGAGTTAAAGAGGTGACACCACGTAGGGTAGTATACTGTCTGCAAGAGAAAATCTCACAAGTTTGGAAGGCAGTCAGACACCAGGGGTGTGATGGTGAAGAGCCCAGACTCAGGAGCCAGGTTTGGGTTCAAAACTTGGCTTTACTACTTATTAGCTGATGATCTGGGGCAAGCAGTTATTCAAACTGTGTGTGCCTCAGTTTCCTTACCTGTAAAATATGAACAACAGTGGAACCACCCTTCTAGATATTTGATGTTGACTGGGTTGATATTTCTAAAGCACTCAAATCCTTAGGGTTGGAGCTCCTATGAACCAGTTCTGGTAAACAGTTTGGAAACAGTGGACTGGGATCTGCTTGTCAAGGTTCTCAAATGACTCATTGGGGCTTGATCTTAATGACAACAGGAAGCCTTTAAGGACTTTAAATGGCCTAAAAGTCAAAGTCATGTGGAAGGACTTTTCTGATGTATCCCTGCAAGTTTCCTTTAGTCTTAACTCTAAATCCATTCTTCTGTATGTCTTGATGCTCATTGTCCTCGCCATATTCTTTCATTGCATTTTTTACTTTTCATTTTTATAATTTTTTTGTTAAAATTTGTGAAGGTTTCACATTCATAATGACCCTGTATTCTCTAAAATGAAGAATAAGAAAGTCTGAAAATGTAGAGCATAACAAAGGACATTCTTTTTCCCATCCTAATTGCTATCAAGAAGAATATCTGTTTAAAGCAAGTAAGCCTGAATGTATTATATACCCATTATCAGCAAAATATTAGACTCATTGAGTTCATAATTTATAAATGTAAGAATAAAGAGCCCCAGGGGTATGTTTCAAATGAGGCGAGATTCAAGAATACAGAATTAATCATCCTACCTAGTGTTAACATCAGATTTATTATATTTAATTAAGTAACTCGATGATCTCTTCAACCCTGGTAAGTTGTCTTTATACCAACTGTGGAAATACAGATATTAGCAGTGAAAGAAAGCATGCAATCTTCAAATAAGATAATTTTCCTGTGAACAATTTTTGTCCTACTTGATCTAATTTTTTCCCCAGCTAAATACTGGTTGCCTGATTGTACACTCAGGTACAGGCCTCCCAGCTCCTCAGTCTCATCTCTCAGTTCAGTCTCTGCCAGGTAGACAGTTCCTCAAAGGCTCTGCCCACTCATATCCAATAGTGCTTCTCCAGCAAGCTCCCAGTGTCTGGTTTGGGTGCCCTCTGGATTCTCATATATGCTCAAGGGAGGAAAGGAGCCACATCACCCCTGGGTAACTCCCAGCCAACATTGGGAAGAAAAAAAAAATGCTCCTCCTCTTCCTTCCCCATCAGGCAATATTGATAAGCATCCTCTGTGCTGACAAAATGGTCCTGGTGTCATCAATCTTCAGCCACCCACAGCATTCATATCCCCTAATGCCTCTTGCCTAGGTGTCCCTCCTTTCTCAGTTCCCATTCAAGCTCACTTCCCACATAAACTACCTGATCGCAGTCCTTTTTCTCAGACTCTGCTTTCTGGGGTACTCTGGTTATAACAGCCTGAAATCAGAAATCCAAACACAGGAAATATCTATTTTAAAAAATCCGTAACTGTGGTCTATATTATTGAAGGGACATTTATTTTCATTTAGAAAATGAATAATGTTATATAACTATTTCCAGCAGCAACTTGACTTTATTTCATCCTTTTATTGTTTTAAAGACTATTGTGGGAAGCTTCAAATATGTACAGCAAGCATTTTGTCACTGACCCTGATATTCACCCAGATCCTGCCCAGCAATCCTACATGAAGTCCGACTATATGCTAAATTGGGTGATAGGGTGGAAAGTTGAGTTTATACCAAACATAAAGGCTCTTCTAGCCTTTGTTTTAATTGGGGGAATGTCAAAAATTACTTTTAAAATAAAGATTCCCTGATTCTTAAGTTGGCAAGCTGATTTTATCTTTTAATAGTAAGAAGAACGTGATCAAGGCAGCTTTGTGAGAAACAATATTACTACAGAGAGAAATACTGAAAGCATGGGGTAAGATCCAAGGCATGAGGACAATGATTGGGGGTTAGAAAAACATCATTAAATAGAAATGCATAAATCGTAAATACCCAAAATATAAAATGCATCTGGAAGCTCAGGAATGTCTGAATCTGAAAAATACAAAGCAGCTCCAGAAGTTCTGGATTCAAAGGAGAAGAAGGAAGGAACTGTGTGGAATTCTTGGCTAACCAGGTAGTTCTGTACAACTGTGAGGCTGGGTAGGGAGAAAGGCACATACATGCTTTGTCCTCAGCAGTTTGGATGGATATGAGACTTGACAACGGGGCACAACTCATTGTATTTGTACCATAATTTTCCTCCCACTGTAGATGGGATACTGAGGCTTAAGGTCACTTGCTCAAGCTCCCAAAGTTCCAAGTGGCAGAGTATCTGAACACTTGACTAATATGCTGTTGTTTCTTTTGTCTTAATCCTGGTTGTCTCAGTAGAGCCAGCTGCCTATGATGATTAATAAGTATTTGTTTGGAATGAATGAATGAATAAGAAAGGATACCATAAGCCCTTTCCAGCTTTCCCTGGAACATCAAAAAGCACCCATGCAAAAGTAGTTCTGTTGCTGTTTGTTCATCCAGGTTAACCTCAAAGTTGATTCTGCTGATGTAGTACTGCAGCATTCCCTGAAATGTGCAGAGGATGAAAGGTATCTACTGATGCCTAAAATGCTTTTATGGGGAAAATATTTTAATTCCAAATCAGAAATTAAATGCTCAAAATGCAAATGTTAGGTGGAGACAACAATGAATGGAAAATCATCTCTATGTTAATCATATCATGAATAAAAACAATGATATAATATTCTTATCTATTTCACTATTTGGGGAGGAGGTGCAAGCTATCACATAGTCAGAGGTCTCACACTGATTGGCCTCTGTGGGAGGCAAGATAGGTACCAAGTGGGGACAAGGGAGCAGAAAGAAGAGATTCACCATGAAGACTCTACAAAACACTGCCTCTTTGGGACAAGTTTACCTTAATCCTGAGGCAAAGTAAAAAGAATCCACTCCTGCAATGAATTGTTTATTTATTTTAATTGGCACATTATAATTATACATAGTAATGGGATTCACTGTTACAGATTCATAAATACACATAATATAATTTGGTCAATTTCATCCCCATTACTTTCCCTTTCCCTCCCATCCTCTAGCCCCCTAATCCCTTTCTTCTACTCTACAGGTCTCTCTTCTATGTTCATGAGATCCACCCACTTTTTTACCTTTTTTCTTTTTTCTGTCTAGCTTTCACATATGGGGGAAAACATATGATCCTTGACTTTCTTAGTCTGGCTTATTTCACTTAACATAATGTTCTCAAGTTCCATCTATTTTTCTTGCAAATTATATAATTTAATTCTTCTTTATGACTGAGTAAAACTCCATTGTGTATGTATATCCCTTTTTCTTTATGCATTCATCTGTTGACAGACTCCTAGGCTGATTCCTTAACTTGGCTATTGTGAATTGCACTGCTATAAACATGGTGTGCATGTATCACCATTGTATGCTAACTCCAATTCTTTTGGGAAAATACCAAAGAATGATATAGCTGGGTCATATAGCTTTTTTTAGGAAACTCTAAACTGATTTTCATAATGTTTGTACTAATCTACAATTCCACTAACAGTATATAAGTGTTCCTTTTCCCCCACATCCTCACCAGCATTTATTATTTATTTGCATTCTTGATGACTGCCATTCTATCTGGAGTAAGATGAACTCTTAGTATAGTTTTGATTTGCATTTACCTGATTGCTAAAGATGTTGTACATTTTTTCATATATTTGTTAGCCATTTGTATTTCTTCTTTTGAGAAGTGTCTGTTTAGTTCATTTGTTCATTTATTGGTTGGGTTATTTGTTTGGGGGGCAGTACAATTTTTTAGTTTTTCATGTATTCTAGATATTATTCCTGTTGGAAGAGTAGCTGGCAAAGATTTTCTCTCATTCTGTAGGCTCTCTCTTCATCCTCTCAATGGTGTCCTTTGCTGTGCAGAAGCTTTTTAATTTGATGCCATCCCATTTATTAATTCTCAGTATTATTTTTTGAGCTTTAGGAGTCCTATTAAGAAAGTCGATGCCTGTGCTTCTGTGTTGGAGTATTGACCTGTATTTCTTCTAGCAGTTGCAAAATTTCTGATCTAATTCCTAGGTCTTTGATCCAGTTTTAGTTCACTTGTGCAGGGTGAGAGATAAAGATCTGGTTCATTCTTCTACCTACAGTTTTCCCAGTACCATTTGTTAAAAGACTATTTTTTTTCTCCTGGAAGGAAGTTTTGACAAGCTCAGCTTTAAAGACCCACAGCTCTATTTGACAAACTTAAGAAAAGATTCTTCCATTTTTTCTAACTTAACACAATCAACCTCTTTATGTCCAAGCCCCTATCTAGTCTTTTTACCTGAATGTTGGTTTGTAGCCAAGAAAACAGGAATTTTTCTGGTTATTTCAAACCCAGTGATTGGTAACAAAAGTGTTGAAGTGGAGTTTTAACAGAAAACTGGCCATAAACATATCAAAAGGGGAAAAGAAGAATGGAAGGAAGGTGGTAACCTAGGCTCAGGAATCATCACTTTCTGAATCTTCCAGATTCCAAGCCTGCTGTCACTATAGAAATTGACACTGTCGTCCAAAGAAGGACTCAATGCCGGCCATGCTTGCTGACATTGCCACGGTTCCATGATTCTGCTGTTTAGGAGTCCTATTGAGAAAGTCAATAGGACTTTCTGGATCCTGCAATCCATGCTGCACCATGCAGGGGGCTGCACATCTGCTGATAAGGGGCAGAAGCCAAGTGGCAGCTGCTTTCCTCTCACCTCTGTTCTTCCCGGGTGCTTCCTACTAGCAGATCATCACCCAAATCCAGAAGGCAGAAGAGTCAGAAATGGAGATTTCAGACTTCACTCCCAGGTCACAGGGAAAAGAATCAAGAGCAAGTGTGGGTCTGAGTGGCAATGGCATGTCCAAAAACAAGTCAGGGAAGTTCATTCTACAGTCTTTACATATTCATATGGCAGACACAGAGGGTTTTTTGTTTGTTTGTTTGTTTGTTCGTTTATGTTTTTTTCCACTCACTTGACACATTTTTATATTCCCTGATATTGCACCAGTACATGTTCAATATATCAGTTTGTGTAGGCAATTAATCAAATATTTTAAGTTACAGTCATCAAATTACATTACCATGCAATTTACAAGGGCTTTAAAAAAATTACTACATCATGAATTACATTTTATTT
Source organism: Marmota monax (assembly GCF_021218885.2). Taxonomy (NCBI): domain Eukaryota; kingdom Metazoa; phylum Chordata; class Mammalia; order Rodentia; family Sciuridae; genus Marmota; species Marmota monax. The sequence goes on along the minus strand of NW_026692434.1, from coordinate 4,243,818 downwards.
TCTAAGCTTACATTTGTCATTTAAAAAAATAAAGACTTGATTTTTTAAATGTATTTAAAATGTTCAGTGTTATTGACAACTTTCTTTAGCTCTTGTTGACAATTTTTTGTGCATGTGGAGCTGATGAATTTTAAAACAATATTTTGTTTCTAAAAAGATTTTATTTCTATAATAAGTACATATTTTTAAAAGATAATTTTATCCATAACTGGGATTCTATAGTTGCCCTTTTGTTTATAGGAACGTCTCCAAAATAGTTGCCTTTTTAAAGGGTAAAAAAGATGAGAAGATTCAGTTCTTCCAGATTACAGACTCTTCAAGAACACATGTTGTATCAGTCTTCCCAGCTATATCCCTCAGCAAATAGCACTAAAGATATGCATGCCATCATAACTAGGGGAAAAAAGACACATACTGATTGGTTGCCTATTTTCACCATTATTTAGAGCAATATTTATTACATATCTATTTTGCATGTGGAATCAGGCACTAAATTAAAAATTGCTCAAAAGGAGACTGATAAGGGATCCACATATGATTTTCTTAAAAAGAAAAATTTAAAAATATAGATTTAAAAAGAATAATACTATCTTCCTTATAGGAAAAGAGATACGCACATATACACCATAGTGCTGAACTAATAAATGTTAAATGATTATTAAAATAATAAAATGTCAGCTTTGATTATTGTTTCGATGCTATTATTTGTCAAGTGAGTACTATGCACAGTAAGTACTACAGAAGTTCAGAAAATATAACATCTGTGGCACATCCCAATTTCAAACAAAGACTAAAGTCACCAAGAATAGGGACGACTTCTTCAGACTGCAGGCACAAGCTGAGTCCTGAAGAACAGGTAGAACTTAGCTATTCCCAGTCAGAGCAATAATAGTCTGGCTTTTTCACTCTTAGAATCTTTGTGTCTTTCTTACACACCTTCAGTAGACTTCTCTTTCAAGACTGACAGAAAGAATAAATTCTACAGATTCAACTCAAACCCTTAATAGAAATAGTTAGATTTGTGGAAAAAGAGCAAAGCAATAGGTTTCTGGAAAGATGGCATTGTTTAGCTCCTACCCGCTCCCAATTCTAACCATGTTCCTCTCCTGGCTGCTTGCCTACCGGAGAGTGAGGGCGAGTCCATGAACTCTCCCTGGGAAGATGATGGGGCAAGGGATCCTGGGGAGAGCTTGGCCCACAGAAGTTCCTATCTCCCTTCAGGACTCCAAGGCCTCTATAACCTATGTTTATGTGACTGTTCCCACAGAGCTACAGGGTCCTACACCAGTGGACTCTGTCCTTTCTAGTCCCAGAAGCTAGAAATCTTGACTGTAGAAGCTTTCTCCCACGCTGAAAGACTGAGACCTGCCAGTTACCCACCTGCCAATCACATGTAGAACACCATGGGTCTTACAGCCCGTGGAGCTCTCCCATTGAAGGTACCACAGTGAATGGATTTGAGCCCTACCAGGTAGGTAAGGGAAAATGGCAGCGCACCCAATGGAACCCAGAAGTAAGAAACAAGAAAAAGAAGAATAAACTTCCCAGAATTTTACCCAAAACTATAACTTCCCCCCCAAAAATTAACCAACAAATTTCTGTGACCAAAAAGAAAAAGGAAAGAAACTACACATAGAGAGCTGAAACATTCAGGAGATTAACTGAAGAAGAGAGTCCCTATAGCACAAAGAAAACATAAAGATATGGGAATAAAAAGAGAAAAGATAAATAACTTGGAAGATAAATACAGGAGACCTAAAATGCAAATAATAATATCAAAGAAAAAAAACATTTCAGCTAGAAAAGAGGCAAGAATTAAATAGTGAGAACAAACAGAAAAATAATAAAAGAAAATTCTCTGAAACTGGTTTTCAGACAGGAAGAGCACAGCATGTCTCACATATGCTCAAACGTAGCTTTGGACAGGGTAACCTTAAATGTAAGAACAAGGCTAGGACTCCCTTTATGTTTATCTTGGGTCCTAGAATAATGCTTTTCACACAGTAAGTACCCAATAAATGCTTTTAAATAATACATAAAAGATACTCTCATAAGCTTCCAGAGAGGAAGAACAAAGTATTTTCAAAGCATCAATCTCTTCATCTGCAACATGAAATTTAGATAACTGCAGAATATAAAAGAATAAAAACCATGGCCCCAAAGATTCTACACAGAGCCAAGACATAATTTTCTTATCAGAGAGACAGAAAATAATCGTTCATTTGCTAGTTTTCAGGGAGAAAAAAAAACTAGTCCCATTTGAAAAAGATACTTTTAAAGCAAATATATCAGAATACAGACTTCAGGATAGAGAAAAATGATAAACAGAAGAAAAATAGTGAAGAATGCTCATTTTTACATCTTATTTCCAGAATATTAGAATGACGAAATATCAGGACTCCACCAACATAATTACTTACTTCAACAAATTAAAGGGAAAATGTGCAATAGATGCAGAGAAGTGGTCTTTGGTAAAACTCAACAGCTATTTATGAAACATATATGCAAAATACCCTTTAACAATTAACAACAGCAAAAGTAATTGAAAATCATGAAGTACTGAAGATAAAATCAAGAATCAGGTAGATATGCTATTATTGTCATTATTATTCAATAATGTATTGTTTCTGGTCCATGCATTCAGATCAAAACATTCATGCTTGATATAAGAATAGGACATCTACATAACTGTTTTCCATGTGTACATTCCAAAAAATATCAAAATACTTGAATTAATTTGTTCTATATTAAATATATTATCAGCTGACATTACAGTTAGAGTCATTCTCTTTTTGTGTTGATTTTTTTCTTTTTCTTTTTCTTTTTTTTTTAAGTTTTTGATGGACACAGTACCTTTATTTTTACGTGGTTCTGGGGATCAAACCCAGTAACCTATACGTGTGAGGCAAGCACTCTGCCACTGAGCCACAATCCAAGCCCCTTTTGTGTTGAATTTTATTGAAAAGTGGAAACAAATGTCTGATTATTTGCCAAAGAACTACCAACAAAAATAATTTTATAAAAAGATTTCAAAAAAATAGGATTTCTTTTGTCAATGTTATAACTATAGACTTAGAAAACATGAAATTCTGTAGTTTAAAAAAAAAATGAAAATAAGCCAGGCTCAATGATGCACACTGTAATCCCAGCTACTTAGGAGTCGGAGGCCAGTCTCTGCAACCGAGAGAGCCCTTTCTCAGAGTAAACAATATTTTTTTTAGAAAGGAAAAAAAGCTGAGATGTAACTCAGTAGTAGAGCACAAAATCAAAAATATGTAAAATGGCTATATAAATAATGGTAGTTTTTGCTTTACATCAGTAATGAACATCCAGAAATAAAAATGGAGGAGAAAATACTGGGTGTTTTCAAGAGTTCTTCAGGGCCCCCACAAGAACTCTGCTGCATTTTATTGAACAGGAGGAATACATTTTCCTCCAGCTGCACCTTCAGATCCAGTTTTCCTATGGTCCATTCAACTCAGACTCTCTTCTAATGAGCAGTAACACTTCCAGTGCTCCAGGAAAGGATTTAAAACAGCTCTAGGGTAGCTTTCTTCCTTTATTAGGTCCATTAGAAATACACATTTCTTGCTTTGACAACTCTGGAACTACAGATAAACTAAGACAAACAAACCTCCTGCCCCGTGTGGGGGTGAGGAGCAGGGGTGGGGAGCAGGGGTGGGGGTGACAGCAGAACACCCAGCCAGTCTCTGCCTAGTAATTTTTCATACAGGAGTCAGACAACTGTAGGTTTCCCTAATCACAATAACAAATGGAATATAACATGTTTTTCATGCAGACCACTGAATTCCTTCTTTTTAGACTAGGTAAGGAGAGATTTCCACACATTAATGCTGAGACAGCCTGTGTATGATAGGATTTCATTGTTTTAAAATAAAAAATAAACGAAACAAAACAAAGCACACACAATTATATAAGATTCTGATGAAATCACAAGGTGGCACACCAGGCATGGGTCCCAAAGCTCTTCCCATGGCCTGTCCACATGATAATCTCCCCACCAGAACAGGAGCCCTTGAGGCCTGCAACCTAACGTGGTGCCTGATGCCTTGTGCTTAATAGATATATAGTAAATGATTCGATGAGTGAATGATCAAACTACAGGTAAATAGTAGAGCAGAGCTAAGAACAATTCTGTTCCTAGGAGATTGTAGTTGGTAATTCACTAAGAATGTAAGGCTACTTATAAGTCTTTTATTATTAAATGATTTCCATGTATTCGGTCTTTGTTTTAATGCAAGAATTTCATTCCTCAGTTGTTAATATACTTTTAAATCTAAAGAAGAGTTATCCTCAAGTTCCCATAAAATTGTCACTCTACCAAGGATGAAAATAAGAGAGCACTTACAATTGTGTTTTGAAAATAGAATTTGATTCTTTCACCCTAGGGCAGCGCCAGTCATACATATGCTATAAATAGGCACTGTAAGTACAGAGATCAGAGATTATAGAGTTTGTAGAGTTAATATGCCTTCATTTCAAACAGGATGTCACCATGTGGCTGTTCTTCCACCTCTCTGCTGCATCTCAATTAATGACCAACTTTTACAGCTGCCTAAGATTCCTTCCCCCATTGCAGAGCCCCCAACTACTAACTCAGCAATACCAGTTAAGAAAGTATCCAGGTAACAGTAGGGTGACCACAGTCACATACATTTCCATGGCAAATTTCATACCTCACAGGTCCACACAGAAGTTAAAAAGAGAGAGAGAGAGAGAGAGAGAGAGAGAGAGAGAGAGAGAGAAGAAACTCAGACAAAACAACCTTGATACAAGGAGTCTACACAGTGACAGTCTCATCAGACTAAGCAACAGGAACCAAATGAGACAACACAATGGCCAGCCCTCCCCATCAACAATGGTCTTAACAGATGCACAGTCTTCAGAATCCCTAAGGGAAGAAACTGAGTTGGACACCTAAAGAGGAGACCAAGCTGTCAAGGAGATGATTAAAATGTTGAGGGGTAAAATTAGAGAAAGAGATATTAAAGGCAGCCCCAAAGATCGGGGTGGCTGTGTGAACATGTTAATCTGAGAATTCTGTTAACTTTATGTACATGCTGTTCAAATTACATGCTTTGTAATGATGTTGGACACAGCTGTGGGTGGTGGTGGGAAAAAAATACTAGAATCAAAGACATACAGAGTCTAGTCCTTCATCTATCATTAACCAGACCCCACAAAATCATTAATTCAATTAAAACCAAATTTATTTAGAACACAAATTCCTCATCTTTCTAGACCTCTGTAAAATAAAAATGTATGATCAGAATCACCAGGGCAAACTGGAGATTCCAATTTCTAAGCCTAGGGACTCTCCTTTGCTAGATCTGGGCTGAGCTCAGTGATACAAATTTTTTAAAAGCTCCCCTGGTGACTCTGAAACAGAGCCAGGTTTGGGAACCACTGGTCTTATGATCTCTATTATTCCCTCTAGCTTTAAAATCCCAGAGTGACCCCCAGTCATAGAAAACAGCCTGAGATGCCTTCCCTTGTCAAATTGGGTGCTTACATCACACAAGCTGCAGGAGTCACACCACTGTTTATTTGGGTTTTAAAATAGACTCTCTTACCAGGAACTGCTCATTTTGTTTATTATTTGGTTGTAGGGCTGAGGAGGCACCCTTGGCATTAGTCATCTGCCTTAATGTTAACTCACCTCCAAACCAAATGATTCAAAGACTTGAAGGAGCCGAGCACAGACTGGTTGATACGCCTATCACAAGATCTAGAAAGAAATTATGCTTTCTCCAGGGACCAAATGAAAGTCATATGCATAGAGAGAACAAATGTTTTCATTTGATATTAATTTTCCCTTTCTGAGAATATACTGGGCTGTGCAATCAGCTGACAGAGGCAATGACACAGAATAGGAATCTGATTATAATGTGTGTAAAGAAAAAAAAACTTCATTTAGGACTCCTCTAATCCTTCAGTTCTATTAGCTGTATTTGCTAAAGACACAATGTTGCTAAGCTCATGCTTCTATTAGAGGCTTCTTAAAATTACAAACATGAAAATTTAATTTTGCACAAAATTTATGTGTTCTGACTTCTTATTTAAATTCAAAACCTCATTTTATAGCTGGAAAACATTGCACTATTTGTGACTCCTTTAAAATAGTTTGAAATCTCTGATTTAAAAAATCATAACATTATATTTCCTTAGGGTAATGTCAATTAGGCTATAATAGTTTATTTTATCACAGCTTTTCTAGGACCTTCTAAGAGGTTTATAAATTAACCATTATGGTGATTTGGTTTTCCTTTATAAGAGAATGCCTAGTTATCGCCATTCTTTAAGAAACACATTCTTGCCGGGCACCTTGGTACTCACCTGAAATCCCAGTGACTCAAGAGGCTAAGGATGAAGGATCCCCAGTCTAAGGGCAGCCTCAGCAATTTAGTGAGACCCTGTCTCAAAATAAAAAAAAAAAAAGGACTGGGGATGCAGCTTAGTGGTAAATGAATCAATCCCCAGTACAAGAAAGAAAAGAAAGAAACCCTTTTTTCTCTACTCACATTAGAAACCAAGTGTGAATTTTTACCTTTTTGGTCTATGAAAAAAAAGTATTTAAAATTTTTAATTTAATAAATTTAGTAAATTTAATAAATAATAATTTAATAAATGGCAAACCATATTATGATTTCATTGCTTTGATTTATCTAATTTTGTGAGGCATTCATGGAAATAGGATGTCTGGGAAAAATAAATTAACAATACTTACTGCCATATGTAGATGACAACTAATTAACTTCTCCCACATTCAGAAGCATCCTCAGGAGCATTTCAGTTTCCTGACACAAAATGCTCAACCTAACCAGAAGATCTGGAATGCAAACTGCTAGAGGAAGAAGGAATCTTAGAGCTTGTCAAGTTCAGTGTCTTCCCCAGTTGGAAATCTATCTGTATTCTACCCAGAAATGTGGGCACTTGGTGCCAGCACAAACTCCCCAGACAGGAGAGAGCCAGTCCCAGAGCTGGAAACTCTAACAATTACTTGGAAAAACCCTCATTAAATAGAGATGTTTGCTCCAAATTGACAGAGCTAGCCACTGAACAGCAGAATAAGACTAATGCATTTTCCATGACAGTCCTTAAACTGTGTGACAATGACTCTGCCTACCCAAATGTGTCACAGTTGCACATCCCTGGTGCTTTCTGCTGTCCCTCCCATGGCATGGTGTGTCTAGGATCATCTTTTTCTTTTAGATCTATTGTAACTTCAGAGAAAAATGTTTTGTCCTTAAATGTTTATTAAAGAGAAACCAAAGGCGTTGTTTAATATTGTGTGTTTACCAGGGACCACATATTCTTTTGATGAGTTTTTTTAGTAGATTCCTTCTCTCCAGCAAAAACAACATCATATTTGCTGGATTCTCAGCAGCTAGCAAAGTGCTAGCTCATGATGAGCATTCAATAAATATTTGCCTTAATTAATGGAATCTAAGATACCTTGACTGAATTTTTAGAAACCCTGTCATCCTTAATGAATTGCATCATAAACACATCTTTAGTCCAAGACCTGTTCCACTGTTTAGAAAAAATGGGACCTTGTGGATCCAATAGAGAATCTCTGTGTCACTAGTACTTTCCCAGTAACTTTTCTTACATATAAAACCTCATTTTTCAAGACAATATCATTTTAGCTACTTTTGTGATCATTTGCAAAGTCAAAGGAATTATGCTTCTATACCTAGTTCATAAAACTTTGTGATAGAGGAATGTTTTCCTTTAAAAACTATTTTTAAAACTTCATTGTTCATTAAAACGTTAGGTCAACAAGAACAACAAAAAAGTCTTTCAACTAGACATCTTGCTCCTTGGATAATTTTCAAAGCACTTCCATAATATGTGGCGTATCCCATGTCCCAGATCTATTTCTCTAGACTTCTATTTTCATTGAGAGAAATTATATGATAGCTGTTATAACAAATTTTAAACACAAAAATGGTTTCCTTGCCCTAAGAACTATCCCTTTAACCACAATTGTCATATTTCAAACTCTTTGTCATTTCTTGACCTAATGGGAACTTCTAGAACACAGAAAGATCTGTGTTCCTATTGCTGAGATCAAGGCTATTTTGTACCCAAATATGTGTAAGTGGCTTATCTAGCCCTACAGGAAACCAAATAGTAATCCTCACTTCTGTAACCAGTTTACTCAGGGCCCAGAGACTACCCTCTATTCTGTTCAACTCAAACAATGAGATTATGGTAAAACTTTATGTTGATGCAAACCTCAGATCCTTTAAGATATGCAAAGAAAATTCTCAAGATGAGGATCCACAGGACAAAGCAGCTAGGTAGGGCAGCCTGCTGTGACTGCACCACTCATTAGTCCCCAGTTTTGAAATGTCTGCTACAAATGCCTCCAAAATAAACATGTCCAACTCTAACTCCACAAAATTTGTCAGTGTTGGTAGAAACATGGGAGGGGGGAAGGAAACAAGAGTAACTAAAAACATCATTTCATTAAAAAACTATATATTGTAATCGCCCCATAAAAATATGAATAATTTTTAAATATTTAATTTTAAGTGAATTTAACTTCCTTGTATCTTTACTTATAGTTTGGCACTCTTGATAACAAGAGGAAAATGAAGTTTACTTGTCTCAGGTAAGTATTCAGCCTACATTACAGGTTGAGGTATCAGTTTTCAAAATATCTTTTTGTTGTTCCTAATCCTTTTTTCTTCGTTCTCATGCTGGTTAAACAAGAAAAGTCTCCCTTTTCTTGTTCTTCTTCTTTTTCTTCTTCTTCTTCTTTTTAATCAGCTGCTGTAACTGTTTGTAATAGTCCGAGTTCTCCAAAAAGAACCAATAAGGTACAGATAGACAGACAAGGAAAGGTTTATTGGGCAACTGGCTATCACAATTATGGAGGCTAAGAAGTCCACAAGTTGGAGGCCCTACAATCTCTACAATGCCAATAGTGCAGTTCAGTCCAAGTCCAAAGTCCTCAGAGCCAGGGAAACTGACAATGTAATTTCTCAATCCAAGGCCAAAGACTTGAGAACCTGGAGACTACCATCTTTGTCCTAATGCATCCTTTCATGTCAAGGAGTAGTCAGACCTGAATCTCCCAAGTACCCAACTGCAACCATGCCAAGTGCCAAGAAGTGAGGCCCAGGGTGTTATGAAGATGTGTGTCCAGGGAATGCAGTCCAATGTGATCCAGTGAGCACAGGCTAGTTGTCTTTTGGGTTTTCAGGGAGATCAAGAAAAGGAAATCTATATAAAGTCTTATTAGCTCATTTTATTTGTTTTTTTTAAAGGTTTACCATCCTGGCAGATTCAGTGTGCTTTATTTAATGTTATATTATGCTGTCACCTGGGGAAAGACAAACATTTTTTAAAAAATCAAGGTGCTTTTTTGATCTTTTTGCAAAATTAGGCCTCTAAGCAAAGGGTCATAGTAAAGAGATTTTCCTTGAGATTTTCTTCCAAAATAATGCCAAGTTCCTACTTTTTAAAATTCTGACTACATTTTATAGCAGGACTTAACAAAATGAGAAAAGTGACCATTATGAAATCCCCTTTTGTTTTGTATAATAAAATATTTATTAAGATAATCTTGTTTTGAGAAAGTGCATCAAAGACAGACATAATTCATAACATATATTTGCATAGTGCAGAAACAGCATTATCACTGTCACCCATCAAAAGGGTGACATCCTTTGTCATAGATCTGTATGTCAAAGTATTTAAAAGCCTAGAAGTATTGCAGTTCTACTCGACACAATTTAGGAGCTTAAGGATGAAATTTGTGAATTATAATGAAAAACTTAAAGTTGTGAAAATATATAAGGCTAATTCTCACACTAAAATGGTTTTCCATTTGTGAGCAAAACTGTGTAAATTTGGAAGTTTAAATGTATCAGGATTCAAGGATGGATAGGATGTATTCAACTTCCTTCCCTGTCATATACCTTGAGTTGGTTATTAAGCACAATGGGCAACTGATCATAGCTACATGGACAATTTGTAAGGTGTTGTTTAGTCTGGATGGTCTGAGTAGCTTAGCCTTGAGGGAACATCATCCCTTTCCTAGTTCCTTACAAACTCTGGTCCAATTCCTCTTCCCTTTTTCATTTCAGAGTCTGCTGACTCCCACATCGTTTCTCCTTCCTATTAATGAGTTCTGGAAGTATGAATTCACTTTCTGGTTAAAACAGGTTTTATCTGCCACCTTTCCTCAGTAACAAAAAAAGGTGCTAAAGCTAGTTTCTTCTTTCGGAGGTCACAAAGAAAGAAATAGACAAAAAGTTGGGAATTTCTGGCAACATGGCAGAGTATGATAAAGCAGACTCTGCAATTCTGGATAAAGATGATATCACAATAATATCACATAGCTTAGGTGGGAAGACAGAGAAGAAATCTCCAGTTGGCCAGAAAATATGAATGAACTCAAAGCTGGGATGGAAAAACCTGTGCAGATGTTGTTTGGAGATTGAGAGAATCAAAATGAGTCTTCTTTTCCTCTGACATTTGTCTTCAATTGTATCTATCCTCACATTGGTCAGTATTTTCTATTCTCATCAAAAACATAATTTTTAATAATTTTGTATACCCAAATAATTTTTAAAATATGTGTTACTTTTCATGAGAAGTGTATTAACTTTTGATATTCTGTAAGGGATAATGAGAAGAAACATCATTCTCAAAAAAGTGAGTTTGTAGATTTTTTTATATGCGACTAACATCATTAACTGGTATGCTTAGAAGACAGTTTAATAATCATTAGAACCATACAAAAATAAATTAAGATCCACAGGTTCCAATTTCTACCAACTTAACTATAACCCTGGGAAATTCATTTGATAGTTCTCTGTCTCAATTTAGCCATTTTGAAAACCAATTTAATAATATTCTTAATTTACATCTAATGTTAGTAGGAGGCTTAATTAATGTCAGTAAACTAATTTTCTTTGGTTAAAAGACTAGATAATTATGCATTACTTTAGTGTTCTTAATTTTGAATGTATTTCAAGATGTTTAAATGATTAAATCTACAAACTTTTCAATGACTTATTCTAATTGGATTAATCACAGCACATTTTAATTTTTAAAGCATACATATGTGGCTTTACAAAGTGATAGTCTCTTCCATTCAATTAAAGTCAAGCTAACAAATCATTTAAAACTCTTTGTATCTTATTTCTTACACATATCCATAGATTTTCCCTTATTTTAACTGAAAGCAAATATAATTAAAGTAAGAGTGTTCATTGTCATGTAAATAAATATATATACACATTAGATTTTAAATGTGATTTGCATGCTGGTCTCATTTTTCATCTTATTCTTTCAAATATGGCTTGATCTGGCATGGGTGTGTATATGTGGGGGTGGTATGGGCTCCACATGTGTGCTTTGGAAGTAAACTTCATTACAATGTATAATTGATGTAAATAGATCAAGGTAAACCAACCTAGCACTTGGATGTTTAAGAGTGAGAATACATATTGCCTTATACCCCTTCCATCAATGGTATAAATAACAGAAAAAAAAATAATAATTTAAGGAAAGTGATTTTTGTCGGTTTTATCACAGGGCCACTCTTTCCTAATATCCTAGACTTCATTTTGCCTAATGCATTTTCCTCACTTCCTTTTATGTCCCCAAATGATCAGATCTTCTTCTGAGAAAAGGAAATGCAGAGAAAACTGCCTTAAAATTAGCTTTCCACAAAAGATGACATAGAATATCAGTGCAAAGAAAGAGACAATGAGAAAGCTAGGGGAAGCATGCCAGGGTAGGTCCTCTAGAGTATCTCATAAAGAAAGGCAGAAATTGTCAGTCTGCTAATGATGATTTTTATAAAATTTGGTGTTCCAGGAATGGTGCTGAGGGACATTTACAAAGTCTGCCTTCACTAACGGAAGAGCTTCTTTTTTTTCAGGGACTTTCCACATTCCAGGGGTAAGAACAGCCTGTGTCCCCAGCTTGGTCCATTTAAGAGCATCAGTGCTCATAATTGGCCCAGTCCTTCTTCATTTCCTCAGCCATTAACCTAGCTACATGTCCTTTCTCATTAAATCTCTCATCAAAACATTTGTTGCTGCTCTGGGAGAAATACAAAGTTTGATCAGGTCTCAATTACCCACATGAAGATGCTGTATTACACGTTGTGCTTTTAGTCCTCCTCCACTAAATCAAAGGGTAAGTGAGGAAAAGTTGTACAAAACAATGGTGTAAATAGGCATTAAAATCAGATTGTGGAAAGCCTCAGATGTTGTGCTGAGGAATATTGTTAATTTATGAAGGTTGGCAATAGGGAGCTCTGAACGATGTTTGAGCAGTGGAATATGATATTTTAATTGAAAGGTTGGGGGTTGGAGCAGAGAGGGAAAACTAGATTATTTGAGTCAAGGAAGCAATGATGAGGAGGGAAACTAAGGCAACATTATTAGAGATGGAGAGAAAAGAATGAAACAGAGATTTAAGAGGTAAAGAGTGAGATGTGATCCCTCATCTCTGAAATGAGTCACCAGGAGGATCCAGGGTGGCAATGACAGAAGGAAAATCATGGACATGTTGAGACATGAAAGCTGTGGGGGGAGGGTCCATTGGTGAGATATATTAGCAAAAGAAGGCGAGGGCCGAACCTACAGAGAAGGTTAAGGCCACTAAGGAGAGAACATACTGGAGAACAATCACTGGAGGATCATCAGTGAAGTTGTGTGCACAGAGGGCAAAGTCAAAGAAAGATAGGAGTCCAAGGGGAGGAAAGTCAGCAGTCTCAGAGATGGCTGAGAGCTCAAGGAGGATGGGGGTGAAGAGGTCGTTGGATTTGCCCCACAGAGCAAGGGTGCAGCCTGCACGGCTGGACAGATTATCCAACCTCCCACATCACTGCTTCCCTCTCTGCACAAGAAATTGACTCTAAAGATGCTCTCAACACTGCCAGTATGGTCTTAAGTCTCTCTCTTAGTTTTGTGACCTATTTTTTTTTTATTTGTCTCTTGAACCTGGATGGTAAAACCAATGTCTGGAAATCACATCTGCTCTTAAGCCCTGTGAAATTCTGGGTGCTTGGTGTCTAAATGTCATGACGTGGGCATTGCAAAATTAAGTATTTTCCAAGGTGTAATCCTTGGTTATTATAATTCCTGTTTTACAAACAAATGAGCAAAAAAAAATTCTTTTCAGAACAGAACTTTGATTTTATGGAAAATACCCTTATTATAAATGTAAAAGCATTTTTCTAGGAAAAAATGCTATAAAAATGGAACTGGCCATTAACTTCAAATAAGCATGTAGCCTATTTTCATTTATCTTAATCTATAACAAGTATCATTGTCCACAATGCCATTGCTGCGTGCTTGCTTGCTGAAAATTTGAACCTAAAAACACAGAAGAGCAGCCAGCAGCCCTTGCCATGTGAAATATAAAAGTCACGTGTCCTCCAACAAAGAAAGTGACCACCATTTGCCCAGTTGTTTTAGAGCCAGCTCTATGGCTCTGCTTTGTAGCTGACATAATATTTGTGCCAACTGGGTAGATTTCCAGATGCCAATGGGATGTGTTCTATTATCAGATGTGTACTTACTGTGAGGCTGATGAGAGTCAAACTAATGTAGGCCCTACCCATGTCACATGTTATTATAAAATTTCCAGAAGTACAATATTTGGATGATGATCAACTACCTGCACTATCTTTCCACCTTGGCTTCTTAATTCCTAATCACACTTTCCTCTCTAGGTGTCAGAACCATGGACATCTTTGGAATCCCCGCCAAGAGAAACCTACGTCTGGGAATCATTTAGTTTGCAGCATCACTTCCACATTATTTCTAGCTGTTCTGGTGAATGAATGGTTTCAAGGAATTCTTTCATAGCCCACTTTTGTGCCAACCCTGAAGGCTCACAACAAGAAGCAGGGCCACAGGACCTACTGTACTGTGAAAGAGTCCTAGAGAGCCTGGCTCAAGAGGCATGCAGACAGTACAGCACCTACAAAGCAAATCTCACAGCTCCTATAAGAAAAAGACTTGATGGTAATTTTTTCAAATTTGACAACAGTCCTAAAAGCTTACATGACTTGAACAACAATGAGCTATAATGCTGCAAGAAACTTTTCTAAGTTGCCAATGATCAAAAAAAGAAAAGAAAAATTTCAATCAAATATGCTAAAGAAAAGTGTGAATTATTTTTCCAGTCTCTCTTTTCAAAAAGATGCTACAAAATAGTCACCATATGGAGTCACCATCAAAAAGTATTCAGCAAAAATTATAGGGAAAACATATCATAGAGGTGATTCCATCAGTTAATTAACATACTGTATTATTTATAATATTGTCTATGTTTTGTGATGCTGATAGGCCAGTTTGATGAGCTTGCAACCTGTACAGCAGCAAAGGGCCCCACACTCAGCAGGGTCCTGAGCTTGGTTGAAAGCTCTGCTGTCACCATCTTGAAGGTCTTAATACATTTTGAAGAAACCCCACAGTTTCATCTTGCGCTGGGCCCTGCAAATTATGTAGCAGGTCCTGACAACAGGGGTGGTAAGAATAGAAAAGAACCAGGAAAGAGTTCATGCAGTAAATAAGAAGAAATAAAATGTTCTGGGTGTTGAAGTATTTCTCAGCTTTTTACAATTTTTTAATTACTTGTGATTTCTCGTTCTGAGTAGTCGTACTTATTCTGATTTCATAAGCAAGTCTTCTTTTTCTTAAAGATAACCCCCCATTATATAACCTTCAGGCCCCACAAAACCTCTACAGTAGTGTGTGTCCTTCAGGATTTAACTATCCAGAACTGAAGAACAGCTGGCAAATTATTCAGACTCAATTCCTTCCCTTCTGTCCAACTTGTGAGCATCTCTTAGCTTTTCAGCTTTTACTCTCAGTAGAGTCTGGGAAGATGCAGAAGGTTGGAGAAACACAACTTGGCTGATTCTTATCATTTGCTAAGAGTTTCAGAAATCAGGACATGGAGAGATTGAAGGCAAGGGATTTTGATTTTGGTTACAAATTCCTTTTGGGAAGGCTGGCCCTGTACCTCTGTTTCCAACCTCCACCACAGTGGGTGGTACTTTTACTTGTCTAACAACACCTTTATCTTGTCTTGGCTGCTAACACTGGGAGAATGGTTCTCTGCTGAGATTTTTCCCTCATTTCTTTCCCTATTTCTTGACTCTATTGTGAGCTTGTTATGGTCGGAAGCTGGAGACAGTAGACTGCTCATTAATTTAGATTTAGAAAGGGACGGGCACGGGCGTGCTGAGCCAAAGCTTAGATCTCTGCGACCTTTCTCATGCACCTCACTCCCTCCATCTATGGGAGTGACAGCCCCTAAATTCAATCTCACTTTGTTACAGTGCTCTCCTACCAGTCTATTTTAAGGCTGAATTCAAATAAATTTTTCGCTTTTGTTAAAAGGCAAAGTTGTTTTCTTAAATTGTTAATATTGGAAAGATACCCATTCTTTCAGAAAACATAATGAATTGTTTCTTAATAGGCATGATGGGTCTTCACTTGTACTTACAATAGTTAGGATATTAAAATTAAAAAAAATATGTAAAATAGTGATTAAACCATGACAAATTCTCTTTTAGAAATTGATTATCAATAAATTCTACTGAATTTGAGAAGAGGCTAACTCGTAGTACAGAGAGTTCCTTCAATATATTAATTTTCATTTTTTAAGATGAGGTTAGAAATTAGATTCAGATTGCAAATTACAGCTTTGTATGAGCTCCCCACTGCTACCTAGTGAAATCCTCTGGCTTCTGGGGATGAAGCAATTTGGCTTCCCATAATAGGACTGTGAGAATCTTATTTCCCACTGGTAGAATAATTCATCTGCAGCCTGAATGCAGGGATCCAACATTTGCTCTTTGACTGGGTCACCAATAGGGATACATTAAACCCAAAGACAGCAGGCATGGAAAAACAGAGATCTGCCTTACGCTTCAAATTTATTCTAAGCCTGCCCTCCAACTCACCTCACTCAGTTCTTCAGATGTGGCTCACAAAATTGTATTTTCCTTTCTATGAAAAGAATTAACTTTCTGGTGGTTTATGGGCATGTGATGTACATACAGTTGGCATCTCTCATACCCCAGCCACACAGTGGTGGATGCTCCAATGGGTTCTTTCTTCAGGCATAAAATGAAAGTTCTTTCAGTGCTGGGTCTGAAATCTACGCTTGACAACAAAACATGTGGTGATTAATTGCTATGCTTGCACCTTAGTGGGCCGTTAGGAACAGAATTAAAGCTGACTAACAGGACACAGCTTCCCTTTTACAAGTTAAATATACACCTATTGACTGCCTGACTTCACACTCAATCACAAATTTCTCCCTCTCTCTAGGGGATATTTCCCCAGTGGAGACCTTCGGTTCAGTCATGCATCTAGTTTTCAAATGTGCTGCCCTCCCCAGTTTCTGGGAACTTCCTGCACAGTTTCAATTAATTTTACTGCTTCTTTTGGTTACTTGGGGTGGAGGAAGAAGGGAGACATGCAGAAAAAGAGAACAGATTTCAGAACAGTTTATCAAAATTGTTTTGCCTCATGTGGTTTTCTGTTGCCCTTTCTGCTGTGTCTTTGAGTGTTTGGAAGCAATTTATGTTGCACTGAGACTGTTTTTCTTTCAGAAGTCCCTGCATTTGAAATTCAAATCTCAACTGTCAGCAGGCTGTTTGCTCCAACTGTGCCTTTTCATAAGGCCCTTAGCAGGGTCCCTTATGGCATATTCCTCAAACCAGAAGCTTTCTTACTCCAAAAGCCCAGACGGCTCCTCTGCTAGCTGGTGGGAAGAGGTTTAAAACAGTAAGCTAATCCTTCTTGCTTTCAGTGGCAGTTTTTACTGAGAGTTCTTTTTGCTTCAGATTCAGGTCATATCCTTTCTGGCCTCGCACACCTCATTCCCTGGTTTCTCTTGTTCATTGCCATGTCTGTGTTGGCAGCATCTGGCTATGAGGACTCAGGATTAGTAACCACACAGGAAAACTCAGTCTCTTCTTCCTTCTTTTGGCATTACTCTCCCCTTGACATAAGGTTGGCAATGCTTTCTAAGAATTAAAAATATGAGATTTCTAAATCTTAAGCAGTCATAACTTTAATTAAACTTATTAACCTGTTATTATATTTGTAATAATCTCTTACACTGTTCAATGAATAGAATTTTCTTTTCTAGGTTTGGTTATTCAATAGGACTTTATTGACCTTATTGAATACTTTCCTCAGGCAAGATGGCCTGAGGAAGAGGCTTGGGATGGCCATATGGCAGTGGCACAAAGTGTGGAGATTTTTGAGTCAAATGGTAAAACCCACCAGGCAGCATCTAACACAGCAGAGGCAGTAAATAACTAAGAAGATTTAAAAAAAAAAAAAACAGGCAATTGTCAGCAGCCAGCCTTCATCATCAGCCACTTGAGTGGGCCTGAAGGGTACATATATGGAGTGGCCACATTGGCCAAGCTGGAAGATGAATATGTACCCAACAGTATAGACTTCCACTTACCAAAGCCAGTCTAACTATTGCTGCTCTGAGTACCCAACCTGCTTTCAATAAAGACCAATGCTCAGTTCCCAATATGATTTATTCCTCAAAGTGACAAACTGACCACTTAGCAGCAAGCTGACCATTTTGGACATCTTTCCTCCTAGAAGGACCCTTATATGAATATGGACTTATTCCATGGTTCTGCCCTCAGAACCTCACCCAGCACTACAAATTGGATCTAACATGATGCCAAATCTATAGGCTTGGGACCAACACAACACAGTATCTAACTGTGGAAAAGATTAAGGGAAATGAGAGGCTGATATACCACTAGGAAACTGTGAATCTGGAGTCAGATAACAAGAGTAGCTATGAAAACACATAAAGAGGCACAGTCATGCATGATTGTTGACCACAGCCAGGGAAATCTGAGAGGAAAAAATATATATATATCTAAACTTTAAATCCATTCCCATTTCAACTTCACAGTTCTTCCTCCCAACCACCTACTTTGCCTTCATGACCTGAATCCAACTTGGTCATGCTGTTCTGAAGGGTAAGCCTGGCACAGGAAAGTAGAAAATGGATCTGCGAAGAGGGGTAATAGAGATTACCTCACATCTGCCACCTCCCTCACAGTGAGAATGAGCCCATAACCAGTGGTTGTATCCATACTGGACCATCCAGAAGCAACCAGTTTCATAGTGCAGGACTGACTTTCACAGTACAAGATTAAAGTGCTAGCTCAGAGATAGCACCTGAAAGATGGGTTGCCATCCTCCATGGTGCAGTTTATACAGTAAATCAGAGGTCTCGATACGGAAAGAGTTCATGGGTCTGGGAGCCAAAGAATAATTCTCCTTTGCTGCATTGTACTATGGATGCACAAGTACCTACATACAGTAGCTTCAGTCTGAAGAGGGTGTGATTACCACTGGTTCAGACCATGAAGGTTCAAGTCATACCTTTCAAAAGTAAGCCAGCAAGACCTGCTGAGGTGGGAAATTAGCTGAGAGTACTAGGAATTTAGAGTTGATAGTGGAGGAGGGCTTGACTTTAGTGGGCTGGGGAAGTCCCCATGACCTAGTTAAATCTTCCCTTTAGCTGCTCCTCATTATGAGAGTCTTCCTACCCAATCCAGCTTCTTTTTCTCTCTCATTCACAGGGGTCCAATCTGCATCACAGAATGTTGCTATGTCCCATAGGAAGAGCACACTGTGTCCTTCCTAGTTACAGGACTAGCTTGTTCTGCTCAATGATTGGTTATTAGTTCAAGTCCTTTAAATGAGATTAGACATGCAAACAATCTACAGGGATGACTTCATGTAAAGGATAAAAGAGAAGAATCCAGAGAAGTTGAGTGATGGCTAGACTGATGGCCCCCAAAATGATATGTCCATGTCCCAGAATCTATAAAAATGAACTTTTTTGACAAAAAAGGGTCTGTAGATGTAATTAAGTTAGGGGTCTCAATATGCCATCATTACATTTTATCCAAGTGGGTCCTATATCCAATGTCTCATAAGAGCATCGCAGAGAGAGATTTATGAGAGAAAAGAAAGTCATGTGAAGATAGAAGAAAATATTGGAGCTACATAGTCACAAACCAAGGAATACTTGGCTCCATAAAACACTGGGCGAGACAAGGAAAAATATCCCCTAGAACCCTTGGAAGAAACATAGCTCTGCTGGCACCTTGATTTGGGGCCTCCAGAATTGTGGAGGAATAAATTTCTATCATTTTTTCCCCAATAGGTTTGTGGTAATTTGTTACAGAAGCCCAAGGAAACGAACACAGGTGGAAAGTACCATCAGATCAGGATGCAGGCCAGACCTTATGAAGAGGAGGTTGGGATAGGCAGGGTCTCAAGCTGCAGTACAGTCCCAAGGAAGTTTTTGCTAGACCAGTGGGGAATCCTTAAATCCATTAAAGGACTTTCCCCTTTATCTTTCACAGGGAAGTACAATGTTGAGCAAAATCAGCTAGCCATGAAAGGAAACACACAGTAGTGCTCCATTTAAAATCAGGCAAACAAGCCTCTGTTGTTTAGGAATGTCCACAGAAGTGATACTACTGTAAAAAGCAAGACACTGATGATCACAAAATTGTCCTAGCAGTCTCTTCTGGGAGGAGAGGTGCTATAAAATCAGGAAAGGTGCAGGGTGCCTCCCAGGAACTGGCAGAGTGCTATTTCCTTACCCACGTTGTTACATTTATGTTCATATTGTAGTAATTTTTAAATCATGTATTTGTATTTGATGCACTTTTTCATATTATGTATTTCACAGTTTAATAAAAATAAACTGTAGGAACATAGGTCATAGGATACAAAGAGACAATTTGCAAGTAACAGTATAAATGACATAAAACGAAAACCTGAGAAAAGAAGTTCAACCTTACTAGTAAGTTAAATAATGCAAATAAAACCAGAGACATACCACTTTTTTTTTATTGGTTGTTCAAAACATTACAAAGCTCTTGACATATCATATTTCATACATTTGATTCAGGTGGGTTTTGAACTCCCAATTTTACCCCAAATACAGATTGCAGAATCACGTCGGTTACACATCTACATTTTTACATAATGCCCTATTAGTAACTGTTGGACATACCACTTTTCACTTATCAATTCTGAAAAGATGAAAAAGAATAATAGTAACGAATGAAGCAAGGAAATGGATAGGTTTACATTCCATTTGAGAAGTAAGTTTACATTGGTATAGTTTTTCTGGAAAAATGTTTGGCAATATTTATCAAAGTAAAACTTGGTATCCTTATGACTAAAAGATCACAGGTATGAACTTGTTTGATAGCATTTATTATTACTTTGATTACTAAATTATTTTAATATTTAATCATTATTATTATTTATATATTCTTTATATATAAAGATATGTAAGCAATACATCAATTCATAAATAAATTTATTATACATCTATATAACAGATCACCATTCAATCATTACAAATTATGATGTACAATAGACTTATTTATTCACAAAGAAAGACAAACACAGTAGGTTAAGAGAAAAAAAAAAGTAGGTCTGGAAACATTATGTAAAATAAAATGTTTTCTAAAAATATATGTGTGCTCACACCAAACACTGGAAAAGCCTAGAAGAACAGAAAGTAAGTTAATTCTGGGGAGATTATAATGATCCTTTTTGATGTTTTCTCATATATTACAACTTTCTTAAAACTATAGAATTATAATTACAATAAGAAAAAAAAGACCATTACAATATTGGAAGTGTCCTGATTTGTCCAGACCCAGCCACATGCTATGTAGTAGGCTATATGTGACAAAAGAAGTCCTCAAATGAGTTTTATGATTTCATTTACTCTTGGAATACTGGCAGTAGTAACACAGTGTAAATGTTTTTAGATCTGTGTTATTTTACTTTTCCTGTGAGTTCTCAATATACTCACTACCACTTCTGAACATTGGCAAGGGTTTATTTATGTAATTTTCCTTTATATATATTATTATAACAAAACCATAAACTTCTAAGACAGTTAAAATTATTGCAGGAAGAACCCACATCAATATTGATTCATTTACTCAACAATTGAGCATTTTTAAGCCAGTGGGGGAGAGATAAGCAAGTATGACATTATGATACAGGGTGATGTTATGATGGAGCACATGGGAAGTCCAGATGGGGGGGCCTGACACTACCTTGTGGGCCCAGTTCCCCTCCCTCTCTCCCTCCCTTCCTCATTAGCCAGTCCTAGCAGAAACTCAAATATTTTAGGTTTCTTCAAAATCAAACAGGAAAGGGTCTTTATACCACTTCCGATGAAGCCTGCAAACAATCCTGATGTGGGTGTGAGAATGGGAGTTGAAGAAATGAAGAGAACACAGAACAGAAATAAATCTCATCCTTTTTGACTCTCCATCAACAGTGAAAACACATTATAATCTGAAGGCATTATGCTGCCACATGGTTTAGAATGTTATCTCTGATTCAATGCAGAGAGTTAGGGGTTTCACCAGACCTGGAAACTGGATGTGAAGAAGTTATTGTTGGATGCTTTGCACTATAGACAGATAGGTTCCCATCTATTTCCCATCTACTGATCCTTGCCCAAGTCCAAGGAAAATAAAAACTCTCAATTTGCAATAATAATCTTTCTTCTTATACCACATCTACTCTATATTCTGTAAAATGGATGTATTTTAGCATATACTTATTCATGATTACCTCTTTAATTATTGCCAAATCCCAGATGTAAATCTTTCGGCTGCCTGAAAGATATTAAAGGCTTCCATGCTCGTTGCACAATCTCTCACATTGACAGTAGTGGTTCATTAATATTAAAGAGACCTGCAGTATCATATTATCTAATCATACCAAAGACTATCTTTGGAATCTGTCAAGCAAGTGTAGACCTGGCTTCTATTTTAATAACTTGATGTGCTCCATAAACTGATCCATTTTTAAAACTATCAATCCCACTTTGACTATCAGAAAATTATCTTCCTTAAGATGCATGCTTTAACCAAGGTAAATATCACCTGAGAATAACATAATTTGAATTGCTATATCTGAGAAATAAAAATGGCAAATGTGTATTCCGCTTTGTTCCTTGGGCAATATGGCTGACTCTCTAAAGCAAAACAGTTAAGTCCTTTGGAGGGATCTGTATAATGAAACACAGGACAAAAAAAGACCTTCTAACCCTCAGGCAACATATGACTCTTCAGCTTTCAATTTCTACTGGTTGCAAGTACATCTGAATATATACCTGAATATTCTTCTGAATATGGAATTACATACTATGACTCCCCATTTAGTCATTTCCAGAGGAAACTTCAGAACTGAATAGAAAAGTTCAGTCAGAGTACAGAGTGTTGGTTTTATTCTATGGTCATTGCCGCAGTCTGGCTGGGCACAATCAGGAGCCACTTGTCAAAAGAAACTAACTTTATTTTTAGAACCACACACGCCAAACAAAACAGCCTCTCAGGAAAAACCCTCAGAGCCCCAACTGCCACCACCGGCTTTCCACAAGCCTCTCTCTCCAACAACACAAGCCTCTCTCTCCAACAAGCCTCTCTCACGTGGGAGGAGCCAAAAAAGTCCCCCAATGAGCAGCTCCATGGTCTGAAAGGGCAGGGAAACAGCCCAATGAGCATCACCGCAGAGGAGCCAATCAGCTAGATGTTGCTGGGGCCGCTGTGAGCCAATCATCAGCCGGCAGCTGGAAGTTTGCTGGCAGCTGGAAGTTTGCTGGGGCCCCTTCGGCTGTGGCTCTCAACATCTCCCCCTCTCTGTTTAAACAAAAAGCATGTGGCTTAGGGACCGTGCCTGCCTTAGGTTGTCCAATAGTACATACGGTCCTTACCCGTTAGGTTGGTACCATTGCAATTGAATCTTACCCGTCACTGACTACCGGTCCAGTATACAGCCACACCTGTGGAGAGGTCTTTGTACCAGCGGGGGGGTGAGGTTCTTTGCCTCACCTCTGTTGGCCCCCAAATTTTAGCTGGACAATCATGACAAGCAGAAGGGAGGAAGATACACCAAGCCAATTGACGGCTCCTTTTGGAAAAATTGTACCACCGATGACATCATCAGCAAAAATACCCCAACACTACCACAAGTCGCTGCACCAACAGATAGTTCACAATGCATACAGGTGAGTTCACAATGTGTCCAGGCAAGTTCTGCAAGCAGTTCAGTGATGGCTATTGCAGAAGCTGTAGATTGGTTTTATCTTTGACTTCACCAGCACTGGGATGAAGATAGGAATTCTGGCAATAATGGCTAAAGAAAAAATTATGTAACATTACAGAAGGCACTAAAAGAAAACAATTTTCTTAACAATTTACATTGTCTTTAAGAGAATTATTAAATATAATGAAAAGGAAAGGTGAAAGTAAACAAACAGATCTGTTAACCTCCTTTTTTGTTTACATATTAAAACAATCCTCAACAGTTGTTTACCCAATTTAAATTAAACCATTTAAATCACGTGAATAAAAAAATATATATATTTGGATCCATTTTTTCATGAGCGCTCATCATATATGATATGTGGACATACGTACATTCAAACATATAACACAAAACACAAGTGTGCACACATATAATACATACAACACATAACCTAATAGTAAAGGCCTTATAACATTTTACAGGTGAAATCTCCATTGCAATGTTTAAAAACTCTATAGTCAAAAAATAGAACTGATCAGCAAAACATTAACCTAGGTCTGTATGAGCTCAAAAAACGAAATAGAATGTGAGAAAGGGCAATAATAAAATTGATATTGAAAAAAGCATCCCGGTTCTATCGCAGATGTAAGGATAGCCAAACTGGAGTTTTGGATATCAGCTGTTATGGACTTGAGTCAAATCATCTTCTTTTTGGTCTGTAGAAATCGCTTTAGTTAATCTCTCTGGAATCCAAATCGGCTGCTGTTCTCCCTGTGGAAACACACAAACAGATCCCCGACTCCAGACAATTACTGGGTCAGCCGGCAGCTGGAAGTTTTCTGGCAGCTGGAAGTTTGCTGGGGCCCCTTCGGCTGTGGCTCTCAACAGGTCATTGTGAAGAAAACAAAAGAATATTAAAGATTTATCAGTTAGATTCAGTATTTACTATGTGAGTAATCATTACTGATCACTTCCAACAATTAATCAACTATTATTAAGTGTCTACCATATAAATGACATTCTGTTATGCCCATGGGAAAGTCAAAAAGGCTAAGAGATAACCTGCGCACAAACCATTACAACTTGCTTGGGAAGACAAGAGAAATTCTAAATCTGAGCTGATAGCCAAAATAAGTCCCCAAAATGAAACACATGTAAGTGACATTTGTAGAAACTGGGGCAGACTACATAAGAGGAAAAAATCTTATAGAAGCTGTATATTTGACACTAGGTAAAAAGTCTAAATTTTTTTATTTCTTATGCTGGTTAATTCTTCTAAATATAGTTTCCTTCCATTCCAGAAAGAAATTCCTCCATTTTATACAGCCAGCAAGTCAAACCAGGACTTAAATCCTCATTCCAAATTCAGAAGTCTTTCATTATTTGGAGAAAGAGGAAAATCAAAAGAAGCATGCTGTCTGCAGAAGTGAATTCATTTTCATCTTTTTGTATTAACTTCTTTAGAAAGAAGTTGGAAAAGAAATTAGACTTACAGTGTTTTGTTTTGTTTCTTTAATTTTTTCTCTTCCTTTTTGTTTATCTCCTATATTTTATGCTTTGCTTGCTTTTGTTTTGGGGTAGTGGGTATTGAACCCAGGGCCCTGCACATGCTAAGCACTCTGCTACTGAGCTACACACCCAACCTCTATATTTTCTTTAAGACTAAATGCCACATCTGTTTTAAGCTTTTTAAAATAGAAAAAAAAAGATTTCTGTATTTGGAAACATTTACCTCATTCATTTACTGACATTTGGAGGTCCAATTAAATGGTGTCAACCCTGGTCACTGGAAAGCAGTCTAAGGAGGAGATTAAGTTGCTAACGAATTGTTTGAGAAGTGAAAGTTCAGGCAGTGAGGGCAAAGGGTAAAGGATAAAGAAAAGGAAAGCACAGGGGAATGTAACATGAAGTATTCCTGTACCAGTGATTGCTTCACAACTAACCACAAAGAAACATAGAAGTTGCTAGGTAGTTGTGTTCACTCAGCACAAAGAACTTCGCCAGAATGTTCTAAAGAGGAATTACACCTTAAGGAGACAAAGGAAGGAGGACTTCTTACCAACTCCCATCTCCCTTTCCCTTTGAGAAAGGCCTGCCCCATTGGAGACTGACTGCCTGAACTTTTGAGTCTGCACCAGTCAGCCCCTCTGTGAGTGCTCAGATCTTATTCAGTCCTTCGTGACTGCCAGATCCCACTCCCTACAGTGTAGTGTTTTATCCACTTCCAAAAGTATAGAGCCCATCAGTGCAGGAAGAGAAAGAAGTCATTGTTATTAAGGCACTACTGAGGAATCTGAAGAAAGTGTGCAAGATTTGTATCCATTAGAGATGGCTTATACCACAAAATTTCAATTTCTCTTGGCATCTCTCCTAATATATAACATACCAGCTTTTAAACAATAAGTTCTCAATAGCTTCTGGTTCAATTAATTAACAAATGGCATGAAGCACTTCTGGGTCTACTGGAGCAAACCCACAAAGTTCAGGTATAGTGTTTGCAATAAGCAGACTGAGGGATACCAAAATGTCCATATCTCCATACCCAGAATCTATGAATATGTTATTTTATAGGGCAAAAGGGACTTTACATATGTAATTAAAGTTCAGATGGTGAGTTTATCCTGGATAATCCAAGTGGATTCAATCTAGTCATACAAGTTCTTAATAATGTAGAAGAGAGACAAATGTAGGAAAGAGCGAAGCAATGTGAGAAAGACACAAGGTGTGATTTTGCTTTGAAGATAGAAGAAAGGGGCTACTAAAGGCAGCAACAGAGGCAGCCTCTAGAAGCTAAAAAACAGATTCTGCCCAGCACCTACAAAAGGAACACAGCCTGGACCATACCTTATGTCAGTCCAGTGACACCTGGGTTGAAGTTCTGGCCTCCAGAACTGTAAGAGAATAAATTGGTGTTGTGTAAGCTGGAAATTTATAGCAATCTGTTATGTTAGTAATAAAAACACTAATACAGTATTGCGGGGTGGGGGGGGGGGAATGAAGCATATAAGGTTATTGAGTCCTTCCATCAAAACCTGAGTTCATTCTCATCACGTGACCACTTCTTTTAAAAAAACACAGAATTTAACAAGTTGTAATATTTAATGCTGCAAATTTTAAAATATGCTCCCTAAAAGAGGTGAACTTCTGAAATGATAAAAGGGCCCTTTACAAAAAACAAAAGAAAAACAAAGTATACAATTATCATCTTTGGTACTTGGATGTGTTAAATGTTGAGTAGAAGATACTCCTTGGGAGGGAAAAATAAGGAGAGAATTTGAATCCAAATTTGACCCAATGCAAGGAAAGTTTTTCTAAAAATCAAACTGTACATCTAGGAAACAAACTCGGGAGAGGGTAGCCAAATTAACAAAGTTAGCATAAATATTTGATAGACATTATCAAGGGAATTCAAGCCCCCATGGGTTATTGGGTTATTTTATGATTTCTCCAACCCTGAAATTCTGTGATTAACCTAAGGAATAATTCTACTGGTTTTATTATATTAATGACATATAAAAAAAAGTAAAAAAGATCCAGAAAAGCAAACCTAGAACTATATCTATGGAAAATGCAAAAGGGAAAAAGAAAAAGAAAAGTCAAGATACAAGGAAAAGAGGAAACCCTAAAATGAAATGTCTATTATAGTAGCCACTGATAAATGTATGTAAAGATTGATTCATATGAGAAAAATAAGAAATGTGTCATATTCATTGCATTGCAGACATGGTTAAAATAAGGAAATAGTGACAGGAAGATCTAAGACATTAAGGAGCTGTGTACTTAAGAAAAGCATACTATGATAAAGAGGAGATGGGTGACATTAATGCTGATGAATGGCATATAACATTCTATAAGAAAATGATGGCATTAACATCTCTGACCAGCCAAAAGAAATATTTTTTGGCAAAATTTGCATATGGAAAATAGCAGAAAGATAATCCTTAGACAAGATGATACAGTGAGATGTACATTTTAGGGTAGTTTTCTGAAAATTATAAAAGATGGAAATGACAAAACCATTGATCACAGGATTTTAATTGAGCAGAAATTGTTTAGAGATGGTGCTATAGAAAAAAATTAAGGAAAATCTGTTTCCTAAATGTGCTGAAGTGTGTTTACAACCATACATAAATTATTGAAGTCAACATCCTGGAAGCACATTTACACTTTCGTCCTTGGAAATGAATCAAACGTGTAATGAGGGAGACGGGAGCAGAGATGTTGTAAAATGATTCCAAGCTGTCTACATTTACAGTCTAATGGGCTTGGTGGGATTAAGATAAGGTCTAAAGGTTGGCGTCACTAAGCTTTTTATGTCTCATTTTTCTCTTTGTGTAATAAAGGGTCTGACTAAGAGGGTTCTGAGTTTCTTACAGCCCCGTTGTTGAAGGGGATTCTTGTTGGTAATGGCCATGTAATATTCTGTTGATCCCAATCTAATTTTTGTAACCCAGGCCTCACTGCGGTAACTTGTCATGCTTATGTCTTTCAGCTTTCATTTATGATTTGAAACTTTCTTCTGCTCAACAGTAGGAAACTTTGTCTCTTTTCAACAACTCAAATTTACTTATTGCTTGGCTACATCACAGATTGTGTTTAGAGACCTTCCTAGAAAAAAAAAATTGCACTCTAAAGTGGCCCAAAGTTGTTGTTGTTGTTTTTTTTTTTTTTTCAGTCTCAGTTATTCATTCCATCACTCACAGTTCTTTACATTAGCTTCTGTGCTACACAGAAGCTGTTGGATTTATACAAGTTCTTTCTTGCTATGCAACCAGAGTGAGAGATGGAGCTGAAATGGGCTAGGGGTGAGTCCTTTGAAAATCTGTATAGGAATGGCCACATACTCCAGATTCCCCAACCTGGTGCTCACCCCTATCTCTTGTCACCACCCCAGCACTACCAGCATAGTGGGAACATTTTATCCCTAGGCAAATAGAAAGCTCCATCCTAAAAAAAAATGAATTGGCCATCTGGGGAAAATTAAGGACCCAGGCATAGATACTGGGGCTTAGGAAAGCCATCCTGGTTCTGACATTTGAATAACCTGAAGTTTTCCACCAGCTTCCTGTTAGCTAAATCACTTCAGCCAGAACATCCACCCCACTTCATGATCCATGCATATACAGTATGCCCAGATTAATGTCCTGCTCATGGGAAAACTCACCTCCTCTCATGAAGCATGGGTGATAGTGAACAGTGAGGATCACCTTCCATCATCATTACAAAGAAAAACCAAGGCAAACTCAGGAAAACTGACTCAGGAAGAATCAGGAGGCAGAAGAACACCTAAAAATTCAAACTATCAAAGGATGAGATGATAGGAGTCAGACTGGCAAAGCCTTCCTTTGTAGAGCAGACGCAGTGTTGTCTAAAATCAAAAACAAAATATCGAGAGAGGCATAGGCTGAATATTCTGCTACAGGGATAACTGTCAGAAACACTCAATCAGAAACAGTTAAAAGACTAGGATTTGGAATGGGAAGAGTGGGACCAGAAACTTGTTCTCAACTTTGTTTTTCCTATGCACCTTGATTTATTGTGTTGTTTGGTTTATTTATTTATTTTTAATTTAAGAAGTACTCCATATAGAAGGGTACTCATGAGACAGAAAATGTCAATGTGGTCCAGAAAATCAAATGACCCAGTCTGGACAAGGTAGACAAAAACCAACACCTTCAACAGACAAACTGAGACCCGCACCCCCCACACACACCCATGAGAGGTGTTTGGAGACAACCCAGCCAGCCCCTAGGGCTGAGAACACCATCCAGAAAACTTTCAACCAGAGTACTCCATCCTTTTAAAAGCCCTCGAGCTGACTAGGATGTTGTAACAGAAATAAAACTGCCATCACCACCTTTGGAGTTGTATGTAGGGAACAGCTGACTGAAGGTTGTTTTAGAGGGCCACCTTCATAAGGTCATTCAGCAAATAATATTTATCAAAGCTTTATGATGAGCTTTGATGTGAGAGCTGAGACACTGGAAATCAAGTGGTAAACAGAAACAGTCCCTGTTCTTATTGGGCTAACCCTGGGCCCAGCAGTGACCCTGATTTTTTTATGTGTATTAACCCTATGAGCTAAGTATTCTTATTATTTCCATATTACAGATGAGAAAGAGAGGAGGGAAAGCAATGGTAAGTCAGGTACCCAGAATCACGTGGCCAGTAGGGGCCAGAGCCTGGATTTGAACACTGGCAGGGAAAGACCAACATTACACAGTTCTTTAGAGCGTGGCAGATGTTGTGAAGAAGTGTAAGTGATATGGACGTGATGAAGAAGGAGCTAGACCCACTCTGAAGAGTCAGGACAGGCTTATTCTGTCTTTTTAATTTTTCTTTTCAGTCTCCCTTTTTGGTTTTCCCAGTCGCATTCTCCCCTCTGCTTTGACACATTCCTTCAGCAATCACCAAAGCTCCTGTGGGCTTCGAGGAAATTCTTCATCTCTTGATATGTCTCATTTAGGAATATGAATCTTTCCTCCTGGGTCAATACTTGACAGATTCCTTCCTGGTAAAACTGCCATCTTTAGTCTTACTTGCTTGTAGCAATATCTATGTAATTTAACTCACCCCTATAAAAACTAATAAAGCTTGATGGTACCACTCAGTATTAAAATTAGCTACTAATTGTCAAAAGTGATTTTCCACACTCAGGTCAGCCAGACACTCACATAGAGTGGGAGAAGGGAGCCACCACAGCCACCGAATGTGAGTTCTCCCTGCTTCCTTCATTTTTTCTTCCCCCAATTAATCATAGTATTGTTGAGAAGCTATGGCGATAGGGTTTAAGTCTTGAATTGCCTGTGATCAGTTCAGCAGATTTTATGGCAAATGTAATTTATTTATTCTTTTCTTGATAGTGAGGAAATACCATATGAAATAAGAGATGTCAAGTAAACACTCTTTGAAAGAACTGGTTCAACATAAAGTGGCACTTCACATGCATGCAAATGAATAATTAAAATTTTCTAAGAGCAGTCCCTGCTGTTAAAATACACAAGGCTAAGAAAAATAGGAGATGTTGGTATTATCTTTGGGCGGGGGAAAGACTGCCTACACTAAATATATATATATATATATATATATATATATATATATATATATATATACACACACATATATATACACACACACACACACACACATACATATATACATAATATATATATATATATATATATATATATATATGCTAACAAAAAACTTACGGGAAGACTTCAAGTAAAAAAATAACAAGTATTCCTTATTTAAATACAGTGATTTAAAATTCAGAAACAAGCAGGGAATCATAAAAAACATATTATAAAAACATCTCAGGCATAAGAAATATCACTTTGTTTTAAGCTTTGAAGAAATGAATCTACTCTTTTTCTTACTGCTATGCAGGAAGGGAAACATATTATATCCTAGAGGGGAAGCAGAGGTGGCCACATAGGAACACCCAAGCCCTGTTCCTAAGCCAGTTGAACCAGAAAGCACTGGTTGAGTGAGAAAAGTGTGGGTTCTAGTTGTCTCAATCAGTAATTGTTGAGTACCTATAAATAAATTATTGAACATTTATAGGCTGCTTCTATAAAATAATCTGTGGGGCCTATTTTAGCTATGAATCTGTAGGGATTTTTCATAGAAAGACTTTAGGAATGTACCAAATAGCAAAATCTAAACTAACATGACCTATTTTTTTGCTCTACTTTCATTCAAGATAAAACAGCAGCATACAGTTCACAAACATTCAAGTCTTGCCATCTACCTAAAAAGAGTTTTACAGAATGGTTTTGAAACAGAGATTTTGAAACACACAGAGAGAGAATAGAACTATTGCAAACTATGTGTCAATACAAAGTGATATTTTTTTTTAAATATGGGGGAAATGGCAATAAGCGACACCATTGCTTATCTGTGCAGCTGTGGAGTTCTGAGTAATGAGTAGAATTTACTTCCTGACTGCATTTGTGAGGACATCAGCCATAAAAACAAGACTAGACAGATTATACATCAGGAACACCTCCAGTTTCCTGCACCTGCCTCCGGAAACCTAAAGGAAAAATGTGCAGCAGAATTTATCCAGGCCTTTCCCACCCAGCCCCATGCAGAGGGAAATGACTCCACTACTCCTTTGACTTACCTCTCCATAGGTACTTATTTCCCCACAGAAGTTCTCTCTACGGGCATTGCAAATCAAAATCAGGTAAACCCTCCTCATTGATACACTACTTTCTAGTACACAAAATTCCCTCTCATAAACTCTCTCAGTTGATACTCTCAATAACCATTGAGATTAACAGAACAAGATGGAAAAATTCAGGCTTACAAATATTTTATATCTTGTTGGTTTAGTCAGCTTTTTCACTGCTGTGACTAAAAGATCTGACCAGAACAATTTTAGGAGGAAAAGTTTATCTGGCAGCTCACAGTTTCAGAGGCCTCAATCCATAGACAGCAGGCTCCATTCCTCAGGGCTCAAGGTGAGGTGAAACATCAAGGCAGAAAAGTGTGGCAGAGGGTAGCAGCTCACAAGATGATCAGGATGCAGAGAGAGAGACTCTACTCTCCAAATACAAAATACCCCATACCCTATAGCACCACCCCCAATGAACCACTTCCTCCAGCCATACCCCACCTGCCTCCAGTTACCACTCAGTTAATCCCATCAGGGATTAATTCACTGATGAGGTTAAGGCTATAACCTAATTATTTCTCCTCCAAACTTTCTTGCATTGTCTCACGCGTGAGCTTTTGGGGGACACCACATCTAAACTATAACACTAGTGCTTCACAATCTGCTAAACTGAAGCCAAGCCAGTAAAATTAGATTGAAGCAAAATGAAAAACACAATGACCAGAACTCATTTAAGTAATAGTTTTCCTTTTCTCTATAGTTAAAACACAAAATGTGACCCACATATGCCATTGCCTGAAGGTCAAGAGTCCTCAACCTTCCTGATGACCTTGGGCCCAAATGCTGGAATGACACAGACACACTTAGTTTTCAGCCTATGCAAGCACAACCCAGTGAGTTTCTCACATATGTCTTAACCAGAATGGAAACTGAACACCCCTTTGAAAATCAGTAGGTGGTCTTTTCCCTTACCTTTTCATCCATTCATCCTTCCATCCATCCATATCAAATTTAAGCATAATTCTCCAACTAAAAGAAACTTTGGGCAAAGTCCCTCAAGAAACTGCATAATTACTTCTTTGCTACAGATACATAAACTACACAGGGGCCCAGTTCTAGCATTCTCTGTAATTTAAAGTAATAGTTTAGTTCTACCAATGCTCTCCTTCTACTTTCTGTAAAGAGGAAAAACTACAAACCGGCATCATTATTCATCTGTATCATCATACATCTCTATCACAAGTCTCTAACCCCATTTAGAGGCCATTTAATGAGGCCTCTGAGAATACCTCATTAGGCAGCACAATCGTTCCTTACACATTGCTAGATCCACAGAACTCTGTGTGCCCAAAAGGGAGATCATTTGGCCCCCAAATTCTAAAGTACCTTCTAAAGATACCCAAGATGTTTGCCTGGGAATTACCTAAATTCCTTTTCTTACTCTGCTTTCTCATTGAAGCTTCTCTTTCCAAACACCTAATGTCTATTTCATCCTTTCACTTTTCAGTCCCCTCTGTCAGTGTTGTGCAGTGGGCTCTGGCCACTTCTTACCTCCACTGATACACTAACTCTTTCCTGATGCTTTCTACTGATCTATATTTCTCATTGCCACCAGAAAAGGTGTTATAGGACTAGCTATATAATTTACAAGACCCAGTGCAAGATAAAAATGAGGAACCCCTTGTTCAAAATTTAAGGATTTTAAGTCAGTGACAACAGAGCATTCAATTATGTGTGGGGCCCTTTGGCCAGCTGCCCTCAAGTCTCAGGCTTATGAATTTGGTTCTGGATATTAGAAATGGAAATATAATTGCATCACTCTCGTTTTAAAACATACTATGTCTCCACAATACCTAGAGAAGGAAAGCTAAAACTCAAAGTCTGTAAAAAATGTGTGGTACCCATCTGGCTCTCTGTTATCATTACCTACCTCTCATTTCACCTTATTCTATCAAGTATTTTTTACAGACAGATGGATGGATGGATGTCCATCTGGACAGAAGATATGATAGATGGTAAATAGATAATAAGTAGATGACTATATAGATGCATGATGTGGTAGACAGATAGATGATAAGTAGGTAAATGGCACACAGATTGATGATTAGATAGGTAAGCCCATCTCTCTCCCTTCTCTACTTGGCTGACCTCTAATTTTCCTTCCAGCCTCAGTTCAGCCTTCACTTATTAGCAAAGCTCTCCTTGACCACCATTCCAGCTGAGACCCTCCGTTGTGCCTCTATGTACTTCTAAGACAGATCAACAATACTGTATTATATATATATATATATATATATATATATATATATATATATATATATATATATATATATATCTCATTGGCTCTTGACTCTGTCTCCTATTCTAATAAATAAGCTCTTTAAGGAAAGAGAGATATGTTATTTCACCCTAAATCTGGTACAGATTAGTTACTGGTTGAATATTTAATGATAGGTAAATGAAAAAAAGACATGAGTTTTAGAATTAGTCAAACATATATCTTCCCTTCGCCACTATTTCTTAGGTGGGTGGCCTTGAACTAATTTCATTTTTTAAATAACATAAATCTCAGACCCATGTCTATGAAGTGAAGACAACGGTGCCTAAATTTCAGGGTTACTGAGGGGATTAAGTGAAGAGTATATGAAAGTACCTGGCACAATGCCAAGTGTCTTATTAGGAGTTCAGTAAATGCCACTTTCCCATCCCACATAAATTTGAGACTTGTATTAATTTCAAATATCATTATTGCATTTTGATGATTATTTGCATTAATCACCAACTATGTGTTGGATACAATAAGTGGTTTCAAAAATTAGTTCTCATTCAAATTTAGTAGAAATAAAATGGTATATTTTCTCACTAGTTAATCCAGAGGGGAATGTAATTTCCTATTTGATACTCTCAAGAAGTGTGCCATTTTATTGCCTGAAGAAATAATAGCTTTCCACGCAGCAAGAATGAACTTTCCGGCAGTTGAAAGTACTCTAAAGAACCACCGTTCCCTGCCATGAGTTAACCCAGCCAACTGAGGGGCTCCCGGAAGGAGTCTCTTAATGGAGCAACTAAAGATTCCCGAGGTGCATTTTGAAATGCTTGTAAAAATGAACATCCCAAAGGGACAGATTTTTAAACACTTAAGGGCGTATGAATGGGGCCTAGCACAAAATATAGTGGAGAATGGGCGACCATCCAGCACAAGCCGCTCTCTGCTTCTGAGGCAAATCCTGCCAGAGCAGATAGCCATGCCACGTGTCCTTCCTTCCCTGGAGGAGGATCTGGGCATGTGTCCCCATGTCCACTACAACCACCCTGACTCGCTCCCTGTTACAAATACCAGGAACTCACTCTGGCTGACACATTCAGTGGGGGCTCAGCAACATCTACAGGAAGCCCAGAGAATGGAGATCATGCAGGAGCAAGCAATGAAGGGCTCAGCCAAGACCCTGTCATCTACTAACAGCTGTGCTGGAACAAACCTGGCCCTGCTGCAGCTGGACTGTGGGCCACACTGCAGCCCCTTTGGGAAATGCCCCCTCAAGACCCCTGACATTCCCCCTCAAGAACTGGCTGTGATGTTGGGAAGAAATTAGAGTTTATTTTTGGCAAAATCTATTTGCTCAGTCAAGGGTCTTGGCTGGGCCCTTTCTTGCTTGTTCCTGCTTGATCTCCATTTTCTGGGCTTCCTGTAGATGTTGCTGAGCCCCCACGTGACGTGTCAGTTAGCCAAAGTGAGTTCCTGGTATTTGTAATAGAGAGCGATCAGGGTGGCTGTAGTGGACATGGGGACACATGCCCAGATCCTCCTCCAGGGAAGGAAGGACATGTGGCATGGCTGTCTGCTGTCAGGGTTTGCCTCAGTAGCAGAGAGCAACTTGTGCTGGATGGTCGCCCATTCTCCACTACATTTTGTGCTATGCCCCTGCCTGGAGAAAAATATCTTCTCTTTTTTGTGGAGGAAAGGAACCATGTCTTCCATCTATCTTGGGAATCCCTCAGATATCAAGGGATATTTGGCTGCTGCCAGTGCCCATTATGTTCCCTGTTTTATAGTGGCAGACTGTTGTCAAGAGACCACAATAAGTGGTCTAGGTGCATAGTTAGTTCATTTAACCCCTTAACTGGACATTTTCACTGCCATGTCTTATTAATCAAGTCTGACTTTTAAAAATTGATTAAATTTATTAGATTCCTGCCAAATCACTTTCATCCTTCTATGAGGACATCTTTTAGGATTTACAATTGTTATTAGTTTTTCTAACCACTTAACTGCTTTCCTTTTCCCTTTTAAAGGTATTTCCAGATGCTGTAAAATCTGGAAGGTTGCATCCTTTTACCCATCCAAGAATAAATCACAGGGACAATACTCTAAAGTTACATGAAAATACACAAGCTGAGCTTCAGCCAAAGTGCCCAACTCTCCCAGAAGTGATTGCACTCGTGCTTGAGCTGCTTTAATATATAGCTTAGTGCGGCCAAGGATTTCACCCTCTCAAGTACAAAGATCATTTAAATGGATGGCTGTATGTGTTACTCTAATCACCAAATCTGGGATCAATTATGGAAGTTAGTCAATCTTTAAATTTTATTTACTACCTGATACAGATGTTTACTTTCACTTTCAGATTTCATAGTCAGCTGGAAAATTTATTCAGCTGTCTCCCAAGATAACCACTTCCAGGTGTAATTTTTCATGCCAAGAGTTTGCAGCAGTTTGGTATCTGCTGTAGATCTTGTCACTGCTAGAGGTAACTGGAGCTCCAAAAAAAAAAAAAAAAAAACCTGCTGTGAAAAAGTAATATAGGATGACTCATTCAAACCCATCTCAATCTTATTTTTCTTTTCTTCCTGACTATTGGTGGTAAAAATTCACCTTCTCAGACTGCCATTTTTAAAAATAAAATAATAGCCCTATGATACAGTTCATGCCAAAGAGGTATAAGAATAGTAATTGTGTGAACATATAGAAAAGTCTCTGATTTTTATCCTATGTGGAATATAATAGTATGGATAGGTGCTGCAGCAGCCATCCAAGGACCATGGGGATAGACCAAGAGAACTTCCAATAAGTGGACACTGATATACCTTGTGCCTCTGAACAACTTGCCTAGTATATTTTTTTTTGCATGAAGCAAATTAAAAAAAAAATCAGTATGCTTTCTATTATTCACAACCAAAAGCAACCCTTCCATTTTAAGTCTGAGAAGTTATTAATCTTCCCTTGAGAGGACACATCCCCTGTGGGACTTTGGAAAGGTTGGCAGTAAGATTAAATGTGATCCTGTGATGACAAACAATGTGGTAGCTTCTTCTTAAAACAATAGTAAAGATTTAAAGGGCACTCATCCCTACAGCAAAAGATCATCTAAACCTAGCATATTAGTCTTAAATATTACTATTATTTGGGGAAGTTCATTTTGAAAACCATTCTAAAACCATCAAAATCTGCTAATTGAACAAATATATTGCAAATATCATTGTTCATTCCATAAATCCACTTTTTAATTCTAAATAGGCTTTTGGCACATATAATTAAATATTCTATATTTTTTCTTTGGTCCCTTTCCTGAACAAAACACTTCAATGGATTTTTGGTAGTCATAAAATAAAATTCAGCTTTTTAAAAAATATTTATTTTTTTAGTTATAGTTGGACACAATACCTTTATCTTATTTATTTTTATGTGGTGCAGAGGATCGAACCCAGGGCCCCGCACATGCTAAGTGAGCGCTCTTCCACTGAGTCACAACCCCAGCCCCCAAAATTCAGCTTTTTGCAAAGATCTAATATACCCCAGGTGAAGTAGCCCTTCTCTCCACCCTTATCAAATGCCTTCTCCCTCCATGTTCTGTAACACCCTTGATGTTCTGCAAGCCCTGTCCCTCTCTGAGATTTTTGCCTAGTCCTTCTCTTCCTGTGATTTCTAATGACAGATTATAACCCATTCTTCAGGTTTTTGTATAAACATTCCACCTGCTATGGTTTACACATGTGCTGTCCCCCAAAAGCTCATGGTAAGACAATCAAGAAAGTTTAAATGTGAAATGATTGAGTATTAAGAACTTTAACCTAATCAGTGCTTTGATCCACTTGAATGGATTAACTGGATGGTAGCTGGAGGAGGTGGGTCACTGGGGATGTGCCTTTGCCTTTGGGGTATTTATT
The DNA here is from genome assembly GCF_021218885.2 of Marmota monax. Lineage (NCBI taxonomy): Eukaryota > Metazoa > Chordata > Mammalia > Rodentia > Sciuridae > Marmota > Marmota monax. The sequence goes on along the minus strand of NW_026692434.1, from coordinate 4,206,387 downwards.
TTGTTCCTGGTGAGCAGAACTCTCTCTCTCCTTCCTGATTGCCATGACCTGAGATGATTTTCTCCTCCACACCCTTCTTCCATGATGTTATGCCTCACCTTAGGGACAGAGCAATGGAGCTGGCCATCTATGGACTGAGATGTCTGAAACCATGAGACCCAAATAAACTCCTCCTCCCCTAAAATTGGTCTTATCAGGTCTTTATGTTGATGGAAAAGGTAACTAAAACACCACCCACAAAGCAGCCTTTGTGACCATAACTATGGTGTCCTCGACACTGTGTTCATAATGTTCATAGCAATTTTCAAAACAGCTTATGCTTGTTTTATTCATTGCATCTCACCTTCCTCTTAAAACATAATTCCATGAAGACAGGGACTTTACCTCCATCCCAGAAAATGGAACCTTTAGATCAGAAAAGGTATTATTTAATGTATTATTTCATTATTTAGCCAGGTGTTTCCCAGTATGTCAAGCATATCAAGAACATCTACTATGTTCTTTAGATCATGCATGAAATTAGCAAGAATAATAATAGTTAACAACATTGCAACTCATGCTATGTGCTAAGTAATATTCATGATTTATATGTATTAACTTATTTGACCTTCACAATAAGGTGAGGTGCAAGCTATCATTATAATCCATTTTACAAATGAAAAAGAATGAGAACATTGTCTAAAGTCACATAACTAATAAGTCATGATTGACATCCAGGCCACTTGAGCACAGAGCTCTTCCTCACAACATGATCCTGATGCAGATTCACAGTCTCAAAAGTGATGCCCTTGTATTGCTATAGTGCTCAACTAATTTTGAAATTCTTCCATTTGCATCATATTAGAAGAAATAAGGTTAAAAACTTGTTGAGGATGGTATTGATAATCCTGTTCTACAGATGAGAAAACTAAGGTACAGATATAGTAAGTGATTTACTAAAGATCATAATAGCAGCTGTTGTGACCCAAGTTCTGAGCCTTGATCCAGTGTTCTTTCCTTGGCACTGTGTTGTCCAGGGGCCTAACACAAATTCATGTGATGTGTTATTCCCCTCAAAGCAGTCCCTTTCAACAATGCATTTCTTGTGGATGTTTGATTTCTATAGTAATCAATAATGCATATTATATACTATGTGTGGAATCTAAAACAAATATTTTAGATTGTGATATATATATGTATATGTATGTATATATATATATATATATATATATATATGTATGTATATATATATATAACAATTGGATGCTGTGAGACATTTTACAAACATGCATATATTAGAAGTCACTGATTGTTACATCAGTAATTATTCTCATTTATAATTGTCTTCTATTCCCATTTATAAGCTTTCAAGGAGCAAGAACTATAAAATAATTATATTTTTTGCTAGTCAGTAAAGACATGTTCATTAGTACTTGTATTTTAAAGCAGAGAAGGCAATTTCTAAGTGAGCAAAAGTGTTTTCCTCTTTTATGAATCAGAGTTAACAATCCTAAAGGTTTTGAATGATTCTAACTACTCTTCCATTTATTGATTCTGTCAAAAAGCAAATAGTAACAGGGAACCTATTGTGGCTCAGCCCTACAATGAAGTGAGAAACACAGATCTTGCTCCCAGAAAACTAACTCTCAAGGGTAAAAAATGAATGCACTTGATATAATTAAAAAGCAAAATAGGACAACATATAATTTGTGCTAGATTCTGTGGTATAAACAATATAAGAATTCAGAAAAAGAGAAACAGTAAAACCTCATCAGCACATGGCTACTTTCTGCATATGGACCTACAAGATATGCATAAATGGGTACCTTCAGGCTTTAAATATATAGAGAATTAAGTCAGTGACTCAAATGGGTGGACAGAAATAATAATTGGTATGACTAATAGAAGAGTATTTTTTGAATAGATTATGTAGGATGGAGGATATAGGAAGTGTCCTATCCTTGGACTGGAAGCTAAAGAGCAAGATTCTGAGAGCTTTAGAATAGTGTAAATAATCCCAGGTGTACAGAACTCTCACAAAGTTCCATAATTACAGTCTAAACACCTCTCAAGTATCTTTTTTTTTTGTTACTGTTTTGTGGAGATTATAGCCAAACAGATATTTGACCTAAAATATTTTTTTAAATATAAAGTTGAGTGTGTATTTAAAATAAGACTATAGGATTGTAAACTGATTGAATCGTAGAAACGAGAAGGAAACAGGTGTTTATGATATCTCCTGGGTTAGGACAGCAAAGGAGAGAGTAGGACCATTTCCTGAAATGGGGATATAATTAGGAGAGTTGGGGAAAATGAAGAATTATTCTTTGGATATGCTTTGTTTGAAATGCCATAAAACATCCAGTGAAAATATACAAGAAGGAAGAAGAAATATTGCTTTGGAGTTCAGGAATAAGGTAAATCTTGAAGATATCAGAGTATAGGTGACAGTTGAATTCTTAAACATGGTGCATACACAGAAAGTGTATGAGACTGAGATTTTAAAGAACAATATATTTAAGAATATGTAAATCAATGGATGTGTAACTGATGTGATTCTGCAATCTGTATATGGGGTAAAAATGGGAGTTCATCCAACCCAGATGCCCTTCAATAGACAAATGGATTAAAAAAATGTGGCATTTATACACAATGGAGTATTACTCTGCATTAAAAAATGACAAAATCATAGAATTTGCAGGGAAATGGATGGCACTAGAGCAGATTATGCTAAGTGAAGCTAGCCAATCCCTAAAAAACAAATGCCAAATGTCTTCTTTGATATAAGGAGAGTAACTAAGAACAGAGTAGGGACGAAGAGCATGAGAAGAAGATTAACATTAAACAGAGATGAGAGGTGGGAGGGAAAGGGAGAGAAAAGGGAAATTGCATGGAAATGGAAGGAGACCCTCAGGGTTATACAAAAGAACATACAAGAGGAAATGAGGGGAAAGGGAAAAATAATACAAGGGGGAGAAATGAAGGTCAGTAGAGGGGGTAGAGAGAGAAGAGGGGAGGGGAGGGGAGGGGGGATAGTAGAGGATAGGAAAGGTAGCAGAACACGACAGTCACTAGTATGGCAATATGTAAATCAATGGATGTGTAATTGATGTGATTCTGCAATCTGTATATGGGCTAAAAATGGGAGTTCATAACCCACTTGAAGCAAAGTGTGAAAGATGATATATCAAGAACTATGTAATGTTTTGAACAACCAACAATAAAAAATTTTAAAAAAAAGAGTAGGCATTGAAACAGAAAGCTGATACAGGTAATCGGGAAAGGAGCAAGAGACCAGAAATGAGCTAGTTGAGGAAGACAAGCAAGAAAGGAAAAGTTTTAGAATGAAGGACAGAACCATAAGATCAAGCCTAGAAGCTAAAGAAAGGCAAGAACTTAACGCTGCTCACTCTACAAGAAAGATGAATAATCATTAGTGACCTTGGCAAGAACAGTTTTAGCACAGAAAAAAAAAAAAAAAAGAAAGAAATTACAAAGCAAATGGAAGAACCAGGAATTTAGACTAACCTCCAAATGAACAGAACTAGAAAAGCTGAAAAAAAAAAAACCAAAAATCTTTTTAAAAATAAATAAATGAAACAAGATAATGAAGTGTAATTGAGTCAGTATCTTTGGGAAAACAGACTTCAGGAAATGAAGACCAGTATGTGGGGTCACATTTCTCCTGCGGAAGTTTTCTTCTTATAGAGAAACCTGAAAGGCTGAACAGAGCTTTTTACAGTTATAAGAAGATAGGATGATGAGGATCACTGTGTATGTGGGCAGAACCAGCTTTGAGTTTGAATCCCCAAAGGCTGACACCCCCGGAACAAGAGTGAATCAGACATAGGCTATTACAGGGACTGCAACTCAGCTTAGAATTCTCAAAATCTCTTACACCGAGTTTGTTCTAAGCAGAAGCACATGTCAATTTTTCTCTAAAGAAAGATGATATCATCCTGAATTTCAAGATTTTCTACAATTTTGCTAATATGGGCCTAGCAATCAATCAAAAATACCTAGTCATGTTCACCAAAAGGATTTATACAAGAATGTTAGGCTCCCTGTTTGCTAAAGCTCCAAACCGTACACTAAAAATAACAGAATGCTAAATAGACTGTGACATTAAAACCCTGCGAGAGAGAAACAGAAAGAGAGAAAGAAAGAAAGGAAATATTTATACCCACAGAAGTTGCAAATATCTTGGTTATCACATCAAGATTTTAAAGTAACTCAGATTTTATGTTGAAGAAGATTAAAAAATAAATAAGGAAGTTATCAAAGCTATTTTTTAAAGAATGAGAATTCTAGTTGCAAAATAGAACATCCAAAATAAAGAACTCAATGAATGAATTTAGCAGAGGATTAAGCACAGTTGAAAAGAGAACTCATGGACTTGAAAATAACACGAACTTATTCTCAATGAGCAATGAAAACTCAAAACAATGAAAAATACAGAAGAGAGGGAATGGACATATAGGATAGAGTGAGAAATTCTAACTTACAATGTAAAGAGAGTCCCATAAGAAGAGAAGACAGCATGGGTTAAAAATAGCATTTGAAGAGTTGAGACTAAGAAAATGTTCTAAAACTAATTTAAAATGTCAAATCAGAGATTCAAAAATTACTACAAACCCCAAACAGAATAAAGAAAAAGTAATTTGCATCACATCATAATAAAACTGCTAAAGAAAAATGCTACAAGTAGCCAGAGGGAAAGAATTGATTATCTTCCAAAAAAAATTTTAAAAGCTACAATTAGACTGATATTTTAATCCTTTTATTTTTTTCAGAAGAATCATGCATATTTTATTAACCAAATTTATACTAATAACAATGTTTGCTTGATGATGTAAAAATACTAATAATAGACACATAAAGATAAGTGGTAGTCTTTAATATTGCAAAAGGAAAATAAGATGAAATAGTTCCTCTAAATAAAAATGCCAAGTCCAGGATTGATAAATACATATTCTAACATATGAAAAATATCTTATTATTATTTTTCTATATAACATATTAGTGAATACACCAGATTGCATTTTCTCAAATAGCAAATGAGACTCCAGATAACATTTTTCTTTGACTCTCCCAAGTGTCCCAATGTCATCTGTCTTTTGGAGGGTTCAGATTCTTACAACATATGTGATAGTGTCCATGAGGATACCAACGATGCTTATTAGTAAAGAATACATTGCTAAGTTTTTCTATCATGGTCCTTGTTCAAGGTGTTCATCTTTTCTTCTAATCTGGTTTTTAGCACTTGATCATGAGTTTCTTCATTATTGTGCACAGGATCTGGTTTAGGGATAGGTTGTGTGTGTTCATATGGTCTATTCACAGAAGGGTAGTAGCATACTATTGTCCTGCCATCAACTGTCAAAGCAAGCTCTACTTTGCAATTATAGTCCTCTGGAAGAAAAGAAAATGTAAATTTATGACAAACACCAGATAAAGCTCTGTCAGGAGACCACCATGTTGCCTCAATCTGATATTTTAGTTCTTTTTTTTTAAATAATTCTTTAGTTGTTGATGGACCTTTATTTTATCAATTTATTTATATGCAGTGCTAAGAATTGAACCTAGTGCCTCACATATGTGAGGCAAGCTCTCTACCACTGAGCCATAACCCCAGTCCCTGATATTTTAGTTCTTAAAACACAAACTGGTGATAGATGCTGAAAGAAAATGAAGTAATATATTTAAATGATAAAAGAAAACAAGTGCAAGTCTATAATTCTATATGCAGTAAAAAATAGTTTCCATAGCTGAATAGAAAATATTTTCAGATAAATAGGACGGGAAAATTTGCAGACCTTCACTAAATAAAATGCTAATAGATACAATGAAAATTATCCCAGTGAAATAGCAGGGATATAAGAAGCAATGAAAACAAGTGGTTTGAAAAGGGTTTTGTTGGTGGAGCACGGCTCTTCTTCCTTGGCTGTTGGTCATGCCTCTCTTCTCATCAGTTGTGTAAGGCAGACAGTAACCAAGCTCATTCTTCTCAAATTAACCTTTAAGCTGCTGTGTGCTGTCCAGGAAAACCTCCATCATTCACTTAAACATGCACCCAAAACAAATTCAGTGTCTCCAGAATGATTCAAGGGCAGTTTTGTGCCAAAGCCTTCAGGGAAAAGTGATTTACATAAGGAATAACTATAACTCTGAAATTTTCCTCCTAGGTTATTGGCCAGGATATAAACTACAAAATTATCAGCCATCAAATGGCATTAATCTCATTCCAGGTTGAAGATACTGACGATGGCGAAAAGGCCATATGCCATGTCAAACCTCTCACTAAAATGTTGTCTTTCTTTCTTGAGCAGGTTTAGTTAAATCTAGGCCAAATGCAACTGTTTTTTTTTTTTTTTTTTTTTCATTCCACAGCCCAGCATCCAGTTCAAGCTATTGTGTCTTAAATTCCTGTTTTTTCCAGTTTATTGCTTTTCCTCCTGGTTCAGTTTTGCAGTTTCTACCTAATTCTCAAAATTGCCTGTCATTTTTAAAAGTTTATTTCCACTTCCTCTAGTTCCTGAATTAGCATACTCTCTCAACTCAATCTATAGATTCTACTTTTCCTACTCATTCATTGCCTCCTTGTCTTCCAAAAGGTATTTGTAACCTCTGATGCTCGTTTTTGTTTTGTGTGTGTGTGTGTGTGAAAAGAAGCTGCATGATCTTTAGTCACTCTAGAAGGCTATCAGAACACAAAGGATTATTCACATCTCTTGGACTTTACAGGAAGGTAAAAAGGAAGGTTCCAGTAACCTTTGGAGTAGGGCTAAAAATATCAATGGCATAAACCTCTCTATTACAGTGAAACTATTAAGAATTGCTTACACATCATCCTCCATCATCATCCCCAATACTCATCCCAAAGGATCATCATAAGACCCCACCTATAGGCATTTGGTTTCTTTCCTAGACTAAAAACCTCCCTGGAGTTAGGGTCATCTTCCAGAGTCTTCCCTGGTTTCTTTCAGGTCACAATGAACAGCAGAGCTACAAGCTCCTTAGATAATAAAATCAGGAACTTGAAGCCAACATGCGGTTCCAGTAGGTGGCGGTTTCAAATACCATGCTTTGATGACATTGCAGTGCTGCCAGAAATCTCACCTTGGTCCTTAACCTCCTCTGGCTCCTCGATTCCTAACTTTTATCTTGACTTTTAGAACACTGAACTAGAACTGCAATCTGATAAATATTTTCTTGACACTCTTTCCTAAAACCTGTCATCACCCTCATGAGTCCCCACATTTTTATATTCTCCTTGGCCCCTCTAATCTTGTGGTCTTTCTAAAGGGACATCTGATTACTTCACTGACCTTGAAGCTTTCTGTGGCACTTCTTCTTGAACCAGAGTGATACTGAACATGTGCGCTCTCAGCATCTGCTTTCCCAGGGTCCTCAGGTTAAAATAAATCTTTGTCACATAGGCACCTCCTTGATTTTCCAGCCCTTCTCTTGCCATTGTTTTGGTGGCTCTGCTCCTTCTCCTCTAAATGTCTGCCCTGTACTGAATTGCCTTTCACCTCCTCAAAGACTACAGACTGTCCCATCAACCTGGAAGACTACTACTCTTGACAGATTTCACCTCCTGCAGGAAGTTTTCCTTGCTCTCCTAATCTAGCTTAGGTGCCAGCAAGTTCTCTCTAAGCACACTGCAACTCCCTCTGTGAGCTGAGTTAGATGGCAGAGCAGGGAGTGGGGGGTGGGGGTGGAAGGGTTGTAAATGAAAGGCGATGAAAGAGGGGATGAAGTTTAGATTCTCTTTTCCAAGAAAAGAGCATAAAAAAGAGACTTTGGTGACGATAAAAGGATGGAGAATCATTAAAAATAAATATAAGGAATATAAGATCACAGTCATGGCAGACTAAAGGTACCAGGAATAAGAGCTAGTGATGATGGCATCAAGTCCCTAAAGAATGGAGAGGGGAGGAGAGAGGGGTCCATCCAGAGCTCAGATGACAAGATTGTCTTGGATAATGTAACTGCTAACATTTATTGAGTACTTACTCCACACCGGGTGCTACTTTAAGTCCTTTATAGATAAGAAACAAAGGTACAAGATTACATAGCTGAATTACACCATTTATAAGTGAAAAGTCAGTAGACTGCCTCCAAAGAAAGTGCTTTTAACTATCCTGTGAAACTGGTTCTAAGGACATTTCCCTCTTTACAGCTGAAGGGAGATGTTTATATAGAAGATTATGTAGTTTTTCCAGATAATATGGGTTAGGGAGAGGGAAGAGGAGCAGGTCCCCACAAGCTAGCTCCTGCTATTTTCAGGGAGAAATTTATGTCAGTGCTGAGTTGGAGGTATGGGTGTTGGGAAGTGAAGGAAACATAAAATGTTCAAGTCTGGAGACATCTTATTCGCAAGTGCATCTCTTCGACCTGAGTACTCAGTGTAGTCCATGGACCAGGGCTGGTTCGCAAACCACTTTTTGCCTTCCCCTCACTCATGAGTACAGAAGTTGAGAATGAACATTGAGAGCTTTATAGCAAGTTGACACTTCTGCAATATCCAAGCGAAAAATAAGCGACCTCCTCTCCTTAAATGGATACAGATGAGCTCAGTTGTTGTAGAATACACACTTGCAGCAAGGACATTGAGAATTCAAAGAATATGCACAATGTGGTTGTGCACACCTGTAATCCCAGCTACTTGGCAGGCTGAGGCAGGAGGATCACAAATTCAAGCCAGCGTGGGCAACTATCTTGTCTCAAAATTAAAGGAAACAAAGAAAAAGCATCAGGAAGGTGGGGATGTAGCTCAGTGGTACAACACCCCTTGGTTCAGTCCATAGTACCAGATAGAGAGAGAGAAAGACAGAAAGAAATCTTGAAGAATAATAGTAGCAATATTCATCACAACTGTTCCTTTTCTATAAATAGTGTTAATGAGTAAAGGAAGGAAGGAGACCAGAGGGCAACACAGCTGACTGATTCCCATGATATTCTCACATGACCTCTAACATCTGAGCTGTACTCTATGAAAGAAGGAAGCACCACTTCTCTAGAAATGGCTCTGCACGCACTGGGGAACGGTATAAATGAACTAGTGCAATTCATGCAAAAACCCTGCTGAGAGAATGCCCTGTGCTCTGTGGCCTACATTACTGAAGCAGAGAGTTGTAAAGAAAAGGGCCTGGCCTCAGAAGGAGATGAACTTGGTTCTACTTTCAACTCTGCTCTGACAACCTCTGTAATCTTGAGAAAGTCATTTAATCTCTTTAATCCCTTTGAACCTCAGGCTGCTCATTAAGAAGAGAGGGAGAGAACATGTGAGGAACAGGAAAAGGAGAGAAGGGTGTTGCACTAGATGATCCCTAAGGCTTCTTCAAGCTTTAGTATCCTATTATTATCTACCCAAGGATTCTGAGAAATTCCACCACATTTAGCCTCTGGCTTCTCAAGCAGCTGTCAGAGAAACACAAATTATAAATAGCTATTATATCATGTGGGATCCCACCTAAATAGGTTCCATACAAGTGAGATGAAGAAATGGCAGCGTAATTTCCTGGTATTTCTTGGATTTATAACAGTGCTTCGTGTACATCTGATCTTCCATAGGACATACTGCTCTCTTGTGTTTTGTTCATGAGGAGAACTGCTTATATTTTTATGTATTTTTTTAACTTTAGTGAAAACACTCATCAGAAAAAATAATTGTCCCTGAATGTCCTTAATTCCTTGTCTAACTGTTGCTATATTAAACCCCACTTGTCTCAGCCCTTTGAGAACTTGAATCTAAATATAATATTCACTTAATAAATACATGGTATATTCACTTAAATATATAGCATTTTTAGCTTAATGATGGTGTTCAGGTTTTTTTACACCCTACTGCCTCTTCTGCTCTGTGATTTGGTGGTTTATTCTTTGTGTATACTTATATAGGAACTGAAGGGCTTGGTGAAGTCAATGTTCCCCTCATTTTAAAGAGTTAGATAATGAAGGACCAAACTTGGGTCAGAGCCCAAATGTTTCTATTTCAGGGAGAACACTTCATTATCTTCCTATAGGACCTAAACTGGTATTGCTTAACTGCTTCTGACTAATTCTTATAGACCATCCTGTGTCTCCTGTTCTACTTGATTTGGTTGAAAGAAAGTCTCCAATTGAACTATAATCAGTAGCAACCCAAGATCAGTTTCTCAGAGCAAAAAAAAAAAAAACCCTAAATGGTACTTCCCTTGATAATCCTATATCTCAGCAGGTGTTACTAAAGCTCTTTGGTTTACATTTAAATAAGATGCTAATTTATTCCTTTACATGGTTTTTACGAGAAAGTAATGTCCCAGATCATTTTCTAATCTGTGGCTTAATACTGTAGACTTGTAGGAATGCTCTTTTGCTGCCAGCATTTGGGTAATGACATACCGTTTATTTCCAAATGCACTATCCAAAACAGTTTTAAATAATGAAAGGTAGATTATGTCTATTTAATGAAAGCAATTTCTACTTCTTGCTCAGTAATTATTTTAAGAGCCGAAATACAATTATTACCAATAAATTAATCATTTTTGCCACTTACTTTTCCACAGATTATAATTTCTTCCCTGAAAATATATTATCTCTGAGGGTTTTTTTTTAACATTTATGGCTTTATTTGGATAACCAGAGGGTTTTAAAACAACAACAACTATGAGACCTATTGGAATAATTACAATAATGACAACTGAATACATTTCATCTGAGATTTTGGTTTTATCAAAGCAACAAGAATTAAGACCTAGTTCATTTCCAATCATTGGATCTATAAGCCCCCATTTGTTCTTTGTTCCATTCAAAGGTGAAAAAGGATACCCGAGTGCTTGAAGCTTTGGAAAGCTATATGGTAGAAGGGAAACGTTGACTAAGGGAATATTGAAAAGTAACACAAAGAGAAAAATTGTAACATTCACAAACAATCTGAAATTCTAGTTTATGTTATTTCTAAAACTTTTGATCTCAACTTCATGGCCGTAAGTTTATTTTAATCACTTATGACTAAAACCCATAGTCTATGTTCTTTTATATTAAATCATGTCAACAGAGTTTGCCACTTATAATGCAGTTTTTTAGGATTGTGATTACTCATAATGGTCATATTTCAAGGAAAGAGTTTTGTAAACCAAAGAGCTTATATCATTTGACCATCTCATGCTCTCATTTGCCCCTGCAGAGGAAGCAGGAATTTTGGCAATTTTCAGATGTAAACCCTAGAGCACTCCCAGACATGTACACTGTTTTACCAAAGGTCATGCTATCTGTGGCAGAGTTGGGACAGGAAACCTTCTGTCTTCCCCACTCGTGTGTATTTTTTTACACATTCCCAGGTTTGAGCTTCTTTCAGATTTTAAAACAATTTAGTGGACATTTAATGATGAGAAAAACATATGGCATCTTGATAAACAAAGATGCACAATGGCGATGCTCAGACAATCAGGTCATTTCAGTATTTGTGAGTTTCCTTTCTCCTCTGCTCCCTACAGAAGGGGGAGGTATTTAATATCAATTAAAGAAGCATTTAATACCTTTCACTGATGCTGAGCCATCTGTTACCAGTTCTGTTCAACTTACATCTCTAGAACAAATCTTCTTTAATGCTTGAATTACATACCATTATAAAATTTGTATTCATTCACTATCATCCTAAAAAGATAAAACGTCAACCTATATCACAGTATAAGAAATTATGATTTTTCAAGCTTATGTTATCTATGCAAAATAAATTATATTAAAAACCTTCTCATTTTAAAAAGGGGATTCGGAGAGAGGTTTGGGAAAGATGAAGAAGATGAGAAGGGAACAAATTTGGTTTTGGGAATTAGTAGGGAGAATGATAAAACGAAATAACAATGTGCTTAGTACTGCTTTCTTTTCATAACTATATATTTCATGTGATAGCTTGAGACACTGGTCCTTTCTTTCCTCTCATTTGCTCATTTTATTCTAACTTCAATATCATTTTACATTATATCTTCCCCGTGCTTCTTCCTCCTCCCTGTTAACAGTTGCTCAGACCACCTTTGATTTTAAATTTTTTCCACATTTTTTATTGATGCATTATACATGATAGTGAGATCTGTGGCTGCACATTTGTAGGAGCACACAATAAACATTATAATTTGATCACTATCATTCCCCAGTATTTTCTTTTTCCTTCCTCTCTTCCTTCCCCTGGTTCCCTTCCTATATTCTGCTGGTCTCCCTTCATTTTTCATGAGATTCCCTTCTACCCCACCTTTCTTTTCCTCTTTTCTCTCTAGTTTCCACATATGAGAGAAAACATGATCAGATCATCCTTGAATATCAATTAAAAGTGGCTGAGTTGGAAGGGCATGCTTCGACTGATCATTTAAGGTCGAAACTGATCTCAAACCCCACGTCTAACATAAGATGTAGTTCACGGGGATACCTACTGATAGATGTCTCCAAGGGGCCTAACCGTGGTGCTATGGCTTGAATGTTCCCTCCCAAATTTATGTTCAGAATTAATTGCCCTTGTTACAGTATAAAGAGGCAGGACCTTTCAGGACCTTTAAGGGGTGAGTGGGCCACAAGGCTCTGGCTTCTTCTTCTGCCCTCTGCTGTTGTCCTGAAAGCAGTTTCCTTATGAAAGGACAAGTTTGCCTGTCCCCGCCCCTCCCCACACTCTTTTGCCCTTTTGCTTTTCACAACGGGATGACACAGCAAGATTGCCCTGGCCAGATGCCAGCACCTTGATTTTGGTCATGCCAGCCTCCAGAACTGTGAGTAAGTAAGATTCTACTCACTAAAAATTACCCAGTCCTGGGGCCGGGGCTCTGGCTCAGGGGTAGCCCAGAACATATGAGGCAATAAGTTTCATTCTCAGCACTGTGTATAAATAAATAGAATGAAGGTCTATCAACAGCTAAAAAAATATACTAAAAAATTACCCAGTCTTAGCCAGGCATGGTGGACACCCCTATAATTCCAGCAGCTCAAGAAGCCCTTGGAAAAATTATACTAGTGTTACCGCTGTTGACTGGTGACGAGTTCTTGCTTCCCCAATGTTGAAGAATAACACCAAAGAAGCACGCCGAGGCAAGGTCAGAGTAGAAATTAGAAGTTTATTAAAGGACAGCAGAAAAGACTTCTCCCGGAGGAAGAAGGGGACCCAAGAGGTGGAATCCGTGGAAGGGATGTTGTCTCCCCTTTTTATAGTTCTTTCAGTGATGGAATGTAGGTGGGAAGGACCTAGGGGTGGGACACAGGTGGGCCAAAGAAGTAATCTGGTCAGGAAGGACTTCTGAGTCAGCACCTTTTTGCTGGGGGCTGTTCATTAACATTTCTTTGAGGTGGACTTTGGCCTAGGGCCTTTTCGGACTTCATTAACATTCCTTGAGTTGTCCTGCATTTCCCGGAATCATTGCCAGCATGGCCTCCATTTTAGATTTCACTCGGTATTAGACCCGATTTACCTAACTACACTGACTACCTAACTTTAAATCTGGCTTCACTAGCAATGACACCATTAGCAAAGATACCGAGTTACAATTTGTTGTAGATTACAGTTTGTTGTCTCAGTTCAGGTAAAGCAGTGTCTCAATAGATTAACTCACAGTCCAGGTAAATCACAGTCCAGGTAAGTTTTGTAGGCAGCTAGCTTGATCCGAAGTCTCGTCCGGTTTTCAGCAACACTGGAAATTCTTCCATCCTCGTCCTCACCGGCACTGGGATGAAGGCAGGAACTAGCTTCCAGGTGTGAGAGAACCATTGTAGTTACTGTCCTTGGAAACAATCAAACTCGATCAAACTTCAGGGATGTGGGCCTTCTTCGTCTGCAGCGTCCCGGGCAGCCCCAGATGGCCTCAGAGAGAGTCCGGGGAGTGTCCTGGAGTCCCGGGAGAGTCCCAGGGAGCATCCCGTACTCAAACTGCCACCAGGCACAGGGAGCGAGAGCCTGCGAGACTGTGCCTCTGGGTCAGGTTTGGATTTGGGTTCTTGCAGTGGCGTCCCGCTCCCAGGGCAGGGGGGTGGGGAAGAGCTGGCTGCCGCCGCTTGGAAAGTCCTTACTGTACCATGACCGGCTCGCGTACGTGGCAGCCGCCAAGCCCATTCACGCGCCCTCCGGTAACTAAAGTATTCAGTAATAGCCTTTTGCCGCAACTTTTTTCCTGATAATCCTTCCTCCTCTGAACTTTCTTCTTTCTGACTAGAGTTCCCGGCTTCCATCAACACATGCCCTAACTGCTCTTGGTTCCACTGGGGTGCCTCCTTCCCTTAGTAATTTACTTCTCACCCCTTCCATATTTTCGTCACAAAGACAATACAACATTTCAAGACAAAACAAGACACAAACATACTGTATCAATCTTCTCCATTTTCTCGAAATGGCCATTTTTCCTCTCGCCCTATCTAGGGACGAGCAGATTTTTTTCATCACTTATCCCCGAGTGTCCCGGGGCTCCCAGTAGGGGCCACCATCTGCCGCAGTCCAGCTGCAGCAAACTAACCGGGGAGTGACGAACAACTTGCGTACATTGATACAGCAGGAGTGGGAGCCGTTTATTGTAGGACAGGAGGGGTATATATACATTCCACACAGCTTATCTAATTAACATAAACTAGATACAGCAATCAACCAATAAGGAATCTCCACACTTAATGGCTCGCTGGCATTACTTCACAAACCACTCCCTCTGGCAAAATGCCAGGCGCCATCTTGATTTGTTTACAGATCCTAACAAGAGCTCTTCCGAATCCATAAGATTAAAAAAAAAAATTTACCCAGTCTTAAGTATCCTGCCATGCTGGGCAGCAGCACAAAATAGACTAAGACTTGTGAAGAGAATGTTCAGGACCAAGAGACAAAGTTTCCATTTGTACTAAAGATAGGTGCAAAGGGAGACCCCAGTGCTTCCTGACTTGATTTCCACTCATAACCCCTAAATCCTCAGAAGAGTTTCAAAAAATTAGGCAATGTTTGAAATCATAGGAAATGTTTCTGCAGGGAATTTCTTGGGGGGAAAAAATATTGAAGAAAGTTCAGAACTTTGCACCAAACTAACATGGCCAAGACGGAGGCAGACTGGTGGGTGCTGTGGAAGTGAGGTGCCATGGAAAGGATCACAAAGAACTAAGCCCAAACCTGGAGCAGCTCTCAGGCAGGCCTCCCAATGTTTGCAGAATTGGGTTGGAGTCTGCAGATTACCAAGAGATGGAGATTCCTGGGACATAGCAGACAGATCTTCCACAGTAGCCAAGGCTCCTCATGCTCCCCACCTTCAAGCCCTTCTAAGTATTTTTTTAAAATTTATTGGTTCTTTCTAGTTATACATGACAGCAGAATCCATTTTATATAATTATACAAGCACGGAATATATCTTATTCTAGTTAGGATTCCATTCTTGTGGATGTTCTCATATATGTACAGGGGAAAACTATGTCAGATTTATTCCACTGTCTCTCCTTTTCCTAACCCCAGTGACTTCCCTCCATTCCCCATGTCTAATCACACAAGGAAAGAACCCAACTTTCTTTGAATATTCCTGAATGGTTAAAATTCAAAATAAGATGCAAATACCTACTCATTTTTCTATTCTTCTTTTCGACCCCCACTCCACCCCTTATTGTGGGTTAGTTTCCACATATCAGAGAAAACTTTCAACATTTGGTTTTTGCAGACTGGCTTATTTCACTTAACTAGATAATCTCCAGATAGATCCATCCATTTGCTGGCAAATGTCATAAAGTCATTCTTTTTTATGGCTGAGTAATACTCCATTACTATTCCCCCTATTGGCTCTTGATAATGACACACCCCTTAGCCATTTCAATCATAGGTAGGACTGTTCAAAGCCACAAAATCTAGTGCCTAGGTGATGTTTGGAACAAAGACATTTGACAAAAGGCAATAGTTTAAAGTTAGCTCACACCTTAGAAAGAAGAAATAGCATGAAAGTTCTTCCTAAATAAATAACAACAATAAAAAAAGAACTTAAGGATTAGATGGACCAATCAGAGACCCTCTTACAGTCATTTGCATTAAATTACAGGGTGAAAGTTGAGCCCTTGGCAGGGGTAAATAGAAGTCAAAGCAAACAAAAAAAGAAGGCAGTGTGCAGACTTCTGCTGTCAAGAGAAGACATCCAAAGAAGAGTAAAGGTCAGTGGAGGTGCAAAGAAGGGCGAGTGAAATCCTATGGCAATGTGTGCAAGGGGTCTGTTTTCCAAGCCTGTCTTCAACTCTTCCCAGCATGTCATAAGGTAGTATCTGGGTGATAAAGTGCTTTTGCTTCTTAAGCTACAGATTGTAAGGAAGTGAGGTAGTTAGATACACCAGAGCTCATGATGAGCTAATGCTAAAATTCCCTTTAAAAAATGAACAGCTTGTTTCTTTCCACTGCTACTGTTAATCACACAAGGAAAGAACCCAACTTTCTTTGAATATTCCTGAATGGTTAAAATTCAAAATAAGATGCAAATACCTACTCACTTTCCTATGACTGGGCCCATATGTTGCACAGTAAAAAGGATGTTTGTCTAAAACTGAATTATTGTGCCCATATCCAAATTACCAACTTCCTTGAGAGTCTCATTAAACAATTCCTGCAATGTTGTTAGGTGTTCAAAGTCAAGTATAAACGTGATGCTACTGATTCTGCACAACCACTGATTCTTACCCAGTAAACTAAATTTTTCTAATAGATATTTTTTGAGCACTCATATGTGTGAGTGCTCAGTACCAGGGAGGTTTTTCAAATTTATATAATGTTGAGAATCATCCAGAGCACTTGATTTTTAAAAAGTTCTTGAGACATGATCTAAATTTAGTGGATCAGAATTCCCAGGTAACAAGAGCTCCATGTCATTCTTATCTCCAGGGAAATTGGAAAACACTATTTTAGGATATATAAAGATGAGAAAAACTCAATCCCTATAGGTCAGTAACTCTGGAGAGGGAAAAATGAGATGGGTATGTAAGATGATATCAGGCAGAGGAGGAAGAGATCATATATGATGAGGGAAGGGTAGTTATGAGCAAAGAACTCATACACGGGTTGACAGATTTCATATGGCAGAGACTGTGGGATTTCACTAAGCACATGTAGATAGCACAGGTGTGGATATAGGAAAATGTGATGTTTACTTGAGAAATGGGGAGGTGTCCAGCCTAATTTGACTACAGGATACAAGTCTGGCTTGGAGAGTAGCACCCCACCCCCTTATTCACAGGTGATAAATTCCAAGACCCCCGGTGCATGTCTGAGAAAGCAGATAGCACTAAACACTGTATGTATTGTTTTATCCAATAGGTGTCTATCTCCAACTTTAATTCATAAATTAAGCACAGTAAGAGATTAGCAACAATAAATAATAATAAAATAGAACAATTATAGCAATATCTTGTAATAAAAGTTATTTAACACTTATAAACTACTTCTGGAATTTTCAATTTAGTGTTTTCGGATGATTAGACCATGGGTAACTGAAACTGTAGAAGGTGAAAACACGGATACAGGGGACTACTATAGTGGGAAAACAAGACAGTAGACATATTATAGAGGGTCTTAAATGCCAACAGTGGTCATGTGATTATGTAGGGTGGTGAAGTGATCAAATCTGTTCTTTGAAACATTATCCTGCCAGAGGTAATTAGGGCAGTTAGAATTTACTTGATACAGTGAACTAGAAGCCCCCAAAGGATCTCATTTCAAAGGACTAAAAGATAGGTAATGAAGGGTGGTGACAATGGACTAAAAAGACTATCATTTTTGTGAAGTCCCTGGAGAGATGTTTGTTGTTCCTCTTCACTGTCCTATTTCTTTAAATCATACAAACTTATTTAGTATTCACTCAACAAACATTTGGAGAACACTTACTGTGTGCCAGGCACTTTTACCAGCCCCAAGGTCCTGGCCTTCACCACACTGCTAACAGGCTAATGTGAGGATGAAGGGATCAATCAACACCCACAATGGTCCAAGGGGAACGGGTAATGGCTGGGAGATTAAAAGCAATTGCTTTGTAACTTTCTTCTGGTGAATTTACTGCATGTGCATTTTCTACACTTTGACTTCCAGTTAGGAGAATGTATTCTTCTGCTTGATGAACATATTAGTCTCAACTCATTAAAGCTAGAGTTAAGAGAGAAGACTTCCCAGAAGGACCTTGGAGAATGTTTGGGTTGTGTAGGACATGTCAATATTATCCAGGTTACCACAATTGTGTTTAAATTCCTAAGATCTAGACAGTAAGGGTTTTTTTAATTTTTTATTCTAATTTGTTGTATATGATAGCAGAATGCTTTACAATTCAGATTACACATATAGAACACAATTTTTCCTATCTCTGGTTGTATACAAAGTATATTCACATCATTCGTGTCTTCATACATGTACTTAGGGTAATGATGTCCATCTCATTCCACCATCTTTTTTACCCCCATTCCCTCCCTCCCCTTTGCTCTATCTAGAGTCTGTCTAATCTTCACCTGCTGCCCCTCCTAAACCCACTATGAATCAGTCTCCTTATATCAAAGAAAACATTAAGCATTTGGTTTTTGGGGATTGACTAACTTCACTTAGCATAGGTTTTTGATCCAAATTTTAAAACAAAACAAAAAAAAATACAGGTTGAGAATTAATTGAGCCCTAACTATAATAAAAAATATTAAATGTACCAAAAGTCCATGAGGTTATAAACATACACCAAAACAAACACATTCACGAAGTCTACACACAGTAACTGCATCTAATATTCGAACATATTTACACAGGGGTAGGGGTTAAATTACCAATATCTCCAATCAGATTAATACTAATAAAGCTCATAATTTAAAATAGCCCTTACCTTTAAAATCAAGCTAAGGATGCCATTTGGGTCCATGTTCTCTGCTTCTGTCTTTGTGCAAAATTCATCACACAATCACCTGTCTGCTCCACACCAGCATATATCCCTACTAATACATACTGTTTCACACACACTTGGGATTTTCTTTTATCAACACTGACAGGCCAAAGGCTGGGCTTGTAGCTCAGTGGTAGAGCATTTGCCTAGCATGCTTGAGGCCCTGGGTTCCATCCCCAGCACTTAAAACAAAAACAAACAAAAATCTTATGGGCTGGACATGGAGCAAGATAGCTACTAAGTAAAATCCTCCAGATTGTCTCCCCACAGACACACCTACTTGAAGAGCTATTCATGCACCAAGCCAGCTAAGAGACCATAGTGACTGCTTCTAGTACAACAAAATTAAAAGGCATGTTGAAGAAGGCAGAAAGGAAAGAGTTGCCCCCATCACCTCTCCCCCAACTCCAAGTAGCCCAGCATGAAGACAGACACCTCCCACTTGGGAGAAGAGAAAGAGAATTAAATGCAGGCCTTAGACTTGCAACCCAGCATCAGGCCTGACACAGTGAGAGTCAGTGTTGGGCAAAGGCTCCCAACCCCTACCATCAGGTCAATTTCTGAGACTGAGTCACTGGAACAGTGTTAGGTAAGGCAACAAAGAGACAGATTCCACCACCTCTCCTTCAACTCAGGCACCACAACAGAGAGCAGTACTCCACCCAATGGGGGAGCAGGGCATGAAGGCCAGCATAGGGGATTTTTTGGAGCCTAGTATCAGGCTCACAGGTGAGAGTCAGCACCCTGTAGAAACTGAAAGCCCCAGCATCAGGACAGAGCTTACAGACAGAGCCAATAGATAAGCACAGCATCAGGCATGGACCTGTCCATTGATAGAAGAGATTTGAATCTCTGCCTGAATCATTATCAAACTTGAATTATGCCTTTGGTACACCTGTGCAGGCCACCTCAGCCTTGAGACTCAATATGACTCAGCTAAGTGTCAGCCTAAGTGACCAAGGGAGATTGTTTCTACCACCCATCTCCAAATCTAGACAACACAGTTGTCTTCAGGCCACTGCTCTCAGTTGGGGTTCTAGGATTGGCAAGGCACCAGGAAGAGACCTAAGCCCCAGTGGGTTGCATCCATGATTTGGCCTGCATCGCCACCACCTATAGTGTGAACCTAAGTGCACCTTAATAGTATATAGGTCCCTGCAGCTGTGAGACTCAGGAATGGCCCAGCTTATGCCTAGGTGGCCAAGGGACAGCCTTCATTAATACTACCCCCACCTCAAGTAGCATAAAAAGTTACAAAACCCCCCTTTTCCAGAGGTTAAGACAAGATATTAAGTATAAGACTTTACCCTGGAACTTAGTGCTGGGCTAGTGAAACTTAACACTGTCAGATCCTGTGGCCCACATCCCCTAGACTGCCTGAACATAGAGCTCCTGGAATAAGTCCGGTGTCACAGAAGGCACATGGCTCCAGTCTATTAGACTTCTTTTCCTATTAGTATCACCTGTGACTGGATATACTGGTCTTGGGCCATGAGTGTCTAGCAATAGGCAGCCCAGAGCAACGTGGTTCTTGGTCTTATTCCAGTATTGTGTTGGTGTGGGCAGACTATGCCTCAGGGTAAGACACAGTTTGGTAGCACTGGTGGACACAGATATGACATAGGAGCCTGGTGATTGTTCATCCACACTGACTCTACCCCAGGCTGGGTGGAATCCTGTAGTGCCTGAGCACATGGGCAGTAACTGAAGATGAGGCAGCTGCACCTACTATAGCCCCAGGAAGAAGCTTATGGGAACAAACTACTCTTTTTAAGTACTCCTGGCTTTTTCTGAACAACACACTAATAGTATTTTGGGGAGAAACTTGGATTTGAATTGCTCTCCAGTATTGAAATGTCATGTCACTACAACATGCCAACAGAGGACTACCAAGAAATCTGGACCTGGATACTATCCAGTGCTGAAATAGTGAAAATGACTATATGCTCAGAGAAAATAAGCAGACTGCTTAAAATTATAGAAATACAAGCATCAAGAGCTTTCAGAAAACCAGATCACCTAACAGTCAAAATAAGGTTCTAGAAATCCATATATAACTGTCGCAAGCCATCAATGGGCTGTGTGTGTTAACTATGCACATTTGAGCTCATGAGGGGACTGGTCTTGCATTATGCATTTTGGGGGCTGTGTGCCCTTCTCTTGCTCTGCCTGTGATCCCACGCACACCTGAGATGGGTGTGGCTTTCCAAGATGTCAATCAACTTGCTGACCGTAAGACATTACCAAGCAAGACTCCACCTTTTGAAACCCAATTTTTTGCCTTATTTGGATGGAATATTCTATGAATGGCTTTTCCTCCAATAAACAGAGGAATTTCAGGTGGGCTCTCTTTCTTGCCTCTTGCCTCCCTTGCTCCCCTTGCCCTCCAGCGTGGGAGCTAACACCTGAGGTCTGAGAGACATCCCTGACCCCTGAAAAAGATATTTCTGTGTTTGTGTGGTTTTTTAGTTGCCAGCCCAGCCAGCTAGCAATATGTAGCAAAATGAAATTAAACCCCTATTTCTCACCATGCACAAAACTCAACTCAAAGTAGATCAAGGACCTAGGAATTAAACGAGAGATCCTACACCTACTAGAAGAAAATATAGGCCCCAACTCTTCATCATGTCAGCTTAGTAACCAACTCCCTCAACAAGACTCCTAAAGCCCAAGAAATAAAATCAAGAAACAATAAATGGGATGCTATCAAACTAAAAATCTTCTTCACAGCAAAGGAAACAATCAAGAACCTGAAGAGATAGCCTATAGAATGGGAGAAAATCTTTACCACCAGCACTTCAGATAGAGCACTATTATCCAGGATATATAAAGAACTCAAAATCAATAAATGGGCAAAGGAACTGATCAGACACTTCACAGAAGAAGAAATACAATCAATCGACAAATATATGAAAAAATGTTCAATATCTCTAACAATTAGAGAAATGTAAATTAAAACTACACTGAGATTTCATCTAGCCCCAAACAGAATGGCAATTATCAAGAATGCAAGTAACAATAATTATTGGCAAGGATGTGGGGAAAAAGTTACACTCTCATTCATTGCTGGTAGAAAAGCAGTTTGGAGATTTCTCAGAAAACTTGGAATGTGATTTCATTTGACCCAGTCATCCTACTCCTCGGCACATACCTGAAGAATTTAAAATCAGCATACTACAGTGACACAGCCACATCTATGTTTATAGCAGCTCAATTCACAATAGCCAAGCTATGGAACCAACTTAGATGCCCATCAACATATTAATGGATTAAGAAAAAGTGGTATATATACACAATGGAATATTATTCAACCATAAAGAAGAATGAAATTATGGCACTCGCCAGTAAATGGATGGACCTGGAGACTATCATGCTAAGTGATATAAGCCAATCCTCCCCAAAAAAAAACAAAGGCTGAATGTTTTCTCTGATATGTGGATGCTAACACATTATAAAGGGTGGGTGGGGAAGAATAGAAATTCATTGGATTAAACAAAGGGGAATGAAGGGAAGGGAGAGTTGGGAATAAGAAAGACAGTAGAATGAATTGGATATATCTTTCCTATGCTCATATATGAGAAAACAACCAGTGTAACTCCACATCATGTAAAACCACAAGAATGGGAATTTATACTCCATGTATGTATAATATGTCAAAATACATTCTACTGTCACATGTAATTAAAAGAAAAATTTAAAAAATTTAAAAAAAAGATTCCAGAAACTAATCAGATGGTAATCAGTGTGGGAGAAATCTCAGAGAATTTAAAGCTGTTTAAGAAAATTCAATGAAGCTGGGTACAGTGGCATACATCTATAACCCTAAAGGCTTGGGAGGCTGAGACAGGAGGAGCCTGAGTTCAAAGCCAGCCTCAGCATCTTAGTGAGGCACTAAGCAACTCAGTGAGAGCCTGTCTCTAAATAAAATACAAAATAGGGCTGGGGATGTAGCTCAGTGGTTGAGTGCTCCTGAGTTCAAATCCCAGTACCAAGAAAAAAAAAAGAAAACTCAATAAGCATGAAGAAAACACAAAGAAAAGGTTTCAGTACTCTAACAAAGAAACTTAACAAAGATGGAAGCAATTCAAAAAAAATCAAACCTTGAGATGAAAAATACACTCAGTGAAATTTAAATTGTGATAAAAGTTACAAAAAGGAGGATAAACTAAGCAATTAGTCAGCTTGAATACAGGCTGCTTGAAAATCCACAACTGGAGGAGAAAAAAGAATAAAGAGGAATAATGAAAGCTTAAGGGAAATTTAGGACATTATTGAGAGAGCAAATATTTGGATCATTGAGGTTCAGGAAAAGCCTGAGAATGCCAAAGGAATAAAAAGTTTATTCAAAGAAATAATAATAGAAAACTTTCTAAATCTGGAGAAAAATACAAATATCCAGATACAGGAAGGTCAAAAGTCACCAATAAATTAAACTCAATCAAACCTACCCCAAGTCATCTTACAATCAAATTCCCAAAGGTGACAGGTAAAGAGATTCTCAAGGCTCTAAGAGAAAACAAACAACTAACAAATTAAGTATGTCAAAATAACAAATTAGGCATCTTCTAATTCTCCTGACAATAGACTACTCAACAGAAATTTTACAGACCAAGAGAGAGTAACATGAGATTTTCACAGTACTAGGGGAAGGAAAATACCTAAAACCAAGTGTAATGTAGCCAGCAAAGCTACCCTTCAGAAATGAAAAAGTATTCCCAAACAAAAACAGGGAATATCTCAACCAGACCTGTTCTACAAAAACTGTTAAAGAAGATTCTTCTAACTGAAAGAAAAAGAAAATATAAATTATGGGAAAGTACACAACATGGATAAGAGTGTCATGCAGACAATTCAGAATGCTCTGACATTGTAAGCATGGCCATAAACAATTCATATCTTTAGTATGAACACTTAATAAAATAAAATGATTACATTAATATGTTAGGAGATAGGCAATATAAAAGATGTAAAATAGGATATCAAAATGTCAAAATGTGTGGAGGAATGGGGTACAAATATAGTTTTCTTAGTCGACTTTCTCGTGTTCCTTTGTCTCTGTTCTTGTCATTATGATCACGTTAAGTTGTTACCATTTCAAAATAGCTTGTTATACTCTAAGGATTTTTTGTAAGCTTCATGGGAACCCCAAAGCAAAAAATTACAATTAAAAAAAATAACAAGCAAGGAATCAAATGTATTACTAGAGTAAATCACTTAACCACAAAGAAAGACTGTAAGAGGGGAAGAAAGAAAGAAACTATAACACAGGAAGAAAACAAGTTACACAATGAATGTAATAAGGCATTATCCATCAATAATGGATTAAATTCTCCAATTAAAATACATAGAGTGAGGGAATAGATTAAAAATCAAGACCCAACTATATGTTACTATGAGAAGCTCCCTTCATCTCTCAGGTACAAATAGATTAAAAGTGAAGGAATAGAATAAGATATTTCATGTAGATGGAATCCAAAAGAAAACACGGGCAGTCATACTTTCAGTATGAAGTAATTTAAAACAAAAGAAGTAAAAGGAGACAAGGATGGTCATGATAATCATGATAAAGGGGACAATGCAGAACAGGAAAATAACAATTCTATACATATGCACCAGATTTTAGAGCACCCAAATATATTAACAGATATAAATGGAGATAGACTCCAATACAATAATAGGTTTTAACATCCCACTTTCAGCAGGGGACAGATCATCCAGGCAGAAAATGAATGAACAGCACTCTAGACCAAATGGACCTAAGAATATCTATGAAATATTCCATCCAACAGGTGCCAAATACACATTTCGCCCACCAGCATGATCATGGAACATTCTCCAGGACAAATCATATGATAGGACAAAAAAACAAGTCTCAACAGATTTTTTAACATTGAAATCACACTGAATATCTTTTTAGATCACAGTGCAATAAAACTACAAATCACTAATAAAAAATATTTTTTAAATGCATGAAAATTAAACAAATGAGTTTTGAACACACAACATACTGAACCCTATGGGATACAGAAAATGCAGTAGAGGAAAGCTTACAGCAATCAAAGCCCACATCAAAAAAGTAGAAAGATCTCAAACAACCTACCACTGTATCTCAAAGAACCAGAAAAACAAGAACAAACCAAAAGCAAAGTTAATAGAAAGAAATAATAAATATCAGAGTGGAAACAAATTGAAAAGAACTCCAAAAATCTCAATAACAAAATAAAAAAATAGTAATAACCCATTTAAAACAGACAAGAGATCTAAATTAATATTTCTCGAAGGGATACATGTAAATGACAAACAGGTACGTGAAAAAGTGCTTACGTCACTAATTGCCAGGGGGTATGCTAATAAAAACCACAATGAGTTATCACCTCACTCAGTGAGAATGGCTATTATCTAAAACAATAAAGATAACAAGTGCTGCTGAGGATGTGAAGGAAAGGGAACATTTGCATGCTGTTGCTAGAAATGTAAATTAGTTCAGCCATTATGGAAAACAGTATGGAGGTTCCTCAAGAAATTAAAGATTGAACTGCTGCAGGATCCAGCAATCCCACTTCTGGGTATAGATCCGAAGGAAATCCAATTGGTATGTCAAAGAGACAGCTGTGTTCAGTGCAGCTCTATTCACAACAGCCAAGAAATGGGATTGATCTAAATGTCCAGCAATGGGTGAACAGATAAATAAAATGTATATTTACACAATGGAATACTCTTCAGCATAAAAAGGAATAAAATCCTATCCTTTGCAAGAACATGGGATGAAATTGGAGATGATTATATGAAGTGAAATAAACAGACACAGAAAGTCAGTACCACATGATCTCATTCATGTGTGGAGTCAAAAAAAAAAGTCGATCTCACTGAAGTTGAGAGTAGAACCATGGTTATCAGACGTCAAGGACAACAGAGGGAGGGAGGGATGGGGAAAGGTTTGTCAATAGGTAAGTTATTGTAGATAGGAGCAGGAAGTTATGGTACACTGCTGCACAATAGGGTTGAGTATAGATAACAATAATGTACTGTACATTTCAAAAGATAGAAGAAAGGATTTTGAAAATTTTCACTATAAATGAGTAATAAATGGGAGATAAATATGTTCAATCTGAGTTAAACATTATATCATGTATACATGTATAAAAACATCTATTAATGTGTACAATCTTTTAATGTATCAACTAAAAAATAAATTTAAACAACAAAAAGGAGTACTCAACAGTGTTATCTGTGTCCTCGGCCTGCTGTGGTTTTTAATCAGAAAGCAAGAACCTTCCAACCTGGAAGTGACTGATCTGCACTTGCCTTTGTATCTCACCAAAGGGCTACCCCTCTACTACAGCAGCCAGAGTTAGAAGTAATCCAGTTGAAACCTTGTCAGCTGTGCTGTTTAGCTTCCTTGTAAACATTTGGATTAGACTTAGATGTAAGGAAAAGCAGAGCAAAAAAAAAAAAAGTAATTAAAGCATAACTCATTTTCATCAGATGGAAGAAAATACCCTAAAATGTCTCTAATGAATTAATATGAGAGCTTTTTTTTCTCTTTCTACTTATTTCCATGGTTCAAATTTTTTATTAATAAGCATTTACATCTTTATAATGAATATACATGTATTTTTAAGATTGTCTTTATAGGAATACTTATTGATTGTGTCTCCATATGCTTTAAATTTATGGAAGAATACAAAAGACAACAATAACATGGCTGCCTATGGAAAGGGGAGCTGGGTGGATTGAGATAGGAGTGGGTGGGTTGTTTTTTATTCCATACTCCCTTGTGTCTTGAATTTTAAACCATGTAAATATATTTCCTAGTCAAAAAACAAATGTTAAATTAAAAACCATAGAAATAACCTAAGTATGAAGATAATAAGGACAGAATTCATCTATGGCAGGTATCATTGATTATATAGCTTTTTCACAGGTTCCAGGATCCCTGGGGATATCAGAATCTGTGGATGCTCAAGTTCCTAATATAAAATGGCCCAGTATTTTCATATAACTTATGCACATCTTCCCATATACTTTAAATTATCTCTAGATCACTTATAATATTTAATATAAATTCTATGTAAATAGTTGTTGTATTGCTTAAGAAATAATGACTAGAGTCTGCACATGCTCAGTACAAAAAAAAAGTTTTTTTTCATGTGTTTTGAAGGCTGTCTGTGAAGGCAGGCATTGCACTGGTCACAGGAACACAAGAGATGAATACAGGTGTGGCTAACCTCACATCTCACAGTGACTCAGATTTGGATATGATGCTTCCTTAGTAACTTTCTTATTACTATTTGAAAATTAGTGAAGAAAAACCCTCAGAGAATTTAGATATACCTGGTAGATGAAGAAATATTCTTGATTCCCCCTCAAAGCTAAATCATCTGTTTGAGGCAACTGGGTTTTGCAAAATTAAGCTGGCCCCTTCATAATTGAAGAGACATTTATTATTGTACTAAGAGCCTGGTCCTAGGAATCAGAAGAGATTTGAGTTTGACTCTCAACTTTGTCCCTCGCTAGCTATGTGATCTTGGGTAAGTTACTTAAAATTTCTAAGCTTCACATTGCCTACGGAATGAGATTATAATGATATCTGTCTCATAAAGCTAATGTGAGGATTAAGTTTTAAATGTATGCAAAGCAATTTTATAGTTATTATTATTATCTGGAGAGGAATCCTGGATTCTCGACAATAAAACTCGTCTACTTGAAACCTCTCACAAAGGTTTTTGTTAAAGAAAATAGGATTCAATTTCTGCTGGCAGAGTCTTCTCTAAGCTATTTTTTCCCTCCTACATCTCTTGCTCCCCCAAATGAACATTTGGCTGCAAACTTAGCCAGAATGCAGAATGGCTCCCAGGGAGAGGGGGCACCTTCCAAAAATCCATGATAAATATCCCTCAGCTATATAACTCCACAGGCTTAAACCCTACTTTGTAGCCAGGGCCCAGGGCATTAACCTTCTTGGCAGTTTCAAATAACACACTGTGAAAAAAATCAATTTCTTTGGGGAAAGTATATCACACACTGAAACAGGTTAAAATCCATGAATTTTATGCATACCCTGCACAGGTTTTTTTCAGATTTTTAAGCTTTACAGTAAAAGTCCATAGTGCCATGAAATGAAATATTGATACATTTTACACATACCTCCCCCAAAATAATATATCTGCCTAGCAAAAGAAAATAAGAAGGGTCAAAAAACAAATAGATTAAAATATCTGTTAATTATTATAATATTCAAAGCTAATTTTGTTAACCTAAAAAGAGCACTCACAAATTTAAAAAATGAAATAGGAAAATAGGTAAGAATCTGAATAGACTATTCACACACAAAAATATGTAAATAGCTCTTAACATGAAAAGATGAGCAACTAAGTTAATATATTAATTTTCATTTAAGATACTTGCAAAAAAGTTCAGTAATATACTTACTCTATGTGATGCAGACTGGAGAAAAACTTACTCTCATACATCAGAGGTGGACATGTAGATTGGTACAGTCCCTGTGAAGAGTGGTGGGGTTCAGGACACTCTATCCTCAAATACAGCTTTGGCATATTGGATATTTTACGATGAAGGAAATTAAGAAAACAACAGAAGCAGGACTTCCTCTGCCCTTGTCCCCTGAGGCAGGTCGTAAAACCTAGGAAGGATTTTCTGACCTTCATGTAGAGGACCCCTTACTAGAGCAGGAGGAAAGGAACATCCTCATCTCCAAAGACAAAGGGACACGGAGAAGACTGAACAAATGGCCAAGTTGCCCAGTTTATTGCCAGTAGTTCCTACCTTATCTCTGTCTTATTTCTCTGTGACTGTTCCCTCCTTATCAAACCTAGTATAAAAATACTCAGGTTAATTTGTTTCTTTGGGTCTTTGTTTCCTTATGAAGACTTCAGTGGCATGTAAAATTTATGTTAATGAATTTATAACCTTTTATTTCATTAATCTGTCTTCTGTTAAAGAGGCCTCAGCTATGAACCTAAAATAGGTAAAAGAAAAACACATTTTTCCTCCCCTATAACATTAATTTAGCAATATCTGTCAAATTTTAAATGTGTAAATGTTTGACCCTGCAACTCTGCTTTGGAGATTCACCTTATAGATACTTTTGTGTACTACTCAAATGATAAATGTGCCTAGTCTTTCACTCACTATTGTTTGTAATGCAAAAGTTTAGAAACAACCCAAATGTCCATCCACAGGGGACTGGTTAAATTTTAAAATTAAGGTATTTTTACACAACAGAATACTGGGAGCTGCATAAATGTACAGAAATCCAGGTTCAGTGTGCATATCTGTAATCCCAGCTGCTGAGGAGGCTAAGGCAGAAGGATCACAAGATTGAGGCCAGCATCAAGAATTTAGTGAGACCCTGTCTCAAAATAAAAAATAAAAAGGACTGGGAAGTAACTTCTTTGTAGACACTTTTCTATTCTAGCATGTGTGAAACACTGGGTTCAATCCTCAGTACTGCAAAAAAAAAAAAAAAAAGTATACAATTAGATAGTTATTACCATTTAAAAGGTAAAGTTCTCTACATACAAACATTACTAACATGGAAAGAACTATGTATATTTATTGTTAAGTGAAGAAAAGCAAAATTTAGGAGTTTTTGTCTCTGCTGCCTTTTATAAAATAATGATGTACACAGTGATGAATTCTCTGAAAGAGAAATTAGGAAAACTACCCCATTCACAACAGCCTCAAAAAAAAAAAAAAAAATCCTTGGGAATCAACAAAAGAGGTGAAAGACCTCTACAATGAAAACTACAGAACGCTAAAGAAAGAAATTGAAGAAGGCCTTTGAAGATGGAAAGATCTCTCACTCTCTTGGATATGTAAAATTAATATTGTCACACAGAGCATTATACAGACTCAGTATAATTCTAATTACAATCCCAACATCATTCCTTGTAGAAATAGAAAAAGGAGTCATGAAATCGTTTGGAAAAATAAGAGGCCCAGAATAGCCAAAGCAATCCTTAGCAAGAAGAGTGAAACAGGAGGCATCACAATACCAGACCTTAATTTATATTACAAAGCTATAGTAACAAAACTGGAATAGGCTTGTAGACCGATGGTACCGAATAGAAGACACAGAGACAAACGCACATGAATACATTTATCTCATACTAGACAAAGGAGCCAAAAACATAGTTTGGAGAAAAGATAGCCTCTTTAAAAAATGGTGCTGTGAGAACTGGAAATCCATATGCAGCAAAATGAAACTAAACCCCCATCTCTCACCATGCACAAAACTCAACTCAAAGTGGATCAAGGACCTAGGAATTAGACCAGAGACCCTGTACCTAATAGAGAAAAAAGTAGGACCAATCTTCATCATGTCGGATCAGGCCCCGACTTCCTTAACAAGACTCCTAAAACGCAAGAAATAAATCAGGAATCGATAAATGAAATGGATTCAAACTAAAAAGCTTCTTCTCAGTGAAAGAAACAATCAAGGAGGTGAAGATAGAGCCTACAGAATGGGAGCAAATTTTTGCCACACGCATGTCAGAAAGCACTAATCTCCAGGATATATAAAGAACTCAAAATACTTAACTCCAAAAAAACAAACAATGCAATCAATAAATAGGCTAAGGAGCTGAACAGATACTTCTCAGAAGAAGATATAGGATCAATCAACAAATACATGAAAAAAATGTTCAACATCTCTAGTAATTAGAGAAATGCAAATCTAAACTACTCTAAGATTTCATCTCACTCCAGTCAGAATGGCAGCTATTAAGAATACAAACACAATAAGTGTTAGTGAAGATGTCAGGGAAAAGGCACATTCATACATTGCTGGTGGGACTGCAAATTTGTGAAACCACTTTGGAAAGCAGTATGGAGATTCTTGAAAATCTGGGAATGGAACCACCATTTGACCGAGCTATCCCACTCCAGGGTCTATAACCAAAAGGACTTAAAATCAGCATACTATAGTAATGCAGCCACATCAATATTTATAAGCAGCTAAATTCACAATCACTAAACTGTGGAAGCAACCTAGATGCCCTTCAGTAGGTGAATGGATAAAGAAAATGTGGTATATATACACAATGGAATATTACTCAGTATTAAAAGAGAATAAAATTATGGCGTTTTCAGGTAAATGGATGGAGTTGGAGAATATAATGCTAAGTGAAATAAGCCAATCCCCCAAAACCAAAGGCCAAATATTCTCTCTGATTAGTGGATGCTGATCCAAAATTGCGGGGGGAGGGGGGAGGGTTTGGGAAAAATGGTGGAAGTTTTATTGGCCAAAGGTGAGGAAAGGAAAGGGAGGGGATATGGGGGTAGGAAAGATGGTGGAATGTGGTGGACAGTAATACCCTAGGTACATGTATGACTGCACATATGGTGCAATGCTACATCATGCACAATCAGAGAAATGAAAAGTTGTACTGCAATTGTGTACAATGAATCAAAATGCATTCTGCTGTCATATATACCTAATTAAAATAAATTTATTTACAAAATGATGTACAATAAGAACTCATAATTATTCATTTGGATGTACTTACAAAAACTTTGAAGAAAATATATTGCAGCTAATAGCAGTGATTGAGCAAGAAAGGATGGAGACTTGGGAGATGGGGATGAGAAGGAAAAGAGTGAAAA
Organism: Marmota monax; assembly: GCF_021218885.2. Lineage (NCBI taxonomy): Eukaryota > Metazoa > Chordata > Mammalia > Rodentia > Sciuridae > Marmota > Marmota monax. Next base: position 4,174,915 of record NW_026692434.1, on the reverse strand, counting down.
TGCACATTTGTTTATAATTTTTGTTTGCCCTCAAGAATCAACTTAAATTTTAAAATTTTAAAACTTTACACAAAATTTTAAATGCTCTAAACTTTTCCCTGGTAATATTGTTTCACTGCAGTTCACAGATCATATTCAAAGACATCCCACCACATCCACTGTGAGTGTCCCCAGGACAGATGGCCTCTGAAGTGGCACACCTCACTGCCTTGTTAGAGGAACAGATTCAGAATTCAGAAGATGGAGCTGGAGCACAGAGCCACTTGGAAGCCACTCCCTACTTCTCTAAGGTGAGAACCGTTTTAGGATTAGAGGCTGGACATTTAAGTTGGAGGACACTGAGGAAGTGTTGGACACTTTCTGGGAGAGCATCACATCAACATGACAGTGCCACTTGTGACAATGTGACTGGAAACCAGGGGTGTGCCAGTCCTTAGTAGATTCTGTAACATTCCAAACCTTCCTAAATAACCTTACATTTTTAGTGTCAGAATGGATTTGACATCAGCTCTCTAATGCATTTTATGTTTAAAGCCTTTTGTTGTTTGTAATCTCATGGGATTAACGAGGATACATGAGAGACTACACAGTATGGTGAGGAGGTAAGAGGAAAGCAGGCTGTTGGGCTCCAAAACCTAGACTCAGTTCTTACTGGCTATAGGGCTTGGGGTGCATGTAAGTGGTAGAGCACTTGCCTAGCATGGGTGAGGCCCTGGGTTCAATCCTAGCACCACAAAAATGAATGAATAAGTAAGACCACTTTTACCATGAAAGTGACATTGCTCCTTTGTGCCTGAGTTTCCCCACATGTATAACAGGGGTCAGGATAACACATCCTCATGACCTCGCTGTGAGGACTAAATTGGTGATACTCACAAACATTCAGAAGAGCGCCTACATCTTGGAAGCCACAGTAAGTTCTTCCTGTGTACAACAGGACTCATGGCCAGCCCCACACAGATTGCTGGCATGGGCAGAATAAAAGGGGCTTGGTACTGAGGACACATGGCTCTCATTAAGCTGTCTATATACCCTCTGCATTTTCACAGCGAGGAAAGCATATGTCGACTTAAAAGAAAAGATTCCATATGTGGTCATCATATGCAATTTAAGTAAAACCATCTACTTTTCCTAAAACAACATTGCTTTCTCCTTTCCGGTGAGGTTCTCCTTGCCTGTGTTTGAAACGGAGAATGGAAGTACAGGAACAGCGATGATCCAAAACAGTGTCCAATCCGTCATCGTTTCATCTACTTGCTTCAGCAGAGACTGAGTGGAGGGACCAAAACCAGACTGAGGACAGCTTCATAGCTGGACCCAGAGGAATCAAAAGGATCTAGTTGTTTGAGGAAGAAACTCTTCAACCTCTCCATTCTCATCTGTGACTACAGACATGGGGACTCTTTCCTCAGCACTGTCAGTGTTTTGGAGTTGTTAACGCTGCAGGTTCTAATATTCAGCTTAGGAATTGATCTGGCTGACTTAAAAGAAAATAGAATACCATCTTTTCTAGGGCCTTCCAAAACACACAAAATCCAGACTTCTCCTTTCCACTAACTTTTATTATGCTCAAATGCAAAGCCTACACTTTTTACTATAGTATAATGTTCTATAAGCTATCGTGTTACATGCAAGTCATGGTAAGTTTCTGTCAAACTATCATACTAAAATTGCTGTAGTAATACAATGAACAATGATACATTCTTATGAATAAATAGACTAAACCAAACAGAAGTTCCAAAACAGAATTTTTTTAAAAAAATCTGAATACTGTTTGGAACTGCACCTAAATCATCAAAATATTCTTTAGAGAATAATACTTTTAGATGAAATACCTCCTATCTAATGCTAATGATTCCTAATAGAAAGTCATTTAAATGATTTCACATCCTGCTATATATATTAAAGTCAATAACTGGTAACTTAGTATGAGAAGCAAGTAAGCAGCTTTTAAATTGTTGTGTAGGAAGACATTATTTAGATTTACTCTGCTTAGATTTTCTAATCAATTAACAGGTCACGACCAAGCAGAGCTTACATTATTACAAGTGCTGCAATGAGCCATTTGCCTCATTAATAAAATCCAACAGTCCTAAGTTCACACAGGCAGCTGTTACATTTATCATACTTATATGTACAAATGATTATAATGATCACATAATATTGTTATTATCACTTTTTGGAAATGATCCAGGATTTGTTTTCTTAGAACTCAGGCGGGCACTTCCATTTCAAATGTAGAATATATAAAATATTTAAGTGTGTTTCAGTTGAGGAATAGAAGTACATTTCACCAATTATTTAGAAGTAATAAATATACAATAAGCTAGACATAAAAGTTCAGTCCTTTCAATTCCCATCTATCACAATATAGTGTCACATGAAAGATTAAGATCCAAAGCTGAGGAAAATTGGCTAGCTATTATACTTTCTAATAGCTTGCGGTCAATATATTCAAGCAGTTTAGATAAAACCAAACCTCCTGAGTGAATTTAGTTTTCATCATAATTCTTGAACCTAAATGTTATTCCTCTCTCACCTCCACACTTTGCAGCCCCTCATTCTGTGAACCAAGTCTGAGTCACATGAGTCTCTAAGGTTCCTGAAAATTCCAACCCTATTGTAGTTAATTTCACCAAGAAGCTAGAAATGTACAATAAAAATTATGCATGTTACCCCCCCACACCTCGTCCCCTGCACTGACATTACTTCATCATGAAACAACGTATCCTCTTTAAACTAAGACAAAGAAACCATGAAGATAATGGAGCAACAAGCATCAACGCCTTCTTTCCAAGTCTTAAGTATTAACTTACATAGTTTGAAATTATATTATGATGTGCTTTTACATCACAGTTTAAAAAAAACAGCTTTATCATAGTAAATATTCCAATTCAAGAAGATAGGAAAGAGAGGTTAAAAGAGTCATTTCCTTTGGGAAAGCAGGCGTGGTGAGGAAAGAATCACAGAATCCCTAATAGAATAAACAAGACATAAATTCCTTTCAGGGTGGGGCTTTCTCTCTTCCCTTCAGCCACCAGCTGAGTTTTCTCCCATGTTCTTCCTTCCATCTGTTCAAGCAGCTGCTCAAGACAGACTATTTTTGGTTTATTGGTTTCTTCATAAATTAATCACTCTGCAACAAGAATATGGTATATCAGATTAAAGATAGGCTTCTGTGATTTAAAAAAAAATGTTGTCCAAGTATATATATACATACATACTAGTGCAGAAAGGGGGGAGGAGGGAAGTATCTTCCTTTCCCCTCTGGGTTTTTCCCATAGTATATGAATTATTTATGAATATGTATCAGTCAGGACACTTCAATAATGCGAATGCCTAAGCAATGGTATTCACAAAAAGGTTTATGGTGCTTGTTTTCAATAAGAATGGTTTTGCAAGTGCAGTGCATTATTTTTTTTTAAATCTCTACTTCAGGACTTTCTAATTTGAGACACTGAATATGTATGTAGCATTAACCCTATAAGACAATGTCTTAGAGAGGTGGTCTAAGTATCGTGGCTTCTGCAGAAAACAATTCATTAAAGCAGATTTTTAAAAAGCAAAGTACATATGCAATTGGTTTATTCATAATTTATCTACAGTAGGGTCATGATTTTAAGACTAGTAATTAAGCAGTTATTTTTACTTCAGTCTAAAGCAATTTCTCTGGGGTCCTTAAAATATTTTATTATTCACACTTATTGTTAAAGTTAGGAAAATAAACGGTAAACAAACAAATAAGCTGTTGCCCACTTAGAAGAACCAGATGCACTTGGGAAGTAAGCACCAGTTTTCAAATTTATATAGCATTACAGAATTGGTGAGAAAGGTATTAAAAAGGTAGGTTGTTGCTGTTCATGGTAGTTCTATTGTGCAATCACACATTCTTAAAAAATTACTCCCAAAGAAACGTCAATGGGTTGTTTTGTGATCATTTTTTTCCTACAAGAAGTAGGGTGAAAGAATACACCCAGAAGAAACAAATTTTGATTTGTTTCATTTGGTTTCAGGGCATAACCCAAGACATGCAAAAGTGAAAAATCGTGACATTTACATAATGGCATTATAGATCATTTGAATGCTAACTCTTTCTTTGGTTTTTCAACATGGACAGATATCTCTCCTACTGTTTTTACAATTATTATACTTACTGTAAGTGCTAATCTGTTATCAATTGTAATGAATAAGTTATAGCCATTGAGCTTTGGAAATACAAAATTTTATAGCAATGTAAAGAATGATGATACATATACCTGAATGAAAGATATGAGCAGAAGTTGCCAAACAATCTCAGGATCATTTGGAAACTTTTCTGCTAGCTAGTTGTACATACATATCCTTCAACAATTCTTTTTTTTTTAATTTTTTATTGTTGGTTGTTCAAAACATTACAAATTTCTTGATATATCTAATTGTTTACTTCAAAAGCTACAGAAGAAAGAAGATCAACAATTGGAGCCTAAAAAAAGTACCAGCCCTAAAAAAGCTGCAGAGCCCACTGTTGATCTTTTAGGACTTGGTAAGTAATAAACAGTGAAAGCCACAATTAGAATATAAAATAATTGAAATCTTTATTTGAAACGAATATAATGGTGTTATCTTTTTTTTTTTTTTTGCTGTTTAATGTAGCTATAGATCATTCATTTTTTTTTAATTTTTATTGTTGGTTGTTCAAAACATTACATAGTTCTTGATATATCATATTTCACACTTTGATTCAAGTGGGTTATGAACTCCCATTTTTACCCCGTATACAGATTGCAGAATCACATCAGTTTCACATCCATTGATTTACATATTGCCATACTAGTGTCTGTTGTGTTCTGCTACCTTTCCTATCCTCTACTATCCCCCCTCCCCTCCCCTCTCCTCCCCTCCCCTCTTCTCTCTCTACCCTCTCTACTGTCATTCATTTCTCCCCCTTGTATTATTTTTCCCTTTCCCCTCACTTCCTCTTGTATGTACTTTTGTATAACCCTGAGGGTCTCCTTCCATTTCCATGCAATTTCCCTTCTCTCTCCCTTTCCCTCCCACCTCTCATCCCTGTTTAATGTTAATCTTCTTCTCATGCTCTTCGTCCCTACTCTGTTCTTAGTTACTTTCCTTATATCAAAGAAGACATTTGGCATTTGTTTTTTAGGGATTGGCTAGCTTCACTTAGCATAATCTGCTCTAATGCCATCCATTTCCCTGCAAATTCTATGATTTTGTCATTTTTTAATGCAGAGTAATACTCCATTGTGTATAAATGCCACATTTTTTTTATCCATTCCACTATTGAAGGGCATCTAGGTTGGTTCCACAGTCTTGCTATTGTGAATTGTGCTGCTATGAACATCGATGTAGCAGTGTCCCTGTAGCATGCTCTTTTTAGGTCTTTAGGGAATAGACCGAGAAGGGGAATAGCTGGGTCAAATGGTGGCTCCATTCCCAGCTTTCCAAGAAATCTCCATACTGCTTTCCAAATTGGCTGCACCAATTTGCAGTCCCACCAGCAATGTACAAGTGTACCCTTTTCCCCATGTCCTCGCCAGCACTTGTTGTTGTTTGACTTCATAATGGCTGCCAATCTTACTGGAGTGAGATGGTATCTTAGGGTGGTTTTGATTTGCATTTCTCTGACAGCTAGAGATGGTGAGCATTTTTTCATGTACTTGTTGATTGACTGTATGTCCTCCTCTGAGAAGTGTCTGTTCAGGTCCTTGGCCCATTTGTTGATTGGGTTGTTTGTTTTCTTATTGTCTAATTTTTTGAGTTCTTTGTATACTCTGGATATTAGGGCTCTATCTGAAGTGTGAGGAGTAAAGATTTGTTCCCAGGGTGTAGGCTCCCTATTTACCTCTCTTATTGTTTCTTTTGCTGAGAAAAAACTTCTTAGTTTGAGTAGGTCCCATTTGTTGATTCTATTTATGAACTTTTGTGCTATGGGTGTCCTATTGAGGAATTTGGAGCCCAACCCCACAGTATGTAGATCGTAGCCAACTTTTTCTTCTATCAGACTGCGTGTCTCTGATTTGATATCAAGCTCCTTGATCCATTTTGAATTCACTTTTGTGCATGGCGAGAGAAAGGGATTCAGTTTCATTTTGTTGCATATGGATTTCCAGTTTTCCCAGCACCATTTGTTGAAGATGCTATCCTTCCTCCATTGCATGCTTTTAGCCCCTTTATCAAATATAAGATAGTTGTAGTTTTGTGGATTGGTTTCTGTGTCCTCTATTCTGTACCATTGGTCCACCCACCTGTTTTGGTACCAGTACCATGCTGTTTTTGTTACTATTGCTCTGTAGTATAGTTTGAAGTCTGGTATCGCTATACCGCCTGATTCACACTTCCTGCTTAGCATTGTTTTTGCTATTCTGGGTCTTTTATTTTTCCATATGAATTTCATGATTGCTTTCTCTATTTCTACAAGAAATGCCGTTGGGATTTTGATTGGCATTGCATTAAACCTATAGAGAACTTTTGGTAATATCGCCATTTTATGATGTTAGATCTGCCTATCCATGAACAGGGTATATTTTTCCATCTTCTAAGATCTTCTTCTATTTCTCTCTTTAGGGTTCTGTAGTTTTCATTGTATAAGTCTTTCACCTCTTTTGTTAGGTTGATTCCCAAGTATTTTTTTTTGAAGATATTGTGAATGGAGTGGTTGTCCTCATTTCCATTTCAGAGGATTTGTCGCTGATATACAGGAATGCCTTTGATTTATGCGTGTTGATTTTATATCCTGCCACTTTGCTGAATTCATTTATTAGCTCTAATAGTTTCTTTGTAGACCCTTTTGGGTCTGCTAGGTATAGAATCATGTCTTCTGCAAATAGTGATAATTTAAGTTCTTCTTTTCCTATTTTTATGCCTTAAATTTCTTTCGTCTGTCAAATTGCTCTGGCCAGTGTTTCGAGAACTATGTTGAACAGAAGTGGAGAGAGAGGGCATCCCTGTCTTGTTCCAGATTTTAGAGGGAATGCCTTCAGTTTTTCTCCATTCAGAATGATGCTAGCCTGAGGCTTAGCATAAATTGCTTTTACAATATTGAGGTATGTTCCTGTTATCCCTAGCTTTTCTAGAGTTTTGAACATAAAGGGATGCTGTACTTTGTCGAATGCTTTTTCCGCATCTATCGAGATGATCATATGGTTCTTATTTTTAAGTCTATTGATGTGGTGAATAACATTTATTGATTTCCGTATATTGAACCAGCCTTGCATCCCAGGGATGAATCCTACTTGATCATGGTGCACAATTTTTTTGATATGTTTTGTATCCAATTCGCCAGAATTTTATTGAGGATTTTTGCATCTAGGTTCATTAGAGATATTGGTCTGTAGTTTTCTTTCTTTGAAGTGTCTTTGTCTGGTTTAGGAACCAGGGTGATGTTGGCCTCGTAGAATGAATTTGGAAGTTCTCCCTCTTTTTCTATTTCCTGAAATAGCTTGAAAAGTATTGGTGTTAGTTCCTCTTTAAAGGTTTTGTAAAACTCTGCTGTATACCCATCCGGTCCTGGGCTTTTCTTAGTTGGTAGTCTTTTGATGGTTTCTTCTATTTCCTCAATTGATATTGGTCTGTTTAGGTTGTCTATATCATCCTGACTCAATCTGGGCAGATCATATGACTTAAGAAATTTATCTATGCCTTCACTATCTTCTAATTTATTGGAGTATAAGGATTCAAAATAATTTTTGATTATCTTCTGTATTTCTGAAGTGTCTGTTGTGATATTGCCTTTTTCATCCCGTATGCTAGTAATTTGAGTTCTCTCTCTTCTTCCCTTCGCTAGCGTGGCTAAGGGTCTGTCGATTTTGTTTATTTTTTCAAAGAACCAACTTTTAGTTTTGTCAATTTTTTCAATTGTTTCTTTTGTTTCGATTTCATTAATTTCAGCTCTGATTTTAATTATTTCTTGCCTTCTACTTCTTTTGCTGTTGTTTTGCTCTTCTTTTTCAAGGATTTTGAGATGAAGTATGAGATCATTTATTTGTTGGTTTTTTCTTTTTTTAAGGAATGAACTCCAAGCAATGAATTTTCCTCTTAGAACTGCTTTCAATGTGTCCCATAGATTCCGATATGTTGTGTCTGTGTTTTCATTTATCTCTAAGAATTTTTTAATTTCCTCCTTGATGTCTTCTATAACCCATTGATCGTTCAGTAACCTATTGTTCATTCTCCAATTGATGTATGCTTTTTCCTTCCTTCTTTTATCGTTGATTTTCAGTTTCATTCCATTATGATCAGATAAGATGCATGGTATTATCTCTCGTCCTTTATATTGTCTAAGAGTTGCCCTGTGACATAATATATGATCTATTTTTGAGAAGGATCCATGTGCTGCTGAGAAAAAAGTGTAACTGCTTGATGTTGGGTGGTATACTCTATATATGTCAATTAGGTCTAGGTTATTAATAGTGTTATTGAGTTCTATAGTTTCCTTATTCAACTTTTGTTTGGAAGATCTGTCCAGTGGCGAGAGAGGTGTGTTGAAGTCTCCCATGATTATGGTGTGGTGGTCTATTAGACTCTTGAACTTGAGAAGAGTTTGTTTGACGAACATAGCTGCACCATTGTTTGGGGCATAAATATTTATGATTGTTATGTCTTGTTGGTGTATGGTTCCCTTAAGCAGTATGTAGTGTCCCTCTTTATCTCTTTTGATTAACTTTGGCTTGAAATCTATTTTATTTGATATGAGTATGGACACGCCTGCTTGTTTCCGAAGTCCATATGAGTGATATGATTTTTCCCAACCTTTCACCTTCAGCCTATGTATGTCTTTTCCTATCAAATGCGTCTCCTGTAGGCAGCATATTGTTGGGTCTTGTTTTGTGATCCATTCTACTAGCCTGTGTCTCTTAATTGGTGAGTTTAAGCCATTAACATTTAGGGTTATTATTGAGATATGGGTTGTTCTTCCAGCCATATTTGTTTATTTCTGTTACTAAACATGGTTTGTTTTCCTCTTTGATTATTTCCCCCCCCCTTTACTGTCCTACCTCCCACTGTTGGTTTTCATTGTTATTTTCCATTTCCTCTTCCTGTAATGCTTTGGCGAGGGTGTTTTGAAGAGATGGTTTTCTAGCTGCGAATTCTTTAAACTTTTGTTTATCGTGGAAGGTTTTAATTTCATCTTCCATCCTGAAACTTAATTTCGCTGGATACACAATTCTTGGTTGGAACCCATTTTCTTTCAGTGTTTGAAATATGTTATTCCAGGATCTTCTAGCTTTCAGAGTCTGTGTTGAAAGATCAGCTGTTATCCTGATTGGCTTACCCCTAAATGTAATCTGCTTCCTTTCTCTTGTAGCTTTTAAAATTCTCTCCTTATTCTGTATGTTGGGCATCTTCATTATAATGTGTCTAGGTGTGGATCTCTTATGATTTTGCACATTCGGCGTCCTGTAGGCTTCTAGAATTTGGGATTCTGTCTCATTCTTCAAGTCTGGGAAGTTTTCTTGTATTATTTCATTGAATAGACTGCTCATTCCTTTGGTTTGGATCTCTGTACCTTCCTGTATCCCAATGACTCTTAAGTTTGGTCTCTTAATGTTATCCCATATTTCTTGGATGTTCTGCTCATGGTTTCTTAACAGTCTTGCTGAGCTGTCTATGTTCTTTTCCAGTTGAAATACTTTGTCTTCATTGTCTGATGTTCTATCTTCTAAGTGTTCTACTCTGCTGGTAGTATTCTCCATTGAGTTTTTAAGTTGGTTTATTGCTTCGTGCATTTCTAGGATTTCTGATTGCTTGTTTTTTATAACCTCTATCTCCCTGTATAGTTGATCCTTTGCTTCCTGGATTTGTTTGCGTAATTCGTTGTCGAAGTGATCTTTCATTGTCTGATTTTGCTGTTTAATGTCTTCCTTGATACTCCAGATCATCTGAAGCATGTATATCCTGAATTCTTTATCTGACATTCCATCTGCTGCAGCTGTTACCTCTTCTAAAGTTGCGTTGACCTGCATTGCTTGTGGTCCTTTCTTTCCTTGTCTTTTCATACTGCTTGCGTTTCTTTCTGCTTGGTGAAACTGTTGAGTTTTTGAAATGCTTTTTTCCCCTATATATTTATATTGCTCTTGTATAGTTGAAAAGTCTCCCTTGCAGGGTCGGGCGGCGGTCTGCCTACCCTTCAGGCGTGGGCGGCGGCTCTGCTCTGCCCCTACTCCAAATGAGATGACGTGTCTGTCGCACCAGCAGGCCACTGGGCCTGTCCCGCTGGTCGGTCGCAGGTCTGCCCACCTTTCAGGCACGGGTGGCGGCTCTGCTTTGCCCCTACTCCAATTGGGGTGTCGTGACTACCACGCCGGCAGGTCGCTGGGCCTGTTCCTGGCCCGGGCGGCGACTCTGCTCTGCCCCTACTCCAATTGGGGTGACGTGTGTACCACGCCGGCAGGCTCCTGGGCCTGATCTGCCGGTCTGTCGCAGGTCTGCCTACCTTGCAGGCACGGGCGGCGGCTCTGCCCTGTCCCTCCTACCACGCCTGTGGACCGCTGGGCCTGATCTGCAGGTTGGTCGCAGGTCTGCTCACCCTGCGGGCACGGGTGGCGGTTCCGCTCCGCCCCCACTCCAATTGGGGTCACATGACCACCACACCGGTGGGGCCTGATCCGGGCGCGGGCGAAGGCTCTGCTCTGCCCCTACTCCAGTTGGAGTGACGTGTGTACCCCGCTGGCAGGCCGCTGGGCCTGACCCGCCAGTCTGTCGCAGGTCTGCTTACCTTGCAGGCGCGGGCGGTGGCTCTGCCCTGCCCCTCCTACCACGCCCGTGTACCACTGGGTCGCGGGTCTGCCCACCTTGTGGGCGTGGGTGGCGGCTCCGCTCTGCCCCCCTCTCCAATTGGGGTCACGCAATCACCACGCCGGCAAGCCACTGGGCCTGCTCCGGGCATGGGCGGCGGCCCAGCTCCTCCCCTCTCGCTCGACGACAAATCGAGAGAGACTCGGGTGTCTGTGCCTCACCCTCCCTACCAGGAGACCAACTGTTTCTGTCGCCGCTGGTATTGATGAAGTTCTCTCCTACGCCGCTTTCTGATGACATCAGATTTCTGCCATGTTGGTATCCTATGCGAATGGCAGCATTTCGTTCCCTTTGCCGGGTAACCAAAGCAACGGGTGAGTCCTGACCGGCCCTCAGCAGGACCCGGACCGAGAAGCAGTTTCCGCGGGCTCCTTAGCCCTGGGCCAGAGCAGTTCCGGGAGCCGGAACTCGGCTGCTCCGAGCTCGGTGTATGCTCTGATAAGAGCAGGCTCCAAGAAGCACCCAGGCACTGAGCCCGAGCAATCTGTCCACAAGCCGCAGGCGAATGGCAGCCTGAAATTACCTGTTCTATGGCTGAATGAGCTGCGGTCAGTCGAAAACAGGGATGGTGACGTCAGCTCTCCAACATGGTGGCCGTTGGCCTCCTCTGTGGTCTGACCGGTGTGGAGAACCGAGATGGACCGCTTCCTTCTCCCGTCTCGAACCCAGAATTCAGCCCTGAGTATGATGCTTGCATGGCTGGCAGAAACTGCAGCGCTGTATCCCTGCGTCGCTATCTCCTCGTTTCCCAGCGCGTGCTGCAGACTCTAGCCGCGGGGCGATTTGCTGAGTAAGCAGTGTTACCCTCCGTGCGACAAATCTCTCGCGTTTGACTCCCCGTAGCCGATCCTCATGCGATGGAAATCCTTCCTCCAGGTTCCGGAGCACCCCACTATTGCTGGAAATTCCTAACAAGATAGCCTTTAGCCGTCCTGACTTGTCATAATCCCACACAGTGACGCAGCACACGGGGGCAATGCACTCCCCTCTCCGCCATCTTCTCCAAGAACAAAAAAAGTCTAAAGAACAAAAAAAGTCTCAAAAACAAAAAAAGTCTCAAGAACAAAAAAAGTCTAAGAACAAAAAAAGTCTCAACAATTCTTAAGGAATAGTAAATGTCGCTGGCAGGAAACTCAGCATGATGGTGATGATGCACACCAGGCACAGCCACCCCCCTCTCCATGCTCCCCACCCCAGTATGTATTGTGTTCTCATATAGGCAGCACTTCAGTAACTTTGGCTGCTTGGTTGACTGGCTGATGAATTTTTTTTTTTAAAATTATATATATATATATATATATTTACAAAGGAGGTAAAATATATATATATATATATATATATATATATATATATATATATATATATATAAGGCCCTGAGATAGGAAATGTTAATCATTATGTGAAAGAATGAAAAAAAAAAAGCCACCAAGGTCAGATGTCCTTTCTGTGGCCTCAATCAGGCCACCTAATATCTTTGGGCCTCAGTTACCTTGTTTAAAAAGAGGAGTTGAACTTTACAAACACAGTTTCCCTCCAGCCCTGCAATTCTAAGTCTAGACTTTGCCTTCTTAATTGTGTAGATGGCCTAATTACTAGAAGAAGATATGAAAAGATCTGACTTCTCTCATAACTCTGAGTACACCTCAGGGGTCTATTTTGTCCTGTCTCTGGTATGACATGGGGGCTAGATAGCATGTGCTTGTGAGTGTTGGAAGGAGTCACTTGGGTCCTGGAAGTTATAACTAAGCTCTGCTGTTTTTGGATGAGCAAAGGAGCAAAGAGGACTGCCTTTAATTATCTAAAACCGTGATGATTTCCAAGAACCTCCATCATCAGTGCACGTATTGGAAAGCAGGGATTCCTACTATCCAGATGGCACAGAGGGTAATTGGGGGACAATTCTAGAGAATAATGCAAGTTATACTCAAATGGGGCTCTTCCAAGGGAGGAGGGGCAAAGTAATATTTTTCCTCAATTATAGCTCCATGGGCCAATTCATGTATTTTATACACCAAGAGTATGCAAATGTTTCTTTGGGGAGAAATATTATTAAGCATATTGGCAAGAAAGAATGACAAAGCTGGGATGTAGATTAGCTATTTTAATAAAACAGAGGGCCAATTGCTTATTCTATGGAGAGTAACTATAGCAAGCAATTAAACTCCTGAAGTGTCAATATAACAAATGTTGATTACACGCAACCAAAGAATCTGTAATAAAACAGAAACAACTTTTTTCCTAGAATATATTTTCAAGCTTGTGACTTTGGAATTACATATGCTTATTCTATATTTTCATAACATAATACTTGTTTTCAAAAATTAAAACTCTAGTTTCAAGAAAATTCTATTCAGAGATGCTGAGTGTCCTCTGAAACTGTTGTGTTTGTTTTCTACCATCAATTTTAGTGTTCCGAAACCACACCTAGGACTTTTATTGTACCCAGTGTTCCTGGTCAAAATTTCTTCACCTAGTGCCTGAATCAGACATGTGAAACTTTAATTTAGTTCACAGAAATCTAAGCACTATGCAAACATTACATGGTTCAAAAATGGTATTAAAAATAATAATACATATTTTCTTTCTACTCCCTCCAAAAGTGCCTATTTGAAATGTGCATTTGTGTCACTCCAAATCAGTCCTTGGAAATCAGGTGGATAATTTCAGGGGAAAATCTTATGACACGAGATATTGTTAAAAAAAAAAAAAGGATAGTTATTCTAATCTCAGGAAATCTTAAAGCCTGGAGTATTTTTCTGTTAATTAATTGACTGGAATTGAAGATAATGTTTTTGCCCAGCTAAATTTTCCAAAGTCAATGTCCAAAATGTGAACATTTGAAAGAAAAACTTTAAATGTTTCCCAAGTAGCCCTGCCTACAATGAATGCTCCAAATAGAGTTCCAAGAGAGCCACAGCCTCAGCAGCCTGGGGTTTGGAGTCAGGGAAGGATATGGCTTTGTTTGATGTGAGCTTTTATTAATGTCAACACAGTCTCTCTGGGTGCTAAATTAGAGTCTGGATATTATTTCTAAGAAGACTATTTCACTGGTGATATGATACACAAATGTAATAATACCCAAATGATTCTGCAGTGGTAATAATATTTACTGCTCGTCTTATACATTCCAGTGTTGGGAGGAAAACTGTTCAAAGATGTTTATATATGTTGTCTCTTCAGTTTTCAAACTCTGTGAGGTAGACAGAAAACATACCCTCCCCTTTGTTTTACAGATAAGCATGCTAAGACAAGTAAAGGCTAAGAACTAACTCAAAGGGACAGGGCTAGGAACCAGTAGACCAGGAGACACACCCATCTCCTGTTTTCATCCCCAAAGCCCTCCCTGACACCCTTCCCCTATTCAGAATTCCTTAACAGAGTCATTCTCATCTTCCTCCTCAGAACACAGATCTCTACAGGAATCAAATGCATCAAGAGGGGAAAAGATCTGAGGTTGAAGCATCCAGAATTCTGACTCCCTTTTACATCAAACCATTTGTCTAAGAAGAAACTTGGACTCTTTTCAGTGACCTGATTCCAAATAACATGAGAATTGCAGTTCTCTTTCACAGCATCATGTTTTATAATTTTTCATTTTGATAGCTTTTCTCCATGGTCAGGTACAAGCCACGGTGCTAAATAAATGATATATTTGTCTGTGTCTTTTTTAAAGGTGGACCCATCCAATGCATTTCCCAGCAGCTCATTACCCAAGAGAGAATGGAGGGCTGGCAGCTTGCGTGACCTCATTTGCAGGATGCACTGTGATCTGTCTAGCCCATTAGCTATCTAAGGCATCTAGTTGTAAGACAAACTCGAGGCGCTGGGCAGAGGCAAGTAGGCTGGATGAGGCAGCTGCATCCATCCCAATACCTGTGTGGTCAGGAAAGCAATAGGTCAGTGCTAGGCATGCAGAAGCAGATGGCATCTCTGGCAAAGCCTAGGCAGAAATTTGTAAATGCCTGGTAATTGGTTCCAGCAGGATTTTCTGGGTAAGTATCTAAGGTCTGATATAGCCAAGGCTCTGATTTCTCTATGCTTGTTCCAGCAAGAACCAACCCTGTAGGAATCAAAGCTTGCTCTGTATCAAAAGGTGCTCTGTCTTTTAGTAACTTATTTTTATCGCTTGCCATTACTTTTCAAAGAGTTATTCCTTTCACTCTCACCCTTCACATTCCTCCTTTGCTCTTGAAACCTGTTATACTTTATACCTGAGGACAAAAAGCAGCTGGAAATAGGAGAGTCATTTCTACTCTCCCACATCCCTTCTTTTCTGACATAAAACACGAAAAAGGTAAGGCTCTGGGAGTGAATTGTGGCCACAGGAGTTTGATGGTGATGATACCCAGGGTCATAATTTTAAAGCTAATAGAGTTTTGATAGCATGCATGCAAACCCACACGTGCTCACACAAATACATGTTCCCTATCAGTAGTGATAGTCTAGAAAATGATTATCAGTGGACGATAGATCCCCTTTTCAATAAGAAAAGAGATCTTTTAATGGAGCACTTTCAAAACCTCTTTGACATCTCTGAAGCAATTTGTCAAAAATGTGGAGAGTCAGCCGAAAGCACTCCTACACCCACCCTACACCCTCTTTCTCTTTTTTTTTCTCTCTCAAAACCTGCCTTATTGTATAGCTATTTATTCTCTTGACTATTCATCAAAACCAGTGTTGTCCTACTTCAGAGAATTTTCCTACCTTCGTTAGAATCATATATGTCAGAGCAGAACGGGAACAGATCAACCCTCTTATTTTTTACACAAGGAAACAGCAGCCCCAGGGAAAGTGACTCTGCTGAGGCAGGATAGTGGTGGCAGCTGTGCTTTGGGTCTCAGTCCAGTTCTCCTTCAGACAGGACAGCTGCTTCTTGGGGAACACAGTCTAAAATTTCACTTCTTCCACAAATATTTATTGGCTGCTACTGTGTGTCTGGTCCTAAACAAGGTCACAGAGAAGATACACAAATAATAAGAACTAATCCTTGAAGGATAATCAACTCCTTTTTAAAAAAAATATTAGTTGTTGATAGATCCTTATTTTATTTATTTATACGTGGTGCTGAGAATCGAACCCTGTGCCTCACACATGCCAGGCAAGTGTGTTACCACTGAGCCACAGTCCCAGCCCAGAATAATCAACTCTTTTGTTTTTTGAAGAGAGACTTTTTATTATTTGAAGAGACTTTTTGTTATTTGAAGCAAGATACTAAATAATAAAATATTTTGTATAAGATGAAAACTTTAAAGTTATGTTTCTCTTTCTTGTGTTTGTTGATCTCTGAGAAAAATAACAGTTAGTACCCCTATGGATCCCATCTATAGTATAGATAACCCTTGAAACAAAATTAGTGTCTCTGAAAGATAATTTAATATCTTAAAGACTTCTTAGGAAAACATATACACACAATACACTTTCTATTTGAGAATCTAATACTGAGTTCATTAAATCTTACTCAAACATCTCCATTTTAAAACCAAATTATATCTGGAGATATATAGACAAAGTATAAATGGATTTAACTGCCCACGTTGTTATCTGTTCCAATGTCTTAAAAGATAAAGTATATTTGGCCCATTAAGTTTAGGGTTAAAAAAAAAACTACAGGTAAAAAGGCTTAATTTTTTTCTCTCTCTCTCTCTTTGCATAAGCAGATACACTTCCATTGTTAGGACGCCACACCTGGCAAAATGGAGTCATTTGTTCTTCCCAGTCCTAAGAGAGCACCAGGGAAGTCAAGCTTGAAAGACATGTCGTGTGACTCACTTCCCTTTTCTTCTGTGCATTTCACTTTTTGATCATATGTAGTCCTAGCTTCACTTTTGAGTGGCCTCGGGTTCAATGAGATAGGCAGAGCATTAAATTCAAAACAGGAACAGAGTCTGAACAGGCCTTGGGTGACTGACACGCAACCTGAGGATGCAATCTATTTCACTGCCAAAAAAAAAAAAAAAAAGTCCCTTGCTTTATCTCTAGGCTTTTTGAAGGCTTTCCCATGAATAAAATTTGGCTGCTGAGTACCTGCGATAGCTGTGTAACCCACAGCAAAAGCTTGCATTTAGATGCATTTTCTCCTTTCCTTTTGCTTTTTTTTCCTCCCCACCTCCTCTTGCTTTCAAAATGGTCTTATAACAGTCCCAGCCCTTTTGCTTTAAATTAGAATACGAATAGTGACTATTAGTATAATAGTGACTATTTATTATCTATTTTATGCTAGGCTAAGAACTTTCCCTTTCACTGAAACTGCACCAAGAAGACCAAGTATGCAAGGCACTATTTGTGCCCCAGTTTTGAAGACTGCTTAAATAATTTAACCAATCTCCCACAAGAGGCAAGGGGAGGCCCAGATTCCCGTGTCTGAGCACATAATCACTATTCTCTTCTAGTAGTGACACTTAAAATGTCTACAGGTTTACTATACCAATTGTAAATCCCCTCTTGACCTTCCACTGCCACTGAGTCATGTTTTAAGGCCACTTCATCCACCTTGTGGCCGTAAAGTAATGGAAAATAAATCTAAATAAGATCTAATTAATTTTAGGGGAAATCCCAGAACACAATTATATTTGTTTTCTTTTTGTATATAACAAATTACCACAAACTTAGCCCTTTACTTATTGTCTCACTGTAGTTGTCACTCCATATCCATGAGTCCATTAAAGGCAAACAACCGCAGATCAAAAATACTCAAAAAAATAAAATTGCATCTGTTCTGAACACACACAGAACACATATCACTATTCCCTAAACAATGCAACTATTTACATAGCATTTATACTGTTCTAAGTATTAAGCAATCTAGAGATAATTTAAAATATGCAGAAGGATATGCGTAGGTTATATGCAAATCATACCTATTTTATATAAAGGACTGGAGCATCTGTGAATGTTGGTGCCCTTGCTGAGGAATTACTATATTTCCAGGGCTCGTGATCTGGCACATTTAGCTGGGTCTTCTGCTCAGGATATCATAAGGTTGAAATTGAGATGTCAGACAGCTCTATTTCCATCTAGAACTTCAACTAGGGAAAACTCTATTTCAGACTCTCTTAGGTTATTGGCAGAATTCATTTAGTTGAGCTAATGGAACTAAAGTCCCTATTTTCTTACTGGCTGTCAAGGCTTTGAGGCCATCCTTAGATTTTGGCCTCATGTCCTGGCTCCATCTCAGTAATAGGAGCATCCTCCTACCAGATTTCTTTCATGCTTCAAATCTCCCTGACTTCTGCAACCAGTTGAATAAAAAAAATCTTTGCTTTTAAACAGCACGTGTAATTAGGTCAGACCTACCCAGGTAATCTATCTTAAAGTGAACTGATTGGTAAACTTAATTATTTCTGAAAAATCCCTTTTTGCCAGGTAATATGACATAATCAGAGGAGTAACAGCAGGCAGGCATAGAGATCTTGGAGGCTATCTGAAAATTCTACCTGCTGCAGTTATTCAAAGTCAGCTAATTTAGCTTATTTTGTAATCTTGTCCAGTGTTTTCCTCCATTATTTGAAGAGCCAATATATATTGAAGAACAAAATTCAACCAAAATAGAACTTTTACCCACAGAATGCAAAGAAAGGGGTAAATTAACAATGCTCAGATTAGAGCTGATGCATGGTAGGAAGGTCCTACTCTTCCAGCTCTGCAGAGTTACAGAGCCTTACTGTGCACATTCTCTGCCAGATTCACACTTCTTGATCCTCCTCTTCATGAATCAGCCTCAGATGAACCTGAAAGTTCCCTTGTGAAAGGTAACAAGAAAACATGCTGGCAACCTGGTCAATTGCCCTGTCCCTAGTCTCTTATCAACATTTTATGTCAATTCCAATGCACGTTCCCTGAACTGAAACTTATATCTTGCTGTTCTGGAAAATTCAAGATCAAAGCACTGGAAGATTTGGTATCTGGTGAAGATCCAGTTTCTCATAGTGCCTTCTTACTGTGTTCACAAATAGTGAAAGAATGAACAACTCTCTTAAGCCTCTTTTTTGTTTTTATTCATAATTTTTATCAGTGCACTTTAATTCTACAGAAATGGGTTTCACTGGGGCATATTGGTATGTGTAAATAATATATGTTGGTCTTATCTTTCTCTCGGTATGCTCCCTTGCCCTCCCTTTCCCCCATCTCCCACATCTTCTCTAATTTTCCACATGTTAAGCCCCTTTTATAAAAGCACTAACCCCATTTATGAAGGCTTCTTCCCAAAGGTCCTACCTCCTGATACCATAACCTTGAGGGTTAAAATCTCAACAGACGAGAAGGCATGGTCATGCATGCTTGTAATCCCAGCAGCTTGGGAGGCTGAGACAAGAGGATCACAAGTTCAAAGCCAGCCTCAGCAAAGGTGAGGCACCAAGCAACTCAGTGAGACCCTGTCTCTAAGTAAAATACAAAATATGGCTGGAAATGTGGCTCAGTAGTTGAGTGCCTCTGAGTTCAATCCCTTGTACCCCCCAAAAAAAATTGTTCACCAGATGAATGGGAGGGTGAAGGGACAAATATTCAGATCTTAGTAAGGTCTTAGTAAGGTCAGCCTATCAGTTTACTCCGTAAACTCAAAAATAGGATCATTTTCTCCTGATATAGCTAATACAGTATCCTAAATAAAGATCTTTAAATAAGAAACAATTGGAAAACACTCTTAAGATCTCAAGTCTGAAAAATATGGGTAATGTGTTTGATATGTTTATTTAGTTTGGGAACATGTTAGTAAAATATAATTTTAAAATAGAAGGCATATAGATTGGGTGGGTGTCAAGAAACCTGGATTTTAGTTCTTATAAAGTACCCCAGCTGAAATGTAATAGTTAATTTAGCCTTCAGGGGTTATCTGTCAAATTATCTGTCTCAAGTGGAAAGTCGAATGCTGCTGGATTATCAAACACCTGGCCCTCCACCCACATTCTATGCTAGTCTTCACTTTCAGTGAGAATGACCTGCAGGCCCCACTAGGATAGAATAAACGTTGTTAAGGATTGGGACCTTGGGGACATCGGGGAGATTGTTGAGTGGCTTCTACTTGCTGTAGCTAGGGCTAAAGTCTTGGGTCTTGATTAATTGCACCCCTGGTTGTGGGAAGAACCTACAGATGAGGTCCTTGATCTACTTCCAGTGCTGGAGGGATGGGCAAACATCATTCTGATTGCTGTCAAAACTGGAAATTCTACCAACTATAAATGTTGATCTCATCAACTGTAGAAATTCTAAGACTTGTTTTGTAAAGAATGGTTTGGCAAGACTGAGGAAAGGAAGCATGAACTATGAAGGATCTGGTGGACCCGTAATAAAAACTAGTATTGGCTGGCAGTCTGTGTTTCCTGCGCAGGCTGGGTTAGTAGGCTGATGAGAAGATACAGCACAAATCTTGTATCTGTGTAATATCAAGGGTTCCCAGAGAGAAGAGAACAAATCTAGATGGGGAAGTGGGGTAGAGAGACGAAAACAAGCAGAAACTGAGAAAGACAAGGACAGGGAAAGGTTCTAGTGGAAATGAGAACAAGGCAAGAGGAGAAAAACCTCAGCTCTAGGGGGAAAGGAGCCTAAGAACAGCCCCATCTGGATAAGAGATCTTGAGCTGCTTCCCAGCAGCAGAACATGAGATGGCAGAGGAGGAGGCCTTACTCTCCCAACTGAGAGGGGATGCCCCAGGCATCTTCCAGGTAGGATGCCTGTCTCAAAGCCTTGGGCCTAGGGCACACAGGGCTTGGGATGCAGACCATGCTGCAGAGATTGGAGAAACACTGTGGGCATGCAGGAGCCACTCCAGCCAGAGGAGCTGTGAGTGCTGGGCCAGGCAAATGGAGCTCAAATAGAGCATCCTTGGGCTTCAAGAAGAACAGAGCAGTTTATTTTCTTTCAGTATTATAGAACCCACACATTATTATTTTCATTCCCTCTGGGGAGTATAAAGCTATTCAGCAGAGTGAGCAACAAGGTTTCTGAAGTCCTGCCTCAGACTGAGCCCCGGTTCCTGTAGGTCGAGCTGCAACCTTGCATAAACTAGTTAACTGCTGCAAGTTTCATTGAATTCATTCATCAGATGCAGATACTAAAACCACCTTCCTAATAGGGACTTTGTTTTTTCTTTTTTAAAAAATATTTTATCTTTACTTGTAGTTGGACACAGTACCTTTGTCTTATTTATTTTTTTTTAATGTGGTGCCAAGGATCGAACCCAGAGTCTCCCACGTGCTAGGCAAGCGCTCTACCACTGAGCCACAACCCCAGCCCCTAATAGGGACTTTTAAAGGATCCAATGAGAATTATCCAGGTAAAGTGCTTAATAAATATTAAGTGCCATTAATCATTAACTCAAGGTGGTGGTGCCTGAGGAAACCTTAACAAAGTCCCTCATGACATATTTGTGCAAAATATGGAGAACTGTAACTCTGACTTGTAACTGGTTAAGTAACAAAGCCAAAAAATATAAATTAATAGAAGAATATCAGTTTGGAGTATTATTGTGAATTAAAGAAAACCTCCTGAGAGTTTTTTTTTAAGATTTTTTTATTTTTTTATATATATGACAAAAGAATGTATTTTGACATATTATATATATATATATATATATATATATGTAGTATAATTTCCCATTCTTGTGGTTATACATGATGTAGAATTAGACTGGTTGCATATTCATGTATAAGCATAGGAAAGTTATATCCAATTTATTCTACTGTCTTTCCTATTCCCATTTCTCCTTCCCTTCCTTCTTTTTTATCTAATCTAATGAACTTCTATTCTTCTCTCCCCAGCCCATTATTGTGTGAGATAGCAGCCACATATCAGAGAAAACATTCAGCCTTTGGTTTTCTGGGATTGGCTTATTTCACTTTTCATGAATGTCTCCAGTTCCATCTGTTTACTGGTGAGTGCCGTAAGTTCATTCTTCTTTATGGCTGAGTAATATTCTGTTGTGTATATATACCACATTTTCTTAATCCATTCATCTGTTGAAGGCACGTAGGTTGATTCCTTAGCTTACCTATTGTGAATTGAGCTGCTATAAAAGTTGATGTGGCCACATCACTGTAATATGCTACTTTGGGTATATGCTGAGGAGTGGGATAACTGAGTCAAGTGGTGGTTCCATTCCAAGTTTTCTAAGGAATCTCCATACTGCTTTCCATAGTAGTTGCACCAATTTTCAGTCCCACCAGCAATGTATGAACATAACTTTTTCCGCATATCTTCACCAGCATTTATTTTTGCTATCTTCTTTTTGTCCTCCTGAGTTTTCTTTTTTTTTAATCTTTTATTTGCTTTAATTAGTTATACATGACAGTAGAATGCACTTATATACTTTGATATATCATACATAGATGGGATATAATTTCTCATTTTTCTGAGTATACATATTGTAGAATCACATTGGTCATACAGTTACATACATACTTAAAGTAACAATGTTTGTTTCATTTTACTGTCTTTCTTATCCCCACATCCCCTGCCTTCCCTTCCTTTTACTTCCCTCTACCTAATCTAAGGTAATGCTATTCTTTCTTTTTTTTTTTTGCATTACAATTCTTAATACACATATATAACACAAGTTTTGTATCTCTGTTTGTATATAAAGTATGTTGACACCCAATTCAAGTCTCCATACATGTTCTTTGTATATTGTTGCCATATTCTTAATAATCGTCATTCTGACTGGACTAAGACAAAATCTCCTGAGAGTTTTTAAGTTGGTTCCATACTGCAGGTCCTTGCTTTAATTCTAAGAGACAAATAAATGACAAGCAATGAGGCCAAGCATTGAGACAGATCTCAAACTGTTTCCCTCTTTAATCTTGGCTGACCCTTTTCTTCCCCAATAATTAGGTGAAGTATGTTTCTTTCTTTACCAGGAGAGGAGGTCAGGAACTGCTCTTGGGAAACTAATCAGTGACATGAATAACCCAAAGAAGTATGATCTTTGTCCCTGAGATGCTTAGAACTGGGAAGCATTTGTGATTAGGTGATGAAGATCAGGTATGCTTCATTTGGCCAAGTAAGAAGGGACCCACAAGTCTGTAACCACCTACGTCTTAAAAGGGGACCTGGGGAAAAATGGACCTTTGAGAGGAAAAGTCCTCCATCTTCAGATCAGCCAGCCCAGTGTAACAAAGTTCTTTCTCTCCCACAATATGGCCTCTCTATGTGGGCCTCCACCCTGCAGTGAGCCGAGTGAACCTTTTGCATGGTGGTAACAATTCCAGAGACCTACCTTTTTATTAGTTTTTAAAAATTATTTACGTAACTAAATTAGTTATCAAAGATATCTAAAATTTGATATTTACTAATAAAAATTAGCTCATTACTAAAATTACTGACAAGTGGTAATACGGAGTTGTACTGATCATTTCTATCACCTGAGTACTGGTGTGAAGCCCAGAAGTGTTGCTTCATCAGGCTTATCATGACTTGCCGTGGTTTTCAAGTGGTGCTATATGCCACATTAACTAATACCACCTTACGAGTTAACAAATGTCCCTCCATCCTCAACCACTTAATGAATGTTTTCTGCATGCCTTGTCCATTAGGGGAGCCTGGATTTCTCCTTAGGATCTAGTCTGTCTGTTCTGGGAGATCCCTTGAGCACCTGATGCTCACTTTCCAACATCCCATGTACCTTGGGTTCTGATGACAGACTGGGCATTTTCTTAACTCCAGTGTCCATCTGAGATGATTCATCTATATGGAATAAAACCTTATGCAGTTTCCTTCAAGGCTCCCACCCTCTGATTCTCCCAGCCTCCCCATTCCCACCTATTATCCTCCATCACTTGTTCCTGATTCCTTTTGGACTTTGGTGCCCGATTTACCTGCAGCAGTCTTCCCCCATGCCACAGATCCTCCCATTGTCCTGGGTAGTTGCAATGTTCCTGTGGACAACCCAGCCAGTGCCCTAGTCTTTAAGTTCTTTGATCTCCTCAACTCCACTTCAGAGCCTCCTTAGCTAAAAGGGCCACAAGTGTGTAACCACTGTGCAGCATGGCTCCATTTCTGAAATCTAAACACTTTCTAACTGCAACCACTTCTTCATCCTGATTTCCTATTATCCTTCTCTCTTATTCCCAACACCTCATAAAGATGTCCATTTCCAGGTACAAGGAACTGAGTTCAATCCTCAGCACCACATAAATGTAAAATAAAGATATTGTGCCCACCTAAAACTAAAAAATAAATTTTAAAAAAAGATGTCCATTTCCTCCCATTACAGCAACACCTCCCTATCTGTGCCATTTTTCTCTGCTTTATGGGATCTCTCACTGTATTAGTTCCATGTAGCTGCTGTAACAAACTACCACAAGATTGGTGGCTTAAAATAACGGACATTTATCTTTATAATTCTTGAGGCAGAAGCTAGAAATGAGACTTCAACAGGACCATCCTCCCTTCAAAGGCTCTAGGAAAGATTTTTCTGTGCCTCTCTCCTAGTCTCTGATGGCTCCAGACCTTCCAGGCCTTCCAAACTTCCAGACTATACCACTCAAACTCTGTCTCGTCACATCATCTTCTCTTCTGCCTCTCTTTTATGATGGTACATATGATGGCACTTAGAGCCCTCTTAGAGCCCTCTTGGAAAATCCAGATGTCTATATCCTAGCACTTAGCACAGCACCTAGCACCACACCTACTAACTCTATGTATTGGCTATGTTGGATGAATAAGTTGTATAATTTCATCAATGTGAGTCATCTATCGGGCCTAGGAGCTGGAAGTGTTTAATTACATAAAATGAAATATCAGGAATTAGAAGGGTATTTATCTCCATACACCCTTCACAGGTCTGGTTGGCCATGATTTTCCATGTGTGGGCATCATCCTTCAAGAAGGGTGCCCTTTATAAGACTGAGGCATGTCTCATAAAGCCCACACAGAAAGGCAAGGGACTAAAGGTCATGAAAGATGAGGAAAGGCTGGAGAAACTTATGTTTACATCATAGAAGATTCAGGTGCTGCCTACGTGAATACCATGTCACATAGCTCCAATGGAACTTATCTACCAGTCAGAACTGTTCTCTGAATGGAATGGGGCTACTTTAAAAGAGAGTCATGGGCCTGAGCATGCCAGAGTCACTTGGAGTTGTGGAAGAGTTGTGAGCATCACGTGACCAGTCAAACAATCTTTTCTGCAGACTCTTCAACTCTATCACTCTGAGATCCAAATTAATTAGCATGTCAGGCACTTTGGTACTTAGCAATTCTGGAACATCCTCAGTTCTATCATGCTGCGTGGGAGTACACCGCATGGACAAATGCACTCCTGGCATTTGAGTGAAGACAATTCCAGCCAAATCTTTCAGCATGATTGGATTTCATCTCCCTTCCAACTGTCTGTCAGTTATTAACAAAATTGTGTGTTTTGCTTTGTATGACTTGTGACAAACTGTTTTAAGAGTGATGCTTTAAAAACAAAGAGCAACCCACTTATTTTCAGTTCCTAGGAAGGCTTAGGATAGGATTCTGGCCACTTCCTCAGCTGATATCATACTTTCTTGTTTGTGCATACTATCATCATCATTCTTTAGCTGATGTGTTTGATCTGTGGTTCTTAATGTCTTTGAAGTAATGCACTTGATAATTGTAGTCACTCTATTGATTTTCATAAAGCTACTTTATTCAAAGGCAGTGAATCATGCACTCTCCATCTCCAGCTGCTTGGTTTTAAGGTGAATATTCACATAGGCCTGAAGCCACTATTTGAATGTTTACTTTGGGGCTATATCTTTAAATACCCCCCAATAAATCTATCCACTAAGTATTTGTGTATTGCTAATCAATTCCCACAACCTTGCTTTAACCATCTCCAGCAGTTTATGCACATCCAAAGTATCCAGATAAAAATGATCACATGGAGAAAGGGAAAAAATTCACTTACTTTCTAAAAACACACCCAATTATTAACTATTATTTTATGAAAGGCAGATCAAAACTGCCAAGGAAATAAAATGATAGAAGCAGATACTTACATTTACTCTTTCTCTCATAGAAGCCATAGTCTCTGCCTGAGGTATTAAGCTGTTGGTTTTGGCCTCCTTTTATCCATGTGTGTGTTTCCCTATGAGGCCCATAAACAGTTTTTAAAAGTGGTCATTTTAGTCATGTTTAATGGGCTTGGTGTATTTGCTGCTCTCTGCCCTGTAATTTCCTTAGCTCTCCACCATCAATATTCAAAACACAGCTTTAAGGACTGGGCAGAGCAGGTCATTGATCAGTGCTGCTAAAAGGAGGTGACTGGATGCTCATATTTATGTTGCAGGAGCCCTGTTCAGGTTAGGCATTTTCCAGTCTCTGCAGCTTTGCTCAGAGTGTGCTGATTTGTTTTGCTGCGTGATTCCATGGAAAGAGCCCTGATTTGGAGTCAGAGGATGGGGACCGCTTCCCATTCTGCCAATGACCAGGTGGGTAATAATGGTCAGGCCAGAACGTCTCTAAACCTCTACCTCCTCTCAGAAAAACAACTGGTAATTTTTCTTCCTTCCTCAAAAATGAGAATGTCGTAATTTAAAAACAAAAGCACCTAATAAATAATAAGTCACTGATTAAATATGTGATCACACAAGATGACAGTGGAATATTGGATGCTATTCATGGTAGGTAAAGGAAGAGGATATATATGGGAGAATAAATTTCACATAAAGTATAGCTTCATAGTATAGCTCTGTGCTAAGTTTACAGGAAATGTGCAATTTAATTCTGGGTCAGTCTAATATGAGACCTTCATAAGCACAGAATTATGAAAACCTCCAGACTATACCACTGACAAATTTGTGAATTTGTTCCAAACTACAAACAAACAAAAATGTCAGAGGGGCAGCACTGAGACATGTTCCCCAGACGAACACAACCATCTAGGCACACTGTGTGGAACTGGGCTGTTCATTTGTCCATTTCTCACACCTGTCCATGAACTCCATGGGGGCAGGGTTTGCTTTGCTGATGCAAAGCTACCTGTTCCCTGCCTCTCTCCTCCTCTCTGTCTTGACTTGTAGCCATATCACTCCAATCTGTGTCTCCTTACATCACCTTCTCTCCTGATTCTCTTTTATGATGATTTTTGGAGCCCTCTTGGACAATCCAGATGACTATATTCCAGCACTGAGCACAGCATCTGACACACAATAAGTGTTCCATATGTTATGGATGAATACATTAGTATAATTTCATCAATGTAAGTCACCTGTACAGTCTAAAGCTAGAAGTATTAGTCACACAAAATGAAATATCAGGAGTTAGAAACCATGAACTGAATCATCTGACTCTATGCTCAATTGAACTGAGAGGTATATATAACCCCAGACTACAATCTTAAAGGAACAGCAACCAAAGGCAATAAAGGTCAGAAATGGGATTCTACAAGATACCAAGGGACAAATGGCAAGCCTCAGACTCTGGGTCTGAGAACCTCTGTTCCTAAGAACCCACCTGAAGTTTAAGAAACCTACCCTGAAGTTTGAGAAACACCAAAAGCACATCTTACAGACTATTGTGCCCAATCTCCAAATTGCTCAAAAACCAGTTTAATCAAGTAAGCACAGAATAAAGGAAAATCTTAATTTGAAAACAGTTTTCACTTCATACTAGTAGTAAAACCTCGGTAAAGTCACCACACCTGCTTACAACTCATTTATAAAATGACAAAGCTTCTCTCACAGTATTGTTAAAAAGGACATTGAGGAAAACGTATGAAAGTGCTATGTAAATGATGAGAGTGGTGCCAATCATAGGAGCAGCTGCATTTTTAATATTTGGGAAAGTGTCTTCCTGACCCTTCAGAGACTGACTGGCAAGGAAGGGTGAAATCCGACTATGCTCACCAGCCAAGTGAGTCTTTCTGTCTCTTACTGCCCTGTGAAAGCACCTTCAAACTTCTCTCACCCAGGCAACCTCAGGTCTCAGTATTAGGAATTGGGCCCTCCTCCTCTGTGTTTCATTAAAAAAAATTATGTTCTGACAGGTATGGCAGCATACACCTAGAATCCCATCTACTCTGGAAGCCGAGGAAGGAGGATCATAAGTTCAAGACCAGCCTGGTCAACTTAGCAAGACCTTGTCTCAAAATAAAACATAAAAAGGGCTTGGAAGGTAGCTCAGTGGTAGAGTGCCCCTGAGCTAACCTATCAAGACCATATTTATATTTCTTCTTTATGTAACCACAGCCTACATTTCAAAAAGTAACAAAAGGTAGCACAGGACTGCAGCTGTCAGTTCAGTGCTACAGGCAGGACACTGGCCAGGCTGATGAGAGAGTAGAACATGTTTACAAGACCTCAAAGGCTGACCTTTCTTTGCTATGCCTTGGTTGTCTATGTCTCTTAGAGGAGAATAGGCAGGGAAGGGACACAGGACATTATTCATGCTGATCAATGGTAGTCCCCACATAGTGCTCGACAGTGCTCAGGATAAAGCTGCAAGCTCCTCTGCTGGGTATAGAAATACAGTACTCTCAGATCCCATAGGAATAGTAGAGTGTCTAATTAGGTCTCTCAAAGGTGACTGAAAGTACTGGCACATTTTCTTTTATTCGAAAGGACAAAGCTTTATCCATCATCACTGATTAATATTAAGAGTTAGTATTCATAGCCCCATCTAGCAGTCAGTGTCAGCAACCCCGTGGGGAAGGGTCTGGGAATACAATCTCTCCTGACACAGAACAGTGAAGACAAGCCTATAAAGTGAGATGAAGTATGAGACAGGCCCAGGATTAGACCATGCCAACCACAAAGTAAGAAGCCCCCCCAAAATTTTTTAAATGGCCAAGTTTTCTTCTCTTCTCTAAAATATCATTTAAATGCAATAAGGAATATGAGATAGAGAAATGTAAACTGTATCTTCAATGAAACTCAGAAGTAGGTATTATCCAAACTACATTATTAAAGGAAGAGCAGTCAGATGCAGTGAAGGTCAATATGGGTACTGGAAGATGCTGAGAATGTCTCTGGCTACAGAGTTCAAACCCAGGGACAAAGTAAAATTTTCCAAAGTGACACCCCCTGAGGTACAAAGTCAGCAAGCCCCTGGGTGGAATAACATGAAGGAGGTACATGAGAGTGGCAGGAACGTACCTAGACCTGACTCGGCACAAAGGAAAATTAGAAAAGGTAGGGATGAATAAAGAATCATACAGGTAAGCTATAAATGCAGATGGTATTCTATCACAGAAATAAGAGGGAAGAGACTTTCAGCTGCCAATATCAACTAAGTAGAGAAAAATAAAAACAAAAAATAATTCATACCTATGACTCAATAGTATAAGAATTCCTGAAACATGGAACAATGACAATGCCACCATAAGACTGATGAAAATTGTGATCAAATATATCAGCATAAATTCAAAAATTAATTAAGAAACAGTAGTCATAAAATTGGATGTCAGAGCAGAGATGGAGAAATTCCAGTGAAACATGGTGAGACAGCAGGATTAGCAGCATTCAAGAGAGAAGAGAAAAACAAGACCGTTACAAAGTCCACATTGAAAGCAGCAAAAAAGGTAACAGATAATACAGAGACCACCAAAAAGAGACAGAGAACAGGACTGAGGATATTAGCAAAGGAAATGGAAATGAAGAGTTAAAACAAATTACAATAAAATATTATACATAGAAGAGAGAAAAAGGAGGCCTCACAGAGTTCTTTCCTATTACCAAAAAGAATTTAAAAACTGAAATAATAGAATAGGAAAAATACTTAACATAATTTTCATGAGAAAAGATTTCAGAAGTAAAAGATAAACTTTAACCTACATTTGAAAGTCCATGCCATGATCCAAGAAAAACAAAGTGATACAAAAACATCAATTTTGTGAGCTATCCTAGTTATTGTGATCCTAGTTCTATGTTATTGGACTTCAAAGTTAATGAAAGAATTATTTGGGCTTCCAGGCAAAATAGTCAATAGTCGATTCAGTTGGAAATATTGCAATAGCCCCAAAGCCCAAAAAGTTACTAAGGAAAGAACCTACGATCCAAGAACTTTTACCAAACAAATAATTGTTAAGTATAAACAGAAAAGAAATCTCAGGGAATACAGCTGCCTTGAGTACCTCTTGAAGAAATTAGTAATAGGACACACTTCAGCCAATCAAAAATGGTGACAAGGCTCCAAAGGACAGACTGGCAGTAAGCTTTGATCCAACTGTAGGAGAAAATCTAAGAAAAAATGTTGGGATAATGACTGAAGAGCAGACTTAAATGCTGTGAACAAACAAAATTTCCATGATACAATTAATAAAATTTAGGAGTAAAGGAGAAATGAATGATGAAAGAGAATATAGGACAATTAATTCCTCATCTTTTATATGTAGGTATAAAAGCAACAATTAAAGATATTAAATTAATAAATAAGTATATGTACATTATACAGGAAGTTAAACACTAACTTAGCAACAGAAAAGTAGTGCAGGAAAAAGGGAAAGAATTGAGAAAATGGAAATATAGTAATTCATCTTTTCTCATAGAGATAAATTTGAAGATTAAATATATACACTTGTCTTGTTAAAATAGGAATAGAAGAGAACTTCCATAATCTCCTTGTTATGGTTTGGATCTTAAATTTTCTACAGAGGCACATGTGTTAAAGGCTTGGTCTCAGCCTATAATGCTATTGGGAGGTGGCAGAACCTTTAGGAGGTGGTGGCCTACTGGAAAGAAACTAAGTCATTGTGGGTGTGCCCAAGGAGAAGATAATGGTACACAGGCCCTCTTTCTTACTCTCTCCCTGCTTCCCCCTGCCATGAACTGTACTGTTTCCTCCACTATGTGCTCCTGCCATGATGTTCTGCCTCACCACAAAACCAAAATCAAAGGAGACAACCAACCATGGACTAAAACCATAAGCTAAAATAAATTTTTCCCCCTTTTAAGTTGGTTTTAACTCAGGTGTTTCGTCATGTTTTATCCTGGAATGTTGAAAACATTATCTTTAAGGTCAAGAAGAAGATATTTGTCATCATTTTTTTTCAGTATTTACTAGAGGTAAAATGATTAATTTTTTTTTTAAAAAAAAGCATTCATCATTATTTACAAAAAATAAAATTTTCTACATAGAAAACACAAAAAAATATATAGCACTCTTTCTGGATTTTAAGACAATATTAAGAAGTCAATTGTTTTTATACTCACTGGTCACAATTAGTTAGAAATGCTTTCTTTTTTTCTTTTCAAAAAAAATTTTATTAGTTACACATGACAGGACAATGATCTTGACAATTCATATATTTGAATCAAATGGGGTATAATTTTTCATTTTTCTGATTGTACAGGTTTAAACCTTCACCGTCTATGGCCATACCACCCTGAACGCGCCTGTTCTTAGAAATGCTTTCTGAGATACCACTTTAAATAGCAATAAAAATATAAATTACTTGCAAAAAAAGTCCAAATATGTGAAAACCTATAATTTATTAAGAAAATTACAGAATTTTATTCTAAGCAACAAAGAAGAACATACATACATATACATGTGTCTGTATACACATGTATATGTATGTTATTGGATAGAAGAAAATATTTTTAAATGCCAGTTCTTCCTCGACTGACTTTTAAATCAACTGCAATTCCAATCAAAATCTAAATAGAATTTTTCTAAGACAGGAAAGACCCTCAAACTTATATAGAAAAGCAAATCAGTAAAATAAAAAAGTAGAGAAGTTGTTTTCACCAGACATGAAGATTTATCATGAAATTATACCAATTAGACTACAGGAATTAATATAATATTGGGGCAAGAATAGACAAATTGGTCAATAAGAGGGAAGAGAGAGCCCAGAACAGACTGACACATACATGGAAACTTCATCCATAACAGAAATAGAATTGCAGATCAGTGGGAAACCACTGAATAAATTACACAGTAAAAAGCATTGGGTGGGGCTGGAGTTGTGGCTTAGTGGTAGAGTGCTGGCCTAGCACATGCAACATGCTGGGTTCCATCCTCTGCACTCATAAAAATATATACATAAAGTTGTGCCCAACTATAACTAAAATTTTTTTTAAAGCATTGGGTCAATTAGTTACTCATAAAGTACATATGGTAAAATAGCTCTGTATCTTCATTGTGGAGGTAGGGACAGAATATAAAATGTGATTTAAAAATTGCATAAAACTATATACATTGTACCAATGTCAATTTCCAGACTGTGATAAAGAAGTATAGTTATCTAAGATGTAACCACTGGGTCAAGTGGCGAAGTAAGGAAAGTGTGTTGTATTTATTCATATTTTCTCAGCATGTTCTTTCTTTCTTCCTGATATTCTAATATCCTTTCCTTTATCATTTTCTTTCAGACCAGAGAACTTCCTTTATTTATTCTTTCATGGTAGATCTACTGGCAACAAATTCTTAGTTTTCCTTCATCTGAGAATGCCTTGATTTTTCCTCTTCATTCCTGAAGGATGTGTGAAGGATATTTTTGTTGGACATAGGATTTTCAGTTGATAGTTCTTTTGTTTAGTTCTTGAAAACTCCTGTGTGCTCCTTTCTTATAGCCTCCACAGTTCCTGATGTAAAATTTGCTGTCATATGAATTTTCCCCCTCACAAAGTAAGGTACCATTTCTCTATAGCTGCTTTCCAGACTTTTAGTTAGTAAATTTCAAAAGTTCAAATATGATATGTTTTAGAGTAGATTTCTTTGGTTTATTCCTTTTGGGGTTTACACAACTCTGCAAATCAGTAGGTTTCTTATTTTTAAAGTGAGTATAGTGCTCTCCTCTTATCTGGAGATACCCATAGTCAAATGAAGTCCAAACATATTACATGGAAAACTTTAGAAATAAATGACTCATGTTTTAAATTGCAAAAATAAATAAATAAAGTATATATGCAATGGTATTTTTACTTCCCACCATGTAAAAATTTAATTCCAAGCAGGTTAAAGGATTAAATATGTAATGTAGAACTATAAAATTTTAGGAGGTAATGTAAGAATCAATCATTTTTATATTTTGGCAAAAAAGTATTTTGTAAATTAGTGTAAAAAGCACAA
This sequence comes from Marmota monax, assembly GCF_021218885.2. Classification (NCBI taxonomy): domain Eukaryota; kingdom Metazoa; phylum Chordata; class Mammalia; order Rodentia; family Sciuridae; genus Marmota; species Marmota monax. The sequence goes on along the minus strand of NW_026692434.1, from coordinate 4,142,149 downwards.
ATTTCAGCACTCAGATATTAAATTTCAAATTAAGAATTTCTGTTTATGGAAAAGATACTTAAGGAGAGTAAAAATATGAGTCACAGAGTTAGAAAATATTTTAGCAGCAATATATGTATCACAAATGACTGGTATGAGAATGTTTTTTTTAAAAAAAAAAAATGAAATCCACACCAAAAAGGTCAACCCAATAGAAACTGAGCAAAAGACACAGGCTGGCAATCCATTGATCAGGAATCAAGAGTAGTTTATGAGCACTGAAAAAAAGTTTCAACCTTTTTTTCATAATTAATAATTAAGGAAATACAAAGTAAAACCACAAGCACAGATCATTTCATTATTTTATCTTACTGGAATAAATTAAAAATCTAATAATACTAAGTGTTGGCAAGGATATAGAAGTGTACCAAACACACAAAAACTTCTAGTAGATTTAAACATGTCTGCACTCCAGTCACAGGGAAAGAACCCAGAAAAAATTGGGTTTTTCTCAGAGTGGCAAGGGCAGCAGGTTTATAGACATGCTCTTGGGGATGGTGTGGAACAATGAGCTTGTGACCCATGGCTGGAGGAGGTGTGAAGTGATATGGCTCATTTTTTGGATATAATTCTAAATTAGAATTCTATATTCTCCTAGATCCTGCAAATCCACATTTAGGAAATACAATATGTGGAGTTATATGCAAGAAATCCATTTCAGCATTGTTTGAAGTATGAAATATTAGAAATAATTTAAATATCTTTCAAAGAACCCAATGTACTAATGTGGAAGAATCATTAAGATATATCTTTTAGTGAAAAAAAAGGTGCATATGTTTCACTTGTGTTTTTAAAAACATGTACACATACATATGTGTGTATATATTTATATGTATGTTTTATGTGTCTATATTTATATGTGCATATGTATATATTTGGATGTGTGTGTGTGTGTATTTACACACATCCATAAGATATCCTATCACTGAAAGCATGTGTGAAGAACAGACTAGAGCAGCTGACTTCAGGGATGAGTACATGTGGATGAGAAGAAAGGTTCAGGGATTTTATGCTATTAAAGCCAGATTTAAAGTTAGGTAGTGTAGTTAGGTAAATCGGGTCTAATATAGAGTAAGATCCAAAATGGAGGCCATGTTGAGAATGAATTCCTGGAAAAGCAGGACAACTCATGGAATGTTAATGTCCTCAAGGCCCAGAGCCCATCCCAAAGAAATGTTAATGAAACAGCTTCCAGCAAACTTGAAGATGCTGACCCAAAAGTCCTAAAAGATTACTTCTTTGGCCTACCTGTGCCCCACTCTTCGGGCCTTCCCACCTACATTCCATCACTGAAAGAACTATAAAAGGGGGAACACATTCGCCCTTCAATGGATTCCATCTCTTGGGTCCCCTTCTTCCTCTGGGAGAAGTCTTTTCTTCTGTCCTTTAATAAACTTCTACTTCCCACTCTGACCTTACCTCAGCGTGCTTCTCTGGTGTTATTCTTCAACACTGGGGAAGCAAAGACACGTCACCGGTCAACAGCGGTAACCCTATTTTATAACTTTTCAAATTTTGTATATGTGTATATGTATCACCTATTGAGAACATAAAGTAACTTTTTAAATAAAGCAATCATTGCTCTGTGTGGATCATCCAGGAATCTGGAATCAGGGGATCAGTAAAGAGTAGGAGCTTATACTGCCTCTCAAAGCCTGACCTAGGCAGTAGGAACATGGGAAGACTTCCACAGCAAATGTCAGTGTGGGCTTCAAGTCTGTAATTAGGGAGGCCACAAGGATTAGGAGCTCAAATTCCACTGATGAAAGGTAGAAACCAGATGGTCTGACTCTGGACACCAGCGTCTTTCAGACTCTTGATACCAAGCCAACAATGTTTTCATCAAAAAGCCTTCATACACAGGATGAGTCACAGGCAAGTCTCCACTTATAGATAGGTTCGGACAAGCAGGCAGAGAAAACTGGAATAGCAAGGCAAAAAGGAAAACAAAGAAAGAGGAAATTGACCATTGCTAGGAGGCTGCAAAGATATGTCTTAACCAGTCTGGGCCAGTTACATAATGTGCAAGGCCTAGAGCAAAATGAAAACATAGGGCCCCTTGTTCAAAAAAGCAGGGAAAATGTTCCATTCAGAATATTATAAAGCATAAAGCTTTTTCCTTCTGCAGGCTTCTCAACTTGTCATGGTGATTTATATTTGCTATGTAATGTCATGCTAAGTAAAGAAAGATTAAAATTTTAAATTATTAGCATAAATTTTACAATCCAGTCTTTATATTGTGTAATGCCAGTTTTAAATGCAAATATAAAAGCATTTAACTCATATGCAAAAATCACTGAACTTACCCAATTCATATTTTGAAGCTCATATATGCATATGTATTTTGTTCTTACCAGAACAGTAGAAATGCCACACAAAATTAATTCAACTGTTTTATTTTACTTTTGAATATGCACACTGTATACCAAAGTGCTCTGGCCTCAGCCTATCAGTAAGGAAAAGGAAATGTGGGTTGCCCCATCTCTTTCTTTCTTTTGTCATTAACTCCTCTGTAAGTAGCTGACTAATACAGGGAAGTGAAGGAATAGAAAAGAATATGATTGGGTTCCTTGGTCAGTCATGTGCCTTAGAATGACATTTCGTTGTGCACTTGAAGCAAATTCTGGTTCAAAAGGAAAACCCAGCCTCCCGGGGCTGTTGGTAGTGCTACTTTCTCATTCTTACATATCATTCTTACCTTGTATTCTTTTGAGAAAGAAGCCAGGCACAGTGGCACATTTCGATTTGGGAGACTTAAGCATGAGGAGCACAAGTTCTAGGCCAGCCTTGGCAACTTAGTGAGAACCTGTATCAAAATAAAAGGCTTGAAATGTAGCTAAGTAGTAGAGTGCTTGCCTATAATGAACAAGACCATGGGTCCAATCCCCCATATTGAAAGAGAGAGAGAGAGAGGGAGGGAGAATACAAAAATTCCCATGTATTGTGATGCTGCCAGAATCTAGTGCCCATGGGCTATCACAAGCACTACATGTAAAAGGGGGCCAAGTTATGGTAGAAACACCTATTGGACATATATCTGATCACCCAAATGCTGCATTATTCCTTCAATCTTAAGTTACAAAATGCAAATTCAAAGATAAATTTATTAAGAATTTCATGATAACCACCAAACATTAAAGCAAGTGCAGGATCTTACACAGGACCTGTGACTGCACGGGACCCTGTGTGACTGCACAGGTCACACATCCAGGAAGCCAGCCCTGTGTCCAAAAGTTTTCCATTAAAGGAGAAAATCTCGATAGGCCTAGCTGGATCTCTCACTAGCATTTTTCTTCTCTACTTAATATTACAATAAATGCTTTGGAGGTACATTGTTAGAGCCATCACACCGAAAACATGTCCAAATGACAAGTATTATGCTGTAAATTTTGATTTTTCAAGGTTTTATTTATCAGTTCATTAACAACCTGTCTCTGTGCAAGAAAAGAGAACAATCTTCTGAGTGCTCTGGATGACACTGCTACTGAATTCTTATGATTATTAATACAGGATATGGAAATTCTCCCTAAAGAATTAAGAATAAATTATGGAGTTGCTCTTCAGGGAATAAATTCAAACTGATGAACTCTGGGATTAGTATGCAGTGGATAAACAGATGGGACGTAGATGTGCTGTTGCTCAGATTGTCAAAGGAAAGCTTGTCAAAAATATCTTGGGCCTCTCTGCATCATTGGTTTCTCTGTGTAATACAGACCCCATGATTGGAAGAAAATGTTTCAATCATTGTGATACCTAGTCTGTGGAGAGCTTTTCAAAATATATTTGACTTCCACTTGCCCAAAAACAAAGTTGGCTCTATTATAGAAAGTGATTAGATGCCCAGGATAGAAAGGAAAGTCTCTCCATTTTTGACAAACTGTTTTGAGGGCAAACTTGTCTGAAGAAAATGTCCTTGTTGACCTGAGGCAAGCCACTTAATTCCCTGAAAGTTCCAAGGGACTAGCAGTAATATTTAGCTTAGGGTCTTTTGTGATTTAAATACAAGAAGACCAGAGACATGTAGTATAGTGCCTGATTCATAGAAAATACTCAATAAATGTTATCTAGTATTATGAGCTGTTACACTAATTGCTTGGTAGCTACTACATTGTAGTCTTATTATAGAAAGAGATGACAGCAACAACCCATGGGTTTCTATTCAGCCACTCTCTGCTTTTATCCTCATAAAATCCTAAGAGACATTTATAGGAGAATCCTTCAGGAAAGTCCTCCTGACCCCACTCTTAGATAATTTTCTTAGACTTTATCAAAAGATCCAGATGACAGGCAGGTTGAGCAGCTTATTCCATAATACCTTTCCCAGGGCACACAGCCTGACACTACCTCCAGAAGTTTGTTCCTCTAGTAGAACCAATTACCGTGGGTCCTTGGGACTCCATGTTGTCTTAGACTCATATTGGGACTTCTTTCCATTGAGAGAAGGAAGGTAAAGCCTAAATCCCTCAAAAATATTAGAATCTGCATCACTATATCTCTAAAATAACACTGCTGGAGGAGACCAAAGATAGTGGAGCAGATTTAAGCAGCAACCCTGGATCCTTCCACAACCCAGAAAGGAAACAGTAAACAAACAGCTGGGCAGAGAGGTGGGTGGTGGAGTAAAAACTCTAAACTCCATACTGGACAGTTTGAAACTTGGAGGAGCTAGTAGTTTGGGTACTGGAGCAGACAATAAGGATAGGTTTCCTTGACCCCAAACCCTTATTAGGGTTTGGCTGGGGGGAGAGAGAACAAAAAAAGAGAGAAAGGAAAAGACCATAAGCTTACTTACTTAACAACAGTTGGAAAGAAAAGCAGAGTGAGTTAAAAATGCAACAGGAATAGCAAAGATAGTGAAGGAGATCAATCAGTTAAACCCAAATTGTGGACTGAAAGCTATGCCAGGCATGCAAGTCATTTTGTAGAGCCTACAGCCAGCCAGCCAGCCTCCCTAGAAGAAATTTAATCAACACAGCCTTCTCCCCACCTTTAGACGGTAACAAATAAAACCAGAGGGAATACATGAAAGGGGTTGTCTCAGTAATCCATCTAGAAGGAACTTGTAGAGAGAATTTGTTAGCAGAAAGTTACTGAAACCCTTGCCGCCTTCCCATAAATAAAGGGAGTAGGATGAAGCTGACCCAAGAGCTAATCACTCCCAGAGAGTACTAGCCCCTACCCAGTGCTCAACACAGCCTCCAAGGGAGCTCAGGCAAAGATGGACCAACTGACATCTTATCCCCAACACAGCAATGGATTAAAACCACATTGATCTACATCAGCCTAGATAGAGGCCTCAATGCCACAGACAGCCCACACAGTTGGTACCCACAGGCCCCACAGTTGCAGGCAGCCACCAAGTGCTTAAATAGCATCACTCCAAAGAAGACCCAATAGAGGGCAGTGGCCACCAGTAACTCACAGCTACAAGAAGTAGGAGCTCAGACACAGGCAGATCAACTGACTCTACATCCCAGTCATAGAGACAGTATCTTGGTGATCCGTATGGGGTGGAGGGAGCTTCTGTACCACATACTACCCAGAGAACCCCCCACCACAGGTCCCACATTTGCAGACAGCCACCAGGCTCTATGCCACTTTAAAGAAGGCCCAATGAAGGGGAATTGGTACACAGCATCCCATGGCTGTTAGCACAACAGCCTTGAGCCCTGCACCCTCTACCCCCACATCCAGTAGAAATAGCCCACAGACACAGAATAGCACCCTCTAAACATGCAGGCTCACATCCCTGAGCTGATGAATAAGAACCAGCTGGTGAGAAATTCATAGCAACCAGAGAAGTAGCTCTTGTGCCCCAGCACCTCTCAGAGAATCCAAAGCTAAAGAATGATGGGCATCTTCTAAAGGACACAAATCCTAATGAAATCCAAACAATAAAGACTCAATAAGAAATTTCTCCACCATAGCATGGATTATTATAAATAGCCCTAACATCAATTTTGATCTTACATATATTACCCTTCATTTTGAATTGATAGTGGTTATACTAGTATTTGATTTTATGCCCTCAACCCATTTGATTGTATTTCCTCTAATGTTTTGGATGGTTGATTCTCTAAACATAAAACAAGATTGACAAACTAACCAAAAGAAAAAGACCCAAATAAACAAAATTAGAGATGAAATATCACCACAAACCTTCTGAAATCCAGAGGATCATTAGAAACTATTTTTAAAATGTATACTCCAATAAACTGGAAAATCTAGATGATATTGACAAATTTGTAGAAACATATGACTTACACAATTTGAACCATGAGGATATAGAAAAGTTAAACACACCAATATTAAGCAATGAGATTGAAGTAGTAATTAAAAGCCTTCCAAAAAAGAAAAGCCCAGGGCCAAATGGATTTTCAGCTGAGTTCTACCAGACCTTCAAAGAAGAATAATGCTAGCCCTCCTCAAGTTAATTCATGAAATAGAAATGAAGGAAACACTAACAAATTCATCCTATAAAGCCAGCATTACCTTGATACCAAAACCAGACAGACACTTCCAGGAAAGAAAACTTCAGACAAATAACCCTGATGAACATAGATGAAAAAATCCTTAATAAAATATTGGCAAACCATATTCAAAAACAATTAAGACAATAGTGCACCGTGAGCAGGTGAGTTTCATCCCATGGATACAAGGATGTTTCCATATATCAAAGCAATACATGCAATTCACTATGCAGATAGAATTAAGGACAAGAATCACATGATTATTTAAATAGATGCAGAAAAAGCATTCAACAAAGTACAGTACCCATTTATGTTTGAAACACTAGAGAAAGTAGGGATAGGAGGAACTTACCTCAGTATTATAAAGGCTATCTATGACAAGCTCAAGGACAACATTCTAGTGAATGGAAAAAAACTAAAAGCATTTCCTCTAAAATCAGGAGCAAGAAAAAGATGTCCACTTTCACCATTCCTATTCAACATAATTCTTGAAACTCTAGCCAGAGCAATCAGGAAAGAAAAGAAAATTAAAGGGATTTAACTAGGAAAAGAAGAAGATAAATTATCTCTAATTCCCTAGAACATGATCCTATATTTAGGTGACCAAAAGAAACTTCACCAAAAGATTTCTAGAGCTGATAAATGAACTCAGTAAAGTAGCAGGATAAAAATCAATAGCTTTTCTATACTCAAACAATGTTTTTGTGTTGACAAAAAAATCAGGAAAAGCATTTCATTCATAATAACCTCAAAAAATAAAATAAAATAATACCTGGGAATTAATCTAACCAAGGAGGTAAAAGACCTCTACAATGAAAACTAAAGAACCCTAAAGAAAGAAATTGAAGAAAATCTTAGAAAATGGAAAGACTCCCCTGTTCTTGGATAGTCAGAATTAATATCAAAATAGCCATATGACCAAGAATGTTATACAGATTCAATGCAATTCCCATCAAAATACCAATGACATGTTTTAATAGAACTAGAAAAAAAGAATTCTAAAATTCATTTGGAAGACTAAGGACCCCGATCAAATAGCTAAAGAAATCCTGAGCAAGAAGAGAAATGCTAGAAGTATCACAATATCAGACCTTAAATTATACTACAGAGCTAGAGTAACAAAAACAACATCGTACTGGCACCAAAGCAGACATGAAACAAATAGAAGACAGAGAGACAAATTCACACACGTAGTCATCTGATACATAAAAAGATGCCAAAAACGTTAAGTTAGAGAAAAGATAGCCTTTGTAAGAAATGATGCTGGGAAAACTGTATATCCATATGTAGAATGAAACTAGAACCTATTCTTTCACCATGCACAAAAGTCAATTCAAAGTGGATTAGACCAGAAACTTTGCAACAGCCACAAGAAAACATAGGCTCAACTCCAACATATGGTACAGCACTGATTTCCTTAACAAGATTCCTAAAGTGCAAGAATAAAACCAAGAATGAATAAGTGGGATAGCATAAAATTTAAAAGCTTCTGCATAGCAAAAGTAATAATTAAGAACATGAAGAGAGAGCCTACAGAATGGGATAAAATCTTTTCCAGCTGCTCCTCCACAGGGGATTAATATCCAGAATACATAAAGAACTCAAAAAACTTCACACCAAAACCAAAAATTACCCAATCACTAAATGGGCAAAAGAACTAACAGACATTTTTCAAAAGAAGAAACACATATGGCCAACAAATATACGAAAATATGTTCAACATCCCTAGCAATCAGGGAAATGCAAATCAAAATTACATTGAGGTTTCATCTCACTCCAGTCAGAATGCAAATAATAATAAATGTTGGTAAGGATGTGGGAGAAAAGGTACACTCATAAATTTTTGGTGGGACTGCAAGTTAGTTCAACCACCTTAAAAAGCAGTATGGAGACTCCTCAAAAAACTAGGAATGAAATCACCGTATGACCCAGCTATCCCACTTCTTTGTGTTTATCTAAAAGAACTAACATCAGCATACTATGGTGATTCAGTCACATCAAGGTTTATAGCAGTGCAACTCACAATAGTCAAGTTATGGAACCAGTCCAGGTGCCTGTTGACAAATAGATAAAATAAATAATGTGGTATATATAGACAAAGGAGTTTTACTCAGCAATAAAGAAGAATGAAATTATGACATTTGCAGATAAATGGATAGAATTGGAGAACAGCCAGACCCAGAAAGTCAAGGGTCAAATGTTTTCTCTCATATATATAAGTTAAACTAAAATAAGAAGAAAAAAGCAGGCAGATAGTGGTGGGGAATCTCATCAAAACAGAAGGAAGATCACTGAAGCGGAAGGGAAAGGGGAAGAATCATAGAATAAAATTGTCCAAATTATGCCATGTACACATATAAACATGCCACAGTGAATCTCATCTTTATGTATATCTGTAAAACAAACACCAATTTAAAAAATTAGAAATAAATACAAGGAAGACCAGTAGAGTAGAGGAAAGGGAGTGGGGGGAGGGAGGAGAGGGAAAGGAAATACTAGGGACTGAAGTGGAGAAAATTGTATTCCATGTGATTACGTCAAAATAAACTAATATTATATATAACTAACATACTCATTAAAAACAATAAAAAGCAATGCAAATAAACTTTATATATGACAGGTGATTAGTTACATAAATTATGATAAAACTATATAATGAACTGTTTTAAAATAACATGAAAAGCAATATTAATATTATTTAAAACAAGAATAACTTGCATACAACATGATCAAAATTTGACTAAAGAAGAAAAAAAGAAAAAGGATTAAAGTGTGTAGGCACATAGTAACTATGATCAAACTACTAATAAAAATTATATCCATGCATTCATTCTTCCTTTTATTTAGCAAATGTATAATTATTGATACTATGTTTCAAGCAAAGAGTGCAATTTTTAAATTTCTGGCATAATATAAATATCTTATTTATATAATGCTGAATATCAGACTTCTCTTTTTAAGATGTAACCTAAAGTATTATTGCTACCTATAAAATATTAGAAACCTTTACTATTTTAGCTAAACGCTTAACTAGTATTTCCTACTTTATTTCCATTGTTTTAGTTTAGAATTATGTTTTTCTTGTTAAAATTCAAACATGTAAATTCTGTGATCCACTTTCCTAAATATTCAAAGATAATACTTTCCTCAGAATTGTTGGTATACCATCTCACTCCAGTAAGATTGGCAGCCATTATGAAGTCAAACAACAACAAGTGCTGGCGAGGATGTGGGGAAAAGGGTACTCTTGTACATTGCTGGTGGGACTGCAAACTGATGTGGCCAATCTGGAAAGCAGTATGGAGATTCCTGGGAAAGCTGGGAATGGAATCACCATTTGACCCAGCTATTGCCCTTCTTGGACTTTTCCCTGAAGACCTTAAAAGAGCGTACTACAGGGATACTGCTACAACGATGTTCATAGCAGCACAATTCACAATTGCTAGACTGTGGAACCAACCCAGATGCCCTTCAATAGATGAATGGATAAAAAAAATGTGGCATTTATACACCATGGAGTATTACGCAGCACTAAAAAATGACAAAATCATAGAATTTGCAGGGAAATGGATGGCACTAGAGCAGATTATGCTTAGTGAAGCTAGCCAATCCCTAAAAAACAAATACCAAATGTCTTCTTTGATATAATGAGAGCAACTAAGAACAGAGCAGGGAGGAAGAGCAGGAAGAAAAGATTAACATTAAACAGATACATGAGGTGGGATGGAAAGGGAGAGAAAAGGGAAATTGCATGGTAATGGAGGGAGACCCTCATTGTTATACAAAATTACATATAAGAGGTTGTGAGGGGAATGGGAAAATAAACAAGGAGAGATATGAATTACAGTGGATGGGGTAGAGAGAGAAGATGGGAGGGGAGGGAGGGGGGATGGTAGAGGATAGGAAAGGTAGCAGAATACAACAGTTACTAATAGGGCATTATGTAAAAATGTGGATGTGTAACCGATGTGATTCTGCAATCTGTATTTGGGGTAAAATTGGGAGTTCATAACCAACTTGAATCTAATGTATGAAATATGATATGTCAAGAGCTTTATAATGTTTTGAACAACCAATAAAAAAAATAAAAATAAAAATAAAAAAGAATTGTTGGTATACATACACACACAATTTGTGGTTCATAACATACACCTTTCTTACAAACTTTTTTTCAGTAGTACATGATTGTAATCTCTTAAATGGAGTTTACAGCAATGAGTTACCACTTGAAGCTTGAAGAGTTTGTTCACAGTTCAATTATGTATTACTTTACTTAGAAAATCTTCTAAAATGAAGTATTGCTTGAAAACACACACACACAAATAGCAATGCTGGAAATGAGTAATATGTCAACAATTTGAACTATAAAATTCTTTTGCTAGAGCATGGTTCAGGTGCATTAAGGCATAGTTTTGGAAATATTTTGCAATAAAGGTGCCAGGAATATCCCTTCTACTTCCAGTTGTGAGGCTAGTTCCAGAAGCTATTGGTAAAATCGATCACAGCATTGAGCATAAAACATCTTCTCAATCAATAATACTTTATCCAAATTGAATAATCGTCTTAATAGTTATACCCAAAGCATCAGCCTAGCCCTTCTCTTCTTAAATAAATTCAAAAGAAAATGCCAGCACACTATGCAGAGAGCTTAGGAAGACTGCCTTTGAGAAAACCTAAGACAGCACAGAAGAAAAAATAATTGGAAATTAAATGATGCTCTGATAAATAACCTACAGATAAAAGAAATAAGAAGATAAATTTGAAAAGATTTTTAACTGAGTAAAAATTAAATAGCATATAAAAATGTGTGGGGTACAGTTAAAATAGTGCTTAAAGGGAAATTTAAAACTTAGTTTGCTTATATTTGAAACACAAAATGTCTAAAAGTCAATTATCTAAGTTTCTACCTTAAGAACCTAGAAAAAGGGCTAGGATTATAGCTCAGTGGTAGAGGGCTTGCCTATCACATGTGAGGCACTGGGTTCAATCCTCAGCACTAAATAAAAATAAATAAATAAAATAGAGGTATTGTGTCCATTTACAACTAAAAAACTTGTTAAAAAAAAGATTATAGAGAGAAAAAAGCATAAAAAGCATATTAAGCTCAAAATAAATACAGGGAAGTAAACAGTAAATAAACACAAATAGGCATGGATACATAAATATAAAATACAAAATAGAGAAAATTAGCAAAGCAAAAAATTATTAACAAAATTTATAAGCCCCTAGTTAAAACAAATCAAGAAAGAAAGATCAAGAAAGGAAAAATGAGCCAGGCACACTAGCTCATTTCTGTAATCTCAGTGACTCAGGAGGCTGAGACAGGAGGATTTCGAGTTCAAAGCCAGCCTCAGCAAAAGCAAGGCACTAAGCAACTGGGTGAGACCCTGTCTCTAAATAAAATACAAAAAGGGCTGGGGATGTGGCTCAGTGGTTGAGTGCCCCTAAGTTCAATCCCTGGCAACCCCACACACAAAAAAAGAAAAGGGGAAACATACCCATGTATGCACACACACAAATTACCAATACCCAGAATGAGAGACAATGCCAATCTATAGAAACTATGTATTTTAAAAGGTTAAAAGGCTATCATATAAAAATATGCCAATAAAAATCACAAATTTTACGAAATGGAAAAATTCCTCGAAAGATTCAACTTACCAAAATAGAATAAAAAGAAATTCTTTTTTTTTATATTTATTTTTTAGTTGTAGTCGGACACACTATCTTTAATTAATTTATTTATTTTTGTGTGGTGCTGAGGTCAAACCCAGGGCTTTGCCCATGTTAGGTGAGTGCTCTACCACTTAGCTACAACCCCAGCACGCGCGCGCGCGCACACACACACACACACACACACACACACGAATAAAAAGAATTTTAAAAAACACGAATAACCCAATTTCTGTTAAGGACATTGAGTTTAAAATAAAAAACTTTCCCACAAAAAAAGCTTCAGGACCACAGAGCATTGCTAGTGAAGGGCAGCCAAAGCAACGTTGAAAAAGAATAACATTGGAGAACTTGGAGTGCCTGATTTCGAGACTTCATATGAAGATACAGTAATCCAGACAGTGTGGTATTGGTCTACATATAGATAAATAGACGGATAAAATGGAATAGAGAATTCATAAATCATGCTCATATGGTCAACCAATATTTATACACACTAAACAGCTTAGTATAATTTATTTAAACCTCATGAGGTAGCTACATGTTATTAGCTTCCCCATTTGCTACAAGAGGAAATGGAAGCACAGAGAGGTTTATAACCATTCCAGGGTTACACAGCTAGCAAGTGGCAGGGCAGGCTTCAAAACCAGGCATTTTGCCCCAAGAATTCATACTTAGAACCCAGGACACTAATTGTATCTATGGTAAGTGCTTGTTTCACTGTTATTGAGTTAACATTGTTAAACCCTCAGACAATGTGTAATTAACTCTATAAGTGGTGATACAAATCAAACCTATAGTATTAATATTTTAAACTACATTTAGGGGAAATGGTAAATATATGACATTTAATTATTTATAATATTTAATAACAGTAATTTGTGGGTAAGACAACCGAGATTCGTTATTTTTAAATGAAAAATGAAATAAAACTGAGCTAAGATTTTAACCATGTTGGCTCCAAGGGGTACAGACTGTAGGGGTGACCCTTTTTGCTTGGGGAATATTTTATTACAATTATTGTTAGCATGTAAGCACATGATAATAACGAGCAGACCAATCAACATCTACTTGGTTGACTATTGTGTTTAAATTCTCCACAGATCCTGCACCTCTCTATTTTCTGTACCCAGAGTGGACCACACCTGTCACTCCTATGCTATGTCACTACCCAAAGCTCCCCATATTTATAAGATTTGTGAAAATTATGTAGATGGTTTATATGATTTGATTTTCTAATTTTTTAATATGGTTTGATTTTTTAATTTTTTTCCATTGAAAAAATTTCTGGATTTATAAATGCAATTTGAAGCTTATACGTTGGAAATATAACTTTATAAATGACTTAAAATGGGCTAGATTTGTCAACAGAAAGCTAAGATTTGTGAGTTGAGCCTGACAGCTCAAAGAGTAATGAGAAAAGCTTCTTAAATGGCAATTTTTTCCTAAGTGCTTTTCACACATTAACTCATTTATTCCTCACAATCACCCTATTAGTACTTCCAGGTGACGGAAGTGGAAACTGAGACCTCAGCTGGGATAATTATGACACCTACACAGGGTGCAGGTGCTGAAGATGTGTGGACGTGAACAAGGATGTGTCCCTGGCCCAAGGTCACACATTAGTGACTTGTAGAGCTGAGATGCAAAAATGGGTGTCTGCTTGAGTCTAAGCTCTTAAAGTGTTTGAATGTGTAATCTTAATTAAATTGAATATTAATTTTTAAAACCCAATTGCCAGGCTAGGGATGTCACTCAAGCAGTAACGCGCTCGCCTGGCATGCGCGGGGCACTGGGTTCGATCCTCAGCACCACATAAAAATAAAATAAAGATGTTGTGTCCACCAAAAACTAAAATAAATAAATAAATACTTAAAAATCCTCTCTCTCTCTCTCTCTCTCTCTCTCTCTCTCTCTCTCTCTCTCTCTCCAAAAAAAAAAAAAAAACAAAACAATTGCCCCTGAAAATTTCCTCCGATCATGAAAGCCATCCTCAAGGCCAGAAAGTATATCAACATTCTTGACCTTCAAAGTAGGACATTATTTTCATAGAAAAATAAACTTAAATCAAGGTTTAATGACTTGTCCAAAGTCAGCTCCTTCATATCTGATAAAGGCAATATTCTTCTCCAGTTTATCCAATTCCAAAGCCAATAATTTCAACCACACTGACAGAAGTACTCTCTTCCTACTGCTCGGTGTGGTCCACAGACCAGGAGCACCAAGGCATCACTAGAGAACTTGTATACCTGCAGAATCTCAGGCCTCTGGAGAAATCTGCATTTTACAAAGTCTCCAGGTGATTCAAGTACATGCTAGCAATGAGAAGGCTGCTGTCACTGACCTGATCTCCAACTCCTCTGCCCAGCCATGGAGAATTTCTTGGGCCCCTTACATCTCAGTTATGTTCCAATGATATTTTCCACTTAGCCTATTGCTTAGACATGGGGAGACACATGATTGGTGAGTATCAGAGATAAGATATAGGTGATAAAGGAGAAACAGAAGAATACTGAATTTTTTCCTGAATGTTTCAACTGGAAATAATCTCACCCTTGTCTACATCACTCACTTGACATATATTTAAAGTCTAATCTTGTTATCATTTCAAGTGCCCTTGTTTCTCTTCCCAATCATATTATAAGCACATTGTAGATAGTGTGTCCATTCATAGTGGATACCTGAACCGAGAATCAATAAATGGGATGGAATCAAACTAAAAAGTTTCTTCTCAGCAAAAGAAACAATCTGTGAGGTGTATAGAGAGCCCCACATCCTGAAATTTTTACCCCTCACACATCAGATAGAGCACTAATCTCTAGGGTATATAAAGAACTCAAAAAGCTAAGCACCGAAAAAAACAAATAACCCAATCAATAAATGGGCCAAGGACCTGAACAGACACTTCTCAGAAGAGGACATACAATCAATCAACAAATACATGAATAAATGTTCATCATCTCTAGCAATTAGAGAAATGCAAATCAAAACTACTCTAAGATTTCATCTCACTCCAGTCAGAATGGCAGCTATTATGAAGACAAATGGTTACATTGAAATAATAAGGAAAAGGAAATGAGAGTCCATCTTTTCATGGCTTATCATTTGAAGGATGAATATAAACTTCAACCCATCACCAATCAATCCATTAGTTCCATTCAGTTTGACACAGATACTAACAATGTATTAGCATTTTTTCCTTTTTATTTTTTTAATTTTGGAAACACTTTCTAAAACTAAATTAATCATTTTCCTTCAAGAGTTGCCTTTTTATCTAATGATATCTCACCTTATATGATGACTTTCCCCTCAGGCACCCTGGCATTACATCATGAACCTGTTCTCAACTCTTCCTGCCTCTTCACCTTTTACATTTTACATCTGCCCTGATTACAATTGATCCTGCCTCCTAAATCTCTTTTCCATTTGTTCCCCACTTTTCAGACCTATTTCCATGGCCTTAGTTAAAGCCCTAAATGTCTATTACCTGTACCACTGAAGAACTTTCCTAATTACTTTTCTGGCCTCTGGTTTTGCTCTCTTCAAATAGTAAAAAAAAAAAAAATCTTTCTAAGGAAACAAATCAGGTCATGTCACTCTCCTGAACAACCTCTGTGTTTCTGTGTTGCTTATGGGACAATTTTCACATTATTCACCCAAGATCCAAGGCCCTTCAAAACCACCTCAGCCTGCAGTCTGGGCCTCTCTTCCTACCTCCCCTATGCAGTGGTTCCCAAAAGGATCACCAACCCTAATTGCCTCCTGGCACCATTCTCTGCCTATGATGCTCATCTCCCTCATGTGCCGAACTTTTAACATTTATTACAAGTCTCAGCAAAGATGTCACTTCTATAGAGCCTTCTTTAGGCACGTGCATATGTATGCATACATGCGAGCATACACACACACACACACACACACACACACACACACCGCCCCATTTTAGTCAGCTTTTTCCCTGCTGTGACTAAAGGATCTGACCAGGACAACAGTAGTGGAGGAAGAGTTTACTTGAGGGCTGACGGTTTCAGAGGTCTTAGCCCACAGAAGGCCAGCTCCATTTCTTGGGGCTGGACAGGAGACTGAACATCATGATGGAGTGTGTGGCAGAGGGAAGCAGCTCAGATCATGGTGATCAAGAAGCAGAGAGATTCTTGGTTTTAATTCTTGCACTATAAGAGTCTTATTAAGGAAATTGGGGCCTAATCCCACATGATGAAGATTAGGGCCTACTTTTTCTTCTATTAGACCCAGAGTCTCTGGTTTGATTCCCGGGTCCTTGATCCATTTTGAGTTAAGTTTTGTGCATGGTGAGAAATAGGACTTTAATTTCATTTTGTTGCATATAGATTTCCAGTTTTCCGATCACCATCTGTTGAAGATAGAAAACCAAGAATCAATAAATGGATGGAATCAAACTAAAAAGTTTCTTCTCAGCAAAAGAAACAATCTGTGAGGTGAATAGAGAGCCCCACATCCTGGGAGCAAATTTTTACCCCTCACACATCAGATAGAGCACTAATCTCTAGAGTATATAAAGAACTCAAAAAGCTAAGCACCAAAATAATAATAATAATAATAATAACCCAATCAATAAATGGGCCAAGGACCTGAACAGACACTTCTTGGAAGAGGATTACAATCAATCAACAAATCCATGAAAAAATGCTCACCATCTCTAGCAATCAGAAAAATGCAAATTAAAACTACTCTAAGATACCATCTCACTCCAATAAGAATGGTAGCCATTATGGAGTCAAACAACAATAAGTGCTGGCAAGGATGCAGGGAAAAAGGCACACTCATACATTGTTGGTGGGACTGCAAATTGGTGCAGCCAATATGGAAAGCAGTATGGAGATTCCTTGGAAATCTGGGAATGGAACCACCATTTGACCAGCTATCCCTCTCCTCAGACTATATCTAAAGGACTTAAAAACAACATTCTACAGGGACATAGCCATATCAATGTTTATAGCAGCACAATTCACAATAGCTAAACTGTGGAGCAAACCTAGATGCCCTTCAGTGGATGAATGGATAAAAAAAAATATATGTGGCACATTTACACAACAGAATTTTACTCAGTATTAAAAGAGAATAAAATCATGGCATTTGCAGGTAAATGGATGGCGTTGGAGGAGATAATGCTAAGTGAAGTTAGCCAATCCCAAAAAACCAAATGCTGAATGTTTTCTCTGATATAAAGAAGCTGATTCATAGTGGGGTAGGGAGGGGGAGCATAGGGGGATTACATGAATTCTAGATAGGGAAGAGGGGTGGGAGGGAAAGGGAGAAGGCAGGGGATTAGCAAGGATGGTGGAATGTGATGGACATCATTATCCAAAGTACATGTATAAAGACTCGAATTGGGTGTCAACATACTTTATATATAAACAGAGATATGAAAAATTGTGGTATATATGTGCAATAAGAATAGTAATGCAAAAAAAAACAAAGAACATGGATAAAGGCATGAATTGGCGTGAACATACTCTATATACAAAGATATGAAAATTTGTACTCTATATGTGTAATAAGAATTGTAATGCATTCCGCTGTCATGTATTTAAAAAAATAAAATCAATAAAACTAAAAAGAAAAAGAAGAAGGAGGAGGAGGAGGAGGAAGAGGAGGAGGAGGAGGAGGAGAAGGGAGAGTTATCCTCTTATTGGATACAAATATATATCCCAAAGCCATGCCCATATTCCTACCTGCTCCCATTCAGTTAATTCCTATCAGGGGATTAACTCACCGATTAGGTTAAGACTGTCACAACCCAATCATTTCTCCTGGGAACCTTCTTGTCTCACACATGAGCTTTTGGGGGATACCTCACATCCAAACCATAACACATCTCCCCCAAATGGTAGTCCAAACTGCATCAGCATCACCTGGAACTTGTTAGAAATGTAAATCCTCTAAGCCCACTAAAGAACTACTGAAGCCAAACCTTTAGTCCTGGGCACAAACATCTACAATATATAAGCCCTCCAGGTGACTAACACGTTCAAGTCTGAGAGCTGCTAAAGACTGTTCAAAAGTGTTATTACCTGAGGGTCTTCCAACTACTTGACAAGGAGTGGCTCACCTGCAGGGAAATGGTCTTACTCATCTCAGCTTCTTCAGTGTCTGAAACATGGAAACACCTACTAACCAAATAGAAAATAAACAATAAGAAATAAATAAGTTGGGGGTTCTGGGAAGATATTGGTCAAAGAACATAAGACTTAAGATACCATGAATAAGTTCTGGAGATCTATTGTACAGCATGATGACTGTAGTTGCTAAGAAAGTAGATCTAATGTTCTTGTCACAAAAATGATTGACAAGCATGGAGGGAATGGATGTATTAGTTAGCTGGCTTGTGATCATTCCAAAAAGTATACATGTATCAAAATGTCACATTGCATGCTGAATATACACAATTTTTATTTGTTAATTATATCTAATAAAGCTGAAAAAGTTATTTTAAAAAACTTTTGTTTAAATTTTTCATTTTGATTTTAAATAAATTTAAACTCTATTTATTTTAAATAAAATTTTTGCCTACAAATTTTGTATGAATCAATGTTATGTTCCTGGCTTTTTAAATAGTTCTCTCCATAATATTAATCTATAGATATTAGTTTTTCCTTCTTTCCAAAATTCTCCAAAGATGTCAACCCTTTCCAGAGGTGGTTGGTTAGACAACTGATATTATCCCCAACGGACAGTGGACAATCCACTCATGAATCCAGCCAGGGAGCCTCCAGCACCAATCTCCTTCCTTTGACAATGGACCCCTTGAAGCCAGCTTTTAGCTTTGAAGCCACCTGGCCTTAGTCCAAGTGCCTGAGGTAGTGTGCAATCATTCATCTGAAATTGCTTGCAGGCTGGTTTAAATGATAATTTTTTACAAGAAAAATACTGTATTTAATAATGTCAATGAGGATAATTCCATTAAAGTGAAATAGAACCAAAAAAGTTAACAGCTAAACTGAATGCATTTGGATATTGTGTCTATTTTGAGAAATATGCCTAGTACCATAATGGTATTTTTATGTAAATCTAACCTATATTTATACAAAATTAGAGAAATTTTGGTTCCAATCTGTGGCATAACCATGGTGTCTACATTACATGATGCAGAATATTAAATACTAATCCAAAAGGGTAGGGATTTAATCTGTTCCCCTAGAGGAACATCGCCTACTGTGTAAGCACAAATATTTGTTGACTATTGATTTTTTTTTCTTTGTACTAATAACTCCAAGAAACTACATGGTGTTCATATGCAGTTTTCACATTCCTTTTGTATAAAGGTAATTAATGACAAGCCTAGTTTTAACCTAAAAAAATGCAAATTTGTTTCATGATTTGTTGAAAATTCCTCAGCCTCCTCTCTCTATCCCTCTGGAGAGTTCAGGGTTTCCCATTTTCTAATGGTCCACTTCCTGAAGGCAGAGGCATAGATATTGTTGGTTAACTTCCCAACACGCTGATTGTTAATGGTTACAACTGAGACCCTTCTTCCTGGAGGGACCATACTGGGAAATCAACAGTTCTTTGTTGATTACTAACTGATTTCACCACTGATTAAAATAAGCAGAACGGAGCACTGCTCCTTTGGGTGGCAGACACTCCATCTTCCTGCCCCAATAACGTATGCCTCAGCCAAGCTGCAGCTGCAGTTCCTGTACTAATTCCTATTTCGCGGTGCTCAGAAAATGACTAGAGTACACCACAGTGGACAAGAGGTCTTGGGCGGTACCAAATTTTGGCTTTCGAATATTACAGCCAATTGTCTATGCACTGCCCCCCTCTCCTGTCCACTAGATGGTGCTGCAGACTCGTGTTTGTAACAGTTCACCGGGGTGTGGAGAAAGATGAGTGAAAAACATACACAGGTGGAAGGCTGGGGAATGCTTAGAATTTATGAAAGTTAATCCTTTAAACATTCTGGTCTGTGCATACATTTTGGCAAGCACTTGAATAAAAGGTCCATCCAAGTGAATGGAAATGTACAAGTTGCCCGTTTATTTATTGCACCTGGCAGCCTGGGGCATATGTGATTTCAGGACAAGCACCTCCTGGTATCTCTGTTTAAAATAAGCAGCTGTTTACTCAGTGAATAACAATTAATGTGCTCCCTAAAGGGTAGAATTCATGGCACTGAATGCATAAGAGAATGTTTTGTGATCTCCCAAGACACTGCTCAGTAAAATCAACGGGTTGTCATATCTCAAGTTCATTAATTGCTCTACCTATCCTAACTCCCAATAGGAGGATTAGAGTAGGAATTTCGCCAAGAGAATTTGTGCTTTAGCAACCACATTTTCTTTGGGACTGAAGGTCAAATTCATGGAAGAATCCCATTATTCAAGGAAACCTTGGCATTTCTTTCCACTATGAAAGAACTTCCCCTGTGGGTATTTCTACACAAATTCTGCAGCTGGAGGGTGGGGAGAGGTAAGCTAGAAAATGTTGACTCCTTTCTAGAGTGATCTGAAGCCTCTTTTACAAAAAAGCTAATTCTGTTTTGCTGTTGTGTTCTTTCCCTCTGTGGCACTGAGGACCTCTCTCAGCAATAACATAAATCAAGCAGATTTGGCTTGGAGGCAGCCATCAGCTTCCTGTCCTTGTGATAAAATGGAGTTAACCTCATTTGCAATTGACCACCCTGTTTTCAAGGATTTTGAATTGTTTGGTTAACTCACTTTGGGAAGAAGTATCAATAATTCAGCATTAGCCAGTTGGCATGTCACCCTGACAGATGGAAACAGCAACAGTGCTATCGATTCAGTTACTCCCTCTCAGGGGGCAGTGGAGAAATTCCACCCCCATCTCCAGTCTATGGGATTAGTGAGAGGAAAGAAAATGGTTCCAACACAGTCACTAAAGCCTGTCCAAGACCTCCTGACTACAGCCAAATATGCAAATTTTCTGGGATGTTTTCACATCAGGGAGAAAAGAGAAATGAAGCAAAAGCAAAGAGGGATTAACGATGCACCTGAGAAGAGAAGTGAGTCCCCGAGGGGCAGGCAAGAGGTGACACAGAAAAAGGCTGAGCCAGGGATCAGCCTCCCTGCTGCTGATGCCGCCCTTTCTGGCCCCCTAGCAAGGAAGTGGAAAGAGAGTCTGTGTGTGTGTGTGTGTGTGTGTGTGTGTGTAAGAGAGGGAGACTAGAATAGAGGCAAAAAGAGACAAGGAGAGAAGGAGAGGAAGACAGGAAGAAGAAAGAGATGATACATTATGGAGAGTCAAATCATATAGCATGTTTATTGGGGGTTCTAGACATTCAGCTTCCCCATTCCCCAGGATTGTCAGCTGCTGCCACTAAGCACAGATCAGGAAAGTGAGGGACTGTCGGGGGTGGGGGGTGGGGGGGCGAGATCCAGTCTGGTGAAGCCAGCTTATTAAAGGCTTTCGTCAAGGGGCATACAATCAAATGTTTGCTCTGTGTCTATAGTCAAAATGAAGCAGTTCTGCTTTGTTTTATGTTTCAGCTGTCTTTGTGTTCATAGAAATTAACAACTCAATAAAGACATTGGTCCTACGGGCTAGAAGATCTGCAAGATGATTAACTAGCTTCTGGCACTCTTCCCTTCTCACCTCTATTTAATAAAAGAATAAATAAATGTTGCATTTTTTTCACCAAAATAACTGAAGGAGAGCAACAGAGAACAAAAAAAAAAAAGAAGAAGAAGAAGAAGCAGAGGTTCTAGAGAGCACAGAAACCCAGAACGGGTGCAAAGAAAAGGAAAGGAAGCATCTTGAACTGAATTCCATCCCACAAGTCAGGTACCTTGGAACCAGAGCAAGAAGATACCTGCAGTCTTTGTTACTGAAGGTTCTGCAATCCTCACAGGCACTGAGACCAGTGGAGGGATTTTTCTGGAGCCCACATACTGAGCTACTCCCAATGCTGTGCCGCACCTTCCACAACCCTGGCACTACTGTTCTGTGCCATCTTGGAACTGGTCCTCCTCCTAGAGTGTGGATTCCCAGGGTCCTCAGGCCTGCTAGACCCCAAATTAGTTGCACCTCCCAGCACCTCAGCCAATAGAGCACCCATCCCAAGGCATCCCAAGGCTCTGCTGACTTGTGTTGCTGTAAATTTCTGGGGCTGAGTAGATGTGGTTCCTCATACCTCAGAGAATTAGAACTTTGAGCTCTGATACCTAGCCCTCCATGCCACAATGTCCTCTACCTAGAACTGGGCTGGCCACCCACAGTCAAAGCCACAGAGACACCCTCCGTCTTTGGAAAGTGGAGTCACCATTGCAGTGCTCACCATATCCTGGTGATCAAGGCACATTTTGCCATTCCTGGGTCCTTGCTGCTGTTTCACCTGGAGTCACAATCTGGGATACTGCTATGTTGCACCATCCAAGGGTCCAGAGTCACCACTGTATGGTACTTTATTCCCCACTGCCCAAGCTGCCACCATCACAAATTGCAAGTCTGCCTGCCCCCCACCATCAAAATCATATCTACATCCTGTCTCCTGGATGTCCCCAGTTGCTGGGGTATGCCTCAGAGCAGCAGATGGTGACTTAAGAGAACTGGATCCATTGTGCCTTGAAAAGTGGGCCTGCACTTCAAGACCTTAGGTGCTACAGTAAGTAATTTCACAAGAATCTGAGCACAGAAACTGGGCTCCAAAGCCACTTGGAGCACCTCTGCCCTGGATCCCAATGGTGCTGTGGCTGCCTGTGAGCCACTTCAGATCCAATTCCAAGAGTGATCCTCTCAGCTAATATTCCCCAGTGGAAGGAAACAAAAAGAGGTGAATCACCAAAGTCCTTACCAAATAACCTACACAGCCACTGTCACTGATACAAGTTGTAGCCCAGACCAGGATGCACCCATAGCCATCACGGAAGTTGATCACAAATGAAGAACCTGCACAGGACTGAATCGTGACACACACAGAACCTGATCCACTGCACTCCATTAAACCAGAACCTTCAGACCCACATGCAGGTAAATATCTTACCCTATAAAACTCATTCTGTAACATTTGAAAGAGGTGAGCACAACACTTGCAGCTCAGCCAATACAGGAACACAAAAGACATGAATACAGGGACAATATAGGGACAAAAGACATGCAAGAAACATGACACCACCAAAGGAACACAATAATTCAAGAACTGACCCCAAAGAAAGGGAAATTTAAAATTTGCCTGAAAATGAATTTAAATAATGACATTAAGGAAACTCAGAAAGATACAAGAGATTACAAAAATGGCTAATTGATGAAATCAAGAAAATAATTCTGAATGAGAAATCCAACAAAGTGATAAATATCACAAACAAGAACCAAACAGAAATTCTTGGAACTAAATAATTCAATCTAGAAAATTTAAAAATACACTGAGATTAATTTTTGTGCTATAGGAGTCTTATTAAGGAAGTCGGGGCCTAATCTGACATGATGGAGATTTGGGCCTTTTTCTTCTAATAGGCACAGTGTCTCAGGTTTAATTCCGAAGTCCTTGATCCACTTTGAGTTTGAGTTTTGTGCATGGTGAGAGATAGGGGTTTAGTTTCATTTTGTTGCATGGTGGAGTCACCATTGCAGTGCTCACCATATCCTGGCGATCAAGTTTCTGTGCTCAGAATCTTGTTCCAGTTTTCCCAGCACCATTTGTTGAGGAGACTATCTTTTCTCCAATGTACATTTTTGGCTCCTTTGTCTAATATAAGAGAACTGTAATTATGTAGGTTAGTCTCTGTGTCCTCTATTCTGTACCATTGGTCTATTCGTCTATTTTGGTGCCAATACCATGCTGTTTTTGTTACTATTGCTCTGTAGTGTAGTTTAAGGTTTGGTATAGTGATGCCACCTGCTTCACTCTTTTTGCTAAGGATTGCTTTAGCTATTATGGATCTCTTATTTTTTCAGATGAATTTCATGACTGCTTTTTCCATTTCTATGAAGAATGTCATTGGAATTGCATTAAATCTGTATAGTGCTTTTGGTTGTATGGTCATTTTGACAATATTAATTATGCCTACCCAAGAACAAGGTAGATCTTTCTGTCTTCTAAGGTCTTCTTTAATTTCTTTCTTTAGTGTTCTATAGTTTTTGTTGTAGAAGTCTTTCACCTCTTTCATTAAGTTAATTCCCAAACACATACATATATTTTTTTGTTATTGTTAACAGGATACATTTTCTCATTTCCCTTTCAGAGGATGCGTCACTGGTATACAGAAATGCCTTTGATTTATGGGTATTGATTTTTGTATTCTGATACTTTGCTGAATTCATTTACTAGTTCTAGAAGTTTTCTGGTGGAATTTTTTGGATCTTCTAGGTATAGAATCATATCGTCATCAAATAGTGCTAATTTGAGTTCTTCTTTACCTATCCATATCCCTTTAATTCCTATAGCACAAGAATTAATATCAAAAACCAAAACGCTTCTTCTCAGCAAAAGAAACAATCAGTGAGGTAAATAAAAAAAAAATTGAGAACAAATTTTTACCACATGCACATCAGATACAGCACTAATCTCTAGGATATATAAAGAACACAAAAATCTTAACACCAAAAAAAAAAAAATAACCCAATCAGTAAATGGGCCAAGGAACTGAACAGACACTTCTCAGAAGAAGATATACAATCAATCAACAAGTATATGAAAAATTTTCAACATCCTAATAATTAGAGAAATGCAAATCAAAACTACTCTAAGATTTCATCTCACTCCAGTCAGAATGGCAGCTATTATGCATACAAACAACAATAAATATTGGCAAGGATGTGGGGAAAAAGGTACACTCATACATTGCTGGTGGGACTGCAAAATGGTGCAGCCAATGTGGAAAGCACTATGGAGATTTCTTGGAAAACTGGAAATGGAACCACCATTTGACTCAGTGATCACACTCCTCTATCTATACCTAAAGGACTTAAAAACAGCATATTACAGGGACACAGCCACATCAATGTTTATGGCAGCACAATTCTCAAGAGCCAGACTGTGGAACCAACCTAGATGCCCTTCAGTAGATAAATGGATAAAAAAATGTGGTATATATACACAATAGAATAATACTCAGCATTAAAAGGCTGGGCTGGGGATGTGGCTCAAGCGGTAGTGTGCTTGCCTGGCATGCGTGCGGCCTGGGTTCGATCCTCAGCACCACATAGATATAAAGATGTTGTGTCCGCCGAAAACTAAAAAATAAATATTAAAATAAAAAGAGAAAAAATCATGGCATTTGTAGGTAAATGGATGGAGTTGAAGAACATAATGCTAAGTGAAGTTAGCCAATCCCCAAAAAACAAATGCCGATATTTTCTCTGATTCAAGGATGTGGATTTATAATGTGGTGGGGGTGGGGGGAAATGGAAGGATTAGATGAATTCTAGATAGGGCAAAGGGGAAAAGGGAAGAGAGGGGAAGGATAGGGGCATGGGGGTAGGAAAGACGGTGGAATGAGATGGACATCATTACCCTAAGTACATGTATGAAGACACAAATGGTGTGACTCTACTTTGTATAACCAGAGATATGAAAAATTGTGCTCCATAAGTGCAATATGAATTGTAATGCATTCTGCTGTCATATATAACAAATTAAAATTTTAAAAATGAAAAAAAAAATTAAAAATACAACTGAGAGCTTTGACAGCAGAGTAGATCAAGCAGGAGAATTTGTGAACTTGAAGATAGTTTTAGTTTGTTTGCTTGTTTCTGTACTGGGAATGGAACTCAGAGCTTCACACATCCTAGGCAAGTTTATACCACTAAGTTACCTCCCCAGGCTCCTTTCTAAGAAATTTTCATCTTGATACACGTCTCACTAAGTTGCAGAGCCTCCCCTCAAACTTGTGATCCTCTTGCCCCGTCTCTTGAATAGCTGTGATTACAGGCATGTGCCACCATACCTGTCAAGATAGGTCTTTAAAATAACTCACTCAGATGGAGGGGAAAAGAATGAAAAAGAGTAAAGATAGCGAACAGAATTATGGACACCAATAAATGAACAAATATTTTAATTTGGGGGGTGCCAGAAAGAGAAGTACAGAGAAAGGGACAGAAAAACCTATTTAATAAAATAGTTGCTGGAAATTCCACAAGTCTTGGGAGAGATAATGAACATCCCCCAAACTCGTGGAGTTGAATAGTCTTCAAACATATTGAACCCAAAAAGCACAATTAAAATCAAACTATCAGAATCAAAGAGAACTTTAAAAGGAGGAAAAGAAAGCATTCGGTCATACATAAGGGAATCTCCATCAGTCTCTCAGTGGTTTTCCCAGGACAGAATGGGATAATACATTCAAAGTGCTAAGACAAAATAACTACCATCCAACAATACTATGTTTAGCAAAGCTCTCCTTCAGAAATGGAAAAGAACTAAAATCTTTCACAGGCAAACAAAAACTGAGGGAATTCTTACCATTAGATCTCACTTACAAAAATACTTTAAGGAAGTTCTTAAAGAAGAAACAAAAGGATGACATTTACTGTCATGCATGCCCATAAAAGCTTGAAATTCACTAATAGAGGTAAGTACTTGGTCAAATTCATCATACTCCAGCACAGTAATGGTAGTGTCCACATCATACATAACTCTAGTATTAAGGCTAAAAGTCAAATCAGTCAAAAATATCTAAAGCTACAATAAGTTGATAAGAATATATAATATAATCCTTTGACCCAGCTATTCCCCTCCTCAGTATATACCCAAAGGACTTAAAATCAGAATACTACAGTGATGCAGCCACATTGATGTTTATAGCAGCTCAATTCACAACAGCTAAACTATGGAACCAACCTAGATGCCCTTCAACAGATGAATGGATGAAGAAAATGTGGTACATATACACAATGGAATATTATTCAGCCATAAAGAAGAATAAAATTATGGTATTTGTGGGTGAATGCATGGAACTAGAGAATACCATGCTATGTTAAATGAACCAATCCAAAAAAGCTAAAAGCCGAATATTTTCTCTGATAATCAGGTGCTGATCCATAGTGAGGCAGGGGGTAGGGAAGAATAAAGGAACTTTGGCTTGTGTACAGGGGAGTGAGGAGAGGGATGGGATTGTGGGGATGTAATAGATGTTAGAATAAGACAGACATTATTACCCTATATACATGTATGATTACACTACTGGAGAGATTCTGCATCATGTACAGCCAGTGGAATGAGAAGTTGTGTTCCATTTGTGTACAATATGTCAAAATGCATTCTACTGTAAAATAAATTATATATAAATATATATATACACAATATAAAAAGATGTAAATTGTTACAGAGTTGTTATCAGCTTAAAATGGGTACATTATAAATATAAGATATTTATGTGAGCATCATAGTAACCATAAAACAAAAACCTACAGTAGATATACAAAAGATAAAAAGAAATCAAAGCCTAGCACAGAAAATTAGCAAATCACAAAGTTAGATAATAGAAGAAGAAGGAACAAAGAAGCTACATACCAGAAAATAACAAAATGTTAATAGTAAGTCCTTACCTATCAGTAATAATTTTAAATGTAAATGGATTAAATTCTTCAACTAAAAGACAGAGCACCTGAATTGATTAGAAAACAATAGGTAACTATATGCTGCTTATAAGAGAACCATGTCAACATTAGGGATGCACACAGGTTGAAAATGAAAGAATGGAAGAAGATATTCCATGCAAATGGTAACATGAAGAGGGAAACAGATTGCAAGATACTAATGGTAGGGCATTTGAATACCACACTTTCAACAGTAGGTAGATCAACCAGACAGACTTAATAAATGAATACTGAACTTAAATTGCACTTGAACTAAATGAACCTAACATATATATAGAACTTTTCATCCAACAGCAATAAAATAAACTTTTTCCCCCAGTGCAATATTCTCCATGATAGACCAACTGTTAAGCCACAGAACAAGTCTTTTCTTTGTTCTTATTCTTCAAACAAGTCTTAATAAATATAAGAGGATTATCTAGTATCTGTTTAAGAGTCTATCTAGTATCATTTCAGGTCACAAGGATTTGAAACTAGAGATCACAAACAGGAGAAATATTAGAATATTCACAAATAATTGGAAATCAAACATGTTCCTGAACAACCAGTAGTTCAAAACCTAAATTGAAAGGGAAATTTTAAAACATCTTAGGACAAATGGCAAGGTAAACACAAAATACCAAGACCTATGAAGCATAACTGAAATAAATCCAAACATATAAGGTCAACTTATTTTTGACAAAGGCACCAAAAGGACACAATGGGAAAAGGATAGTCTCTTCAATATATGTCACTGGGAAAATCAGATTTCCACAAGTAAAAGAGGGAGAATAGACCTTATTCTACCATACACAAAATATCAATTCAAAATGTATAAAAATAATTAAAAATAAGACTGGAAACTCTGGAACTCCTAGGATAGAACATAGAGGGAAAGCCCCTGGGCAATGAATGGTCTTAGCAATGATTTTGTAGATGATGCAACAAACACTCAGGCCATGAAAGCAAAAATAAATAAGTGGAACTCATCCCAGAAAACATTTCTGCACAGTGAAGGAAACAATCCACAAAGTGAAACAGTAGCCAGTGGGTTGGAAAAAATCTTCAAACCAAATATCTGATAATGGATTAATACAAAACATTTATAAAGAACTCAAACAATTGTAGGAGTGGGAAACAACCCCAATGAAACAGGACCAAAGGCCTGAATAGACATTTTTCCAAAAGTGACTTGAAAATGGCCAACAGGGATGTGAGAGGTACACAACATCATTCCTCAGCAGGGAAATGCAAATCAAAACCACTGTGATGTGTTTGTTCCTATAGCTCTGTAGCATGACTTATTGTCTGATATAGGGATGCCTCCTGCTTCACTTTTCTCACTATTCTGGGCCTCTTATTTTTCCAAATGAGTTTCACGACTGATTTTTCTATTTTTATTCACCCTACACAAAAATCAATCCAAAGTGGGTCAAGGACGAGGCATTAGACCAGAGACCCTGTACCTACTAGAAGAAAATGTCAGGTAACTCTTCATCATGTTGGCTTAGGAACCAACTTCCTTAACAAGTTTTCTGAAGAACAAGAAGTAAAAAATCAAAAATCAATAAATGGGATGGTATCAAACTAAAAAGCTTGTTCACAGCAAAGGAAATAATCAAGACCATGAACAGAGAGCCTACAGAATGGGAGAAAATATTTGCCATCTGCACCTCAGATAGAGCATTAATCTCCAGGATATATATAAAGAACTCAAAAAACTTAACACCAAAAATAAAATAAAATAATAATCAGTAAATGAACTAAGGAACTAAACAGGTACTTCAAAAAAGAAAAAATATGAATGGCTAACAAATATATGAAAAAAATGTTCAACATCTCTAGCAAGTGGAGAAATGTAAATTAAACCTACATTGAGATTTCATCTCACTCCAGTCAAAATGGCAATTATCAAGAATACAAATAAAAATAAATGTTGGCAAGGATGCAGGGGGAAAGGTACACTCATTGCTGGTGGGAATGCAAACGGGTATAACCACTCTGGAAAACAGTATGGAGATTCCTCAGAAAACTGGGAATGTAACCACCATTGACCCAGGTATCTCCCTCCTCAGTATATACCCAAAGCACTTAAAATCAGAATGATACAGTGATGCAAGTCACATCAATGTTTATAGCAGCTCAATTCACACCAGCTAAGGTATGGAACCAACTTAGATGCCCTTCAAGATAAATGGATTAAGAAAATGTGGTACATATACACAATGGAATATTATTCAGCCATAAAGAAGATTGAAATTATGGCATTGCTGGTAAATGGATGAACTGGAGACTATCATGCTAAGTGAAATAAGCCAATTCCAAACAACCAAAGGCCAAATGTTCTCTATAATATGTGGATGCTGACACAGTAAGAGATGAGGGGAGAATAAAAGTTCATTGGATTAGACAAAGGGGAATGAAGGGAAGTAAAAGGAGGATGGGAATGGGAAAGACAGTAGAATGAATCAGACGTAATTTTTCTATGTTCATATATGAACACACAACTAATGAAACTCCACATCACGTACAATCACAAGAATGGGATACTAATTAGAAAAAGTTATACTCTATGTATGTATAATATGTCAAAATACACTCTACTGTCATACATGTCTACATGTCATACATATTTAAAAAGAACAGATTTTTAAAAAACACTATGAGGCACAACCTCACACAATTTAAGATGGTTATTATCAAAAAGTCAAAAGATAACTAATATTGGCAAAGACCATAAAGAGAACATTTTTTAGTTTATTTTTTTATTTTGAGACAAGGTCTCACTAAGTTGCCAAAGCCAAACTTGAATTTGCAATCTCCTGCCTCAGCCTCCTGAATCACTGGAATTACGGGGCACATAACTGCACCTGGTTAACAGGGCCAGTTATACACTGTCAGTGGGGATGTAAACTGGTATAGCTATTATAGAAAACAGTATAAATGTTTCTAAAAATTTTTAATAGAACTACCATATGCATGAGCCAGCAATCCCTCTTCTTGTGTATCCCCAAAAGAAATGAAATTGCTACCTCATAAGTATACGTGTATCCCACATTCATTGAAGCATTCTTCACAGTAGCCAACACAGGGATACAACTCAAATGTCCATCAGTGAACAAATGAATAAAGAAATTGTGTTACATATATGCAATGGAAAATTATTCTGCAAAAGAATGAGATCTTGTCATTTGCCACAACATGGATGAGACTAAACAACATTATGCTAAGTAAACTAAAACAGATACCCCCCCCCCAAAAAAAAAAAAGTATTTGCATGATCTCACTCGTGGAATCTAGGGGTAAAATTACATATACAGAGAGAATAAAACAGCAGTTACCATGAAGAGAGAGAGGGTGGAGGAAATGGAAAGATGTAGATCAGAGGATACAAAGTAGTAGATATGAAGGATGAACAAGTCTAGAAATGATGTAAAACATGAGGACTGTAAATAAGAAAATTGAATTGTAAACAAAATTCATGCTAGCTGAGTAGATTCTAGCTCCTCTTACCACAAAAGAAAAAAAAAACAGGTAACTATGTGACATGAAAGATATGTTCACCTGTTTCACTATAGTAATCATTTTTCTGTTTGTATTGATCTTATAACATCATATTGAGTGCCTTAAATGTACATAATGAAATGTATTTTAAAAATATTTTGATCATACCTATTTCTTCTATTTTCATTTCCCAAAATTCAAAAATGACAAAACAGATTAAGGTAGGAAAATATTGCTATAAAAAACCTATTGTGGGAACAAGGCATTATCTATTCTGGACACCTGGAAACCCCTAGATTTGGTTGGTAATTGGGTACTCTGTCAGCATCCGTCTGAACTAATGTTCCTCTAGGTACCTTAACTCTAGAAGCACAGGTCCATTTCTGTCACCCTGTGAGGCTACTCCTCAGCATTTGTCAATGAGCTACACTGCTGAGTTGGTTAAGCCTTGAGGCTGAGTGTCTTCACAGCCCCTCTGCCACCTGTGCCACCCAATCTGTCCCTCTCTTCTCAACAACTGTCTGGGTGATAGCTCATGCCTAGGCTCTCCCTGCTAATTTTGGCAGCAACAAATATAAGTTCTGCCCTTTCCTTCAGTGAATGATCATAGAATTTTACAGGTGACACTGATGAAATTGCTAAGATATTTTTTTAAGACAATACTGCATCCCCATCTTGGAAGTGAGAACAAAAGGGTACACTCTGGCCATGCAGATTTAGCTATTTCATTCACTCTCACTTGGAAACATGACCCAGCCCCCAATGACATCATCAATCTTATGATGGTCTGCTCTGACAGACTCACTAAACAGTCTTCTGATTAATACAAATAGCCCACATTTTGCATAGAGTTTTTAAATACGCAAAAACTCCTTGGTTAATATTATATCATTGAATCATCACAGAACCCTTTGATAACCCACTGATTTTTAAATAGTACAAAAGTTGAAGTTCCATCGAATTAAGTGATTGGCTAAAGTTTCATGACGTTAAATAAATGTCAGGGTCAGTCATTCAAGTCTAAATCTCACATTCTACTTTACTGCCTCGGTCTTAATAATTAATTGTTGGCCTTATATTATTGTTTTAGTCCACTTTTTCACTGCTGTGACTAAAAGACCCAACCAGAATAATCATGCAGGAGGAAATGTTTATTTGAAAGCTCATGGTTTCAGAGGTCTAAGTCCATAGAAGGCTGATTCCATTCCTCAGAGCTTGGAGGTGAAGCAGAACGTCATGGCAGAGGGAACCTGTTCTCATGATGATCAGAGAGCAGAGAGAGAGACTCTACACTCCAGATACAAAATATGCACCCCATAGCCAGACCCACAATGAACCATTTCATTCCACTTGCCCCCAGTTACCACTCAGTTAATCCCATCAGGGATTAATTCATTGATTAGGTTAAGAATGTAACCCAGTCACTTCTCTTCCAAACCTTCTTGCATTATCTCACATGTGAGCTTTTGGGGAACACCACATCTAAGCCATAAGAATCATTGTACTGATCTTGAGAACAAATCCTGGGGAGATGGTGGCAAAGGGAGTGCATCAGCTCCGTGTACCACGTCACTGTGGGGGAGAATGATGAGTTAGAAAGGCTAAAAGCTATCTTGTTAGGAATTTCCAGCAAAATTGGGGTGCTCCAAAACCTAGAGGAAGGATTTCCATTGCACGAGGATCAGCTACGGGGGCTCAAATGCGAGAGATTTGTCCGCATGGAGGGTCACGCTGCTTATTCAGCAAATCGCCCCGCGGCTAGAGTCTGCGGCGCGCGCTGGGAAACGATGAGATAGCAACGCAAAGACACAGCGCTGCGGATTCTGCGGGCTTATGCCAGCTGTGCAATCACCGTGCTCAGGGCTGAATTCTGGGTTTGAGACGGGGAAGGAAGCGGTCCAATTCGGTTCTCCACACGGATCAGACCACAGAGGAAGCCAGCGGCCACCATCTTGGAGAGCTGATGTCACCATCCCTGTTTTTGACTGATTGCAGCTCATTCAGCCATAGAACAGGTAATTTCAGGCTGCCATTCGCCTGCGTCTCGCAGACAAATTACTCAGGCTCAGTACTAAAGAACCTGCAGAAACTGCTTCTTGGAGCCTGCTCCTATCAGAACATACACCGAGCCCAGAGCGGCCAAATTCCGGCTCCCAGAACTGCTCTGGCCCAGGGCTAAAGAACCCGCGGAAACTGCTTCTTGGTCCAGGTCCTGCTGAATACTGTGGAGGTAAATACCAACCGAGCCTTCATAGGCAGTGGCAACAGGATTGAGACGGGGCTTGTGAGGGCCGGTCAGGACTCACCCGTTGCTTTGGTCACCCGGCAAAGGGAACGAAATGCTGCCATTCGCATGGGATACCAACATGGCAGAGATCTGATGTCATCAGAAAGCGGCGGAGGAGAGAACTTCATCGATACCAGCGGCGACAGAAACAGTTGGTCTCCTGGTAAAGAAAGTAAGTCACAAACACCCGAGTCTCTCTCACTTTGTCATCAAGCCAGAGGGGCAGAGCAGAGCCACCGCCCGCACCCGGAACAGGCCCAGCAGCCGGCCGGCGCGGTAGTCACGTCACCCCAACTGGAGTAGGGGCAAAGCAGAGTTGCCACCCGCGCCCGCAAGGTAGGCAGACCTGCAACCAACCGGCAGAACAGGCCCAGTGGTTCGAGGGCGTGGTACGAGGGGCAGAGCAGAGCCGCTGCCCGCACCTGCAAGGTAGGCAGACCTGCGACCGACCGGCAGATCAGGCCCAGCGGCCTGCCGGCGTGGTACACACATCACCCCAATTGGAGTAGGGGCAGAGCAGAGCCGCCACCCACACCCGCAAGGTAGGCAGACCTGCGACCGACCGGTGGAATAGGCCCAGCGGCCGGCAGGCGTGGTAGACACGTCACCCCAATTGGAGTAGGGGCAGAGCAGAGCTGCCACCCGCGCCCGGAACAGGCCCAGCGACCCGCCGGCGTGGTAGTCACGTCACCCCAATTGGAGTAGGGGCAGAGCAGAGCCTTCACCCGCGCCCGGAACAGGCCCAGCAGCCAGCCGGCGTGGTAGTCACGTCACCCCAATTGGAGTAGGGGCAGAGCAGAGCCGCCAACCACGCCCGCAAGGTAGGCAGACCTGCGACCAACCGGTGGAATAGGCCCAGCAGCCGGCCGGCGTGGTAGACACGTCACCCCAATTGGAGTAGGGGCAGAGCAGAGCTGCCGCCCACGCCCGGAACAGGCCCAGCGGCCCGCCGGCATGGTAGTCATGTCACCCCAATTGGAGTAGGGGCAGAGCAGAGCCTTCACCCGCGCCCGGAACAGGCCCAGCGGCCCGCCGGCGTGGTAGTCACGTCACCCCAATTGGAGTAGGGGCAGAGCAGAGCTGCCAACCACGCCCGCAAGATAGGCAGACCTGCGACCAACCGGTGGAATAGGCCCAGCAGCCGGCTGGCATGGTAGACACGTCACCCCAATTGGAGTAGGGGCAGAGCAGAGCCTTCACCCGCGCCCGGAACAGGCCCTGCAGCCTGCCGGCATGGTAGACACGTCACCCCAATTGGAGTAGGGGCAGAGCAGAGCTGCCGCCCACGCCCGGAACAGGCCCAGCGGCCCGCCGGAGTGGTAGTCATGTCACCCCAATTGGAGTAGGGGCAGAGCAGAGCCGCCTGCAGTGCCCAGAACAGGCCCAGCAACCCGCCGGCGTGGTAGACACGTCACCCCAATTGGAGTAAGGGCAGAGAAGAGCCGCCGCCCGCGCCTGCAAGGTAGGCAGACCTGCGACCGACCAGCAGAACAGGCCCAGGGTTCCGCGGGCATAGTAGACACGTCACACCAATTGGAGGAGGAGCACAGCCACCGCCCGACCCTACAAGGGAGACTTTTCAACTACACAAGAGCAATATAAATATATAGGGGGAAAATTTCAAAAACACAAGTTTCACCAAGCAGAAAGAAACGCGAGCAGTATGAAAAGACAAGGAAAGAAAGGACCACAAGCAATGCAGGTCAACTCGCTTTAGAAGAGGTAACAGCTGCAGCAGATGGAATATCAGATAAAGAATTCAGGATATACATGCTTCAGATGATCTGGAGTCTCAAGGAAGACATTAGACAGCAAAATCAGACAATGAAAGATCACTTCGACAATGAATTACACAAACAAATCCAGGAAGCAAAAGATCAACTATACAGGGAGATAGAGGTTATAAAAAACAAACAAACAGAAATCCTAGAAATGCAGGAAGCAATAAACCAACTTAAAAACTCAATGGAGAATACTACCAGCAGAGTAGAACACTTAGAAGATAGAACATCAGACAATGACGACAAAGTATTTCAACTTGAAAAGAACATAGACAGCTCAGCAAGACTGTTAAGAAACCATGAGCAGAACATCCAAGAAATATGGGATAACATTAAGAGACCAAACTTAAGAGTCATTGGGATACAGGAAGGTACAGAACTCCAAACCAAAGGAATGAGCAATCTATTCAATGAAATAATACGAGAAAACTTCCCAGACTTGAAGAATGAGACAGAATCCCAAATCCTAGAAGCCTACAGGATGCCGAATGTGCAAAATCATAAGAGATCCACACCTAGACACATTATAATGAAGATGCCCAACATACAGAATAAGGAGAGAATTTTAAAAGCTACAAGAGAAAGGAAGCAGATTACATTTAGGGGTAAGCCAATCAGGATAACAGCTGATCTTTCAATACAGACTCTGAAAGCTAGAAGATCCTGGAATAACATATTTCAAACACTGAAAGAAAATGGGTTCCAACCAAGAATTGTGTATCCAGCGAAATTAAGCTTCAGGATGGAAGATGAAATTAAAACCTTCCACGATAAACAAAAGTTAAAAGAATTTGCAGCTAGAAAACCATCTCTTCAAAACATCCTTGGCAAAACATTACAGGAAGAAGAAATGGAAAATAACAATGAAAACCAACAGTGGGAGGTAGGACAGTAAAGGGGGGCGATAATCAAAGAGGAAAACAAACCATGTTTAGTAACATAAATGAACAAATATGGCTGGAAGAACAACCCATATCTCAATAATAACCTTAAATGTTAATGGCTTAAACTCACCAATTAAGAGACACAGGCTAGTAGAATGGATCACAAAACAAGACCCAACAATATGCTGCCTACAGGAGACGCATTTGATAGGAAAAGACATACATAGGCTGAAGGTGAAAGGTTGGGAAAAATCATATCACTCATATGGACTTCGGAAACAAGCAGGAGTGTCCATACTCATATCAAATAAAATAGATTTCAAGCCAAAGTTAATCAAAAGGGATAAAGAGGGACACTACATACTGCTTAAGGGAGCCATACACCAACAAGACATAACAATCATAAATATATATGCCCCAAACAATGGTGCAGCTATGTTCATCAAACAAACTCTTCTCAAGTTCAAGAGTCTAATAGACCACCATACAATAATCATGGGAGACTTCAACACACCTCTATCACCACTGGACAGATCTTCCAAACAAAAGTTGAATAAGGAAACTATAGAACTCAATAACACAATTAATAACCTAGACTTAATTGACATATATAGAATATACCACCCAACATCAAGCAGTTACACTTTTTTCTCAGCAGCACATGGATCCTTCTCAAAAATAGATCATATATTATGTCACAGGGAAACTCTTAGACAATATAAAGGAGTAGAGATAATACCATGCATCTTATCTGATCATAATGGAATGAAACTGAAAATCAACGATAAAAGAAGGAAGGAAAAATCATGCATCACTTGGAGAATGAACAATAGGTTACTGAACGATCAATGGGTTATAGAAGACATCAAGGAGGAAATTAAAAAATTCTTAGAGATAAATGAAAACACAGACACAACATATCGGAATCTATGGGACACATTGAAAGCAGTTCTAAGAGGAAAATTCATTGCTTGGAGTTCATTCCTTAAAAAAAGAAAAAACCAACAAATAAATGATCTCATACTTCATCTCAAAATCCTAGAAAAAGAAGAGCAAAACAACAGCAAAAGAAGTAGAAGGCAAGAAATAATTAAAATCAGAGCTGAAATTAATGAAATCTAAACAAAAGAAACAATTGAAAAGATTGACAAAACTAAAAGTTGGTTCTTTGAAAAAATAAATAAAATCGACAGACCCATAGCCATGCTAACGAAGAGAAAAGAGAGAGAACTCAAATTACTAGCATACGGGATGAAAAAGGCAATATCACAACAGACACTTCAGAAATACAGAAGATAATCAGAAATTATTTTGAATCCTTATACTCCAATAAAATAGAAGATAGTGAAGGCATCGATGAATTTCTTAAGTCATATGATCTGCCCAGATTGAGTCAGGAGGATATAGAAAACCTAAACAGACCAATATCAATTGAGGAAATAGAAGAAACCATCAAAAGACTACCAACTAAGAAAAGCCCAGGACCGGATGGGTATACAGCAGAGTTTTACAAAACCTTTAAAGAGGAACTAACACCAATACTTTTCAAGCTATTTCAGGAAATAGAAAAAGAGGGAGAACTTCCAAATTCATTCTACGAGGCCAACATCACCCTGATTCCTAAACCAGACAAAGACACTTCAAAGAAAGAAAACTACAGACCAATATCTCTAATGAACCTAGATGCAAAAATCCTCAATAAAATTCTGGCGAATTGGATACAAAAACATATCAAAAAAATTGTGCACCATGATCAAGTAGGATTCATCCCTGGGATGCAAGGCTGGTTCAATATACGGAAATCAATAAATGTTATTCACCACATCAATAGACTTAAAAATAAGAACCATATGATCATCTCGATAGATGCGGAAAGAGCATTCGACAAAGTACAGCATCCCTTTATGTTCAAAACTCTAGAAAAACTAGGGATAACAGGAATATACCTCAATATTGTAAAAGCAATCTATGCTAAGCCTCAGGCTAGCATCACTCTGAATGGAGAAAAATTGAAGACATCCCCTCTAAAATCTGGAACAAGACAGGGATGCCCTCTCTCACCACTTCTGTTCAACATAGTTCTTGAAACACTTGCCAGAGCAATTAGACAGACGAAAGAAATTAAAAGCATAAAAATAGGAAAAGAAGAACTTAAATTATCACTATTTGCAGAAGACATGATTCTATACCTAGCAGACCCAAAAGGGTCTACAAAAAAACTATTAGAGCTAATAAATGAATTCAGCAAAGTGGCAGGATATAAAATCAACACGTATAAATCAAAGGCATTCCTGTATATCAGCGACAAATCCTCTGAAATGGAAATGAGGACAACCACTCCATTCACAATATCTTCGAAAAAAATAAAATACTTGGGAATCAACCTAACAAAAGAGGTGAAAGACTTATACAATGAAAACTACAGAACCCTAAAGAGAGAAATAGAAGAAGATCTTAGAAGATGGAAAAAATATACCCTGTTCATGGATAGGCAGAACTAACATCATCAAAATAGCGATATTACCAAAAGTTCTCTATAGGTTTAATGCAATGCCAATCAAAATCCCAATGGCATTTCTTGTAGAAATAGAGAAAGCAATCATGAAATTCATACGGAAAAATAAAAGACCCAGAATAGCAAAAACAATACTAAGCAGGAAGTGTGAATCAGGTGGTATAGTGATACCAGACTTCAAACTATACTACAGAGCAATAGTAACAAAAACAGCATGGTACTGGTACCAAAACAGGTGGGTGGACCAATGGTACAGAATAGAGGACACAGAAACCAATCCACAAAACTACAACTATCTTATATTTGATAAAGGGGCTAAAAGCATGCAATGGAGGAAGGATAGCATCTTCAACAAATGGTGCTGGGAAAACTGGAAATCCATATGCAACAAAATGAAACTGAATCCCTTTCTCTCGTCATGCACAAAAGTTAACTCAAAATGGATCAAGGAGCTTGATATCAAATCAGAGACACGCCGTCTGATAGAAGAAAAAGTTTGCTACGATCTACATACTGTGGGGTCGGGCTCCAAATTCCTCAATAGGACACCCATAGCACAAAAGTTAATAACTAGATTCAACAAATGGGACTTACTCAAACTAAGAAGTTTTTTCTCAGCAAAAGAAACAATAAGAGAGGTAAATAGGGAGCCTACACCCTGGGAACAAATCTTTACTCCTCACACTTCAGATAGAGCCCTAATATCCAGAGTATACAAAGAACTCAAAAAATTAGACAATAAGATAACAAATAACCCAATCAACAAATGGGCCGAGGACCTGAACAGACACTTCTCAGAGGAGGACATACAATCAATCAACAAGTACATAAAAAAATGCTCACCATCTCTAGCAGTCAGAGAAATGCAAATCAAAACCACCCTAAGATACCATCTCACTCCAGTAAGATTGGCAGCCATTATGAAGTCAAACAACAACAAGTGCTGGCGAGGATGTGGGGAAAAGGGTACACTTGTACATTGCTGGTGGGACTGCAAATTGGTGCAGCCAATTTGGAAAGCTGTATGGAGATTTCTTGGAAAGCTGGGAATGGAGCCACCATTTGACCCAGCTATTCCCCTTCTCGGTCTATTCCCTAAAGACCTAAAAAGAGCATGCTACAGGGACACTGCTACATCGATGTTCATAGCAGCACAATTCACAATAGCAAGACTGTGGAACCAACCTAGATGCCTTTCAATAGACGAATGGATAAAAAAAATGTGGCATTTATACACAATGGAGTATTACTCTGCATTAAAAAATGACAAAAATCATAGAATTTACAGGGAAATGGATGGCATTAGAGCAGATTATGCTAAGTGAAGCTAGCCAATCCCTAAAAAACAAATGCCAAATGTCTTCTTTGATATAAGGAGAGTAACTAAGAACAGAGTAGGGAAGAAGAGCATGAGAAGAAGATTAACATTAAACAGGGATGAGAGGTGGGAGGGAAAGGGAGAGAGAAGGGAAATTGCATGGAAATGGAAGGAGACCCTCAGGGTTATACAAAAGTACATACAAGAGGACGTGAGGGGAAAGGGAAAAATAATACAAGGGGGAGAAATGAATGACAGTAGAGGGGGTAGAGAGAGAAGAGGGGAAGGGAGGGAAGGGGAGGGGGATAGTAGAGGATAGGAAAAGCAGCAGAATACAACAGACACTAGTATGGCAATATGTAAATCAATGGATGTGTAACTGATGTGATTCTGCAATCTGTATACGGGGTAAAAATGGGAGTTCATAACCCACTTGAATCAAATGTGAAATATGATATATCAATAACTATGTAATGTTTTGAACAACCAACAATAAAAATTTTAAAAAAAGAATAATTGTACTAATTATCTGACTGTATTGAGAAAATATTGAAAAGAGAAGTTAAAAATATTACGTGCTATGCTATGTCCTCACAAATACACAAGGTTATATAGAATAAAGATGGGTCGTATCAGAGTGGAAATAACATAGGATTTAGGATTTGACCAGCCCAATCTTCAATGTTCACTATCCATGTAACTTCAGGCTAAGTTTAATTCAATAACCGTGGACATCAGTTTGCTTGTTTCAATAATTCCTATTGAATACACTTGCAATGATTAGAAATTAAGCAAAAAGAATGTCATCTATTTATTGGCACCTAATAAATACTACCTTTTGTCAGTCATTATGGTTGTTGTTATTAACTTCCACATCATTAGTATTTAATTAAATAAAAAGACAAGGGCTTCATTCAATCCCAGAACAGTCTGTGGGTTTAGCATGCTAACTTTAGATGGTAAAGGTATACAAAATAATACAAAACTGGCCTTGTATCTTAATGGGTGCAAAAAAGAAGGGATTTATGATTGCCTTTTAATGACAACTTAGTTGACAATTTTTCCATTTCATGAATACTGTAAACTGTTACATTGTCTACAAAAATAAGTTTGATCTCAGAAACAATTATTTATCTCTAGAAATGTAGAAACTCTGGAAGACACCAGGCAATTTGTTTTGTTAACCATCTGACAGAGATATGCTCAATTTTGCATCTGATTTTTCCCCCATCCCTGTCATTGTCAATTACTTTGTACTATATCAGCATTTGGAAAACAGTTAATCAGGCTGGAGTGCCAGGCAGCCTTGGATCTGTCTTTGACTTAATCACAAACACATGCTGCCGCATTCATCAATTTCCTTTGAAGTAAGTGTCTTCGTTATTGCAATGCTCTACCTTTGGGTGTAGGATACGTGTACACTGATTTCTATGTCAGAGAACAATGAGATATAATCGGAAGTGCTCATGAGAACGAGTCACCAAAACAAAGCAGTGGAGTAAATTTAAAGTCGTAACTTAGGAGAAAATTCAACCAGTCGAAATCCATGACATCTGTATAAGAAAATATTATGTGACAAGAGATGATGACAATACCACATTGCACCAGAGGATATATAGTTAAAGCAGTAGAATGAAAACATAAGGAAGAAATCTTAAAGATGGGCTCAAGAGCTGTATTAAAGTACACTACAATTATTGCAATGGAGACACTGAAGATAAGAAAATCATGGCAATAGTCTCTAATTATGGCCTCGGTTTTTAAAAATTGAGAGTCATTCTATGTTTTATAATTGAATTTAATGACAACTTTGTAGAACATCGGCGTATGATCTGCGTCTTCCTAGTTCATATTTATATCACTGCTATGGTTTGGATAAGAGTCCCCCAAAAGTTCGGGTGTTAGGTGGTGTTATTGAAAAGTGGTGGTACCTAAGTCCCAGTGAAGATCCTTAGGTCATTAGGCACATGCCTCCCAGGGGGTCCTGGGGCCCCAGTCTCCTCCTGTTCTCAGTTTTTGTTTCCTGGTGTAGGATGTGAGCAGCTTGCTCTGCCAGGCATTCCCTACCATTGCCACCCAGCACGCCCACTAGAGGCCCAGCCATGAGGCCACACAATCTTGGTTGGAAATCTCCAGAACCATGAGCTACGTACATTTTTATGTCTTACAAGTTAATTATCTCAGATATTTAACTATAGCAAGGCAAAGATCACCATTGCAATCGCTGATTCTTGATGTCCCATAGCGACTGCCAGTCAGAAAAGTGAAAATGTTTAAAGTTGTGTTTGCAATCATCAAGGGATCCAGTTCAGGAAATCCCTCACTTGTCCCTGATGTTCTTAACAACATGGACTTCTAAAAGTAGTCTCTGACCCACTAGTTGCACATTTATAACATCTTGTATCTAACTCATTTAATATCTATTTTAAGCACAAAACAAACTTTTGAAGGAGGGCAGTAAGATATCTCCATTTAACCTATGAAGGAATCACCCTCCAAGAGCCACTGCCAAGTGAGTTGTCCTAAGTTTCACTACTAAATCTTAGACTTGTAGGCTTAGCCATATTACTTTAGAGAAGACATTTTTAAAAGTGCTATTTTTATTCAATGTGACATTCTGTAGCATAGAAATACAGATTTACTTTCAGTCAAGCTCTAACATGAATTGCTCCTCTCTAGCAAAGGATTTAACTTGATTAACTGATAATTATGAGCATCTAAACCTGGAAGTTAGCAGCTAGATTTTTGAAGGACAGTAGTATAATATAAACAAGTAGTGTCCAGAGATATGGTGGGTGATGTGTCCCTGAGAATGAGTGGACAGCCCTGAGATATTCAAGTTTCCTCTTTCTCATTCAAATCCTCCCCTAACCACACTTCAGAAAAATAAAGTATAATTCCTATACAATTTTATCTCCTGTTATTATGTCAAGACAGAGTCAACTGGATGCAGTGGCACATGCCTGGAATCCCAGCTACTCAGGAGGCTGAGACAGAAGAACTTTAAATTTTAAGTCCAGGAAAACCCTGTCTCAGAATAAAAGGACCAGGGGTGTAGCTCAGTAGTAGAACAAATGAGATGAGATAGTAGGTTCAATCGCTAGTATTTAAAAACGTCAATCAATAAATAAATTTTTTAAATAAAAAGGAGTTGAAGATGTTGCTCAGTGGTCATACACATGCCTAGCAGGCCTAAAGCCCTGGATTTAATCCCCAGTTCTAATAATAATAATAATAATAATACTCATTCATTTCTTATTATGCTATATTACAGCATCATCCTCAATTTCTCAACTGTAACTTGAGTTCATCAATGAATTAATAGCTATGACAAACCTATATATAGTAACTGTAGCCCTTGAGTCTTCTGGGGGCTCAAAATGGTCTTCCATATAAGCTACAGGTGGGGCTGAGGCTCAGTGGTAGAACACTTGCCTGGCACATGTGAGGCACTGGGTTCGATCCTCAGCATTATATATATAATAAAGCCACAGGTGTAACAAGAGGCATGATTGACTTTTTCACCACAAACCAGAATGTATGCATGCAATTGAATTCTGGATCTTTCAAAGTTAACGTAACAAGAAAGATAGACAGTACTACTGAAACTCAGAACATTTTCAGTAGTGACTTTAGAATTGATTTGAAAGACATGCAAGTCTGTCTCATTGTGGTAAGACAGTACATATATACACACACTGTATGATGTCATCGAAAAAGATTTACCCAAGCTTGATCATCCATAATGTGCACAAGAATTAACTCTAGATTCTCTTAGAAATAGCCAAAATTCAAAGCCACCTTCAAAAATATTTGATATTCAAAACGTATGTGTTCCACCAGGGCTAAGTGTTCAAATTGATTATTTAATTGAATCAAATATAATCTAGCCTGTTGAGACAGTTACAAAACTCTTTCTCATTCTCCCTCACTCTTTCTCTTATTCTGCCTGAATCATCTCATCCTCTAATGGAAGATTATTTGTTGAATACCAAAGGATGCCAGTTGGTGCATTTTAATCTGGCCCTCACACCCGGGAGACACAAACATTGTTCCTCTTTGTAATCATTGAGCAAATTGAGGCTCAAGTAGGTACGGTGCCTTGGTGGTAAGCCTGGCATAACAGCCTACCTCACGTGGGCTCACAAGCCAATATTCTTTTGACCACACTGCCACAACTCTGAAGGCAACAAAGTCCATTTTGCAGGTTTAGGTTCTAATATTATACATTTTTTGAAATGAATTAAATTACTCTATGATCATACCTCACATTTCAGAGATGTCATATTTATG
The DNA here is from genome assembly GCF_021218885.2 of Marmota monax. Classification (NCBI taxonomy): domain Eukaryota; kingdom Metazoa; phylum Chordata; class Mammalia; order Rodentia; family Sciuridae; genus Marmota; species Marmota monax. The sequence continues at coordinate 4,097,872 of NW_026692434.1, read as the reverse complement.
GGAACTTTAGTGTATATATATATATATATATATATATATATATATATATATATATATATAGCTCAATTTCATTTCTTCTTTTCACAAAAATACTTTCTTGGTTTCCATTTATCTTACATGGCTCATAAAATGTTATTTATACCCTTTTATCTGAATTAGCTAACAGGAAAACCTAAAGCAATGCCTAGTGATCTGAATGATGTTCATCATAAGAAAAATTCAAGCTGTCAAAAAATATACCCTCCACATGAGCAGACCCTGCTAACTTCAGTATATACTTCCCACCATTAGCCCTTCTGAGTTGGTATAATACCTTTATCCAATTAGGCTTTTTCAGTGGGTGAAGAAAAAGGGAGAACTCTGTTTTCCTCTGCCATTTTCAATGTTTCATTATTATAAAAGGAAAATATCAAACAGATTTTGTAGGTTAGTAGTTTTTATAGCAGGAAGTAGGCCACAACGTGTTTATCAGGCAGAACAGAGAACTTTAACAAAGGCAGAAGGGTTTGGGGAACAAAGGGTACGTTCTGATTAAATGTGCATTAGTCACCAGCTCAACTCCAGTCCGTGTTATTAGCCCACTAAAGTCCACATGGAAATAAGTGAAAAGGAACGTTATCTGGAGATTACACCAATTTTTAACATTCAAGGCAAATGTTTAAAATAAAAGATTAAATTGTGCCATGCATCACGGTCTTTTAGTGCTTACTTAATTGACTAACTATGCACAGCATAAACTTTGCAGCATCTTTTGGAGGAAAGCAGGGGGAAAAATAGTGTGGGGTATGATTGGTTATGATTTGTTACCAATACAGACATTCAAATGTGGTTAACTATAGAGCTCATGGAATGTGAAGACATTTTTTTATTTGTTCTAATTAGTTATACATGACAGTAGAATGCATTTTGACACATTGTATACAAATGGAGAGTAGCTTCTCATTCCTCTGGCTGTACATAGTGCTGAGTCACACCAGTAGTGTAATCATACATGTATATAGGATAGTAATGTCTGTCTCATTCTACCATCCTTCCCTTCCCCACAGCCCCACCCCTCCCCTCATTACCCTCTGTACAATCCAAAGTTCCTTCATTCTTCTCCACTAACCCCACTATAGATCAGCATATCAGAGAAAACATTTGGCCTTTGGTTTTGGGGGATTGGCTTATTTCACTCAGCATGATATTCTCTAGTTCCATTCTATCTACCTGCAAATGCCATAATTTCATTCTTATTTAAGGTTGAGTAATATTCCATTTGGGTATATGTACCACATTTTCTTCATCCATTCATCTGTTGAAGGGCATCTAGGTTGGTTCCATAGTTTAGCTGTTATAAATTGAGCTGCTATAAGCATTGATATGGGTGCATTGCTCTGTAGTATGCTGATAAGTCCTTTGGGTATAAACCAAGGAGTGAGATACCTGGGTCAAATGGTGGTTACATTCCCAGGTTTCTGAGGAATCTCCATACTGCTTTCCAGAGTGGTTGCATCAATTTACAGTCCCACCAGCAATGTATGAGTGTACCTTTTTCCCTACAACCTCACCAACACTTATTAGTGCTTGTATTCTTGATAATTGCCATTCTGACTGGAATAAGATGAAACATTAGAGAAGTTTTGATTTGCATTTCTCTAATTGCTAGAGATGATGGGCATTTTTTATATGTTTGTTGATCAAATGTATTTCTTCTTCTGTAAAGTGTCTGTTCAGTTCCTTAGCCCGTTTATTGATTGGGTTTTTTTTATTATTAAGTTTTTTTGAGTTCTTTATATATCCTGGAGATTAACATTAATGCTTTTCAGAGATTTTAAGTGTATTCTATTCATTTTTTCTATGGAGATAGAAAAAGATTAATATATGCACATGTTTCATTTATCTTGGCAAATGCATAAATTCTATTATCATTAGGATGCTATGGTTAGGTAAATAAAATTTCAGTAAAACAAAGTTCATACCTGAGGTGATAAAAATGAAGCAGGGACCCAGGTGTACTAACTTTAGAAAGAAATGTTTCTAACAATGTATCTTCTGTGACTGTTTAAAAGGAGTATTGTCATTGGACCTTTCCTTAATGCCTCATGCTATCATTAGAGGCATTAGTTTCAGGATGTGGTGTTTCCATTCTCAGTGATGACCATCAATGCTAATAAAAATGCATAAATATATTTCCCTAAGTGCCTATATTTATATAATTGGTATTCTGTGGTTTTCTCTGTCACAATGGCTATCACTTCTCAAAATGCTGGCTTTCCAATGAAACCTCTGAACACTACATCCTCCCGCCCACACTTATGTGATTCAACACAGCACACACTTTTATCCCTGTCTCTGTCTCTCCTTAGATCTAGTTTCCTACCTTCTGAAACCTAGGATGTGCTGAGAATCACCAGAGAAACCAAATAACCAAACTTGTTAAATCAAGTTTGGCATAATGCAAAGTGTACCCTAAGGCAGATTCGAATCACATCCTGCAGAATTCCTCACCACCCAAAAAATGTGCTCTTTATTTTGAGCATGTAGCTATTTAGAGAATCATTAAGAATGTCAGCTGTCCAACCATGACCAGAGAGATGGAGCTTGATTTCTTCTACCTCTATTCAGTGACTCAGTTGAAATCTCTTTCTTTATTAGAGATGATTCTCAGGTGCCTCTAACTACCCTGTATGATGGCAAACAGAACTTTCTTTCTTTTCCTTCCTTCTTTCTTTCCTCCCCTCCTTGTCCTCTTTCACACAATTTTAATGTACTGCTTCTACTAAAAGTATTTGATTTGCTCACTTTAAAAATTCCCCAACAGTGTTTTGTTGAATTTTCAAAGACAAATTGAGTGTGAGCAAGTCTTTCAAGTGTTCCCTCCTCTTTAGGAGATAGTGATCTCATCCCTAATTGCAGTGCCACAGACCCAAAGTCACAAATAATAAGGTCTCAATTAAACCAATTAACTGAATTTATCAGGCAAAATGGCCTTAATAAGTAGTCTTTAATAAAATATTTGTCTTTCGTTGTGAAAGAGAGCTGGGGAGACTTTGTTTGCTATAAGTCACTGTTCCAAAATAGAAATGAATGACTGAAAATCAAACTAAGTGAAGAGATTTAATTTTTAAAAATCAACTTAAAATCTGTCCTGGGTCAATACAAATTCAGCCTCATTTCTTAAACCTTCTATATAACCAATTATGGTCAAGTCCAAATTGATGTTCACAACAATAGCCCTTGATCATTGCAAGAGCTTTAGTCACCCAAGAAAAAAAATCAATTATGTTCAGTACATTCCATCCGCTAGAGTATAACAGCAGCAGTATAACTTCAGGAAATTTCTTAACAATAATTGAACCATCTTCTTATTAACTCTGTCTTAGCCATACAGTTCAGTTGACCAGAACTGCCTCTTTACCAAATTAGAATTGCTAAACTTTTATCATGTTTATTTCTTCTTGAAAATAGTTCATATGGTTCTCAAGTGCTAAAATCCATTATTTTTTTGCTTTCTGAAATTTGCTTATACCAGAAAAAAAAACTGATTGCAATAAAATTCAAATTATGCAAAAAGACAAAATTAATTTAAAATAGGTTAGAAAACCAAGAAATAAATATAACAAAAGTAGGAAAGTAAAGTTGAGATCAGGAGTAAGGTAAGCACAAAAGTGCAGGCTATTAAAACCCTTTACATTTGCTGGTATAAACCATAATTTTGTCTGTGCTCATTTTTACAAGCATTTTCTTTGTAATTCTTTGTTTCATGGAAAACCAAACAGAGCTATTGTGTACAAGTCAGTAAGAGCCTGTTAACATTAACTAAAGCCAGCCTCTGAAGCTTCAACAGAAAAACAGGCCAACAACTTTCCAACAACCTTTATAGTTCACAAAATGCCACAGGCACAGTGGGGGAGGGATGCATAAGAAGGCTCCAGTCTCCAGATGTCGGTTGTCAGTGGGGCACAGATCCACAGAACCACTGGTCTTGACAAATCAGAGTGTGAAGGGAAGAGGCACAAACACATGACTTTGTCCCCTAGGCACCATTTACCCTGAGTCTGTCACTATAAAGCAGCCTATTATAGAAGATTGTATTTTATCTGATTCTCATACTGTCCAAAAACTGCCTCCAGAGTAAAAACCTAACCAGCAAAACCCTGACGAGTACAAAGTAGGAAGAAGAAGAAAGCCCATGTCTATAAATCAGCTTCATTAAATTTTAGTTTTGCTTAGAGTATTATAAATATTGAGGTTTCCTCCTCTGATAAGAAGGGTCTAGGCCTTTACAGGCCAGGGCAGGACTCTTGTGTGGCCATCAGAAGGGGCTTCCTAATACAGTGGTAGATGAGATCCTGGCAGGCCATCTGAAATCCACCTTGTGAATCTAAATGGTACACAGCAAAGAGAGGGAGACAGGGTAGTCAAGCAGGCCAGAGACCAGAGGAGCAGAACAGCAGACACTGAAGGCAGAAGTGTGGTCCTCAGCAAGACTCTATCCTTTCCCTAAGGTCACTGTTATGGACCGGGTGAGAGCACTTCAAGACAATAAAAAACTATAATGGGGCTTAAACACAACCTAAATTCCATCACATGATGACTTTAAAACACATGCCAAATACCTTTTAACTCATAATCGTAGACATTCAGGACTGAAGAGAGCACCTCACCCAGACTGAACTTGCTGCAGTAGGGTTGCTTATGGAGATTGTGACTTGCCCTCAAATTTTGATCATCTATATCCACGAAAAGGGTGTTGAGAGCTGAATAATGGATAATGGCCTTTTCACAATACCCAGGGACTATGATATTTGCTTATACTCAGAGGAAGGAGATTTTAGGCGCCACCTGCACCTGGGTATCCAGTGTCAGATGGAAAATTATCCAATTTGGCAAATATAAGGTATGAAGAGACAAAGCAGATTAGGCAGACATAAGTTTAACCTTTTTTATGACACTTGCATTTTTTAGGTGCTTAATTAAAGGGTAGGTATGTAAGTCCTCAGAATAGATTTCAGTTGTATTGCCAATAAATTATAGTCAAATTCAGAAGTACTACAGTAGGAAGGAAGCTACGACTGTAATTAAGCAAGGTGATAGTTAACACAGGCAGAAATAAACTTTTCAAAATGTTGTTATTTATATATTTTACTATGCCTGAAACATGAAGACTTTCAAAAATTTTCACCTCTAAGAAACCAAAACTATATGCCTTATTATCTTTGAATAGGATATTTAAGAGCAATGGAACAAGGGAGAGATATTAAAGAAGTCATATGAATCCATGTACAGTAGAAATCTTCATGAAAAGACAATGATCATATGTGTATTGAATGTATTAGGACCATGATGTTTTAGGGTAAGTAGAAGGTAGACAATAGATTCTGTGTTAGTCAGCTTTTTGTTTCTGTGGCCAAAGTGCCTGAAAAGAACAATTTAGAGGAAAAAAGATTTATTCTGGCTCATGGTTTTAGAGGTTCAGTCCATGGTCAGATGGCTCCAAGGCAAAAACATCATGGCAGAAGGTTACAGCAAAGAAAATCTGCTCAGCTCATAGCAGCTGGGAAATGGGGTAAGGGGAATAAATCCCTCCAGGACATTCCCTCAGTGACCTACTTCCTCACTTCCTCCAACTAGGTCCTACCACTACTAGTTCATCAAGCTATCAATGGATAAGTCCACTGATGAGGTTATGAGGTCAGAGTCCTTGTGATCCAATCATTGACTAAAAGCCCCATTTCTGAACCTTGCTGCATTGAGGAACATGATAGTTTCAAGATAGGAAACTTTGTAGGGACATTTCGGATCTAAGCCATAATAGACTCTGTGAAATAGGAATTGCTCTAGAGACTGAGGATGTAGCTCAGTGGCAGAGCATTTGCCTATAAAATGTGTGAGGCCCTGGGTTTCATCCCTAGCCCCACAAAAAGACACGAAAACAAAAACTGAGAGCTGGGCATGATTGCACATGCCTGTAATCCCAGTAGTGCTCACAGGCTGTGGCAGGAGGATGACAAGTTCAAAGTCAGCCTTGGCAACTTAGCGAGATCCTTAGCAACTTAGGGAGACCCTGTCTCAAAAAAAATTTTTTTTAATGGGCTGGGAATGTGGCTCAGTAGTATAGTGTCCTGGGTTCAATCCCTAGTACCAAAAGAAAAAAAAATCATTCTACAAACTGAGGCTCCATGGGGCTCAATTCCTTTCTCTGGAAATGAGGGAGTTAAAACATTATTATCTGCTAGCCTACAAATTGTATGAATCTAGTTCAGGTTTGAGAATTTTTGTATTTGGAATGACTGTGAAATGGCTTCCATTAGCAGTTTCCTTTTCGGTTGAAATAAAATCCATGGTAATTTGTTTAGAAAATTGAAGGAGAATGTGAACTGTGTAAGATGGGAGAATACTGTGAAGGATTTATTCTCTCTAAGTTGAATTGTGCCTATCTGTCAAACATATCTGGTTTTTCTGAGTCAATCTTTGCTTTTATACATATTTTAAGGGAGAGAAGAAGGATTGTTTTCAAGATATAAGATATTACATTATAATGAAGCAGATTCAGGTCAATATGATAGAGAAAGAAAAATATTTACAAACTGTTTAGAACCAACATCTATCTATCTATCTATCTCTCCTTCTCTCTCTCTCTCTCTCTCTCTCACACACACACACACACACACACACACACACACACACTCACACTCATTCAGCAAGACAGAGTAGACTCACAGACCATAATAGCTAACATCACATAATGGCTTGAGGTCACATTTTTACATCAGCTTCATGAACTTGCAAACCATGGTTTGCAATTCAATGCAGTCAACTATTTGAGTGTCTCCTACATGATAGCCTGACGTAGATGCAGCGGGGGATACAATACTTCACAAAACATGACACTTCTTTGCCATGCCCATCCCATTCCCCAAAATAAAATCCACCTCACTATCTTTTAAAAGTGGGATTAATAAACCAGGCACAGTGGTGCACAACTATAATCCAGTGATTCAGGATGCTGAGACAGGAGGATCAGGGTTCAAAGCAAGCTTCAGCAATGGCAAGGCACTATGCAACTCTGTGAGACCCTGTCTCTAAATGAAATACCAAAAAAAAAAAAAAGTGTGGTTGCGGGGGGGGCGGGGGCGGGCAGGAGGCTGGAGATGTGGCTCAGTGGCTGAGTGCTCCTGAGTTCAATCCCTGGTACCAAATAAATAAATAAATTTTTCTTTAACTCTTTTAAACAAGAACATATAATATAGGGGAAACTAGAAGGAGGCTATTTGAAAATGACAAATATTTTATAAAAACACTAAGGTGAGGATACATTAATGGAAAATATCATTCAAGTGTAAATTAAAGTAGAGCATCCACCTTGGAGGAAGTCAAAAATATCCTGCAATTTTGGTATCAGATCTAGGCACTGAAATCTGGGTAGAACTCCCACTGTAGAGTCCAGAATGGAGAAGTAGCAGAGCATTATTCCAAGACAGTAGAAGCAAACTCAACAAGGAAGAAAAAGAAAAGATGTATGTCTCAATCTGTGCTGTTATAACAAAATACCTGAGCCTGGGTAATGTATAAAGAACAGAAATTTATTTTCTCATAGGTCCAGAGTCTGGGAAGTCCAAGATCAAAGCACTGGCAGATTGAGTGTCTGGCAAAGGCTGCTCTTTGCTTCCAAGATGATGCCTTCTTGCTGCCTTCTCACATGGTGGAAGGGGGCAAAAAGTGACAAATATTGTGCCCTCACAGTGTCATGGCAGAGGAGGTGAAAGGGTCAGGCAACTCTCAGAAGCCTCTTTTATAATAGTACTAATTCCACTCACAAGGGTGGAGCCCTCCGACTTAATCACTTCCCAAAAGTTTCACTTCTTTTGGCAGGGCGTTAATGAAAATTGAACTTAGGGGTGCTTAACCACTGAGCCACATCCCCAGCCCCCCCCCCCTTTTTTTTGAGACAGTGTCTCACTAAGTTGCTTAGAGCCTTGCTAAGTTGCTGAGGCTGGCTTTGAACTTATGATCCTTCTACTTCAGCTCCCCAAGCCACTGGGATTACAGGTGTGTGCCACCACAACTGGCAAAAGGCCCCACTTCTTAATACACCACCATGGAGGTTGTTGCAACAGGAATTTGGGAGAGACATAAACGTTTAGAATACAACAGTGTGTCAAGAGAAAACTAACCTGATATGTTATGGTGGCTATTAGAGATTGATGTGATTGCCATTCCAACTAACTTTGTATATGACTTAATTGATTGCTCTAAAACTTACCCCCAAAGATCAGTAAATCCTTAAGCAATTAATTCTAGTTTCTATAGAAAAGTCATAAAAGACTCAGTGTACCACATATATTTATATTCATGTTTTTAAAAAACATTAACTAGTCTATTGCAGCATTCTGTTGCTGTGAATTTCTAGTTACACTGTTGAATATCTATGAGAAACAATTATAAAGCTGTTAGATTAATCTCTTTTCCAAAACAATCACATTTTAGCTTCTTGATTTAGGTGTGGCTAACTTGGCAACTGAAATCTGTATTATGGTAAATTTTGCATTTAATAGCTATAGTGGCTACCTTTTCATGAAATAATCAATTTATATACAGAGGAGTAAATTGGTTTTGCAGCCCAGAACTAGTGCTCTAAACAAATGAAGCAAAATGCAATTCGATTATAATAAATCTAATATGGTAGATGGCATATTTAATAAAACTCATTGCTCTTCATAGATAAGGAATCCCAGATATAGATGTGTCCAATAAAATGTTAATTATGCCATCAGAGAATTACACAGTATCTTATCTGTAGTGGAAAAGATAGGAAGACTACATAATTACTTCATTGAAAAATTAAATAATATTATCTTCTTTGTAAAAAGCTATGCCAAGAATCTTAATAAATTCTTAGCATATCTTTTCAGAAAAAATTGTATTTTATTTTTAGGTGGTGCAAAACAAAACATTTTAAGTGGATGAAATAAGTCTAGCAAAACTATTTGAGATTCGTATTTCCAAACTGCTCAACAATTATGAAGTGAATTCACTTATTTAACATGCTTTCTAGTATGATAAATCAAAACTATGTCATTGTAGAGATCAGAAAATTGATTTGAAAAATGAATTACTCTTCTGGGTTTCCACTCCAAGTCAATGTAAATTAAGATTAAAATTTAGATATCAGAGAGTATTTGTTGAGATTTGAATCCTGAATGTCATAGACTTATTCTTCCTGTTGAAATTAATTTCATACTTAGACATACTTTTTTCCTGAAGTTCCATTTTATTTAATTTGTATCTTAGTTTTCTCCCACAATTATTTATAGTAATTTATAAAGTTACATAAAGTATTGCAAGTAAAGTAAAAAATGATAAAATGAAACAAAGGGGAAATAAGGAAAGCAATGTGAAGCCAGAGTCAGGTTTGTGCACACAAACAGGGCATGAGGTCCAATATGCTTATTTTGGTGGGCCTCAGTTTGTCTCCGGGATTTCTAATTATGTAGAGTGGACTGCATGTCCAAGGGTCTTATGGCCAATCATATTTTCCAAAAACAAAAACGTTATCTCCAGTCCCTCATGTTTCTAGAACTTTTCTATTCCCAGTCAAGAGGCAGTCTTAATTTTCCCTCTCCTTGAACCTGGGGAATGAGTTTTGGGCTACCTCAGCAAGAAAAATGCTACTATGTGACGTCCACAGCTAGGTCATAAAATATGATGCAATTTGGTCCCTATTTATCTCTCTCCCTTACCCCATCCCTGCTTACAACTAGAACCCAGCCACCATGTGTAAGGAATCCCAGAACACATGGAGAATAACATGAATATTCCAGCCAAGAGCCCAGCTAACTTCTCAGCCAAAATCATCATCAGAGAAGAGACAGAGCTTACAAAAAACTCCAGTCCCCAACCTTTGAATCTTGCAGCTAAAACCCAAGACATTATGGGGCAGGGACAAACCATCCCACAGTTTTCTGTTGGAATTCCTGGCCCAAAGAATTCATGCACAAATTATATGATCGATCATTTTACACATTGAGTTTTAGGGTACTCTATTATGTAACCATAGCAACTAAACAGCACTTTAGACAAAAACAAATCTGGAGAAAGTCAACCACTCCCAATTCTGAGAGAATGGAGACAAATTTCTCTCACAGGTCTTCCTGTGTGAGGCAATGAACAATATTTGTACAGCAACATGGTCATGGTATCCTGGTTCTCACCTTATGTATGACACTCAGGTTAGGCTGACTGCATCAGGGCAAAGGGCAGGGTGGCAAAAGCGAATTAATAGGAAAGAAGCCCAAATGCAGTTCATGTTACAGCTCTCTGATGGCCTGACCTGCTGCAGAGAGGCTGTAGTGGGCAGAGGATGCTTTCTCAGACAGAACTCAAAAACTCTATTAATAGTGCTGGGGTGAAGGGAAATAGGTAAAAATGAAACAGATAACTTTTACTTCCTACTCTTCAATTCTTCAATTGCTATTTGAAATTGATGAGTAATATTGGGGTGAACTAGGAAAATAATAAGGATATTAAAGATTATAGGAAAAATAAGATAGAAGTAGGAAGAGGAGCACACGTGAGACTGTCTCAGAATGGGTGGACTTTCTGAGTCCTGTTGGGAGGTTTAAACAACCATGTTAGGCAACCAGACACAGCCCCTCATAGGAGAGAAGGTCTCATGAAGTCGTGTATCTACAAGAAGAGAAATGTCTAAATTGAGGACTTGGTCTCAGGTCTTGAAGGGACTGTATGTTCTCTAATCTCCTCCAGTAGGACAGACAAAGGATGGAAGAAGCTCAATTTCAGAGACTCCCAGAATCTTAATACCTTTCCTAAAAAGGTATTAATGGCTAGACCTGCCTTTCCTTTTCTTTATACCCTAGTGTTCTAAGGTTTGAGAGCCCAGGCTAGTTCTTAATTACTTAAGAAAACCATCCAGAATAAATAGGACAGAATTAGTGACTCAGATTTAGTACCCACTCAAGCCAATTTTTCCTTAACCTTCATGAGAACAAATTGAGGGAACCAGGTACAAGACCACTACTATGGCCATACCACTGAAGTAAATGACCAATTGGAATCAAGACCCTGTGAAAATGATGCCAGGAGTTGGCAACACTTCCATATGGCAGGCCAAACATTCCTAATCCAAAAACCTGAAATCCAAAATGCTCCAAAATTCAAAATTTTTTGAATGCCAACATAATAGTTCAAGTAGAAAAATTCCGCATCATAACACTGTTTCATGCATAAAAGCATTAAAAATATTATATAAACTTACCTTCACACTATGTTTAAGGTGTATGTGAAACAAATACATTTTGTGTTTGGACTTAGCTTCCATCCCTGAGACATCTCATCTTATATATATGCAAATATTCCACAATTTTTAAAAAATTAAAACATTCCTCGTCTCAAGCATTTCAGGTAAGGGGTACTCATCCTACCCCTGAACTGTCCCTCCTCCATATCAGCTAAGATTCAAAATCACATGACTGGACATGAAATGCAAACTGGAATCTATGCTTTAAAGTATGTTATCTCTCCTGTCCACATGACCTTGCATTTTGGCTCATGACATTACTGACACAATTTGCCCAAACTTCAATGATGTTATACACTGGAGACCAGAGGTTTTAAAGTGTAAAACTGGGACAACTTTTAAGAACTATCATAGTTCCTCAAGAACAAAAACCCATCCACATAAAGACTTATACCTGTAGGTGTCCCGAGAGTCAATGATGGCATTTCAGAGAAATTACTTGAATGTGGGAGGAACCAGAGAGTGATGCTTTTCCATCTGTGGTCAGTTGACCAGCACCAGTGGGAACTAGTTAGAAGTGCAAACTCTCAGGATCCACCTAGACCTGCTGCATCTAGAACCCTCCAGCCAGGTGATTCTGATGCATACTCAAGCTTGGGGCTCTTACCATTGAAAGCAGAGCCACTGCCAGAGCTGGGGACAGAAGAGAATGGCAGAGGATTACCCTTGTCACCACAACTGTATTTACCCCACTGACCATTAAAGGCTTCTTGAGAAAGAGGAAGTATGAGAGTAGGGAGGGAAATTGTGGAATAAGATAATAAAGAAGAGGATAATTTTAACAAAAGGATAAGACAAGGGATTGAGAGCAAAGAAAAGGAAAGAAAACAGGAATCAACTTTTTAAAAAGTAAATAGAAAACTAGACTCAGAAAACCTAAACTGGAGCAATGCAGGCAAATTAAATTAGAGCTTAAAGACATATGCACTGGACTGCAACCTGTGCTTATATTGCAGATTCTCCCCTCATGAGTTTGACCTCTGTAGTCTCAGTTTCCTGATCTGTAAAATGAGGGTACTCTAGTAATATTGTTCTAAGGATTCAATGATATCATACATTTAAAGAGCTTAGCATGTTAAAAGACTAGCGCTTAGTATCTTCTGAATAAATAGTAGCTCATTTTTATTAGAAATAGAAATTACTTTTAAATATCCAGCCCACATCATTAAAACAACAGCAAATTCTCATGTTGCATGTATTTGTAATGAAACAGATAAAAGGAATCAGGTATTGGGGAAAAAGGAAAGATAAGAAAAAAAGAAATATGAAAAAAAATTTGAAGAAACAACTGAGATCCAGGTGTGGTGATGCAGGCTGTAATCCCAGCTATTCCAGAAGCTGAGGTAGGAAGATCACAAGTTGGAGGCCAGTCTGGGCAATTTAGCAAGACTCTATCTCAAAATAAAAAATATAAAGGGCTGGAGATATACCAGGCAGAATGCTCCTGGTTGAATACCCAGTTCCACCACCAAAAAATTTTTAAAAAGTAGAAGAAATAGTTGAAAGAAGCAGTCAGGTATCGTGGGCTCTAATGAAGTCTGGGAGAGTTCCATATCCTCGCTTGTACTACCAAGGCCTTGATCCAGACCCTTTCTCTGAGTGCCTCTGTGGAGATGTACAACATCCCTTTCATCTGTGTTTTATCTCCAGATGCATCCCAAAGGAAGAAAACCTTTCTACCAAGGAAGCTACAATGGACCACTCTTGGCCTCCCCCTTAGCTTCTGCCCACTCTAGAGGAGCAGTTCTTGATCAGATTGGTCAGACACATAGGCTGTAGGAACGATTCTGCCTTTCTCCCCTCATCCTGCTCTGGCATTCAGAGGGATGGATATCCAGCCCCAGGGAGCTGGCTTCCAGTTCCACAAGTCATCTCTTCACTCTTTATTCCTAGTGCACTCAGCCCCTTGGGTGGATAAGTGGACCTAGTCCTTTCTGGAGTGCAGAATCTTTGTCTCCCTTCCTTCCTCCCTCCCTCCCTCCCTTCCTTCCTTCCTTCCTTCCTTCCTTCCTTGTCCCACAGCTATACATTTTCTCAGGATTCCCAGATTTATATGGGTGAGGTAAAGGCATGTTATGGGTGAGATCATAAAAGCCCCTAAAAGCTCATGTGTTAAAGGCTTGGCACCCAGGCAGCAGCGTTCCGAGGTGGAGCCTTGGGAAGGTGACTGGAAAAGGTAGAGCTTAATGCAGTTTTACAAGCTTTTGTGATGTTTAAAGATTCTGTATTTAATTTATTTTCTGATATTCAGTATGTAGTTAATGCTATAGTATCTCTTGAAGATGCTGGTAGGATTTCCCCTTCTTCTACTGTTTTCTCTTTGTTTTCCACTATACAAAGTCTAATCTGGGACAGAAAAGATCCATTCTTTATAGGACATATTAGGGCACATACAGGATTGCCTGGAGCCCTTAGTTTAGGCAATGATTTAGCAGATAAAACTACACATGACATACATATTTTCTCTACATTTGAAGAAGCTACAAATTTTCATAAAAGGTTTCATGTTAATGCTAATACTTTACAAAAGCGTTTTAAAATAACTAAGGAACAAGCCAGACATATAATAAAACAATGTCAAAATTGTGTGACCTTTTTATCACAAGTTAATCTTGGAGTCAATCCTAGAGGACTGATACCTAACCATATTTGGCAGATGGATGTCACACACTTGCCAGAATTTGGAAAATTAAAATATTTACACATTACAGTTGATACTTCTTCTGGATTTTTGATGGGCTCCCTTCATGCCGGAGAAAAAACTAAAGATGTTATAGCTCATTGCTTACAAAATTTTGCCACTGTGGGCATTCCTAAACAGTTAAAAACCGATAATGGTCCTGGCTATACCTCTACCTCTTTTAAACAATTTTGCTCAACATTTGGTATTACTCATATAACAGGAATCCCATACAATCCACAGGGACAAGGCATAGTTGAAAGAGCTCATCAAACTATTAAAACGTACTTATTAAAGCAAAAAGAGGGAATTGGAAGGGGGTATATATCCCCCAAAGATAAACTTAAAATAACGCTTTTTACTCTAAACTTTTTAAATTTGGATTCATCAGGACTTAGTGCTGCGGAAAGGCATATGTATCCAAAAAATGTACATAAGCCTAAAGTACTTTGGAAAGATATTCTAACAGGACAATGGAAAGGTCCTGACCCAGTGATTGTCTGGAGTCGGGGGTCTGTTTGTGTTTTTCCACAGGGAGAACAGCAGCCAATTTGGATTCCAGAGAGATTAACTAAAACAATTTCTACAGATCGAAAAGAAGATGATTTGACTCAAATCCATAACAGCTGATATCCAGAACTCCAGCTTGGCCATTCTTACATCTGCAACAGTGATTAACCAGGATGCTTTTTTCAATAGCTATTTTATTATTGCTTTTTCCCACATCATAAAGTTCTATTTTATTTTTTGAGCTCATACAAACCTAGGTTAATGTTTTTCTGATCAGTTTTATTTTTTGACTATGGAGTTTTTAAACATTGCAATGGAGATTTCACCTAGGTAAAGCTACAAGGCCTTTACTATTTTCTTATGTGTTGTACGTTTGTGTGCACTCTTGTGTTTTGTGTTGTATGTCTGTATGTGTGTATGTCCATATTTCTTATATGAGGAGCACTCATGAAAAAATGGATCCGAATTATTATTATTTTTTATTCACGTGATTTAAATGGTTTAATTTAAATTAGGTAAACAGCTGTTAAGGATTGTTTTTAAAGGTGGTTAACAGATCTGTTTGTTTACTAATTTAAATTAGGTAAACAGCTGTTAAGGATTGTTTTTAAAGTAGGTTAACAGATCTGTTTGTTTACTTTCACCTTTCCTTTTCATTATATTTAATAATTCTTTTCAGGATAATGTCTCTTTAGCATCATTGCCAGAGTTCCTATCTTCATCCCAGTGCCGGTGAAGACAAAGATAAAACCAAACTACAGCTTCTATGATAGCTATCACAGTAAACTGTATAAACTGATGCATCAATGAATATAACTCAACAAGTAATGCTCAATCAAGGACTCGATTTACTTTGGGAGGAAATGGACATATTGATAGACCCCTCCGCTTTGAACTGCTTGCAGAACTTGCCTGGACTATGTAACTATCGTTTGGTGCAGCGAATTGTGGTAATGCTGGCATATCTTTGCTGATGGTGTCACCCGTGATGCAATTTTTCCCAAGGAGCCGTCAATTGGCTTGGTGTCGTGGCATTTCTGTATCCTCCTCCCTTCTGCTAGTGATGGTCTAAAATTTGGGGGCCAATGGCTATATGCTGGACCGGTAGTCAGTGACGGGTATGATCCAATTGCAGTGGTATCAACCTAAGACAGGAAGCTGACGCCTAAAGGTCAGTTTTTCCCATGACGGGTAAGAACCATATGTTGAATTGGACAACCTACCAGGCATGGTCCTTAAGCCACATTGCTTGTTGTTTAATTAATCAGAAGGGGGGAGATGCTGGGAGCCATTAGCCAAGTAGGTATGACAATTTCCTTGCCAGCGTACCCCATGTTGCTTAGTGGAAGGACTCGTGGAAATAGGACATTTTGCAGTGACATTGCATGTAGGTGACCTTGCTCAAGGACCAAGGCGGATCCGGGTTTAGGGTGTTCCTGGTTTAGGATAATCCGGGTTTAGGGCGTTCCCGGTTTAGGACTATCCGGGTTTAGGGTGGTTCCAGGTTTAAGGTTATTCCTGCTGGGAATAGGGCGTATCCTGCTGTCTGAGTTCCCCTTGAGTTCTCACGGGATTCAGACAGTATTTTTTGGGAGACAGAAGCCCAGTGGGGGTGAATTTGGGCAGAGAACGTGGATTTCCCCAGAACGTGATTGTAGAGTGCTGGTGTGAGTTCGGGAATAAAGAGTTGCTGTTTGAATCTACAAGCTGTGTGGTGGCTCGTGATTTTGTGCCCAGCCAGACTGTGGCACCTCATCAATGCATTTATCCACTGATGGATTCATAACTTCATGGGCTATTGGGAGGTGGTAGAAACTTTAGTGGGTGGGGCCTAGTTGGAGGAAGGAGGTCCTTGAGCATGCCCTCTTCTCTCCCTTGGGGAGTATTTCCTTCCCTCTCTCCTTTTTTACCCCTCCTCCTCCCTACCCTCCCTCTCTTCTTCCCTCCTTTCTGGCTGCCATTAGTGAGAAGCTTTGTTCCACGTGTGACCATGTACTCCCTGCCATGCTTTTCCTCACCATAGGCCCAGAAACAGTGCAGACAAGTAGCCATTGACTGAAACAAAGAGCCAAAAATCACTAAATCCTTACTTCTTTAGTTGTGTTTCTCGAGT
Source organism: Marmota monax (assembly GCF_021218885.2). NCBI lineage: Eukaryota > Metazoa > Chordata > Mammalia > Rodentia > Sciuridae > Marmota > Marmota monax. The sequence continues at coordinate 4,081,267 of NW_026692434.1, read as the reverse complement.
ATTTTGCTACAGCAGTAGAAAGCTGACTTACACAGGTCCCCTTTCAAAAATTCCCACCTACCTGTAAGATTCTCAGCTCTGGAATATCAATGTTTGCCCAGGTGTTAATACAGGTGTATTTAATTTGCTCTTGTTTCATGTGTGTAATTCCCTCAAGAATCTCAAAGGCAGCCATGTGCGGTGGCACACACCTGTAATCCCAATGGCTCGGGAGGCTGAGACAGGAAGATCAAGGGTTCAAAGCCAGCCTCAGCAATGGGTGAAGCACTAAGCAACTCAGTGAGACCCTGTCTCTAAATAAAATATAAAACAGAGCTGGGGATGTGGCTCAGTGGTTGAATGCCCCTGAATCCAATCCCCAATACCAAAAAAAAAAAAGGAATCTCAAAGGCAGGCAAATGAGTCAGGCTTTTCTGGGTACCTGGTTTTAATGGGACAAAACTTCACCTTAAGTCTGACCACAGAACTTGCTTTTGGTGTGTGTATGGGCCTGTGAAGAGAGGTTTTTATCCATTTCAATAAACAGATCTCCACTTTTGTAAAGCGCAGGAATCAAGGAAAGAGCACTGGTCAGCTGCATGTCTACAAACTTGTGTAATTTTTGAGTGTTTAGCCTTCAAAGTTCTTTTTTTTTTACTACTGATAGGTTTTTATCTATGTATTGGTTAAATTAATATTTGAATGTTTCCAAATATTCATTCATTCAACAAACATTTGTGTATTGCCTACTAAAGGGACCTAGGAAACACACTAATGTTCAGTCACTGTGCAGAGTTTGGGGACAGGACAACAGAGTTGTAGAGGGTCCTTATGCAAAAGTATCTGAGTGGATAATCTGGTTTATAGCATTCTTTTCAAAGTAGCAGGGGGATGAGGAGAAGGTTAACAAGAGTTAACAAGAAAAGACATAAATAATTCCTAATTAGGAATTAGGAATTATTGGGAAGTTGTGGTGTATGGACCAGAGCTGACAATGTGATTTTATTTCATTTGGTTCCAGGCAGGCTGAGCAAATACTATGACAGACTCATTCCTATTTGTGCCTCTACTGTGGGTACAAAGCATGAAATCCTTAATTCATAGCTCTGTGTGAAAGTCCTGTGGAGAAATTTAGATCCATGACTGTGACTGCATGCTCTGTTCCCCCCCTCCCTTCCTCTTCCTTTTTACTTCTCCCTTTTCTCTATCCCAGCATTGTGCAACAGCAATACAAGGCAAGCCATATGTGAATTTTAAATTTTCTAATAGTTGGATTTTAAGTATGGACGCTAAGGACTGGGAGTATAGTTCAGTGATAAAGTATGTGCCTAACATGTGAGAAAACCCGAGATCCATCCCCAGCACTACAAACAACAACAAAAAAATACAATTGACCCTTCCCCCACCTGTTGTACATCCATGAGGTTCATCTGACCTTAGATCAAAAATACTTGAGAAAAATAAGTTTGTGTGCATTTTTGTGTATAATGACATTTTTCCTTGTCATTATTCCCTTGACAATATACTAAAACAAGAATTTATATAGCATTCACATTATGTTGGGTAACAGAGAGATGATCTAAAATATATGGGAGGATGTGCACAGGTTATATACAAACACCATCTCATTGGAGGCACGGGTCTAAATTCCAGAGTCCAAAGGTCCCAGAATTAGGATGTCCGAGGACAGAAAGAGACAAATGTCCCAGCTTAAGGAAAGAGAGAGAATTCCCCTATTCTCTATCTTATCTTTTTGCTTTATTGGGGGCCTCAATTGATTGAACGAAGTCAGCCCTCATGGGTAAGGGCAGGTCTTAACTCAATCTACTGATTTAAATACTATTTTCTTCTAAAGACACCCTCACAGACACACTCAGGAATAATATTTTAACAGCTATGTGGGTATTCCTTAGCCTGGCCAAATTGGTAAATAAAATTACCCATCACACTGCTTTTCTCTTTAGTTTATCCCTACCTCTGCCATTTCATTCTCTCTCTCTCTCTCTCTCTCTCTCTCTCTCTCTCTCTCTGTCTCTCTCTCTCTCTCTCATAAACCTTCAAAAAATTTACATATCTCTATTCATAACTTTCCAAAACTTAAACAAAGAAATAGTATATATATTTTTTAACTTCTGTCAGAAATGTAAGATTGCATATTGTCAAAGAGAACCAGAATTGGACAGTAGTTAAAGTAGTAAAAACAGATTTTATTTAGAAATAATTTCAAGGGGAGAAAAGTGGCCTCCATATACAATTGCGTTCAATATTGAACACAGCATGGACGGTCAGGGTTTATAGACCAGGAGCAAAGCAGAAAGTTAGTAGATGGAAAATGGTTAAAAGAAAATGACCAGGGTAGGGAGACCATGGCTAAGCCAATTTTAAGAGGATTCTTGCTGAAGGGAGACCAGGGCCATCAGATGTTGAGGGTGGAGGTAGAGAACCTGGATTAATAGCAAAGGTGATCAGATATCAGGGGTGGGGGTTTCTTAATGAGCTGATTCATCAGGATTCTTGCTCCATCTGGGCTTGGCAGCCTTGAAGACAAAACCCTAGAATGTGGTCTAGTCAAAAAGAGAGCTCCTAGAAATCTGTATACAGTTCAGTCAAGGACAGAGTCTTTGTTAATTAACAAGTACAGTCCTCATAACAACCCTCTGAAGTAGGCAGAGCTGGCTGGTATTGTTTGCCCCACCTAATCTACTTTTCTAACAATAGCAATAATAATATTACCTAACACACATAGAACTTATCAAATGCAAGCACTGTTTTGAAGAAATCTACATATGTTAACAAATAATACACTAAAAGAATTTTTTTAAATTTATGTTATTGGATATTTATTTTTCTCTTGATTCTCAATTTCCCTTGTTAAGAGAAAGAAAGAAAGAAAGGGGTGTAGGTGGACCACTCCTGTGAATCCCGTATGCATGCCACATGACATCAGTTACACAAGAACCAGTAGACACCCCTTTCTCTCTCCATTTACCACAAGTCTGATACTGACAGCAACAAAGAGGAAACATAGAGTATCAATAAATCCTTAGGCTCAAAAGAGATTACCTTCTCTAAATATTGACTAACATTTTTATAATGCTGTTCCTATTACAAACAGAATTTCACTCACATATTATAGAAGTTAATCCTCGTGAAACACTTCCCACTCCCTTCTAGTTCTCACTGTTCTGTGACAAAATGGGGGGAGGGGCTAAACTCTCTGATCCTGATCTTCTGACCCCAAAATCCAGGCCTCCTTACCACCAATTTGTGCTTTTATGTTTATAATAACCACTTGATTACTCTTTTTCTAAAAAAGGCAAGCAATCAATCCTATTCTAAATTTCACTGATCTACTGCATACTCAGACAATAAGTGTACTGTCTAAAATAATAATAATAACAACCAATTCTAACTGAATACTTACTGTATTATTGTTCTGAGAGTTTTCTATGCACTGGCTCATTTAATCACAAAGAGTTTAAGTGTGAAACAACTTACATTTACAGATCAATTATCCATTCAACACTTTATAGCGTGGCAGATATTTATAGTAGAAAGAATGTTTGCTTTTCTGTGAAAAAAAAAAAAGAATTGAATTCAAATTCTGACTGTTGCTGTGTGACCTTAGAAAAGTTTTCACTTACCCACTTTGCAGTGTTGCTGTATTAAAGTATGTTTAGTGCATTGAACAGAACCTAGTTCATGACAGTTCTTTTATGGGATCTTGTAGTAGTAAGAGCAGCAACAGATAGCAAATATGATCATATTTACTTAACAAGTGAGGAAACAAGCTTAGATAGGCCACAGTCCAGGTACTCAATTTTGCATCTTTTGTACCCTTTCTGCTTTAGACCAAGCTTTCTTACTGGGATCCTTTTTTAACTGCCGCAGTCTGGCTGCAGCAAAATAACCGGGGGGTTACGAACAACTTGTGTAGATTGATACAGCAGGAGTAGGAGCCGTTTATTGCAGGACAGGAGCAGTATTTATACATTCCACACAGCTTATCTTAATTAACATAAACTAGATACATCAGTCAACCAATAAGGAATCTCCACACTTAATGGCTTGCTTTTGTTACTTCTCAAACCACTCCCTCTGGCATTTTGCCAGGCACCATCCAGACTTGTTTATGAACTCTAACATTCCCCTGGCAAAATGCCAGGTGTTATTTTGACTTGTTTACAGACTCTAACAAGATAGGCCACAGTCCAGGTACTCAATTTTGCATCTTTTGTACCATTTCTGCTTTAGACCAAGCTTTCTTACTGGGATCCTTTTTTGACTAAGTCTGTATAGCTAAATCCTTAGGCTAAGACTATAAACCAATGAGCACAGGAATGAGGAATCCAACCCCCTCTTCACTCAGAGGAGTTCATATTTCACTTAGACACCAAATATGCCCAAGCCAAGTCATATTTAATTTGGCATTTAAGAAACAGAAACTAACAAAGTCAGCATTTCAATTGTCTAAATTCAGGCTCATAAATAAATATTATAAAAATAATAAAAACAAATTAATTCAAGCCAGTGGACTACTACCTTAGAAGAAATCAAACTTAAAACATTGACCATGTTCATGCCTGTTATTTTAATTATTATATTTTGGCAATGGGTTTACCTATAGGAAGTAGATTTATGCTTTTTTAAATTTCTTGCAGTGCTGAAGATCAAACTTAGCACCTAGCCCATACTAGGCAAGCACTCTACCAATGAGCTACAAACCTTACCCTTTTTAAAATTTTATTTTGAGACAGGGTCTCACTAAATTACCCTGAAAGGCTGGGAACTTGTGGTCCTCCTGCTTTAGCTTCCTATATATCTGTGACTACAGGTGTGCACCGCTGTCTGGCTTAGATTTACTTTTGAGACAGTAGATTGAAAAAAATCTTTGTGTGTGTATGTGTGCGTGGTACTGGGGATTGAACCAGAGGCACTCTACCAGTGAGCTACACCCCAGTCCTTTTTATTTTTTATTTTGATACAGGGTCTCGCTAAATTGTTCAGGCTGTCCTAGAACTTGCCACCTTCCTGCCTCAGCCTTGGAGGTAGCTGGGTTTACAGGTATGTACCATAATAGCCAGAAATACTTTCTTCTTTAACCTTTTTTAACTCTGTCTATAGCATATGTATGACTGGTCATAATAAGAACCATATTGATATTGAAAGTTTAATACAAACTCATCCACAGAACTGGAAAAAAATCAAAGTACATTTTCTGTAGACTTTAGCAAGAGATCATCTAAACCTGTACCTTTTATACATGAAAAAAAACACTGAGATCCTGATATATGATACTTGCCCAAGCTAGTCAGTGACTGGAACTTTATTTGGCTTCTGTCTGGTACCCAGTTCACAAATTCATAGTATTATTTGCTCCCAGCGTTTGGCCTCAACTTTGAAATATCTAAGAAAAGGCACCCCACCAAATCAACAACCATTTGGAAAGAAACTTTTTTCTTCTTAGTATTGGGAATTAAACCCAGAGTCTTATACATGCTAGGTAAGTGCTCTACCAATAAGCTACATGTCAGCCCTTTTTAATTTCTTTGAGACTAAGTCTTCCTAAATTGCCCAAACTGGCCTGGAACTTGCCATCCTCTGCTTCAGTCTTCTGAAGTACAGGTTTGTACCACCACACCCAGCAGAAACATCTTTATTTAAATAAACACAGTTTAGAGGTAGACCCTGTCTTTACGGAAGTTTATTTTTTTGAATTTTGCTCCACCAGAAAAATCTTCATTTAGAAACCTTGCTAATTTAGAGATTGCATATTTGTAGTGCTGGGGATTGAACCCAGGATCTTACACATGCTAGGCAAGAGCTCTACCACTGAGCTACATCCCCAGCCTCAAGGTTGTATTCTTGATCAAGATATGTCATTTGTGAATCAGATAAATGTGATGAAAATCCATATTGACTTTAAATTTCATCTGATAGTAAAATTACTTCTTTGGTTGAGTGAATATAAATGCTGTTTAATACGGTGATAGCAGTTTGGGTCTGGCTGCAGAGATACCTAGGCAATGACCAACAATATGGTTCACAGTGGGCAGCACTTTCTGTCTGTTGACATTGGCATAGCTGGGAAAAAACGCCAGTATGAACCACGTTGGCTTGGAGAGCCATGTGGTGCAGTTACATTATTCAGCTAGTATTTATGGAGGATTTACTGGGGCATAACCTTTTATGAAGGTTATCTCATTATAGAAGACAATGTCACTTACTAACTAGCCTTCTCTGCAGCCCTTTCCATTCAGCCTCTTGCCTGCCTAGACCTTAAAGTATTACTTACCACCAATCACACGGAAGAGTCTTGATTTTAAATCCTACCCATTAATATTTTGCTCTGGACTATTGAGGAAGCTGTTGAGTTCTCAATGCTCTTCACCTATTCCTTCATTCTTATACACACACACACACACACACACACACACACACACACACACGTTTGTGTCCTCATCTCATTATCTCCAAGTCCCTATCAGACTATAATTTCACAATCACCACCACTTCTACCTCTACTAATATTCAAGGGCTGCTGTAACAAAATATCACAAATGAGATGGCTTAAGAAACAGGAACTTGAGTCAGGCACAGTTGTGCACACCTGTTATCCCAGCAGCTCAGGAGGCTGAGGCAAGAAGATCACAAATGCAAAGCCAGCCTCAATGAGACCTTGTTTCAAAATAAAGAAAAGAAAAGGGTCTAGGGATGTAGTTCAGTGGTTAAGTGCCCCTGGGTTCAATCTCCAGTACCAAAAAAAAGAAAAAGGAATTTGTTGTCTCATAGTCCTGGAGGCTAGAAGTCTGAGACCGAGGTGTCAGCAGTGCCACACATAAGACAAAGGCACTAAGTGCCTGTCCCCTAAATTCTGGGGCTTTGTCAGAAATCTTTCTCATTCCTTGACTTGAGGCAGTATAACTACAGTTTTCATGTGGCATTCTTCCTATGTGTGTGCCTCAGTGTCCAAATTTCTTCTTTCTATAAGGACATGAGTCATATTGGATTTGAGGTCCACCCTAATCCAATATGATCTTAACTACATCTGAGATGGCCCGATTTCCAAAGAAAGTCATATTCTGAAGCACTAGAGGTTAGGACTTCAACGTAAATTTCAGGAGGATGTGTTCAACCCATAACACTACCATAATATTTTGCTCAAATCAGACACTTGAAGTTATTTCTAAAATAAGGGAAGTAAGAGCATCTTGGTAAGTGAATTAGATAGTACATAATAATGTATTTTATATATTTTAACTTTTTATTATGAAAAATTGAAACATGCAAAAATAAGCCTAATAACATAAGAAACCTGTTTTCATTCTGTAGTTTCAAGAATTTTCAACTAGTTGGGAGTCATGGCACATGCCTTTAATCACAATTACTTGGGAGGCTGAGGCAAGAAGATTTCCAAGTTTCCAAGTTTTTTAGCTTTGACAACTTGGTAAAACTCTGTCTCAAAAAAATAAAAGGGGGCTGGGGTTATAGCTCAGTGGCAGAGCACCCCTGGGTTCAATCCCTAGTACTGAGGAAAAAGAAATTATCAACTCGTGGTCAATTTTGTTTTGTTCCCTTCCTGTATTTTACCTTATAAACCACTTTACATTATTTAAAACACTTTCATCTACATTATCACTTTTGATTTTTCATAGCAATTGTGAAAGGTAGGCTATGTAATTTTACAGGAAATCCTATCTCTAACAAATTACTATTTGAATGTATATGCCAATTTTTATTATGAAGGGGAAAAAAAGAATGCCATACACCTTTATGCATGTTTTATTGAGGTTTTATGCATCCCAATTCATTAGTAAAAAATCATTAACCCTAACTATTATTCAAACTGACTAGATTATTTTTTGACAAAATTATTAGGACAATTACCCATTTCTGCTTTTCTAGAAACTAGTTTCTGAATAACCTTGGACCAAACCCATCCTATAAAAATATGATTTTACTAAACAAACTACCTCTAACATTCACATTTTTTCACTTAACAGCTACAAATGTCTAAAATTTTAAAGAAGGATTCCAATTTAGAACAATTTTAGGCCAAAAGTGATGCTTATAATGGGTTCAGATATATGAAAATCAACCAAATGAGCCATTTAATTTGTGGTTCGGATGTCATTTTTCTGACAGTTATCAATGGAACTGTCATGCATCTCTAGAATGTGGGGCTATAAGGATTATTTATTTTGATATAATTCTTTCATATGATTGCATCTGACATTTTGACAGAATGTATTTATGTGTGCATGCATGTGAGTATTGATTATCAATATTTTCCCATTACATTACTTGAATATAAATTAGTTCTGATCCTCATCATGACTTGATTTACATAATCACATTATTATCATAGCAATATTTACAAATACTTAATTGTGTGTAGATATTTTTTTCTTGATCTCTTTCCTGCTTGACCAAGAATACCAAGGATGTCCCAGGCTCAAATGTCAAATGGGATTACCTCAATACAGTGCCCAAAACATGCTGTAATTTTCTTGCCACAGAAGTTACAGTTGTATTACTCATGAAGGCAAACTGTAAATGTTTAGTGATTATACATGTTTTTCATCAACTCCCCAGATGGGATTTTTTTTACCTTTGTTTGAGAACAACAACTGAATACTGAAATGCACCAGCTGATGCCAGCAATCCAAGGCTTCATTAGTGCACACGAAGTAATGCTCACTTTGTTACGCAAATAATTACAGAGATTAAATGAAAATAAACAGTGAGAGGATGTGCAGACGCTCTGAAGTTAGGTTATTATTTTAATTACTCTAGTGACTTGCACCAACCTTCATTATCAGCCACAGATCAAATTTAAATTGTTTTATGTAAGAATATCATAAACTATATGGAAAAGTACTATAGCTACCCAGTGATTATGCTTATAAAATTGACACTTTATTCAAGTTCCCAATTTAAAAGTTATTTCCACTCCAGCACCTAATAAACTCACTACATATTTTTGAAGCATAATAAAATTTCCACTTAGAAGTGTTTTACCCTGGTTTTATGCTTCAAATCAGCATCCTTAGTAATACTTTTTGTATCTTTATATCTTTACTCAGATTTAATAATAAAGGATTTGGGGCCACAGTTTGAATCACTGAATGTAAAACAATATAGAATATTCAATCATTTGAAATAAATGTCACTTAGAATTATGTCATCTTTATTGTATACCCTGTATTTGGAGTAAGTTGATTTCTTCTTCTCCTATACCAACTTGGGAAGACTAACGACCCACTACAGGTGGGGACACTATATAAAGAAATTTCCAGTCTTATTTAGAATAGTTTTGTTTTGTTTTTGTTTTTTATTTCAGTACTGTTGATTGAGCCCAGCTGTGCTCTACCTTGAGCTATACCCCCAACCCTTTATTATTTTGAGACAGGGTCATGCCAAGTTACCAAGGCTGGCCTCAAACTTGCAATCCTCCTGCCTCAGCCTTCCAAGTAATTGGCATTACAGACCGATACCACTGCATCAGGCTGTTTCACTTTATAGTCATGTGTTAATTATGATTCTTGGAGAGCCCCAGGGTTAAGATATTGAAGAACTGTTACCTGTATTTATTGTCTGCCTCTGTGTAATGCCAGTTCTTCTGATAAATATTTTACCTAACATCCCAATTATCCTTACACAGTTCCCATGGAGTATACATTATTACACCCATTTTCCAGATGAGGAAATGAAAGCTTTGGGAGGTTCATTCACTTTCCAGAATTACATAAGTAGAAAGAGCCCAGCTGGGAATCAAATCCAGGCCTGCCTGATTCCATATACCTTGATGTCTCCCAGCAGAAGACTGAATGAAGCAAACCTGGATGCAAATGCTGACTAAGGATAATGGGATAAAAGGAGCCATAGTCCCTGATGCACTGGTTAAGTGTTGTATTGCATGACATCAGTGAATATTATGCACTAGCTAAAATCTCAAATTTGAGTGGTTTTCAAAGTGTTTTGCCCCTGAATAGCTTTGGATCTTGGAGAACACACAATTAGGAAACCGATTTCATGGTATAGTGGGACTGAGATCCTTACTAACAAAGGTTAGTGGTGTGTTTTAATACAACTCAGTAATCACTTGAACTTCACTCCAGCTAATACAGGCATTTCTCTTCAACCAAGTTTAAAAACTCCAACAGAATGGAAAATTCAGGAGCCTTTCGGGGAACGAGAGTAGGACTGACCTGTGCCCTACCTTCCAGCTTTTAAGGAAAGCTGGTACTGGCTTCCCCCTTCCTCCCACCATGACGTAGGCTCGCCAAGGCCAGACCAGGACAGGGTCTTCCCTGAGTTTGCCTTACATTCAGAGATGCCTTAGGCTATTCCAGAATTTGGGTAGGGATCAAATAGAGTCTTTGTTTCCAATGTTTAGGATGTATTAATCTGCAGAATTTAAACTTAGTTGTGGGTAAGTAGGGAAGTTGGGACAGAAGACTAACCTTGTGTCTTGGGGGCGGCGGGGGGGGGGGGGGGGGTGGAAAGCGTTAGCCTGAGATTTCACTCTCAGGTGTCAGAATCTAAGCGGGAAGTTACGGAAATTCGCAGATGCGCAACGCCTGATAATCCGAAGGAGAGGCAATGGTAGGGCTGGGAGAAAAGCAGCAGAAAGCCTGGAAGAGAGGAGGCAACGGAGCCAGGGGTGGGGTGGGGTCGCAATTGCCTCAGAGCTCTGCTTTGCGCCCCGAGAATGCGCAGTCGGAGGGATTTATTTGTGAACCCGAAAGAAAAGGGCAGATAACCGAGGGAAGATGGGCTCAGAAATTATTTATCTGGGACAGAGTCCTAAAGGGAGAGCTTTCCAGTTGCTTTGCAAACACCTCCCTGGGACGTGCCTGGAAGCATGGCCCCTCTTCTTTCTTCCTGGTACATTACAGCCAGCCTGGGAAGGATTCAGGTGGCAGGTCCGCTAGATAGAAGAAGTCCAAGTAAGCGCCAGTGGTTTTCTTAGTGTCTTCTGGACACTGTCATGGTTCTACATGTCACCGTACACTCTGATTCTGATGGTACTGTGTTTGTATCTAAGAAGGCAAGCCCCGCCCGACCGGGCTGTGTCCAGAGGCCCAGCGGTGAGGAAGCCACCAGCTATACTCAGGAGACCCACGTTCTATTTCCACTTGATCATTTGTGACTAGCCTCGAAGGAATTCCTTCAATTCTCCAGCCTGAGCTTCCCCATCCAAAAAAATGAAGGTACTTCTACTTCCCAGGCCTCCTTGGATCATTGGGAGGAGTCAATCGCAATAATTCCGGTGATAGCAGACTGTTTGGGGCTATGGCTCCAAATTATTGGGGGAAATTTAGTTAAACATTCTCAGCAGGAGTTTTATGAATCTTCCTCCCCTCACGCCTCCCTCCTCCCCCCCCCCCACACACACTCCTCAAAGATCTAGCTGCGGTCAAAAATCTTTTGGATGGTTTCTTTCTTATGGGCTACTTCATATATCAAACACCTAAGTGCGGCACCCCTCCATCTCCGTGGGCTCCTACCGATAGCAGCCTTTTCGGTGAACGCTTTCCATCCCCGACCCAACGTTCCGCACACTAATCCCGCAGCTGTGGAGCCAGGAAAGAGATCCCGTTGCTCTCTCCCGCCTTTCTCCTACTCTTATTCCCCAGCCTAGGTCTCCCGAGTTTCCTACACGTGAATGGATTTTTCTGCTGATCTCCAAAGACCTTGCAGTATTTCAGAAAGCTGAGAGCGCGCGGAGATCAGAGAACCAGCATCACCCCTGCCCGGAGAGGTCATGCAGCCCCGCAGGGACCCTCCTCCTGCTCCCCTTTTGGCTGTGTAGCTGCTGCCTCCCGAGCTAGCTCTCGGGGCCGTCAGCATCAGACCCCGCAGAGAGCCAGAGGCCCCCTCCCCACTTCCCTCTCTCGCAGCCCCTCTCCGCCAGTAGCAGCGCTGCTGTCTTCCCACAGGAGGACTGGGAGGACGCTGGAGTCTGCAGCGCCCCCGCCCCCTCGCTTTTTCTTTCTTTCCTTGCTTTGGGATCTTGCTGCCGGAGCCGGGAGAGGTTCTGAGAAGAAAAGAGCAAGGGACAGCTGCGGCGCGGGAACAGAGCTGGGGGCACGACATCCGCGGTGTCTCCTCTGGGTTCCAGCCAACCGGGCCCGCAACGTGAGGAAGAAAATCTCCCTGCACCTTCCGCCCACCCTCGAAGGAGTATCAGAGAGCGTTTCCGAAGCCCGCTGTAGGAGCCCCTGTGCCCGCAGCGCCGTGGGACTAGAGTAGCGAGGCAACCCGGGTGCCGGCTCCAGGCTTCCACTCTTCGGAGAGAGCACAGTGGGGATCACTGCCTTCCCTCACTGGGCACAACTCTGGGGCCAGCAGCGCGCGGCTGGACCAAGTACCGCTTCCCGCCGACTCACCCAGAGTGAAGGGACAGCCCCTGCCCTCCTGCCCGCTTCCACTTCTTGTAGTGCTACCTTCCCCAGCACCTGCGAGGATCCCCGACGCCCAGGTGGCGAGCCCTTTGGCTCTCGATCCCTGCAGCGCCCCTGGCCCGATGAAAAGCGCGCCGGTTGCATTTCCTTGAGTGCGGGAGCCAGCTGGCGTCCTAGCCGAGCACTGGGGTCCGCCGGCTCGTCCCCCTCTGGGGTGTCGCAGAGAACCGGGAAGTGCGCACCATGAAGTCCGTGCTGTTCAGTCGCTTTTTCATCCTCCTGCCCTGGATCCTAATTGTCATCATCATGCTCGACGTGGACACGCGCAGGCCTGCGCCCCCCCTTACTCCGCGCCCCTACTTCTCTCCCTATCCAGTGGGCCGCGGGGGCGTCAGACTCCCGCTCCGCAGAGGTAGCTCCGGGCGCGGTGCCGAGAAGCGCAACGAGTCTCGGCCGCAACCGGAGCCGCGGCTGCCCACCATCTATGCCATCACGCCCACCTACAGCCGCCCGGTGCAAAAAGCCGAGCTGACCCGGCTGGCCAACACATTCCGCCAGGTGGCGCAGCTGCACTGGATCCTGGTAGAGGATGCTGCGGCGCGCAGCGAACTGGTGAGCCGCTTCCTGGCGCGGGCCGGGCTGCCCAACACGCACCTGCATGTGCCCACGCCGCGGCGCTATAAACGGCCAGGGTTGCCGCGCGCCACGGAGCAGCGCAACGCGGGCCTAGCCTGGCTGCGGCAGAGGCATCAGCACCAGCGCGCGCAGCCAGGTGTGCTCTTCTTCGCAGACGACGACAACACCTACAGTCTGGAGCTCTTCCAGGAGGTAGCGCCGGCCTGCCCCCACTGGAGGGCAAGGGCGGGAGGGGCCTCGGGTCCAGCTGGGCTGGCGTCTCACGTCCCCTCGCGCTTTGCCTGCACTTTTGAGTTCTCAGTTCTGCGTGCGCGCATTGGGAACTCAGCGTGGAGCAGCTCCACGCAGGCAGTTTGCAGCCACCGCTGACATTGGGGCAGTGGGGTGAAGCGGGTGAAAGGACCTTGTGGCCCAGGGAGACAAAGTCTGCCCTGGAGCTTTGTTGTCCCAAGACTGGGCCACAGAAATAGCACAGGTAATTTGCAGGGACCCGGCTCTGGCCAGCTTGAGGGGGGAGCTCATATCTGGAGGTAGGCTTGGTGTACTTCAGGCTTTTCAAAGCATACAGGTGTGATTCCGAATCAAGCCCATATGGAGGAAAGTGGAGATAACTCGAAAATCAGCCCAGAAGCAAATCTCTCTCATACAGCTCCCAGGTGCAGAAATGGTTGTTAGTGAAACACTGACTTCAATGAGGGTCCTTCCTCTCTCTCTTCCTTGTACTCCACAAAAGTCTTTTTCTGCCCATGATGATGAACCCTTTTCTAGGAAGCCTTTCTGGCAAATGAGTTGAGATTGTTCTGCCCTGCAGTTATCTTTTTGCAGCCCAAAATATCATCTAGCCTGACTGGTGCCCTTTTCACAACATTTCTTCCTTTAAGGCCTCTGGCTTGGCGAGTTAACAGGCTCCCTTTGCACTAGGCCATTGCTTCCAGGTGCTCCCTGAAATTCTGAGCGCAGCTGGGCGCCCTTCCTGCCGACAAGGCGTGTATGTTCTTTGGAAAGCCACAAGCATGTACAAGCAGCAGGCATGGGATTCAAACAGGTGTTGTTAAAGGCTGGTATTTTGCAGTGGGCTTGTGTGTAGTCTGCAAAGAGACTGAGTTGCATGACTTTATCAGTTTTCTTCTTCTCAGTACACAGTTACAGCTGGCCAAAACCTTGATGTCTTTGATATCCTTTGGGACTGTTACCATCCTCCACCTGAAATTCCTTCATATCTTGCCTAGGAAAGACTCCCCCAATACCCCTTCCTCCCCTCTTGTCAATTGGACATTTCCAAAACTGTGTGAGAATAATAATGAAGTGATAAAATAATTTGTATGACTAGTAATCTAATACCTAACTGCCCCACCCCATTTTCATCCCAATCTCTATTGGCTTTCTTAACTTCTGGACAGTTACTCTGTACTCCGATTGTTTAATTATTATGTGGCTTTCAAAAAATTTTTTCTTAATTGCTACCTTCATTTCCATTTATCCTCACCTTCATGAATAAAAGGAGCATCTTTTCTGGACATCATTTCACTTCATGGCTTGTTTTCCATTGTTTCTCCAGAGAAATAAGCTTTCGAATGTATTGTCTTCATTATATCCATGATTAGAAAGATGATCTGATGCTTTTAAAGTTAGGTTCTTATTTTAAGTTGGGCTGTTTATGTGCTCTTTGCTCCAAGAGTGGTCTCAGTAAAATAATGCATATCACTATTAACATTTGAGGAGCTGGATTGTCAAGGGAAAATAATTGTATTTATCCCGGTTTTTAGTCTGTTGGCATGAGGTGTTGCATGAGTGGAAAAGTTGGCACATACTAGACAGTGAAACATTTGGAACAGTCTTTCTTTAATGCTCACCATGCTAAAAGGGAGGCTTGTTAGTGGGGGATATTATGTAGGAGGAAAATCCAGTAGGATTTTCCATCAGCTCATGGAGAGATAAAAAGAAAAGGAAAGAGTAGGGAGAAAAAAATAGTATTGGCAAAGAGGAAATTATAAAGAGAAATTATGCAAAACTTTTAAGACTAAAATTTTGTACAATTGGAAGTAATAAGATAATAAAATAAATGTATCTTAAGAACATGCACAACTATTTATGAAGAGTTGTCAACAATACATATCAAAAGGTTTGTTGTCCTTAAGTATAATATGCATCAAACACTTAAATTCTAAGTTCTATATCTCCTGGACATTTTTCCCAGACATTAATTTTTATAACTTACAGTACATTTCTGGACCATGACTTCCAGCTCCCTTTCCCCTAGCTGTAAGATTAGGACTCTATGTAAGTTCATGTTGAACACATAGTTTCCTTGTTACAACTTTTTACCTTGCATGCAAGTACCATTGAACTTGATCAGTGGAATGTATGTGTCCTTAGTCTTGTGCATTTTTCAGAATCTGGAGGTTTTTGATTTTCCTTTTTTTTTTTTTTTTTTTTTTGAACTCTTAGTTTCATTAATGGAATGACCTCCTATGCACCCATTCTGGAATTAATGATTCTATGTGTACTATGGTATAAACACTATTTTCTTGTAGAAAAGATAGGACCAGAAAAAAAAAATTGATAACTGCAGCTATTTGGGAAGGGAAAGATGCTGATCAGGGATACTATAGGGCTGAGGCATATATCTCAGCCCTTTATATTGTTCATACTCACAGAGTTTAGTTTTTAAGTCATTCACAGGAAGGAAAGAATGTCCCAAGTCAGGCTTCATCTTTTATTCATAATGCTTCTCATTTCCATGGTTGATGTTAGAGTAGATAAGATAAAAGGAGGAAAATGAACCAGGTACAAATTAACTCACTAAGGATTGGCTGCAAATGAAGGAAAGTAAAGGATGAAAGGTCTCCAAATTGAATTACACACGCAACAGGCAATCTGTAGTCAATTATTCCTCTATAGTAACTGGAATAGTTGAAATAGTGCTTTTTTCCTCCCATAAAGCTAATTTTCAGCCTCCCTTTTTAACTGAGCTCTGCTGCCAGGAAAGAAATATTTGCATTGAACAATCCTATGTTAACAACCAAATCCATTCGCAAATGAAGTCAAGTGTGAGTTGTAGCCACAAAAACTTCCGCTGGAGAAGGAGGTAGTAGGGTTTTATCAGGTTTCAAGGTTTCTCAACTACTCTGGTCCTTCCTGTGGCATTGATAGGGTTTTGCACTAGGGATCACTGGTAATCTGGCCTGCCTGTGCATCCTATTGATCTAGCTCCCTGAAAAAGCTTATTTGCAAAGGATTTAAGCTGCTTTAATAAAAGCCACAACAACAAGTAATTGTGACTTTAGCTGGTCATATTTTCAATAACATTATTGATCAGATTTCTGTTCTTCACTAGAAAACCTTCAAAGCTTTCCTAAGTTTAAAGTGGATGCTTTTCAGGTGAAGTTAGTTTCACCTTTGGAAATCAATTGAAAGGTTAAAAAGCACTTTCCAAGCAAGGAAAAAAAATATCTTTAATGAGATGAGACTGGAAGACAAGCCAAGTTAATGAGACTGTATCTTGAAGATGTATCTGGAAAGCAGTGAACTAAAGAAGCCTCTTGTTTATGTTTCATATTGGGTGCTCTTATGCTGTCTGTGTGCTAGGAAGATGCTGGAGTTGAGGTTTAATTCTGTCTTGCTGAAGGAAAGTAAAACATAAGAGTGGTTTCTTCCCCATAGTAAGTGCTGAACTATTTCCCCACTCTTGCATGCAATTTACTAGAGCCATAATCCAAAGAATATTAGAGTTTACAATGCTTGACATTTCCTAAGATAGATACTGTTTCTTGAAAGAGTTGATACAGTTACTTAGTTTAGGGTAATTATCTTCTTAAAGTGAAAAATCCTGGAAGATTGTCTTAGGTTTAGCCTAAAAGACTAACTTAAATGTACCCCTTATATTTTATTTCTTCTCCTCTGAAAGCATATTAACAGTCATGCCATGGGTCTGGTAGAATGTGAGAATTTTGTAAAACTTAGACTATAAATATTACATCTATAGATTTTCTTTGCTCTCCCTGAATGTATATTGCTGGAATTATGGTTCATTTTTGATAGTTTTCTTTGGAAACCAGCAGTTTTCATTTGGATTTTGATATTTTAATGGGCCAGAAATAACAATTTGGGTTTAAAAGACACTCTCCATTCTGCCTCTTCCTATTGTCTTTGTTCATCATTCTTCCTTCAACCTACTTTTCACTGATTATTCTCTCATGAATAGACATGAAGACATGTCCAGATTATTATTTGCTGTGATGGATGGTGTGTCTTTTAAAGGTTTAGGCTGCTGTTGTGGCTTCTTGGAAGCTGTAGCAGTGGGCTCCATTTTCTTCTGTCTACTCCACTTGCTTCTAAATCACAGACTGGTAAATTTTCTCTTGTGTGAACAGTAATAGAATAGTAATTGCTTTTAAGGCATGCTGCAAAAGCAAAATAGAAGAGCCAAAGTCAACGGTCTTATTTATTAACTATTCCAGGTGGAATTCAAGTAGTGTTTTCTTTTCCCCCCACAGAATTCAATAATGTTCAGATATGTCTATTCAGACCTTTTGGACTCTGGAATATTTGTTCAGTCTATTTAGATAGCACACTATTGTGTGTTTGATTCACAATGCTAGTGAAGCATGAAATGTAAGTTTTGGGTGGTTCTCAAATTCTCCCCCCAAACATAGGTAAAATTGTTATACCAGTTCATAGGTAAGTAGGTTGGTTTAGAATTGATTTCCAATTTGCAGAAATACAACCATGCCTGGTAACTCTTGCATATGAGTTTAAATAATGCCAAAAATATCCCCTACTCAGATACAAGCAAATTATAGTTAACATCAATTGAGCACTTGTATGGGGGAGAAACCACTCTTATGTTTTACATATATTAGGCTCACCACACCCACTGCATGATAGGTGCTTATCATGTTCCTTTTGAGTCTCCCAGAGTAATACTTGAGTTTGAGCACAGTTCTTTGCTGAGTACATGAGGTTTAAACGAATGCAACCTGACTGTGAAATAGTGTTTATGACTGTACAATAAATCAATATCCCCATTTATTTTTTATTTTTTTAGATGTAGTTGGACACAATACCTTTATTTTTATGTGGTGCTGAGGATAGATAGAACCCAGGGCCTTGCACGGTGCGAGGCAAGCATTCTACCGCTGAGCCATAACCCCTGCCCCTCAATATTCCCATTTTTAACTGAAGTTCCATGAAATAACTAGAAAAGGTAGTGAATCTGTTATGTCAGAGACGGAGTTTGAAACCCAAGTGCCCTGATTCCAGAGTCCACCTTGCTGACTGTCCTGAGGGGCTCTTGTTTGACATGCACAGTCAGAAGGAAAGTTGCCATTGTAATATACACAGCATTTGATTAGCAGGAATCTTCTGATAGTGTTGCTGTCTTCTGCCTTACTTGAACCCAGATTTTTCTTCTTGGCTTATATCATTAAATCAATTTTCTCTCTTGACTTTTCTATGTACGTATGTATGTATTTATTTATGGTGGTACTGGGGATTGAATCTAGGGACTCATCCATGCTAGGCATTTCATTCCCACCGAGCTACACCCAGCCTCATTTTTTCTTTTACTGTTAATTATTTTAAATCGACAAAATTGTATACATTTGTGTTGTACGGTATGATGTTTTGATATATGTATACATTTGTTACCCCACATATTTTTTTTTGTGGTGAGACTATTTATAGCAATTTTCAATTATACGGTATGAGGTTACTAAACCTTATCACTATATTATACAGTAGATACCCTGAATTTATTTATTTTTTTTGACTAACTGAAATTTCTATCCTTTCACCAACATCTTCTCAACCCCGCCACCTCCTGCCTCCCACCCAGTAACATTTGATCTTAGTAAAAAATTTTTTCCTTGTTCACATCTCTAACTTATAGACCATTTGGGTTTTAGATTGTATTGTCAAATCAAGTGAAAATTGCCAAAGAGGTAATTATGATTTCTAAAACTGTTTCCTTGTGGATAGGTAACCAATTTCTACAAGAAGATAAATGTTAATTTTTTTCCTCAGCTTATATGTTGATATCAAAAACTCTACTTGGCATCTGTCCTTGTAGAAGAAATGGCATTGAATGGAAAAAAAACTTTTCAGGGTAAGAATGGAGAGAATATATTGAACAATTCAATATATTGAATTATTTCAAGGGGCACAGTGGCTTACTCCTGAGGCAGAGGATGGTTGCTAGAAGTCTGAGCAGAAGCTGATGTGGCACCTGATGGGCATTCCCACCTAAGGCTGAGGCAGAACCTCTAGGGGAATTTGGGAGTGCCTGTGGGGTCCTCAGTTCCCCACACAGTGTGCTCATTGTGTTGGTTGCCACCAGGCCACAGTCACCTCACTGTTCCCATGCTGATAGGAGGTTTGTTAATTTTCTTGTCTGATTTCTTCTTGCATTAGGAATTTCGCTGGGTTAAAAAAATTGAATAAATCATTGGCTAAGTCTTGTATGCTAAAAACCAAAAAACAAACAAACAAAACCTTACAGACAGCTGTGCTGAAGGGGGCCATCTTGTTCTCTACCAAAACATCCGGTTGTTTGGTCCTCTCCCAAAATAACTGAAACCTCAATAGTTCTTTAATACCATCCATAAGTGGAAAGAATTTTAAACAAAATATCCATCCCATGCTGAATCAGACCATACAGAACCAGACTGCTGTCCCCTCTGCTGCAGACACATAATGCATCATGTCCTTGTGGGGACAGGTTCTGAGAACTGTTATTAAGCAACTGTTATCATGGGAGCATCGTTAGAGTGAATTCACACAAACCTAGATGGTAGGCCCATCACTCAAGGCTTCCTGATGATAAAATCAAGATGTGGCAAATATGAGATGTGACACTGCTGCTCTGAAGCACAACAAGTTGTAATAAACATAGAGTACACTCTAAAATAACAAAAGGTATGGTATGGTAAATTCATAAACCAGTAACATAGTTGTCTACTGTCATCAGTTACTATGTACAGCACATAATTGTATGTGCTATATCTTTACACAATTGGCAATACAGTAGGTTGATTACCCCAGCATCACCACAAACCACAAGTAATAATACATTGTGCTCCCTACTGCAGTGGATGTTGAAAGGTGATGGGCATTTTTCAGCCTTATAGGACCATCTTATAGGACCATCATCACATGTGGTGTTCCTTGTTGATGAAATGTCATCATGTAGGACATGGGTTATATTTATAAATTGTACCTTCATTTCTCTAATGAAAGCTGAGCGTGCTAAATGCTTACCATTCTCCATTATCTGATATCTTAGTAATCTAGAAGAATTACATCTTAGCATAAATGATATCATTCTGTGAGATCCCTTCTACCTACCTGAGTTTAAATGTTATCACATTTAGAAGATATTTGAATATAATGAGTCAGTGTGTCTTCTATACCTTGTGACACATCTTAATTGGGCACTGTTGAGAGCCACAGCCAAGGGGCCCCAGCAAACTTCCAGCTGCCGGCTGATGATTGGCTCACGGCGGCCCCAGCAACATCTAGCTGATTGGCTCCTCTGCGGTGATGCTCATTGGGCTGTTTCCCTGCCCTTTCAGACCACGGAGCTGCTCATTGGGGGACTTTTTTGGCTCCGCCCACGTGACCTAGCCAATCGGCCTCAAGAGCAGGAGGATTGTGGGAGGTGGAGAGAGGCTTGTGTTGAAGAGAGAGGCTTGTTTGCTGGTGGTGGCAGTTGGGACTCTGAGGATTTTTCCTGAGAGGCTGTTTTGTTTGGCGTGTGTGGTTCTAAAAATAAAGTTAGTTTCTTTTGACAAGTGGCTCCTGATTGTGCCCAGCGGGACTGTGGCAGGGCACTGTTAATTAATTGGGCTCAGTTAAGGCACAAGGTCCTTCAGCTGTGGACAGTGCATCCCAGAGCCCATTGGTTCCATGTCTAAATTTAATACATACCCTACTGTCACTGTATCTTGAGACAAATACTGGTACCCCGATGGAGTTGGCAGTGGTCAGAGCTGTAGGGAAGTGACATTTGAGTCAAGTGAGTGGTGAAAGAGGGGTGGGTGGAGGACTCTCAAGAGAGAGGGGGCCACATGTGAACCTGAGAAAACAGGATATATGGACTGTCCAGGGACCTAAAAGATATCCTTGATGACCAAAGGCCGGGATGATGAGAGGCTGAGGTGGAGGGAAGTGGTCAGCCACCTTTCCGTTTCCTCTATGGAAAGTGGGATTATCTCCACCAATGAAGAAAATAAGTCTTCACTTTCTTGGGTGGGCATTTAAATGATGCACATTAGACTCTTGTTCCCGGATACTGCCATGTCCTTATGTAAATCTGTGAATTTGAAAATGTATGTAGCAGTGTAAAGGGCATATTTTCTATTTTGTTTTTTGTATTTGTTTTTCAGAATACTTGTTAGGCAAATCTTTGGCATTTTAGTTTTTCAACAGAGCTTGGATAATATAGGTAGCAAATTGGTAGAAAACCTATTTTTTAAATAGATAAATATTTGTATAATTAGATAAACCAAGAAAGTAGTACTGTAGTCTTGAGTTTTTGTTGTTGTTGTTTTGTTTTTTTGTTTTGTTTTGTTTGTTTTTTTTGTACCAGGGATTGAACCCAGGGGCACATAAACACTGATCCACATCCCCAGCCCTTTTATTAATTTTTCTTGTTTTGTTTTGTTTTAAGACAGGGTGTTGGTAAATTGCTTAAGGCCTCACTAAGTTGCTGAGACTGACTTTGAACTTGCAGTCCTCCTGTCTCAGCCTCCCAACCTGCTGGAATTACAGACATGGACTATTGTACCCAGCAATTTGTGGATTCTTTATAGCACCTAACATCACCTTAAATAATAATCTCAGTTTTCATCGTTTTTTCCACTAGAGTACAAGGATGGGAATTTTTTCTTGTTTGCTACTTTATTTTTAGTGTCCACAGCCTTGCCTAACATATATAGTAAATGTTTATTGAATGAATTATAAGATTTAGAAGCTGAAGAAATTTATTGCAGAAAAAGTTAGTCCCAGAAAATAATCCTGAATAGAGAATGTCATTCAAATAATAGTTTTGAAAGCTATGTTAAGATTAACAGTTCTTTCAATAGTAGCTTAAAGATTTCTGGGTGTGATGGTACACACCTGTAATCTCAGTGACTGGGAGGCTGAGGTAGGAGGATCTCAAGTTCAAGGCCAGCCCGGAAATTTAGTGAGACATTGTCTCAAAAGATAAAAAGGGCTGGAGATATACCTCAATGGTAGAGCACTTCTAGGTTCAATCCCCGGTATAAAAAGAAATGTGGCTTCTACTCTTTAAAAGAGTTTTCACGCTGAAGAAGGGTGGGGATGGGTGCATGAATATTTATGTAGGTAGCAAGGCAACCTTGTTAATAGCCATTATGGGGGGAAGGTATATCAGGGTAGTTGTGAGCCAGTTGAGGGATGTACAGGTAAATGCACTGTCTCAGTTGTCTAGTGGCCTCTAAACACTCCTGTCATCTGGGCACATCCCTGGAGGCACGGTGAGAGGAGGAAGTAGAAGTACTTGACTCTCCCTGATGTGGACCTGCCTCAGCTGGGTATCTACTTATACCATTGGGTGTTGACTAGAGCGATTAGAGTTAACTAGGGCTTGTCCAAGGATCTTGGGAGAAAGTGAAATGTGAAAGTGAAGCAGACATTTGGAGTTGAGAGGACATGAAGTGTGTTCTGTGGGTTTTGAGTTCTGAGACTCAAACGATGTGAAGGCTAGGAAGCTGGCTTACTGGTAAGCTCCAAGCAGGATGTTAAACTTCACACAGGTCCTGGGTGTGAATTTAGTTGTTGTGTAGTCCCAGAACCTAGCACAGATGCAGGGCATACTCATTACATGATAGATTGATGCATTCATTTGTACCAGAAATAATTAAGAGATAATATGTGACCAAGCAGAGGGCAGCTAAATAGAGAGAAATGAGATTTTTTAAAGCATCTGATTGGAAGCAGTTGTTTGATCTTTAAGGCCCTTTCCTGGAGTGGGAAGAATCCCTTTAGCTTTGCCTTGAGCTTCTTCCCATCCCACCTTTTCCTGGGAGACTGAGCCTCTCATTGGCCTTCTGCTGACTGGAGCTTACCAGATGCTCCAGTAACCTTGCTCCTTTTTACAAACACTGCATAAATTTTCCTAAGTAGACATTTTAAAGCCTACTTCCTGCCATAGGGAGGACATAGCAGTTGAAGTTTTCAGAGTGTGCGCTTGCACATCCTCCACAGTGTCTCCTGGTGGTCCTCACCTGTGAATGCTGAGGCTGCTCACTGCTCTTTCTTCACAGACCCTGCACCCTTCAGGTTTGTTTCAGGTAAAAACTGATGCAGTCGTCCTAACATTTTCTGTTTGCATAACTCCTAACAGAATTTTGTAAAAGTAGTTTTACACCTTCTGGTATATTTTCAAATTTTAAAAATCATTTTAAATATTTGCAAAGCATATGATTTCCAGTATATTATAAATATTGACATTTGCAAATAAACTCACATATATCTAGTAGATTCTATAACTACCATTAAGAATGTGATACCCATAATCATTCATTTAATAAATATACTTTTCAATGGAATTTGGGGTTTTTTTTTTTTCTTGTGCTAGGGATGGAACCCAGGACCTTGAGCATGCTATGCAAGTGCTCTATCAGTGAGCTACATCCCCAGCCCCTAATTTGAAAATGTTATGTTGCTCTTTTCTCTGTTTTTACCCTCAGAATTTTACTGTAGCTTAATTTAGTTCAAGATCATTTATTGATCCTCCTATTACTCATATCTGCAATGACAAAGAGTTCAGAGAGTCACAGCACTTTTAGAAAGTATAAGTACCACCAGTCTTTGTCTTAAAAACACTTTGGGACTGACTTTAATGTTAAGTCAGTAGTAGTAAACAATTAATCAAAACAACATAAATGCTAGAGTTGGACATTAACTATTAAGCATAAGAACTATATATAGGAAATTGGCTTAGTGACATAGAGGGAACATTTTTTGTTGATTTACATATTCTGTATTCATTGATAAATATTACAAATTGCTAGAAAGAGAGAGGGTTTAGTGTGAATTCTGTTCCTATTAGGTTAACTTTGTTTACATAAAGCAAGATGAAAGCTGCATCTTATAGCAATGTTCCTCAAGTTTTTGAAATTTTTAAGCCAACAATCAGATGATCTCTCAGCAGTGATCTATTGATAACATTCAATTCTGTTGAATGCAAATAATTGGACACCTCTTGTCTCCCCAAAGGATTTATTACCCATTCATTAGAGGTATTGATTTTCTTAATGAAGACAGCAATATATCTAATTACCTTTGTTTCGTGCCCTGGAGGTTTTACTATGGTGAGACACTGTATTTAATACAATTCTGTTGGGTGAGACAAAGGCCCTTCAAAGAATAGAGAGGGACAATCAGAGCAGCTCTGGCTCTGGGAGGGCAGAACCTGCCACCCTCGAAGCAGGTCAGTATTAGGAAAGCAAACATGGGATTGTTGAGGGTCCACTAATTGATCTCCTTTAAGCCTGCTGCATCCACATAGTCCATGGAGAGTCTATGTATATATCCAGGGACTACCCAGCCTGAAAACTGATGTTTGGGTAGATGCTAAATGAAGAACTGGAAGATGTGGTCTTCAGGCCTGGTTGAGCCAAAGATCACCCCCCAAGACCTCAGGGGAACTAATATTTTCTGACTTTTTTTTAAACTCATTTCTTGGTCCCTACCCTTGGTGTCAGATGGGTACACTACTGTCTTCCAAACAAGGAAAAGCTTTGGTGTTCAGCTTCTTCACAGGGCAAATACACATGTATAGGGTCATTGTGAGAATTATATGAGGTGATAGGTGGGTAAATAGGGTAACTTCCCTATTCATTTGGACATCTTCTCTCAAGTCAGTGGTCCCAGAGCTGTGGAGAGACTCCAGCAGACAGGATGTCACAAAGCCACCTAACTGCTGTGGCTGCACTAATCCTGACCGTCTTAGTGGCCCCAAGGCACTGCTCTGTTGGTTGATGAAAATGAGAATGTAAGTCTTGTCCATATGTGGACTGGTTGTTCATCATCTAAATAAACTTGGCATCACAATATGAAAATGCAGGTGTCACTTTTAAAGGTCAGATGACAGTTTGGGGATATTTTGGTAACTTTGAAAAGTTCCTCAGCTACATCTGTTCACATGCAAAAGTACTCGGAACATCCTTTAGAAGCCTTTTCTGTCTGGGGAGCTGCAGTCTTGCTCTGTAGGAACACTCTGTTACATGGGGCTGATGAGCTGGTAGTTAGGGCTTATCCCTTATTCATTTTTATTAAAGAAAAAGGAAAAAAACAAATTTACTTGGTAGTGGACCCAGGGGGACTCTACTGCTGACCTATGTCCCCTTTTTGAGGTACAGCCCTTTTTGTTTATTGAGACAGGGTCTAAGTTGCCCAGACTGTCCTTGAACTTGTGACCCTCCTGCCTCAGCTTCCAGGATCACTAGTATTACAGGTATGCCTGGATGAAAATAATTTCTTACAATTTTCATTGCTCTTTAATACATTTCACTATTTGCCTATCACCTTTCCTTCCTGTTGTACATACTGATAAGACAATTTTTATGGGTTTTGTCTTTTTCTGATCTTGTTTTACCTCTTTATTTTAGGATTTAAGAAACAAATAGGTTACAAGTTGGGTTAAACCATGTTTCTTCCTATGGGCAGTGATTTGGGGTTTTACAGCAACCCATGGGGTTCCTCTGAGAATCAGTTGATTGTCCTATAGATCAAATATAGGTGCTCATGTGTTTGGCTCTTGTAAATCCAGTGAAATATAAAAATACATTCAGTTGGGCTTGGTGGTGCATGCCTGTAATCCCAGCTACTCAGGAGACTGAGGCAGGAGGATCACAAGTTCAAGGCCAGCCTGGGCAGTTTAGTAAGACCCTGGCTTAAAATACAAGGACCAGGGATGTAGCTCAGTGGTAAAGCACTTGCCTAGCATGTACAAGGGCCTAGGTTTAACCACTAGTGCCACAAAAAAAACAAAACAAACATCCACATGCCTATTCTATTTTGTTGTTACATCTTTTCCCCCTAAACATGAAGGGCAATAAGGAGAAATAAAAGTTGAGTATTCTTGTTTTTTTTTTTTTTTTAATTGTTTTGATGATCTTTACATTTGCCATTTACTTTTACCCTAGTAACCTCTAATGAGGTAAAGTATACTTTTGCCACTGTAATCTAACCTGGGAACCTCTAATCTACTCTTTAACTCTCTGAGACTATTCTGGGTACTTTACATAAGTGGAATCATATGATATTATCCTTTTGTGTCTGGATTTTTTCCTGTAGAAGACTGTCATCCCAGTTCACTCATATTGTAGCATGCATCAGAACTGTATTCCCTTTTGAGGCTGAATGCTATCCATTTTATGTATGGACCACACATTGCTTATCCATTCATCCCTCGATGGGTACTCAGATTGCTTTCACATTTTTTGCTATTGTGAAATGTGCTTTCACATTTTTGCTATTGCTATAATGCTGATCTGATGATTGTTGTACACATATCTGCTTGAATACCTGTTTTAAATTCTTTGGAGCATAAACACAAAATTGGAATTGCTAGATCCTGTTGTAATTCTATGTATCATTTTTTTGAGGACCTGCCATGCTTTTATCCACAGCAACAACAACTGTCTTACATTTCCACTTAGCACACAGGGTTATAATTTCTCCACATTCTAGCCAATGTTGTTTTAGATACTAGTCCTCAAAAAATGTGAAGTGAAATCTCTCACCTAAAGTGAAAAGTGTGTCATCTCATCATAGGTTTGCATTTCCCTAATGATTGGTGATATTAAGCATCTTTTCATGTGCTTCTGGCCACTTGGAGAACTCTCTATTCAAATTCTTTTGCCCATTTTTAATTGAGTTGTTTTTTGTTGTTATTGAATGTGGGTTGGGTTAAACCATGTTTTTTCCTTTGGGCAGTAATTTGGGGGTTTTTATATGTTCTGATTATTAATCCTGTATCAGATTTGTGATTTATAAATATTTTCTCACATTTCAAGGGAGGCCTTTTTATTATACTGATCATGTCCTTTAATGAACAAGTTTTTCAATTTGATGTTGATTTTTTTTTTCTTTTGTGTTTTTGGTATCATATCCAAGAAATGTCAAATTCAATGTCACTTTTTCTTCTAATATTCATAGTTTGAGTTCCTTTTTACAAGGCGTTAGGAATTCAACTAATTCAGCTCCATCCTTTTGCATGTGTGTATCTAATTTTTCACAGCAGCATTTTCTGAAGAGACTGTTCTTTACTCATTGAATGATCTCAGTGAAAATGAATGATTTTGCCAAGAATTATTTGAGAGTTTATTTCTGAGTTCTTTATTCTATTCCATTGGTTTATATGTCTGTCTTTACTGGTACATGCTGTTTTGGTTAATGTAGCTTTGTAGTAAGATTTGAAATCAGGAAGTATGAGTCCTCCAATTTTGTTCTTTTCCAAGTTTGTTTTGGCCCTTTAGGGTTCCTTGAGATTCCATATGAATTTTAGGATATCTTTCTTTCTGTAAACCAGTCATGTGGATTTTAATAGGGATTGTATGGAATCTAGAGATTGCTTTGAGTATAATTGACATATTAATTTTAAGTCTTCTAATCTACAAAATGTTCCCTTTATTATTGTCTTTAACTTCTTTCAATAATATTCTATTTTCAGCCTATCAATTTTTTCTTCCTTGGTTAACTTTATTTTTAAGTATTTTTAAGCTTTTTGATGCTATCTGATAGGTTTTAATCACTGTTCCCTGTCTGAAAAATATCATCTACTACTAATATAACTAAAAAGTCCAGGACTGAGAGAAATTTTAGGTATACACAATATAAATAGATCTTAAAAATATGTATGGCATAGAAAAATGGAAAAATATTTTGGTGTTGTTATGTACATTTAAAATATTGTATACAAAGCTACTCAGGAGGCTGAAGCAGGAGGACTGCAGATTTAAGGCCAGTTGGGGCAATTTAGCAAGACCTTGTCTCCAAAACAAACAAATAAGACTGGGGGTGTAGCTGAATGGTAGTCTGCCTAGCATATGTGAAGCCTTGGGTTTAATCTCCAGCACTGCAAAATAACAGCAAAAAACAAACAACCCCCCACACAAACCTGCACTCAGTGTTTCACATTTTACAAAAACATTCTCAAAAATAACTCAGGGTTTTCTAAATGATGTTTTATAGAACATTGTGTCTGGTGAGATGTTTCCAAGCATGATTTTATTTCTTTATTGGTTCCTTTTAGTTATACAAAACATTAGTATTCATTTGACATAATTATGAAAGCATGGAATATTTGCTATGTTTCCCCTTCTTCTCTCCCGCCTCCCCCTTTTCCCTTTCCTCTACTGATCTTTGTGCTACTAATAGTTTTTTTTAATTAGTATCTTGTGGTATACATAATGGTGATTCACTGTGTTTATTCATATATGTTCATAGATAAGTTAGCTCAGATTCAATCCACTGTTCTTCCCTTATTCTGTTCCTCCTCTCTCCCCCTAAATCCCCTTCCTATATGCCACTGATCTTTCTTCTATTTGATGAAATTCTCCCCTCCTTTTTTTTCTCCACCACTTCCCTAGTCTAGACTACCTTCTGAATATTAGAGAAAACATCCAACCTTGATTTTTTTGTGTCTGGCTTATTTCACTTAGCATGATAGCCTTCAGTTCCATCCATTTGCCAGCAAATGCCATAATTTCATTCTCCTTATGGCTGAGTAGCATTCCATCATGTGTGTATACCACATTTTCTTTATCCATTCATCTGTTGAAGGGCACCTAGGTTGGTTCAGTAGCTTGGCTTTCGTGAATTGTGCTGCTATAAACATTGATGTGGCTGCCCCCCATCACTATTGTATGTTGATTTTGTATCTTATAGATATATAGCAAGGAGTGGGAAGGCTGGGTTGTATGATGGTTTCATTCTTAGGGTTTTGAGGAATCTCCATACTGCTTTCCAGAGTGATTGAACGAATTTGCAGTCCCACCAACAATGTATGAATGTAGCCTTTTCCCCACATCCTCATCAATATTCACTATTATTTTTATTCTTGATTGCCATTCTGACTAGAGGGAGAAATCTCAATGTAGTTTTGATTTACATTTCCCTAATTGTTAGATATGTTGAATATTATTTCATATATTTGTGGACCACTTGTATTTCAAGAAGTGTCCATTTAGTTCTTTTGCTTGTTTATTAATTAGGTTATTTGTTTTGTTTTTGGGTGTTTCATTTTTTTTGAGTTCTTATATATTCTGGATATTAATGCCCTGTCTAAGGTACAGGTAGTAAAGATTTTCTCCCATTCTGTAGGCACTCTCTTCACACACTCAGTAGTTTCCTTTGCTGCACAGAAGCTTTTTAATTTGATGCCATCCCACTTATTGATTTTTGGGTTTATTTCTTGTTCTTTAGGAGTCTTAGTAAGGAAGTTGGTCTCTATGCTGACATGTTGGAGTGTTGAGCCTACATTTTGTTCTAGCAGTTGCAGTTTCTAGTCCAATTCCTAGGTCTTTGATCCACTTATATTGACTTTTGTATAGGGTGTGAGACAGAGGTCACATTTCATTCTTCTACATCGTGTGTATACCACATTTTCTTTATCCATTCATCTGTTGAAGGGCACCTATTTGTTAAAAAGGCATCTTTTGTCCAACACATGTTTTTGGCATTTTTGTTTAGTATCAGATAACTGTATTTATGTGGGTTTGTCTCCGTGTCTTCTAATCTACTCCACTGGTCCTCGTGTCTGTTTTGGTGCTAGTACCATGCTGTTTTTGTTAGTATTTCTCTGTAGCATAATTTGAGTATTGGTATTGTGATACCCCCAACAGTTCTTTTTGCTCAGTATTATCTAAGCATGATTTTAAATGCCTTGATTCTTATTGATGTTCATCTTCAGGGCTGTCCCCAAATAGGCATTAAAGATTAAACTTCTGAAACATGAAGGAAGGGGACACTTTATTCCAGGCCTGGGACTATAAATTTTACTTGGTGTAGATTTTTCTAGAAGGATGTATTTTCTTTCTTGAACATCTAAGAAAAAAGTTCCTATTAATTTCTTGATAATCAGTCCCAATATCTAAACCAAGGTTAGCATCTCCCTGTCTCTGAGCAGCATGTGAGGAAGGTGATGGTGAAGCTAATGACAGTGATGACAGGGAACACTAATATGGAACTTGTTTGCCTCATTTAGTTTTCAAAACAACCCTGTAAGATGGGACAGTGATTATGTCCCCATTTGTATATATGGAACAAGCATAGAGAGCCTGTCTGCCATGCCCAGGGCCACAGCAAATAGTGGGAGGCTGAGCTTTGAATGTAAGGAGGCAGATTCACAGACTCAACTTTTTACTTTACCTTTTCTATATTGTCTATCTCTAATTCTAATTAATTGATTTTGGTATAATTTGATTTTTTTTCTTTTTTTCATTTTTATTTTTTTGGTATCAGGGACTGAGCCCAGGAACACTAAACCACTGAGCCACATCCCCAGGCCTTTATTTTTTTATTTTGTGACAGGATCTTTCTAAGTTGTTTAGAGCCTTGCTAAGTTGCTGAGGCTGGTTTGAACTTGGTAATCTTCCTACTTCAGTCTCCTGAGTTGCTGGAATTACAGGTGTGCAACATCATGCCCAGTGGGTTTTCTTATTTTTGTTTTTTTTATTTCGAGTGTGATTTGAAAATACAAACCTAATTTCTCTTAATTGAAATGTATTGATTTGCTTTATATTCCAGTATATGGTTGTTATTCGTGCATGTTCCATGTATACTTAAAAGAACATTTATTCTATAGTTGTTGGATACGGTATTCCACATATGTCAGTTTGGTTGGGTGCTCTTTAAAATTATTTTGTCCCTGCTGATATTTAGTCTGTGTGCTCTATCAATCGTAAAGGTTCTGACTACAACTGTGAATTCTTCTCTTGCTTCTTTTAGACCTATCTAGCCTTTGTTTCACTTACTTTAAAGCTATGTTGTTTGGAGCACACACATTTAGATTTGATAGTTTTTCTTGACCAATTGATCTTTTGTCATTATGAAATATCCTCCACTATCTCTGGTGACCTTATTGTTTTAAAAGCTATTTTGTCTGACATTAATATAGCCACAAGAGCTTTCACAATAGCTTTGTCTGTTGTATCATTTCCCATAAAACCTTTTGCTTTTTTAAAAAAATTTTTAATGTTGTAGATGGACATAATACCTTTGCTTTATGTATTTATTTTTATGTGGCGCTGAGGATCAAACCCAGTGCCTCACATGTGCTAGGCAAGTACTCTACACTGAGCCACAACCCCAGCCCCAAACCTTTTGCTTTTATCCTATGCTTTTAAAGTGTGACTGTTGTAAATAGTATATAGTTGGTTCTTGTTTATCCATTTTGCTTTTCTGATACTCTTCTTCTTAATCTGTAAACAAACCCTTATTTAAATAATCCCTGCTGTGAGTCTTGTATCAAGTAAACAGCCCCAGAGTTTTGTTGTTGTTAATTGAGCTCTCTGATTTTATATTTTAATTTTTGACATAGGTAAAGATTGGCATGATAATTTTGTCAAATAACTTTCTACTGAAGATATAAAGAGTCTACTTACTGCTCTAGGAAAAGCTCTATCAAATTTGGAAATTTTTACCTTTCTAAATATTTTCTGGAGTTGTTTAATTACATCTATAATCTTTGAGGGACACTCCCTATTCTTTTACTCACTTGTAGTATATCATAACTATATTTTCCACCAGGAGAACCTGAGAACTTCTTTCATTCTCTTAAAGTATAGAGCTTGTCATTCTTCCCAGTTCCTACCTTCTGTCAGCCCCATCCTGTGCAGTTTCCTCCTGTTCTGTTTACTTTCTTTCACCCTTATCTGCAGGCACCTACTTTCATATGCATGCAGTACATTATTTTATTTGTACATGCCCTTGTGATATGCATAGTGTTTCATGTGTAGTATTTTAAGTGCACATAAATAACATCATAGACTTTTTCTATTTTTCCATGCTGTACCATGTTTTTAAGGTCTATTTATATTGCTATGTGTACTGCTAATATGCTGCTTCTAACAGTGGACTTTTTCAAATTAGAACTCTTATAAATGCGCTATGTATTTGGGAAATTAGAATTTGCCACATAGTGCTTCTTTGT
This sequence comes from Marmota monax, assembly GCF_021218885.2. Lineage (NCBI taxonomy): Eukaryota > Metazoa > Chordata > Mammalia > Rodentia > Sciuridae > Marmota > Marmota monax. Next base: position 4,049,059 of record NW_026692434.1, on the reverse strand, counting down.
ATTCAGTACCATGGTTCTCTAGAGCTTTATTAATTGGTGAAAAAAATTAAACTCCAATACTGTTCCCAGAGCCTATTTAACCAAAGCCTACCAGAATGGAAATCTGCCACTTTCTGGAGAATCAGGTAAATGCAAATCTTACATGAAGATGACCCGTCCCTCCAGCTCCTAAACTAACGCCCTGGGAACAATGTCCCTGCTGCTCCTGCCCCTCCACAGCTTAGGTACTTGTCTTTATTAGATGCCTTGGGTTTATTTTCATAAAATCCTGCTACATTTCCCCCAGTACAGCAGTTAAAGGTTTCATGGCCCTGCACCAAACTAACAGCTCAGAATAGCTACATCCCAGGTAGCTATTGTCAGTGAGCTTCACTTTGGGCTGCAGTGTAAAGAATTCTATAAATTGTTGAGACTTCTGGTCCAGCAAAATGGCAAGTGCTACAAATAGGAAGTCTTTGGCCACAAGTTACAAAACCCCAACTAGGATTATCTTAAACAATAAACACATGTATTATCTCACTCTATTGGGAAAAAAAAAATCAGTGTTAGCTCCTGTGGAAACAGGCAAACTGAATTCTGAGAGGCTTGATGCAATGATTGCTTATTGATTAGTCCCCACAAGTTTGCTTGGGGCTGGCAACTCTCCTGGGCATAGTTGATTCCTCAGATATCCCAGTGCTTCCATCTGGTCACTGCACCATATGTGGCACCTGGCTGGACTAGCAAGGGAAGAGAGGTGGTGGATCACTCAGGTTATTCTAAGGACCAGGCTTGGAATGGCCTTTTGACTTCTGCTCATGTTCCACTACCAGAAATCAGTCTTCAGTCATGTGAGCCCTTTCTAACTACAAAGGATGCTGAGGCACCAAGTCTTCATGTGAGCTTTGAAAGAGGACAAGCTGTGATGAACAGTGAGCCATGTTCTCAACAGGAAATCCAGAGCTGTAGAGCAATTTTAGGGCTGGCTGACCTCATAATTCAGTAGTGTCATCAAGTCCTGGAGTTTGTCCATCTCTCTCTACCCTGCCATCCTCAGAATGTCAGCTTTGTCCTCAGGCTAGCGCTCTCCCTGGTTGAGAAATGGCTATTAGAGTTCCAGCCATCACAGCCAGACCTGGCAATGTGCTGAGGAAGGAAAGGACCATCCTTAGGAATTGAGGGAACCCTTTCCCAGAAGCCATCTGGTGCTCCTCTGGTGAGCAGAATTGCCAGCACCAGACTAGTCACAGTTTACCCCTGCCACCCGGGGGGTGGGGGTGGGGCTGGGGTGTGCTTTCTTCAGTCATGTGAAGGAAAACCTTGTTACTACCTGAGTCAAACCAAGCCTCAGCCAATAAGAAAGGAGAGTGGATGTTGACTAAGCAACTAACTGTCTTGCCACAGCCCATCTCTGTCCTCATGAACATCCTTTCATGTCCATAATCAAGGTCATGACTTTCTGTGACTCCTGTACTATCCTCAGTAAGTTTATGCTCAGTGTTGCATGTTTGTTGATGCTCTTGTGGTGCTGTTTTCCATTATATTTGCTTGTGTATAGGAAAGCTATTGATTTTCAGTCACCTCTGTTGATTTTCTTTCATCCGTATGTGTAAATTGCTTTTAATCTTTGTTTTTGGCACAATATTAGATGCTAATTAAATATTGGAAAGAATCCAGAGGTAAAGGGATCTTAAATAGAATATGGAACAGAGTTGAAGAATAAGAGAGCAAAGAATATTATATTTTTTTCTATAAAAAGTGAGTTATCACCGAGGAAGAAGTGGGATTTTGTGCTTTTCTCAAAAGTTGTTTTAGGAGAATGCTGTGAGTGTTTAGGAGGGGAAAGCATGATTAGTAAATAACATTTCCAAAGGGTTTCTGAGTGCTGTAGAGAGCTTTTTTTCCCTCTTCTCTCTGAGAAGAATAAGAGATGTAGTTGATTTTCATAGAGAGAAATTAAGGAACAGAAATAAGGCAATTTGAGTTTCCTCACATAATTATAATACTGAACAAACCAGACCCAAGGTCTTGGGTCACTATTCATTGAGGAAAATAGATTGATGGTAGCCAAGGCAACGGTTCTTGAAGTGAACTCTGCCATCTCTTGTGCAGTGATGAAAAGGAGTTGAACAACCCAGTACGTACCCCTTTCCTTGCACATAAACACACACACACACACACACACACACAAGTGCATACACACAGCACCTCAAGACATATTCTAACACCATATTGATTTATTCTAAGGAAAGTTATTAGTATGCTTTCAAATCAGTGGTGATATAATTTTTTTTTTTTTTTTTTTTTTTTGGAGACACAGATTAGCATCCTCCTATCCACGTTTGCCTTTTACATAAAATGACTAGTGGACTAATGAGACCAGCGCTAAGAGCCTTAGGTCCCCATACCAAGTGAACTATACATATCACATCATTGGACAAACACTACTGTTATATGCTGGACCAGAGAGGTAACTAACATACCCTTTGCTTTTGAAGAACCCTGGAAATTTTGAACAGTGGGGGAATGCACAGCAAAGAATCAAATTTTTAAAGTGTAGCAGTTTAGAATATGGGAGTATGTTAGACATGCTAATCCATAGAACTTTTTTGCGAACCTAAGTATAATTTAACTTTATATAAAGTTTTCCTTTTAGATATCCAAATGAAGATGAATACAGTCGCTGGCAATTAATTTGATTCATATTTTCAATAAACATCCATTTTACTAAAGCATACAGACCCATACATAGATTTCAGAGCTTTGTGAAAAAGACAAGCTTATTTGATCTTTTTTTATTTTAAAGAAGGAATATATTTTAACCTCTCTCCTGATGACAGGAGAGAGGTTTTGGGGAAGTCAAGGGGCCTCCAAAGCAAGGGACCTTCTTCTCTCATTTTTCTCTAGTATTGTCACAAGCTAGTCTCCTGAACACAACAGTTATGCTCATGTACTGGGTTTCTTTTCTATGCCAGTTGCCAATTTCCTAGAAACCCTGAGCAAAATAGAAATTTAAATAGTCGAGGCTAAGTTTATTCACACACACCCTTCTGCATTGGGCTGTCTAGCTTCCCCAGCAGACATCTGTCTCCTCATAACCACATTAAGACAAAACCTTTTCAGCAATTGCACTGCCTGGACCATATTGTCCTCCTCTTGCTACATCCAGTAAGGCACCATGCGTTGTCAGGCCATTGTACGTGACGCCAAGACTGGTGGCCACTCTGTCAAGGGATAACTGCCAAGTCCCTCATTGTGGAAGCTTATTTTCCTCTTGTCACTAGCAAGTAACCCATGGGGTGATGCTTTGAGGCAGTGTGAATATTTGGCTTCCCAGCGATCTTTACCCAAGAACAGCTACTACACGCACACCCTATAGACATAGACTTGTGGATTCCCTCTTCCCCTAGTGGGTTTTAATCCATCGATTTCATTCTTTTTAATACTTGTGTTGTTTATAAATTGGCCAGAAATGTTTCAGACCAGTTTCTGTCTGTATCCATTGACCTTGTTCTTGTTTATCTTAGAGCACTTATTTGCTTTTCTTTTTTTTTTTTCAATGAGATACTCTAGGCTCATCTTGTAATGACCCTGTGCCAGACATGGAATCAGTCACTTCTCCAAGGAGTCCTGGTTTCTTTCAGTGGAGAATAATATTTACAAGCCAAGTTTGGCTGTTAGATATTGGAATAATTTTTCAAGGTTCTTCATTTATAAATTCATATAGAAACCTCCCAATTGTTTTTGCTTTTATTTTAAATCAACTTTATTTACCTGAACTAAAAGGTACTCATTTTAAGCATTGAGTTTGCTGCATTTTAGCAAATTTATATACCCTTGTGACTGTCACCTTAAAACGTTTGCAGCCTTCACTGCTGCAACTTCTGATCTGCTTTCTATCCCAATAGATTAGTTTGCCTTTTCTAGAATTTCATATAAGTTGAATTCTGTAGTCTGTAGGATTTTGTCTGGCTTCCTTGACTCGGCACTGTATTTTTTAGACACATCCTTGCTGTTGGGATATCAATCACTCAGGACTTTTTGTTGAGTAGTGAGCCATTCTATGTGTATGTAACAGTTTCTCTTTGCAAATAGTTGTACATTTGTGCTGTTTCCAGCTTATGGCTATTAGGAATAAAGCTACTGAGAACATTTAGGTACAAGTTTTTATGTGGATGTGTGCTTTTTGTTCCCTTTCTTAACCTAGAAATGAGATTGCTTGGTCATAAGCATATTTTTTAACTTTGTAGCAAGCTGACAATTATTTTGCAAAGTAAGTTGTAGCTTTTCTTTACTCCCACTAATTAGAGACCTAGTTACTCCACATCTTCATCAACTCTTGGAATTGTTAGTCATTCAAGTGGGTAAGTAATGGTTTCTTACTATGGTTTTAATTTTAATTTCTGTGATGACTAATATAGAGCATCTCTTTATGTGATAACTGGTCATTTATATATCTGATGAAGTATATGTTCAAACCTTGTCCATTTTTCAAATTGGGTTGTCTTTTTTTTTTTTTTAATTGAGCTACAGAGTTCCATGTATTCTGAATACCAGTCTTTGTGAGATATGTGTGTTGGGATGTGTGGTGATATTTTAGAAAAATAAGGACAACCCCATTTTAGTGTTCTATTTATCCATTGATGGACATTGGCTTTATTTTGTATCTTAGTTATTCTAATAATATTGCAGTGAACATGGGAATTCTCTTAACTATGTTGATTTTATATCTTTGGCTACATAGCCAGTAGTGGGACTGCTGGATCATAATAGTAGTTCTAATTTTTAATTTTTGAGGAATCGCCACAGTTTTCTATAAAGGGGCTAATAATTTGCCTTCCTATCAACTGTTATTAGAGTTCCCTTTTCTTTACATCCATTCCCACCCCACCCCCCCAAAATGAAGGTCCGTTAATTCCAGCATCTCCTTACTTTGGCATCTTGTCAAAAACCAGCTGACCATATATAAGAAGTCTAAATTCTTTAATCTCTTTTATTGATCTATATATCCATCTTTACATCTTTACCAATGGTGCCTTGATTATTATATCTATAATAAGCAAAGCCCAGACAGTCCATATCAGGATTCACAAAATCATATGCCTTAAAGTCATAGAATTAAGTAAGTCTGTTGTGTAAGCAGTATAACTTTTATTTGTATTGAAATCTAAGGACTAAAATTTCAATCTGGTTATTTTTCTCATGGTTCCCACCTGGTTTATTTTGGAGGATGTCTTTTTATACACACACCTTGCATATTAAATACAGAGGAGCATTCCTCATTTCCAAAATACCATGACGTCCCCACTTTCTTGAAATGCATGGCCCACTGGTCTCCTACGTTAAAGAGAGGAATCTCTCTATGGCAGCACAAGCTGGAAACAGTAGTGATTGACACAGCCTCAGCAGCAATGCTGTGATGGTGAATGGCAGGGGGCGGTGGCTAACAGGGGGGCCAGCACTTCTGAAAGCGACATAGATACTCCATGCCACTGTTGCTGAATGAAATGTTAGCATGGTTTGCCAGATTTTCAGAGGCTAGGAATCTTTTTTTTCCTTTTGTCAAATTTTTTTTATTTTTTATGATTAATTATACCTGACAGTAGAATGCATTTTGACACATACACATAAATGGAGTATAATTTCTCATTTGTCTGGTTGTACATGCTGTAGTTACACAGGTCATGTAATCATATATGAACATGGTGTAATAATGTCTGATTCATTCTATTATCCTTCTTACCTCCATGCTCCCTCTCCTCCCTTCACTCCCCTCTGTCTGGTCCAAATTACTTCTATTCTTCACCCCCACCTTATTGTGAATTAGCATCCGCATATCAGAGAAAACATTTGGTTCTTTGGGATTGGCTTATTTTGCTTAGCATAATATAGAGGCTAGAAATCTTTGGATTTGACTGCATCTCAATTTAAAACGCAAAATTCCTGTGCAGGCCAAACCAAACTTTCCTCCAGGGCCAAATGTAGTTGCATGCTCCAGCTTGCTAACTCTAGTCTGCACAGTAAATAAGAGTACAGAAAGTAATTGAGAAATTGACTCCGGTCTAGAGGATAAGTCGCACCGACAAGGTAAGTAAAGAGTAAAATTGATTACCTTTGGAGCTTTTGAAATGGATCTTTTTAAAATGACAATAATAATGTAAAATAATAATAGTGTAAAATAATAATAATATTATCAACAGACTTTAAGAATAGTTTTAAATTTATAAAAAAATTGAGAAGCTCCTAGAGAGTTTCCATATCCTTTGTAACCAGTTAGTCCTGTGATCATTAGTATGGCACACGCGTTACACTTGATTAACTAAAGCCTGTTCTTCATTCAGATGTCCTGTTGCCCTTTTCTGTTCCAAGAGCTCATCTAGGATTCCACATTATACTTAGCTTTCTTGTCTTCTTAGAGTCCTCTTGGCTATGACAGTTTCTCAAATTCTCTGTTTTTGATAACCTTGACTGTTTTGAGCAATCCTGGTCAGTTATATTATAGGATGCACCTCTATTAGATTGTGATTATGGCTTTGGGGGACAAGACCAGAGAGACAAAGTGCCATTTCCATAATGCGTCAAGGACATATACTAGCAATGTTAATTTTGGTGGTTAGTTGTTCCATCTTTAGTCATTAGCAGCTGTTTCAATTAATGTGAGTTTGTTTAGGGTTGCTATTTAAAAAAAAACAACACTTCTCTACTTAGTGATTTACAAGCTATTCTAGGTTCATTATTCATATTTCCTATCATACTCCTAGAATCAGCTGTTCTTCAAGAATCCTTGACTCCTTTTGTAATAGAATAGTATTAGAAAATACCACAGAGATAGTGTCATTCTCATCCCCTGATATCCAGGGTGCATACTATCAACATGTTTTATCACTGTGATGTTAACCTTGATCATCTAGCAGAGACGGGACCTATCAGGGTTCTTCACTGTAAGGGCACCCCCCCACACACACACTCCATAGTCCATACTGCACTGAAGTTCTCGGAAAGAAATTCTTACATGCAGCCCACACCTAAGGATTAGAGAGTTGTGCTCTACTAAGGCAGAGTGGAAGATATCAATATAAATTATTTGGAATTTTATGTGGGAGTTTTGTTCCCCATTTGTTTATCCATTTGTCTATAATCATTGTGGACTCATGGATATTATTTCATACTTTGGGTTGTAATCAAATAGTACTTTATCTTGTTCTAATTCCTTCAACTTTAGCAAGTGAGAGCTCTGTCAGTTGACTCCTGTGTGCCTTTTGCATGCCCCCATTGCTGGGGAGGTTGAATTTTTGCTTTGTTTTTGAGTACTTCCTTACTTTCTAGTTCTAGAAGTTACCCCAGAGTCATCTTGTACATTTTTGGCCTCTAAATTCAGCTACTTCTTCAAGTAGATCCAGTTCCTTTAATTGGAGGATGGCATTAGACCATCATCTGTATGCTAGGGGCACTCAGTGCTGCTGGAGTGCCATTCTTCTAGGCCCTCTTAACTAACAGAGCAAGGAGTGTGTGTGTGTGTGTGTGTGTGTGTGTGTACACTAACCCACGGAGACACATATATCAGTATGTCTACGTGTAACCATCTCTGATTAAACTACGTATAATTCATACTGATGTCTTCAACTGTGTTACCACATGAAACATTCTAGTCTTCTCTTATGAATCTGTTTATTTTTACTCCTACAGTGGGAACTAGACCCCCAAAGTCCACCATCTAAAATGGATCTTTTTTGTTAAGAAAAGCAGGAGAAATACTATGAAGTGTTCCTGTGGAGGACCTGTGGCCCTTCAGTCCCTTTCTTCCTAGAAAGGTTTTGGTCTTCCAGAACCCAGTGGTTGACATTCAGACATTGGGCTCAGACCATACTGAGGTCCTCAAGGAAGCCCCAGCAATTCCCCATCAGGTCAGATTTTCTGCAACTTCTCTCACAACACCATTTCCCTTGCAGCCCTTACCAGTATAAAAAACAACTAAGGTTATAATTAGTTGTATCAGTGTTTTGTTTTGTTGTGATTTTTTTTCTCCCAGAATATTGTCTTTGTGAGGCAAAGACCCTCTCTGCCCTGTTCAGAGCCTAGCAGGTGCCGAGCACCTCTAAGTATGTGAGAACCATTTATTGCAAAAATAAAGGAGGCACAGAAGAAATGTTAGACTCAATTTTCTACCCAATGAGATAGGAGAAGGATTGAGAATATAGCAATAAGGACATTTCTGTTTTCTGGAGTTTTTAGTTCCTCAAAATAACTTGATTATGCACCTCAAAAGTTCATGCTGCAGAAATGGCACTGTATGGAAATCAGAATGCACCAAAAAGAAAAAAGAAAGAAAAAGAAACCAAGACAGCATAAAGTTATGGAAAGGACACCAAAGGAATGAATAGCATTGAGTTGAGATACAACTAAGAAGAAAATGGATCATGAAAGGATTAGAAAGCAGATGCAAGAAAGAAGAGGGGCAGAAGTTTGTGCCAAAGAAAAATATGGGTATGGCACATCATAAAATGTTGTTCTGTGTTAGAAAATACCAGATGTCTATGGACAATGATATTAGAAGGGTACTTATTTCTAGGTCATCACTCTGTATTCAGATCTTCCTCATATTTACAGTAATGTTTCCTTTGTGTCTTTAATTGATTGGGTCCCATTGGATTTGGTGGGTTTTGTGCATGCATGCGCATGCCTGTATGTGTGTGTACCCCACTGAAATTGCTAGTTTAAAAAACAGGATACAGAGTGCCACATTCTTTATTGTAATTCTACTCCTTGAGGTTGCCTATAGCATTTTAAATTTCAGAAGATCAAGAACTTGCTTTCTTTCCCTTTGGAGAAAATAAAACATGATTTCAACTAGTACCATGTCCTCAAGGAAGCTGAAGGCATTTGCTTCACTTTTTCTGTTTTCCTCTGAGGGTGCTCTGATGGTGGCCTGTATGTGATCTTCTGAAGTGTTCCAGTCCCTGGAGCTGGCTGGTAGCCAGCTCCCCACCACCACCACCACCACCACCCTCCTGCAGCTTTAAACACAAGAGCTGGCTATTGGCAAGAGTCACCAGACATAGAATGCATAGTAGCTACCTGCCTCCCTCCTGTCCTAGAGAAGATAATGTGTTAAACAAGTACCACCCATCCTGGAATAGTCTAAAGGGTATTTATCCTAGAGGAGTATGGAGAGAAACCATTTGTCTCTTGTGTGTCCTTGATAATCATTGGGTGTTTGGGAATTACTCTGGTCATGAGAGTGGATGGTTACCATTGCTAATGCAAGCCCTGCCCACTTAATTGGGAGTCATAGCAGGAAAAGTAAATAACAGAATGTGACTCTGACATTGAATATATATGAAAAGTGCCCCTGGGATTCTGACCTGTTTGTAACATTGGAATGCTTCTAAATTTGTGAATTACTTCCCCTTAATATCAGTTGCAACTAATGTTTTGAATTAGAGCTCAAACCATGCACTTTAAAGTTGTGATGATTGTGTAGCTGCTACATTGTGCTAAGAAAGTAACAAAGCTTTTAAACGCAGGATATTTTAGTTATGGAAGGGTACTCATACTTTTAATAGTAAGTCATTGTAACATTTTCCTCCCTGTCTGCAGAGAAAGGGACTGCCAAGTTATCCTTAAAGAACATAGATTGAGTGAAAAGGACAGAACAAAAGATAGATCCCAAGGGAGACATGAAGAAGTTCTGTAAATAGCTGTGCTATTTTGCTTTGAAATGTCTGGCACTCTATATAGGATAGTGGTCGTGTGCAGAGGGCCGTGATGAAGCCATTCCACAGCAAATTTCAGAGCACTTCAGACTGCAGGGGCATCTGGATCTTTTCAAAATTTTCAACTATTTAAATGACATCTTTTTAAAAAATTTAGCATACCTGCATCCTCTTGCCACATCACTTGCTTTTATACAATTATCACCTCACTTTTAACTTCTAACCCTCTGGAAAAAATAAAACTTGGACAAATGTTAGCTCTGAACTGCTCTCAGAAATCTGCAGTGTGCAAACAAAACCCGTGAAGTGTTGCTTCTTTGATTCACCTCATTACTTAGAACCATAGGTCATTCTGTGTTCTGTTGGCAAAATCCTACATGTTTCATGGCTCTGTTTAAATAAAAAGCCTGCCTCGAAACATGCTTAATTTCTATGACCGTATTTAATTGTCTTCTTCCTAGCCATTCTATAGAAATAGGTTAATCTCTTTAATGGCAGTTTCTCTTTTCTTGAAAAAAAAAAAAAAAAAAAAAACATTTTTTTAACTTCCTTTTCTTATCTGTTTCCCTCTTTGCTTATAAGCATGTCTTTTGTACAGCCCATGCATATACTGGTTGGACCCATATTTAAATTACTACATGGTACTTTCTCACTTGTCAAGAATTATTGGGCACTTGCTGTACGCAGGGCAAAATTTCATGCCTTCTCAAAAGGACTAGAAATCTGAAATGGGGGTCTGCTCACTAGTTTTCTACAGATTTGAAAATTTACTGCATTGTGCAAAAAAAAGAGTTTAGGAGACAAAACAAATCATAACGTTTAAGGAAATATTCCTCCCAAAAGAGCTCAGTACTATTTTTAGTGCCTTATAGATATAAAGCCATTCTGTTAATTAAAACATGTATTTATTAGATTATACTTGGCTTCTTTGTATGTTTGGTATGTTTGATATGTAAAATAAATTGAAATGTTTTCATTTTCCACAGCATATGAAGGAACAGGAGCCTGAAAATAGAGTGAGTTGAGGACAGGAAATTCTATTTTGGTGAAAATATTAGTATATTTTCTATTTTGTTCCCACCTGTGATAACGACTTAGGATGTAAACACATTAAATATTGATTCAAGAATTAAATTATCAAAATATTATTAGGGGAAATAAAAGATGTAAATAAAGCGGGAGGAAGATTATGTTTGTGGTAGATCAATGTTATTAAGGTGTCATCCTCACTAAATTGATATACAGATTCAGTGCAATCCCTATCAACATTTTGCTGAAATTGACAAGCTGTAAGATTTATTTGGAAAATAAAAGGACCTAGAAAAGTCAAAACCACTTGCAAAATGAAGGAGAAAGTTGCAGGATTAACACTATCTGATTAGAAGACTTAAAATCTACAATAAATCAAGACAATGTGGTATTGGCATTGTGATCACCAAGTAGACCATGGATCAGAATAGAGCTTCCAATAAATCTACACTCTTATGCACAACTGGTTTTTGGCAAAGATGCAAAAGCAGTTCAGTTGTTCCAAGACAATTAAATATATTTGGAATAAAGTAAATACAACAAAAATAAAGGTATTTTTTCCACACCTTTTAATCAGCCATTCATACCATATTCAAAAATTAACTGAAAAATGGATCGTAAACTATAAAGAAGAGAAAGCCCTGTGACCTTCGATTGGGCTAAGCTATTTTGGATACAACACCGAAAGCATGATCCATAAAGAAAAAAATTGAGAAATTGGATTTGATTTAATATGAAAAACTTCTATTCTTTATAAAACAATTATAAGAATTAAACATGAGCCACAGACTGAGAGAAAACTATAAATTCTTGCCCATGTTTCACGCAGGCAATGGAAATGGGGCTCCCCTCAGTGGAATAGGCTGGCTGCAGAATAGAAGCTAAGAAAAATAGAATGATGAAAAAACCACAGGACACAGAAAATATTTTCAGAAAACAGAGGCAGGACAAGCTAGAAGATCATAGGAACTGAGCTTCTATATTAAAAACCAAAACGGAGCCCATGCTTGCTTTATTTATATCGGGGGACATCAAAGGTCTTCCATAGAATGTTCTTCACCAGAAAGGGTTATAGGTGGGCTGTCCAGTTCCCAGTGGGTTATGCCCATCTCCGAAGCAACCAGGAGATATCTTCCTAGCAGAGGAAGATAAAGGTCATGTGCCTTGAGCAATCTATTGTGCGGGAGAGCCAGGTTAAACCTAAAAACTCCCTGGCTTCTTGCCCAGAGAAGATCCTCATGGGTTTTTCAAGGATGGCTCCCCGCAATAAATCATATTTCTAGTAAAAGATTTGTATATAGAACATATAAACAACACTGAAAGCTCAATAGTAAGAAAACAACCAATATTTAAAATGGGGGAAAATTCAAACAGACTTTTCACCAAAGAGATACAGGTGGCAATAAGTACAATAAGATATTAAACATCATTAATCATCAGAAAAATGCAAATTAAAACCACAGTTGATAATACTGATACCTATTAGAATTGCTAAAATTGAAGAATTGCCATACCAACTGTTGATGAGGATGTGGAGGAAGTGGAGCTCTCATACACTGCTGATGGGAATGTGAAATGACACACATACTTTGGAAAATGAACTAGCAGTTTGTATAAAGTTAAATATGTGGTGCAGTCCTTCCACTCCTAGGTATTAATATTTAAAAATGAAACCCACACAGACTTGTATACAGATATCCATAGCAGATTGATCTCTAAACATACAAAAACTCAAAACAACCTACATGTCCGTAAGCAGGTGGAACAAGCTGCTAACCTTCCAATGGAGTACTGTTCTACAACACAAAGGAATGAACTATTGATACACGTTGCAAATGGATGAATCTTCATATTAATGATGCTGAGTGAAAGGAGCCACACTTACACACACACACACACACACACACACACATCACATGCTATATAATTACATTCATATAAAATTCTGGAAAATCCAAACACATTGTAGCAAAACGGAAATCAGTGGTTTCCTGGGATGGGGCAGGTGGGAAAGGACTGGAAGGATGGATTTAAAAAGGTCACACAGAAAGACTTCTGTGGGTACAGGATTTGTTAATTATCTTCACAGTGGTAATGGTTACAAGGTACGTATATATGTCAAAGTGTGCCAAACTTTACATTTAAAATGTTCATTTTGTTCTGTATCCATATTTCCGAGGTCCCCAAGGTTATCCACTTGTTTGGAGATTTACTAGGACTCCCAGCACTCGGTGAATAATTGTACTCATGGCTAACATTTACTGTAAGCAACACAGTAAGAATACAAAGTGGATTAGGAAGAATAAAGACATGGGGCAGAATCTGTAGGAAGCTGTGTACTGGCTTCCTCTGTTCTCCCCTCCCTTGAGCGAGAAGGCAGAGCACACATTCCCTCCGGCAGCAGAAACCTAGCTACAGATGTGCAGTGTGTATGCCCAGGGAAACCAGTTGAAAACTTCAGAGTTCATGGGTTTTACTGAGAGCTGGTCATGTAGCTACCCCTTGCCTACCAAAAATTTTGATTTTAAAAAATAAGTGGGTGTTTAATACCCCAAATAGGCAAAATAGCCTTAGCAGTGTAGGACATGTTTCACAGGCAAGTTCCCCAGCTAAGGGCCAGCCTTGCAAATGGTCCTTTTAAAAAATGACAGTCTTGGACCTGTACACTTTTTTTTTTCAGTCTGTACCTCAGTAAAGCTTTTTTTTTTTTTTTCTAATTGTAAAATTTAGAATTTGTACAAGACAGTTGTGATTAATTTATTGAAAAAGTGATAGAAATATAAAAATAATAGTTTCAGATTTGAGGGAGACTAGTGCAATGAGACTCTTCCTTACCTGGAACACTTCAGGCCCTTAAAGTCTCCTACTGGAATAAGGTAGGACATTAAGCTTAAGTGAAACTGGGGGTGCTTAGCTAGTGGGAGCTTCTAATTACTTTCTAATAGCAGGACTTCTGTTCCAATTGTGTTTGAAAATCTTTCCCAGCATATCACTGTTCTTCATTTCATTAAAAATTTGATAATCGGTATTTTAACCCTGGGTTACCCAATCGTGGTGACCCAGTTCAATTTTATAGCAAATAAAAGATAAAGCACTGGTGTCAAAATTATAATTACCTCAACAGCAGGAGTTGTTTTTTGATGGCCATGGCTCCAGCATGGGATGCATCTGCCCAAGGAAGTGTGCTAATTTGCATTCCAGTGCTGTGTGGGCTAGCAGAAGATGGCAATAGAGATGGTTTTCCTTGGAAATGCTGCCTGAAATTGACAAGCTTTCTTACGAACATTTCCCCTTAAAGAAGTACAGCAAATAATTTTCAGATGAGGGTGTGTTAACTGGTATTCCACCATGCATAACCATGTGGCAGGAAGAGTACCAAATACTTCAACACCTGTGTGAGGCATTTATGTTCTCTACTTTGGCCTGACTGCCTTGAAAGGCAGGTAATTTTTTTTTAAGGGTGTGTGTTTCTTTTTGTCACTGTGTAGGATGCCTACTATCCTGGGTCTGGATCCCATTATTAATGTCCCAGCCAAGATGTCTGTGTATATACAGCTGTAAATGAAAAGAAAGGACATTCCCATGGCTCCTCTGAGTGCAAGTTTTGCTCTTACTGAGTCATGAAGTTCCCTGAAGGGGAAGTAAACCTTCTCCCTTCAGAAGATACAAAGTATTGTTTGAAAGATTCAACTTTGAGACAAATGGAAAATATTCAATAGCCTCAACTTAGCTTCAAATAAGTGATTCAGGTATTGACACCTGCTTTCTATTAAGGCTTGAGCTTTAAACCAGCTGCATTTATACTAGTAGACGCTGAGGGTACTTAGTGGCCAAACCATAATGAATTGGGCTAGCAGTGTACCCACGGAAGGCTTCTGTTTAGAAATCTTCATCTTTTGAATCTGTACCACCAGCCCCTCCTATTCCTTCTGTGTGGGTCATGTTTCTTTCCTTGCTTCTTTTCCCTAACAAAACTTAAAACACATCTCTTTCCCCCTTTTGTAGATGCGAACCACACGTAAGGTTTCTGTCTGGCCAGTGGGCCTGGTTGGTGGTCGACGCTATGAACGTCCATTGGTGGAAAATGGAAAAGTCGTTGGTTGGTACACCGGCTGGAGAGCAGACAGGCCTTTTGCCATCGACATGGCAGGTGAGGAGTGTGATGGTGACATTTGTTCCTGCCTGATTGCCCTTAGGATGCTTCCATTTACAACAGGCTCCATGAAAAGGAGGCTTTAAAAGCCCAATTTGGATAAAATCCTAGATCATAACATATTCAGCAGGTAAAATATTTAAACATTCAAGATAGGCTTTTTGGTTAGTCCATGTGGAAATTGATTTTAAAAGTGATCAGAAAATGCTTATTCCTTTCCATTTTGCCACCTCTCTGACCCTTTATCTAACAAACATTTACAAGCCAGGTACTGGGTTGAGCATTGGGGTTTGGCAGTGAGAATCAGACCTGGCCCCTGTAAGCTGGAACCTTTTGGTGCCTCTCTCAAGAAGACTGATTCATATATTAAACACATACCAATTTTATTGATACCTTTAGTAATAACTTAAAATTGACAAGTCGTTTTAATGCTTATTGATAAATTTGATGCCTTATTGATACATTCATTAAGTAGCTAAAATATAAAATGGATTACTAGTTTTTTAAGCATTTCTTAGCTTCGAGTATAACTTTTTTTTTTAAAGAGAGAGAGAATTTTTTAATATTTATTTTTTAGTTTTCAGGGGACACAACATCTTTATTTTATTTTTATGTGGTGCTGAGGATTGAACCCAGCACCTCACGCATGCCAGGTGAACGCACTACCACTTGAGCCACATCCCCATCCCTTGAGTATAACTTTTATATTTTCATCCCAACCAACCAACTGAATTGAATCAGACCTTTAGTAGACCACAAGTTTTAAAATGCTATTTTATCAAAAAGTGACTCATTTTCTAGAGGTTATATAAAATGATGCCTGTGATTATTGTGGAAGGTTGTAGTTTGGAATATGAGGCTGAGAGCTGGGAAAAAAATCTGACATCCGTAACCTGGAAGATGAAGGCAGAAAGTCTTCAAAAATTGATCTCATCCATCACAGGGCTGCCTGTGTGTCAGCCTGTGCTTGCCCAAAACTTTGTGTATATTTCCCAACCACAGTCAAAATCTCTGTGCTCAGAATTTTGATGGATAAAGGCTGTGCTGTGAACTGGATTCACCACTTTTATTCTGATGATACTATAAATGGAAGGGAGCAAGAGTTGAAGAATGCGAGGAGTAAGTTGGGGGCCAAGCTCTCGTGAATGGCTGGGTGGTGGATCTGCCACACTGCATCATGAGAGGACGAAATAGGATGTCTTTACTTGGCATTTAACAGACATTTCCAGAGCACCTGCTTTTTGGGGAGTGTATATTGTGGTCTTTGATCCCCAGGGCAGTCTACATCTCTTGCTCTTACCTGGTCACCCTCTGCCATGTCCTTCATGCCCTGACCTCTCCATCCCTCTCACAACCAAAGCCATACCCTTGGTTTTCATATAGCCCCACAGCTAGGCTGGCTTCTCAGCCAAAACATTTACTTGGAGGCAGATGGAGCAGCCCATGAGTCATATTTGGAAGGTCTGATGACTCTCGAAAGAGGCCTTTCCAGTCTAGTCTATGGTTCTTAAAATATAAGGCTGATCATAATGTATCTTTTGAAAATTGAGTCTCTGGCTTGACTGCAGATAGCCTTGAGAAGAAAATTTAGAGAACATTAGAGTAAGTCTTTCTACTTCCCTGGGATTTAGTGTCCTGTGTGAAATAAGGAAATGGCATGAAATGACCACCAAGGTCTGCTAATAGATCCTTCCTCTTGCTAGTTTCCCACCTTGGGAAGAGCAAAGACAATCCAATATAAAGGAGCCAGTGGACAGATCTTTGGTCCTAATATTTCCCAAAGCCGCCACAATCGCTCCCCTCCCCCCCTCCTCCTCCTCTTCCTCCTCTTCCTCCTCCTCTTTCTATTTTTATTGTAATCATTAACACATATTACTTTGCTGTTTGAGATAGGATCTTACTACGTTTCCTGGCTGGTCTTGAACTTGTGGGCTCAAGTGATCCTTTCACCCTCAGCCTCCTGAGTATCTGGGATTACAGATATGCACTACCACACTCAGCTTGCACATATTAATTTTGCAAATTAGTGGAATTCGTCGTGATATTTTCACCCATGCATGCATTGTGTATTGATTATGTCCAGTCACTTGTATTCTATGCTTAACTGCTCCCTTCTTTCCCCCTTGCACTATCCCTAATAATCCCTCTTCTACATTCAGGTCATCTTTTCTTCATTTCTTTTTAATTTTCACGTATGAAATGTATGATACTTGTCTTTATGTGTCTGGCTTATTTTGCTTAACATGATGTCCTCTAGTTCCATACATTTTCCTGCAAATGACAGGATTTCATTCTTCTTTACGAATAATACTCTATTGTGTATATATACCATATTTTCTTTATCCATTCCACTATTGATAGAGACCTCAGTTGATTCCATATCTTAGCTATTGTGAATAGTGCCCCCAAAACATGGGTATGTATGTAGATATCTCTTTTATATGCTGACTTCATTTCCTTTGAATATGTAATCAGGGTTGGGATAGCTGAATCATATGGTAGATGTATTTTTAGTTTTTAAGGAATTTTGATACTGTTTTCTGTAGTGGTTGAACTAATTTACATTCCCACCAACAGTGTCTAAGTGTTTCTTTTTTCAACATCCTCACCAACATTTGTTATTTTTATGTTAGTTTGCCGTTCTAACTGTGGTGAGATGGTATCTTGTGGTTTTTATTTGCATTTCTTTGATAGCTAAAGATATTTTTTCACATATTTATTGGTCCTTTATAGTTTCTCTTTTGAGAAGTATTTGTTCAGATCATTTGGCCATTTTTAATTGGATTACTTGTTTTTTGTTGTTGTAAAGTGTGAATTATTTATGTATTGTGGATATTAACCCTCTGTCAGATGAATAGCTAGCAAACATTTTCTCCCATTCTGTAGGTACACTCTTCACTCTATTGTTTCCTTTGCTGTGCAGAGGCTTTTTAGTTTTATGTAATCCCATTTGTCAACTTTTGCTTTTGCTTCCTATCAGTCTTATTCAGGAACTCATTGCCTGTACCAATATCTTGAAGTGTTTCTCTTATATTTCCTCTGGTAGTTCCAGAGTTTCATGTCTTGCATTAAAGTCTTTGGCCCACATTGAGTTGATTTTTTGTGCAGGGTGAGGGATGGGGTCAAGTTTCTGTCTTGTATATGTGGGAAGTTTTCCTAGTACTATTTGTTAAAGAGGTTTGTTATCCATTGTATGCTTTGACACCTTGGTCAGCTGAATTTGTGTGGATTTATTTATGGGCTCTCTATTCTGTTCCATTGGTCTATGGGTCTATTTTTACTCCAATACCATCATGGTTTTATGATTGTGGGTTTATAATATGTCCTAAAATCAGAGATTGTGATGCCTCTAGCTTTGCACTTTTTGCTCAAGTTTGCTTTAGCTTTTCAAGGTCTTTTGCATTTCAATATGAATTTTAGGATTTTTTCCCTAGTTTTATGAAGAACATTACCAGTGTTTTGTTGGAGTACACTGAATCTGTAGATTGCTTTGGTTACTACGGACATTTAATCAGTATTCTTCTAAACCATGAACTTATGAGGTCTTTCCATCTTTCAGTGTCCTCCTTAATTTATTTCTTTAGCATATCATAATTTTCATTGTTTTTTTTTACTGTTTAAATTAAGTTTATCCCTGCCTATAGGGTGTTTTGTTGTTTTATTTCTGTGACTATTGTGAATGAGATTTCTTCATAATTTTGTAGCAAATTTATTATTGGTGTATAGAAAAGCTATTTATTTTGTATGCTCATTTCATATCCCATTACTTAACTGAATTCCTTTACCAGTCCTAATAGTCTTTTGGTGGGTCTTTAAGTTTTCCTATGTATAGAGTCATATCATCTGCAAAGATAATTCAACTTCTTACCTGTTTGTGTGCCTTTTATTTCCTAATTGCTTTAGCTAAAATTTCTAGCAATATATTGAATAAGTGTAGTAAGATTGGACACCCTTATTTTGTTCTTGATCTTAGAGGAAATGCTTTTACTTTTTTCTCATTCAGTATGATGTTGACTATGGGTTATACAACCTTTATTATGTCGAGGTATAGTCCTTCTTTAATACCTAAATTACTCAGGGCTTTTATTATGAAGGGATATTGAATTTTATCCAATGTCTTTTTTTTCTCCATCTACAATATGACATTTATTCTCTGTGTATCTCATATATTTATTGATTTGTATGTGTCAAACCATCCTTGCATCCCTGGAATGAAACCAATTTGATAATGGCCTATCTTGTTGATGTGCTATTGAATTCTATTTGCTAATATTTTATCTAGGATCTTTTTAATATATTTTTTATTTTTTTAGTCATAGATGAATACAGTATCTTTATTTTATTTATTTTCATGTGGTACTGAGGATTGAGGCCAGTACCTGACATGTGCAAGGCAAATATTCCACCACTGAGCCACAACCCCAGCCCCTTATTGAGGATCTTTGCAATTGTGTTCATCAGGGATATTGGTCTATAGTTTTATTTTTATTGTGTCCTTCTGAGGTTTTGTAACAGGCTAATGTTGGCCATAACCACTGTTTTTTGTTTGTTTTGTTTGTTTGGTACTGGGAATTGAACCCAGGGATGCTTTACCACTGAACTACACCCCCAGCCCTTTTTATTTTTTATTTTGAGACAGGGTCTTGCTAAGTTGCTAAGGTTGGTCTGAACTTACAATCCTCCTGCCTCAGCCTCCTTAGTCACTAGGATTGAAGGCATGTGCCACTGTGCCTGGCCCAAGCCTTGTTTTAACACAAACCCCAACACAGTTTTCCTTACACATGGAACATTGGCCCTAGGAGCAGAGTGCAGTTGGGTTTGGTAGTTGATGGGTGGATACACTACTCTGCCAACTCAGTGAGACCCTGGGATTTTCTACTAGTAGACTCTAGAACAGCTCAGGTATCTGACAGCTGGCTAAAAGTGAAGCAGTCCATACAAAAATTTTAGTTCCACTTTGAGGGCATGGAATTACTTTCAAGTGATAGACTCATTTTGACCACTTCTAAGAAAATATCAGAAAGAACCATTGCTTGAAAGAACTAAACTTGAGGTGATTTTCAGCCTAGTCCAAAGGTATAGATTTTTTAAAATTTTGGAACTTAATGACGAGATACTCATTTTGGATTCTCCATGTTATTAACTCTAGGAGGCAGCAGGCAGGGCACTGTGCTCCATGAATGACTGTAGATACTGTTCCCTGTCAAGTTCCTGGCACACAGTAGGCACTCCATTCCAGTAAAACCAGCTGGGTGTACTGCAATTCTGGCACAAACCACCTGGAGTTAGTAGAAACTCCACAAGTTAGAGGACACAGATGCCGGCCACACTCGAGGGATGCCCAGGCCACCAGCATTTCTGAACAACTGATTATAAAGTTGATGCTTCCCATAGTTCCCTCAAGTTTGATAATTTGATAGAAAGACTTGCCAGACTCAGAAAGGCGCTGCACTTACCATTATAGTGGTATTGTAAAGGACCCAAATTAGAACTAGCCAGATCAAGAGGGCTAGTGGGGAGAGGGTAAGAGCACACCTTTCCTCTTAGAATTACCCTCCCAGCACACACAAATGTGTTTGCAAACCAGGAAACTCCAATTGACTTCCCTGTCCAGAGTTTTTATTGAAGCTTCATTTTGTATAATGATCAATTAAGTCATTGACTTTATGATTGAACTCAGTCTCCAGGTTTTCTCAGAGGTTTCCTAGTCCAAAGTCCCAATCTTCTTGAAGCCAGGGGTGCTTAACCACTGAGCCACATCCCCAGCTCTTTTATTTTTTATTTTGAGACTTGTGTAGGGCCTCACTCAGTCGCTGAGGCTGGCTTTGTACTTGCAATCCTATTTCAGCCTCCTGAGCTGCTGGGATTCCAGGCTTACTCCACTGCACCTGGCCCAAAGTCCCAGACCTTTTTTGGGGGGTGCGGGCAGGTACCAAGGATTGACCTCAGGGGCACTCAACTACTGAGCCACATCCCCAGCTCTATTTTGTGTTTTATTTAGAGACAGGGTCTCACTGAGTTGCTTAGTGCCTCACCATTGCTGAGGCTGGCTTTGAACTCATGATCCTCCTGTCTCAACCTCCTGAGCTGCTGGTATTACAGGCCTGGCCCAAAATCTGGACCTTCTAATTCCATGTTTGTTCTTTCTGGGGACCAGCCGCCAACCTAAAGCTACTTAGGGGCCCACCCTGAGTTACCTCCTTAACATAACAAAAGTGTTCCTGTTATTGAGGACATTTCAAGGGCTTTTAAAGTTGCTTGCCAGGAATTCTACCCAAAGATCAGTTAGTTAGTTTATTTATTTGTTTGTTTGTTTTGTTATAACATAGGCTCAGCAAAGGTTAACTTCCACATCTGCATCTCTGTTGTACTGTTTTCATCCACAAAAGCAAAGGGACATTATATGATGTCACCAGATCACTTTCAGTTCTGTGGATTATTATTTTTGTGTGTGTGACTGGTAAAAATGAGATGTGATCAAAAAGTGATAAAACTATTTCTCCTGTGTGGTTTCTGAGGAGGAAGAGATATCTAGAAGGCCTCTTAGCTCTCTGTCCTGGTGTAAGGGTCCCGCGAAACGTCAGAGAAAGAGACCACCAAGTGACCACTCATGCAATTGGCAGAAGGGGATTTATTGAACCAGCATGCTGGGGCTCCGTGCCCACTCAAGAAGGGAAAGCAGCCAGAGCCCTGAGCAGGGGCTGAGCACTGCTTAAGTACACTTTTGGGGGAGGGCGGAGGGCTTTGTATACATCAGAACAAATCATCATGAGGCGTGGGAAAATTGAACAACAACTCCTAAACATGATTAGTTCATTCATTGGCGGGAACAGGTCATGCTGGAGTGATAGGTCATTCCTAAGGAGGGGGTTACATTTAAACTGATTGGTCCAGGCCCTGCAATGCCTACGTGTGACCACACAGAGCCCTTATTAAACAACCAAATAGTCAGGGGAAATATTTACTGGGCAGTTCCAAGCATTGTCTTAACAGCTACAGAAATTTCAGGTTTTGCAGGTAGCATAGAAACCTAACAATACCTAATCCTTTACATTTTAACTCAGACCTTGCAGCTTAGAAACTTTACAACACCCGGTCTTTTACCCTTTAACTTTTACGCTTTAACTTCAATTTCTTTTACCCTTACACTGGAGTCCGTGGACATGTGTCGTTATGCTCGAATTCGGGACCCCCAAAGACCACCAGAGACCCAAGATCGATGTAAGCAGCAAAGAGGTGTTTATTGCGAGCTAGCTCGGTCCTCCGTGCACACACAGAGCAACTGGTGACACTGAGAGGCCCCGAGCCCAGGGTTTGCAGCATTTTTATACATTCTTTGGAGAGGGCAGGGACTTCACATACATCATAGCCTCTTTTAGCAAATCATCACACACCACGGGAAAATCAAATAACAACTATAAAACATGATTAGCACATTCACTGGCGGGAACAAGTTGGGTAGGGGTGATTGGTCAGTACAAAAGGGGTATTCGTTTGAACCGATTGGTTTAAGCCAAGAGGGGTGTACATGCTGAACTACATGGCTTCCCAATATGTTATCAACCACCATAAACTACTGGGAGGGTCATCTGGCATCCCAGGTATTTCCCTGTCTCATGCTGATTGGTGGCTGCTAGAGGGCTGCTATGGATCCCCACCTAGCCTGACTGAGTCAGGGACACCTGGTGCAGCAGATCTCTCCTGTTATTTGTAGATAAACAACTTAGCAGGGTGGGAATGTGCTTAGGAATGCTCTGTGGGTTTTTCCAAGGACTAAGGTCATGTCCCTTCCTTGGACAGGCTTTGCTCTGAGGTAGAGGCTGGTTTTTCAGTGTGTGTCACAGCTCTGAGAATGGAAGAGGTCACCCAGGAATGCTCACCTGGACTTCCTGGGGTTGCCTCTATAGGAAGAGTCACTTACAGTGACTGCAGGGGAGGAACCAGGGAAGGAAACATGGCCGAGCAAGGAGGTGTTGGGATGGATGTGGGACCACAGTAGGTGGGGAGAAGAGGTGGGTGAATCACAAATCCAGCTGTTAGAAGTCTCATGAGGTGGAAGAGGAAGATCTTTGGAGAATGTGGAATTGGGAGAGACAGAAGCACATACTTGGCATCTCTGGGATGGTGGTGGCAAGACTATTCCCTGGGATAAGAGAGGATGTGAGAGAAGAAAGGATCTAAATTCAAGAGGAGTAAAAGGTCAGCAAAATTGTCAGAGAAAAGTCATTTCCACTAGAGCAAGAGGGAGAAGCTTGATCTGTGAAAGGGTAGAGAAGGTTCCATTTTGGTGGGACAGAGATTACAGAGGGTGCTGTGGAAATTGAGGCTAGAAGGCCTATGGGGGGACTGTGGTGGGGACAAGCTAGGTGGGTGACTCCAAGGTCCCTTCATCTTGAAGGATGTGTGATTTTTGGCGAGTTCTGATTCTAAGGGTCGAGTCTGGTGAAAGGATCTACCCTGCTCGTACTCCTATTCCTGTTGAGGCTTAGCTTTTCCTACCATTTGACCCATCAGCATCTTTCCAGCTGTCTGTAGTTTTTCCTCTCTGGAGATTTAAAAGGCCCAAGAGCTTTGGGGGAAGTCAGTGGTTGAAAGGTGCTGGGCTGGGAGTGCCCAAGGAGTTGCCACAGACAACTCCCCCAGGGAATGTGGCAGCACTAAGAAGGGGTAAGAGCAGGAGACAGGGAGGATGAGGTTTTTGTTTTTCTTTAATAATGGGGGAGACAAATGATGCTTTAAGAGAGAAAAGTGACCCAAGTCCCAAAGAAGAGGAAATATGGGGGATCAGAGCCTTCAATGGATAATTTCACCTGGGCAGAATCACCTGTTACTCCTGGATTACAGGTGAGAGCAGTAAGGAAACCAAGAAGTGGGCAGTTGTTGGGAGTCAACCCTCTGCCTGATGTTAATTGACAGGGAGAAGTGACATCCCAAATTCCACATAGCACAGGATTGCATTGGCCCTGTGGGGAATTTACAGTCCCTGTCCCTGTACTTAGCAGAAAGAAAACAGACTATTAAGGTCATAGCACTGACTATACCATGAGGTAGCAAATGAGGTACAAATGGAATGTCTGGGGTTTACATTTAAGAGAACAGAACTGCCATGGGGCAGGTTCAGGAGAAGTGGGTAGCAGAGGTCATACTTGAGAGGCACCTTGAAATTTTTCAAGTAGGGACTGACACATTAGAATTGTATTTAAAAAAAAAAAATGTGGGCAGGTGCAGAATAAAGGCGGGGATGTCCAGAGGCTCCACAGCCATCTGGGGAGGGGTCATTGTGGCCAGGATAGGGAGGTGGGAGGTGAGAGGAGGCCTTAAATACCACAGCTCTTAGGAACATAAAATTTTAACAAGCCATTTCAGATTATACTCATAAATCAGCAGACATTTAGATTTTTTTAACGCCTTTTTGTTGTATGATATGATGATAACTGATGTGTTAAATTTAAATTTGGTTTAGTTTTAATTGGTGTAATTTGTTTTATCCTTTGAATGTAATTTACGGCAGAAAAATA
The DNA here is from genome assembly GCF_021218885.2 of Marmota monax. Classification (NCBI taxonomy): domain Eukaryota; kingdom Metazoa; phylum Chordata; class Mammalia; order Rodentia; family Sciuridae; genus Marmota; species Marmota monax. The sequence goes on along the minus strand of NW_026692434.1, from coordinate 4,024,667 downwards.
CAGTCTATTAATCAGAACATCAGTTATGCAAAAAAAAAGAGTCTGTATGGTGGCGAGGGGGGTGGGGTGGTGGTGGTGGTGGTCACAAAACCCAACTACTCTGGGTGCACTGGGGTCCTTTTCCTGGTGGAGAACTTGGAGTTTTCAGGGACTGGAGATGAGGAGGAAGATGGCAATAGTACCTTCATGGGTCTGCTATGTTCTTCCTTGTTCTCTGGTGTCCCCACTGTACCTCAAAGCAGAAAGAAGAGGAATCTTTCAGGAATTTCTCAGCTGCCCCTTACTTACAGCTTTTCAGAGACTGCCATGCTCTGGGATACATAGCTCTACCTCTCTGTCACTGCAAGAGATTGGCGGGGGCCACCACCACCCAGCTTTGCAGCCTTGTGCCCCTCCACTATATCTCTGGGGCTTCCAATCCCTTCAGTACAACCTGACCTCCCCCTCCCCCAGATACTATGGGGAAAGCTAGATGGCTTTCCTCAACTTAGCCCTATGCAGCCACCTTCCCAGGGAAGCCTTTGCTGACATCCCAGATTGACAGCCCCACCCCCATCAGGACTTGCCATATCTATGCTCCTGTGCTTATGAGCCATAGTGCTTGCCACAGTGGCATGACGTCTGTGTCATTGTTAAAACTCCCCCCCACCACTGGGATGCAGCCTCCATGTGGGCAGAAGCCATGACTCACCTTGTGCACGCTGTGCCTGATCCAGCAGGGACCCCAAACCCAGCCTCAGAAGGTTCTGAGCATTGCCCTGTTTTGGAGTACATTCCCAGGCAAAGCTTTTGAAAGGCTATTGCAAATGGTGACTGTGGGTGGAGAGGGCCAGGGCCGACGGATAATTCCATGAAGGTCACTGATGCTCTCCTGTGGGTTCTCTGCAAGGATGTAGAGATAATAGTGATACAGGGCTCCTTTGTCTTGATACTTGTCAACAAGAAATTTTGTCTAGGTTAATTTGGCAAACGCTTTCTTGACAGATAATTCTGTGATAAGCTAAAAGCCAACTTGGATCAGAAGGCCATCTAAGCCCAAGGAGCAGAGTCAAAACTAATGATGTTTACTTTGCGTCATGAATATAAACACTTCAAGAAAATGAAGTGACCTTTTTGTTCCTTTGGAGCCATTTGTAATTTAAGCCTGCTGTTTTCCATGCATGAATGTTCCATATAAGAAAGATTAAGTTATTGAGTGTTTTCAATAGAGTGACTTGATATATCATAGGGTGCCTTTTAATGTACCATAATAGGGACCAACTTGGGACTTCACCTTTAGCTGCCAGAGGTGATAATCCTGTCCTGACAACTTGCAGAGCCACAAGGATGGTGGTGTGATGTTCTGGCCATAGGAAGCCTGTTGCTCATTTCGTATCCATTTGCAGAATGAGGGGCCTTCTAAGGAATTAAAGGCAAGGTACACATCTAATATGTCACAGGTGCTGTGGTCACTGCTGTGTTGAATGGAGGTAAGGAGCACCTGTTCATCTTGGTGCTTATAATCAGGGAATCTTCCCTAGTATGCCTGGTGAGGGGGGAGAGCAAGGCAGAGGTAGAGTGGACAGGATCCATACAGTCCCTCCACCTTTTGTTTATGTGTGTGTGTGTGGGGGGGGGGGGTGCTGGGAATCAAGCCCAGGGCTTGCTAGGCAAGTGACCTGCCACTGAACTATACCACTAGCCTTCCACAGAGCCCTTTAGTAGTTGCTGGGAAAATATGTAAAAGGGGTTCCAGGATAGCATCCTCCTGCAATCCTAGTTGTTCTATATTTATGTGTTGGAATTCCCTTCAAGGCATCAATGAATAAACCATTCATTCAAGACTAAGAATTTTGAAAACCTGAAGTTTTCTTTGTATCACAGAAGTCTAGTAAATACATTTTGCTTGCTGAGTGTTTACCAGACATTTGTAGGCACTTTGTTCTTTCTCATTTAATTCTCACAAAACTCTGTCAGAGATTGCTAGATTTATTACCTTTAACGGTAAGGAGCCTGAGGTCTAGTGGTGCTAGTAGCTTGTCTGAGGTAGCACAGGGAGTGATTAACAGAACAGCAATGGGCCACTTGGCTTGGCTTTGAATCTCAACTAGGCCCCACCTCCAGCCAAAGGACCACATTGTTTTATTCTGAGCCTCTGTTTCTTCATCTACAGAATAGGGGAAATGAAATAAGATATTACAAAGCACCAAATACAACATTATAGATATTCAATGAGTGCTTCATCTTAATCAAGAAATGAGATCAGACTGTGACTTTGAACTCAACCAATTTTTAATATTTTTTTAGTTGTAGTTGGACACAATACCTTTATTTTATTTATTTGTTTTTATGGGGTTATTGAGGATTGAACCCAGCACCTTGCATGTGCTAGGCAAACACTACCGCTGAGCCTCTACCACTATGCCACAGCCACAGCCCCTCAAATGATTTTAGATGGACAGCTTAAAGTTGTGTTTGATTACCCCCAGAGGCCAGCAATGGGCAGGGAACTGTGGGGCAAGAGGATCACTAGCTTCACAAACAAAAGCACTGAGCTTTCCAAAGAAAAGACCACTTGTAACATTCAGATTTGCAAGGTGTTTGGTAACAGCAGGCGTCCTATGTGTCCCTGTGAGTGAGGAAGCCTGTGTGGAGCACATGCACATATTCATTGTACAAATTACTGGTGACATATGAGGAAGGATTTAAAAGAATGATTCTCATTTTCTGATCAAGTCACAAAAGGGAATAAATGTTTTTTCTCCAACCTGACTTTCCTGAGAGCATCAGCAGATGCACTTTTCATCTTGAATTTGTTAAACAGAGGTAGACAGTTTATTCGTGTAGATAGGATTAAGGGCTATGTCTCTGCACAGGTAACCTGGGGGCTGGCACACATGCTAATTTCTTGGCCCATGAATTCTGACTATCATACCTATCTGCACTGGCTTCCAAAGTTAACGTTACCCTGAGTTCTTCAGGGCTACCTGAGCAGCCAAGATTACCCCAATCGCAATCTGTGCTTCAGTCTCCACCTCATCCATTGTTGCCAACTGCAGGGGCAGCCCCCATTACCCTAAGCGGATGGTCCTAAGATCAGTAAGAGTGACACATACTGCCATCCAGCTCAGAATATAGAATGTTACTTTGTCTCCCATGTTTGCCTGCCTAATTTCTAGTCTCCATTCACATGGCATCAGTGACGCGGGAGCCTCTTTCTCTGGAAACTATTTCCTGATTTTCTGCCCTGCTTAGATGCCCCTCCCACGTGTTCTCCTCAGAACCCTGCCCTTGTGCATATGACCACGAGGTGGCGCTCATGTTGCTGTCCTCTGGGCCCTGCCGCCTGGCAGACTGGTGACTGCCTCTAGGAGAGGGCGCCTGACTCTTCTGGTGTCTCTGGGTGGGCGATGTCCCTGACAGTGGTAGCTTGAATCATGTTTGCTGAGTTTATTGATTTTAACTTGTGTTCCTTTTCTAGCTTAAAGAATTATCAAAATGAAAAATATATACCGCCCTTATTCCTTCTGAGACAGCATTGTTTTTTTAAAAAATATTTTTTAGTTATAAATAGATCTTTTATTTATTTATGATGAGATTTAAAAAGGGAGCTGCACTTCAGAGGGCTCCCTGAGGAGGGTCTAATCCAGAGCGGCTTAATTCGACTGCCTGCCTACCTCAGAATGACTCAGGGAGCTTTGAACAGATACTCATTTCAGGGATCTGCCTCTGGTCAGTTACAGCATTGCCTCTGGGGTTGGCCTTGGTGTTTGTGCGGGGCATGTGTTTTGGTTTTATTGAATCTTGAGGTGCCTATGAACTGCAGCCAGGGAGAAGAGTAGTTAGTGTAGGTGTCGAAGCTGCTACTTTTCCTTCCTGTAGTTCATAATAGTCCATTGGTCGTCGCAGTCCCCTCCTAGGCCACCCAGAGTCAGTCTGAAGGTTTGAACCTCATAAATATGTGTAACTATCATGTCAATTAAAAAAAGGTTTTTAATGCATTAAACATGTATCATCAATGAATGTAGGCAATCTTTCCTCTTATACTGGTGGTGATGGTTTTCAGTTATTAGAATTTTAAAAAAATATTTTTTCTAAGCTTAAATTGTCTTCTTCCTTGGCTGATACAAGTGTTTTCTATGGAAATGATGCTATTGAGAAATCTTGGTAATGAGGCCATCCTACCTGAGATCTCTAGACTGACTAGGTCCTATTGAGCCTGTATCAGAATTCCTTCTATAAGGCTGAATATTTCATCAGCCTTATGAACATTCTGTTCATCCACTCACACATGGATGGACATTTGTTTTTTTATGCCTTTTGGCTACTGTGAATCCTGCTGCTATGAACTTGGGTTTACAGATATCTGTTTGAATCCCTGCTTTCAATTCTTTGGGATATATACCCAGAAATGGAATTGCTAGATCATATGGAAGTTCTTTAGTAGTTTTGAGGAACTATACTGTTTTCCATAGTATCTATATCATTTTATATTTCCACCAGCAATGCAAAAGTGTTTATAGATTCTCTCTACATGCTTGCCAATACTTATTTTCTGTTTTTGCTAATTTTTTTTGATAATAGCCATCCAAATGAAGTGATATCTCATAGTAGATTTAATTTCTCTACTGATAAGAAAGTTGAGCATCTTTTCATGTGCTTATAGGCCATTTGTACATCATCTTCCAAGAAATGTCTATTCAGGTCCTTTTCCTATTCTCAATTTGGGTTGTTTGGATTATTGTTGAGTTTCAGGAATTCATTATATATCCTGAATGTTAATCTCATATCAGATATATGATTTGCAAGTATTTGCTCCCATTTTGTGTTAACTTTTCATCTGTTGATGGTGTCCTTTTGATTACCAAAAGTTTAAAAAAAATTAAAATACATTTTTAATTGGTGCGTAGAAATGGTACTTATTTATGGGACACATAGATACATGTGTGCAGTGTGTAATGATCAGATCAGGGTAATTGGTATATGCATCATCTCAGACATTCTTCATTTCTTTGTGTTGGAAACATCCAAAACCCTCTCTAGTAGCTCTTTCAAAATACTCAGTTAATTGTTATCAAACATATTCTCCTGTGCTACAGAACTTTAGTTATTCCTGTTAGCTAGCTGCACCCCTGTACCTGTTAACTATCCTCTCCCCATCACCCCTGCTCGCCCCATTCTAAGGCTCTAGTAACCGCTATTCTGTTCCTTACTTCTAGGACATCAACTAAGAGTTTTAAATTTTGGTAGTCTTTTTTTTTTCTTTTGTTTCCTCCTCTTTTGGTATCATAAAAATTCATTTCCAAATCCAACATGAAGGTTTTCCAAATCATGAAGCTTTTCTCTGTTTTATTCTATGAGTTTTAAAGTTTTAGCTCTTATGCTTAAGTCCTTGATCCATTTTGAGTTAATTGTTATATATTAGGCTATTTAAAAAAGAGATTAAAATCTCCACTTACCTGAATGGTTGATGGATGAGAGATAAGGATGGTCTTTTTATAATTCACTAAAATGTTTTTTTTTTACAATGTCTCCCTTTCTCTGTTCATTAAAAAGACTGGCAAGAAATGGAAGTTAGAAAAAATATCTAAAACTATGCTGGAAAACAGAAAAGGAACTATACAGTGAAATTTGAAAGAATTTTTTTTCAGATTTAAAAAGATAGGCTTGGATAGAGGAAAAAGTATGCAGCTTAAAGGAAAGATTCATATGAAAGTAAGTGATGGTGTCTCCATAAGATCTCCAAACTCAGAAAGGAGAGACCTGGTGGCTAGCGGGGACCAGTTCCCCAAGCACACTGGTAGCCTCTGCTTGGTAGAGAATGCACTTCACGTCAATGGAACAGTGGGGAGTAGTGTGTGGAGGGGGGCTTCAACCTCATTAACACTGTGGGAATGGAGATTGCTGGCAAAACCCTACCTAACTCTGGGCAGTTGCCTTCATTAACGTGAAGGGAAAACTCCTACAGCCCGCTAGCGAAGCCCCTTGTAAAGTGTTTCGTCCATCACTGTACCTCTTTCCAGGTTTTTGTTTGAAAACTGCTCTAAGTGGTCCCAGGTGCCCCAAATGTAGTCTCTCAATTGCTGAGATCAGTCTTGACCTCTTTTACAAAAATGAATAGATTTTTTTTTAAAGGGACACAGGTGTTCCCTTTGAAATAGTTAATGGTAATTGGGAGAGAGAAATTCTATTGTGTATTCACAGTGAAGTTTTTAAGGATGTGGTATCTTTAAAAAGTTAGCAGCTATGATAAAAGAATAACTAGAGAACAGACAAGGAACTCCCTGCTCCGACTGTGGTGCTAGTGATCAAACCAGGCCTGAGTGGGCTGGGCAATGGGCAAGGTTTCTTGTAAATCAATAAAAGCAAGATTGTGAAACAAACCCATGTGAGACAGTGAGAGCACAGTGGCTCTAACGTTGGTACCTGGAGGGGCTGGATATAAATAGGTGGGGGAAAAGCAGACCTCCAGGAATTCTACCAAACTAGCAGCTGAAGGACTAAGAGATGGAAACTATGAGAGGAGGAGAGAAAAGAAGTTTGAAACCAATATATCCAATAAGAGTTTCAGAATTAGAAAATAAATGTATGTGAAACAAATATCAAGAAATAGGATACCATTTTCTTAACCTTTGAGTTTTGAGAGTGGCTCCATTTCTAGGTTTAAATTGCGGCTTTGCCAGTTCCTAGAAGTGGTTTAGCAAAGTAACCTTTCTCTGCCTCAGTTCCTGCTTTGTAAGCTATGATAATAACAGTGTGTCCTTGGTGGGGTCATTGTGAGGATTAAATTAATACATTAATAATACATTCATCACCTGGAAGGATGCCTGATTCACAGTAAATGCTTGATAGAAGTTGGCTGCGGCTGGTAAGCCTGCGTCACCACTGCGGCCACAGCCACCACACTCCCTTTCTTAGAGTCCACACCATATACAGCAAGGTCATGGTCACTTCACTCTCCAGTCTCTCCCTCCCACTGTGCTGCCTCCTATCTCCTACTTCCTCCCTACCACACTGGCTGTCATCTTTCCTAGATCAGCAGAAACCTCCTAACTAGTTGGACAGCTTCTGTCCTTGTCCCTAGTGACATGCTCCCTGTATTTGGTTTCTCCGTTGCCTCCCAGGTGCTGTGAGGTCTGGTGTCCCTGCTCTCCCCGCCTCTCTCAGGTTATCTTCCTCTTGTTTCCTGTGGGGGCTTCACACAGATTTGTCTCTTCCTGGAGCAGCTATCCTCTCCTGTCTCCCCTCCCCATCCCTTAGCTCTGTGTAATTATCCTTGACTCCCAGCAGCCTCCTGGAATTTCCTCACTGCACGTGGACCCTTTGCAACACTGTCACTGCATGTGTACCCAGCTCTGGGACGAGCCTACCTGGGACTGACAGACTGACTTTATCTACCACTTTCTCCACCATCCCTGGCACTTTGCTTATTTATGTATATTTTTGTTTAATGAATGAATGAATCTAAGTGCCATGATTTTAAAGCAAAAATATCTCAAGTGTTTTCAGAGGGAAACAAGCTCCTTCCCTATGAAGGAGAGAAAAATCAGACTGGCATCAGATTTCCATAATACGAAATGAGAGAGTAATGAAAAAAGATGCTTAGAGTTTGGAGGAAAAGAAATGGGTCCTAGAATTTTGTGTCCAGTGAAATCATTGTGTCTGTGTGAGGACAAAAGAGACATTTCAGATAAAGGAAACATTACAGATACAAGAGACATTTCTTTCAAAAAAGGAAAAAATTAACAAAAGTACTTTAGCCAAAGTGAGTTGGAATAAAGAATTTAAAAATGAAAGGTTGTTATACCAGAAAAAGCAGTGAGCAACTCGAGTGGCTGTACTGACAGTTTAGAATGAATAATGACAAATGCAGACTGTGAAGTTTAAAGCAGTTTGTTGGAATCTCAAAGTGGGAGAAATGATATGAAAATAAAATTTTCAAATGACAGTTTTAGCATATTCTGGTAACGTCTGATTGGGGGCAGAGGAAAATGAAAGCTCTCTATATAGGTGGGTTCCTTCAAGGAGTAAGGGTGTGGGGGGGGGGTGTCACAGAGGTGATTTAATTCATGATGATAAGAAGAAAATATCAATTCTTAAAAAACTCCTTGCCACACATGGTGATGCACACAAGTTCAAGGCCAGCCTAGGCAACTTAGCAAGACTCTGTCTCAAAAATAAACAAGGACTGGGGGATGTAGCTCAGTGGTAGAGGATTCTTGGGTTCAATCCTCAGTACCACACATACACATACACATCTCCTTAAACATTTTAAAATGTTTTAAATAATGACTTTTTTAAAGTATCAACAAGGACATCAAATGTAAGATAAAAACTTTTGTATTATTAGAGGAAGAACAAAATTTATTCAAGTCAGAAAAGGAGAAAGCCAAAAAAATGTATAATAAACAAGATAAAACAATTGTGATAAATGCTGAAAAATTGCTCTGAGGAAAATACAGCAATAAAGTTGCATTTCTTATAAAAGTCACACTTTAAATTGTGATGAAGATGGATGATAAAGGGATGAGACAGAAAGCCCAGAGCTTTGTCAGTATTGAGCAAAGCAGATAGAGGTCAAGACAGAGAAGAATGTCTTACACTGATGAAAGCTACATACAACAAAGTGTAACATTCACCCAGCGTATCAAACATCAGTGAACCCCCAAATGAGTATCATAGACCCTAGCAGATGTATTTAACACATGCCTTTAAAGTTTTCAGATTTGTGTGTCATCCTGGGGATTGATCCCAGTCCACACACATGTTAGGCAACTGCTTAATTACTGAGTGCTGCCCCCCCACTCCTCCACACACCCCTCCCCCCCAACCTGCTCAGGCACCTGAACTTAAGGTCATTCGTGTGAATTTCCAAGGACATCAAACAAAACACAGACACACACTTTATCTTTAAACAAGCTTCAGGACGGCTTCTCTGATCTTGGCCTCAGGCTTTCCCAAATGGGAGAGCAAGAGAAAGTCAGGAGAGTCTGGCGCGAGAGAGCAACCATGGTTGGAAGTGGGCTTTTATTAGGGGGACCCTTGTTCTTAGAAAGTTCCATCCAAAAAAGGCCAGAAAGGGCAGGGTTACAAGGGACAAGTGAGTGTAATTCAACCCAAGGGGTGTCACCTACATCTGAAGACACACCCTCAACTTCCTGAACTGGGACAAGGCCCAGATCACTATAAAATGTAGTGATGGTCAGTCTCTCATTTCAGGATAGAAGGCACAAGTCATTCAGAGTGGCTCCCCACAACTGAGGTACCTCCCCAGGCCTATTTATTTTTATTTTGAAACAGCCCTGAGGTTTACAGATCTAAGTAGATAAATACTAAGGCTGTAGAAAACTAAATATGTGACAAGCTTGATTTAGTCATTCTGTATATAACAGTGTCTTTAGTACACAGAGAATATACCTTTATTTCTTGTGTTTGACATTAATGAAGATTGAAAGTATACCAGGTCATTAAATTAAGAAAAACCTGTATAGCCTTGACACACTAACACTAGACATTACTAAATAATAAACCAAATAATAACAAGAAGAGTGGCACGAAGTCAGATATATTGACAGGTGGTACAGCTGGTGGCAGTGTCTGGAAAGCCCGGGGGCGTTGAGCTGGCATTGTGTCTTGCTTGATCTTTTCTCAGAAGCCTATCCCTGGCCAGCTGTTTCAGAGAGGAGCCTAACGTCACAGAAGCCTAGACTGGCTCAGAGAAAAGCTGACTGTTTCCCCAGGCTGCATCTCAGTGCTGTCTTTGTGCCCTTAGGAGGGTCTTTGTCCACATTCCCTTCAAACATATGTACAAAATCTAAGGAGATTGTTTTGAAGCTGGGGCAAATGTGAAGATGCTCTTGGGGTCAAATGCCTTGAGGAGGTCCTGGCTTCCATGTCAGTCTAAGTCTGGTCACAGGGTTTCCGGCTACATCAGAGTTGCACACCTAGTTAAAGGTTTAGGTGCTCATGAAGGTTTTATTTATTTATTTATTTTTTAAGATATTTATTTTTTAGTTGTAGTTGGACACAGCACATTTATTTATTTATTTATTTATTTATTTATTTATAGGTGGTGTTGAGGATAGAACCCAGGGCCTCGCATGTGGTAGGTGAACACTCTACCGCTGAGCCAAAACCCCAGCCCCTGTTTATTAATTTATTTAACTCAGTGAATAATAGCATGTCAAGAAGAATGAAATTATTTAGAATAATATTATAAAGAAGATATTTAGAACCAGGTGTGGTGGCACACACCTGTAAACCTAGCTGTTCTGGAGGCTAAGGCAGGAGGACTACAAATTCAAGACCAACCTCAGCAACATTAGCAAGACCCTGTTTCAAAATAATGGGACTGAGGATGCAGCTCAGTGGTACAGCACTTGCCTAGCATGCTTGAGGCCCTGGGTTCAATTTCTAGCACCACACACAAAGTATAACATTTATGTTTTTATTTAAAAAATTAAAATAAAACCTCAAAGATGAAGCAAAACACAAAACAGTGACCCTTCTGCAGCAGCAATTAGCCTGTGGACATCACCATGCACAGCATACACAGTGGTTCATTCCCATCTGTCTTTTGGGATGTTGAGCAAAAAGAACCACTTCCCTCTTGGACCTCAGTGCATTTCTAGTATAAAAACATTCATGGGTATTTTTAATATTAAGTTAATTAAGGCGTCTTAATTTACATTTGGTGTTAGGATCAAATTTTCCATCCTTGTTCATCATGATTGTTTCCTTAGAAGATTTCATTTTCTATGATGCTTTATTGTTTTCAGAATAGAGATTTAAATGAGTTGTACATAATACTACTTATAAATGTAGTATTTTTCCCACCACAAAGAATACTGGCTGCTAGTTGACATTTGATAAGTTTAAAAAACTAGACAATAATTAAAAAAAAAAAATGCACCTTGAAGCAATCCTAAAGTTTCAGCCAGTATTCTGGAGCAGATTAATAGACCTATTTAAAAATCAAGACATGCTTTTTCATTTCTCTTCAGAAGAAAATGATTCTAAATTATAATTAGAAGTAAACGTGGAATTAAGTGCAGGCCTGTAGACATAGCTATTTAGGAGATGAAGGCAGGAGAATCACTTGAGTCTAAGAGCAAGAGGCCAGCCTAGGCAACAGAGGGAGATCCTCTCTTTCAATGTGAAAAGCTATAGTCATGTCTCCTTGTAAGGAAGTAGCATATTGGGAGGGAGTCTTCTCATGGTTGTAACAGAGCATGCCAGACATGTGAACATTCAGCTTTAGGACATGAAAACCTGTAGTGGAACAGGTAGGTACACGAGGTCTTGCTCTCCAGGACTGGATTAGTTACCACTAGGGTTGTTATAAAGTGAGGCTGCCCCCATGTTGGGCCTCCTCCACACACGCACACCTCCCCCTGTACCTTCTGCCATGTCATGACACCCTGGCCAAATGCTGCCATTCTGTCCTTGGACTTGGACTTTTCAGTCTCCAGAACCAGGAGCTAAAATAATTCTTTATAACTCATCCAGTCTCAGGCATTTTATTGTAGCAACAGAAATCAATACCACAACATGCTCCTAAGTATCCATTTGGTAGAAGAATGAATCATGAGGGAAATTAGAAAATACTTTGAGATGAATGAAAATAGAAATAAAATATACTAAAACCTTACCTTACAGATAAATTTATAGCTTTAAAATGCCTGTATTAAGAAAGATTTCATATAAAAAACCTAACTTTCTATCATAACAAACTAGAAAGAGAAACTAAGTCCAAAGCAAATGATTAGATCACAGCAAAATAAATGATATACAGAATAGAAAAACAATAAAGAAAATCAAAAGAAATGTTCTTTAAAAACAAAACAATTGACAAACTTTCTAGTCAGAATTCCCCCCAAAAAGAGAAGCTTCAGATTACTAAGATCAGAAAGGAAAGCAAGAGATTACCACAAATCTTACACTTTTTAAAAGTATTTAAGAGAATATTATGTAAAACTGCATCTCAAGTTAGTTAACCTAGATGAAAAAACTTTGTGGAAACTGACAAAATAGAAAATCTGAATAGAACTATAATACAGAATGATTGAATTAGTTCAACAAAACTTGGAGAAAGCCCAGTTCTAGATGGCTTCACAAGTGAATTCTAACATTTAAAGAAAAATTTCCAGCAATCTTTCACAAACACTTCTAAAAATAGAATGATCTAAAAAAAATGTTCTATTAGACCAACAGCACCCTGATACCAACGAGATCACTAAATAAAAAAACTAATGTCCTGCAAACTAATGTCCCTTTGGACATATATAAAACTTCTACACAGAATACTAGGGAATCCAACAACATTGAAAAGTATTATATGCTGTGACCAAATGGGATTTATTCCTGGAGTGTAAGGTGAGTTCAGATACAAGAAATCAATCAGTGCAATACACCAGATCAACAGAATAAGGAACAAAAGCCACATGATCATATTACTAGATGCAGAAAAAGCACCTGACCCCCCACCCCCGCTGTAAAAAAAAAAAAAATCAACATCTTTCATGATAAAAACAATAGAAGATCTGTAAACTAAGAATGGAAGGGAACTTCTATTTGATGAAATGCAGTTTTGGAAAACTCATTCCTTTTTTTAGGGCCTCACACATGCTAGTAAATGCTCTACCACTGAGCTATATTCCCAGCTTCTAACAACATTTTTAATAGCTGAAGACTGAAAGTTTTCTTTCCAAATATCTAGAAAAAGATAAGAATGATTCCTCTTGCATCTGTTTTCACTATTGTAATGTAGGTTGTAGTCAAGGCAATTAGGCAAGAAGAAGGACTATAATGGAATTCAAATTGTACAAGAAGAAATAAAACTGTCATTTATCTATGATACGATGTTTTACATAAAACAATTCTAAGAAAAACACAAGTGCTAATAAATGAGTTCCTTAAGGTTACAGGATACAAGTTCAATACATGAAAACCCACTGTTTTTTCCATATACTAGTGATAAACGATCCAAAAAGAAACTAAGAAGAGTTTCATTCACAATCATGTCAAAAATAATAAAATACTAATAAAAGAAGTATAAGACTTTTATACACTGGAAGCTATGAAGTATTAATAAAAGAAATTTAAAAAGAACTAAATGAAAGACATGTTCATGGATTAGAAGCTGCAATATTGCTGAATTGTTAATATTTCTTAAATTAGTTTAGAGCTTCAGTATAATCTCTATCAATTCTGTCTGCCTTTTTGATAGAAAATGACAAGATGATCCAAAAATTCATATGGAAAATGGACTTGGAATTGCCAAAGCAATCTGGAAAAAGAACAAAGTTGGAAGACTTATACTTCCCAGTTTAAATATTTACCATAGGGCTACAGTAATGAAAACAATGTGATTTGGGCATAAGGATGAGCATATAGATTAATGAAATACAATATAAATCCCAGAAAAAAAGCCCTTCCATTTATGATTTTTGCCCAGGGTGTGAAGACCATTCAATAGTAAAAGAATATATTTTCAAAGAATGGTATCCATGGTTAGGAATGTACTAAAATCCACTAATCATACCATTTTGTTTGTTTTGGTACCTGGGATAGAACCCAAGAGCACTTAACCACTGAAACACATCCCCAGCCATTTTTTTCTCATTTTTAAATTTGAGCCAGGGTATTGCTAAGTTGCTTAGAGCCTCACTAAATTGCTGAGGCTGGCTTTGAACTTATTATCTTCCTGCCTCAGCCTCCCAAGCTGCTGGGATTACAGGCATGCACCACCACTACTGGCTAATCATACCATTTAAAAAAGCATGTTTTAATATGCATGAATTATATTTCACAGGGGGATGGTAGCAGGGAAGTTTGAAACAGAGTATTCCAAAAGGCCACATGTGCTTTCCTGGGAAAAGAGATGAAAGGAAAATCAACCACCTCCAAGAGAAGAGGTGCCATATACATATCTGTTTTTCTCCAGCAAGTTCCATGACTGTATTGTGTCTATACACTTTAATTAGAAGTTCAAATCATTTTTTCTTATTGCTTAAAATGGACAGATTTTTGAAATCACTTGGTACTCATTAGCAATACATGTGTGTAAAGAGCCCAGTAGTTTAGTACATCTGTCCAATGACTGTTCAGAGAGAAAGCTGTGAGCATCTTTCATGTGACCAGACTATGAAAGTATTATTGCCAAAAGCCATCCCATGGAAACTGAAATAGTCTTGATTTGGAATAGTCTTCCTGAAATTAGATCATGTGCAGCTAGAGACAGAGTGCATGATGGGACGAGTATATGGAGGTGATTCTTACAGGGCCAGAGAATCTGATAAGCTGCTGATGCTGTGGTCTGAGGCGAAGAGGAAGAGGAGCTCTGCTGTGTGTACTTTTGCTTATTTCCAATCTTGTGGTGTTTTCTGTTCATTTTGGTAGTAGGGATTGAATCCAGGTCTTTGCACCTGCTGGGCCAGCTCTCTACCACTGAGCTACACCCCTGGTCTTGTCTTATTTCAATGGCAAGGACCTGAACTACATTGCTTATTAAAAGTCAAGAGCTGCCCTCCTCACCTCATTCCAAACTTAAGGCTTTTCCTGGTCTTCTTACCATTAACTAAAATGTTGGTAAATTTTTGTCTGGATACCCTTATAAGTTGAGGAAGTTCACTTCTGTTCTTAGTTTTCTGAGGTTTTTCTCTTTTTATCATGACTAGAGGTCAAATGCATTTTCTCCATCTTTTGAGATTTTATTCTCCTTTTTAAGTTTGTTAATATGCTGAATTAGCATTGACTGATTTTGAAATGATAAACCAACATTGCAGTCTTGGGGTCACGATTTATTGTGCTGTTGGATTGGATTTGCTGAAGTTTTGAAGTTTTCCTATGTTTATGAAGGTCGTTGATCTGCAATTTGTAAATGTTTTTGTAAGATTTTTAGTATTGGGGCAATGCTGTTTTCAAAATAATTTGAGAAGTGTTTTGTCCTTTTCTATTTTCTTGCAAAAAGTAATGTAAAATGGCCATCATTTCTTCCTTTAATGTTTGGTTGAATTCACTAGTGATGCTGTCTGGATCTGGAAGACTGTATGTGTATGTGTGTGTGCGCGCGCGCGTGTGTGCGTGTGTGCATGTGCACATGCCCATGTGTGTGAATATTTTTGACAATTTCTTTGATACAAGGATACTGTATCTTGATACAGTTAACTGTTCCCTCTTGAGCCAGCTTTGGTAGTCAGAATTTGTCAAGTTCTCTGCCATAAAGTTGCTCATAATTCTCCTTTAATATTAATGTTTGTAGAATCTGTTCTGATCTCCCCTTTCTCATTTCTGATATTGGTAATTTGTATCTTCCACTTCCTGATCACTTCTATTTCTTCCCCACCACAAAGGAGTAGGTTTTTATTTATTGATCTTCTCTAGTGTTTTCTATTCCTACTTCAGTGATTTCTGTTTTTATATTTGTTAGAATCCTTTTTCTATTTACTTTGAGTCTCGTTTACTTTTCCTAGTTTATAGAGAGATTTAGGTCATCAAGACCTTTCTTATCCGGCTGGGGATGTGGCTCAAGCGGTAGCGCGCTTGCCTGGCATGCGTGCTGCCCGGGTTCCATCCTCAGCACCACATACAAACAAAGATGTTGTGTCTGCCGAAAACTAAAAAAATAAATATTAAAAATTCTCTGTCTCTCTCTCTCTCTCAAAAAAAAAATTAAAAAAGACCTTTCTTATCTAAGGTGTTTAAAAAGCTTTTAAAAAATATTAATCTTGTGCTGGATGTGGGGGCGTGTGCCTATTATTCTAGCTGCTGGTGAGGCTCAGGCAGGAGGATCTCTTGAGCCCAGGCTTTTGGGGCCAGCCAGTCTCCTCAAAGAAAATAAAAACCAGCCAAACAAAACCCTTAATTTTCCATCAAAGCACCACACTAGATGCATCCTACAAACTTGGAAATGTCTCATTTTCTTACTTTCTCAGTTTTACTTCTTCTTTGGTCTAATTTAGAATTAAGTTGTTTTGGAAAATAATACATCTTTGTAATTTCTATTTTAATTCTACCACTGTCAGGGAACATACTTTGTGCAATTTGAATTTTAAAAATTTATTGAGACTTGCTGTATGGCCCAGACTATCATCTAGCTTGGTAGTATTCCATATGAAATGGAAAAGATGGTGCAAGACGCCATTATGGGTGGATGGTTGATGATAGTGTTCTTGAAACCTCATATAGCTTTACTGTCTCCCTGTCTCATTCAGTCTCTGTGACACAATTATGTGTATGCTTAGGTCTTTCTGTGTTTCATCTGGCACTTTTTGTTGTTATATATTTAAACCTACTAATCTTTTATTTAGTAATGTCTCATTTACATGAATCCAACCCAGTCTATTTTTCATCTCATTGTAGTTTTTATCACTGAGATGACTTTGGTCTTTTAAAAATATCTCCCTTTCTCTCTATTGGCATACTGAGTCCTTCCTCTAGTGTCTGTATTGATTATTCATAGGATTAGAACATATGAAGTATGTTTGTTTATATTTTATGTCATTCTCTGATCATCTGTGTCATTTCTGTTGACTGAATTTGTTCTTCAACATAGGATTGTATTTTCATGTTTCTTTGTACATCTGGTGATTTTTAAATGGCCCAGATTATATTTGAAAATAATAATAATAATAATATTTTATTATTATTATTTTTGGTACCAGAAACTGAACCCAGGGATGCTTAACCACTGAGCCACATCCCCAGCCCTTTTTTATATTTTATTTAGAGACAGGGTTTCACTGAGTTGCTTAGGGTCTCACTAAGTTGCTGAGATTGGCTTTGAACTCACAATCTTCCTGCCTCATCCTTCAAACTGCTGGGATTAGAGGCATGTGCCACCATGCCTAGCTAATTTTTAAAAAATGTTTAAATTTTAAGTTGCTAGGTACTGATATATCTATTTCTATACACATACATACATATAGTATGTATCTCACATGTATGTGTATATATATATTTTATTATATATGCAAATATTTTTGAGGTTTGTGCTTTGACACAGTTAAGACAATTAAACATTTTAATCTTTTTCTGGCTTAAAGTTAGAAACTGCTCAGACCTTAGGGCTGATTTAACCCCATAATAACCTTTCACATACTCTTCCAGGTGTTCCCACTGTCACATGGTAGCACTACCTTGGCTGTAGATTTTTGTTATTTTGCGGTGTTTTTGGCATTGGTGATTGAATCCAGAAGTGCTTTACCACTGAGCCACATCTCCAGCCCTTTTTGAGACAGGATCTTGCTAAGTTACTTAGGGTCTACTACGTTCCTGAGGCTGGCCTCAAACCTGTGATCCTCCTGCCTCAGCCTCCTGAGTTGTTGGGATTATAGATGTGCATAACTGTGCCCAGTCTGGCTGCTAATGTGAATTATTTCCAGCCTATGTAAGCCCCATTTCTGCTCTTTTTCATGAGTTCTTACCATGGTCTTGGGGAGTTTACATAGCTGATGATGCTCAGTTTAAGACTTGAGGAGAACATTCTATTGATCAAGAGCTCTTTCTTTCCTAGTGCTCACAAATTCTAGTTGTCCTGACTTCCTCAAGTTCTCACTTGTTTCCTCAACTCAAGGAGACTGAAGTTGTTTTGGTTCCTTGCCCTGTGGTGTGGCCTGCAAACACTTTTCAGGAAGCTTGGGGCAGTCATAAGTCTCACATGTACCTTTTTTTTTTTTTTTTTTTTTTTGGGAGATATCTGTCCTAACTGCCTCTTTTCCAATTTCTAGAAAAACTTCAAACATTTTGTCTGATGTTAGTGATTAACACAGAGAAAACTCAGTCCAGTCCCTGTTGCTTTATCTTGTCCAGAAGTAGAAATGGCTTGCTAAACTTTGAACATCTTGCAATTTTTCTACCTAGTAATCATTGGAAGGTATTGAGGTAGGCTCTGTCCCTGTCTTGGAGAGAATATATCCTCCCCACCTAACTCTGCCTAAAGAAGTTAGTTAGGAAATCTTTTTTTCACAGAACAACCCCTTTCCATTTTCTTTTTTACATAACTGACAGGACAGAAAATCCTACTCGCCCGATTTTCATAAGGTTGCATTCAATATCTCAAAAGCCACAGCAACATTTTTAAAGCCAAACTAATCTCACTAAAAAAGGGAGGACATAATTCTTGAGGCAAAAATACTTGAAATTGAAGAAAACCTGATTTCCATTTTGGGTCGAAAATCAGTGGTTAGGAGTTCAAAACTCTTTGCATGTTTCAGAGGGGGAGCTCCTTAACTCTCTCTGAACTCTCAGAAGAGCACAAAATTCCCCCAAAGCAGCTCACAGTTTGGTCTAGTTAGCTTGTGGTCCCTGCCTGCTGGTTGTGACCTGCTTCTTTTGAAAAGCTTACTGAGGATGTGGGCAAAGAAATTGAGGTAGGTGATAGAGAAGCACCTGAACTATGCACGCCTACCCCTTGTGTTAGAAAATAGAAAAGCCCTTTGCTCCTGTGGTGAGCCAGCCACTCTTCTCCAAATGGAGAAGGGATCCTTGCAGCAGAAGGTTGTGTAGCTTCATGTCACTCTGCTGACTGTGCCAGGTAACTCTGCAGTGAGTTAGGATAGTCCTAAATAAAGGAAAGTAAGAGCATACTCTTAATCTGAATCCTTCAGTGGTCATGGTAATGAATGTTTTAGTCTGTGGGGAAAATGAGGAAGATCAAATCAAAGTGGTTTCATATCATTTTTAGAATTACTTTTGCATAATATGGACCTTTTTTTTTTTTTTGAGAGAGAAGGGGAAATAAAATCAGTACCTATAAGCTATTTAAAGAATATGTCAGAAGCTTCAGGATGATTGAGAAGGACCAACTCTCATTTAGACTTAAAAAAAAAAAAAAAGCTGAAGCTTATTTATAAGTACATGAAAGAGCAAGAAATCTTTTAGGTCTTTAGGGAATAGACCGAGAAGGGGAATAGCTGGGTCAAATGGTGGCTCCATTCCCAGCTTTCCAAGAAATCTCCATACTGCTTTCCAAATTGGCTGCACCAATCTGCAGTCCCACCAGCAATGTACAAGTGTACCCTTTTCCCCACATCCTCTCCAGCACTTGTTGTTTGACTTCATAATGGCTGCCAATCTTACTGGAGTGAGATGGTATCTTAGGGTGGTTTTGATTTGCATTTCTCTGACTGCTAGAGATGGTGAGCATTTTTTCATGTACTTGTTGATTGATTGTATGTCCTCCTCTGAGAAGTGTCTGTTCAGGTCCTTGGCCCATTTGTTGATTGGGTTATTTGTTATCTTATTGTTTAATTTTTTTGAGTTCTTTGTATACTCTGGATATTAGGGCTCTATCTGAAGTGTGAGGAGTAAAGATTTGTTCCCAGGATGTAGGCTCCCTATTTACCTCTCTTATTGTTTCTTTTGCTGAGAAACAACTTTTTAGTTTGAGTAAGTCCCATTTGTTGATTCTAGTTATTAACTCTTGTGCTATGGGTGTCTTATTGAGGAATTTGGAGCCCGACCCCACAGTATGTAGATCGTAGCCAACTTTTTCTTCTATCAGACGGCGTGTCTCTGATTTGATATCAAGCTCCTTGATCCATTTTGAGTTAACTTTTGTGCATGGCTAGAGAAAGGAATTCAGTTTCATTTTGTTGCATATGGATTTCCAGTAAAAAGAGCATGCTACAGGGACACTGCTACATCGATGTTCATAGCAGCACAATTCACAATAGCAAGACTGTGGAACCAACCTAGATGCCCTTCAATAGACGAATGGATAAAAAAAAATGTGGCATTTATACACAATGGAGTATTACTCTGCATTAAAAAATGACAAAATCATAGAATTTGCAGGGAAATGGATGGCATTAGAGCAGATTATGCTAAGTGAAGCTAGCCAATCCCTAAAAAACAAATGCCAAATGTCTTCTTTGATATAAGGAGTGACTAAGAACAGAGTAGGGACAAAGAGCATGAGAAGAAGATTAACATTAAACAGGGATGAGAGGTGGGAGGGAAAGGGAGAGAGAAGGGAAATTGCATGGAAATGGAAGGAGACCCTCAGGGTTATACAAAATTACATAGAAGAGGAAGTGAGGGGAAAGGGAAAAAAAATACAAGGGGGAGAAATGAATTACAGTAGAGGAGGTAGAGAAAGAAGAGGGGAGGGGAGGGGGGATAGTAGAGGATAGGAAAGGCAGCAGAATATAACAGACACTAGTATGGCAATATGTAAATCAATGGATGTGTAACTGATGTGATTCTGCAATCTGTATACGGGGTAAAAATGGGAGTTCATAACCCACTTGAATCAAAGTGTGAAATATGATATATCAAGAACTATGTAATGTTTTGAACAACAATAAAAATTTAAAAAAAAATAAAAATAAAAGGGGGCTGGGGGTGTAGCTCAAAAGAAAAAAAAAAAGAAATCTTTTAGCACTAAAATCCAGCTGGACTATGAGAAAAGGCACTTTGATATTAATTTGAATCTTTGGTGTTCTTTTATGTCTCATGTTGGCCTAGCCATGCCTGAAGGCAGCTTTGGATTTGTTATCAGAGTGGTATGATATGCAGATGGCGTAGCTCTGCTACCAAAAATGTTTTAAAAACCCTTTAGCTGCCGATCAGTATTCTTCTAGCCACAACTGGTGGCCAATACACCTGCCCTTCGTGAAATTATTCACAGTGCTATTTTTAATATATTTGTTGTAATCTTTTGAATAGTGCTTTGTATTCAATTGAGTGCTTCCAGAGATTTTCATATATCAAAGTTAAGAAGGGGTCACACTTCTCTTGCAAATGAGGAAATATAGAAGTTACAGCATCAAGAAAGATTGAAATGACTTGGCCAGTGTCCCAAATGCAAGGACCTAGACAACAGAAAAGGCTAATCATTTCAAATTCAGTGTTTTCCTGCTATAATGTGGTGTCTCCCTGGAGGATTGGTGGAGATACTGGGAGTCTTCAGGCTGTTTCATGATTTTTTGTTTTGCTTTACTCAGTACCAACTATACCAAGTAGTTTGTACACAGCTGAGTATTAATATTTTCCCAAAAGGCAGCAGGGTCTAGAACATGAGACTGCTCAGTCTGGTACCTAGAGAAGTTAAAAGAATGGTAGTATGGTTTCCTCAAAGCTCCTCCACTACTGCTGGGTATCATTTGGTACTAAATTTGCTAGTACAACTTTTTTCACAAAGAAGCATAAATCAATTCAGGTTAATGTAGAGAAGGATAAGATGTTGCTAAGAAATGTTCCTGGGAACTGGTCCTCACAACTTCAACTCTGGGAGGTTGCCTGACTTTACATTGTTACCTTAGTCATAAAAAGCAAAAGGGCTTCAGACTTTCAAAACAATGACTTGATAGCTTGTAGAGTGCTTTCATAGCTGAGGTTTAAGTGCAGAGATTGTTAAACTACAGATTGAACAGTGATGACATTTTATATAACCAAATCACTGAAGGGGTTTTATACATTCTTTTTTGAGGCACTGGGGAGCGAATTCAGGGCCTCATGTGTGTGCCAAGCAAGTGAGCTACCACTTTTAGGGTGCAGAGCATTCAGCCCCCTTTTTTCCCAAATACTAAAAACTAATTTCTCAAATGGCCTATATCTTCTGAACTAATTTCTAACCTCCTCTCCCCTCACCATTTTCAGATTGAAACAAATGATTATAAATTAGGTATTACTCATTTTCTATGTAATTGACTTTTATAACCAGTCTTCTTAATACAACACCAGTAGTGCTGAGTTTGATAAAAATACACAATGATGTTAACAGCAGGCAGGAAATGTGGATGATCTGGATCTCATACCCTAAGGATAATTAAGGTAGGTCCACAACTGTTCTAGTTGCACTGAGTTCAGAATATCAAAAGTGGCGTTATGATAATCTCTGTGAAACCCTTTATTAACCACAAACCAGGCTTCATATTTTATGGTAGATGTCCCATGGGTATACCTGTTTTGCACTGTAATGACTAATTTTCCTCTTGAGATGATAAAGCAGGTAATATTCCTATTAAACTTGGTAAACCAAAATATAACATAGTATTTGACATTTTTTTGATGTGACCAAAACCTGAGAAAAAAAAGAAAAGTACATCAATATTTTACTTTAATGTCATTTTTTTTTTTTAAACTTTTCACAAAGGATTTGCTGTAAGTCTTCAAGTCATCTTGTCTAATCCAAAAGCTGTATTTAAGCGTCGTGGGTCCCAGCCAGGGATGCAAGAATCTGACTTTCTAAAACAGATAACAACAGTGGAAGAACTGGAACCAAAAGCAAATAACTGCACCAAGGTACTCATTTCACTTGTGCTGCTTGGCGTTGAGTATCAGCGCTGAGAATGTGGCTGCCCAAAATATTTTCCTCCCCTTTAGGTTCTTGTGTGGCACACTCGGACAGAGAAGGTTAATCTAGCCAACGAGCCCAAGTACCACCTGGACACAGTGAAAATTGAGGTGTAAGATGAAGCAAAAACTGGCACAATCAACCTGGCCAGTGATGTGGAAGAGGATGACTGGTGTTTAGGATGCAGAGCATTCAGGTATTGTTTATTTTACTTCAGTACAACGGCCTTTATTGTCATCTGATGGACATCTGTCTAAACAGAGCTTGTCAGTTAATGTAACTAATTTGATGGTACAAAATTTTTGTTTTGTCTTCATTTTTTCTGCATGTTTTCTCTCCAACTTAACTGGAGAATTTTTGTACAGTACAGCTAATGATGCAAAATACCAATCTCAATATCTTATTTAATTTTTCTGTCCCCCCCCCTCATTTGGCCTGATAATTGGTAGAACTGAATAGGTGTAATACTTGCCCTGACAAGTATTTTGTCAATTGAACATTACCAATTCCTAACTTCACATGAAGTAAATTTTGGAAGGCTTGTGGCAGTATTCATTATAGGAGGAAAAAAAAAAGTCCACAAATAAAAAGGTCTATGGATTTATCTGTTTAATATATAGGGAAATAACATTTTGTCAATACTAGGCACCATAAAATGTAAACACAATTACTGTCATAAACCTGGATATACCTTCAAGGATTAAAAGTGGCTTTTAGTTACCCTGTTTGCATATAGTGCAGAAAAAGGTCTTCATGTTAGCACTATGTACATAAGAAGAGATCCAAATTATAAGAGGCAGGTAAAATTCAAATTCTTTAAACATTCATTAAATTAAGTTTTATAGTAACATCCAGGTTTATCTTCCTTTCACTAACCACGTTCCCTGTTAAGCACATCATAACAACAGCACGGTGAAGTGAATGATGAAATAAAAGAATTTTGATACACTAGAAAACAGTGCTCAGTGATACATTTACATTCTATTTATATGATTAAACATTTGATCATACAGTACCTTCCTACAGGATTACTGGCTAATTTGGGGGTGGGGTTTATACTGTTAGAGGTATTACTAACATGATAACTACTTCCCTTATATGCAAACATTAGAGCTATAATTTTATTGAGTAAAACTGATTATGCAAGTTGACTGAGCAGCTTCTCAAATAATGTAGTTTTATGAGATCATGGGAAACATGAGCAAAGCTGCCCCTGACATAAAATGGTTCTTCAACCTGCTTTTCACCACATCAAATTTAATCAGTAACAGACCAACACGGTCAATCAGGTAATTCCTAATATGAACAAATGGGGGGAAAAGAAAAAAAAAATATGTACATGAATAAACAGGGGAACTAGATGCGTTTTAGCAAGGAATGTCAGGTGTTAATTCTGGATGAAACTTGTATTGCAGTTTTCATTTCCACAGTTGTGTGCTCAGAGTCTGACCCGATGAGCTTCCAGACCATCCTGCTGTTGTGTTGGGGGGCTGGCCAAAACCTGCTGCAGGGTTTGCACTATTGATACTCATGCCAGCCATTTGCTGATTCATCTGTGAAACACACAAAAGACTTAGTTTAAGAGGATTACTTCATTTTCAGTTCTTGCTTCTTTAGCCTCAGTTGGGTATTTTTTCATCAATGTGAAAATTAGTTAAAGCACTTAGGTGAAAGACTAACATATACATATTTCTTTACAGAAAGCAAATAGATACTTTGTTCCCTTGTTATTTTCTTCCACTTTTTAGTATTAATCTCAATCATTTTCATTCATTTTCTAGATCCAATTTCTTTTTTTTAAAATATTTTAATTTTTTAGTTGTAGTTGGACACAATACCTTTATTTTATTTATTGTTACATGGTGCTGAGGATAGAACCCAGGGCCTCACATGTGCTAGGCGAGTGCTCTACCACTGAGCTACAACCCCAGCCCTAGATTCAATTTCTTATTAACCCTAACTGAATGGGGAGAGAACAATCTTTGAATTTGCATATGGGATTATATTATAAAATGAGTCCATTACTCTTTATTTTGAGATACTATACTAAGAATATTTTACTTTATGAAATTTTCTTAGTTCTAAAATTATCCTATAAACCTAGCATGATGGCTATAATTCTCTATTAAAATCTTAAATGGGTCTTTATACTTTCTAAATATTAAAGTTCATAAAGAATATTTTTCCTCTTTGTTCTAACAACACTAACAGTTAAAATTTGCAGTATGAAATTTCTTCCAGATTGGAGTCAAGTATATTTATAAGCAAGCCTCTTAGCCCTATGGTTCTCTTACTATCAGGATTGGTGATAAGAGAAGGAAAGGCAAAATTTACCATCATGTACAGAGTGAATTTGAAACCTATGCTCAGGGTAAGATTGTATTCTATTTGCAATCTCTGAAAGACAAGAACAACTACATTGCTGATCAGACATAAGTGTCTGAAGGGCAGGCAGATTACATTTTCATACCTACTGAAGGATATTTTAACCACTTTATCATTGGCCAATAAATTTCACTGACAGTGTGCTGGAGAACAGCATCGCCCTTTTGCACTATCTGAGAGTTAGGCCAACATTAACTCCTTATGGGTTAATCTGCACCTAAATCCGAGCTGAGTGTGTTAGCACTTTGGTCACATAAAGCTGTTTATTTAGTACTTGAGATTCCTAGAAGGTAGAGACTTCTGTGAATCATGAGTGTAAATAAATAAATTGAAACATTCATATGATATACAATAATTCTGCTACAATCATTAGAATCAAGACTATTCCCTGAATGTTCTCAAGGTAAAATTCTGATCACTTAGAAACCAAGACCACCAAATGGGGAAGAGGAACATAAATCTAAGTCTAGGAGCTTTTGTCTATGGAGCTAAATTCAGAACAGAGTGCCTAAGATAGAAATGTTCTCTTGGCTCTAAACAAACTTAGGTAGAAAAAGAATTTTATAATATGAAGGAATGTCTGAGACAAGTACAGACTTTTCATACCTTATGGGAATTCTTGAGCCAGTGGATACACTTTAAATATAAAGTCATTACAGATCATATAAAAAGGAAATACAATTTTACAAGGGTTACTGAACAAAAAAGTTTCTATAAATCCATGGGCAGTAGTCACAGGACTTGAAGACAGCTTTGATCCCTCATAAAATTGTGCTTTGATAGGTGAGAAAAATCCAGCCTCATATTGTGAAAGTTAAGCAAAAAAGATCCAAAAATTTGCCGGTATAATGGCACACACCTGTAATCCCAGTAGTTCAGGAGGCTGAGGTAGGAGGATCATGAGTTCAAAGCTAGTCTAAGCAACTCGGCATCACCCTATCTCTAAATAAAATATTTTAACAGGGTTGGGGATGTGGCTCAGTAGTTAAGTAGTGCCCCTGGGTTCAATTCCCAGTACTAAATAAATAAATAACTGGTAAAGATAGGTTGGTCTAAGTAGACATCAAAAACATCCTACTAGGGAGCCAGGAAAAGCCTGATGCTAACCTCAAAGGTGGCAGACAAGAAGTCTCTCATCATCCCTCAGATAAATTTCTAGCTATTATAAACAGACCAGGCATTTTTACCATGACAGTAGTGTTACAATCTGAAATGAAGAAAAAAGGAACCTAACAGTTCTTTACAAAATACTTTAAAAAATAGGGACAGTGACAAAGCATTTATCTCTCTGATGCAACTTTTGATCTTATATTATCCTTAGTCAATTTCCTTGATAGAGAGTAAATGACTCCTACCTGTGAGAAGCTCCACTGAGGCTGTTGAGCTTGTGGGAGGCCAAACTTACTCTGAGGTGCACCCATCTGTCCTACCATTCCTCCTTGGGGGGCAACAACATTTTGAGGAAGTGGCATCACACCAGTTTGTGCATTTCCCATAAACCCATTAGGCATGGGCATGCCCACCATCATGCCTGTACTCTGTCCCATCACATTTCCTAGAAGGCTGGGCGCTGCAGGCACAGGTACACCCATTGATGGAAAACCTTGAAATGCAGCCGGTGCTTGTGAGGTAAATGGTATATTTGTGGGTCCCATAAACACACCTGTAACACAAGAACCATGAAGAGAAAAATGAAAAACAGGGCCATTGTATATAGTTACACTCACCTTTATAGACACAGAAAAAGGATTACCATTTTCTGATATACCTACAGCAAAAATTTTCACTCTGATCTGGCTGTTTTTCCTCCTACGAACAGCCCAAACCTAAACATTTGGAGCTGTTTATTTCTAGAATAAGCAAATCAGTTATTAACCTAAGAAAATTTAATTAGAAAATAAAACTCTCAGGCAATAGCCACATTAAATACCTCCACTGTAAAGACCAAATTACTCAGCATGAGAGTATCTGCTTTCTCTGCTGACTTGCACCACATGTCTCCCAGTACCAAATAGGCAAATGAGAGTTGACTATATTTGGCTTTATAACGAAGTAGTTGGATTGTTATACAATTTCAGCCCATATGTGAAATGCAGCTCACTATTTAAGAGGAAATGGTCTAGACAGATTAAAACTGAATAAATTTTATGCTAGTTTTTCATTGTAATGACAAAACATTTCAAAGTTTTTGGAATCATGTAATAATTCAGACTGCTTATTGTTTACTTACAGTAGTACACAGTCATAAACTTCCTGTAAATAAAATTTCAATAATTCTTCAAAGATAATCCATGTCCTATAAACTTGTGAAAAAATATTAAGTGATACATGAACAGCTTGTTAATTCTAACTGAATAAAGTTTTGTGAATTCTGTACTTGCCTTTTAATCACTGCAACAAAAAAAAAGCACCTACTACCATAGGAAAATAGGGAAGAAATATAATAGAAGTAAAAAGGATGTACTTCTAGTAATGTCACTGTGATGCATTGAAAGCAGATTTCAAAATTTAATTACCAGGAGTGCTTTGCTGTTGAACTGTTCCTGTACCATACAGAGATAAGATGGAGTCTTTGGAGAGTTGCTTCTTTGCTACTTCTTCTGATTTTGTAGTTGGCTCAGTGAACAGATCCAGATCCCCAGATGTTACTGCAGACAGGGTGGCAGCTGCTGGTACAGAGGACGTCCCCTGAGATAAACACCAAACTAAGCTGATGAATTCTGTATAGTAAAGCTTAGCTTGTCTGTTACTTAAAATCCAAATAAAGTTATGAAATCAGGAATTAATTATAGAAGGCAAAGTGGTAACATTCAAGAGGATCATTCACAAGGCCTGCATGCAAAAACATCTAAAGGTAACAATGTTTCTTAATTTGAATCTGTTCTTGTAAAAGGGGGAGACTGAAGTTATTTCATAATAAACTGCATTTACCAACTAGGTGGATGGAGAGTTCTTGCTCATTGTGTTACACAACAAGTCCAACAATAGTTACATGGATATTGTCTGAGGACCACCACTATTTCAAAGAACTGATATTCCTTGGGATACAGAACATTTCTACCCCTAGCAGACTGTAAGATGGTCCTGCAATGGTTGACTAAAAGCTTTTGAAAATGTAAAACCAAAACCTATCTTGTAAGATTTTTACATACTCAATTTATACCTAATTACATGAGTTAAATTATAGCAAAACTTTGACCACCTATACACTCACCTATAACCCACACTCCATTTGGAGGCAAATGAACATTCACAAACATGTTGATATTTAATGTACAAAATTTTCAATAATCTATCTTGAACATACAGTATTATACAATTATGACCAATAATCTTGTCTGTGATCTTTGTATTCAAAAACTACTTAATTACATCACATTTGTTTATATGCATTTTCAATATAAAGAGTTTCAAAGAATTGTCTGAAGACTTATAATTTGAGAAAAATCTTAACTAGCTTTTATAAGGTGAACAGCAAGTTAATGTCCTGGTTAAAGTACCATGTAATAAATTACCAAATATTCTATTCACAAACTAGGTAGAACAATATTTTAAATCTATTATCACTAGTTAAGCAGGAATTAAGAGATACAAAGAAAAAGGCACCTTATTTTGCAAAAACTCTGTAATATGTAAGAAATCAGCCCTAACAGAATGCCAAACATACCAACGCCCTTGAAAAAAATGTATCTTAGCTACCAATGAAAAAGCAAAGATCACAGAGGCTAACAGCCAGCTTGGCAGTACTAGAACCTTAGCCCCATGAATTAGGACAGTGTCACTTCACTTCTTTCCTGATAAGCTTGAGACCACAAAGTGTATCACACAATGGCAGGGTTAAATACTCAGATAACAAAGTAAGTACATCACTAAGTGATCTTTCATTACATTTACTTTCTGTTCATTCTATGAACCTGTTCAACACGCTGGGGTCTATTCTGTGTGAATGAAATGTCACCATAAGAAAACAAAAAACGGTTGGGTACACTGATTCAGTCTTATACAAAAGCAGCCTTACTGAACATGTTTACATGATCTAAACATGTTAAGTTTCTTCTGAAGATAAGTAACATGGAACATCTACCTCAATGTGGACACAGTCTATAAACAGCATAGCTAATAAGCACTCAAATGTCCTTTTCTTGGCATTTCATTTGCCAGCACTACATCCTCAGTATAAAAGGAGATTAGGTTTGCTTATCAATAACATTTCAGTAAGTTGCAAAGGCCTCTAAACAAAGGCTTTATGGATGTCTGGAATTCCAGGGCTAAGCTAAGGATAGACTTCAGCCCTTGTATAAGTCTAGATACTATTGGTGTGTATATGTTTGTGATAGATAGGAAAGGGGCTTCTGTGTTACTGCTAGGGCTTGAACTGTTCCCTTAACTCCTAACATGTGTATATCATCAGTTGAGGTCAGTTGAGTATTTCTAGGCCCCAGACAGGTAAAGCAGATGATAAAAAAATCAATCTATTTCATATTCATGAGTGGGGAAATCTTTTGCTAGAATTTATACATACTTAGAAAATAATACCAAGAGAGAAAGAATAGGGTTCAGAGTAACTCATAATCTTGGCATTCAAACTAGGTTAAGCTCAATATCATACAATTAAAAACCTACTAAAATTAATAAATTACACAATACCAGTATATATGTAAAATCTTGTACTCGATTTTCAAAGGTATTATTTTGAAAATGTGCCTAGGTTTTAATTTTTACATGTAATTTAGATGAAAGGCAATTCTGTTCACCAAATATTCCCCCAAAAGAATCAGATGTGATAAAAAAAATTAATTTTTTTATCACATCAGGTAAGAATGCATGAAGCCAGACCTGCCTCTCCTATAGCAAGCAGCTATGCCCCACACTCCTTTCTTACGATGCTACTTGTACTTAAGATTTAAATGGTGCCAGCATTGTTCTGCTTGCTGCTACGATACTGAACAGAACATGTGAAGTACACTGAAGCAAAGCAACTTGTACCTCAGTGGAATCTGAAGAAGTCTAGCAGACATAACTGCTTCACTACAGAAAACCAGAACAAAATAAATCGCTTTTCATGTGCAGATTGTCAAATATACTAAATGCTTCTTTCCAAAAAAGTATTTAGACAATTTTTTGTTTCATATACACCCATGCCTGCACAAATTCAAAAAGTAATATTAACTGAAAGAATAATTCTTTGCCCCTCTTTTTATGTGTGTTCCAATAGTATGAGAAGGGCAAAGCCATAAAATGTTACTAAGAAATATCAACATGTTCAATTGTAGTGGTAAGTACACAATAACTATCATAACAAAAATGTGTAGTAAAAATGTCTTAAGTTTTCTTAATGACAGACTTTTTATTAAAACTACATCCATACAATTCAGATTTAGCTCAGGTTTTTCTTTTGGGTAGTGTGGTGGTAACTGGGAATCTAACCCAGAAGTGCTTTACTGTTAAGCTACATCCCCAGCCCTTTTTAAAATTTTTTAAATTTTAGACAGGTTCTTACTAAATTGCTAAGGCTGGCTTTGAACTCTTGATCAGCCTCCTGAGTCACTAGGATTATAGACATGCACTACCACACCTGGCTTGGCTCAGTTTTTACACAGAAAGGAAGCATTTGCCTCAAAAATAATGCTGTTCTGAAACAAAATAGAATCTTAAAAGTTTATTTTTAAGAGTTACTTGTATCCTGAAAGTTCATATATTTTCCCTATAGAAATTCTATATAATGCTTAGAAGGCAATTCAAAATTTCTTCACCATTAATACTTTAAAAAATCTTGATCATTAATATTACTACTCTTAATTTTTTTAAAAATATTTTTTAGTTGTAGTTGGACACAAAACCTTTATTGTGCTGAGGATCGAACCCAGCACCTTACACATGCCAGGTGAGCGCTCTACCTCTGAGCCACAACCCCAGCCCCTTAATATTGTTTTAATCATGAAAAAAAATAAGAAGGTAGGTTTTAAGGCATAATTTATTTTTAGAAAAAATAATATGTGGCTAGGGTTGTTTGTGCCTCAGTGGTAGAGCCTGGCATGTGTTGGACACTGGGTATGATCCTCAGCACCACATAGAAATAATGAATGAATGAATGAATGAATGAATGAATGAATGAATGAATACATAATTAAATTAAAAAAGAATATATTTGCTGGAAATTCTTATCCAAATCAAAATTTACAAACACCCATAGTTTAGAAACCTCTGAAATAAGAGATCTTGCTGATCTCAAGTCAGGATGAGCTACCCTGAGCTTTCCCAATTGTTCATTTTAAAGACTGTTGATTCCCCAGAGCAAGAGTTAGAACTTTAAATACAGTAACTATTTTATGCTTTATGGGTCAGTCATACAGTCTCTACTGTAACTACTTCAACTCTGCTTTTGTAATAACAAAGCAACCAAAGACAATACATAAATCCAGGGGAACGACTGTGTTCCAATAAAATTTTATCTGTAAAAACAAGCTGCAGGGTTAGTTTGCTAAACCTGGGCCTAAAGAACAGAAGGCTTTCAAATCAGTGACTGCTCAGAAACAATTATTTTAAAATTCTTGAAATGTTTCACAAAGGAAATTAGCAGTAACCACATAAAACCACATGTTTACCATGTACCTGAGCAGGGGGCATGACAGTGGCAGGTAAAGGATTGGAAATCATTGGTCCAAAGATGTCCAGATCATCATTCAGGGCTGGCACTGTGGTTGTGTTCCCATTGGTTACTGGTGCCTCAGCAGGGCCATCTGAAAAAAAAAGACTTCTATCAATGTAGAATCTCTTAAATTACTTGAAACATGGCATTAACTTTATAAATAAGTGGTTTAAGAAAGAATTCAAATACATGTCCCCCTTTTACCATAGGATTTACCCCCCCCCCCCAAAAAGCCATTTTTAGTTTTCTTTATTCTCCCAGTGAATAAAGAATATTTCACTGGATTGTTGGCATAGATCCAAACAAATGTCCTATTTACAATATTCTGCATGCTGATTTTCTGGAGATCACATCATTTTTATCTACATTCAAAATAAATTTTGTGTATAACTGATTATAATAAATAAATAAATAAATTCTGATGATTTAAAATGGTTAAAATGTTGCATTTTAAAGTCACAATAGGGAAAAAAACTGGATAGAAAAACCAAAACATATACTTTAAATTGATCCTACCAAAAACATTTATAAAACTTTGAAATAAATCCTTTATTTAAGCACAGCCATCATTAGTGATGGCAGCTAATGACAGAAACTCCAACAGATCTTCCTACTGAAAAATTCAAATTAACAAAAATTTAAATGTCAATAATTATATAATTTAGGAAAGGTAGCAGAATACAACAGTTACTAAAAGGGCATTATGTAAAAATGTGGATGTGTAACCGATGTGATTCTGCAATCTGTATTTGGGGTAAAAATGGGAGTTCATAATCCACTTGAATCTAATGTATGAAATATGATATGTCAAGAGCTTTGTAATGTTTTGAACAACCAATAAAAAATAAAATAAATAAATAATTAATTAAATGTCAATAATTATATAAGTTACATAATTTTAATAACTTTATGTCTCCTTTTCATGTGCTTGAACAAATAATTTGCAAGGTATAAGGGGTGGGAGTTGAAGTGCAGGGGAGAGAGTTTGTCACAGCATTCCAGGAAATGGAACAGCCCCCAGTTCGGTTTTCTTTGGGTATAACCAAGTAACAGTTCAGAAAATTGTAACTCCAATCTCTTGGGACTTATATCCTAATCAATATTCTATTTGAACAATTTATGATCTCATTTGATCTCTCTTTGATTGACTGTGCCCTCCTCAAAGGTAAATCTAACATCTTTACACATTAGATGGAATGTCTTGTGTAAAGCAGATACTTGATTTGACAAATTTAATGTCTTCTACTTGTTGCATATTTCCTCTATATAAATAATAGAAACTGAATTTTTTATTTCCCTATTTTAGTGTCAGTGAATTACAAATAATCCTTAATATCCTTAATGGTCACAGTCAAATATTTTTTACTATTTAATTTATATAAAAGTAAATAATTTGGAAAATAATAACTGCCAAGTATTTCTCAAGGCATCTTCAGTGATGCCATGATCAGAATCATAAAAAGAAATATATTTACTACAGATATGTGTTACACACATAATGTCTATATCAAACACTATCAACAATTGAAAAATAAAGCAATAAAATGATGCACAGATAATCTCAAACATACAGAATTTTAGACATCATTTTTTTTTCCATTTCTGTCTCTTTAAAATGGCAGCATTTTGAAGTTAGACCTCTGTAAAGAGTTATCTTATGTTTCTCATTCATTATAATTTTTTTTATAATGACCAGAAATATTGACCAGAAATAAACTGACATTTTAAAAGGACAAGGTATTCTAGAGTTAAAATCATCTAAAGAAACTTTTTTTTTTTTTTTTTTTTTTTTTTTGTAATTTCTACAACGTTTCAGAGAACAAACCTCATATAATAATGACAGGTAAGCCAGTAGTGCTCTTAACCCAGAAGCAAAGTTGGGGATGGGGAAACAAGTTCATCAACTACAAATGCTAACTTCTATCATATGCACGAGGAAGCACTTTAAACTATATAAAACTATAACTGTGTATATATATTTAAGAACTATATATAAAAATTACACAAACACATGTCCTCTAAAACAAGAAAAAATACAACAAAAAGTACAAAAAGCTGACAAGCTGAACACAAGCAATTATTTCTAGTTTTCAATTAATTTATTTTTTGCCTTTTCAAATAACTAACAATTGGGATGGATTTATCAAAAAAAAAAAAGACTTCAAAATGAGAAAATACTAAATACATTTTTTTTGGCAGTGAATTGAGAAAATGCTATCAATTGACTTTTACCACAGAAAATGAGTGTACTTCACAGAATGACTGCTGTGCCCAGGATACACTGTGAGAAAACTGGGAGGTCCCTCCACTACAAGCAAATGATGTTTTCATTGCATTTATAAAATTGTACATCTTTTAGGAATTTTAAGTCTGTTCAAAATAGCATGTGATACTCTGCTCAGAGTATTTACTTACTTACACTTTCAAATCTAAACCCCAATTGGTATACAGTAGTGCATTAATTTATCAAAGAGCAAACAGGACATTATTTGGTTTTTGAAGTTTTGTTTTACACTTCATATCCCTCAGGACTAAATATGTGATTAATAACTTCTCTAGTGTCACAGAGCTAAAGCAAAGCCTTGGATTGTAATCTTATTAATTTTCATTATAAAGGCAACACATTCTTGAAAAAGATTCAAGCCATGAAAAATGGAGAAATCAAAAAGGCCCCATGATGGACAGTTATGAGGGCTGCAAAATAACTTGAATATAATTAATACCACTGACTGTACATAGTTAAAATGGTAAATTTTATGTTTGATTTATTACAATTAAATACAGTTTAATTGGGTACATAAGAACATATAAAAACTACCTTCTTTACATAAAGTTATGTATGTGTAGGTGGGAGGTTTGCATTCTTTGATATTGCATATCATACAGTACGTAATGACTTATTTATTCAACTCGTGATTCATGGCCATTTATATAGTTTCCAGATTTTCATCATAACAAAAGCAGAACATCCCATTCCTTAATATGAATTATACACAGTTCATATCTGTTAATTATAAGGTAATGCAGCTCAGTTTTTTCCCACCATATTGAAAACAGGTCTCATTCTGTGTTTTTAATGTTAATTAATATTTTAAGACTGGCCTCTTGTATTCCACACAAACAACACTGAACTCTCTTTGTAATCACCTACCATTGGTTAATGAAGCTGTCATGAATGTCAATTCACTATAAGTCTGAGGGGTTTTGAAATACTTTGGAATGAAACAAAGGAAGTGCCTGCTTAGGGACAGCTATCTTTGTGGAAAGACTGATAAAATTTTTAATTGACTGGGAAAGATTTTCTCATGCCTCCAAAAACCTGAGGTAAGAAACCTTCTCCCAAGCCAAATAAATGTTTTCTTCTAGCCAGATACCTTGTAATGAGCACAGGTGATTCTTTTCTGTTCTCATACATACAACATACCTGCCCCTCTTTTCTTTTTATCCTGGTCTTCTCCCTATGTGATCCCTTCTGGATTTCATTCCTAAGGATCTTCCTTGTTACTACAAAAGCTACACATTCATAAAACTGTTGAAAACATTCTTAACCTAAATGAAAATTTCTCAGCCTTGCAAAATCAGTAAATAAAAGTTCCCAGTGGGGGTTCAGTGTTTGCTAATCTTACAAAATACATTTGGCTTGCTAAACACATTTCTTAAAAAAGGACTGTTTCAATTTATTCTGAAGGTCATTGTGTTTTTAATTTTTAGTATTAAAAAGGGCAGATAAAGACTCACTATCATTACCATGATTATAAACATCACATTTATCCTGGATGTTTTAAAACATTTCCCTCAACTATCTCCAGTTACAGAAACTAGGGCACAGAGAGATTAAAATACTTCCTCAAAGTTACCTAGTTAAGCAGCAACAATTGTACTTATGTGTACCCCTAGACTAGTGCTCTTTTATTTACCATATCAGAAGACATGTAATTATAAGTTACTTAGTTATAAAGAAATCACTTAAAATTCTGAAAATTAAAAACCAATTTAAAAATAATTTACATTTGTTGTAAGTCTGAGAATAGGGAACATAGTGAAAAAAATCATTCTAGACTGTGCCTATATATTTCATCTCCCCAATCTATCACCTTTGTACCCTGGCCAATATCTTCTAAATTTATAGGGGAATAATATAGAAGGGCATGATCATCAACAAACAAACTAGGCTAAGGGAAGAAATTGGGATATAATCAGCACTCAATGAATGAAGAGTATTTCAAATCACTGGGTGTTAAATACATTCTTTTGATCAAGGAACCACTAATAGCACTGTCCTTGCTGACTGACTGAATTAAAGCTGAGATCTCAAAAGTGACAAAATACCAAGATGTTGAAAAAAGTTTTCAGAGAAATATTTTAAAAATTTAGAAATAATAAGCCTTATTCAAATTAAATGGCTTACATGGGGTAAATCACCATATTTTTAAATATTTAAATTAATATAGGTTATGTCTTGTTTGTACATGTGAGTTTGAATATATGAGTGTGTATACACACACATATACACAGGCAAATGGAAACTTGCAACCAACTACATCAAGCCTTCTCTGAGATAAAGGGTTATCTACAAAAACAGGTAATCAGGATTCACCTCAAACATATCTCACTGTGTATGTTCCTTGCTCAGTTACAAAATGGTGGTGGGAGCAGCTAGCAACAGCAGGAGGCAGCAGCCCCCTTTAATCAGTATGCAGAAACAGTAGTTGGTGGACAATAAAAATAATGGGAGATCTAAAGTACAAGAAAAGCCTCAGGCAAATGTCAGAAATTTAGCTGGGACAACAACATAAAAAACGATAATGAAGCACAAAGGACCCCTTGAAAAGGCAATGCAGTAAAATGAAAGAAAGAAATTAGGACAATGCAGAAGAAATTAGGACAATGCAGTAAAATGAAAGGATTTCAAACTTAAAAGCAAGGCATCAAATGTACAGTTAGTAGTTTGTGGGTAACTATTTTCTTTCTACATTAGCTTAAGTTTTCAAGCTACCATTTTATTTGTGAACTGAGTTGGTGAATGAATGTTTTAAACTGCACACATACCAGAAATTGACAAGAAAGGTTAAAATGTTTTGAGCTACAAAAAAAAAAAAAAGTTAAACCAGTGCTATATCTTACAAGAATGTAAGGCATGCCCAGTATGCACTTACTGACATCTTGATGCTTAGAGATGCTTAGAAAGAAGGTTAACTTTTCAAATCTGACAAAGTCTTGAAAGCCAATCTTGATTGTCTAGGAATCATTAATATGATGAGTGAGTCTGTTGATTCTATTAACCTTGGCTGTACCAGAACTCATCTGACAGTAATAATCCAAATGAGGACCAAGTTAAAAAAACGTATTTTAATGGATACTTGGCCTGTTCCAAGTACCTTTAAGAATATATAAACTAAAAGAAAATAAGAATAAAACACTTCACAGTTTGAACACTAATATTTGCTTGAACACTAATATTTATTTAAGTTCTATGGTTAGGCACTCTGATCAATGCTTTATATAAAGTATCTCAATTTAATCCTCATAGTACCTCAAGGAAATTTTCACAACAAGCTATGGATTTTAAGAGAGGCTACATGCTGCTATACCTGGGTGGCGGTGAGGGGGAAATCACATTAAATAACCAGTTTGAAAAACTTTTCCTTGGGCCCCCAGGCAGAAAGAGGTGCTCCACTCCGGGGTTAAAAGACTTTATTTACATGGCTATCAGCCCATGTCCCTAAAAATGCACCTTAAGAGTATGTGCTGACTTTACCATCCCACCCAGGCACAGTTCTTGGCTCAGGCTCCATTCTGAGGCAATGACCTCCTGAGTTCACAATGCACAGTACCACCTTCTCTTCAGGTTAGACCACCTATATGCAGTCTACAATTAGTAGCTCATAACTATTTTCTTTCCATATCATTTTAAGATTCCAGGCTAGTATTTTATTTGCAAACTGAGTTGGTATGAAGGAATGGTAGGTAGCCAGCTGACTCCAACTCTAATAGGCACTGCAAAACAGCAGCTTTCCTAAATGTCCTATGCCTTTCATTTTTAGTTTTTAATGACAACAGACTGGACATGCCTCAGTATACTCCAGGCCTCTTAGCTCTCCTGGCATCATTTTTATAGCCCAGAGTCTTTGTCCAGTCCCTCCTGCCCTATCACCAGAAAGAGTACAGCTGCCTCCTTAATTCAATGCCTGACAAAAAGCTAATGCTCAATAATGGCTGGAAAACTGAATTGTTTTCCAGAGACAAATTATTGATGAATATCTTGGTTACAGGCAGAGCCATAGATAAAAACAATTAATAGTTAGTGATCCTATTTTTGTTGGGAGAAAAAGTGAAATAATGACACTGTTTTTGAAAAGTACCAGAGATCTCCTGATTACAAATCCCTTTTCAGTCTTTGTCCTATTTGACCACTAGCTCATTTATCCTGAGCTGATCCTTCTCCCTTGAAGATCTCCTCCTTCGCACCTAAGGTTACATTCTCTTGGAAGATCAGGAAATCAATGCTCTCAGTATCCCTGGCTAGTTCTCCCCTCTCCGTGTTCACAGCCATAGCTTATAAACTATGATCTGCCCATGATAATACAACTGCTTCCTAACTGGAATCCTTTTACCAAGGCTTCCTCTTTTTGGTTTACTGATTAGAGAGAGGCTAGAATTTCTCTTTCTAAATCAGAAATGTGTCTTTAAGTCACTGTCCACAGCTTGGCACATCGCTGCTCTTAGTACCACACGTGATTACCCACATACAAGTCGGTCTCTTTCACTGACCGACCTCCCTGCTGGCTAGAGCATCACTTATTCTCCTCCAGGCCTGTTCCATGTGTCCTACCACAGCACCTGACAGATACTGCAAGGCTGTCTGCTCAATAATAATAAATTGATGGATTATAAATCATAAAATATTTGACAATGTTAAGACATTAACTGAGTCTATCTGGGTAGCTGCTTATCTTTTCCAACTGTTATCCATTGTACAGGTAACCTCCACAGACCATTAGCTTTCATCTGAAATAGACAAGCATAGTATAAAACAAATTTGTTTCTCCTATCACTAATAGTAGCAAGAAAAGTAACCTACAAATTAAAGAAAATAAAATTTAAATTACAATTTTATCATTAATACAGATTTCAAACTCAGTTCTCGGGCAGTTCTCATAATCCCATCTCTTCCCTCACAGATAATTCTCTTATCTTCCAGTTTCCAAGTGCAACTACATCTCCTACTTGCACTACTGTAAACACAGAGAGCTAATTTTCTGGTATTTACCAGCGTTCCATGAACTCTGCTGGTGCTCAATAAATATTAATTGAATTCATGTTTTAATTGAATGTCAAAGGCTTTAGCTGGTCATAATCTATTTGCACAAATAATAAAAAAAATGTCAAAGAGCAACATGAGATTTCATGTATTACTAATCTAGTTTAGAATGTGATAAGTAAGTGGATGTTATGTTTTTCATTACCATTTCTGACTGAGTGTGAACATTCAGCCTTGAATATACCCTTGCTACAATGAAAACTGTCAAGGCTAATTCTTCATAGATAACTACTGAGGCATCAAGGTAAGCAGCAATTAATTTTAAGTGAAAAGAGTGCTGATTAAAAAAAGGTTGCTTCTTTGAGATATAGTGTTGCTTTCCTTAATGACAAAACTCCTTAAAGCTTCCTAAATTTTGTTTTGCTCATAGAATTCTTATTTTCTACTCAAGAAACCATTTAAAGCTTTTTCCTTAATAAAAAATGTTACTTGGAACTCATTTGTATTAAAAATATGACTTGCTTCATGAGATGAAATTAGCTCCTACATACCTTACTTTGTAAATTCAAATCATAAATTTCCACTTGAAACAAATTAAATTTTTTTAAGTTTTAAATTGTTTTCAAATGTTTTCTTTAAAATATGTCTAGAGTTAAGTGGAGCTACATATTTATTTTTAAATCTTTTTAGCACTAAACAGATGTTATTTGCCAAAATGATTGATATGGCCTTACAAGCCAATCCTAAACCTCATGCTCACTTTTTATGCCCTTACCAAGTGGCTAGCCCGTTACTAGTAGAAGGAGGTAAATCTACTTTTGCACATTCCCATAATCTAACCAATTTGTGAGCAAGAGATGCTCACTACAATGCTGTGTAGAGGGAAGCACTGCAGTGCTACCCATCTTTTAGGAGGCACACACACTGATTTAGAGGTGCTGTCTGGGACTGCTGATACACTTACACACACACACACACACACACACACACACACACACAATCTCTACCATTTTATTGCCTCAAAAGATAAGACATATATAAATATGAAACCAACTTAGATAAAACAAATTTCTTTCCAAATGATGACAAAATGTGACAAACTAAATTTCTTTGACATCATCTAATTTCTTCAGTTTTTTTAGGCAGCTGCAGATCCTCATAGGCAAAGACCATGCTTTGCAATCACTGTTTCCAACTATCTCCCTCTTTCTCTCTCAATGACAGTGGTATTCATAACATAACCTAGTAGGAATCCTATTTATGTTATTCAGCATAATTCAAGTCCCTCTGCTACACGTACTTTCAAAGATCCATGCTACCTCTTACTGGTCTCCTCTGACCTGGTGATCAGAATACAGTCTCAGCACAGGACTGAATAGAACTACTGTGCTAGGTGTTTCACAAAAAGCACACCATTTACTCCAGCCACCAAATACAGAAGAGGTTTTATTTCCACAAGCCAGATGAAGATGCAAGAGATCAGAAAAAACACAGGTATAGCCTCAAAATTCAGTGTTCCCCCTCAAATACCACCATCTAGTATAAGCCATCATCTCTTCTTGTAATATTGCAACACTTCTTCCTGCTTACAGCCTTGCTTTGCTACAGAAATTATGAGGACTAGGACAACAATTCTTTAGATACTAAAATCAGCTTATTAAATCTTTGTAATCCTCTCCAATGTATTTTAGGTCACTTAAAGTAAAAGCCGAAGTCTTGTCACAGTCTGCCCCTTTCCTCACTCCTTACCTTCCATATCTCCTCTGTCATTAATTTCCCCAGATCATTTCACTCTAGCGATACTGTTGTCCTTGCTGGTCTTTGGACACTTCAAATAGGCTGCTACTGAAGAGGTTTTGCATACTTGCTGTTCTCCTATCTGGAATGCTCTTGCCCACAAACCCAGATATCCATAAGCTTCATCTTGTCAATCCTATTTAAAATCACAACTCCCATTTTTATTTTATTTATAGCACTTACCATATAAGACCTACTACATATGCTACTTACTTATTCACTATCTCCCCAGATAGAATGAAAGCTCCCAGAAGATAGGGGTTATTACTATCTTCTTTCAGAATTATCTCCTTTGTGTCTACAAGGAGCATGGACACATGGGAGACACTCAATATTTGCTGAACTAGTTAATGAATCTGTAATCAGATCTAGTCTATATCTAATATTTCTAAGTTCCAAACTAATAATTTAGGCACTTGGACTGGAAATAAAATGTTGCATTGAGAACAAAGATTCATACAGTAAGATATTTTTTTTTTTTTTTACTTTGGTAATAAATCTTTTTTTTTTTAATTTCCTTTTCTCATTTACAGCAAAGAAAATACAGAAATTATGAGAACTAGAATTCAACACAATTATATTTAGAGCTCTTGGACTGGACTAAAGCCTTAGTTTTAAGATTACAGTTATTTTTCCACTATCATAAAAGAATTTGACCTCCAGGGAGTATGTTTGTATGATATACCAGATTCCTAAGAAATGAATAAAACACTCAACTGTAATTCTTAAAAGAGAAAACAACTGACTCAATAAGACTCAAGATAAGTTTTTTGAAATTTGAAAAGTGCTGTATGAAATTTAACTTTACTGTTCAAATGGCTTTCATTCTTTTCCTTTACTTGTCAGTCTTTCTCAAAACTAAACAAATGCTTTTTAAATTAAGTACTGCTCTAAAACTCAGATAGTATTAGAAATAACCATTTATCAAACCAATTCTTTTAGGAGGAATAAAACTGTAAAAAAACAAAAGGCTGACAATATTCACAGATGAGCATAGTATAAGCACATCTTGAATGAAAGTCTGTTTACAACATTTATCAACATGTACACCAATATATATCTGTTAGCCATTAAAATAAACAGGACATTAAATTGAGTACTTCTCATTGTCATCAGATATGTAATATAATATGAAGGTAACCATTAGATTTGGATATAAAATACATTGCTTAGGTTAAATAAAACTAAAGTTTTAACCTGGATATTTTACAATATGGCTATCCCAGAAATATTTTCACTAAGGTAGAACCCTCACAACCATCAAACTAAAATAATTGAAGGGGGTGGGGGAGTATAGGGCAAAAGGAGAAGGAAAGGAAGATAAGGGTGAGGGGTAGAGAAAGGAAGAAGAAAAAAGAACCCACGCCTTATTTTAAATGTTGAAATGTCACATCTACCAAGCCTTTGATGATTACTTTGATATCTCTTTTTCCCCCAAGGAACTCATTACTTATGTTTCAGTGAAGACAGTACTGACAGACACTGGCTCCCTTATTGAAGATTTCCTTTCTGTAGAATTCGGCAAACTAGTCCTACCATTTTCAAATTCTGTTAACAGGTAACTTTTGGTATACTTAAGATAACACCATCCTGAAGTCTTCTTTGATATAAGGAGAGTAACTAAGAACAGAGTAGGGACAAAGAGCATGAGAAGAAGATTAACATTAAACAGGGATGAGAGGTGGGAGGGAAAGGGAGAGAGAAGGGAAATTGCATGGAAATGGAAGGAGACCCTCAGGGTTATACAAAATTACATACAAGAGGAAGTGAGGGGAAAGGGAAAAATAATACAAGGGGGAGAAATGAATGACAGTAGAGGGGGTAGAGACAGAAGAGGGGAGGGGAGGGGAGGGGAGGGGAGGGGAGGGGGGATAGTAGAGGATAGGAAAGGCAGCAGAATACAACAGACACTAGTATGGCAATATGTAAATCAACGGATGTGTAACTGATGTGATTCTGCAATCTGTATACAGGGCAAAAATGGGAGTTCATAACCCACTTGAATCAAAGTGTGAAATATGATATATCAAGAACTATGTAATGTTTTGAACAACCAACAATAAAAATTAAAAAAAAATGAATGATCTATAGCTACATTAAACAGCAAAAAAAAAAAAAAAATAACACCATTATATTTGTTTCAAATAAAGATTTCAATTACTTTATATTCTAATTGTGGCTTTCACTGTTTATTACTTACCAAGTCCTAAAAGATCAACAGTGGGCTCTACAGCTTTTTTAGGGCTGGTACTTTTTTTAGGCTCCAATTGTTGATCTTCTTTCTTCTGTAGCTTTTGAAGTAAACAATTAGATTTATTAATTTTTCTTAAATCAAACAAACCTTTTAATTCCAACTTATTATGCACATTTTTGGTACAGTTAATATAACAAAGCATATGAACACAGTGAATGAAGCTTAATGCATTTATCATATAAAAAACAAATATGGTCTGGGGTTGTAGCTTAGTGGTAGAGCGCTTGCCTAGCATGTGTGAGGCCCTGGGTTCAGTTCTCAGCACCACATAAAAATAAATAAATAAAATAAAGGTATTCTGTACGATTACAACTAAAAAATAAATATTAAAAAAAATAGACATGGTATTTTTTTTTCTTTTTTTGTGGTGCTGGGGACTGAACCCAGGGCCTTACACATGCTAGGCAAATGCTCTATCACTGAGCTACATCCTAACATGGTTTTTAAATTTGAATGATAGTTCTTTTACATTATGACCCCAAAATAGTGGATATACAAATTTAACTCTTAACATAACTGTTCTTAACATTACACCCCTAATGTGTAATTACACTTTTTGAACAAATGCATTTCATATTATTTCCTAGCTACTCTTAATGCACTCCAGTTAGCTGAGGTTGGGGGAGACCTTGGAGTCTTTATGAACACAATAGGAGTCCCATCATCCATACTACTGGAATCACCAATATATCATGAAAAGCCCAATGAAATGTTATTTGATATATTTTCTTCCTGAGTCTACATAATTAGTTACTTTTCCAATATAATATTATTCTAGTTCTCAGAAGCTTAAGTCTTAATTATATATTCCAAACTCTTTTTCTCAAAAAAAAAAAAATGTCATATAGGACATGATGAAAAGCACCACAACTACTATGTTCTCAGTTCTGAAATCAATATAAGAAAACAAAACATTCATTCATTTACTCATTCAATTCTCAAACCATTCCTGTAAGATCATTTCTACTATTCACTATTTAAAGAATTTAGAACTTAATTGTTATGGGGTGCTGTTTGTGCGTGCCATGCGCACACACACATATTTGACACTGGGGATTGAGCTCAGGGGTGCTTTACCACTGAGCTACAGACCTTTTTATTTTAGATAGTATCTCACTAAGTTGCCTAGTCTGGCTTCAAACTTGTGATTCTCCAGCCTCTCAAGACAGCTGGGGTTACAGGTATGCACCACACAGATATCTATTCTTTAACACCCTTCTTTAAAAAAAAAAAAAAAAAACCAAAACAACTAATCTGTAACTATATATAATTTTCACAGTATCTATTCCTTTAATTTTAAACATCCAGTATAGGTTAAAACTCATCTGCTATAGTTTTGCATGTGAGAGATCCAGGGTTCAATCCCCAGCACCACAAAAACAAACAAACAAACAAACAAATAAATACAAAAATTCCAGGGCTGGTGTTGTGGCTCAGTGGGTACAGCGCTCACCTAGCACAGGTGGGGCCCTGGGTTCGATACTCAGCATCACGTAAAAATAAATTTAAAAAATAAAGGTATTATGTCCAACTACACCTAAAAAAATAAATAAAAAATTCCAAGGAAAGCATAGTTTGTAGTAACAAAGTAAGCAATTCTTTTCAGCTGATACTTAAACTGCTGAAACTTCCTTCTTTCCCTACCCATCTCCCTTCCTTTCTTCCTTCTTTTCTCCACTCATTTACTTGTCAGCCTGTGTTATTTTAAAAATTCAAATCTAGAATGGAATCTGAGGATCAAGTGGCCATGCACATACAAACCTCAAATATATGGAAACCTCAAATATTCCAGAACAGAATTCTAGCAGCTTTTTTGGAAAGGTGGTAATTGTTCATATTGTGGGAGTGAGTTTTATGCTTAGTAGATATGTAAAAATCCAAACAGAA
Organism: Marmota monax; assembly: GCF_021218885.2. Classification (NCBI taxonomy): domain Eukaryota; kingdom Metazoa; phylum Chordata; class Mammalia; order Rodentia; family Sciuridae; genus Marmota; species Marmota monax. Next base: position 3,980,155 of record NW_026692434.1, on the reverse strand, counting down.
GGCTTTAATTGAAAATAAACATATAATCTGGCCAAACTTATTCACTTGGCAAGTTAACTGAAGCTCAGATATTAGATGCCAAATAGGAAAAGACTACATCTATTACTTTCTCCTACCCAAATCTGGAATTCTACTTTGGTGTGATTCATTACTAAATCTTCTTCCACAGAAATAAATATGAAACAGACTCCAAATCTGAGTAACTCCTTCCTTGTCACTTTCTGTAGTCTAAGAATCTAGAACAGGGTCCTTCTGACTAAAATGATCTTTCAAAAAATACAAACACCAATATTTATAAAATGGTTTTGCCACCAAATTAGAATTACCTTTTAAAATATTACTGAATATGAACTATCCATCATTGTTTGAAAGAAAGAGAAAAAATCAAATCAAACAATGCCGTAGTCTTCCAGTTATTCTGACTCCCACCCCCAGAACTACTACAAAAAAATCTGTGAAATCTCTTTCCTCTTAGATGTCCACACCTGTTTTCTAAGAGTTCTCTTCTTACTTAAGAGTCCAATTACATCATCGTTCAAAAGAGTGTTTATCAACCATTTTTCACAACTGCACATTTTTCACAACTGCCACATTTTTCACATTTGTATAGTTGTGTAAGATAAGGAGAAACTATAAGGCAATAATAAGGGAATGTCCTAAAACAGTTTTGTCAAACTGCAGGTGTGTCCCACTAGCAGATTTTGGAATCTGTTTTATGAACCACACTAGAAATTCTAGCATGTTAAAAAAAAAATTGAGTGGTGGGTAGGGATAAATAGAAAATAGAGTGCACTATACAGAGTAATATCTGATGAATATCTGTTTTGCACATCTGCAAATACATGTGAGCATAAATCTGGACATTATATATAATGTACTTTTTACCAGAGTGATAGGCTCATGCACTAAAGACAGTCTGCTTCTTTGTTCCTATAATGGGTCACAGTAGGAGTGAAGAATGTCTATGACCTGAACCTTACTATTATGAACCGAGCCGGCTACTTTAGAAGAATTTCAACAATTCAAACATAAATTACCCTTAGAGTTGGCATCTGATAATTTTTCCCACAAATCACAAAAGCAAGAGAATTGATCAGTTTAAAAGCTTATACTTGTCCATCTTCAAATCTTGCTAAGACAATAACAAACTCATCAATGTGTAGCAAAGGCAATTTTGTAGATTACTCCCTCGTGTCTTCAAAGTAATCCAAGTTTAAACTACATATATTAGTGAGAGCTATAAATACTGAACTCAGATAATACTCTACTTCATTCATAAATGTAAACATAAAAAAATAATCTTTTTTATTTTTTGAAATATTCAAGAATATATCAAAGTACCATTCTATATAAATAAAAGGAATCTCTATAAAAATTCCAGAGAGTAATAACTACTTAATCTTTTAGAGCTAAATATCCATAAATACATAAATTTTTATAAAAATTCCTTGAATGATTTTCTGATAAAATGGATAATTCTAAAATTTCATAGAGAAAGTATTTGTTTTCCTTGTCATAGGATGAGTAATAATATCCAAAAATACAGACTCAGGAATTAAGAACATTTAACTTATATATTGCCATTATGTGGGTTAAAAAAAAAAACCTACAGTGTGATGGGTACACATAGACTTGAAATTTTAAAAAATTTAAATACCTAAGTGTTGTGTTTTACTCCATTTTACTAAACATTTAAACCTAAATTATCACCATTAAATTGAGGAACAAAGCCTGTTTCTAAAAACTACTACTTCCAGCCATTAAATCCTGTCCATAGTTAGGGCTGCCCAATACTGCCATATTATAAAAGCTGACAAGATTGCTAGTCAGTTTTAACTGAGGAGGAAGATTATAAATGGGCTTAGCTACTAAAAAAAGGAGGAGACAGCTGAAGTGTTAAATCTCTTTTCTTTGCCACATTGTATAACCCAGCATTTCAAAAATCAAACATTTAATAATTTCAAGCTAAGAACAATTTTCCTATTTCCCCTCATTATAGTATCTGTAGCAACAAGGCAATGCAATGACTTTTAACCTGGATTTATCAAAAAAGGAGCAGCAGTATCCTGTGCTCATCCTAAAACCCTGTCTCATGGCTACTCCGAAGTCCACTTAATTTCTACAGCAAAGCATATTTGTGGATTGCTCTTTTTTGTTATAAGACACTGAATATCACCAATGTTAACATTCAGAAAATTATAAACAAATTTCAAAAATGTACTTCAATTAAACACATCCATTAACAAATAGTTGTGTAATAGATTATTACTTCCTAACAAGTCCTTCTAAAATGAAAACATCTTCAGGATCATGTACAAGTCCTTTTAGAACACAAGTCATACTCATGAAATATTTTCTATTAATCTGTACCTTTGTTCCCCAGCATACCAATTCTGTTGTGTCTTGCAAAGAAAAATAAGATAAAATTATTTAAGATATATATCTCTCATATAAAAACAAAACCCATAACATCTTGAAGCCAAATATTTAAGAATAAAAGGCCATTATCTTGTTAGGAATTTTGAGCAGGGATTACTAAGTGTGGTAATACTAAGTCAATATCTTGATGACAACATCTTCCCCACATAACTGATACCCTTTTAATATTTCACATTCAGCTCAGACATGATAAATGATACATACAGAATCATTCTACTTTAAATCCTCCTCCTACTAAAATATCACATAGGGAATTTACCTTTTAATAAGTGAAGAATGCAGTCAACTCTGAGTACATAAAATTGGGCAATCTATCATTTACTAAGAAAAATTTTCTGAGAAGCAAGAATATAGGTCTACTTTAGTAAACAATTTTATAAAATATAATTTCCTTAAATTCACTTTAAGCAGATACCCCATTCATATTATTAAAGGTTTTATTAACAGAAGCTTTACTACACAATCATTTTGTGATTCATAATGCTACTTCACAGAGTATGATCACTTAGCTTGCAAGTCCTACATTTGCCACCATTTCCTATCTCTTTAAATAAAAGACATAACAGTCTCTATAATGAGTTTCACTATTCTTTGTTCAGTTAATGTAGATAACAGCATTAATACTTATTACAGAACTATACAACTTTCTAGGTTTTAGAGAAAGTTATTCAAAATTTTCTTTAAAAAATACTAATCTCAAATCATAACACTTATCTATATGAAATTTTCTTTAATATTAATAGAATCATGCACCTATAAGGGACAGAAATCTATTATGTTCAATTCTCATTTTAAAATCAAGGAAAGTAAAGTCATATGATTTGTCCAAGTGTCTCATACATGGCTGTAGTAACACAGATTAACCTCCTGATAGGGCTTCTTTTCCTTCACCATGATGCCTTTTGCTGAGTCCAGCCTTAAGACGTTTCATTTTGTTTATGCAAATATTCCCAAAATCCAAAAAAACTGTGAAATACTTCTGGTCCCAAGCATTTCAGATAAGGGATAGCCAACTTTTATTTACCCAATGCTTAACAACTCATATATATTTTTCTTCCAATGATAAAAAGAGAAACTGCAATAAAGGAATCACAGCCAAGGTACATTGTAAAGACCACATGAAAGGTATAAAATGTTATAAAATTCACAAGTGATGACTCTCATGGAATGAATAGAATTATATGAAGTATAAAGGTAGGGGCATTTACTTTCAGGTATATAGTAAAGATAGGAAGAGGTCCAACATGTCAAAGTTGATAAAGCTACCAGAAGAAGAAAACTGAGTATGGGATAGTGGGAAAGAGACTTAGATGGTGGACATATATCACTAACCTACAGATCTAAGTGAAAAGTAGTAACAGAAGACAAATCCTTACATTTTAATTTTATCTTTATTACTTTATTTGATTTATTTCTACAATACGGAAGGACCTAAATTGCCACCTAGAGCTAGTATTTTAAATAGGCCATCAATTTTCAAAGTGAGTAGTGGATAACAAAGATATGACTTCTAGGGAAATATGTAGAACATATGTACTGTACTGATGCAGAAAAATCTGACCATGATGGTTGCGAGGCATATTAAGAGCAATGCTTTAGGAAGAGTAGCATTCATCTATCATGTCAGTAGAAGTTGAAATTGGGAATGAACTTTCTAATAGTTAGTCAATAACACAGTTCCCAGAATACTATCTTATCTGTAACATCTCTCTGCTTAAGTCATCATGGCAAATTTAACCTTTATTAAAATTGTTAGTAACAACTCATGAATAATCAGTTACTTAAAAGCTTCTGGGCATTACATCATGTATACACTACTGCACAAGTAGAAAAAGAATTCAAAGACTGTATCACCACACTGTTTACTCATTTGAATCCCTTAATAAAAATAATTGTCTTACATTCCTACTGTAGATTGGCAGCTAGAACTACTACCTATGTATTTCTCCATGTGTGCTTTCACAACTGACTTATAAAATAATATTGTTTAAAACCACTTTATGTGAGAAGTAATCTTGCACATAACTCTATTCTCTGCCTCATTTATTTGTTTAGAATCTTGTTAGTTTCTTCTTTATTATTGTTTATATTGTACTTATAGATTTTATTACATTAAACTTATCTATATAAAGTATATTCTGTTCTTGAATTTAATATTCTTAAATTCTATTTTTAGGGTTTGAATTTAGAACTGCAATCTACATTTTATTTCCCCTAACCTTATAGATATCTTTAATTAAACATTCGTACAGGGCCTAGGGACACTACTGTCCCAAACAAATTTCACTGAGTTAGAGAAATATCAACAATTTACATTAATTTCAGAACTGGAAGGAGCCTTGAAGCTTTTAATCAATTCATTAAGAGATTCATAAAACACCACTGTAACATCTCTCTTCTATATTCATTCTCTAAGGAAATTTGCCAGTGTTATGGAATCATTGGATATGATGACACAGCACAGTCCATATTTAGATAATTCTGAATATTAGAAATCTTCCTTTTCAGCTGACTTTCAATATCCACCACTTATTCACATTCTCCATGCCACGGATGTGAATAAACAAATGGAAGAATGAATGTGTGGCTTCTTAGAAGCCACAGCAGATCATTAATTCATATGAAACCTTTGCTCATTTAAAAAAAAAATTATGTTTAAGACCACCTGAGAAATTTTGTCAAATGATGTCTTAACTAATCTTTATTGCTATGTCATTTAAAAATTAACAAGGTGACATGGATATACTCAGTTAATACAATGTTGGGGAAAAAAAAAAGAGTCTGTGACTAAGCCTGAGAAAAGAGCAGAAACTCCCAATACACTGGTATAAATTCTATTAACTGGACTTCTCTGGGACAACTGTCCATTCTGCTCACAATCTACTCTATTATCAGATCTTCAAGCCTACCTGTCTATATCATGACCACAAGGATACATAAGAGTCTAAGAATAGCTCACGTGAGACCAAGTCTATTAATCTGACAGGAGCTATAAGGGAAACCATACAAACAACTAGAGAGTGCTGATGAAATTTGGGGAAAAAGCCGTAAGCCATTTTTAAAAAAATCCATTTGAATTTTGCAGAGAATCCATGTCAAGTTCAATGACGCTGAATTCATAATTCACTTACATTTCCTTCTACAAGTCAGACATTTGGCCATTCCTAATCTTGTTGTTCAGTAGTCTGTACAACTTCTCAAAGAATGATCTCTAGTGTTTTATAAATTGGGTCTACAAAGTTCCTCATTATTCAACACAAGCACTGAATGACTACCCTTAATAAAAGTTTCCTTAAAATAACATTTGTCCCACAGTATTTGTGAGGGATTGTTTCAGAATGTCCCTCAGATAACAAAATATCTGGGTGCTCAAATCCCTCAAATAAAATGGCACAGTACTTGCATATAACCTACCCACATTCTGTCTTAAACTTTAAATCTTCTCTAGATTACTTTTAATACTTATTAAAATGTCAACGCTATGCAAATAGATGTTAATACTGTATCACCTAGGGAATAATGGCAAGAAAAATATCTGTAAATGTTCAATACAGCTACTACACACACATATATATAATAATTATATATATATAACATTTATAATATGTATATCATATTTATATATTATATTGTATATATGTGTGTGTGTGTGTGTTTTATAGTATTTTCCATCCACAGTTGGTTGAATCTAAGAAAGCATAAACCACAGATATAAAGGGTTCACTACATGATTTTTTTTGGGGGGGAATTAAGCAAATAAAGAGCAATTTAAAATGTAAGCCAAATATACAGAGAATCACTTCCATTTGACTGGCATATAATAACTGCTTCATAAATGACAGCCAGTAGGGCATTTTATAGTTATGTGCCAGGACTAGTAAGCACTGGGTTACAATGATGAATAAAAACTGGCTTGAACACTGAGCTCCGCACTTGGATTCACTATTGTTAATCTTGTTTTACACAGCATTCTGGAGGTTTGCAGTAAAGAAAAATAAGAGTAATTTCTGAAAATTATCACTTACTTATCAATTCAACTATGTAAGAAAACTATTAGTCAGACTCCTCAGTTTTAAGCCCAGTTTGGATACTCCCCAGCTGCGTGATTTTGAACAAGTCATTTAATACCTCTTAGCAGGTTCAGTTCCATTGTATGGAACCTATGTAGTCCCACAGAGCCCCTATGCTAAGTTTAGTGTTGAGCTACTACCATCCTGAAATTCTTAATTATTTTATCATTTAACTTGTATTTTGTAAACTAGGAATGAAACCACTCTATGACCTGGCTATTACACTCCTTGGTATTTATCCAAAAAGAAACAAAAACCAAAACCAGAAATCAGTATACTATAGCGATACAGCCACTTCAATGTTTATAACAATAGAATTCACAACAGCCAAATTATACAATCAGCCCAGTTGCCCCTCAATAAATAAATGGATTAAGAAAATGTGGTATATATACACAATGAAGTTTTACTCAGCCATAAAAAAATAAAATTATGACATTTACTGATAAATGGATGTAAATGTAGAACATCATGCTAAGTGAAATAAGCCAGACTCAGAAAATCAAGGGCTGAATGTTTTCTCTCATGTGGCAGCTAGAGTAAAAAAGGGAAAAGTGGGGCAGGGTGCATGGATTGGATATCATAAAGTCATGGGAAAGATCTGTGGAGTAGAAGGAGATTGAGAAGAAGGGAGAAGGAACGGGAAACAGTAGGAAATGTGGAATGAATTTAACAAAATATAGATTTTTAACAAAACATAGAATGGGCAATTTCAACTTTATGTATATGTAGAAAGTGCCAATAAAAAATAAACAAAATTTTTGGAGGGGGAAGGAAGATGGCGGCGAGGGGAGTGCATTACCCCCGTGTGCTGCTTCACTGTGTGGGAGTATGACAAGTCAGGACGGCTAAAGGATATCTTGTTAGGAATTTCCAGCAATAGTGGGGTGCGCCGGAACCTGGAGGAAGGATTTCCATCGCACGAGGATCGGCTACGGGGACTCAAACGCGAGAGGTTTGTCGCACGGAGGGTAAAACTGCTTATTCAGCAAATCGCCCCGCGGCTAGAGTCTGCAACGCGCGCTGGGATAGAGACGCAGGGTTACAGTGCTGCAGTTTCTGCCAGCCGCGCAAGCACCGCACTCAGGGCTGAATTCTGGGTTCGAGACGGGGGAAGGAAGCGGTCCATCTCGGTTCTCCACACCGGTCAGAGCACAGAGGAGGCCAGCAGCCACCATGTTGGTAAACTGACGTCACCATACCTGTTTTTGACTGACCGCAGCTCATTCAGCCATAGAACAGGTAATTTCAGGCTGCAATTCGCCTGCGGCTTGCAGACAGATTGCTAGGGTTCAGCGCCTGGGTGCTTCTTAAAATCTGATCTTATCGGAGTGAACACCGAGCGCGGGGCGGCCGAGTTCCGGCTCCCGGAACTGAGCCCGCGGGGACTGCTTCTTGGAGCTTACACTTATAGGAGCTTACACCGAGCACAGAGCGGCCGAGTTCCGGCTCCCGGAACCGTCCCGGAACCGCCCTGGCTCAGGGCTGCGGAGTCTGCAGAGGCTGCTTCTTGGACCCTGCTACTATCAGAGCAAACACCAAGCACTAAGAAGCCGAATTCCAGCTCCCGGAACTGAGCCCGCGGGGACTGCTTCTTGGAGCTTACACTTATAGGAGCTTACACCAAGCACGGAGCGGCTGAGTTCCGGCTCCCGGAACCGTCCCGGAACCGCCCTGGCTCAGGGCTGCAGAGCCCGCGGAGGCTGCTTCTTGGACCCTGCTACTATCAGAGCATACACCAAGCACTAAGCAGCCGAATTCCGGCTCCCGGAACTGAGCCCGCGGGGACTGATTCTTGGAGCTTACACTTATAGGAGCTTACACCGAGCACGGAGCGGCCGAGTTCCGGCTCCTGGAACTTCCCTGGACCGGGGCTAGGAGCCCGCGGAAACTGCGTCTCGGTCCGGGTCCTGCTGAGGGCCGGTCAGGACTCACCCGTTGCTTGGGTTGCCCGGCAAGGGGAACGAAATGCTGCCATTCGCATAGGATACCAACATGGCAGAGATCTGATGTCAGCAGAAAGCGGTGGAGGAGAGATCTTCATCAATACCAGCGGTGACATAAGCAGTTGGTCTCCTGGTAAGGGGGGTGAGGCTCAGTCACCCGAGTCTCCTCAATTTGTCCTCGAGCCAGAGGGAAGGAGCCGGGCCGCCGCCAGCCCCCGGAGCAGGCCCAGCGGCTCGCCAGCGTGGTGACCGCGTGACCCCAATTGGAGAGGGGGCGGAGCGGAGCCGCCACCCACACCCGCCAGGTGGGCAGACCCACGACCCAGTAGTACATGGGCGTGGTCGGAGGGGCAGGGCAGAGCCGCCCTTCCCGCTTGCAAGGTAAACAGACCTGTGACAGCCTGGCGGGTCAGGCCCAGTGGCCTGCCAGTGTGGTACACACATCATCCCAACTCAAGTAGGGGCAGAGCAGATCCTTCTCCCACGCCCGGATCAGGCCCTGCCAGTGTGGTGGTCACGTGACCCCAATTGGAGTGGGGGCGGAGCGGAACCGCCACCCGTGCCCGCAGGGTGAGCAGACCAGTGATCAACCTGCAGATCAGGCCCAGGGGTCCCCAGGCGTGGTAGGAGGGGCAGGGCAGATCCGCCACCCGCGCCTTCAAGGTAGGCAGACCTACAACAGACAGGCGGATCAGGCCCAGGAGCCTGCCGGCGTGGTACAAACACCACCGTAATTGGAGTAGTGACAGAGCAGAGTCGCCGCCCGCGCCAGGAACAGGCCCAGCGTCCTGCAGGCGGGGTAGTCACGACACCCCAATTGGAGAAGGGGCAGAGCAGAGCCTCCACCCGTGCCCGAAAGGTGGGCAGATCTGCGACCGACCAGCGGGACAGGCCCAGTGGCCTGCTGGTACGACAGACACGTCACCCCATTTGGAGTAGGGGCAGAGTAGAGCTGCCGCCCGCGCCTGCAGGGTAGGCAAACCTGCAACCGACCGGCGGATCAGGCCCGGTGGCCTGCCGGCGTGGTACACTCGTCACCCCAATTGGAGTAGGGGCAGAACAGAGCCGCTGCCAGCTCCCAGAACAGGCCCAGTGACCTGCTGGCGTGGTATCCACGACACCCCAATTGGAATAAGGAGAGAGCAGAGCCGCCGCCCGCACCTGCAGGAAAGATACGCAAGCAGTATGAAAAGACAAGGAAAGAAAGGACCACAAGCAATGCAGGTCAACGCAACTTTAGAAGAGGTAACAGCTGCAGCAGATGGAATGTCAGATAAAGAATTCAGGATATACATGCTTCAGATGATCTGGAGTATCAAGGAAGACATTAAACAGCAAAATCAGACAATGAAAGATCACTTCGACAACGAATTACGCAAACAAATCCAGGAAGCAAAGGATCAACTATACAGGGAGATAGAGGTTATAAAAAACAAGCAATCAGAAGTCCTAGAAATGCACGAAGCAATAAACCAACTTAAAAACTCAATGGAGAATACTACCAGCAGACTAGAACACTTAGAAGATAGAACATCAGACAATGAAGACAAAGTATTTCAACTGGAAAAGAACATAGACAGCTCAGCAAGACTGTTAAGAAACCATGAGCAGAACATCCATGAAATATGGGATAACATTAAGAGACCAAACTTAAGAGTCATTGGGATACAGGAAGGTACAGAGCTCCAAACCAAAGGAATGAGCAGTCTATTCAATGAAATAATACAAGAAAACTTCCCAGACTTGAAGAATGAGACCGAATCCCAAATTCTAGAAGCCTACAGGACGCCGAATGTGCAAAATCATAAGAGATCCACACCTAGACACATTATAATGAAGATGCCCAACATACAGAATAAGGAGAGAATTTTAAAAGCTTCAAGAGAAAGGAAGCAGATTACATTTAGGGGTAAGCCAATCAGGATAACAGCTGATCTTTCAACACAGACTCTGAAAGCTAGAAGATCCTGGAATAACATATTTCAAACACTGAAAGAAAATGGGTTCCAACCAAGAATTGTGTATCCAGCGAAATTAAGCTTCAGGATGGAGAATGAAATTAAAACCTTCCACGATAAACAAAAGTTTAAAGAATTCGCAGCTAGAAAACCAACTCTTCAAAACATCCTCGCCAAAGCATTACAGGAAGAGGAAATGGAAAATAACAATGAAAACCAACAGTGGGAGGTAGGACAGTAAAGGGGGGGGGAAATAATCAAAGAGGAAAACAAACCATGTTTAGTAACAGAAATAAACAAATATGGCTGGAAGAATAACCCATATCTCAATAATAACCTTAAATGTTAATGGCTTAAACTCACCAATTAAGAGACACAGGCTAGTAGAATGGATCACAAAACAAGACCCAACAATATGCTGCCTACAGGAGACGCATTTGATAGGAAAAGACATACATAGGCTGAAGGTGAAAGGTTGGGAAAAATCATATCACTCATATGGACTTCGGAAACAAGCAGGCGTGTCCATACTCATATCAAATAAAATAGATTTCAAGCCAAAGTTAATCAAAAGAGATAAAGAGGGACACTACATACTGCTTAAGGGAACCATACACCAACAAGACATAACAATCATAAATATTTATGCCCCAAACAATGGTGCAGCTATGTTCGTCAAACAAACTCTTCTCAAGTTCAAGAGTCTAATAGACCACCACACCATAATCATGGGAGACTTCAACACACCTCTCTCGCCACTGGCAGATCTTCCAAACAAAAGTTGAATAAGGAAAATATAGAACTCAATAACACTATTAATAACCTAGACCTAATTGACATATATAGAGTATACCACGAACATCAAGCAGTTACACTTTTTTCTCAGCAGCACATGGATCCTTCTCAAAAATAGATCATATATTATGTCACAGGGCAACTCTTAGACAATATAAAGGACGAGAGATAATACCATGCATCTTATCTGATCATAATGGAATGAAACTGAAAATCAACGATAAAAGAAGGAAGGAAAAAGCATACATCAATTGGAGAATGAACAATAGGTTACTGAATGATCAATGGGTTATAGAAGACATCAAGGAGGAAATTTAAAAATTCTTAGAGATAAATGAAAACACAGACACAACATATCGGAATCTATGGGACACATTGAAAGCAGTTCTAAGAGGAAAATTCATTGCTTGGAGTTCATTCCTTAAAAAAAGAAAAAACCAACAAATAAATGATCTCATACTTCATCTCAAAATCCTTGAAAAAGAAGAGCAAAACAACAGCAAAAGAAGTAGAAGGCAAGAAATAATTAAAATCAGAGCTGAAATTAATGAAATCGAAACAAAAGAAACAACTGAAAAAATTGACAAAACTAAAAGTTGGTTCTTTGAAAAAATAAACAAAATCGACAGACCCTTAGCGATGCTAGCGAAGAGAAGAAGAGAGAGAACTCAAATTACTAGCATACGGGATGAAAAAGGCAATATCACAACAGACACTTCAGAAATACAGAAGATAATCAAAAACTATTTTGAATCCTTATACTCCAATAAATTAGAAGATAGTGAAGGCATAGATAAATTTCTTAAGTCATATGATCTGCCCAGATTGAGTCAGGAGGATATAGAAAACCTAAACAGACCAATATCAATTGAGGAAATAGAAGAAACCATAAAAAGACTACCAACTAAGAAAAGCCCAGGTCCGGATGGGTATACAGCAGAATTTTACAAAACCTTTAAAGAAGAACTAATACCAATACTTTTCAAGCTACTTCAGGAAATAGAAAAGGAGGGAGAACTTCCAAATTCATTCTATGAGGCCAACATCACCCTGATACCTAAACCAGACAAAGACACTTCAAAGAAAGAAAACTACAGACCAATATCTCTAATGAACCTAGATGCAAAAATCCTCAATAAAATTCTGGCGAATCGGATACAAAAACATATCAAAAAAATTGTACACCATGATCAAGTAGGATTCATCCCTGGGATGCAAGGCTGGTTCAATATACGGAAATCAATAAATGTTATTCACCACATCAATAGACTTAAAAATAAGAACCATATGATCATCTCGATAGATGCGGAAAAAGCATTCGACAAAGTACAGCATCCCTTTATGTTCAAAACTCTAGAAAAACTAGGGATAACAGGAACATACCTCAATATTGTAAAAGCAATCTATGCTAAGCCTCAGGCTAGCATCATTCTAAATGGAGAAAAACTGAAGGCATTCCCTCTAAAATCTGGAACAAGACAGGGATGCCCTCTCTCTCCACTTTTCTTCAACATAGTTCTCGAAACACTGGCCAGAGCAATTAGACAGAAGAAAGAAATTAAAGGCATAAAAATAGGAAAAGAAGAACTTAAATTATCACTATTTGCAGATGATATGATTCTATATCTAGCAGACCCAAAAGGCTCTACAAATAAACTATTAGAGCTAATAAATGAATTCAGCAAAGTGGCAGGATTTAAAATCAACACGCATAAATCAAAGGCATTCCTGTATATCAGCGACAAATCCTCTGAAATGGAAATGAGGACAACCACTCCATTCAAAATATCTTCAAAAAAAATAAAATACTTGGGAATCAACCTAACAAAAGAGGTGAAAGACTTATACAATGAAAACTACAGAACCCTAAAGAGAGAAATAGAAGAAGATCTTAGAAGAGGGAAAAATGTACCCTGTTCATGGATAGGCAGAACTAACATCATCAAAATGGCGATATTACCAAAAGTTCTCTATAGGTTTAATGCAATGCCAATCAAAATCCCAACGGCATTTCTTGTAGAAATAGAGAAAGCAATCATGAAATTCATATGGAAAAATAAAAGACCCAGAATAGCAAAAACAATGCTAAGCAAGAAGTGTGAATCAGGCGGTATAGCGATACCAGACTTCAAACTATACTACAGAGCAATAGTAACAAAAACAGCATGGTACTGGTACCAAAACAGGCGGGTAGACCAATGGTACAGAATAGAGGACACAGAAACCAATCCACAAAACTACAACTATCTTATATTTGATAAAGGGGCTAAAAGCATGCAATGGAGGAAGGATAGCATCTTCAACAAATGGTGCTGGGAAAACTGGAAATCCATATGCAACAAAATGAAACTGAATCCCTTTCTCTCGCCATGCACAAAAGTTAATTCAAAATGGATCAAGGAGCTTGATATCAAATCAGAGACACGCCGTCTGATAGAAGAAAAAGTTGGCTACGATCTACATTCGGTGGGGTCGGGCTCCAAATTCCTCAATAGGACACCCATAGCACAAAAGTTAATAACTAGAATCAACAAATGGGACTTACTCAAACTAAAAAGTTTTTTCTCAGCAAAAGAAACAATAAGAGAGGTAAATAGGGAGCCTACATCCTGGGAACAAATCTTTACTCCTCACACTTCAGATAGAGCCCTAATATCCAGAGTATACAAAGAACTCCAAAAATTAGACAATAAGAGAACAAACAACCCAATCAACAAATGGGCCAAGGACCTGAACAGACACTTCTCAGAGGAGGACATACAGTCAATCAACAAGTACATGAAAAAATGCTCAACATCTCTAGCTGTCAGAGAAATGCAAATCAAAACCACCCTAAGATACCATCTCACTCCAGTAAGATTGGCAGCCATTAGGAAGTCAAACAACAACAAGTGCTGGCGAGGATGTGGGGAAAAGGGTACACTTGTACATTGCTGGTGGGACTGCAGATTGGTGCAGCCAATTTGGAAAGCAGTATGGAGATTTCTTGGAAAGCTGGGAATGGAGCCACCATTTGACCCAGCTATTCCCCTTCTTGGTCTATTCCCTAAAGACCTAAAAAGAGCATGCTACAGGGACACTGCTACATCCATGTTCATAGCAGCACAGTTCACAATAGCAAGACTGTGGAACCAACCTAGATGCCCTTCAATAGACGAATGGATAAAAAAAATGTGGCATTTATACACAATGGAGTATTACTCTGCATTAAAAAATGACAAAATCATAGAATTTACAGGGAAATGGATGGCATTAGAGCAGATTATGCTAAGTGAAGCTAGCCAATCCCTAAAAAACAAATGCCAAATGTCTTCTTTGATATAAGGAAAGTAACTAAGAACAGAGTAGGGACGAAGAGCAGGAGAAGAAGATTAACATTTAACAGGGATGAGAGGTGGGAGGGAAAGGGAGAGAGAAGGGAAATTGCACGGTAATGGAAGGAGACCCTCAGGGTTATACAGTGGAGGGGGTAGAGAGAGAGGAGGGGAGGGGAGGGCAGAGGTGGGGAGGGGGGAGGGTGGAGGATGGGAAAGGCAGCGGAGCACAACAGACACTAGTATGGCAATTTGTAAATCAATGGATGTGTAACTGATGTGATTCTGCAATCTGTGTATGGGGTGAAGGTGGGAGTTCATAACCCACTTGAATCAAAGTGTGGAATATGATATGTCAAGAAATTTGTAATGTTTTGAACAACCCACAATAAAAAATTAAAAAAAAAATAAACAAATAAATGAGTGACAGGAAGATCAACAGAGAAAGGAAAATAGGGGAGGGAGACAGGAAGGGAAAGAAGAGGAGGGAGGATGGGGGACTGAATGGAATAAATCAACTTCCAAGCATGTATGACTTTGTCAAAATGAATCCAATTACCATGTACAACTACAACACTCTAATAAAATAATTAAATAACTAAATAAATAAAATATGAATTCTGTAAATATAATGGGCCAATGGGATGTAAGGTTAAGCATAGGAGGTAAGTGCAGTATGTGCATCTCCACCAGTCTTTGTTGTCCATTTGCACATCATGTTCACCAAGTTCCATGGGCACAGAATTGCAATGAGAGATTCTTATAGTTTGGATCTTGAATGCCCTCCAAAGCTCATGTGTTGAAGGCTTAGTACCCCATGCACAGCACTCTTCAGAGATAAGATCTCTGGTAAGGATAAGATTGGTTAAGGACTGACTTCATGAATGAATGAATCCATCTGTGGATTCAGAGCTTAATTTGATATTGAGTGATAAACTTTAGGAGGTGGAACCTAGTTGGAGGAAACAGGTCACTGGGATCATGCCCTTGAAGAGAATATTTGTCCCCAGTCTTTCTCTTTCTCACCCCTGTCCCCCATTTCTCTCTTCCCTTTCCTAGCCACCATGTGGTGAGCAGCACTGATCTACCATGTGCTCCCAGTCATAATGTTCTGCTTCACCACAGTTTAAAAGCAAGAGTCAGCCAAACATGGACTGAAACTCTTGAGCCAAAATAAATCTTTCCTATAGTTGATTTGTCAGAGAGATACAAAGCTAACACAGACTCCTAGTTTACATGAGGTTAAGTTTATTAGCTATTTAACAGGATAAGTAGGGATCCTGACAGTTCCAAGAAATCATGCTTTCTGTTCCAACCAAATCATGCTACAAAAGCAGAAAGGAGGTTATAGCATTCTAAGGAAGAAGAAAAACCAAAAAATTCTCTCTCACTCATGTTATTTCCATATAACTAGCCAACAATATAAGTAAAAATGATATCAGAAAAGAAAGAGAAAGGGCAACCAACAGTGAACCAAAGGTAAAAGAGCTGAAAGAATAGGTATGTATCAAGAAGTAAAATTAAAACAGTAGAATTAGCTGGGTTTGGTGGTGTAGGCCTATAATCCTAGCAGCTAAGGAGGTTGAGGCAGGAGGATATTAAGTTCAAAGACAGCCTTAGAAACTTAGCAAAGCCCTAAGCAACTTAGCGAGACCCTGTCTCAAAATTTAAAAAAAAAAAAAAAAAAGGTGGAGACGTGGTTCAGTAGTTAAGTGCCCCTGGGTTCAATCCTGGGTATCAAAAACAAAAAATAAATAAATAAACAAAACAAGACAAACAAACAAAACAGTAGAGTTAATTTTGTGCACATTCCCACTGTTCTTGTAAGAACAAAACACACACATGCAAACTAAGAATACAAACTGTATAATTTTGGTGATTCTATATGTGAGTTAAACAATTTTATATTTCCAACTGAAACTTACACTATACAATATAAAAATTAATGAGAAATTCAAATTAAAGTTCAAATTTTCTCTTTTCTCTGAACAATATTAACAAAGATATCTTGACAAGTTAAGAAACTCTAGAAGAAAGGGAAAAGCTTTATATTTTAGTGTATTCAATGACACCTTTTTCCTTTTTTTGGAACAATGGGTCTCTGATTTTCACTTTATACTGGGTCCTCTAAATTACATAGCTGGCACAGTTAATGACCATCAATTTCAGATCAATAAAACAACAATAATATTATCTGTTGTACTGACCTTATGCTTGCTGAAATAATAATTAAGATAAATATTACGAGACTTCCAGTTTCTGGTCCACCACATAAGGAGCCTACAAATCACCATTCTGTTTTAACAAGTTAAAAGCTGAACAAATTGAAAAATGAACTGCTCTTTTTATATCCATCAGAGAAGTGAGGTCACAAGGCAATCTGTAGCTCTCAAAACAGGAGAGATAGAGAGGCAGATACACAGAAGTAAAACTTGTAGAATCAGAGACCCACTACCAAGACAAGAAAACCTGAACTGTAGTTGATAGATTGCTGGAGGTGTGGACAAGCCTGCGAGATTAAAAACTCCAGTCACCCAGGGGCATCCTCATCCTTTTAATTTTACTGTCGGGAGCTAACAAGGTTCTCACAATGAAGATGGGAGGAAAAATCCGTATAGCTTCTGGAAAGTAAAAGGAAAAGGAACTATTTTGAAATGCGACTGGTCTTAACATGCCATGCTTTCAAGAGAAACTATTTTACTAAAGCCTAACCTTACCTAGGGAAAGGAAATATCCAATTCCAGCCCTCTACAGTTATCCTGTTTCACCTGAAGGGATGCAGGACAGAGGCACTTAAAAAGTTCATGGCCCAAGGACATAGGTTCACTAAAAGACTGAGACTAATCTAAGCGGAGGACTATAGAATACTCCTCCTTTACCATTCCATATTCCATATTATTATTAAACTACTATTTACTGAGTTCCTTTCACCAAGTACACTACGTCTTGCTTTCAACAAAGGATTACCAGCCATATTTACACACTAAAAGAACACACACACATACACACACACACACACAATTTGAAGACACAGACCAAACATCAGAACTGGACTCAAAGGTATCAGACCATGAATTTAAAACAGATAAAATTAATAAGCTACGGGCTGTGATTGAAAAAAGCACAGAATATGCAAGAGCAGATGAGTAATGTAAGCAGATATGGAAATTCTAAGGTAGAATCAAAAGGAAGTACCAGAGATCAAAAAAGCTGAAGAATGTCTTTGATGGGCTCATTAGTAGACTGGGCACAACTTAGGAAAAAAAATCCCTGAGTTTCAGGATATGTCACTAGAAACTTCCAAAACAGAAAAGCCAAGTTTTAAAAAAGAAAGCAACAGCAAAACAATAATAATAAGAAGAAGAAAAAGAGCTTATGGGACAATTAAAAAGGTTTAACATACATGTAATGAGAATATCAGAAGGAAAAGAGAGAATAGAACCAAAGAAATATCTGAAGCGATATGTCAGAAATTCCCCTACATTAATCTTGAACACCAAAATCACAGATTCAAGAACTTCAGAGAACACCAAGCAGGACAAATGCTCCCCAACCAAAAAAAAAAAAAAAACTATACCTAAGCATATTATATTCAAATTGCAGAAAATCAAGATAAAGAAAAAAAAAAAATCTTGAAAGAAGCCAGAGGAAAACAAATGCTTTACTCATAATAGAAGAAAAAGTTAAGAACATCCAACTTCCCAGAAACCATGAGAGTAAGAAGACAGAGCAGAGTGAAATAGCTCAAGTGTTGAGAGGGAAAAAAACCCAAACAACCTAGAATCCTATTATCCTGCAAAATTATCCTTCAAAAGTGACAAGGAAATAAAGACTTTATCTGACAAAACTTAATGGAATAATATGCTGTCAGTATACCTACCTTGCAAAAACTAAAAAAGGTCAAATAAGTTTTTCAGAGAGAGGAAAATGATTCAGGTCAGAAGTTCAGATCAACATAAAGATAGGAAGAACATTAAAGAATAAGTAAAGGTAAAACATTACAACTATAAAATGAAAAAAAACTAATTTAATTCCTCCTTTTCTCTTTCCTTACTAGTATCTCAGAATCTCATGACTTTATGTATCATGTATCAGATAACAATCTTCACTAACCACATCACAGCTCTACTAAACTCATTTAAGTAGCACTTTTACAATGTCTGTTTCATCAGGTACTTTCATTGTTTTATTCCTTTACAATCAGGCTGTAAATGCTCTAGAAACAGTAGCCACTTATTACCAGGTCATAGGACACAGTTTCATCCTTTCACTCTTTGCATTAAGACATATTCTATCTTAACAGAAGTTCAGTCTCAAAAACCAATCAATTCACAAACAGAGACTGTTTCTCAATATAATGTTCTTGGTTTTAACAACAAAATATTTAATAATCAATAAAAAATAAAATCACAGCAAAGAAAATCTAGTCTATCTATTTCATAATGTTCTTTTAAATAGTTATAAACATTGATTCTTAGTGTGTCTAAATTTATGATTATTCTAGTGATTTGGTAAGAAATCAACTCAATGATATAATTTAATATTACTATAATACAACTACAATAATAACCAATACAACCATAATAATAACTTATGTTTATGTAGTTTCCATGTTCACAAAACTCACATTTTTGCTTTTTACTTTTATTAGTTAATGATAATCTAACAGTCCCATTAATATAAGAGTTTGGAGACTGTGTTCTTGCTGACAGATCACCATGAGTTAAAGTAGAACACTGCTACTACAATTATTATTATCATAACTCCTCCTACTACAAACACTAGTACTATTACTTCTTTCACTCCCCACCCCTATTAGCATTCAACAAAACTCTCCTTTCCTCCTCAATAATGGAAATTCTCCATGAAACTTAGTTGCAGCTATTTCAGAATAATACAGTGACTTTTTAAAAATACTTACTTCCAGTCTTTTGCTTTCTTTTTAAACTAAAGGAAAATGTAGATGACTTTAAGCTCAAATTTCCTGGTTATGCTAGAGAAATATGGCTCTCAGATTAAAGATGTTATATAGAAGTTTAAAGAAAAACTTCCAAGGCAATTGAATACCTTATACAAATTATAATTCACCAATTATAAATGAACTAATGAATGTAAAGAATTATTGTTCCAATATCCAAGACAAAAATAGCAGATACCACATATTTCCTGCAGGGTTTGGGTTAGCATAGTCAACTGATTAAAAGAAAATAACACCTGTTTTTAGAAAAGGTGTATAGAAGAGGATGGGTGCAAATTTCTAGTTGCCCTGTGGCTAGGAGTTCAAGTAGCAGGAATACTGCTTCTCAGTGCAATGGTGACAGAAAGAATACACTAAAGTTCAATATCAAAATCACAGAGACACATTGTTCAGGAGCTTTGAACATAGGTCAGTAAAGAATACCTTGAGAATCCAGCCAACAATGCCACAGGACCAATTTATCATGGAAGGGAGAGGTAACCCAGACAGAAACAAAATCTATGGAAAAAAAAAAAAAAGGCACAGGGGAACCTAGGGAACAGACAGGGAATCAATTTAAATGATCCACAGCAACCTAGTCTGAAAAGTGCTCCATGCTTCTCAGATGGAAAGTGAAGAGCTTTCAGGGAGCAATCTTGTAATGAACCCATAGCAGGGAGCCCAGGAGTTCTTAAAGAGCATGTGGGCTGCCCAGGCGCCAGTGAGATCTAGAGTTCAGCCGAGGGGGGCACAAATGAGGCAGGCACAAAAGAGATTGCAACTAAGGGGACTCAGGCCAGGAATACAGAAAAGAGTGCAGCTTACTACTATCCCTATGAGCTTAGCATCTTATGGGATTAACCAGAGGGAACACAGAAACTGGAGAGGTGGGCACATTTGTGTTAAGGGTTTTATCCTTGAAAGAATACATTTGTGGATTGTGGAGTGTGCAAGACCAACTCTGTTGGTCACTCTACCCTAGAAGTGCAGTTCTTAGGAATCCTCTAAGACCCAGATGCCCAACAGTGATTGGCATCTGCCCAGCAAAAGGATGTGTGGAGCTATTCTGTCTAGAGCAGATACCTCACAACAAAGTTCCAAAGGTTGGATCGATCTTAATCCTAGCCTCTGTAACTTCACATTCAGAAATCTTCATCAACCCTGCCCTGGGAATGCATCTACCTAGGTTGCAGGAACAAAACCCCAATTTTTACTAATTCTCATTCAGTTCTACTTAAAACTATTGAGAAGGGAACTCGAGAGCTACTACAACTAGTTTCATCCCAGACCACTCCAGCTCGAAATTTAGCAACTCAAAGAAGATGGTTTTAATAAACCCTGGCCCTTGGTCTCACTAAAGGGTACATAACCCAAGAAGAAACAAAGGAGGACAGTGTAGCATGGGCAGTGAACACCCATTCTTGTTAATAGTTTTGACCACACTGGCAGAGATAATTCCTTCATTTTTCATGAAGTTTTTTTTTCTTTTCTTATTCCTTTCTTCTCTCATTTTTTCCCATCAAGTGTGAATGTGTATATGTATGTATTCTAGCTGGGTTGACTAGATCATGGAACACACACACACACACACACAATTTTTTCTCTTCATTTTTTTTTTCTTTACCCATTTGTTATTTTGCCTAGTTTTGACTTCAGAGGATTAGGGAGTTTTGTTTAATTAGCACTGTACATATCATAGTGTTCACCATTTATTCTAATGCTACATATTGATCTCTAGTTGTTGCTGTTGTTTCCCTTTCTTCAGGGAGGGTCTGAGAAGCAGCTATGAGTGCATAAGGTAGAGACTCTACAGCTAAACTATACACACATCTCAAAGTAACAGCACATTTTCCTCCACAAACTAACTAAACCCTCTCGAATTTCAACAGTACTTCAACTCAAAGAATAGGGAAAGAAAAAAAAAAAAAAAAGAAAAACAAAAGAAATTATTAGGTCCCAAGTAGGAACAACTAGAGGAGAATGTTGGGTCTCACTTTTAGACACCTACTCCATAACAAAATCAGAGAAAGATTTAAAAATGATGGCTCAGAAGAACCCACAGTGTTACAATAGCAGCTCTGGAAGAGTGAATCAAATTAGCAGTTCTGCAGTGGCGAACTGAGAGGCAATGACTGTAGGAACTAAGACTTGTTTTGATTACCCTGAGCCTATATGTTGAAGTTAAGAGATAACAATAATGGAGGACTTACTACAAAAGAGATAATGACTACACACCAAAGAATGTCCTCATGAAAGAGGAAGAGGGATCCATCTCAACAGATGAACACAAGTCCAAGACCTCTAAAGACACAAGGAAGCTAGCAAACAAATCTCCCCCCAAAAGTTAAAATCTTCCAACAAAGGAACATCCGGACATGGACGGGAATGAAATTCTAGAGAAAGATATTTAAAAATCGATTATTAAAAGGTTTATAATAAGCTAAAAGAAGATCTAAGGAACAAAATAAGACAGTAATTACAGGAGATGAAAAACCATGTCAATAGAGATTCTGAAAAGAAACCAATCAGAACTGCTAGAAATGAAAGACACAATAAATCAAATAAAAAATTCACTTGAAAGTATCACTAACAGACTAGATTACATATAAAACAGAAATTAATTCCTTGAAGACAGGGTATTTGAGCTGAATACTCAGCACACAGTAAAGAAAAAAATAAAATTCTATGATCAGAACATACAAGCACTCTGACACATTAAGAAACCAAACTTGAGAGTCATTGGGATAGAAGAAGGTATAGGAATATTGGCTAATGCATAAGAACCTTTTCAGTGAAATAACATCAGAAAAATTTTCAAACCTTAGGAATGAGATGGACATCCACATACAAGATGCATGTAGAACCCCAAAGAAACAAGATAAAACTAGAACCTCTCCAAGAAACTTCATAATCAATATGCCTATCCTAGAGAAGGATAGAATGTTAAAAGCCCCAAGGAAAATGTCAAATCACATTTAAAAGTAAACCAATAAGACTTAATTCAGACTTCTCAACTCAGACCCTAAAAGTCAGAAGGCTTTGAAATGAGATAATTCAAGCTCTGGGGGAAAAAAAAATTGTCAACCAACATTGGTATATCCAGCGAAGCTACCATTGAGAACTGAAAAGGAAATTAAAAACTTTGTATGATGAGGATAAACTAAAAGAACTTACAACCACTAAACCTTCACTACAGAAAATAAACAAACCCCAGAACTCTCAAATGGATGAAACACTTCAGATAAGCAATTAAGCAAATAAAAATCAAGAATGAATTAAATTCATAAAACAATCAAAATGACTGGAAATCTCTTCAGAATAATTCTGAAAGTAAATGGTCTCAACACTCCAATAAAAGACACAGACCTAAAGAATAGATTTAAAAGATTTAGAGACCCAACCATATGCCATTTGCAAGAGACTCACAGGCAAACATATCCCCAGACCGAAAGTAAAACAAAGAAAAGACTTATTCCATGAAAATGGAGTCTGGAAACAATAAGAAGTAGGTATTCTCATATCTGACAAAGCAGAATTCAAGCAAAAAATAATCAAAAAAGATAAGGAAGGCCACTACATACTGTTAAAAGGAACAATACAACTAGAAGATATAAAAATAGCAAATATTTATACCCCAAATGTCTGTGCACCTAATTACATAAAACAAATACTTCCTAACTTCACTTAGTTCCCAGACTGACACCAATACAAAAATAACTGATGATTTCAAAATAACCCTCAACAAGAGACAAGTCATCCAGACAAAATTCAATATACTTCTGACCTAAATGATACTATAAATCAAATGGACCTAATAAATATTTACAAAATATTTCACCCAACAGCTGAATATACTTTCTTTTCAGTAGCCCATGATGGAACCTTTTCCAAATAAACTATATTTTAGAACACAAAGCAAGTCTTAACAGATCCAAAAAAATTTAAAAAATCAATTTTATCCCATGCATCTTATCAGATCATAGTGGATTGAAATTAGAAATCAACAAGAAAAAAACTTATAGAATCCACATAAAGATTGAACAATACTCTTTCAAATAAGGAATGGATCATAAAAGAAATGAGAGGAGAGATTTAAAAAAATATTCCTAGAATCAAACAAAAACAGCAATACAACATACTAAAATCTCCGGGATACCATAAAGGCACTATTAAGAGAAAAATTTATGTATTAAGTGCCAATGTTTAAAAAGAAAGAAATTAAGTTCCCAAATAAATTCCCAAATAAACAATCAAATGCTATCTCAAGGCTCTAGAAAAGCAGGAACAAACGAATTCCAAAACCAATAGAAGACTGGATATATAATTAAGATCACAGCCAAAATTAATGAAATAAAAAATTTAAATAAACAAAAGGAGATATCACCACAGGCACCTGTTTTTTTAAAAAAACCTTTGGGAGAATATAGAATTTATTATTTTAGATAAGCATATACTTCTTCTATAACTGAAATAATACAAAACCATTAATATCATGTTTAATTGCTGTCCTGATTTTTGTTTTCCAATTATTGATTAAATTGTTTCTTTACAATATTAATCTTACCATTTCTTGTGCTGTAATTGCTTTCATAGACATTGCTAAATTTTTAAAGGATCAATGCAACAAAGAATAAGCTCTTTGAAAAGATAAACAAAATTGATAAACCCCTACCAAAAAACTAACTAAAAGAATGAAAGAGAAGACCCAAATTAACAAAATTAGAGATAAAAAGGAGATATCACCACAGGCACCTGTTCTTTAAAAAACCTTTGGGAGAAATATAGAATTTATTATTTTAGATAAGCATATACTTCTTCTATAATTGAAATAATACAAAACCATTAATATCATGTTTAATTGCTGTTCTGATTTTTGTTTTCTAATTATTGATTAAATTGTTTCTTTACAATATTGATCTTACCATTTCTTGTGCTGTAATTGCTTTCATAGATATTGCTAAATTTTTTCCATTGGCCTATTTTTCTGTTTTTAAGATTTTTGTCTTTGTTTTAATGGTTTTCTGAGATATTTATCTTTTTAATTTTTTTTGGGGGGGGGAGGAAGGGAGTACTGGGGATTGAACTCAGGGGCTCTCGGACACTGAGCTACATCCCCAGACCTATTTTGTATTTTATTTAGAGACAGGGTCTCACTGAATTGCTTAGTGCCTTTTGCTAAGGTTGGCTTTGAACTCGTGATCCTCCTGCCTCAGCCTCCTGAGCTGCTGGGATTACAGGTGCACCACCACACCCGGCTACTTTTTAATTTTTTATTAGTTCTTTTTAATTATACATGATAATAGAATTTATCTTGATATAATTGTAAAGCATGGAATATAATTTGTTATAATTCAGTCCCCAGTACTTCCACTTCCCCACCCTTCCTCCCAATTCATGTTCACTTCCCTTTACTCTACTAATCTTTCTACTATTTACTTATACTTTTTTTTTTTTAATAGTGTCTTGTGGATATACATGATCATGAGTTTCACTGTGGTACATTCACATGTGTACACAGGAATGTTAGGTCAGATTTATTCCACTGTCTTTCCTTATCCTATCCCTCCTCCCTTTACTTTATTCCCCTTTGTCTACTCCACTGATCTTTCTTTCATTGTTCTTTATTCACCACCCCCTACCCCATTTTGGATTAGCTTTTGCATATCAGAGAAAACATTCAAACTTTGACATTTTGGGACTGTTTTTACTTAGTATGATAGTCTCTAGTTCCATCCATTTATTGGCAAATGACATAAAGTCATTCTTCTTCATGGCTGAGTAATACTACACTGTGTATATATGCCACATTTTCTTTATCCATTCATCTGTTGAAGGGCACCTGTGTTGGCTCCATAGCTTAGCTATTGTGAGTTGTGCTGCTATAAACATTGATGTGGCTGCATTTCTGTAGTATACTGATTTTAACTCCTTTGGATACATATGAAGGAAGAGTGGGATGCCAGTTCCATTCTTAATTTTTTGAGGAATCTCCATAATGCTTTCCAGAGTGCTTACACCAATTTGAAGTCACACCAACAAGTATGAGTGTGCCCTTTTCCCCACATCATCACCAATACTTATTCTTGTATTCTTGAGAACTGCCATTTTGACTGGAGTGAGATGAATTATCAGTGTAGTTTTAATTTGCATTTCTCTAATTGTTAGAGATGTTGAACATTTTTTCATATATTTGTTGACCATTCATGTTTCTTCTTTTAAGAAGTTTCTGTTTAGTTTCTTTGCCCGTTAACTGATTGGGTTATTTGTTTTTTGGGTTAGTGTTAAGTTTTTTGAGTTTTTTGTATATCCTGAATAGTAACACCCTGAGGAACAAGTGGCAAGATTTTATCCCATTCTGTAGGCTCTCTCTTGATTGTTTCCTTTGCTGTGAAGAAGGTTTTTAATTTGATGCTGTCCCATTTATTCATTTTTAAATTTTACTTCTTGCACTTAAGGAATCTTGCTAAGGAGGTCGGTTCTTGAGCTGACATGGTGGAGTGTTGGGCCTACATTTCTTCTAGCAGGTGCAGGGTTCATGCTATAATACAGAGGTCTTTGATCCACTTTGTGCTTAGTTTTTGTAGGGTGAGAGATAGGGGTTAAATTTCATTCTATGACTAGTATCCTTGATGAACATAAATGCAAAATTCTTAATAAAATATTGGCAAACAGCATACAAAAGCACACTACAAAGACAGCACTTGATGATCAAGTGGCTTTCATCCTGAGAATGCAAGGTTTGTTCAACATATGCATATCAATAAATGTAATTTGCCACATAAATAGACTTAAAAAAGATTAAAATCACATTATTAACTCAATAGATGCAGAAAAAGCATTTGACAAAAGTACAATAACCATTCATGTTCAAAACACTAGAAAAACTAGGGACAGAAGGAAATTACCTCAATATTGTAAAGGCTATATACACAAACCAAGGCCAGAATGATTATGAACGCAGAAAAAACTGAAAGCATTTCCTCTAAAAAGACAGGAACAAGATAAGGATGCCTATTTTCACCAATCCTATTCAACATAGTCCTTGAAACTCTAGCCAGAGCAATTAAGCAAGAGAAGAAAATAAAAGGATATAAACAGGAAAAGAAGAGCTCAAATTATCTATTTGCTCATGACATGATTCCATATTTAAAAGATCCAGAAAATGCCACCAGAAGACTTCTAGAACTCATAAATGAATTCAGCAAAGTAACAGGATACAAAATCAACATCCATAAATCAATCATGTTTGCATACCCCAATAATAGAACTGTTGGAAAACAAATTAGAAAAACTATCCCTTAAAAATAGCCTAAATCCAGGCACAGTGGCACACACCTATAATCCCAATGGCTCCAGAGGCTGAGGCAGGAAGATCAAAAGTTCAAAGCAAGGCTCAGCAAGGGCAAGGCACTAAGCAAGTCAATGAGACCCTGTCTCTAAATAAAATACAATAGGGCTGGGGATGTGGCTCAGTGACTGAGTGCCCCGGAGTCCAATCCCCAGTAACAAACTAACAACAACAACAAAAAATAGCCTAAAAAAAAATGGGGATAAATCTAATAAAAGAGGTAAAGGATATCTACAATGAAAACTATAGAACACTAAAGAATGATATTTTAGAAGATGGAAAGGCTTCCCAAGTTCTTGGATAGGCAGAATTAATATTGCCAAAATGGCCACACTACCAAAAGCACTATACAGATTCAATGTAATTCCTATCAAAATTCCAACAACGTTCTTCACAGAAATAGAAAAGGCAGTCACGAAATTCATTTGAAAAAAACAAGAGACCTAGAATAGGAAAAGCAATCCTTATCAAGAAAAGCAAAGCAGAAAGCATCACAATACTGGTCCTATTTCTTGGTTTGACCAAGCCCTAGAACCCTAGACTTCTGTATTCAATTGCTTATCTATGTAAGCAAAGAGACTGAGAACAACTTTGAATTATGTGTTTAAGATGGGTCTTTCTAAGAAGTTATTCAAAGTTAAATCTGAATGATAAGAAGTCACCCAAGAGAAAATCATGGTGAGTACCACAGAAAGAGCTAATGGTGCAAGGGTCTTGAGATCATAATAAGCATGACATATTTTAGCAACACAAAAAAAGGGATGGCTGGTAGAATGAACAAGGGAAAAAAATGAAAAATGTGAAGTCAGACACATAGTGTATAGATTCACTGTGTATGGCAAAGGAAAGCCATTGGGAAGTATGAAGAAAGAAGGTAACATGACCTGACTTACCTTTACACAGAAAACTCTGAAGGAGGTGGGGGCAGGATGTGAGAACAGGAGGCAATTGCAAAGATCCAGGAAAGAAATAAAGGTGTGCTACTTTAGGGTGATAATAGTGAAGATGGAGAGAGGTATAGTTATGAAGACTGACTAATGGAAGTAATGGTGGTAGGGAAGGAAAGATAAATCTAGGTCAACTTGGATTTTTGCCTTGAGCAACTAAGTGAAGCTGGGGAGTGATATTGGGGAGAAGGGAGCAGCTGAGAGAAAATATCAAGAGTTCTGTTTTGGCCATGTTCAGTCTAAGACATATATTATGTGGATATGGACACACAGGCAGCTAAATATACAAGGCCAAGGTTCTGGGGCTGGATCAAGCAAAGAAATACAGATTTAGAAACCATCAGTGTACTCTAATAGTTAAAGCTATGGGAACTGTTGAGCACCTGTAGGCAGAGAAAAGGTACCAAAAAAGGGGGCCCAGCACTGAACTAGAGTCCTAAAATATTTTGAGGTCTGGCAGTGAATACAGAGCCAGCAAAGAATAGAAGGAACAGCTAATGAAGTGAAAATAAAACCAGAAAAATGGGATCCCTGGAAACCACAAAAAAGTACTTTATGAAGCAGAATGTGGCCATCCATATAAAAAACTAATGAAAAGAATGGCAAAAACAGAAAAATCCGATGGGCTTGATAACAGGAAAATAATTGGTGGCCTTGACTTTAAGGCGCCTCAGGAGAAGGTGTTGGAACTGGAGGAGCATGGAATGAGGAGAAAGCCTTGAATTAGAAAGTATAAACAATGATTAGAGAAGACTCTTTCAAAAAGGGTAGTGGCTGGAGATGATAATAATGGGAGATCACAAATTAGGATAATCTGGTAGGGAGGGAAGGAATTGAAGAAAGAGCAGGTAATCACAGACTTGAAGGTGTGAGGCAAATTACCCAGAGCCCAGTTGGAGCCACTGATCAATGACAGGGGTAGCCTTGCCCATTTCATCAGAAGGAAAGATAGTGCACAATGCAGGCAGGCTGATTGTTTCAGGGTAGGGAGAATGAGGTAGTTCCTTGTAGCTGCTATCTTCTCAACCTGAAAAACATTATTAAAATAGGTAATATGTTTACATAGAGAAAAAAGGCATAAAAAACACTCTTCAGAAGAATAGAAAGCAAACCTACTAGGAAAGTGGAATAGAACTATAAGCAACATTCAATGCCCATTTGAGATTTGTAGCCACAAAGTGATAGTGAAACCAGTAAGCAGACAGAGAGATTTTTGGCTCAATTGAGGGTATGGAACAGAATGATAATTGAGCTGAATCAGTTCTTGCCAGAAAGGAGTACCATTGAGGGAGAGCACGTTATTCAGAAGGAAATAAGGAGACTGCAATTGCGGAATTTTGGTTAAGTCAGAAGAACTATTTAAAACATTCTAGTTTGAGATAAAAATAATCTCAATACCTTAAGGAATTTCTTCTTTTTCAATTGTTAAGTCATTTATCAGATTTTTGACAATAGCATTGAGTGTAAATAGAGTAGTTTTCCAACATTATTTACTTGAAGGCTTTTCATGTTATTATGACACTGAACTATACTGACCGGACAGTGAAAATTTTAATAATGTCTTCCTGCATGCAATGATTAGTATGCATGTAGAAACATAAGAATGGTTTGAATAAGTCCCCCAAAGGTTCATTCATTAAAGGCTTGGCTCATGATTCTATGAGTCCTACTAGAAGGTCTTCTGGTACATAGGGTCATGCCATGGAAGGGGAACACCTTTGTTCCTAGAATCTTTTTTTCTCTCTTTTCCCATCCCAGCCATGAGGTGAGCAGTTTTGCTCCAGCATGTATTCTTTACCATGATGTGCTGCTCATCACAGGACCAAAAGCAACAGTGCCAGTCAACCATGGGTTGAAACCACTAAAACTGTGAGCCAAAATAAACCTTTCCTTTTAAAAAGTTGATTATCTTAAGTATTTATTACGGTAACAAAAAACTGGATAACACAGGTATGGTATGAAAATGTCATTGCAAGAAAGATCAACTAAAATTAAATCAAATGAAGCATAAAACACATTGACATCTGGAAACAATTTCAAGGAATACCCAATTCATAGGCTACAAAGAAAGAATGATTGAGACATTCTGATTCATTTTTATGGAAGAAAAGAGTGGACAAAGGGGTTGGGGAGAGAACACAGGGAGGAGACAACAGGTTTTCTCCTCTCTTCTCCTTCTGCCTGTCATCTTTCCCTTAGGCTATAAGCTCTGAGAAGATATTTTTTTTTTTCCTGAGATCATCTTTGTGCCTCCAAAACTAGAATGGGATTCAATAATGAATAAGCTCCATAGAAGATTCTCAGTAAATGTGTATTGAAATTAGAATTCCCAGGCAAACATATACAAAATTATTGGTCATGGAAAAAGAATAGGTGGAACCTAAACAAACACCCTTGTTCCTAGAGACTCTTAGAAATGAGCTCTATTGGGAAGCCCAGCACATATCAGGTTGCCATAAGGAAAGTATGGGGACAGTAATCAGAAATATCACAGTTTTCCAACTAAATGCACCAGATCAGACTGTAAGCTTTAAGAAGGCAGAGATTTTTGTCTAATTTATTTACTGCATATATCCCATGAATATATTGGAGAACCTGCACACATCCATACATATTTGTTGAATAATTTGGTATATTTTCAGGGTTAGAAAGATGAGAGACCAAAGAAAAAATACTAATAAAGTATGACCTTATCTTGGAATAACCATTTTAAGATTAAGCTGTAATTATAAACATTGAGGCCCTCCTGACTCCAAAGTCCATATTTTTTTTTACTATACCATGTTGCCATGATTTAGTATAGATGGTATGTTAAATCAATCCAGGAACACTACTATTAGAAAATGCATGCTAAAGAT
Source organism: Marmota monax (assembly GCF_021218885.2). NCBI lineage: Eukaryota > Metazoa > Chordata > Mammalia > Rodentia > Sciuridae > Marmota > Marmota monax. The sequence goes on along the minus strand of NW_026692434.1, from coordinate 3,949,523 downwards.
ATAAACAGCTTACTATTTCCCAGTGAGTATGAGCAGTTGTTTCAATTAATCTATGGCAGACATTCATGAGAAGATAACAAATTCCCAATAAATTGCCTTCCATTTAGAAAGATCTGCTCTACCAATTATGAGATATGTGACCTTAGTCATTTTTCATTCTAAATCTTACAGTTTCTTTCTTTTTTGGGAGGGCGGGGGGGGGGGCGTTGTACTGACTGTACTTAGAGGTGCTCAACCACATCCCCAGCCTTTTATATATTTTATGTAAAGACAGGGTATTGCGCAGTTGCTAAGGGCCTTGGCTCAGTTGCTGAGGCAGGCTTTGAACTGGAGATCCTCCTGCCTCAATCTTTCAAGCCACTGGGATTACAGGTTATTTCTTCTTCTATCTTTGTATGATACTTGTATTAAAATTTCCTAAGGTTAATGTGAGGACTTATTAGCACTTGTAAATGCTTATTATTAGCACAATGCATAGCACTTGACAGAAACTCAGAGTTGATCCTTTTCCCTCACCTTTTCTCCTATCTTTCCCCACTTTTGTTATGTTATAGTGTTATACACATAAGCCACAGAGCATATTGGTTAAGAGCATAGTCTGAAGGCAGACTACTCAGATTGGCTACTACTGATAGCTATGTGACTACAAATAAATTACCAATGTGTGTCTCCACTAATAAATTACCAAACTTGTGCCTTCCAGATTCTCATCATAAATGAAAATAATAATATCAAGTTATTATGGTTTGGATCTAAAAATCCATCCCCTTCCAAAGCTCCTGTGTTAGGCAATGCAGGAACTTTCAAGGGTTAAATACTTTGATTATGAGAGTTGGAACCTCATGAGATAATTAATTCATTTAATGGATTAATAATCTGAATGATTACTGGATGGTAACTATAGGCAGGTGGGGTGTGACTGTAGGAAGTAGGTCACTGGGGGAGGGGTCTTGTACTGTATCTTCTCCCCAGCTCCTCATGCTCTCTCTCTCTGCTTTATGTCCACCATAAACTGAGAAGCTTTCCTCCGTCATGCTCTTCTGCCACAAAGTTCTGTCTCACTTCAGGTCTATAGCAAAGGTGTCAGACAACTGTGAACTGAAACCATGAGTCAAAATAAATCTTTCCTCCTATAAGTAGTCCTTGTCAGATATTTTTGCTTACAGTGATAAAAAACTGACTACCATAAAACTCATGAAGCTGTTGTAAGGACTATAAAATAATGTCTTTAAGTGATCAGAATAATGTTTGGCACATGCTGGTCACCAAGTAAGTGCTCATCATTTTTATTACCTTCAATAACCTATCTAATCTAACTGCTGATCCTAACACCTTGCATACAATATTCTTAAACACAAACTTTTAACTTCATAAAATTGCCTTCACATTTATTGAGCATTTTTATGTGATGAGTCCTATTCTAGAACACATTTATCAAGGAAGCCTTTTCCTTATTTTCTATTTAACTAAATTTCTAATTTACTAGGAAGGAGTGTAAAGCTTGCTAACTGAACAAAAGCCTTTCTTTTATTAAACAGAAAATAAAGACTTTGCACGTGAAGTAATTGGATTTCTTCCTCCTTTTTATTGCTTCACTTGCAGTGACTGCAAAAACGTTTCAGACATTTCATGAAGAAAAAAAAATGTTTCCAATTTACTACAAAAGCCTGTAATACAACCTGAAGTATGGTTTTCTGCCACAATCTATATACTCTTTATCATTACAGTTTCTTTAATAGTAAGCAGGTATTAAACAGCTTCATCGGGCTCCTTCTTTTAGGTGTGAGAGCTTTTTAGTGTATAGTTATTTAATCAACAAAGTAACATTACTATCATACTGTTATTGCTCTCTGCAAGACAATGACTCTTATTCTAGCTTCTTGATTCTTTCTTTTTTAAGCTAGACAAATGGAAGACACAGCAAACCATACTAGCTAAAAGAACTTTCATGTCAAATTTGTCTCAAGCTATTAAAAAGTATTTACTCATTTAATATTAGCCTTTTAAATTACAAGACATTCTGTACACTTTTAGCATCAACTAGTAATAATACTGTATTGATTTTTATATCTACCAAAGGGTTATATGTGTGTGTTTTAGTGACAATATCAAGTTTTGATGAAAAATGCAAAGCAGTTGTGACTGTCATACAAAATTACTACCTAGAGTGATATTTTACATTAGTTTTACTGATAAAAGGATAGAGAAATCAAGTTTTAGATTCCTTAAAGACTAAACTATACAGTTACTGATTATTCCTTTGAACTACTGTTATTTGTTGCCAATTTATGTAGGATAGGTTCATCTATTTAAAAAGAGGAGTGTGGAAATTTAGATACTAGGATTTATTAAAAGTTATGAGACAAATTAAGGGATAGAACAGGAAAAAATGAATTTTAATGAATTTTCAATTCATTAAAACTGGATTATATCAAGAGAACTGGATTTGAGTTGGGCATGGTGGCACATGTCTATAATCTCAGAAGTTTGGGCAACTGAAGCAGGAGGATGGCAAGTCAAAGCCAGCTTCAGCAACTTAGCAAGACCACGTCTCAAAATAAAAAATTAAAAAGGGCTAGGGATATGGCTCAGTGGTTAAATTACCTGGGTCCAATCCACAGCCCCCTACCCCCCAACAAATAGACAGTGTTGGACACATGAGGAAAAAAAACAAATGATATACTGGTATCTATAAGATTATTATACCCACTGAAATCAACATTCTCATAAAATGTCATGGCTGTTTGTACCAGATAATAACTATCATGTTATTGATATAATATCATGTAATGAGACTTCTTTCCATAATCCAAACACAAAAAATTGAAAATACTGGATACTTTTAGAACAATATCTCAATGTTATCAGAAAAAAAAAGTCCTTATCTATTTCTGCAGATCTACAGCTAAGAATGTTAAATGCAAAATTATAATGAGTCCAGGCTGGTAGTAGGAGGCCACAAACATAAGAGAAACTCTAAAAGAACAGTCATCTTATGGCAAGCATACATAAGAAAATTTCCAAGGCCAGAGGTTATTTTGTAATATACAAGTACACACATTTAAAAAACAGAACATGGATGCTACCCCATCTCATCCTTTCATTGTTTAACTTTTTTTTTTTTTACTTTCAAGTTAGATTTTATTGATTTCAGCTAAAAGTTATGAGACAAATTAAGGGATAGAACAGAAAAAAAAACAGCTTTCAATTCATTAAAACTGTATTATATCAAGATAAAATCATGCAGACCTACAAAGTACCTTTAAAACATATTTATTAGTTATTTAATTATGGCAAAATACACATATTTTACATAAATTCACCATTTTAAGTGTATAGTAAATAAGAAACAGACTTCAATTTTTTTAACATATCTAATTGACTTTTTATTTCAATACCCTGTTTTGAATTTTTTCTGCCCAAACACAGATGATTCTAATCAAACAGGAATTAGATAAAAAATATGTAATTTTAAAAGATAAGCCTGACTCTGGATAACTTCTAATTAATACAATGCCGATTTGTTTCATTTGACCCTACAGTTTACCTTCTACTTAATGACATTTTTATACTTTTTTTCCATATACATTAAATATATTATTTCCTTTTGTCCCCTGAATAGGAAAAGATTTGTATCTATATCCAAGAGCCCTTGACATTACTGGTACTCTTTAGTGAATCACACAACAGATAGGTATTCATTCTTCCACCAAGAGATTGTTTCACTGAGATGTATTTTGAAACAGTGGTTCTCAAGTAAGTAATGATTTGTCCCTATAATGATTCATTTAGCAATGGCTGAAGACATTTTTATCTGGTAAGACTGGTAAGATGCTGTTTAACATCCTATAAGACACAGGATAGCCCCCTACTACTCTATCCTTTGTCCTTAAAATACTTCATTGTATGCAGTAGGTACTGAGAAATGTCTGTTGAACAGACTTTCTATACCTATAAGAAAACAGATGGTTGTAATACATCTACTAATTAGCAGAGCTGAGAATCAAACTGAGTTGTTCTAACCAAGTCTATGCTTGTCTATCTTGTACTACCAGTCTGTTGGTATTTTTCAAAGACTTCTAAAAGTCCACATTCTTTGACATAGCAATTCCAGTTTTTAAAATGGATGGTAACAAGTTATAACATATGGGGGTAAAAAAGAAGTTATAACACAGCTGTATACTAATATACATATATATAGAGATAGAGCTACATAGATAGGTTTTCATTATTCAAAAAGAGGGATAAATTTTAAAATCTTAATTTTGCAAAGATAAATTATGCTATATCCCATCAGAATATTTTTAAAGACAGAAAGGCACAGGTATATTTATTTGTAATAAAAGGCATTCAAGATATATTGTTAAATGACAAAGGAACAGAATAAGTTACAAAATAACAGATGTATTATGGTATCCAATGAATACATATATTTCCATGAGAAACAATCAAAAAGGATGAAGAAAAATATGTTAGAAATAATTCTTTCTAGGTAGGGCTATCTGCAGTGATGTTTTTTTTTCCCTTCATGCTTATGTGTATTTTTAACTTCTTAAAAATATATATGGTTTGAGTATTATAGAGAAGCAGAAAAGCAAGGTTATAAAAAATCCACTCGTCTATCATATATCTTGGAAAAGAACAAGAAACTCTATAAATTTACCAAACAGGACAGATTATTTATCTTTACTTAAGGGTACCACCGTAATCTCTTCTGTTTCAGAGAGAACAATCCATTTTTTAAAAAATGCTTAATAGCTAAAGAAAAATAGGGACCTGTCAAATGAAACTAGCAATCTTTGCCATAATAAAACTTAGGCAACAGGGAAGCAGCACTAAACTGCTTTCTAAGAATAATATGTAGAGATACTTAAAGTATTATTTTCTTTAAAAGTCTACAAACAATAGATCATTATCAAATTAATCTCTATGGTCCAGCTTTACAATGGAAATGAAATGATTTAAGGAAAATATAAAGAATCTTTCAAACCTATTAATAAAAAGGTTATGAGAAGCATTTGATGTGCTTACTCACCTAAGATCATATGTTTGTATGATTTCAATAAAAGAATGAATTATTAGAAATATTTTCTTCTCAAATGTATTCATTCATTATAGTAATTTAGCCTAACTTACACTGAGAACTTGGTAGCTGTGTAAATGTCTCCTTCAGGGTGCTAAATAATGTAACCTATCAATATAGCATCTGGTAATGAGCCACTTAATTTAACTTTAACGGCTTACTAAGAACAATTTATTTGATTTACAACTAGTTGTTAACTTTCCAACGTTGGATTGAAATTTCAAGTTCAATAGATTCGTAATTATATCTTTTGCTTATACTAGTAGATCACCAAAATTTTTTAAAATTTTATTAACATAAAAGGTTTGTTCAAAAGGGTAAATTGATGGTTGTTTGTTTCCTTCCCAGCTAGTTTTAAAAAGCACTATTCATCTACATCATCATCTTAAAGATTCAAATATTTTTCATATTTTAAAACAAATTTTTTCATCAAAAGCAGAGGTCTTTTCTCTCTTATTATATTAGTGTTTCTCTATTTCCTTCCTGGAATTTTAAATTCTATTTTGATATATTCTTTCTGAACTGATTTTTCTCCCATAAAATTCAAGAAACTAGTGGCAAATATCTGAACAGGAAAATATAAAGGAAAATATAAGGGAAAATATTTTTATATACTAGAAAAAAACCAGAACATATACTTTGAGGACTACATTTCACTGCATGCATTATAGTAAGATTATACTAAGATTAATTATACTAAGATTATTCCACCACAGCATATACAAGTAAGCAAGAGTAAACACACACACACACACACACACACACGCACGCACACCCAACCCCCCACCCCACCCCACCCCCGGCCTCAATATAGAAGTAACCTGCAGTAAGAATAACTGAATGTGTTTTCTCCTAAATTGGACTTTGTGTTTTAAGAGGAGGCAAAAACTGATTAAAGAGAGCAGCAACTAGGTATTTGAAACAGAAGTCTGAAATATGAAGAATTCCCTGAATAAAATCCAGCTCTACAGTTCTGAAAGTCATCTTTAAGGATATATTTAGAAAATGTTAGGAAACTGTACCAATGTTTAGTAGGTGGAATAAGCCATTCTAGATTTAGAGCCATTTATTACCAGAAGGATCTCTAGAGATCATTTAGACAAACCTTATTTTTAAAATGAAGAGGGAAGTTCCAAGTTAAGCAACTTTGCCAAGGAGACAGTGAACCACAGATCAGGTGCTAGAGCTTAGTTGCCTTGCATCTTCACTAAAACCACTTCTCATTTGGGAGGAAGTAGGGAAATGTCTCAATAAGCTTGACTGCCTGCTTTTGTAAATAAAGTTTTATTAGAACAAATTCATTACTGCTTTCACATTACAAAGAGTTGAGTAGTTGTAAAAATGAAATATAGTTCAAAATTTTTACTATACAAAAAAGTTTTTTTTTACTATACAAAAAAAGTTTAGGAACTTAATATATAATGAGTACACATAATGGGTTGTAATAATAGTAATATAACCAGAACCAGAAAAAGTTTAACTCTTCTTTCCTTTAGTAAGGAACTATTTTTCCATTTTCCATATTTTGATATGCAAACCTCTAGAAACAAAAACTATAAAACTTTTATAACCTCACTAAGGATAAGTTAAGATCTTCTTCCTTAAACTGAAAGAGAACTCATATAACTTCGCTTTAATAGGATACTCCTTATATACATGAAATACTTACAGATCACTGGTTACTTGAAAAGTAACCTAGTAGTCCAATCTTAGCAAATTAGAACTATCTAATATATGACAGAATGTTTTAGAAAAGCAAATTTTTACACAATTTTTCTACCAGTATAGAGCACAAAGAAGAGACAACCATTCAAATGTCAGAAGCACCTGCCTTAATAATCATTTGATTCATTTTATTAAATTTTTAGATTTTTATCTTTCTTCTCCCAGTAAACCTGGCTCTTACTGACCCAATAAATAATAGATGCCGGCACACCACAAAGATGTAAACCTCAATGAGACTCGAGTTAAATAAAAATAAAGTCTGGGAACAGTGGCGGTATACCTGTAATTCCAGCCACCTGGGAAGCTAAGCAGGAAATTTGCTGGTTAGAGACACACCAAGGCAATTTAGTGAAACCCTGTCTCAAAATAAAAAATAAAAAGTGACAGGGATGAAGCTCAAGGGTAGAGAACTTGCCTAGCACATTGTGAGACCTTGGGTTCAATTGCCAGTACTGGAAAAGAAAAGGGAAAAAAGGAGAAACTTTCCATGAAAATTGTAGACTGTGTGAGGAAAATAAATTTAATTATAGAAGAATGAAGTAGCTAAATAGAAGCTAACAAATTATAAATAAATAGTTCTTTAGGAAAATCTGGACATTCCACTATAACATGATGTAGAACATACAACAGGAATGAAACTGCAGCAAGAAGATTTTCATGTCAAATCAAAATATCCACCATCCCCCAATACATCCCCACACACAACATTCGGGAATTGAAATCAAAGACTAGGGTTCAAATCCCTGGGCTATCACCAACTACTAACTAGAAGCAAATCACTTCTAAGCAATGAGCTCCTTCTAGAATTTAGTTTACTTTCATTTTTTTATAAAATAAAAAATGTGAATAATAGTAAGATTCCTCCCAAATCCCAAATTAATATGTTAGTATATATTAATATGTATTAATATTAATATATGTTGATATATATTAATATGTATACACTTTTGCTTTAATAGTTTATTGAACAAATCAGGGTAATTAGCACCTCCAACATCTTCAACATTTATCATTCCTGTGTGATGAGAAAATTCCAAACCCTGTCTTCTAGCTATGAGAGTGGAGGGATGAGTAGAAGTTGGTCAGTGGGTTCAATACTGCAATTAAATGGAATGATAATTCTAGATATATTGCTCAGAAGTGTGAATATAGTTAACAATAATGGATCATATTTCAAAATATTTCCTTATTTTTATTGTTTAAAGTTGAGTTTGTAAATCCTGTATATATTATAAATATAGTATTTTTTATTAGACAATTATAATTATGCATAATAGTTGAGTTCATTTTGACAAAATCATACATGCATGATTTACTCCCTTTCAGTCCCTGTCCCTCCCACCTTTCCCCCTCTCCTCCTCCCTCCCCCTATTCTTCCTCTAATTTACTGATCTTTCATTTATTTATTTTTGATTGATGCTTGCTACATATAAATAAAGGTGAAATTCCCTGTAGTATATTTATAAGTGCATATAATGTGATTTTCTTAAATTCCTTCTGCATTTCCCATCCCTACTCCCCCTCCCTCCCCTCTCAATCTCCTTCTTCTATTCCACTGATCTTCCCTATATCTTTAGGGTAGCCAATGCACACACCCCCACCCAACTCTCCACCACCACGTTCTTTTCCTTATTTTGCTCTAGCTTCCACATATGAGAAAACATTCAACCTTTGATTTTAAGAGTCTGGCTTATTTCACTTAGCATGATATGCTCCACTTATATCCATTTATTGGCAAATGCCATAATCTCATTCTTCTTCATGCTGAGTAAGATTCCATTGTGTATACATACCACATTTTATTAATCTGTTCATCTAGTAATGGACATCTGTGCTGATTCCATAATTTGGCTACTGGGAATTGTGCTTCTATAAATGCTGAAATGGATATATGGGCTATATTATGCTAATTTTAGTTCTTTTGGAATAAATACTAAGTAGTGAGATAGCCTAGTCATATGGTGGTTCCATTCCTAAGTTTTTCTAGGAATCTCCATACTGCTCTCCAAAGTGGTTGTAGTAATTTGTAGTCCCACCAACAACGTATAAATGTACCTTTTCTCTCATATCCATGCTAGCATTTATTAGTATGTATATTCTTGATAATTATCATTCTAACTGAAGTGAGGTGAAATAATATTAGTGTGCTTTGATTTGCATTTCCCTGATTGCTAGAGATGTTGAATATTTTTTCATATTTTTTAGCCATTAGTGTTTCTGCTTTTGAAAAGTGTCTGTTCTGTAGTTCTTTCGCCCATTTATTGACTGGGTTATTTGTTGTTGTTGTTGTTTTGTGTGTGTGTGTGTGTGTGTAAAGTTTTTTGAATTCTTTGTATGTTCTGGGTATTAATCTCTGTTAAAGGAGCAGCTGTTAAAGATTTTCTTCCATTCTGTAAGCTCTCTATTCACACTCTTTTTTCCTTTGCTGTGAAGAAGCTTTTTAATTTGATGGCATCCATTTATTGATTCTTAGCTTTATTTCTTGATCATTAGGGATCATGTTTAGGAAGTTGGTGCCTGTACCAATATGATGAAGTGTTGACCCTATGTTTTTTTCTAGCAATTGCAAAATTTCTGGTCTAATACCCTAGGCTTTGATACATTTTGAGTAATTTTTGTGCAGGGTGAGAGACAGAAATCTCGTTTCATTCCTCTACACATGGATAGCCTTTTTTCCTAGCAACATTCCTTATATTTTTGGTACCTTTGTCAAGTATCAGATGGCTGAAAGTATATGAGTTTGGTTCTGTGTCTTCTATTCTACTCCATTGGTCTTCATATCTATTTTGATGCCAATACCATGCTGTTTTTAAAATTTGTTTTAATGGAGTATAATTTCTCATTCTTCTGGTTATACATGATGTAGACTCCCACATGTCATGGGGTAAGAATGTGTGATTCATTCTATTATCCTTCTTATCCCCATACCCCACCTTCCCCTCCCTTCACTCCCCTCTACCTATTCTTTCCTAGCCCCCCTACCTTATTGTGAATTAGCATCTGCATATCAGAGAAAAACAGTTGGCCTTTGGTTTGGGGGGATTGGCTTATTTCACTTAGCATGATAATCTCCAGCTCCATCCATTTACCAGCAAATGCCATCATTTCATTCTTCTTTAAGACTGAGTAATATTCCATCATATATACATATATACCACATTTATTTTAATCCATTCATCTGTTGAAGGGCACCTAGGTTGGTTCCATAGTTTAGCTACTGTGAGTTGAGCTGCTATAAACATTGATGTGGCTGCATCACTGTAATATGCTTTGGGTATAAACCAAGAAGCAGGATACCTGGGTCAAATGGTGGTTCCATTCTAAGTTTTCTGAGGAATCTCCATACCGCTTTCCATAACGATTGCACCAATTTACATTCCCACCAGTAATATGTGAGTGCTCCTTTTTCCCCACATCCTCACCAACATTTATGGTTGTTTGTATTCTAGATAATTGCTATTCTGACTGGGGTGAGATGAAATCTTACAGTAGTTTTGATTTGCATTTCTCTAATTGCTAGGGATATTGAACATTTTTTCATATATTGGTTGATCTATTATAGTTCTTCTTCTGTGAAATGTTCAGTTCCTTAGCCCATTTACTGACTGGGTTATTTTGTTTTTTTAGTTATCTATATATCCTGGAGATTAATGCTGTATCTGAGGTGCATGTGGTAAAGATTTTCTCTCATTCTGCAGGCTCTCTCTTCACATTATTGATTGTTTCCATTGTTGAGAAGAAGATTTTTAAGTTTGAATCAATCCCATTTATTGATTCTTGATTTTTACTTCTTGCACTATAGGAGTCTTGTTAAGGAAGTCAGATCCTAAGCTGACATGATGAAAATTTGGGTCTACTTTTTCTTCTACTAGGCACAGAGTCTCCGTTCTAGTCCTAAGTCTTTGATTCACTTTGAGTTGAGTTTTGTGCAGGGTGAGATAGGGATTTCATTTAGTTATATGTGGATTTTTAATTTTCCCAGCACTATTTATTGAATAGGCTATCTTTTCACCAGCATTTTACAAAACACAGCACACCTTCATGCTCAAAACACTAGAAAAACTAGGGGTAATAGGAACATACCTGAACATCATAAAAGCTACATATGCTAAACCCAAGGCCAGTATAATTCTAAATGGAGAAAAACTGAAAGCATTCCCTCTAAAAACTGGAACAAGACAAGGATGCCCTCTTTCACCACTTCTATTCAACATCATCCTTGAAACTCTAGCCACAGCAATTAGACAAAAGAAAGAAATTAAAGGAACATGAATAGGAAAAGAAGAATTCAGCTACCACTATTCGTTGACAACATGATTCTATATACTTATTGAATAGGCTATCAAAAAATTCCACCAGAAAACTTCTAAAACTCAGCAAAGTAGCAGGTTACAAAATCAACACCCATAACGGCAAGGTATTGGCACCAAAACAGACATGTAGACCAATGGTACAGAACAGAAGATACAGAGACAAACCCACATAAATACAGTTATCTCATACTAGACACAAAGGTACCATGCTGTTTTTGTTACTAGAGCTCTATAGTATAATTTGAGATCATGTATTGTGATGCCTCCTCTGTTGCTATTCTTGCTCAAGATTACTTTAGTTGTTCTGCATCTCTTCCAAATGAATTTAAGGACTGTTTTCTTCCTAGGTCTGTGAAGTATGTCATTGGTATTTTGATGTGGACTGCACTGAATGTATACACTGCTTTTGGTAGTATGGCCATTTTGTTAATATTAATTCTGCCTATTCAAGAACATGGGAGATATTTCCATTTCCTAAAATCTTCTTCAATTTCTTTCTTCAGTATTCTATAATTTTCATTGTAGAGATCTTTCACCTCTTTGGTTAGATAAATTCCCAAGGTTTTTTGTTTGTTTAGTATTTTTTAGGTTATTGTGAATGGGATGGTTTTCCTGATTTCTTTTTCCTCCTACTTTCCTGAATTCATTTATCAGCTTGAGAAGTCTTCTGACGAGATTTTTGGAGTCATTTAGATATAGGATCACGTCATCAGCAAATAGAGATAGTTTGACATCTCCGCTTTATTTTGATATCCCTTTAATTTCCTTCTCTTGCTGACTGCTCTGGTTAGAGTTTCAAGAACTATATTGTATGGACATGCAACAGTGGACACCTTTGCTTGTTCTTGATTTTAGAGGAAATACTTTCAGTTTTTCTCTGTTCAGCATGATGTTGGCTTTGGGTTCATCATATATAGCTTTTATAATTTTGAGGTAAATTCATTTTATCCCTAGTTTATCCAGCACTTTTAACATGAATAGATGCTGGATTTTATCAAAGCCTTTTTCTCTATCAAGAAGATTGTAAGATTCTTGTTCTTAATTCTATTTAAGTGGTGAACTGCATTTATTGATTTGTCAATGTTGAACCAATCTGGCCACCCTGGGATGAAACCCATGGTATATTATCTTCTTGGTATGTTTTGGAATGAAGTTTGCTAATATTTTATTAAGAATTTCTACATCTATTTTCATCAGGGATACTGGTCTACAGCTTTCTTTTCTGATGTGTTTTTGCCTGGTTTTGGTACCAGGGTTATACCCACTTCATAGAATATCCATTGGGTGTGTTCCCTCCCATTCAATTTCATGGAATAATTTGAGAAAGACTGCTGTTAGTTCTTCTTTAAATATCGAAACTCACCTGAGAATCCATCGTATTCTAGGCTTTTCTTTGTTTATGGGGTTTAAATTGCTATTACAAATTCATTACTCGATGTTGTTCCATTTAGGTTTTCTATATCTTTCTGGTTCAATTTGGGTAGTTCATACGCATCTAAAAATTTTGTCAATGTCTTCTAGATTTTTCAGTTTATTGGAGTATAAATTTTCAAAATAGTTTCTAATGATCCTTCGTATTTCAAAAGTGTCTATGGTGATACTTCCTTTTCATCTCTAATTTTGTTTCTTTCTTTTGATTAGCTTGGCTAAGGGTTTATCAATCTGACTCACCTTTTGGAGGAACCAATTCTTTGTTTCACTGATGCTATACTATATATTGCTTTTGTATTTTCAATTTCATTAATTTTGGCTCAGATCTTAATTATTACCTGTCTTCTACTGATTTTGTAATTAGTTTGTTCTTCCTTTACTAATGCCTTGAGGTGAAGCCTAAGCTTATCTGCCATGTTAATATATTTTTCAAGTAACTATTCATTAAGCTATCACGTTGTCAAAAAATCACACTAATGGGGATACGGTGTGTGGTTCAGTGGAAGAGCATGTACTTAACATGTGTAAGACCTGGGTTCAATACCCAGTACCACTACACCCATCCACCCCAGCAAAAAAAGGATAACTATACTAATAGCTTTAATTATTTATACAAATAAATGAAACTTAGAGAAAGGATCCTAGAATAATAATCCCGATTAATCCCTATCAAGTATTCTTTTAAACTCATGAGATATAAGCTGTGTTGGTTTAAAAAGATAAATAAAAGTCCTTATTTTTCCAACCCATTCTCAAAAAAATTCTCCAATGAAACTAGGTGACATTAGACAAATCATATATTCTGAGTATGAATTCACCACTCTATAAAACGGACCTTGTAGCTTTTGTGAAGAATAAAAATAACATACACAAAAAGTTGAAAGCTTTTCCTTTGAGCTCAGGAATAAAACAAGGAGGCTTCTATCACCAATTCAGAAACCAGAACAAGAAAGAGTGTCAAATTCTGCCACAATTAAGTTATAGAAATAAAATGCCCTATATATGTATGTATATTTGCACAAACTACTATAAATAGATGAAGAAAAGACAGAAAATATAACAGAAAAACAGACAAAAAATTGTGAACCACGATTTTAGAAGAGTAAATCCAAATTGGCTATAAACATATGAAAGGTACTGAGCATCATCTGTAATCAAGGAAATGGACAATAAATGAGATACCATTACATATTCACCAGGCTGCAAATACTAAAATCTCTTGTCAGACCACATGTTGTAGAGAAAGTGAAAGGTGTTAAGAATATTTTTATATACACTTTGTAAAGTAGTTTGATATTATGCAGTAAAGTTTAAGATACAAACATTAAACGGCTCAGCGATTCCTCTCCTAAGTACTTCCTAAAGAAATACTTGCTTAGATGAACACTTACAAAAGTGTTCACTGCAGCACTACTTATAATAGTTTAAACAAAACTATATAGAATTCAAATGTTCAACAGTGGAATGCATAAACTGTAAAACGTGTGCACATGCGCATACACACACGAAAACTACAGTTATATACTACGTAACTGACTCTTACAAAATGTTGACTAAAAATAAATTTAAAAGAACATTAGTAATATTATTTTAGTCATAATATAGAAAATCAAACCACATTGTTTAGAGATACATGTAGAGGTGGTAAAGTTATTTTTAAGATGCAAAGAGGGTTGGGGATGTAGCTCAGTTGTAGAGGGCTTGCCTAGCAAGCTTGAGGCCCTGAATTCATAATCCCCAGCACCACACAAACACATAAAAAGATGCGATGAAATTGGTATTCATAGAGGGGAAGAGAAATAATTTTTGCTTGGGAAGGGTCATGGGGGAGGTGAGTTTCTGGGGTGCTGTTCTTGTTTTACTTCCTGATTTAGGTGATGGTACATGTTGGTAATTTTACATAAAGATTATTAGATGTAATTGTGATGTAAGTTGTATATGTAGCACAGTTCCTGGCATACAGCAGATTGCCAAAAAAGCCAAATCTTAATGATAGGATATTATTCTGATTATTTGGATTATTCTTATTACTAGTTTAACTACAATTATACCAATTTCTTCTCTGTGGATTATTTATGCCTCCTGGAAACATCACCTCAGGAAGACTATCAAGAAAAATACCTATTTGTTAAATAAAGCTTCTTCATTTGTGCTACTGTTCTTCTAGTTTCTCCACTATGATACTTTTAAATGTATGGTTTTTCTTACATATTCTGCACTATTTGTTTGCAAAATTTTAATAGGAAGTAAAGTATTTTCCTCTATATGATTTTTCTCTTAGCAAGGCCTCCACCATCAGCAGCAGGAGGGCTAATCTTTGCAGGGTAAAGCAAGAGAAACAGATGAGGCATGAACATGGTTTAATAAAACCTATGGCTAAAAGAAAACAGTAAAGGTGAAATGCTAGATTTCTCACTGTTCGCATACCCTGTATGCCTCAGGATTGTGATACAGAGACTATACTCTGAAGTAATTGTTGGGGCCCATTATCACAGCAAACAATATAAGGTGATTATTCACAATGTAAGGCTACAAACACATAAGGTCACTACATCAGATGCTTACCATATTTTAATGGTGAAATACTTTTTTTTAAATAATGGAGGAATAAAGATGATGTTTTAAAAAGGAATTAAATGTTATATCTTACCACATATAACAATAAGGCATTATACAAACTATTTTAAAATTTCTAAGTTTTAGAAACAAAAAATAAAACCTTATAGTGAGTTGAAAATTACTTTGTAATTAAATATGAAATAAGTGATTTCACTCACAGCTTCTTACTGATGTGCATTAAAGTTACCATAGAAGAGTTAATGCTACTTAGTCAGTCAACAGGTTATAATCACCAATTTAATCACTCCTTTAAAAAGTATTAAATTCGTTAACACCTAAATTTAACATGGTGAAAAGTAAGAATTTAATTCAGTAAACGATCACTAAAACAATAATAGTGATATTCAAACAAACTTTAACTGAAAAAAGTATTTTAAAACGTATTTCAAGGGATTCCACATAGCAAAATAGTTCAATAGTCTTTAGGATTTAATTAATTACTTATCACTAAATAATAATTTATTAATCTTTCTGCAGGACCTTGGAATCAAGACACCAAAAGGAATTATAAGATAAAAAGCAACAATGAATCCATTTACATGTATTTAACACAAACGTAAGGAAACACAGGACTTAGCTCCACCTGACTAATAAATGATTTAAGGAAACAAAATACCTACTCATCTGTGTTAGATAAGGAATTTATCTAATAACACAAAACAGTAAAAGAAGGTAACAAGTAATAAAATCAAGTGCATAGCAATGTCTACAGAAGTTTGAGGAAAAGAAAAAGTGTATCTAGTTGGGATGTCTAATTGACTTTATGGAAAAGGTGACATAAGGAAGTTTAAGGAGAGGTAGGGAAAGAAAAGGATGTTCTTGGCAAAACAATTTAACACACATGGAAAATATAGTTAGGTGACAGTGGAAGAGTCTAAATGGTATGAAAAATGAAACAGAAGCAGAGGAAGGGTCAGATGATGAATGGCTTCAATTGTCACATAAAGGAACTAAGATTCTCAGGGTACTTAATATCTCTTCAATGTTGAAGACTTGTTGATAACTTTTTGAGAGATTGTTCCAATAAATGACAAAGAAAGAACTGCTATATATTTCTGCACTGTAAATGGATGTATTTTGTGGTATTATAATAGGTCTCAAGTTGATTTTAAAATTTAAACAACTAACATCAAGGATGCTGCCTTTATTAACAATTCTCTTACCACGCTTTAGGTTTATATGATGAAATGCATTCACAGCCAACCCACCATAATTATATAATCAGGTCCTTTGCAAAAATATAATGATCTTCGTACCTCTAGTATGCCTATCACATCTATCCTTCACACTACTGTCAAAATGATCTTCCAAAAAAACCCTTCCTGATTTGGTACATCACCTGCTTTAGAATCTGGAGTGTTCCCATGGCCTTTCTTCCCTCAAAAAACAAACATCTACAATGTGGGTTCAACACATCATTCTGGCCTTATTTTTCACTACTTTTTATAAATAAACATATAACTTTTTTCAAACTCACTGTTTATTTTTCTTCTTTGTGGTGCTGGAGATTGAACCAAGGGTCTCATACATGCTAGGCAAGTGCTCTACCACTGGCTACATCTCCAGCCATCAAACATCTTTTTCTTTTCTTTTCTTTTCTTTTTTTTTTTTTAAATATACTTCCATTTACAAACATACTTCCATCTATTTCCAGTTTCCATGTCTATTTTCAGGCTAGTCTCTTAAACTAATATACTCTTGTCTTCCATCTTAATCCTTCCTACACTTTTAGATCTAATTCTAATGTTATGAAGCATAAGATCTTTCCTGGAAGTCCCTTCAGCTATGACCTCTTCATTTTCTAAATTTCCACTGAAAGGTGTGTATAAAACATTCCCAAGCCAAGTGCGATGGCGCATGCCCGTAATCCCAGCTAATCAGGAGGCTGAGGTAGGAGGATCAAAAGTCAAGGCTGGCCTGGGCAACATAGCAATACCTTGTATCAAAACAAAAACAAAAGCAACAAAAACCACCATTCTGTATATCATTCATGAGAGAATACTTGTCCTTACACTTGTGTGTAAGATGGTCTATACACACATTTATAATAAATTATAAATCATACAGGACAAGTCAGGAGGATATGCTTACCACACAGTATTCATTGAACAATTACTTAAAAGAAAACAAACTATTTGCATATCATAAATATCCAGAGGGTCTTTAATATAAGTATATAAGTAAGATGGTAATATTAATAGCTTTTTTTTTAATAAAGGAATTTTACCTTTTCAGTTGTAAGTGGTTTTGTAGGCTTTTCTGGCTCCTTTTCTCTCTTTTTCTCTTCCTTCTTTTTTTCTTTTTCTTTCTAAAACATAGCCCAAAGTTTTGATAAGTTTATTTTTTAAGCATGGCCACTTTTAATTCTTTTTTTATTTTATTAGTTTGAATTATCATGTGAAAATATTCAATGTTTACAATACCTAAGTACTATTGAAATATAAAATACAGCAAATTTATATTCTCACTGAGATTATGTGTTGATAACTCAATACTAAGTATCTCTCTAAAAATTAAAATATAAGTGAGACAATTTAGTACTTTTTGATATGACAGAAGTTCATGATATTTATTTTAAACAAATGCAAAATCCATTCAATAAATTCTCACTACATCCTTCCATAAGGATGTGCTTCCAGATAGCAACCATAATGTTGAATTTTGAACAAGCAAAGATAAACTAATTGATGAAACAGACCTCCTTTTCACATGAGTGAAGACAAATTATAATGGATAACCACAAGGGTAACAGTATAAAATCACTATAATTGTTTAAAAAAATACAAAATATATTCAGGCCATTATTACAGGTTTTTAGTTTTCAAAATAGCAAATATTATTATTCTCTTGCAGAAAAAAAATGATAAAGATAGTACATCGAGACCAGCAGTTAAGGTAAACTATAATGGAATCATGATGATCACAATTTGCATTTCTAGAAAGGATGAAACATTTTAAAATTAAGGATCAAAAACAATAATGACAAATGTTAAGGGACATAAAATGCCAAAAAAGTGAAAAAAGATTAGACAAAGAGCATTTTTTGTAGCATTTCAAGGAAGAAATGTCTGGAAACCTAAAATTGAATGACTGCTACATCTGCATACTAAAATATGCCTTAGTTCCTTGCACCAAATATAAAAAGATAAAAATGATGAAGAAATGCAATCCATCAACAAATATATTAAAAAAATGTTCAATATCCCTAGCAATTAGAGAAACACAAATCAAAACTACACTGAGATTCCATCTCTCTTCAGTCAGAATGGCAACTATCAAGAATAAAAAGCAACAATAAATGTTACCAAGAATGTGGGGGGAAAGGTATACTCATACATTGCTCATAGGACTGCAAAGTGTTGCAACCACTATGGAAAGCAGTATGGAGATTCCTCAGAAAACTTGGAATGGAACCACCATTGACTCAGCTATCCCACTCCTCAGTTTATACCCAAAGGACTTAAAAACAGCATACTACAATAACACAGACACATTGATGTTTATAGCAACTCAATTCACAATAGCTAAACTATGGAACCAAACTAGATGCCCATCAACAGATGAATGGATAAAGAAAAAGTAGTATATATACACAATAGAATATTATTCAGCCTTAAAGAAGAATGAAATTATGGTACTTGCCGGTAAATGAATGGAGCTGGAGATTATCATGCTAAGAGAAATAAGCTAATCCAAAAGAATCAAAGGTGGAATATTTTTTTCTGATATGTGGATGCTAATTCACAATAAAGAGGGAGGCTAGGGAAGAATAAAGGTACTTTGGATTAGACAGAGGGGAGTGAAGGGAGAGCAGTGGGTATGGAGGTAGGAAGGATAGTAGAATGAATGAACATTATTATTCTATGTGCATATATGATTACACAACCAGTATAACTCTACATTATGTACAACCAGAAGGATGAGAAGTAATACTCCATTTATGTATAATGTTAAAATATATTTATACTGTAATATATAACTAATTAAAACAAATTTTTTTTAAAAAAGGAAATGTTAAAAAAAAAGAAAAAGAAAAAAGGAAGACCACATGATAAGCACAGAAAATAGTCAAAAAAACTATGGGTTGAATTTGCATCTGTCCCTTTAAAATGGTCTTTGATATAACCTTCATCAGACCAAATTTGGTATATGTAAATCAGGAACAATAATATGGGCAATTTGTAGGATATAATTAAAAAAAAAAAAAAAAAAAACACTAGAAGCTCAAAATCAGGCAAAACTATGTTTGAGCTGTAATGGTGACAAATGCCTGTAATCCTAACAGCTTGTGAGGCTGGGGTAGGAGAATCCCAGGTGTGAAGCAAGACTTAGCAACTTAGTGAGGCCCTAAGCAACTTAACAAAACCCTGTCTCTAAAGGACTGGGGATGTGGCTCAGGAGTTAAGCACCCCTGGATTCAATCCCTGGTACCAGAACCAAAAAACTACATTGTTTGGGGATATGTACACCAGTATAAAATTATGATGAAAAGCAAAGTTGTGATGATAATGATGACAATGGCAGTAACTATAAAAAGTCAGAATGCTAATTACCCATGGGAGAAAGGATGAGATTTAAAAAGGAAGGTAACATGGAAGATTTCGAAGTGTTAACAATGTTCAGTTCATGCAGTGGCACAGTGATAGTTTCACAGTGATAGTTTTATAAGTATTCATTAAAACAGACACATATTTAATGTGCATTTCAATATTGAAAAGAAAAAAGACACTAAAACCCTCACAAACAGAACTCTGTAAACTGTAAAACACTACACAAATATGAAACACTGTAACTTTAGTATTTGCTGTAATGATATAAAAAGGAGGAAAGAAAAACCCTTGGTCCTTATCCCAAAGTTTAAAAGAAAATCATAGAGAAGATTTTATGACATGAATATACAATGTCTTCAACTCAAATTTAGGAACAGCAAGAAAATTCTAAAGCGTTTCTCTTTTCTTTTATTGGTTCTTAATAAAGAACAATGAGTGTAACAGTATTTCACAAACCAGTGATAGCATTTGAACTAAAACTTACACTAACAAACAGCATAGGTGTACAACTTTGTAGTGAAAAGAGAATAAATATATGGCTAGAACTTCCAGAACCTATATAAAAAGAGTTTAAATTTCGAGGTTCTTTTAGACTAAGGTTCTCTAAAACATCTGTTTCAATAATGCTTTTCAGGAATGAAATAAAAGTTAACATAAAGCTGAACCTTCTGAATACTTAAAGTGCTAAAGCGTAAAAACAATCTATATTCTTTAACTATCAGATACGAATATCAAAACTGGCATTTTGAGATTGGAGTATAGGCAGTGATAGAACACTTGCCTAGCACATGTGAGGCACTAGGTTCAATCCTCAACACCACATATAACAAATAAATAAAATAAAGGTATTGTGTACATCTACAACTAAAAATATATATTTTTTAAAAAAACTGATATTCTGTCACAAACATTAAGGATATTAACATAGGACAGACAAAAGACCATCTAGAAAGTTGAATATATTTCTAAAAACATATTTTTATATCTGCTCAAGTACCTGGACTTCAGGTACTAAAATAAGGAAGATGTGAGCCTTTAAGGATAACTAGAAACATTACTTATTGGTGGTCAATCCCAACCCAAATCAAAACATTCATTTCCAAAACACAATTACCACTTATTAAGTGTTTCCTTATTACTTAGTTTAATTTTTATGAAAACCATTTAGTTACTGTCATTATTGTCCTCTTACAAATGAAGAAATGAAATCTTAGAAAAGTGGTGCCCGAAGCAACACAGATGATCAGCATCCCTTTAGGATAAGGGACTAGAGACTCCAAACATTCAAGTCTCTCTACTCAATGTGGTTCAGTGGAGCGTTTGCTATTCTTGTTATTGTTACTCCTTACCACAACAGTTAATATTTACTGAACCCTTACTATGTGCCAGGTGCTGTTTTGACTTAGTCCTCACAATAACTTTATGAGGTAAGTAACATTATCTTGGGCTGGGATGTAGCACACTGCAAAGTGTTTGCCTCGCATTTGCAAAGCCCTGGGTTCAATCCCCAGTTCCAGAAAAGATAACAACAACAACAACAACACTTCACTTCACTTTGTAAGTAAAGAATAAATGAGTTGTATAAAAATCCTTCATATATTACAAGATATTTTCTATATATTATTAGCAAAGTTTGGTGAGGCAAGCAATGCAAAAACACATTCTCACTAGTATATTGAGGACAGGTAGCTCCATAATCTCTCATAGATGTTAGTTTTGATATGGTCTGAAAATCTGTGCTCACCCCAAAATTCTTACATTGAAAATAAATCTCCAATATGATGGAATTAAGAGGTGAGGCCTTTCATAGGTGATTACATCATGAGGGTGGAGTACTCCTGTCTAGGATTAGCACTCTTATAAGAGAGGCCCTGGAGAGATCTCTTGCCCCTTTTCACCATAACAGGCCATAGTGAGAAGGTGCATTCTATGACTAAGGAAGTGGGGTTGCACAAGACATACAGTGTCCTGAAGCCTTGAGCTTCTACTTTTTTATAGCCTTCGAAAATATGAGAAATAAATTTCTGTTCAAAAGATATTCAATCTTTGGTAAAAATTTTCAAGGAAGGCATTATAATGAGTAGGAAAGACTTCCTAAACACTGCAACTGGCAGGAACACATGAAATCACCAAAAATAAATCAAATTAGCTAGCTACATTTAATAGAAGAAGAACATGATTTATGCTTTTAAAACACTGGAATTCCAGCCATCGAAATATGGTTGTCATCTACTCTGATTCTAGATGTGGTATTATAAAACAGGGTTTGAAGTAACAGTAACAGCATGGACTCTAAACTCAGATAATACAGTTTAACCCACTATAGAATCAATAGCTGATAAAAGATCAAAGAAGTCTTTTAGAACCTAAGAAATTCTAAACTATTTTCTCTGAAAGAATAAAATACAGCAGGTTTTGGTATTGTAAAATAGTAGTTCCTGAAATTTGGTTGGTACACATAAGAATTATATAGTGAAATGACAGACCTCCTGTTCAAGAAAATGGATAAACATTCTAGAGTCTTATAAGACAGAAAAAAAGTACATATTGGGTTCATCATAATCAAACTATACTTAAGTTATTGAGTTGAAGACATGGGTGCCAAATTTTGATTAGATACTATCTTTAAAAGTATGAGCATATATTCTCTACTATACTTGTACACTTACATAAGCTTACATAGTAACACTATAATAACAAGATAAAATACAAACGAAAATATAATTTTAAAATTATGAGAAAAAGCATGAAAAGACATTCTAAATGGACTACATAAGCTATAGACATTAGATTTTTGAGATCAAATAAGATCACTGCTTTCTGAGACTCAGAAACAGGAACCACATAAAAGAATAATCCTATAGTAACACATGCCTTCAATCCCAGCAACTTGGTAGGATGAGGCAGAAGGATCACAAGCTGTAGTCCAGCCTGGGCAACTTAGTAAGACCCTGTCTCAAAATAAAAAATAAAAAGGGATGGGGATGTAGCACAGTGGTAGAGTGTCCATGGATTCACTCCCCAGTAATATGCATATATACACAAAGTGCAATCCAGGGATTTCACCTTCTTTCCCTATGAGAAATATCTTCAGGGAAAATTTTCACAGGGCCAAACCTGCCTTTTGGCATCTTTCCACTTTCTCAAGGCAACCCAAAAACTCCTAGAGTGCTTGTTTCCTCAAGACTGCCTACTGACCTAAGCCACCTATAATACTCAAATAACCCAGTCTATCTACTTCCAACCCTGTACTTTGTGCTCTAAAAACATCCCTCATAATTTCATGAATTTCCCTTGCTCAGCTAATAACTCATAGATTCAGATGTTCCCAACTTTCTATTCTCTTGGTTTTCCTCCTGTCACTCAACATACTGGCTGGGGTTGGGATCTTGGTCTCCCCACCACCATAAATCTGAGCTGTAGACCTGTATGTTCAATCATCTGCATATTCCACAGTTACTTCATACTCAGTATATTCAACTTTTAATTCATTTCCTTCTCCTTTCTCTCCTCAAACTTATTTATTCCCTCAACTTATATCCTTATCTCACTGAACAGTATCATCATCTACAGAGAGGGGCTCAAGCCAGACATTGAGTCACAGGCTTTCCAAAGCACCTCAATGATTCATCAATTACTAAATTCCAAAGATTCTACCTTAATATCTCTCAAAATATGCTCTCCTTTTCATCTCTATCCTCATTTACCACATGCCTCCATCATTTTATTCCTGGATAAATCTTGGTTCTCAAGCCTTTTAGTCACCCATCACCAAAATCTCAGTCCCCATGGAGCCAGTAGAATAGTGTTATAACATGAAAATCTGATCCTGTCACTCCTCAGAAGTCATCATTAAAGTGCCTGGGTCTTCAGAATGAACACCAAATCCTTTAAGCAGGCTTTTAAGAAAGTTCTCACACTTCTGTATCTTGCTGTTACTGCAGCTATGCCATTCACCTTGCAACTCCTCAAGCACTATACTTTACCCATAAACTTTTTAACAAGGTCCTTTCTCTCTCTATTTGGAATTCCTCCTAATCCTTATATCTTGAAACGTATTCAGAGTATAAGATGCATCAAAAGCACGCCTCCTGTATTAACAGCAGCACAGTGAGTTTTCCTCAATCACTAAACTGATTATACTGCACTATAAACTGCTGTACAGCTGTTTTCCTTCATTAGATTGTAAACTCCTTGTGTGCAGGGGCTGTATATTGTTTTGCTTGCCTTTATATCCCTCATATCTAGCATGCCATTTATCAAGGAATAGACACTAGAAAAATGATAGCTGAAAGAAGTCCCCCCAAACTAATTGATTCAGGCCAATGTAACAAAAGAAAAAAGGTTAAGAATCAAAGGAAATTACAATTCTCAAATATTTTAGGGCACTCTTTAAAAATGCATAGTGATGTTACCATGTACCCAATACCCCCATTCAAAATGTATTCTAATAATGATTATTCTAAACTAATAAATCCAAATTACATACATTTTATCTATATAATGGTTGCTATTGCTTCAAAAAATTTTTGATATCAATTTTTTTTCAAGTACTTATAATAACAGAAACACAGATCAAACAGTTACTTAAAGTGTAAGAGAGTAATAACAACAAAAAACTAATTGCTTAACTACTGTTGAGATATATTTATGGCCCAATAAATCAGTAACCCTGAAATTAAATAAATATAGACTAAAACCCTTTAATTATACCTGTGGCATAAAAAAAACTGAAGAAATTGTTGCTTTCAAAAACACAATTAGTACTGTGGATCATTCAAAATTTAAAAAAAAAAAAAGCTATTGTAGTGCTCTTAAATTATGGCAAATTGTGAAAGAAAGTTCATTTATCACTGAATACCACATAATGCAGATGGTTAAAACACGACCATACCTCCAATTTGTTTTTCTCAACAGCAACTTGCAGAGAAGGAGAAGATACCAAAGGCTGAAGAGGAGCATCAGAAGAGGAAATCTGCAAAGTGCAGATAAAAAGTCAGGAAAAAAAAAAGTGATCAGAATTGACAGGCATAAGAAAGACTCATTTATTTCTGAGATACAGAAGCACTTAGAAGCATGTTAAAAGGGAAAACATGCATAAAAAAGGAAATACTGCTTTTTAAAAATTTCCATATGAAATTCTTAAAGGAAATAGTACAGAATAGTGTATTATTTAAAGCTGATTTCACTAGACTATAAAATTTAAATGTACTCAGATTAGATCACACCAAAAATTGGTGAAAAATAATTAAATCTCTCTGATAGTTCACTTTCAATCAATATTACTATTGAAAGCTAATGTTCTGAAGCATGAACATTGTCCCAAGTAGGACAGTGAAAATAACTTTGTTTTTAACTGATAGCTTTAAAGAATGAAAAATAAAATAGCTGAAAGATTGAAATTTTTAATCAATGATTTAAGAAAATAGGTGAAAAAGAAAAGCTGGGAGAAAAGACTGGACTAATGTAATTTAACAACTGAACAGCAGACAGACTTATTACAAACCAATTTATATACTTGCTTCTTTAAGATTAGCATGCAAATACTATTTCCAGTGCTATACTTGCTGAATTACCCCAAAACATTATGAGACAGTTATAAATGCAGTGGAGGTAATTTATACACGAAAAAGTGTTTCATCCAAAAGCTTTTTCACACATCTTCCTACCCAATTTCTACATGCATAGTTGATCACTTTAATGAAAGCATTATCTTCTTGCTCTCTTTTACTGCCAAAATATAACTGAAATACACTTACAAAATGCATAATACATCTTTGGAGCCATAAAAGTGACATCTCTATATTGCCCTATCATATGCCTGTGTGGAATTTTTAAGGTGATAGTACAGATAGGTCATTATATAATGTCAAAATAACAATGCAAAATGACAAGTCCTCCTTCAATCTCCTTGTTAAGTTAGTTCAGGATATTTTTTTCCTGCACAGTGTTGGCTCTGTTATAACTACATAAACTAGCAATTTAATTACTACTAAAGCACATTTATATAAAAGTAGTACACAATACAAGGATCTTTCATTTTAAAAAGGTCAAAATTGCATTAGAGACTGGCTTAAAGATGATTTGTCCTACTGGATATTCACTTACTAGAGATCTTTAACTGAAAGTTTACATAAAAAACAAGAAATTAAAAAGCAATAATTTAAAATATCATAACTTGCATCATAAAGCTCCTTTTTCTCAAACTTGCAACATAAAGCCTCTTTTCCTCAAACTCATGTAAAACCACAACATAAAAATATGAAAGGTTCCAGACACAATGGCGCATGCCTGTAATTCCCATGACTCAGGAGGCTGAGGCAGGAGGATTGTAAATTCAATGTCAGACTCACCAACTTTGTGAGACCCTGTCTCAAAATTATAAAGGGCTGGGGCATAGCTCAGTTGTAAAGCACCTCTTGGATTCAATCCTCAGTATAAAAAAATTAAATAAATAAATAAAATACAATGACCATCAAGAATTACCAGTCTTTAGAAAACAAGATAATTTCATTGTAAAACTGTTCTGTTTTTGAGAAGATGATAAAGTGACTTGGCCAATCTCAAAACTAAGAAATAGAAATATAAAATTTTTAGTCAATAAATATTATTATTAGTAATTTAACAAACATTTTAATGCGAAAAAAAAAATGGAAGAGGGAGAAAATTTTTTAAAAATGGAAGAGGGAGAAAATACAATGTTCCAGATAAGAGGAGAAACCTGTTCAGTAAGAAAGACAATGAAAAATCCTACAAGCATATCAACAAATTATGATATACGATTTGCCATTAAAAAAGAAATGAATGAAAAAAAAATGAAAAAAAAAGAAATGAATTAAGAGCACATACAAAAGCAGGGTGGAACTTCAGAAACATTCAAAGAAAGAAGTCAGACATAGAAGAACACATAGTGTTTTGTACTATTCACGTGAAACTCTAGAAAAGAAAATGTAACCTACCGTGATAAAAAGCAAATCAATGGTTTATCTGAGTTGGGGCAGAAGATGATTATTAACAAGGGGCCCAAAAGAGCCTTTTGGAATGATGCAAAAGTTCTTTGATTATGGTAGTAGTGTTTTTTTTATTTGCCAACCATTAAAATATATGCATTTTATTTTCTATAAATTATATCTCAATAAACTTGATTTTTAAAAAATCAATGAGCAGGGTAAAATACATTGTGTGAGCAAGGAATAAAGAAACAGAGCTGAACATATTGGCAACTGAAAATAAGAAGCACTACAAGTGTAAATGGAAGAGAGACGAAAGGATGGCAAAGATTAAAAGGAAATACAGAGGCAACAAAAACTAGGTGCTCTGGGGACTTTCTAAATCTCTCAAAACTGTCTGCTTCTTTTTTTTTTTAATTTTTTATTGTTGGTTGTTCAAAACATTACATAGTTCTTGATATATCATATTTCACACTTTGATTCAAGTGGGTTATGAGCTCCCATTTTTTACCCCATATACAGATTGCAGAATCACATCAGTTACACATCCATTGATTTACATACTGCCATACTAGTGTCTGTTGTGTTCTGCTGCCTTTCCTATCCTCTACTATCCCCCCTCCCCTCCCCTCCCCACCCCTCTTCTCTCTCTGCCCCCTCTACTGACATTCATTTGTCCCCCTTGTATCATTTTTCCCTTTCCCCTCACTTCCTCTTGTACGTACTTTTAAAACTATCTGCTTCTTACCATCCTAGTATGAAATTGCTACTATCCATCTCCTGAATTAGTCCTAATAAGTCCCCCTACTCCAATTCTTATTCTTTGCCAAATCCATTCTCCATACTTCATCATTTTGAAATGCAAATTTTATCACATTCTCGGCTTAGAAATCTTAAATAGTTTACATACATTATAGAAAGTCAAATTACAAACTCCTTAAACAGGCCACACCTACCTGGTTCTCCCTACTCCCTTCCCTGCCTGGGACATACTCTGTTTTGGGGGTTTCAGATCTCTAGTCTACATCTCCTGACTCCAACAGTCATTGCTTTCACTGTTCCCATTGTTTGAAATACCAACACCTTCTATTAGTTCCTACTCATTCTTTAATTTTGAGGTGACACTGCCCCCTCCAGGAAATATTCAAATGATTATTTGACACCTTCAGACTGAGTTACACAGACCCTTTATATGTGTTCCCAAATAGCTTCTGTAATATTACCATATTATAAAAGTTATCAATACTGTCCTGGAAAGATCTGATTATTTATTAATATTCTCTATCCAATTAAGTTCTCTGAGGAAGACATTTCTAGTATGCTCACTATTTTTAGCAATTGTCAACCAATAGGTCTCAATAAATGTTTCTGACTGTTATAGGAAAAGAGGAGGAAGAGAGAATTTCAGAGGGAGAACTAGAGGAAGACTCAATCTCTGCAGTTGTCATTGTCCTGTGGAAGTTCACTGGCTTGCTAAGATACTTTTCTTAAATCCCTTATAAATTATGTACATTTATTTTCAAACTTAGTATTTATTTTAACTAGATATTAATTTCCATTCTACTGAATGTTCACACTTTCATATGCACAGAGGAAAAGACTTAGAAAATTTTTCAGCGACTTGGTTATGTCAGTAAATTTAGTAGTCATGTTTAAAAGTCCTTTTCTTCCCTACCTTTCTCCTGTCCATCCTTTCCATCCATGAGAAAATACACAAAGTGAAACTGAAGCTTTTCAGAAGTCTAGAAATCATTTTTTTTTTAAAGGATTTTTGGCCAGGGACAGTGGCGCATACCTGTAATCCCAGTGACCTGGGAGGCTGAGGCAGGAGGATGGCAAGTTTGAGGCAAGACTCAGCAACTTGACACCCAGTCACAAAATAAAAAATAAAAAGAACTGGGGATGTAACTCAATGGTAAAGCACTACTGGTCAATTCCCAGTATCCTCACCCCACCTCCCTGAATAAAAAGATTTCCAATGTCATTTACACTTCTGGGATGTCTTTTTACACAAAAGCTAAAAACATTTAATAAACTAACAAGTAAATCATATGAAAGACCTAGCAATTAAACTCACCATTATTAGGAGTATTAAAAGACTTTGATAAACTTAACCAAGTAAACATGGCTACTAAACATGTGGAAGAAGCCTGTCTTAATATATTAAATTAAAAAAAAATTTGTTTTTGTTAAGTTATACATGACCATAGAATGCATTTATGCACTTTGATATATCATACATAGATGGGATATAATTTCTCATAGAATTTTATGAGTATACATGTTGCAGAATCATATTGGTCATGTAGTCACATATATACATACAGTAATAATGTCTGTTTCATTCTATCTTTCCTATCCCCACATCCCCTCCCCTACCCTCCCGTCACTTCCCTCTACCTAATCTAAGGTAATGCTATTCTTCCCTAGTGCCCCCTCCCACAACCTCACTGTGAATTAGCATCCACATATTAGAGAAAACATTCAGCCCTTGGTTTTCTGGGATTGGCTTATTTAGCTTAGCATGATATTTTCCAACTCTAACCATTTACTGGCAAATGACATAATTTCACTCCTCTTTAAAGCTGAGTAATATTCCACTGAGTGTATATACCACATTTTCTTTATCCATTTCTCTATTGAGGGACATCTAGGTTGGTTCCATCGTCTAGCTATTGTGAATTAAGCTGCTATAAACATTGATGTGGCTGTGTCACTATACTACCCTGATTTTAAGTCCTTTAAGTATAAACCAAAGAGTGGGATATTTTCTGAGGAATCTCCATACTGTTTTCCATAGTGGTTGCATTAATTTGTAGTCCCACAGCAATGTATGAGTGTACCTTTTTCACCACATCCTCGCCAACATTTATTGTTGCCTATATTCTTGATGATTGCCATTCTGACAAGAGTGAGATGAAATCTTAAGAGTAATTTTGATATGCATTTCTCTAATTGCTAGAGATGTTGAACACTTTTTCATATATTTGTTGATTGATTATATTTCTTCTTCTGCGAAGTGTCTGTTCAGTTCCTTAGAGCATTTATTGATTGGGTTATTTGTTTTTTTGGTGTTAAGATTTTTGAGCTCTTCATATATCCTTGAGATTAATGCTTTATTGGAGGTGCAAGTGGTAATGATTTTCTCCTCACGTTATTGTTTCCTTTGCTGAAAAGAAGCTTTTTATTTTAAATCCATCCAATTTATTGATTCTTGATTTTACTTCTTGCACTTTAGGAGCCTTGTTAAGGAAGTCAGATCCTAGGCTTATATGGTAAAGATTTGGGCCTATTTTTTCTTCTATTAGCCGTTCTTTGTTCTAGTGCCTAAGTCTTTGAACCACTTTGAGTTGATTTTTGTTGAACAGGATATTTTTTCTCCAGTCAATGTTTTTGGCATCCTTGTCTAGTATGAGATAACCATATTCATGTGGGTTTGTCTTTGTGTCCTTTATTCTGTCTAAAGTCTATTTTGGTGCCAATACTATGCCATTTTTGTTACTATAACTCTATAGCACAGTTTAAGGTCTGGTATTGTGATGCCTCCTGCTTCACTTTTCTTGCTAAGGATTGTTTTAGCTATTCTGGGTCTTTTATTTTTCCAAATAAATTTCCTGATTGTTTTTCTATTTCTATGAAGAATGTCATTGGGATTTAGGAACTGCATTAAATCTGTATAATGCTTTTGGTACTATGGCCATTTTGACAATATTAATTCTTCCTATCCAGGAGCATGGTTTTCTTCTGAGGTTTTCTTCAATTTCTTTCATTAGTGTTCTATAATTTTCATTGTAGAGGTCTTTCACCTCTTTTGTTAGATTGATGCCCGGGGTTTTTGTTTTGTTTTGTTTTGAGGCTATTGTGAATGGAGTAGATTTCCTAATTTCTCTTTCAGTGGATTCATTGCTGATGTATAGGAATGCATTTGATTTATGAGTGTTGATTTTATATCCTGCTACTTTGCTGAATTCATTTATTAGTTCTAGAAGTTTTCTGGTGGAATTTTTTGGATCGTCTAGGTATAGAATTATGTCATCAGGAAATAGTGATAGTTTGAGTTCTTCTTTACCTATTTGTGTCCCTTTAATTTCTTTCTTTTGTCTAATTGCTATGGCTAGAGTTTCAAGGATGATGTTGAATAGAAGTGGTGAAAGAGGTCTTGTTCCAGTTCTTAGAGGGAATGCATTCAATTTTTCTCCATGTAGAATGATACCAGCCTTGGGTTTAGTTAGCATACATAGCTTTTATGATGTTGAGGTATGTTCCTACTATCCCTAGTTTTTCTAGTGTTTTGAACATGAAAGTGTGCTTTTTTTTGTCAAATACTTTTTCTGCATCTATTAAGATGATCATATGATTCTTGTTTTTAAGTCTATTAATATGATGAATTACGTTTATTGATTTCCATGTGTTGAACCAACCCTCCATCCCCGGGATAAATCCAACTTGATGGTGGTGCACTATCTTTTTAATATGTTTTTGTATGCAGCTTGCCAGAATTTTATTGAGAATTTTTGCATCTACATTCATCAAGGATACTGGTCTGAAATTTTCTTTCCTTGATGTGTCTTTGTCTGGTTTTGGTATCAGGATGACATTAGCCTTGTAAAATGAGTATGGAAGGGTTCCCTCCTTTCCTGTTTCATGGAATACTTTGAGGAGCAGTGGTGTCAATTCTTCTTTGAAAGTCTTGTGGAACTTGGCTGAGAATCCATCTGGTCCTGGGCTTTTCTTGATTGGTAGGCTTTTGATGGCGTTTTCTATTTCATTACTTGAAAATGATCTATTTAAATCATGTATGTCCTCCTCATTCAGTATGGGTAGGTCATATGTCTCTAGAAATTTGTCAATGTCTTTGATATTTTCTACTGTATTAGAATATAAATTTTCAATATAGCTTCTAATTATCTTTTGTATTTCAGATGTGTCCATTGTGATATTTCCTTCTTCATCTTATATTTTAGTAATTTGAATTTTCTTTTTCTCTTCATTAGCACGGCCAGGGGTTATCTATTTATTTTTTCAAAGAACCAACTTTTTGTTGTCAATTTTTTCAATTGTTTCTTTTGTTCTAATTTCACTGATTTCAGCTCTGATTTTAATTATTTCCTATCTTCTACTGCTTTTGGTGTAGATTTGTTCTTCTTTTTCTAGGGTTTTGAGATATAGTGTTAGGTCATTTATTTATTGACTTTTTATTCTTTTAATGTGCTCAATGCAATAAACTTTCCTCTTATTACTACTGTCTTGATAGTGTCCCAGAGATTTTGATATGTTGTATTAGTGTTCTCATTTACCTTTAAGAAATTTTTTATTTCATCCTTGATTTCTTCTACTATCCATTTATCATTCAATTGTGTATTAGTCTCCATGTATTACAGTAGCTTGTATTTTATTTTTAGTTTTATTGTTGATTTCTAATTTCATCCCATTATATTCTGATAGAATATAGGGTATTAGCTCTGTTTTTTTGTAGTTACTAAGAGTTGCTTTGTGGCATAAGATATGGTCTATTGTAGAGAAGGATCCATGTGCTGCTGAGAAGAAAGTATATTCTCTCATTGATGGATGAAATACTCTGTATGTCTGGTAAGTCTAAATTATTGATTGTATTATTCAGTTCTACAGTTTCCTTATTTAGTTTTTGTTTAGAAGATCTGTCCAGTGGTGAGAGAAGTGTGTTAAAGTCCCCCAGTATTATTGTATTGTGGTCTATTTGACTCTTGAAATTGAAAATGGTTTGTTTGATGTACATAGATGCTAGTAAGATTCTAAGCAGAGAAAGCCATGACCCATGCTTAGACTCAACCTACAGAAATTGTAAGATAGTAAATTGTATTAAGTCATCAAATTTCCAGTAAATTATGAAGTAGGAAATAAAATTAATATAATAACCAATCTCTTTTTAAAAAAGTGCAAAATCCTGAGCAATCTGGGATTCAAGTTCTCCATATAATCCTATTTGTTTTTTTGAAATTTACCTCCTCATGTATTTATTTTCTCTTCCTCATCTACCTCTTCCTGATAAGCCCTCTTTCACACTTACTAAACAGAACAATCTTATGGATTACTCACCAAACCCTAAGCACCAAATAATACCCCCAAGCTTTCCTTCCTCACCTCACTTTGGCAGAGATGGGAGAAAATGTCCCTTCAGACTGGAAAGTCTTTCCTGCATTGTCAACATTTCCTTCTTACATACCAGCCCATTTCCTCTTTGATGAAATTCTACTTCCCAATTGAGGATAATCTCAAATATAATTCCTTTAAGAATTATTCTAATGGAAATAAACTACTGCTTTGTACATTTTGTTTTTATAGCACTTTTACTCTTTGGTAACAACAATTACTTCATTCTGCTTTAGAATACAGTTCACTAAACATGTCCATGACATGCTGAAAGTGTTTGAAAGTAAGCTACTTGGAGCAACAATTAAATCAATGTCAGTGCCCTGCACATGATACATACTCACTAATATTGTCTGATTAAATGAAAATATAAATAAAGGAACATTCCAAGGGGATTTCAACAGTTAATTTCTGTCATTCTACATCTAATTTCAAAAGGAGATTAACACAAATCTCTGGAAAGAGTGTAATGAGGGTTGATAATGAATGAGGACAAAGTGACCATGTTTGTGCCCAGGATCATGTAGCTATGAGACACACACACATAAAATCTTTTCTAGTCTAACACTATAAATCAGTAAACATTTCTTCTAGTACAAAAATATTTCTACATACTTTCCTTTGTTTTAGCCCCTCTCTGAACTTTGCTTTTCTCCTTTAAGCCTTCTTCTATAACTCATGTTTACAGTGCCACAGAGCACTCAACACTGCAAGTTCTATACACAAACTCCTTCTATCAAAATAAAACATATAAGCCCCTCTGCTTTCTCAAAAGTACTACGTTAAAGCCACATTCTACAACTGTAAATAAATCCCTAGGAATGATTCTATTGTAGCCTCTCTCGCACTCTATATAATGGATTGAATGAGGATTGGTTCACAGACATATTAGATGGCCTGGGAAGCAGAGGGGTAAGAATTTAGAAAACACACAACACTGCCTTTTTTTAGTTTATTGCTTCGTATTTTGTCACAACATTTTGAAATGTTTTGCTATAAAAAGGCAAGAAATATATTGGTATAGTGGTTTAAAGGGTTAAAAATTATTGCCTTACACAGAGGAAAAGAGTCATCTTTATGTCTTTACTGCAAAACTCTTAAAATAAGAAAATAAATTAACAGCAGTAACACATCCTGGAGCACTTAAAAAAGACACAAAACAAGAGGAAATAGACAAATTATAAAAATCAGACAGAAAAGCTACAAACTAATTTAGAGCTATTTAATATAGAGTAATAGTCTCATCAAGCTTAATAGCCACTTGAAAGAGCTCTTCTTTATCAGAGTTATCTCTAGCTTCCACATGAGGGAAAACATACAACCCTTGACTTCCTCAGTTTGACTTATTTCAGTTAACATATTGGTCTCAAGTTCCATCCATTTTCCTACAAATTTCATTATTCTTTATGTCAGAATAAAATGCCACTGTGTATGTATACCATATTTTCTTTTCCATTCATCCACTGATGGACACCCAGGCTAGTTCCAGAGTTTGGCTATTGTGAATTGTGCTGCTATATACTTGGGTATGCATTTATAACTATAGTATGACAAGTTTAAGGAGGAGTGTTATGGTATTGTTGGGGCATATTCTGCTCCGAGTCTTTGAGGAAATTCCATACTGATTTCCAAAGTGATTATACTAATTTACAATCCCATCAACAATGTAAAAATGTTCCTTCTCCTCCATACCCTCTCCAGCATTTATAATTATTTGTGTTTTTGATGGTTGCTATTCTAATTAGAGTGAAATGAAATCATGGTGTAGTTTTGTTTGTATTTCCTTAATTGCTAACAATGTTGAACATTTTTCATATATTTGCTGGTCATTTATATTTCTTCTTTTGAGAAATATTATTTTAGTGCACTTGCCCATTCATTAACTGGGTTGTTTGGGTTTGTTTTGGTGCTCAGGTTTTTGAGTGTTTTATATATTATAGATATGAATCCTTTGAAGAGTAGCTAGTGGAGATTTTCTCCCATTCTGTAGCTTCTCTCTTCATGCTATTTTCTTCCCTGTACAGAAACATTTTAATTTGATGCTATCTCATTTATAAACTCTTAGCATTACTTCCTGAGTTTTAAGGATCCTATTGAAAAAGTTACTACTATATGTTGAAGTGTTGGCCCTACGTTTCTTCATGCAGTTTCTTCAAAGTGTTTGGTCTAATTCCAAGGTCTTTGATGTTATTTGAATTATCTTTGTGTAGGGTGAGAGATAGGAGGATCCAGTTTCATTCCATATATGAAGAATTTAGGTTTTCCCAGTACCACTAATTTAAAAGGTTTTCCCAGTACCACTAATTTCAAGGTACTGAAATTTCTGGCACTTTTGTCAATGATCAGATGATTGAAAACTGATTGTATCTATGTGGGTTTGTCTCTGTCTTCTACCATGCAGTTTTGGTTACCATAGTTCTGTAATATAATTTGAAGTCATATTGTGATGTCTCCAGCATTACTTTATTGACTTAAAACTGCTTTTGCCTATTCTGGGTCTTTTGTTCTTTTAAATTAATTTTAGATCTGTTTTTTTTTTCCTAGTTCTATGAAGAATACCACTGGTATTTTGAAGGGTACTGCACTGAATCTGTATATTATTCTTGATAACAGGACCATTTAGGAATATTAATTCTGCCTATTCGTGAACAGTGGAGGTCTTGTATCTTCTTCAATTTCTTTCTCCAGTGTTCTATAGTTGGTTAGATTTGTTTCCAGTTCTTGTTATTGTTGTTGTTGGTGGTGGTGGCGGTGGTTTTTGAGGCTACTGTGAATGGAACATTTTCCAGATTTCTTTCTAAACAGATTCATCATTTATAAATAAAAAGAAATAGTTGACATACATATTTATTACAATAAAGTCTTACTTAAAAAGTACCAAAATGTTCAACAGTTAAGTATTGTACAGAAAAGATATTGCTTTTGTATGTTCATTTGTTAACCTACTACTTTGCTGAATTTGTTTATTAGCTCTAGCAGTTTTCTGGTGAAGCTTTTTAGATCATCTATGTATAGGATCATATCATCTACAGTGATAATGTGACTCCTTCTTTTCCTATTTTTATTTTTATATTCCCTTTTCTTGCCTAATTGCTCTGGCTAGAATTTCTAGTGCTATACTGAACAGGAGTGGTAAGAGTGGATATCCTTGTCTTTTTCCAAATTTCACAGGCAATGCTTTCAGTTTTTAAATTTTTTAGTATGTCACTTCTCCTTATGGACCAAAAATAAAACAAAAACTGTTGTCTACAAAATACCTAAAATATTATTTCACCACAAGATTAGTTTATAGCTTGCTTACATATTTTTGGTACTGGGGATTTAACCCAGGCATAATTTACCACTGAGTCACACCTTCAGCCCTTTTATTTTTTATTTTGAGACAGGGTCTCACTAAGTTGCTTAGGGCCTCACTAAGTTGCTTAGGGCCTCACTAAGTTGCAGAGGCTTCGGCCTCCTGCTTCGGCCACCCGAGTCAAATCACTGGGATTGCAGACATGTGTCACCACACCCAGCTATAGTTTATTAATATGGAAATCAAAGGCCAAAAAATATCTTAACAATAAATGCAATTAGCTTTAAACTATAATTAACTGAGATGGGAAAATTTAATTAGAAAAAAATAAAAAGAAATAGTTAACATACATATTTGGTTATTACAATAAAGTCTTAACTAATAAGTACCAAAATGTTCAACACTTATCAATTAAAATGTCAAGCTTTAATATAATACTGGGCTAATTGTTTCATGTTTTAAAAGACCAACCAAAGACCTTGGATAAAGACTTTTTTCTTTTTCATGTGTTCCCAGAATTTAGCAAAATAAATTTTTCTCCCTTTTCTGTTAGTACCCTAATCATTTTTGCAAATTTCATAAAATTCACTTTGTTAAATGTCATATAAGCATTTATTAGACTCTTATTCAGAACATGCTCCTTTCTATATCAGAGGCTCTGCTTTGCAGATCAACATTATGTGACTCCTCCAGCCAAATTTCCAACACTTAAAGTATCTAAACATACATAACTAGCATATTGTTACAACAAATAAATTTAGCTATGTGGTAAACTTTGATATCTATACAACAAACATCAGTTAGAGCTGAAGGTTTTACTTACATTTGTAATAGCTATAGCGTTTTTATCATAGTATTTCTTCTTTTCATATTTATCTCTGATGAAAAATTCTACTGCTCTGAAAACAAATAACTTAAGGAAAAGCATGAGTTTAGTTACATGTATATTTCTCTTTATTCATTCCTTTCCAAAAAGACTACCCTCTAAAATTTTTTACTCTCACACTACTTCTGCTTGTAAGTTCTGTAACCTTCTTTCCTTTCTCCCCTTAAAAAAAATAAAAATAAAAAAATTAAAAAAAAAAAATCACATTTTTTCAGGAAATTTTCCCATTCAACAAAAACCACCCAAATCAACTTCAGAAAGAACAACAACTGGGGCCGGGGCTGTAGGTCAGTGGCAGAGTGCTTGCCTAGCATGTGTGAGGCTCTGTATTAGATCCTTAGCACCACATAAAAATACATAAAATAAAGGCATTCTGTACATTTACAACTAGAAATTATATATAATTTTTAATTCCTCCACTACTGCCACCACCAAACTAATTCAGGTTCATTTAGAGTTTATAATATAAGTAAACAAATTCATACCCGGGCAATACTCACAATGTGTTAAACACCATATTCTGTAAATTGTGCTTATTGTTTCTGTTAATTCCTCTCACAACTCAGTAATGGACATACTATTATTTTCACATCATAGATGAAGAATTAGCAACATGGAAAGAGTGTATACTGTACTGTGATTCCAATACAATGCTCTTTTCTACTAAACATACTATATCATACACAGGTTAGTGTATCATGGGATTCCTTTTGGATTACAAAAATAATGGACAAATTTTCTCTTGCAAAGTTGAGGAAGGGAGAAGTCAAGAAGCTAAAATTAAGGTTTTCACTTATAATAATAAATGCTTTCAAGAAATATCTAAGTAGTAAGCAATTTAAAAAATTATCTGAAGTCAAAGTTAATATCATTGATACATACATACTGTTTTACAAGGATATAAAAATAAAATACAGCATTAGTATAGGAAAACTCTCTAGGACCTTCCTAATTATTTAACAGAAAACATTATTTAAAAAAAAAAAATCAAAGCACATCACAAAGGAAAATTTTTAAATTCCATGGTAGTCACTCAAGGAAGGACTGTGATTTAAGGAACATACTATGTCCTTGGTTGCTCTCAGTGTCCACCTTCTTCTTTGAGCAAAAATGTCTCACAAGGTTCTTATGTTTTTGTAAAAAATTCCAAATGTTAGTTGACCTAAAGAACTATCCCAGGAATTAGCAAATTTTTACTTATAACACCAAACAGTAAATATTTTAGGCTTTATATGAGAGCTAATAACTACTTAACTCTGCCTCTGTAACTACAAAGTGGCCATAGAAACTTCAAAATAAGTGGGCATAGCTGAGTTTTAGTAAAAATTCATTGACAAAATTAGGCAATTGGTTCACAGGTCTGTAGTTACTAACTCCTGAATTCTATTCAATGCTGAAAGCAAAAAACAGCCATGATGAATTTATAGAGGGAACCTGTCTATAAACTGTCATTATGCAGACAACTTAGACAACGTTGAAAGGAAAATTTGTACAACTTCATTTGTGATACCAATAAGCACTTATTTAATTTGAAGTTATTGTGACTCTGAACTTAGCCAATCTACCAGACCTATTCCGAGATATATAAAAAAGACAGTAGTCATACTCACCTCACAAGGTTGTTGTGTATGTGACATACACACATACATATACACAATATATACACATATATATTTAAAAATAAAAACTAACTTCATTTATTAAATGCTTATATTTATATATATACACACACACTAAATGATATATGTGTGTGTGTGTATATATATATATATATATATATCACTTAGTATAATACATAACAAACAGTAAGCATTTGATAAATGAAGTTAGTTTCTATTTTTACTTAACTTTGTGCCTCAGTTCCATCCACTTTAAAATATACTCATTTTAGTACTCATCTTACAAGATTATTTTAAGAATTAAATGTTATATATGTAAAGTAGTAAAAAAAGAACGGTACATGACAAAGTACTATTTTAACTTTTAATTCTTATTGACAATATAAAGGTATTTTGATAGGCAAATCATCTTTTAAAAGATAGGATCCATAAACACGGTACAAGAGGAATAGCAACAACTATGTTAAGGACTAAGAGGGCTTACACATAATCAAGTTTAAACATGATGTGTTAATGAAATGTGTTAATGAAAAACAACAACAAAAGAACAAATATAACTGAGCATCAGGGAATATTTATCTTCATTTTCCAGGCTCTAGATGTCCTTTAAGATACAATTTAAGATATAATCTACATTGATGTAGACTAATAGCACAACCAAAAAAAATAGAATGAGAATATTTCAGAGTATCAAGATAAGGAATATATTAACTAACAATTCAAGTTTAAGTGGCTGATTTGAGATTTAATAAATAAAAGCATCAAAACATCCCAAAATCTTCTCCATGCCTATACTCACAAATCATTCAGTAAACACGTCTAAATCTTCCTTCCTCCAAAACTAAACATTGGTACAAGCTCAAAAATTTTTTAACATTATTACATGTTTTATCTTTTAATATGTATTTGTTTTTTAAGACTTTCCCCCTTTCTTTAAAGATACCACTTGAACCAGAAATTAATATCTACTCCCAAGAAAAAAAAATCTTCCAGTTTCAGACATATACCAGTGACAGCAGTAACACTTCAAAAAGCTTAGAGGAGGAGAACTGCTGATTCGCTTTGGTGCACAATAGATCTCATGGAATTGAAGTAATTAAAGTTTTTAGATAAGATGAAATATCCTAATAATAAAAAGCTTAATGTAAAGCTTTATCATTTGTCATGCGTTAGCACATGCAGCCTATAATTAACCACATCCCACATGAGAATTACACTTTCACAGCAGCTTTTACAAAACTTTTTAAATTGTAAAGCTTTTAAAAAGCAACAAATCTTGTTAAGAACGTAATTAAGTCCCATATTATATGAATTTAACTCAGTTTGATTCCACATACCTCTGGGGACATATATCTATAAAAGTGCAGAGATATTAGGCTTCAAAAAGCAATGAATGAGCTTTCAAACAATGGAAGGAAGGAAGGAGAGAAGGAGAAAGGAGGGAGAGAAAGTGGTTCTCTTACTAGATTCCCTTATAAAATAAAACTATTTTATCTATAAAAGTACTAAGATATAAGGCTTTTCAAAGAGCCATGAGATATTTATATTTACTTAGTACTAGAATTTGAACCCAGGCCCTCAGACATGCTAGGTAAGTACTCTACCACTGGGATACATCCCAAATCTTTTTATTTATTTTTGTTTTGAGACAGGTTCTCCTAAATTGCCCAGGCTAGCCTCAAACCCATGATCCTCCTGCCTTGGCCTCCCAAGCAGCTAGGATTACAGGCTTGTACGCACAATGCCTGGCTCATTGAGATATTTTGAGAATTAAAAAGAAAATTTAAACTGGGAGTGGTGGCACAGGCCTATAATCCCAGCAGCTAAGAAGCTGAGGCAGGAGGATCCAGGGTTCAAAGCCAGCCTCATCAAAAAGAAAGGCACTAAACAACTCAGTGAGACCCTGCCTCTAAATAAAATACAAAAATGGGCTGGAGACATGGCTCACAGTGGTCAAGTGCAACCCCCCCCCCCCGAGTTCAATCCCTGGTACCCCAAAAAAAGACAGTGTACATAATAATGCCAGGAAACCATTAAGTAGTAAAGTACTGTAGCTGTGATTTCCAGAATTCTATTTTCACTGGGTCAAAGGTGAAGAATTACTGATACCAGACACCAATTAATTCACTATAAAAATCTCATCTTTCCTGAAATTTAGATACGCACCAAATATTTTAAACTATATCTGACAAAGTATCAGAAATAATAATGACATAGAAGCAAGCACAGAGGTCCATGCCTGTAATCCCAGTGGCTCGGGAGGCTGAGGCAGGAGAATCACAAGTTCAAAGTCAGTTTCAAACAACTTATTGAGGCCCTAAGCAACTCAGCGAGATCCTACCTCTAAATAAAATACAAAAAAGGACTAGGGGTATGGCTCAGTGGTTTAGTGACTCTGGGTTCAATACCCAGTACCAAATAATGATAATAATGAGATAAAAACACTATCTCATTAACATTTCATTTCTCTAAGTTAAACTGCCTACAACATACACAAAATGAACAGGAAGGAACTGAAATGAAATTGGAATGCTGGAGCAGTTGGACTAAGTTAAGACTGTACAGAAAAGTTCAACATACTAGGATACTAAGAAGGCATCTATTATCCTTCCCTGAGTATCATCTAGGCTCATTTAAAAACAACATGGATTCAAGGTGATGAATTAAATAACATTGAAGCTGCTTTAATCTATAAAGTATTATATAAAAAAACAAAAATCCAAACTTTCAAGAACCTCAGGTAATTTACCCCCAGTTCCCATAATATTCAAGAGAACCCCTACATATTCCAACCCAAACAAAACCAATCACCCCAGTACACAAAAAATTCCATAACAAGTGTACTGTTCAATGAAGGGAATTTCTTGTCAATTCAGGCAAGAATACAAAGAGGAATAAGTTAGTGCAACCAACAGGCAGCTGGAAACAACTATCTAGGACACTGATTTTTTGCTTGGTTATATTTCCTTCCCCCACGCTCTCTTCCTCAGGATTTTCACAAGGTCTTCATTTATCAGAGGAGAAGGAAAGAGCACTTCTAGAATTCTCTATAAAAAACAAGAAGAAAGAACTACTACCTGTGGTAAACACAACTTCACCTAACACTTTATATCACTTCTATGTTAAGTGACTCCCCAATCTGCATTTTCTTATTTCCAGGTACCAAATGGATAATCCCATGTAAATGTACAACAGACACTTCAATCTGACCAAAGTAATGGAGCATGGTTCATTATCTTTCATTTCTAACCCTTAAACCTCCATCTGGTAATGAATTCCTTCTCTCAGTGAACAAGCTTTACAGTCATCCGTGCTAGAATCTGTGATCAGTGTCTTCCTCAGAAACAAAGTCTAGTCCAACTGCTCCAGCATTCCAATTTCATTGAAGTTCCTTCCTGTTAATTCAATGATACTATGTAACTTAGAGCTTCATCACTGCTCATTTTGGGCTGTACTACTATTCTACATGTTCACTCTCTTCCTCTAGGATGTCCATCCTCCTCTAACCAATTTTCTTTGAGGTAAAAGTTAATGGTTTAATATTTCCCCTGCTTCAAAACCCTTCATGGCTTTTCAAACACATCAACCCTTGTGACAATTAAATGAGATCCAAACTGCTCTACATGATATTGAAAACCCTTAAATTAATTTGGACCAAAATGCCTCATAAGCTTCTTCTGCCACTTGCCTCACAAAACTGAAATTCAAATAAAAACCATCTAAAAGGTCACACACTTCCTCGCTCATACAATTTTCAAAGCAGAAATACACCTCCCACTCTTACCCTAGGATCTTCTATAACAAAAATACCCTTGGATATCAGATTGCTAAATTTGCAAAAGGGAATGGAGCCATGGAAAAAGAAAAAGACAAATGCAAATTACTAACTTTTCCATTATAACTTAAAAAATTTCTGTCCAAATTTTAAAAGAAAGAAATATACAATGCCCTGAATCTTTGTGTGAGAAAAGAAAATTATTTTCCACAGGCCACATAAACTGTTTTCCCACTGAAATGGGTAACATATAATTGACCTTTAAGAAACTACATTTTATTGTCAAAATAAAAAATATTATTTATTACCTTTGGACACATCCAAACACCTACAGTTAATTAAATAATCATATTTATAAAGGAGCAAATTCCAATAACCTACTTTCTAAAACTTCAATGAATTTTAGAAATCCCATTGTTAAGGTTCGGATGTGAGGTATCCCCTGAAAGCTCAAGAGTAAAAAACTCCAGGAATGTTCAGAGGTAAAATGATTATGTCATGAGAGCTATAATCTAATCAATGAATTGATTGATTTGATGGGTTAATAATTTGAATAGATTATTCAATGGGTGATAACTATAAACACTTAAGGCATGGCTGGAGGAAGTAGGTCACTGGGCACATGCCCATGGGGATCACATTCCTAGCTCTCTCTCCTACCTGGCTGTTATGAACCTGAGCAACATTCCACTGCTACAGCCTTTTGGCATGATATTCTGCCTCACCTAGGGCCCAGAGCTGTGAAGTCAGTCAACCACAGACTAAATCTCTGAAACCATGAGCCAAATTAACCTTTTTCTCCTTAAGTTGTTCTTGTAAGATATTTTGGTCACAGCAACCAAAACCTGATGAACATATCTAAAGAATCAAATGATTTTATCTTTCATAAATGTGAAATATATCCTAACTAAAATGTCTGCCTATCTACTCAAAAAAAAAAAAAAAAAGTATATATGTAAAGCAAGCACAATTGTGCAACCTCTGACAGAGGTCATATCAGTAAATATATAGGTCATAACACTGAATATTTATTTTGCCTTTTAAAGCATAAATGCCAAACTGCTTCACATAATTACTCTAAAGTTAATAAAAAAAATCTTTATGGAAATGATTTTTTAAATGCTCATGATGCTCACAAATCAAATCTCTAATAATAGTTTAAAATAATAAGCAACAAATACTCTCCTATCAAGAGATAGAGATCAATCAAGAAGAATCAGTCATAAAATTTTATACACAGTAATAATTATATAAAAAAACTATATTATTGCAAATTATCAAATTCCTATTTAAGAACCTACTATATACAAAGTATAGCTCAGAACCAATCAATTTCTATCGTTAGTGAACAAGAATGTGATACAATTCATATCATATTCTCCTAAATACTAACAGATAAAATATGACTAGTAGAAAGGAGTTAATCTTAACCCCACAATAAA
The DNA here is from genome assembly GCF_021218885.2 of Marmota monax. NCBI lineage: Eukaryota > Metazoa > Chordata > Mammalia > Rodentia > Sciuridae > Marmota > Marmota monax. The sequence continues at coordinate 3,905,706 of NW_026692434.1, read as the reverse complement.
TAATTTCTAAAGGATACTGATCTGTCTGTGGTCTTCGAAAGTTCTCTGGAAGGTTGGCTTCATAGAGTAGTCTTGCTTTAGTATTTCCCATATCTTGCATGCACTGTAGTAAAAAACAAGGAAATCAAGTATTTTAATTATTCATATGAACACTAAAAAGTAATCCTATACACACACATATACATAAACACACACACACACACACACACACACACACACAAATACCAAATAACATTACTTCCAATATATGTTCTGCTTAAAAACCTAATTTAAAGCTGGGTATGGTGGTGCATGCCTATAATCCCACCTACTCGGGAAGCTGAGGCAAGAAGATTGCAAGTTTAAGGCCAGCTTGGTCAATTCTGACCCTAACACAAACAAAACAAACAAGGGGCTGTGGTTGTAGTGCAGTGGTACAGCACCCATGGGTTCAATCCCCAGTACTATTAAAAAAATGGTTTTTAAATCATTACTATGAAATTAATCACTCAAGTTCCAAACAGAGATGCTATTTTTAATCTTTCACATTTTTCAATATATGTGAGTTCAGATTTTTTTATCTTTTCTGTGAAAACAATACAACCTTTACATTCATTACTTCTTAAAAATAAAATTCCTGGTAGTTTATAGGCATTTTTACGATTTTTTAAATGTGCTAGTATGCAGTCATTTCCAGAGTTAACAACTCAAGATTCAATTTTCTTTGAGTTTCAAAACACTCTAGGAGTCTCACAATGAACTATCAAGAGCACAATGAAGCCAGATAAATGCGAAATAGGGCTAATCTAGAATTTTACAGAATGAATTTCTTAGGAGCTCTTAATCCCTGTGATTTTACTGAAAGCTTTTCCCCACCAAATAAAATATCTCTGTGTCTAATGGCTCAATTTTACATACAAGCTCAGGGTATACAGAACCTTCCAGTGGCTTGAAAGAGTATCCCCTAAAGGTCCATGTGTTAATTAATGACTTAATCCTTAGGTTAGCACTACTAAGAGATAGTGGAACCTTTAGGTGGGGACTACTGAAAGACCCTTAGCAGTAGGCCCTTAAATGGGACAGTGAGACCCCGCCTCTCAGTTTTCCTGGCTGGTAATGTAAGCCATCTGGAGCCTTTGGGAGACCCAAATCAATAAAGCCACACAACCTTGGACTAGAACCTCCAGAACCATGAGCTAAATCAAACTTTTCTCTTTGTAAGTTAATTGCTTCCATTATTCACAAAAGTAACATAAAGCTGACTAATACAAACCTCTTCTCTAAAACTGATGAACTCCAAAGGTAAGAATTATGGCTCAGCAGACATAAAACTGTTTGATAATCATTTAAACCAGTTTAATTAAGTTTCAGTGTCATCTATGGTGGATGACTCACCAAATAGGACTTCCTTGACAATTTGTTGCATTACAAACTAAAGGTAAGATTTATAAACATTATAATATTGTATTACATTATTAACATAGTTCATTAAATGATTTTAATTGGTGGAAAGATCAACTTTTACAATATGTTTTTTTCCTGATTTCTCAATCACACAACCACTACACCACTGACAATGCAATTCAGGTTTAACAGTTTACCCAATGTTTACCTTGAGTTATAGTCCTCAAGTGTAGAGAATCATCACCTTTCAAATAAAAAAAATAGGACTCTTTTCACAACTGATAATTTTAAGATATATAAAATTTCAATATATTCTTAGTTCATTACATCTATTCTACCTTGGCTGAATGTAAGTATTCTCTCAGAGTAAACTAGATTTGTTATTCCTCTAGAGACAATGATAGTTAAGGAATATAGGGACTAGAAGTAAAAGGGATGATAAACTGAAAAATAATTAAGGATCACTGTCATTTAGCCCTTAAAATGAAATAGAAAGTAAGGCAAAATAAACCTCAGCTTCAAAGCTGTGGGGTAGGAAAAAAAAATCTATGTGCCTGACAATACAAGGTTAAAGGCTCTATTATGTCATGGTGAATAATAGCATGAATTAGTAAGAGTAAAGCTAATATGTAATTCTGTGGAGGGGAAAAACTAAGAAACTTCCAGTGTGGTTTACCCTTCCTAAAGTGAAAAGAAAATATTTTTCATTTCAAGCACTCAAATGATGCTGCTTCTTTATGCCATGGTGGGAATATGGAAGCAGATGTGGTGAACAAGTTATAACAACATTAAACATTTGGAAAGAACTATATCAAAAAACAATTGCCTCTTGGTTTACACAATATTTGCAATGAAGCACAAAGTAATTTAGATACATTTCACTGAAGCAGGTTAAGAAGACTGTAAAAGTTTCTAACAAGCAAACAAGAGGTTCATGGAAATTTTAACAAAAAGACTAAAAATAGTCTATAAAATGGGTATACTTCTTAACATCAGCAATGTTTTATAGTCAGTGAATATGACAGTCATGTTTATTTAGTGCCAGTAATTAATATTTTGTTGGCAAAAAACAGAAACAAGGCATAAATGAACATTACAATAAATTAGTAAACATTGTTCTATGATGTCACCTATCACAATCAGATAGTAAGAAAATAACAAGCATAAAAATCTGAAAGGAAGAGGTGATGTGAAATTCTAGAGGAGACCACTGCACCAAAAGTGACTGGGTAGAGGTGTATGTTTTTTGTTAGTTGTGATTTTGAGAAATAAGGATTCAGTGATAACACAGATACAGATAAATCATTTGTAAGGATAAGGACAACACTGACAAAAGTAGTTTCTAAATTTCTAAAAGTAGAAAAGGGTAAGGTGGAGGTCAGAAGTAAAAGGATCAATGGAGATAAAGATAAAGGATTGAATAATTTAAAAATGAAAATAAGGGTAAAAGGGGAAAAAATCTGGCATTTTAGGGAGGAGATAATAAATATAGTACAAAACACATGTCCTCAAGGTTTCAAGATACTACAGATAAGAACTCTACAGAAATCTATGAAAATACGTTCCACTGGCCCTGACAAACTGCCCAGTATCTATCAGAAGAAAACATACAATGAAGATTAACATAACAGTTATACTGACAAGCATTAGCCTCAACACTTTGTGTTGGTGTGTATTTATGTTTAAGTTTTTTAAAAAACCTTAGGATAGGTATTATTACATTAATTTTATAAGAAAGGAAACCAAATCTGCAAGATATTAAATAAAGCCTAATCATGTGTCTCCATGATTCAACTCTTCACAGAACCAACATAAGCGATCAGTGGTTTAAGTATATCTGGCTTCAATAATGGAACTAGGACTAAGTCCTGTAGGGCTTGCAAATACCAGGCTCCATGAACCCAGCCCAATTCCATCTTAAGACTGGGAACTATCTCATCACAAAGTCATGAAAAGTTAATTTCTTTTTTACTATAAATTACTGCGATTTTCTAAACTTGTTTGGAATTCCTGCCCACGCCTTGAACTCACCCATGTCTGGCTCCCCCTGATCAGATAACAACCCTCTCAGAAATCTCAGTGGTGCCTCATAAATTCTGATGTTGGGATCTGAATTTACACCCTACCTTGAAAGATCATGCCATGTAGATCATTAACCTACTATCTGCCTTTGCATTATGCTTGTCAAAATCCCGTTAGCTGTAAGTTCTCAAGACACCCCCCTTTGCAAATTTTGTGCTATAAAACCTTGTTCCTGGAAAGCTGGTGGGGCTGGTCTCTAGCCTGTGTTAGGAGGGACAGCCACTGATCAGCTCTCTTTGCATACACAAATACAAGCTTGCTTTAATTTGATTTAAAATTGGAGTTGGTGGTCTTTTCTTTGTGTCAGGGCTCAACAGGCTCTTTTTGTTTACAGATGAGGAAATTGAGGTACAAAGGGGTTATATGATTTTTCTGTTGGTTAATATAATGAATCAATGGCCAAGGTGAGCTAAGATCTAGTTTTCTCAGTCTCAATCCTTACTACCATGTGGCATCTAGAAGAAATAAGAATCCAGGAAATTTCACTAAAGATATAAGTGTACTATCATATTGTTTCCATTATAAATACATCATTTCTGTTATTAAAACATTGTTCCTTCTGTTTTAGGTTCTCTCATCCAAATTGCTTTAACAAACATTGACAGAGAAAGAGAATTTTAGTTGCTTCTTCTATTGCAATCAATGACTCAGTTTTCCGGAGCTGGGACAAACATATTGCTTTGGGTGGGATAGAAAAAGGATAAATGGCATATGTTTCTCTTAAAAGAAAAAGTAAACTTTAAACCTTTTATTATTTGTAACCAGCAGGAGATTTAAGTTTTCGATAATGAAAGAACAATCTTTGTTAGAGTCTGTAAACAAGTCAGGATGGCGCCTGGCAAATGTTAGAGTCTGTAAACAAGTCTGGATGGCACCTGGCATTTTGCCAGAGGGAGTGGTTTGTGAAGTAACTCCAGCGAGCCATTAAGTGTGGAGATTCCTTATTGGTTGACTGATGTATCTAGTTTATGCTAATCAAGATAAGCTGTGTAAAATGTATAAATACCTCTGTTGTCCTACAATAAACGGCTTCCACTCCTGCTGTATCAACGTACACAAGTTCCTCGTCACCCCCCGGTTAGTTTGCTGCAGCCGGACTGCAGCAAATCTTAACTTCTACTATCTAAGTACTGAACATCATTCTGACAAACTTTAAATTTTCAAACCTTTTTTCACTTCTCCAATAATAGGAATACTTGTAAGGCTATCCAATAAACTATTAAAAATTCAAGGATATTAGTAATGTTAAAAATTCTCTAGCTTTAGAAAAGTCATGGCATTCCCTGTCAATACTTTTTTTTTCTTCCCTCACTTCAAGTGTGAACAAGGGAAGAAAAAACTCTTAAATCATTTAAATGAAAATTTCGGTAAAGCTTATTTTTAAAAGTATATTTTAAAGACATTTACTCAACAAACTATAGCTCACCTAAAAATTAAGATTAAAAAAACACAAAAAAGTCAAAAATCCAGTGTGCAAAAAATGTATTGATATTCTTAACAATTAAATGATTGTAAAACTCTATCAGATACAAAGTTAACCTTAATTTTTTACTTTAAGAAATATATATTAGTATAATGAGGGATAAATTAACTATACTTCACAGCTATGATAAATGCCAGCTAAGTAGACCATATCTAAAATTCAGTGTTATTTTTTTTTCCACTAAAGCTAGTCTGCTCTCAGGTAGGAGGTTGTAGCTCAGTAGAAGAGCACTTGCCTAGCATCTGCAAGGCCCTGACTTTGGTCCCCAGCACCACCACCCCCCCCCCAAATAAAAAACAGGGTGTGGGGGAGAAAGAAAAAGAACTTGAGGCTGGGGTTATGGCTCAGCGGTAGAGCGCTCGCCTTGCACATTCAAGTCCCTGGGTTCGATCCTCAGCACCACATATAAATAAATAAAATAAAGTTATTGTGTTCAACTACAAAAAATAAATATTTAAAAAAAAAAAGAAAAGAAAAAGAACCACTGTTATGACCCAGCTACACTACTCACTCCTTGGTATTTATCCTAAAGAATTAAAATCATCATACAGCAATACTTGCATACCCAAGTTTATAGCAGGAGCACAATTCACAATAGCCAAACTATAGAACCAGCCTAGTGTTCATCAATGAATGAATGGATAAAGAAAAAGTGGCATATAAACACAATGGAATTTTATTCTGACATAAATAAAAATGAAATTATGTAATTTGCAGGAAAATGGATGGAACTTGAGACCAATATGTTAAGCGTAATAAGCCAAACTCAGAAGGCCCAGGGTCTTCTCATAAGTGGAAACTAGAGAGGAAAAAGGAAAAGGAAGTGGGTGGGAGGAAGCTTATGAAACTTGAAGGGAGATTAGTAGAGTAAGGAACCAAGGAGGGGAGAAGTGAGGGAAAGGGGAAATACTGGGGAATGATACTGGCCAAACTGTATTTTTATATTGTGTACACTTATGAATATGTAACAACAAATCCCACAATTATGTACAACTAAAATGCACCAATAAAAAACACAGAAAAAAAAGAAAAAGAAAAAATGATAGAGGGCTGCGGTTGTGGCTCAGTGGTAGAGCACTCGCCTAGCATGTGCGAGGCCCTGGGTTTGATCCTCAGCACCACATAAAAATAAAATAAAGGTATTGTGCCCACCTACAATAAAAAACAAGTGTTTAAAAAAAGAAAAGAAAAAAAATGATAGAGAAAAATCAGCCCGTTCCTAGAAAGATGGATTCTGTATTCTACTTTTTAAATTGAATCATCTTTAGACAAAATATAATTATGAAGGAAGGCTTTACCTGGAAATAGTATAATATACAACATTTAAGAATCCCAAAACCTACTATTAAAAGTATTTTACTCTCTTTAGTACATAATCTTTTTAGTTTCTCTATATAACCCATAATTTGGTACAAAGAACAACAGCACAGCCCAAAGCCTCACATATAACTTGAGATGCAATTTCAAAAATTATTATTTGAATTGCTGAGAAGCATCTATAGCCTAACACATTATCATCACAAAGTAACACAGATGAAGCATTTCTAATTCCCGAACTGCTTAAGGACAAAACATTTTTTCCAATCACAGTTTCAGCATTAAAAACAACAAAATGTACATTCTAAAAGTCCTAAGGTTTCAATGTTTTACAGTGTCTGAACGGAATTGAGGCTGCCAATTTAAAACGTTTTAATCTATATCTGCTTATTACATTTGTCATTTTAACAAATTAAAACATACAAAAAGCAAAATAAAATTAACAAATATAACAACAAGTGGGACTAGATAAAAAGAAAATAGGTAGAATGAATAAGTACACAAATGTAATTTGTTCATTTTTATGTAACAGTACTGTGTTAAAAAAAAAAAATCACTATTTAAAAAAAAAAAAAAAAAGTACTTCCAGTGACTGGCAACTAAGCAGTAACACAAAAATAGTTTTACTGACAAGTGAGCATTGAAATAAATATGTGAAGATAAAAGATGAGAGGCAACAAAAGCACCCAAGTTTAATTCACTGTTAGTTATCAGGAAACAAATAATTAAGAACAATAAAAACACAAGATCAATGACAGACAGGTCACCTAAAATTCCAAGTTAATGATTATTTTCCCTGAGAATAACATATGTTGAATTCTGCTCTTTGCTTTAATCTTCCAAAGTCTTGGAAAGTAGAGTTCTCTATGTGAGAAAACTATTGTAAGATATGCTTCTATTTGTCCAACTCAACTAAAACCAAATTCAGTCCATTCCAAGTTCAGAGGCTACATCTCATAAATAAATGTGGCTCCTTGGGTTCCCCTCTTTTAGCATCATCATTTTTTCTCTGTACCTTCCTCCTATCTGTTCCTGAAATGTTTTCTGTACTTCATCCCTTAGATGCTAAAAAGTACCTGATATCCAGCCATTAACAACAAAAGTAAAGTTTTTACTAAAGTGTCATGTAACTTCAGGTAGCTACATGCATAGTTTTCACTAATTTGTATCCACATATTTACTTGGGTTTTACTGGTTGTTTTTAAAATATGAGATAAGTGGAAGAAATAATAGAATAGCAGATACTGCAAATAATTAGAATACATTTAGGTTTTCTAAGTTCCCAATGGCAAAAAATGCGTGACATTAAAGTAATCAACAGAATCTTAAACATTAGTGTTTACTGAATGAATGCTATATGTCCATTATAAATCTAGAGGAAGAAAAGCAAAACTATTCAAAATAAAACTTTTCTACCCAATTTTCTGAGGAGTAGATTGGGGAAAACAAGAATCTGACCTCTAGATCAAAAGATTTTTTTTGTGCGTGTAAGGACATAAAAATCTATACTACCTATATGTTTGTATACATATGCATAAAATATTTCAAGGAGAATATACAAGAAACCTAATTGGTTACTTCTCTGGAAGGAAAATGGATGACTTAGTGCAAAATTGAGAGGAAGACTATTCAGTTTACATTTTTCCACTTTCAGAGAACTGTACAATGCCCTGTATCACCCAGTCTTGAAAACTGAGTAAGATAATTAAGGGAGGAGGGGGCACGGTATATTAATCCTACACTGTTCCTAACTAAAACAACTACAGTACAGTAAAGTAACTACATTATGTACTAAACTATAGGGAGCTTAGCTAGGGTATGCAAGCAGCATATAAGTCAGAGCAAGGGGACATCCTCCTCCAACTAAGGAAAACAAAGTCTTCTGATGGATCAAAAAGGTTAAGAATAAAAGCAAATGCATACACGTTTAAAAATTTTCATCCAACCAGAGCTTACATTCAAAATATACTCAAAGCATAAGTATGGCATCATTTTCATGCCTTTTCTCAGTATCATCATCTTAAACACATGGCCGCTGAAGACATTTTCATAAGGCTGCTGAAAGCTTCTTAAAATTATAATGTATTTGTACATGATGGGGAGAAGCACTTGCTCTACTATTTTCTACTCATTAAAACCTTTAAAAACACAAAGACTAATATTTTCAACTGCCTTAGCTAAATATATATTTTTAATAAAAACAAATAGAGAAATAAATACTGGTAGTCCCTGGATAAATTCTTCATGTCAGTGACTCACCTCTACTACCACTTGAAATTTTCCAGAATAGTTCTCTATCTTCCTTTCAAAAGCCACCAGGATTTCTTGCATAGGAGCAAGCCTTTCAGGACTGGTTTCAAGATCTTTTGGATTCCAGCTGCTGGAAAAGAAGGGCCACCATTTTTGGTCTCGGGAACTCTCTGGAAGTATTTAATACAGAGTCCATTCCTTTAATTTCATGAAACTGTATGTAGGGGAAGTTATTCTCTTTCAATTGTTGTTTTTAAGAATAAACCATACAATTTAAATTTTTTAGTGATGATGTGGAATTACAGAGAGCAATTTTCACACCATTTCACAATTCCTAGATATTCTCAAACCTTGATTTATCTACTGCAGCCTTTGGTAGGTGCTACAAATTCAGAAAATGCATAATGTTTTTAAGCAACGAAATAAAACACTGTTAGGACAAAATTGGAAGTTTCACATCTACATCACACTCTTGTGTCAACTTTACTTATTATGAAATTCACACCATTGTCATCCAGGGATATACCGTGACTTTCTTCCTAGGTGCTTAAGGACAAGCTCAGGAGTTATCCTGGAGTCTTCCTTCTGCGAAAAGTTTTAAGTGATTTTATCTCTTCAATATTTCTCTAGGCTTCTCCCATTATCAACAGTACTGCCACTGTTGTATTAACATGATGGAGAGACCCAACATGGCGGCCGGCGAGGAGACAGCACTTTCAGTATCTCCACATTAACGGGATCAGAGAGACCCATTAATACGCCTAGAATCTACCTGCTGAGAAACTTCTAGCAAAATTCCGCTGAAAGGAGACCTGCCGGGAATTAGTAAGTTTATTGGAGGTGACAGTCTGTCCTAGACGAGTGAATCTCGGCCACGCGGCGCAGAGGTCCAGTCCCGCAGGCCGCCGCCAAATGGCCACCGCCCACCCGTTGCGGAGAACATTCGAACAGCCCCACCTGCCCGGCGAACAGCCCCCTCCGCCTGGCTCTGCGAACGGCCCCGCCCACCCGGCTCAGGAGGCAATGTAAAGGGACTCTAACCAAATCTCTATGAAATAGCGAACTGGGAACTAAAACCAGAGATTGAGTCAGACCAGAGACAAGCCAGTCCCACCCCTCCCTTCGGACACTCCGGCAAAGAGCCAGGGGCGCGCCATAGGAGAGAGGGGAAGTCACCAGAGTTTGGCCAACGAGATTCCTTCCCAGCGGAATCTACTTTAACAGGTGTGTGACTCCCACCCACACCAGATACAAAAAACCGGGAAACTTCAAAAATCTCTACGTGGGCGTGACCATAAGGGCAAAGGGACTCGCGACCCCCAAACTCCCCCTACCGCCAGTGACGTGGGCGTGACTGTAGGGGCGGAGAGAAGCAGAGAAGACTCCCCACCCCCAACTCCCCCAACCGCCAACGGAGAGGGCGTGACGGTAGGGGCGGAGGGAAACAGAGGACACTCCTGACCCCCAACTCCTCTTACCGCCAGCGGAGTGGTCGTGATTGTAGGGGCTGAGGGAAGCAGAGGGGATTCTCGACCCCCAACTCCCATTACCACCAGTGGCAACACCCAAGGTCTTAGCCGCCAGCTTCCGAGGGCGTGCCCACCAAAGGGGTCGGGAAAAATTAAACTATTGACTCCTAGACCACAGCTCCACAGCACTGGGGCTTAGATGAATGACAGAGAGAGTGCTCAGTCGTTCGGGAAATAGGGCATGTGGTGGGGCTGAAAGTGTAACCAGATCCTTGGGGAACCGCCTCCGGTGAGCAGGACTTGGCTGGCTGGCAGGAGGAAGGGGAGGAGGGGCCGTAGAAGTGAAACGGCTCTGGACTAACAGGATTGAGAGACTTCTAGGAGCCCGCCTTACAAGGATTGCTATTGACACATAGAGGGCAAAACTCAGCTCGGAGGGCACAGCTCTGCCTACGGGAAGAGAAGAAAATGGATCTCTAAGACCTAATTTTATTTCTTATTTTATTTTATTTTTTCTCTCCCCTGTTCCTTCTTTCTTTCCCCTTTCAAGTTTTATTGTTCTTTCCATTCTCCTCTATTCTATCTATCTCCCTCTCCTTCTTTCTTTTTAAGAGCACCTTTCTTCCCCTTCCCCCCAACTTTCATCCCAAGCATTACGTCCTCCATTACGTGTAATTGTCTAAATGCAAATAGGTGAATATTTCGAGGCTGTCTATAGGGCTCCTAAATACCTAGCTACTACCAACACCCTGATCCAATCGACGGTTAGTATCCCCCTTCAGTAGAGCAACCTTCTAAAGTAGCCAAGACATACTAACCCTTATACCTTCATATCACCTAACCTAAACATAAAGTCCTAAGAACAAACAACAAATCACTATATGAATACAGAATCCAGAAGCCCTTTATAAATAGAATGAATCAGCTTTAAAGTACAATAAAGCCCAACATCTCGAGGCATAATCTCTCACCACAAAGGAGAGACAACAGAGATATACAAAGCCAAAACAAATTTACAGGAGAAAGCAAAAACACAGCAGTCAAACAGACCTGGAAAGTAACGTGAACATCATGAAAAAACAAGGGAAAAAAGGAGTACAAACAATACAGGACAACTTAAATCTACAGGAGGACCTAGATGCATCAGAAACATGGATAGGGAAAGAACTCAAGGCATACCTAACTCAGATGAAAAGGAATATTAGAGAAGACATGAGACAGCAAATCCAAGCAATAAAAGTATATTTTGAAAATGAATTAAACAAACAAATTCAAATGGCAAAGAACGAGCTTTACCAGGAGATAGAGATCTTAAAAAAAAATCAAAGAGTAATCCTAGAAATGCAGGAAACTATAAACCAAATTAAAACTCAAACAAGAATATTACAAATAGACTAGATCAAGTAGAAGTCAGAACATCAGATAATGAAGACAAAGTTTATCAACTTGAAAAGAATATAGTCAACACAGAAAAGATGCTTAAATCCCACGAGCAATCTCTCAAGAGATATGGGATGTCATAAAAAAACCAAATTTGAGAGTCATCGGGATAGAAGAAGGCATAGAGATTCAAACCAAAGGAATGGACAACATATTAAATGAAATAATTCTAGAAAACTTCCCAGAGATGAAAGATGAAAGGGACTGCCAAATCCTGGAAGCCTACAGGACCCCAAACATTCAAAACCGTAATAGACCAACTCCAAGACATATAATTATGAAGATAGCCAACATAGAGAACAAGGAGAGAATATTAAAAGCTACGAGAGAAAGGAGGCAGATTACATTCACGGGTAAACCAATTAGGTTAACGACAGATTTTTCATCACAGACTTTGAAAGCGAAAAGATTCTGGAACAATGTATTTCAAACGCTGAAAAATAATGGATTCCAACCAAGAATACTGTATTCAGCAAAATTAAGCTTCAGATTTGACAATGAAATTAAAATCTTTCACGATAAACAAAAGCTAAAAGAATTCACAGCCAGAAAACCAGCACGGCAAAGCATTTTGGGCAAAACACTACAAGAAGAGGAATGGAAAAATAGTGCCCAAAACTAACAGCAGGAGGTATCTCAGTAAAGGGGGAGGAAAATAACCAAAAAGTAAAAACTAACCAAACTAAAATAAATAAATAAACATGACTGGAAGTCATGCTATTTCAAGAAATAGCAAAAGAAGCTCTTCCAAATTCATTCTATGAGGCCAACATCACCCTTATCCAGAAACCAGACAAAGACACTTCAAAGAAAGAAAACTACAGACCAATATCTCTAATGAACTTAGATGCAAAAATTCTCAATAAAATCCTGGCGAATCGAATACAAAAGCTTATCAAAAAAATTGTGCATCATGACCAAGTAGGATTCATCCCTGGGATGCAAGGCTGGTTCAATATACGGAAATCAATAAATGTTATTCACCACATCAATAGACTTAAAGATAAGAACCATATGATCATCTCGATAGATGCAGAAAAAGCATTCGACAAAGTACAGCATCCCTTTATGTTCAAAACACTAGAAAAACTAGGGATAACAGGAACTTACCTCAACATTGTAAAAGCTATCTATGCTAAGCCTCAGGCTAACATCATTCTAAATGGAGAAAAACTGAAGGCATTCCCTCTAAAATATGGAACAAGACAGGGATGCACTCTCTCACCACTTCTATTCAATTTAGTCCTTGTAATACTAGCCAGAGCAATTAGACAGACAAAAGAAATTAAAGGCATAAAAATAGGAAAAGAAGAACTTAAAATATCACTATTTGCGGAAGACATGATCCTCTACCTAGAAGACCCAAAAGGGTCTACAAAGAAACTACTAGAACTAATAAATAAATTCAGCAAAGTGGCAGGATATAAAATCAACACGCACAAATCAAAGGCATTCCTGCATATCAGCAACAAAACTTCTGAAATGGAAATGAGGAAAACCACCCCATTCACAATATCCTCAAAAAAAAATAAAATACTTGGGAATCAACCTAACAAAAGAGGTGAAAGATTTATACAATGAAAACTACAGAACCCTAAAGAGAGAGATAGAAGAAGATCTTAGAAGATGGAAAAATGTACCCTGTTCATGGATAGGCAGAACCAACATCATCAAAACGGCGATATTACCCAAAGTTCTCTACAGGTTCAACGCAATGCCAATCAAAATCACAACGGCATTTCTTGTAGAAATAGATAAAGCTATCATGAAATTCATATGGAAAAACAAAAGACCCAGAATAGCAAAAGCAATCCTAAGCAGGAAGTGTGAATCTGGAGGTATAGTGATACCAGACCTCAAACTGTACTACAGAGCAATAGTAACAAAAACAGCATGGTACTGGTACCAAAACAGGCAGGTGGACCAATGGTACAGAATAGAGGACACGGAAACCAATCCACAAAATTACAACTTTCTTATATTTGATAAAGGGGCTAAAAGCATGCAATGGAGAAAGGATAGCATCTTCAACAAACGGTGCTGGGAAAACTGGAAATCCATATGTAACAAAATGAAGCTGAAACCCTTTTTCTTGCCATGCACAAAAGTTAATTCAAAATGGATCAAAGAGCTTGATATCAAATCAGAGACTCTGCGCCTGATAGAAGAAAAAGTTGGCTCCGATCTACATATTGTGGGGTCGGGCTCCAAATTCCTTAACAGGACGCCCATAGCCCAAGAGTTAAATACAAGAATAAACAAATGGGACTTACTTAAACTAAAAAGTTTTTTCTCAGCAAGAGAAACAATAAGAGAGGTAAATAGGGAGCCTACATCCTGGGAACAAATCTTTACTCCTCACACTTCAGATAGAGCCCTAATATCCAGAGTATACAAAGAACTCAAAAAAATTAAACAATAAGATAACAAATAACCCAATCAACAAATGGGCCAAGGACCTGAACAGACACTTCTCAGAGGAGGACATACAATCAATCAACAAGTACATGAAAAAATGCTCACCATCTCTAGCAGTCAGAGAAATGCAAATCAAAACCACCCTAAGATACCATCTCACTCCAGTAAGATTGGCAGCCATTATGAAGTCAAACAACAATAAATGCTGGCGAGGATGTGGGGAAAAGGGTACACTTGTACATTGCTGGTGGGACTGCAAATTGGTGCGGCCAATATGGAAAGCAGTATGGAGGTTCCTGGGAAAGCTGGGAATGGAACCACCATTTGACCCAGCTATCGCCCTTCTCGGTCTATTCCCTGAGGACCTTAAAAGAGCATACTATAGGGATACTGCCACATCAATGATCATAGCAGTACAATTCACAATAGCTAGACTCTGGAATCAACCTAGGTGCCCTTCAATAGATGAATGGATTAAAAAAATGTGGCATTTATACACAATGGAGTATTACATAGCACTAAAAAACGACAAAATCATGGCATTTGCAGGGAAATGGATGGCATTGGAGCAGATTATGCTAAGTGAAGCTAGCCAATCCTTAAAAAACAAATGCTAAATGTCTTCTTTGATATAAGGAGAGCAACTAAGAACAGAGTAGGGAGGAAGAGCATGAGGAAAAGACTAGCATTAAACAGAGTCGAGAGGTGGGAGGGAAAGGGTGAGAGAAGGGAAACTGTATGGAAATGGAAGGAGACCATCATTGTTACACAAAATTACATATAAGAGTTTGTGAGGGGAAAGGGGAAAAAAAAAACAAGGGAGAGAATTGAATAAGAGCAGCTGGGGTAGAGAGGGAAGATGGGAGGGAAGGGGAGGGGGGATAGTAGGGGATAGGAAAGGCAGCAGAATACAACAGTCACTAATATGGCATTATGTAAAAATGTGGATGTGTAACCGATGTGATTCTGCAACTTGTATTTGGGGTAAAAATGGGAGTTCATAACCCACTTGAATCAAATGTATGAAAGATGATATGCCATGAGCTTTGTAATGTTTTGAACAACCAATTTAAAAAAAAAAAAAAAAACTTGATGTACTAGTCACAAACTGCCTAGACTACTGCAGGCATGAGTCCTTAAGATTTATATTCTTAAAAAGAACATCAGATGTTATTTTTCAACATAATATTTTAAGAGCTCCCTAGTCTGACCTTGTGTCTACCCCTTATCATTCACAGAATCAATTCCAAACCAATCCATGGCTAAAACTTTCACTTTCACCTCTTATGACACATATAACCACACCCAGAATTCTGGTCACATAGAACACTATCTTACTTCTTAAGCACAGCACACTTTTTCCATCTCTTTACACACTGTTGGTATGCTTCTAGTAATTCACGAAGTTTACTATATAAAGAATAAGGATACATTTTTAAATGTTAAAAACTTACCATATGACTAGATACTGTAATTTTTTTTAAAAGCCACTACAAAGTTAATGACTTATTGAAGATCACCCATCATTTAGTTAACAGAGATAGACCCAGTTCTATAGTCCCAAGCAAGTGCTTTAACCATGCTTGTCATCCTCTATCATTGTTGTATTCACATAAAACAGGGAAAAGACCATCATTTGACCCAGCTATTCCTCTTCTCGGACTATATTCAAAAGACCTAAAAACGGCAGACTACAGGGGCACAGCCACATCAATGTTTATAGCAGCACAATTCACAATAGCTAGACTGTGGAACCAACCTAGATGCCCTTCAATGGATGACTGGATAAAAAAAAAAAAATGTGGCATTTATACACAATGGAATATTACTCAGCACTAAAAAATAACAAGATCATGGCATTTGCAGGGAAATGGATGGCATTAGAGCAGATTATGCTAAGTGAAGTTAGCCAATCCCCAAAAAACAAATGCCGAATGTCTTCTATGATATAAGGGAGGTGACTCAAAATAGGGTATGGAAGAAGAGCATGAGAAGAAAATTACCTTTAGATAGGGAAGAGAGGTGGAAGGGAAAGGGAGGGAGAATGGGAATTGCATCGAAGAGGGGAGGAGACCCTCATCATTATACAGAGTACAGGTATGAAGATGTGAGGGGGAAAAAAAAAGAAGTGGGTCACATTAGATTGGGTAGAGAAAAGTGATAGGAGGGGAGGGGAGGCATAGGGAGGAATGGAAAGACAGCAGAATAAAATAGACATTATCATTGCTGTGTGTACATACTTGACTACATGACCAATGTAATTCTACAACCTGTACACTCAGAAACATGAGAAATTATATCCCATCTGATTCAAATGTATGATATGTCAAGATCATTGAACTGTCATGTGTAACTAATTGAAACAAATTTTTAAAAAAACAGGGAAAAGAATGACTACGAATCCAAAATAGTATGTGCAATGAAACTAATAATTATTGTTTCCAGATGAACCATTCATTCATTGTATTCAATGTTTTCATTCAATACATTTAACAATTTCCTATTCTATATGGGGATTTAAGCCATCATCTTCAAATAGCTTACTATTTCTTCAGACTACCTACATTTGACAGTATAAATTTACCAAAATTAAAAATAAAGACTTCCATTAAGCAACATCTAACAATTCTGTTCACTATTTTGACCCAAGAACTATAGCAATTACTAGGAAAAGAGAATTCTAAAATATGCACCTTAAAAAAAATAGTACTCTTATTAAAAGTATAATTTTTTTTAAAAATCAAGAGGAAGAAGGGACTTTCTCTAAATGAAACTGCTTTAAAATGCAAGCCTCTTATTAAAAATCACATATCATATTTTGTTAAAAACCATACCACATTTATTTATTTACCTCACTCTTCATATGTACATAATACATAAACCCAATGTTGTAGGCTGTTCCAATCCTGCTTTTCTCTGGAGACACATTTAATGATCATGGGAAGGATTCAGCATAAGTAAAATCTCAATCAACTTAAAAAGGACATACAGAAGACCATGCTTTCAGAAATTTTGACTGCAATCTTTCCAAAAATAAGAAAAAGTTTTTTGATCTGCAATTTTCTTGAATAAAATGTGTACCAAGAATTATGTATTGAAAACTTATTATATTCCTGGTTATATAAGGCACTATGAAAATTTATGTAAGAGTCAAAACCTTAAAAAGATTATTCTTACACATATAGGTCAGATGTTAAATCATGGAGTTCTCTACATTCACTTTTTATTAACTATAATTTTATTCTATCAAGTATTACTTGGCATGGAAATTATAATAGCAAAGACAGTTTTTGAAGTTCCCAGAATTTATTCATAAAAAAAAAAAAACAGAATCACCAGATGGATAAACGAAAACCTCGCAGACAATATTTAAAATGAAACTAGACGTCTCATTATCCCCACAAACCTCAAAATGGCATCACATAAGGACAGACCACTAGACCCACCTGATGTTTGCAACCAATGGGAAATCTAGTGGATCTAAGAACAGAACAAAATAGTTACGAGATATATGAACTAGAAACCACACTAAACCAATTTTTTTTAAAAAAACACAATATCAAAAAGGATTTTTACCCAGTCCAGTGGCAAGTAAATGCAAACGATCCACACTGTTGGGGTCCGGCTCCAAATTCCTTAATAGGACACCCATAGCACAAGAGTTAAAAACAAGAATCAACAAATGGGACTCACTCAAACTAAGAAGTTTTTTCTCAGCAAGAGAAACAATAAGAGAGGTAAATAGGGAGCCTACATCCTGGGAACAAATCTTTACTCCTCACACTTCAGATAGAGCCCTAATATCCAGAGTATACAAAGAACTCAAAAAAATTAAACAATAAGATAACAAATAACCCAATCAACAAATGGGCCAAGGACCTGAACAGACACTTCTCAGAGGAGGACATACAATCAATCAACAAGTACATGAAAAAATGCTCACCATCTCTAGCAGTCAGAGAAATGCAAATCAAAACCACCCTAAGATACCATCTCACTCCAGTAAGATTGGCAGCCATTATGAAGTCAAACAACAACAAGTGCTGGCGAGGATGTGGGGAAAAGGGTACACTTGTACATTGCTGGTGGGACTGCAAATTGGTGAGGCCAATTTGGAAAGCAGTATGGAGATTCCTGGGAAAGCTGGGAATGGAACCACCATTTGACCCAGTTATTCCCCTTCTCAGACTACTCCCTAAAGACCTTAAAAGAGACTACTATAGGGATACAGCTACATCGATGTTCATAGCAGCACAATTCACAATAGCTAGACTGTGGAACCAACCTAGATGCCCTTCAATAGATGAATGGATAAAAAAAATGAGGCATTTATACACAATGGAGTATTACTCAGCACTAAAAAATGACAAAATCATGGCATTTGCAGGGAAATGGATGGCACTAGAGCAGATTGTGCTAAGTGAAGCTAGCCAATCCCTAAAAAACAAATGCCAAATGTCTTCTTTGATATAAGGAGAGTAACTAAGAACAGAGTAGGGAGGAAGAGCATGAGAAGAAGATTACCATTAAACAGGGACAAGAGGTGGGAGGGAAAGGGAGAGAGGAGGGAAATTGCATGGAAATGGAAGGAGACCCTCATCGTTATACAAAATTACATACAAGAGGAAATGAGGGGAATGGGGAAAAAAAAACAAGGAAGAGAAATGAATTACAGTAGTTGGGGTAGAGAGAGAAGAGGGGAGGGGAGGGGAGGGGAGGGGGGATAGTAGAGGATAGGAAGGGCAGCAGAATACAACATACACTAGTATGGCAGTATGTAAAAACATGGATACGTAACCGATGTGATTCTGCAATCTGTATACGGGATAAAAATGGGAGTTCATAACCCACTTGAATCAAATGTATGAAATATGATATGTCAAGAGCTATGTAATATTTTGAACAACTAATAAAAAAATTAGCAAATAATACCAAAAAAACAAATAAATAAATGTGGAATGGGGGTGGAAAAAAGTCTAGCTCCAGTGAACTCTTGTAACTAACCACTATGTTTCCCTTCCAGGACAGAGATCCACACTGAGAAGAAATTTCTAGGAAATGACACAAAACTGAGCAGGGTAGGAATAATGGAGATAAAAGAGGTGAAGGTAGAGATAAGAGCAAGAGAAGGAAACAGCAAAAAATTCTCAGAAGGTTGATTTTTAAGCATTACATGAAAACAACAGAGAAGTTTATGAACTTTAAAAAAGTATATAAAATACCACTTCCTTCTAAAAGTAAAAAAAAAAACTAATGTCACAAAAATGGTCAAGCCAGGCATGATGCAAGACAGCACCTCTGGAGGGAAGGCAAGTCTGAGGCCAGCCTCAGAAACTTTGTAAGACCTTGTCTAAAAATAAAAAGGGCTGGGGATGTGGTTCAGTGGTTAAGCCCACTGGGTTCAATCCCCAGTACACAAAACAAGGAAGGAAGGAAGAAAGGAAGGGAGGGAAGGAGGGAGGAAAAAACATTCAAAGTGAAATTTCACAGTTATTAAGAAATAAAAATGAGAAGCAGAATAACACTTCTACAATGAAGCCACACTAGTAAAAAATGTACTGACAAAAAAAAAAAAGAAAAGATCAAAACAGCAGCCCACTAATTCAGAACTACCTAAAAGACATGAAAGAACATATAGAAACTGATTAAAATACACATAAGCTATGAAAGAAAAAATAAACAACTAAATTAGAAATCAGAAACATTCATGATTTAGATGACACAACTCAGGAAAGCAGTAGAAAGAAAATTTACTTACGAAAATGAATAATAAATAAAATGTAACATGACAACAAATAATGACCTAAAAATGGAGAAGCAAAAGAAATTATTTTTTTTAAATTTGATGCAATTTCTTAAAAATATTAATAAAAAAGATTCAAAAGAAAATAAATATTGGAGTAAGGCAAGGAAGATTCAACATACAGATAGGTAAGAAGAGTCACTGAAGAAGAAATATTAAAAACAGAAAACTAAAAAGTGTAATTAAAAAAATCATGAATTCATTGAAGCTGGGATCAGTGGCACATGCTACAATCCCAATTACTCTGGGAGGCTGAGGCAGAATTGAAAGGTTCAGGCTATACTTAGCCACATGGACAGACTCCATCTCAGACATATAAATTAATTAAATTTACAAAAAGCAAACTCAAAAAAAACTTCATTGGGAAAAAAATTTGAAAATTCATATTGAAGGAGGATATCACATATTAGCATTAGTTATCTAAAAGAAATCTATTTAAAAGATATAAATCTATTTAAAATTTTAAGTAGGTTAAAATTAAAAGCACAGAAGATATACCACTCAAACATTAAGCAAAAGAAAGCTTAATGCTTGTATGGCTCCAAAACGTAACAACTGTGAGACATCTGTACCACTGCTAATGCAAATTTTACATTTTCTAGAGCCTCATTAAAAAAATAAAAAGTAGGTAAAAATAATTTTAATAATATATTTTATTTAATAAAAGTCCTCCTTTGGGGAACTCACATTTAAAACACCATAACTTAGTTGACCTCCATCCAGAGACTTAAAAATTAGTATCATGAAAATTATTTTTATTATAAAATGATTACCTAATTATTCACTAATAGCTAAGACCCAAGGGAAAAGAATCTAAGCAAAGCATTCTTGGATCCTGGGTAAAGCAAAACAAACATGCATGACTTACATAAAATTTAAGTTTTAACTGCCTATCAACAGTCTAGGTTCTTTCCAGTTCTGAATTTTTATTTTTAAAGATGGCAAAAGTACCAAACAGGAATGCTATACTTCAGTCAACTACGTGTCATTTTATTTGACAAAATATACTTTTTTTTTTAAGTCTTTCATCATTGTTTTATTTTTTTTTAATTTTTTATTGTTGGTTATTCAAAACATTACATAGTTCTTGATATATCATATTTCAAAATATACTTTTAAATAATAAAATTTACAACTTTGACTGAAATATTCTATGTCAGAAAGTCAAGGAAAAAACTTTCCTAAAGTATTTTGCCACTTTCATTGCCTACCTCTTTTAATTATTTATATCCCAATTTTACCATAAAAGATAGGTATAACATGACCACTAAAATAAGAAGTGTTGGTAATTCTAGTTGCTTTTTTAGCTACAGTGAAGTATTTCAGATATCTATAAATATTCTTTTACCTATTCTCCCTATATGCAATCTAAATGATTAAGAATTTTAGTTGAGGCCACAGAACATAGAAAAGCTAATTAATGAAGACTAGTGAAAACCAATGGTTTTGGCTGACAAAGGAAAAGAATTTGTTCTAAGAACCAAGGATTAAATTAATGTGAGCAAGTCAATACTATGAAATAGGTAGTGCTAAATTAAGCTAAAGAATACCAAAATACTTCATTTGTAGGTTTTCCTAGGAAACTAGATTATAATAGAAATCCACATCTAGGGCTGGGGTTGTGGCTCAATGGTAGAGCACTCGCCTAGCATGTGTGAGGAACTGGGTTCTATCCTCAGCACCAAATAAAAAAATAAGTAAATAAAATAAAGGTATTGTGTCCATCTACAATTAAAAACATTTTTAATTAAAAAAAAGAAAGAAACACATCTCTTTACCTAGTGATCTTTCTTTTCTCATATACAGAAAATATAACCAGCAAAAGCATGTGATCAAAAGTTTTTCTTTCAGATTCAGAAAGAACATGTGTCTTTCACTTATAACCTGGGAATACTATCACATTATTTTGAATTCTCTAAGAGTACAGAAAAAAATTATCCTTTGAGATTGAATTAGACTTTTGGGAAAAGTTGAATCACATCACTAACTGTGACACATAATTTTTATTCAAAGACAAATAATAAAAATATTTTTTAACTGCTGTGGTAACCGAGGACTGAGTATTCAATCAAAGAATCTCAGGAATGGGACTTTCAGAGTCATCTAAACTATACTTCATCTGCCTGTTCAGAGCTTAAATCCCAGCTACGCATTTCCAAAATGTTGTCCAATTGCTCTACAAACCATCCCGGTAATGGTAAACTCACCACTTTCTAAGGCAATTAATTTCATTTTTAAATGGCTTGATATATCGAAAAATACTGCCTTTGTAATATTTGCATATATTATTTTGGAACTTCACATGCTAGTTTAAGTCATACTCCATAAGACTGTGGTACTTCTAGAATTTTAAAAGTATACAGGAACATGGGGAGAAAAGGACACAGATTAAGAAATGAAAAATGACTCTACAGAAAAAATAGAAACTAATTTTTAGGAAAATGCTTGTTTTCTTTTTCTGTGGAGACAATGAATGGAGACATTCATTGCTGAGAATATTTCCACAGAATTTTATCAAACCAAAGATTAATCTTATCCAGGCAGAGTGGTGCACGCCTGTAATCTCAGTGGTTCCAGAATCTGAGACAGGAGGATCCAGAGTTCAAAGCCAGCCTCAGCAAAAGTGAGGTGCTAATTAAACAACTCAGTGAGACCCTGTCTCTAAATAAAATTTTAAAAGGGCTGGGGATGTGGCTCAGTGGTTGAGTGCCCCTGAGTTCAATTCCCAGTACCCCAAAAAAGAAAAGACTAATCTCAACATGCCATTAAAAAATTTAAGTACATGTTATGTTCCTAACACAGAGGCGGCCATTACCAGAACTACAGAGATACATATGATAACTGCTGGAAGTTTATAATTCAGTTAACAGACAGGCACAAAGGTAAACAATAATACTTGGTGATAGGAAATTAATCACAAGCTACACATAGAAAAAGGTTTTATTAAAGTTAGGCATTAAGCTGGACCTAAAGAATGGGAAGCATTTAGTTTGCCAGAAAGATATGCAAATTTCCAACAAGGAAAACAACTAAACCAAAAAGGAAAAACAAACAATAAAAACAAGAACACAACACAAACCTTTAAATAGAGAGAGATGCCTCAATCTAACCAAAGCCATCTGAGTAGAATCAGATGAGATGAAGGCAAAAAATAATAACTATTACCATAGCTACAATTCCTCACATTGAAGCACTGAAACAATTTCATAAATACTTTTTTCCTGTTTCCATATGGAACACAGTCTAGCTGATATTGCTATAAGACAAAAATTAATTCTGATTTTCCATTCTTTATTCTACTTTAAAAAAATCATATCTAGAAAAAAAATTCATGCCTAGACAACAGCTATTCCTTTCTCTTAACTTCTGTTATCCAATTAACACTTTTCTTCATGAAGTCTTTTTCACAAAGAAACAAAAATTTTAACTACAAGAGTAACTGAATATACAAGGGTAAGTAGAAAATATAAAACCACAATGATTCCAGTATCTTGAGCTGGTTAACTATATGCCAAAGAACATAAAATTACAATGGAAAAAAACACCAATTACTTTATCCTAGGGATGTCCAATATTTTTTAAGAATGACAGATGTGGGAGATCAAAGATGGAAGATTAGAAGAACGTACTTTC
Organism: Marmota monax; assembly: GCF_021218885.2. Lineage (NCBI taxonomy): Eukaryota > Metazoa > Chordata > Mammalia > Rodentia > Sciuridae > Marmota > Marmota monax. The sequence continues at coordinate 3,882,428 of NW_026692434.1, read as the reverse complement.
CAGTTGCTCTGTGCCTTAGGATTCAAGTACGAGAAGTACTGCTTCTTACTGAGGTGGGTGACAGAGGGAATCCACAGAAATTCAATACTGGACAGTCAGAAACTCATAGAGACCCAGAAATATGGGTCCTCTAAACAGAGAACAAGAAAGACTATATTGGAGCCAAGCTGGTAGCACTGGCTGGCACCAGTACTCTCCAGAGCAGAGGGCTATCAGAAAGAGGAAAAAAACATAATGAACAGATTTGTCACAGGAAAACTTGTAGAACAGAAAAGCAGACTGAACTTAGTTGAGTAAGAGCTGTACAGTGAGCTGGTATTTGAAAAGTGCTCAGTGTTTCTCAACTGGCAAGGGAGAGCTAAGGCGGGAGCCAGCCTGAGAAGGTCACACTGCTGCTTCCTGGTGTGAGTACCCATGCTGACCCAGCAAGCATCTAACATGTGATCTAGGTGTACTTGGCAGAATGAAATTTGAACAGGCACAAAGAAGACTGTATTCTGAAGGTTCAGGTCAGAGATATGGAAGGGAGTGCAACTTGTTTTCCCTTTGAATCTGGTGGTGCATGTGACTAGGTGAAGAGGGTCAAGAAACTGAACCTGGAAAAGCCGTATTTGTGAGCTGGAATGGGTGAGACATATGGAAGGAAGGTCACCCTGCTCTTCAAGTAGAATTCTTGGGAGGCCCCTGAGACCAGATATTAAGCACAGATAGGCATTCTAGGGGCCCCTGATTTCTCCATTCAAAACTATGCATCAGCCCTTCCTTGGGAATGCATCCACCTAATCTGTCCAAAACTCCAACTGACAATGCTCCCCATTCTACCCTATACCATGAAAAAGAAAGCTGAGAGCTATTTCAACTAGCTCCAGTACCAGGCCACTCCAGCTGTTAGCTCAGTGTGCAACACAAAGAGGAAGGATTTAACAACCCCCAAAGAAGGGGCACATAGCCCAGGGAAAAAAACAGAAAAAAGGGGGTTGGCACATAGCAGTGACTATGCATCCTTGTTCAAGGTTTTGATCACCTCAGCAGAGATAAGTCTTTCGAGTTTCATTAAGGTTTTTTGGGTTTTGTTTTCTTTTGCATTTTTGTTGCATTTGTTAAGTGCTTCATGGATATATACACTTATACACGTATGCTTTTGTTTCTTTTAATTATCTATTTATTATTTTTGCTTTGTCTTCCAAGGGTGTTTTTGTTTCTTTAGGCTTTATTTTGTTTCTTTTGTTACTCTTTCTTTTCTCTCAAGTATCCAAATCCTCCTGTTTTCTCTCTGATTTTACATCTATTATCTATGGTTTTCTCCTTTATATAACCTTCACTTGCTATCTTTCTTCTGCTGTATCTCTTTGCACATATTATTTATTCTAAGCTTTCTTTTGCCTTCCTATCCTGTTTTTTCCCCTTAATGAGCTATATTTTTTTAACACCTTTCAAACTATTTAGTTTATATGATTTCTGCCCCTACCATCCATAGTTTGGCAGTTATTAGTTCTATGGATGGCATACAAGCCTAAATTAATCAGAAAAGACATATAAGGTCACTTCATGATGTTAGATGGAACAATCCAACAAGAAGATATAATGACAGTAAGTATTCATGCTTCAAATGTTGGTGCACTTAACTACATAAAACAGTCACTACTAGACTTCAAGATTCAAACAGGCCACAATATAGTAATTCTGGATGATTTCAACAAACTTCTCTTGCCAATAAAAAAGGTCACCTAAACATAACCTCAGTAAAGACCCTTCAGACCTAAAAAATATTACTCATCAATAGACCTAACAAACAACTATAGAATATCCATCCAACCTTAGCCAAATTAGCTTTCTTCTCAGTTGCTCATGGTATCTGCTCCAAAACAGACCATATTTTAGTTCATAAAGCAACTCACAGTAAATACAAAAAAAGAATTGATATAATTCCTTTTTTTTTTTTTCCTGCTCTGTTCTTAGTTGCTCTCATTATATCAAAGAAGACATTTGGTATTTGTTTTTTAGGGATTGGCTAGCTTCACTAAGCATAATCTGCTCTAGTGCCATCCATTTCCCTGCAAATTCTATGATTTTGTCATTTTTTAGTGCTGCATAATACTCCATGGTGTATAAATGCCACATTTTTTTTATCCATTCATCTATTGAAGGGCATCTGGGTTGGTTCCACAGTCCAGCAATTGTGAATTGTGCTGCTATGAACATCGATGTAGCAGTATCCCTGTAGTACGCTCTTTTAAGGTCTTCTGGGAAAAGTCCAAGAAGGGCAATAGCTGGGTCAAATGGTGGTTCCATTCCCAGCTTTCCCAGGAGTCTCCATACTGTTTTCCAGATTGGCCGCACCAGTTTGCAGTCCCACCAGCAATGTACAAGAGTACCCTTTTCCCCACATCCTCGCCAGCACTTGTTGTTGTTTGACTTCATAATGGCTGCCAATCTTACTGGAGTGAGATGGTATCTTAGGGTGGTTTTGATTTGCATTTCTCTGACTGCTAGAGATGGTGAGCATTTTTTCATGTACTTGTTGATTGATTGTATGTCCTCCTCTGAGAAGTGTCTGTTCAGGTCTTTGGCCCATTTGTTGATTGGGTTATTTGTTTTCTTATTGTTTAATTTTTTGAGTTCTTTGTATACTCTGGATATTAGGGCTCTATCTGAAGTGTGAGGAGTAAACATTTGTTCCCATGATGTAGGCTCCCTATTTACCTCTTTTATTGTTTCTCTTGCTGAGAGAAAACTTTTCAGTTTAAGTAAGTCCCATTTGTTGATTTTTGTTATCAACTTTTGTGCTATGGGTGTCCTATTAAGGAATTTGGAGCCCGACCCTACAATATGTAGATCGGAGCCAACTTTTTCTTCTATCAGACGCAGAGTCTCTGATTTGATATCTAGCTCCTTGATCCACTTTGAGTTAACTTTTGTGCATGGCGAGAGGAGGGGATTCAGTTTCATTTTGTTGCATATGGATTTCCAGTTTTCCCAGCACCATTTGTTGAAGATGCTATCCTCCCTCCATTGCATGCTTTTAGCTCCTTTATCAAATATAAGATAGTTGTAGCTTTGTGGATTAGTCTCTGTGTCCTGTGTGATATAATTCCTTGTATATCATTAGATCATAATGGAAAAAATTAGAAATCAGCACCTAGAAAAACTACAGAAACTATATAAACACATGGATATTAAACAATGTACCTTTGAATGATAAATGGGTGATAGAAGAAACCAGGGGAGAAGTGTAAAACTTATTAAAATTAAATGTGAATATAGTTCAGCATATCAGAATCTCAGGGAGACTATGAAGATGGTTTTAAGAGGAAAGTTTATACCTATGAGTGCCTACATAAGAAAATCGGAAAGATACCAGATAAACAACTAATGATACATCTAAAAGACCTAGACATGGAGTTGGGGCTCTGGTTCAGTGGCAGAGCACTTGCTTAGCACGCGTGAGGCACTGGGTGCGATCCTCAGCACTACATAAAAGTAAACAAATAAGGGCTGTGGCTGTGGCTGTGGCTCTGCAGTAGAGTACTCGTCTCATATGTGTGAGACCCTGGGTTCGATCCTCAAAATCACATAAATAAAAAAATAAAGGTACTGTGTCCAACTACAACTAAAAAAAAATATTTAAAAAAATAAAACATAAATAAAATGAAGGTATGCTATGCATCTACAACCAATAAATAAATAAATAAATAAATAAATAAGACCTAGACAAAACCAGGAAAAAAAAATTTTAAATTCCAAAATGAGTACAAGGAAGGAATTAAGATCAGAAATAAAATCAATGAAAAAGGGAATAAAAAAATACAAATAATCATTGAAACAAAGAGCTGATTCTTTGCAAAGACAAACAATGGTGCATACCTATAATCCCAGCAATTTAGGAGACTGAGACAGGAGGATTCCAAGTTCAGGGCCAGCCTCATCAACTTAGAGAGACCCTAAGCAACTTCAGGAGACCCTGTCTCAAAATAAAAAATAAAAAGGCCTGGGGGAGGTAGCTCAATGGTAAAATCAGGGTTTTATTCCAATTTTCAGTTTAAAAAAAAAAAAGTATAAACAAGATTGATAATCCCTTAGTTAAACTAACCAAAAGAAAAAGGAAAACCAAAATTTTAAAATCATAAAAAAGGAGGTATCACCATAGACAAAACAGAAATCTAGAGAATCATGAGGGATTATTTTGAAAACTTATACTCCAATAAACTAGAAAACCTAGAAGAAATGGATAAACTTCTAGACACATAAGACCTGCCAAAATTGAACCAAAAGAATACAGACACATAAACAGACCAATAACAAGCAATGAACTTGAGGCTATAATTAAAAGCTTTCCAACAAAGCCCAGGACCAGATGGATTCTCAGATGAGTTCTACCAGATCTTTAAAGAAGAACTAATGCCAATGTTCCTCAAATCATTTCATGAAATGAAAAGTACAGAACATTTCCAAAGTCACTATCACCTTCATATCAAAGCCAAGTAAGGACACATAAAGAAAATTACAGGCCAATAGCCCTGATGAACACAGATGCAAAAATCTCAATAGATCATTAGCAAATTCTATTTAACAACACATTGTGAAGACTGTACAGCATGACCAAACTGGATTCATTCCAGGAATTCAAGGATAGTCCAACAAACACAAATCAATTAATGTAATCCACCACATAAATAAAATTAAGGACAGTCATCTCAATAGATGTAGATAAAACCCCTGACAAAATTTAGCACTAACTCACGATAAAAACAATAAAGGGATAGAAAGAACTTACTTCAACATCATAAAGGCAATATACACCAAACCCAAAGCCAGCTACATAGTGAATGGGTAAAAACAAAGGATTGCCTCTAAAATCGGGAACAAGACAAGGATGTTCACTTCATGACTCCTATTCAACACAATACTTGAGATTTTACCAGAGCAATTAGAAAAAGAAAATAAAAGGGATAGAAACAGAAAAGGAAGAAATCAAATTATCACTGCAGATGACATGATCCTGTATTTAGAAGATCCAAAAAGCTCCACCAAAAGACTTACTTCTAGAAAAAGAAATCAATTTCCATGTATGCATGAGTTTGTTGGGATGAACCCAACTACTATGTATAACCATCAAGCTCTAAAATAAAAATAAAGAAACAAATAAGTAAATAAGAAGAAACATATGTTCTAGAGGAGAGAAGCCCAGTACCCAAGTACCCACAATGTAAAAGGCAAAAATGGTTTACAAATTAAAACATAAAGCTGGTGAGGGAGGAGTTATCTCCAGGAGGCTCTCAATAGGATCACTGCTCTCTAAAAGGATCATGGCCCCAGGACTACAGCTGGAGCTTGATGGACATTCCACTGTGCCCTTCGTATGCTCACAATGTCCAGTCTCGGACATTAATACTGAAGATCCCATATTAAGTTATTTTATCTTTTTTTTTTTGCAACCTGGATCATATTAATGCTTTTTACGATTTAATAAATAGCTCTCTTAACGGTTGCACACGCATGCACATATATATACACACACACACACCCTCATACACACAAAGATTCTAAAGCTCATAAACAAATCCACCTAAGTTGCAGGATACAAAATTCACATAGAAAATTCAATACTTTTCCTATATGCTAGTAATGAATTTGTTGAAAAAGAAATCAGAAAAACAAATACTTTCACATAGGTTAAAAACAAAACCCTAGGAATAAATCTAACCAAAGGTGAAAGACCTCTAAAATGAAAATTATAAAACTCTGAAAAGAGAAACTGAAAAATTGAGGAAGATACTTCAAAATGAAAAGGCCTCCCATGTTCCCAGATAGGCAAAGTTAACATTGTTAAAATGGCTATATTTCTAAAAGCAATCTACTGATTCAATGCAATCCCCATCAAAATACTAATGATATTCTTCACAGAACTAGGAAAAAACAGTCCTAATTCATTTAGAAGAACAAAACACCTAGAATAGCTAAAGTAATTTTACGCTGAAAAACTAATGCTAGAGGCATCACAACACCTGACTTCAAATATACTAGAGCTATAGTAACAAAAATTACATGGTACTGGCATGATCCTGAGGGAAGGGGAGGGGGGGGAGGAGGGGGGAGGAGGGGGGAGGAGGAGGAAAAATAATCAACTGTTAAAGAAAAATAAGAGCTTATTCTTAGAAGGTAGTGGCAGACACATCACAAGTACTACAATAAATCAATGAGTAGTATATCATCATCATGAGCTGTATGCCAGGGGAAAAGACAGTATATGAGGAAGATTTTGTTTAAAGAAAAATGTGGAAGTATATTTCAAAGAAGAAAAAATTTTAATATGCCTCACAGTGAAGAAACATACATAAACAAACACACACACACACACACACACACACACATTAAAAATAGGTAAAAAGAAAGAAGGAAACCTAAGAATGCATATAATGGCAAAGAAAATGGTAACCACTATGCCTCCTCAACTCCTGCCCCTAAATAAAGAAAACAAAAAGCTGGAAATTAAAGCAGAAATATTTAGAGGTTGAGTAAACAGAAAATAAGAAAGAGGAAAGCTTCTCTTCTCTTAGTATAATGATGAACAGGGTGGTTTTAAAAAAAAAAAAAAAAAAAAGCTGGCTTTAAATATGCTTTTATTCCAGCCAAAATTTTTTGGCTTTAAAGTTATTATGGTTTGGGGGTTTTGTTCCCCAAAAGCTCAGGTGAGACAATACAAGAATATTCAGAGGTGAATTGATTAGGTTATGAGAGCTGTAACCTGATTAGTGGATTAATCCACTTGAAAAGGATTAACTGAGTGGTAACTATAGGTAGAGAGAAGCTAGGTCACCAGGGTTATGTCTTTAGGGTTCATATTTTGTCCCTGGACAGTGGGAACTATCTTTGCTTCTTGGCTGTCATGCCCTGAGCTACCTTCCTCTGCCATGCCCTTCCACCATGATGTTCTATCTCCTCTTGGGCCCAGAGCAAAGAAGTCAGCCGACCATGGACTGAACTTCTGAACTGTGAAGCAAAATAATCTTTTCCTCCTCTAAGTTGTTTTTGTCAAGTCTTTTTGGTCACAGCAAAAGGCAACTCTAATAAAAGCTAAAGCAAAAATGGTAAAAATATGAAGAGAGGGAGTGAGCAAGTCTACAAAACAATAAAACCAAGGTCTATAAGGATAAGTCATACTGTGGAAACTATAATCTCAAATGTAAAGTTCAAATGTAAAGTTCCCCAAGATATAATTTTATAACTAAAGAAATGTTAAGGGGCTAGGGTTGTGGCTCATGGGTAGAGTGTTGCCTAGCATGTGTGAGGCACTGGGTTCAATTCTCAGGACCTCATATATACATAAATAAAATAAAGACCCATTGACAACTAAAAAATATTAAAAGAAAGAAAGAAATGTTAATTGTGAAGGCCTGATGCTTCCTGGAAATTCCTAAGTACCACATCATAAATTATATTAATGAATAGTAACCAAAGAGACTACTAAAGTTTACTAAAACATTTATAGACATATGAAATATTAAGAGTCCAGAGGTTATCGAGATAAATGCCAAATATATAGACTATATTTTCCAATATGGATAAGATTTCAGTATACTGTTTATTCAGCAGCATAAATTTCAAGTAAGCTAAAAAAACTTGAAAAGTAACATTCTTCTATAATAAGGATAAGACATTCTTCAGTTTTAACCACTTCAGTACAGGTAATTAAAAGATTAAAATGATAAATTAAGAATTCTTAAATTATACTCAAGATTAACAGTTAATGTCATTATAAAAGATAAAAAACATAATGTTTAGAACAATATAAAAAATTTGGCCCTTTCTAAAAACTTAAGAAGTACTCGACAATAAACCGAATAACTGATAAACACATGACATATAATGCCTCATTTAAAATTTGAGCTGAACATTTAACTGTGTTCTAGGTTATTTTCCCTCAATATTTTGAAAATGGTCCTCCATGGTTTAAGAAATTATTGTTGCTGCTGAATATGGAACACTAAATCATATTTTAATTATCACTTCCCCAAATCTGAACAATCAGTCTGAATAAACAGGAATAGTCTCCAAAAGAGACATTTCAATATACAGCAAAACTAACCCAAAGGGACAGAAATTAGAAATATTTCTTTTAAACATGAACCTCATTAAAAGAAAGAATTTTCAATTGTTAAAGGTGAATAATACTAAAAGAAAGACTTTCACAATTTTATAAAGTGAATAACTTTATTTCTATGTTAATAAAAATAAGTTTTGGTAAACAAATTATTTTCTTTTTAAAAAAGCATATCATTAATTCTAAAACAGCCAATAGATATGGTAGATGTCCAAAAACTGAAAATGACACACAACATCTATATAAGTAACTGACAAATACATTACATATAATGCCAGTTGATAAATAAAAAGAAGGCAAAATTTTATAAGTAACTAAGCAGTTAACAAAAATCACACAAACTTACCCCCTCAAAAAAGAACATCTTTATTTCGCTTGACAGAACTCAAAAAGATTAAATCATGTTTTCACATTTAGCTAAGAAAAGATTTTTTAAAAAATAGAATTATCCCAACCTAAGTATCATCTTTGAAAATTATAAACATGATCATAATGAAATGCTGGGGAAGACAGAGTAGAATCTAAATTCAATAAACTAAATTTATACCTACTGAGTAGGTATAAATAAATTACTACCCAAACATTTTTTTATATCAAAGACTTTTTAAAACATACATGGGAATAACTAAATCATATTTAAATTATCACTTCCCCAAATCTAAACTATAAGTCTGAATAAACAGGAATAGTCTCCAAAAGAGACATTTCAATATAAGCAAAATTAACCCAAAGGGACATAAATTAGTATAATATTTGTCACTGGGGGAGTTGACTAGAATTTGGCACAGGGGAACTTTCTAGGGTGATGGTGATGATGGTGACAGAGTATAGACATTTGCTGAAACTCATAAACTCACTGAGAACCATGAATTTTCTCTGTAACAATACTAAGATTTTCTTATTCTTTTTTTATTGATTTTTTTAAAAATAAATGACAGCAGAAAGCATTATAATTCTGATTACACATATACAGCACAATTTTTCATATCTCTGGTTGTATATAAAGTATGTTGACACCAATTCATGTCCACATACATGTACTTTGGATAATGATAGAAAACAATAACAGGTGCAAACAGTGTTGGATTATATGGAACAAACCTACTACCACAAGAAATGAGATATGCTTAGGTCTGATTAAAAAACAACTTCAATAAACAGCAGATGCAATGATCTAATTATTCATCCCATAATGCTTACCATCTATCAGTATTAAAAAGTAAAATAATTATTTTTGGTAAATAGTCTCAAAAAGAAATTCACTTATACACAAATAATCTGTTTATTTGCTCAATAGTACATTTAGCAATTACAGATTAATAGGAAGCTAAATTGCTTTAAGTCAGAAAGATATTTAATTGAAATGTGTCAGGTAAAACAGGCTTGGTGGTACATAGCTCTAATCCCTGTCACTCAGGAGGCTGAGACAGGAGGATATCAATTTTGAGGTCAGCCTGGGCAACTTTAGCAAGACCTTCAAAACTAAAAACAAAAAGGCCTATGGACATAGCTCAGTGGTACAGCACCACTGGATTCATTCTCTAGTACAAAAAAAGAAGTTTGTCAGATACTATCCTAAAATGTTTCACCTGCATTAACTTATTAGATTCTTCCAAAAATTATAAGATAGGTACTATTTTCATTCATATTTTACAAATGAAGAAACTAAAGTACCCTAAGGTCAGGTATTCTGTGGAGATAACAGGTCTAACTGATAGTTTGACATTAGACATAATCTCCTTAATTACTCTGCTCGACTACCTCCCAAGAATTAATTGTCTTGAAATACACTGGTCTGAAATAAAGATTGTGCCTTACAGTTTTGAAACTTGGGATCTTCAACAATTACTTACTTATTTATATTTTGTAGTTTCAGAATAATTTTTAAATTACAACTCTGGCTTTGCTTGCAAAAACTCACAAGGCCCACCAGAAAAATACAGGCTGGTCCATCTATCTATATTATTTTTTTAATATAAAACTCTATTGTTTATTGATTTCTAAGTATATCCTGTCAGATGTGGTTGCACACACCTGTAATCTCAGTGACTCAGAAGGTTGAATGACAGGAGAATCAGAATTTCAAGGTCAGCTTCGCCAACTTAGTGAGGTACTAAGCAACTTGGTGAGACCCTGTCTCAAAAAATTAAAAGGGCTGGGGATATAGATCAGTGGCAAAGCAACTATGACTTCAGTCCTCAGTACCAAAATAATAATAATAATAATAATAATAGATTTCTAAGTACATCCCAACCTTAGCATCCTCATCATGGCACACCTGGAAGACGAGTTCCATGAAAAGTGGAGCCAGGCAAAACATCCTCTGGTGACAATCACTAATCATAAAGTCTAGCATTTCAAAACAGTAATTCTTATTTCAAGAAATAGATAGGTTGGACCAAACAATGTTCAAATATAATTTCAAGTGTTACATGTTAACAAATAATTCTTTTTAAGATCCTTATCTTTTTTGCAGGGGATGGAGGGGTTAAACCCTTACACATGTTAGGCAAGTGCTCTATCACTCTAGAACCACTGCCACAAATCCTTTAATTTCTAATAATTCAGTATCTTATCATGCACCTCTTCTATTTCACAGTCAATGAACTGCAGCCCTCTGATAGGAAATTTCTGTTCTAAGCTACAAAGCTGCCCACCTCAAATAATCTGTTATTTAACTCCTCCCAACAGTCTAATTAAGAAAAACAGTATTTTCAGAGAACTGAATTGTCCAGGGATTCCATGTCTTGTCCTTGATTTAAAATGAACTATTAAAAAGACTATACACTTTTTTGTCTTCAATGTTTTCTATCTCTATAACCCACTACCAACACGAAGTTACATTTTCAAACTACACCTCATATTTTCTTTAAAAAAACTAGAAACAACATTGTAACATCTGTTACCACATTTGCTACAGAGATATTAAGAACACTGTTTTATATGAAGTGTTCAAAAAACTCTAACTTCTTTGATGTAACTATATGTTTTCTCCTCAAGGATCTTGAAAATACATAAAGGATCATATTTCCTTTTATGCCCTCACCAGCAAAAAGCTCAAAAATTAATTTAAGATAGAACTAAATAAATTATGCTTGACTTTATAGCTGGAAGTCTCTATTTTACTCTTTCTACCCTTACCTTATTCCATCTATGCAAATTTTCGCTTTTGTTGACTCTGAAGTACATATGCATGGCACTGAGGTTGAACCACATACAGTTAGCATTTCATATCTTTAGTTTCTGCATTTGTGGATTCAATCAACCACAGATCAAAGATATTAGGGGAAAAAACTTCATCTGTACTGAACATGCACAGACTTTATTTTTGGACATTATTCCCTAAACAGTATAACAACCATTTGCATAGCATTTACATTGTATTTGCTATTATAGGTAATCTAGGAATGATTTAAAGCATATGAAAGAAAGAATATGCATAGGTTACATGCAAATACTACATACACCATTTTCTAAAAGGCACTTAAGCATCCATGGATCCTACAATCTGGAACTAATTTGTGGACGTCAAGGGATGATTGCCTATTTATGCAATTAGCACTTTACACTGACTAAAAGCAATTTGAAAAGGGAATAAGAAGTAGTGTAATTTCACAGAAAATTAAAAAGACCAGTAAAAATGACCATTTTTACATTTGTAGCCAACCGTAAGGATTAGAAAGTAAGAATTTAAGGGTGTAAGAGTGTTACACTGGAAAAATGGTAAACTCTTAAAATTACATACAAATTTATCTCTAACAAAGCTAAACCACTCTAAACAAGCCTAAACTGGTCATAAGAACATTCTCTCACTGAACTAGCTTCCAACTATCAGACCTGATTGAATGAATATCAAGAGTACCACTCTAGGCCAGGCGCATTCCACATGCCTTTAATCCCAGCAGCTCAGGAGAATCACAAGTTCAAAGCCAGCCTCAGCAAAAGTGAACTATTAAGCAACTCAGTGAGACTCTGTCTCTAAATAAAATACAAAACAGGGCTGGGGATGTGGCTCAGTGGCTGAGTGTCCCCGAGTTCAATCCCGGTACATCCCCCCTCCCAAAAAAAGAATACCTCTCTGTATAGAAGGGAAATCCTTCAAGTGAATTTTTAGGTTAGAAATCATTTTTTTTCTTTACCTTGACCCAGGCTCCCTCTACTGATAGGAAAATAAACCATGGAATTATAATGGCAAATTTCATTAACACAAAAAATATTGTTAAAATACCTTAAAATCAGCATTTTAGATAAAAATTCAAAACTGACTTTATTGTAGATCCAAGAATAAAATAAGTATCTGTGAATTAACAAGTCAAATAGCATTCACATTTTATATGTAGTATACTTCTTTTCAATGTTAATCCTTAGAGGCAAGAAGAGATAGATATTTTTAAATCATTTTAAATATTTTTAATAATTTCTTGTAAATGTAATGTTTACCTGTATCTGTTCTGGTGTCCATTGGTCTAGGTTGACTGATTTGACCCTGGATATATGAACCCCAAGATTTCTATGTATTCCAGCACATCTTATGCAAATAAACACACCAATATTCCAGGAAGCCCATCGGGGACCTAATTAAGGAAAAGAAACAAAGAAAAGCAAGTATTAAAAACTAAAAAACAGGTTTGGAAGGAAGATGGCGGCGAGGGGAGTGCATTGCCCCCGTGTGCTGCTTCACTGTGTGGGAGTATGACAAGTCAGGACGGCTAAAGGATATCTTGTTAGGAATTTCCAGCAATAGTGGGGTGCTCCGGAACCTGGAGGAAGGACTTCCATCGCACGAGGATCGGCTACGGGGACTCAAACGCGAGAGGTTTGTCGCACGGAGGGTAACACTGCTTATTCAGCAAAACGCCCCGCGGCTAGAGTCTGCAGCGCGCGCTGGGATAGAGACGCAGGGTTACAGCGCTGCAGTTTCTGCCAGCCGCGCAAGCACCGTACTCAGGGCTGAATTCTGGGTTCGAGACGGGGGAAGGAAGCGGTCCATCTCGGTTCTCCACACCGGTCAGACCACAGAGGAGGCCAGCAGCCACCATGTTGGTAAACTGACGTCACCTTCCCTGTTTTCGACTGACCGCAGCTCATTCAGCCATAGAACAGGTAATTTCAGGCTGCAATTCGCCTGCGGCTTGCAGACAGATTGCTAGGGTTCAGCGCCTGGGTGCTTCTTAGAATCTGATCTTATCGGAGCGAACACCGAGCGCGGGGCGGCCGAGTTCCGGCTCCCGGAACCGTCCCGGAACCGCCCTGGCCCAGGGCTGCGGAGCCTGCGGAGGCTGCTTCTTGGACCCTGCTACTATCAGAGCATACACCAAGCACTAAGCAGCCGAATTCCGGCTCCCGGAACTGAGCCCGCGGGGACTGCTTCTTGGAGCTTACACTTATAGGAGCTTACACCGAGCACGGAGCGGCCGAGTTCCGGCTCCCGGAACTTCCCTGGACCGGGGCTAGGAGCCCGCAGAAACTGCGTCTCGGTCCGGGTCCTGCTGAGGGCCGGTCAGGACTCACCGTTGCTTTGGTTGCCCGGCAAGGGGAACGAAATGCTGCCATTCGCATAGGATACCAACATGGCAGAGATCTGATGTCAGCAGAAAGCGGCGGAGGAGAGAACTTCATCAATACCAGCGGTGACATAAGCAGTTGGTCTCCTGGTAGGGGGGGTGAGGCACAGTCACCTGAGTCTCCTCAATTTGTCCTCGAGCCAGAGGGGAGGAGCCGGGCCGCCGCCAGCGCCCGGAGCAGGCCCAGCGGCTCGCCAGCGTGGTGACCGCGTGACCCCAATTGGAGAGGGGGCGGAGCGGAGCCGCCACCCGCACCCGCAAGGTGGGCAGACCCACGACCCAGTAGTACATGGGCGTGGTAGGAGGGGCAGGGCAGAGCCGCCCTTCGCGCTTGCAAGGTAAACAGACCTGTGACAGCCTGGCGGGTCAGGCCCAGTGGCCTGCCAGTGTGGTACACACGTCACCCCAACTGGAGTAGGGGCAGAGCAGATCCTTCTCCCACGCCCGGATCAGGCCCTGCCGGTGTGGTGGTCACGTGACCCCAATTGGAGTGGGGGCGGAGCGGAACCGCCACCCGTGCCCGCAGGGTGAGCAGACCAGTGATCAACCTGCAGATCAGGCCCAGGGGTCCGCAGGCGTGGTAGGAGGGGCAGGGCAGATCCGCCGCCCGCACCTCCAAGGTAGGCAGACCTACAACAGACCGGCGGATCAGGCCCAGGAGCCTGCCGGCGTGGTACAAACACCACCCTAATTGGAGTAGTGACAGAGCAGAGTCGCCGCCCGTGCCAGGAACAGGCCCAGCGTCCTGCAGGCGGGGTAGTCACGACACCCCAATTGGAGTAGGGGCAGAGCAGAGCCTCCACCCATGCCCGAAAGGTGGGCAGATCTGCGACCGACCAGCGGGACAGGCCCAGTGGCCTGCCGGTACGACAGACACGTCACCCCATTTGGAGTAGGGGCAGAGTAGAGCCGCCGCCCGAACCTGCAGGGTAGGCAAACCTGCAACCGACCGGCGGATCAGGCCCGGTGGCCTGCCGGCGTGGTACACTCGTCACCCCAATTGGAGTAGGGGCAGAACAGAGCCGCCGCCAGCTCCCAGAACAGGCCCAGTGACCTGCCGGCGTGGTAGCCACGACACCCCAATTGGAATAAGGAGAGAGCAGAGCCGCCGCCCGCACCTGCAGGAAAGATACGCAAGCAGTATGAAAAGACAAGGAAAGAAAGGACCACAAGCAATGCAGGTCAACGCAACTTTAGAAGAGGTAACAGCTGCAGCAGATGGAATGTCAGATAAAGAATTCAGGATATACATGCTTCAGATGATCTGGAGTATCAAGGAAGACATTAAACAGCAAAATCAGACAATGAAAGATCACTTCGACAACGAATTACGCAAACAAATCCAGGAAGCAAAGGATCAACTATACAGGGAGATAGAGGTTATAAAAAACAAGCAATCAGAAATCCTAGAAATGCAGGAAGCAATAAACCAACTTAAAAACTCAATGGAGAATACTACCAACAGAGTAGAACACTTAGAAGATAGAACATCAGACAATGAAGACAAAGTATTTCAACTGGAAAAGAACATAGACAGCTCAGCAAGACTGTTAAGAAACCATGAGCAGAACATCCAAGAAATATGGGATAACATTAAGAGACCAAACTTAAGAGTCATTGGGATACAGGAAGGTACAGAGATCCAAACCAAAGGAATGAGCAGTCTATTCAATGAAATAATACAAGAAAACTTCCCAGACTTGAAGAATGAGACAGAATCCCAAATCCTAGAAGCCTACAGGACGCCGAATGTGCAAAATCATAAGAGATCCACACCTAGACACATTATAATGAAGATGCCCAACATACAGAATAAGGAGAGAATTTTAAAAGCTACAAGAGAAAGGAAGCAGATTACATTTAGGGGTAAGCCAATCAGGATAACAGCTGATCTTTCAACACAGACTCTGAAAGCTAGAAGATCCTGGAATAACATATTTCAAACACTGAAAGAAAATGGGTTCCAACCAAGAATTGTGTATCCAGCGAAATTAAGCTTCAGGATGGAGGATGAAATTAAAACCTTCCACGATAAACAAAAGTTTAAAGAATTCGCAGCTAGAAAACCATCTCTTCAAAACATCCTCGCCAAAGCATTACAGGAAGAGGAAATGGAAAATAACAATGAAAACCAACAGTGGGAGGTAGGACAGTAAAGGGGGGGGGGAAATAATCAAAGAGGAAAACAAACCATGTTTAGTAACAGAAATAAACAAATATGGCTGGAAGAACAACCCATATCTCAATAATAACCCTAAATGTTAATGGCTTAAACTCACCAATTAAGAGACACAGGCTAGTAGAATGGATCACAAAACAAGACCCAACAATATGCTGCCTACAGGAGACGCATTTGATAGGAAAAGACATACATAGGCTGAAGGTGAAAGGTTGGGAAAAATCATATCACTCATATGGACTTCGGAAACAAGCAGGCGTGTCCATACTCATATCAAATAAAATAGATTTCAAGCCAAAGTTAATCAAAAGAGATAAAGAGGGACACTACATACTGCTTAAGGGAACCATACACCAACAAGACATAACAATCATAAATATTTATGCCCCAAACAATGGTGCAGCTATGTTCGTCAAACAAACTCTTCTCAAGTTCAAGAGTCTAATAGACCACCACACCATAATCATGGGAGACTTCAACACACCTCTCTCGCCACTGGACAGATCTTCCAAACAAAAGTTGAATAAGGAAACTATAGAACTCAATAACACTATTAATAACCTAGACCTAATTGACATATATAGAGTATACCACCCAACATCAAGCAGTTACACTTTTTTCTCAGCAGCACATGGATCCTTCTCAAAAATAGATCATATATTATGTCACAGGGCAACTCTTAGACAATATAAAGGAGTAGAGATAATACCATGCATCTTATCTGATCATAATGGAATGAAACTGAAAATCAACGATAAAAGAAGGAAGGAAAAAGCATACATCAATTGGAGAATGAACAATAGGTTACTGAATGATCAATGGGTTATAGAAGACATCAAGGAGGAAATTAAAAAATTCTTAGAGATAAATGAAAACACAGACACAACATATCGGAATCTATGGGACACATTGAAAGCAGTTCTAAGAGGAAAACTCATTGCTTGGAGTTCATTCCTTAAAAAAAGAAAAAACCAACAAATAAATGATCTCATACTTCATCTCAAAATCCTTGAAAAAGAAGAGCAAAACAACAGCAAAAGAAGTAGAAGGCAAGAAATAATTAAAATCAGAGCTGAAATTAATGAAATCGAAACAAAAGAAACAATTGAAAAAATTGACAAAACTAAAAGTTGGTTCTTTGAAAAAAAAACAAAATCGACAGACCCTTAGCGATGCTAGCGAAGAGAAGAAGAGAGAGAACTCAAATTACTAGCATACGGGATGAAAAAGGCAATATCACAACGGACACTTCAGAAATACAGAAGACAATCAAAAACTATTTTGAATCCTTATACTCCAATAAATTAGAAGATAGTGAAGGCATAGATAAATTTCTTAAGTCATATGATCTGCCCAGATTGAGTCAGGAGGATATAGAAAACCTAAACAGACCAATATCAATTGAGGAAATAGAAGAAACCATAAAAAGACTACCAACTAAGAAAAGCCCAGGTCCAGATGGGTATACAGCAGAATTTTACAAAACCTTTAAAGAAGAACTAATACCAATACTTTTCAAGCTACTTCAGGAAATAGAAAAGGAGGGAGAACTTCCAAATTCATTCTATGAGGCCAACATCACCCTGATACCTAAACCAGACAAAGACACTTCAAAGAAAGAAAACTACAGACCAATATCTCTAATGAACCTAGATGCAAACATCCTCAATAAAATTCTGGCGAATCGGATACAAAAACATATCAAAAAAATTGTACACCATGATCAAGTAGGATTCATCCCTGGGATGCAAGGCTGGTTCAATATACGGAAATCAATAAATGTTATTCACCACATCAATAGACTTAAAAATAAGAACCATATGATCATCTCGATAGATGCGGAAAAAGCATTCGACAAAGTACAGCATCCCTTTACGTTCAAAACTCTAGAAAAACTAGGGATAACAGGAACATACCTCAATATTGTAAAAGCAATCTATGCTAAGCCTCAGGCTAGCATCATTCTGAATGGAGAAAAACTGAAGGCATTCCCTCTAAAATCTGGAACAAGACAGGGATGCCCTCTCTCTCCACTTCTCTTCAACATAGTTCTCGAAACACTGGCCAGAGCAATTAGACAGACGAAAGAAATTAAAGGCATAAAAATAGGAAAAGAAGAACTTAAATTATCACTATTTGCAGATGATATGATTCTATACCTAGCAGACCAAAAAGGCTCTACAAAGAAACTATTAGAGCTAATAAATAAATTCAGCAAAGTGGCAGGATATAAAATCAACACGCATAAATCAAAGGCATTCCTGTATATCAGCGACAAATCCTCTGAAATGGAAATGAGGACAACCACTCCATTCAAAATATCTTCAAAAAAAATAAAATACTTGGGAATCAACCTAACAAAAGAGGTGAAAGACTTATACAATGAAAACTACAGAACCCTAAAGAGAGAAATAGAAGATCTTAGAAGATGGAAAAATATACCCTGTTCATGGATAGGCAGAACTAACATCATCAAAATGGCGATATTACCAAAAGTTCTCTATAGGTTTAATGCAATGCCAATCAAAATCCCAACGGCATTTCTTGTAGAAATAGAGAAAGCAATCATGAAATTCATATGGAAAAATAAAAGACCCAGAATAGCAAAAACAATGCTAAGCAAGAAGTGTGAATCAGGCGGTATAGCGATACCAGACTTCAAACTATACTACAGAGCAATAGTAACAAAAACAGCATGGTACTGGTACCAAAACAGGCGGGTGGACCAATGGTACAGAATAGAGGACACAGAAACCAATCCACAAAACTACAACTATCTTATATTTGATAAAGGGGCTAAAAGCATGCAATGGAGGAAGGATAGCATCTTCAACAAATGGTGCTGGGAAAACTGGAAATCCATATGCAACAAAATGAAACTGAATCCCTTTCTCTCGCCATGCACAAAAGTGAATTCAAAATGGATCAAGGAGCTTGATATCAAATCAGAGACACGCCGTCTGATAGAAGAAAAAGTTGGCTACGATCTACATTCGGTGGGGTCGGGCTCCAAATTCCTCAATAGGACACCCATAGCACAAAAGTTAATAACTAGAATCAACAAATGGGACTTACTCAAACTAAAAAGTTTTTTCTCAGCAAAAGAAACAATGAGAGAGGTAAATAGGGAGCCTACATCCTGGGAACAAATCTTTACTCCTCACACTTCAGATAGAGCCCTAATATCCAGAGTATACAAAGAACTCCAAAAATTAGACAATAAGAGAACAAACAACCCAATCAACAAATGGGCCAAGGACCTGAACAGACACTTCTCAGAGGAGGACATATAGTCAATCAACAAGTACATGAAAAAATGCTCAACATCTCTAGCTGTCAGAGAAATGCAAATCAAAACCACCCTAAGATACCATCTCACTCCAGTAAGATTGGCAGCCATTAGGAAGTCAAACAACAACAAGTGCTGGCGAGGATGTGGGGAAAAGGGTGCACTTGTACATTGCTGGTGGGACTGCAGATTGGTGCAGCCAATTTGGAAAGCAGTATGGAGATTTCTTGGAAAGCTGGGAATGGAGCCACCATTTGACCCAGCTATTCCCCTTCTTGGTCTATTCCCTAAAGACCTAAAAAGAGCATGCTACAGGGACACTGCTACATCGATGTTCATAGCAGCACAGTTCACAATAGCAAGACTGTGGAACCAACCTAGATGCCCTTCAATAGACGAATGGATAAAAAAAATGTGGCATTTATACACAATGGAGTATTACTCTGCATTAAAAAATGACAAAATCATAGAATTTACAGGGAAATGGATGGCATTAGAGCAGATTATGCTAAGTGAAGCTAGCCAATCCCTAAAAAACAAATGCCAAATGTCTTCTTTGATATAAGGAGAGTAACTAAGAACAGAGTAGGGACGAAGAGCAGGAGAAGAAGATTAACATTTAACAGGGATGAGAGGTGGGAGGGAAAGGGAGAGAGAAGGGAAATAGCATGGTAATGGAAGGAGACCCTCAGGGTTATACAGTGGAGGAGGTAGAGAGAGAGGAGGGGAGGGGAGGGGAGAGGTGGGGAGGGGGGAGGGTGGAGGATGGGAAAGGCAGCGGAGCACAACAGACACTAGTATGGCAATTTGTAAATCAATGGATGTGTAACTGATGTGATTCTGCAATCTGTGTATGGGGTGAAGGTGGGAGTTCATAACCCACTTGAATCAAAGTGTGGAATATGATATGTCAAGAAATTTGTAATGTTTTGAACAACCCACAATAAAAAATTAAAAAAAAAAAAAAGAAACTAAAAAACAAAACAAAACAAAAACCCACACAAGCATATTAGAAGCATTCTGATATTTATACCATTATAACAGAAATTTAAAGAATCATAAGCTCAAATTTTCAAATCATACTGACAGCAGCTTGCTACGATGACCTATGACCTGGTTGCACTGAAGGTTATAAATAAATCTTCCAGAACCTTAACCATATTACTAAGTTTGTTTTCTAGAAACTTCTCCTGAATCTAAGATTTTTAAATTAATCTGTATAGTTATTTCACTAACCATAGTTGAATCAGTAGTACTGTTGCCCAGTAAAAAAGTGAGTTCTTCTTTAAATATATAAGATACTAATTAAAATACTAACAAATAAAAATTTTTAATACTTTTTTTTTTTTTTTGCCGATGTGTTCTGGATATGTTGCCTGAACCACACAACCCTCCTGTCTCAGCCTCCCAAGTAGCTGATGTAACACATTTTTAAAAACTAAAACACAGGGCTGGGAACAGAGCTCACTGGTAGATAGAGCAATAGCCTAGCATATGGGAAGCCCTGGGTTCATCCTCCATCACCACAAAAGTAAACAAACAAAAAATAAAAACAAATCCCAATATTATATATAACTATAATATAATGCGCCAATTTTTATTCATTGAAAAATCATTTTTTTACTGAAAGTATATACTTAATGTATACATACATTGAAAGTACTATATCAAATAAAATAAATAAAACATAAATCAATAAGGAAAAAAAACAATTTTTCAGAAAACTGGCCAAAAGCTATGAATGGATAATTCATAGAAGAAATGTATGGCCAACAAATTTATGAAAATAGGTACATCTCACTGGTAATTATGGAAAATGACCTATGTTGCATACAACAGAGTTTTTAAATACATTAGTATTGTATGCAACAATGAAAACAAGAACTGACTCAAAAAGCTTTATAGGAACTGAGGTATACTGTAAAATGTTACTTTTTGATCATGGTCAAAAAATCCTGAAAATATTAGAGATACTAACAGACTCAAATATTCAGGAGCTTATACCTGATTTCTATAAATTACTTGATTATGAAAACTTTCAAGTTTTTAAAAAAATATTGTAGGCTTATGTTTTAAGTACACTTTTTTTTTCTTTTTTCTTTTTGCAATGCTGAGAATTGAACCAAAGGCTTGGAACATACTAGGCAAGTGCTCTACCACTGACCTAAACTTGGAACATGCTAGGCAAGTGCTCTACCACTGACCTTACTTTTTATGTGAACTTGAAATCTACTCTACTAAAACATTAAAGCCAGTAATTACAAAACAGAAAAACTAAACACATGTCTCTCCAAACTCCTTAATTACACAGGAAGTAGGTTATGTATATACAATTTTTCCCAGATATCTTGCTTTTAAATTTGAGAAATGACATCTACAAGCTGACAAACATACATTTGGGACTTCAAGGACTACTCTAGATAAGTTATACTTCCAGTTATTTTCCATCTGTCTAATCATTTCTAACTCAACTATCTGTAACACAATTATCCATGTTTTGAAGCTTACACAGAAATCTATGGTAAACAGTTAAAAATAAATAGCTGCTACAACTTAGCAGTTTAGTCTCAAACAAGAAAAGTTAAAGAAACACAGTTGTCTCTCAAATTCCACTGTGCTTATGCATCGCCTGAGGATATTATAAAAATGCAAACTCTAATTCTGTAGTACCTGGAGTGGCACCTAATAGTGAATTCCCAGTTATGCTTATGCTGCCATCCACAGACCATATTTTGAATAGTAGGGTTCTAGATTACTGTTGACAGTCTTCATATTCAAGCATTCAGTGTAGAGTAGACTTAGCTAATCAATACCTGAAACTGCACATAATACCCAACTATACAAATACTATGGTTGTTTCTTATAGGTAATGTTTAATTCATAAATTGGGCACAATAAGATATTAAAAAAATAATAAAAGAGAACAATTATAACAAACATTATAATAAAAATTATAGAAATGTGTTCTCTCAAAATATCTCACTATACTGCACTCATCCTTCTTCTTGTGATGATACTTAAAGGAAACAATTTACAGCTTCTCTTTGGCCTCTCTAAACTGACAGTCTGAATACTCCTGTGCTTTGGGGCCATTACTATATAAAATATGAGTTACTTGAATGCAAACACTGATGCCACAACAATGTTTCTGAAAACTGAGATGGCTACTAAGTAACCAACTGAGAATAGCATATATAGCATGGATATGCTACACAAAGGGATGATTCACATTCTAGACAGGACAGAGAGAGAGAGATGGCATGAGATTTCATCACATTCAGAATGGTCAGTAATGTGAAACTGTTCATTTCTGAATTTCCCATGCAATATTTTCAAATTACAGTTGACTATGTGTAACTGATACTGCGGAAAGTGAAATCATGGATAAGGGAGAACCACTGTCCTTTCTGATCTGCTTTCACATACCTGTGAGCTCATTAAGTGTGGTGGCAATAAGAATGGAAATAAATAAACATGAGTCACCAAAAAAACTAAGAAGATTTAGTGACAAAAAAATATAGTGAAAAAGGAGAAGGTAGAGAACAAAATGTCTGCAAGTTCTGTATTTGGAATTTTAAAAAAGTTATTTGTAAAGACTCAGAAAACTGCAGAATTGTTGAATGGTTTAAGTGACAGTGACACACTGAGATGAAAAATGTCCAGCAATCTATTAAGATCGACTAAAGTTTACCTGGAGCGTCTTCTTCAAGAATGACAGTTGCAACCCCAATAGGGAGTACAAAAAGTAAATAAAGCAGAATTATAATTCAGAGAGAAAATGAAAAGCAATGTAAAATCAAAGGAGAGAGTTTTAAAGAAAACATGGTCAACAGTGTCAAATAATTCATAGAAGTTAGTAGAATGAAGCTAGAAAAGAACATGTGGATGTGGGAACTGTAGTAATCGAGAGGTCATGGGTAACCTCATAAAGACTAGGCAGAGTGAAAAGAATTCTACTTCCAGTCTAAACTCTTAGCATTTCAGTCTATGACACCAAACCTTTAAAAACAATTTTCCATTTTCCTCTATATTGTTTTCATGACCATCTTGGTCTTAATTCTTCTTAAATTATTTTTCAAAATTCCAACTTAAATCAAGGAGCAATAAGAACACACTCCTTGCTTTCCCTTGAATACAACTCAATTATTCTGTCTTGGCACTTTGCTTCACACCAACCATTTTCCTTGCCTAAAATGTTCTGCTAGTGACCACACAAATTCTACCCCATCTTCAAGAACTAAACAAAGTACTGTCTTCTTCTTTAAGCTCTTCCTTATGAATTCATCCTCCATTCTCTTCTCCTATAAAAGTCTATAGTTCATGACAGCTTGTCTCATATAATATGCCACAACAGGTACCTTCTATTTTTTCATTTGTTGTTAGCAATTGTGTCTTAAAGTAGATGGTAAATTTCTCACTAGGAAAGCTCTATGTGGCCTTCTGCATCACTTATAGTAAGGAAATAGGCTATATAATAAAAGTCTGCCAGGTCTGATGACTTAGTCAAATATGGAGGTTCTTTGATTCCTGGAGCAATTGATCTACTATTTTTCTTAAAGGAAATGAAACCAAAAACTCCGTGGCAGAAATTATGGTCTTTAATAATTTTGCCATTATTCTTTTTGGTAATAAACGCCTTTGACTATTAACTAGAAATATGGCTTTCCAGATAAGACTATATTTCTCAGCCTCCTCTGCAGCAAAATATAGCCACATAACCAAGTTCAGGCCAATAGATGTGAGCAGAAAAGATGTGTTTTGCTATTAACCACCCTGGGCCTGTGTTTCCTATTCTCTTCCCCATTCCCATTATTTGTGAGATAACAGAAGACTAACCTGTTACCTTGGATCCAGATGTTGAGCCCCATGTTGAAGATGACAGAACTACTCTATCCACATTGGATAGTTCATCTTTAGACTAAAAGGAAGAAAAAATAACCTATCCTATTTAAGCCACAGTCTTTAGGAGTGAGTCATTTTGTTATAGCAATTAAGCCTATAATCAAAATAATTCAATGTGAATTATAATTGTATTTGGTAGCAGCAAATAGAATACATCTGAGATTTAATATTCCTTGATTTCAGAGACAAAATCCTAAATGAAGGATTAAAGAACAAACAATAAAACATTCTCATCAAACTCAAATGCTCTAAATTCAATTTAAATCACCAATCATATGTTAAGTGTTTATTTTAACCAAGGTATTAAATGAAGAAGGCAAAACACAAGATTATGCCTTCAAGGAGCTTCAAGTCTAGTAAGTCAGACAGTGGTTATAATATAAGGGTAAATGATGTGGGAACATAGAAGAGGAAAAGATGAATGCTGAACAGCAATATCAGTATAAGCTCTATAGAGTCAGTGGTATTTGAGGCAATTACTAAAAGTCAAGTATAGGAAAAGAAGGTAAAGCCTGGACAAGGTACAAAAGCACAAAGTACATCCTAAGTTAAGTGAACAGTCCCTCCCATTTTGAAGAGTCTAGACTTTGCTATGATGTATGATCAAAAAATATAATACTAAAGTGCCTTATAACTAAATTTCTTTTTCACTGATTTGATTTTAAGTAATGATACACAATGTAGCTTGAATTTGTATGATACAAAGTGATTACTAAGTCAGAAAAAAAGGAAGTTTTAAGGTATGGAAATCTTGTAGATTGTAAAAAAATTAATTTGCTAACTGATAAATCATTTATACATATAAAAAAATAAACAGAAATCTTCCTGAGATCTCAATGTATGGCCTAGAATCTTTCATGCCATTTGAAAAATAAAACGAAATTTTGTTCTTTTCAGAAAAAAGAAAAAAATCTTTTGCTTACCATGATGGATTTAGATATAGAAAAGCTTCTTTGATTTTTCCCCCCAGTACTAGCGATTGAATCCAGGGGTGCTACCACTGAGCTACACCTTCCAGCCCTTTTTAATTGAGACGGGGTCTCTCTAAGTTGCTTAAGGCCTCACTAAATTGCTAAGGTTGGGCTCCAACTTACAATCCTCCTGCCAGTCTCTCGAGTCACTAGGATTACAGGTGTGTACCCACCTTTGAATATTTTTTATAAAAAGAAAATACAGTGAAGAAAAAAGACTTAAATTGCTTATAGTAATTTCCTTTTTAAGATTTGGTTCTTCTAGGGCTGGGATTGTGGTTCAGTAGTAGAGCACTTGCCTGGCATGTTCAATTATGTGGTGCTGAGGATTATATGACTTAAGTTCAATCCTCAGCACCACATAAAATAAATAAATAAAATAAGGGCGGTGTGTCCATCTGCAACTTAAAAAAAAATTAAAGAAAAAGACTTAATTCTTCTATAAGCTTCTATAACCCTTCAGCAACACTTTTTAAATAACACTTATCACAATGATTTACAGTTAATTGTTTTATCTGTCTTTTCTGAGAAACTGTGATTTCTTTGAGAATACTAACTCCATTTTATTGATCTCTGTGTGCCAGACCCAGGCACAATGTCAGCTACAAAAATTTAGATAGTCTCCAGCTTACAAATAATAACTATGATCTTAAGTCATATAAGTTATTGCTATCAAAACTGCTAAGACAGAAATTTTAAAGGAAACCACTATCCTACGG
Organism: Marmota monax; assembly: GCF_021218885.2. Lineage (NCBI taxonomy): Eukaryota > Metazoa > Chordata > Mammalia > Rodentia > Sciuridae > Marmota > Marmota monax. The sequence goes on along the minus strand of NW_026692434.1, from coordinate 3,856,703 downwards.
AATAAGTAAAACATTATCATTATTTCCAAACACACTGCCAGTTATAATTCTAATAAACATGCAAGATTGCCACCCATTTTAGAGACTGAGAAACTTGTGCTCAAAATATAATGAAAAATGCTAGTAATGGTGAGAAAGTGCTAAAACCATATTATGGGCAGATCTCCAAATGCAACTGAAAATACTTTGTAAGGTCTTGTAATTCTGGTACTATCCCAAACAAAATTTCCTACCACTGGATAATTGGTTTTACTCTATTTTGTTAATGTTCTGAAATGCCAAGTTACTTGCTATTGAAGCAATTAATTTAAAAATGAAATAACTTTTTCCTATCCTTCCATAAGTATCATTTTTTTTTGCACATTATTTAGTTCATTTTATTTCTTTCCTCATAACATTCAAGATTAGAGACAGTAAGAACTAGATTTGGTAGTTTTAGTGTGAAAGAAAAACTGCAAAGAACAAGAAAAATTTTGCTCATGGAAAAGCAGAGTGGAAGGAGAGGGCAAAATCCACTAAGATATAAAGAGTAATTCTTCCAGCAGCATCATTAGTAGTAGATGCCTCAGGTAAGAGACACAAACCAAAGCAATAAAATGAGCTGAAAGAGAAACTACCTGTATCAGAATATTGTCTGTGACCAAGCATGAAATAAGGATAAGTCCACTTTTTTCTCTCCCTCTCAAGGCTCTTTATTCTCTATCCATGAGTATTAGCTTACCCTTCATTGCTTATTGTCAATAATGTTTTGTATTGGGTATGCTTATAGACAACCAGGAGAACTAAACAACAATCCATGAAAATGTGTTTTCTACACTATAAACAAATGAACTACAAGTCTGAAAAAGAACTTGGGGATGGGGAAGGCAGATTGGAAGTGACTGCAAATAAGCCTGAGAGGTCATTTTGGAGTGATGGAAATGTTCTAAAAATCCATTGTGGTAAGGATTACAAAATTCTGTTAATATGCTAAAAATTAGTATATACACTTAAATAGATAAACAGTATAGTATGTAAATTCTATACCTACATGCATTCAATGTAAAAATGAAATATCATATATTCTTTTTTTTAAATTGGTTTTTCCTTACTTTACCAGAAAAGAAATAATGACAGTCAAAAATAGAGCCAGTAGATTGAAGTTAAGAAGACTGGTGGATGATCCTAAGATGTGCAGCTCTGGCAGATATACAGAAATGTCAACCAAGAAGCCATGGACTCAGCTTCTATCACATTAAAAAAGATGATAATAAGACTTTTATTAAACACAAAAGTTTAAATAAGAGTTCCATAAACAGTATTTCAAGAATGGTTAAAGTTCCAAATGGTTTCTTATAGCAAATATTTTATTATGCAATGTTCTAAGAAGTGATTTTTAAAATAACTTTTTAATCTGAAAGAAATTAACATTTTGCCATGACCTAATCATCTGTGGTTATCCGCATCACATCCATGTTTTCCTGTAAAGTAGCATCAGTAATGCCAGAAGATGAAAGCATAGGGATAACATTTTGCAACCAGAATTCCTGCACAATCATTATAAACTTCAAAATAATTATCACAATGCTAATTAAAAGTTCTGTGTGCTATTTTATCTATTTTTATGGTGCTGGGGATCAAACACAAAGCTTCATAAATTCTAGGCAAGCGCTCTACCATTGAGCTACGTTCCCAGAGTTGAGGTATTCCTTAAGAAATGCTGAAGGGGGGCTGGGGATGTGGCTCAAGCGGTAACGTGCTAGACTGGCATGTGCGGGGCGCTGGGTTCGATCCTCATCACCACATAAAAATAAAATAAAGATGATGTGTCCACCGAAAACTGAAAAATAAATATTAAAAAATTCTCTCTCTCTTCTCTCTCTCTCTCTAAAAAAAAAAAAAGAAATGCTGAAGGTATATCAAGGAGGTTTAAAACAAACAGGAGAACAAAAAGAAAGTCTATAAAAAACCACTTTTATATCACTATGTCAAACAAAATAAAACATTCAAATTCAAATGTTTTTTAGTCTCTAAGATAAACGGCATAACACATACTGGGTTTTTTTGTTTTGTTTTGTTTGTTTGTTCAAGCTAGGGTTCTTGCCTGTTGTCCAGTCTGGTCTTCCCACCTCAGCCACTCCAGTAACTGGAACTACAGACATGCTTACCACATCCATCTTTTACCAATTCAACTCAGTGCCCAGCATAAACTCAGTAAGTGAGACACAAAGACGAGAGAAAGAGAGAATGCTAAGTGAGAAAAGTGATTTCAAAGAATGTTTGAGATCCCTACTGCCACTCTATCAGGCACTGGAAAGGGTCATATGACAAAAACAAAAAGTAATCTACTCCTTACTCCTCCCTATCCCCCAGCCTTCCAATTCAAAGTCTAACTGCAGTATACAGGGAGTGCAAATACATCCACAAAGGCACATGTCCATTAATTACCTCAAGAGAACATACTCTTTTTGCAAATGCTCTCATTTTGATCTAAGGTTTATTTATGTAGCACTCCCCTGTCTTAGTATTTGTTGAATCTTACAAAGAATTTATCACTGATGTTATTAGAACAATCGATGAAACAGTAGCTCTACAAATTAAATAAATTGTGTTATCAATGTTAACTGCCTGATTTGGGTAACTGTACTAAGGTTATTTAATAAAAGTCCTTCCTTGTTTTTAGGAGATAAGCTAAATATTTAGGCTTACAGACACATTTTGGCTGTAACTTATTCTAAAACATTTCAGAAAAAAATGTGTTTGTGTGATATACACATATGTACAAAAAAGAAATGTGCTAACAGCAAATCTCACTATCATGTATAGTTATAATGTACAAATAAAAAATATGATAAAGAACAAATGTGATTAACATTTGAAGAAGTTAAATAAAGGATGGAAAAGAAAATTGTATTAATACAATTTGCTTCATTTACTTTTTATTTTTTGTAGGGGAATTGAACCCAGGGTCACTTAACCACTGAGCCACATCCCCAGTCCTTTTTATATTTTATTTGGAGACAGGCTCCTGCTGAGTTGCTTAGGGCCTCAATAAGTTGCTGAGGCTGGCTTTGAACTCGCAATCCTCCTGCCTCAGCCTCCGGAGCCACTGGGATTACAGGCGTGTGCCATTGCACCCAGCTTCCTTCATTTACTCTTGCTTTCACTTACAGAAATGAATAAATGAGAATGGAATGCTATGTATGATCAGTAAATAAGAAAATTATAATTAAAAAGGAAAAATCATCCCATATTCACATAACTTTTCTTAACATCAGTTTCTTCGTCTAAAAATAAAAGACCACCATCTTCCATATTTAAACAACCATTATGAACATCAAAAGACAAAACACATATATGAAAGCTTTCTATAACTATGAATCATTTTTGTAGAGCTAACAAATCCTTTTCTCTGTATTCCATACTTTTCCGATCTACTAGTAAAAGTCCAGGAAACATCAATCTTTTTACTCCAAAAATCTACATTTTCTTAATCATGCAAATCCACCAGTTACATAATAGAGGATAAAAAGTAATCTTTTGGGGGGATGAAATTCACATTAAAAATACACATTAATTATGAGATACTTCTCAAGGTGAGAAAAACAAAAACAAGAAAATACTTTTTGTTTTCTTTTTTGCATCCCTGGTTGGGCACCAAAAGAAAATGATTCTTTACTTCTTAGGATTGAGGAGATGTGGAATAACTCTAGCTTTCATCTCATCTCTAAGTAGATTTTTATAACCCACTTATGTTTAATTCAACGTGTTGCTTTTACATATCTGAGGCAGAACTAAGATTTCCACTGCATCCCTCTCCAATCCAACACATGCTCTTAATTTCTGCAATTTGGTTATTTGCTGATGTAGGGGGAAAAGAAAATTGAAGTCATTCTTGTTCCTCTTTTCCTTTCAGTATCTCTATTTATTCAAGAAACCTTTCTAGACATCTTAATTTTTCTCCCTTCAAATTCATGACTTTAACCTCATGCTGTTTGGGACTGTCTCAGTTAAGGATCTCATCAGCTATCACCTAGAGTCCTAGACTACTACAATATCTGCCTCAATACCCTCATGATTCCAAATAGTGCTTTTCAGACCTGTTAACCTATCATATAAAGTTTAACTTCATTAACTATATATGTATGTCTGGTTACCAATGAACAATTCAATGTTTTGAAGCTGGAAAAGGAGCTTTACATCATTTACACTGGTTCCACTGGCCAAGAAAAAAATTAAAAAAAAAAAAAAACTGTTAAGGGACTTGTGGAAAAGAAGGAGCAATATAACAAAAGAAATTTGTCTTAGTGCTTTTAATAAAACCTATTCTAACAATTAAAAAGTGACTATTCTATGACTTTGTTTCCCAATTATCAGCAATATAATAGATACATGGTATAAACTTCTTGAAATTTGATATATTATCCACAAGTAGTTTATCTAAGAGAATGTACCCAGGAAAATGAAAAACAGTTCTTCAGGATGTCTTTACAGTGTAATGCATTTAAAAAAAAAAAAAAAAAAAAAAAAAAAAAAAGCCTAGTTCCATTTAAATGATATAACCAGAAGTGAAGTCACCTAAAAATGTGATCTGTGACCTGAAAATATCTTAGTAAAGGGACATCAGCAAGACAGCAGAACAGATGGCTCCTGGCTTTCCCTCCTCCCATATATGCAACAAATAATCATTTACACAGGGGTTAATTCCCTCTGAGAAAGCCAGAAACTAGCTGAGATACTTCTATACAAGAGTAACATTCACAACAAAATGAACAGGAAAACCTAAGATGCTCTCATACAAAACCCTCCATTTACAATGCCATACAACTGTGAAAGAATCCTCAACTCTGAGCTTATGCAGTAAGAGTGAATGATTTGCTTTGCCACTTGCACCTCAGATAAAGCATCAATCTCCAAGATATATAAAGAACTAAAAAAAACTTAACACCAACAAAACAAATAACCCAATCAACAAATGGGCAAAGGAACTGAACAGATACTTCACAGAAGAAATATGACTGGTCAACAAATATATGAAAAAAATGTTCAACATCACTAGCCATTAGAGAAATGAAAATTAAAACTACACTGAGAATTCATCTCACTCCAGTGAGAATGGCAATTATCAAGAATACAAGTAACAATAAATGTTGGTGAGGATGTGGAGGAAATGGTGCACTCTTCCACTGTTGGTGGGATTGCAAATTGGTGCAACCACCTAGAAAGCAGTATGGAGATTCCTGAGAACTGAAATGACCCAGTTGTCCCTCTCCTTCGTTTATACCCAAAGGACTTAAAATCAGCATACTTAAGTGACGCGGCCACATCAATGATTATAGCAGCACAATTCACAACAGTTAAGCTATGGAATCAATCTAGATGCTTTTCAACAGATGAATGGATAAAGAAAATGTGGTACATATACACAATAGAATACTACCCAGCCATAAAGATGAATGAAATTATAGCATTTGCAGGTAAATGGATGGAACTGGAGACTATCATGCTAAGTGAAATAAACCAATCCCCAAAACCCAAAGGCCAAATGTTCTCTCCAATAAGTGAATGCTGACTCACAATAGTTGGGGGGTGCAGAGGGCTGGACCCTGGATTGTAGGTTGGTGGAGGATAGGAATGGGAAAGACAGTAGAATGAAATTGGACATAACTTTCCTGTGCTCATATATGAATACACGACCAGTGTAACTCCATATCATATACAACCACAAAAATGGGAAGTGTTAAAAAAAAGAGAGTTAATGATTTGACCTATTCTTACAGCACTCTTTTATGGCTTGGATTCTTAAACAAACTTTCTCTGGAACTAGGGGATTCTGCATTCATGAGTTTCCCTGAATTGCAAACAGATAGTTATTAATGAGCATGCATGCACTTTCGAGCTCTAAATCCCTGAGGTCAATACAGACCTTCAAGAACATCTAAAATATCTGCTCCCAGTTTTTCCCTGAAAGAGATTTGTCTGCATACTTTGCTGGTTGCTGTCTGAAGATCAGGCTTCTATTTGGCCTATATCAGGAAGCTAATGAGGAAGGTAAACAATAAAACTCCTTGAGCCCAAATGGAATTGCAGTAACTTCCCAAGCCTTCTCTCCAACTCATTCCTACAATAAATCCAGGTCTGCAGATTTTTCCGGGAAATAGTGCATGCACACACCGAGCACCCTAATTTTTTATAGCTCCCACCTAAGGAACTGGCTCCTAAACCAGCTACCTCTGAAAGTTGACAGGATCTTTAGACCACAAAAAAAAAATAAAAATGTGGTTTTACAAGTAAGTTCACCTCCATCAGCTATCCCCAAAGGCTTTAGTGTGCACAATCTAAATAAAAATGCAAGCACATGCCTCAGATTCTCTCCTTAGTTTAGGGCAAGTAAGTGGGACATAATCTCCAACACTCAGCTTCTCCTTGAGAATAGAAGGAACTGGAACATACATTCAAGCATCCCAACATTTCCAGCTGTGTTTTAATAGGCTGGTGTCCAAGTCACCTCTCTTAGTGATGGGCAGGAATTGGCACATCTAATTCTAAGGGACAACTAAGAACAAAGACAACAGCTGAAATGAACTTGACTTGAAGAGAAGCACCTAGAATCTCTGGCTAGGCTGAGTAGTGAGGTCTATCTCCCATATGAAGCCAGTCTCACAAGCCTGGAAGAGGAGTTGTCTTATCCAATGCACAAAAACCAACATGTCAGCAAAAAACAACTTGATTTAAAAATGAACAAAGGACCCAAATAGACATTTCTCCTGAGAAGACATAAAAATGGCCAACGTGTATATAAAAAGGTGCTCAACATAATTAATCATCAGGGAAATATAAACTAAAATCATAATGCAATATCACCTCATAGCTGGTAAAAGGATTATTAACAAAAAGTCAAGAGGTAACACGTTAGTAAGGGTGTAAAGGAAAAGGATCACTTAGACACTGCTAGTGGAAATGTAAATTGGCATATCCATTGTAGACACAGTGTGTACAAGATCCTTAAATGATTAAAAATATAATACCATATGACCCAGTAATACTCCACTGAGTATATACCCAAAGGAAATGAAATCAACAACTCAAAAGTAGCGGTACTTCCATGTTCAATGAAGCATTTTCATAGTAGTCAAAATATGGAAATAGCTTAAATGTCTGTTCATTGTGGGCAAACAGGTAAAGAAAATGTGGTACACATCTAAAATGGAATATTACTGATATGATACAGTTATAGCAAAAAAGGAGATACTGCCATATGATTCACTTGAATCTTCTGTCAAGTGAAATGAGCCAGGTGTAGGAGGAAAAACACAATTTCACTTATAGGCAAATTCACAGGGGAAAGTCAAACAGAAATAGAGTAGAATGGTGGTTACTGAAAGGAAGAAGGCAGACAAAATAGGGAGAAGCCAGAGGGTTAGATAGAGCTATAATGTACACCATGAGGTATACAGATAATAATGTTGTATTATATGATAAAATTAAGCTAAAAGAGTAGATTTCAGTTGCTCTTTCAACAGCCAAAAAGGTAACTGTGTAAGATGATAAATGTATTTGATTGACTATAAAAATCATTTCATAATATGTATTACAACATCATGTTGTATACCTAAAACATATGGAATAAAAAATAAATTCAAAACTGTTCACGTTAATACATCTTTAATGTAATATTTTGGATCTCTATTTTCAAGCTTTCTTAAATGCTAAAATAGTTCATTTTTTCTTAATTTTTTTAAGTTGTAGATGGACACAATACCTTTAATTTTTATTTATTTTGATGTGGTGCTGAGGATCAAACCCAGTGCCTCACACATGGTAGGCAAGCACTTTACCACTGAGCTACAGCCCTAGCCCAAAATACTTCATTTTTAAAAAGAACTGATTTATTTTCTTTTCATAAAGGCATCAGCAAGCATCAAAATAAAAACATACTCTCAATAGCTTTCAGAGTTGACTCAACACAATTTTGTTTATATTTCCTTTTAAATTAAAAAAGCTTAAATGAGAATATAAAATTCTTTTCTAGTATTATCAATAAGTTAATATCCTTTGTTATCAAAAAATAAATAACTGTCAGATAATTTCATGAAAATTCTACACTGGCTATTAACTGGACACATTCAGAAATGAAGTTTATTCATTTTGTTAAACTGAAATCAAGCTCAAACATTTTTTGTTTAGGAGATGAAAATATGACAAAACTGCCACAAATCCAAATTCCAGTATAAAATAATTAGAAGTTAGTTAATAGTATCAAAATTGACAAAAGAAATCATTAATGTCAAAAGCAGAACAACTAATAAACAAAAACCAACTACTGGGAAAATAACAGGACAACAGGAAAGACAAAAGATATCTGAAAAAATGCAAAATAGCTATATTTCTAATAATAAATTTTATTCTACTATTATCCCAATTTCTTATGATAAAATTCCAAAAACTATATGGCAACATTGGTGTATTTAACATACTCTGGAGCTATGCATTAGCAACTTGTTCATTTTGCTTTTCATTCCTGAATTCTAGGCTCCGTTATTATCTGCGTATACTCCCAGGCCAAAATTCTAACAATACCCATAACATAAAATAATTCAGAGAATGGGGTGGGCATCATCTTAAACTGGATTAATATTGAGCGCCATCTGGTGGTATAAGTTTTAAATGATTTCCATTTGTTTAAAGATGTTTATTAAATACAAATAAGGTTATAAAATTTTTAAATTTTTTAAACAATGAAAATATCTCAAGTGAACAAAAAAGCAAAGCAAAAACTGTCAATACAATTTAACCAAAAATGTTACACACTTTGAACTATTCTGAAAAGATGCTACAGCAGTTTATCAGATCATTTACTAAGCAATCAGATATACATATCTCTAAGCAGCATTTTAATATTGCATATTTGATCCACATGAAATCATAAGGGAAGACAAGTTCAACAACGCATTATAGGTTTGAGGTTATAGCTCAGTGGGAGAGTGCTCGCCTCGCACGTGTGAGGCACTGGGTTCAATCCTCAGCATCACATAAATATAAAAAAAATAAACAAACATTGTGTTCATCTGCAACAAAAATATTTTTTAAAACAATGCTTTATCAATAAACACGATCTTCATTTAAAAAACAAGCAATTAGTTCACTGATTTTAATTTAAAATGAAAATCTATTGGGGAAAATGAGATTATTTTACTGCAAAGCTTAATTTTGTTTGTTTTATAATTTAGATATTAGATGTCCCCCAAAAGCTCATGTATAAAACAACGCAAGGTTTAGAAGCTAAATGCTTGGGCTATGGAAAGCCTTAACCTAATTAGTTCATAAATTCGATGATAAGGATCAACTGGTGGTAACAGACAGGTAAGATATGGCTGGAGGCGATGGGTCACTGGGGGACTGCCTTTCGGGTAGCAAAGCAGTCTCTCTCTGCTTCCTTGTTGTTATGTTCTGAACTGCTTTTCTCTGCCATGATGTTCTGCCTTACAGGCCCAGAACAATGGAGTCACCATCTATGTGCTTGAAACTTCTGAAACCATGAGTACCAAATAAATTTTTCCTCCTCTAAAATTGTTTTTATCAGGTCTTTTGATCACAGCGATAAAAAAGCTGACTGAAACACTTTGCTTCTTTCTTTTATCAGAATGCAAGTAGATAGTTTTTAACTATGAAAAGTGCAGTAAAGAAGATAAAACTGGTTTATTATTGTACAAAGTCAGGAAGTCAATGTGGTATAGTTGTCAAGCGTAAAGTTTTTCAGCTTTTCTCCCCTGTTGTTCTGCTGTACCTGCAGGTCTTTATTCCACAGAATAGGGTTTGTTAAAGTTGTCAAGAATAAGGCCTACTTTAAGAAATATTAAGTAGAATTTAAAAGACAAGAGGGCAAAACTTATTACTATGCTCAGAAATGCTTGATCCGGGACAAAAATAAGTACAATACACCTAAATACAGGATGACATTTCATGCAACTAACAGAGATATCATTTGCCAGACTGCTTATGCCCGTCCGTATAGAAGGGGATGTGATAGTCTGCAAAGCATATGCACATGAACTACCGAAATATGGTGTGAAAGTTGGCCTAACAAATAATGCTGCAGCATAGTACTGGCCTGCTGCTGATCCACAGGTTTCTCAGTAGATTTGGTATGGTCATGATCTATGAAGACTAAGTGGAGGTGACTGGAGATGAATACAATGAGGAAAACATTGATGGTCAATTTGGAGCCTTCACCTGCTATTTGGATGCAGGCCTTGCTAGAACTACAATAGATAATAAAGTTTTGGGGGCCCTGAAGGGAGCTATGGATGGAGGCTTGTCTATCCCTCATAGTACCAAAGAATTCCCTGGTTATGATTCTGAAAGCAAGGAGTTCATATAATAGTATCAAAACTGACAAAGAAATCATTAATGTCAAAAGCACAAGCAGTTAATAAACAAAAACTAACTACTGGGAGAATAACAGGACAATAGGAAAGACAAAAGAAATCTGAAAAAATGCAAAATAGCAGAAGTACATAGGAAGTACATCATGGGTTAGAATGTTGCAGATTATATGTGTTATCTAATGGAAGAAGATGAAGATGCTTACAAGAAACAATTCTCTCAGAATACAAAGAACATTCCCCTGACATGATAGAGGAGATGTATAAGAAAGCTCATTCTGCTTTATGAGAGACTCCAGTATATGAGAAGAAGCCCAAGAGGGAAGTTAAAAAGAAGAGGTGGAACTGTCCTAAGATATCCCTTGACCAGAAGAAAGATCAGGCAGCTCAAAAGAAGGCAAGGTTCCTCAGAGCTCAGAAACAGGCTGCTGCTGAACCAAACCATAATTTTTCTATGAAGTTTTTTCAGATAAAGATACTATGGGCTGGCGTTGTGGCTCGGTGGTAGTCTGCTCGCCTAGCAAGCACGAGGCCCTGGGTTCAATCCTCAGCACCACATAAAAACAAAGGTATTGTGTCCAACTACAACTAAAAAATAAATATTTTTTTAAAAAGATAGTAAACTTATTGAACAAGCATAAGAAAATAGCAAATAATGATTCCCATTATATGCCATATCTATTATAAGGTAAACATAACAGCACAGAATAGTGTGCAAATTTATAGACAGAGTAGACATTACTCAAGAAATATTTCTTCTAGTATATATACATGTATGTGTGTAGTTATGTACTGAGTCACCCTCTAACTAAAATGCTTTTTCCTCAAAGTATCTCATATACAGGAGTATCAGGCCACTGCAGACTCTATTGCTTCTCTGTTATGTGAGTTTGGACACATTCCCTAAGCTTAAATTTTCTTTTTCTGTGAAACAGTGCTGAAAACAGAAATATGACAATAATGATTATGCAAAGTATTAAATAAAATAATGTACATAAAGCACAGTATCTGACATGTGGTAAGCTCTTATAATTGAACATGATAACTATCACACTGAAGAATGGCTTAATATAAAGATTTTTTTCATTTTAATTTTTAAGATTGCTTAGATCATAAAAGTAAAAACTAAAGCAACAAATCCCAATAATAAATGTTTCTCAAAGAAATCAAAGTAAGATCTACCACTACCATTTCTAATTATCCCATGTTGTCTTCTCTTCCTAACCAAGTATCACCATTCTGCCCCTTTCCGGCCTTCATTCCTTGACAGAAATGACAAATTGCCATATTTCACATAACCCTAATGAAACTTCAATGCAATAAGTATTTAACCACTGTTACCCACTGAAGGCAGAACAATATCTTTTCTACAAAGAAAATTTGAGTCATCACAACACTTAAAGTTACACAACTGTAAAGAAGTTATACGGCCTCTATAAACTTTAGTCTCCACAACTAGAAAACAGGAAGAATTTACCTATACCTTGTAGGGTTCTTGAAATTAAATATATAAGCACCTAGCACAAAGTAAGAACACCACATATCAATTCCCCTAACTTTTTGACAGGTCATCCTGCCACTCCTTAAACATTTCGAATAAAAGAATAAATGTTCCCTTCTTGTAGTATATATGCCAATTGTCATTTCAAATAAAAGAATGTTCTATCCTTTCAGTATACTCCAATTGTGTGAAATTATATGTTAAAAAGTTCTCTCTGTTGACATTTTCATATCAGTAAAAGAAAAAAAAAATCGTGATAAGCAAAATAGGAGACAACCTGAAAGGTAGCTTCATGAATGCAGTATAACTTTGAACTGGGCCTGTGTGGATGAGATGTGGACAAGCAGAAAAGACTTAGAAGGGTAATTATTCATTCACTTATTCATTGACTCACTGATATCAGAAACGTGCTGAATGTAAGCACTATGTGCTAGGTGTCCAGCAGAGAAATAAAACATTCTCTGGCATCATTAACTATACATTCCAGGGGAGCAAGACAGAGAAACAAACAAGTTAGATACTTTGTCTTTAGTGGTCTATAAAATTAATACTAACTTTCATCTTGGAGTGGAAAAAATAAATTCAATAATTAATGTCTCCATGCATTAGAACTATTACTTAAAAAATAAGACTTGGGGGGCTGGTGGAGCACTCGCCTAGCACAGGAGGGACCCAGGTTCAATCCTCAGCACCACATAAAAAATAAAGGCACTGTGTTGTGTCCATCTACACCTAAAAAATAAATATTAAAATAAAATAAAATAAAAATATGCTTTTTTATAGGAAAAAAAGCATAAATTGTTAGCTAAAATGATATTCTCAATTACCTAAAGAGTCCAACCACATTCTTGTCTACCAACTTCACAAATAAGAGCTAGGTGACTAACCCTATTATTTAATATCTTTGATATCAGTAAAAAACAAACAATGAAACAGCCAGGAGTGGTGGCACAACTGTAATTCTGGTAACTTGGAAAGCTGAGGCAGAAGATTCACAAGTTTAAGACCCAGGGTGGGTGACTAGTAAGACTTTCTCAAGATAAAAAAAAAAAAAAAAGGCTGAGGATATAGCTCAGTAGTAGAGTGGTTATGGCCCTGGACTCAATCCCCAGGATTGCAAAAACAAGGATACAGCGATCTATCAAAATTTTAATAAAAATATCACCATGGAATGAATTAGCCTCGTTTATATGTTTAACATGAAGAATAGCAAACTATAATAATATAAACAGATGTTTTCAACAGTATAAAATAGGAGATGATATTTGAAACATTAGCAATTTTACTTATATGGTACAGAATATAAGCAAATATTTTAAATTTTGACTTGGGAAAAAAAACTTGTGACATCAGTATTCAGCAAAGTAACATCAAATTTACAAATAAATTATCATAAGATATTTCCTTTATAAATTGGTTTAGCCTTCAGAAAATGGGAAAGATTAATTTGTTGCACATCAATTAGTAGTACCATGCCTTCACTGGAACAAAAGAGTAGCAGCAACATCGTTAATTCTGTCATTTTCTCCTACATAGTGTTAGTAACCCTAAGTATTATATGAGAAAGAATGTTATAAACAAACTTGACTATTTTTTAAATATTTACTTTCTAGGTGTAGTTAGACACAATACCTTTATTTTATTTATTTATTTATATGTGGTGCTGAGGCTCAAACCCAGGGCCTTGCACATGCCAGGCAAGTGCTCTACCGCTGAGCCACAATCCCAGCCCAAATTTAACTATTTGTAAAGTGCAGGAGAAAAGTTAAGTTTCAGTAAAAAGAAACAAAGCACTTTAAAAAGTAATTTTCATGTCTTGATTCTATTACATTACTATACTGAGTTACATTTCTAGCTAAAATATGGAGAAGCAATGAATTTACCTGAATAAAACAACTTAAGAACCAGAGAAAATAATATAAAACAACATTCCTAAAAGGACTAGAAATCAAGAGGTGGCAAATAAATTAGGTAAGAGCCCTACAATGACCTTAGCTTACTGCCTAGGGAAAAATGTTCAGAGCATGGCAAGGAAGATAAACCCAAAAGCAACCCTGTTTTCATAAGGCAAAAGAAAGGAGAGATATACAGAGAAAACTCCTTACTTCGGCAAAAAGCCACCATTGAGCATTCAATGGAGTATTGATTATTACAAATGTGTGGGGAAATTACTGAAGACAGAAAAACCCACCCCAAGGAAACAAATCTTAAAGCTCAAACACATCAGGGAAATTTCCCATAAGCTGCACTAGAAAAACCTCACCATTCATAAATCATCAAATGTGACGCTTGGATGAATTTTTGCACTAATAATGGGATATTCAAGATCAAGCTTAAAAGCAAGACCTGGAAGAGTCAGACTACTTGTAAGTAGTCTGTTCTGACTGTCCCAAGAACAAAAATAAAATAAAAATTTATAGGAATACAAAAATATCCGTAATTGACAAGTAAAATTCACAGTATTTAACAAACAAAAAGTTGCCAGTCATAAAATCTATAAAGAGAAGAAAAGTCAATCAATGGAAACTGATACAAAAATTACACTGATGGCTAGGGCAGTGGCGCATGCCTGGAATCCCAGCAACTCAGGAGGCTAAGGCAGGAGGATCACAAGTTCAAAGCTACCTCAGCAACTTAGTAAGGCCCTGAGCAACTCAGCAAGACCCTCTCTCAAAATAAAAACATAAAAATAAAAGAGGCTAGGGATATGAATCAATGAGCAACCATGGGTTCAATACTTAGTACCAAAAAAAAAAAAATACACTGATGATATAGAGTTGGTAGGCAAGAACATTAAAAACCATTATCACCATTTTATGTTCAAGAAGGTCTAGGAAAGACTGAACATTTTAGGAAGAGGTTGGAATCTTTAGGATGTAGTGAAAGGAAATTAGGTAATTGGAAATATTATGAACAACTTTATGGTAATAAATGTACCCATTCCTTGAAAGACACAAATGAGCTCTCTCCAGAAGGCAAAGTCATTCTGAATAACCCAGTATCTATTAAATAAAAATGAATTTTCAGTTTAAAATTTTCAGTAATGCAAGCAAACAAATAAAAACTCCAGGCCTAGGGGATAGGGCTGCAGCTCAGTGATAATGCTTGCCTGGCATGCATGAAGCCCTGGGTTCAATCCCCAGCACCAAATAAAATTTTTTTTTAAAAAAAGTTGTTTAAATATTTTTTAAATGTGTTATTGAAAAAGAAAAACAAAATACAGGCCCAGAACACATTTTTGGGGAAATCAAACAATTAAGGAATTAAAGAATATATTAATTCTATACAAATTGTTCAGGAAACTAAAGGAAAAGGGGGAGAAGAAAATGCTTCCTAATCCATTCTGTGAAGCCAATATTACCCTGATATCAAACCAGACCTCTGTCATTTATCAAAAGAAATAAAACCTACAGATTGAAACCTTAAAATTTTAAACAAAATTTTACCAAATCAAATCCAAGACTACATAGAAAGGATAATACAGCAAGACCAAGTATGACTTATTCTAGGAATGCAAGGTTAATTTAATGTGTGAAAATGAATGTTATTTAGTATTTAGAAATTATATGGTCATCTCAATAGATGTAGAAGAAGCATAAAATTCAGCATCCATCTGATAAAGACTCTCAACAAACTAGGAAAAGAAGAGAACTTCCTCAACTTGATAAAAGCCATCTGTTAGAGAGTAAATGGCTGAATTCTTTCCCCTTTACATCAGAAACAAGACCAACAAGTCCACTCTCAGAACTTCTATTTCACTGAAGGTTCCAGTCACTGCAATAAAATAAAAAGGAAAGGAAAGGAAGATTGAAAAGGAAGCAATATTTATCTTTGAAGATAATGATTGTCTAGGTAGGAGATTTGATATAATCTACAAAAAAGGCTATTAAGACCAATAAATGAGGTTATCAAGGTTGTAGGAGACAAGAAAAATATGCAGAAACCTACTGTATTAATATATATATAAACAACAATTAGAAACTGAAGTTTTTAAAATATAATTTATAATCGCACTGAAAAATAAAAACTTATCAATAAATCTGACAACAACAACAACAACAACAAAAAAAACAAAGCCTGTACACTGGAAACTACAAAATATTCCTGCAAAAAATTAGATAAGACCTAAATAAATAGAGATAGTTGCTTTGTTCATAGATTGGAAAACTACATTATTAAAGATGTCAATTCTCCCCCAAATATATCTACAGTCTCAAAGTCATCCTAATTAAAATCCTAGATTACTTGTACAAAGTAACAAACTGATTCTATATGAACATATACAGAAATTCAGGGGGCCTACAACAGCTACAACAACTTTGAAAAATAGCAAAATTGAGGTACTTATAGTATCTGACTTCAAGACTTACCACAAAGCTACAGTGATCAATATAGTATAATACTGGCGTTCAGGCAGGCAAATATCAAAAACAGTAAACTCCAGAAATATTCCTGACGTATACAGTAAATTGATCTTTTGATTAAAAAAAAACAGTTTGATAAAGGTACAAAGGCAATTCAGGGGAGAAAGAATGAACTTTTCAAAAAATGGTTCTGGGTGGGCTGGGGATTGAGCTCAGTTCCATAGCACTAGTTATCTAGCAAGTGCAAGGCCCTGGGATCAATCCTCAGAACCATCAAAAAACAAAGAAAAAATAAAAAATAGGATCTGGAAGGACAAAAATAAATAAATAAATAAACTTTGATTCATACTGCTTATCATATACAAAAAGAAACTTAAAATAGATCATGACCATACTTTTAAAACACAAAACTTTTAGGAAAAAGCACAGGATAAAATATTCAGGATTTAGGGCTAGGCTTGTAGTAGTTACACTTGCAAAAAAAAAAAAAAAAAACCAATGTATAAAAGGAAAAATTAATAAATTGGACCTCATCAAAATTTTAAAATTTTCCTATTGTGAAAGGCCATGTGAAGAGGATGTAAAGTCAATATACAGAGCAGCAGAAAGTATTTGCACATATCTAACAAAAAAGAGTAGTATCTAGAATATTTAACGCATTTCAAAACACAGTATTAGCAAAACATCCGATTAGAAAATGAAAATCACAGACATTTCATATAAAGAGGCATAGATGGCACATGAGATGTTCAACATCTTTAATTAGCCATTAGAAAAATGCAGATCAAAACTCATACTAAGCCAGTCTTGGGGGAGCATTCCTGTAATCCCAGTAGCTCCCGAGGCTGAGGCAGAAAGATCACAAGTTTAAAGCCAGCCTCACCAACTTAGCAAGGCCCTAAATAATTTAGTGAGACCTTGACTCAAAATAAAAAATAAAAAGGACTGGTGATGTGGCTCAGTGGTTAAGCACCCCTGGATTCAATCCCTGGTATAAAACAAACTCATTCCACTATTGCACACATTTAACAGAGTGGCAAAACGGTTAAAGCAAAAAATAGGGACAAAACCAAAAGCTGGCAAAGATATAGAGAAACTAGATCATTTGCAAATCACTAATAGGAAGATAAAATTGCACAAACACTTTGGATAAGTTTGGCTGTTTTTTTATAAATCTAAACACAATTATTATATGGCTCAGCAAAATGCTCTACTGGGCAGTTATAAGAGAAATGAAAATTTGTGTCCACAGAAAACTCTATACACAATTTTTTTTTTTTTTAGAATGGAAAGTAGAAGCTTTATTAAAAGACAGCAGAAAAGACTTCTCCCCAGAAGAAGAAAGGGACCCAAGAGGTGGAATCCCTACACACAAATATTAACAGCAGCTTTATTTTTAATAGCTCAAAACTAGAAAACCCAGAAGTCCAAAAGAATAGTTAAACTATGGAACACACATACATATTGCAAAAAACTATTTAATAAGAGAGAAAACTATCAACATATGTAATAGACTTAGATTAACTCTCCAAAGAATTACACTGAATGAATAAAGTTAATCCCATAAAGTTACTTATGATTCATATGGCCCTTTTAAAATGACAAAATTTTAGTAATGGAAAATAAATTCATGGCTGCCAAGCATGGTTAGAAATGCAGGAGTGAAGAGTGGGAAATAGGTAGGTCTGTGTGGTTATAAAATGGGAATCCAATAAATCCTTGAAGGGATATATAAACCTGTGTATAATAAAACTATTCAATTAAACACATACATGCACGCGTGCGCACACACACACATGAATACAAATGTTTGTACCCACTAGATTGTATCAATGTCAATATTCTGGTTGTTTTAGTCTCCTGTAGTTTTATAAGATATCACCACTGGAAGAAACTAGACAAGTTCAATGTAGGTTTTTTAATCAACCAACATATATTAAATTATGATTGATACGGTCATAAAAGTCTTAGTTTCTTTGTTTGTTTTTATTCAGTTTTTCTTTCCAGCCCAAACATCCACCAAAAAGTGAGAGCTTTAACCTCAAATGGCACAGAGAAAATATGGTCATTATTTTTAACCTAACACAATTTTTTTTAATTTTTTAATTCATTATATATTCATACATTCACACAATAAAAATAGTATAATTTGATCAGTTTCATTCCCTAGTCCCTCCCCTTTCCCTCCCCTCCATCCCCCTGTTCCCCTTCTTCTATTCTACTAGTCTCCCTTCCATTTTTTTTTAATTTGTTCTAATTAGTTATACATGATAATGGAATGCATTTTGACACAAATGGAGCACAATTTCTCATTCCTCTGGCTGTACATGGTGCAGAATCACACCAGTAATCATAAATGTATATAGAGTAAAAATGGCTGTCTCATTCTACCACCCTTCACCTCCCCATCGACCCACCCCTTCCCTCACTCCCCTCTACATAATCCAAAGATCCTTCATTCTTCCCTACTGCCCCCTCCCACCCCACTATGGATCAGCATCCGCTCATCAAAGAAAACATTTGGCCTTTGGTTTTTTGGGATTGGCTTATTTCATTCAGCATGATATTCTCTAGTTCCATCCATTTACCTGCAAATATCATAATTTCATTCTTATTTATGGATGGGTAATATTCTGTTGTATGTAGCACATTTTCTTTATCCATTCACCTGTTGAAGAGCATCTAGGTTGGTTCCACAGTTTAGCTATTGTGAATTGAGCTGCTATAAACATCAATGTGGCTGTATCACACTGTAGTATGTTGATTTGAAGTCCTTTAGGTACAGACCAAGGAGTGTGAAAGCTGGTCAAATGGTGGTTCCATTCCAAGTTTTCTGAGGTATTTCCATATTGCTTTCCATAATGGTTGCACCAATTTGCAGTCCCACCAGCCATGTATGAGTGTACCATTTCCTCTACATCCTCAGCAACCTTTATTGTTGCTTGTATTCTTGATAATTGCCACTGGAGTGAAATGAAATCTTAAGAGTAGTTTTGATTTGCATTTTTCTAATTGCTAGAGATGTTGAACATTTTTTCATGTTTGTTGACCAATTATATTTCTTCTTTGTAAAGTGTCTGTTTAGTTCCTTAGCCCATTTATTGATTGGGTTATTTTTTTCATTGTTGTTGTTTTGTTTTGTGGTATTATGTTTTTTGAGTTCTTTATATATCCTGGAGATTAGTGCTCTATTTGAAGTGTGTATGGTAAAGATTTTTTCCAATTGTGTAAGCTCGCTCATCGTGTTACTGATTGCCTCCTTTGCTGAAAAGAAGTTTTTTAGTTGGAGTCCACCCCCATTTATTGATTCTTGATTTTATTTATTGCACTTTAGGAGTCTAGTTAAGGAAGTCAGGTCCTAAATCAACATGATTAAGATTTGGGACTACTTTCTCTTCTAATTAGGTGCAGGGTCTCTGATCTAGTGCCTAAGTCTTTGATCCACTTTGAGTTGATTTTTGTGCAGGGTGAGAAAGGATTAATTTCATTTTGCAACATATGGATTTCCAGTTTTCCCATAACCATTTGTTGACTAGGCTATCTTTTCTCCAATGAATGTTTCTGGTACCTTTGTCTAGTATGAGGTCACTGTATTTGTGTGGGTTTGTTTCTGTTTCTTTTTATTTTTTAAACATTTATTTTTTAGTTATAGGTGGACACAATACCTTTATTTTATTTTTATGTGTTGCTGAGGATTGAACCCAGTACCTCATGCATACTAGGTGTGTACTCTATCTCTGAGCTACAACCCCAGCCCCTGTCTCTGGGTCTTCTATTTTGTACCATTGGTCTACATGTCTATTTTGGCACCAATACCACACCATTTTTGTTACTATTGCTCTGTAGTATAATTTAAGGTGTGGTATTGTGATTACTCCTGCTTCACTCTTCTTGCTAAGAATTGCTTTGGCTATTCTGGGTCTCTTATTTTTCCAAATGAATTTCATGATCACTTTTTCTATTTCTATGAAGAATGTCATAGGGATTTTAGAAGGAACTGCATTAAATCTGTATAACGCTTTTGGTAGTGTGGTCATTTTGATGATATTAATTCTGCCTATCTAAGAGCATGGTAGATCATCTTATTTTTCTGAGGTCTTCTTCAATTTCTTTCTTTAGTGTTCTGTAATTTTCATTGTAGAGGTCTTTCACCTTTTTTGTTAGATTGATTCCCATGTATTTTTTTGTTGTTGTTGTTGTTAGGCTACTGTGAATGGGGTGGTTTTCCTAATTTCTCTTGCAGTGGATTCAACACTTATGTATAGAAATGCACTTGATTTATGGATATTGATTTTATACCTTGCTACTTTACTGAATTCATTTATTAGTTCTAGAAGTTTTCTGGTCGAATTTTTTGGATCTTCAAAATATAGAATCATGTCATCCACAAATAATGATAGTTTGAGTGCTTCTTTCATCTGATTGCTATAGCTAGAGTTTCAAGGACTAAGTTAAATAAAATGGTGAAAGAGGGCATGCTTGTCTTATTCCAGTTCTTAGAGTCAATGCTTTCAATTTTTCTCCATTTAGAATGATGTTGGCCTTGAGCTTAGCATAGCTTTTTTTTTTACAATATTTTGCTGAGAATATTCTGTAGTGCAGACTTCCTAGTTGTCAATCTCGTTGATCCTACTATTCCTAGTTTTTCTAGTGTTTTGAACTTGAAGAGGTACTGTATTTTGTCAAATGCTTTCTCTGCATCTACTGAGATAATCATATGGTTATTGTCTGTTGATGTGATGTACTACATTTATTCATTTCTGTATGTTGAACCAACCTTGCATCCCTGGGATGAACCTCACTTAATTATGGTACACTACTTTTTTAATATGTTTTTGTATGCAATTTGACAGAATTGTATTGAAAATTTTTATGTCTATGTTCATCAGGGATATTGGTCTGAAGTGTTCTTTCCTTGACGTGTCTCTGTCTGGTTTTGGTATCAGGGGGATGCTATCCTCATAGAATGAGTTTGGAATGGTTCCACCCTTTTCTATTTCATGGAATAATTTGAGGAGTATTAGTATTAGTTCTTCTTTGAAGATCTTGTAGAACTTGGCTGAGAATCCATCTGATCCTGGGCTTTTCTTGATGGGTAGGCTTTTGATGGAATTTTTCTATTTCATTGCTTACAACTGATCTGTTTAAACTGTGTATATCCTCTTGATTCAACTTGGGTAGATCATATTTCTCTAGAAATCTGTCAGTGTCTTCAAGATTTTCTATTTTATTGGAGTATAAATTTTCAAAATAATTTCTAATTATCTTCTGTATTTCAGTAGTATCTGTTGTGATATTTACTTTTTCATCATGGATTTTTGTAATTTTTCTCTCTCCTTCTCTTCATTACCATGGCTAATGGTTTATCAATTTACGTTTTCAAAGAACCAACTTCTCATTTTGTCAAATCTTTTCAATTGTTTGTTTCAATTTCATTTATTTCAGCTCTGATTTTTACTTATTTCCTGTCTTCTTCTATTTTTGATGTTGATTTGTTCTTCTTTTTCTAGGTTTTTGAGATGTAATGTTAGGTCATTTGCTGACTTTTTATTCCTTAAATGAATGAGCTCAATACAATGAACTTTCCTCTTAGCACTGCCTTCATAATGTCCCAGAGATATTGATATGTTGTATCAGTGTTCTCATTTACCTGTAAGAATTTTTTTAAATCTCCTCCTTGATTTCTTCTGCTATCCACTATTCATTCAGCAGCATAATATTTAGACTCCACGTGTTTTGAGTAGGTTCTATTTTTAATTTTATCATTGATTTCCAATCTCATTCATTATGATCTGATGGAATGCAGGGTAGTATCTCTAATTTTTTATATTTTCTGACAGTTGCTTTGTGGCAGAATATTTGGTGTATTTTAGAGACAGATCCATGTGCTGCTGAGAAAAAATGATGGATGAAATACTCTATATAAAATGTCCATTAAGTCTAAATCATTGATTGTATTATTTAGTTCTATTATTTCTTTATTTTTGTTTGGAAGATCTATCCAGTGGTGAAAGAGGTGCGTTAAAGTCACCCAGTATTGTTGTGTTGTGATCTATTTGATTCTTGAAATTGAGAAAATAAAAGACAATAACCATATGATTATCTCAGTAGATACTCCATTGTTTAGGGCATAAATACTTAACATTGTTATGTCTTGTTGATGTATGATTCCCTTAAGTAGTAGAAAATGTCCTTCTTTATCCCTTTTGACTAACTTTGGTTTGAAGTCCACTTTGTCTGATATGAGGATGAAAATCCCTGCTTATTTATGCATTCTATGCTAGTAATATATTTTTTCTGAACCTTTCACCTTCAGTCTTTTGTGGATGTCTTTTCCTAGGAGGTGTGTCTCTTGAAGACAGCATATTGTTGGGTGTTGGGTTTTTTGTAATCCAATCTGCCAGTCTGTCTTGTGATTGATGAGTTTGAGCGATTAAGGCCAACATCATTCAGGGTTATTATTGAAATATGATCTGTATTCCCAGTCATTTTGGTTTATTTTTGGTTTTTAACTGGACTTAGTTTCTCCTTTGTTTGACCTTTCCTTTAGTGCAGCTCCTCCCTTTGCTGGTTTTTCTTTTTCTTTTTTTTTTTCCCATTTCCTCCTCTCTGAGTATTTTGCTGAGAATGTTCTGTAGAGCAGACTTCCCAGTTGTCAATCTAGCTGTGTAACTTTTATTATAGAAGGTTTTTATTTCATCTTTAAACCTGAAGCTTTATTTTGCTGAATATCAAATTCTCAATTGGCATCCATTTTCTTGTAGAGCCTGATATATTTTATTCCAGGACCTCCTGGCATTGATGGTCTGGGTTAAGAAAGAAGCTGAAATCTGAATTGGTTTCCCCCATAGATAACTTAATTTTTTTCTCTCGAAAAAAATTAACATTCTATCCTTATTCTGTATGTTAGTCATTCTCATTATAGTGTACCTTGGTGTGGGTCTGCTGTAATTTTGTACATTTGGGGGTACTATAAGCCTCTTGTAGTTGATTTTCCAATTCATTCTTTAGATTTGGAAAATTTTCTGATATTATGTCTTTGAAAGGATTGTGCATTCCTTTGGTTTGTTATCGCCACACCTTTGTCAATCCCAATAAATCTTAAATTTGGTCTTTTCATGTTATCCCATATTTCTTGAAAGTTCTGTTCATGGTTTCTTACCATATTCTCTGTGCAGCTGACTCTCTTTTCTATAATATATATTTTGTCTTCATTGCCTAAGGTTCTGTCTTCTAAGTGGTCTAGTCTGTTGGTAATACTTTCAAATGAAATTTTAATTTGGTTTATTGTTTACTTCAGTTCAAGAATTTCTGCTTGATTTCTTTTTATAACATCTGCCTTTTTATTGAATGATCTTTTACTTTCTGTATTTTCTCTCCAATACCATCCTTTATTTCAAAGATCAGCCTAACTATGTAACTTCTAAACTCCTTCTCTGTCATTTCTTCTACTGTGTTGTCTGTGGATTCTATTGTTGGGACATCTTGGTTTGTTTGAGGCGTTTTGATCCCTTGTTTTTTCATGTTATTTGTGTGTCTTCCCATCTAGCAGTATGGATCTGAGGCAGTCTTGTAGTGTCCTTGAAGGCTTCTATTACCTACCTTTAAGGGGGAGACCAATATTAACAGCACCCAATGCAAACAATATACACCTTTAAACCAAATAGCTCCTATTAAGGCATCTACAGTTTTGTCACAATAAACAAAAATGATGTATTCAATTATTGTCTACAATATAAACAATAAGTTTGTTTAAAGGATTTCCTGTTTCTAATGATGGACAACAAGGGATCAGAAGTAGTATAAGATGCGATGTTTACATGGGAGAAGGAGAGAAGATAGAGGTAAAAATTTATAGTAAGAGGGAGGGAGGAATAAATAGAAATTGGATGTTACTATGAAAGAAGTGAGAAAGAGAATCCAGGAACACAGACAGGTAAGAGAAAAAACATACACAGATTTTTTTTAAAAGTTAAAATATAAGGATACACAACAAAACTATAATATACTACTCAGACATCCCACTCCACAATAAATGATGCATGAAAAATACTCAGATTCCAAGATGGTAAAGATGTGGGAGAGGAGAAAAGGGGGGAAAAAAGAAAGTAAGTCTCAACAGAAAACTGAAACTATAGTTTCTGCTGACTTTCAAAATTTTTCTCAGCTTCCCTTCTCTGCGATAGGCAGGGTTGTCTTAAGTTTGATGGTGGCTCCAGTCAGGTGGGTGCAGGTCTAATTGGGTGGTGAGCCCATAGCAAGATGCTCTCACAACCTCTTCCAGTCTTCCCACTGGATCCTTCTGTCCCATGTACTTCAATACTGAGCTGAAGAAAGCCTGGTTTTCTCCAGGTTCTCCAACCTGTGTTCCCCAGCTTCCCACCCCCAACTGCCCCTAGTCTCTGGCGTTCTACAGGCTTGCTTGACCCAGACTGGCCCACACAAACCCAGCTGCAATCGACAGACATGGGCTTTAGATTCCCCAGGCTCTGCCTTGCTGCAATACCACCATCTCCATGCTGTTCCAACTTGCAGGGAGACCACCAGGATGCACTCACACAAATGAGCGACCCTGCAAAGAGGCAGCCAGATGGCAGCCACTAGCACAACTAGCAGAAAGACCTCAAGTGCAACCAGACCTGCAGGCATCCTGACAATATACCTCCAGGCCCTAGTTGGTGTCCCCAGACTGAGGCAGATGTGCCCGTTCCAAGATGGCCTCAGCCATGTGTAACCAAACCTGCAAGTACTGTGACAACGGGCTTCCAGGTAGCAGAGGGCAGTGGGCAGCGGGCAATATGCTGGCAGTCTGTGGGCAGTCTGCAGGCCAAGGGCAGGTGATCTGCAGGCCGTTGTTGGGCAGTGGGTGATGGGCAGGCAAGAGGCAGGCAAATAGGCAAATGATGGACAGCAGGCAGAGAGCAATCTGTGCTCAAAAGGCGGGCAGTTGGGCTGGGGTTGTGGCTCAGTGGTGGAGCACTTGCCTCGCATATGTGAGGCACTGGGTTCAATGCTCAGCACCACATTAAAAAAAATTAATAAAATTAAGATGTTGTGTTCATCACTAAAAAACACAATATTTTTTTAAAAGGCAGGCAATTCTGGTGGACAAACAATTCTGGTGGGTAAACAGCAGGGGATTAGTGGGCAGCAATGGCTGCCTTGCAGAGAAACAGTATTTCCTCTGTTTGAATCCCAAGTCATGGGAGGAACAAGGAATGCAGACTGCCTCTAATTCGCCATCTTGGATCTCCTCTAACATGAATTTTCAAAACAATCAAAACACTATAAATACTCAATGTCCTACACTTTGAGAAAACTGTAATCATTTGCAGTGAATATATCTAAGCTGCAGTAAACTACATGGTATAATAAAATCTTAATAATCTTAAATCCCACCAGATAGACACACCAGGTTAAATGGGGTTATTTATTGATAAACTCTTTTTATTTATGGCAAAGAAAAGGATTCATTCAGAATTTAAGAATGTCAGGCACATGGTGGCACATTGCAGGAGGACTGTAAGTTCAAAGCCAGCCTCAGCAACTTAGTGAGGCCCTAAGCAACTTAGTGAGACCCTGTATCTAAATAAAATATAAAAAAGGGTTGAGGATATATCTCAGTGGCTAAATGCCCCTGGGTTCAATCCCCAGTACCAAAATTAATTAATTAATTAATTAATTAAAAACAATGACTACTTCATGAAAATCATAATCCTCCTGATTTAAAAATTTTAATAGAAAAATACTACTCAAAAACTGAATTTTCTGTGATGTTAGAAACACTACAATCTGCATTGTTCAACACAGTAGCTCTTAGACAAATGTGATTATTAATCCTTAAAATATGGCTAGTGGAACCAAGGGAAAAAAAAAAACGTTTAAATTCAGTTAAATGGTAACATATGGCCATGACTTCCACATTGGACAAACTACTTGTTATATGTTACCATTCAACTAGATCTAGAATTTACAAAACCTTCAAAAAAGAATACACACACACACACACACACACACACATCAGCATATTAGGTCAGTACTTTTCAACCAAGATACTATTATCATTTCAAACAGAATAATTCATTATGCAAGATGGGTATTTTTTTCCCAAAATTTAATTTTATGGCTACTCTTGAAACTACCGATCATTATTTCACTCAAAGAAATTGCCAGTTATTTAGTTAATAGCAATAATGCATTTCACCAGCAGATGGCATACATACATGATATAAAACCACCACCTCAAATACTGTGTTCAAATGTTTAACAAGTCCAATTATACTATATCAAAGACACTAGTATGTTCATTCCACAAAAGCAATTTTTTTACTTGCTTAGAAGAAAACATGCTAAAAAAAATTACATTTTTCAAAAATACCAGTCTCCCCAGATACCAGTAACCATTGTTTGTCAATTTTTTGTTTATTCAAGTTAACTACAATCTCTTAAACAACTCTGACAAATAAAATGTCAGCTAAGCCTTATTTCAACAGGAATTTACATAACTATTAATAATTCCTTCAGCTGCAAAATAAATTCCAAACAATCTTTCTCAGAGTATAGAATCTGTCTGAATTTCATGGGAAAACAGCATTTGTTTCAAAAGTAAACTAAATGCAGAATACAAAATAAATTAAAAAATCTTTCAAACGTGCAAAAAGAAAAAAAGGCAAAAGACTACTTAAGAAAAGAGAAATGGTGCCAACATACTGAAGATATTCACATTTTTAAATCTTACCATACAGAGCTGAACAGCAGGTATAAAATAGGTTCTGAAGCACTCTGGGTTCAACTTCACAACAGACCCTCTACCTTTCATTGAAGCTTAGAAAAAATTGATGATTTCCTTGTGCTTTGGCCTGGTTTCTTCATTTCTAAAGACTGGAGATGGAACCCAGTCCTTCTCAAATTTTGGTAAAGACTCTATCACTCAGCTACCTCCCCAACTTCCTCTTCCTCTTTAAACTTTTTTTTTTTTTTTTTTTTCCTTGGTTCCACTAGCCTTTATTTGAAATAGGGTCTAATTAAAGTGCACCACCTGGCCTCAAACCTGCAATCCTCCTGCCTCAGCCTCTTGAGTAGCTGGGATTACATACATGTACAACTGCACCTTGTTTAGAAAATGGTGTTAATGTTAACCAAAAAAATACAAAAGCAAAAAAAAACCTTTTCTAGTTCCTTTCCTTCCCTATTGCATTTAATTTTCCTGACTTTGTTTATCTCCTTCTTCTTAAAACCTGAGGTTTCTCTGTTCTGATTTTCCTCCAAGTCTTCCTTCATCATTTCATTCCTTCAATGATGTACTTCCTCCTGTTACCTTCCTACAAAGTCTTGGTCACTAATCTGACTAGAAACTTAATCTAATCCAGTCCTGCCTCAACCTCCAGAGTCACTGGTATAGGTGTGTGCCACTGCAAATGGCAGAAGGCTCTTTAAAGAATAAAATCTATAAAAACAACATTCTCCTCATATTTGTTAAATGTTACTTTGGCAAAAAAGTAAATTACACCGATTAAGAGTTTGCTGGTCAACAGGATAAAATGAAGCTTAATTTTTAAGAATCAATAATCTTGGTTTCAAAATATAAAATACAATAATTCTGTTTCGCCTGACTATCCTAAAATTCAAGCCTTGTCAAATCTATGTTTTTTGTCCAATGATTTAGTGTCATTCAAAAATTCAGATTTAAATTTCAAGAGTTTGAACAAACATAATGTGGCTTTTTTTTTACTGCTTACCTCATCATAAATGTTCTAGTGCTTTCCACTTACAAAATCTGTCAAGCTGAAAGATATTTATAAATACCTCTCTCATTTATACTATTCTCCATACTGATTACAAATTTATTTCATGAGATAACCAATAAATAGCATTCCAAATTTAAAATCTAAAAGATGTCAAAATTATTGCCAAATGTGTGTTTGAATAAACTGGCTAAATAAATAACTGGTATATAATCACTGCTCACTCCAATATCTAATATTTTTTAATATGGTGTCATTACATAGATAATAACAACTCAGAACTAACACCTCCTTCTCACTGTATATAATAACTGAATTTAAAGAGAATGAAAAAAAAGTGGAGTTACCTTAACAAAGGTCAGGGGTAACACATTAATCTTTATTGCTGACAAAGCAATAATAGGTTTCCATAGGACTTAAGTTCACTCCCATGTGTCCTTTCACTATTTCATAGTTTTGAGCAAGTCAGATAAATCAGCTTTTTTTTTTAGGGGGAGGGGGGGTGGAGTGCAGGGCAGGGGTACTGGGGATTAAGCCCAGGGGTGCTCTACCACTGAGCTAACTAAATCCCTAAACCTTTTTATTTTGAGACAGAGTCTCAGTAAGTTGCTAAGGCTGGTCTTGAACTTGGAATCATCTTGCCTCAGCCTCCCAAGTCACTGGAAATATGGGCATGTGCCATCTCGCACAAGTCCCTGGGTTTGATCCTCAGGACTGAAAAAAAAAAAAAAAAAAAAACTAAGAAAAATGCAATATAGTGTAATACCATTTTCATAAACCATATTTAGGAAGTTTTTTAAAAATATGAAGATTCAGTAACAAACTGGGCACAGAGGCCAGTCAGTCTGCATACTACTGATGGAAAAGTAAACTTGACACACCACTCATGACAACAGAGGTCAAACGGGTTTTAACCTGGCATACTGTTTAACACAGACCTTCTTTATCCTGAAGAAATAATTAAGTGTACACACAAAGCTTTGATAGCAGGGGTGTTTATAACCACAAGTTAGAAAACAAGCACCCATCACTGGGGACAAATACTTTAAAATACTTTTAGGTTATTTTAAAGTATTTACTATTAGCAAATATTCTGTGCAGAGAATAACCCTGAATTCCCTACTTTGTCTTACTAACCTTTATTTTTGGCAAATGACTAATCATCACCTACTTGTCCTCTCACACTTCAGGCCATTCTCACTCTACTTCCTCACAGACTGAGCCTTTTTTCTTGATCTTTTTCTTCTGTCCAAAGTTCTGAATCAAAATTTCCCCACTGAACTTTGCATTAATATTAACTAGAAATGCCAGATGGTCCCTCAGAGAACTTGCCTGCTCTTAAGACATGGTTCCCCTACATGATATTACTGCAGCCTTCTTGCCTCTGAAACAAAATGACTAGATGTACACATATGGCCCAGATTAGGACAGGTCATTTCACCCAGGAAGAGTAACTAAGTCTTGTAGGGCATCTTTAAGAAGCCAAGCAGCAAGTAACATAAGCACAGGAGTTAATAAAGTATGAGCAAACAAATTAATAAGGAAAGTGGTCAGTCATGAAGCAAACAAAAAGAAGACATGCTATACAGGCCCAAAGATACAAAGACAAAAGCATGGCTGCCTGAGGACTTTGTGGTTCTTTTCAGGTCAAGCTGTGGATGTTTCACTCTTTCTGATGCAATTCCCTAAGACAGACTCCATGGTAGACACTGAATTTGCTTACACACCTCTATTCCAATCTACTTCTAGTGTGCCTTCCTGGACTGAGGATAGAAAACTAAAAACTATTTGATTCCTTTGTAGTCAGAATTCTGAATGACCATTTCTACCAATTAGATGCACTCATTCAATATTTGAAAAGTGAAGTGGAGACTATCTTCCTATCCTTTCTGGTTGTTTTCTAGTAGGAACACAAGATCATAAAAATACCTAGTCTTGAGCATTTCAGTTGTGAAGAAGCAGTTTTTGACAGCTGAGCATCTCAGTTGTGAAGAAGCAGTTTTTGATACATTAAATCCCACATTCCAGCACCAAGTCACCAGTTTACAAGAATTCTAATGCAATAATAGCTTTTTAATTGCTTTATCTTTTCAGATAAAGTCTTTAACTGACAGTATACATTATTCCTGGGCCTGGAAAGCTCCATCTCCTTATCAGTCATTTATTCATTCAACAAATATACTAAAAACCTATGTGACTAGAACATTCTAAGCCCTAACCAAAAAACAAAAATCTGGCTGCCAATATTCTACAAAGACAGACAGATTTTAAAATATAGTATATTTGAGTAAGGACCTAACACCAACTATATGCATGTGTTGAAGACATGCCAAGTGTGGGAAGGACAAGTGTAAAGCTCTGAGACAGGAGCATGACTGGTACATTCAAGAGTAAAGACGAGACTATGGACCATAGTAAGGCATTGATTGGTTTTTACACTGGCAGAAAAAAAAACAATGAAGAATTTTGAGCAAAGACAAGATATGACTGACATGTCTTACCTTTTAAAAGATCACTCTATCAGCTATATTAGAACAGATCACAGAAGACCAATCCTAAAACTAGTAGAGTCAACAATGAAGATAATTCCAAAGTTTCTAGCATGAAGAAAAGGTCAGAGTACAATGAGGAATGGCAGAGGAGCAAACAAAGGAAGAAGGTCAAAGATCCAATTCAGTCTTAGGGGAAGAAGATCAAATTTTTAGTAAAGAAATGTTAGTTTTGAGCTACTGAACAAATGAATACTGCAAAAGCTTATACCCATAGAGTTTTGGGAAGAGATCTTATAAACTGAAGATATATATCTGGTAGCCCAGACTAAAAGCAAGCATGACAGCTAAAAGCAGGATACTGGATGAGATTGGCAAAGAAGTGAATACAAACAGAAGAGAGAAGAAGTTCAAGGGCTGAGTCCTGTGAAGCAAGCCTCCGCCTTCTGATAAAAAAAAACAACAACAACAAAAAATGAATGCTCCCTTATCCCCTGCAATGGAAAGGCCAAATTAATATAGAAAGCCTTTAAGTATCCACATACCTTACATAACTTCAATTTGTATGGCAAACAGCAGCTGTACCTTACACATAATAGGTACTCAAACAGTTATCTATGAAATATATACAGATGTCCTTCAATATCCATGGGTCACTGGTTCCAACACTCCCCATAGACACTAAAAATCTATGGAGTATGGATGGTAAATGGCATCATACTTGGACATACCTAAACATATCCCCTGTACACTTCAAATCATCTCTAAATTATAATACTTAATATAATGTAAATGATATATAAATAGTTACACTATATTGTTTAGGGAATAATGACAAGAATAAAAAGCTGTATGTTTAGTACAGACACGAATTTTTTTCTTCAAATACTTTCAGTCTACAATAGGTTAAATCCATGTATGCAGAACCCACTGATATGGATGGCAGGCTATTCTTCCTTAAGTACTCTGGAGACAAAAACCAAGATAATGATTAGCAATAGAGGTTCTGATATATTTTAGTTTGTTGCAATTCTTTTTTCAATATCTTCTTAGAAAATGAGATGATAGAGAAGTAAAATTAAAAGATATCAATTACTACATTTTTCAAATGCCTTCTTTTAACAAAAACTATAGAGCTCTAATCCTTTAATCAAGCATCTCAAAATGATTATGAGCCATTAATTTAGAATAATTTAGTAATTCTTTAATCACACTATCTTTGCAATTAATTTTTAAAACCTTTTTGGCTTTCTTAAAATGTTTACAGTATCTCTGTATGTTATGTTCAGAATAGTTGATATCACGTTGAAATCATTTAGTATAAGATTATATACATGTCCAAATATATCAGTAAAGCCTAGTATAATATAATGTTTAATAGAAAAAAATGCATGTTTTTTTAAGTCCAGAAGGGTTCCCCTTATTTGTTAGTAACTTGTTTTATGTTTGTTCCTTGAGCACAAAAACTTAAAATCTAAAGAAATAGTACAGGGCTGGGATTATAGCTCGGCGGTAGAGCGCTCACCTAGCACGGGCGGGACCTGGGTTCAATCCTCAGCACTACATAAAAATAAAGATGTTGGGTCCACCGAAAACAGAAAAATAAAAATTAAAAAATTCTCTCATCTCTCTCTCTTTAAAAAAAAAAACTAATAAAGGCATTGTGTTGTGTCCATCTACACCTAAAAATATAATGAATGTTTAAAAAAAATTTAAACAAAGAAATAGTACAGTGAACACCCACATTTCCATTGCCTGACTCAGTAATTAATATTTTGCCAAATTTTTCTATCTTTTTATGACATCAGACATCAAGAATCACTTCAATATGAATCTCTAAGAAATGAACATCCTCCCTCTACCAAAGTCATTATCACACTTGACGGAATTTCTCAGTGTCATCCAATACTCAACACATACTCTATTTTACACAAATGTACTCCCCCCAAATAATTTTTTTGTAAAAAGTATTTTTGAAAAAGATATCATCTCAAGAACAATGTATTATATTGGGTTATATCTTAGGTACTTTTGAACTTAGAAGGGTACCCCATCCCAACTTTTTCTATATCATTGACTTTATAAAGAGATACTAAACCCAGGTGAAATATAAAGATCAATTACATCATCCCTTTTTGGGGAAACATACATATATTAAATGTCACTTATCTGCTATCAGTATAATGCCCGTTAGTTGGTATGAATTCTAAAAATAATTTGTGAATATTTAAGGTCCGAAAAAGATTAAAGCTGAGATGAGTGGGACTGATATGAAAATATGTTCCTTAACTCTAGTACATATTATTTTGGACTGACATTCTGCTCTACAAAAACTCAAAACTTTAAAATATTAAATCAAGGACTAGGGTTGTGGCTCAGCAGTAGAGCGCTTACCTAGCACATATGAGGCCCTGGGTACAATCCTCAGCACCACATAAAAATAAATAAATAAAATAAAGTTATTTTTTAAAAAAAAGGATGAAAGAGTTTTAAAAAATTTAAATAAATAAATAAAATACAATATTAAGTCAAGATTATGTAATCTTGTTGGAAGCAGTGGTACACGCCTGTAATCCCAGCGGCTCAAAAGTTTGAGGCAGAGGAATCTTGAGTTCAAAGCCAACCTCCACAAAAGTAAGGTGCTAAACAATTCAATGAGACTCTGTCTCTAAATAAAATACAAAATAGGGCTGGGGATATGGCTTAGTAGTTGAGTGCACTTGAGTTTAGTTCTGTTATCCCACCCCCGTAAAAAACAAAGATTATATAATATTATTCAATATGAACATATAGTGATCTAGTCATTTATATATTTGGTTATGTGTACATATGTTTTATACATACATTCATTTAAACACAGGAAAATACTGTTACTTGTTTTCCAGTTACAATTTAGATCCCAGAAAGGTGCAGAAAACAGCTTATTACCGTATTTCAGATATTTTGAAAATACTTTCATCGTAAAATTTAAAACAAGAACCTCGACTTTTGTGTGTGTGTGTCTTGTCATTTTTTTCTTGATAGCCTGACATAGTTTAAAAAGAACTGCCAAAAGTAGTTCAGTAGGGCTGGGGATGTGACTTGGCGGTAGAGTGCTCACCTCACATGTGCAGGACCCTGGGTTCGATCCTCACCACCACATAAAAATAAATAAGTGAAATAAAGGTTAAAAAAAAAAAAAAGTACTTCAGTAACGTGGTGATTGGGGAAGAGGATATTCTACAGTCCTATAATTAGGTCTCAGGCCTTCCAGTGAGCCTTATACCTCTTGTCTATGAACTTCACAAGTGCTTCCTGGTTTTCTACCCACCTTCTTTGGTGAGACAGGACTGGAGAGTTAGGTATTTCCCTTCCCCCAGGCCAGTTAAACTAGGGTCTAATAAAACTGACAAGGTTAAATGCTGGTTAAATAGCTTCTCCCAAAGGCACACCTTGTTAAGAATTAAGTGTTCTGGTGTACAATATTTCAAAATAGTTCCTTTTCCCTTCCTACTGCTAGAAGCCTAAAGGGATTTTTCTGTAATCACAATAAGAATCTGACTCAATTCCCTAGGGTTTTCAATTCTCAGATTTGTTCATTCTTAACCTAACTAATTTATAGTTACAGTTTAGGTTTTCCTTATTACCCATTTCTGCTCTTCAGTTTCTCCTCCAGTAAATTATGATTCTCTGTATTCCTACCTAACCAATTTGGGGGGACAGCAGTTTGCCCTGTGGCTTCATTTCTCTGATAGATTTAAGAAGAACTGCTGGGCTTTTTTGTTTGTTTGTTGCTGTTATTCAGTTCATATGGCTTTTCTTACCTGTTAGGGTATAAAGTGACAATTTGAAGTTTCCACCTACTTGATTGGAAACCTCAAGTCCCCCCAGTTATTTTTCTGAAAATAAGACCAATATTTATTTTAGGTAAAAAGCCTTTGCTTCCTTCTCTCAGAAATGTAATTGCCTAAAATTTGGAACAAGACAAAAAGACTAAAAAAGAAAGCAATCACCCTGCATTATCGATTGAAGTGAAAATCATTGTCTCCATTAAAAACAAATTTGAAGTAACAACTAATTGCAGTGAATAAAAAAGAGAAAAATCTCTGTCCAATAATTGAATAGACTTTCCACAGGGGGAAAAAAATGTATTTTAATATAACATGAGGGAGTTCACAGTAGTAATAGTGATCTTTGCTTTTGTAATTAATAATTTCATGAAAATAGAAAGGGAAACAATGTCAAAAAGAAAAATTATAGCAAATATTGTAATATAATTTATCTTTTTTTTTAACTTTCTATGATAGTTAAATAAAAAGCCCTCATAAAGTAGTCACTTCTACATGTGTGAGGCACGGGCTTCCATCCTCAGCACCAGCAAAAATTAAATAATAAAATTTTTTTAAAAAAGTAATCACTCTCAATTTTAAATTCAGAAAAATTTCATGACAATAAAACTAGGCAAAATCAGGAGGAAGAAGCATTTCTCTTCCATCAGAAACACTGAAAAATCCCCTTAAAAAGTAATTAAAAAGAAAAAACATTTTTGCTTTAAGTTAAAAATGTGCTATATGACAGTCCCTTTAACATCTATATAAATATATTAATAAGAATGCATATCTTTTAAATGTGTGTTGCAAAGATGACCCTTCTGGCCTCCAAGTTTATATCACAAAACATGAAATTACTCTGAAGTCCATCCATGTGGGCACAAAAGG
The DNA here is from genome assembly GCF_021218885.2 of Marmota monax. Lineage (NCBI taxonomy): Eukaryota > Metazoa > Chordata > Mammalia > Rodentia > Sciuridae > Marmota > Marmota monax. The sequence continues at coordinate 3,821,544 of NW_026692434.1, read as the reverse complement.
ATCAGGATAACTTAAGAGATTTGAAATAAAATGAAATTTAAGATGGAATGAAACCAACAAGGAAACCTTTTAAATCTTGTCTCAGTACCTCCTCAGAAACTCAGAACACTTCCTCCTTTCTGCAGATCCCAGTGGCTTGGGTGGCTAAGGCAGGAGAATTTCAAATTCAAAGCCAGACTCAGCAATGAGGAGGCACTTATAAGAAACTCAGTGGAATCCTGTCTCTAAATTAATACAAAATAGGGCTGGGGATGTGGCTCAGTAGCCAAGTGTCCCTTCCCCCCACTAAAAAAAAAAAAAAAAGACTCACCCATGTTACTGTTCATTCCTTTATATTGCAAAGTATCATTCCATTATATGAATGTGCCATTTTCTTCATTCATCAAGTGATGGACATTTGGATTATTTCCACTCTGTGGCTATTATAAATAAAGCTGTTATAAACATTCAAGTACAAATTTTATTTTTTATTGCTTTATAGTATTTATTTAAATATATTCTGAGCAAAAGTCCTTATCAGATATATTTGCTCCCAATCTATAATTTTCCTTTTTGTTTTCTTAAGTGTATTTTTGTTATGGTTTAGATATTAGGTATCCCCCAAATGCTCATGTGTGAGACAGTGCAAGAAAGCTCAACAGTGAAATTGGGTTAGATGAGCCTTAATCTAATCAATACATTAATCCACTGATAGAAATTAATTAATTGGTTGGTAACTATAGGCAGGTAGTGTGGCTGGAGGAGGCGGTCACTGGGAGCATGCTTTTGGGGTACATATTTTGTGAGCTGAGTTTAGTCCCTCTCTGGTTCCCAATCATCATGCCCTGAGTCACTTTCCTCCACCACACTTTTACCATAATGTTCTGCCTCACCTCCAACCTTGAGGAATTGAGCCACCTGCTTATGGACTGAGACCACTGAAACCATAAGCCCCAAAACAAACTTTTCTTCTTCTAAAATTGTTTTTGTCAGGTTTTAGGGTCATAGGAGTAAAAAAAATAACTAAAACACTTGAAGAGCAAAAGTTTTTAATTAAGTCCATTTTCACAGTTGTGTATTTACAAAATGTACATTTGTGTCCTATCCAAAAAAAACTTTTCCTTGTTCATGGTCCCCAAAATTCTCTAACAGTCTCTTCTAAAAGTTTTGTAGTTTTTGCTCTTAAGTTTAGTTTTATGATTCATTTCAAATTAACTTTTGTGTTAAGATTCAAGGTAAGATTCTGAGGTAAGATTGAAGGTACATTTAGTCAATGTTGAAAATATTACCCTTTCCCTCACTGAATTACCTTGATATTTCTGTTTATATAAATGACCATATATGTGAGTCTATTTTCAGAACACCACTGATCTGAATATGTCTTGACACCAACACCACACTGTCTTGATAACTATAGTTTTTTAATAATTACAGAAGTCAGTTTCCATAAGACCTCAAATATAACTTTTCAAAATTGTTTTGATGTTGCAGGGGTGTTCTCCACATTTCATTAAAAACTACAGAACCAATGTGTTAATTGATAAAATACAACAAAATTCTTCTAAGGTTTTGACTAGATCATATTGAATCCAGAGAGTCAGTTGAAAAGAACTGACATCTTTAAATTTTTGAGTCTTCTAATCCATGAACATGGTATATATCTTCATTTCTTTAGGGACTCTTTAATTTCTCTCCGGAATCTTTTGTAGTTTTCAGTGTATAGGTCTTACACACACTTTGCTAAATTTATCCTCAAGTTTTTATATTTTTTTTAAATATGAACAGGGATTTTTTTTTCAATTATTTATTTATTTTTATGTGATGCTAAGGATGGAATCCAGTGCCTCATGCATGCAAGGTAAGTGCTCTACCACTGAGCCACAATCCAGCCCACTTAAATTTTTATATTTTATGTCATAAATGCCAATTTTTATTTCAACTTCCAATTATTTGTTAGTGTATAGAAATAGTAAATATTTCTACACTCACCTTGATTTCTACAACCTTGACAAATACAATTATTGGTTCTAAAAGGTTTTTTAATAAATTTCTTGGGTTTTCTATATAAATGATCATACTGCAAAGAGACTAATAAATTATGCTAGCATGCATATATTTTTAAATTCCTACTAGAATACTCAATTAAAATTGTATTCATTTCTATCCTATACCTTCTTAAACATATCCAAAGCAGGTACCTTTCATAAAAATATAAGTTTAAAAGCCATGCACAGTGGTACACACCTGTAATCCCAGCTACTCAGGAAGCTGAGGCAAGAGGATCATAAGCTCAAGGGCAGCCTGAGCAACACCATCTCAAAAGAAAAAATTAAAATTCTAAGTTCAATATACAACTTTGATCACTAATCTACTTGTAGTAGGCAGAACAACAGCCCTAAGATGTTCATGTTCTAACCACTGTAATCACTCTGAATGAATTAAGTACACTGATGGCAATATTATCTTAGATTATCCAGGTAAACCCAAAGTAATTGTGCCAGAAAAAATATTATGATGAAAGATATTGGAGAGTAGGGGACTAAAGATGACACACTGCTGGCTTTGAAGATGAACAGAAGAGCCACAAGCCAAGGTATGCAGCTGGTCTCTAGAAGCTGGAAAAGGTAAAGAAACAGATTCTTCCATAAAGTCTCCAGAAAAAGGAGTATGAAAATGTTGCTTTTAGCTCAATCAGACTCATTTTGGACTCTAAATTCCAGCACTGTAAGTGATAACTTGTATTGTTTTAAACCATTAAGTTTATGGAAAACATTTATAACAGCAATAGAAAATGAATACAACAGTGATGATCAATTCACTTCAGTAAACATTAATTCTGCTAGCTTAATGGCATCATGCACAACCACTATTTGACACCAAAAGCAACTTTTGGTTATGGTTATGGTTTACTACAGCAAAAAGATACTAAGCACAATAAGCAAAGGTAAAAGGAATATGAAGCAAAGTCCAGGAGAAAACAGGAGGAAGCATCCAATTGTTCTCTCCCAGTAGGATTGTACTAGACACACTTAATTCTCCCAGCAGTGATTGTGGCAACACGTGTAAAGTACTTCCAACGAAGAGACTCAGTGCCTAAACTTTTATCAGGAAGTCAGTAGTACTAGGTATGAATCAAGCAACATCTAGACTAAATCGTAATTTTTATGATTTTTTTTATATTGGAAGACAAAGCTATCCTAAGTATGATTTCCCACCAAATTCTTTATTTTTATGTTTCAATTTTAACTTACCACTGGTCCTTAAAATGCACTCTTTACAAAAGACCAATGACAGATACCTAAAGATTTATCATAATCACATAATGTTAATCACTTAGATCTCTTGTGAAATTTAGACCAAAAATTGGTTAAGGGAGTAAAGGGAAGCAGTATGAAGACTACTAGAAAGTTTATAATTCTCTTCCTATTCGGCCCTTAAGTCCCTACATGTTCTATTTGAAATACATGTGAACATAAAATCAACATGTTTCCAATAGCTTTATCTAAGGTTTATGTGAAATAATTCTAAAATCACTTCTATGTGGTACTAAAATTTTACTTAAACATGGCTCTGCCTAACACAACATGTAGAAAATGCTGTCACTGATAAATGTACAACAGGTGATCAAAAATTTAATATACCTACAGGTTTTTTCTTAAAAAACAGTGAATAAAAGGGAGTCTTGACTTTATTAGTCAACTTAAAGTGGTGGAGGTTTCTTTGCTTTTACTCTAATTACTTCAAGAAAGCATTACAGTAAAAAAGTTTCAAACAGAAATCTGTAATAAATATTTCTGTGAGTTATATAAAATGGCTTGAGATAATTAAAAATAATACCAGGTAAATTTGCTCAGTAAGACCTAAATTATCAGTGAAAACCTTAAAAATGTATAAAGAAATGATCATGACTCAGACTTCAATAAGATCTCAAAAATACAAACCCTTAATAACAGAATTTTTAAATTAAGAATTACAGTAAATACCAGCATAGATATGACACAAGGTATAGGATTCAAGAAAGAGCACAGACTATAACAGAGTTAAAATAATTAATTGGAGTAAGGATGAAAAAAGACAGGGACAACTGATTACTAAGCAAGTCAGAGGCAAAGCTGGAATTCAAACCTAATTTTACCAACTTAAACCGGGCCAGTGCTTTTTCAATTCTATCATGTTGTTTCTATGGTTCAAAAAAGCGCAGGTAAATGACCAGTACCTGATCTTAAAGTCATAATGGAAAAAAAAAGTTATATGGAAGACAAAAATTAAACATTCAAGTATTTGTCTGTAGGCTCAATTTATAAATAAAGTTTAATGGTCAGACAAAAATTTCAGTTTGTTTAAACTGGTATTTTGAAGTTATGGTGGTTCTCCTATTAAATGCAGAGATAAATTTAAATGAAGACATTTTTCACATTTAAACACACTTGGCAATATGATAAACAATGAGTCTCTCACTGTGCATAAATAAGGTGTTTTTTGCTGAATACCTGCGTTTTTTTCTGGGAGTCTGGAATTTGCATATGGGTCAGGAATGGGCACATACATATGCAAACATATGTGAACACACTTCGCAATATCTCTCTGGAAATATTTTAAGTTAGTATGAAGAGATAAGTCTTTCCAACAACAATATCTTACATCATGAACTTTCAACAACAAAAAATATTTTTTAACTAGCATTGCATCAGATATGGTTAACAGCATAGGCTCTTGCACTAGATCGCTTGGGTCTCCAAATCCTTATTCTATAGTTCAGATTTCCACCCTTATTTCTTTTCAGTAAAGTAGGAAGAGCCTCTACTATTCAAAACTGCTCTTCTAGGCTGTACCCTTGTGAGTAGGCTAGGTTCCAGAGCCAGCCAAAATATGCTTAGACTTCAACATGTCCTGGACAATAAAGAAAGAAAATATATACTACCAATAATGTTGGGAGGTCCCCAAGACCACCCTCAGGTTGAGGAACTTGCTAAGAGGATTCAGAAGACTCAACATATAGTTGTATACCTGGTTATGGTTTATTACAGCAAAAAGATACTAAGCACAATAAGCAAAGGTAAAATGAATATGAAGCAAAGTCCAGGAGAAAACAGGAGGAAGCATCTAATTGTTCTCTCCCAGTAGGATTTTATTAGACATACTTAATTTTCCCAGCAGTGAGTTGTGGCAACATGTGTAAAGTACTCCCAACTAAGAGACTCAGTGCCTAAAGTTTTATCAGGAAGTCAAGTAATACTCGTACATTTGCAAATTCCACACTCCCAGAAAAAAAGTATTCAGCAAAATCACATTGTTTATGCAAACAGTTTGGGTACAAAGACAAACTCTTATTAGGGTGAAAGGACCATCTCAAATTCAAGTTTCCAGATGTAAGCCAAGGCCCAACCTTATAGACCTGGGTATGTCAACTCCTTTCTGCACACTAATAGATTAGTAGATCCTTTACAGCATGGCCCTTTACCTGTTCCCTTCTTTAATCCCCACCTCCTAGAAAAGGACTTGAAATATAAAAGTTAACCATTTTTATAATGAAAAAATTCCTGATCTACCACTTCTTAGCTACGTAACATTGAGAGAGTTATACTCTCTCTGCCTGTTTCCTAAACAGTAAAACAGGATGACAGTAGCACCCACCTCAAAAGGTTATTTTGAGAATAAGTTAATATATGTATTCACAGTATCCCCTGCAAAAAAAAAAAAAAATATATATATATATATATATGTATATATATATATATACACACACATAATTGATGCATATATAAGTGATGTTATTACTTTTAATCCCATAGTTAGAGATCTATTCCACCTCTAAACTTCTAATGAATCTACCAGTCTACCATAGATGTGGAGTTAACTTATAACTATTTCATGTCTATTGAGATTGCTTAATGGCTTGAGGTCCACACTTAAAACTTTTTTTATACACACAACAGTCTCTAATACAGAACTTAATTTTTATAGGGCTATGCTATGGTTTGGATGTGGTTTGTTCCCCAAAGATTCACCTGCAAATTTGGTTCTCAGTATGGTAATGAGAGGTGATAGGATCTTTAAGAAAGTGAACCCTTCACAAAATTACAACTATCCTATATTTGACAAAGGTGCTAAAAGCATGCAATGGAGAAAGGATAGCATCTTCAACAAATGGTGCTGGGAAAACTGGAAATCCATATGCAACAAAATGAATCTAATCCTGTTCTCTAGCTATGCACAAAAGTTAACTCAAAATGGATCAAGGAGCTTGTTATCAAAACAGAGACTCTGCTTCTGATAGATGAAAAAGTTGGCTCTAATCTACATATTGTGGGGTCGGGCTCCAAATTCCTTAATAGGACACCCATAGCACAAGAGTTAAAAACAAGAATCAACAAATGGGACTTACTCAAACTAAAAAGTTTTTTCTCAGCAAGAGAAACAATAAGAGAGGTAAATAGGGAGCCTACATCCTGGGAACAAATTTTTATTCCTCACACTTCAGATAGAGCCCTAATATCCAGAGTATATAAAGAACTCAAAAAATTAAACAATAAGAAAACAAATAACCCAATCAACAAATGGGCCAAGGACCTGAACAGACACTTCTCAGAGGAGGACATACAATCAATCAACAAGTACACAAAAAAATGCTCACCATCTCTAGCAGTCAGAGAAATGCAAATCAAAACCACCCTAAGATACCATCTCACTCCAGTAAGAATGGCAACCATTATGAAGTCAAACAACAACAAGTGCTGGCGAGGATGTGGGGAAAAGGGTACACTTGTACATTGCTGGTGGGACTGCAAATTGGTGCAGCCAATTTGGAAAGCAGTATGGAGATTCCTCAGAAAGCTGGGAATGGAACCACCATTTGACCCAGCTATTCCCCTTCTCGGACTATTCCCCAAAGACCTTAAAAGAGACTACTATAGGGATACAGCTACATCGATGTTCATAGCAGCACAATTCACAATAGCTAGACTGTGGAACCAACCTAGATGCCCTTCAATAGATGAATGGATAAAAAAAAAATGAGGCATTTATACACAATGGAGTATTACTCTGCACTAAAAAATGACAAAATCATGGCATCTGCAGGGAAATGGATGGCATTAGAGCAGATTATGCTAAGTGAAGCTAGCCAATCCCTAAAAAACAAATGCCAAATGTCTTCTTTGATATAAGGAGGGCAACTAAGAACAGAGTAGGGAGGAAGAGCATGAGAAGAAGATTGCCATTAAACAGGGACAAGAGGTGGGAGGGAAAGGGAGAGAGAAGGGAAACTGCATGGAAATGGAAGGAGACCCTCACTGTTATACAAAATTACATATAAGAGGATGTGAGGGGAAAGGGAAAAAAAAAAAAAACAAGAGAGACAAATGAATTACAGTAGATGGGGTAGAGAGAGAAGATGGGAGGGGAGTGGAGGGGAGGGGGGATAGTAGAGGATAGGAAGGGCAGCAGAATACAACAGACACTAGTATGGCAGGATGTAAAAACGTGGATATGTAACCGATGTGATTCAGCAATCTGTATACGGGGTAAAAATGGGAGTTCATAATCCACTTGAATCAAATGTATGAAATATGATATGTCAAGAGTTTTGTAATGTTTTGAACAACTAATAATAAGAAGAAAATAAAATAAAATAAAGTTAAAAAAAAAAAAAAAGAAAGTGAACCCTACTGGAAGGTGTCAGGTCATCTGAGGCACTTAGAAGGGTTTAGGATAGTTCTTATAGGATTCTGGTTAGTTCCCAAGAGAAAGAGTGAGCCTGGCCCCTCCTACTCTCTGGCTTAATTGTTTTACCATTTGATCTCTCCCTTGCACATGCATTTCCACCATAATGTCATCCATCACGATGTGATACAGCCAGGGGGGACCCTATTGGAGCCAGCACCAGCTGCTGGAACCCTCAGCCTCCAAAACTATGAAGTAAATAAACCTCTTTTTTTAATATAAAGTATACAGCTCAGGTTGTTATAACAATAGAAAACTAATACATTGATTTACCAACAAAAGTATGTTAAATCAAACTCTTTACAGTGGTCAGAATATAAGGCATTAACACCTCTCATAATAGTTATATAACTTAAATAAAATGACCTCCAAGTTTCTTTGATCTTCTTTCATTGAGAAAATTGAAAAAAAAGGCAAGAAAACAGCTTGGTTCTATCCAGTGGAAAAACCAATAGTAAGAAAAAGGTTTGAGTTTTTAAGTATATAATTAGAATATCAAATATTTTACTTTGCCTTAACAAAATCATGGGTTCAAGTCCCAATGACTTGAACAATTATGTATATCTCATACAGAAGACTTAAGGAGATATAAATCTCATTAATGAAGTCAAAAATGAAAGAATATTATAATCTTAAAAAAGAAGAAGACAAAGAATAATTAGAAGACAAAGAAGGGAAGCAACATATAATCCAAGTTTTAAACTGATAAGTCAGAGAGAAAACAGTGGTTTCCATTCAAGCTCTGACATCAGGGCATACAATCTTCAGAGAAAACCTCAAAAATAGGCAGAATTACAAGAACAATAGATCCATCAGCTGAAATTTACATTTTGTAAGAACTTTTAGAATGACAAATTTCTTGAGATGAATTATAATCAGACTTTTGTTAAAAATAATTTACCTGGCAAGCATCAACATCATAAACATTAGTTCCTTGAGGTAAACTTTATTTTTAATTAAGAATTTCAAATAGTTCATATAACAACTCTAAAATAATGAATGCAATGAAAAAAATAGTCTCTATTCTCACTGCCTGTGGTAGGCTCTACCTAGGACTGGCTCTCACAACCAGTCTCTACACATGTCTACTTTTTGAAGAGGTTAGAAAGTTAAAAGACACCCTAGAAAGCAAGCTGTTGGAATCATTAAGTTTTGTCAATTATTTGCACATGGAAAGCATAAGTGTGGCACAGGCCATACAGACAAAAATTACTAACAGCAATCAAGTGCTTATAGCAACCACAGTCCTTCTTCACCCATCAGCTCACCAATTTTTTGAATGAGAAGAAGTCTAGGTACTGGGGCAACAGTTGTAGCAGAGTATGTGTGACCTTGAAAGCAAAAGTCCAGCAGTGAGTACCTCCCTGACTTTACCTCCTCCAGTTCTTCCAGTGATTTTTTTAAGTATCTTATTCTTTAAACACCTTTTAGGTAAAATTAGCTAAATTATACCTGTTTCCTGTTCTATATATCCTGACTGATAGATTGATACTGCATGAGTTCAGGTCCTATTTCCTATTCCTTGGACTACTGTTAAACACCTCCTTACTTAGTGACTTGCCTGCAATCTTTCACTATCCCAGTTCTTCCTCTGACCTGCCAGAACCAAATATGAGTATATATAAAGACAACTTTACCATTAAAAGGGCATATGAGACCTCTTTTACCTTTCATAAGCCTATACTTTTGTGTATCCAACTGTGCCGTTTAATTCCTTCTCTAGCTGGTGAAATTTCACTCCACCTTCAGAACCTAGATCACATAGGACTTCTGTGACTCCTAACAAGGTTACTTCAAATGCCACTCCCTTTCACAGGTGTACTCCCTTTCAAACACTCCCTTTGTTGCTACTGGCTCTGTGCTCATTCATACATTCATTTATTCAAAAGATATTTGATGAGTTATAATTATGTTCTACATGCCACACACTGTGCTGAGAACTGTAGAAATTACCCCAAGCAAGATAAACAAGATTTTTTCCTTTCTTGCAGCTATAATCCAACAGAGATATGGAATGCCCAATAATTACCTCAACAATGTTTAAGTGTGATAAGATTCAGGATGATGTCTCAAATATATAAAATGGAAGCCTAACCTAAGGTGAGAGAAGCAAAGGGAATTTTTTCCTTGAAAAGATAGTTACGCAAAAATTGAACATCAGTAACAGCAGATTAGACAAAAAGTATCATCAGAGAGGAAGAGCATGTGTGAAGGCCTTGAGGCAGCATTCTGGAAACTATAAAGGCAAACAACAGGCAAAAGTCAGGGTGCAGGGAAAGAGAGCCAAAAATAAACAGGAGGGGGGTACTTTTTACAACAATTATTATACCACTTAGCACAATATTTGAATATTATTATTTTACAAATATACACTCACCACTAAACTCAGGTCTCAGAAATGTTTTTACCCTTTAATCTAATATAGTACTTAACAAACTGGCCTCAGAGATCTGTGGAATTAAGAAATAAGTGATCTGAGCAAGGAACTTAACTGCTCAATACCAGAGAGTCTAAACAAAATGATCTCTAGGATCCAAAAACCTATGTCTGACCACCCCAAAACTGGGCAAATTAATATTCATGATTACCTGTGGAGAAGCTTTAGATTCTGAAAACTAAATTTTAGGTTGGTGAGGGGGCTCTCTCAGTCCTCACCATCCCATATTGCCACTAATAATCACAGAGTGCCTTTAAAACTCCCACAGAGTCAGGAATGCAGCTGGGGTAAAGTGAAGTACCATCTGCCTGTTCTTATTCTCCAGTTGCTCAACATATCTGATAAGTGTAGGATCACAAGCAAGAAACTGGCATCTATGCTATCCTTTTCTCCTTCCTTCCTAAATAATGTAAATACAGGAAACAAACTGGTAACTCAGAGAGAAATGTCAAAATCCAATTGACATACATCTGTCAACTACTATAAATAAGACAATCTCAAAACCTATGCTTTATTTTGGATACATATTCAAGACCAATGGAGGATTTCTTTCTTTGAAAGAATGAAAATTGAGTTAACTAGGAAATAGCTTCAAGATTCATGAAAAGCTTGATACAATTCATTAGACAGTGAGGAAACATCACTACATATAGTGAACGAGATCTCTTAATACCTGAGCTGTGAAAGTCCTTTAAAATCAGAATTTCACTATCTACATTTATTATTTCACCTAGCATATATAATAATAAATCCAAAATTATGTAACAAGTCAATAATTCTACATAAGAGGGCTCCATACTGGAGCCCAACCATACCAAGATGCAAAAAACTTTGCAAAAATATATTTAAATCTATCAATTTCCCAATTATGTCAAATTTTAAATTATAAAATTGAGTATAAAATTTAAATTTTCAACTATAAAATTGAGTTTAATTTCAAGTGTCCCTATCTTTGAAATTTTTTCCTGATCAAGATCAAACAATGAAATAATTTCCAAGATCATTTTAACATTCTAGACTTAGTTGCAACAAGGAAAAAAATCTTTCTAAATCATGACTGCAGAGTTCATGCCATGAAATCTGCACTCTTGAGCCCTTGAAACTACTCTCCAACTTCCTCTACTTCTCAAAAACAAACCAAGAAACAAATGACCAAACAAAGCCAAAATTAAAGATACTCATTCAGCTTTTTTCCACTGACTTTAATGGCAATAAAAATAGTGAGGGCTGGGGCTATAGCTCAGTGGTAGAGCACTTGCTTCCCATGTGTGAGGCACTGGGTTCAATCCTCGGCACCACATAAAAATCAATAAATGATGATATTAAAAAAAAGTGAACAAATGTTTTGTACTCATGTCAGAAGTAAAACTTTTTTTCCTAATTTTAGAAGTGTAGACCAAGCCCAGTGGCACACACCTATAATCCCAGCAGCTCAGGAGGCTGAGGGAGGAGAATCCCAAGTTCAAAGCCAGCCTCATCACCTTAGGCCCTAAACAATTTAGGGAGACCCTTCTCAAAATAAAAATAATAATAATAATAATAAAAGGCTGAGGATATGGCTCAGTAGTTAAGCACCCCTGGGTTGAATCTCCAGTAGAAGAAAAGAAAAAAGAGTAGCACATGATATTCTTCCCTCCATTCCCAAAAAAGTAAATGAAAATGTGTTAATATGTGTGGTTAATAAAGGCTTTGAAAAAACCTACAAAATTACTTTCATGAAAAATTAATGAAAATCTGATTTTATAAAGTACCTTTTTTATAGAAAGAAATTTAAATAAAAATTACTTCTAAAATTATTTCAATAAATAAAAGTTAATCACTGAAGCTATCATTACTCAATTATTAATAGATTTAACATTTACCAACATCTCTACTTAACCATGTTATTTATTACACAAAATGACAAATATGATTATAACTTCAGCTCCTTTCATTTTCTGATCTCTTAAAGTCTGTCTTTAAGTGTTTTACTAGTACAGTGATAAGCAAGCAATTGAGCCTCAATACAGTAGAGTATCACCAAATAACCACACACATAATCAAGCATTAAGCAAACAAATATTACTACAAAAAAATCAGATATGTAGTTTTTTTAACTTCAATACCTAAAAGTTACATGGGATAAATACAAGGCTGATTCAATCAAGTTACTAAGATATTGAAAGTGCTTCATAAAATGATCTAGTTACATTATTCCCACCTACTTGATCCTTACAATAATTTAATACCTGTTATGACAGTGAGGTAACTTGCCGATGCTGTGTGACTCAGTCTGATCATATATTATCAGTCTACTGACAGTGACTTATTTATTTAGTACTGATAAAGAATAGTAAATCTTCAAGAAAAGTCTAGGTTAAATAATGCAGAAATCTTCAACAACACCCCCAAAGACTGATTGTCTCCTTCTTCAAAGAACTACCTATTGCTCACTGAATAATTAAATAAACTAACTTACAATTAACATTTTTTTCTAACTACATGAGAGGTTTGGTTAAAATCTGAAACAATATTCCCCGTGAGATTACTTACAAGACTTTAAGTATAAATCAGATCTCCAAACACAAAACTATCAGCTAAAAATAGTGTATCTATTTCAAAGGCTCAGGCAGAAGCCCTCCAACTGAACAAACCAAAATTAGGTCTTTTCCATCTCTGGTTCTTTAAAATGCACCTTCAACGTTTAAGAGGCTGACAAACCTGTGTCCACATATTCTCCCCAAATAGCTTGTCTGAGAGAATCTAACCACTAAAACCTTCAGGATCTGTAAGCCCACTGTCCGATTCATATAATGAAATTCCTCTTCATCCTGGCTAATAGCCAGACTGAAAAGCAATACTACTATTAATTAAGATCCTTTCCCAGTTATTCAGGAAAGCTCCAACCCACCAAAAAGGACACCCATGCCCTTTTTAATGAAACAGCAAGAACCCTGTACAAAAGCTGTCAGGTGGGCAAGCAGGTAGGGCTCCGTCTAGGAGAACGAGCAATAGAGCCCGCAAAAGGAGAACATGGTCACTCTGTAGGGTCGAAGAGAAGGCCAAGACCTAAGAGCGGCCCCACCCACAGAGGCAGCTGTGAACAGAGGCAGCGGGGCAATTCTTTAACCTAAGCACTACCCAGGCCGACGCCGGGTTCCGCGCTCCCTAGCCCAGCCCTTGGAGGATAGGAGCACCGAGACGCAGGCACCGGCTCCGCCCCAGGCGGGTGAAGAGCGGAGGCCGAGGACACCGACCGGCCTGTGGGCCTGACCTCGCCGCCGCCCCTGGCGGAGGCGACGGTCACTGGGAGCCCCGCGCCCACCCATCCATCAGCCCTGGCTTTAAGGACGGCCCGGCAGCTCAGCCGAGGCGCAGCGGCTGCGGGAAGGTCACCGGTCGCAGGAGGCCCCTACAGGGCGGCGGCGCCGTCTGCGCTACCTTTGGCCTCGCAGTCGGCGCAGTACTTGTTGTCCTCCTCCCTCAGCAGTTTCGACAGGATGAGCTGGTGCTGCTCATTTAGCTTCTGAGCCTTCTCCCGGCAGGAGCGCGTCGCCATCTCGGAAGCGGTGTGGGGAGCCTGGGGCAGCTACAGCAGCGGCGGACGCTGGCAGAAGACCGGCAGGATGAACGCACCTGGCGCCGCTGGGACCGCAGGCAGACTCAGCCCAGGAAGCGGCGGCGGCGGCGGCGGCAGCTGGAACAGCAGGAGGGGCGGCGGCGGCGGCGGCGGCGGCGGCGGCGGCGGCGGCAGCAGCGCCGACGTGTCCCGCCTCCTCGCCCCGCCGGCCCGCACGCTCCGCCCGAGCGGCAGGGGAGGGGGAGGGGGAGCGGGACGAGCCAAGGCTTCCGGGTAGCTCGTAGGAAGCAACCCGGGCGCCGGGCGCCGGGCGCGCTGCGCTGCGCATGCGCCGAGCTGCCCGCGCTCTGGGCCAGTCAGGTCTTTCTGCCGAGGAATTTTGCCTAAGGTGATTCCCGCACTATCCTAAGCGTCTTTTCCCTCTTTTGAAATGTGATTGTCGCCGAGGACCTCGGGTGACCTAGTAATGGAAGAACTTTTGTAAGGAGGCGACTTTCACTTGATTCCTTGCCTTTGATTTTTTTGACACCCGTTGCAAATGCAGAAATAATAGTGATTAAGTGGATTTATTTATTCATTCTGTTTTGAAACAGGCACCATTCTAGAAGCTACAGACTTGCATGGAATGAAGTAGGAAAAACTGTTTCTTACATTTCAGGGAAAGTAATTTAGTAGTGACACGCGTTGAAGGTTAACATTTATTGAGTGATTATGCCATTCACTATTCACTCATTTAACCTGACCACAACCCTATGATAGTGTTCATCTCGGGACAGTTGTTGTAGCTCAGTAAAGCATCTGTGTAGCATGTTTGATCCCCAGCGCCACAAAAAACAAAACACGTTAGTCTCAGTTGAGAAAGGCAAAACAGAGAAGAGTTAGGTAACTTGCAATGTTACAGAGCTACCCAGTGGAAGAGTTGGGATTTAAGTTCAAAGCAGCCTCTCAGGAATAGGGGAAAGTGTGACCAAGAAGCCAAATCTATTTTAACAAAAACCTGTATAAACAGTGATCTTTAATGCAAGAAAACTATGGAGAGAAGATATAACCCAGAGCTCCCTAATTTTGGCTTACTGGGTTTGCATTCTGAGTGAGGCAGTTTGAATGATTCAACATATTGTGGCTTATTAGCAATATCTAATATGGGGCTTATGTAAGCAGAATAAGTATGGCCTTTGCCTATGGTGAGGAAGATACTAAGACAGGCAATGAGCAGAAGTCTGTGTCTTATACTCTTGTGAAGCCATTTTCTAGCCTCTTCCCTGCCTAAAGATGATCCATATGCCTACCTACCCCAGTTCTTGACACAGAGGCTCAAGAATGTTTGTAGAATTAAATGGAATAGACATGGCAGTGAAGATGCTGCTCAGTATTTGAAAAAAAAAAATTAGACCTTAAACTGTACACATCTGACAAATAATTATCAGGGTGAGTTCCAATAAACAAAAAATATCATGTGAGAGGTGGAACTCAGGAGCCATATTCTGAAGATGATTTGATTTAGAGAGGGATTAGGGAGGGAAATATTGTGAAGAGCAACATCACAAAAACAAACACTTTAAGAAGCTTGGAAAATAGAATGGATAATACCATAAGGATACTACTTAGATAGAGTGAGAGATAAGGCTGGATGAGTCAAGTATGACAATATTATTAAAGACCTGGGAAGCTAGAGAAAACAATCTTGCCTTGATGCATTTAACAGTAGAAAAACTGGATTTTTCAACTTGGTGAGTAGCATGATAAAAAAGGATCTTTTGGGAAAGTCAGTCCAGCAGTTACCAGTTGACAAAAAACATTTTTACTGTCCCCACTTTCCTACCCCCTAAAAATTCTGCTTAGCACAGTAAGTATTCAGAAAAACAAGACAGAATTACCACCAAGAAGTGACCTACAGGATAAACTGAAAGGTAACATCGATGTCTAATGGAAATAAAATGCATTTTATATATATATTTTTTTAATATTCTAGGAGCTATATTTAAAAACAAAAAAAGAGATGAAATTCATTTTAATAGTATATTTTTAGCTTAGTGTATCCAAAATATCCAAAATATTTCAACATGTGAGTAATATAAAAAATTACTGAGACTTTTATATTCTTATTTTCATATTTCTTCAAATGTAGTATGTATTATGTGTATTATACACTTGTAGGTCTTTCACTTCTAGTAGCCAAATTTCAAATATTCAATGTGGCTACAGGTAAGTAGTGGCTACATTATAGAATGCTGTTATTCTAGATGGTCAGCTTAGAAGCTATGAAAATCTTAATTTTGTATTAATTGTATGTTAAGTCTATAATAGAAAAAAAGGAGGGAAAAAGGAAGAGAGTGATATCAAAATTATCTCAGGAGAAAAGCAACATTGCATTCACTCACCCATATTTATCAAACACCTTCTTTTCACTTATAATCAGTCTACTATGAAATGCAAACGCATAAATAGGAAAATTAATAAACACATTGTAAAGTCTGTAGCAAATATATAGTGCTCTGGGAGCAAGAAGAACAGAATATATATATTCACTAAGGAGATGAGCTTAAACTTGGTTTTAGCAAGTGTCGGAATTTTTCAAGCAAATGAGGGTGGAAAGGAAAAAAAGGAATAGCTTGATGAAGATATGTATAGATTCTGGAATTACAAGGTTATATTTTGAAAATAGTGAGATTTGAAGCAACCGGAACCTGTATTATATGCAGAAAACATGAAGGTAGAAAAGAAAACAGGGCAGAAAGATAGATTGGGGCCAAGAGGTTAGGACCTTTCTGGCTTAGCAATAGGGTTTGAACCCCATGGACTCAAGGTCCTAACCTCTTGGCCCCAATGACTTCAAAGGAAATGACTTCAAAGGCTTACTATAGTGGCAGCATAGAGAACATAAATTGAGAAAATCTGTTATCAGAGTAACAGATGATGGTACTGTTGCATTAATAGACCAAAGAAGATATAACGAAGGTTTATTTTAAGCCAAAAGGATAGGGTGTAGGAGAGACAAAATCAAATGATGTTTTAAAATTAGAAGCAGCTAGATTTGGCAGCTGACTATAGGTGCGGGGTGAGAGAAAGGAGGTGAGAATGACACTAAGGTTTCTAAGTTGGGAGACAGGTAAAATGGTGATGCCATTAACCCAGAATAAAAGGCATAAGCCTTTTGGTCTGGTGGCAGCAGGGCTGAGCTGGCTGAGCTGAACAACCTAGCTCTCCATCTACTCAACTGCCTGTTCTGCTGCTCACTCTGTTACCATGACATAATAGGCGCGTTCCTTGACCAAGGACTTCTGGCTGGCTTTATTGCCACCACCATGTCCAAGATGATCATGAGCACAGTGGAGCAATCAAGCTGCAGCAGATGTAACACACTGGTAAGCAGATCACAGCCAACAAAAAATGCACAGGCTGGCTGCATCATCCACATCTCCAAGGAGCTGAGGTGTCCTGCCCTTCTGGGTAGGCAACCTGGCCAACATAACCTGCTATTTCCCTGCACAAGCCCCTTCAACAGATAAGCATATACAGGTATTCCTGGGAGTATGGACAAGCACATGCAGTTCTGGGGGTATTTTGCTAGCAATGTGGCCTCCAACAGGGCAACCAGAGCTAACTATCCTTGCTTCATCTACTCCAGGATTTCCCCAGAACCCATCTGGTGATGGACATTGGGAAATCCAACACAGAGCAGGAATTCAAAGGCCTGGAAGGCTGTCTGGTGAAGATCCCCAAGTGTGATGGAACCTGGAGCCTGAACCAGGGTTTTAACATTTCTTTCTATGCAGTGCCTCATAATCTGCCTGTGCTCCATTAGCTCAAGACCACTCACATTATAGTGAACTCCATCACTGCCCAGACCCACAGACTTCTAACCCTTTAGAGAAGTAGGAGGAGCTGACATCTTATGCACAGGGAACTGACTATTGGAGAAAGATTGTCAAAGACTAAGGGGGCAAAGCCTTCTTCAAGGGTTTGTGATTTAATGTTCACAGAGATTTTGAGAGGCAGGAACAGGGACAGAGGCTTCATGTTGGTCCTATAAACAGATTGAGGAATGTTGTCTAAGTGTGTATTCTCACTAGAAATGAGAACATAAAGAAACATGATGCATACTTAACTCTTATGGACAGTTGACCTTCCAGAGATTCCATTCATTTTTGTCATGGCCACATTGTACCATAGAAGGCTAGGGCAGGCTTTAAAGAAGGGACTAACTGTAATCACTTTGGACCACTGAAACCCTGATTCCATGTATTGATTAATGGGGAAAAGATGATCATAACATAACTATGGATCCACAGGTCAGGCAGCTCTACCAAGATGACCTAGAATCAAGGTGCTTGTAGGACCCAGATTGTGTTGAAGTATGTATTTTTAAAAATAATAATGTCTCCCTTTGTACTTAAGCACTATCTCCTCCATTGCACAGTCAAATATTTTCAGTTATGCCGATGTTGGGCATTCTGTTGCAAAACAAAAGCAGGAAATTCCAAAGAAGAAAAAATAGAAAGGATAGTATAGATTTGGGGTCAGCATAAAAAGAGTCATTTGCCTTGAGGACATATTAAGTTTAAGATGCCTACTAGACATCCAGATCCATATATGTAATATTGTAAATCTACTTACAGAGTTCTAGAGAAAAGATAGTGCTACTGATAGTCATTTGAGATTCATCTTCGTTTAAATTATCACAGCAGCTAAAAGTATAGATGAGATTTTGCCAGAGAAAGCGTTAGACAAAGATGATAAAAGAATAAAGGATTCTGGGATTTGCCCACTAAATGTAGAGTAGACAGAGAAATGATGACTACTGAAAAGAGAATGAGGTATGGCCAGAAAGAGAACCAGAAGTCATCAGAGGAGAGGTTTCTGAGAAATAAGGGTGAACACTAATGCCAAGTGCTTCAGAAAACTCAATTTAATTATTATACAGCAAAGGAATAGAAGTTAGTAAACAAAATAATCTTCATTCCATACTTCAATCTTCTGATAGTCTATATAATATAGTATGGAATCAGCTTCCCTCATCATTTCTTTGTTAAAGACCTCCAAACAGCCACTATCAATGCACATGGCAAACTCTTAACAATGCTTGCTGAATGATGCTTGAATGTAGGCACTTGAATATAAAAACATCTAACTTCTAGAAGCAAAATTAAGATATAAAACTTCTTGATCAACTTCTAAAAAAAAGAATCTAATGCACAAAACGTGCATTTCTATCACTCCCAATTCACTTCCAACCTTGATCAAATTATGTTTTATTTAGTGTTTTTTTTTCCTTTCCCCGACTTAATTTTAGGTTTCACAGAGTTTCTGCATGTCGGTTTAGAAGACAAATTCTAAGTTATCAGAAAAATATGATACATGCGTACCCATACACACACACACACACATTGGAGAATTATTCAACCATAAAGAATAAAATTATGTCATTTATAGGAAAATGGTTAAAACTAGAAATCATAATGTTAAGCAAAATAAGTCAAGTATTGCAATGTTTTCCCTCATGTAGAATCTAAAAGGGTAAAAAAAAATACATGAAAATAGTAGGGAGAATATTAGAGAAAAGAACAGAGATGAAAGCAGGAGTAAGTAATGAGGGTGGATAGGATCAAAGTATGTTATTTGCTTGCATCAGTATGCTGCAATGAAACACAATTAAATGCATGGGGTCGGGGGAGGGAAGGAAGGAAGGAAGGAAGGAAGGAAGGAAGGAAGGAAGGAAAAAATACATGGTCAACTTCAAGATTAAAACCATGACAACAATGAAACTGACCTGTGATTTACTCTAATTAGGTATAATCAATCTACTTTCGCAGATCTGAACTTGGCAGTAATTTATCTTAAACTAGTCCAGTTATTTGAGGAAAGACTCAAAAATAAGTGAATAAGCAATTTCATCTTGCTCAAGACAGAAAACAAACACAAGTTAAAAGATAAAATGTTCTGCCTTTTTAAGAGTCTTACAGGCATCTATTGTTTTGTCTAACTAGGGTCTATCCCCCTCACCTTATAGTAGCAGTGCCCCAGTTTTACTTTGGAGAACTATCTGTCTTCCCTATTGAAAGCATTTTGGAAGGAATGACTATCAACCAAAGTCCCTGTACAAAGCTTGTGACCAAATTAGGCCATTGAGATACTTTTCTCTAGAAAGTTGAGCTTCAGGGGACAAACACAAAGACAAACATCTGGAAGTCATTCATCTCTATGAAAATTTATTTTATCTATTTGATCTTGCTCCCTTGATACTCACAGCTACTCTAGTTCCTGTCCTTTCTAAAAAAACTCTTAGCTTTCCTTTAGATTCTTTGATTACCACCTATAAGTTTTCCAACTTATATTTCCAACTTATTCCTCTCTCACTTATAAATACAAAATGTCAAACTAAAATAAATGTATGCAGAGCACCAAGATTCTTGATAATGGATCATATGTAAGTGGAAGGGCATGTGCTATGGTTTGAATGTTTGTATCACCCCAAACTTCATATGGTGAAATCTAATCCCTAATTTGATAATATTAAGAGGTGGTGAGATCAGAACTCTTGTGATGGGATTAGTGCCCAGGAGAGCTTGTTGGTCCCTTTCATCAAGTGAGGGTGCAATAAGAGGGCACTGTCTATGAACCTTAGAGTGAGCTCTCACCCAGACACCAAGTTGACAGGTACCTCTATCTTAGACTTCCCAGTATCCAAAGCTGTCAGCAATACATTTCTGTTGTTTATAAACAACCTACTCTAAGGTACTTTGTTATAGCAGACTTAATGGGTGACATCAGTAAGTTTTCAAATAACTTAGTCTCTTTTCCTAGTTTTTAAAGGAACTCATTTTAGGAGGTTTGGTAAACTTGTAGGTATAAGACATTTTATACACAAAATGTTCTGACATTCTCATTTTTTACTTTCTTACAAAAAATATTGCTGCATATCATCTCAGTAACTTCATATTAAGACTAGGAACATTTTAGGAGTAAGGGAGAAAGGAAATAGGCATAAGTTTATTTAAAATAGTTTGAAAACGTTATATATTCTTTGCCCCTTTTGGATAGGAAAAGATTTCTTAGAACATAATTGCACTGAAAAAGAAAACAATTGAAAATCATACTTCATTCAAATTTCTGCTCTTCAAAAGCCATCATCAAGAAAATACAACTCAAATTATAGGTTTGGGGAATATATTTATAATACATGAGCAAGACAAAGTACTTGTTTAGAGACTGCATAAAGAATTTCTACAAATATACAATAAAAAGACAACACATAAAAATGGCAGAAAATGGGCTGGAGTTGTGGCTCACTGGTATAGTGCTCACCTAGCATGTGCAAGGCCCTGGGTTTGATCCTCAGCACCATGTAAAAATAAATAAAATAAAGATATTGGTCCCAACTACAACTAAAAAATAAATAATAAAAATGGAAAAAACTTAAAGATACATCTTTAAAAGAGGTATATGAAAGATCAATGAGCATATGAAACATCATTAGTCATTAAATAAAATAAAAGCTGCTATGTGATACCACTTCTTATCTACTAAGATGACTAAAATTAGAAGACTGATAATATCAATATTAAATAGGTAGTGACATAACTAAAGGTCTCTTTACTTTGGGGAGTATGAAATATTACAACAAGTTTGGAAAAATAGTTGTTAGTTCTCCTCTAACCCAGAAATTTCACTCCAAGAAAAATGAAAACAGATATTCACGAAAAGACTTATGTAAGAATATTTACAGTAGCCATAACCCAGAAATACACAAATAACTGGGTGAAGAGCAATATGTTTTACAATGAAAAATACTACTCATAAATTAAATGGAACAAACTACTGATGTTTAAAACATGGATAAGCTCAAATATGAGTAAAAGAAGCCCTACACAAAACAGTACATACTGTATGCTCCCACTTATATAAACTTCTAAATCAGGAAAAATCAAGTGTACCCATACAAATCAGGAACAGGATGGGAAGTGATTAGAAAATTATATGAGGGGAACTTTGGGGGATTTATATAACTGTAAAACTCACTTAGCTATATCCATAGGATACATGCACTTTATTGTATGCAAACTATATCTATAGAAATAATATTGAATATATTCCTCAATACTTTTTTCCCCCAATATTCTTTCACCCTGCACAAAACTCAAAGTGGATCAAGGACTTAGGTACTCAGACATTGAGAGCCTGTGCCTACTAGAAGGAAAAGTAGGCCCAAATCTTCATCATGTTGACTTTGGAACTGAATTCCTTAATAAGACTCCTAAAGCATAAGAAGTAAAATCAAGAATCAATAACTAGGATGAAATCAAAACTAAAAAGCTTCTTCACAGCAAAGGAAACAAGAATATGAAGAGAAAGTCTATAGAATTGGAGAAAATCTTTACCACTAGCACCTTAGAGAGTATTGAGGATGTATAAAAACTCAAAAAACTTGCCAACAAAAAAACAAATAACCTAATCAACAAAAGGGCAAAGGAACTGAATAGACACTTCACAGAAGAAGAAATATGATTGGTCAATAAATACATAAAAAAATGTTTAACATCCTTAACAATTAGAGAATGCAAATTCAAACAGTAAGATTCCATTTCACTCCAGTCAGAATGGCAATTATGATAATCCAAGCAACAATAAACATTGGTGAGGATGTTGGGGGAAATGTACACTCATACACTGCTGGGATTGCAAATTGGTGCAACCACTCTGGAAAGCAGTATGGAGATTAGCAGTATGGATATTCCTCAGAAAACTTGGAATGGAACCACCATTTGACCCAGTTATCCCACTCCTCAGTTTATACCCAAAGGACTTAAAATGAGCATACAATGATGTGACCGCATCACTGTTTATAGACAGAGAGGAGTGAAGGAAGGGGAGGGGGCAGGGATGTAAGGAGGATAGTAGAATTAATCAGACATTATCCTATGTACATGTATGATTATATGACTAGTGTAATTCTACATCATGTACAACCAGAAGAATGAGAAGTTATATTCCATTTGTGTATGATGTGTCAAATACATTCTACTGTCATATATTACTAATTAGAACAAATTTTTTTAAAATGGTGTTGAGAGACATTATACCATGTAGATCCACTAGGAAACTGAACAGAATTTGGTGTCACTTTTTCTTATTGTTCTTGATCTGTGCTAAGCACTTCCTACCCTTCCTCAAAACTCTACTCTTGGCACTTCTACATAACCCTTCATGCACTCCAACATTCCTTCTTTGAGCCTTTCAAAAACTCCTCTTTGATATATAGTACATTTATATAATGGAGTATTATTCAGCTATAAAAATGAATGAAATCCTATTATTTGTGGAAACACAGATGGAACAGGAGTGCATTATATTAAATAAATAAGCCCAGCACAGAAAGACAAATACCTTATGTTCTCACTTATTTGCAGAAGCTAAAAAAGATTGATAGAATAGTTGTCACTAGAGGCTAGGAGAGGGGGAAGCATAGAGAAAGTTCAGATAGAGAGAGATATCAAAACACAGTTAGCTAGAAATTAGTTCTAGTCTTCTTTTTTATAGTAGGGTTACTATAGTTCACAACAATTTATAATATTTTTATAAAAACCTATAAGGGAGGATTTTGAAGTTTTCCAACAAATATTTAAAGAGATGTAAAGACTAATTCCTCTGATTTGATCATTACATGGTGTATTCGCAAATCAAATTACCATGCTGTACCACAGAAATATGTACAATTATTGTATTGTCTATTTTAAAAGGAACTATAACAATATATATCAAGAATTTTCATGTAGGGGCTGAGGCTATAGCTCAGTGGCAGAGCACTTGCCTGGCACCTGTGAGGCACTAGGTTGGATCCTCAGCACCACATAAAAATAAATAAATAAATAAATAAATAAATAAATAAGGTATTGTGCTCATCTACAACTAAAAATATTTTTTAAAAAAGAATTTTTATGTAAAAAACAAAGCAAAACTCCTTCATTCGGTTCCCTCATTGCTGGTGTTGAGTGCTAGGCCCTTTGCTTTTTCTCTCCTAAAGCATACAGTTTTTTTCAGGGACTTTGGGTTCTCACAGCTTTCCTTTTCACTTCTCCTCTAGCACATTGTCCAAAGCCTTAGCAGCTTTCACAGTCACTCTCCCTTAGGTTCAGTGAATTTCTGCCAGTCTCTTTTCCATTATCCTGTTCAAACTTCTCATCTCTTCTGGAGCCCCATTTACCACCCAGTCAGTTTCTATAATTCTCCCTTGATATTTTATACTGGCAGCTCCCCTGACCATCTACATCACTTATTAGATGCCATATCAACATTTGTATTCTCTCCATAGCATTGTTTCTTAGTCTATCTCTCTAAGATCTCACCAGTGCACATTTAGGGTAAGCTACTAATAATACCTCCTCACTCAGACTCCCAAAGCTTGGCTACCCTGACAGGCCTATTGGAGGAGGAGACACTCAATGAACTTCAAATCTTTCACATCAGCCTTCTTTTTACATCTCTAAGTTTTCTTCTAATTATTTTCACTAGGAAATTCTTTATTTAGAGTCAGTCTTCAAAACCAAATTCATCTTCCTCCTCATTCACTGGGATCCACTTTCCAAACATCCCCATTAGGAACTCCATTATCTCAGATATTTGGTATAACATGTTTGAATCATATTCAATTCACTTCATATAAATAAAATGTCCAATAAGTGAGCCAGTCACTTCATTTCTTCTTTGAAATATCTCCATGATTCGGTCCATCAACTCCTCACATGCAGATGAACCTCTTTGTTTGTAGCTCTTCTTGACCCTAATTTGCTATTTTATTAAGCTCAGGAAACCTCACATCAAAGTGCAAGGGTCATTAACACCAAGAAGATAAAGCAGCTGAAAAGGCTAAAATACCCAAAGTACCAGCAAATCAGGAACTTGAGTCTCCTTTCTTACATTCATTCATTCAACAAAAATATTTTGATCATGGATTATATGCTGGTTATTTTATATATTTTTTTTCACAAGTGAAAAAGACACACTTTCTGTTTAGTACCTATGGCCTAGGGTAGAAGACAGAGAGTAATCAAGAAAATAATCACATAAATAATGTTTTAAAGAAAGATACATAGTGCTATGAGGACATGTAAAAGGGAGAAGTGCCCCTTCATGGAAATCATCTCTAAGAGAAAACTAAGCTGACAACTAAAAGATCATAGAAATGAACTGGTATTTGCGTGGGAGAAAAGGTTTGGGAACACATAACATTCTTGTTCAAGGAAGTAGCAAAAGACTTGTATAAATAGTTGGATGCCACAGAAAGCAGAAAGGTACAAGGCAAGGTTAGGGAAATGGGCAGGGATGGAACTATGATTGTCTTGTGGTGGTCATAAAGATTCACTACTCAGTTTTTCTGTCTTAGGCAATCATAGATGACTAATAATCTGAGCTGTCCTTCTACTGGATCTACTGATAATGAAGCCAAACTTCCCCTGGTTTTTGCTAGCCAATAACTAAGCATAGGCATAGGGGAATGTGGACAAGGGAAACAACTAACATAAAACAGTATATTATTTTAATAGCAAGTTTGGCTCAAAGACCCCTGTTGGCCTTGCTAAAGCTTCCTCAAAACTTTGCTGCAATCTGAGTCTCCTCCTGTCTAGTCCTCCTTCCTTTTCCCTCTTTCACAGGTGATAGACCTGCAGTTCTCTCACATTCTCCATCTCCCATTTATTCTTTTTCTTTTAGTTGTATATAGGGCACAATGTCTTTATTTTATTTTATTGCTGAGGAGTGAACCCAGTGCCTCACACATGCTAGGCAGCTGCTCTACCACTGAGCTACAATCCTAGCCCTCCCATTTATTCTTAATAGTCTTTCCTCCTAATAAATATTTTTCATATATAATCCCATCATAGCATCTCCTTCTTAGAGAACTTGAACTAATTGTTGGGTATGTTGGGATTTTGGTCTCTATTTCAAGAGTAATAGGAAGTTATTGGGGTATTTTAAATTCTAGATCGACATGATTGGGTTTATGTTTTGAGGGAAAAAGCATTTCTGGCAGCAGTATAAGGAACAGATTGAATGTAGGCAAGTGGATGTAGGAAGACCAGTTAATTATCTTTGTCGGTAGTCTAGATGAGATGGTGATGACTGGATCAGCCTTATGGAGATGGCAAGAACTGGATGAATTTGACAGATGTTAAGAATGTAAAGTCAATGCTCTCTCCTTCCCTCTGCTACACTCTTCCACCATGTTGTTACAATCTCACCTGGAGCCCTGAGGAATGGAGCTGGACTGCCTTGATCCTGAATACCTTTAACTGTCCATGCCCCACCTGATAGAGAAGAGGACTGTGGGATACTTCCCCCAACTTTTTTTTTTTAGTTGTAGTTGGACACAATACCTTTATTTTATTTATGTATTTTTATGTGGTACTGAGGATCAAACCCAGGGCCTTGCATGTGCTAGGCGAGCACTCTTATCACTGAGCCATAACCCCACCCTAATTCTGACAACTTTGCCAGCTTTCAGCGGGAAGCAGCTTGAAGATGTTGTCACTCATTTTTCCACAGAAATGAAATGTAGAAATTGACAGTGGGGAAATATAACAGTGGTCCATGTTTTGTTTTGAATATAGCCCTTGCTGCTCTGCCACTGCAACTGATTTTTTAAATGGACATGTTTCTTTCTCTTCCTCTCTCCCTGTTCCTCCCTAATCTTTCCTGCTCCCTAATCTCAGAGGAAATAGAATTACCTTTCTTCCCCACCATAGGAATGAAGTAATCCAGACTTTGGAGATGGTACCAGAAGATCTCAGAAACAATTATCTCCCAAATTAACAAGTAAATTACAACTCCAACAGACCAATAAGAGAAAATGTGGAATGTAGCCTTTGAATCACCTCTTTAAAAGTTGCCTGTTCCTGATGATGGGCAGAATATGCCTCTGGGACAGGAGTCCCCGGTGTTTCTCCTCCCTTTTCTCAAAACAAAACAAACTTGGTGGGTTAGTGGCAAATATCTAAAACTGCTGTGTTTCACAGAGTTTTAATGTTTCATAAAATTGTAATATAAAATTTCTGGAGACAAGTTGAAACTATAACTGGTGTGTCCTAAACCCCCCATTTCGACTTTCTTCCACTGCCTTATGGCTTTTAGGCATCATTGGACATGATCCTCTAGGTTCCCATGAACTTATGATGGTCACTATTTGTCATATATTGTTGGAAGAATTTATTTTTATTTCCACCCTATGTAAAAATTTTATCTAATATCCCTATGATTGCTATATTCTCCTAATTATGTCCCTCCCTCACTGTATACTTGTGTTTTTAATTAAATTTAATTAAATAATTAAGTAAATAAGAAAAAATGTAAAGCCAACAATACACCACAAGGGACAATAGATGCAATAAGGCAAAAAGCCATTATCAAGAGTGATTCTGAAGGTCCTACCTTGTGCCCCTGGGTAGATGGTGTCACTCACTGAGTGGGGCAACACCAACAGAGGTGTATGTTTTAAGGCAGTCATAAGTCTGAAGTGCTGTTGATATATCCAAATGAAGCTGGCTGGAAGGCACTTGGTTGTCTGAGTCTAGAGCTCAAAGAAGGGATCTAGGCTGGAAGTATCAATTCGTGGTTCAAAGTATGTAAACAGAAATAACATTATTTCATTTAAAGATGCTGCGGAAGTGGATGAAATCACGTGAGAAAGAAAACCTAGTGAAAACAGCCTGGGATTGAACTTTGAGGTATATCAATATGCATGATGAACTGCATAAGTGACCAAAAAGAAGCAACTAGAGTTATGGGAGAAAATCTTTCATCTTAGTACTTGTAGTACTTATTTCTATGAAACAAATCACTCCAGAATTTAGTAGCTTAAAACAACCATTTTACTGCTTACAATTTCATGAGTGAGCAATTCTGGTCAGTCTCAGGTTAAATGATTCTTCATTATCTTACCTGAGGTCACTTGTGCAACTATAATCATCAGGTGCCTTGGCTGGGGGCTGGATGATCCCAGATGGCCTCACTTATAAGTCTGATGCCTCAGCTGAGATGCTGGAATGACTGAGATAGCCAGACCTCCCTCCATATTTTCTCTCCCCCTTGCTCTCATCCTCCAAGAGGCTAGCCTAGTCTTGCTCATATAGAAAAGGTAGCACTCCACAAGGACAAACCCCAGTGCAATGAAGGTCATAGTGCCTGATATTCTTATTAGGCAAAATTCAGGATCAATGTGGGAGGCAACTATGTAGTTCTCTCCATATATATAAAACATTGTGTGTTTGGTGTTCGGGATCAAACCCAGGGCCTCAGGCATGCAAGGCAGACACTACCTCTGAGCCATATCCCCAGCCCCGTATGCTTTATTCTTGCTACATCTCTGTCTGAGATCTTTTTCCCATGTCTCAGCCTTCTCTTTCCATCTAATTTTAACCATCTTTATACACCCCTCACCCCCTTCCATAATCCTTCAGCAACACCAAAATTTGGCCAATTCTAATCTCAACTTTCCCATGAAGACTCCTTAGATTGATCCTGCCTTCATCAGTCTATAAATTCCTATTGATCTAATAATTGTACCTAATAGTTTTAAACCTAATCATATATATAGTACATTATCTAATTGTGCATATTTTTACTATTGGTCTTACATGGACTTTTTTTTCTATAACTGGACTGTAAAGTCCTTGAAGAAAGGAACTGTGTTCTATACCTCTTTAACACAATGTCATATAATGTCCTATAAACATGAACAGTGTTCTCAATAATGTTTCCTTCTAATGAAGAAGACTCCCTGCAAGTAAGGAGGTCATTTGTATAGACTGTGGATACCATTTCAAGCTGAAGTGCAGGGTACTGGGGAAAAACAGTGAACAGGCTCCCAATTTGTTATTGTTGTTGTTATTTGGGGGGTTTGTTTGTTTTTGAATTTTAGTGGGGCAGAAGGTAGACAGGAAGTTGACCTTTAGATTGAAACTCAAATGATAGGTAAAACTGGCCCAAAGACAGTAAGGTATGGAGGAGTCTCAGGCCAAGAATGTAGACAAAGAGGAAAGAAACAATCTTATTCTTTAGGAACTTTAAGTATAGGACTTAAATATGAGACTTGCTATTTAGAGGACAGTAAGAGAGGAGCAATAGTGAGATTGGAAGTTATGGGCTTCAATTCTGAAAAGGCCTTCCTTGAATTATCCCTGCAAAAATCTTGTTGAAACAGAATACTCCTTATGGTGGTATTTAAAGAGAAAAGTCCTTAGAAAATGTGATTATGTCATGAGGGCTCTTCCCTTGTAAATGGGAATAATGCTTTTATAGCAGAGTCTTGAGGGAGTAGAGAGCCCCTTCTGCCATTTGAGGACATGTAGAAGCCACCATGTATGAGGAACAGTCCCTTCCCAGACATTGAATCTACTGACACTTTGATCTTAGATTTTCTAATCTCCAGAATGTGAGCAACAAATCTCTGTTGTTTGTAAGTTACCCAATCTAAAGATTTTTTTATTATTATTGAAGCCCAAATGGAATAAGATGATCTTCTTTTGTGTTATCCATGATGCTGTTTTTTCAGGTAAGGATTAGTCCAGTTTCTGAGGACCAATGAAGGAACCCAACATGAGAGGTCAGGATGGGGCCAGAGAAGTTGAGAGAAAATCCTTGTGGTTACTATTTCTTCAACTACAAGACTCTAGTGTTATATACTGTCACCTTTGTTTAATCCTACAGGAAAGGCCTGCAAAGGGACTTTAGCCTTAGCCTATATATACCTGGAAAAACTGATGAAGACATCTTTGAAAATGAGATCAGGGCTACTTTTAATCTCATCTCAACTTGTAAAACTGTGTAAAATCATGTAGTTGAGTGACAATTATTATGTTGGACTCAATCTCAAACAGTGATTTAAAAAATTATGGGCTTTGTTCCTATGAAATAGCCTACTCAAACACTATGGTTAGTGAAAAGTAATTTTTACAAGCAAGTCACCAAACAAATACTTCTCTGTGTGTGATTTTTAAAATAAAAATAGCTACACTCCCTAATCAGCCTACACTACTAATTAGTCCTTTCTCAAATCTTGTAAATGGTTAGTCAACTTCATTTTAGAAAAGGCCAGCTGTTTGTGGAAAACTTATGAGAAGAAAAAGATAAAAATAAGTTTACTCCACCAAACTGTTTTTATGTAGGCTCCCAGTGAGACAGCAAGCAGTTCAGTGATGCATCTAACATAGAATTTTCTTTAGACATATCTGAAGCTCTAATAAGCCATGTCCTACTGTGGGAGTAAATTAATCCCAAATACAAGTTAGGCATTTTACAAAGTACATTAACTCTTTCAAGTCTCCTAACCATAAAATAAATAACCTAGAAAAGCCATTAATGGTTAAATTGAATTGAGGTCAAGTGAAACATTCCTAGTTAATAGTGATCATTTGGGGAAATATAAATGTGCTCCCAAATGACCTATTTATATTTAAATAGTTGAGAAGTGACAGCAATAGCTTATTATATTTGTTAGGGATCTTCAGCCTGTTTTTCCAGCCTTATTTCCTCTTTCAATGATTAATTCAGTGAATCAGTCAACATTGGAGGCTTTGCCTTGCCTCCCTGCTAAGAATTCTCAGGCATTTTCAACTGTGAGGCCATATAACAGAAATTAAGTTCATAAAGGCAATTTCCTGTGTAGTTAGCTGTGGTGTTTTGTTTTGTTTTTCCCACCTTTCACCTGCCAGGTGAATAGCTTTATTTATGCACAATGGTCTTAGTAAATAACATGCAAATAGTTTATTCACTTGTACTTTTGTGTGTTTGTAAAAACAAAACAAAAAAGGGGGGAGGGTAAAGAAATTGAATATGATTAAATTTAGTTTAATTTCAGGAATATTTCAACTGGAGAAATTCAGTTAGGAATCTTCATATATTGACTAAAACTGCAAAGAAGTTAGAAACAACCTAAATGTCTAACAATAGGTAAATGGATAAGTAAGAAATGACAAAGCCACATAATGAACTATCCTATTAATATTTACAAAGAATTTATATAACATATAACAATATGATTTGCAGATGAAAAAATCTCAAAGAGAATATTACAAAATGACAAAAGTAATAGACTTTGAGAGAAGTACCTGTGAAGAATTTTTTTCTCTGTATAACAAAATTTTTAAAGTTTGAACAAAGAACATGTGGCCAATTTCATAATCTGAAGAAAATCCACTTTTGAAAACAAAAATTCATTCTTAAAATGCATATTTTACAGATCATTTACCACAAGTTTATTTAATGATTATAGTACCTGTAGTGCTTTATAGTTTACACACCACTTTTACATTTATTCTCTATTATCTATTAATAGTTGAGACCTTAGCACACCATTTATTTCAAATCAAGTCAAGCTGATTGTATTTCACTTTTCACAACATGATACTAAACCCAGCAAATGTTTTGATAGAAATAAGATAGTTTCCAAATGTAATTTTCTTTATGATTGCTCATAAAATGTACATTTTAACTGTAGTAATAAAAAAGCTTATGGAAATTAGCATATTGGAAGTGTTTTTAAATCCTCAAGTGCTACATTCCTTCTCTGATTCTCCACATAATATTTTAGCCTTTAAAATGCTCCTTCAAGTCAACACTCAGAACTCCCTCACCTTCTTATTGTTTTGCCCCACCTGTCAAGAAAGAGAAAAAAGAAACTGAATATATCAGGCCTGTTTCCTTCAATAGCTCATCCTTATACACAGATTCAGCTGTGTAATTTTCAGGACTCAAAGCAAATGAAAATACAGGGACTTATTGTTTAATAAAGCAAGAAAAAAGTGCAATTAAAGGTGTTCAAATATAAAATTTTTTCCTTTAAAATTGTATTTCATTACTTATAAATTTATCCATTACTTATAAAATATAGTAGAGGTGATAGAGATATATGAGTAAAACAAACAAATGGTAAAAAATATTTTGACATCACAATTTCATAAAATACAATAAAGAACAATACTTTATTAATGTGCTATCTTAATCCCAAGATTTTTTCTAGCTCACTTTTCTGAAAATTCATTCATTATGTTGTCAAAAATTTACTTTTAGCAACTTCATTTTCAGTTGAAATAAATGAGAGCAATGTCAGTTGCTCCTTTTACATATAAAATTACAAATAATTTTTTATCATTTTTAATTCTGAGAAGAATCTTTTTGTTGGTGAAACTGATATTGGAGCTGTCAACTGTTAATAAGAGTATTTTTTAGCTATAACAACATTGTGATAAATTTCTGATAAATTATTTATAGATAAAAATTTTAGTACATTTTGAGCTAGTGATTCTTGTAGGGCAATTTTCCTAAAAATATTTAACTGCATATAAACCAGCTTTATGTTAAATATGAATTTAATTATATTTAGATAAAGTTGTGAGGGGGTCACCCATGATAGGATTTGTGTCTTTATAAGAAGAATGAAAAATATCAGCATTCTTGCTAGTGCCCTCCCTTTCTCCTTCTCTCTTTCCTGTCTCCCCCAACTTCTCTCTCCCTCTTTATCATGCAAAGCACAGCAAGAAGGGGCTATCTACAAACCTGAAATAGATGCCTTCCAAAAACCAAATTGGCTGACACCTTGATCTAGAACTTCACAGTCTCTAAAACTGTGTGAAATAAATGTCTACCATATAGTCTATGGTATTTTGTTATGGCAGACTGAACTGCTAAGACAATGTTTATTGTTACAAAAGCTTCCCTTTCCTAAAATCCCTCCCTTATATTCTGAAGCATCACCTCTCTTGGTTCTGATTTTACCTTCATTCATTCTAATAAGTCTTGGACTCCTTTTCCTCTGTGCATACCTAATATTATCCTTAAATTGTTTTTCTTCTCCCTTGGCATATTATCTCTGACAATCCCAATGCATAAGATAAAACTGATAAATGTTCACATAATCTCTGAACTCATCTTGAGTCTAAACCTCTCTCTGCTGCTCCAGACCAATGAAATTTATAATTTCTTGGACATCGTCCCTGTGATATCCCTGGATACCTGGACCTCAGTCGGTCTAATAAAAACATATCATCTCTCCTCTGTGTTTGTTACACCTTTGTCCTACAGGTGGTGGCACCAGAATCTAATCACACTCATGTCAGAAAAAGGAATTGTCCTTGACCTCCGCTTTTCCCCATTTTCAATAATTTCCCAGATCTAAGGTATTTTGTATTTTTAGGATTTCTCATCTTTGTCCCCCTTTTTCTTATCTCCAAACTTTCTAACTTAGTTCAGGTATTTGTCATCTTTCCCTTAAACCTCACAAATATTTTTCTTTTGACTATTTTCACTGCTCCAAATGTGTTCCCTATGTAAATTTTGTTGTATGAGTGATCTTTCCAACACAAATCTGCTTGTGTTTCCCCTACCTTAAGACTTTTTGATGACTTCTTATTGCCTGCAAAATAAATACCATTTTACCTAAAAAAA
The DNA here is from genome assembly GCF_021218885.2 of Marmota monax. NCBI lineage: Eukaryota > Metazoa > Chordata > Mammalia > Rodentia > Sciuridae > Marmota > Marmota monax. Next base: position 3,788,416 of record NW_026692434.1, on the reverse strand, counting down.
AAAAAAGACTTTCCATAATCTGCTTCTATGTCTTTCTTCAGCCTTATCTCTTATATTCTGTGCTCTATCTATGTCAAACTACTAGCAGTCCTCCAAATCAGTCACTTTGATCATCCATGCTTTTATTTTTCTTTTGCTTAGAAACCTTCTTTTCTCTCACACCTCTTATTCTGCTTGTTTAGGGATTCTCAAATAGTGCATGAGATATGAAAGTACTCATCTTTGGAGCCATCAGGGAAGACCTGGGGTGGCCCAAGGTGGTGAGATACATGCACACTTTCTAACACATTTAATGTGAGATGTGAAACAGAAAGGAGTCAAATGAGTCCAAGGCTTGAAAACTGGAAGGGTGAAATTTCCAGATTAAGGAAGACTAAGTATTTTAAATTTGGAAGGGCAGATAAGATGACAGTTTGGGATATGGAAAGTTTGAGGTACAAATCAGATGCTCAAATGAGGATTTGAATATGAAGTTATATATAAGCCTGTAGTTCAGGGTAGAGATTTGGACTAAGGCAAAAATCTGGGAATCATAAATGTGCACATGACATTTAATGCTATGAAGCTAAAAGGATTACCAAGAAAATGAGTGGAGCTAGAAAGTAGAAGTCCAGGAGTGGGAATGTAGCTTAGTGACAAAGCATTTCCCTAGCATGCACAAGGCCCTGGGTTCAATTCCCAGCACTGAATCCCCTTCTACCCAGGAGAAGGAAGAGGGGGAAGAGCAAGAGCTTCTGTGGAGTGGTAGTAAGGAAAGACTAATTAGAAAGGGATCAAGAAAAAACTGAAAGAAAGGACTTGAGAACAGGGAATGTTCAACTCTTTCACAATTCTCTTTTAAGGAAAAGAGAAAGAGGTTAATAACCAGTAGAGGAAGTAGAATTTAAAACTGGTATTTTTTTAAATGAGAGAAATTATAGCATGTAATATATATGACACATAACCAAGAAAAGAAAGAAAAATGGAAAAATTAGGAGATAAACAGGATAATTGCTAGAGTGCTGCCCATGAGTGGTGAAAATGGATAGGATCTGGAACAAATAGAGGAGTAAGGAACACAGCAAGGGCAGCTCAGTGTCCGAGTACAGGTGCACAGATGCAAAGGGCAGGTGGATCAGTGGGGCCTTAATGAAGTTCTTTCCTGGTTGCTCCTATTCCTCAGCTAAACACAGCAAAGTGGCTAGCTACGAATAGAAATCAAGGAGAACTTAAAGATTTTAAGAGAGATGAAAAGGTATTGTCACAAGGCAAGGTGAGCGTGACTAGGTGAGAAATATGATTACTGAGTGGAATCATGGGCATCCTTAAACTTAGCAAGCTTAAAATGAAATCAGTTAGGTTGGATGTTTTTATTCTGCCATGTTTGAAAAGAAGGGAGAATATAGAGAGAGTTCCGTCTGAATAGTATTGAGGCTTTGCCAAGTGAACAAGGAAGAGATGAGGGGCCAGAGGTGCTGGCTGTGTTCAAGGGGATAATTATTATTGATCAAGATATTTAAGCTAGACTAGGAGGGGGTTGAAATAGGAATGAAGTTAGAGATATGAAAAGGTTGTGGAGTGGAGTTAAGGATTGTTGGGTTTCAGACACTAAAGGGAATTAGCTAGAAAGTTAGAAGGTGGTGCTCTGAAATTGGGATGTTGAAATTGAAATTATGGTAATGTGGCAGTTTCATGTAAATTATGTAAGTAGAGGGAAAGATCATAAATCATGTAAGTAGAGGGAAAGATCAAAAGAGAAAAAGAAAATGCAAGGTCAGGATATGAGAACATGCATATTGATAATGAAATCATTGCATTTTATGAAAGAACAATATAATTCCTAGATCTTTGATTCATTTTGAGTTGACTTCTGTGCAGGGTCAGAGGGATCCAGTTTCATTCTGTATCTGGATAACTAGTTTTCCCAGCACCATTTGTTGAAAAGGCTGTCTTTTCTCCAATCTTTGTTTTTGGCATCTTTGTCAAACAGATGACTATTTACATACTGTGTTTTTTGAAATGACCTTTGACCAAGACACCACCTTACTGTGTTCTCATTAACATATCAGTTGAATGAAATATTGATATAAAAACCTTCCAATGACTTCTGTCACATTTAGAATAAAATCCACACACTTCAACATTATTTACAAAGGCCTGCATGATCTGTCCTCTCTTCCCCACCCGTCCCTTGGACCTTATCTCCTAACTCAGACCCCTCATCACTCTGTTGCCACCCCTCAGGCCTCCTTGCTATTCTTCAGAGAAACCTGGCATACTCTGCTCCCCTCATCCCAGGAAATTTTGCTTGTGTCCTCTGCTTGGAAGTCTTTTTTCTCTTAGATCTTTCATGATTTTTCCATCACTTTATACAGATCTCTGTTCCAATCACCTAAAAAATGACCTCTTCTGCCTCTCTTATCTGAAATAAAACCTCTACTATCTCTACCATTCAGGCTTTTTTCCTTGCTTTATTTTTTATTGTAGCATTTGGAGTTATCACTACCTGATCTTGTTTTATATATTTATTTGCTTTCTTACTGTAATATTTTATATATAGATATGTGTAATAGCTAGCTATATATAGATGTATATATGTATTTTTTTCCTTCCCAGTTCCTGGATCACAACCCCCACCTCTGGAATCAGGCCATAGGAACTAGAACTTCTTTTTACCAAAAAGATACTTGCACCTCCATGTTTATTGCGGCACTAGTCACAATAGCCAAAATATGTAATCAACCCAGATGCCTTTCAGCAGATGAATGGATAAAGAAAATATGGTATATCTACACAATGGAATACTACTCATCCACAAAAAAAAATGAAATCCTGTTATTGCAACAACATGGATGCAATAGGAGAACACTAAGTGAAACCAATCAGACAGTGAAAGATAAATACCACATGTTTTCAGTCTTTTAAGGAAACCAATAAGTTGACTTTGTAGAAGAACAGAGTGGAATACTCATTACTAGAGATGGAGAAGGGCAAGGAGTGAGGAACAGAAAGAAATTAGGAGAGACTTTTAGGGGCTGGGAAGAGTGTTGGTGGGAAGAGTGTTAATGGATGGAGTATAAATATATGGAAATGTAGCAAATTCCATCAATTTTCCAGTTGATATGTACTAATAATTATAATAATTATTTTTTTAAATATTAACAAAAAAGAAAACAGAATTTCTCTTCTCCAAGATGGGTTATAGAAATCATTCTTCTACCATATTTTTCTCTTAGAGCTGGCTACAAAGAAATTCTCTGACCTACCCTTGTCTGATAGTAGGACATAATATCTTCCTCATTCCAGATGAGGATCCTACTCTATACCCTAGAGGGAGGAATGCCTGCGCAGGGAGATCAAGAATGCCAACAAGCCTTACTGAATTTCTCTACTCAATCTATTAGCATTTGCATTTTTGTCCAATCTCATGTTAACATGGTCATGCCTATGCAATGAGGTCTCCATAAAAATTTAAAAGGACAGGGTTTGGAGAACTTCTGAATAGCTGAACATGAGGAGGTTCCTGAAGGGTGGTGTATCCAGAGAAGTCATAAAGGATCTGCACCCCTTTCCACATAACTCACCGTATAAATCTCTTCATCTAGATCCTTTGTAGTATCCTCTATAATAATTGAGAAATGAAAACATTTCCCTGAGTTCTATGAAAAGCTTAAGCAAATTAATCCAATCAAAGTAGAGTATTATAGGAACCTCAATTTATATTGTCATCTAAAGAGTTGGGCGATAGTCTTGGGTGTACTGAACCCTCAGTCTGTGGGATCTGATGTTATATACAAGTAGATAGAGTCAGAATTGGATTAGAGGATACCCAGCTGATATCTACTACAGAATTAATTGCTCGTAGTAGGGAGAGATCCCCACACATATTGAAGTCACATAAGTCTTGTATGTTCATTGTCATGGTATGAGAGCATAGGAAAAACAGGCACTTTGTTTCATCCAACATATTTATCCTCACATTAGAATATAATCCCCAGCAAGATATGATCTGTACTTTCTTCACTACATTCTAACCCATTTCTGTTATAAGTAGTTTCTCAATAGTAGTTATTTTTTGGGAGGGAAGATAGCCAGCATCTCATTGGGGGGTTCTTCTGCCCAGAGGAGTCCAAGCCACCCTACATCTTAATATCTCAAATAATTAACAAATAATAAAACACAAACACTCAGAAATATATTTACAAATATCAAAACCCTTGATAGATCTGGTTCATATGGGTTCTTGAACTAGACAAAGAGAAAGTGGCTCCAGTGGTTTATTTAAACAGGACATCAAAGGCAGTGATAAGGTTTCAAGGGTAGATGTCTTGCAATCAGCAGGTTAATTGACATCTTGGCAAGTCTTACCCAAATCAAGTGCTGTGTGGAATCTTAGGAAAGCTTGAGGAGGAAGTTCACCTGCATCTGGTAGTCAGTCCCTGGGTGGGGGTGCCCCCAGAGAGTTCCCAGTGCCATACTTTTCCCCTTAGTAGGCTACAATGCACAACGTAGTCCACACTCAGCCCATAGACGGCTCATGACAGTTATTGAATGAATATTTTCATTGAAAAAGAAAGAAAAATTAAAAGTAGTGGCAGCACCCAACATTCAGAGCTGTCCAACATCTATAGTTGAGCCATGTTATTATACCTATTAGATAAAAATCATCTTAGAGAATGCCACCCTTAGACAAGTTTACTCTGAGATGAGACAAATAAGACCACTACATAATTTTACCTAAGAAAAGACAAAAGTGTTCTTGTCTGAGAGAGTTTAGCTCAGTGGTAGAGCACCTGTCTACCATGCATGAGGCACTGGGTTTGATCCCTAGCACCACAAAAAACAAAATCAAAACCAAACCAAAATGAAACAAAACTAAAACAGAAAAAAGCAAGGTCAATATGCTATTCCCAAAATATCAAACACCTCCTCTCTAGGACACTATGACTCATGGTTTCTTCCTTACAAATTATAGGTTATCCTTATTCTAGTTCTTTAATAAGATCTATAGAGAGACCCAATCACAGAATTGTCCTTCTTTCTGACAACAACGACCATGTAGAGCAAAACCCCTTCCCTTCTTCCTTAGGCCCTCTCCTAATATATTTAACCAATGCACAAATGCTATAGTAAATTCTTACTAGCACCCTATTATTGAGTGACCCCATGATTCTCCATGGTGCATGTTTTCCCTCACTGCATACACCCAACTTGTTTAACTACATATGTGTTCCTGGTGATCTTGAGTGAAAGACATTAACACAACAAATGAATCAGTCAGTCTTTGCATGTGTAAATTATGAATGATGTTTTCTCTTCTTTATGCTTTCTATTTTTCTGTATTTCCAAAGATTTTGATTAAAAGCAAGCATTATTTTGAAATCAGGATATATTAATACATACATATTTGACAATGAAATTAGTATGGTGTATCAGATAGTATTAGAACCAATAGTGACATTTTATACCAGAGTATTCATATGCAACTTATTTAACCTTTTTGAATCACACCGCTAAAAGGCAGAAAGATATTTTGAGATACCCTGAAGTTTTAATTAAAATTCTTCCAAAGTAATGTGCTTAACCCAACACAATGATGTTCAGGAATGGGGCAGTGCGGTAGTGTTAAAATATTATCATAGACCAACTTTTTTCTACTTAGTATTTTTTGCATGATATTGGACCAATTACTTTAAAACCTTGACTCCTCTGTTCTTTATGAATTATGAGTTATTACAACATCTACTCTGAGAGAAATTTCCTAGGACTCATTGTATAAGCACACATCATTTGGAGCAGCAGGCACCTTCATCCCGTTTCTGTTCAATGGCATTATTAGGAAAGCCATTTATTATTCTGAGTGAGAGATATAAAATTGTCCTACCCTTAAGAAACTCAAAGTGAGTAGGTTAGAGGGAAATGTAAATAGATGGTTAGAATTTTTAATAAGAGATATATATGTCCAAAATACAGAAAAGGTTGTGTTGGGGTAAGGAAAGGTTTTCCAGAAGAGGAATAGTTGAGCATATGAGGAAGAATGAGTAAAAGTAGGACATATATAAGGAGAACATTTTGTACAAAGAAAACATTGACAAACAGCAAATAGTATTATATATTCAAGAAAATATAAGCAATTTAGTTACTGGAGTGAATTGTAGGAGATGGATTAGGAAGTAGAGTGAGGGGTGGCATTGGGAGAAAAGGTAAGAAAATTTTTAGAAGTGTTTTATTCCACATTCCAGCTATTAAAGGGGATTTCTTCTAAACTCTGTAGAACTCTCCAATATGGTAGCCACTGACCTTATGTGGCTGATTATATTTAAGTTACAATTACTAAAAATAATTTAGTTCCTTGTTCATACTGCTCATATTCCAAGGTTTTCCTCCCCCTATGTAGCTTGTGGCTGCTATCCAGACAGGAGAGATACAGCACATTTTCATCACCACATAAAGTTCTGTAGGGTAGTATGGCTCGAGAGCATCCCTGATAGATGCCTGGTGATCTTCTATTTGAATAGTGGGGACATGGATACTTTCCAAGGTAGCACATTCCATTTTTATACAGATCTACTTGCCAGAACTTATTTTTAAATAATCTAACCCATAATGTATTTCCTTTTCCTTTTCTGCATAAGAATTCCAGCTCTTTGGAGAAATATAAAACAAGCTCACATTTTTCTTTCTTATTGGCTCTTTGTTTATTTTCAAATCATTGCCCTGTCTCCCTCTTCTGTTTTTTCCTCCAGTTCAACCCTCCCAAATTCCTCCAATGTTTTTCCCATGACTGTTTGGAGAGTTTCTGTTCTGGTAGACTTCTTCTATAATTCTCCTAGATTATGTTTTCCTAAATTGAACTCTTTATCTCAATTGTGGTCTGATCAGCAGAAAACAGAACTACTGTTTTCCTGTGTTGTAAGCACTTTATTTCCTTATATGGAACCTAAGTTTATTTTGCATTTGGGATTTTTTCCTTAAGTATCTATCCTGTTGTGCATATTAAGCTCACTGTCCTTGATATCCCACTTTCTTTTTTAACACAAGTTTAAAAAGTCTCTCTGAACCAGTATCAGACAAGGAACATTTTTTTTTAAATCTCTGATTAATTTCTTCTTGTTGCTGCAATTCTGTTATATACTCTAGGGAAAAATTGGTAAGGAATAGCAGAGGAATAAAAAAAATCTCTCAGCAGAGGTAAAAAATAAGAAATAATATCTTATAATTTATTATTAAATCTGCCTCATTAAAATATTAAATTGGATATAAAAAAGGGAAATGATAACCTTTGGCATAAAATGGTAATAAAATTACCAGATGAAAATAGTCCAACAAAAAAGTGCTAATTTTTCCAATAAATGACATTTAAACTTGGGTTAATGTATGTGCTAAATAATTAAGCACTACTTCTTTGTCATACTAAAGCCTCTTTAGTATGATAAAATGATAAAAGTTTTCATTAATTTTTGGAGACACAGGTTTATGTGTGAGTGTTGCCCATATATTGCATGGGAATGCAAAACCAGTTCTGCTTCTGCACCTGAATGATGCCCTTAGAAATTGCCCAGGACCAGCTGAAGGTAGAAAGGGCATTCACAACCATTAATCTGAGTCATAAGTTATTAAAATGACCTTTTAATTAGGTCATTTCTCCCTACTCTTCCTGTACCAGCCTTTGAAATGACAGTTTTCCTGAAGCAAGATACACAGCAACCATGAATCTCTGAGGTCACAGTAATGTAAGAACCTCAAACCATATCCTAATTATTTCTATACAATTCCATGATCCTAACATTATGTATTTGACAAATATCTTCATCTCAGATATTTTATTAAGAATCCAGTTTACACATTTTAATGAGTAATGTATCCATCATATCTTCTAAACCAATCGGTCTTTGGTAGATGCTCAATTGTTCTGTCTCCTCAGAACTTTCTAGAAAGCTGACAATTGAATATCTATTTCTTTTAAAGATGTTTTCAGTACAAGATCTGCATAGGTAATTGATGTTTAGTGGTATAAATACCCCTTGGCAAGCCTCTTTGCTTTTGTATCTCACTGAATCCCTATAATTTCTCATGAGGCTAGTAGGGCAGAAATATTTTCCTTTTTATATATGTTATATTCAATGAAATAAAGTCATTTGCCCAAGCTCACACAAAAAGTAAGCAATAAGCCAGGATTCAAAGCTCAGCCTGATACAAAACAGCAAGGTTCATTCTGCTCAATAAAATGGCTGCAATTTTCCAACTTATTTCAAGAGAACAGCCTTTGTGGACTATTCATTTCATTTAGGAAAGAAATAACAAGACTAAATTCTATAGAACATTCTATGATTTCCATCCTTGTTGTAATTAAATAAAATTCATGTTTTTATAAAATATTCAGCAGTACTCAGATTCAAAAATACATAAGCCATGATTTTCTAATGTTCATATCTCAATTTACATTTAAAATTCTTGTAGATTACCTTTTGAACAGTGTTACACAGTTTAAGACATAATAGAATTTGGGCCTGTAAAGAAATTTCATTTTCTAAACCTTTTGAAATTAGCTATTTTTTAGTTAAAAGTTTATGCACACACCTCCTCAACCCATCTCCTCAACCTCTCTCCTCAATTTATAGATCCTCCCAAAGTTGACTAAGCACACACAGAACACAACTACAAATGGAAATATGTTGTACAAGCTGTTCTGCATTTTGTCTTATATGTTTTGGAAGCTGTTCTTCAATAGTGCATTATTTTCCTTGGCTACATAGTGTTCTCTACTATAATTTATTCAACAAGTCACCTAATGACTGACTCATTTTTTCTATGTTCAGTCTTTTGCTGTTATAAACAACACTGTAATTATAACTTTTACATACATCTTAGCTAAAATTAATTTAAAATTGCCAAGCCAATGTGTATGAAATTTTATTAAACCCTTTATCACAGGAATGTCATGTTTTTTGTCTAGTTTAATACTTTTTCTTGTAAATTTGACCTTGATATTGGTAATGGGATCTCTTATCTTTTTCTGTGATTTTGTTTGATATACCTTTAACCATTCTTTCAGAGTTTGAATCACTCAGTTTCATATATACCTTCTAGTTGGTGCTTATATTTAAGTTGTGCTTTATAATTCAAACTCATATTTTCAATATGTAAGTTTATCTATTATATATTAATATAATATATATAATATATATCTATTTTATATTAGCTCTGTTCTCTAAGCTTTGGTTTCCTTTTTTACCTGGTTACTTTTCAAAAATATTTTCCTAAAAAAACATAGAAAAGATAGTAATGGGTCATATACATGGCTTGGCTGGGAACGATGGTAACAATGCTTCTCTGAAAACATTGTATATACATTATATTTTGGAAATAAAAATGTTTTAAATATTCAAAGATTAAATACTTAAATTGACCATAAGTTAACAAATAAATCAATCATATTTCAAATTTCCACTGCAATCACACAGAAAAAAATAAACTAATTCAAGTAATTTTGAACACAATATATATCTCAGTATAAAAGACTTTTAAAAGCTGCCAACAAATATTAAATTCTTCAGTAAGTTAGACATTTCATTTCTTTAGTTTTTGCATTAATAAGACATACTTTTTTTCTTTTTTAAAAACCAGTTTATTGGGGTTGGGGTGGTGGCTCAGTGGTAGAGTGTTCACCTAGCATGTGTGAGGCACTGGGTTCAATTCTCAGCACCACATAAAAATGAAATAAAGATATTGTGTCCACCAACAACTTAAAAAATAAATATTTTTTAAAAAACAGTTTATTGAGATATAATTTACAATCATGCAACTAGTACATTTGCTGTGTACTGTTCAATGCTGTTTACTATTATATTTTCAGAGTTGTGCAACCATCACTACAAGCAATCTCAAATGTTTCCACTCCCCATAATGCCATTCTCATTAGCATGAATTCTCCATTTCTCCCCAGTCTTCCGATCAGCCCTAGAAAAACACTAATGTACTTTATGTCTCTGTGGATTTACCTGCTTAGGACATTTATTTACAAATAAATCTTTTTTTATTGCTGTACAATAACATCTTATTTTATACATATACCACATTTTGCTCATCAATTTATCAATTGGACATTTGGGCTGTTTCTATATTTTTAGCTCTAATAAGATTTCTATAACCATTCATTCATAATGAATGTGTGGACATATGTTTTTTCATTTCTTATGGATATATACCTGGGTCATATGATTAACTCTACATTTAACATTTTGAGGAACTGCCAAACAGTTTTTCAAAGCAACTGCATCACTTTACATTCCAAGCAACAGTGCACTAGAATGCTAATTTCTTCACATTCTCACTAACACTTGTTATTGTCTATTTTTTTTAATTATAGTGATAATGTAGGTGTGAAGTGGTTACTCTTTGTGGTTTTTATTGGTATTTCTATAATGATTGATAATGTTGACCATATTATGTAATTGATCATTTATATATCTTATTTATATATCTTATTTGGAGACTATGTACTTGGACATTTTGTCTATTTTCATTTTTACTATTGAGTTATGTGTTTTTATTTCTTCTGGATACAAGTCCCTTGTTAGGTATATGAACTGTACGTATTTTTCCCAGTCTATTGGGAGGTCTTTTCACTTTCATGATGTTGAAGCACAAACATTTAAAATTTTGGTAAAGTTCAGTTTATCTATTTTTTCTTTGTGCTTTTGGCATCATATTTAAGAAAACATTCATCTCAGCTAGCTGTGGTGGAACACACCTGTAATCCCAGTGGCTCAGGAGGCTGAGGAAGCTGGATTACAAGTTCAAACCCAGACTCACCAATTTAGCAAGGCCCTAAACAGCTAAGCGAGTCGCTGTCTCAAAAATTTTTTAAAAAGGGAATCATCAAGATTGAAGAATAGAAGAGGTCACTTTTCTGCCTGCTCCGTGATATGAAGCCAAGAAAGCAGAAAGGTAGCTTCTCAGCAAATGAAGTACTAGAAACATTCAGGGACACTGTAAGTCCACAGGGTAGAAACTCTACTGTCTCAGATCCATACTGTTAGATGGGTAGACACATAAACAACATGAAAAGGCAAGGGAACAAATTGCCCCAGACAAACCAGTATACTTCAGTAACAGAATCCATCAACACCTCAGTGGAAGAAATGTCAGAGAAGGAGTTTGAGTGTACGTAGTTAAACTGATCTGTGAAGTAAAGGACAGTATAAGGAGTGAAATCAGAGAGAAAACACAGGAAGTGAAGTGAAAGATTACTTCAATAAAGAGATAGAGATTCTGAAGGAAAAAAAGCAGACATCTGGAAAATGAAGGAATCAATAAACAAAATTAAAAATTCAATAGAAAGCATCAATTCAGACTAGATAACTTGGAAGACAGAGTTTCAAGCAATGAAGACAAAATATATAATCTTGAAAACAAAATTGACCATGAAGAAACCATGTTAAGAGACCATGAACAGATATAAACAAATATATTTCCAAGAAAAATAGGATACTATAAAAAGACCAAATTTAAGGTTTATTGGGATAGAAGAAGACTCAGAGATACAAACAAAAGGAATGCATGATCCTTTCAATGAAATAATATCCCAAACCTAAAGAATGAAATGAAAAATCAAATACAGGTGGCTTACAGAAATTCAAGTATACAAAATTACAACAAATCCACACCAAAGAATGTTATTTTGAAAATGCCTAACATACAGAATAAGGATAGAATTTTAAAGACTGCCAGAGGAAAATGACAGGTAACATTTAGAGCGAAACCAGTGCGGAACTCAGCTGATCTCTCAACCCAGACCCTCAAAGCTAGAAAGTCTTGGAATAATATATACTACAGTCTAAAGGAAAATGGATGCCAGTCAGAAATACTATGCCCAGCAAAATTAAGTTTCAGAATTGATGATAAATAAAAAACTTCCATGATAAACACAACTAGAAATCCTGCACTACAAAACATACTCAATAAGATATTTCATGAAGAAGAAATGAATAATAGTAGTGAAAACCAGCAAAGGGAGAAACTACACTAAAACAACAGTGAATCAATGGATAACTAAATCAAAATGATAGGGAATAAAAATCATATCTCAATAATAATATTGAATGTAAATGGCCTAAACTCATCAATCAAAAGACATAGACTGGCAGACTGGATTAAAAAACAATAATCAACAATATGCTGTCTCAAAGAGACTCACCTCATAGGCAAATATATCCACAGACTAAAGGCAAAAGGATGGGAAAAAACATCATTCACATGGATATCGTAAACAAGCAGTGGTTTCTAACCTCATATCACATTAAGTGGACTTCAAGCCAAAGTTAATCAGAAGGGACAAAGAAGGACATTTCATACTGCTTAAGGGAATTATACATAAACAAGACATAACAATCATAAATATTTATTCCCCAAACAATGGAGCATCTTTGTACATCAAACAAACCATTCTCAATTTCAAGAATCAAATAGATCACAACACAATAATACTGGGTGACTTAAACACATCTCTCTCACAACTGGCTAGATTAAAAAATACAATTAATAACTTAGAGTTAACAGACATATATAGAATATTTCATCCATCAATGACTGAGTATACTTTCTTCTCAGCAGCACATGGATCTGTCTCTAAAATAGACAACCTCTTGGGCCACAAAGCAATTCTTGGCAAATACAAAAAGTAGAGATAATACTTTGCATCCTATCATATAATAATGGAATGAAATTAGAAATCAATGATAAAATAAAAAATAGAAGCTACTTGAATATGTAGAGACTAAATAATACTCTATTGAATGATAAATGGATAGTCAAAGAAATCAGGCTGAGAAAAAAAATACTTAGAGGTAAATGAAAATAGTGATATGATATATCAAAATCTCTGGGACACTATGAAGGCAATGCTGAGAGGAATGTACATTGCATTGAGCTCAGTCATTACAAGAATAGAAAGTCAACAGATAAATAATCTAACATTACATCTCAAAGCCCTAGAAAAATGATCAACTCCAAAAGCAGTAGAAGACAGGAAATAATTAAAATCAGAGTTGAAATCAATGAAATTGAAACAAAAGAAACGATCCAAAGAATCAACAAAACAAAAAGTTGGTTCTTTGAAAAAAATCAATAAAATTGATAAACCCTTAGCCATGCTAACAAAGAGAAAGAGAAAGAAAACTTAAATTACTAAAATTCACAATGAAAAAGGAAATATCACAATGGACACTATTGAAATACAGATGATAATTAGAACCTATTTTGAAAATTTATGCTCTACTAAAATATAAAAACTTGAAGACATTGACAAATTTTTAGAGACGTATGACCTACCCATATTGAATTAGGAGGAAATACAAAATTTAAACAGATCAATTTCAAGCAACGAAATTAAAGATACCAGCAAAAACCTACCAAGAAAGAAAAGTCCAAAACCAGATGGATTCTTAACTGACTTCTACAAGACCTTCAAAGAAGAACGAGCACCAATCCTCCTCAAACTATTCCATGAAGTAGAAAAAGAGGGAACATTTCTAAACTCATTCTATGAAGCTAGTATCATCCAGATACAAAAACCAAACAAAGACATATCAAGGAAAGAAAATTTCAGATCAATATCCCTGATGAACATAGATACAAAAATTATTAATAAATTCTGGCAAATTGCATACAAAACATATTAAAAAGATTGTGCACCATGATCAAGTGGGGTTCATCCCAGAGATGCAAGGTAGGTTCAACATAATGGAAATCAATAAACATAATTCATCACATCAACAGATTTAAAAAGATGGCACCCACCTAGATCCAGGAAAAACTGAGCCTGCATGGAGGTGAACACCATGCCCCTGTGGAGATAACCACTCCCGGATTCCCTATCCACCAACGCATGACTGCACCCAAACCACTTCCATCTTGGGATACTTCAACCACCTCCATAGCCCTTCCCACATGATAATCTCCACTGTGGGACAATGGATAGGGTCAAGAGGCAGCTTCCCATTGCAGCACCACACACCACAGTGTGCCATCACTGAACAGGCCACCCAATGCCATCGCACAGTCCATCCTTTCAGCCCCATCTCTAAAAGCGATGCCTCCTTGTTGGTACACCTCCACTGCCATCTTGGGTTACTTCTGCTGCCACCCCCCCACACACACACACACTTTTAGCTGGGGCATATTCCATCTTTGGACACCTACTGAGGCCTGGAAGCTCAATAGCAAGGTACCTAAAAGGCTTGACACTACTGCTGCCACCAACTAGGGATGTGGCTGCTCCCATCTAGGAACAATAATCAGGACCTGGAAGTGTCACCATGGTACCAGTGGTCCTGTTTGTACCAGAGGAATCCCTACTAGATGTGCTAACAGTCACCATCCGGTTGCAGAGGCAACAGGAAGCCTTTCATGGGGTCACTTTTCTTTCTTTCTTTTTTTTCCCTCCTGCTAACAGCCAACTGCTATTGATTCCCTTTTCACTCATCCTATAATTAATACCTCTATATTCTCATATCCTACCTCATTAACATCCCATTCTACAGCCCTTTCTGTCTCTACTACTAGAAACTGTAAACCCTTATGCAAACCTACTGGCTATATAGTAGAAGATAATCATACTCATCATTTCTGTTTATAACAGCAAAACTATAAATGTCTAAATAGAAGCTAATTGATTTATGGCTACATATTAGTTGCATTAGGTGCTGTAAACATTGATCTCCTCTTAAAGATGAGGTATTCCTAAACTGCAGGGACACTACAAGATTATAAGATAGAAACTGCAATACCTTAGATCTGCACTGCAAGACAGGAAGACACATAGACAACATGAAAAGACAAGGGAGGAAAATTCCCCCAAAGATATATAACAATAGAATAAATGAACAGCACAGTAGATACAATGAGAAAGAATTCGGAATGTACATAATTAAAATGATCTGCAAATTAAAGATTGACCTAAATGAGCAAATATAGGCAAAAATTGATCACTCCAAAAAAGAGATAAGAGAGCAAATACAGGTAGCAAGGGATTACTTCAAGATAAAGATAAAATATTGTTAAACACACACACACACACACACACACAAATCCTTGAAATGAAGGAAATAATAAACCAAATAAAAAACTCAATAGAAATCATCACCAACAGATTAGATTACTTGGAGAACAGAACCTCAGACAATGAAGACAAAATATACGATGTGGAAAATAAATTTGACCACACAATGAAGATGGTAAGAAACCACAAACAGAACATCCAAGAATTATGGACTAACATCAAAAGACCAAATCTAAGATTTATTGGGATACAGGAAGGCACAGAGTTTTAAAACAAAGGAATTCACAATCTCTTCAATGAAATAATATCAGAAAATTTCCCAAACGTAAAGAATGAATTAGGAAATCAAATACAAGAGGCTTACAGAACACCAAATATACAAAATTACAACAGATCTATACCAAAGCACATTATAATGCAAATTACTAGCATACAGAATAAGGATAGAATTTTAAAGGCTGCAAGAGAGAAGAATCAGATTACATATGGGGGGGGACCAATTTGGATCTCAGCAGATTTTTCAGCCCAGACCCTCAAGGCCAGACCCTAAAGTATGTTAAAGTCACCCAGAATTATTGTGTTGTGGTCTATTTGATTCTTGAAGTTGATAAGGGTTTGTTTGATATACATAGATGCCCCATTTTGGGGGGCATAGATATTTACAATTGTTATGTCTTGTTGCTGTATGATTCCCTTGAGTAGTATGAAATGTCCTTCTTTAATCCGTTTTCCTTAACTTTGGTTTGAAGTCCACTTTATCTGATGTGAAGGTGGAAACCCCTGCTTGTTTACGAGATCCATGTGAGTGATACGTTTTTCCCCATCCTTTCACCTTTAGTCTGTGGAAGTCTTTTCCTGTGAGATGAGTCTCTTGAAGGGAGGATATTGTTGGGTCTTTTTAAATTTAAATCCAATCTGCCAGTCTATGTCTTTTAATTAATGAGTTTAGGCCATTCACATTTAGGGTTTTTATTGAAATATGTTTTATATTCCCGGTCATTTTGGTTTATTTTTTGGTTTTTAACTTAACTTGATTTCTTTTGATTGGCCTTTCCTTTAGTGTAGTTCCTCCCTTTGCAGATTTTCATTGTTGTTTTTCATTTCCTCCTCTGGACTATTTTGCCAAGAATGTTCTGTAGCTCAGGCTTTCTTGCTGTAAATTCTTTTAACTTTTGTTCATCATGGAATGTTTTTATTTTGTCAACAAATCTGAACCTTAATTTTTCTGGATATAAAATTCTTGGTTGGCATTCATTTTCTTTCAGAGCTTGAACCAATCTGGAAAGCAGTACGGAGATGCCTTAGAAAACTTGGAATGGAACCACCATTTGACCGAGCTATCCCACTCCTTGGTCTATACCCAAAGGTCTTAAAATCAGCATACTACATAATGTGGCCACATCAATGTTCATAGCAGCATAATTCACAAGAGCCAAACTGTGGAACCAACTTAGACGCCCTTCAGTAGATGAATGGATAAAGAAACTGTGGTATATATACACACAATGGAGTATTACTCAGCAATAAAAGAGAATAAAACTATGGCCTTTTCAGGTAAATGAATGGAGTTAGAGAATATCATGCTAAGCAAAGTAGGTCAATCCTAAAGAACCAAAGGCCAAATGTTTTCTCTGATAAGTGGATGGTAATCCACAATGGGGTGGGGGTGGGGAGCACATGGGATGAGTGGAGGAAATTTGGATGGGACAAAAGGAAGAAAAGAGGGTGTCTGGGGACAGGAAAGATGGAGGAATGAGACAAACATCATTACCCTATGTACATGTATGATTGCATAAGTGGTGTGATCTTACTTTGGGTACAACCAGAGAAGTCAAAAATTGTGCTCCATTTATGTATAATGAATTGGAGAGCATTCTGCTATCATGTATAACTGATTAGAATAAATAAATAAATAAAAATATTTTTAAAATAATAATAGATAAAATAGACTTAAAGATAAGTATCACATGATTATCTCAATAGATATGCAGAAAAAGCATTTGACAAAATACAGCATTCATGCATGTTCAAAACACTAGAAAAAGTAGGTATAGGTAAGAACATACTTCAATGTTGTAAAAGTTGTATAAGCTAAACCCAAGGCCAGCATCATTCTAAATGGAGAAAAAAATTAAAGTATTCCCTCTAAAAACTGGAACAAGACAGGGAGAGCCTCTTTCATCACTTCTATTCAACATAGTCCTGGAAACTCTAGCCAGAGCAATTAGACAGAAGAAAGAAATTCGAGGGATACAAAATAGGAAAGGAAGAACTCAAACTATACCTATCTGCTGATGACATGATTCTATATTTAGAAAGCCCAAAGAAACTTCACCAGAAAAGTTCTAGAACTCATAAATGAAATCAGGAAATTAGCAGGATACAAAATTAATACTCATAAATCAAATGTGTTCCTATATATCATGAATCACCTGAAAGAGAAATTAGGAAAACTATTACACTCACAAAAGCCTCAAAGAAAATAAAAATTTGGGAATCAATATAACAAAAGAGATAAAAGACTTCTACAATGAAAATACAGAACACTAAAGAAAGAAATTGAAGAAGAACTTAGAAGATGAAAAGTTCTCCCATGTTCTTGGGATAGGCAAAATTAATATTGTCAAAATGGCCAACCTACCAAAAGCAGTATACAGATTTAATGCAATTCCTATTAAAGTTCTGATGACCTTCTTCACAGAAATAGAAAAAAACATCATGAAATTCATTTGGAAAAATAAGAGGCCCAGAATATCCAAAGAAATTCATAACAAGAAAAGTGAAGCAGGAGGGATCACAATATCAGAACTTGAATTATACTATAGAGCTTTAATAACAAAAATGGCATGGTATTGGCACAAAAACAGACCGGAAGACCAATGGTACACAATAGAAGACACAGAGACATACCCGCATAAATACAGTTATCTTACACTAGACAAAGGCACCATAGACATACATTGGAGAAAAGAGAGCCTCTTCAACAAATAGTCCTGGGAAAACTGGAAATCCATATGTAATAAAATGAAATTAAACCCCTATCTCTCATCTTGCACAAAACTCAACTCTAAGTGTATCAAAGACTTAGGCATTAGACCAGGGACCCTGCACCTACTAGAAGAAAAAATGGGCCCAAATCTCCATAATGTTGGCTTAGGAAATAAATTCCTCAACAAGATTCCAAAAGCCCAAGAAGTAAACTTAAGAATCAACAAATGAGATGGTATCAAACTAACAAGCTTTTTCTCAGCAAAGGAACCAATCAAGTATGTGAAAGAGAAAGCCTACAGACTAGAAGAAAATCTTTGCCGCCTACACCTCAGATAGAGCATTACTCTCCAGGATATATAAAGAACACAAAAAATTTAACACCAAAAACCAAAATAACCCAATCAGTAAATGGACAAAAGAACTGAACAGACACTTCCCAGAAGAAATATAATCAGTCAACAAATATATGAAAAAATGTTCAACATCATTAGCAATTAGAGAAATACATCTCACTCTAGTCAGAATGGCAAATACCACGAATACAAGTAACAATAGATGTTAGCGAGGATGTGGGGGAAAGGTCCACTCATACATTGCTGGTGGGACTGCAAAATTGGTACAACTACTCTAGAAAGCAGTAGAGAGATTCCTCAGAAAACTTGGAATGGAACCACCATTTGACCCAACTACCCCACTCCTCAGTTTATACCCAAAGGACTGAAAATCACCATACTATAGTGACGCAGCCACATTAATGTTCATAGCAGCTCAATTCACATTAGCTAAGCTATGGAACCAACCCAGATGCCCTTCAACAATGAATAAACAAAATGTGGTAGATATACACAATGGAATATTACTCAGCCATAAAGAAGAATAAAATTATGGCATTTGCCAGTAAATGGATGGAACTGGAGGCTCTTATGCTAATAAGCCAATGCCAAAAAACCAAAGGCTAAATGTTTTCTCTGATATATTGATGCTGACTCACAATGGGGGGGGGGAGTTTCACTGGATTGAATAAAGGGGAATGAGGGGGAAGTGAGGGAGGGTGTGGGAATGGAAAAGACAATAGAATGAACCCGACATAACTTTCCTATGTTCACATATGAATACACGACCAGTTAACTCCACATCATGTACAACCACAAGAATGGTAAGTTATATTCCATGTATGTATGATATATCAAAATATATTCTACTTTCATGTATAACCAAAAGGAACATATTTTTAAAAGTAAAAAAAAAATAAAATTTAAAGGGCTGGGGATATGGCTCAGTGATTAAGTGTCTCTCAGTTCAATACCCAGTACCAAATGAAAAAAAAAAAAAAACCCACATTAATTTCTTAACCCAAAGGTCCTGAAGATATACTCCTATTCTTTCTTCTAATAGTTCATAGTCTTAGCTCCTACACTCAGGTCTATGATCAAGTTTGAAGTATTTTTTTTGTATGTAGTATAAGCATAAGTTCATTACTTTGCATGTGGATATCCAGTTGATACAGTATCATTTGTTGATTATTCCTTCTCTATGAATTATCTTGTTACCTTGTCAAAAACCAATAGACCATAATGTGAGAGTTTATTTCTGGATTCTTAATTTTTT
Organism: Marmota monax; assembly: GCF_021218885.2. Classification (NCBI taxonomy): domain Eukaryota; kingdom Metazoa; phylum Chordata; class Mammalia; order Rodentia; family Sciuridae; genus Marmota; species Marmota monax. The sequence goes on along the minus strand of NW_026692434.1, from coordinate 3,768,777 downwards.
CCTTTAATATATATGTCTTCTTTATGCCAGTACGACATTGTCTTGATCACTGTTGACTTTTGTAAGATTTGAAATCAAAAAGTATAATTCCTCAAACTTTGTTCTTTTGGATGTTGTTTTTTAATTGTTTTGATTATTTTAGACCCTGAATTTCCACTTGAATTTTAGAATTAGCTTGCCAATGTACTCAGAAAGGGAAGGTAAGATTTTGAAAATGTGTTATTGAATCTATAGATCAATTTGAGGAGTACTGCTGTCTTAACAATATTAACTCTTCTGATCCATGCTTATGGAATAAACTTCCACTTATTTAAGTCTTCTTTAGTTTCTATCAACAATGTTTTATAGTTCTCAAAATACAAGTTTTACACTTCCTTTTAAAAAATGTATTCCTATGTATTATATTCCCTTTGATGCTCTTGTGAGTGAAATTATTCTTAATATTAGTTTGTTCATTGATAATATGTAGAAATATAATTTTTATAATAATATTCACTTTCTATCCTTCAACCATGATGAACTTACTTATTAGTCTTCGCAGGTTTTTACAGATTCCCTGGTATTTTTGGTGATCAAGATCATGTTATCAACAGGTAGAGATACATTATGTCTTTTTTTTTTTTTCCCATTCTGGATGTCTGTTGTTTTCCCTTCCCTTCCCTTCCTTCCCCCTCCCCTCCCCTCCCCCCTTTCCTTCCCCTCCCCCTCCCCTCCCCTCCCCCCTTTCCTTCCCCTCCCCCTCCCCTCCCCTCCCCCCTTTCCTTCCCCTCCCCCTCCCCTCCCCTCCCCCCTTTCCTTCCCCTCCCCCCCTTTCCTTCCCCTTTTCCCTTTTTTTTCCTTTCCCTTTCCCTTTCTTTTCATACCAGAGATTGAACCCAGTCACTGAGCCACATCCCCAGCCCTGTTTATCATTTTGAGACAGGGTCTCACTAAGTTGTTTAGGGCCTTGTTAAATTGCTAAGGCAAGGTTTGAGCTTGTGATCCTCCTGCCTCAGCCTCCTGAACCACTGGGATTATGGAGGTCAAACAATTTCATCTTTGGTGCAAATGCAATACATTTCTTGATTTTTATCTTTTTAATTATGTGGAGTTGAGCAGCCATGGACTCTTCCAATGGTCTAAGTTCTGAATGTCTGGATTGTATTTCCTATTGTTTCTGGCTGTCAACTTGCTGGTAATTTCTGAACACATATGTCTTGTAGAAATTTGTGAAATGCAGCTAGTATTAACCAATATCTTCCCCTAAAACTTCCTTCCATGCTATCATAAGCCATAGTTTTCCTATATATTTTTCCACAGCTTAACATGGAACATCATCTGTGTCCCAGCCTGACATGGATCACTGTGCTCAAAATTTATGCAGCAGGAAATCGTTGAAGCTGGTGCCTGTGTCCTTGTACTCATTATTCTTTGAACAAAGCCTGACTTTCTAGAAAAACTGGATATTCTAGGCTCATCTTATACTTCCTCTGTCTCAGCCCTATAAACAGTCAATTTACTCAAGAACCCTGGTTCCTTGTTATTAGTTCTCACAGGTTTTTGTAGATTCCATGGTAGTTTCATATACTTATTGCTACAAGAATGCACTGTTCCTAGACTTTTAGCAGAAAAAAATGTAATACCCACAGCTGTCTATCTAGCCAGTTAGTTAGCTATCTCAAAAAACAAATATTCACAAGGATACCTTCCATTCCAATTCAGAACTTCAGTATATATGCTAGCCTTGCCCCTTTCCATATTTCTACCTATCCTCTCTAATAATGAGAATCCTGGCTCCCATTATCATCAACACACTAGCTTATCTGCTCAATTCTTACATTTAGAATCAGTCTTGAAGATAATTCAGATTGTCTCTTTAGCCCCAGCTCTTCTGGATACACAGATCAGATCAATCAAGCTTCCTCCAGCTTGACTCCATCCTGCTTAAGGCATATCAGATAAGTGCCTAGGCCTAATCAAAGGGAAGAGGTAGGAACCAACTAAGTTTGGGAGACAGTGATACTTGATACTATTAAAAATAATAATATTCCTGGGCTAAAAGTGTTTATGACTGTTGGCACCTTAACAAGACCTTGGGCCCCCAACCTAAGGGCTGTTGATTACCTCAGCAGATGCTAGTCTAGCCTGATTGATACAACAATCTATGAGTGGTGAAGAGGGAAGGGTGGTGAAGAGGGCAGGATAGGGGGCAAAATATTCCCTAAGAGTAATTTCCTGCTCAGTTTTAGTTTAAGACTGCAAAATTTCTATTCTGAGAGAGAGAGAGAGAGAGAGAGAGAGAGAGAGAGAGAGAGAGAGAGAATGAGAATGTGTATCTGTCCAAGATGGTTTGAGTATATGTGTGTGTATGCGTATGTGTGTGTGTGTGTGTGTGTGTGTATATATATATATACAATATCTTTTAAAAGATATATTATTATCAAAGGGGGGATTTACTAAATGCATTCCATTCAAGAACAAAAACCATGTAAAATAATACTCTAGTTTACATATTTAAAAATAATATTAGTTAATAATGATATCATGTTAATTTCAACATTCTCAGAAATTGAGATTTAGAACTACTTGGAGATAATGAACATGTTCATCAGAATTGATGGTTTGCTGTTTAGATTTGAAATGATCACACCAAACATATAAGAGTAATAAATGCCAGTGAAAGCATAGTTTCCAAACTCTGTAGAAACAGTTATTCTATTTATCAGTTCATCAAATAAATAAGTATGTCAGTCTTTCATTTGAAAAGTGCATTAATTTAATAACTACAAGAAAAAATAAGACCCCAGTCCGGTTTTTGAAAACTCCCTGGGATGTAGACCAGTAGCTCTCTTGACAGGTACCTATTCACCTTCTCTCAACTTTCTCACCCTGGTAATGGGCATTCTTTCGAAGGAAACTGAATCAATGGAGACTTCCTTCATTGGTTATGTCACTCTATTCCCATCCTGGAGGTTGGAACACTCCGAGTGGTCTTGTGCTCCCCACATTCACCCTCTCTGAGCCTTAGTTTCTTCATCTGTGAAATAAGGGGCTAAGAAATATTAATTCTCAGATTTATTCTGGGTACAAATTTCCATTATTCTTTTACCATTAGGATTATTTATTTCCTTAAGTAAGATCCTCCAGTTCCATCAGAAGTCTTTCCTACTGAAATGATTTGATGAACCTGAAATCTTGGCTTGTACGAATCCAATGGGGAATTCACATGTAGTGCATGTTCTTATTTAGTTAAAGCTAATTCTCAAAGAGCCTCTGAAGAAATTTGTCTCATGAACATAAGAATGCATATAATTAATTAATATACTAGTTATTTTTTTCTGCTCCTGATCATATTTGGAATTTACAACACAAAGGCAGTGCCTAGTTCTGACTTCTGAACAACTTGACAAGAGCAGGCAGTTCCTTTTCCCCACACTGTTTTTTCTCCTTTCCCTGAGAAGCCTGGCTTCTACTGTGTGAGAATCTGGAACTGATGATGACACTACCATCTGTCAGAGGGAGTCAGTGGATCTGAGATCCCTGTACCTCTGGGAGCTCTGGTTACTACAGCCTTTGCATACCTCCCTCCACCATCACCCAAAACTCCAATGGTTCCCCCAAAGTATTAGCTCTCCATTAGCATTCTCACCCACAATATCTCCCATCTACAGTAGTCCTCAAGATTGTCTTTAAAACGGAAGCAGGTGAATTTAACTTCAGTTGTTGTTTTACTCATTTCTAGATACCATATCCTCATTGCTTTTCATGTGTGCTAAAGCACTGTTTATATTTTTGTATCCTCTGCTGGTATGTTCAGATTTTTTATTTATTTAAATAATGTTAAGTATAACATTGTATTATAACCTACATCTGATCTTTCTACAGGCTGAAGTATGTTTATGTCTAGTTTTGCTTTTATTAATTCTACTGGTATTTATTCAAATTGCCTTATTTTCTTATAGATCTGGTTATCTTGAATTAGTTCTTAGTCACTGTCTTTGAAATATTATTTGTGAGTTTGTTGGGATTGAGTCTAAATATATCACCTTAGTGAGGTTTTTTGCTTGCTTCTGCACACATGTGGAAAAAATAGCAGTTGGGAAACAATATCATGCCAATTTCATGACTTGGAGTACCTTGGCCTACTGTGCCTTCCCAATCTCTGCAGTGATTTCAATTCCAGTTCAACCTAACCCTAACGGTATAGCCTTTGAAGTCCCAGTAAAATACAGGTAAGGTCTTTTACAAATTGGATGAACATACAACCTGGTTTATTCAGCATGGTCCTAGTTTATGCCTGCTTCTCTAATGTAATTATTAATATACTCATGTATGAGTATATATGTATGTATGTGTGTTTACAAATAAAGAGATTTAGGCTGGGTACAGTGGTACTTGCCTATAACCCCAGCAATTTAAGAAGCTGAGGCAGGAGGATTCCAAGTTGGTGATTGCCTCAATTTGCTGGTGCCTCAACAACTTAGTGAGGCCCCAAGTAACTTAGCAAGATTCTATCTTGTGAGGAGCCACTCCTGAGCTATTTGAGTGTCTTCACTTGGCCTTAGAGCCAAGGAGATTTTGGTTTGGCAAATGCAAGCTATTTTGTGGCTCCTTCCACTTAATGGATTGTGCAATGCACATGACCTCTGTCTTCAGTCAGCTAGGAAGACTAATCTCCTAGCTCAGGAATTGGGTGTGACCTATTGGGAACTGGATCGCTCACCTCCTACCTTAATTGGCTAACAACATTCTGTAGAAAGTCTTTGAAGTTCCCCCATATAAATAAAGCAAAGGCTGGCTCTCACTTGCTCTCTTTCAAGCCTGGAAGCTCCACCCTTAAGGTCGAAGAGCCACCCTACCCCTGCTCTTAAACCTATCTTCTATGTCTTGTGATTTTTTGCTGTATTTCTCAGCCAGCCCACTCCACGCAGGGGAACCCAGCTTCCGTTGCCTGCGTGGGTCGCAGGCAAGAGTATCTCAAAATAAAAAAATAATAATAAAACGGGTTTGGGTTATAGTTAAGTGGTTAAGCACCCCTGGATTCAATTCTTGGTACAAATAAATAAATAAATAGATTCATTATGAAGACTTAACTCATATTATTATTGAGGCTAGGAAATCCCAAAATATGCAGTCAACAAACTGGGAAACCAGAAGAGCTGATGCTATGGTTCCTGTCTGTCTAAAGGCAGGATGAGACTCATGCCCTAGCTCAGACAGGTAGAAAGAGCAAATTCTTCATTACTCACTCTTTTGTTCTGTTCAGGCCTTTGCTGAATTAGATGAGGCCCACCCACACTGTGAAGGCCATCTGCTTACTCAGTCTACAAATACAAATGTTAACCTCATTAAGAAACACCTTCATAGACATACCCAAAATGTATCTGGGAAACTCATGGCCCAGTCAAATTGGAAAATAAAAGTAATCCCCTTCACTCACTCCCTAGATGTCCTGATTTGTACAGTCAATCATTTCATCTTCCTTAAAGATTCCCCATCTTGGACAGATCCTGGACCTTGACAAATGCATCAGGGCAAAATGGCTTCACTGCTCTCAAATTTCACTTATTGCTCTGTCATTCTCTATTAATTTAATAGCACTTTGAGTCCTTTAAGGTGTGTGTGTGTTGAGTGTTTAAATTTTATCTGGAGGTTTTCTTTGATTGCACTCAGTGGACAGGTTAGTGAAAAAAAAAAAAATCCACCAGCTAATTACTACCACTATAGATATGTTTGTATCCCTCAGCTGGAACTGGAAACCAGTTCTCCTATAGGAAAGGCAGCATTGTAGATGGATATTTAGTTCTACATGTTTTAAAGCTGCTTTACACATTAAAGTCTCTTTTTGAGAGACTACTTACCCTTAATGCTATTTCAGTGGCAAAATTAATTCCAAGTCCTAAATAACTAACTTAAAACCAAAATGATTTGGAGGCAGAGATGACCTTTATGTATATTTCAGTCTCTTAAACTTGTTCTACCTCACATTTTCTTAGAATAAACATTTTGAAATAGTGTAAGAATAAAATTAGATAAAAGATTGTCTGAGTATTATACCTTCCATGTATACAATTCCTTTAGTAATTAAGATTTAAACATCAGTCTCCCAATCTGTGCTTTAGTTTATACCAATATTGTTCAAACTAAAACTAAACCCCTGTCTCTCACCATGCACAAAAATCAACTCAAAGTGGATCAAGGAATTTGAATTAGACCTAAGTTGTTGATTGATTATATATTCTCTATTAGACCCTATACCTAATAGAAGAAAAGTAGTCCCAAATCTTCATCCTGTCAGATTAGGCCCCAACATCCTTAACAAGACTCCTAAAGCACAAGAAATAAAATCAAGAATCAATAAATGGGACAGATTCAAACTAAAAATCTTCTTCTCCATAAAAGAAAAATCAATGAGTTGAAGAGACAGCCTACATTTTGGGAGCAAATTTTTGCCACACACGCATTAGGTACAAACTAATCTCCAGAATATATAAAGAACTCAAAAAACTTAGTACCAAAACAAATAAGCAAACAAACAACCCAATCAATAAGTGGGCCAAGGAACTTAACAGACACTTCTCAGAAGAAGATATATAATCAATTAATAAATATAAGAAAAAGTGTTCAATAGCTTTAGTAATTAGAGAAATGCAAATCAAAAATACTCTTCTCATGCCAGTCAGAATGGCAGTTATCAAGAATACAAACAACAATAAATATTGGTGAGGATGTGAGGGAAAGGCACACTCATACATTGCTGGTGAGACTGCAAGTTCATGCAACCAATCTGGAAAGCAGTATGGAGATGCCTTAGAAAACTTGTAATGGAACCACCATTTGACCCAGCTATCTCACTCCTTGGTCTATACCCAAAGGACTTAAAATCAGCATACTCTAGGAAGACAGCCACATCAATGTTTATAGCAGCACAGTTCACGATAGCTAAACTGTGGAAGCAACCCAGATGTCCTTCAATAGATGAATGGATAAAGAAACTGTGGTATATACATGCAATGGAATATTACTCAGCATTAAAAGAGAATAAAACTATGGCATTTGCAGATAAATGGAGATGGAGAATATCATGCTAAGCAAAGTAAGCCAATCCCAAAAAATCAAAGGCTAAAATGTTTTCTCTGATAAGTGTATGCTGATCCATAATGGGGGGGAGGGCATGGGGAAAATGGAGGAACTTTGATAGGGCAAAGGGGAAGGAGGAAAGAGGAGAGGCTATGGGGGCAGAAAAGATGGTGGAATGAGATAGACATTATTACCCTAGGTACATGTATGACTGCACATATAGTGCAATGCTATATCATGTACAATCAGAGAAATGAAAAGTTGTGCTGCAGTTGTCTACAATGAATCAAAATGCTGTCATGTATACCTAATTAAAATAAATAAATAAGTAAATTTTAAAAAAATCTACAGCTTATGGTTAGGATCTAATAGCTATGATTCTAAAATAAATGTTACCCTCATTATTCATCCTTCTTTGAATATATAGTCTCATTACTCAAGAAATATATCTGCCTGACTCTGGTTCTACCCTACAACAATAGACTTCAGGTGCTGCTCTCTGTTCTTAACAGAATCCAGGCATCATCTCATGGTTCCCACCCTACCTCCTTTCTTCTTTTATATTCTTTAACATAATTTATTGGGATTCTGTTAGGCTGATACAGCTCCTGCGCCTTGGGTTCTTAGTAGGCAAACCAAAACTCAACTCAGAGTGAATGGCCATACCCTGACCAATCAGAAAGCACCAACTAGCCTCTAATTAGGAACTATCCCCTTAAGCCAATCAAATATTTTTTTTTCTTTCCTGAATACCTTTATAAAAATTTTCAGGGATAGGGATGTAGCTCAGTGGTAGAGTACATGATTAGTTATATACAAGGCCCTGAATTCAATCCCCGGTACCAAATAAATAATAAAAACATGCATACACACATTTAGAATAAAAGTTTTTCCCTGTACCTTCTCTTTAGAGCCCTGAACTGCCTGTGGTTTGGTGTTTCTAATTCATGAATTGCTGTCTGCTCAAATTATCTCTTTAAAATTTTAATGTCCCTAAGTTTATCTATTCGACACATTTTATTAGGTTATGGATAATAAAGCTTTAGTTGAACCAGTCAGTGAACCACAATAATTTTGCCTGGACTGGCTATGGATAATTTTAGACATTGGATCAGGCAAAGCTTTGGGGTAGAAGTATTCATACACACTTATTCATTTTTAATTAATTAAAAAATTCTCACACACGTACACATACATAAGTACACATATACTTTTTTTTTTTTTTTTTAGTAAAGATCTTGCTATGTTGTCTCATTTGCCTTCTAACTCTTGGGCATAAGAAATCTTGCCTCAGCCTCCCAAGTAGCTGGGACTAAACTGTTTAATGACCTTCTTTCTTTTTAATTTTAATTTTTGGTACTAGCCATTGAACCTAGAAGCACTTTACCACTGAGCTACATCCCACCCCCTTTTTATTTTCTATTTTGAGACAGGGTCTTGTCAAATTGCCCAGGCTAGTCTTAAACTTGTGATCCTCCTGACTTAGCCTCTCAAGTAGAGTTTCGATGGCATTCTATTAAGATGGAAGTGAAAGGCAATTTCCTACAGCCCAATATTCTCATTGTTTTAAAGGAAAATAAATTTTAAAACATTCTAATAAAGTGATTTGACAGTATCTTATTGAAAATTAATTATATTGTCAAAGTACTTAATATTTGTATTTTATAAATATAGTTTGCCTATTATTGCCTTACTTCCTTGGATTTTTTTCCTTCTGCAACTGAGAAGCTGCTTTGATTACAGAACAGTATACAGAGGTTTCCATTTTGGCTCTGAGTAGGAGGTTGCTATTTATATGATTCAAAAAATTGTAGACAGATTTTAGTTTTTAAACTAAGGAAAAATCAGAGTGATGATATGTCAAATGAATTCAAGCAGAAATGGAGCACTCTTTGATTCTTATGTAACAAGAAGGAAAAAAAATCCAGAACTCCAACCTCCCATATTCTCAGCCCCTGGGGACTTACTCGAGAGAAGAGGAGCACATTTTTCTATCCCTTTCTCATTGCTTATAAAGGACTGGTAGGGAAATAATTTCTTCCTACAAATTTTTATTAAAAAATTATAACTTCAACTTTTTAAATTATTAATCCTTCTGACTAAGAGTACATGGAACTTTTGATTAGAGATAACTTAGGGTTTTTGCCTATGTACATAAGTGTTTCAATTGTCAAAAGAAAAAAAAGAGATAAAATTGAGGGTAGAATGCTAGCAACGGTGGAAAGTAAATAAAACAATGAGATACTTGCTGAGATAAACTAGTCAGTAAGAAATGGCTGGAGATAGGGATGGCTCACAGAAATGCCAAGTATAATTGTCTGAATATGCTCCCATGCACTCAGGTGCAGAATTGCCAAATCATTCCCCCAACATACTGTTTGGGGAGGTGGGAGTGGAGTGTGGGAGTTTCTAAATGCTTGCACAATCTGGAAATTTGGGGGAGGGTCTCTGGTCTTCAGTTGGTTGCTACTGAGGATAGATAATGATTACTATCAAGCCTGCCTTACCCATTCAAAGGCTAGTGACTAACTTGTCCATACTAGGTTTGATACAGGGATCTTGGGCCATGATCTTGTCATGGGTTGAATTGTAGACCTCTCCCAAAAAGATGTGTTGAGGCCCTAACCTCTGGTACTCCAAATGTGACTTTATTTGGTAAAAGAGTCTTTGCAGATATAATTTGTTAAGATGAGAAAGGTCAAACTGGAGTAGAGTAGGTCCCTAATCTATGACAGGTGTCCTTATTAGAAGATGTCCATGTGAAGACAGAGATACTCAGGAAGAATGCTTTGTGACTATAAAGGCAGAAATTAGAGTTGTACATGTGCAAACCAAGGAATTCCATGGATCTAGCATGTCATCAGAAGTAAGAAGAGGCAAGAAAGAAATCCCTTCTAGATTTCAGAGGGACAATGGTTCTACCAACACTATTTTTTTTTTTTTGGTACTGAGGTTGAACCCAGAGGCACTTTATCACTGAGCTACATCCCCAATTCTTTTTTAATTTTTAATTTTGAGAGAGGGACTTACTAAGTTGCCTCAGCTGGCCCTGAAATTGTGATCCTCCTGTTTCGATCTCCCAAGTCACTGGGATTACAGGTGTGTACCACCTGCCCAGCTGCTTCTGCCAACATCTTGATTTTAGACTATTAAAACTTTCAGAACTATGAGACAAAATATTTATGTTGTTTAAAGCATCCCAGTTTGTGGTACTTTGTTATGGCAGTCCTAGGAAAGTAACACAGATCTCAAGGCTATGGTATTTAACATTTAGTTACCAGGTATCGCCACTCCATCATCCCCTTGGAAGTTGTTACAACTGGGGTAACATCTGGGGGTGGGGTATGAATATGCCATACTCCTTCTTTAAGCCAAAGCTTGAGTCTTCTTCCTTTTTCCTTCAGTAGTGGCCCAGCTTATTCTCCCTTAAAGGATCTAGTCACAACAGCTATTTACTTGTTTAGTGGAGTTATGGGGAATGTAAAAAGACCTCAGACCTTAAAAACACAATATGTTTCTCTTTCTTATATTAGTGAGAGGGATCAAGAAATTTTATTCCTTCCTTGTGAGGTTATAGTGATTGAAGGAAATCAGTAACATCAAGAAAAGAGCCCACTGATTTTTTTCCTTAATAATTTACCCTGCTGTGTTAGTATGCTAATGTTCACTGCTCTGTGCTTGTCCCAAAGACAATCTCAGTTGTCCCAAACCTTTACTGGAAGGTTTGCATGAGCAACAGGGGGTATAAGAGACATAGAGGTATAGGAAAGTATGACCTTCTATCAACATCCTTGATGCCCTGGCCACTACATCAACATCAGCAGCCCACCCAGAGGAAATGGATGGTGGAAAAGTGGGCAGGGCTATGAGCTACAGATGAGAAAGGAGGACACATCTTCACTGAGGACTAACTCATACAATGTCCTGTTACAAAATCCCCTTTTGGGCATGCTGGTGTAAGGCGACCCTCAGGGGGATGAAGGAGTATTCATTTGGGTTACAGTTACATTTTAAAGTTGGCATGTGACTATTTGAAAGACTGTACCTGAATATTGGGAAACTATGAGAGATTTATTAAAGGAACAGGACACTCCCAAAGAATCTCGTCTCCACTTTTCCAGAGGAAATGAACTGGAAATATAATGCATAATCAAAGAGAACTGAACTGATGGTAATAACAATCTTCCTGAATGCAAAAGATAAAATTTTCAATATATTCCCTAAAATCCATGAAATCATTGCCTTTGATCTTCAAGAGTAATCTATAAAACTGCAGAAGTGAGAACCAAGAGTTACCAGCCTACTTATAAAATGTTTAAATTCCATGTAATTTTTTAAAAAAAACTATGTAATTTTAAGTCTAAAATATATTCCTTGAAATAAATGACTACAGACATAATATTCCTCACTTAAGATATAACAAAACCTTAGGAGAACAAGATCTCTTCCCCCTTTTTTTTCTTTTGACTTGCAATCAGATCAGTTGGTTCTTTCTGAGAAAACAACATGATTTTTTAAAAAATTTAATTAATTTCCAGTATCTCTGACCAGTGCTTTCTTCATGCTGACAACCCCTCCTCCTAACCACCCAACCTAGTCAGGCTGCCCTGCTAGGGATGCATTTTCTAAAATTTGCTTTAACTCCTTTACATCAAAACTTATACATCTGGGCTGGATGTGGATATGGTGGTACACACCCATAAACCCAGCTACTTGGGAGACTGAGCCAGGAGGATTGCAAGTTTGAGGTCAACCTGGGCAACTTAGTGAAACTCTGTCTCAAAATAAAAAAAGGCGGGGCTAGGGATATAACTTGTGGTAAGGAGCCCTTGGATTCAATCCTCAGTACTAAATATATATAGTTGTAGATATAGATATATAATGCCCAGTACTAAATACATGCTCACATACAAACAGTTTGGGACTGCTTCAGAATATCTCAGAGAGAAGAAAAAGTGTGTGTAAGAAGATAAATTAAACAAAATTAATAACTTGATAAATTTTGATAATTCTTAAAACTTGGGTGATGAGTAAATATTCTTTCTACTTTGGTATATTTTAAATTTTCCATAATAAAAGCTTATTCAACAATACAAAAATTACACATCTGGTCTAGTTCCATTGACGATTCCTTAATGCCAAGAGGTAATGAATATATTAATATAATTAGCACATTCTAATGAGTTACACATGTTAACTTGCATCTTAATATCTTAAACTGCATCTAGAAGGACAATTGGAATTGAGTCTAATGTGATGAATATTATAAAAGTTAGGGGGAAAAGTTTGGGGAAAAAAGTTTTGGAAAAGGGCTTAGATTAAATCATGGTATATAGGTCTTGAACAGATTCTGAGCATGACCTAAAAATTGTATTTTGTACTCATATTTTAAAGGCAAAAATAGGAAATGTCTTATGCTTCAATTACTGAAATAGTTATACCATTTCACACCTCAGCATCTTTCCTGTGACCTGACCCTGGAGTGGTGCCCTATCTCACTTGATTGCCTCCAGTGGGAATGGCGTGGAAGTGGAGGTGGGAGGTTTGGCAGGAAATTAGCAGCAGCTCATTTACCTACTAGTGATCATCTCAGTCAGGCTGCAGCATGCCAGAAGAGGCAGCTTTGCTTCAGCAGAATATCTGAAAATGTCAGTCTTATTCCTTTTCTGCAATTATTTTTACCCTTTACATTTTCATTATTCTGAATTTTGGAAAGTATCTGAATGTGGAAATGAGTCCAGTTTTTTTTTTCTTTATTCTGTTATTTTGGCATTTGCTGTACCTGTAAATTAATTCCCATTTCTAGTAAATTATTTTTTATTTCTCAATAAAAATTAAACACAAATAATTTGGTATGTTCTAAATGAATTGAATGGTTTTAAAAAGTATATGGGGTCAGGTTTACATAGTTGAGCTTGTGGCTCAACTTACATGCTTATAAAATGATATTAAAGCTAGTCTCAGGCATTTTGAGAATATGTTTGTTACTAGTTAAAATTCTTCCTAACTTGACACTTCCAGCTCTCTCCAGCCCTTTCTACTTCTTTCATGCAGCACCTTAGCTTGACCTGCCCTAGCCTCATCTTTCTCAACCATATTCTGCCATTTGTTTTGTTTTGTTTCAGACAGTATCTCACTATGTTGGCCAGGCTGGTCTCAAACTCCTCAGCCTCCTAAGTAGATGGGACTATATAGGTTCACACCACTATACCTGACTGGTAATCAATTTAACCCTGCAACTCAAAGTGGTACTTTTTGCTAGGTTTCTCATATTGACATTAAAAATCTCAGAAGTTTCCAAAACTTTAATTAATTTGAGTGATTTTGAAAAATAATGCATTTTTATTAAATAAATTCCTACAAGTTTTGGGACAACACATTTTTATAATTTAAAGTCTAAAAACTACTTCTAATAGTTTCTAAATTAAGACAAGTAGCATTATATATTATGTCCAAGTGTTCTTTGACTTAGAATTATTTATTCCATATTACTTGAGGGGCCCATTTGGCTCAGTTCTAGAATACTTAGCTCAATACTTAGATAACTGTTATTAGAGTATCCTGTCAAAGAAGTAAATAAATCTTTCTGAATGGTGATTGAGACTCAGGCTGTGGAGCTAGGGTTGTGGCTCAGTGGTAGAGCGCTTGCCTAGCATGTGTGAGGCACTAGGGTTCAATTCTTAGCACCACATATAAACAAATAAATAAATAAAGGTTTACCAACATCTAAAAACAATTTCTAAAAGAGGACTCTTACTGTGGGAAGTAGAAAGAAGTTCAGTCAACAGGCTTAACATAGTATACAAAATTATAACAATAAGAAATAGGTATTAGAGTACACATTTGTGGCTCCACAGACTTAACCCTTGATGATCAATAGGGAAAAAATGGCTCTAAGTAGTAGGACTTAGTTTCTCTTAAGAGAGACCATGACAAAGAGTTTGGCAGAGTGTATCTCCAAGGTATTTTACATACAAATAATAAAAATAAGGACCCAGTTACTCAAATTACGAGAAAAGATGGGGACAAGGTCTTAAAACCAGTGTAATCATTGCTCTAGAAATTCAAAGTCCAGTTCTTTGGTAATAGAACTTGAATACTTCATCAGTTTTCTATATTGCTGCCTAAAGAATTACCACAAATGTAACAACTTAGACCTGCAAAAATTTATTATTTCACAATTTCCTTGGGTCAGGAATACCATTTAGTTGCATCTTTTGTTTAAGGTTTCATTAGACTGAAATCAAGGTGTTGACTCAGCTAAGACTTCCTTTGAGCCTGAAGTCCTTTTCTAATCTCATTCAAGTAGTTGTCAGAATTCAGGACCTTGCATTTTGCAGGACTGATTTTTTTTTTTTTTTTTTTGCTGGCTGTCAGGTGGGGATCACTCTCAGTTCCTACAGACCATCTTCAGGTCCTAGCCAAAGATAACACTCACAGGACACAGTTACTTGTTCAAAGCCAGGAGAATCTTCCTCTGGTTGGCTATGGGTGGTGACAGAGAGTCATATGAAAAGTAGAATGATCTCCAGACTATCTTATCACTTTTGCCATATAATTCAGCCTAATCAGGAAAATGACTACCTCATCACATTCACAGATCCTACCCTCCCTGAAGGGGGATGGAATTACACAGTTTGTAGTCACTAGGGGGAGGGAATTGTGGGTGCCATTGTAGGATTCTGCTTACCACAAATACTGAATTATTTTATGCTGAGAAAACATCTATTAACTGCATAATATATCTCTAGTATTCTGATAAAACTGGGGGAACAAAACTAAATAAAATGAATCAGAAATACAAAGATAGATAAGAAAGTCCACAACCTAATGGAGGACACAGACTTGAAAGTTAATTATAAAGTAAATTACTATGTCTTTAAGTTGAAGGTGTAAACGACACAGAAAGGAGATGAAATATAGGAAAGAGGAGGGCATTTAAGGTAGAAGCACATGCTTATCTATCAAGATATGAAGGTATTGGAAAACTGTTTTGAGAGGCTGCAAGTAGTGGGGTTTGACTAGAATGGAGGGGAACTATAGAGGAGAGACCTGAACAGATGTTAAGGGACAGACTAAGAAGGGACACAGAATGTACATTTCATCATAGGCTGGGACCACAAGGAATTTGTGAAGAAACATTAATAAATTAAGGTCACAGAAGCCAAGTTATACAAAGAAAAAAAATTGTACCTTATGATAAGACTTCTGCATAAACAACTGAAAAAAGTCTCATGCAAATTGATAACAAAAAGACCAACATCCAATAAAGGCAGCAAAATACAAGAAAAATAAATTAGGAGAAGATGTTTCCAAAAGGCTAATAACCAGGAAAAAAAATTCAACCTCACTTGTGACTTGTGTTAAACAGCACTTGTGGAAGTGAAGATTAAAATTTCAAAATACCATTTTTGGCTATGAATCTATTAGTATAACAGCTAATACTAAAGGATAATAAATATAGATAATTTTTGTTTTCTTCTTTTGTTTTTCTTTTCTAAATTTTCCTCAGTTAGCTCATATTACTTCCTAATAACTTTCTTTTTAGAAGTAATATATTCATTTTTTTTTTTTTTTTTAAATAGAGCTCCTAAAGGAAAACAACAGTCCCTGTCTAGGCAATTCACTCCCAGAAGCAAAAATTTAGAGTGCTTCTATTTGATTCTTCTGTATTTAGTTCCATATTTCTAAATACTATATGTATATTACTCTGGATATATCAATTTTAGTAATTATCTATTGATGTATTATTAATGATTTATAGATTCAGCTCTTTAACACTATTATTCTCAGCCTACTTTCCAAAACCTCTTAATCACAGGTCTGCCATAATGAGAAAAGTAGGGAGTTAGAAGTCTCCATCTGGAACTGTTTGATGCAAGAATACCCTACCACAGCTGATGTCACTGCTATCACTGTCCCTTGATTCCACAAAGCTAGTGACTAGATACTAGATTGCTGCTGTAGATAAGTCCAAAGTCTTCACAGCTGTTCCAGCCAGCCATAAAAACGAACAGCAGGAAAACAGCCCTGCCTCACATTCCCTTTTAAACTGCAACAAGTGCACCTAATTGACAGAACTTTTGCACACAGCACTTTTACTAGAAATGTAATTTCTGGGGGCTGGGGTTGTGGCTCAGCGGTAGAGCACTCACCTGGCACCTGAGAGGCCCTGGGTTCCATCCTCGGCACCACATATAAATAAATAAAACAAGTGTACTGTGTCCAACTACAAATAAAAAATAAATATACATAAAAAAAGAAATGTAGTTTCTGGCATTCTAACTCCTACAAAATGGAAACGTTCCCCAGATAGGTGGAATAGAGGACAAAGGCTAACCTACACAATTACTACAGTACAGATGTACAAAAGGGCAGTGTTCTGTATAACATCCATAGGAGGATGAGGAGTAGCTATAATGACCTGGGATGGTCAGTGTGTTATGGTTCTCCAGAGAAATAGAACCAGTAGATCAGATATAGATACTTAAGAGAGTATTTGTTACAGAAATTGCTTCCAGTGATTGGGGAGGCAGAGAAGTCCTATGATATGCCATCTGCAAGTTGGAGAACCAAGGAAAATTATTATTTCTGAGTCTGAAGACTTGAGAACTTGAGGATGTGAGGCACTGGGGTAAGTCCCAGAATCTGAAAGTTCAAGAATCTATAATTCTGATTCTTCTCTGGGCAGAAGATGACAGATGTCCCAGTTCCAGAAGAGCCACTCCCTTCTCTGCCTTTTTGTTCTATCCAGGCCCTCAACAAATTAGATGATGCCAGCCCACACTGATGAAGGCAGATCTTTACTCAGTCTACTGATTCAAGTGTTAACTTCTTCTAGAAACACCTCACAGACACACCCAGAAATAATACTTTACCAGCTATCTGGGGATCCCAGTCAACACCTAAAATTAAATATCAGAATTAATTAACTGGAAAAGCATTGAATGTATGACATAACTGGTTTGTTTGTTTTATTTTGAAGGAAAGAGGGCATTTCTCTTACCTAATTTATACCTAGCTTTATTTCACAAAGAATTGGAGGAAAAGAAAAGAGATGAAGTGATGATAGAAAAGGCAGGAGGTATTATAGTCAGCATCAAACTACATACTGTGAAATAAAAAGATACGGATTGTTTTGCCTAGTTGAACATTTGGTATATAGGTATGGATGATGACAGAGGGTTGTGACTCATATAATGAAAGGTTCAGATTTGATATGAGACACCCACTCAGAAGTCCTGACATTTTTGAGCAGCAGAATAAAAATGAGAGAATAACTATCAAAACAAAATCTTATATGAGCATTTTAGAAAATAAGGAATCCAGCTGAGTCATTGACTTGGGATGAGACAAAATATGAAACTTTTCTGGCAAATAAAGAATCCAAATTTTATATACCTTTACAGTTGTAGATTCCAATTTGAATAGTGTGATCTCCTGTGCTAAAGAATATAAAGTGCTTTAAAATAATGGTTACAGTCCACATTCTATAACATCTCAGTGTATAAATTTTTATTTTTTCCCCCCAAAGGGGACACTTACAGACAAGTCCTGTAACAAACAACCCTAGTTTTCCCTTTGCGCATGTTGTCCACTTCCAATATTGTAAGTTGCTTTTAAAAGCGTTCTTGATTTTCATCTTCTCACATCTGCATCAACAAACTCCCTTCTTAATATATGACTCCATTTTACTAGAAATAGTTGATTAAGAGTACTTGAGGTTTCATGTCTTCAGACAAGCTTCTGCTTGCTGAAGTTAAGAAGTATAGGTCCTAAACATATCTAAATCTTATTTTAAAAGAATATAGGATGGGGGCTGGGGTTGTTGCTAAGTGGTAGATCACTTGCCTTGCATGTGTGAGGCACTGGGTTCAATTCTCAGCACCGTGTATAAACAAATGAATAAAATAAAGGTCTATTAACAACTAAAAGGAAAAAAAAAAGAATATAGGATGCTCAGAAAGACCCTATCTCTAAATAAAATATTAAAAAGGGCTGGGGCGGGGGTGGCTTAGTGCTTAAGCATACCTGAATTCAATCCCTGGTACAAAAAAAAAAAAAGAGTAAAAAAATATAGGATATTCATGTTAATTAATCAATGCTATGTAAAAGACACAAGAATAAATTATAGGCTCAAATCCCCAATGTTTATGGAAGCATTCTTCAAATACGCAGAAATATATAGATGTTTAGCATGTTATAAGGATTAAATCTTATTTTTACATTTACATATTATATTTTATATATTTTACACATCTGTATTGTATGCTCCAATCAAACTGATTCTGAACTAGTTTTCTTGGATGAATGGTAGTGGACAAATAACATTATGTATGCCCCCAACCATATCTATACATGATAGTTCCACTAAAATGTAGTTGATGTTAAATTTTAATGAACTGTCCATAATGAAAAGTTTTATTTTATTTTTTTCCACTGAGAATTTAACCCCAGTACTTTACCTCTAAGCTACATCCTTTACCATTTTTATTTTGAGATAGGGTCTCACTAAGTTTCTTAAGCTGGTCTTGAACTTGTGATCCTCCTGTCTCAGCCTCCCAAGTGTGCCACAGTGCCTGGCTAATTTTGCCCTTTCTGAAGATTATCAAAATACTCAAGGAGCCATGTTGCTTATGACCTAATAATAATAATAAATCCATTACATTTTAAATTTTCGTATAGATTTGATTAATTATTATAGAGAATTTATATTTTCCCCACTAAGGAGGAGAGATGCAAAAAATAGCATGTTAGAACCAAGACCAAGTGTCATGAAGGAGTGTCATAAAGATCTATTTCAACAAAAATCTTAAGGAAAATGAACAAAATGTCCACAGAACACAAATACTGAATACTTACTAAATCAATATTTCTTAATTTCCTAAATACACTCCATTGTTGTTTATATATGGTTTGAATGTGACCCTCAAGTTTTCAAGCTTGATCCCCAGTGTGGTGATGTCAAGGTGGTGGGACCCAGGAGATCCTTAGGTCAATTGGGATGTGCCCACAGAAGGGATTAACATACTGCTTGTGAGACCCCAGCCACTCTGGCTTCCTATTTTGCCGTGTGATCTTTTTCTTCCACACATGCGTGTGCTCCCTGACGACACAGACAGGGGTCCCTCACAAGAGCCAGTTCCATGCTGTTTAGAGTTTCAGCCTCCAAAACTCTTGAGTTAAATAAAACTCTTCTCTTCACAAATTATCCAAACTCAGGTATTTCTTTATAGCAATGGAAAACTAATACAGGTTCATATTCATGTGTAGTTAAATAATTTTATAATTCATTCATTGAAGCCTGTCTGAGCTTAGAGAAGTCTAAGAGAGGCAGAGAGCTTAGTTCTAGTGGTTATGCAGAGGATGATCACCAAAAGTGCTCTTCTTAGTTCAGGAATGTCTTAGGAATTTTTATGTATCCATAAATCTTCTTTATATCAATCCACTTGCTTTTTATCTTCTTGATTAATGTCCATGGAAGACTTACATATGTCAAGGTCTAAACATATTTGATTAGGAAATGTACTAAATAACAAATGTCCCATTAAATGGTGAAAATCCAGGTCTCTGAAGTTTTACCAAAACTCCTAAAAGAGACAGCCTCTTGAGTGAAGTAAAGTCACTTATAATGCACTTAAGTCTTGTTTGTTTCATTTATTGTCCAATATACAGAGCCTAGCAGACTATACCAGATAATCAATACTGATTAAATGAATGAAATCATCAGATACTCTTAATTGTACTTCTAATTGATTAATCAGTGTTTGTTAACTAAGAGCTCACTGTCCTGTCCTGTTAGGAAATTATCACTCATTATTATTAATTGCTATTATGAAGTCTTTTCATTTGTTATTCAGTAGCAGAAGATGGCTTAGGACTGATCCTCTGAGTTAAATAACAGATATTATATTTGGACACACAGTAAGTCCCAGCAACTGACATCAAAGAAAAAAAATGCTGAACATAATTCAGTTCAATCAAAACACCAAATATGAACATGGCTCCATGGTATAAGCACTGTACATAAAGTCTCAACCTATAGTTTTCCAAAAATTCCACAAGTAATGTAAAATGAAAGTCTTTAAACTATTATTGCACTAGAAAAAGCCACAAGCTTTGTGTGACATTTTTCTGAAAACCTGTCTATAAGTTATTCTTTTAAAATTATCCATGTTAATTTGGGTTCTGTAAGAAACAGATGGCAAGATAGGATTTCATCTGAAAGAGTTTTATTGAAGGAGACATCTGTGAACTATAAAGAGGAAGAGTAGGCATGGTCTGACACCAGTGAAAAGGAGAGTAAAAGAATGGAGAATTGGGTGAAATCTCAGAGAATAGCACAGTCTAAAGAAAATTCTGGGTGAGTTAATGGAGTCCTTCATCCAATGCTACCCATTATCGGGGGTTTGGATGCAGCATTAATAACCCTGCCATACTCATTCATTGACTGGAAAAGTAAGAACACAGTGGCAGATCCCATGGAGATAGCAGCTGAGGTCTGAGTCCACTCTGCTTCCCACAGGACGATGTTTGAGTGATACATTTCCTAGGGCTGTCATATCTTTGTAAGTACCAAAGTCTTCAAGTTTTTTCATTAATATTTGGTGGATACAAAGACCATAAATCATGCCACCAATTTTACCTGTACTATTTGATTACCATTATGAAACACATTATTAAGAGAGGCTAAGATTTCTATTATCTTAATATGATTTTGATTGTTTATGTATATTTGCTTTAAAAAGTATTTGAATTGTCTTTATCACATATCATGATAATTAATATAGAACACAAGCAATATTTTATTGATATTTTACAATACAAAATCATTTAACATACCAGTTTGGAATGTTAACTTAGTAAACCCTCACTAACTTGGACTAATTAGAGTTTGAATAAATTATATTTTAAAATAAATGTGGTTATTATTTGGTACTACACACAGTAATTGCAAGTAGAACAAATATTGACTCAGAGATGACAAATGATATAAAGACAAAATGACTAATGCTAATTAGCAGACTAGTTTGTGGAGAGAATATATGTTTTAAAGTTCATTCTCTTAGCTGGGTGTGGTGGTACACATCTGTAATCCCAACTATTCAGGAGGCTGAGGCAAGAGGATAGCCAAATTCAAGGCTAGCCAGGGCAATTTAGAGTGACCCTGTCTCAACACAACAACAAAAAGAACTGGGGATGTAGCTCAGTGGTAGAGCACTTCCAGATTAATTCCCCAGGATCACATACATACTCAGTTCAATGGTAACATGTCCCTGGGTTCAATCACAGTGTCTGTCTGTCTCTCTCTCTCCCCCGCCCCACAACACACACATAGCTTATTCTCTTAAAATCTCCCTACAATCCTCTGAAGTACTACTGAACTATATAATACAAATAACTCATATAACATATAAGCATTCGGTGCGCAATCTTTCTTCCTAAATAATTCAAGAGTAACCTAGGGGCTGAAGGTCCAACTTCTGCAACTGAGTGAAGCCAGAGGACTAGAGAAGCAAGATGCCTTAGGGGAGTCCAGCAATTTCTGTTCTTCCTTCATTTCAGATCTGCAAATTGCACTTGACTTTTCCTGACCCAGTTATCAGAAGGCCACATGGTAGAAGATTTTCAATCATCAAAACAGACTAAACTGGCCCATTCCATCCCCTACTTTTCTCACATTTGTCTTCTGTACCTGAAATTTGTTTCACAAACTAATATATATTCCAATTCAGTTCACCATGCAAATAATCAGTATTTTTAGCTAATATTTTTTAATGATAATAAAATGATTTTTTATTAATGATTTTATTAATGATAATAAAAATTTTTAATGATAGTAAAACAACTTTAACCCAAATATTTCAAAATTTTCAAATATATCCCCCAGGAACTTAGAAAAATATTCATCATTTAATGATAGCTAACACTTAGGAGATATGTCCTATGAATTGTTCTGCACTATCATGGTTAATTTTGTGCCAATTTGAGTATATCACAGGTGCCCAAATTAAAGATCATTTCTGGATGGGTCAATAAGGGTGTTTTTGAATGAGATTGACGTTTAGTTGCTTTTGCATGTGGGTTTTTTGTTGTTTTTGTTGTTGTTTTTGTGCTAGGGATTGAACCCAGGGACTATGTGCATGGGAGGCAAGCACTCTACCAACTAAGCCGTATCCCCAGCCCCCTCTTACTTGTTTTTTGAGAGGAGGTCTTGTTGCCTAGGCTGGTCTTGACATATGGACTCCGCTGATTCTACTACCTCAGCCTCCTAAAATAGCTAGGATTATAGTGTTTGCCATCACACCTAGTTTGAGGTTAACATTTGAACTAGTAGACTCAGTAAACTCCTTCCCAATGTGGCTGGGCATCATCCAATTTGCTGAGGTTCTGAATAGGACAAAATACAGAGAAAGAAGGAATTCACCCCTTTTTTTCCTGCCTCACTGTGTAAGCTGGTACATCTTATCTCATCTTGCTCTCAGACTGGATTTAAATCAACCACTTCTCAGGCCTCTGGATTTGGACTAAAATGCACTACTGGCTTTCTTAGAGTTCCAACTTGAATGTGGCAGATCATGGAACTTCTTAGTCTCTAGAACTGCATTAGCCAATCTGTCCTAAAAGGTTGATCTGGTTTTTTTTTCTCTATATACGTATGTATCTCCTATTGGTTCTTTTTCTCTGCAAACCCCTAATACAAAAGGATCCACTTATTAATCTTCCCAAATTCCAAAGAAGTTTAATAACTTATTCAAGGTTACATAGTTGGTAAGTAGTGGCTTCAGGATTTGAATCTAAGTGGCTCCAAGCTAAAGATTTTTCTGTCATTACTGTGAGTTTCTCAAACTATAATACATTATTTAATTCACATTTAAAAAGCCACTATTACCGAGTCCATGGCAGCACAGTTGATTTTAAAATTGTTTTATTTACACATACATTGTACAAGCAACTAATTAATTTAAATTGAAAAAAATGAAGTAAAGATTTATAATTATATAATTATGTTTTTATATACCCTAATAAGTTAAAGTTAATTATGAGCTAATATAAAAATATCTTCCCTTTCCTAATTTATAGCAGCATATTTTCATCTAAATCCATTATATATGTATATATGTGTGTGTATATATATGTACATGTGTGTGTGTGTGTGTGTGTGTGTGTGTATTTAGTTAGTTAAACATAGTACAGAAGTTAAAATGATTTAGGTCTGGGATGTTAGCTCAGTGGTAGAGTGCCTGCCTAGTAAGTATGAGGCCCTGGGCGTGATCCCCAGTTCCACCAAAAAGAAAAAAAAAAGAAATTAGATGATTTAAAGGATATAAAAAAAAGAAAATAATCTGAAATAAGTAATTCAGATGTATATATTCAGAAAATGATACTGAAGTTAAAGAATGTAACTTAAAAAAATCAATACAGTGTCCTTTGAAGTTAAATATGTGACTTAAAAATCAATACAACGTCCTTTTCGTTCCCAATCTCCATATCTGGTAGGTTCTGGGCCTCTAGGTCCACCTTTTTCTTTGGTAACTGGATTAACATCATCTGGAAATTCTATGGAAAGAAAGGAGACATAAACAGAGCAGTCAATAGAGATTGGAAAAGCAATATGGTCAGTTTTGAAGATAGGGTTGACCAGGATAGACCTACTGATCAGGTTAGTACAATCTTTAAATAACTGTAAATGCAGTTTGTTCCCTGAGTTGAGAAATTACTTTAGTGTGCAATTTTTGTATTCAATCAACTTTACCACCATTGGTGACTTAGAATTCTTGGAATACTTTTAGTCCTCAGTTCACAAAATGGCTTTGTATGTACTGCTAGACCCAAACAAAAGGAAAGAGGTATAAAGAATAGAGTGCAAATTCACTGGACTTGGAAGATTTTGAAATAAAATTACTTTGAAGGAGTTCCCTCCTGTCTTTCCCTTGTAGTTCTGGGGACTTAACCCAGTGCCTTATACATGGTAGGCAATGCCTCTACTAATGAGCTACATCCCTACACCCTTTTGTTTATTTTGAGATAGGGTCTTGGTAAGTTGCTCAGGTTGGCCTTGAACTTGTGATCCTTCTGCCTCAGTCTCCTGACAGGATTATAGGTGTGTGTCACCATGTGTAGTTTTTGTCTATTTGCTTTCTTGATGATGTCCTTGGATGAAAAAAAAAAAAGTTATTAATTTTGATAAAATTCCAATTTATTTATTTTGCTATCTATATTTTGGTGTCATATTCATGAAATCATTGCCAAGAACAATGTCATGAAGTTCCCCCAATATTCTTTTCCAAGAGTTTTATAATTTTACCTGTTAAGTTTAGGTTTCATACATTTTGAGTTAATTTTTTTTATATGGTAGGTAAAATTCAACTTCATTCATTTGTATGGGGATATTCACCTTTCCTAGCATCATTTATTGAAAAGACTGCCTTTCCCCATTGAAAAGATTTTGGCACCCTTGTCAAAAACCAATTTACCACATATGTGAGAATTTGTTTCTGGGTTTTCTACTTTGTTCTTGTGTGAATTTTTTCTTTTCTTTCTTTTTTTTTTTTAAAGGACATAAATTTATTATTTTACAGTTTTGGAGGTCAGAAATCTGACATAATCTCAATAATTAAAATCAAAATATTAGGAGAGCTGTGCTTTGTCTGAATGCTGGGGGATAACTGTCTTTTTCAGCTTCTAGAGGCTAACCACATCCATTAGCTCATGGCTGCTCCATCTTTTTCTTTCTTTTTTTTTGAGGTGCTGGGGACTGAACTCAAGGCCTTGCTGAGGCTAGGCAAGTGTTCTACCACTAAGCTATAACCCTTAACCCTCTTCCTCCATCTTCAAAGGCAGCAGTGTACCATCTACTAATCTCTAATTATAATGTTTCAAGGTATGGTTTGTGTCCCCCACCCCCCACCGCCCAATGCATGTTGAAATTTATTCCCAATGTAATAGTATTGAGAGGTTGTGAGAACTTTAAAAGATGATTAGGTCATTAAGATAATTAAAGTTCACTAATGGGAGTAATTTAGTTCTCTTGGAACTAGATTCATTACTTACTGTAAGAGCAGATTATTATAAAGTAAGGCTGCCCCTCATTCTTTTTCAGACATGGTTTTCTACTATGAGATGAAACAGGATTGAAAGCAGGAATCAGAAATATGATATGTTAGACAGAGCAGGGGCTTCCATTGTAACAATTCTGTTTCTTATTCCATCATGTCCAAATTCATGTACAAATTAAGCCAGAAAGCATGTGATCAATCATGTGATTGGCACCCAATCAACATTAGATTGAACAACCATTGAGTGTCTCACTTCGACTGGATGCAGAAACTTCCCTCCCTAAAAGTCATCAGCCAATAGCTTTAAAGGTCACTTTTTAGCAATACCACATATATACCTGGACCACAGAAACTTCTGGCAACCCTCTTGTGACCCCTTCATTGTGGGAGTTCTGTTTCCTCACTGTTTCAAAAGTAAGTTCTGTCTCACCCTTGGATATCATTCTTCATATATACAAGACAAAGAATCTACACCTCATTGCATCTCAGCATGAGGCCCTTGCCAGAGGCTAATAGTCTTAGACTATCCAGCCTCCTTAGAACTATGAGTCAAAATACTTTTCTTTATAAATTATCCAGACTCAGGTATTCTGTTATGGCAACACAAAACAGATTAAGACAATGACACCCTTGAATCCTTTTAATGTTAAATTTTATTATTACACTGGGCCCTATATGAAGACCCTTAATTTAATCTTAAGTGATATTTTAAGGAAATATTTTCCCACTTAGTTAAAAACCACTGAAAAGGACTTAATTGCAGATTATAACTACTATTAAAAAGTCTCCACTATCTTAGTTGATTGGTCTGGTTATTAGATTGGGCTTGATAGTGTGCTATAATATGAAATATTCCTCTGGATTAGCAAATAAGAAACGGTTTTATATTCTAGAAAAAGATCTAGACATAGCTATGAATATGTTCTTGCCTAGGATGCAGATTTACATTTATGCTGTTTAAATAATATGTTCCACAATTCAAAGGTAAAAATAAGCACAGAATGAAATATAACAATACTGTAAAAACAGAGCTTTATGGCCAGGCATGATGGTGCACACTTGTTACCCCAGTGACTTGGGAAGCTAAAACAGGAGGCTCAAAAGTTTAAGGCCGGGGGTGCTGGGGTTGTGGCTCAGTGGTAGAGTGCTTGTCTCGCATGTGTGAGTCACTGGGTTTGAGTCTCAGCACCACATATAAATAAATGAATAAAATAAAGATCCATCAACAGCTAAAAAAAAAAAAAAAAAAAAAGTTTAAGGCCAGCCTCAGCAACTTAGTGATACCCTGTCTCAAAACAAAAAGGGCTGGGGATGTAGCTCAGTGGTAAAGCCCCTGGGTTGGATCCCTAGTTCTGAAAAACTAACTAACTAAATAACTAAAACAGAGTTTTATGGCATGAGCCAAATTTTACATATACTAAGTACTAAGTAGGGGTTGAGGATGTTGCTCAGGGGTAGAATGCCCTGGGTTCAATCTCCCAAAACAAACAAAATAATCAAATTACATCCCCTCTCCAATTCTCTTTCTTCTTAAAACTACCCTTCTCTCTCCAGCCACATTGTCACAGTGAGAACCACCACCTAAATGTGTGACCCATCTTACTTGCCATTCTGAGTGATTCAACTATAGACACCTGATTTGAGCTTGGGCAATGAGCTTTCTTTTCAGGGAATTTGCAATTAGGAGTAAGAAATTCTAATCTCAGTTGTGCTGCTCTCTTAAACTGAGTAGTTAACTAGGAGCAGTTACTTTCTGCCCAGTGGACTGAAAAGCTAGTTAAGAGACAAAAAACAATTTTAAACAGTGATGAGACAAGAGAAGAGAGGAAAATACCCTGGTTTTCATATAGTATTTAAAGTACCAAGTTTATAGTCTTTTTCTAAAGTCCAGTATTATCACTGTACTTGAATGCCTCACCCTTATCTGTACCCTGATAATCTACTGCAACTTCTGCTGTTTCAAATTTGAACAGCCAGAAAAATTTCTTAAAATATTGCTCAAGTAGGTTTGTTACATATATCAGAGAAGATCTCAACTTATATATTTTGTCATGTGAATAATGAGGTACAATCAATCAATCAATCAAATGTCAGGGGCTTAGAAACCCTTTTTTTAAAAAAATAGATACACTGATGGTCAATATGGTGATTTTTCTCATTGTTGAAATATGCTTTATTATTGGTAAAAAGTTATGACAATAACATATTTCATTTCTTTCATCTATCTTCTCAATAGCCACATCATGTTTTCTTGATATCTTAAAAATTAAGAGAAAAATTTTACCACACTTACTTTTCAGTGGTTCTTTCTCTAAATGGGAATCCTCTGGTGCATCAAAACGACCTACTGGTAACTTTGGCTTCCTAAGGGGTTGTTTGACAGATTCAGACTTCCCTTCTTGAGAAGAACTCATTTTCCTCAAAGACTGACACAGAATTGGTGATCCTAGCAGAGGGGAGAAAGTAGAAAAATAGGAGCTATTCACATATTCTCCTTTTAAAATTGAATTTTTATATATATTGGTTTATACATTCACCTTTATCCAAGTTCAAAAGGCACAAGAATATATAGAGTGAAAATCCTTGCCTCCAGAAGCTCTAGTTTCTGGACAGTTATTTCCTAACCTTGGAGACAAATAGTATTACTAGTTTTAAAAGAAGAGCTATAAAATACATTAATTAACCATTATCATAACTGCAGAAACTGAAGTAAAACACAGATTCCTGTCTGAAGCAATGTCAACATACCAGGAATTAGACCATTAAGAGTAAATAGTATGGAAAAAAAAAGAGTAAATAGTATGGGAAAAAAAAGAGTAAATAGTATGGAAAAAAACGAGTAAACAGTATGAACTTACCTCAACATCTTAAAGTCCATTTATGACAAACCCAAAGTCAACATTATACTGAATGCAGAAAAACTAAAAGCATTTCCTCTAAAGTCAGAAACAAGATAAAGCTGTCCACTCTCACCACTACTATTCAATACAGCCCTGGAAACAAAGCAATCAGGCAAGAAAAGGAAATTAAAGGGTTACAAATAGGAAAAAGAAGTCCTTAAACTATCTCTGTTTGCCAATGACATGATCCTATATCTAGAAGACCCAAAAAACTTCACGAAGACTTCTGGAGCTTATAAATAACTACAGGAAAGTAGCAGGATACAAGATCTATACCCATAAATCAATAGTTTTTCTATACTCCAAAACTGATTCAGCTGAGGAAGAAATCAGGAAAACCACACCATTCAAAATAACCTCAAAAAAAATATATAAACACACACACACACACGGGAATTAATCTAACCAAGGACATAAAAAAATCTACACTGTAAATTACAGAGCACTAAAGAAAGAAATAGACCTTGGAAGATGGAAAGACCTTCCATGTTCCTGGATAGGCAGAATCAATATCGTCAAAATGGTCACACTACCAAAAGAAATATACAGATTCAATGCAATAATCATCAAAATACCAATGCATTCTTCAGATAAATAGAAAAACAATTCTAATATTCATTTGGAAGAATAAGAGATGCAGAATAGCCAAAGCAATACTAAGCAAGAAAAGTGAAGGAGACATCACAATACCTGATCTGAAATTATACTACAGAGCCACAGTAAAAAACAAACAAACAAACAACAAATAAACAACAACAACAAAAAAAAAACAGCATGGTAATGGCATCAAAATAGATGTGGAGACCAATGGCATAGAATAGAGGACACAGAGACAAATCCACATACCTACAGTCATCTAATATTTGATGAAGATGCCAAAAATATATTTTGGAGAAAATACATCCCCTTAAACCAATGGTCCTGGGAAAACTGAACAGCTATATGTAGAAAAATGAAACTCTCTCTCACCCTTCAAGAAAAGGAAATTAAAAACTCAAATCAAAATGGATCAAAGATTTAGGAATTAGACCAAAAACTTTACAATTTATAGAAGAAAACACAGGGTCAACACTCTTTCATATAGATGTTAGCACCAACTTCCTTAACAAGACCCCAAAAGTGCAAGAAATAAAACCAAGAATCAATAAGTGGGATGTCATCAAGCTAAAAAGCTTCTGCACAACAAAGGAAGTGATTAAGAGTATGAAGAGAAAGCCTACAGAATGGGAGAAAATCTTGGCCAGCTGCTCCTCTGATAGGGAATTAATATCCAGGATATACAAAAAAACTAAAAAAACTTAACACCAAGAAACAAATAACCCAATCAATAAATGTGCAAAAGAACTAAACAAACTTCTCAAAAGAAGAAACACAAATGGCCAACAAATATATAAAAAAAGTTCAACATCTCTAGCAATCAGAGAAATGCAAATCAGAATACACTAAGATTTCATCTCCAGTCAGAATGGTAATGATCAATAATACTAATAATAAATGCTGGTGAGGCAATGGAGGAAAAGATACATTTGTACATTGTTGATGTGACTGCAGACTATTACAATCACTCTGGAAAGCAGTACAGAGATTTCTTAAAAACCTAGAGATGGAACCACCACATGACCCAGTCATCCCACTTCTTGGTATCTTCTCAAAATATCTGATATTGGCATATTTACAGAAATATACCCACCTCAATGTTTATAGCAGCACAATTCACAATAGCTAAATTATGGAATATAACCCAGATACCCATCAGTAGATGAATGGATTAAGACTGTGATATATTTATACAATGGAGCTCTATTCAATCATAAAAAAGAATGAGCAGGGGCTTGGGTTGTGACTCAGGGGTAGAGTGCTTGCCTAGCATGGGTTCGATCCTTAGCACCACATAAAAATAAAATAAAGATATTGTGTTCACCTAAAACTAAAATAATAAATAAATATTAAAAAAAAAAGAATGAGCTGGGCACATGGCTGTAATCCCAGTGGCTCAGGAGACTGACACAGGAGGATCACAAGTTCAAAGCCAGCCTCAGCAAAAGCAAAGCACTAAGCAACTCAGTGAGACTCTCTCGCTAAATAAAATATAAAATAGGGCTGGGGGATGAGGCTCTGTGGTTGAGTGCCCCTGAGTTCAATCCCTGGTACAAAAAAAAAAAAAAAAATGAAATCATGGCATTTCCTGGTAAATGGATGGAAATGGAGAATATTATGCTAAGTGAAATAAGCCAAACTCAGAAATTCAAAGGTCAAATATCTTCTCTCATATGTGAAAACTAAAGTAAAACAAAGGAAAAATGGAGGGAAGAATAAGATAACATAAAGGGGAAATCATTAATGTAGAAGGAGATGAAGAGGCAGAGTGGAGAGAAGGGTTAAGGGGAGGCAATGCAGAAAGAATTCTTTAAACATCTTGTTATACACATATATAAATATACCACAGGGAACTTCACCTTTATGCATAGTAGAAAGAATCAATCAAATGTAAATAAACAGATAGAGAAAAGAAGTCCACTAGAGTAGAGGAAGGAGAATAGGAGAGGGAAGGGAGCACAGAAAGGGAAAGGAGGAGGGTAAAAGGGAGATCATGAACTGAAACTGAATTCCATGCATGTAGTGAGTTTGTCAGGATGAACCCAACTATGTATAACTGCAAGACTCTAATTTTAAAAATTATATATATATGTATATATATGTATATATAAAAATATATATTTTGTGTGTGTGTGTGTGTATATATATATATATATATATATATATATATATATATATATATATAGAAAGAGAGAGAGAGATGGGGTGGGAGTATATTTAAAAGCAAAAAAAGTTGTATAAATTTTTCAAAGAGAATATTTAGTATTTAAATTACTAGAGTTCACAAGGGACTGCATTTAGTTTTCTTACACTTAAATACGTATCAGGGTCCTCCTTCCCTATTAACGGAAAATTTTAAAATGTACTGGGTATCTGTGATGTGTAAATGAAATCACTTTCTCTTTAAGTTTCAATGGGAAAGGTAAACTATCAGCACAATGAGTTATCCAACCCCTTTTTGAGATATGTTCTATAGGCAAAACCACTCTGAAAAAAATGATACAGGTGGGTGGTTTTCAACTTCTTAAAAAAGAATAGCTCTAGGGCATTGGGATTATGGCTCAGTGGTAGAGTGCTTGATTAGCATGTGTGAGGCACTGGGTTCAATCCTCAGCACTGCATAAAAATAAGTAAAATAAAGGTACTTATTTAAACAAAATAGAATAGCTCTAGAGGGAGATGGATTTGGGTACCAGTTCCAGTTATAGCACTGTGACAGGCAGAATAATAATGCCCAAAGATCATCAGAACCCAATACCCAGAACCTTTAAATAAGTACTATGGAGAAGGAAAATTCTGGTGACAAAAGAAAATTAAGGTTGCTAATCAAATGACCTCACACTAGGAAGATTATACTGGTTTATTATCTGGGTGGGTCCATGTAATTACAAAGGTTCTTAAGAACAGAAGAGAGAACTGGAAGATACAAACAGAGAGATAAGAGACTTGGCCTGATGTTGATGGCTTTGAAGGTTCAGAAAGGAGGTGAGTCAGGGAACATGGGCAGCTTCTAGAAAGTAAAAAAGGGAAATAAGTGGATTTCCCTCAAAAGTCTACAGAAAGGACATGGCCCTAACTTAACTTTTGATATCAGCAAAAGGTAACTAATCAACCACTTACTAATTCTGACCCTGGTTAAGTTACACTTTCTGCTTCTTCCATTATGAACAATATCTAGCCATCACTATATAACCATATCTCTTGTTTAAATCACACACTGAGAAAAAATAAACTGAAAGATTTAAAATGTGCACACAAACAATCTGGGGAATCTTTTAAAATTCAGATTTTGAGTAGTTCTTGGCAGGAGCCTGATTCCTCCCCACCCTGAATTATTGGGGATTGAACCCAGGGGTG
Organism: Marmota monax; assembly: GCF_021218885.2. Lineage (NCBI taxonomy): Eukaryota > Metazoa > Chordata > Mammalia > Rodentia > Sciuridae > Marmota > Marmota monax. The sequence continues at coordinate 3,736,805 of NW_026692434.1, read as the reverse complement.
CTTTACCACTAAGCCTTTTTTTCTTTTGCAATTTTGAGAGAGAGTCTTGCTAAATTGCTCAGGCTGACCTCAAACTTGCAATCTTCCTGCCTCAGCCTCCTGAGTGCTGGGATTATAGATGAGTGCCACTGTACCCAGCAACATCTGCATTTTAAATAAGTTCACAGGTGATACTCATTTATAGTATGTTCAAACAGTTAAGAGGATAACTACAACCACTCATATCAATATGGGCCATTCTTAAAACATAGTGTTGGCTGGAAAAAAACAAACTATATGAAACTATTTTCATAAAAATAAAAAACATGATACACAAAGCATCACACAGGAAGCTCCCTGGCAATGGAAATAGTCTATTTCTTAAACTGGAGAATGGCCTTATAGAAGTTGCTTTTGTTTCATAAATGTTTTATATATTATGTGATGTGTAAATGAAATCACTTTCTCTTTAAGTTTCAATGGGAAAAGGTAAATTATCAGCACAATGAGTTATCCAACCTCTTTTTGAGATAATGTTCTATAGGCAAAACCACAAATATGTGTTTGTGTGTGTGTGTGTGTGTGTTACGAAATACTTTGTAATTAAAACTCAAAAACTAGTGAAAAGAGATAATAAACACAAAATTTTATTATCTTGGGGTCTGGATAATGTGAGACTTTGCATGATATTCGTTTCTGAACCATTTAGGATTTTTACAACTAACAAGTAATACATTTGTGGACTGTGGTTACAGAAAAGTAAAACAAACTGCACAGAAATCAGGCCATTATACTATGCAGGCTATCTCTTTCCAACTTACATAATGTCTCAGAGATGTCATAAATTAAAATTACGTTTTGCATGCTCTGTAATACATTCAGAAAGAGTCGAGGATAGAATGCCCTGGGGATCTGCCAGCTCTAACCTCACCCAAGACACTGGGCTGCGCAGGGACCCGCCCAGGGACACCGAGGGCTGGCTGAGTGAAAAGAGAAGCTCGGCAGTCCCCTGCACGTGGAGACACAGTTTCCTCTGTCGCAGTGCCTGAGTCTTCGCGACCCCTCCCCGCGACCTCGGCTTTGGGGTTGGCGCCTTACTTGCAGCTCTCCATGCGGTGGCAGTGGTGCGGCCAAGCAAGCCCACGAGCCCTGAAGCAGTCATGGCGCCGGCTCTCGAAGCGTCTGCGCAGGCGCAACAGAGGGAGGAATACGCCCCACCGAAGGGGCGGGACTTACACCGGGCGCAGCCTGCACGGGTAACCTTGCTGACAGCTAAAGGTTCCCAAGTGGACTTTCTCACCAAGAATGACCCCAAACTACCCTGAACGCCGTCTTGATTGAAACCCCAAATCAAACTGTAATTGGTGCCTGTTATCCAACCTTCTAACTCCCCTTCCCACAACCTTTCCAGCCTCGGGTAAACACTATTACACATTCCGGTAGACTTTTTTTTTTTTTTCTTTGAAACAAAACAGGTCTTAGTGTTGTATAATACAATAAGGTGACTATAGTTCACAAAATTGTATGGTGTTTTTGTGAACAACTAGAAGAGAGGAATTTGAAGATTCCAAACACCAAGTAAGAAGATGGAAACGTTGATTACCCTGATTTGATTAGTATATATTGTATACTTGTTTTGAAATATCACACCATATTGCATAGATATAATTATTACATGTTACTAAAATTTACTTTTAAAATTTGAGATGAAATTGTTAACTACCCTGATTTGGACATTATGTACACTGTATACATGAATTGAGCTATCACTGTGTACTTCATAAATTTGTACAATTAAAATAATAATAAAATAAAAACATAACTGAATTTTCCCACATCATTAAATATTTTTGAAAATAAATTTTCAAGGATTTTAAATTTTCATTTATGTGAATTTACTACTTAGACTCTATTCCATGGCTGGGATTTCAGTTTTTTGTTATTAAAGAATTCTGAGATTAAAATTTTTATATATGTAAAAAATTTAAAAAACTTTTTATCATTTTTTTTTAATACAGCCAGGCCCGGTGGCACAAACCTGTAATTTCAGCGACTCAGGAGGTTGAGGCAGGAAGATCGCAAGTTCCAGACCAGCCTCAGGAACTTAGCAAGGCCCTAAACAACTTAACCAGACCCTGTCTCATAATAAAAAAATAAAAAGGTCTTAGGATGTGGCTTCCCTGGGCTATATCCCCAGTACTCTCTATCTCCCCTGAAAAAAGGAAAAAAAATTCATGGCTGAAGTTAGGTGAGGGACTAATTCCATTAATTTCTCTCAGTCTGAGGCAAAAGTTATCTCAGAAGATCCTTTTATAGTATACAGAGATTGAGGACCCTTTATAGTACTCTTTGCTTCTTTTAACTCATTCTCTCTCTTATTTTAAATCTCTCTGATTTAATGAACTTCTAGCTGATTTGTTCTCATCTGTTTTCCAGATGACCTGAAAGATGACATTTTTTAGTAAGGTGCAGAGCAAGAAACTACATATGGTCTAGCCTACAGTGCAAGGTCTGCCAATTGACAGCAACTGCATTGGTGCTCAGAACATTTTGTGGCAGATGAGATGCTTTATGTTACTTGTAAGACTGTGGGAAGTCTTTGAAGAATCACACACAATAGAAGCCCCTAGAATTCTGGAATTTTGTATTTTTTTCTAAAAAGAATTCCTGGCTTGCTCTTGGGTCTTGATAGTGTCTATGTGACATCAGGTGGCTATATAATCTGATGATTCTTATGAACTGAGTTATCTGGTCCTCCTAGAAAATGAGCTTTTTCACTAAGAGAAAGTGGTAGATACAGAAGAGGATCAGAGCCAGAACTTAAGCAATTTGCATTAGTAGGTTGCTCACACTTCTGAAATAACATTTTTTGGGGTGGATGGGTGGGTACTGGGACTTGAACTCGGACATTCAACTGCTCACCCACATTCCCAGCCCTATTTTGTACTTTATTTAGAGACAGGGTTTCACTGAGTTGTTTAAGTCCTCTCTGTTGCTGAGGCTGGCTTTGAACTCATGATCCTCCAGCCTCAGTCTCTGGAGCTGCTGCATGTGCCACTGTGCCCAGCTGAAGTAACATTTTTGATGCTCAATTTATATTTAGTGCTTAATGCTGAGTTCCATGTAACCAGTTGACTGAGAAAAAATATTTCAAAGTTTCATTACAAATGGCTTTGCTCAATAAATGAATCTATCAATGAGATGTTTTTAACATTGAGAGCCCATTACCAGAGGTCCTCAATGGACAGCAGAGGGGGAAAAATGTCCTCCTAAAGAACAAAATTTAGTTTATCTTGTACACTTCTTTTTTTGATATTGGGGATTGAATCCTGGGTTCAGCAACCACTGAGTCACATCCCCAGCCCTGTCTATTTTTTATTTTGAGACTGGGCCTTACTAAGTTGCTGAGGCTAGCCTCAAACTTGACATCCACCTGTTTCAGCCTCCCAAGTTACAGGGATTACAGGCATAGCCACCTGCCTGGCTCTTACACATTTTTTTTAAAAAATAACATTTACTTTTTTTTTTTTCAGTTTTTGTAGATGGACAGAATACCTTTGTTTGTTTTTACTTTCATGTAGTGTCAGGAATTGAACCCAGTGCCTCACACATACTAGGCAAGTGCTCTACCTCTGAGCCACAACCCTGGCTCCTCTTATAAATTTGATCTGAAAGGAGATATGGCTTGAGATAAAGATCTACAAACTTTCATGGGCAGTGGCTGTTTTAGTCAAAAGGTAAGGAACTGGGTATATAAGTGTTTTTCAAATAGTTCTTTGGAATAGGACTCCTCAAAGTGTCTCGAAAGCATGAGAACATTTGGGTCCCACTGAATGCTAAAAAAAAAAAAAAAGGCTCCCATTGCAGAAGAGCATTTAATTAGAACAAATGATTATTTTAATCATTGATTTCTAACAAATTACACAAAAATTCAGAGCTTCTGGCTTTACATCTTACATGAGGTTGCAGGCAAGCTGTTAGCTGGAGTTCTACTCTTATATGAAAGCATACTACTGGAGGGTCACCTGCCAAGTTCACTCATGTGTTTATCAAAATGATATAGTTCCTTGTGGATATTAGGACTGGAATCTTCTCTTAGTTCCTTGCTACATGGGCTTCTTCTCCAAATGTCATCTTACAATATGGCAGCTGATTTTCCAAAGAATGAATGGACTGAAGAGCAATAAAAATTCCTCAAAATGGAAGTGACAGTTTTCTTGTAGAGACATTCCACCACTTTTGCTGTACTTTCTCATTTAAAAAGGTAATTACAAAAGAGCTACCTACCGCAATGACCCACTCTGTGGACATCTATTAACTTCTTTCCTCCCCCGCAGCTGTGTTTGCTCAGTGACCCACTAACAAACCTGGCCATGGTGGCTAATGCAGAATCATGTACTTTTATCAGTCTTTCCCATGAGAGAACTGATTAGTTAGCACCACTACTTACCAACTAAAGTGGACAACTTGACCCCTGATCACGTATAAGGAAGATAGCTTGGGCGACAGGTCTGATTACAATGGAATCCTACTAACATGAATAAAGTAGCCATTTATTCTTATAGGAATAGAAAATTGTGCTGAGTTTGGGCTTCTTTCCCTGACCTACCCATCTTTTATATACGCCATTCCATCTGTGGAATTACTGAATACCTTATACTCTATACTGAATACAGCATCCCATACAACATTGTCTTTTACCAAAAAACTATATTTCATCCTCTAGAAGCTAGTCTTATACAATGATGTACAGCCCTATTGAAGGTTTAGTTTTGGAATTATATGAGAATACTAATTTTGGGGTGCTGTCCTAAAGGATTTATCATATGCTACAAATAAGTTTAGTTCTTGGTGATATCTCTTCTGTTGACAGAATGAGTCCAAAAAGCAAAGAGGGATCAACACCTCACTCTTATGTCTGAATTACTGACCATATATTTTGCTTTCCATTGTGGGGAGAGGAGATAATTTGCCATGTACCCTGAGTGTCCCAGCATATTATTGCCAAATGAGCCAAATTGCAAAGCTTATTTGTCTCCTAATACTGAGTACTAGTCACCTAAGTAGGCCAAGGTAGTCGTAGCATTATTATCACTTAATTGCCACTCTCCTTGAGGATAATCTGGCTTGCTTGCGGCTTTCTCAAAATCTGCTTGGTCTTTGTTCCTATATTCTTCTCCTGTAATGCAATCCACTATGTGTACAGCTGAACCTGGCTCTCTAAACCACACTGTGGGAACTGTGACTCTAGGAACTGATGCAAATATGCCGACATCTGATTATTACCTTGCTCTAATAAAGTTGTTTGTCTTTTACCCAGTAGCCTCCTGTTAGCATCCAAGAAACTGTAGCAGTATAAAATCTGAGAACTTTTACTGCTCTTGTCATCCATTTCCATGCTTTCATGTTCTGTTGGTATAGCAGTTTTTATACCTAACGGAATGCTCCCACAGGGGATATGATAACATTTTCTGTAAATTTGAAGTTGGCTGAATTGCACTCTTCCTGAGTTTGAGCAACTGGCTTGCTTTTAGCTTATTCCTCTAGGAAAGGAGGACAGAAAATGTGATTTTGGTGCTAACTGCAGTGACTGGCTCTGATGACCATGGAGAAAAGGGAATAGGGAGGAGTATGACTAGAACTCAGGAGATCTTCTAGAATATCTTCTCACAATATCATATCTTGTTGAATTGCAATTTTTTAAAAAATAGTTTTTTAGTTGTAGATAGACACACAATGTCTTTATTTTTATGTGGTGCTGAGGATCAACCCCAGTGTATCACACATGCAAGGCAAGTGCTTTACCACTGAGCTATAGCCCAAGCCCCTGAATTGCAAAATTTAAGCAGACTATTATAACTACATGTAGGCAAGACCACCCATATCATAGATCCTTGGGTTATTCACTACATAAAGAAATCTGATCAACTGAGGTGCTGTTTGAACTCAATAGGATAGGTGGCAGTAGTGAGAAATCATAACCACCTAGACTCATGACCAGAGAAAACTGTTTACCATATGTGTTTTTTATCAGAGACGTTTGAGACATGAAACATGCTACTACTCATATACTACCCTGAAAATTCTAATTCAGTTGGTATGTAATGGGGCCTCACAATTTCTATCTTTACAAATGTCTTGGGTCAGTCTCACCAAAAAAGCTTTTGTTACAAAGCCCAGATCTAGCTCTATTTTCTTTCTTGGTGGCTTATACATGTTTATGCAATTAATTGCCTTGTTTTCCCCATTTTATACTATTATTGTTTATAAAGGTGATGATTAAAAGTCACAATTCTGTGAGTTGTAAACTATTAAGATCATTATAGAATCAGAGAACCAGAAGGGATAACACTGGGATCCTAGACATAAGGAATAGTAGAATTTTAGGAAAAGCATTTTAAATGTATAAAGGTGGAGAGAATAATGCATAGATGTTGATAAGATAAAAGATGGCTTATCCTTGACTTCTGGTATGCTTTTATAATTGTTGCTCAGTTTTTTTTTGTGTTTGGTGAATCCTGTTGGTCTCATTTTCTACTTTGGAAACAGAAGACCAGATACATTTGTTATCTTTGATGCCTAATAGCCACTGGCACAAAACTTCAACTTGATTAGCTGGACAGTCCCACTAGGCCTTGAATGAGTGATTCAAATTAGGTATTTGAAATCCAGTTTTCAGGGGTATTGCTGCCAAAAGTACACCTAATATCCCAGCTTCTCTTAAAGTTAGAACTTCCCTATGATTTTGGTCATCTAGCTTCTTTTGGCTTCTGTTTTCCAAACCTGGTTCTTGACTTTCCATCAATTCTGTGAGTTACTTGCTATTCTTCCAATAAATTCTTTTTTTTCCTGCTGAAGTTAATCGTAATATTTTTTGTTGTTGTTCGCAACTTAGAAGCCTTATTGGTATACTTTGATGAAATCTATTCTCTAAGAGACAATCGCCCATGTCAGATAATTATTTTTCCTTCTTTCAGAACCTTACCTCATGTCTTACAATCTGCATTTGGAGGACAGTATGACTTTTCCTGATAAATGAGAAACTAAGCGTTATGTTTTTAAACAATGGTCACTGATATTTTAAAAACTGTATTAAATAACTGTAACCAATCAACCAATAATGATCCTAAGAGTAATTTACCCCTAAGTACTATTTGTATGATTATGAATGAGTCCTTTGATATGCATATAAGTTATTTAAACTTAAAATATGCAAGATGTTTCCATCTGAGGGTCAACATATATGAAGATGATAAATATGTGGCAAAAAATGTGGTAGAAAATAAATATATTTATGTTTTCCAGTTATAATGCCCTTGGTATATTATTGCTTAGTTAACTTATGAAAATTTTGAGTACTTTTAAAAAAGTAAATAATTATTAAAATCAATCAAAATTCTCCTACTTGACATATGAAAAGTTGGCTAACAGAATAAATTTAGTGTATCTAATTATAAAGATGTGCACAGCCATGTATTTCTTCATGATGTGGGTACATTCTGTGTTATTAGGTGATTTCGTTATATGAATAAGAGTATTTATTACAGGTGATATAGCCTTTTACCACCTCAGCTATATGACATATGCTATTGTTGACTGAAATGTAATGTACCTCACTATTATAGCTCTAATATTCTAAGAATAAGCAAATAATTACAAGTGTTTGAGTTCTTCCTCCAGATAGTCATTTATTTAATAACACCAGAGGCAATAACACGATGCTAAAAATAAACATGCATCGATTACACAATACATACTTACAAAAACCTTCTGTCCATTATAAATGGTGAATGCAAATAGACCATCCATCCACCCTTAGTGCATTATTATTTTCACAAGTAAAACAGGAAAGGAAAATAGTGAATTTAATGCTATTCAGCACCTTTAGTAAAGTCAAAAGACTCAACATCTCCATATATCAAAAAACATTTGCATCTGTATCACCAAACATGTAAAGTTAATTATTTTTCCCATTTTAACATGAATTATTTTATTTACATTACTTTTTAGATCAATAAATTTTAACAATATTTAAAAATTATTTAAATTCATAAAAGTATTTCATAAATTTCAACATTTAATTATTATATACATATGAGGAAGTCCATGAAAAAAGATAAAGAAATGTAATCAGAAAAGTCAAGCAACATTACCAAATTTAGCAAAATTCCAACCAAATCAAGGCTGAGGGCATTCAAACATTCAAAATCTTTATATGCTGCTAACATGAACATGAAAATTTCCAGTAATAAAAATCAACATGAGAAATAATGTTAAAATTACCAGTAGAAAATATATTTTAATAGGCATAACATATGTTTAATAGCAACAGTAATGATTTTATAGAAAACTTTTATAATATTGTCATGTATGAACTACCTGGTTTGACCATATGATAAAGATATAGTACATTTCAGGACTAAAGAAGTTGATTTTGAAAAATATATTTTAGCAGCCATAATTTTATTTCCAGTTTAAACACAGTAAAATGTTAAAAGTAAAATTTATAGTTAACTAAGTAATACACCAAACTAGAAAATTTAAAATCCCATGCTATTCTAGCAACAATGGACTCTAATATGATGTAGTCTGATGTAAAGACTGTGAAAAGCCAATAATAAACAATCAGACATACATATGGGTTTAAAATTTCAGTGAATTACTCAGGTAGCAAAATATATGAAAAAGTAATAGAAAAGTAAAAAGACAAAATTAAAAAAATATTGCACAGCCACATTACCTAGAAAGAAAAGTTGATGTTTAAAAAGCTCTACACATGGATGATATAAATTATCTTCCATATAAAAAGTTATAAATATTTCTTAGAACTTATCAGCATCTACATTTAACTATAATACATTATTTGAATCATTGTTGAATGAGGTAACTGTAAAGTCTCTAACAATGTTTTTATCCTACTGAAAATATTTTAGGGCAGCAACAAGAAAGAATTTCTCTAAAAATATTTCTGAATCAAGAACAGCTATATGTGCAGCTCTCCCAATAAGTGAATCAGCTGTATTGGGCAATGCATTGATGACATTATATCGAACCAAATTACAATCTTTGCTTTGTAGAACTGGATGAAGCAAGTTGTGGATCATTTCTGAATAGATCTGCCCTATGGAACAAATAGAATAAAGGAAAATGTCACATGAGCAATTAAAAACAATTCTATGACAACTTTTACAGAATTTATAAGATTTAGATATATTATTTTCATGGAAAGCAGATAAATATTTTTTAAAAGGTTTTATTTTCTTTAACCATCATTTTGAAGAATATTTTACAGAAAATACAAGTAATCCCATTATTTATCCAGCCACATAAAAATAACAAATTTATTATACATTATGTTTGCCAATTTGATATTTTTAACTCAAAGGAATGAATATAACAAAGCAAATAGTTTCCTCAACATTAAGACACATATAACTCATTAAACCATTATGAAAATAAGCTGGTCATGATAAAATGTTTTTGTAAGGCAAAATAAAAAACTTTATTCCATAGCAAGTATTTAAAAAATGTCTCTATGGCATTTAACAATTCTAAATTATTTTGAGAAAGAACAGCAATTTTCTACAGCTAGGACAATATGAGCTTTGCTCCAGCTGGGTGTGATAGTACACAAATGCAATCCCAGCAGCATGGGAGGCTGAGTCAGCAGAACTGCAAGCAGTGGAGTCCAAGGGCAGCAACTTAGTGAGGCACTAATTCAGGGAACTCAAAGTGGGCTGGGGAAGTGGCTTAGTGTTACATACCCCTGGGTTCAATCCTTGGTACCAAAAGGGGGGGGGAGGGAATCAAAGCTGTGCTTCTCTCTCTTTTTGGCTAATTCTTAAAATGGATTTATTAAGGTCATGCTAAGCAAGAAAGATAAAGATTAGATATACAAATACATAAATGTACCAATCGCCTCATAAGGGACAAAACATTATTTATTATGCTTATGCACTGCACATCACTAATAGGTGAATGCTAACATTTCCTTAGAACCTCTAAATTTTAGAAGTAGAAACTACATTTCAGAAGAAAGGTATGAGAAAATCCTAAGGAATGACAAGGAAGATTATATAGAAGTATAGTCAGAGAAAGAGGGGAGAGGTGTTTAAAAGAAAGATTAATATCACACAAATTCATTAAAAAAAACTTTTTACTTCCACTTTTTTTTTTAGCTTTCACAGAGTCAAGTTGGAATTGTGGTACCATGCCATTTTAAAAGTATTTACATAGGAAGAATTCCAAACATGTCTTCAATAGATTCTTCCCCAATGCAGCAGAATCTCACTGTTAAAGCAAAGGACATTTATCTAGTTTCATCTACCCATCTAAAGGTTAAATCTCTTCTGAGTTTTTCTTTAAGTGGATTCTAGCCTTTGCTAGAAAAGAAAGTTAAAAAATAAAAGGTTATTCTATGTTACAAGTGTACAATATTTGTTAAATGAATGGAGTATCTACTATGTGCTAGGCATCTTGCTGGGCACTGCCTCATCACAAATGTACATTAAGAGTCCCTGCCCTGCAGGAGTAGTTGTTGCCTGTCACAATGTGGAAATAGCAAAAGATCAAGACTTTGCAGTCAGCCGCATTCCAAAAAAGAAACTGAGAATACTGGGAGGTAGCTGAGACCTGGTAGGTAGGAGATAGGATGTTGCTCTAAACAGTGACTTTAGATAAGTCACTTGGCATCTCTAAGCCTCACAATTATACAACAAACAGGATCCTGTCTTCTTTTAGTTCCCAATAGTTATGATTTAAATTTCTTTGTTATTTGCAAACAGCAAAAGAACACAACACACACACACACACACACACACACACACACCACTATCAGTAAAAATGAGATACAGAAAAACATGTAGCTTAACCATTACACAATAATCAATCTTAATAATGAAGAGGAAAACAAGGTATGGATTATTTTTGAGATAGCAAAATGGAGAAGAATTTACACATGTGAAGAAAAGAAGTAAATTAAGAAAAATGGAGGAAGAATACCTATTAATAGTAGTAGATGGAAAATGAAGCAAAAGGAAAGAGAAGGGTAAGAGAAAGTGATTATCTGAAAAATGTGGGGAAAAAGTTCATTCATAGATAAAACTTGTGAAATACTTCAAATTAACTTAATTACCTGATTGTTTGTCCTTTAAAGCCGTTTTACACATTTCAATGCGGGCAGAATGATAAGGAACATAGCGATCTTGTAAAGATCCCACCAACACAACATTTTTGAAATAATGAAGCCCTAGGAATAGAAAACAATTACAATGCAATAATTCAACTAGATTTAAAAGAACTTTTTAGTACCATATTAAGTAACCAAAAATAAATTTCTTTTCTCAGTATACTAAGTTCATAACTTTTTTTATACCTTATGGATCTTTTCTTCAAATTTCCATATTTTTCTCTACAGAAAGCAAACTTCATTATATATAGTCTTTGTGTGATAGTAGAAGTGTGTGTTTGCACTGAGAGCAAGGACTGTAATGAGGTGGTAGGGGAGAAATTAATACATGAAGACTAAAGTTCTATAGGAAGTATATTATGACATTCTTGTCTTCTAGAGGATATTCTTTAATATTTAGAGATATTTCCAAAGAAACAAAATTACATTCTTCCATAAAAACAAACACCCTATTTAAGATCATTTAAAGCTGACTATTTCATCCCATTTTTATTCATGTCTATTAGTGTCTATTATTATTCATATTGTTATTTGACTATATCAGGAGAACATATGCTTTGATTTTTCACTGATACCAATAATGGGTGTCATGATTCATCCACAGACTTTTGTTAGATCCCTCTTCTTTTTCTTTTCTTTTCTTTCTTTCTTTTTTTTTTTTAAAGTAAACTAGGTGAATTTAGAGCTTAGGACCTTGGGTTACTTTGCTGGTCAATTCATTAGATACTAAAACCATATTCTTGACCTCTTTAGTACCAGGAATATTTTCCTTTTGCTATTTAGCTTGGACTAGTAAATAAAATTTTATGTGACTATTAAGTAATGGCAATTCATTAGAATTGGGCTGTGTATGAAATTTTATTCTGGAATGTTCTAGAGTAAAACTTTGGTACTTTATGCCCACTGAAATTTAGACTCTTAGACATAGGCCAATTGTGGAAACTACTATGGATTCTGAATATAGGAGGCCTATGTAGAAGTGCTCTCTTCCCCTAGAAATCAAGGATCCTAAGTGCGATAAACTGTGGACCCACACAAAGAGGCAGGTGAGCAAGTGAGACTGTATAAAACTATCTATCTATGCCCCAAATAAGGCCATCCTCCCTTTTTCTTAATGAGATGATAATACTTTTTTGTGTGTGTATGACAATTTGAAAAAAATCTATTCAAGAGATGTAAGTGAAATCATCAAATATCTGTAAAGGAATTAATTACATGTATTTAAGAAAAAAATGATATTTTTCCTTTTCATTGTCACATTTTATGAAACAAACTTTTGTCAATGTTTAGAAATCCATGCCTTTATCAGCACTGGTGCCACTTGTCTTAGTAGCATCCACCTATCTTCCAACTGATAGATATTACACCTTAGATAATCCAAGTCTCTCCACGTTGTAGAAGTTTTTTGCATAGCTTCAAAAAACCTAATTTCCAGATCTCAACCTGCACATAAACTCTTATCTAAAAATGACTTGTTCTTCTCCTACTTTATTAAACAAAAGTATTTTTTCAGCCAACTTCAGTTTTATTAAGGTATATGACCCCAGGGAATAAAAGTTTCTGGGGAACCAAGCAAAGTATGAAGTCTTAACTTCTTTCTGATCAAAATTAAGTTTGATTTGGCTGACTTACAATAAAAAATGGCTTTGCCAGTTGGCCCTTACTCTACACATTTTCCATAAACTGAGAGTTAAATCTGTAACTCTAATGAGCTCGGCTGTGGCTTTACATTTTTATGAAAATAGTTAAAGTATACATATACACACACACTAGAAAATATATTCTTTACAACTACTGAAATGAATAGAAAAAATTTTGAGCATCACCTGATGAGTATAAGGGGTTACATATTTTTCAAAATTCTTTTAAGGGGGAAATATGCCAAAAATGTGAAAACTGCTGTCAATAGTTCATTATCTTCACTTGTATCCAAGCTCTTTTAGGCACTGTACTTTCTGAATGTGAGAATAACACCATTACTGACATTTTATCCCAAGTTGCATGAAAGCAGTTATATACCACTTGCACCACTGACTTTTTTCATTTGTTTAAAAAGTACACCATGACATTCTCCACAAAGGGATATGCCACAATATCAGGAATGCCAGTCACATCATAATCCACAGTGATAACACTAACTTGGAGCAGTATACCATATACACTGTAGCAGCCTTGTTCACCAGTGTGCATTTTGCACTTTTTAAAATGACTACCTATCCCAACCACTGTCATTTTCTATTCCCTCTTTACTCCTAAGTAGTTTATGGTTTTGCCTTCTATTTCAGTGAGAATATACTAGAACCAAAAGAGAAATTCCATATACTTCCCTCTATAGCACGTAATAACCTGTCATACCTGTATCTTCATGTTCCACTTTTCCTCTTGTTTCTACCAACAAACTGTCTATTCTTCCATCTAAAGCTAGCCCTTTAATACATATACTTGATCTCAATCTCTCTTGACTAAAGACATGACTCTAGCAGCTGTACCTTTTTTCTTTTGCATCATTTTCTCTTTTCTATGGATCATCACATCAATATATATCTCCCATCTTAAAAAAAGTATCAATTAATGAATCTGTCCTTGGATCTTGTACTCCTCTGCAATTACTAATCCAATACCTAGCACTGCTCTATAGCAAGATTCTTCAGGAATTCTGTCTGCCTTCTCTTCTTTTTCTCCTATTCTTTACTTAACTTACTCAAAGAATTCTTATATTGTGTAGAAATTGCTCTTTCAAACTCATCAATTACCTAGACATGGCTAAAAATCTAAAACTTAATTCTTAAGTCTCATCTTATTTGACCAAATCTTAATTGTCAGTAGCCTAAATCTGCATTCAAAAAAATAGTGGTTTTCAGGTCAATATGTGTGTCTCAAACAAGTCAAAATAAAGTGAGAGATCATTTTGTATCAGGGATTTTTAAAGCAATTTGAATATGATAGCTCTTTTTTTCTTAGGGATAGTTTAGGTGTGGGGAACCTTACCTTGCTTTTAGGCATATATGATACTTCTCCTTTACGGAACGCACTTACCTAATTTTAATTATCTAATTATCATTTTTATATCTGACTCTGAATTTCAGGTCTGCATCTCTTGCCAAATAATTTGTCATGAAACTTTGTGTCACTCTTTATTTAAAAATATTTTTAATTGTAGATGGACACAATACCTTTATTATTGTATTTATTTTTATGTGGTGTAAGGACTGAACTCAGTGCCTAACATGGGTGAGGCAAGCACTTTACCAGCCCCAAATTCACTATTCTAAATACCAAATTCTGCTTCTAAACTTTTGCTTGTTATCTTGACTTCTTTATTTTTATGTCTATCATCATTCTAGTAAAATACATAATATTGATCATCTTTAATTTCTAATTCCTCTCCATCTAATAAGTCATCAATTTTGCTGGCTCCATCTATATGATGTCTTTTTCTTTCCACCTTCACTGCCAGGTTGAAAGAGTATTCCTGAACTTATGATGAGAAATAAACTACGCATTTGCTTGCATGACTAAGAAAGGGGGGGGGGGCATTTCTTTGACTAGAATAGCCTAGCTAAATCTACATATATATTTCACTTGGCTTTTTTTTTTTTTTTTTGTATCTGGGTTTGACCCCAGGGTTGCTCAACCACCGAGACACATCCCTTGCCCTTTTTTATTTTGAAACAGGGTCTTGCTAACTTGCTCAGGGCCTCATTATGTTGCTGAAGCTTGCTCTGAACTTTCAATCCTTCTGCCTCAGCCTCCTAAGCCTCTGGAATTGTAGGCTTCTGCCAATACACCCCAGCCCTGGCTTCGGTTTGTATAAATTGTAATCATTTCTGTAGGTTTAGCAGACAAACAATCAAGCTGCTGCTTCTGAGTCTGATCAGATTACATAAAATTAAATTTTTCTTTTAAAACCTTTGCTTATTTTTAATGTGGGCTTGACTGCTAGTAACAAGATTGCTTTCTCCTCCTACCAAAATTACTCTCATTCTCACTACTACTAATTTTTCTCCTGAAATTTTTATTTTATTTTATACACTACTTTTAGACTAAGTTTTAATTTTTGGATGTAGAATTTAACTGATTTCAATATAATATTTTAGAAAATTCCACATCTATGATAAAATTTAAACCACAATTTAAAAAAGTGACTACATATTTGTCAGTTAAAAGTATCAGGTTAAGCTTTTAAACTATAAAGAATATACCTTTCTTCAAAAGTGATCACTATTGTTGCCCTAATATTTACAGGATAAAGTCCATTCAATTTACCTAAGTACTCTCTAACTGCAAAATCTGGCTTTAAATTTCAGTGGTAATTAGGAGCTTACAAGAGATGGTTCTAGTTCAGGGGAATGGGGATCAGAAGATTTATTAGTTTAGGCTTACAATGTTCTACTTTGAGACTATTATTTTATTTCAGCTCATTATGGAAACTAATGTTACTGAATATAAACAAATCAGCAGGTTCAAGAACTTTCTATGGTATGCAGTAATGGTGGGTAGATCCACAAACTGAAATCCTCAGCATTCTCATATAACTGGGCAGGGCTAAATTAGACCCCAGATGAGACCCCCCTGTTGGGAGCAATCTGTAACCCTTGGTTGGTGTATTGGCTTTCCTCACAATGGTTTCCCCCATTGTACTTTAAAATATAATAATTTGCTATGAATGCCCTGATATGAAAAAAGATGATTAAGATTAGGTTAAACTATAGTGTTCTGTATTTAAGGAAGTTATGTAAAATGTTATCAGTTTCTCTCCAAATAATTAAAAACAAAAATATATTTGTGCTTGGTGTCTGACACTCTAGTAGGCTCTCAAATATATGGTGACTAACCAATCAATGGGTTAGACTTTCAATGTTATTTACGAGGTCCTGAAGCCTTAGTTTCTAAAGGGTCATGAATAGATGACACATAACTGGTCCTCTCCTATTCCCCTTATTTTTATTTAAAAAAATTTTTTTTTAGTTGTAGTTGGACACAATATCTTTATTTATTTTTATGTGTGTTGAGGATTGAACCCATTGCCTTACACATGTGAGGCGGGAGCTCTACCAATGAGCTATAGCCCCAGCCCCTGCTTCTTATTTTTAGAATTCAAGTCATTTCATTGGGTAGTTTTCTCTACTTTAAAAAGTGTCCCCCTTTACTACTTTCTCTTGCCCGTCCCTATTAGACAGCTACCAGTTGTGTATATCATTCTAAACTCCTTTCTACATGTACACAAGATTTTTTTGACTGACTGTAGGCTAGGGATCAAACTCAGGGTCTTATGTATGCTATACAAGCATTCTGAGCCACACTCCCAGCCAAGTTTATTTTTAATTTTTAAGGTATAAGTGGGTTTATAGTATATATACATCCACTATTTTGTGTCTTGATTTTTTTCACTTAATCTTTAAGAACAGCTTTTCATGTTCATACAAACATAGGTACCTCTCTCTCTTTTAATGATTATTTTGGTATCTCCATGATTAAATTTCTATATCTCTTACTGATCTACTAATGGACATATAGGTGTCTCTCTCTCTCTCTCTCTCTCTCACACACACACACACACACACACACACACACCAATGAACAGCCTTTATCTACTTGTATGGGACTTTTTAAAAATGTATTTTTAGTTGTCAATGGACCTTTATTTTATTTATTGATATGTGGTGCTGAGAATCAAACCCAGTGCCTCACACATGCTAGGCAAGCGCTCTACCACTGAGCCATAACCCCAGCCCTTGTATGGGATTTTTGTAGGAAAAGTTCCTAAAGGGGAATAGCTGAGTCCATACTTAAAATTCTGATAAATGTACTCCCCACCAAAGCCATATAATTTTCCCTTGCAGCATTAGCATATAAAGGTGCCTATTTCTTCACATACTCATTAGTACTGGATATCATCTTTCAAATCTTCACCAATAGGCAAAAATAATTATTATTCAAATGTACATTTTCCTCATTATTTAAAGTTAAAATAAACCTTCTGTTTATTGACTTTTTTTTTTTTTAGTGCTTGCCTCTTTTGTCATTTTTTTCTGTTGAGTTATTATGATACGTAGTAGGAACAGTAGTATACATTTAGGCATAAACATCATCATGTCACCCTCAAATATATACTATATGAATTAATTATCCATTTGCCAGATTACATGATCATTATAACTTCTTTATAAATACCCCACTGATCAAATTTTATTTCTTTAGCTTACTCCATAGAAATAATAGTCATGATATTTTTCCAAATAAAATTATATTAAATATAATTTGTTTAAAAATAGCTCTTTGCAGGAATATGATATGCTTCTTCAGAGAAACAATACTCAGTCTGGGAATTAATGCTGAAGACTGAGCGCCTAGAGGGCGAAGCCTGTGTCTTTGGGCCACTGGTCTAGGTGGCTCAGTGGAAGGATACAAATCAATAACAATGAGATCAGAGGATTTCTAAGATACCTTTTCACTCTCAGATTTCACAATGATAAAATATATAAAAAATTCAGATACTGACATAAATACACTGTTGCCATAGTTGTAAATGTGACTTCAAAGACAATACTGTACCTTAAAAATTTTAAACTCAGTATCAATTATAACAGTTTTTCAACAAAAATGTATTAATATTGTGCTTTTGCATAGAAAGATTTTTTTTTTTAATATTAGACAAGACAAGGACCACATTAGTTAAATACACTATGGCCCTTTTTGATTCTTTTGGTTTTAATTTCTTATCTGGCAGTTGGGTAAAGTAGAGCAGAAATTCATAGTGAACCATGGCAGACCCCAGAGTTGCAATACTGGTAGGTTTTATGGAAGTATTTCATCTTAGTTGAAACCCAGCTAGTAAACATAGGAACCATATATTCTAAGTTCTCTTCTATGCCTCTACCTTGATTCCTGGTCAACTGGCCTGTGGATTAGTACTTCACTCAGCCCCTGAAGTGAAGTGGCTAGTTGTTTGTTGAAAAGTCACCTTTAACTTGGAAAATTGTGACAAGATTTCCCTAACTATAGAATGAGATAATTTAACTAGAAAACTTTCTAAGTATTCTGTTACTTTTCAAAATTGCAAAAGAGGTTAAAGTAAATCTTCAATATTTCCAGGACTATATTAAAACACAATTCATATAAAAACACCTTAATGGCAACTTTCATCTTCATTCTTTTTTTAAAAAAAATTTTTGTAGTTGCCTTTATTTTGTTTATTTTTATGTGGTGCTAAGGATTGAACCCAGCACCTCACACATGCTAGGCAAGTGCTCTGCCACTGAGCTTCAGCCCAACCCCCTCATCTTCATTCTTAGCTTTCCTTCCTGATAACTTTGGCCACTCTTCTAATAAGTTTTAAAGCAACTGATATTGAGTCATTTTATGTTTATTACTCTCTAGAATTGGCTAAAGAAGTGGTTCTAAACTTGTGCTTTTGCACCCCAAGGAACATTCAGCAGTGTCTAATGACAGTTTTGGTTGTCACAACTGAGGGAAAAAGGTGTATTCTGTTGACATATAGAGAGTACAGGCTGCTAAACATTCTTACAATGCACGTGATAATCCTTGATAACAAAGAACTATCCAGCCCAGAATGGTAATAGTGATAAGGCTCAGTAAACCTTTTTTTTAAATGGATATATTCTAAACAATATTAAATATTTCTTATTTTTACTCATTTATTTTAAATACACTTCTAAAAATTTGTTTTCCAAAACAATGTTAGCTGTTGCTGATTCTTTCATGCATTTTCAAAAACAAAATGTTTTTTATAAATTAAAAAAAATGATGATTATTATTAAACAACTTTAACATTCTGGAAAAAATTATCTTGTGCCATAGTAGCGCAGCAGGAGAATTCCTTAATTGCTGTACTTTACTTGTCAGAATTCAACAGCTGGTAAGGAGATTCTACATAGAATCCTTTAGGAAGATCTTAAAATAAGGATATTTTTGCTTTTGAAATTTTAACAATAAATACATTCTTATTTAGCTATTTTTGAGCCCTAATTATGGAATGTTAAAGATTGTCCATGACATCTCTCTGCTCTAATAGGATAATCCTGACTACTTCAATACCAGTGCCACCTAATCCATATATTTTACCTTCATCATCATGCTAGATTTTTTATCTTCTTCTTTCCCCTGATATTCAATGCTGAAATTCTAATATGCCATATTTATACTGTGTAAATCATGTACATATTTTATTAGCAATTTGTAGAATGTCGCTGGGTTTATTTTGGGTCAAATGTTGCTATAAAAATGTAACTAATGCTTATAATTATACTGCCTTAATCAAAAAAGATAATTTCCTTTTAAGAGTACCTTTTCTGTAAACCTGTATCAGATTTGTTGTGTTCATAAAACAAACATGGCAATATCATATGTAATATATGATTTTTATAGAAAAGCATATTTCTCAATGGTTTTAAGTCATACATTTTTTAGGCTTTTAAATTGCTTTCTTCATTTAAAAATAATGAACATCTTTCAATAAAGAAAAGGTATTAACTACTGATACTCTGCAGAAGAAAAGACTGTTTCAAAAGCAAGACCCATAGGAAAGACTTTCTTTAAATAAAAAAGAGAACAAGATAAAACCTGATTTTTTTTAAAGAGAGAGAGAGAGAGAGAGAGAGAGAGAGAGAGAGAGAATTTTAATATTTATTTTTTAGTTATTGGCAGACACAACATTTTTGTTTTTGTATGTGGTGCTAAGGATCGAACCCGGGCTGCACGCATTCCAGGCAAGCGTGCTACCGCTTGAACCACATCCCCAGCCCCTGAATTTTTTTTATTTAGAGAATTTTAAGCTTTTCCAAGAGCATAGAAATGGGCTATTCAGAAGAACCTGAAGCAATAAGCAGATTAAGGAATCTGAGACTTTTTAACTTTAGCAGAATAAAATATGAAAGAGAAATGATCATTTTGTTTTAAAACATGAAAAAAGGTTATTAGTAAATTAGTTAAGTGTTCTCTTCCTTTGCTCTGTTTTCCTGATTTATGTTTTTGATGTCAATCTATAATTTCTATTTTATAGCTGCTCTTCAGGTATAGCAAATTTCTAGAAATTAACTACTCATTTCTAACAACATACTAGATAACAACAACAATAACAACAAAAAGAAAGTTCAAAAGACTTGCTTTGACCCTTCTAATAATATTATAATTTATAAGTTAATAAATAGTTGTTGATATTTAAAATTGCAATTAGAAGCAGCATCTAAAGTTCTTGAAGGTACACATCACTAGCTTATCAAACAAGACAGTTTACTAGCTTTATGACCTCAGGTAAGTCACTCAATCTTTGCAAAATGGGAATGAAAATATTCCTACCTCAGAGGTAATATTTATAATTTACTTAATTGGTGACTAGAACAGATAAGTGCTACATGTGTGTTAGATATTAGTTTTCATACACACACACACACACACTTTTTTTTTTAAAGATGGGGTCTCACTTTGGGCTCAAATAATCCTCCTGCCTAAGCCTCATAATAGCTCAGAATACAGATGCCTGCCATCACTTCTGGTTCAATTTTAACTACATTATAGTATTTAACTAATTTATTAGTTATGACTGTTAGATCATAGAATTCTTTAATGTGATTTTCCAATGGGGATAATAATTCAGTTTACGTATACACTAATATCTGAGTGCAAGAAGAACTCTTAAAACATAAAAAATAATTTTAATAAGTTACTTCAAAATTTTCGTAGCCAGTAATATTTAGATAAACCTACTTTTCAGAGTTTCTGCTAAAAAATTTCCTATAATATATACTGTTAATGTGAAAGACAATTTTCATGACCCAAAGCACTAGTATTATTTAGTTCCAGCATCTCTTTATTTAGAGCTGTTTTTACTATCTAACATTTAAGATTCATATTCTACAGAGTACTAATCACTTCACATGCATTATCTTATTTCAGCTTTTAATAATCTTGTGAGGTGGTACTTTTAGTTCCATTTACCAATGGGAAAACAGAACTTTATTTAGATTAAGTAACCCATCAATATTTGAGCTATAACTAATACCTATGTGTGAAGTCCAACTTTGCCTCTTAACCAGTCTCAGGTAGAGAAGTAAATCTTATCTATATTATAAGGCAAGTACAAATTAAAAACTTAAACCAATCCTTAAGAAATAATTCAAGTACAAATAAAATACTGGCATATCACATACAAAAACATATTAAGAAGATAGTGCACCATGATCAAGTGGGGTTCACTCCAGGGATGCAAGGCTTGTTCGACATACAAAAATCAATAAACATAATTCATTACATCAATAGACTTAACTACAAGAATCATATAATCATCTTAATAGATGCAAGAAAAAGCATTTGACAAAATTCAGCACCCATTGATGTTCAAAACACTAGAAAAACTAGGGACATTAGGAATATACCTCAACATTGTAAAAGCTGTATATACTAAACCCAAGGCCAGCATCATTCTAAATGGAGAAAAATTGAAAGTATTTCCTCGTTTACCACTTCTATTCAACATAATCCTGGAAATTCTAGGAAGAGCAATTAGACAGAAGAAAGAAATTCAGGGATACAAATGGAAGGGAAGAACTCAAACTATCCTTATTTGCTGATGACATGATTCTATATTTAGAAGACCCCAAAACTCCACCAGAACTCATAAATGAATTCAGGAAAGTAGCAGGATATAAAATTAATACCCACAAATCAGTTGCATTCCTATACGTCCATGATAAATCAACAGAAAGAGAAATTAGGAAAGCTATCCCATTTACAATGGCTTAAAAAAAAAGAAAAAAGAAATTGGGAATCAATCTAACAAAAGAGATGAAAAACTTCTACAATGAAAATTATAGAACACTAAAGAAAGAAACTGAAGACCTTAGAAGATAAAAAGATCTCCCAAGTTCTTGGATAGGCACAATTAATATTGTCAAAATGGCCATCCTACCAAAAGTGCTACACAGATTTAATGCAATTCCTATTAAAATTCCAATAATCTTCATACAAATAGAAGAAGCAGTGATGATAATACTACAAAAAAACAGAGATAATATAAACAATCTCAGAATGTTAGAGGCAAATACATCAAAGATGACCTTAAGGTGTTAGAAACCAATAATTTAGAGGATAGAACATCATTTTGAGAAGGACAAAAGAGCTAGGCACAGTGGTGCAAGTCTATAATCCCAGCTACCTGGGAGGCTGAGGCAGGAGGACAGCAAGCTTGAGACCCTTGGCAACTTAGTGAGAATATGTCTCAAAGTAAAATTAAAAATAAATTGTGGGTTGGGGGGCTGGGTAGAAGTCTAACTCAGTGACAGATTATTTGCTAAGCATGTGTAAGGCCCTATAGTGCTTCTGTCGTGCCCTCCTCAAAAAAAGAATAGGTAGCAAAAGAAGACAATATGTTCAGTTTTAGATGTCCAGAGGCAAATGGAATTCATTAATTAGGTTAGTTCCAGAGACATAAGATTTGGGATATAAAAGTATAATGGAGAACTCTGAGAATAGATAAACATTAAGTAAGAAAAGGCATCAAGAAAAACTTTTGACAGCAGGTGGTATTTGAGTTAAATTTTATAAGATGAGGAGTTTTAGGTTAAAAAAGATGGGCAAACATATGAGTGGAAATAGAGGTGGAAAACACATGGGTGAATACAATGAGACACAGTTTAGAACATGCATGAAACGAATAGAACAATGGGTTTACAGGGGAATAAGATACAAAGCAAGCAAGAGAATCAGGAACCATATTATGATGGATGTGATGCCTTTATTCTTTTTTTTTTTTTTTAGAGAGAGAGAGAGAGAGAGAGAATTTTTAATATTTATTTTTTAGTTTTCGGCGGACACAACATCTTTGTTTGTATGTGATGCTGAGGATCAAACCCGGGCTGCACACATGCCAGGCGAGCGCGCTACCGCTTGAGCCACATCCCCAGCCCTGCCTTTATTCTTGAAATCTGACTTCATCCTGAATGTTACAAAGCACCAGGAAGGATTTTGAAACAGGACTAATAAATATTCTGATTTAATTTTTAGGAGTTAATTTTATCTAGCGAGGAAATGAGATTAGATAAAAGGGAACATATAAGAGGTAGGTAACCAGTTTAGGGCTAAAGCAATAATCTAAGTAACAGTGATGATGGTTGAACTAAGGTAGAAACAAAGAAAAGGAAGAAAACTACCCATTAGCTACTAAGAAAGCTGAAAGTTTTCAGCTTGACAACACCACAGATGTGTGGGGATGAGTGAGAAAGAGGAATCTAAGGCAAATTCAAAGTGGTAACTTAAGAAGGAATAACTATTAATAGTTCAGTTTCTGACATTTGTTAGAAATGCTTGATAGTCCTGAAGCAGAAAGACGGAAAAATATATGAAAGTTCATAAAAGGGGTTGAGGATTGGGATGGGGAACAACTAGAAGGACAGGAGGGCTAGGACAAGAAAGGTTTTGTTAAAAAAAAATATAGATTAACTAAGCTGGCATTGAATTAACAATGCTACAATTTTTAGGATAATTTAAAAGTAACTATACAGTAGAGCTCATAAAAGATAAATATAATTACATGAAAAACAGAAAAACTACTCTTACCAACTACTTAGTTTCAGTTTTGAGTCTGCTATATCATTATTGTGAAATTATAGTAGAATGTAACTTTTTTAATCACCAGGAAAACATGTTGATAATTGATTTGCTAAAGGTTTATTTAGAAAAAATTTTCATGTGCACGTTTTCCAAACTTATTACATACTTACCTGCTTTATTACTAAGCTTATATAAAAAAGTCTGGCGAGGGTCTGCATGATCTCGACAAGTCAGTTGCAAAAGAGAACCCGACTTTTTCCATTTCTGCATAAACCAGAGACCTAGAGAGGTATATAAGAAATATGAGTATAAAGGGAAATATACAGTAACATATGCCAGTGTTATTAATTTGAACTAAGGTAGAAGCATATGTGAATACGTACTCACTTCAAATTAATACCCCTCAAACTAATATTTTGTTGCTTAATAAAAATATTTGTAAAATATTTCCATTTTCTGATAACAAATATAAACATATACATGTATAGGTTAACTATGGGTTAATGATGGTTAAAGGAGAGTTTCTATCCCATTCAGTAATGAAACAGATAAATAGCATATGAAGAACAAATTTGGAGAAACAGTACCTTTAGATATATCAGATTAAGTTATAAATAGTAGAGGGAGAAAAACTGCAAACACAGCAAAATAGAAACAAATGGCTAAGCACCAAGTTTGTAGTCTATTGATTATTATCGTTAAGTTACAGTAAACTAACTACAAAAGGACATTTTTTGGTACTAGGGATTGAACTCAGGGGCACTCAAGTACTGAGTCACACTCCCAGCGCTATTTTGTATTTTATTTAGAAACAGGGTTATCACTGGCTCTAGAGCCTCTATGTTGCTGAGGCTGGCTTTGAACTCAAGATTCTCCTACCTCAGACTCTGGAGCCGCTGGGATTACAGGCAGGCTACACCACACCCAGCAGAACCAACTTTTAAAAGTGAGCAATTGGTTCATGTTTTCTAATGACAGCTGAATGTAATTTGTTTCATATTTAATTGTACTTCTTTATTATCAATAGCACATATTTAAATGCATCTTCCCTTTATAGAAATTAAATAAAATCTTAATAATTCTGGAACTAATATTATAGATTATGAAATATTCACTTCCATGTTCATTGCTTCTCACAAGGGAATGGAGGAAGAAAAATTGAAAGTACCACATCCAATTCATGCTACATTCTATTTTGTGTTATTTAAGGATCTCATTTTTCTCACACCCTGTTTTTGAAACTACAAATATACAATTGGCTACAAAATTCAACTACAAATTGAAATTACTAATTTGAAATGGGATACAAGGGAAGCTGGTATGATTTGTCAATAAAAGTTGGAAAAGAAAACAGAAATAAAGATTTTGGGAACTAATGAAAATAGGCAATGAAATCTAGTTTCTTGAAAGAAATCAATTACTAAACAACTATAAACCATTAAAAAAAAAATCAACAGGCAAATTAAGCACCAGGTAGTTCACAATGAGAATATTTATACTAGTTAAAAATTAAGGTCTTAATTTTCATTTAATTTCTTTAGAACTTTTGATTAACTTTATATATATATATATAATATATTATATAATATATACAATATATATATAATATAATATATAATATATATATAATTTTTTTTTCCAGTACCAAGATTGATCCTGGGGTGCTCTGCTGCTGAGCTACATCCCAGACCTTTTTATTTTTTATTTTGAAACAGGTCTCCCTAAATTATGGAGGGCAGACTCAAACTTGTGATCCTCCTGCCTATGCTCCAAGTGGCTGAGATTATAGTTGTGTACCACTGCTCCTGGCACAATTTATTTTCTTATTCCTTAATTGTTACCAAATCAAAATAAAAATATTAGCATTTTCTATAAATTTTTTGTCATATTAAATATATTTGTTATCTGTTTACCAGTGACAAAATAGCTTATTTATAAGACAAATATTTGCTGAGATATTTAGAGTTTAATGAAAACAAAAAAGACTCTTGTGACTGTTGACAAATGCCATCTCAATAATATTTATTTTCTGAAATTACTTTTATTAAAATATACCATGTATATAACAAAACAGGAAATTAGCTACATCTTTTGTTTCATGAAATTCCAAGTATGTGACAAGTTGGCTGGAAAATACCAGGAAACATTAAATTTGTATTTAAGTTTTTTGCGTATGCCATATTTATTGTATAGTATAATAAAACTTTTTACCTGTATTAACAAGAGCGCTGCTATTATACAGAGTACCAAGGTGAGGTCCAGAAAGAGACAGAAAGGTGTGAAGTTTGTTGAGGTAATATTTAAACCTTGGCCTTGTAAGCACTGAACGGATTATTAAATTGCCCAATGAATGTCCAATAAAGCTTTAAGAGAAAAAAAGACATTTCTTCCACAGTATTAATTTTAGGAACAAAAACTGAAGCTGATGTACTTTACATATATTATAAGATAGTAAGAATTTGAAAATTTCTAATATGTTTTAAAATTATGGCTTAATACTTTAAATAATGACATTTAAAGGAAAAAAGAATGCAGAAGATTCCTATTGTTATATAACCTAAATGATTATAGAAAAATATTATTTATCAGAAAACTTTTACTTATAGTTTATAACTGTAGAAATACATTTAAGAATGATTAGAGAATAAATTCACCTCTTGAGGCTATAACACATATTATTTACTTCTCATGATTACAAACAAAATAATTCAACTTATTTGTAAAGGACAACTTAGGATAAAGTATAAACTGGTTTATACTTTAAAGTTAGACAGTTTAGGAAAAAAAATAATTACAAAAATTTAACATTTATTTTTGTACATTTATGGGATACAGTGCAATAATTAAAAATGTATAGATGTGTAATGATCAAATCAGGGTAATTAGCATTTCCATCTTCTCAAACATTTATTTCTATGTGCTGGGATCCCTTAGATGCTTCTAGATATTTTATATGATAAATTGGATAGTTTTTTAACATTGGATGGAGTTAGAGAAGATAATGCTAAGTGAAGTTAGCCAATCCCAAATAACCAAACGCCAAATGTTTTCTTTGATATAAGGAGGCTGATTCATAGTGGGATAGGGAGAGGGAGCATAGGAGGAATAGACGAACTCTAGATAGGGCAGAGGGGTTGGAAGGGAAGAGAGAGGGCAGAGGGTTAGCAATGATGGTGGAATGTGAGGGACATCATTATCCAAAGTACATGTATGAAGACACGAATTGGTGTCAACGTACTTTACATACAATCAGAGATATGAAAAATTGTGCTGTATACAATTATAATGCATTCCACTGTCATATATAAATAAAAGGAAAAAAATCTGTGTAACCACTAATCTACTTTCTGTCTCTACAGACTTGCTTGTGGATATTGCATGAAAATGAAATCACATAATATGGACTTTCCTTAAAATCATTTTTTAAATTTCTCTTTAACTGAGTTGTTGTTTTCTACATTTCAGATTAGGATAATACTATTAAAAACTGTTCTGTAATTTATAGACATATAAAAATAAATGGTATAATACAGAAGTTACCTTATTTTTGAGACAGTTAAACTATATATTTGAATATATTGTATTATCTCATCCAAAAGGCGATCAGTCATGCTATCAAAATCAGCAAAGGTATCATTCTAAATAAAAGTAAAACAGACACATTTCACATTAAAATACATATCATCACATAAAAACTAACCAAATATAAAATAATAAATAATATAAATAATAATAACATTTTTATTTTAAGTACTAAAAATACAGTTAAGTCTAATTTTCTTTTTAGCAAAATTAGTGAATGTATTACTCATTATATTAAAATGAGCAAGATTAAGTTTCTAGGGAAAAAATGTTCAGTGTTCTTTGTCTAGCCCATTACTAGTATTAAATATAAGGCTATTTCATATAGTGGCATAATTAACAAATTATTTGTATATAAATATGAAATTCTGGAAATGCTTCATACATGAAAGAAACTCATAAGTCAAATGAAAACCACATATCTCTTTTGGATATCTATTTATGTTAAATTTCATAGAAATCAGAAAAATTATTTTTACTACAGGCACATGGTACCAGGCAAATGTTTATGTAGAAACTGGTACAAAAATGTTTACGTCCTTTGAAAGCACTGCCATTTTGTACCTGGTTTCTCTCAGACATAAGAAAATCAGTTCTTCCCCTAGGTAGTCCAAGTTCAATATAAGTTTTAACCAATCGAAGATCTGCACTGTTACCTAGAAAATAAAAAATGATATTTTAAGGATGAGATAAAGTAAAAGGTACATAGTATAACATCATATATTTTTATAGTTTCTCAAGTCAAATTTATGACCTATACCATTTGTGAAGATACAATAACAGTGTAAGAAATGTTTAATGCATTTTAGCCTTAGATTTAATCTACTGACTTCCTTTAGTGGCACTGGTACAGACTGAGTGAAAGAAGACACACTTAAATACCTAGGATAGTTTATTTTAATAATTATCAACTAAAAAATCTAAAAACATTTTACAATAGATATGATATATGAATATGAAATTATCTTTAAAAATTAGTGGATTTTATTTCTTTGGTTTACTAGCAATATAAATGTCATTATCAATTGTTGAATTTTTATTTTACCCTTCTAATATTTATCTTTTAGATTTTTCATGATTAATGTATTTACAGAGGTAACTGCTTTATTCCTGATTTGTAAAAAAACAAATAGCCAAAGCAATCCTCAGCAAGAAAAGTGAAGCTGGAGGCATCACAATACTAGACCTTAAATTATACTACAGAGCTATAGCAACAAAAACAGCATAGTATTGGCACAAAAGCAGACATGAAGACCAATGGAACAGAACAGAAGACAGAGACAACCTACATAGTTATCTCATACAAGACAAAGGTGCCAAAAACTACACTGGAGAAAAGATCCTCTTCAACAAACGGTGTTGGGAAAATTGGAAATCCATATGTGGCAAAATGAAATTGAACTTCTACCTCTCACACTGCACAAAACTCAACTCAAAGTGAATTAGACCTAGGAAGTAGACCAGAAATCCCATACCTACTAGAAGAAAATGTAGGCGCAAAACTCCAACATGTTGGTTTAGGAACAAACTTCCTTATTAAGACTCTTAAAACACAGGAAGTAAAATAAAAAATCAATGGGAAGGTATCAAATTAAAAGGCTTCTTCACAGCAAAGGAAATAATCAAAACGTGAAGAAAGCCTGCAGAATGGGAGAATATCTTTGTCACATGCATCTCAGACAGGGTGTTCATTTCCAGAATATATAAGAAACTCTAAAACCTAACCACACACAAAAAACCCCAAATAACCCAATCAATAAATGGGCAAAGGAACTAAACAGACATTTCTCAAAAGAATATAAATGGTCAAAAAATATATTTAAAAACGTTCAACACCCCTAGCAACTAGACAAATGCAAATTAAAACTATACTGAGATTTCACTTCACTCCAGTCACAATGGCCATTATCAAGAATACAAGTAACAATAAATGTTGGAGAGGACATGGGGAAAAAGGTACATGCATACATTGGTGGTGGTATTGGAAATTGGTGCAACCACATTGGAAAACAATATGGAGATTCCTCAAAAAAGTAGGAATGGAATCACCACTTGACTCAGTTATACCACTTCTTGGGATATTTATAAAGGAGTTAAAATCAGCATACTACAGTGATGAATCCCCATCGATGTTTACAGCAGCTCAATTCACAACAGCCAATTCACAAAAGCTATGGAACCAACCTACAACAGATGAATGGATAAAGAAAATGTGTATATATACACACACACTGAGCCTTATAGAAGAATGACTTTATGACATCTGCCAGTAAATGGACAGATCTGGAGACTTGTGCTAAGTGAAATAAGCTAATCCCCACAAACCAAAAGTTGAATGTTTTCTGATATGTGGATGCTAACACACAAAAAGTGGGGGGCAGGGAGAATGGATGTTCAGTGGATTATCATGCATATCCACAAGATCGGGATTCTAATTAGAATAAGATATACTCCGTGTTTGTATAAATATGTCAAAATGGACTCTACTGTCATGTATAACTAAAAAGAACAAATTTTAAAAATATAGTTTGTTATTAAAGAATGACATTATAATACAGTAATACCCTTTTGGTCCAGAAACATTTGGCTTTTTCTAAGATGTCCTACATCTAGAAAAAAACTTGCTGAGTAAACAAAGTATCTTTTAGAAAGTCACAGCATGAAAGCCTGGTATTTAGAAATAACAAATGCCTTAAACATCAACCTTAATTCATAGGTATATTGATTTTTCTAGCCTATAGACGTAACAGCTGATAAAACCAAGAGAGAAGACAGAAAAAAAGAAGAAAAACCCAAAATACTATTTCATGTAAAATTTACTTAAAGAACCAACCTAGATGCCCTTAAGTGGATGAATGGATTAAAGAAATATGGCATATATACACAATGGAATATTACTCAGCGATAAAAGAGAATAAAATCATGGCATTTGCAGGTAAATGGATACAGCTAGACAAGATAATGCTAAGTGAAGTTAGCCAATCAAACAAACAAACAAACAAACAAACAAAAACAAATGGCAAATGTTTTCTTTGATGCAAGGTGACTGACTCATGGGTAGGAAGAAAGAGCATGGGAGGAATAGAGGAACTTTAGAGGGATGGGAGGGAAAGGGAGGGAGCAGGGGTTTAGCAATGATGGTGGAATGTGATGGACATCATTATCCAAAGAACATGTATGAAGACACGAATTGGTGTGAACATACTTTATATACAAACAGAGATATGAAAAGTTGTGTTCTATACGTGTAATAAGAATTGTGATGCATTCTGCTGCCATGTATTTAAAAATTAAAAGCAATTAAAAAAATTTAATATCACACTTAGTAAAAATAGAGCAGATTTATGTTTCAGTATATAGCTAATATTCAATTAATTTTTCATTAATGTTTTTTTAGTTCAAAGATTAAATAAAACTAAATGAGATCTATTTAGGAAAGAAAGTGAGTTGCTATGGGTTACATTAATAGATGTCACATACCATCTAAACCATGAACACAGACAATGAGATGTACTCCATCTTCAGAACCATCCTCCTCTTCCATGCTGAAATACGGTACTGAGGATGCCAGCAGAGGAATATCACTGTACATGAACCCAGGGAGTTTAAGTTGTTTTAATTCTTCTTTTGCCTGAAGGAAGCTGAAGTAAAGATACTCTTTATTAAGGATCATACTCTGTTTTTAGAACCAAAAAGGTAATCTAGAATTGCAGAGGAAGAAACTCAGCAATATGTGGTTTTAAAATCATGAAAAAAATATATGGGATCACCTAAATAATTTAAAAAGCACAGGTCGATTTTTTTTTTTTTTTGGTTTGATTTTTGTTGCTGATCAAAGATAATAAACACTTTGAGCCTGAAGTCACTTAAAAATGTTATTTTAATGCCAACTAAGAAGATATTAGAAGCAGTTATGCTGCCTGAAAAATTTAGTAAAGCTGGGGGAGGTACTGGAGAAATGGTAATCTAATGTTTATCATGTAAATAAATCTTTTAACTTCTTTGTTCCATTTTAATCTTATATAAATGGAAGGGAAGAAGCTATTCTATATAACAGTGAGAATAGTAGATAAAATATTCAGTAGATTAGATTACTTGCATTTTTCTCTAAAAATTATCAAAGAGAAGGAGAATTAAAAGGGGTATGTGACTAAATATAATTGGAAGTACATACTCATTTGGAATGACTGACATATTTAACCAACTTGGGGACTGCAAACAAAATTATTACTACTTAACATTGTATGGGGGCTGAGGCTGTAGTTCAGTGGCAGAGTGCTTGCATTATATATATATATATAATATATATATATATTTATATATATAAAGGGCATGCTGTCTATATGTAACCACAAATAATTAAAAACCAAACAAAGCAAAAAAGTATATCATTTAGACTGATAACAAAGTATAACTTAAAGAAGTTAATGAAGGGGGGAGGATAGGGGAAGGGAATGGGAAAGACAGTAGAATGAATCAGCTATAACTTCCCTATGTTTATATATGAATACACTACCATTCTAACTCCATATTTAGTATTTAACCACAAGAATGTGAAGTTTCACTGCATGTATGTATGATATGTCAAAATACATTCTACTGTCATTTGTAACTAAAAAGAAAAAAAGAAAAAAGAAAAAGTTATGTTTTATTAAGGGGGAAAAAAAAAGCAGCAGCATTTAATGAACCTTAAACTGGGTGAAAACATAAACACCATCTCTTCTTGATGACTCTGACAAAGAGAGGTACACAGCAGATGGTATATAATCTTTGGCCTCTTAGCTTATATACTACAATTTTTAAATTGGCCATATTCACCTCAGTAGGTTTCACTAGCTTTAGGCGCTTTAGATCTTATTTTGTCCTTATTTCCTATATATTCTCATGAAACCTAGATTTTGTCTGGAAGTTAATGGGGTAATGATGATGAAAGGGTTTTGACTTCTAACATAAAATTACCAGTAGAAAATTTATACCAAGAACATCTAGCCAAGAAACAGGACAATCACTTGGAAACTACCTTTCTGTAAAACAGTATAACAAGGTTCATTTATCTATTTTAGACAGCTATTCAAAGAAAGACTTTTTGTACTATAGAAACTGGAGACCAAAATGGGCATTCAGCCCTTTAGCACAATTTATGATCTATATCTGTATCTATCTATATGGATATGTGACATTTTATAAATATCACCTAAGTAAATATTATAAGCAGTTATATACTGTCTGAAAAATTTGATACAGAATAGTTGGGAAAGCTACTGGAAAAATAATAATTTAATGTTTATCATGTAAATAAATCTTATCTTCTATATATATTTATGATTTTGCTTTAATGTATATACTTATGATCAATGTATACTTAGTAGCACATACTGTTAAGCTCCATTACTTACGCTTGTATTTGAGGTTTTGGTGAATTTTCATACCAGGAAATTGAAGAAGTCAAGTTGTAAGAAATGCTGCTTGGCTGCTTTGTAATGGCATCAAATTTACTTTTAGAAGAAAATTTAACACTACAAGGAGACTCTCGTGGTGCAGATGGGAAGGACAAACAACCAGAAGTACAAACGGTAGGCATATTTATACCATCCCTCAGATAGTCACTGTTTACTTTTTCAGATTTTATAAGTCCTTCTTCTTCTAGTGCATCTCTGCTTGTATAGTGAGCATTTACTGTTCCATCCAAAGCTGAATAATCTTTTTCTTCATAATAACCATTTTGAACCATTTGTTGATCCTGCTCTTCCTCTTCCTCCTCCTCCTCCTCCTCCTCGTTACCCTGTTCCTGTTGAAGATCACTAATTCCTTTTTCACAAATTTCCTTTTGAGGGCTAACTGAATTGCTATAGCTAATAGCACACGTGTCAGAAATATCCGTACTGCTCTGAGAACCAAAATAATTTTCCACAAGCCCTTGCTTTACCATATCAGTACCAGCTGAAAAAGGGTCACTTGTACCCAGATCAGTTTCAACTTCAACTGTAGGAGCTTCTGAATATATTTGTTTGATATTTAATGTATCACTATTTTTTCCTTCCACAGTTCTATTTTCACTAACTTCTGCATTAGTAGAAATGGAGCCTGAAACAACACAAGGAGTGCCTAAACAAATTAGTTTTGAATTTAACATAACTGCTGTTCCTGCTGAGTTATCAGATTTATCAAGACTCTGGGAGCCTTTACCCATAGTGTCCAAGTTAGGTTTGGAGCTGCAACTATTTTTTTCATCACTGGAAGTATCTTTATCTGAAAAAACAAGTTGCAAAGCGTCTTTAATGCTTGAATTTAAGGAATGTATTGCTATAGTTTCACTATCCAAATGCCCTGAAAATATAACACTCTGCTGTTGCAAAATAATACTTGACTTTTTAGTATCATCATATTTTGGCAAATCAATTGTTCCTAGGTCTAATATACTTTTGCTATCACTTAGATGGCATTCAGGCACAATACATTTCTTAGAATTTTCATCAGGTGACAACAGTTCATCATCAGAAGGTAGAGAGTTTATAGATGTCAAAGATGACTGTATTTCACTTAAAGCACTTGTACTCTCAGTGCAATGACTTCCTAATGAAAATTTTATGTTACTATCAGTTTTCATCAAAAGCTGAGGAAATAATCTTTCATTATTATAAGGACCTTGCCCTTGCACAGTTTCAAAGACTATGTCAGGGTTTGGATGTGTTGCAAAAGAACTTGGCTCACTTTCAACACCTGAATCTGAAAATCTAGACGAGGCATATGTGGCATTAGTATCTGGTAATTTAATTGTATCTCCACTTACTACAATATGATATTCTTTTGTAGAAGGAGCAGGCATATTATTTCTTAATTTAGCTAATGATTCTCCAATAGGACAACATTTTGCTTCTTGCAAAGTTTCCTTTTCAAGTGTTATTTCTAGAGATTTAGATTTACCATTAGATTCTAAGGACTCAAAGCCGGGTAAAAAATCATCCACAAATATTTCATCGTGTTGAAGATCAGTCAAAGGTCCTATTTTAACAGTTATTTTTTCTCCACTGAAAGGATCTTTATCACTGGGTTTTACTTCAATTGTTCTAACTCCTGATGATGGGGTTGTTTGATGATCATGGCAATCGTCTGATGAACTTCTGGATGTCAGATTTTGTTCCATGTGTGTAATTTCACTACCATCCTGGGAGATATCAAGTTTACCTGAAATGGACAAATTTGCACAAAGATTTAGGCTGCCAGTGTTCAAAGGATCAAACTGGCCTGGTTGAATATTTTCAATATCTGGAGACTTTTGTTCAGTTCTCTCTGTATTAGCTGGCAAATAGCTAGCTTCCTTTTGACTTGTCTGTCTGATGTAAGTCTTTGGGTCAAAATTATATCCACATATTGTGGTATCCAGACCTTCCTTCTGACTATGTGAAAGATTGCCTTCAAAGCATTTACTGTGATCATTTGATGCTGTACTTTTCAAACATCTGTAGCCTACCAAAACCACAGAATCCTTAGAGTTCTGTTTTATTATTTTTTTTGTGTTTTCTGGTTTCATTGTTTTCATGAGCTTAGCAACCTTAACTTTGGATTTATTTGATTCTTCATTTTTTCCTTTTAGAAATTTTGTTAGCTGCTTTTCACCTTCTGTATACCAAATATTGGAGGAACCAGCAGGTCTGACCTTCAACTCTGGGCTAGAAAGTCCTGCTACAGAGCTTTCTTCAGTCTCATATTTATCCATTCTAGTGGACTCTGATCTCTGAAGATTCTGAATTCCCATCCAGGGTGCATCTAAGTCTTTTATCCAAAGAAAAAAAGATTTAGATTTAAAACAAGTGTGAGAACTCATATGATTAAGACTATTTTTTCTAACTATAACTTTCTAATAGCCTCAAACATAAGTAAAATTGAAAGGGAAAAGTTGTTTCACATTAGGGAATGGTTTTATTTATATTAGGAAGAATATGCTAAAAATTATACACATAGCTTATATTATTTTAGATGATACTTACCTTCAATAACTGAATCTAAATACCTATCTTCAAAGATTATAGGTAATGAATTGAGATCTCCATCTAATTCACTACATTCAATAGGTAGGGGTGGAAGAGAACTGCAGAAGGAAGTATTTTTGATAGCGGTGCACATCTGTAGGTGACTCTGAGCACTGAAAAATATTTCTTAAGTCAGATTGTAATAAAAAAAATTATACCCAACTCCACTTTACAGTCTACCCTATTTTCTTCTCCTATCATTCCTATTCCCTTTCTTCAAGACATACTCTTCTTACGAAAGAGCTTCTTGGATAGACATAAAAACTGGTAAGATAAAAATTCTGGTTTGCTGACAATAAATTATTGACACAAAATTATAGTTTATTGACAAATTAATTTCTATTATATTGTATACTTTCTTAAGTTATTTCAAAATGAGTATCTATGCTTATAGAATAAACTTCCAATCATGTAAGAAAAATGCTTACCAATTATTTGATGATAACAGAGAAAAAACTACACTCCATTGTAGCTCCTTTACTTAACACATATTGACCAATAAAATTAATAGCTATTAAAACAAAGTATTTAACTTTCTTTTTTCTTTTTGGCATTGGGGACTGAACCCAGGGGCGCTTTATCACTGACCTACATTCCCAGCCTTTTTTATTTTTTATTTTGAGACAGGGTTTCACTAGGTTGAGAGTTGCTAAGTTGTTGAGGTTGGCCTCAAACTTGAGATCCAACTGTCTCAGACTCCTATGTTGCTGGGATTATAGGCATGCACAACTGTGCCTGGCAGTATGTAACTTTCTAATACAAAACAGTTAAAGGATCCTTTGTTATGTAAAATTTAAACCAAATCCAAGTAAACAGAACAGTATGAAATGTACTGATTATCCAGTATCAACAATTAACATTTGCCCTTCTTGTTCTATCTATACCTCAACATTCACTACATATCCCTCTATTCCACTATTGTTTAGTTTTTCTTAGGTACTGAAATATATAAATCTAAGCTGTAAGATTGACAAGTGAAATATGATATAGAACATTTCAATCTATTCAGAGTTTCCTCATGTCTTCCCAATTTTCCAGCCCAGATAAACCCCAAGATGACCCACTATTCTACTTTCATTTTAGTTTTGGCTGTTCCAGAACTTCATATATTTAAAATCATACATTATTCATTCTTTTATGTCTGCCTTCTTTTGTTCAGCATAACTTCCTCAAAATATTCTCTGAAGCCAAAGAATACCAGACCTAAATATATTCAGTGGGAAAAATGGAAGGCATTTATTCTGCATATTTTAACTGTAAGTCATTACATAACAAAAGGTAGTGCCAGACTACCCAAACTCACAATGATAAATATAAGAGATTTTGACCTGTGAAAATAAAGACAGAATAAGATGGCCAAATGGAAGGCTGAAGCCAGAGTTGCATGGCTATATTTACAGATTACAGTAAATCTGATATAAGGGGAGAGAGGGGCAAGGCAAGTAAATTATGCATCTCTCTGAAGATTTAATAAAGAGTAGATTTCTGAACTTCAAATTCTTCTAGTTTTTTCTATAAATTCTGAGGTAGATATCCATGTGAAAGGAAGCAACATCATTTTAAGTTTGGATTTATGCTACTCACTGAAGTTCCTGGTATGCAATGGCAGCTTCTCTTGGATGTTCAAAACAAAAGAATGCCTCAGAAAATCTGCGAACCTAGAGAATTCCAAAAAGGATATTAATAACATGGCACATTTAAAAAGTCAATCTGGAATAGAATTGCAGGGAAAGAAATTGCCTCCATTAGGCCTTACATAACAACCCGTGAGAATTCTCTCCCTCTTCATTGTTGACAAAGCACTGTATTTTTGTGTTGTATGAAATGAACAGCAGAATCTACAGCGAGATTGGATCTCATCTCTCTTCCTTAAAGGAAGGGATTCTATTTGCCTTATCTGCTACTACACCTCTAGTATCTACAATAGTGCCCAGTACATGGGAAAAACAATGAAAAACCAGCTAGCTACCAGGTGGCTTTCCCCATGCTCTATGCCAGGCTTTCAAATATATGCTAACTATACTGTCTGACTTAGAAGTATTGTGATTTTGGGCATTTAATCTTTGAGTTTCAGATGATTCATTTTCAAATTATACTTAATACTTGTTCTATACATGGGATTATAAAGAACAAACAAGAATATATATGATAGCACTCTATAATCTGACAAGTGCATATAAATATAATCTATTATAATTTCCATTAGAGCATTCACTACATTTTGCCTTAGAATAACTATATATGCAAATCATACCACCTCCTAAAGTGTAATGTTTGTTAGAACAGGAACAATGTTTTGATGACCCTTGTAGTCTCTAAAACATAGTTTTGCATGTTAAAAAAGTACTTGGTAAATACATATTGAATCTAGCTGAATATTTCTTCCACTACATTTATATTTTGATCCTTTTATTTTTAATAATGAAAGGAAAAGCTCTGTCAACTACTGGAGATGAAAGAGATATCTTGTTTGGGGTATAGAGGAGAGATAATTAGGTTACATCTTGAAATTATATTACATTGAAGATTCTCTTCTAAAGGGAAATTGATTTAGGATTCTTTGGTTAAA
This sequence comes from Marmota monax, assembly GCF_021218885.2. Classification (NCBI taxonomy): domain Eukaryota; kingdom Metazoa; phylum Chordata; class Mammalia; order Rodentia; family Sciuridae; genus Marmota; species Marmota monax. The sequence continues at coordinate 3,698,890 of NW_026692434.1, read as the reverse complement.
TATGTACATGAATTAGAGATCTATTTTACTCGTCATCAAGATCAGGCCAAACATGACTTACTAAACCTCTTTCTCTAAGCAGATGAGCCTGACTCTTCAGGACAAGTCAGTAAGGGAGGTTGGGAGAGGCAAGTATCAGACACTGAGGAGGATGCAACCATCTGTGTCTGTACTTTCAAATGCATTCCAGTTGTGTCTTCTTTCTTTCCATCGACAAAGGGGAAGATGAGAAAAACCAAAGCCAAAACCAAAACCATAACCATCTGCCTGTCTATCTCGAGATGTTTTCTCTGGGGACTATAAAGTGAGAAGGAATTTATCTTTAAGTTATCTGGATTCCTAGAGTTGTAGCTGGACCTGCAAAATTAGTGAGCTGATTTTCCTTTTCTTTCTATTTTTGGTAATTCGTAAATAACTATCAATACTTGATAGTATCCTACCCATAAAACTATGCTAAGTATTTTATTTTCATTCTTTGTTTTAAACCATAAAAAATACAAGGGAGGAGGTATTATCTTCATTTAATAAGTGAGAAAATTCAAACCAAAGAGTTTAATCACAAAGAGGCAAGATAATAAGTGATAAATTTGGATTAAAATAAAGATTTGAGCAACTCCAAATCTTATGCTTCAAACCACTTATCTATTCCCTTCTACTTTATACTTCATGTTATCAGAAATCTTTCCTATCCTCTATGCACGCACAAGTTTCTCAATTCTCTCACAATGATTACCACTCTGGGGTGATAATATAATGAATAAGGTTATGAACTGTGCTGTGTGGCCACAACTAAGGTATGACTGTCACCTGATGGCAATACAGCTTAATTTTAGGCAAATGACTTACATTAAAAAAAAAAGTTAAACTTAGGATATGATGAATATATATTACTGCTTTGGTACATGTTTATAAAAATGAATTTTCTGATATATCCTAATTTTAAAAAGAATTCACTTATTTGACAGCATCAATATTTAAAATTTAGCAAAAATCCAGAAGGGGAAAAAAACCCTGAGGACACAGAATGGAATTTATTACTAATGTTTTACAGAGTTAAATTCTCCTTTATCTATGTTCTTCCTAATACATTGCTCGAATTACTAACATATCATTTATTACAGTATAATTATTAGTAACATTTTTATTATAGTCCAACTTTATTTGTGTTCATGGAGGTTAGAGTCCAATTTTGAGTGCAGAGTATATATTTCATAGATTATAATATTTAAATTACCTTGAAAAAAGTAGGCATATTGCAGATGTTTACTAAACAAATGTTTTTTAAGTCCTTGTGTTACACTCACAGTAGGAATACCATACAGTCTTTTTATTATATAAAGCTGATTTATGCTTACTATTAAATAGAATTCTAACTAGTTTACATTGATTCTCAATCCACAGCTGTTTTAAAGGAGCACATTAAACTAGGGAAAATGAACAACTGTAGAGGCAGATGAAATTGGACTCCAATGAGGATAAGCCAAATTTCAGTTCCCACTCTTCCTAGCAGAATGATCATATTTAGGGAACAGTCTAACTCTGTTAATGAGTTGGAGAACTTAAAACAGTAACCTCAACCTCAACCTCAATCAGCACTGTTTTTTTAAAAAGTTCCTTAGGTGATTCTAAGGTTAGCCAGGTTTGAAAATGTCTATTTTAAATTTCTACTTAGACCATAATAGAAAAATTGGTATAGAACTTGCCCTGAACACAACTACATAACTGATAAAAATACATAGGGCAACTATTTGTAACACTGACAAATATGTACTAGATATGCAAAGCAGCAGGGAAATATAACTCACAATCAAGAAAATAATGCAATAAGTACATACGATTCCCAAGATAATCCAGATGTTAGAATAATAGGCAAAATCTGCTCTTAAGAAAAAAAACCTAAAAAATAGAATTGCCTAAGAGCAGATTTAGGTTTAACAAAAAAACCTAAATGATCAGCAAGTAACAGTTCTTACAGCCTCTCTTGCCCTCCTACTTCTCCACTTCCCCTACTATTTTATACCTTATATTACTGTTACATTTGTTACAACTGATAAACCAATACTGACTTTAAAAAAACCTTTTTTTAGCTGTAGATGGACATAATATCTTTATTTGTTCATTTATTTTTTATGTAATGCTGAGGATTCATCCCAGTGCCTCACATGTGAGCCCCAGTCCCAGCCCCAATACTGACTTTTTATTAACAAAAGTCCATAGTTTACACTAAAGTTCACTATCAAGTATTCATTCTCTGGTCTTTAACATTATATCATAATATTACATCATGCTCATCATAATATTACACAGAATAGTTTCACTGCCCTGAAAATGCCCTGTGCTCCACCTATTTGTCCCTTCCACCATCCCTGTGAGCCTGTGGTAACCACTTATCTTTTTACTGTCTTCTTGGTTTTTCCTTTTCTAGAATGTCATAAAATTAGAATTATATAGCTTAAATTACCTTTCATATCAGCTTCTTTCATTTAGCGATGATTTCAAGGTACCTCCATACCTTCTTTTGTTTTATTTCTTCTACTTAGTTGTACATGACAGCAGAATGCATTTCAATTCATTATACACAAATGGAGGGCAACATTTCAATTCTCTGGTTGTACATGGTATAGAGATGCACCATTTGTGCAATCATACATGTACCTATGGTAATGTCATTCATCTCATTCCACCATCTTTCCTATCCTCTGGTGGAATTTTTTGGGTCTTTTAGGTACTTAGAATCACAACCTTGGCAAATATTGCTAATTTGTGTTCTTCTTTTCCTATCTGTATCCCCTTAATTTCTTTTGTCTGATTGCTCTAGCTAGAATTTCAAGGACTATATTGAAGTGATGACAGAGAACATCCCTGTCTTGTTCTAGTTTTTAGAGGGAATGCTTCCAATTTTTTTCCATTTAGAATGATGTTGGCCTTGGGCTTGGCATAGAAAGCTTTTACAATGTTGAGGTATGATCCTACCAGTCCTAGTTTTTCTAGTGTTTTGAATATGAAGAAGTGCTGTATTTTATCGGATGCTTTTTCAGCATCTATTGAGATAATTACATGATTCTTGTCCTTAAGTCTATTGGTCTTAAGTTTTCTTTTCCTTGATGTGTCTTTGTCTGGTTTTGGTATTAGAGAGATGCTAGCCTCAGAATAAGTTTGGAATGGTCCACTCCTTTTCTATTTCATGGAATAATTTGAGGAGTTTTGGTATTAGTTCTTCTTGGAAGGTGTTGTAGAACTTGGACGAGAATCCGCTTTTCTTGGTTGGTAGATTTTGATGGTGTATTCTATTTCCTTACTTGAAATTGATCTGTTTAAATTGTTTATATCCTCCTGATTCAGTTTGGGTCGATCATGTTTTTAGAAATTTGTTGATGTCATTGAGATTTTTCTCTTTTAGTTTCTAATTATCTTCTGTATTTCAATGGTGTCTATTGTGATATTTCCTTTTTCATGATGAATTTTTATAATTTGAATTTTCTTTTTTCATTTTGTCAAATTTTTTAATTGGTTCTTTTTTTTTTTCAATTTCATTGATTTCAGCTCTGATTTTAATTATTTCCTGTCTTTTACCACTTTTGGTGTTGATTTGTTCTTGTTATTCTAGGGCTTTGAGATGTAATGTTATTTATTTTTTGACTTTTTATTCTTATTAATGAATGAGCTCAATGCAATGAATTTCCTCTTGGTACTGCCTTCATAGCGTCCCAGAGATTTTGATATTTGTATCGGTGTTGTCACTTACCTCGATTATTTTTAATCTACTCCCTGATGTTTTCTGCTATCCATTACTCATTCAATATCATATTGTTTAGTCTCCAGGTGTTGAAGGAGCTTCTATTGTTTATTTTATAATTGACTTCTAGTTTCATTCCATTATAATTTCATAAAATACAGGGTAGTATCTTTTTATTTTTTTGTATTTGCTGTGAGTTGCTTTGAGGCATAATATATGGTCTATTTTAGAGAAGGATTCATGTCCTGCTGAGAAGGTGTATTTGCTCGATGATGGATGAAATACTCAATATATGTCTGTTAAGTCTAAATCATTGATTGTATCATGGATTTCTGTCATTTAGTTTTTGTTTGGAAGATCTATCCAGTGGTGATAGGCATGTTTAAAGTCACCTAATATTTCTGTGTTGTGATCTATTTGCTTCTTGAAATTGAGAAGGGTTTGTTTGATACATGTATACGCTCCATTGTTTGGGGCATATTTATGATTGTAATGTCTTGTTGATGTATGGTTCCCTTAAGCAATATTAAGTGTTTTTCTTTATCTCTTCTGACTCACTTTGGTTTGAAGTACACTTATCTGATATTAGTTTGGAAATCCCTGCTTGTTTATGTGGCCCATGTGAGTGCTGTTTTTCTCATCCTTTCACCTTCAGTCTGTGGATGTCTTTTCCTATGAGATGAGTCTCTTTCCTATGAGATGAGTCTCTTGAAGGCAGCGTATTGTTTGGTATTTTTTTAATCCAATCTGCCAGTCTATGTCTTTTAATTTATGAGTTTATGCCATTAACATTCCAGGTTATTAAGACATGGTTTATATTCCCAATCATTTTGGTTTATTCTCATTTGATTGGATTTTCCTTTAGTGTAGTTCCTCCTTTTTTATATATATTAGTACATACACATGGTATAACAATATAATTTGGCCAATATAATTTTCCCTTTCCCTTCCTTCCTCCATCCCTTTCCTCTACTCTATTGATGTTTTTTTTAAAAAAATTAATTTATTTTTGCATTACAATTCTTAATATGCCATTATGCAATAATTTATCATATCTCTGATTATATATAAGGTATGTTGACACCAAATTCACATCTTTATACATGTATTTTGTATAATGATGAGGGTTTCCTTCCTCCTTTTTTTAAAAAAAAACATTTTTTTTTAGTTGTAGATGGGCACAATATTTTTATTTTTATGTGGTGCTGAGGATCGAAACCAGGGCCTCACACGTGCACGGCAGGTGTCCTACCACTGAGCCCCAGCCCCAGCCCCTAGTTCCTCCCTTTTGATGATTTTCTTTGTTTTCATTTCTTCCTCATGGAATATTTTGCTGAGAATACTCTGTAGTACAGGCTTTCTTGTTGTAAATTCTTTTTAGTTTGTTGTGAAAGGTTTTTATTTTGTCATCAAATCTGAAACTTAATTTTGCTGGGTATAAGATTCTTGGTTGGCATTCATTTTCTTTCAGAGCTTGGTATATGTTGTTCCAGGGTTTTCCAGCTTTGATGGTCTGGGTTGAAAAATCTGATGATATGCAAATTGGTTTCCCCCTATATGTAATCTAAAACTTTTCTCTTGCAGCTATTAAAATTCTATTCTTATTCTATATGCTAGGCATTTTCATTATAATATGCCTTGGTGTGGATCTGCTGTAATTTTGTACATTTGGTGTCCTGTAAGCCTCTTGTATTTGATTTTCCAATTCATTCTTCATGTTTGGGAAATTTTCTGATATTATTTCATTGAAGAGATTGTGCATTCCTTTGGTTTGTATCTCTGTGCCTTCCTCTATCCCAATAATTCTTATATTTGGTCTTTTCATGTTGTCCCATAATTCTTGGAGGTACTGTTCATGGTTTCTTACCAGCTTTACTGTGTGGTCAACTTTATTTTCAAGATTATATATTTTGTCTTCATTGCCTGAGGTTTTGTCTTCCCAGTGATCTAGTCTGTTTTTGATGCTTTCTATTGAAATTTTTATTTGGTTCATTGTTTCCTTCATTTCAAGGATTTTTTTTTTTTTTTAAGAGTATCTCTTTCTTGAAGAAATCTTTTGCTACCTGTATTTCCTCTCTTATCTCTTATAAGAGCAGTCAATTGTTGCCTGTATTTTCTCTATTAATTCATTTTTGCTTCATAGATCATTTTAATTATGTACATTCTGAACTCCTTCTCTGACATTTCATCTACTGTACTGTCAATGGAATTCATTATCGTATCGGATTGGTTTGTTTCGGGCACTTTCTTCCCTTATTTCTTCATATTGTCCATACATCTTCTTCTCTAGCAGTGTGGATTCAAGAGTCACACTGCTCCTACTGCGAGGCAGGCTGGGGTCACTCTGCTCTTACCCTGCAGCAGGTGGGCTGGCATCAGTCGTCTGCTCCCTCCATGTCTTAATAAATTGCTTATCATTAAAGTACATTCTATTGTATAGATGTACAATGGTTTGTTAAACCAATCACCTACTGAAGGATATCTTCAGTGCTTCCAAGTTTTGACAATTATGAAAAAATAGTTATAAACATCTATGTTCAGGTTTATGTATGAATGTAAGTTTTCAACTCATCTGAGTAAATACCAAGGGTTATGATAGCTGTGTTGTATAGTAAGAGCACATTTAGTTTTGTAAGAAATTGCCAAAATGTCTTCCAAAGTAGTTAACCCATATTGCATTCCTACCAGCAATAAATAAGAGTTCCTTTGTTTCATCAATGTTTTGGATTTTAGAAATTCTTATAGATGTATAGTAGCATTGTTACCAAAAGAGGTCTTAGGAGTTCCTGGAGAGGGGCACCTCTACTGTGGACAAGTGGGGTCTTTGACTTATGTCTTATTATAAAAGAATTTCAGTACGTGCCAGTCAGAGACACAGAGATTTAGTTAGTGTGGTACTCACATAAAGATATGTAACAGGCCAATGGAACAGAAAACAGAAAATAAAGCCAAGAAATATTCCTCACTTATTAGTTAACTGATTTTCAACAAAGATATGAAGACAATTCAATAGACAAGAAAAGTCTTTTCAATAAATAATGCTGGAACAACTAAATGGGGGAAAAATGTATCTTGACCACTACAGTTTATACCACAGTCAAAAATTTATTCAAGATGTTAAACATAAAAGCTGTAATTCTGATATTTCCAGAGGCAAACAGAGGAGAACATTTTCCTGATTTGGGATAGGTAAGTCCTTATAAAAGAAAGGAAACAAAAGCACTAAACATGAAAGAAAAACTAAAAAAAAAAAAAAAGATTCACAGTAATGGTGAAAGCTTAATACTAACTGTATGACTGGGGTGGGGAGGGGGCATGGAGGCAGGAAAGATGGTGGAATGAGATGGACATCTTTACCCTAGGAACATGTATGACTGCACGTATGGTGTGATGCTACATTGTGTACAACCACAGAAATGAAAAGTTGTGCTGCAATTATGTACAATGAATCAAAATACTCTGCTGTCATGTATACCTAATTAGAATAAATTAAATTAATCAAAAAAACCTGTATGACCATTTTGCAAAAAATGAGCGGAGGTTTTTTTTTTTTTTTTAATAAATTTACCTAATGACCAAGCAATTCCACTCCTAGGTACTCAAGCAACATAAATTAAAATATAAGCTTACAAAAAGATTTATTATTGAATGTTTGCAGCATCTTCACTCATAATAATAAAAAAAAATCAAATAATAGGAGATAAAACAAATCAACTCTGGCATACACAATGGAATACTACACTCCACAATGGAAAGTAATGCAACATGGACTAATCTAAATATGAAGTAAAAAATACAAATTCTGTTCATAAAGGTTCTGAAAAGTAACATCAGGGCAGGATTGTTTATGGGGTATGAAAATTAACTGAAAACTGATATAAGGTCATTTTCTAAAATAAAGGAAATGTCCTCTATATTGGCTGGTTTTCAGAATATGTCGCCAATGTTAATGCAAGATTGGAGTTTATAAAAAGACTGAGAATATAACTCAGTGGAAGAGGCAAGCAAGGCTATGGTTTTGATCCCTAGCAACACACACACACACACACACACACACACACAACAGACTTTATAATTAAATTTAGATCTTTCAAATTTACAAAGCTTCTGGGTTAAGTCTTTCTGAGGACTATTAATTTTTTAAATATCAAATATATACTGACATCAGGCATGATAGTGATAGAGATATACATACTAATCAGATGTAGATTTATAAAAGCCTTTTTTCTTCCCCTAGCATTTAATGATTCCAAGAAAACTGGCTTAGTAGAAGTTATAAGCAAAATACTCTCCGCAATTAAATAAAATATTGTTAGAGATTTAAAAATTTAATCATGAAAATAACCGTTGAATACAATTTGTCTTACTTTATAGGATACCTTTAAACAATGAATTTAAAAGTTATTCTCCTGAGTCTTATACATCAAAGGACATTATCAATAGAGTAAAAAGAAAATGTACAGAAGAAAATATTTTCAAGTCATACATGCGTAATGGTCTAATTTTTAGAATATTTATAAAGAACTCCTGAAACTCAATAACTAAGACACAAACAATTAAATATGGGTGAAGGTTGGATGCAGTGATATAAATCTGTAACCCCAGCAGCTCAGGAAGCGGAGGCAGGAGGATCACGAGTTCAAAGCCAGACTCAGCAATTAGAGAGATTCTGTCTCTAAATAAAATATAGGAAAACAAAAATGGGGGGTGCTGAGGGTGTGGCTCACTGGTTGAGTGCCCCTGGGTTCAATCCATCATAACATACCCCTCCCCCCAAAAAATTATGGACAAAGTACTTCAGTGTACATTTCACCAAAAAGACAAAAAAAATGGTCAATAAACACAAGAAAAGGTGTTCAAGGTCATTTGTTAATTATCAGTGAAATGCAAACCAAAACCACATTGTAACACCATGACACACTCACTAGTTTGACAATAATAAAACAAAACAAAAACAAAATACAGAAAATAACAAGTGCTGACAATGATGTAGTGAAATCAGAATCCTTCCACATTGTTGGCAGGAATGAAAAAATAGCCTAACTGTTACGGAAAACAGTTTGGAGGCTTCTCAAAGTTAAACAGAGAATTACTATATTACCTACTAATTCCACTCCTAGGTATATAGCCAAAAGAACTGTAAACAGGTATGCAAACAAATGTTTCCTGACAAATTTTCGTAGCATCACTATTCACGTTGGGTAGAAACAATCCAATGTCTATCAATGGGCAAAGAGGTGAAAGAACATTGTATATCCATACAATGAAATTTCACTAAAATAAAAAATGCATTATTGATATATGTAATAACATGGATGAATCTTGAAACATTATGCTAAGTGAAAGAAATCAGAAACAAAGGTAACCTTTTATATGAATACATTTATATGAACTATCCATAAGAAGTAAATGAGACTAGTGCTTACAATAGAAGGGAGAAAAGAGAAAATGAGGAGTGACTGCTTAATGGGCATAGGGTTTCCTTTTAGGGTGATGAAATGTATTGGTTATGGTTTGATGACTGTATAATCCTGTGAAATACTAAATGCCACTAAACTGTATATGCTAAAATGATTGATAGGAAGCAAAGAAGGACACATGTAAATTTCTCAAAAAAATCCCCCTCAATTAACCAAAAAATTCGAGTTTAGGAAATAGTTACTATAGACATTAGCTTACATATGACCTATCCTCTTGCCTCTACCACTCTGGTAGTTTTGATTTTCTAGCTATTGGACCATCAGTGTCAATGTTTAGTGTTTCAAAGCATTTTTTATTATTAATTCCAGTGAATATAGTAAAGTCGAACATTCTCTTTAAATTCAGTTGAAAAAATTCTAAATCATATTTTATATCACCAAGGTAATCACTAAAAATCATGTTTGAGACTATATATATATTTTGCTTCTTAAAATTTTTTGTAGTTGTAGATGGAGAGCATTTTTTTTTTTTTTTTTTAGGTACAAGGGATTGAACTCAGGGGCACTTGATCACTGAGCCATATCCCCAGCCCTATTTTGCATTTTTATTTAGAGACAGGGTATCACTGAGTTGCTTAGTAGCTAGCACATTGCCATTGTTGAGGCTGTCTTTGAACTCTTGATCCTCTTGCCTCAACCTTAAGAGCCATTAGGATTACAGGCGTGGGCCACCAAGCCAGGCAGCATGTCTTTGTTTATTTTTATGTGGTGCTAAGGATCCAACCCAGTAACTCACACATGCTAGGCAAGCGCTCTGCCACTGAACTACAGCTCCACCCCGGAGACTGTATTTCTTTTTATTTTATTTGTAAAACATGAATAGCAAAGGAAACCAGTATTATAACAAATGATATTTCAATGTTGTAAGGCTGGGCTACATTTTTGTTTGAAGTCTTAATTTTTTTTCTGGTTGCAGCCTTTATCTTTTTTTTTTTTTTTAATTTAAATTTTTGCTGTTCTGGTGATTGAACCTAAGGTCTTGAGTATGCTAGGCAAGGTTCTACCACTGAACTTTGCTCCTGTTCCCTCTATTTATTTTTATTTTATTGCTCTGCATTGCTCCCTTACATTTTTCATTAACATGCATTAATTCTACATATTAATGGGATTCAGTGTGATATTTTAATACATGCATACAATGTGCAATGATCCCATTTGGCTTCGCTTTATTCATTCACATCCCTTCGAACCTCTAAGTAATCAGTATTCTGCATTCAGGTTGATTTCTTGTTTGTTTGTTTTAACTTCCACATATAAGAAAGAACATGTGGTACCTCTCTTTATGTGTCTGGCTTCTTTTCCTTAACATAATGCCCTCCAATTCCATCCATTTTGTTGCAAAGGAAGTCTTGACTTCATTTCTGATATTTTGCAAATATATAAAAAACAGATGAAATGCAAAGTATCAGCTGAGTTCCCATCCCATCTCTACCATTTCAGCCAAATTATTTTCCGTTCTAACATAAATATTTATTTTGTAAAATGGGAATGATAAAATATTTACTTCATGAGGTTTTTATTTTTTTGCAGGGGCGGGGGGGTACCAAGGATTGAACTCAAGGGCACTGGACCACTGAGCCATATACCCAGCCCTATTTTGTATCTTATTTAGAGACAGGGTCTCATTGGGTTGCTAAGTGCCTCGCTTTGCTGAGGCTGGCTTTGAACTTGTGATCCTCCTGCCTTAGCCTCCTAAATTGCTGGGATTACAGGCATGCACCACTGTGCCCAGCCATGAGATTGTACTGATGATTTAAATTAGTTAACATTTATCAATCAATTACATAGTATCTGGCAGATAATTGCTATATATATATGTTTGTTAAGTAAAATATATAAATAAATTATCCTTCAAAGAGCATTCTAAGAAGTACAAAACACTCAAAATGCTTTTTACATTTTAAATGGTTGGAAGTTTTTCAAAAATGGAATAATATCTGGTGACAATTGAAAATTATATGAAATTCCTATTTCAATGTCCACAAATAAGCTTTTATTAAAACCTAAAGAAAAAAGCATAATAATGTCTTCTACCTAACTACAAAAGAAAACGCTTTCCCTCCTCCTGTTTTGTAGATGAATTCGTGGGCTTATGGTCAGTGGTCCCATAGAATCACAATTTCAGAAAAGGGTTAGTAACAAACCTGCTATAAACTTAAAAAAAAAAAAAAAGAATAAAGAAGTCGTAGTTAACAAAGATGATAAACACAGGGAAGCAAAGAAGGACACAACTATGAATAAAGCAGATGGCAAAATTGGGCACAGAAATTTGCATATAATGATTTTTCAAACTTCTCTCAGATGACTTTATAGTTTGAAATATTATTTTAGGAAGGTCTATAAAAGACTTCCATTTTATAGTCCAAGGAAAGGTACATTAATCTGAATTGTTAAAATGAACAACATCACATTAATATTAAGCAACAGAATAGCAGAATCACCATATCAACTTAGGCTTCATTGCTCTAGGTTAGAACCAAAAGACACATATTGAGTAGGACCTTAAGTTTACCATAGTCTGTTTCTACACAAGAAAAACAATCTCAAAATTAGTTTTATGACCAAGAAATTCTGTTTTCTATATCGGGCATAATTTATTTATATAAAAATATATAAAATAGGTAAAAGTCTTTGATGTTTTTGCATGCTATTTGATAGGGTTGCACTAGACATACTTAGATTGAAATATTATTTGCTACTTATTTGGAATTCAATTTAACTGGGCATTCTGACAACCCTATGTATTTGGCCTGAGCAACATTATTTATGGACATTTGTCATGAAAGAACTAAAGATTTATACAAGTTGGTATAAGATAAATAAAACATCTCTAAAAGAATGACAAATTAACTGTTATTTTATCTAACTCCAGCAGCCCTAACGAGAGCCTATACAAGGCAAAATACAAATCTGTAATGATAGCACAAAGCATAAGATATGGCTCTCTACAAAGTGAATATGATGATCTCCTTAACTAGATCTATAACATTATTCCAGGCACAAGTTATGATCAACATAAAATATAGCACTTCTGATGCTATAGAGTGAAACATTATAATACAACAAAACTGATAATTCCTCATGGGTCTATTGTATTTCTTCAAGTCTCAGGAACAGAAGCACCGACTTTCTTTGTAAAAAGACCATCTTTTCAAGAATACTTATACTGAGAAAACATTGGGAAGATAGAGATGTGTCTTTGAAGCAAAAGGCAGGATGGCTTACAACCTTGATAGATAAAGACTGCCTTTGGTTCAGAGTAAAGGTATCTACTGTCTATTATAAAATATTTGGGAAAGTTTGGCTTCTCACCATATGCTTGTTATTCTGGCAACTTGGGAGGCTGAGGCAGGAGGATTGCAAGTTTGAAGCCAGACTGGGCAAATTAATAAGACATTATCTCAAAAAAAAGAGGGGGGTGGGCAGGCTGGGGATGCAGCTGATAGAGCACCCCTGGGCTTAATCCACAGTATCACAATACATCATAATACATACATACTTAAAATAAAATATTTGGGGTCCATAAGCAAAGACTTTTCTCCTGTAATTCAATTCAATGGTTTGAACTTGGCCTTCTTTATACTAGATTGTAGAAACTGAGGCTTGGAGAGCCAACACAAATGACAATACTTTGGTTATTGCTATTACTATGAGATCCTTTATCTCTGACCAGTCTATGGTAGGCTTAGGTATGCTATAAGTAGGGTGAAACCTCGGATTCTACAGTTCTTGACACATACAAAATTCAGTATTACAGTTATTATTTTGCTTTTTTATAAGTTGTATCATTCAATTTCTTAGTTTCGATTTATATATCTTTTGCTTAATCATGGAGACTTTTAATCTTTTTCATTAATATGGCCATTGGGGACCATTCACGTACAAATAGTCTGTATGGTCCAGTGGGATATAATTTTTCAGTAATATGAAAATCTGCACTTTCTTAATCTTGATACATAATATATTGAAGCAATATTAAACTAATTTACTGTATTTTTCTTTCCAAGTACAGATTTATATTTCCTGTTTTTAGTCCAATTCTTTGTTTCACTACTTGCTTTCACACAAAAAGAAAGATTTCATTATCAGAGGTTCATTTCTGTGACTCAGCTCAACTGTGCTGCTTCAGAACCCATCATCAGACAACCTATACACTTTATTATGGCTAAGTTTGTTCTTCTACAAACAATGAATGACCTCTGGACTGCTCTGGGTTACTGTATGTTTAGCACTGTATTCTAAGAATATCAAGACACTTTATGATCAAAGTTCCTGCTGAATTGCATAAATAGGATTCAGAAAGCACAATATATTACCATTTACAAAATTCAATGATAATCCTGTTTACAATAAACAAAATATCAAACAGAAAAAAATGTACAAGAGACAGAATTAACATTAAAAGTTGGTTCTCTGAAAATACTAATAAAATGGAAAACTTCCAGGAAGACCACTCAAGAAAAAAGTGACAATAGCTAAATTGTGGAACCAACCTAGATGCTCTTCAATAAATGAATGGATAAAGAAACTATGGTATATATACACAATGGAATATTACTCAGCATTAAAAGAGAATAAAATTATGACATTTGCAGGTAAACGGATGGAGTTGGAAAATATCATGCTAAGCGAAGTAAGCCAATTGTAAAACACCAAAGGTTGGATGTTCTCTCTGATAAGTGGATGCTAAGGGGTGGGGGATATGGGAAAAATGGGTGTTCTCTAGGCACAGGCAATGGGTATGGGGGTAGGAAAGATGGTGAAATAAGATGGACATCATTACCCTACATGGTACAACGCTACACTGTGTACAACCAGAGAAATGAAAAGTTGTGCTACAATTGTGTGCAATGAAACAAAATGCATTCTGCTCTCATATTATTTAATTAGAATAAATAAATAAATTTTTAAAAAGGAGGGGCTGGGGTTGCAGCTCAGCAGTAGAGCACTCGCTTAGCATATGTGAGTGCTGGGTTCGATCCTCAGCACCACATAAAAATTTCTGAATATTACTTTTCTTTAACTTACCCTCAAGGTATGGTGCTCCTGTGCTAATAATATTCTTAATTCTTCATGTAGTGTTACAACTTCCAGAAACTGTCCCCATAAAGCCATTAGAAGTGAGCAAAGTTGAGCAAGATTCATATTTATAAGTTCTGCCAGTTCATCAGGATTTTCTATTTTCTGAAATGACAAGAAAAACATGCCACCACTCCCGGAGACTTGCAATACATATAATTATGCTGCTCAGAATATTAGTACAAAGGCAAATTTTTGGTTTAAAAAAGAAATATGCATATGCAGACACAGGGGTTTAGAGAAAGACCAACTGACCAATGATTTTCTACTTAATTGACAGTTACTAAAGCAATTTTTAATAATTTGACAAATGTTTTAATATCTGAGGTATTTTATTATTGAAATAACATCAACTATACTCTAAAATTATCCATCAAAATTTTATATAGAATGATCAACTTCTAACACCCAAATACTAGGAATTTTAAATACAATGCATAAATCCCAATGAAAGTTACAAACATTTTTGAAAGATAACATGATCTTAAAATTTTCTTCCCCAATCAGCTATGTGAAGCACTTAAAAATACCCACAATTCCTCAAAATGGACTCAAATACTTTTGGAAAAGGGAAAATTGTTTTCCCTCTCACTTCTATATTGTCAGGTTCTGTTTCATTTGTGGGTATTTCTTATACAAACTTGTTAACCATTTGCTTTCTTTTTCCTAACATATAATTTATCCACTACTTTTTTCAATTGCATTTTAAATGTTGGCATGAGATACAAAGATTAATAGATGAGAAAACAGGTAGACACACCATTATAAAATACTATTAGCAATGTTCTAAAAGTGGTAATAAATTATTGCATTTTTTATTCATGTGAACTGATCATGAAAGTTGAGTACTAAATTTTAATGTGACATGAAGACTCTTATAAAATGCAACTAGTTTTCTTGAAAAAATAAAGACTAATAAAAGACTATAAATCAGAATGATTGTTTCTGGTGGGGGCAGGCATTTTTGTTATGAGAGCAAGATATTCTTTAATTCATTATCTTGGTGTAAAAATTTGTATTTCAATTACTGGTAACACTAAATCTATCTTAACTACACAGATGAATGACTTCATTTGCCTAGGAAATGGTAGTAGTCGTCAAGTCTTTACAGGAATGCTGAAATTCACTCCCAAAGTTTTAATTACCATCTATATACTCCCAAATGCTATATATTACATGATTCTTCTACTTATTTTCACTTCTTTTTGAAGTTTACAGTTTAGCAGATTTTTCTTTCCTCATCCAAATAAAGCTTCCATTGATTTATCCTACTAATAACATATAACAAAAATTAAGCAAAATTAAGAAGTGAAGGCATTATGATTACATACTATCTGTTCTTATAACTTTAGTTACTGACACACAGTAGTAATTTCATAAATATTTACTAAAGGAATAAATGAATGAATGAGAAATTAACAGGCTTTATTTAGAAAAAAGCCCCCCCCCCAATTTTTTTGGCAAACTTAGAATTCTGGAATGGAAGCAAACAGAGAAAACACAGATAATAGGGATTTGTTAACATTAAGAAACTAGATTGTGTTCTGCTCTAGGAAATGATTTTATAAATGAAGCTAAAAACTTTTTCAAGCCTCTATTAACAACATACAGAGATTAAAATGTAACAAACTAGCATAAACTGAAACCTGTAGTATTATTGTCCTAAGGATTATTTTAATGGAGTTTAGAAGAAAAACAGTTGGATAAACATTTGAGAGTAATTAGATAACACTGTGTAATTAATGAAAGAAACACTGTACCAAGTATAGTCTACATATAAGTAGATATATGTTACTCTCTCTACTTTTTCCTGAAAACAAGGCTATCTAGATGTTATTTATTATTTCATTTCCTAGGGATCACAGCACCAAGGTTCTGAGAGAATATCCCTTCAAGTATACATAAATTACTCCTCTGGTTTGCACAAATATTTAATAATACATCTCAAAATAAATAATGATAAAATTATGTTTATTTAAAAATGGAAATCATAATTAAGTTTGAAAAGATCTTTTATATGCATAAATGTAAGACAAAAGAGACTTTACTTTTGTATATTCACTATCTTGTTTTAAACATATACGTTTTTCAGAACAATCATTTCAATTTTTTTTTTGTTATATACATAGAACAAAATCTAAAATCACATATGCTTTTAGATCATTTTCCCCGGACAACACAATATGATTGTTTTCCTACATCATCAAACATTTTTTAAAGGCTGCAAACTTTTTTAGATAATGAATATCCCATAATTCATTAACCATTTTACTGTTTTTACAACATTGTATATAATCATATGAATCTTTTGAGTATTTCTTTGGTATAGATTGAGATAGGATACTTTTTTTTTTTTTGGATACATACCACCAAACTAATCTGTGAAAAAGATCTACAAGGTATACAAGTCTGTACCTCATCACATCTCAAGAAACACTGTTAAAAAAAAAATGCAGCCAATTTGACAGATTAAAAATTGTATCAGAGTAAATGTTTGTTTCTGTGATAATTTCTGAGACTGAATATTTTTCATATACTTATTAACCTTTTTTGTAATTAGGTGTCTACTTTGGGCTAATATGAAAAACTAATTACATGTTTTATTACTTTGGGCTAATATGAAAAACTAATTAATGTTTTATTATATAAAGAGTTTTTAAAAACTCTTAATATAGTCATTATAGCTTTTGTCTGCTCTTGTTAAAATTTTACCTTAGGCGCTGTTGTAAGATTTTATGATGTCCATTTACATACAAGAACTTATATATGTGTACCCAATCAAACTTTTTAGCAATAATCGTATACTATATGAATTACTTTGATAAAATTCCCCTTTACAATTCTCATGCTATTCTTTTCTGTATTACTATTAAGAACCTAAAAAATTATTTTCAATGTAATCACATGAACATGATCAAATACATAGCTTTTAACTTTTTTTATATATATAAGTTCATATTTATCATTAATTTATTTTAACATAAAGAGCTTTTCAGCATGAAAACACTATCTGCCATCATAGATCAATAAATACACAGTGGAGTATATTTTGACATATTTTTACATACATGGAGTATAACTTATTCTAATTAGGATCCTATTCATATGGTTGTACATGATGTGGAGTTTCACTGAATAAATATTTCTTAAGTAATCCATGTCAATGCATAGAGATTTACTTAATTCTTTTAAATGACTATATGAGTCTATATAATCCATGAGATTCTTTATCATATTTGTGTACACATGTGAGTACTTTTATAAAACAGAATTTTAAATAACTTGCATGGGAGGTGACATGCACTAAATAAATACTTTTAAAACAGAGTGATAAGTTACCTTAAAAAAATCAATTTAAACCATCATTAACAACATATGCCATTACTAGTTTCTCTATTATTCTTACCTACAATGGAGATTAGCAGTCACTCTTGTTTTTGCAAATTTCCTGGGTCAAACCCAACCCAATCAAACTCTTTATTTAAACCTGTATTTTCTTGTTTTTCAGTAATACTAAGTATCAAATTAAGTAGCTTAAGAATTGTTCTAAGAATTGCCAATTTGTATATTCCCTCTGTGTATCCCTTTTTAACAAGGGTGTTATTTTTATTTTTTATTTATTTCTTTTTTTGTGGTGCTGGGAATTGAACCCAAGGCCTTGTCCATGTGAGGCAAGCACTCTACTGATTAAGTTATATCTCCAGCCCAAGGGTGTTATTTTGAAATTGGTACACAGGAGCTCCTTATATATTGTGAGTAGTAATCATTTGCCTGTTTTAAATATTACAAACATTGTCTTCTATATGGCTTGCTTTAATTTATAGTGTATTTTGTTATAAAGGAGTTTTGGATTATCCTTAGCTTATTTTATTTTGTACTTTACTATTAATCTAAAGGAGTCATTCTATATTCCAAAATAGACTACTTATATTTCTAATTTTTTTGAAAATTTAACTATTTAGTCCATTTAGAACTACTTCTCTAGTATAGCACAAAGGGCTAAAGCTTACATCACTTATAATCCCAATGTTCATCATATTTTATCATATATGTAGTTATTACAAATTGATGTCTTTCAGTGCTATTTAACTTGACTGACTTGCCTATCATTTTAAGAGAAGAAAAACTATTTTCCTATTTCTCTTATTGTAGTTTTATATATATTTAAATATCTGGTTGGACAAATACTTCTACATTTGTATTACTTTTAAAGCTTTTCTTAGTCTTTTTTATGTTTCTTCAAAAGATTTTTAAAATACAAGTTTAAATTCCCAAAGGGAATTTGATTTCAATTCATTAAAATGATTAATGAGACAAACTGATATCTTTCGGTGATTATTTTTCTTGCCATAGTATAATATGTTAATTCATTCAAATTTTTCAATCTCTCAGTGAAACACTCCAGAAATTTTCATACTAACTGCATACATCTTAAGATTACTTTAAAGTATTTACTGTTCTTTTGGGCAAAGATTATAAGACCATTGGTTGTAAAGAAAATACTTTGTGGGGAAATCCTCTTAGAATACAAAATTACATATATATCTTGTATGTGGAACAACTTTTTAAGGAGAAGGTAAATAACTTTTTCAAAAGAATCTAGTCCTCATTAAATTTTCTTTCTTCTTTTTTTTGGGGGGGTGGTGGTGGTGCTGCGGATTGAACACAGGGCCTTCTGCATGCGAGGAAAGCACTCTACCAACTGAGCCATATCCTCAGCCCCTAATCCTCATTAAAGTTTCTAAGCAAAAATACACTTCACATAAAATACATAAGTTTGTTGATTCAAGCCTCTGATTTTATCTTTAATATAGTTGACCAAAATGAATACACAGTGAACTTAAATAGTTAAAGCATTTAGTCTCCTAGAGAAGAATAAATAAACAAACAATGAAAAATAAAAAAAGAAAAACAAAAACAAAAATCTATTCAATTTAACTGCAAGGATGATAAAAATTGTTCTATTAGAACTGCCTTTTTTTTCTTTGTGATTCTGGGAATTAAGCACAATTTGTCATTTTTAAAATGTCATTTTTTTAAATAAAAAACATGATATATAAGTTTAAGTGATTTTTTTTTAAATAGAGAGAGAATTTTTTAATATTTATTTTTCAGTTTTCGGTGTACATAACATCTTTATTTTATTTTTATGTGGTACTGAGGATCGAACCCAGCGCCCCGCAAATGCCACAAGAGCTTGTTTCTGCTTGAGCCATATCCCCACTCCTTAAGTGATATTTTTAAAATATGTCCAAAAAATTTTGAATGAGTAGAAGAAAATGTATACTTTTGATTAGTAATGTGCTTTATTTACACTTCATTCATATGCAAAATAATATACTTTTAAAATGATAATTTTATGCTGAAGTCAAATTATTTTGATCAACTAAATTATGGTTCTACCATGATCAACTGAATTATATTTGTATTTTAAGTAAGAAAATAATTAAGTTTTCTTAGACAAAATATTTAGAATAGAAAAACAGAAACCATTCAAATAACTTGATAATGTGAATTTTAAAAATCCAAGTACCTTAACTTCTTCACATAGTTCAGTAAGACGAGCTTCTACATCCATTTCCTCTGAAAGGAGTAAAGAGTAATTAGAGGAAATATTTAAGTGTTAGATCTGAAAACTGCCTTTGAAATTATATAAACAAATTCCCTTTAAACAACCAAAAGATTGAGAAATATATTGGCTACATTCAATAAATTTTCACTGTAATATATTTTCATAAACATATTAATTAATTAGGTAATATGATTATTAATTCAATGTTCTGATCATTAATGTGTTTCAGTTCTCACAAGAGGCCAACACGGTCAAGAAAATATTGACTATATATGTAGGTAACTTGTACAACAGTGTCATAGAAAAGACAAAACATAATTAAATTTTTCTGCATTTCATATTTTACAATTTACAGTAAAGTTTAATATTTTGTTATATGTGATTATGCTTTGCTTTTTATATAAAAGTTAAGGTAAAATAAATTTTTGAAAATAGACATATTTAAAACATACTTAGGTTGTGGGCTATTTAATGAAAATGGGCAACAGAATCCTTTTTAATAAAAAGCTGGCTACTAACTTAGTTTAATAAACTTAGTTTTCTACAAGATTTTTTGTTTGTTTGTTTTCCTGGTACTGAGGATTGAACGCATGGCTTGCACAGGCAAGCACTCTACCACTGAGTGACATTCCCAGCACACTCAATAAGAAATTCTTATAGTGAAGCAATTTTTTGCCATACAATCCTGATTCATTTAATGTATGCCACAATGATCTATAAGCAATGTATAATTTACAATTAAAAAAGGCAATACTTAAAAGGGAATACAAAAACTAATGGTATATAAAGATATTATTTTTTATAAAGGAATAAACTACATTAAGACCTAAAATATCATCTTTAGATATACTTAATTTTAACTAGATATCAAACCTTTTTAAAACTAGAAATCAAACAAAATATAGTTTTAAGTACTAAAAAGGCAGAGTCATGATATGATCACCCAAAATGTCATCATCTTGTTGTGAAAGCAGGCTTGATTATTCTCATTCAAAAGTAGGAATACAGTCTACGATATCCTAAAATTCACTCATTAGCTGAATTCATAAGTCTCTTCACTATTAGGTAAATTACGTAAAACTGATTTACCTAATAGTGAAACCTTATACCTAACCTAGTGTTAGGTTTTCCAAAACTAAAGTTAATTATCAGCAAAGTCTGCATTAAAATCACAACTTCCTTATGCTAACAACTGATTTCATAGTACTCATGATCTTTTCTTATGATAAAAGAAAATCATTAAAATTAGTTCTGTAGGTTATATAGCCTACCTCTGAATTTAAAAAAATAAACTTTTTAAGCTTAACACATTTTTGTAACATTTACATACAAAAGGCTAAAAGCATAAAATGGTAGATTTCAATTATAGCTAATGAGAGTTACTTCAATGCAAACATCATCTTAAGGAATATATAAAAGCACAAGACAATTTCAAAGTCAGAATTGAAATATTTCAAAATCATTTAGGGAGTTTAAAATGCCATTTTAATTATATTTTCTTTTAAAGAGACATATGACACAACATGGCAATTTTATAGAAATGTATAAATGTGATTTAAATTGTTTTTGGGGGACTGGCTCCTCTTGCCTGTTCAGAGTTACAATTTAGAACATAGCCTTACATATTTTCCAAATATTTATATATTTTCAAAATATTCACATTTTTCAAATATACATGTGTGTATGTATGTGCATGTTTATGAGTAAAACTTTTTTAAAAACGAGGTTGTATGTATACATTGTTTTTCATCTTTTTTCTCACAGTAGTCCTACACAGAATTTTCTTACATGACTTAAAGTAAAATAAAATTTTAAATTTCTTAAAGCATTTTCTTAAATGACTACATTCCTTGCTGTGGGTGCATCATAATTTCTTCCACGTTCCACTCTTTGCCCAAATAATGGTCATTATCTTTTTAGTGTTTTGTTACAAAGAACAATACAGCAATAAACTTGCCTGTGTGTGTGTGTGTGTGTGTGTGTGTATATATATATATAAATATAAATATAAATATATATATACATATGTATATATAAAAGCATATAAACATATGTATACACATATATAAAACATATATTTATGTATATATATATATATATATATATATATATACTTATAAGCTTGTACATATATATTTATGATAAGATTGTCAGAAGTGGGGTTGCTAGGTCAAATTTCCCTTAACATATGTAATATCAGGATATTAGTGACTGGATGTTATTTATTTTTTTTTAACTTAGAACAACAAAAATAAAAGCAAATTAACTAAAAACACAAAACCAAATACTGAGGATATTTCTCTCTTTTATCTCTGCAATGCATGAAACTAGCTTTAGTTTTTACCATTAGACCTATCTAAAGATAAGCAAATTTAACCAATTTCTGGCAATATACAGTTTTGAAAAAGTGGTATTTGTAGACACTCAAAAGATTATTGAAACAGTCAAAGAGATCTTTGTAATTACCATTTTTCATTTTATATAAAAAAATTCAGTACTACAAATTAATTAAGAAATTAACCCAAATTTATCTACAAAGAAAAATGATCTTACTAGTAAGTTCTTTAAAGTGGTGGTAATAAACTATATTTATAAATTAATGAATTTTACACTAAAGCAAAATTCCATATTAATTAAAAGGGATTATTTAATTAACCTATTTGTAAACATACCTACACAGGTGTCTTTCTGGGTTCTTGGCTGTTTTCTTCTGAGAAGGCGTTGATAAAGGACCTGCATGTTGGCCTTGGCTAGTTATAAGGATTGTACACAGCACTAGTTACTATACTCCTTTTACAACAAAATTTACTAGAATTTTCCAACTTGTTAACAGATTTAGTATTGATCTGACAGTGCAGTTAGTTAATTAGCTTATCAGAATTACAAATGATGTACATTCAACTTTATATTACTTTTTAAAATTAAGATATTTGTGTCACTCAACATTCCATATTCTGATGTTATTTTTATGTTTTAATTTCTCTGACTTAGAATTTTAGTGTTAGCAGGATTCTCAGAGATTAGTAGGTCAACTCCCTGCTTTCATAAGTAGAGATACTAGGGCTCACAAGTTATGTGACTTGCCAAAACCTAGATTCCAGAAGTCTTGACTCTAATTTTCAGTAGAGCTCCTTGCATCAAACCAATATTCAACTAATATCATCAAAAAATGTACATCATTCATCTAGGAGAAAAGGAAAAGGCAAAAAGCAGAAAGGACCTCAAGGTATTGTTTTAAAAAAGATTTGGGAACAGAGCTTAGATAAATTTTTCAAAGCATGATAGAATTTAAGAATTTTAAATATATTTAAGTCTTATTTGAAAACTCAAGAAAAAAAAGGAAATATAACAATATTTTATATCCATTTACTAAAACTAGTAAATACAGTGATGCTTAGTTGACAGTATATTATAAAAATATGTTAGTGTCTAAAATCTTATTTTGCTAGTATAACAATAAACTGTTGATAAGTTCAGAATATATAACAAATATTTTTATTTTGAATAGTTAGGAACATTTTTAGATGTTCTCTGGATATATTTAATAATAAACTATATAATGAAAAGAAGGAAACACAAATAGTAAAGAAAAGTTTAAGAACAAAAAGTATTATCAATAAGTATTTAATAAAGATGAGTCTTGATTTTAAAAAACCCTAGGAAATTGTCATAGCTATGTGTTGATACCTATATTTTTTCAAGTAACAATGAAACTGTATTGCACTACTTCATGTATACATCCATCCATCCAACAAATGTATTTTGAGTAAATATAAGTGTAAGACCCTAATAATTTTATTCTATTTCTACTATTAAATTATCTAAAACCAACTGGGTTTACTTTAGAATTTTATTATCTGATAAAATAATTAAGTAAGTTATTTGGAATACAGTTTACAGTCATTTAGTAACTGGCTCCTGAAATTAAATTTAAGGGCTTTTTAAATTATGATTTCCTATATTACACAAATAAGCCCAAAGTTATATAACAAAAGCCATCCTTACCTGAAGGAAAATTAAAAATATTAATTTTTAATGAATTATCATGCTGAAGTTATATTAATAGAATACTAATAAAGTGCTACCACTGTCTATGCTATTTGAAATAAGGCTCTGATTTTAAAATGTGTTTGCTTAATTACTAATTATATAGTTTACCAATAAAATAATTTTTTAGAAATATTTTTCCCTAGGTTAAAAATGTGATTCATGCATTTTTTCATTTGTAAATATTATATGTTACATCAACTTGAATATTACATGCAGATGGACATCTTTACAAAGGCATTTATAGGCCTATCTCATATTAAAACTACAAGAAGCCTTGCTTTGTCAGGTAAGTTTCTCCTGCCCATCCCAATGCTGAGCTGATTTCTTATTATAGTTGCTATGAAAGGAGAGGGAAAAGAAGTCAAAGTTTTTTGAATACAGAGACTATACTTTCCCTCAGCACCTTACACAGAGACTGGCACAGTAAGTGTTAATAAAAAGCCCAAGGGAATTACACTGATAGGAGGTGTTATTCCTAGAGCAACTTCACACCCCCTGACTTTTGGGTGTCTTCACCTTTCCTTTCTGACTTATGCACCATATCTGATTTTTTTTCAATCTCCTTACTTACAAATGAAAACCACTTTGTATTGATAGATGCAAAGTGAGAAAATGAGAGAAATAATTCCAAATGTATTTGCTTAAGCACAATGATAATGCCTCCTTGAATTTAATTACAGTATTCTTTTATAGTATTTGACACTATATTCTTCTAAGAAAATGTTTTTGAGTTTTAATTTTACAAAATTTAAAAAATTTGAACATAATTTTTCCATTAATTGAGGATAAAGAAAAGACTAAATTAGCTCTACTGTATAAATGATTTCTTCATTCTCGAAAGAAAACATTTAAACAATTTACATTTGAGGCAGGAGTCTTATAAGGAATTTTTGTAAAAGAAATAGGAAAGTCAAAGTACATGAAATAGCAAGGAAAAAAGAGTATTTCAGAGACTAAGATCAAAAGGTTATCTTTTCCACACTACCAGTTTTGTTCTGAGGAAGAATACATGGTCAAAAAAGAATAAACACATTTTCCTTTTGCTTGTGTATTTGTGTAGATTACTGAATCAAGCATTCTGAATACTTAATACCTGTGCCTAGTAAAGTGAAGAATGTGTGAAAGGAACTGATTAAATAATAGAATTAATTAAATCACTAGAGTAATCCCTTGATAGTCAATGGTACAATTTCCAGCATTTTCTGAGGGCTGAATTAAAGTGGGGTAAGTACTGATCCTTGCAACTGTTTTGTAACACCAAACAATTAAAAAAATAGCCTAATTAGTTTCAAACCCATGAACTAGTTTTAGTAATAGTGATGCATCAATATTTTTAATAATGCATCAATATTGTTAAAATTTGAGATCCTAGAGGAAAAAAGAAATATATAAATAATATAGATTTAAGTAAAATTTTAAAAGCAATTTCAATTATATAATGATAAAAAATAATTCTGAAGAGATATTTGTGCTTTTTATGAGCTAATATTTGAAAATAAAAGCTTATAAAAGTACCATAGAAAATCTGAAAAAAACTTATTTGCCAATCCCAGTACTTTATTTTCTGTGAAAGGATGTATGTAAAAGCATTTTGGGAACTACAAATATTATATAAAATCAATGCAATATGATTTTTATTATGTACTATAACATATATGTAGACACCACTCAGACTAAAACTGAAGCTTGATTATTTTTAAATGATTTAAGTAATTTTCAAAATGTTTGTTAAATACAGAGTAATGATCTTATTTCCTAAAGTAACATAAAAGGAATAGAGATCTGAGCTAACTTAAAATCAAATGCATATGAAAATATTCCAAGTACCCACAATCTGCTTAGACTGTTATATATTTGGAATTCACCTTCCAATGATTTTACAGATAATTATTTTACTTTCTAGTATAATTTCTGATTACATTTTAAAGAGCATTACATTGGCATATTATTTTTAAAAATCTATCAAAAGACTCATTTCAAACAAACTAATTGAGAAGTTATTTCTCAATATTATAACAAAGAATTTTATATTGCAAAAAGTAACTAACAAGGGTTGAAAAAGATGGAATTGAGAGAGAAGTAAAAATGAAGCACACAAATAGTATAGTTTTAGTATAGAAAAACTAAGGCAAAGCTCTTAACCAGCAAAAAAGAGTAAAGAATGATTTGAACTGTAGGACAGGTCTAGCTACTTTTAACATACCCAGTTCTAGTTTCTGACAAGAGGGAATCTCTTCTGTTACCGTAATGAAGTAGCTGTGCAATCCCTTGAAGGCTAGCAGCAAAGTGGCACAAAGTGTATAATGAAAACGATAGGCATGATGTAGGAAGGACTCTGCAATGATGAAGCTACAACCCTAAACAAAGAACAAATTAGGAAAACAAAATATTAGTAATCAATAATCTAAATATATTCCACTTGAAACTTGGAAAAGATATACTAAGCATTTGCTAACCATAGTTACTACAGAACACATAAGAAATTCAACAGTATTTTAGAGTTGTTCATAAAAGTAAACACAATAAAATGTGATCATAGTAATTTCAATTAGAGTGAATTTTTTTTTTTTTTAACAGTCCTGGGAACTGAACTTAGGAGTGCTCTCCCACTAATCTTCATCCCAAACCCTTATTTAAAACAATTTTTGAGATAGTGTTTCATTAAGTTGCCAAGGCTAACACTGAATTTCTTGCCTCAGCCTCCTGAGCATCTGGGATTACAAGCATGTACCAACACACAGTGTTATAGTGGATTTTTATAAACAAGCAGATTACATTATCATTTTTGGTAAAAGGAAATTCATATTATATTAGGACTGAGGGACAGACACTCTGCATTTACAGTGAAAGTCCTTCTTCCTTTTATAGTAATGGCTATACTTGTACTACTCTAAGTTGGGTCTCAATTTGGACACTGTTCTTTCAAGGCTCCTTTGGAAAGATTCAACCGGTTCTGTTAAAGATCTCTGTTCACTAAATTTGGTAAAATTTTGAAAATATTAGGTTAGTTTTCATTCTAGATAACTGGAACTAACCAATTTGTTACAATTATATTTAATTAGATATCTAAGTTGCTGAGACCAAATAATTAACAAAGGAAATACCATATTCACAGATAAAATAGTTAAAAACATTTCTTTTAAGATAAGGGAAAAATAAAATGAGAGGAAACAGAAGGTTTATAAATATATTCAATTCTTACATCTGGTGATAACTGTTTTGTGTAGTTAATACCAAAGACCACACTTTCAAGAGTAGGAATCACAGAATCTTTGTTTTGTGCTGGTGCATTTCTATTTAACCAAGTAGTCTTCACAGGACGAGGAAAGCTGAAGGAATAAGCATTACATTATTATTGTCTTAATAGTCTACTTTAGTGTAATTTAGTTATTTACAAAAGAAATATTAAAGAAATAGAAAAGCAAAGGTTTTATAAGATTATAAGTTTTAAAATATGTAAAAATTAATTTTCCTTTAAAAATCTGAAAAATTTGAAAAAATACAATGAATATAAAAAAATAAGGCTAGATATTTGATAACTGTCTATCATTAGGCTTCAGGAAGTCTCAAAGGATACTAAAGATAAAACAGGGTAGAATCCTAGAGTAGCTAAATGGCAAATGAGAGACAAATTTTAATTTGCAAATATTGACCTGTCAGAGCTAGTTATGCAGTTTTAAAAGTTAACAATCAAATATGGATGCTCTTTACATCTATATCACCAGCTCCTATGTAAATAGCTTCCATGAAAAGCA
The DNA here is from genome assembly GCF_021218885.2 of Marmota monax. Taxonomy (NCBI): domain Eukaryota; kingdom Metazoa; phylum Chordata; class Mammalia; order Rodentia; family Sciuridae; genus Marmota; species Marmota monax. Next base: position 3,671,218 of record NW_026692434.1, on the reverse strand, counting down.
AAGGTTTTGTAAGATTGTTAAGTTCTAAAGTATTTTAAAATTGATTTTCCTTTAAAAATCTGAAAAATTATGAAAAAATACAATGAATATTAAAAAAAACTAAGGCTAGATATTTGATAACTGTCTATCTTTGGGCTTCAGGAAGTCTGAAAGCATACTAAAGATAAAATAGGATAGGATCCTATAGTAGCTCAATGGCAAATGACAATCAAATTTTAATTTGGAAATATTGATCTGTCAGAACTAGTTATGCAGTTTTAAACATTAACAATCAAATATGGATGCTGTTTACAAAAATAAAGAGTTCCCACTTAAATGTAGAAAATAAAAAATTACTAACGCTACCTAATAAGCCCTGTTTCAGAAAAAAAAAAAAAAAAAGATGGTTCTTTCCTTTAATTCTCATTACTAAAATGCTTTGAACTTTATTAAGATAATTTTCTTAAGAGTTTCAAAGCACCACTTCTATCAAATAGTAAATAAACTACTTCTGTTAGTACTAACATTACCATTAGTATTCCATAAATTCCATAGAAGTAAGACACATTTGTGTCTACAAAAACGAGATTCAGAAAACTATAACAATATATAAATATCATTTACAATTATATTTGAGATAAAGTAAGCCAAAAGTATTTGAACTGTTTGGTAGTTTGGCAAAAGGAAAAAGAAAAATAAATCAGTTTTGCCATAGTAAAGAGTAGCCTTTGTCTGCAAAATCAATTTACTTTGCAAAAATAAACAATCTATAATCCTGCCCAAAAGAGAGCTGTAAGTCAGTAAACTCCACTTGCTATAATGTTTTTCAGAAGAATCATAAAGGTACTTTTAAAAATTCAAATATAAGATAGCAGTAATGTTAAAAAACAAAGAAATGTTACACCCTTTTACTTTACATAATTAATGTAAGGTTTATAATTCATTAACCATAGAAATTATTTTAAAATAAATAATTATGTAAAAATAAATAACATTTTAAGAAGATAATTTACAAATTAATTTTTTCTAATCTGTTCAGTGGATTAAAAAACCATGTATAATAAACTTCAGGAAAAACTTGTTGAAGCATCTATAGCAAAAAAATGTTACCTTTACACATGCCCCCTTTACCAGCATACCACCAGCAAAAGCTTTTTCTTACCCTTTCTTTGTGTCCCTTTTCCATCTTCTCACTTATAGGCAAAGACAGGCAGGGGAAAATGCTGCTGCTTTCAAGGCAAAGTTCTAGCAGCAAGAGAATAGACCTAAGGGTCCATGGCAAGTAGGAGAAGCATAGTATCCTAAGCTGTTATAAGCACCTTGTTTTTCTTTCCCAGTTATTAATCAGAGTTAAGCCTCTAGGCTTCTAATTGTGAGCCAAAAATGTCTTCTTCCAGGAGACAGTCTCTAAGAAGAGCTACCTGCTTCTCCTACTAGTATGCTGCATTGCCAGGGGAAGCACACTTTTAACCACTAGGATTAGTGGGGTGAATATCACTATTTAATTAGGGTCTTAAAAAGCAACATTAAGAATATGAGCTAAATTTTGAATTGTTTGTATATTTTTCAGGAGAAAAACTAAGCTAGTTTTATAAAGATATCCTTGGAAGTTTCTTTTTTTTTTTTTTAAGTTACACAATTTAATGAGGGACTTTTACTGAAACTACAAAAACGAGATTCAGAAAACTATAGCAATATATTTATAAACTTAGGGCAGTAAAACCTGGAATGTCATTCATATAAAAGTAATATTTGTATATTACTTGACTTGTAGTTTGCAGAAACCACTTTCTTGTCAAAGAAGTTTAGTTAAAATGTTATTACACACTAATCTATTCTGGAACAACTTCCAAATTTTTTTGAAGTTTATAATAAAGTTAATTATAACAAACACCTTCCTGCTTAAAAAGCTGTAGCAACTGAGCACAGCTTCTCAAAGGCCTAAAAGGTAAGACAGATAGTAAAGCAATCATTTACAGAGCTTATTACAGAACATGAAGGCAAAGCAAATCAGAATAGTCTTATTCTTGACTCTATACCCCAAAAGGAGATATGTGAAAATTATCTTCATGTAAGAGAAGAGGGAACAATTTAATGGAAAATATTCTCAATTATGGTTTTTAAAACAATGTAAAGATATTCCATAAGAGGTTATTACTTGTAGTTAATATGTTAAATTGTGTTGGCTTCTATAAATTCTGAGGCTAATTCTACAAATTGACCGACTTAGCTTTCTGATAAATGGTATCCCTTAAGCATCATTCCTAATACAGCTGTCAGAATCAGATTTGTGTCAGAGAGGTAGATAGTTCAAAAACCAAATCCATTTGAGGTCTTTTCATAGAAATAACTGACTTGAAGTGTCCATCAATTGCCCATACTACAAGGATGCTGTTTAACTGTATGAATTGAAGGGCTTGAATTGTATATATAAAAAAAGATAATTTGTCTTCCCACAGAAGTGGTCAGAAAAAATTATTAACACACATTTATTATGATCCAGAAAAATTTTATATCTTCACACTAAACTATATGATGTAGTTTAAAAGTCTAGGTAAAAATCTATAAAGTTGGTTAATGACTTAGAAAGCAATAATTACTGTACAGTATTAGCATTAAGAAGACAAAATTAGCCCATCCAGAAAAGAAACAGAGAAAACTAAGAAAAAATTTATACATTTTCCCAGAAAAGAAGTAATAACAGTACAGTATTGGATAAAAAAACAAGTATAGACTAAACAATGTTATATGGTTATTTCCGGATTGCATTCCTTCATTTAATCAACTCATTTGGGATTGACAAAAGATTGTTCCATATTTCTGTAAGAAAAAATATCATCAACCTAATGGTCTCATACTCTTTAAATGTTATCATTTTATTATGTTTGTATAAAATGAAAGTTTTTTTTTTTTTTTTCTCTTTCTTTTTTGGTACCAGGAATTGAAATCAGGGACACTTACCAATGAGTCACATCTATAGCCTTTTTTATTTTTTATTTTGAGACAAGGTCTCACCAAGTTGCTTAGGGCCTTGCTAAGTTGCTGAAGCTGGCTTTGAACTTGTGATCTTCCTGCCTCAGCCTCCTGAGCCACTGGGATAAGTATTCCTCACTAGTTATGAATTTAAAATCTTTTTTCATTATCTTTATCAAAATATATATTTTATTATAAAAATGAAAGATATTACTAAGATAGGGTATTGGTTAAAATTACCTTATTAGTGGCTGGTGTAGTGCAACCAATGATGCATGGACTATAACAGACACAACAGAAAGGTGGAAATAATCAAACATAACATTAATATGATGATGAAGTCCTCTGTAGAGGTTGAAGTGCAGCTTTAATGTTCGGCTACTTATTAGTTGTAAGGCGTTCAGATCACTTGCCCTATAAAAAGCAACACAATTGCATTTATTTATTTATTTATTTTCACAATTGCATTTAAATCTTTAGGAAAGCAATGTTTAGTTAAGGCTAACATTTTGTACGGTAAACTAAAACTATGAAAATCATGCTAAATTACTTTTTTTTTTTCTTTTACAGTACTGGGGATCAAATCCAGGGCCTCACGTATACCAGACAAGTGATCTACCACTGAACCATATCCCAGCCCCTGCTTAATTACTTTTTAAAAATTCAAAATGAGAGACATGTTAGAAACATCAAATTTGTATCAAGCAACAATATGAACCATATCAAGAAAGTAGCCAGATTTTACTTGCACTTCTCTATTAGTCCATGATATAGGCTCTAATTATCCTCTATTAAAATGAGTCCTTTTTAAAACTGCAGGAATTAATCTCATCTTAAGTATATTTTACTCCATAGGGAATATTGCTTATTAACAGACTGCAGTATAACACAGGTTAAAATCTAATATAAAAATCCAAAATGATACTTCAAATTATTTTTACTTTATTAAATGCTGCTAAAAATGGCAAGTCATTATTTATTATTTATAAAAGATTTTTTTTACATTTAGTCTGTCGCTACATTTATGCATATAAAAATATAAAACTATGTCATAAAAATTATATCCAAATTATACCTTTTAAAAATACACACATTATAACTACTTACAGCTAATAAACTACCTATACTTATCTGGCTTACCCCACTTAAAGAATTCTGACTTTGTTAAGCAAACAAAGTAACCTTACAAAACTCTTGTAATGAACAAGTATCACAGAGGAGCAGTAGTTAATGAAATACAACATTCTTACTGCTCTATGATAATGAAAAGGAAACCTAAAGGAGTCCTTTTAACAATATGACTATGCAGTCTTACATGCAGCCTGAATTTATCTACAATTTTGAAGAAGTAGTTCTAAAACTTCATTTAAAACGGAGGGGGGAAAGGCCTCCAAAAAGAAAATGGTTAAACAGATCTCTGATTCTTGTTTTAAATGATTAGAAGCACAATTTGTGCCTAAAATATATATTTAGATGTCGAGGTGTATTGGCAAGTTCAGGATATCCAGCCCTAAAACTTCCTCTAGGACAGAAACAATGGTCAAGCCTAAGAGTCATCAGTCTTGATAATTTTCAAGAGTATCAACAAAGGCCCACCTAAAGAATGCATAACTCATACCACCAAGAAAGATTTGCCAATGAAATAGTGGATAATACTGCAGTTATATTTAAATGCCTCATGGTAGTGGTATTATGTCAACTGTATAATTTCTAGAGTCTTATATTTCTTCATCTTATCTGATTTTGCTATCTGGAGTTGAAGGAATCAGCCTGAGCACAAAAGAGTAATAATTCTAATCACTCTCAGGAGACTCTCCCAGAAAATAGAAGTATTTCAAAATAAACAAGAAAGGATAGGCTGAATTCTGAAAAGAAAATGGGGAATCTAACATATAACAGAATGAGAACCTAAACAATTTTTAACTGACTAGTATACTTACGAATAATCTCCCTCTGTGAAATGTAGATCCAAGGATAATAGAAAACTCATTTCCTCAAGGGTTTCTTCAATCTAAAGAGAAATTACAAAATGCTTTATGAATATTTAGAAAGTTAGAAATATATCTTAGAAAGTTAGAAATATACATTAATATTGACATTAAAAAGTAGGAAATATGCTTTAAGGTTTTACAAAAATATGTATCTAAATATAAATGAAGAGATGTTTACCTTTTTTTCATCCAACAACATTTTGACTTTGAAGAGCATAACATCATTTAAAACGACCTCTTCATTTTTGTACAGAATTTGAAATGTTTTACTGCAAATCAAAGAATCATGAACTGAAGCTGGAAAAGCTAAAGTCATACCTAAAATAGATAAGATATGTGATTGATAGATAAAAGACAAAATACAATAGTATAAGTACTATTCTTTTAAATTACTGTAACCTTGATTACTCCATTATAACTTTACATAGAAGTACTAGAAAATTTCTTAAAGCTCACTAATTTCTGTGATCAAAACAAATAAATACATTATAACCATTATAAAACTGTCTTATGACTAGACCTGATCTGAAAGATAAATGAGGCAATAATTCGCACTTGAACTAGACTTTCACCCATTTAGTTGCTTTTATCAGGAGCATAAATGACTTCTGCTTTGCTAAATTCAATGGAAAATTCTTAGCCATCACTTACTTGACTTAAACTCAGCATGTAACAGTTATATATTCTCTCATTCTTGAAGTACTTCTCTAATTTGGCCTTCTGGACAACTAATTCATCGGATAATCCTTTTTACTCTTTTTTGCTAGCTCCCCGCCCCTTCATCAAGAAGCAGCATAGCAGCAGTCATTAAGAACACAGAATTTAGATGTAAAATCTGGGTCTGTCCCTTATTAGACCTGTGATCTTCGTAAATTATGCTCTTTTCTCCATGCCTCACATCAAATTCTTCAGCAAACTCCATTGGATCTACCAATAAAACATTCAGTATTTGTTGAGTAAGAATGCTAGAAACACTCAAACATAAAAACAACTACCTTTGGAAATGTTCTAAATGGAATTCTAACATCAGATAAAAAAATGATTCTAAATTCCTATGGAATGATTAACAGTGAAAACTGCTTAACTGATAGCAATAAATCTTTTAAAAAGTCATATCACTGATTTACAGATAGTAAACATTTTAATTTATTCTCAAACCAACAGCAAGGGCAATAGACATAAAAATTCCTTTTAGTCATTCATTCACTTATCTAATTAGCAAATATTTCTGGAATAACTATGTGCCAGGTACTTTCTAGGTGTTAAGGATACATAATAAAATGAAAGAAATAAAAATCTCATCAGGTGTGGTGGCACATGCCTGTAATCCCAGGGGCTCAGGAGGCTAAGGCAGGAGGATCACAAGTTCAAAGCCAGCCTCAGCAAAAGCAAGGCATTAAGAAACTCAATGAGTCCTTGTCTCTAAATAAAATTAAAAACAGAGCTGGGGATGTGGCTCAGTGGCCAAGTGCCCCTGAGTTCAATCCCTGGTACCAAAAATTAAAAAGAAATATAAATTTCTGATCTCATAAAGCTTATATTCTAATGGGGAAGGGGAATAGAGAATTTTTTAAAAATCAGTAAATAATACAATATGAAAGTAATAACTACTATGGAGAAAAAAGAGAGAACAAAGAAGGATGAGTAAGACAGGCATTTTGAACAGAAAAGTCAGGCAATGTTTTCTTAAGAAAACATTGTTCAGCAGAGAACATAATAGATTCTTTCCCCTATTGCATGCTGCTCCTTCTTCAATCCTGCTGAAGAGGTTTATTCTCTGGAGAGGATAACACAGAAGCCTTCTGAACTCAAAGTCACCTGGCAAAACTCGGAGCACAATTATACGAGTATAGGCATATTATATGCTAAATGCAAATATTCCCAGATTTTTTTCCTCTACTGTGCTCCTAAAAAGCTGGTAGCTATATTCTTCTTCTCCAGTGAAAACTGATAGGAGATAGACAAGAGCGTTCTCTGATAATTTAAGAACTTTCAAGAACTTATCCTATATGCAACCAAACTAGCTAGCCTACCACAGTTTCATAAATGTTGACAGAAGAAATAAGACTCTTGGCCAAAAGACAGAAATATTTTATAATTCTTGAAAAGCAAGCAACATGAACTTTTTGTTTATTATCAGTTCACCTTATGCCCACTCCTGTAAGACCTAAGAGAATGACATGCAGGCAGACCAAGGTGGGTATTATGCATGCAATGGGTTTCTGGTCACAACTAAGGAACTCTAATTTTAGGAAACTTCTATCGTTTATAAGTAGTTAGAAGAAAACCTGTCTAAACTTTGCACCAGAGGTCAACAATATCATTATTTTTACTGGACAGTGAAAAGTTTACCCTATGCTGTAGAATAAAATACTATAATTTCCAAAGATGTGTGCTACAAAAGCTTACTTTTGTTATTCTGTATTACAGACTTTTTAGTATTTCTGCTTACAAAATGTAAGAAACATGGAAACGCTACAAAATTTTCAACAATGTACAAGGTAAAATTTTAGCTTAATAGTTTTTTTAAAAATTTTGTTTTTAGTTGTAGACGCACACAATACGGTGAGGATCAAACTCAGTGCCTCACACATGCTAAGCAAACATTTTACCACTGAGCCACAACCCCAGACCTTCTTAATAATTCTTGACAAGGGAACTTTGAACAACAATGAAAAATATAGACGGTGACATCAAAGATTATTTATCAAATGACTTGTCATCTCTCCAAAGTGAAGATCAAAAAGACAAGTCCCATGTATATTCTCAAAAATCAGTCCCCGTTTCAACTGAGGCCTATCAGACATTTGAAGAAAGACTGGATTAGGTGTGCCTTAAAAGATAGATATGTTGAAGTCTGTCATCTGATCGATCTCTGCTGCCACCTAAGGACAAATTAAAAACTTGAACAGATTCTTTTCAGTACTAGGATTGTTGGAGGGTGCCCTAATAAGATTGCTGTTTATTGCCTTACATCATCTTTTCATTGCCTTATAGGGTATCTTTTCTATTTTGTTATGCTGCTGAGAGTTGGAGGAAGGTAAGTTTTGATGTAATATCTTGGAAATCCAATACTTTATCATATTATAGCCTTGCTGGAAGCCCCTAATGTGGTGAACTCTACATTTTTGATATTACCAACGAACTTCCTCAAAGGGAATCTTAAAACCTTTTTGATATATAGAAGTATACTATAACCCAGAAACTGTTCAGCTTTCTTATTCTGGGAACCTATTATGGTTTAGATGTGAAGTGTCCCCCAAAAGCTCATGTGTGAGAAAATGCAAGAAGGTTTAGCAGAGAAACGATTGAGCAATAAGAATCTTGATCCAATCAGTGAATCAATCACCCTGATGGGATTAACTGAGTGGTGGATGAAGGTGGGTAGGGTGCGGCTAGAAGATGTAGGTCCCTGAGGGCATGCCTTTGTGTATTTTGTTTCTGGTGAGTGGAGCCCCCTTTTTTCTTCTGATCATCATGTGAGCCACTTCCCCCACGATGTATTGCCTTACCTTGAGCCCCAAGGAATGGAGCTAGCTGGCTATGGACTGAGACCTCTGAAACCATGAGCCCCCAGATAAACGTTTCCTCCTACGTCTTTTAGTCATAGCAATGAAAAAGCTGACTAAAACAGAGCCTTTTAAAAATAGCAGTAGTATTTCAGCTTTCTTACACAACTGGGTTTGTGCTTGCTATTTAGTTTTGCTACACTCAACCAGGTATTTCCTTGGGATACATTCATAACTGATAAAATTATAGAGAAAGCAAAAGGATTATTAACAAGAAAGGCAGGATGAGCATTCTAAAAGTCAGGAGGATTTGAAGATACTGGTAGTAAATTTCTTAAAGCGTTGAATCCCTAGGTATTCATTATTTTTTATAATTGTTATTATATAATTTCAAGATGTACAACACAGTTCACAATAAAAACTACTGTGTCATGCATTATTCTAAGTTAAACAGAGTGAATTCAACTAAATCAAACAAATTATCTTATGTGACCTCATCTAATTCTGCAAATTATACCTATATCAAGTGTTAAAAGAGGATAGAATGCTACACAAACAGAAATGAACTTTATGGAGTGAGAAGAGGCTGCTGACAATATAGTTTTTGAGTTGAAATGCTATGAAAGAGAGTAAAATAAAGATAAAAAGAACATTTCAGGAAGAAGGAAGAGAAATTTCCTCTCCCCAGTCCTGTTCTACCTCTGAGCTACATCACCAATCCATTAATTTTTGAGATGGGGTGTCCCTAAGTTGCACAGGCGGGGCTTGAACTTGCCAATATCTTACTTCAGCCTCACCCATAGCTAGGATTATAGGCGTGAGCCACTGTATCTGAAAAGAACACATATTTCTTGAAGGCAAGGTACATGTCTCACATATTTCTTACTTCATATACTATTATGAACATGATTAGCACTTACGTATGTATTGAAATTAGAATCCAACAGTGCAAAATATTATGAGGTTTCTCAAAAAACTAAAAATAGAACCGCATAAAGACCCAGAAATTCTACTTCTGGGTATTTATCCCAAAGAATTAGAAACAGGGTCAAGCCCAGCTCCCAGACCCACCCACACAGACCTGTGCGGAGCCCAGGTACACAGCGGGCTGGGTCCACCCGTTTCCCGGAGGGGAAGACACTTGCCAGAGCCTAGCCTCTGGTTGAGGATCACCCCTCTGACCAGTGGACTACCACAGGAGCCGAGATCCAGTCCAGACCGCCCATTCCAGCCCAAGCAGGTTCCAGGCTCTCAGTAGGCCCAGTTAACCCCTCCCCTGGCAGGGCAGATACTCTCCAGAGCCTAGCCCCTGGCGCAGGACTGCTCCTTCCAACCAGCAGACTACCACTAGGGGGTCAAGTCCAGCGGCCCAGATCTACCCACTCCAACTATGCAGGTACCAGATCCAGGATGCAGTAGCATCCATTGAAGGACAACAGCAGGGTCTGGAAGGCCAACATCAAGGTGAGGTACAGACAATCTGCATGGGTATTATAAGAACTTAGGGAAGAAACTGTAATATCTCAGATTCACACAGCAAGAAAGGAAGTCACATAGACAACATGAAAAAACAAGGGAGAAAAGTGCCCCAAACAAACCAGGATACTATAATAACAGAACCTACGGACAGTGAAGTTGATGAAATGTCAGAGAAGGAGTTCAGAAGGTTTGTAATTAAAATGATCTGTGAATTAAAGAATGACCTAAATGAGCAAATACAAGCAAAGATTGATGACTCCAACAATGAAACAAGAGATCGAATACAGGTAGCAAAAGATAACATCAAAAGAGAGAGAGAGACCCTGAAAAAAAAAAAAGTCATAAATCCTTGAAATGAAGGATACAATAAATCAAATAAAAAAACTCAATAGAAAGCATAACCAACAGACTAGATCACTTGGAAGAAAGAATGTCAGATAATGAAGACAAAGTAAACAATCTGGAAAATAAAGTTGATCACACAGTGAAGAAAGTTAGAAACCATGAATTATGAGACAGCATCAAAAGACCAATCTAAGAGTTATTGGGAAAGAGGAAGGCACAGAGTTTCAAACCAAAGGAATGCATAATCTCTTCAATGAGATAATATCAGAAAATTTCCCAAGCATAAAGAACAAATAGGAAAACTAAATACAAGTGGCTTACAGGACACCAAATGTACAAAATTACAACAGATCTACACCAAGGCACATTATAATGAAAATGCCTAGCATACAGAATAAGAATAGAATCTTAAAAGCTGCAAGAGAGAAGAATCAGATCACATATAGGGGGAGACCAACTCGTATCTCATCAGATTTTTCAATCCAGAGACCTCAAAGCCTGGAGATCATGGAACAACATATACCAAGCTCTAAAAGAAAATGGATGCCAACCAATAATATTATATCCACCAAAACAAAGTTTTAGATTTGATGATGAAATAAAAACCTTCCATGATAAATAAAAGTTAAAAGAATTTACAACTAGAAAGCCTGCACTACAGAACTAGAAGAGGAAATAAAAAACAATGATGAAATCAGCAGAGGGAGGGATTACACTTTTAAAGGAAAATCTAAGCAGAGGAGAAACCAAGTCACATTAAATACCAAAAATAAACAGAAATGGCTGGGAATATGAATCATGTCTCAATAACACCCCTGGATGTTAATGGCCTAAACTCAGGAGTCAAAAGACATAGACTAGCAGATTGGATTAAAAAAAAAAAAAGACCCAACAATATGCTGCCTCCAAGAGACTAATCTCACAGAAAAAGACATTCGTAGACTGAAGGTGAAGGGTTGGGAAAAATCATACCACTCACATGGACTGTGGAAGCAAGGAGGGGTTTCCTCAAAAAGGATAAAGAAGGACACTACATACTGCTCAAGGGAACCATACACCTACAAGACTTAACAATTATAAATATATATGCCCCAAACAATGGAGATGCTATGTTCATCAAACAAACTCTTCTCAAGTTCAAGAGTGAAACAGACCACAACCCAATTTTGGGTGACTTTAACACACCTCTTTCATCACTAGATAGGTCTTCCAAACAAAAGGTGAATAAAGAACTATAGAACTCAATAATACAATCAATAACTTAGACTTAACTGACATATGTAGAATATTCCAATATTCAACGAGAGAATATACTTTTTTCTCAGCAGCACATGGATTGATTCTTCTCTAAAAAGACCATATAATATGCCACAAAGCAACTCTTAGCAAACATAAAAAAGTAGAGATATTACCCTGCATTTATCAGATCATAATGGAATGAAATTAGAAATCAGTAATAAAATAAGAAATAAAATCCACTCCAACACCTGGAGACCAAAAAACATACTACTGAATCAACAATCGGTTACAGAAGACATCAAGGAGGAGATTAAAAAGTTTTTAGAGGTGAACAACACAAATACAACATATCGAAATCTCTGGGACACTATGAAAGCAGTTCTAAGAGGAAAGTTCATTGCATGGAGTTCATTCCTTTAAAAGAAGAAAAAGTCAACAAATAAATGACTTAACATTACATCTGAAAGCCCTAGAAAAAGAAAAACAAATCTACACCAAAAGCAGCAGAAGACACAAAATAATTAAAATCAGAGCTGAAATCAATGAAATTGAAAAAAAGAAACAATTGAAAAAACTGACAGAACAAAAAGTTGGTTCTTTGAAAACATAAATAAAATTGACAGACCCTTAGCCATGCTAACAAAGAAGGGAGAAAAATCAAATCACTAACATATGTGATGAAAAAGGAAATATCACAACAGACACTACAGAAATACAGAAGATAATTAGAAATGATTTTAAAAACCTGTACTCCAATAAAATAGAAAATATCGAAGGCATTGACAAATTTCTAGAGTCATATAATTTGCCCAAATTGAATCAGGATGATATACACAATTTAAACAGACCAATTTCAAGTGATGAAATAGCAGACACCATCAAAAGTCTACCAACCAAGATAAGAACCATATGATCATCTCAATAGACGCAGAAAAAGCATTTGACAAAATACAGCACCCCTTCATGTTCAAATCACTAGAAAAACTAGGGATTACAAGAACATATCTCAACATCATAAAAGCTATTTATGCTAAGCCCCAGGCCAACATCATTCTAAATGGAGAAAAAAAGTTTTTCATGCGTGTCTTTTAGCAGGTCTCCGAAGGTCTCTTCAATTAGTTGTTTTATTTTCCTTTATTTCTTAAATTATGAATGGGTATTTGATTTGTCATATTTTTAAAAATTAATTTTAAATCATTGTTTTAATTGTACACATTTATGGGGTACAGTGTGATAATTCAATAGATGTTTATAATACATAATAATCAAATCAGAATAATTAGTGTTGATAATCATGATTCTCTAGTTCTGTTGTACTTCTACATCGTTATTACCGAAGGGTCTTAGAAAAAACACCCAAATCTGTGTGTACTCAATTTATTGTTTTGAGTTTAAAACTCTCCTTTTTAAAAATATTTGATAGATGATAATCCTCCATGAAGTTAGGAACCATATTTGTCTTTATATTGCTTTAACTTAGGAATAAGTGCTATGTCTCACATATAACAGGTACTCATGTACTGAATAAATTACCTTTCATCTAACTTCTTAATTTAGTGCCCTACTTCCTTGTTCAAATAACTATTTTCATTTTGCCTATCAGTTATCTGCTAACCCAAACACTCAGAGCTACAATTTTAGAGACAGCATCATTGGAAGTCTATAAATACACCCATTTATATTTTATTTCTATCACTATCTTTCTGCATTTCCATTTTCCTTTGTTAAATAGTTAGCATTGGTATTTCTTGTTTATTTTGTGAACAAGGAAGCATTCATTCAAACATAATTAAGTCTAAAGATTAGTAACTAGGAGATATTAACATAAATAAGAACAATGCCTGTTTTCAGAGTTCCCAGTCTCGTTTGGATAGGAACATTCAAGCAAATAATTTCAGTACAATGTGTTAATCTCTTAACTGTCTATTTCAGAAAACCAAAGCAAATGACAATGTAATTATCATCATCTCTTTAAGCCAGTAAAAAGATAATGACAATGACAGAATGAAGCTCTTGAATCTGAGGAAAGCAAAATAGAGACTTATAATGCCAAAGATTAAAGTTTCATAATCCATGCAAAGTTTACTGAAACATAAAACCTTACAACTTGAGACAAAACTAATGGCTGTTTAGATTATTTGGTTACTGATAATGGTAATAGATTAGCGACATAATATGAATTGTATCCAGTTAACTATTTGTTTGCACTTTATTTCCATATTGTTCTTTAATGTGCTTGATATTTGATTGTTGTAGAATTACATTTCTGAGAAAAATTTCATAACATGGTAAGAGCAAAAAGAAGTATACAGAAAGTGTTATAATCACATAGCAGAGGAAACTTTTAGCTGCCTTAGGGGAGTTATTTGTGGTTTAAAAAAGAAGTAATAAGGAGGGGAGAGCCTATAAACTATATGAAGTAAGTTAGAACCCATCATATTTGAAAACTAGAAGTGGTTCCATAGAATCCACATGGAGAATCTTGGGAAATAAAATTACATAGGTATCCTAGAGTTAATCATGAAAAATCTTAAGAATTCAGTAGAACTATCCCAACATGTTAGTGGCTCTCAAAAGAGGGCCCTGAAGCCGGGCACAGTGGCACATGCCTGTAATCCCAGGAGCTCAGAAGGCTGATGCAGAAAGATTGTAAACCTCAGCAATTTCGTGAGACCCTGTCTCAAAAAACAAAAAGAATGCCCTCAAAAGTTGGTTCTTAGACAAAGTTCAAGGAGAAAATGGGGAAGAAAGATATGATTCTGTCTGCAGCAGTTCAAAATATTTGCACCTTTAGTACAGTGGCCAAATAACCATTGCTAAGACAAAGCAACAAGACAACCTTATTTGTTAGAATCCTCATATGAACTATGGATTTTGTTTGAGCCATTTAAGGCAGGGAAGCTGCTTTTCTGGGAACTCCTGGGTGAAATTCCCCAGTTGGAGAAAGACCAGAACATGCTGGCACCCTGCCTTAGCTCACAGCCCTAGGTTCAAAAGCAGCTGCCCAGAGATGGGCATAACCTGCCAAGCTCCATACAAATTGTTTTCCCCACTCTTATAATATTTTCCTGAATAAGCTCCTTCCTGAGTTCCTTTGGGTGTTCCACTATAAATAAAGCATTCATGGGCTTTTCTCTGTTATGATCAGATCTATCAGGTCCTCTTCCACTATATCAGAATTGCACGTCTAAATCAACAGTTTTCTCAATAACAAAATAACTAGGGCTGGGGATGTGGCTCAAGCGGTAGCATGCTGGCCTGGCATGCGCGGGGCGCTGGGTTCGATCCTCAGAACCACATACAAATAAAATAAAGATGTTGTGTCCACCGAAAACTAAAAAATATTAGAAATTTCTCTCTTTCTTAAAAAAAAATAACTAGACATTCCATGTCTTTTTAGAAACTTAAGATCATCCTTCTTTATGTTGGCTATTCATTTTGACTTAATGAACGTTTTCCCTCTATGCTCCCACAAAAATGCAAATGTTGTTTACTTCTTTTCAACCATTGGAGTCCTTTTATTTGGTACTGGGAATTGAACCCTGGGGCCCTCAACCACTGAGCCACATCCCCAGCCTGTTTTTGTATTTTGTTTATAGACAGGGTCTCACTGAGTTGCTCCGGGCCTTGTTAAGTTGCTGAGGTTGGCTTTGAACTTGTGATCCTCATGCCTCAGTCTCTTGAACCCCTGGGATTACAGGTGTGCAACACCACTTCCAGCCAACATTTGGAATCTTAATGAAGAGTTACAAACAGGATATGAAATAGGAAAAGTCTGAAAGGTGGGGAGATAGAAATTTTGAAAAAAAGAAGATTTCTTATATATTTATTAAAAATGAGGGGTCTCTCAGCATTGCTAAAATAGGACACAGAGCTTAAAATGTATTATTTTAAATTACAGAGATGGTCAGAGAAAGGAAGTAACATCTCTTTTAAAAGGTAGACGGTGAAGAAGAGAGGAAGTAGTATAAATAAGATAAACTGACTTTTCTCTCAATGAAGCCTATGAACAATGTCTATATAGAGGTAACCATCAGAACTAGAGAAATAGTTAAAAGTTATTGCATTTAGAGAATAAATTAGGGTTTTCTATAGCTTTCTAGATTAAGATATCTTTTAACCATTTGCCTATAATTAGACAAAAAAATATTTTCAGAAGATGGAAAAATTGAAAAGCGGACAAAAAAATACATTTAATTTTAAAACATAATTCATACTAGAAATGAGAAGTTATTCTTTGAACATTTTATGGAAACTGTACATATCATTTCAAACTGAATGAGCGTCTTACAACCAGCAATCCTTCTCTGTTGTCAAAGTCCATGAAAGCTTTCTTATTAATCAATTTCAAAAGCCCTATAAATTCTCATTGTCTTTCATAACTGTCATTTTAAATGATATCAGTTATTTCCTGATCCAAACCTCTCACTGTTATTAAAATCTCGTGTTGGAAATAATTTAAACCTATAGCAATAAGCTGTGAAACAGCATGTAATTCCTACTGCAACTCACAGATAGGAAAAAGAAGAAATAATATTGTTTTCCTAAGAGTTCCAGAAATATTTAGAAGGTAAAGGAACTATGATAAAATACATTATCTATGGAAAAACATTGAGATGAAAGTATAAATCAACGTTAGAAGAAAAATAGGATGGGTAATAAAAAGCAGAGAGAAAATCCAAGCACTCAGAAGAAAAAGAATTTTTAGAAAATAAGTAAAAGAAAATTGACACAAAGGATAAAAAAGAAACTATCCTACATAAAGATATTTGTTATCAAGGATGAGGCTAGAAATCAAAGTATTTAATAAAAGAAAGCTATGTACAGAAAATTTCTGAAGACAAAACACTTTTGAAAAGATACCTTTTCTTAACAAATTTGCTAATGGATCTAACCAATACTTGTGAGCCTCTTAGTATGATGCCACACTCCATCAACTACTTCCCTCTATGATTTTCATATTAATTTAATACTTGACATGATAAGGGATATTCTGGGTACACTGGCAGGGAATATCAGATTACTTTTCCATATTCAGATTACCTTACCATAGAGGCTTCCAGAGGTAAAATAAGACTGAAAATCTGTGGAATCTACATACACATAAAGATAAAGCAATCATGTTGAAAATGGTCTTGGCTGGTGAAAAATAGTATATCTCACAATTTGTTCAGGGTCACTATTTGTATAGCTCTGCAAATGACATTCTACTTTGTTATTGCTTGCTATCAGGAAAAACAAGATGTTCTAAATTGGGAGATTTAAAAGTAAAACAAGTCAACACAATTTGGAATAAAAAGATCTTGAAAAGTCACATTTGGTCTTATATTTCAGACAGGACAGAATAATTTTGTTATTTTGACAAAGAATGAGGAAAATGTTCAAAAGAGATCCTCTCTCTATATATTTTTTTCTTGTCCATAATCTAGTTACTGTGTTACTATTTTGACTGCTGTAACTTAAATAAAAACCATGTAATCTCTTAAAATTTTCTGGTATAACGCTATTAAGAACAAACCTACAGTTAATGTTTCTACATATATGCTAAAACTGTACCTTACTAAGGTTATTTTCTTAAACCAGAATTTCTTTTATAGACTGCTGTTTTCCATAAACTATTTTTTAAAAATATTTTCTTTCCACATATTAGTAAACTAACAGGTCATCCATATTTCACAGTCATGGTTGCTATTAAGTCATTTGATAATTTATTTATAATGCCCTTCCTTACTTTCAAATCACCAATCAAAAAGCAGAGCTAGAGAAAATGTTTCCATAAAGTTTAGGTCAGGATAACTTGTCAAGAAAAGAGAAAACATAACATTATCATGAAGTAAATATGTTAAGTATTTACTTCATATTCTTCATTACTTCATATTTGTTTTTCATATTCAACCAAACTAAATACTGATATTGTTAATTCTATCTTCTACACCAACCTAAATATCTGACAAGATTTAACTTTCAAATGTTAGATTTTTCCCCCTGTCATTAATAATATGGTTATTAATTCTAACATCCACATCTTTCTTGAAGTTACTATGCGTAATACCATGCCTAGTTAAAATTTCTAGTCCTCTGAGTTAGTCATTTAGAGTCTGAGA
The DNA here is from genome assembly GCF_021218885.2 of Marmota monax. Lineage (NCBI taxonomy): Eukaryota > Metazoa > Chordata > Mammalia > Rodentia > Sciuridae > Marmota > Marmota monax. Next base: position 3,653,599 of record NW_026692434.1, on the reverse strand, counting down.
AAAATAAGGTAAAAATAATTCTATGAATAAAACAGGCACTAAATGATAAAACTAACAATTAAATGTTTCAATTGTATTATGGTTCATATACGGAATGTCCCCAAATTCTCATGTGGAAAGCATGGTCCTCAAGGCAGCAAGGTTCAGAGGTGGGGCTTTACTGATTGGATCATGAGGGCTATGAACTCATCAGCGATTAATCCATCAAACAGATATAATGGATTAATCCACTGATTGCTGAATGAACTACTGAAAGGTAGTGAATTACTGGGGTATGCCGTGGGATGATTTATTTTCTCTCAAGCATCAACTCCCTGTTGTTGCATAGCTGCCATGAACTAAGCAGCTTTCCTCTGCCATGCCGTTCCATCATGATATTTCTTCCTTGGAGCCAATCCACTACAATTGAATCCTTTGAAACCATGAGTCAAAATAAATCTTTCCTACACTAAATTGTTCAGTCTTATGTCTTATTCTCTTAAATAGAAGTTTTTCTCATTTAACTAAATAATTGCACACCAAACATTACAAAAGCAATATTATTATTTTTTTTTCATTTTTTGGGGGGATTCATGAAAGTGAACCAAAATACAATAATATTAACTTTAGTATATATTATTAATTCAATTCAAAAAATCTCTCAGGTCCTCACATGAGAAAACCTTCAGTTGTTTGGAATTAATATTCACAGGTTTGACTTTATTTCTCTCGAAACTTCATGATAATAAAGAAGAAACTGATTCTAGATAGGAAATTCATTACTTAAGAGTAATTAACCTGGGTGACGGATGTAGCTCAGTGGCAGGATGCTCACATGATATGCATGAGACCCTGGGTTCAATTACTCCACAAAAAAAGTAGTTAGCCTACTTATCCTTCTTGACATCTATGTCATATACCTTTCCATCTTGAAAAATATCTCAAAACTAAGTCAGAGATTTCTATTTTTTTCAATCGGCAATTTCATGAGATAATAATGGAGCAAAAAATTCCATCTACTAGATTTAAAAAAGTTCTAAGTAGAGTGCCAAATCTGTATTTTGTAGTATCAGTTATTCCCTTTGTGTTTCTTGAAAGTAGACTTACCAAAGAAGGCCTGTTATGACAATAAGATATAACACTAAGATATATGCCAAGCTGGGTATGGTGGCTCATGCCTGTAATCCCAGCAGCTCAGGAGGCTGAGACAGGAGGATAGCAAGTTCAAAGCCAACCTCAGCAAAAGAGAGGTGCTAAGCAACTGAGTGAGACCATGTGTCTAAATAAAATACAAAATAGGGCCAGGGATATGGCTCAGTGGTTGAATAGCCAAGTTAAACTCCAGGAACCCCCCCTTCCCCCATAAAATATACATATATACATATATATAAAATGTATATATATGCGTCAAGGCAAGATGAACACCCCCGTCCTTTCAGAGAACAAGTTATCTCTCTTATATTTTTTTGACTATAAGTAACAGACTTCCCTGAGCATTTTGATAGTCTTCAGAAAGAATCAACTCTCCATAATGTCCAGTTTATCAAAATTTAACATTTCCTAGCAGTTTAATATTCACAGAATGATTAAAAACAAACATCCTAAACAGTTCAAATTCCCAGCAAACATTAAGTTTCAAAGATTGATTGAATCATGCTCAGACTAGATTTAATGTTAGGTGTGTATTATTTTTATAATGCTTTGAAAGCTAGTAATATCAGATTTACAACTGATATAGCAACTCTGTACAATGTTTCATTAACCATTCCTAAATATATGGAATAAAACAGAACGCAGCTTTAGTGTCCCTTATCTAAAATGCTTGGGAACAAAAATGTTTTCGGATTTCTAATTTTTTAAGATTGTAGAATATATGCATATACATAATAAGATACCTTGGGGATAAGACCCAAATAAAAACACAAAATTCACTTGTACTTCATATACATCTTATACATATAGCCAGAATGTAATTTTACACAATATATTTAGAGCACCTCCATTTTGACTGCAACCTGTCACTTGAGGTCAAGCGTGGAACTATCTGCTTGTGGTGTCCTATTGGTGCTCAAAATGTTTCATATTGTAGAGCACTTTTGATTTTGTTTTTTGGATTAGGGAAGCTCAACCTATATGCTGCACTCGGGAACTTAAAAATAGCCACAGATTATGTGAAGGTCATTAGTTTTAGCTTAAACACTTAAATACTAAAGTCTCTCCAAAGAAGTAAATAAATAAGAACTGTAATAACTTGTTTATTCTGTATTTTCCTACATTGCCTTTTCGCTCTGTTTTCTAATTAGATTTGCTAGCCCAGGGAAAAACTTGTTTAACACAATGTTGTCAAAATGCATATTATCAAATTTAATCATAAAATACATTTATGAATTTAGGTCAAATTACATGTGCATATTCACTTATGTTTTAAAATTCCATCTCACATGATATATTGATCCTATTATTATTACGTTTTCATTCAGCTTTTGTAAACATTCTTCTATGCATTCGTGGTAAGAAATCCAAAACACATGATAACAAATCTATTCTACTGAGTTCCTAAATATATTTCTTACGAGGAATATTGTAATGATGTTTGGTATCTTATATTTATAATGAAAAAAAAAAAAACAGGAATGTTTAAGAAAAGTTATTGACCATTATAATATTACTCCAGACTTGTTTTTAACTTGAAAATATTCCTTGGCTTACCTGTTGCTTGCAATAAACTGGCTTCTACTCTGTGGGGAATTCTTGGTGGAATTTTCATATATGCACGAATCTGGTAAAAACTAAAGAAAAACGAGGAAGTGATTTTAAAACAGATTTTAAAATATGCTGTGCTTCAACATCTACATATGTGTTAAAATAACAAAGTTAATCTAATACACCTGTAATCCATGCGGCTCTGGAGACTAAGGCGGAAGGATTGCAAGTTCAAAGCCAGCCTCAGCAACAGCAAGGGACTAAGCAACTCAGGGAGACCCTGTCTCTAAATAAAAAATTAAAAATAGGGCTAGGGATGTGGCTCAGTGGTTGAGTGCCCCTGAGTTCAATCCCAAATGTGAAATGTGAGATAATTAAGAACAAAAATCAAGTGAGCTAGAGGCCTGGAATCAAAGGAAAGTAAAAATTTCTAGGAATTTTTCAACATCCATGTTAAGCGAAGGAACCTTTGTACACCATTGGTGAGAATGTAAATTGGTATGAATTTAAATTTCTTTGGATACATACCCAGAGTGGGACTGCAAGATCATATGTAGTTCCATTGTGAGGCATCTCCATATGGTTTTCCACAATGGCTTACTAATTTACCTTTCCGCCAATGGTGCACAAAGGTCCCTCTATTCCATATGCTCAGCAGTACCTGGTATATTGTTGTTGTTGTTCTTTTTGATAATAGCCACTCTGTTGCAGGTCATGGTGGTTTGCGTGCATGCGCGCACGTCTGTGTATGTGTATGTGTGTGTGTGTGTGTTTGGTTCCATATGAATTTTAGAATTATGTTTTCTATTTCTGTGAAAAATGACATTGGATAAATGTAGATACTCAAGTCCCTTATATAACATGGTGCAGTATTTGCATATAACTGATACATTATATCTTCGCATACACTTTGAATCATCTCTAGAGCACACGCACGCACACACACAAATGACTAATTATTGAAGACCTACCTATGTGATAGACAGTGGGTTAGGTACTAAAAATACAGGGGAAAAAAAAAAAACAAAAAAGCAAAACGCTAAAAGTAAATACATTATTTTAAATGAAGTTTACTTTTCACTTCGCATTTATGAGAGCAATCTATTATTGTAAATATATGTTTTATGAAAAGCAGTGATATTTTAAAGGCATAAACATTTAAAATGAACATAATGTTAAAATGTGCATGTTAATAAATTTTTAGAAAAAAATATCAAGTAGAAAAATCAAATTTAAAAATAAAAGGATAAAATACTTCTATTTTAAGGGCTGTTAGGGTAGGTTATTCAGAACAACCTCTTGCTAAAGACAACTAAATTTATAATGTAAACTATAAGAATATATCTTATAAAATTACTGAAGAACTGACAAGATAGTATGGGCATTACCAATCCAAATTTACAGGAAGAAAAAATAGCAATGAGGTGGGCAAAGCAATGAAGCAGTTTTTGTTCTGAGAGCATTTGCTGATATATTTCAGAGATCTTAATCTTGATTTTTAAAACCTAGATAATATTCTCAAAATATAAACAATTTAAAAATAGAAAACAACAAAAACACCAAAAAAGAAAAAAAAAAGGATAGTATGAATAAACAGCTTACATAAAAAAGAATGCAAATCATTCTCAAATATATGGATGTTCAACTTCTAATTTATAATTAAAAATGAAAAAAACTATAACAGGATATCCTTTCTCACCTATCAGACTGACTAAAATTCAACAGTTGGCAAAACATTCTGCTGGAAAGGGTGTTGGCAAATAGGGAATTCTCCTACACTCCTGTTGGGAATGCAAAATGGTGCAATCCCATAAATACAGTACTTTGACAAAAGGAGTAAAAGCACATAGACAGCCTTTAATTTAGCAAACCACTTTTAAGACCATATCCCAAAAATACTATGGCAAAAATTATTAAATGATGTATGAAGAAGGCTATATTCATTGTATCATTAATTGTAATAGCAAAATAATAAAACAAAAAACAAAACATTCATCAATATAAGAATTATGAATAAACAAGGGTACAACTCTACAATGATGCAACCATGCAAACATAATAAGGACTGGAAGTATCAGTTTATCCAAAGGAGTGACTTCTAAGATAATTTTAGCGAAGTACAGAAAGTACGTATACTATGTACTTATGCTGTAGGGTATAACTATTATTTGCTTATATTTTCAAAAGAAAATAAATGAAAGAATATAACAAAAAATTGTTGAGAGCCACAGCCGAAAGGGCCCCAGAAAACTTCCAGCTGCCTGCAAACTTCCAGCTGCCAGCAAACTTCCAGCTGCCAGCTGATGATTGGCTCACAGCGGCCCCAGCAAACTTCTAGCTGCCAACTGATTGGCTCCTCTGCGGTGATGCTCATTGGGTGGTTTCCCTGCCCTTTCAGACCACGGAGCTGCTCATTGGGGGACTTTTTTTGGCTCCGCCCACACGACCCAGCCAATCGGTCTCAAGAGCAAGAGGAGTGGGGGAGGTTGAGAGGCTTGTGGGAAGCCGGTGGTGGCAGATGGGCTCTGAAGGTTTTCCTGAAGAGCTGTGTGGTGCGGTGTGTGTGTTCTAAAAATAAAGTTCATTTCTTTTGACAAGTGGCTCCTGAATTGTGCCCAGCCAGACTGCGGTATTTGGTGGGCCGCATGGGGAATGACTGAGGGTGAGTGATAAGGTAAACTGCTCGCCCCTGAGGGCAGGGCGAGAGGATGGGTAGCCATTTTAAGATTCTTCTTTTGTTTTGTTTTGCTTTTGCTTTAAGTTGCCTGTCCCTGGAAATGAGTGAGAAGGAAGAAAAACCGCTCACATCTGAGGAAAAACTATTTGCGTCTGAGGAACAGATAGGGAGAAAGGACAGATGGACATTTCAGGAGGATAGAAAGGCTGATATAATGATTTTGTGTTGTTCCATTTTTGTTTCATTCTGTCTCGGTTTTGTTTGGTGTTATCTTGTTGGGTTGTATTATAGTAGAAATATGGGATCAGAAATTAGTAAAAAAACAAACCAAAAGAGTGTTAAGTAAATTGTTAGAGGAAGGAGGCATCCCAGTAAAATCAAGAGCAGTCAGGGCATACGTTGATACAATACAAAAATGTAGCCCATGGCTTTTTAAGGAGGAGTTGTTAAATATATCACAATGGAACCATCATGGTAAAGATTTAAAAAGAATAGAAAAGAAAAGCCCAGGGACTCTGCCAGTTGGCACATTGCCATTGTGGACGTTCGTATCTTGTTTGCTTAGTCCAAAGCCTTCAGTTCAGACAATGGTAGAGGAAGGAGAAGACATATTCATTCAAGTAAAAGAGAAGGTCTCTCAAGTTAGTCAGAGGAAAAGATTCAAGTAAAAGAGAAGGTCTCTCGAGTTAGTCAGACAGAGGAAGAAAGTTTAGAGCAGAAAAAGCCATCAGGGGAAAAGTTACAACAGGAGACTGCTACTAACACCTTTCTATCACCAGAGGGCGTAAGTGTCCAACCAACAGCGCCACCTCCAGATGCTGGGAGGCTCCCAACCCCCGCAGTTGATAGTTGGGATCCTGAGACAGGATCTCAAATATTAACATGCCCTGTATTTGAGCAGGCAGGAGGACAGCGAATTCACCATGCTTTAAATTTCAAAAAAGTGAAGCACCTAAAAGAGGCTGTAACAACCTACGGTCCTCAAGCACCCTTCACTGTAAGCATGGTCGAATCCATTACCAACTTGAACATGACGCCAGCAGACTGGGCTAATATGTGTAAAGCTGTGCTAAATGGAGGACAATACCTGTTATGGAAGGTTGCCAATGAGGAATTTTGCAAGGAGTCGGCTAGGTGAAATGCAGAAGCTGGTTATCCTCAGAGAAATCTAGATATGTTGTTAGGAAAGGGACCTTATGAGGATCAACAGCAACAAATTGCATATGATCCTGGCGTATACATACAAATTGCTGTAGTTGCAGTTAGGGCATGGAAGACTTTACAAGGACATGGAGGTTTACAAGGTCAATTATCTAAGGTAATACAAGGAGCTAATGAACCTTACGCTGAATTTGTAGATAGGCTTATTCAAACAGCTACCAGAGTTTTTGGGAATACATAACAAGCAATGCAATTAATAAAACAACTGGCTTATGAGCAAGCGAATCGTTGGTGCAGAGAAGTCATTAGACCATGGAAACATGAAGATTTAAACACATATATTAAATTATGTAGAGACATTAATGAACAAGGGCAAGTTGTGGCAGCTGCAATACAACAGGTTTTAGATGCCAGGCCAAAAACATGCTATAATTGTGAACAAACAGGACATTTAAAAAGGAATTGCCCCATAGGAGGAGGGTTTAACAAAACTAGGTATCAAAGGAGTAGAATACCAGATATTTGACCACGATGCCGTAGAGGGAGACATTGGGCTAATGAATGCTGTTCTCAAACCACCATAGAGGGTACTCCATTATCAAAAAACGAACAAGGACCAGGTGTCTATCCACGATATCATGGAGAAAGGCATCGGGCTCCATTGCCAAAAAATGGACAGGGGGGCCCAGTGCTCCAGGGCCCAAGACCACAAATATACGGAGCACTGAAGGAACCCAGCAATACCATCAGGGTAGTGCCCAGGACACATTGTCCCTCACTAGACAAACCAGAGGAAGCACAGGATTGGACATCTGCGCCTCCGCCAGAACAGTACTGACTCCAGAGATGGGAGTTAAATTATTCCCACAGGGGTAAAAGGACCTCTTCCCAAAGGAACAGTAGGCTTATTATTGGGATGCAGTTCTTCTACTCTAAAAGGACTTATGATAAGTCCTGGGGTAATTGATCCCAATTATGAAAGTGAAATAAAAATCATAGCCAGTTCTCCAAAGGGTATATCAGTAATTTCACCAGGAGATAGACTAGCACAGTTACTAATAATACCCAGCCTACTTGATAAATTTTCCAGTTGTACTGTAAAAAGAGGTTCCAAGGGATTAGGCTCCACAGGTGTAGATTGGGCTATGCTTTCTTTAAACTTAGATTCTCGCTCCATGCTAAAACTAAATATTCAAGGACATGAATTTAATGGACTACTGGATACAGGTGCAGACCTTAGCATCATCTCTCGTCAAGAATGGCCAAAACATTGGCCATTACAACAAGCCACTCAAACGCTTCGAGGCCTAGGAGTGGCGACTAATCCCCATAGAAGTGCAATGGTATTAGATTGGAAGGATCCTGAAGGATGTGAAGGAACTATACAACCATATGTATTGGAAATTTATGGGGATGAGATGTCCTAGATCAATTAGATTTGACATTAACAAATAACATCAATCAAAATGCACCCAGTATTATGGCTAGACAAGGTTTTAGGAAAGGAAAAATATTAGAAAAACAAGAACAAGGTATAGCAGCACCAATACAAATAGATCAAGGAACAGACGGACATGGATTGGATTTTCAGAAGGGGCCACTGAGACAATAAAAATTACTTGGAAATCAGAAAGACCAGTATGGGTTCCTCAGTGGCCCCTGACTAAAGAAAAGATACAAGCAGCCCATGACCTGGTCAAACAACAATTAGTGGAAGGACATATACAACCTTCTGTATCTCCCCATAATACTCCCATTTTTGTCATCAAAAAGAAATCTGGTAAATGGAGATTATTGCAAGATTTAAGAGCCATTAATAATGAGATGGTTATTATGGGACCTGCTCAATCGGGGATTCCTCAGTTGTCTGCTTTGCCAAAAACCTGGTATGTTTTAGTTATAGATATTAAAGATTGGTTTTTTTTTTTCAATTCCAATTGATCCTGAGGATAGTCCACGTTTTGCATTTACTATCCCTGCACTGAATCATGAAGGTCCCGATCAGAGATATGAATGGAAAGTACTCCCTCAAGGGATGGCTAACAGCCCAACTATGTGTCCAATTTATGTTAACAAAGTAATCCAGCCACTTAGAAATCAAAATCCTGAACTACAAATATTTCACTATATGGATGATGTATTATTAGCACACAAAGATAAAAACACATTGCTAGAATGTTATGCCACACTTACAAACTTATTAAAAAATTATAATCTAGAGATAGCAATAGATAAAGTACAATTAAATTTTCCAATTAATTATTTAGGAGTTCTATTATCCTCAACCATGGTCCGTCCACCAAAAATTCAAATTCGAGTAGATCAACTCAAATCACTTAATGACTTCCAAAAGTTATTAGGAGACTCAAATTGGATAAGGCCTTATCTAGGTATACCAACAGGAGAGTTGGGACCTTTATTTGATATCCTAAAAGGTCTATCAGATCCAAATTCACACCGAATGTTAACGCCTGAAGCAAGAAAGAATTAAAAATCATTGAAACATATATGGAAAATATGCATTTGGACAGAATTGATAGAAGTTTGCCTTTATTATTTATTGTACTACCAACAAAAAATATTCCTACAGGAGTATTTTGGCAAGAAGGTCCATTATTATGGATACATTTATCTTATTCTCCTAATACTATTCTTACTAGGTATCCTGAGGCTGTAGGACAATTAATACTCAAAGGAATAAAAGCAGCAAAGGGAGTGTTTGGAATTTCTCCCAATAAAATTATTACTCTATATACTATGGATCAAATTAATGAGTTAGCTAATGAGTTAAATACTTGGGCAATAATCATGTGCAAATCTAATGTTTCATTTGATAACCACTTACCATCTAATCCTTTATTGTCTTTTTGGTCATTGCATCCTGTAATTTTTCCAAAAATGACAAGAAAAACACCTATCTTGAATGCTCCAAATATATTCACTGATGGGTCAAATAATGGTACAGCAGCAATAGTTACACCTGATCAAACTTTTACATTTTTAGTACCCAAACAATCAGCTCAAAAGGTAGAGCTTAATGCAGTATTACAAGCTTTTGTGATGTTTAAAGATTCTATATTTAATTTATTTTCTGATAGTCAGTATATAGTTAATGCTATAGTATCCCTTGAAGATGCTGGTAGGATTTCCCCTTCCTCTACTGTTTTCACTTTGCTTTCCAGTATACAAAGTCTAATCTGGGACAGAAAAGATCCATTCTTTATAGGACATATCAGGGCACATACAGGATTGCCTGGAGCCCTTAGTTTGGGCAATGATTTAGCAGATAAAACTACACATGACATACATTAGAAGAAGCTACAAATTTTCATAAAAAGTTCCATGTCAATGCTAATACTTTACAAAAGCATTTTAAAATAACTAAGGAACAAGCTAGACAAATAATAAAACAATGTCAAAACTGTGTGACCTTTTTACCACAAGTTAATCTTGGAGTCAATCCTAGAGGACTGATACCTAACCATATTTGGCAGATGGACGTCACACACTTGCCAGAATTTGGAAAATTAAAATATTTGCATGTTACAGTTGATACTTCTTCCGGATTTTTGATGGGCTCCCTTCATGCCGGAGAAAAAACTAAAGATATTATAGCTCATTGCTTACACAATTTTGCCATTGTGGGCGTTCCAAAACAGTTAAAAACAGATAATGCCCCTGGTTATACTTCTACCTCTTTTAAACAATTTTGCTCAACATTTGGCATTACTCATATAACAGGAATACCATACAATCCACAGGGACAAGGCATAGTTGAAAGAGCTATCAAACTATTAAAACGTACTTATTAAAGCAAAAAGAGGGAACTGGAAAGGGGTATATATCCCCCAAAGATAAACTTAAAATAACACTTTTTACTCTAAACTTTTTAAATTTGGATTCATCAGGGCTTAGTGCTGCGGAAAGGCGTATGTGTCCAAAAGATGTACATAAGCCCAAGGTACTTTGGAAGGATATTCTAACAGGACAATGGAAAGATCCTGACCCAGTAATTGTCTGGAGTCGGCGGTCTGTTTGTGTGTTTCCACAGGGAGAACAGCAGCTGATTTGGATTCCAGAAAGATTAACTAAAGCAATTTCTACAGACCAAAAAGAAGATGATTTGGCTCAAATCCATAACAACTGATATCCAAAACTCCAGTTTGGCTATTCTTACATTTGCGACAGAACCAGGATGCTTTTTTCAATATCTATTTTATTATTACCCTTTCCCACATCATGAAGTTCTATTTTGTTTTTTGAGCTCATACAGACCTAGGTTAATGTTTTGCTGATCAGTTCTATTTTTTGACTATAGAGTTTTTAAACATTGCACCTGTAAAAAGTTATAAGGCCTTTACTATTATGTTATGTGTTGTATGTATTATGTGTGCACACTTGTGTTTTGTGTTGTATGTTTGTATGTACGTATGTCCATATATCATATATGATGAGTGCTCATGAAAAAATGGATCCAAATTTTTTTTTATTCATGTGATTTAAATGGTTTAATTTAATTTGGGTAAACAGCTGTTGAAGATTGTTTTAATATGTGAACAAAAAAGGAGGTTAACAGATCTGTTTGTTTACTTTCACCTTTCCTTTTCATTATATTTAATAATTCTGTTCAAGATAATGTAAATTGTTAAGAAAATTGTTTTCTTTTAGTGCCTTCTGGAATGTTACATAATTTTTTCTTTAGCCATTATTGCCAGAATTCCTATCTTCATCCCAGTGCCGGTGAAGACAAAGATAAAACCAATCTACAGCTTCTGCAAGAGCCATCACTGAACTGCTTACAGAACTTGCCTGGACTATGCATCACTTGTATGCATTGTGAACTCACTTGTATGCATTGTGAACTATCTGTTGGTGAGGCAACTTGTGGTAGTATTGGGGTATTTTTGCTGATGGTGTCATCAGTGGTACAATTTTTCCAAAAGGAGCCGTCAATTGGCTTGGTGTATCCTCCTCCCTTCTGCTTGTGATGGTCATTCAGCTAACATTTGGGGGCGAACAGAGGTGAGGCAAATAACCTCACCCTCCCGCTGGTACAAAGACCTACCCACAGGTGTGGCTGTATGCTGGACCGGTAGTCAATGACGGGTAAGATCCAATTGCAATGGTACCAACCTAAGACAGGAGGCTGACGCCTTGAGGTCAGCTCATCCGACGACGGGTAAGAACCATATGTAGTACTGGACAACCTAAGGCAGGCACGGTCCCTAAGCCACATGCTTGTTGTTTAAACAGAGAGGGGGAGATGTTGAGAGCCACAGACGAAGGGGCCCCAGCAAACTTCCAGCTGCCAGCAAACTTCTAGCTGCCAGCTGATGATTGGCTCCTCTGCGGTGATGCTCATTGGGTGGTTTCCCCGCCCTTTCAGACCACGGAGCTGCTCATTGGGGGACTTTTTTTGGCTCCGCCCACGCAACCCAGCCAATCGGTCTCAAGAGCAGGAGGAGTGGGGGAGGTTGAGAGGATTGCGGGAAGCCGGTGGTGGCAGGTGGGCTCTGAAGGTTTTCCTGAAGAGCTGTGTGGTGCAGTGTGTGTGTTCTAAAAATAAAGTTCGTTTCTTTTGACAAGTGGCTCCTGAATTGTGCCCAGCCAATTTTAGCGAAGTACAGAAAGTACGTATACTATGTACTTATGCTGTAGGGTATAACTATTATTTGCTTATATTTTCAAAAGAAAATAGATGAAAGAATATAACAAAAAATAATAAAAATGAAATGGCTACCTATGGAGAAATAGGAAGGACAGGGATGAAAAGAATATCTCAATATACTGGACTTAAAATGTTTTGATTTGGAATCATAAAGATTACAAAATAAAATTAAGTAAAAAGGAAAACAGGGCTGGAGTTGTGGCTGAGCAGTAGAGTGGCTGCTGTTCTCCCTGTGGAAACACACAAACAGACCCCCGACTCCAGACAATCACTGGGTCAGGACCTTAGTTAATCTCTCTGGAATCCAAATCGGCTGCTGCTCTCCCTGTGAAAACACACAAACAGTAATCGCTAAACAACCCTAAAACAAATTAACTTAATGTTATTTACTTGATTGCATTTTTAAAAAAAATATTTACTTTTTTATTTGTTGGTGGACACAATACCTTTATTTTATTTATTTATTTTTATGTGATGCTGAGGACCGAACCCAGTGCCTCATGCATGATAGGCAAACACTCTATCTCTGAGCCACAACCCCATCCCTAGTTGATTGCAATTTTAGGGAATTTTTTTCTAGTAATTTTAAAAATATAATTTTGACTGTTTTTTTTTCTTTATAGGATATATCTCAGCAATAAAAGAGACCCACAGAGAAATTTCAAATATTTATTGTCTTGGTAGTAATGTTGCTATTCTTCCACAGATATGTCTGTACATATATATAAATAAAGCAAGTAAATATCAATCTATGTTGCTGGGAATGAAGATTTGCACAGTAAGTAAAAAAAAATACAAATATAAAATAAAAAAAGGAAAATCTCGTAATCTTAAATTAGAATTTGGAAATCAGTATAAACTCATGATGTATTTTCTCATAAAAATGTATCTGCTAACCCTGCCTTTAAAGAGGCCTAGAAGTAATGATCCAACAAAAATATATTCATTTAGCACATATGATTTCATACTATTTCCCAATAAAAGGAACTGGGGCTCCTTGATTGATTCTGGGTTTGGAGCAGGGAATGTTAAATAGTCTGGAGTAGTCTGAGAAGAAAGCAAGAAAGCTATCAATTAGTATGTGGCTTGTTCAGTGGAAAGTTCACAGAAACCAAGCTGAATAGGGATTCCTTTAAGCATCAAAAAGAATGATGATGCAATATTATCATCACAAAGTTAAAAATTCATGAGTTCATAATGACATTAAATAAAAACTGACCATATTTGAAAGATATTAGAACATAATGCAAAAACTCTGGGCAAACTGAATTTCAGGGCAATAAAATAGATAATGAGCCAAAATTCTTCAGAGAATCCCAGTTAATAATGCCAAAAGGAAACCCAGAATTAGAATATCACCATTTGTAACTCTTAATAAAATGACTATGGGCAAAGATTTTCAATGAATAGCATCTATTAAATGATAGGGAATTTCATAATGTATCCGTCAGGTTTATAACATCTGAAAAGATCTTGCAACAAAAGAGACAGGTGTTAAATGTCCTCTGATGTAATAAAACAGGAAGTAAACACTACCACTTGAGGATTCTTTTCAAATATTTTACTGGGATTTAGGGGCTGGGGTTGTAGCTCAGTGGTGGAGAGTTTGCCTATCATGTGTGAGGCACTGGGTTTGATTTTCAGCACTACATATAAATAAATAAAAATAAAGTTCTATCAAGAACTAAAAAAAAATTTTTTTTAATTCTCTGGGATTTAATTAAGCCTCTAGATTAGACCACCAATCATAAAGTTTTAAAAAATCTAAAAGATGTGTAAGCAAATGAAACCTATAAATTTCTTGTGAATATTAATTTAAATAAGTGAAATTTACAAACACATGTATAAGATGACTGAGGGAATGTGAACATAAATCTAATTATTTTATATTAAGGAATTGTTTTGAAAAAATTTCAGGTACAATAATGACTTTGTTAATAGGATAAAAACAAAATTCTATCTGTAAGAGATGGAATTTTACTGAAAAAAGGTTGAGGGCACTAATAAGTGAAAAAAAAAAAAAAAACTTTGGTGAGGTTAGGAGATGTGTGTGGGTGTCTGAAACTTTTCAGTAAAGAATAAAAAGTGGCTTTAGATTGGGTATTGCCCTAAGGGTCTGAAAAAAGCTAACATAAAATCCCTTAGGATATATAAGCTTGAAAATACTGGCATGTTGGGAACTCTGCTGACCACGGAAGTGCAATCGCTGGGGAAAAAGAAATCCCCAGTCTTGTGATTCTGGTTTTGTGATTCTCCATGTACATGATGACACTTAGAGCTTGAGAAATGGCTTCCATATACGTGCCTGAATGGCCCCAAGATATGGCTTCCGCAAACACAAAGAATAACTCCCCAGCAACGGGACACATATACCTAATGGGGTATTGTTTCTGTAACTAGGGTAACGGGGCTCTGTTTCTGTAACTCGGGTGCCTAGGCTACCCCAACCTAGGGGACTCTCCGATCTCTGATTGGCCCCTGCCTTTGTCCCCCCCTCCTTCTCCTCTCTCTTATATAAGTCCTCTTCCTCCACAATAAACTGAGTTGCTGCGCCATCTCGGCTGACTCAACTCCCGACTCAGTGTGATTTTTGCCAGGCTGGGTGGCAGATCGGGTCGCGACACTTACCCTCTCACTCAGCCCAGAGACACTCACTAGCTGGTCTATTGATTCTCCTCAACCTCTATCGGAAGGGTGGTTCCGACACTGGCAGAGATCAGATCATGAATAGAAATGACATGAGAGATCAAAAGGAGAATATACAAAAACCAAAATATAAAAGAATGGATGTAAACACACATATATCAATAACTACACTAAATATAAATGGGTTAAATATTCCAGTTAAAAGACAGTGATCTAGAAGATGTAAAAGGTAAATCCCATTATTGTTGTTTACAATAGAAAAATATGAAAATACAAGGAAAAGGAAGACACGAAGAAAAAAAGTGGGGAAAGGTACATTTTGCAAGTGTCAAAAAAAAAAAAAAAACACTGTCATAATATCAGAAAATAACAAAGTTTAAAGCAAACAGCATTGCCAGGCTATAAAATAGGGTACTTTTGTAATGAAAAAAGGTTCAACTCACTAAATAAACTTTTTCTTCTTTTCTTTCATTTTTTATTTTTTGGTACAGGGTGCTTTACCACTGAGTTACATCTTGAGTCCTTTTAATTGTGGAGACAGGGTCTTGCTAAATTGCTGAGGCTGGCCTCAAACTTGCAATCCTCCTGCCTCAGCCTCAGGAAATGCAAGGACAACAGACACAAGCCACTGTACCTGGCTCTAAATAAGCATCTTAAATTTGTAGGTATCTGTTCCCAAAATATGGGATATAAATGTTATAAAAAGAAAAATATTGGATTTAAAGTGTTAAAGGCTGTCTTTAAGCAAGAAAACTCAAAAACAATTTGAGTTATATGGACACGAAAATTTTGAATCGTTTGTATTTGTCATTTTGTTCTATATTGTCTATTTTTAATACTGCTTAGTATTTACATTCCTCCCTTTGATATGTTGTCTCTAATTTCCTTCTATTTTTAAATTTTTAATCTTGAGGTGGTTTCTTGTGTCAATCACCTCTACTTAAATAGAAGTTATCAATTCATATATGACATTATAGAGAAGGAATCATAGTTTTTAAGGTTGTAATCTGTTATGATTTAGATGTGGGGTGTTCCCTCAAAAGCTCCCATGTGAGACAATACAAGAAAGTGTGGAAAAGTAATGATTGGGTTACAGCCTTAACCTAATCAATAAATTAATCACTGATGGGATTAATTGAGTGGTAACTGGAAGGAGATGACGTGTGGCTGGACGAAGTAATTCACTGGGGGCATGGCTATGGGTATATGTTTAATATCTGGCCAGTGGAGTCTTTCTCTCTGTTTCCTGAGCAACATGTGAGCTGTTTCCCTCTGCCACACTCTTCTGCCATGATACTCTGCCTCACCTGGATCCCTGAAGAATGAAGCCTGCCTTCTACGGATTAAGACCTCTGTAACTGTGAGCCCTCAAATAAACCTTTCCTCCCCTAAAATTGTTCTAGTCAGATCATTCAGTCACAGTGGCAAAAATAACTAACATAATCATTGTCAATCAATCAAAAAAGCAGTCAGGAGGATCCAACATGGTGGCGGGTGCAGAGAGATCAAGTCTCTGACCCCTTCAGCTGCGCGGGCATAGGGAGTCTTAAACCATCTAAATAATGTTTGCTCAGGATCACTAGGCAATTCTGAGCTGACGTGGATCTAGGGCGAAGAGTCTGCACCTCTCAGAACACACACCGAGCCCGGATCAGCCGAATTCAGGCTCCCGTTCGCTTGCGTCTCGCAGACAAACCGCTGTGACTCAGCACTAAACAATCCCGCTGAAACAACTGGGCGGCCCTTCTGAACCTGCGGAGGTTAATACCAACCGAGCCTTCATAGGCAGTGGCCACAGGATTGAGACGGGGCTTGGGACAGCCAGTCAGGACCCACCTGTTGCATTGGTCACCTGGCAAAGGGAACGAACTGTCACCATTTGCATGGGATACCACCATGGCAGAGAACTGACGTCATCAGAATGCAGCACAGGAGATAACTTCATTGAAACCGGTGGCGACAGGTGTGTAACCCCCTAGCCTTCCCTCTCCACACAGCGGGGAAAACTTAAGGGCCCCTCCCAGCTCTCCCGTGAGTGCAATAGTCAGACCAAGGGAATCAGGAGTGGCACAGGACCCGCGGCGCAGCACCCCCGGCTACCGCTCCCACCAGTGTGGACAACATAGGTCTCTTGCACCAGCTACCAGGGGCGTGGCTACCGGAGGGCTAGCAAAATACGCTGAGGGTTCTCAGCCCCAAGCTCCACAAACTTAGGGTCTGAGGGAATGGCAAACAGGGAGAGTGTGCCCAGTCTTTCAAGAAAATAGGGCTCCCGGGAGCAGCAGACCTGGCGTGTAGCCAGTATTGTGGTGAGCGTCACCGGTGAGCGGGGCCTGGCTTGAGAAAAAGTGGGGAAGTGACTAGACACAAGAAAAGGCCCTAGGCACTCAGGAATGGAGACCCGCCCAGTCGGGGAGGAGGAGCTGCTGCACAGTGATTGGTTCCCCAACATTGAGAGGAGAAGCTTGGCCCGGTGGGCACAGCTCCACTTACTGGAAGAGAAGTTAATCAAACTCTAAGACTGCATTTATTAAATTTTTTTTTAATTTGGGTTTTTTTTATTTTTATTTTTTAAATTTTTTAAAATATTTTTTTATTTTTAATTTTTTTGATTATTTTTAAATTTTTTTTCTTTTTTTCTTTTTTATTTTTTTCTTTTGTCTTTTCAATTTTCTTATTCCCCCCTTCCTTGAATTCTACCTGTTTACTCTCATTCTCTTTAGTGACTTCTTCCCTTCCCTTCTAATACCTTTCCTCCCAAGCATCAAATAAATTTATAGGAGTAAACAGAAACTCAGCAGTCAAAACAGAACAAGAAGTAACATGAGCAGCATGAAAAAGCAAAGAAGAAAAGGTGTACAAACAATGCAGGACAGCCTAAATATTCAGGAGGACCTAGAGGCATCAGAAAAATGGTCAAATAAAGAACTCAAGGAATTCCTTAGACAGATGGAATGGAATCTTAAAGAGGATATGAGAAAGCAAATTCAAGCAATAAAAGAACACATTGAAAATGAATTACTTAAACAGATAAAAGAAGCAAATAAGCATTTTTATCAGGAGATAGAGATTATAAAAAAATCAAACAATAATTCTAGAAATGAAGGAAATTATAAACCAAATTAAAAACTCAAATGAGAGTATCACCAACAGAGTGGAGCAAGTAGAAGCCAGAACGTCAGATAATGAAGACAAAATATATCATCTTGAAAAGAGTCTAGCCAACTCAGAAAGGCTGGTAAAAAAATCATGAGAAAAACATCCAAGAGATATGGGATAACATAAAAAAACCAATCTTAAGAGTCATCGGGATAGAGGAAGGTATGGAGGTTCAAACCAAGGGAATGAGCAATCTGCTGAATGAAATAATTATAGAAAACTTTCCAGAAATAAAAAAGGAAACGGATATACAAATTGTAGATGCATACAGGACACCAAGCATACAAAATCACAGTAGACCAACGCCATGACACATTGTTATGAAGATATCCAATATACAGAACAAAGAGAAAATATTAAAAGCTACAAAAGAAAGGAGGCAGATTACATTCAGGGGTAAACCAATAAGGTTAATAATGGATTTTTCATCACAGACGCTGAAAGTGAGAAGATCCTGGAACAACGAATTTCAAACCCTGAAAGACAATGGATACCAACCAAGAATTTTGTATCCAGCAAAATTAAGCTTCAGGTACGACAACAAAATAAAAATCTTTCATGATAAACAAAAGTTAAAAGAATTTGCAGCCAGAAAACCAGCATTGCAAAGCATCTTGAGCAAAACACTACAAGGAAGAAATGAAAAACAATAACCAAAACCAACAGTGGGAAGTACCTCAGTAAAGCCAGAGGGCGGGGGGGAAAGCTAATCATGGAGAAACAAACCAAATTTAAAAAAAAAAAAAGATAAATAATCAAACATGGCTGGAACTACAAACCATATATCAATAGTAACTCTAAACGTTAATGGCTTAAACTCTCTAATAAAGCGTCATAGGCTGATAACATGGATTAAAAAAACAAATCCAACAATATGCTGCCTCCAGGAGACACATCTGATTGGAAAAGACATACACAGGCTAAAGGTGAAAGGTTGGGAAAAATATACCATGCACACGGTCCTCGTAAGCAAGCAGGGGTGACCATCCTCATATCAAATAAAATCGACTTCAAGACTAAGTTAATCAAAAGGGATAAGGACATTATATACTGATAAAAGGAACCATTCACCAACAAGACCAATTATCAATATTTATGCACCAAATAAGGGTGCTGCGACGTTCATAAAACAAACTCTCCTCAAGTTCAAGAATCAAATAGACCACAACACAATAATTATGGATGACTTCAACACACCTCTCTCACCATTGGACAGATCCCCCAAACAAAAGTTGAATAAAGAAACTATAGAACTCAATATCACAATCAATAACCTAGACTTAACTGACATATATAGAATATATCAACCATCATCAAGTGGATATACTTTTTTCTCAGTAGCACATGGATCCTTCTCAAAAATAGACCATATATTATGCCATAGGGCATCCCTCAGTAAATATAAAGGGGTGGAGATAATACCATGCATTTTATCTGATCATAATGGAATGAAACTGAAAATCAATGATAAAAGGAAGGAAAAATCCTACATCACATGGAAATGAACAATATGTTACTGAATGATCAATGGGTTACAGAAGACATAAAGGAGGAATCAAAAAATTCTTAGAGATAAATGAAAATACAGACACAACATATCGGAATCTATGGGACACAATGAAAGCAGTTTTAAGAGGGAAATTCATCGCCTGGAGGTCATTCCTCAAAAAAAGAAAAAACCAACAAATAAATGACCTCACACTTCATCTCAAAGCCCTAGAAAAGGAAGAGTGAAACAACAGCAAATGTAGCAGAAGGCAAGAAATAATTAAAATCAGAGCGGAAATCAACGAAATTGAAACAAAAAAAAACTATTGAAAAAATTGACAAAACTAAAAGTTGGTTCTTCGAAAAAATAAATAAGATCGACAGACCCTTGGTCATGCTAACGAAGAGAAGAGAAAGATGAAAAAGGCAATATCACAACAGATGCTACAGAAATACAGAAGACAATTAGAAATTATTTTGAAACCCTATATTCCAATAAAATAGAAGATAGTGAAGACATCGATAAATTTCTTAAGTCATATGATTTGCCCAGACTGAGTCAGGAGGATACACACAATTTGAACAGACCAATATCAATGGATGAAATAGAAAAAGCAATCAAAAGACTACCAACCAAGAAGAGCCCAGGACCAGATGGGTATACAGCAGAGTTTTACAAAACCTTTAAAGAAGAATTAATACCAATACTTTTCAAGTTATTTCAGGAAATAGAAAAAGAGGGAGCTCTTCCAAATTCATTCTATGAGGCCAACATCACCCTGATTCCGAAACCAGACAAAGACACCTCAAAGAAAGAAAACTATAGACCAATATCTCTAATGAACCTAGATGCAAAAATCCTCAATAAAATTCTGGCGAGTCGGATACAAAAACACATCAAAAAAATTGTGTACCATGATCAAGTAGGATTCATCCCTGGGATGCAAGGATGGTTCAATATACGGAAATCAATAAATGTTATTCACCACATCAACAGACTTAAAGATAAGAACCATATGATCATCTCGATAGACGCAGAAAAAGCATTCGACAAAGTACAGCATCCCTTTATGTTCAAAACATTAGAAAAACTAGGGATAACAGGAACTTACCTCAACATTGTAAAAGCTATCTATGCTAAGCCTCAGGCTAGCATCATTCTGAATGGAGAAAAATTGAAGGCATTCCCTCTAAAATCTGGAACAAGACAGGGATGCCCTCTATCACCACTTCTATTCAATATAGTTCTCGAAACACAGGCCAGAGCAATTAGACAGACGAAAGAAATTAAAGGCATAAAAATAGGAAAAGAAGAACTTAATTTATCACTATTTGCATATGACATGATTATATACCTAGAAGACCGAAAAGGGTCTAAAAAGAAACTACTAGAACTAATAAATTAATTCAGCAAAGTGGCAGGATATAAAATCAACATGCATAAATCAAAGGCATTTCTGTATATCAGCGACAATCCTTCTGAAGTGGAAATGAGGACAACCACCCCATTCACAATATCCTCAAAAAGATAAAATACTTGGGAATCAACCTAACAAAAGAGGTGAAAGATTTATACAATGAAAACTACAGAACCCTAAAGAGAGAAATAGAAGAAGACTTTAGAAGATGGAAAAATATACCCTGTTCATGGATAGGCAGAACTAACATCATCAAAATGGCGATATTACCAAAAGTTCTCTATAGGTTTAATGCAATGCCAATCAAAATCCCAATGGCATTTCTTGTAGAAATAGAGAAAGCAATCATGAAATTCATATGGAAAAATAAAAGACCCAGAACAGCAAAAGCAATTCTAAGCAGGAAGTGTGAATCAGGCGGCATAGCAATACCAGACTTCAAACTATACTACAGAGCAATAGTAACAAAAACAGCATGGTACTGGTACCAAAACAGGCGGGTGGACCAATGGTACAGAATAGAGGACCCAGAGACTAATCCACAAAGTTACAACTATCTTATATTTGATAAAGGGGCTAAAAGCATGCAATGGAGGAAGGATAGCATCTTCAACACATGGTGCTGGGAAAACTGGAAATCCATATGCAACAAAATGAAACTGAATCCCTTTCTCTCGCCATGCACAAAAGTTAACTCAAAATGGATCAAGGAACTTGATATCAAATCAGAGACTCTGCGTCTGATAGAAGAAAAAGTTGGCTCCGATCTACATATTGTGGGGTCGTGCTCCAAATTCCTTAATAGGACACCCATAGCACAAGAGTTAATAACAAGAATCAACAAATGGGACTTACTTAAACTAAAAAGTTTTTTCTCAGCAAGAGAAACAATAAGAGAGGTAAATAGGGAGCCTACATCATGGGAACAAATTTTTACTCCTCACACTTCAGATAGAGCCCTAATATCCAGAGTATACAAAGAACTCAAAAAATTAGACAATAAGATAACAAATAACCCAATCAACAAATGGGCCAAGGACCTGAACAGACACTTCTCAGAGGAGGACATACAGTCAATCAACAAGTACATGAAAAAATGCTCACCATCTCTAGCAGTCAGAGAAATGCAAATCAAAACCACCCTAAGATACCATCTCACTCCAGTAAGATTGGCAGCCATTATGAAGTCAAACAACAACAAGTGCTGGCGAGGATGTGGGGAAAAGGGTACACTTGTACATTGCTGGTGGGACTGCAAATTGGTGCGGCCAATTTGGAAAGCAGTATGGAGATTTCTTGGAAAGCTGGGAATGGAACCACCATTTGACCCAGCTATTCCCCTTTTTGGTCTATTCCCTAAAGACCTAAAAAGAGCATGCTACAGGGACACTGCTACATCGATGTTCATAGCAGCACAATTCACAATAGCTAGACTGTGGAACCAACCTAGATGCCCTTCAATAGATGAATGGATAAAAAAAAATGTGGCATTTATACACAATGGAGTATTACTCTGCACTAAAAAACGACAAAATCATGGCATTTGCAAGGAAATGGATGGCACTAGAGCAGATTATGCTAAGTGAACCTAGCCAATCCCTAAAAAACAAATGCCAAATGTCATCTTTGATATAAGGAGAGCAACTAAGAACAGAATAGGGAGGAAGAACATGAGAAGAAGATCACCATTAAACAGGGTCGAGAGGGGGGAGGGAAAGAGAGAGAGAAGGGAAATTGTATGGTAAAGGAAGCAGACCATCATTGTTATACAAAACTACATATAAGAGGAAGTGAGGGGAAAGGGGAAAAAAAACAAGAAAGAGGAAATGAATTACAGTAGATGGGATAGAGAGAGAAGATGGGAGGGGAGGGGAGGGGGGATAGTAGAGGATAGGAAGGGCAGCAGAATACAACAGACACTAGTATGGCAGTATGTAAAAAAGTGGATGTGGAACTGATGTGAATCTGCAATATGTATATGGGGTGAAAATGGGAGTTCATATTCTGCTTGAATCAAGTGTATTAAATATGATATGTCAAGAGCTTTATAATGTTTTGAACAACTAATAAAAAAAAGCTTGTTAAAAAAAAGCAGTCAAATTTTTCTTAATGTTTGCTGATAGTCCTTTAATCAAACCATAAATTTCTATGAGTTTAATGACCTCAGAACCATAAATACAAAGGATTTGAGATAATTTGGTTTATTGAGTTTTCCTAGGCTTTTCTAAAAGGATTTAAGCTTCATGGTTTTGTGATGTTATTAAAATTAAGAATACAACTTTCAAATCCATATCCTTGTTCTTGATTTCCAAATCTTATGTTCTTTACTCTATAGTAGAATATCTCTGGACATAGAAATGATGCCAGTTTATAACTAAAAAGAGCAGTAGCAGCTACAAAGTATAAAACTAAACTGTTTAAATCCAAAAATAAAATAAGACAACATAAAAGTATTCTTTTCAATTTATTTCCCAAAAGATATTTTCCTCATTATTTAATATTAGTAGTACGCAAGATTATTGAATATCCCAA
The DNA here is from genome assembly GCF_021218885.2 of Marmota monax. Taxonomy (NCBI): domain Eukaryota; kingdom Metazoa; phylum Chordata; class Mammalia; order Rodentia; family Sciuridae; genus Marmota; species Marmota monax. The sequence goes on along the minus strand of NW_026692434.1, from coordinate 3,630,168 downwards.
ACATACCTAAATCAAATCAAACTGTTATAACATTTCATTTGTATTACTAGAGAATATTAAAACATGAATTAAATTGACCAATCAAAAGATACAGACTGGCCAAATAGATTTAAAACAACAACAACAATAAACAAGACCCAACTATGTGCTCTTTATTAAAAACTCCACTAATAAAGATATTCCAGACTAAGCAATCAGTAAAAGAAAGCTATATTACACAAACGGAAAGCAAAAACAAGTGAGGAGTAGCTGTACTAATATCAGATAAGGCTGACTTTAAATTGAAAACTGCAAAAAGAGACAAAGACATCATTACATGTTGACAAAAGAATCACTCTAGCAAGGAGACATAGTAATTGTAAACATCCTTGCACCCATCACAGGACCATCCAAATACATAAAATAAATATTATTTGACATAAAAGGAGATAAAGACACTAATACATAAATAGTTGGGGACTTCAACACCCCACTTTCCCAAATGGATAGACTGTCCAAGCAGAAAATCAGCAAAAAAAAAAAAAAAAACTATCTGGGTTGATCACATTCTAGAGCAAATGGACCTAACAGATATTTACAGAACATTTCATTCAAGGGCAACAGAATACATATTCTCCTCATTAGAACATAGAACATCTTCAGCATAGATCATATGTTAGGTCAGAAACTAAGTCTCAGTAAATTTCAAAAAACAGAAATGTCACGTATGCTCTCAGACCTCGATTGATTAGAACTACAAATCAACAATGAGAAGAGTGAAAATTGAATAACATGCTCCTAAATTACCAATGGGCAATAAAAAAAAATAAAATAGAAAAAAAATGTTCTGGAAACCAATGAAAATGACAACACAGTATACCAAAGCCTGTAGGATACCACAAAAAAGGAAGCAAGAGAGAAGTTTATAGCAACAAGACATATATCAAAATCAAAAAGATATCTTAAACACCTATTAATATACTTCAAAGATTTAAGAAAACAACAAACCAAATCCAAAGTTAATAGAAGGAATGAAATTAAGAACACAGCATAAATAAATAAATAAAATTGAAATTGAAAAATAGAAAAGATCAAAATCAAAGTGTTGTGTGTGTTTTTTTTTTTAAAGGATAAAACAAAAATCAACAAACTTTTAGCTGGACTAATCAAGAAAAAAGAAAGAAGACTAAAATTAAGAGGGAAAAAAAGAGACATTACATCTGATACCACAGAAATATGAAAGATCATAAGAAACTGGAAAATTTAAAAGAAATTGATTAATTCCTGAACACTTATGACCTATTTACATTGAATCAAGAAAAAAACACAAAATCTACACAGATCAATAATGAATAATGAGATTGAAGCATTAATTAAAAATCTCTCATCTAGGACCTGATGGCTTTATTGTTAAAACCTACAAAAGAATTAATTAAATCCTAAAAAAGAATTAATTCCAATTCTTCTTAAATTATTCCAAAAAAACTGAAGCAGAGAGAAATTTGCCAAACTCTTTACAAGACCAGGATTACCCTGAGCAAAACCAGAAAAAGACACAACAAAACTACAAAGGCAGATGCAAAAATCTCAATAAACTACAATCAAACCAACAGCACCAAGATCAAACACTATGATCAAGTGGAATTCATCCCTGGGACATAAGAACACTTCAACATATGCATCTCAATAAATGTGATGCAACACCAACAGAATGAAGGACAAAACCATATGATTGCTTCAACAGATACTAGATTCGACTCCCCTTCACGATAAAACTTGAACTATATATGAAAAACCAACAGCCAATATCATACTATACATAATAAGAAAAGGATATCCACTTCCACTACACTTATTTAAGATTAGGCAAGAGAAAAAAATAAAGAGGTTCCATACTGGAAATGAAGAAGTTAAATATCCACATTTACAAATGACATGATTCTATACATAGAAAAACCTGAATCTACTGCATCAGAAAACTGTTAGAACTTAACATTCTGTACAGTGGCAGGATACAAAATCAACATAGGAAAAAATGTGGCATTTTTATACAGCAATAATACACTTGTTGAAAAAAAATTAGGAAGCAGCTCCACTCATGATAGCAATAAAAATAAGTATTTAGGAATAAACTAAACTAAGGAAGTGAAAGATCTCAAAAAAATTATAAATTATTGATGAAAGAAATAATAATTGAGGACACAAGAAAAATGAAAAGATACTCCATGATCTTGGAATGGAAGAACCAATATTTTGCCTAAAGCAAACTATAGATTTAATGTAATTCCCATCAAAATAGCAAAAACTCTCCTTCTTTCCCTCCCCTTTCTTTTTTTTGAGGAGGTGGAGTGGGGGGTGCTTGGGCATGCTACACAAGTACTCTTACCACTGCCATATTATCAACCCCTAATGACTTTCTTCAAATAGAAAAAACAATCCTAAAATTCTTTTGGTACAATAAAAACCCAGAATAGCCAAAGTGATCCTGAGTGATTAAACACACACACACACTCAGCTGGAGGCATCACAATATCTAACTTCAAAATATACTACAAAGCTATAGTAACTCAAGCAGTATGGTACTACCATAAAAACAGACATGTGGAGCAATGGAACAGAACAGAGAACACAGAAATTAATCCATGCTCATGCACCCAACAGATTTTTGAGAAGGCTACCAAGAACTCAATGCAGAGAAGACACTCTTCAATACATGATGCTGGCAAAACTGGATATACATATGCAAAAGAATGAAACTAGATCTCTTTCTCACCTTACATAAAAATTCAACTCAAAATGATCAAAGACCTAAATGTTAAACCCAATATTATGAAATAACTTCAAGAAAAAAACAGGGCAAACACTTTGTGACAATGGTGTAGGTAAATTTTTTTAAGATAGGACTGTGAAGATAAAAGCAAAAAAGGTAAAAAATCCACAAAGGGATTATATCAAAGAAAGAAACTTCAGCCCAGCAAAAGAAATCATCAACAGAATTAAGGGAGAACTTACAGATTGTGAGAAAATATTTGCAAACTTCATCCTACAAGGAACTGACATCCAGAATGTAAAAGGAACTCAAAAAGCTGAACATCAAAAACAAACAAACAAACAAAAATCCAATTAAAAAATGGGCTGAAGAACTAAACAGACATGTTTCAAAAGATGACTTATAAATGGTGGTCAACAAGTACATGAACTAATTAATTTCACTAATCAGTGAATTGCAAATCAGAACTACAATGACTTATTTCACACCAATTAGAATAGTTACCATAAGAAAGACAAAACATATATGCTCATAGGGATGTGGAGAAAAGTAACTTTTGTACAATGTAAATTAGTACAGTCATTATGGAAAACAGTATGGAAATTCCTCAAAAGATGAAAAATAGATTATCTACAGACTAAAAACAGACTATATGATCTATCCCACTATTTGGGATATACTCCAAAGAGATAATGTCATTAACCACAAAGATAACTGCATCCCCATGTTTATTGTAGCACTATTCATAACAGTGAAAATTTGCAATGAATCTAAACACCCTGCAGGGGATAAATAAATAAAAAATAGTAGCATATTTATGAGGGAAAAATCTCCCTCAGTTTACCAACTAACTGAAATTGCTGTGCTACAATTTAATCCCATTATCTTATCTTCCATGCCAATGAAAACAAATGTTCAAACAGCAGTTTTTTCCCCTAATATTTAAAAGGTAAGCTGGTGTGGTAGGACACGCCTGTTAATCCCAGTGGCTCAGAAGGCTGAGACAGGAGGATCCCAAGTTCAAGGCTAGCCTCAGCAATGTAGTGAGATCCTGTCTCAAAATAAAGAATAAAAAGGAATGGGTATCTGGCACAGTGGTAAAGTGCCTCTGGGCAAGTACCAAAATAAATAAAATAAAAGGCAATATTTCCTCTTACTTTGGAGGCCTCTTAACAAATACATTTTGAATAATCATTTAGGAAGTTTGCCATCTTGTAATCATATACTTCTAATATAGTAAAAATCAATGTATATTACTATTTATAAGACATACATTTACATTCCATTTAATAATATATTTATGATCAATTCTTTAGAATTTCAATTTTTAGAGTTTGCACACCTACTACATTTAGCAAAATTGACAGGAAAATGTTAAAATAAAATATTTTTTCTTTAGATTGTTAGTACCTGAACTATTTGTTTATCGTTAAGGAAAAACAATGTTTAATTTTAGTAAAATTAATTACCATGAAAATTAATTAGAAATCAGCTCATTTCTAAAGACAAAGATATTTTAAATAATTTTTTAAGACATTAAGACTAATCTATTGCACCCAACAAATGTAAGCAAATATATTATTTTGCAATTCAATCAAAGGTAAGAATTGATAAACCCAGATTAGCCTGCTGGAAGATGAGATGACAGGGCTGAGGAGTCTCTTTGAAGGCCACTTTACACCAATCAGCCTACAGCTAAACTGCCAGCTGAACAGATGCTTGATCAAACTTACAAAGGCCCAGCCAGCTCTAACCAGCCTGTACACTAATGAAAAACAATGATGGGTGTTGCTTTATTTTTACTTAAGGAATCTTTGATTAGTATAAGGACACCCACTTTTCCTGATTTGCCTATAGTAATTCTGGTTTTCACCTGCTGTATGGACATATTATTATAAATAGGGCCTCATTTCACTATAAAAAGTATACTGATTTGTTCAATAAATCACATGGTCCTCCTAGCATAAAAGTTGTAGTTAACTTTCTTTTTGAAACTTGAATTACTTATACAATTTACAATCGGTTTAAGATTTTAAACTAGATGCTCTGTGTAATGTACCCTTGTCTCTATTGGCGTTTCTACAATTGAAACAATCAAAAAGAAAAATTAACTATTAAGTTAACTAAGTTAGAATCTGAAATATAGCAGTGTAACTATTTCCTAATTTTAGAATCTTAAAGAGGATATTAAGGGGGAATAAAGTATATTAATTAACAAGATTATTAAGGAAGCCAGACAAATGAATATAGAAAAAAAGTCAATGTCTTCTTTTGAACTAAAAAATAACCAATTAGAAACTATAATGCAGGAAAACATTTGAATTAGAAAAAACAGATATAGCCAATTTATCTATGAAGAATCCAACATATTAAGTACAACTATAATGCACTAATAAAAAATGTAAAAAAAGAAAAAAGAAATTCAACACAATGATATAATGACTAAAGTAAAACTGTCTGTTTTTCTTATTTCATACCTTGTTTCCAATACCTGATAAATAAAACACTATTTTCAAGGGATCATCTTAAGTAATGGAATATGAGAAATTAAGAATGGCTATTTATAAACAATGTTTTGTTAAGCTCCACTATAAAAAATGGTATGAAAGAATAGAAAGAAAGCTGCAAAGAGCCACAAAAACTATTTCTTCTATGAGTTATTTTTTCAGGGAAGTAATGCAGTTTATTCTGTTTAGACTAGTCTTTCATATATAAGATAAGCTAAAATGGATTGTGACATTGCTAAATTTTGTAGAAGTGATACAATGAGAACTAATTTTTAGGATGTATATAGAGATGCAACCGGCAGAGGAAGGAAAAAATAAATATATACCTAGTTTTTCTGTTGTTGGAAAATCTGACTACATAATTTTGTGTGTGTGAGGAGGAGAAAAGAGTAAGAAAATTGAAGCTAATGGCTAAAAGAAGATGCTAGTGAATATTAAATTATTTCATTTCTATCATTTTCTCTTAGAATTCATTTACTGAATTATTTATAATAGGGTGTCAAAAGTTATAAGAGAAACATTAACATGATTTTATTAAGCAAGGTGGTTTTACATATCAATGAACATTTATTAGACAAAAGAATAACATGGTTTTACTTCAAAAGAAAAGTAAGTAATTTTCCAAGTAAATTTCTTTACTTGGAAAGAAAAGTAAATTTACTTGGAATATAATTTGTTACATTAAGTAATAGTTACAATGTATAATTTAAGTTTCATAACATTTCATAGTATAGCTTGAATGATTATAATTTTATAATATTTTGTTATAACTTTGTAATATAAAGGTCAGAGGAAGCCACATGCATATGAAAAGTATCTTCTAAATGGCAGTTAATGGTTTTCAAAGAAATTATTTTCTAGCTAAAGTAGTTCCTAGACTCAACTCCAACACTGCATTTTAAAATAAAGATGAACTTTTAGAAATCACTTTTTCAAAGAATAGGAATGTTTTTCTCCAACTCTTACATTTGAGCTGGCTTTCCTTATGACTTGTTGTGAGAGACCAACGTGACTGAGTCAGACTCCCCGGCTGGGTGCTGAGGCGCTCAGTCACAGAAATGTGGCAGAGCTTTCCCCACCCTTCTTGAGTTCTAGGGATGGTGTCTCCTGCATGGGTGTGTCTTGCTACAGCCCCATGGGTGGAGCTATGCTCACCTGTTCCTTGGTAATATAACCCCTTGACCTGTTTAGGATAGAAATTTCCATGGAAGTGCCTTGTGTGTGTCCCCTTCTCTTACTGTGCCCTTGGGTGTGGTCTACCCAGATGTCAGACAACCTGCTGACAGTGGACATCATGAAGATAGATTCAGCTCCCTGAAACCTGACCCTTGCCTCATTTGAATAGCTTCTCCTCAATAAAAGGCATCAGCCTGTGCTCTCACTCTCTCTCTTCCTATGGACCCTTAAGGTCAGAGGAGCCGTCACAGCGACCCCAAAGAAAAAGGCATTTGTGTCTCTTATGTGGTTATTTTGCGCAGCTCAGTTAGCCCAATTTACCTGGAGTGACCCCTGAGCCTTTTAATCGCGAGAACAGACACCCAACAACTTTTCTTAGTCAGTACATTGTAGCCGAGTTGTAATAGTGTGCTGGTTCTAAACCTAGGTATTAAGAAGTCTCCTTGCATGGTTTCTTTGCCTTTGGACCCTTGCCTCCTTCATGAGAACATACTACAGAATGCAACTAGAAAACAGAGCTGAGTCTGCCCAGCTAAGCCCATTCTGCATCAGGTAGCACCCAGCCAACCTGCTAGCTGACTGTGGATTCATGAGTGAACCCAACAAAGATTAGTCATGCCAGCCCAGATCAGCAGAACTATTCAGCTAATCCACAGACTTGTGAACAAAACTTAACATTATTGTTGTAATGGCACTGAAGCTTTGTGTTTGTGGTTTGCTATTAGCTGCTGATAACTGCTGATAGCTGCATTACTGTAGCAAAATATAACAAATACAGAAATCAATAACTAGAATGTGTTAACTTGATAACTTGATGTGTGCTATATAGCAAAAACTTAAAATAAGAGGCACTGACTTTGGGGCCAAAATAACATTTCAGTTACAGAAGGTGGGAAAATAAGAGAAAATTCTAGGAAACTGGAAAAATGCCAACCCATGTGATATAGTTATGAAATATTCTACTTACAAAGAAGTTAGACAATGTACCTAAGAAACTTTTGGAACTGAGAAAACTAATTTCCAGGCAGAAAGCTGAAAAGGCTAACTAATGGCTCCTTGTTAAGTATAAGGTTAAGGAAAGGTTCAAGAAATAAATGAGCAAAGAAAGAACTAGTCATTTTATAAGCAGAATCCAGAGAGAATATAGAAGAACCAGGACTTACTAGTTGAGAAATAAAGCTGCTTTTGTTTCCATTCTCTTATAAGACTTTCAAAGTAAGATGAAATCCTTGGACAAAGATCAAATCAAGGATATAACTGTAGGGTTTTCCCTTAAGATCACTAAGATAATTAAGGCAGGCTCTTAGCGTTTGGCAAAATGGTTTTTAGGATGTGTATGGTATGAGCCCACAGAATTCTGATTCCCAAGTAGTAGAAGTTTTATCTAGAGGCTAAGAAAATTTCAAAAAAAATTTTGGATATGGAAAGCATGGAATTTTAAATTTTAAATATTTAAAGCATGGAATAGACCATATTGGGCACACAGAATCCCGAAAAAGGTTTTTTAGTTTTCTCCAGTACTGGGAATTAAACTCAGGGGTGCTTTACCACTCAACTATACCCAGAGCCCTTTTGAATTTTTTGAGACAGGGTCTTGCTAAGTTGCTGAGGCTGGTCTCAAACTTGCAATACTCCTGTTACAGCCTCCCAAGTAGCTGGGACTACAGACACGCACCAATGCGCCCAGCCACATTCTTCACCAGCCTGGACTGCTGGCCAGCCCTTTCCACTTGCTTGGGTAAAAGACTACAGCAGAAATGACAGTGCTAATTCAAAGGGCCTTGCATCTTCTGCTCCTTTTCCTGAACTTCCGCCTTGGCCATGAGAACAACCCCAGGTTAGCCTGCTGAAATGTTAGACTACATGGAGCAGAGCATATCATAGCTGTTTTTACTTTTTCAATTAAGATGGCAAAGCCAAGACCAAAAAAAAAAAAAAAAACAAAAACCTTTTATCCTACCACTACCACCTCTCAGTACAGGCTTTCAGATTTATATCTGGAGTTATTGCAAAATGTCTCAGAACTATTCCCTATGCTGCTATTTCTTCTATAACCATTAATCTATTACAATCTTCATCATGTAAATGCTTGTTGTAACAGTGATAATTTTATTCTTACTACTGATGATTACCTAAATCCACAGTATCAACTCTTCTCCAGACTATTACAAGACCTTCAAAAACAAAATGATGATTACCTAAATCCATAGTATCAACTCTTCTCCAGAATATTACAAGACCTTTCTTCTGTAATTCTACTAGAAAATATCCAATTTCCTAAACATTTTTAAAAATAACATGCTCATTCCTAATTTCAAGACTTAGTCCCATTATTTTGATTCATACTGTTCTTTGCCAGTAAAAGGATCCCACACTTCATCCTTTGCCTGTCCAATTCTTATTCACACTTTGATCTTCTCTCTCCATATGAGTTTCCCAACAGACTAACCCAGAAATATGTCCTTTTGTTCCAATATCTAAAGCACTTCCTGTATATACTTATTGAAGTTTCATCTTGTGTGCTTTGTTATTCTATTAACTTATTTTTCTCATTACACTAAGCTTTTGAAGAGCAAAAATGGGAATCTTACATGTTTTCATTAAAGTCCTCTTAATGCTCAGTACAAATTCATAAAAGCATGTTGAATATATCAAACGTCATCACTAACTCCATGTGAATAATTCTCAAATATCTATTTAACAAATGCAATTTCTCAGAAAATAATTACTTGAATGTAGCTTACTGTTTTCCTTTTAAATGCTGGAACAAAAATATGCAATTAAATTTAACTTAAAGCTTTACATCTATCTTATGCAAAGTACATAATTTTAACATTAAAATACATACCCTCTCTGGAATAAATCCACATTGTAGAACTTATTTAGCTCTACGGAAAATTCTACCATTGCTTGAACTTCAGTCATTTTTAATTTATACCCAGAAGATAAACCTGGAAACAGCACCTTAGTTAAAGAAGGGGAGAAAAATATCATGAGTAGTACAATAAAACTTCCAATTTATAAAAAATGGAATAATTTAAACAAATTTCAGAATATGATACATAAGGAGAAATTAAAAATGAAACACACTGCTGGGTGTGGTGGCTCACTCCTGTAATACCAGCAACTTGGGAGGCTGAGGCAGCCAAGTTCAAAGCCAGTCTCAGCAACTTAGTGAGGTCCTAAGCAACTTATTGAGACTCTGTCTGAAAATAAAAATAAAAAAGGGTTGGAATATGGTTCAGTGGTTAAGTGCCCCTGGGTTCAATCCCTAGTACAAAAAAAAAAAAAAAAAAAAAGCAGCAAACTAGTTTAGTGTGCCCAACTTAGCCTAACCCAACTAAAGACACCAAAAATCTATACTCATCAAATAGCACTACTTTCTATAATTTAAGATTTGTCCTCTTAAAATGTTTTCCTAAGATGTTTCCCTTAATGATATTTGTGTGAGAATGAATACAATACATTACTAAAACAAATTCTTGATTTTATCTCAAAAATAAGATTTTTAAAAAAAATTTAAGCCACCTAATTATTATGTAGTCTTACTTTACACATAATGGTAATATACCAGTCAAAATGAGAATTTTTTTAAATCCCCATTTAAATCCATGAAAGGCTTTTCTCTGTTAAGTGAAAAAAAAAGAGTTCTTCAGTGACTATTTTTAAAGAAAGAAAAACTTTTTTCTTCATTATAAAAGACTAAAGTATTCGTTTTCAAAGGTTAAAAAAAAATAACAGAGGACCAAAACAATTCCATCCATTAGTGTATATATATATATATATATATCTCTATATATGGTTGGTACACATTCTAATGTTGCACATTAGTATAATTAGTACAATATTTATAGAAATGGAATCAAATCACATGTACACTTTATAATCTACTTATCTCACTTAATTTTCTGATGGACATATAAGTCAATAAATGTAACTGTACAACATTATTTTTAGTTATAATTATTATGTAACTGTGAACATATTATAGTTTAGACACTCACCCACTATTGGGTACTTCAGTTCAATCTTTTCAGTATTTCAGAGAAAAAAAGTAGCAATTGTTCTCATCAATAGACATATTTTTCAGCAAATTAAGGTAAAAAATATTGGTAGACAATTCTGTATAATTTTTTTTGTATTTCTGCATGCCTTACTCATAGAAATGCTGACAGCCTTTGTTCCAGACTATTTTTTATATGCAGTTTATACAGATGTATGTATATGGTCTTAAAACTCAGACACAGTGTCTTATACTAAAACAAAGGGAAGATCTGTTTACTGTCCCATATAATAAAAATAAAGTCTCCCTTCAAGGCAAAAGTCAGATGGATTTATTGTCCATATAACAGATTAGGTTCTCTTTGTTCAGGGTTCCTCTCCTGTGAAATAACCTACTTATATGCAGGTATCAACTGGTACTTAAGGTACTGCTTTAAGTGTAAACCATCTTTGTTTTTGATCCATGAATTTCAGGTCTTCTGCTAAAATCCATAGCACCATGGCAGGCTACCTTGCTAGCTTGCAAGTAGGGTAAAATCTCAGATCCTTCATGGTTCTTGAAATAGTGCTTCCTTAAAATTTAGCAAACATTCAAATCTATCATGAATTAAGTGTAAAAGAAATGTCATATCCTTACCTCTGCTGATCAAAACTTCATTTTAACATTATTACTTCCAGTTATTGCTTCTTGTTACAAATATATTGTTCCCCCTATGAGAGACAAACAATAAGATCTCAAACAAAATAGCAGACATAAAAGAAATCTGTATATGCTAAAATAATTAATATTTTAAATTTATATAAAATATCTATGTCCTTGATAAGGCTTGGAAAAAATTATAGTTTCACTAGTATCACTGATATCAACACCAACTCTATTAAGGATTCACTTATGCATAATGAAAGTATAATAATAAGATACTTTATTTTCTTAGTTTAGTGGTTCGAAACAATCTTCATTAATACCAAAGATTTAGAAACATTAATTCTTAAGATACAGAACTCATCATTTTTAAATAACTCTAATTTGTAAAATTCCATATGTATGTCTTTATATCTATATATGTGTGTACGCATAAAAAGAGCTATTTAAAATATTTTGACAGAAAAATTGCTTCACTTTGCTATACTTTTTTTTCCCACATTTCAAACAATACTTAACACAGAACTTTTTCTCTATAAAGGCACTGACTTTGCCAACTTCCAAACTGCTATTTTCTACTTTAATAATTGCGTCATTAATAATTATCAATGTACCATCTTTATAAAAGTCATTCCCCATTTCATGGAAAAACATCTAGGATATCATTACACACACACACACTTTCATGTGGGCAAGGTTTAGATCATGCTCTGGTTCTGGTTCTGATTCTGATTCTGACTCAAGTTTGGTCAAGTCTCCAGGCCTTAGCTTCTCAGATATAAAACAGATATCCAAACACTTATAGAACACCAACTACAGGCTAGGAATTGCAATAGATACAAGGCATAGCTCAGTTCCTGATCTCAAAAAGCCACCTGTCCATCAGGAAGCAATAAATATATGTAAGTATAGGACAATGGTTAAAATATGGGCTTAGGATTTGAGTCTCAGATCCAATATTTTGGTAGTTTTCTTCATACCCCTACCACTCCTACCACCTAAATCATATAACAATGTGAAAGAGAAATAAACTTTTCTCATTTAACTATTTAAGCTTTCTAATTTAAGCTATTTTCAGTTTGGGATCCTAATTACTACAACTTGGCCTCTTCCTTAACACAGAAATTATTATCAGAATCAGAGTAATGCTATAACAAAAATCCTTAAATATATGGCACCAGCTTAGTCATTTCATACCAGCCAACGTGGAAACACACTACTGGCATACTAGTGATCCACTGTGTGGAAGCAAAACAATTGACAAAACTGTTGTCTACAATAACCTGCAGAAACAGATGTCCACAAAAAACCCACACCCACCAGAAAAGTATATGAAAAGTGCCACAACACTGGATGTGTTGGTGGTTCTTTGTTGTATTTATATAGGCAAGAATTTGACTAGCTGATAGGCAAAGGTGGAAAGAAATAAGACAGCAGAAATGTGGGGCCTTGCAGTCACCTGCTTCAATACCCAACATCCAATTAGCACTCTTCCCAAAGGAATTCTTCTTAACAAAATAAAGTATCTAGTGCTGTACTTTAGATTAAGGATGCTGCCATCTCACCAATGCCTACTGTTTCAGATAATTTCATGACAGTGGTTATTAAAATGAGAGATGAAGATGTGCTTCATTAAAACACGTTATGTGCACAGAAAAAAAAAAGAAAAAAGGCGGCATATGAAACATATCTAATTACTGTCACAGAACTAAATGGAGACAAACAAAAATCCTGCTATATTTTTGACAGAATTATTTTTGTCAAATTATAAGCTAACCTGAAAAGACTGTAACTGTGTAACTTACAAGGTGGCAAACCTGCGGTAGTAGGAAATAGGATATGAAAACTATATACCCTAAGTGGGCAAATATCTGGTGTAAATTCTGGCCACTTAAGTTGGTTAAGTCTGCATTGATTAGTTTAGTCTGAATAACTGAGCTACAGTCTTACTTTTTAATTTATATTTTGGTCCTTTTTTGGTTGGCTGAGGCCATGACACCCTACCCATCCTTGTAAGCTCCTTTCTGAGGGAGCTAAATATGCTCAGTCATTAGATTATATGCTCCTGCAAATGGTCAAGCCACCTGTCAGGTGCCTGACTCTGAAAATCACCACCATTCAGATGGCTTTTAACTTTTTTTTCCCCACAGTCATTCACATGTATAACACACTTAGCTGTCACTTAAAAAGTGATACACAGCAAAACTAAGCTTTTCAGAATCATTACAGTAAAGGGGACACATACAGTAAGGAAAAATACCTTTCTAGAAACTTGTTGCTGCTCCTTATGTACCAAAATGAACTTTGGATATAGTTCATTTCACCAGCCATAGGCTATGTTGCATAAATTACAGAAATATTTAAGAAGAGAATACTAAATTCTTCTGAGACTGAGGCAGAAGGTTGTTCTTCCAAAGGAAAGATAATGAGAACAGCTTGATATACAAATTATATTTTTAAAAGATGTATGTTTCTCTACTGGTAATACCAAATATAGATCAAATACTAATATAAAATAGAAAGCAAACTTGTTGGCCTACCAACTCTTAGACCAATAGCTTTTAGTATGTTACTTCATTTAATTCTCCTAAAAATCTGAAAGAGCTAATATTACTCCATTTCATAGGAGAGGAAACTAAGTAGCATAAAGTTTATGTAATTCATGCAAGCTCATACAGTAAGTAAATAATAAAAAAGGACAAAAAATTCAATAGTCTTTATTTGTACTTGCAAAATTCTAAAATTCACACTTGAACTACTCTAGGAAGTAGATATAATGACCATCAAGCCATAAAAAAAGGGCTATCCAAAGAAAAATTAAAGTCATAATGCAACACTAATGACAAAAAAATTATAGCTATATTCAATTTGTCATGTAATAAACACTATTTCTAAATTATAAAATCCTAATTTCTCACAACTTACAGACACATATCAAAACTATAGTTTTAATGGCATTGTCTCTTCCAATTTCTTTAAAATTTTTGTTTAAACAGCTGTCTACTGAAAGGCAAATACACTGTTACCAATTTTAGAACTTACATCTACATTAAGAAGTAAGCATTCTCAATATTGGATAACTGTGTTAATACCATAAAAATCCAATAGGAAAAAAAACAATTTTTAAACATAATACAAAAGGAACCATAGTAATCTCTGAGAGTATTTCCATGGTTCACTTAACATGTAAGAATGAAGTAAAGCAAAAGAGGAAAAACTTTTATTGCTCATTATGTGACACTTAATAAAAGTTACCTCTCAAAATTACCAAAACATAGTTATTTCCATTAACAGGAAGAGAAACTTAGAAAGAACCACAAGCTATCTTCTGTTGCTAGGATCTGTCCAGCAATACTCAAAATATTTCCTCTTATTGGTTATCTCAACAGAAAACAAAGCTCAGAATCAGAAAAAAGGAATTATAATCCACTTCATGAAAAATATTCTAAGAAACAATGTTTTCTTGACATATTTTCCATATTTTCTCAAGTCTACCAGTAAGTCTGATATTAGACAGATCTGAATTCTAGTTCAGATGATATAAGCTAGCCTCATTTTTTTCAAATGCAAATAATACTTATGATTCTTAACTCAAAAGATAAAGCTTAAAGAACTAATATACATAAAGCATTAATCATTGCCCTTGGTTCATGGTACTCAATAAATAGCTGACACTGTGATTTTTATCGTAGTTTTTAGGATTCCATGCAAAGAAATGTCTATTCAAAATAATGCAACTCAAGTAAACAGTTATTATTTCAATTGCATGATTTGAAAATACTTTCATTTATAGGCTAGAAGACCTTAAAAGAAGAAGGGTTGGCTTCAATCTTTTTAGATGCTGGGTTAACTAGGGAAAAAATAGACAATGAATATTGGATTAGCTTCAATTGAGATCTTTTTAATGTGCTGGGGAAAACCAGGGGGAAAATAGACAATGAATATTTTTTAAAAAATATTTTTAGTGTTAGATGGACACAATACCTTTATTTATTTTTATGTAGTGTTGAGGATCGAACTCAGTGCCTCTCACCTGCTAGGCAAGTACTTTACAGTCTGAGCAACAACCCCAGCCCAACAATGATTTTTTTCAACTACCTACTCAAAGACATTTTTCTACTGATTTCACTAGCATTTCCCTGGCTCACAATCTTAGAACATTTCAAAATTCTTCTACCAAAATGGGGCCTATCACATTTTCATTTTATGTTGCTATTACATGTCAACAAAATAGTTATTAATTTTACATAAAGGGACTAGTAGCAGCCTACATTTTAAACTAAATCACCTGAGGGGGAAAAACAATTTCATGTCTTAATGGAAACCTGAGTAAGGACAAAGGTAGTCTAAACATCTGGGGTTCTCAATTCCAAAATATGAAAATAATGGTAAAGGGTACACAGGCTTCCAAGGTCTTAAATTGTGATTGCCAATATGCCCTGACTTTATTGCTTAGACATTTACAGACAATACATTTCCAAGTAAGCCTGACTTACTGGCAATTTGAAAACATCAAAGAGTAACACCTAATCCCAGCAGCTCAGAAGGCTTAAAGCAAGAGGATCATGAGTTCAAAGCCAGCCTCAACAAAAGTGAGGCACTAAACAACTCAGTGAGACCCTGTCTCTAAGTATAATACAAAATAGAGCTGGGGATGTGGCTCAGTGGCCCAGTGTCTCTGAGTTCAACCCCCAGTACCCACACCCCGCCCCCAGCAAAAGAAAAATGCATGTTGGTTACCACCACTCAAAAAACAATCATGAATAATGAACTTTCATCCCATAAGGAAACATCATGGGATTCAATATAAAAATGCTAATTCTAGTTTAAATTAAGAACTATAGTAAAAGGACATTTCATAAAACTTAACAGAAATGTACCAAAATGCCATTGGTAGACTTCTATATTGGCAAACATAATTTAAAAACACTATTCTGGATGGTCTACATCTAGAGATGTAATTCCATAAAAGGAAATATGCTACAATTTTTCTCAAAATGATTTCCTGATTAATACTTCGTAAAATCAAGTAGGAGATATCTTTTAATGGTATAATTTGTCTAACACTATTATATTTTTGTTAAGAAAAAAGACTAATTTTTATTTTAATTTAGTATACCTTTGATAACCAAGCATATACCTGTTAAAACCTGCTAATCCTTAAAAATAAAATGCTGAAACCAACTTGTTTCAAAAAACCACTAATTTCATTAAGAATGCTTTCTTCTCATATTATTACTCTGCTCCTCATTCCTATTCATCCCTAAACCTTTTTTCTGGGTATGCAAAACAACAACAAGAAGCTATTCACTTCAAATCTATATGCCCCATCTCCACTCATTTATTTGAATAAACACATGTACATTTCACAAAACCCTTGAGTAGTTTTTCCTCAATACCCAGAATCAAAACAAAGTCTTTATCCTTTCTATTCCTTAAGTACCCCCAACACACACCCACCTACTCTTAAAGGGTCTGTATTTACAGAGAACAAAATGAAAATACAAGACAACCAACACTTAAAAAGATAGCCAAAGATAACTTTTATTGTTCCTTTCAGTACTAACTCCTGGAAAACAAGGAGCATTATCTGTTTTACATATTGAATGCTGCAGTGTCTGTCTCACTGTATATAAACATTGACTGAACTAAGCTAGTCCATAATTCGCTAGTAGTCTACAACATTTTTTACAGAAATCTGAAATAAAAAAAAAATCTAAAGCTTCAACTGGATCTTAAAAGGATTTAAGCAGTCAATATATTCCTACTGTATAATTTAAAGTCAGAGGCAAAAATTTAAGTATTTACATAGCAATTTTTGTCTATGAAGGTCCAAAGCATGTTTAAATGATTAGGTCTTTGCTATGAAGAGGTCACTGGATAGCCAACTTTAATATCCACCTTTTACAAGGTGGAGACATTAAGGTATAGAGGGTAAGTGTCTTCTACAAACCAATTTCATGAGTCATCATGAGTTCAAGTCTTCTGACATCTACTCCTGTGCCTGCTATACACCATGAATTCTTACTTTAATTTCTAAGAGCACAGAATTAACTCATTCCAATACAAAATCTGTAGGTATTAATTTTTTTAAAAATAAACATTTACCTAAAAATGAAAAAAAAAAACCTTGCATTTAAACATTTAAAGGGAGAAGGCATCTTCAGAAAAAGCAGTAATCTTTATCTGCATCTGAAAAATCAGATATCTCAACAACTCTTATCATACCAAATAATTGTTCATTCTTCTTAAAAAAAAAAGTGCCCTTTATAACATCAAAACCTCCAACTTTTACCTCCAAGTCACCTTGAACAAGAAATACACTCCCTTTGCCTTGGTATTACCCTTCTTAAAGTAGAAACAAAAAACTTAATTCCTACCTGACATAGATAACATAAGGAAGAATTTACTGTTTGTGGACTGCTTTGGGTTTCCAGAATGAAATACATAATCCAGTTGATCTTCAACCCTAAAATAAAGGCAAACTTCACTGAAAATAAACATTTCAGCAGATACCTTCAAAATAAGATACTATACCACTATTCATAGAGAAGTTTTATTTAAATAAAATCTTGATCATAATAAAATGAGGGAAAACTTTCAAAACTGTTTAGGAAATTTTTTTGCCAACTCAAGAATTTAATACTTCTGTTCTTGAGTATTTCTCCTTTAGTAAGCACACTACTTCTATTTTTAAGTTTGCAGAAATTGTACACATTTATTAAAGAGAACAGTGACACTCAGAAAAATGTCGTAACCCATTGCAATAGCAACATATAAAACAGAATCAATAAACTTGTAAAAAAGTTGTTAAATTCCATTCAAGGTTTGCTCTTGGACATCTATATTTACTGGAGGATACTGAAATTTCTAAAATTTAAGAGTGCATTTGTAGGTCAACCTTTAAAAAATTTTAACTTTTCATAGTTTCATGATGTCTGTGCTGGAATTGCTTCTGTACTCATGACAAGTAAAAACAATTTTTAAAAATTAAAGCTTCAATCAGTAAGTCTGACAATAGGTGTACTCTTCTGATGATATTTTCAGCTGGAGGAGAAAGATGAAGAAATTTCATTAACTTGAAAGCTGAACTAAGAATACTGAGTAGCTACTGAGCTTAGGAAAAATGCAGAAGAGACTAGAAGGGCATGTTAGAACTCTTCAAGAATTTAACAAAAACTGAAATAAACGAAGAGTTTCAACCTATACAAAAAATATTAAAGAGTTTTAGAGGGAAAAAAATCAAGATTAGAGGCTAGAAATGGGGCCAGGATGGAATAGGATGGAAGGACAGGGACAAAACTAGCAGTGAAGTAGGGTACCAAAAGAGCTAAGGAATTGAGGGCCTCCGAAGGTAATGTGGTGGTGGTGGTGGCGGGGAGGGGGGGGGGGGCGGGATGGAATGAACTCTGGTGTAAAGCGATGCAAAAAAACTCAAAACACAACAGGAACAACAAACCATAAGAAGTACCAAAGAAGGAAAAGAAAGTCAAGATAGAAATTACGGAGGTAACAGAGCTAGAAACCTGGTGGGCGAGGGCCAGGAGCTCCCTGTAGGAAAGAAGCAGATCAAGGATGCACAAGGAAAGGGAAAAAACTGAGGGGAGCAAAAAATATGCATTGCCTCCGGGACCAAACACCACCGGAGCGAAAAGGCAAGTGGGCACGGGATGAAAGAGAAGAACCATGAATGGGGGATAAAGGCGAGATAGACAGGTGAAGATGGAGCCGGGGGCGAAGGGCAGGAGAAGGCTGGGGCACAGGAGGCGTGAGGTTCAGGAAGAACCGGCAGAGGAACGTAAGGCAGGGGCAGGGCGACAGGGAGTGCCCGCAGAGCTAAGCGCTGCGGCCCCTTGGCTTGCCGGAGAGTGCCCAGAACCGCCGTCCCCACCGACCTTCACCCGGCCCGGGGCTGCGTCCGACAGCGAGCAGCCCGTAGAGAGGCCGGAGCGGGCGAGGGGGGGACGAAGAGAAGGAGGCCGCTTCCTGCCTGGCCCCTGGGAAAGAGGGACCGAGGGAGGGGTCGTGAGTGTCGGGAGCGACAGGACCCGGAGCGGAGAGGGGCTTACCTCTCAACCGTCTCCACCTCTTCTCTCTTCTGTTGGATGGAAGAGCTAGGTGTCCAGCTGGAAGAAGACGTCCCTACCCGGGTCAGCACCATTCCGCCCGGGGCCCACTCACATCGCCATCGCTGCAACCGCAACAACCGCAACCGAGGAGCCGGTTCGTCACCGCCGCTTGGCTACTGGCCCAGAGCCGCCAGCGAGCATGCGCAGTCGTCTCAGTCCCAAGAGAGCCGGTCAGGCGGGTGATACCTGCGATCAACAGGTCTCAGGCCGCCCGGTCCCGCCCCCGTCCTCTCTCACCTCCCCCTCCCGCCTCTTCCCACCCCTCTCTGAAGCTAGGCTCCGCCCCTTCCAAGCTCCGCGCCCCGCCCCTCGGAATCCTCTGCGGCGCTCCAGCTCTGGCGCCAACTGAGATTTCGAGAGATTTGTTCGCCTTCCCTACTCCCACTCCCAAGTTCCCGCGAGAATGGGAAGTTTGCGTCAATAAAAAGCGCGAGCCCTAGTAAACAGGCTCATCTTGGGTTTGATGAAACCAGGTTGAAGACTGGTGGAAAGAGGAAATCAGAGAGGGCAAAGCAGAGGAGTACTAAGATTTTAGCTCTTTTTCTCACATTATTCTTTCTCTTTTTTTCCGTCTTCACTACCTCCTAACAGTGCTGGGAAGGCATCCCTGTCTCTGCGCTACTCAAATTTGTGCAATAGGAAAGGAAGCTGCGGGGGATTTCTCCTAGGGACTCCTTTGTGTTTTTGGCTAGGTGTGGGTGCTGATGTGGTACTTACTTGGTTGATGACGTACAGAGGGGTGGGAGGGGGCCCTTGAAGGAAGCCTTGGCTCTCAAATTCCATTAACAGAATTTGAGAAATAGCCCATTAATTTATTTCATTCTTCTGTTCGTGAACTTTACCCAGCAGAATATTTTGTTGGTGCGTAAAGCTCAGTATGTGACTAAAGCAAAGTTAAGAAAATTGTGGCTATGGCTTGCGTGTTAAAAATGAGTTAGGAAGATGGATAGTAGTGATGTTTGCCCAACAGTGCAAATAGACAATGCCCCTGAACTGTGCACTTATATGTAGTTAAAATGGTAAATATTATGTATATTTTACTACAGTGAAAATTAATTAGAAGGAAAAAGCTTTGTACATTTATTTGGAAGTAACCAACATTATTCTCTTGCACATTAGCAAGTTTTTTTTTTTTTTAATTTAACTTTTGATTTTTCTTCATATTTGGATGAATTTTTAAGGTGATTGAAAGTGCCCCGTTATTTTATGATAACCATTCTATTAGGATTTGCATAATGGCTTCCTTTTCAGGTTCCTAGTTTATCGCTTCTTTTATAGGCCTTTTTCATTTTACTATCCTCTCTATATAAGGGCTTTTATTGCTTGTTTTGTGATTTGAACTGTATCCTCAAAATCGAAAGATTCTTTTCTATTTTGGTTCCAACTGTCTCCTAAGAAAGTATACTTAACCAATTATTTGCATTTAAACGTGCACGCATCCCTAAAATAGACTCTGTCCCAAGATTATTTCCCTGTTCCGTATTCTTTTTATTCAAATCACGTCTTTAAATCATCTACTATGTGGAGGCACTGTAGTAATCTTGGAGGAAACCAACATGAATAAAAGAACTTGGGTGGAGTGGAGTGTTTGCATACTTGTCTTATTGGATGTATGTAGGCCTGATGTATGCACAGATATGTACAGAGAGCTATTCAAGCTCAAGGAGAAGCATTGGTCCAATTTAGATTGAAGAGAAGTCATGAGTCAGGAAAGACTTCCAGAAGAAAAATTACTCCGGAGAGTTACTGAAGTGGGATGTGTGGTGGTTGGGGTGAGAAGAAAAAAAGGGCTTGAACAAAAGCTATTCAGTGGGAAACTGTTCTTTACCCTGAATTCAAACCAAGAGCACTTTGATGCATGCTACTGTTTGGGGATATTAGGTTAAAAAGTGGATAAGGATCATGGTGATCTTTTGAAGGAGTCAGATCAATTCAACTACTATATTTTTGTTGTTAAAAAAAAAATGTGTACCAAACACTGTGCTAGTTACTGAAGAGTACAATCAAGATTGAGTCAATCTTAGCTTTCAAGAAGTTTGCAATCATAGGGGGAGACAGGAACATAAAATGTCATTTAGTTGTGCTAAAAGGGTTAAATTGAAGTAGGCATGTTTGGGAAGAGGTTGTTTGGGAATCTAGAAGCGTAGCACTTGAAATTAACCTAGGCATTTAGGCAAGACTTCCTGGAAATTCCATCAATGGAAAAATAAAAATCAGTCTCTTAAAGGAAATTAGAAAAATTTTGTCTCCTGAAGTAAAGACAGACAATATAGCTTGCATTGATCTCATTGTCAGATTACCTGGGTTCTAGTTCTTGTTTCTGCATCATACTATGTAACATTGAGAATCTCTTCACTTTGTCCGTCTGTTTTCTCTCATATGTAATGAGAATAAGTTAAATAGAATTTAAATTCCTTTAGAAATTTCGTGTAAACTTTGGAATCCTTTCTATCTTGTATATCAAACTTTAGCATAGAATGTTTTTTAATTGAACTGTTGTATTCTCTTAAACTGAAGATCAGGTTATTTCTCTCCTTCACAGTTGCATAATATTTACTCAGCTGAATATTCAGATAGTAGAAGAAATTAATATTGTAAATTTGCAAATAGTCTTATGGAAAGATGCCTCATATTTGTCAGTTGATAGACATTAATTCACTAAGTGAATAACCCTGCTTTTTTATTTTTTTCCAAATATTCCTGTTGTAAATATGGTTACTGTCAACTATGAAATTTTAAGTTAAAAATAAGATGTATTCAAAATTATTCACAACTTTTTCCAACAATATGATTCTTTTTAGCATTTAATATATGGAATTCTGAATTGTTTTTTGGGAAAATTTTGAGTATTCTCTAATAAATAAGTTATTGAAAGTATTATGTTAGTTGGCTTTCCCTCAAAAATTACCTGAGATAGATCAGTCTGTAAAAGGAAAGGTTTATTTTGGCTTATGGTTTCAGTCCATGATCACTTGGCCCATCAATTTGGGCCCATGCTAAGGCAAAACATCATGGTAAGGGAGCTCATGGTGGAGGAAAGCTGCTTACTTCATTGGGAGTGTGTGTATGTGTGTGGGGAGGGGTTTTCAATAACCCTTTTAAGGACACATCTCCAATGACCTTGCTTCTTTTTTCTAGGCCTACCTCTTAATGTGTCCACCACCTTCCATCCAGCCCCACAGGTTAGGAACCAATTCTTTAACACATGAGATTTTGGAGACTCCCAAATCCAAACTATAACAAGTGTTAATAAAATATTAATCCTGCTTCTTAGGGAAGTAACTTGTTTCCAAATAAAGATTAAAAAGATTTAATCATTTGAAGATACATAGGTGACTGCCCACAGTACTTAAGAGTAAAAATTCTTAGGAGGTATATTACTTTAATAACAAATACAAGATTGAGCAAAACAGAGTTTCATTATAGGATTTCCTTCATAGGTTAGTAACAGCTGTGAACCAGAAAGGCAAATGTATTACTTCATAACTTAATGTTGTAATATTAGTTCATGACTTAATAGCTATGGCCTTTCTGGAAGGACTATGATATAAAACTTATTTACCAAATTTTCTTCCTTATAATAGTGTTCAAAAAAGAAAATGTATTTTTGTTTTTGTTTTTAAACTGATGATATTGGTTGCTTCTGGTTGTTAGTTGGAGGCTGGAGAGCTTAGTGAGGGATAAAAAAGAAGACTTTTTAAATTAGGTATTCTCAGCTTGATCTTATTGCATGTATATTAATGGAAAATTGAATTTGTATTAAATAATACAATTTTTATAATGCATATATCATATGCCATAGTCTTTAATAAAATATTACAGAAAACCCTACTCATGCATAATGGATTAAACTTCAGATTAGTTTTTGCTATTCAGAGTGAAAAGGGACAGTAACTTCTTACTTTGTAGCTCAGATTACCCAGGTTTCCCAGTGACAGAGTTTCTGTTTGGATCATTGAGAGTGAGCCTGTCAGACAGAAAATATTCCTCTCACCATCAACCCTGTGAGTCATTCCTATGAAATTTAATTATCTAGTATCAAGTGACAGCAAGAAATGACTTCTGAAATTATTCTTTCTGTATATGTCTGAAACTAACCATGGTTTTAAAATGTGGAATATATAGTAGTTATCACTTTATTTGTGATAGCAAACACATTAGGACAACTAATTCCCTCTTCTAACAACTCACATATTTATCTTAAGCTTCACATAAGACTGTTTCATTTAGATATCCTGCTGAAAGTTCAACATATCCTAAATTGGACTCATCATGTTCTCCTTTCTCCTTCACACACAAGATCTTTTTCTCTTCCCAAGTTCTAGTTTCTGCAACATTATATCTCCCACTTATTAGACCCAGGACTTCACAGCCATATTAGATGCTTCCCTTATTATTTTCTCCCATCTGTTCCATTTCATGTCCTGTTTGAGTTTTCTTTCCAAATATTTGTTTCAAAATGATTTTCAAATATAAGGAAAAGTCAGTCTTTGACAAAACGTGGAAAATTTCTTCTGGTAAGATGGAAGAAAGGATTTAAGACACAGTGTGAATGGAAATGAAGGAAACTTGTCATTTTTAAGTCTGTATTTTACAGTAAAAAGAAAGCAAGTAAAGGTTGAATAAAACTGATTCATAAGCTATTATAATATCTTCTAGTTTTTGGATCTAATAATAGTAAACATTTATCAAACCCTTCTCATCTGCTAGGTGCTAGTTTTAATTCTCTATGTGTATTATCTCTGCTCCTCACAAGATTTCAGCCAGGTAGGCATTATAAACTTCCTGTAAAAATGAATAAACTGAGCACGCTCTTATTGCCAGTAAGTGGTAGACTGGGATTCTAGTCCAGGTCTCCCTGATCCAGACACTATGCCACCATACTGCCTCTGAAACAGACGGCTCTTACTGGGCTCATTTGTTTATATTGTCTGAATAATCAAATTATCTTTTAACAGTTTTTAATTATTATTTAAACATAAGTTTAAGCCTGAATTGATATCTGCATAAAATAAAAATTTTCCCCTCAGCAAATCAAACTATTGTCATTTTTATATAAGTCACTTTTCATGGTTGTTTAGGATTATAAAACATCAAAATTCAATGTTCTTTTTTAATTGTAGGATAATTTTGATAAAAATTTACGTTCTTTTTTATTTATATATGACAGTGGAATGCATTACAATTCTTATTACACATATAGAGCACAGGTTTTCATATCTCTGTTTGTATACATAGTATATTCACACAATTCGGCCCTGGATTCAATCCCCAGCACCACAAAAAAAAAAAAAAAAAAGTTCTTGTTTTTAGTCACTTCATGAATTGAGCACATGATAAAAATTTTGAAATATCCACTAATATCTGTAAATTCATAAATTTGTATAACTTTATTTTCTAGTTTCCTTATCTGTAAGATGGTTATCATCATAAGCTGTTTCATGGAGATGTTATGAAATTGCTTATTGCAAAGATATTTTACAAAAGAAAAGGCACACATTTCTGAATATTCCTCAATAATGAGAAGTAATGATAGATTAATAGCTTGGTTGAGTTTTTAATAGATATCTGTAGCTAATGCTGAAATCTCCTCCCTCAAAAAATTAGACATACAATTCTAAATTCCTATGTCAGTTTGCAGACCAATAGAGAGAGAAAAATTAGCCTTACATGTTTTAAAATCCAGAAGAAAAAAATATTTCCACTTAACTTTTGCATTGGAACCTTGATGAGAACATAGCAGACAGAAGAAACAACAATAAAATCATGTTTCTATATTCTAGTTCATCATACTTTGTGTCCTCCATGGTTACCTATCAAATTTGTTTATTCTTAGCTTTATTTTAAAATATATAACAGTTGCTAATTTATCGTGGGTAAAGAGAGAAAAAAGTTTGTGTTATAAAATACATGCATCAAATCTTTATTTGTATTATGTCTTTAAAGGCAATTTAATCACTTTTCCAATTATTCAGCAAAAAAAAGGCAATTTAAATCAATTTGAGTAGAGGGCAAATCATTAGCTTTTGGGTGATTGTATTTGTAGAAACTTTTTGAAGAGGAAATATGCCCAGGTGCTTGCTTTACAGGTTATGGGAAAATATTCTTGGCAATTGATTCTCTTTTTGTGTTGTATCATCACCATAGAGAATACAAAAATTAGCATTTGGTGGAGAATTTTGTTGTTACCATTTAAATTTTTCTACTCATTTTTTATGGTAACTTAAAATGATTTCATATTGCTGAGATTGAAATTTATACCTGGAAAATTTACATGTGTCCTTGACCAACATTTTCCAATTTTGCTTTTAGTTATGAGGCACAAGTTCTGAGAACTTGATATATATAATGTACGTCATGGTAACTACAGTTAATAATGTATTATTGCAACTTGCTAAGAGAGTAGATCGTAAGTATTTTCACTATGCCCCCACAGAAAGGTGATTATATAAGGTTAATGTACAATTATATGCTTTAAATATATACAATTTTTATGTGTCAATTATACCTCAATAAAGTTGGGGGGAAATTTACAGCTGTTTTATGCAAAGCTACTTTAGATATTAAAAGTAACTTGATTTAGATATAAATGATATAAAACTGCACTTTTTTAACATATACAATTAAATGTGTTCTTCCCATAAAACCATCACAACAATCAAGCTAATGAACATACTATGACCATGAAAAATTTCCTAGAGCCCCTTTGTAATCTCCACCTTCTGCTTCTTCCCTGTCCATGCCTATCCTTTTCAAGCAGTGAACCCTTCCTTTAAACTACAGGTTAGTTTTCATTTTCTAGAATTTTATATGACTAGAATCATAACAGTGCATATTTTTGGCCTAACTTCTTCCATTCAGCACAATTATTTTGAGATTCATCCATGTTGGTGAATATAATAATAGTTCACTCCTTTTTATTATTGGATAGTGGCCCATTGTACCACAATTTGATTATTCATTTACCTGATTATGTATCTTTGGGTGGTTTCTAGTTTGGAATTATTTCAAATAAAACTGATTT
This sequence comes from Marmota monax, assembly GCF_021218885.2. Taxonomy (NCBI): domain Eukaryota; kingdom Metazoa; phylum Chordata; class Mammalia; order Rodentia; family Sciuridae; genus Marmota; species Marmota monax. The sequence goes on along the minus strand of NW_026692434.1, from coordinate 3,603,938 downwards.
GAACATTTTTACAGGTACTTCTATGGACACATACTTTTATTTCTCATAGATACATAAATATCTAAGAATAGAATGGCTGGATCATATGGTAGGTTTATGTTTAATTTCTTTAAAAAAACTGTCAAATTATTTCCCCAGAGATTGTAGTAATTTATAGTGTATGAGAGTTTCGGTTGCTTTATAACTTTGTCAGCATGTTAGCTATCCTATTAAGTATCTAGTAGTGTCTCATGTGGTTTAAATTAGCATTTCTGTAATGACTACCAATATGGAGCATTTTTTCAAATTTATTTTCATCCATGTAACTTTGGTAGGTAATTGCTTAAATCTTTTGTACATTTTGTTTTGGGGTTGTTTTCTTGTTACTGAGGTTTGAGGGTTTTTTTTTTTACATATTTCAAATACACTTCCTTTTACAGATATGTGGTTTGCAATTTTTTCCCCTAATCTTTGCATTTTCAATAGTGTCTTTAGGAGAGCAGAAGTTCTTAATTTCGATGGAGTCTGATTTGCCAGTTTTCTCTTTTGTGGATTGTGCATTTGGAGTCATCTAATAGGTACTTTGTCTAACCCAACATCACAAAAATTTTCTGCTTTTATGATTGAAGCTTTAGTATTTAAAACTAAAGTCTACTTTAAGTTAATTGTATATAATTGCATTGAAGGTATTATTTTTTTTTTTGCATTAGGAAATCCATTTTTTTTCTAGCACCATTTGTTGTAAAAACAAACAAACAAACAAAACCCCAAATCTTTTATCTTTTGAATTGCTTTTGTATCTTTATTGAAAATCAATATATCATGTCTATTTCTGGACACAGGACTCTGTTCCATTGATCTATTTATGTATATTTATGCTAATCCTATACTGTCTTTCAGTAGCTTTATGTTAGAATCAGGTTGTAAAAATTTCCAACTTCTTTCCTTTTCAAAGTTATTTTGGCTATGATAGCTCTTTGGCAATTTCCTGTGAATTTTAGGATGAGTTTGTTAGTTTCTACATTTAAAAAATCTGCTAGGATTTTGATTGGAATTGCATTGAATTTATAGATCAACTTGAGGAGATTTGACATATTAACAACATAAATGTTCAAACTCATTATTGTATATTTCATTCAAGTCTCCTTTAATTTCTCTCAGCAATATTTTGTTGTGTTATTGTATAGGTCTCACACATCTCTTGTCAGATTTATCTATTAAGAATTTCATATTTTGATGCTATTGTAAATCTATTATTTACATTCCAATTGTTGTTGTAACTATATAGAAATACTATTGTTTTTATATTGATATTATATCCTGCAACTTTATGAAAACCAAAGATTCTAATAACTTTCTCCATATATGCCATTAGATTTCACATAGATAATAACATTGTAAATAAAGACAGTTTTGCTTCTTATTTCTTTTCATTGCTTTATTGCTCATACTTACTTAAATAAAAATAGTGTAATCCTTGTTTTATTATTGATCTTAGAAGAAAAGTATTCAATCTCTCACTATGTTACCTGAAAGCATTTTTGGAGATGTCCTTATTCAGGCTGAAGAGGCTCTTTTCTATTTTTTTCTAAACAAAGTCTAAAATGCTTCTCAACAAAAGAAACAATCAGTAAGGTGAGTAGAGAGCCTACAGCTTAGGAACAAATTTTTACTACTTGCACATCAGATAGAGCACTAATCTCTAAGGTATATAAAGAACTCAAAAAGCTCAACTCCAAAACAAATAACCCAGTCAATAAATGGGCCAAGGAACTGAACAGACACTTCTCAAAAGGTGATATACAATCAATAAACAAATATATGAAAAAATTTTCAACATCTCTAGCAATTAGAGAAATGCAAATCAAAACTAATCTAAGATTTCATCTCACTCCAGTCAGAATGGCAGCTGTCAAGAATACAAACAACAATAAGCATTGGTGAGGATGTGGGGGAAAAGGCACACTCATACATTGCTGGTGGAACTACAAAATGGTGCAGCCAATATGGAGTATGGAGATTCCTTGGAAAACTGGGAATGGAACCACCTTTTGACCCAGCTATCCCACTTCTTGGTCTATACCCAAAGGACTTAAAAACAGCATACTACAGGGACACAGCCACATCAATGTTTATTGCAGCACAATTCACAATAGCTAAACTGTGGAACCAACCTAGATGCCCTTCAGTAGATGAATGGATAAAGAAAATGTAGTAATTATACACAATGGAATATTACTAAGCAATGAAAGAAAATAAAATCATGACATTTGCAGGTAAATAGATGAAATTGGAGAAGATAATGCTAAGTGAAGTTAGCCAATCCCCAAAAACCAAATGCTAAATATTTTCTCTGATTTAAGGAGGCTGATTCATAGTGGGGTTGGGAGCGGGAACATGGGAAGATTAGACAAACTGTGGATAGGGGAAAGGGGAGGGAGGCGGAAGAGGGAGGGGACAAGGGAGTAAAAAAAGACGGTGGAATGAGATAGATATCACTACCCTAAGTACATATATGAAGAAGACACAAATGGTGAGAACATACTTTGTATACAAGCAGAGAGGTGAAAAATTGTGCTCTATATATGTAACATGAAATGTAATACATTCTGCTGTCATATATAACAAATTAGAATAAAAAATATTTTTTTTTAAAAAAAAGGTACTAGAAAAACAACTCAACACCAAAATAAATAAAAATTCACTATGTTGTCTAGGCTGTCTCCAAACTCCTGGGCTCAAGTGATCCTTCTGCCTCCCAAGTAACTGGGACTCCAAGACATGTGATACCATGCCTATCTTCTTCTATCTTGATTTGCTGAGAGATGTAACTCCTTGCCTGACCAACTCTTACATGTATTTTAAATTTCACAGTGCATTGTTCTTATTTGTTTTAGTCAATTGTTTTTAAAAGAAATTTAAATGTAAATATATGATAAATCTTTGTATTTATCTACATAATTATCATTTTCAGTATTCTTTGTGTCTTTATGTTGCTCCAGATTTTCATCTGGTATTAATTTTACTCTTAAACTTTAAAATTCTTATAGTACAGGTGTGCTTCGGATATATACTTTCACTTTTTGTATATCTGAAAATGTTATTATTTTTCCTTAGTTTTTAAACACATTTTCATAGGGTATAGAACTCTGGACTGACCATTCTTTCAATCTTTTATGCATTCTACTCCATAGTTTCCTTGCTTGCATTGTTTCCAACAAGAAATCTTCTGTTATCTTTATTCCTAATTATGTAATGGGTAGTTTTTCCTTCTGCCTGCTTTTAAGATCTTTTCTTCTTTCCAATTTTAAATAATAATTTGATGATGATATTTGTGTCTTTTTCCAATAAATCTGTACATTTGAAAAGAATGTGTATTCTAGTAGTTTTGTTCACTAATTTTTTCACACATACCATATATATATATACACATATATGTACATATATATGTGTGTGTATGTGTGTGTGTGTGTGTGTGTGTGTATATTACATATATGACCTGAAGGTAATTTTATACAATTTTAAAAATAATATTGTATGTGAAACAATTTCATGGTATGAAATTATCCAGTGGTGGTGTCATGTTAGTGCTCAAAAAGTTTCAGACTTTGGAGCATTTCAGATTTCATATTTTTTAACTAGGGATGCTCAACCTGTATTTCATATAGTCCAAGGGGGTGTATTCTACTGTATATTTTGGCAAAATGAAAGGATTATTCAATTAATAATCTAGAGAACAGATTAAAACCCAAGGGCAGTCACTAAGTCTGTGAAACTAGGCAAGACATGTAACCACCCTAGTCCTTGGTTTCTTCTTTTTTATTGTGAAAAGGGGCTATATCATAGATTCCACTAGTCTGTGAGTATCCTGTGTAAGATAACCTTAGGTCCATTGAGTTTATTGCTTTCATGCCTTTTATTAATCTTGATTTTTTTCTCAGAATATTACATTAAGCAAGAGATAATGTATAAGGTAGATATGATCTTAGGTTGGTCTAATCAATTCTATCTATGGCCTTAGTTTGAAACCTAAATATTTTGTCTAATGTAGTCAGAAATGCCTCATATGTATTATTCTGGTATAGGAAGGTATTCATCTTACATGGAGTTTTTCTGGGATAAATTTTAGTGTTAAAATTCCTTTTACACAGAGAACAACTTTGCTCATCTTTCTTTTGTGATGCTGGAGATTGCACTCAAGTTCTTATGCATGCTAGGCAAGAATTCTACCACTGAGCTATATCTCCAGTCTACTTTTGCTTTTCTATCTATCTCTAATAGTACCTTGCACAAATCAGGCTTTAATAATTGTACCTGGTTTTTTATCTTATTTAATAAAACAATCAATAATCTGTGTCAGCAGTAATGTTTAATTAAAAATTTGGGCCTCTTAGAAAAAAAGGAAAATAAAATTCTTTAATTCTCAAAGAATTAATCTATTATTTTTAGGCTTTTTAGACACAGAACAATAATAGAGTAATTAAATTATGTCCTGACATCAGTTTAATACATCTTTTTATTATAAAAATAATAATACTAATTGGGGCAATGTACAAATATTTATTAAAAATTGTTTATTTGTTGCAGGCACTGAGAAAATATAGCTGTGGGGAAAAAAGACAAAACCCCAGCTGTTGTGGAATTTTAGGTTCTAATTTAGGATGATAAACAGTACTGTATCATATATTGTATATTATACTGTATATTTACACCATATACTGTATATTATAAAACAATCATATGACCAAGTTCAAATTAGTGAGATGTTTATGGAAGTGATTGGTGCCACTTCTTGAACTACATTAAAAAATTCCCATGTATGATCTTTTCTTGCTCCCTATTTGCTGGTTAGATGCCAGCTCTTCTCAGGAGAAATCAAGAAGACAAAATCAAGATTCAGTTCCAAAGGTAAAATCCCAATTCATCTTTGTCAAGTCTGAGTATTTTGTCTTTTTTTTCTTTCATGATTTTCAGTGGGATCACTGCTTTGGAACTGAATCTTGATTTTGCCTACATATGAATTTTGGCTAAACTCATATCTTTATTTTTACTTTTTGGTGGTTCTGGAGATTAAACCCAAGGCCTTGTGCATACTAGGCATGTGCTCTGACACTGAACTACATCCTAGTCCTTGAATTTTAGCTACATTTTGATGGAGTTATTTCTCATCATCTTGGAATGTTTACTTTGAAAATGTTATAATTTAGTGACTTTTTTGAAAAGGTAATTTTATGTCAAAACAAGTTAGATATGTGTATACACACACACACATATATACATACATATATAATAAAACTAATTGTGAGCTTAGATGTGCAGGCTACATGCCAATCACATTACTTTTCTTTTAGTTACTATATAGGCGAAAAATAAACTCTTCAGTAGTTTTGGTTTTTCAAAGGAAAAGAAACGTGAATTCATAGTCTGCCTCTTAAAAACAAATGAAACAGATCATCTAAATTTTGGCTCATCTGTGCAACTCTGGACAAGTTAGTGTCCTAAATTTCTTCAGTTGTAAAATATGAAATAATGGCAACATTGTTGTGAGCTTTGTTGTGAACAAAAGCATATAAGGTGCTTGGCTTAGCAGCTATTGCATGGAAAGAATATAATACAAAATAAACTATTATTTGATTTTCAGAATTTTTTTCCCTGAAGAAGACATCCTTTATGTTTTGAGCCTTAGCAAATTTAATTCTGTTCACATCATTTTATGAATCAGTAATGTCATTACCTTCCATGTAGATCAGAACCTATTATATTTGCTCCTGTTTAAACAGGGGAGGTGCCCAACTTGCTATGTCTCTTCCTTGCTATCTCTTCTCCACCTTCCAAATTCTCCTTTGGATCAGGTATATGCCTGACTATTTGGCATGGCCACACCACAGGCTGATAAAAGGAAACATACTAGTGAGTCTAGTCTTTTCTGTTAGCAGAGAGAAAAGCATATGGTCACAGTGCACACAATTCTTCTAACTGGTGAGGAGTGGCTCATTTTTCAGTAATATTTAGTCATCAAAGACTCAATTAGGATTGCCCACTTCCATACTCCCAAAGTTAGGATGCTTGCTCTGTGTTTGATGATAACAGATCAAAGTTTCATTAAATTCAAAATGAACAAATAGTTCTTGACCTTTTATAACAAAACAATGTTATTTTAAAATGAAACAAACGTACAAAAATGATTCTATTGACAATGCATCTTTTCATCTGTTAGACACAGAGCTTTTGAAGTAATGGAAATGTGATGGCAAAATTTCCAGGGCATTCAGCTTTCAGCCACAGCACTTAGGCAGATTACTGGTTGCTAAAATATGAATATAAAAACACCTGACTCACCAAATTATTTCCTAGAATAGTTAGCTGGGTGGAGGCTCATGAAGTTAATAACTAAACCCAACCCTCAAGTCTATTGGCAAAAGGCATATTGAAGCTTAGTGACTCTGTATCCACCCAGAAAGATAAAGGAGCCTTTGATATCCTGCTTGGTTGACTGGAAGAGGAAAATGACTCATATGTCACCTGGAACACTGAATGAGTAGCCTGTATTGGAAATATTTTGAAAGGTAAGTGGAAGTACTAAACCAGTCTTTCAGACTACACTACAACAAGCCTGAGGCAGATGGTGATTCAATAAATAAGACTTTTAAAGGAGAAAAAGTCTTGTGCAAAAAAAAAAAACAAAAAAAAAAAACAGAGCAGAGCAAATAATCTTTGCATTAAGAAAATGTGAGTCAAGTTATGCTGGCTTAGAAAAACGAAATTATATGCCTTCATGATCTTCAGATAGACATATAATGTTAAATGACCTAAGGTAAATGAAGCATCTGTCTCAGTGTCTAGCTGGTATGAAATGTCACTCAGTATATTTCTTCCCTTCATCTCTGATCTTTCCCTTTTGTTTGTTTATTGGTTTAAAAGGAAGGATACTTTAAGGTATCTTTATATAGTTTCATATAAAATTCATGTTTCTAAGGTATTAGAGCCTAAAGTCTAGCTCTTCATGTTGGTTTTACTATTAACAATAATCAAACATGACAGCAAATTTAGTCATCTGTATAAAATTCTGCCATATGGTTCAAAAATTATTTGGGGACAGCATTTTGTAATGAAGACTCTGTAGCTCCCTTTGATATACTTTCTGTGATTTTGCTGAAACCAACCACCTGTACGCATAGCTAGAATATAAATTAAAAATATCACTGGTCAGTCAATGTAGTTACTTAATTTTGAATGCTAAAGTGCCAAGTGTTGACATTTTAAGTTTAAAGCTAATCTTTCTGGTTCTTTTCTGGAGAAAATAAATGATGCTTTGGAATATTAGCAAATTAGAGCAACTTTTCATCTCTTCAACAATAAATAATTGTTCTGGCTAGAAAAAAATGATTCTACAAACATTATTAAAAGTCATTTCATTCTGAATAAGGTGATTAGTTCTCTGATGCATGACATGTATGTAAGAACAAACAATGTAGAATATTTGAGTGACACATTTTCAACTCCACCCAGTCACCCATTTCATGTTTAAGTGTCATTGTATATATTTAGTACTTCAGAAATAACCTCAACATGCTTTTTGTTGGCAATTTAATAATATATAACTTTATATTTTCCTGAAGTAAATGTTCTCTTTTCTAACATATGCTATTATTGCTCTTTAAGAACAAAATAATAGTTAAAAAATAAAGGATTTATTGGATGGCATGTGGTACAGAATTTTGACAGGTTGCATTTTTAACTCTTTTGAGAATCTATCTTCCTATTTCACACCCTCTTTTCCTGCCACTCCATTCCAACAAATACTCTTTTCAGGGAGTTTAGTCATAGCCAATAAAAACCTTGTTGTTGGGCCAGTCCAGCTACAGACAGGATGTAACTTGTAAGAAGGAGAATGACTGGTGTGCTAGAAAGATTGCCCTGTCAGCTGAGAAGCAAGTCTGCTTCTTTCCTTTGCTTTGCTACTAAGTACATCTGTGTCTGCAGAAGTAGGCCACTGTAACTCAGGAACTTGAGGAGCTGTGACTGAGACCAGGCCCTTTGTAAGGAAGAAGGGAAAGAACAGAATGCAGGATAATTGAATGGGAGGAATTACTCCCCCCCAAAAAAAAGGACAAAAAGAAAGGATAGTCTGAAGATTTCAAAGAGTTGTCAACTTTATCTTCTTATGTAGGGCCAGTGTGGGTGCATGTGAATGTGTATACAGGAAGGAACTGGTATTGTGAAATAACCCCAAGTACCACTGGTCAGCCTGTCTCCCTTTGAAAGACAACAATAAAAAACTACTTTGAATAACTTCATAACAGGAAATAACACAATGGAATCTAGAGAATCCTGATATGGAAAAATCTAAAAACTTTGAACAAAAGAACCTAAATAATTGTTAAAATAGTGTGTATAGTTGAAGTTGAAAATATAGGGAGTTTTAGATACCCAGGCACTCAGTAAGATATTGAAAGTAAAAAAGAGTCCAAGATTTTTATATTCTCATCTTCAAATATAATGATAAACTGTATTCTCTTTGTAGTGTAACTTTCTTAAATTCAAATAATAGTCAAGGATTGATTGCATTGGTTTGAGAAAAAAGTGTTGGTAGTTTAAAAGATCTAAATACTGAAGATGAATGGGTTACTCTAGGATTAAAAAAGTCATATTTTTACTTTAAATTACAAGTTTCTCTTAGTATTGTGTCACAGAGATGCCACTTATATGACTAGTTATTAGAGAGCCATTCATTTATTTTGATATGTATCTACTAAGAACACTATTGTGAAAATCATTTACACCTACATCTAACCTAGATGCTTGTAAAAAGAGGATACTGAAGTAATAAAATATCACAAAATAGTATCATGATGGAAAGTGTTAAGGAATAAGGTTCTTTCCCTCTCAAGGCTAATTATTTTCTTAATAGCCCATTAAGACCTACGTTTCCCTTTTTTTCCCTTTAGGCACAGAAAACCTATGTTTGTCTTATCATGGATTCTTTTTTCAGTGGCCTTTGACTCTTTTTACTTGACCTCTTTTGTTTTGAGAAAGAATGTCAGATGAAGGAAGAAGTGAAGGAAAGCACCCTAAGATGTGCTGCTGCTGAAATACATTTCAGCCATTTTCCAGTTTTGTCTGGTGGGAGGCTGGCTGGCCAATTGTCATTTGTTCCTAGTATCCTTCCATAGTTAGTGGAAGTGTGTGAGACCCTTAAGCCCATTGGCAGCTCCTCACAAACTTGATGTTAAGGAGCTTGTTTATTCTGAAAAATTTTCAACATAAATTTTATTTATAAAATGCACCTCACTATTCTTACATTAATTCTTCCTTTATCGCTTTCTTTTCCATTCTTACTTCCTTTGCTTCAATTTGATCATATTGTCCCTCATTTACTGACACATTTTTCTAACTTTATTTTTATTTATTTATTTTTTTGTGATACTAGGCATTGAATATGGGCAAGTTCTCTACCACTAAGCTGGATTCACAGCCCCTTTCCTACATATATTTTTTATATTGACAACTGACTCCTTGGAAATTGGGAACGTAATATTTTATCTTTTAGGGAGCTTTACATTAATGCTGTAATGTTTTGTGAATAATGGTTGAGATATTTAATAAATCATGTCTTTGAAATGATCACTGAAGAGACTGCCTTTTTTAACTTAAAAGAACTTCCAGCAAACTTCTTGATGACAAAATTGAACAAAAGTATATTTATTTGCATTAATTCTGAAATTCCTGTTATGCTAGTAGTGCATTGTATAAAAATTTCAAGCTATATTCAGTTGGGGAATAAAAATAATCTTCCAAAACTTTATTTCTCAACTGAAAACTCAGGTTATTAGATGACTATTTCTTTGACTTAGTCTTGTACTTTATATAGCTTGTAATGTAATCAGTTATGCAATCTTTTAGAGTAAGCTGGAAGGACATTGAAACAATAATCTTTCAGCCATTCTTTTTCTAATAACTAGATTACACTGTTAATCAGCATATTCAAGCTTCCTTTTCTTTCATTTTTTAAAAATTGTAGGAAATAGTTTTCAGTGTATGCTGTGAGAGATTTTATTATAGGATTAAAATCTTTGAGCAAACAATAGGGACGTGAGGCAGGGTCCAGGTATTAAATCTCATGAGCCAATATTATACTTCAGGTAATTCTAGAAATGAACTACATTTATTTTCTCCCTTCTTTTTAGTGGCAAAAGTAGATACATTATAAATTTTTCATGCCATATCATGCCTCGGATCCTTCATCCTAGACCATCCTAACCATCCGGCTTCTACATTCAGGACACTACATTTTTGTGCTGACAAAAACTGCAAAAGTGATTTTTTGACTTATTGTACTTACTGTGTATACTCTTCATTCAGTATTTGTTGGATCACCATTGTGGCTTAATTTATTTTTGTTTTTGTTTTTGAAAGGGGATGCTTGTAACTCCCACTGCCACACTGATTTCTTACATTTGGCTGCAGATAGCTTTTTCATACTTTATAAATGAAACCAAAGCACTAAATGGGAATGCTTTTAACTTACCTACTACAGTCTACAAATGTATCTGCTTCCACACATGCTCTTACAATTCTCTTTTGCTCTTAGTGAAGAAAGTGTCCTCTTTTTCATGAAGCTGATTCATTCACCCATATTCCTGACCACAGGCTCTCCAGTGTCCTTGTCTGCCATTTTTCTCTTCATTATTTTCTAAGGATCCCTGTACTTCTTCATAAAGGAAGATGTCTCATAGGTTCTGTTCGTTTTTTTTTTCTTTTTCTTTTTTCATTGTTTACATCACAAAGGAGTTCTTACCTAATACTCACTGTTAAGGACATCTACATTTGCCTCCAGCTCTGACTGCTCTCCTGAGTTCTGTGGTGCCTACCAGATGTCTTTACCTATCTTCTTGAAGATAACTAAATCCTAATATATTCAAAATAAATCAATTATAATCCAGAATTTTTTTTTCTTTTTTTTATTGGTTGTTCAAAACATTACAAAGCTCTTGACATATCATATTTCATACATGTGATTCAAGTGGGTTATGAACTCCCATTTTTACCCCAAATACAGATTGCAGAATCACATCAGTTACACATCCACATTTTTACGTAATGCCATATTAGTGACTGTTGTATTCTGCTACCTTTCCAATCCTCTACTATCCCCCCTCCCCTCACCTCCCATCTTCTCTCTCTACCCCATCTGCTGTAATTCAATTCTCTCCCTTGTTGTTTTTTTTCCCTTTCCCCTCACAACCTCTTATATGTAATTTTGTATAATCCAGAATTTTAAAAATTATCTTTGCTCCTGTATTCTCCTTGTTAGTAAATGGTACTGGGTTTGTTCAATCCTAAAACCTATGAATCATTTTTGTGTCTTTCCTCTCTATTACTCTGTGGGATTTTAATAGTAACTAATAGTGCTGGATATAGACAAGGTATTTTTCCCTCCAAGAGGACAAAATGTATTATTTAATCTCCACAATCTCTGTATTACATAAATTGATATTATTATCGCTATTTTAAAATTAAGAAAATGGAAGCACAGGAGGCACAATAACTTGCTTATATCACATAGGTAGTAAAGGGTAGAGATGAGATCTAAACCAAGGCAGTTTAACCACAAGGCCTCTTAACCACACTATACTGGCCTTCCAAATGCCAGGATCCTAAATATCTCTTCAATTCATTTCCTTCTATTTTTTCCCTCCTATTTTTGTTGTCTTAAATTGTATGCCCCTTATTTGTTACCTGTGTATTTCCTACCAACTGCTGCCCCATATCCATTTTCCAATATATGTCTTATTAAATAGTCCTCATCAAATTTTTTTTCTGGGTGTTAGTGAAGTAAATTCTTTGTGATCTATTGATTTTAATCTTATAGTTGTATATTTTATTTTTTTCACATTTTGTGTATTATTTTCTTCCAAAATAGAGATTATTTGTATGTTGTAAATATTTGCCAGCTTTTTTCTTTTTTTTAAAAATTTTTTATTGTTGGTTGTTCAAAACATTACATAGTTCTTTATTTTTTTTTAATTTTTTATTGTTGGTTGTTCAAAACATTACACAGTTCTTGATATATTTCACACTTTGATTCAAGTGGGTTATGAACTCCCATTTTTACCCCATATACAGATTGCAGACTCACATCAGTTACACATCCATTGATTTACATATTGCCATACTAGTGTCTGTTGTATTCTGCTGCCTTTCCTATCCTCTACTATCCCCCCTCGCCTCCCCTCCCCTCTTCTCTCTCTACCCCCTCTACTGTCATTCATTTCTCCCCCTTGTATTATTTTTCCCTTTCCCCTCACTTCCTCTTCTATGTACTTTTGTATAACCCTGAGGGTCTCCTTCCATTTCCATGCAATTTCCCTTCTCTCTCCCTTTCCCTCCCACCTCTCGTCCCTGTTTAATGGTAATCTTCTTCTCATGCTCTTTGTCCCTACTCTGTTCCCAGTTACTCTCCTTATATCAAAGAAGACATTTGGCATTTGTTTTTTAGGGATTGGCTAGCTTCACTTAGCATAATCTGCTCTAATGCCATCCATTTCCCTGCAAATTCTATGATTTTGTCATTTTTTAATGCAGAGTAATACTCCATTGTGTATAAATGCCACATTTTTTTTATCCATTCGTCTATTGAAGGGCATCTAGGTTGGTTCCACAGTCTAGCTATTGTGAATTGTGCTGCTATGAACATCGATGTAGCAGTGTCCCTGTAGCATGCTCTTTTTAGGTCTTTAGGGAATAGACCAAAAAGGGGAATAGCTGGGTCAAATGGTGGTTCCATTCCCAGCTTTCCAAGAAATCTCCATACTGCTTTCCAAATTGGCCGCACCAATTTGCAGTCCCACCAGCAATGTACAAGTGTACCCTTTTCCCCACATCCTCGCCAGCACTTGTTGTTGTTTGACTTCATAATGGCTGCCAATCTTACTGGAGTGAGATGGTATCTTAGGGTGGTTTTGATTTGCATTTCTCTGACTGCTAGAGATGGTGAGCATTTTTTCATGTACTTGTTGATTGATTGTATGTCCTCCTCTGAGAAGTGTCTGTTCAGGTCCTTGGCCCATTTGTTGATTGGGTTGTTTGTTCTCTTATTGTCTAATTTTTTGAGTTCTTTGTATACTCTGGATATTAGGGCTCTATCTGAAGTGTGAGGAGTAAAGATTTGTTCCCAGGGTGTAGGCTCCCTATTTACCTCTCTTATTGTTTCTTTTGCTGAGAAAAAACTTTTTAGTTTGAGTAAGTCCCATTTGTTGATTCTAGTTATTAACTTTTGTGCTATGGGTGTCCTATTGAGGAATTTGGAGCCCGACCCCACAGTATGTAGATCGTAGCCAACTTTTTCTTCTATCAGATGGCGCGTCTCTGATTTGATATCAAGCTCCTTGATCCATTTTGAATTCACTTTTGTGCATGGCGAGAGAAAGGGATTCAGTTTCATTTTGTTGCATATGGATTTCCAGTTTTCCCAGCACCATTTGTTGAAGATGCTATCCTTCCTCCATTGCATGCTTTTAGCCCCTTTATCAAATATAAGATAGTTGTAGTTTTGTGGATTGGTTTCTGTGTCCTCTATTCTGTACCATTGGTCCACCCGCCTGTTTTGGTACCAGTACCATGCTGTTTTTGTTACTATTGCTCTGTAGTATAGTTTGAAGTCTGGTATCGCTATACCGCCTGATTCACACTTCCTGCTTAGCATTGTTTTTGCTATTCTGGGTCTTTTATTTTTCCATATGAATTTCATGATTGCTTTCTCTATTTCTACAAGAAATGCCATTGGGATTTTGATTGGCATTGCATTAAACCTATAGAAAACTTTTGGTAATATCGCCATTTTGATGATGTTAGTTCTGCCTATCCATGAACAGGGTATATTCTTCCATCTTCTAAGATTTTCTTCTATTTCTCTCTTTAGGGTTCTGTAGTTTTCATTGTATAAGTCTTTCACCTCTTTTGTTAGGTTGATTCCCAAGTATTTTTTTTTTTTTGAGGATATTGTGAATGGAGTGGTTGTCCTCATTTCCATTTCAGAGGATTTGTCGCTGATATACAGGAATGCCTTTGATTTATGCGTGTTGATTTTATATCCTGCCACTTTGCTGAATTCATTTATTAGCTCTAATAGTTTCTTTGTAGACCCTTTTGGGTCTGCTAGGTATATAATCATGTCATATGCAAATAGTGATAATTTAAGTTCTTCTTTTCCTATTTTTATGCCTTTAATTTCTTTCGTCTGTCTAATTGCTCTGGCCAGTGTTTCGAGAACTATGTTGAACAGAAGTGGTGAGAGAGGGCATCCCTGTCTTGTTCCAGATTTTAGAGGGAATGCCTTCAGTTTTTCTCCATTCAGAATGATGCTAGCCTGAGGCTTAGCATAGATTGCTTTTACAATATTGAGGTATCTTCCTGTTATCCCTAGTTTTTCTAGAGTTTTGAACATAAAGGTGTGCTGTACTTTGTCGAATGCTTTTTCCGCATCTATTGAGATGATCATATGGTTCTTATTTTTAAGTCTATTGATGTGGTGAATAACATTTATTGATTTCCGTATATTGAACCAGCCTTGCATCCCAGGGATGAATCCTACTTGATCATGGTGCACAATTTTTTTGATATGTTTTTGTATCCGATTCGCCAGAATTTTATTGAGGATTTTTGCATCTAGGTTCGTTAGAGATATTGGTCTGTAGTTTTCTTTCTTTGAAGTGTCTTTTTCTGGTTTAGGTATCAGGGTGATGTTGGCCTCGTAGAATGAATTTGGAAGTTCTCCCTCTTTTTCTATTTCCTGAAGTAGCTTGAAAAGTATTGGTATTAGTTCCTCTTTAAAGGTTTTGTAAAACTCTGCTGTATACCCATCCGGTCCTGGGCTTTTCTTAGTTGGTAGTCTTTTGATGGTTTCTTCTATTTCCTCAAATGATATTGGTCTGTTTAGGTTGTCTATATCCTCCTGACTCAATCTGGGCAGATCATATGACTTAAGAAATTTATTGATGCCTTCACTATCTTCTAATTTATTGGGGTATAAGGATTCAAAATAATTTCTGATTATCTTCTGTATTTCTCAAGTGTCTGTTGTGATATTGCCTTTTTCATCCCGTATGCTAGTAATTTGAGTTCTCTCTCTTCTTCTCTTCGTTAGCATGGCTAAGGGTCTGTCGATTTTATTTATTTTTTCAAAGAACCAACTTTTAGATTTGTCAATTTTTTTAATTGTTTCTTTTGTTTCGATTTCATTAATTTCAGCTCTGATTTTAATTATTTCTTGCCTTCTACTTCATTTGCTGTTGCTTTGCTCTTCTTTTTCAAGGATTTTGAGATGAAGTATGAGATCATTTATTTGTTGGTTTTTCCTTTTTTTAAGGAATGAACTCCAAGCAATGAATTTTCCTCTTAGAACTTCTTTCAATGTGTCCCATAGATTCCGATATGTTGTGTCTGTGTTTTCATTTATCTCTAAGAATTTTTAAATTTCCTCCTTGATGTCTTCTATAACCCATTGATCATTCAGTAACCTATTGTTCATTCTCCAGGTGATGCATGATTTTTCCTTCCTTCTTTTATAGTTGATTTTCAGTTTCATTCCATTATGATCAGATAAGATGCATGGTATTACCTCTACTCCTTTATATTGTCTAAGAGTTGCCCTGTGACATAATATATGATCTATTTTTGAGAAGGATCCATGTCCTGCTGAGAAAAAAGTGTAACTGCTTGATGTTGGGTAGTATATTGTATATATGTCAATTAAGTCTAGGTTATTAATAGTGTTATTGAGTTCTATAGTTTCCTTATTCAACTTTTGTTTGGAAGATCTGTCCAGTGGCGAGAGAGGTGTGTTGAAGTCTCCCATGATTATTGTATGGTGGTCTATTAGACTCTTGAACTTGAGAAGAGTTTGTTTGATGAACATAGCTGCACCATTGTTTGGGGCATATATATTTATGATTGTTATGTCTTGTTGGTGTATGGTTCCCTTGAGCAGTATGTAGTGTCCCTCTTTATCCCTTTTGATTAACTTTGGCTTGAAATCTATTTTATTTGATATGAGTATGGACACTCCTGCTTGTTTCCAAAGTCCATATGAGTGATATGATTTTTCCCAACCTTTCACCTTCAGCCTATGTATGTCTTTTCCTATCAAATGCGTCTCCTGTAGGCAGCATATTGTTGGGTCTTGTTTTGTGATCCATTCTACTAGCCTGTGTCTCTTAATTGGTGAGTTTAAGCCATTAACATTTAAGGTTATTATTGAGATATGGGTTGTTCTTCCAGCCATATTTGTTTATTTATGTTACTAAACATGGTTTGTTTTCCTCTTTGATTATTTTCCCCCCCTTTACTGTCCTACCTCCCACTGTTGGTTTTCATTGTTATTTTCCATTTCCTCTTCCTGTAATGTTTTGCTGAGGATGTTTTGAAGAGATGGTTTTCTAGCTGCAAATTCTTTTAACTTTTGTTTATCATGGAAGGTTTTAATTTCATCTTCCATCCTGAAGCTTAATTTCGCTGGATGCACAATTCTTGGTTGGAACCCATTTTCTTTCAGTGTTTGAAATATGTTATTCCAGGATCTTCTAGCTTTCAGAGTCTGTGTTGAAAGATCAGCTGTTATCCTGATTGGCTTACCCCTAAATGTAATCTGCTTCCTTTCTCTTGTAGCTTTTAAAATTCTCTCCTTATTCTGTATGTTGGGCATCTTCATTATAATGTGTCTAGGTGTGGATCTCTTATGATTTTACACATTCGGCATCCTGTAGGCTTCTAGGATTTGGGATTCTGTCTCATTCTTCAAGTCTGGGAAGTTTTCTCGTATTAGTTCATTGAATAGATTGCTCATTCCTTTGGTTTGGAGCTCTATACCTTCCTGTATCCCAATGGCTCTTAAGTTTGGTCTCTTTATGTTATCCCATATTTCTTGGATGTTCTGCTCATGGTTTCTTAACAGTCTTGCTGAGCTGTCTATGTTCTTTTCAAGTTGAAATACTTTGTCTTCATTGTCTGATGTTCTATCTTCTACGTGTTCTACTCTGCTGGTAGTATTCTCAATTGAGTTTTTAAATTGGTTTATTGCTTCCTGCATTTCTAGGATTTCTGTTTGTTTGTTTGTTTTTTATAACCTCTATCTCCCTGTATAGTTGATCTTTTGCTACCTGGATTTGTTTGTGTAATTCATTGTTGAAGTGATCTTTCATTGTCTGATTTTGCTGTCTAATGTCTTCCTTGAGACTCCAGATCATCTGAAGCATGTATATCCCGAATTCTTTATCTGACATTCCATCTGCTGCAGCTGTTACCTCTTCTAAAGTTGAGTTGATCTGCATTGTTTGTGGTCCTTTCTTTCCTTGTCTTTTCATATTGCTTGAGTTTCTTTCTGCTTGGTGAAACTGTTGTGTTTTTGAAAATTTTCCCCCCCTATATATTTATATTGCTCTTGTATAGTTGAAAAGTCTCCCTTGCAGGGTTGGGCGGCGGTCTGCCTACCTTGCAGGCGCGGGCGGCGGCTCTGCTGTGCCCCTCCTCCAATTGGTGTGACGTGTCTACCACACCCGCGGACCCCTGGGCCTGTTCTGCTGGTCGGTCGCAGGTCTGCCTACCTTGCAGGCACGGGTGGCGTCTCTGCTCTGCCCCTACTCCAATTGGGGTGATGTGTCTGTCACGCCGGCAGGCCACTGGGCCTGTTCCGCTGGTTGGTCGCAGATCTGCCTACCTTTCGGACACGGGTTGCGGCTCTGCTCTGCCCCTACTCCAATTGGGGTGACGTGTGTACCACGCCGGGAGACCGCTGGGCCTGATCCGCCAGTCTGTCACAGGTCTGCCTACCTTGCAGGCGTGGGCGGCGGCTCTGCCCTGCCCCTCCTACCACGCCCGCGGACCTCTGGGCCTGTTCTGCTGGTCGGTCGCAGGTCTGCCTACCTTGCGGGCGCGGGTGGCGGCTCTGCTCTGCCCCTACTCCAAATGGGGTCATGTCGCTGGGCCGCTGGGCCTGTTCCGGGTGTGGGCGGTGGCTCTGCTCTGCCCCTCTGGCTTGATGATAAAGTGAGAGAGACTCGGGTGTTTGTGACTCACTTTCTTTACCAGGAGACCAACTGTTTCTGTCACCGCTGGTATCGATGAAGTTCTCTCCTCCGCCGCTTTCTGATGACATCAGATCTCTGCCATGTTGGTATCCCATGCGAATGGCAGCATTTCGTTCCCTTTGCCAGGTGACCAAAGCAACGGGTGAGTCCTGACCGGCCCTCACAAGCCCTGTCTCAGTCCTGTTGCCACTGCCTATGAAGGCTCGGTTGGTATTTACCTCCACAGCATTCAGCAGGACCTGGACCGAGAAGCAGTTTCCGCGGATTCTTTAGCCCTGGGCCAGAGCAGTTCCGGGAGCCGGAATTCGGCCGCTCCGTGCTCGGTGTATGTTCTGATAGGAGCAGGCTCCAAGAAGCAGTTTCTGCGGGTTAATTAGCACTGAGCCTGAGTAAGTTGTCTGCGAGCCGCAGGTGAATGGCAGCATGAAATTACCTGTTCTATGGCTGAATCTGCCAGCTTTTTTCTTGCCACCTTTGTTCTTATTTCATTTTATGTTATTTCCTCCAAACTGTCTTCTTTGTCTCCAACTATTTTTTTTATTTACTCCATTTTACCTTTTGTTTGTTCTAATGAGAATTCACCTTTGTGGTAGTTTCATCTTATTCTTTTATTAATTCCCAAGTCCCTAAACTTATTTCATCTGTTCTCTCTTCATCTCTTTTTTGATCATTTGTTACTTTTTCAGCACTACCACCCCTCCCCCCTGCCTTTTTTCCTTCAGAAAAGCCAAATTGCCTTTGGTTTCTTTAAATCCATAGAAAACCATTTGTTTAAAAATGAACTCTTTCTAGGAACAGATCCTGAAATTCCTTATTCTTTATTTGACTTTTATTTGTTTATTTTTTCCTCTGCACTTTTCTTCAATATCTAAATTTCTACCAGTGAAATAGATGTTTCAGAAACAACAAAAAGATAAAGACAAATGATACCTTATAAAATTCCAGAAAGGGCTGGGAATGTAGCTCAGTTATTAGAGTGCTTGCCACACATGAACAGAGCCCTAGGTTCAATCTCCAGCACCACACACACACACACACCAAAATAAATAATAAATAAAATCAAAGAAATAAATGCATATGACAAACTTTGAGAGAGAATTTTATGAAATCAAGGACTGCTTGGATGACTTAGCAATGTAGTTCTCCTTGTATCAAAAGAATCCCTTCAGCCAATGGTAGTGAAGTCAGGAGGCTTGCTTTCCAATAGTGGAACAAAGATAAGGGGAAATTTAAAAGATTTCCTGCTTTCCAGAATGAAAAGGCACAGGGGAAGAGGAAAAAAAAAGGAAAGAAAGAGAGTCAGGAAACATGTCCCAATTTTGCATGCATTAATTGAGTGAGGGTGGCAGTGAGGGTAGAAGAGAGAGTGAGATCCTGTGTCAGTTTTCTATTTAGGATTCTGAATGGAGTTTACCTCTTTGCTTCCCTGTTGAAATCTGGGGCATGGCTATGTCTTCTTGAAAACACAGAGGATCTCATGTCAAAGGTGTACGTGTCATAGTATTTATCTCCTATCTTCCAAGCAGATGTTGGTTGAGGACTACTCCTGAAAGGCATTAATTCCTTAATTTTTGCAACCTGTTGCATGGTCACACTGAGTGGCCCCTGGTAGACAAAGAAACCCTTCCAGCAAAAAAAAAAAAAAAACAGAAGCACTTGCAGATGGAAGTCAGAATGGTGTGTATGTATTGCCTTGTTCCTTTGTCAAGGATCAATTAACTATTTATGTGGATCTATTTTTGGACACTCTATTCTCTTCCATTGACTTATCTATTTCACCCAAGTACCTTTTTGTCTTGATTATTGTAGCTTTAAATTTTGAAGTTGAGTAGTGTCCGTTTTCCAATTTTATTCTCCCACATTAATATTGTGTTGCTATTTCTTGCCTCTCTGCATAAATTTTAGAATTTGATTGCAAATATTCCAAAACCAAAACTTGCTGAGAATTTTATTAGGATAACTTGGAAACTCAAATTAGACAGAATGGAAATCTTGATAATATTGAGTCTTCCTATCTGTGATCATGGAATAAATAGCTCTCCTTTAACTTCTCTTTTTTTCATCAGAATTCTAACATTAACTAAATAAGTAGGATGGAAATTATATTTAGGCATTTGAAGACTTACATACTTATAATTTAGGAATTCCACTCTTGATATTCATTCTATAGGAAATTTTGCACATCAAAACCAAAAGATATGTCTAAAAATGGCTTTTACATCATTATTTGAATAGAAAAAAGGAAAAATTCTAACAACTTAAATGCCTTCTGTGTGAATATAAGAATGAAAATTTTATAGTATAAATTGAATAAATGGCCTTCAGAAAGAATGAAGTGGATATACATGTATTGACATTTTAATCTTAATATATAATGCTGAATAAAAAGTTATCAAAGAATACTACTACATGGTTTCATTTTTTATAAAGCTTAAAACATATCAAACTAAATAATATATATATATAATTGCATGTACCACATACATATGGTAAACCTTCATGGAATGATGTTCACAAAATACAGAACAATGTTTGCTTTATGTAGGGGAGAAAGGAAATCACAGGTTTTGGTTCATTCTAATTCTTAAGCTATGAGGTGGGTACATGAGTGTCTGTTTTGTTGTTATTCTTTAAGTTGCTTATATAAATTATACTCCTGGGCTGGGGTTGTAGCTCAGTGGTAGAGAGCTTGCCTAACCTGTGTGAGGCACTGGGTTCAATTTTTAGCACCACATATAAATAAATAAAATAAAGGTCCATTGACAACTAAAAATATGTTTAAAAATAATAAATAAATTAGATTTCTGTTTGGGTAACGTTTTTCATTAAAGCTAATCCAATTATGTAATTTAAAAGTAGTATATTGATAAATAAGGTCCATTTTCTTGTTTAAGAAAACATTTTAAGAATTTAAATTTAAGAAGCAGTTGCCATCAACTCTAAAACAAATTGTTTTTAAGTTTCTAATTATTTTATACCATATTCATACAACACACATATATAAACCAGCCAAAGCAGTTTAATATAGGTATCAAAATAGTGCTAATCAATTCAAAATAACAGGATAATAAACTATAGTAATTTTCATCTTTAATATCTTGGCTAAAGTTTTATTTTAGTCTTCAAGTTATTCATACAGAACTTGATCAAAATAGATAAAGGGATATTCTCACAGTGGCAAAAATGACAACGTCTAGCCTTGTAGAATTCAGAAAATCACCCATCTTCCCTTTTAGAATACGTATTATTTCTACATTTGTGGTTGGGAACCATAGAAACCATGGTTGAAAACATTGTTGGAACAAGAAAACATGACTATTTTTAAGACTATGATGATTTAGAATATAATCAGCACCAAACTAGTAAGTTGTATGGAATTAGGTTGATGATATATGTGGTGCTGAATGGATCCTGGCAACCTCTGATCAAATGCCTTCCAATTAGACATCATAACAGCTTCAGGGTGTGAGTCCTCTGAACCAGGACGTGGATAAATATTTACATAAATCTGTTGCACAGCTGTACTCTATTATATTAGTAGTCTGTGTGGAGGGGCATATCACATGTCTATAATGGGAATGTTTTGGGGTTTATCTACTAAATATATCTTTTAAGAAACATTGAAAAAGCTTTATTATGAAGTATACATACATAGTAGAAATGTGCAAAAGGAAAAGATAGACACATTATTTTAAAGGGAACACCAATATAACTTCCATTCGGGTTAAGAAGTAGAATGTGGCCAGTACCCCAGCAGCCCCATGTGCCTTTCCTCACAACAACCTGCTCTGTATTGCTGATGTTTTGTCCATTAATTTCTGACTTTGCATTGTAGTTTTGCCTCTTAACTGCATTTTCAAAGCATACAATTTTATTTGTTCATGTTTTTTAACCTTTGTAAATTGAATCATAGTGGTTATGTTAATGTTTCTTACTTCTTTTGCTAAAACTGTACATTTCTTTTGTTTGATCACTTGTATAATAGATGTTCTCCTAAATCTTACTTACATCATCTAGCTACCATGCTTTGTAATTTCTACAGCACTCTGGGAATGGGAGGTACTGGTAATTCTATTTTAGCATGTATATAATTATAATCTCAATGACCCTTTCACCATTTAAAAGTACTTAGTAAAAATACTATAATGCTTATTGAGTATCTACCATGTGCTAGAGCTAGTGAAAAACTGATCATACAGTATCGCAGTTCCCAAGATAATGCTGCATAGTGTATAGGTTTAGCCCACTCTTTTTATAGATAAGAAAATGAAATTCAGAAAGAAAGTTTTTTGTTCTACAGCATGTATAGAATATTGTCTGTGAACTTTCTTTCATGAGAGTACTAGAGATATGACCTCCCCTGTTGCAAGAGGTCTAGAGGAGGGCAGTCTAAATAGGGCAGGAGGGTGGGACAAGCACAGACCTGAGAGTTACGTTACATCAGTTTTACACTGTCATTATCTAGCTATGTGACCTAGGGTAAGTCATTCACCCT
Source organism: Marmota monax (assembly GCF_021218885.2). NCBI lineage: Eukaryota > Metazoa > Chordata > Mammalia > Rodentia > Sciuridae > Marmota > Marmota monax. The sequence continues at coordinate 3,581,381 of NW_026692434.1, read as the reverse complement.
CTCAGGGGCTCAGTTTCATCATGTGTGAATGAGGTTGTTTATTAGTACTTTTCAACTTGAAGTTTAAGGAACATCCTAAGTTCTTATTTTAAATGCAGATTCCAGAGCTCCATTTGAATCTCCTTGCCTGGGAATTTATATGTTTAATATACATGAGTGAGGACTCTTTAAATTCTAGGATAGAATTTGAACTTCTGTAACCTTTGTATCTTTCATCAGAGCTAAGTGCCTTCTTATTTCATAGTTCTATGGATTTTGCCAATAAAAATAAATACAAAGCCAATAAAATTTAAGATGCTAAATAAACACTAATTATCATTGTTATGAATAAATAGCAATAATACAGGTCTAGGGCACTAGTTATAAAGATAGTTTGAAATAGTTTGATGTTTAGAAACTGAATGAAAAAATACAGCCTCAATGAGATTGTATCCATATTATTAAAAACTATTGATACACTATAGGAGGAAAATCATCATAGTCTCTCAACAGTACATAACAGCATCTGTATGATCAAAAATGCATATAATGAGTGCAATTCAGTCTTCATAGGAAAACTAAGTAGTTGTTTACACTCTCAAGACAACTTTAAAAAGTCAGCTCATTTAATTATAAAATATGCTAAATATATCCCCCAACAGATTGAAGACAATCTGTTCACTGATTTATTTTTAATTTGATATTGCATTCCTTACATGTTTTTCAAATTATTTTGTGACTATTTAGGGGGAACTCTTTTTATACTATTAATACCTTCGTAGGGTCATTCTTTATATTCCAAGGAAGTTGTGTCAAATGATTAATTTCTCTTATTTTTTTGTATTTTATTTTTCATGGAAATAACCAACCTCAAATTGTGTAACAGTTCTGATTTTCCACTCAACAGACTCTGCAGTTGTCTCAAATCTATACCTGGTGTACTTCTGTCAGTAAGAAGACTCACAAAACAGCAGGGATAGAAACTTCCAGATTGATGATTGACCAAATACTGGGGTACTGCAGCCTAACCATTTAGCCCATAAAATTAACCCATCAAAGGTCTTCATTCGTGATTTGTCTTCTTCCATTCACCTGACATCTACTGAAGGGAGAACCACTGTTTCTGCAGCTGAAACAGTGTTGAACACTGTGGTTGGTTTAATTTTTTTGTATCAGCTGATACAGAAGCTAACTAAAACTTAGCTTATCTGTTCATTAGTTACCAACTTTTTCCTTTCTTAGCATACACAATTCTTTCTGATGAATAGCTTATTATAGTTTCCATAGCAATGAACTCTTAACTTACAGTCTTATATACTGATTTTGTTACAGATTACCTTTTGAAAGAATAGAGACTTAAATTATAAGCAATACTTACGATTTAAAAAATACGTTTAATATTTTGTTAAAAGCTATCTAAGGTTTAAAAACAATAGCAACATTAAGTATTTTGGAAGAAAATTTTAAAAGTCCAAAATAAGTATTTTGGACGTGATTTGGAGATAGACATTTACTTCATACTTTATTTTCTGTCCAAGTTTTTAATAATATACATTACATTTTACTTTCTGGGGTATTTTATTCATTGTTATTCTTGAAAATTGCTATTATTAGAGCAATTATTTGTTGATTATTAACTCTGACTATAACCTAGCAGAGATCAAGGTCATGGGCTTAATTCTCACATAGTCCACTTAGTGCTACTTGCCTTGGGGCCTGCAGCACCATTCCTAGGCTGCTTCTAGCCATTGTGAACATGGATGTAATTGGACCCATGAGGTACTTTAAAAGAATCTGTAGTTATTAATAGAGAATCAATCAGAATTTCATAAATCTATTCAGAGTGATTCAGTAATATACACAAAAGCACACTGAAAACAAGTGCTTTTAAAATTGTGTCTTCAATTATTTGTTCTTTCCTTCCCCCTCAAAAACAGAAGAAAATGGGAATTCTCACAAAAATTTTCTTTTATATTCTTTCTCCTAGATATTCTAAAGATTTCTCTATCATTTTATATGTTTTTTTTTTTTTTTTTAGAATAGCCTTTTAATTTTAGTTCCAAAATGTCTCAAATTTTGCTTTTGGCTTTTTGATCCCCTCTGTTTGACAGTCACGTCTTTTTGTGCTCTGCTAGCCACATCCCTGAGACACATGGTGAAGTTTAGAGAAAACAGATAAGGTCATATCAGATGCCTAGGCAGTAGGGCTGCCTTCAACTCTTGCAACGTGGTATTGTCACCATTAAGGATCCCTTAACTAACCTTAAGTACATGGTCTACAAGTTCTAATATGATTGGATTCATGACAAGTTTAATAGTACAAAGCTGAAAAATGAGAAGCTTGTCATCAGGAAAATCCATCTCCATTTTCCAGGAGCAAGACCCTATCAAACACAGTGATGCTGGTGTTGAATATGTTGTGTGGAGTCCACTGATATCTTCATTGCCATGGAGAAGACCAGGGTTTCTTTGAAGTGTGGAGCTAAAAAGATCATCATTTCTCCCCCTTCTGTTGATGCCTCTGGGGTACTGCAGCCTAACCATTTAGCCCATAAAATTAACCCGTGTTTGTGATGGTGTGAATCATGAGAAATTCAACAACTACCCAAGATTGTCAGCAATCAAGATTGTCCTGCACTACCAACTACTTAGCCTCCCTGGACAAGCACATTCATGACAACTTTGGCATTGTGGAGGGACTCATGATCACAGTCTATGCTATTACTGCCACTACAAGGACCATGGATGGCACCTCTAAGGAACTATATTGTGATAGCTGTGGAGTTGCCCAGATCACTATCCCTGTGTCCACTAGTATAGCTGAGACTGTGGGTAAGGTCATTTCTGTATTTAATGGGAAGCTCACTGGCATAGCCTTCTGTGTGCCTATGCACAACTTATCTGTTATGGTTCTGAGCTGCCATCTAGAGAAAGCTGCTAAATATGATGACATCAAGAAGGTGGTGAATCAGGCATTGGAGGGCCCCCCTATAGTACATCTTGGGCTACACCAAGGAACAGGTTGTCTTCTGTGAAACCCATACTTCCACCTTCAGTTCTGGTCCTTGCATGACCCTCAGTGACATTTCCTCAGATGACATTGAATTTGTCCACAGTGGCAGAATGGTTGACCTTATGGTCCAACTAGCCTCCAAGAAGTAAGGGCCCCTGGACCACCAGCTTCAGCAAGAACATGAGAGGAAAAGCCCTTCAGTTGCTGGGACATTTGTGCCCCAGCTAAGTCCCACAACACTCTAAGAATCTCCCCACTTTGGTTTTCATCCCAGACCCTCTGAAGAGGGAGTGGCTTCCGGAGCCCTACTTTGTCATGTACCACCAATGAAACCCACTGCACCCTGTTGCCCCATCCCCTTCCATTTTTTTGTTTTATCCTTCTGGACGCCTTCAATCAGACAAGCAAGATGTCTGTAAGGAATATAAATAAATATAATTTTTATATTGTCTTCCAGAACATTTTAGATTAGGATTTTGGACATCTTTGATATATCTGGCACCCAAGCAACTGAATTTCTCACTATTCTTTTTTTGTTGTTGTTGTTGTATCATTTTTTTACAATGTTTTCAAAGTATGATTAGTATTCTGATAAGTAGTTGGGAAACTTTTTGGTTTGATGTTAGAAATTTCAGTTATGTGATGAATAACTTAAGATGGTTTGGCTGGGGTAATTGTGAAATGGCAAGATGGATAATTATTTGATATTTCAGTTTTAGGTTGTGCTTTAAGAGCAATTCTTAGAATAGGCCACCCATTATTTGTTGCTTCCTGTTTGTTCATGGATAACTTATTCCATAGAGACACCTTAGGCTTTGAGTGTTTGTACTGTTCCTTATCAGTACTACTGTTTCAACTATTACCAACTTACTAACACGGATGTCTGTCAGATATTATTAAGGTCAGATGAGAAAGAGCACAGAACAGTTCATTTGTTGTTGAAAAATGGACTCTAAAGAAATATGGCATTCTCTAACACAGTTTGCCATTTAGCCATTTAGCCAGTTTTTATCCCTTCTCATTTCAATGAAACAGCTGATAGAAGGAATTTTTAAGTTTTGTGTCAGAAATTGGTAGCTTGGATCTGTAAGCCTTAAGCCACAGTTTTCATAGATTCACAGGTTGGCAAACTGGATAACATCACACTCTTGTCTTTTGTAACTATTTTCACTTTATGTTGCTTTTTCCTTTTCAAGCCTTTCTTCATGTTTTCTTAAATAATTAAAATTATGTTTAGTTATTGCTTTAGTTTGCTTTCTGTTTGTATAACTGAATGCCACAGAGTGGGTAATTTATAATGAAAAGAAGTTTATTAAACTTATGATTCTGGAGGCTAAAAAAGTCCAGGCATCTGGTGGGGCCTTCTTCCTGCTTCATAGCATGGAATACGGTATCACATGATGAGACAAAGCAAGCAAACCAGAAAGATGGCTTTTATAACAAAAGCACTCCTGAGATAAGCTATGAATCCATGAATTAATTGATCCCATTCATCTCCCAAAGGTCCCACCTTTCAAATACCATTAACATGTGACTTTGGGGGATTAAGTTTCCAACACATGAAATCTATGGGACACATTCAAATCAATAATTGTATAAGTAATTCATGAATATACTCTTTCTATAAAGAAAAAAAAAATCAGACATTATAAATAAAGTCCAAGTCCCCTCTGCCCACATACAACCCCAGTGGCTTTTCTAGTGGTTATCATAGTTATTAACAATTGGTGTGTCTTCTTTTAACTCTCTTTATGCATTCATACACATGTATATATAAGGTAGACTTCATAGATAAATGTATATACATGTGAATATATAGTTAAGATGTGTCATATTTCCTTGTTTCTATTTTAGATCTTTTGGTGCTCAGAATAGCTGTTAGTTGGGTTTTGGTACAGTTGGTTAAATATATCTGCAGGCTTTGTCACATTCCAGGCTCCCTTTTCCTTATCAGGCTCCCACACATTTCTAATGATAACCCTTCACATTTTCTTTTTATTTTGGCTTCACAATATAGCTCATTGTGATAACACACTTATAACTCTCAAATACTTCATCTTATCACCAAATATATTCTGATCTCAGCTAGGAAATTGTGATGATTCAAACAAAATTGATCAGGAAAAATACTTTTTTTTTTCTGTTTCCACTCTCAGTTTGGTGGCCATCATGGCAGTATTAAGCAGCATGGAATACCAGTTAGGAATTTTGAAAACAAGAGTTATACTTTTTCACCTTCTACCCTTTCAAAGAAGGTTTTATGACCTTGAGAGTCTCAAGTTATTTTGATAGACTTATACTCTGGGATGGAATCATTGTTTCTTTGAAATGGAAAAGATAGATCACTTTGTCACCAATATTCATCAAAGGCCACAATATGGCCAGGCCTTTCAGGAGATTTGTTCAAGTTAAGTGAAAGTCAAGTATTTGTAAATGAAATTATATTTTATTTTATTTTTTAGTATTTTTTTTAGTTGTAGTTGGACATAATACCTTTATTTTATTTATTTGTATGTGGTACTGAGGATCTAACCCAGCGCCTCAAATGTGCTAGGCGAGTGCACTACTGCTGAGCCACAACCCCACCTTGACATTATATTTTAAATGGTGTAGGAGAGTGTCTAATGCAGGAATTCTGGTTTCAAGACACCCACCTAAAACCATCAGATTGTTGAATTCTAAATCTGCATGCTCTCTTACTGCTTTTTGGTCTGCCATCTTCTCCTGATTTTACAGTGGTCTGCTCTTCCTCCTTTACCTGTTAGTTTCTGTTTGCTGCAACCATAGTTTGTGCTTGGTTTTGTCAATCAGTCCTTTAATCTGTCAATAAACTAGCCAGTCATGGACAATCTTGATCCCATCACTTGTGTCCTTGGGGGTTGAGATTGATATTACATGGTACAAGTATGGCTGTCTGGACTGGTTCATTGGATGAGAATAAGGGAAAGGTAGTTTTCAGAGACAGAGGCTGTGGATAGAGGTGGTACCTCCAGACATATCTGCCATCAGAAACACTGAACTATTTAGTGAAAAGTTCTTTGATGGATATGGCAAAATAGTTGATTTTTTCCTTCTTTCCTGGAACAAGAATAACTACCCTTTACCTTCTTTGCATAGCACACTGGTACAATAAAATATGCATTATTATCAGCAGAGGCATGGTGAGGGTAGAATTGTTGGAAGTACAGACTGATCCTATGATGGCAAATTCCCATGGGCCCAGGGCAGGAGGAGAGGAAACAATTTTTTTAAAATTTAATTTTAAGCCTGTTTGGAAATTTGCAACTTTTCTTAGGTTTTACAATTTAAGTACCAAAAATTTATGGATTTAATTCCTGTTTTAGTACCTGTATTTCAGATTCTTTAGCAAGTCCACCTGGTTCTACCTCATATAGGCTGAATATGACTGTTTCTCATCATATCCATTGACTGTTATTTCTTTGCTTAGTTCCTCCAATTCTTATCTACACAATTAGACTAATTTCTAACTCTTTAATGGTACATAAGAGCTTGCATGATCCAACCTCAGCCTATCTCCCAGACTTCACCTCCTACACTCTCAACCTAATGTAAAAGCTAAGATAATCCAATTACTAGAAAAAAAGGGAGTAAATCTTTGTGACTTTGAGTTAAACAATAGTTCCTTAGATATGACATCAAAAGCAAAAGTTGTGAAAGAATTACATAAAATCAACAAAAATTGTGCTACAAAGAATTACATTAAGAGGAGCCCGGGTTGTGGCTCAGTGGTAGAGTGCTTGCCTAGCATGTGTGAGGCACTGAGTTCAATCCCTGGTACCACATAAAAATAAGCAAATAAAATAAAGGTAAAAAATTTAAAAAATACATTAAGAAATGAAAAGATAACACACAGGATAGGAAAAATATTTGAAAATCATACGTACAATAAGAGACTAATGTCCAGAATCTATAAATAACTCATAAAACTCAATAATAAAAAGCTGATTCAATCACAAATGGGCAAAGGATTCCAATAGAAATATCTTCATAGAAAGCAATTGACAATAAACATAAATAAAAATGCTTAACACCATCAGGTTTTAGGGAAATGAAAATCAAAGGCACAATGAATTATAGTCATGCATTACTTATCAGCGTGCTTACATTAAGAGCTATTCATCACATTTAGAGAGGAAGGAAGATGGCGGCGAGGGGAGCGCATTACCCCCGTGTGCTGCTTCACTGTGTGGGAGTATGACAAGTCAGGACGGCTAAAGGATATCTTGTTAGGAATTTCCAGCAATAGTGGGGTGTGCTGGAACCTGGAGGAAGGATTTCCATCGCACGAGGATCGGCTACGGGGACTCAAACGCGAGAGGTTTGTCGCACGGAGGGTAACACTGCTTATTCAGCAAATCGCCCCGCGGCTAGAGTCTGCAGCGCGCGCTGGGATAGAGACGCAGGGTTACAGCGCTGCAGTTTCTGCCAGCCGCGCAAGCACCGCACTCAGGGCTGAATTCTGGGTTCGAGACGGGGGAAGGAAGCGGTCCATCTCGGTTCTCCACACCGGTCAGACCACAGAGGAGGCCAGCAGCCACCATGTTGGTAAACTGACGTCACCATACCTGTTTTTGACTGACCGCAGCTCATTCAGCCATAGAACAGGTAATTTGAGGCTGCAATTCGCCTGCGGCTTGCAGACAGATTGCTAGGGTTCAGCGCCTGGGTGCTTCTTAGAATCTGATCTTATCGGAGTGAACACCGAGCGCGGGGCGGCCGAGTTCCGGCTCCCGGAACCGTCCCGGAACCGCCCTGGCTCAGGGCTGCGGAGCCTGCGGAGGCTGCTTCTTGGACCCTGCTACTATCAGAGCAAACACCAAGCACTAAGCAGCCGAATTCCGGCTCCCGGAACTGAGCCCGCGGGGACTGCTTCTTGGAGCTTACATGTATAGGAGCTTACACCGAGCACGGAGCGGCCGAGTTCCAGCTCCCGGAACTTCCCTGGACCGGGGCTAGGAGCCCGCGGAAACTGCGTCTCGGTCCGGGTCCTGCTGAGGGCCGGTCAGGACTCACCCGTTGCTTGGGTTGCCCGGCAAGGGGAACGAAATGCTGCCATTCGCATAGGATACCAACATGGCAGATATCTGATGTCAGCAGAAAGCGGTGGAGGAGAGATCTTCATCAATACCAACGGTGACATAAGCAGTTGGTCTCCTGGTAAGGGGGGTGAGGCTCAGTCACCCGAGTCTCCTCAATTTGTCCTCGAGCCAGAGGGGAGGAGCCGGGCCGCCGCCAGCCCCCGGAGCAGGCCCAGCGGCTCGCCAGCGTGGTGACCGCGTGACCCCAATTGGAGAGGGGGCGGAGCGGAGCCGCCACCCACACCCGCCAGGTGGGCAGACCCACGACCCAGTAGTACATGGGCGTGGTAGGAGGGGCAGGGCAGAGCCGCCCTTCGTGCTTGCAAGGTAAACAGACCTGTGACAGCCTGGCGGGTCAGGCCCAGTGGCCTGCCAGTGTGGTACACACGTCACCCCAACTGGAGTAGGGGCAGAGCAGATCCTTCTCCCACGCCCGGATCAGGCCCTGCCGGTGTGGTGGTCACGTGACCCCAATTGGAGTGGGGGCGGAGCGGAACCGCCACCCGTGCCCGCAGGGTGAGCAGACCAGTGATCAACCTGCAGATCAGGCCCAGGGGTCCGCAGGCGTGGTAGGAGGGGCAGGGCAGATCCGCCGCCCGCGCCTTCAAGGTAGGCAGACCTACAACAGACCGACGGATCAGGCCCAGGAGCCTGCCGGCGTGGTACAAACACCACCCTAATTGGAGTAGTGACAGAGCAGAGTCGCCTCCCTTGCCAGGAACAGGCCCAGCGTCCTGCAGGCGGGGTAGTCACGACACCCCAATTGGAGTAGGGACAGAGCAGAGCCTCCACCCGTGCCCGAAAGGTGGGCAGATCTGCGACCGACCAGCGGGACAGGCCCAGTGGCCTGCCGGTACGACAGACACGTCACCCCATTTGGAGTAGGGGCAGAGTAGAGCTGCCGCCCGCGCCTGTAGGGTAGGCAAACCTGCAACCGACCGGCGGATCAGGCCCAGTGGCCTGCCGGCGTGGTACACTCGTCACCCCAATTGGAGTAGGGGCAGAACAGAGCCGCCGACAGCTCCCAGAACAGGCCCAGTGACCTGCAGGCGTGGTAGCCACGACACCCCAATTGGAATAAGGAGAGAGCAGAGCCGCCGCCCGCACCTGCAGGAAAGATACACAAGCAGTATGAAAAGACAAGGAAAGAAAGGACCACAAGCAATGCAGGTCAACGCAACTTTAGAAGAGGTAACAGCTGCAGCAGATGGAATGTCAGATAAAGAATTCAGGATATACATGCTTCAGATGATCTGGAGTATCAAGGAAGAGGTGAAAGACTTATACAATGAAAACTACAGAACCCTAAAGAGAGAAATAGAAGAAGATCTTTGAAGATGGAAAAATATACCCTGTTCATGGATAGGCAGAACTAACATCATCAAAATGGCGATATTACCAAAAGTTCTCTATAGGTTTAATGCAATGCCAATCAAAATCCCAACGGCATTTCTTGTAGAAATAGAGAAAGCAATCATGAAATTCATATGGAAAAATAAAAGACCCAGAATAGCAAAAACAATGCTAAGCAAGAAGTGTGAATCAGGCGGTATAGCGATACCAGACTTCAAACTATACTACAGAGCAATAGTAACAAAAACAGCATGGTACTGGTACCAAAACAGGCGGGTGGACCAATGGTACAGAATAGAGGACACAGAAACCAATCCACAAAACTACAACTATCTTATATTTGATAAAGGGGCTAAAAGCATGCAATGGAGGAAGGATAGCATCTTCAACAAATGGTGCTGGGAAAACTGGAAATCCATATGCAACAAAATGAAACTGAATCCCTTTCTCTCGCCATGCACAAAAGTGAATTCAAAATGGATCAAGGAGCTTGATATCAAATCAGAGACGCGCCATCTGATAGAAGAAAAAGTTGGCTACGATCTACATACTGTGGGGTCGGGCTCCAAATTCCTCAATAGGACACCCATAGCACAAAAGTTAATAACTAGAATCAACAAATGGGACTTACTCAAACTAAAAAGTTTTTTCTCAGCAAAAGAAACAATAAGAGAGGTAAATAGGGAGCCTACACCCTGGGAACAAATCTTTACTCCTCACACTTCAGATAGAGCCCTAATATCCAGAGTATACAAAGAACTCAAAAAATTAGACAATAAGAGAACAAACAACCCAATCAACAAATGGGCCAAGGACCTGAACAGACACTTCTCAGAGGGGGACATACAGTCAATCAACAAGTACATGAAAAAATGCTCAACATCTCTAGCTGTCAGAGAAATGCAAATCAAAACCACCCTAAGATACCATCTCACTCCAGTAAGATTGGCAGCCATTAGGAAGTCAAACAACAACAAGTGCTGGCGAGGATGTGGGGAAAAGGGTACACTTGTACATTGCTGGTGGGACTGCAGATTGGTGCAGCCAATTTGGAAAGCAGTATGGAGATTTCTTGGAAAGCTGGGAATGGAGCCACCATTTGACCCAGCTATTCCCCTTCTTGGTCTATTCCCTAAAGACCTAAAAAGAGCATGCTACAGGGACACTGCTACATCGATGTTCATAGCAGCACAGTTCACAATAGCAAGACTGTGGAACCAACCTAGATGCCCTTCAATAGATGAATGGATAAAAAAAATGTGGCATTTATACACAATGGAGTATTACTCTGCATTAAAAAATGACAAAATCATAGAATTTGCAGGGAAATGGATGGCATTAGAGCAGATTATGCTAAGTGAAGCTAGCCAATCCCTAAAAAACAAATGCCAAATGTCTTCTTTGATATAAGGAAAGTAACTAAGAACAGAGTAGGGAGGAAGAGCAGGAGAAGAAGATTAACATTTAACAGGGATGAGAGGTGGGAGGGAAAGGGAGAGAGAAGGGAAATTGCACGGTAATGGAAGGAGACCCTCAGGGTTATACAGTGGAGGGGGTAGAGAGAGAGGAGGGGAGGGGAGGGGAGAGGTGGGGAGGGGGGAGGGTGGAGGATGGGAAAGGCAGCGGAGCACAACAGACACTAGTATGGCAATTTGTAAATCAATGGATGTGTAACTGATGTGATTCTGCAATCTGTGTATGGGGTGAAGGTGGGAGTTCATAACCCACTTGAATCAAAGTGTGGAATATGATATGTCAAGAAATTTGTAATGTTTTGAACAACCCACAATAAAAAATTAAAAAAAAAAAGAGCTATTCATCATTAGGTGATTTCACTGTGTGAACATTATAGAGTACACTTACACAGCACAGATGGTATAGGTCAATCACTCCACATGGCCTCTTAAAGCAATCAAGAGATGCAGTAAACAAGATCTCTGAAGCTGCTGCCAGTATTATATAGCATATTGTTTTATAGTAAACAAAAATAGGAATATACTCTAAAATAATGATAAAAAGTAAAATATGGTAAACACACAAACCAGTAGCATAGCCATTTATTATCAGTATCAAGGATCATATTCTGTATGTAATTATACATGCTATGCTTTTATATGACTGGCAGTGCAGTAGGGTTGTTTACACCAGCAACAGCATGACATGTGAGTGATGTGTTGTGCTATAACTAGGGCTTCCCTAGAGGATGAGAATTTTCAGCTCCCATTATAACTTTATGGAGCCACTAACATATATGCTGTCTGTCATTGACCAAACCCATTGTTATGAGTACATGATTGTAGCGTATCACTTCACACCATCAAGCATGGCTATATATATATATATATATATATATATCCACTCCCCCGAACAGCAAGAGTTGGCAAGGAGAAATTGGAATGTTTGTGCATTGCTTGTAGGAATGTATAATTGTGGAGCTGCAGTGAAAAACAATTCGGTAGTTTTTTAAAAAGTTAAGCATAGGAATACCAATAACCTGTTGATTCTATTCCTAAATATTTGACTCCAAATTTGAAAACAGAGACTCAGATAATAGTATTATTCATAACAATCAAAAGGTGGAAATAATGCAAATGCTCATCAAATGATGAATGGATCCAAAATGTGGCATATGCATTTCAATGGAATATTTTCAGCCATGAAAAGGAGTGAAGTTCTGATACATGCTAAAACATTGACAAGCCTTGAGAACATGGTGAGTGAAGCCAGTCACAAAAGATACATATTGTATGATTTCATTTATATGAAACATCCAGAATAGGCAATCTAGAGATACAAAAAGTAGAAGAATGGTTGTCACAGGGCTAGTAGTGGTAGGGTTGGGTATTAAAAGCCAATGTATATGGTATAAGAGGGACAAAAATGTTCTAACATGAGATTGTGGTGATTTTGTACAATCCTATCAATGCTAGAAAACACTGAATTGTGCACTTCTGGTGATTGAATTATATGGTATTTGATTTTTGTTAGAATAAAACTGCTAAAAGTGTTTGAAGTGAAAATTAGAATGGAGATTTATAAATAAAAACTAAGTTTAAAGGCATTTTAATTGCTTAATAGTTCACCAGATGGCTTCAATTTAAATTCAACTAATTATTTAAGTATATGCTCCTAATAGTTTCAAACATATATATCTATGTTTATTCCAAAGTAGAGAGTCACAGATTTTAATTCCTACAGTTATCCCTTGTTGATATTCTGTTGTGATATTTATCATAGTGAAAAAAATGATAAATTTCAGAAAACATTTTGTCTTTCTTGCCAATTTTCTTTCCTATTCCTATGTGTGCTAAATTATAAAATTCTGGAATCTTAAAATTTCACATGGGAAAACTAAATGTGGTATAAGGAGATTCCTTATTAATCATTTTTATTTTCTTTGACCACGGTATTATGGTATTATAAACTTCCTTTTTCAATGTCCAACATTCTCAAGAGGCTTTCCTGTGTTTTGGTTAAACTTTTAGGCCAAGACTGTGCTTCCAGGTCCCTGCCATCTAGTGGCAAGATAGGAGAAATGCTGGTTCCTTACAGAGCTTTAAATGGACAAATATTGGTAGATGTCCTAGAAATGTTAAAAACCATCAGCAAATTAATGACTAATCTTTATGTTTATTCTTTAATTTAAAGCATTGAAATATGTGTTCACAAAAATTTTGTCTTTGTAAATCTTTTATTTTTTATGTTGACTTCCTGAAATACAAAACCTGGGAATTCAAGACATACTAATTATTTCTAGTTTCTAATCTCTTATAATTGAGGCAGGTTGAATTTTACAAAACCATTTGTTTTCAGTGTAAACAGAAAACAACTGAAAAATTATTACCTACATATTACCTAAAATAGTAATATTACCTACATTCCATCTTAAGTTCTGATACATATATTATGTTCACTGTTTTAAATTAAACTTCAATTGATTGAATATATTTTTGAATAGTGATGGGACTCTATAACATTCATTTATTAATATGGTGGGTGAAAATTTTGTATGTCACATTCAAAGTCAAGAATAGATTGTCTCATTCTTCATAATATGTAAAATCCAATGTTAGTAATGCTGATCTACTGGCAACATTGTAATGAAGCTATTTTTAAATTGTGTCATAATAAGTACACTGCATTTCATAATAAGCTACACTTACTTCAGAATGATCTACTTTGATAAAGTTGTCAGCATAAAACTTGATATGAATCAGCTGGTTTCATTTAGTGACAGTAAAACACTTCTTAATTAAAAATGCCTAAGGTTATTTTAAAAGGCAAAATAAAGTACCATTATTTAAAATAAAAATGAGGTGATTTGTTTGTATTGTGGACTTATTTTATCTCACTTCTGAGCAAATGTTAATTTACTTTTTAAAAAGTCATATCAGACATGTAGGCAATATATTCAGTAATAACTTGGATAGAGATTTTAATAAATCCAGCTTCCAGATACTCAGCTGCTGCATTTACATTCAAATGAACCAAAAATCTTATTATTATGGATGAATTTAGAGAGGATAAGCTTAAACATTAATCCTCAATAGATCATCTGGTTTGGGACTAACACTGGCTGTGAATCTTTTTATCACTTTAGAAAATAGAGTAATTAGCATTTTTGTGTTTATAAAGTATGAAGTTGTTTATTCTAAATAGGGTTGCATGAGGCAAAATGAGGAGTGACAACGGAGTGGTTAATGTATCTCACCTTTTTGTCTAAATGTTATTGACTAAATACTACCATGTTTTAATGAAGGAAGTCAGCAATTCTGCCCCCAGTATTTCTGGGTCTAGCAGCATTCTGAAGGTAAGAACCACTTTGTTTTGTTAGCAAATCTCAACTCAGTTACATGAACTATGGTGCAGGCAGCCATGGCCAACCAGTGCCAATGTCCATACCAAGGCAATGTTTCCACTTTCATTATTGTATCAGTTTGTGTGTACATTAACCTGCTCGGTGGATGTGATTAACTCTCATTTTTCCAGTTTTGATAAATTCCTAGCAAAAGTTCCCTAAACATTCCTATGGGAAATAATATTTTAATTTTCTCATAAAGATCTATACCACTTACCACTTAGAGGCCTGGATCTCATAATCTAGTCATTAGATGCCAGGGGAAAGCAAGCTTAACTATTAACTCTAGCACAGAAATCTCTATATAAGGATGGTTGGAAGAACAATCATGAACCAGGGAGTGTAGGGAAAATGGAATGTTAAGTTTTGTAATGGAAATCTATGCCTTCCATTGAGGCTGTTGGAAAATTTGTAAGGGGATGATTTTTTCTCTTAGGAGTGACTATAAAGGGAAAGAAGCAGATACCCTTAAATTGCCTCTTTAAAAATGTTCACTATAAATGAGAAGAGGAAATTCAGGAAAGGACTTGCAAGAGTTAGCAGAGAAGTTATGAAAAAAACAATCCAGGAGATCCAGCTATCTCTGAAACCAAACCAGAGCAGGAAGATTTTTCAACCTTTCGCAGAAACATGCAGAGGCCTAAGGAACAGAGAAATCACTGTTTTGAGCAAGAGATTCCTAATAACGTGGGATTCCTGTCCAAAGGGTGGGGCGTCTACAGTCTTTACAGCCTGGTGACAGAAGAGGGCAGCAGAGAACTGCCAGGGTGGCCTGGGTGGAAGTCTATTTAATGAGAATGCAAGGGAAGAGCTGGCAGAAGAGCCAGAAAGCCTCCCAAAAGTGTTACTGAAGTGCACAGAGGTTAATTAAGTAGTTCAGGCCTTCAGAGGAAGTCAACTGTGTGAGTCTGTAGCCCTAGCATACCTTTCTTCAAATAACCAGACCATCTAAACAGAGCTTTGGCATGAGTGAGGAATGAATGGCTCTGGTCCTAAGAGAGACATCAGACTGTAGTGTTTCTAGAGCTTTTACCCATATTCAGTCTCTTTAAGGGCACAATACAATTAGTGATGTTCCTAGTGGCAAATAAGTATCTGCTTCTCTATCAGTTGTTTGTGAATGTCACCAGGCTTTCACATACGCTCCTCTGATCTTTCAGTATTGTTTCTGGGTGTCACACTTAACATTAATTTCTGCATGACTGTTGCTGGATTTCCATCTGATTTCGACATAATTTCATTAGCAAGCTGGATGATTTAAGTACTCCAAGAGGAATTTTTCCATTGGTTTCTGCCAATACATTTGGCACACTTGTCCTGGAAATTTGGTATGCAATAGTACTGTCTAGATCAAGGTCCAGTCCAAGCAAGTGAGTTAAGGTAGGGAGGAACAGGTTAGTGTTTTGGTGCTAGGAAGGGATGGCTTAGTTCCTTTACATTTATATGAAGAGCTGCACGTATTAGCTAGGTAGATCAACTATTTCATCTGCCAGGGATGGGTAGCTCTGGCTCAAACATTGACTGAAGCCAGAGGAGATTGAAAGCCCTATAGATAGGGATTGAAGGATTCATTGGTTGCTCATGAGGTCTACTGACAGTGGTGCATTTGAATTAGTTGGTACTGACTACCTAGAGCTGATTATTAGTATCTCAATTATTTCACACTGATAATTTGAAATAGGCCATAAAGGGAATAGTTATGCTATATAAACAGGGAAATCCCTATCCATACCTTTCTCCGAATGCTGGTGGTTTAACACCTGCCAGCACACCACTGACTGTGCAGCAAGCACAATCTTAGACCCCTATTTTGGTATGAACAGATGTAACAGGATTATTTCAATACTTTTTATGTCTTTTCTCATTTATTTTTCATTAGAATCTCTAAAGCTTTTCAACATTATGAAGTATTAAAGTGAAAAAATTAGCATTTTCCTTCCTACCCTATGACTTTATAGTCATTGGATGATTTTTTCCCCCTGGATGTCTCCTTCTGATATCCAAATGGTCTGGGTCAAGTCTTAGAGCTAGCTGTGTGGCATAGAGGTAACATCAAACAAAGGCTTAACCAGTGGACAAGAAATCTAGTGCTGTCTTTGTTCTTGTTAATATAGGTTGGACAAATATGCTCCCCAACCTTAGTTACTTAGGGGTTTGGTCCATTTATTTTTGCTCTAAAATTCTGATGCATCTAATTTTCTTTTAGAATGTTAAGTTTCTATATAATCCAGGGAGGGTATCAGGCATCATCTCTGAATAATTTGCTCCAAGCTTCCATTCATTTTTGTTCCCTAAAGCATATTGTATTATGATTTGTTCTCATTGAAAATTCTCTTTTATGGAATGTCCTGTTCTCCTTTCCATCCATATTATCAAATTCTGCTGTTCTTTGTGATATTAGCTTTTATGAGGCAACTATGATAAAGCCTCTTGGCACTCAGTTGACTTTATTATCTCCTGTGCTTTTGCTGTGTCTTGGGGTCTTGGCAGCTATATCATCCTGGTGCACCTGGGCGCTGTATAGAAAGGACCCTACAGTGCTTCTGTCTACTGTTTATTCTCTTGAACCCATGTGCTCCAGCTAGCTTGGCTTAGCTTTGGATTCTGCTATTGCTCAGTTTTCACTTCTTTGCCCATCACTCTCCTTGGGATTTGAGATGTGAGAGAATCTCCTTGAATGTTACTTTCAGTTCTTTATTGTTCCTGATGCCTAAGAGGCATTTCTCTCACCCCATCTCTTCAATGCCTGTAATATCAAACTTGGCCTTGGAACTAGTTTCTCACCCGCCTTAGAGGGGAGTTCTGATAAGACTTGGAAATCCCATAGGGAGGAGACTATTCTTTCATGTATGTGTTCTCAGTGCCTAGGTCTAGAAATGCTCAGTGAGTATTTGTTGAGTGAATGAATGAATAAATGAGTGAATAGGGCACCGAGAACTCACCCCTGCCCAAGACCTGACTTAGGGGCTGTGAGTGAAGTATGACCTTAATCTTACCTTTGAATGTTGGTCATTGAGTTTGGATTTTGCCTTATAGAATAATGATTCCTAATATTTTTAAGCCTTCAAAGATTACTTGGTAAAGAATGGATATTGTTACCAGCAAAATAAGGTATAGCACACAAAAATTTGTACAGAATTTTGATGCATTCTCTAATTCTCTTGAAACCTCATCAGGAATGCCTGGTTAAATACACAATTGGGAAGCACTGAAGATTTTTAAGGGGTTAAGTCTGGAATGGTGCTTTGAGAAGGGTGTAGAAATGAGCTATGCTAGGAACTCTGAAGAACTAGAAGATCCTGGTGTAAGGTTATGTGGGGCTCGACTAGAGTGTGATACAGTATTAAGGAAAGAAGGAGGCAGATAGAGGAGATATGGAGCAGAGTGGTTTGATTATCCATCATAAGAGGGAGCTAAATGATAAATACCTGTGCTCTTGAATTATCTTGAAGATGCTAAAGTTGGATCTATTGATCCAGTTTACACAAGAACCATCTCCTAGTTTTATTTATTTATTTACTTTTGACACTGTGGATTGAACCCAGGGTGCTTAACCACCGAGATACATCTCCAACATATATATATTTTGAGGCTGGCTTTGAACTTGCAATCCTCCTGCCTCAATCTCCCAAGCCTCTGGGATTGCAGGTGTGTGCCACTGTGCCTGGCTCATTTCCTAGTTTTAAGAGCAATGCTATCACACAAAAATAAATGAGTATTTCTCAATTGATGGATTGATTTAATGGAACAAGAAACTCTCATACTTGCATGTCCCCTTACCTGGTAATTATGGTTTTGTGTAAAGGAGCAGAAACAGAAGGGAAGGATATCTTCTTATATCTTATCAAAATCCATCCCTCCCACCATCCATCTCTT
Source organism: Marmota monax (assembly GCF_021218885.2). NCBI lineage: Eukaryota > Metazoa > Chordata > Mammalia > Rodentia > Sciuridae > Marmota > Marmota monax. Next base: position 3,563,203 of record NW_026692434.1, on the reverse strand, counting down.
CCTTACTTTCTATCTCCTTAATATAAAGCAGAGAATGAACTTTTATCTTATTATGTCTTTCCAACCATTTTTTTCAGATTCTATATATCTTTTCCTTCTCTTTGATGCTCACTTCAAACAAATTACCTTCCTGTAAAATTCCTGTGAATAACACTGTTGGCTTCTATTGAATTCAGGTTGGTATGCTGTCTCATACTTCATCAATTCCCAGTCTGAATTTGTGATACTGCCAGTGTGCATGGAGCATGAATAACTCTGCCTTGAATTGCATTAAAAGCATGTAAGATTTAGAAGATATCAGGCTTACCATAAATTAAGGATAGGTATTACGTGTAGTCTGTGGGGATAAAGCTGAATAAATTTAAGTGTGCAAGAGACGATTAATTCAAGCTCAGTCACTTGGAAATTTCTTTGATTACAACTCTATCAGAAGGTAGGCAAAAATGGTCCATTTTTTACTTATTAGATTTTATGCAACTTTTAATCATTTCTCCCTTCTAATTTATTTCTTATCTCAGTTTACTTTCTTTTGCTTTTGTCTTTGAGCAAAAACTCCTTTGAAGACTTATCTCTTCACTTATGTCCTTAATTTCAGTTTTTCATTTCTTTTCATGAAAAAAGATCCATCTGTACCCTCCTCTCTTCTTTGCATTGCCAGTGTCTTTCTGTACTGGCTCCTTCTCACCTGTCTACAGGCAAGCTCACAAGAATTCATTATTATTTCATGCATTAATCATCTCCTCTTCCTTTCTTTCCTTCTCTGGTCAGAGATCTCTAGTGTTGCCTACTCTTTTGCCTCCTCTTCCTCATTCCCCAGTCTATCTTTGTATTAATCAAATGATGAAATATATTATGCTATGATAGTGAATAAATACTGAGCTTAGTGGCTTAGAAGAACATAAATATATATCCTCCATGTTTTTACAATCTGAGAAAGCTGGCCTGGCAGCTTTCTACTCCTCTCCCCTTTCGGTGTCAACCCAGGGGCCCAGGCCATAACACTGCCATGCTCAACCCTGCCATGTTGGAATCAAACCCTTGGTTTTCAGCCAGATAGCCATGGGAGAGAGTGTACAAAGAAAAGACATACTTAACTGCTCAGTCCAGCAAGAACACCTCCCTTCCCCTCATATTTCCTTGATGAGAACTAGTTTTGTTACCTCACCCTGATGGATGCTTGAGAGCTGGGAAATGTAAAGAAGCTCAGGGATATTTGATGAGCATTACCAGTCCTGGCCTCCATCTTGGAAACTATCCCACAACTTCAATATCATTTTTCTCTCCCCACCTCTTTGATGGAAAGAAAGAACAAACTATGACCTTGGCGCACTCTATGTCCTTCAGGCTGCAGCTGGCCAGAACTTTGGAAGGTAAGGATATGAGTACTAGATTGAATATAAGATCTGAAATGTAAAACTGGCCTGGTTTCTCATCAAAGTGATAGAACTGAGATGTTGCTAAGGGACAGGAAAGGGATATTTATCAAAAAAAAATTTGAAAGTGGTGATTGGGAAAAATACAAAATCATTTCATTTTTGCAGTTTATTGGGTTCAATATTGTCCAAAATGGAAGCTTTGTTTAGAGAATAATATCATTAGATAAAAATTAAAGTGTGCAACATATTTGTAAAATTTAATCTACATGAAACAAAAACTAATAAAGTTATTCTTTTGTCTTTGAGTAAGCTTAAAATGTCTTTACTTCTGTTTAGATAACATAAAAGGAAACTTAATCACATTTTAAATTAAATTTGAAGATAGAACTTCCAAAAATAATTGAGGTTTGGAGAATGCCTTTCTGCTAATACTGTGAAACTCATAATTAGATTAATATGTTAATCCCTCTGGAGTATTGCAGTGAGGGTGATTCAGCCGTGATAAAAAGTACATCACAGCTAAACAAAGCAAATGCCCTTTAATGTATTCTCGATGACCTGAGTAGAGTTTTCAAATTCTTAGAAATTCTCATCTGCACTTTGAACTTCAAGGGACTTGAGCATGAATTATGATTCAAAGATAGAGTTTGATTAATATTGTATGCCTAAAGATAATTAAAAAGAACTCTTCCTTTATAGGAGAAATACTTTAGGTATGTAGAAAATGCCTCAGATAATGTTCAGAGGGCTGGAATGTGCCTGAGATTTCATCTTTCTTGGGTCAACCCCTGCTCTCGGGAATCTGCTGTGTTTGTAAAAGTCTTCTGGAGATTTCAACATCCACAGTTTAACCATTCTTCCTACCACAATTAAACCTGTACAGTATTAGTTATACTGAACATTTTTTATTCTGTATTCTTTTTTTAGCTGATACACAGAAACATAAAAATTGCATTTATTAATGGGGTACCATATAATACTTTGATATATGTATACACTGCTTAAATCAGGCTAAACATTATCTATCTCCTCAAACATTTATCATTTTCTTATGGTGAAAACTTTCAAATATGCTAACTTTTTGAAATTTATAGTGCATGATTGTTCTTCATAGTCACCTTGCCATGCAATAATACACAAGAACTTCTTGGTCCTATCTCACTATAACTTAGTATACATTGATCAAACTTTCTGCATCCCTTTGCTGCCTCACTTTCCCCAGCCTCAGGTAATCACCATTCTATTATCAACTTCTATGAGATCAACATTTTTTAGATTCCACATGAGTGATATCATGTAGTACTTATCTTTCTATACTTGTCTTTCTTACTTGGCTTACTTCATTTAATATAATGATTTCTAGTTCTATTCATATTGCCATCAAAGACAGGATTGTGCTCCTTTTTATGGTTAGATGTATTCCATGTGTGTATGTTCAACATATTCTTTATCCATTCATTCATTTTTGTACACAAAAGTTGCTTCCTTTTCTTGGTTATTGTGAATAGTGCTTCAATGAACATGAGAGTTTAGATGTCTCTGACATACTAATTTAATTTCCTTTGGATATATACCCAGTAGGGAACTGCTCCATCATAAGATAATTAAATTTTTAATTTTTTCAAAGAACCTCCATATAGTTTCCCATAATGGCTGTTTTGATTTACATTCCCACCAACAGTGTGCAAGGGTTTCATTTTCTCCACATCCTCAACACTTATTATCTTCAGTCTTTTTGGTGACAGCTATTCCTACTGTCGTAAAGAGATATTTCATTGAAGTTCTGACAATTAGTGATGCTGAACATTTTAAAAAATGTACCTGTTTACTATTTGTATGTCCTTTGGAAAATGTTTATTTATATCTGTTGCTCATTTTAAAATCTGGTTATTTGGGGGTTTTTTTGTTGTTGAGTTTCTAAAGTTCCTTATATATTCTGGACATTGGTTCCTTATCAGATGTCTAGTTTGCAAATATTTGGTGCTGTTCTCAGCTTGTCTCTTTACTCTGATTGTTTCTTTGTTGTGCAGAAGATTTTTAGTTTGACATAATCCCATTTGTCAATTTTTGCTTTTTTTTTCTGCTTTTAGAGCCTTATCCAAAAAAATCCTTGTCTATTCCAATGTCCTGAAGCATTTCCCCTACGTTTTCTTCTAGCAATTTCATAATTCCATGTCTTATATTTAAATATTCCATTTTGAGGGTTTTTTCCTTAAGAATGAAACAGGGATGTAGCTTCATTCTTCTGTATATGAAGATTCAATTTTCCCAGCACCATTTGTTATAAAGACTGCCCTTTTTCCAATGCATGTCCTTGCACCTTTGTTGAAAATCAGTTAGCACAAAAAATGGTGCTGTGAATGGATAATTATGAATGTAATGCACTCCACTATTGTCATTTTATAAGAAATAAAAAATAAAGTGAAAAAAATAAGAATAAAAAATTTCTAAAATTAAAAAAAAAGAAAATCAGCTATAGAAATGTGGGTTTACTTCTAGGCTCTTTATTCTGTTCATTGACTCATGTCTAAATTTATGCCAATCCCATGCTGTTTAGATTTCTACAGCTTTGTAGTATGTTTTGAAGTCAGGTAGTGTAATGCTTCTCACTTTGTTCTTTTTGCCCAAGATAGCTCTGGCTATTTGGGTCTTTTGTGGTTCCATATGAATATTAGAATTTTTTTTCCAGTTCTCTGAAGCATGTCATTGGTTTTGATAGGGATTGCCTTGAATCTATAGATTGCTTATGAAAATACTCATAATTTTTACAGCATTGATTCTTCCAATCCACAAATATAGGATGTCTTTCCACTTTTTTTTGTGTGTTCTCTTCAATTTCTATTATCAATGTTTTACAATTTCCATTGTAGAGATCTTTTGCTTCTTTGATTAAATTTATTCCTATGTAATTTAGTTTTTGTAGCTGTTGTAAATGGGATTGCTTTTTTGACTTTTCTATTTCTGATAATTCAGTATTAGTATATGTCAATGCTACTGATTTTTGTATGTAAATTTTTTTATCCGGCAACCTTACTGAATTTCTTGGTTAGTCATGATTGTTCTTTTGGTGAAGATTTTGAGGTTGTCTATACATAAGATCATGTCATCTGCAAGCAGTGAGAATTTTTTAATTTTAATTTTTAAATTTTTTTAGTTGCAGATGGACACAGTACCTTTATTTTATTTGTTTTTATTTTTATGTGGTGCCACGGATCGAACCCAGTGCCTCACACATGCTAGGCAAGTGCTCTACAACTGAGCCACAATCTCAGCTCAAGCAGTGGCAATTTGATTTCTCTAATTTGGATGTGCTTCACTTCTTTCTCTTGCCTGTTTTCTCTGGCTAGAAATTCCAGAAATATGTTGAGTAAAAGTAGTGAATATGGGCATTCTCTCTTTTCCAGATTTTAGAGTTTTCAGGATAATGTGAAATGTTGGTTTATTACAGGTGGTGGCCTTTATTATGTTGAAGTTTGTTTCTTCTTTACCTCATTTATTTAGTGTTTTTAATCATGAAAAGATGTTGAATTCTATCACATGCCTTTTCTGTGTCTATTGAGATAACCGTATGGTTTTTGTCCTTCATTCTGTTGATGTGATGTGACACAATATTGATTTCTGTATATTGAACCATCCTTTCATCCCTGGAATGAATCCCATTTGATCACAGTGAACACTGGATTGATTTGGCTGAAGATTTTTGCATCTGCATTCATCAAGCATATTGGTGTAGAATTTTCTTTTTTGTATTATGTCCTTATTTGGGTTTGACATCAAGGTCTTACTGGCCTTGTAAAATGTGTTTGGGAGAATTCCTTCCTCTTCTTTTTAAAAAACCTCTTAAAATAATAGGTATTAATTCTTCTTTAAATGTTTGTAGAATTCAGCAGTGAAGCTATATGGTTCTACACTTTTCTGTAACAGGAGGCTTTTCCTTACTGATTCAATCTTGTTATTTGATAACATTATGTTCATGTTTCCTTTTTTCATCATGATCCAGTCTTTATAAAATGTATAAGTTTAAGAAATTGTCCATTTCTTCTATGTTACCAAATTTGTTGGCATAGAGTTGGTCATAATAATTTCTAATGATCCTTTGCTTTTCTCTGGTGTCAGTTATAAAGTCTCCTTTTTAAAAATTTCTGATTATATTTATTTGACTATTCTCTCTTCTTTTCTTAAATTTTTAATTTGTTCTTTTTAGTTATACATGACAGTAGAATGTATTTTTGTGGTTGTACATGATGTGGAGTTACACTGGTCATGTGTTCATATATACAGAAAGTTATGTCTGATTCATTCTACTGTCTTTCCTATTCTCTCTTTTGTTTTCTTAATTAGTATGCTAAGGCTTTCCTATTTTGTTTATCTTTTCAATAAACCATCTCTTCATTGATCTTTTGTGCTTTTTAAAAAAAGTCTGTTCCATTTATTTCTGCTCTAAAATTTATTTCTTTCCTTTTAACAATTTTGAATTTTTTTGTTTCTTGTTTTTCTATTTCCTTGAGATGCAGCAATAGGTTGCTTATTTGACATCTTTCTATGTTTTTGATGTGGGCATTGATTCTATAAACTTCCCTTTTCATAATGCTTTTGCTATATCCCACAGGGTTTGGTATTTTCAATTGTTTCAAGAAATTATTAAATTTCCTCTTGGTTTATTTTTTAATCCATTGTTTATTCAAAGTAGGTTGTTTAATTTCCATGTATTTGTATAGTGTCCAAGGTTTTTTCTTGTCATTCATTTCTTAGTTTGATTGCATCATAATTAGAAATACTGAGTATGATTTAAAATTTTAAATTTGTTGAGGCTCATTATGTAGCTTATAATATGATGCATGAATGTTGAATCTCTGTCTGGCTGATCTGTCCATTGAGGAATGTAGGATGTTAAAGTCCCTAACTATTTTTTTACTGAAACTATAGCTTCTTTTCAGTTCATTAATATTTGCTCTAAATATCTGGGTTCTCTGATATCAGGTGAATATATTTAGAGTTGATATTTCCTCTTGTTGCATTGACCCCTTTATCATTGTACAATGACGTTTCTTGTCTCTTTTTTACTGCTTTTGATTTAAAATTTAATTTATCTGATATAAATATGATAGGAATATGGCTATTTCTACTTTTGTTTGGATTCCATTTGTGCAGAATGTCTTATCCCATCTCTTCACTTTCAGTTTATGTGTGTTCTTGGAGATGATGTAACATTCTTATAAACAATCTGTGAGTAGATCTTGTTTTCTAATCTATTCAGTCACTCTGTCTTTTTTTTTTTTTTAACATGTACTGGGGATTTAAACTAGGGGCTCTCTGCCACTGAGCTATATCCTGGTCCATTTTATTTTTTTAATTTTGAGACAGGCTTTTTTACTGAACTTGTGATCCTCCTGCCTCAGACTCCCAAGTAGATGGGCTTATGGGCATACATTACTGCACCTGACTACTCTATGTCTTTTATTTGGAGAATTTAATCCTTTTACATTGAAGGCAATTATTTTCAGGTAAGGTTTTACTACAGCCATTATGTAGCTTGTTCTCTATACTAAGGCTTTTCCTATAATGTATTGTTTTGTACGTAATGTACTCACTCACTCTTCCTTCCTTCCTTCCTTCCTTCCTTCCTTCCTTCCTTCCTTCTTTCCTTTCCTTTCCTTTTGTCTTCTTTCTCCCTGTCCTATAGTTTTCCTTTGTGGTTAAATGATCTATTCTAGTGGTGCATTTCAATTCATTGATCATTATTTTTGGTTTGTCTATTATAGATTTTTGCTTTGTGGTTATCACAAGGCTTACAAAAGACATCTTTTTATTAGAACAAGTTATTTTGAAATGATGGCAACTTACCACGATTATAAAGAACAGAAACAAACCAACAAGGAAAAGGACAAGGAAAAAAAAAGTCCTATAATTGTGCTCCATTCCTTCCTACATTTTGAATTTTTGAAGACACATTTTACATCTTTCTATATTGCCTATCTCTTAATATATTATTGTAGATATTATTATTTAAAAAATAGTCTTTATACTAAAGACTAATTGTTTTATGCACCATACTTAACCATATTAGTACATTCTGAATTGGTCTTTATAATTACTCTTATCAATGTGTTGTATAACTGTCCCCATTTTCTTCTCACTCATTAACATCCTTTATTTTAGTTTGAAGAAAGCAATTAGCATTTCTTGTGGGACAGGTCTGATAAAAAGACAGTCTCTCAGTTTTTGTTTTTTTGGGGAATGTCTTTATCTCTTTTAGAGCGTAGCTTTACTGGATACAGTATTCTCCATTTATAGTTTTTTTTTTTCCCCTTCAGTACTGTGAGAAGTCTTGTGCTACTCTCCTCAGAGTCTGCTGTCAGGGGAACTGGGATAGATCTCTGTGTCGTGTGTATGTGTGTATGTGTACATGCACACTCGTACACATGTATGTTTTTTCTCTTACAGATTGAGAATCTTCTTTTTCACCTTTGTGAGCTTAATTATAAAATGTCTTGAGATAGACTTGGTTGAGTTGAAAATGGCTGATAACCTTTGAACTTCATATAGCTGGTATTTGTATCCTTCTTTAAGCTGGGAAACTTTTCTTATTTCTTAGAATACAAGCTTTCTACCCCTGTGGCATTCTCATTTCCTTCTTGAATCCCCCAAACATGAATATTTGTTCTTCTAATACTGTCCTGAAGTTCATTTAATTCTACTTTATTCCTCTTTATTCTTTTTCTTTTTTCTTCTCCAACTGTCCATTTCAAATAGCCTGTCTGAGCTCATAATTCTTTCTTCTATTTGATCTTTCCTGTACGCTGTCTATTGCATTTTTAATTTTTCTGAATATATCTTTCAGCTCAAGGATTTTTGTTTGATTTTTTAAAAGATTGCTTCTATCTCTTTGTTATTTTGTTAGAGTATTAAAATTTTTTCAAGCCAATTGAGTTTCTTTAAAACTTAAATCTAAAATGCTTTAAATTCTCTAAAAGTTTTTGAACACTGATGGCTATCTGGTATGTTTCTGGCACCTTATTAGGTGAAATCACAATTTCCTTAAAGCACTTGATGTGTGTTGACATGTGACATCATTTGTGCATTGACATATGAGGTGTTCACTTCATTTTTTCTAAACCAACTTTGTTTTGTGCCTGCCTTTCCAGAGATTCTAGAAATAGTGCTTATTTTCTCTGAGCCTGTAGTTGCTTCCACTTTTTAGCATGTAAATGGTGCCTGGGTCCATTTTGATGGGAGTCCTCTGCTTGGACTTTTGTCACTTTTCAATACTAGAAGGAAATCCAAGCCCAGGTTTATCCCTAGTATACTATTGGTGTGTTGTTTAGAAAGAACCTAGAAAGAGTAGCCCCACAAGCCTCTTCTACAGTTATCAGCCTGTGGTCAGTACTGAGGGATTTTGCCCAGCACTGGCAGAGTTACTATGAATGGATCAGCCCCAGGCTACTCTCATGCCTATAGCCACAAATGCTGCCAAGTTGTGACACTATGGGCCTCTGGCCTGCCAAGACCCACACAACACTGCAGTAGGACCAGTTCTATGGGCTGCTCGTTGTTGAGGTAAACTCATGGCTTAAGATCATTGCACCCAGCAAGAGATGATGCTAAATAGAATAGAAGTCTGATAGACTGAGGCTGCCTGTCTTCCTCTGGCACTGGAGCTATTCCAGAGCATCTGTCCACAGAAAGGCCTGGAGAGAGGGCTGTTAGAAGAATTTGTCCAGCATTAGTTTTACCAGTCCAGCACTAAGTTCCAGGAAAAAGTCTTATACTATCATATTCTGTCCTCAAGAAACAGGATCTTGCACTATGTTATGCTGCCTGAGGTTGGGGTAGTGTTGATGAAGGCAATCCCTTGGTCACCTAGACTAATGCTGATCTGGGTTATGCCTGAGTCTCATAGATAATAGGACCAGCACAGTCTCAAGGGTACATTGAGGCTTATGCTGCAGCTGTTGGTGACGTAGGACACAATACAAATACCACTGGGGGTCAAGTCTCTGCCTTGTGCTGGGGAAGTTGTAGAATCTCATTTGTGAACACTGGCCTGGTGATAGCTTTGCTGTCTGATGGGTTGTGGTGGAGACAATCTCTTTGCTATCAAGGCTGATACTAAGCTGGGGTGCATCTGATTGTCATTGGGTTGTGGTGGAGACAGTCTCTTTGCTATCAAGGCTGATACTAAGCTGGGGTGCATCTGATTGTCATAGCTAAAGCATCCTGCAAAGATTTTGGAGGAGGGCAGGTGTGTCTTTGGCCCATTACAGGCTGGAAATATACAGGCTAAAAAAATCAAGTTTGTCTGGCCAGCATACAGATCTATACCTGATGCCAGGTGTATTAGAGGCTCCATCTGTGAGTCCTGGCCTGTAAAAGAGCCTTCAGTTTCTATTGTGTGCTTGGTTTCACTATGGTGGGCCTGACACAGGCTCCAAGACAAAACTTTGTGCTAGTTTTCTTGACCTGCTCCTCATCAGGTGGAATCAGGTTGTAAGCCACCTGGCCTAAAGCAGTTCTCATGACTAGTTTTGCAGGTATTGCCCTGGTGGTAGAGATTATGGGGCTTGGGCCAGAACTGGATTTTGCTATGGTAGACTTGATACAGAGTTTTAAGTCTAAGAGCTGAATTAATTCTCTCTCCCTCCCTCAAGCAGGCAGTGTTTCTATCTATGCTGGGTTATGCGGCATGAGACAGGGAAGTCTTTATTTCCTGGTTTCTTAAATATGTCTTATCATTTTGTTTTACTAAAAGCAGGCTCTATGGGCTCTTCATGGATTTCCTTAGCTCTTGAGAAGGTAGTTTGGTATGTGAATAGCTATTCAACTACGTCTATTTGCAGGGAGATGATTTCTGAAGAATCTTACTTAGCTACTATGTGGTCCACCCTCCTGTTCTGTATTTCTTAAAGTCAAGCCTATTACATGCTCATAATTATTCTTACTCACTTGTATAAATAATTTATACTTGAATTATTTAACATCTATTTTCCCTCTGTCAGACATATTTTATTTGTTATGTAATAGCAAATTATTGGGATCTAAAATTAATGTGGGGATTGGTAAGATTTTTAAATATAGTTTTAAAATTATAAGAGTGATACAGGGACATCTATAGCACCATCTAATTTTATAGAGCTTAAGGAACTCTGAAAGTTTTTTTGGTTAATGGCAGACCTGGGACTCAACTGAATTTTAGCATAGTACTTTTGTGTCTTATGTTGACATTTGTCCCATCGTATATACCTCTTTATGTACATAGAAGGGATAGAGTGGTTGATTTAAAGTCTAAGCAAGTTTGTAATATCAATAACTAAAAGATATGTTGGACAAATTGCATTGATGACAAAATGATATCCAAATTACATTTATATTTGTACGGGGCTTTGATTAATACTGTCTTACTAAATGAAAGGTCCAAGAAAGCATTAATTAACATTTTAAATTGTATCATTCTTTAAGTGAATTGCTGAGCTTTATATGCATCTAAGTGCCTTCAGAAAAGCAGTCTTTTTATACTTCCTTGAATTTCTAATATTTTATTAAGGATATTTTAACTGCAATACTTGTTAATTCTATAAATTAAAATTGTGCAAGTGATTAGGAAGACCTCTTACAAAGGGGGAGCAAGTGCTAATGAAACTGTTTATTAATGTCTTTCATTGATTGTTCATTCAACCTGTAATTGATCCAGTTGTGAAGTGTAAGAGTAACTGAATTTTAACTCCAAATTAATTGTGGACCTTTCAAATTTATTTAGTTTTATTTTCAATTATAATATATTTCATTCTCTGAAAATTAAATAAACTAACAATTACAGAGCAAAAAACTAAAATTCTTCCTTAATAATTATACTATTTATTCTGACTGCCATAACAAAATACCCTAAGTTCTATGGCTTAAACAACAGAAATGTATATTTTGCACAGTTCTGGATGATAGAAGTTAGATATTGGGGGGCAGAAATGGATAGGTTTGGTGAAGGCTCTCTTTCTCCCTTGCAGATCAAATGCTCCCTTCTTGCTATATTCTTTCATGGTGGGGAGAGAGAGCAAGCAAGATCTCTGGTATTTTCTTTTCTTATAAGAACATGAATCCCATGATGAAGTCTTCACCATCATAAACTCACCTAAACCAACTTATCTTCTAATGGCCTATCTCCAAGTATCACCACGTTGTGGTGTTTATAAGCTACCCAGTTTATGCTATTTTTGTGAATAAGGAAGTATGATTCAGAAGGGCAGAATCCAAGAGCCCAGAGGATGGAGCCAAGAAATCTAATGGAGTTTTTCTGTCTGAAGAATTTTAAAATTGCTTAAGGTCAGTGACTCCTTTTATTTTTTGAACCAGAATGTCTGAAAGTGTTATCCTATGCCTATCAAACCATCATATGCTTAGAGCAGATAACTTGTTATTTTAGTTTCACACATCTAAAGATGGAGACAAAATATACTCTAAGAAGGATTGTACTCAAAGTTTTATCTATACCTTATTTAGATTAATAAGGTGATTAGATTTGGGACTTCAGAGATAATGAAATTTAGATGCAATTTTGAACTTAACATTGTAAGGAGATGAAACCTTTGGGGATTATTATGGTTTGGGTCTTAAATGTCCCCATTTAAGCTCATGTGTTGAAGGATTGTTCCCCAATGTGCAATGTTCAGATATGGGGCCTTTGAGAGGTAATTGGATCATGAGGCCTCTGATCTCATGAATGGATTAATACATTTGTGGATTCAAAGCTTACTGGGTTATGGAGAGGTGGTGGAAACTTTAGAAGGTGGAGCCTAGTTGGAAGAAGTAGATCATTGGGGGTGTACACTTGAAAGGGTATATTTTGTCTTTAATTCTTCTTGTTCTCTTTCTTTTTTCGCTTTTTGGGCATCATGAGGTGAATAGCTTTTCTCTAACATTATGGACTGCCACACTATAAACCCCAAAGCAAACAGAAGTGACCATTGATAGAAACTTCTGAAATTATGAGCCAAAAAGAAATATTTCCTCCTTTTAAGTTGTTCATCCCAGTATTTTTGTCACAGAAACAAAATGCTGAGTAACACAAAGACCTTGGGAAGACATAAATGTATTTTGTACAGACAGACCACAATTTAACAATGGTTCGATTTATTATTTTTTGAGCTTTTATATTTGTGTTTGTTCTTCATTTAAGGTTTAAAACACTACTGTAATAGAATATTAAAACAAAAACAATAGCAAGTTGTGAGATATTATGATTATAGTCCTTCATTCATTCATTACTGCATATAAAATGCTTGCAGCAAGTGTTATTCACTGACCTGCATTAAGAGGTTTGATGCTGAACACTGCCTCTAGGATGACATTCATCAACCTCATATGCTTCTCCATTATAATGGCACTGTCTGTCTTTATTTGGATCAAAGTCCACTAGTTATACCTGATCCATTTCTTCAATCTCTTCTACTTCCTTCCTCTCAGGTAGAATTTTTTTTTATCAAAGAAAGTTTATCAGGAGAGAGAAAGCATTTTTTTCAGGAAAGTTTATCTCAAACCTGATAATTAGGTGACCCTTTTCATGTGGTCTATGACAAATTAGCCTACCTTCATTTGGCACATATTTTATATCTCCCTGCTTGACAATCTGACCTGGATGAGGGGTGATAACTGTGGTTTGGTTATCAAGAGTGAATATGGACCTTTGAAAGCAACATAATGCTTCAACCAGCTGTATGTCCATATACATGTTTTTACATTTCATGGAATAAAAACAGCATGGTCCTTCAGATCTAAGACAATGATAATATCTCCTGGCTCCAGTCCTTGCTCTTGGTCCTTTCACCATGGAATGTTATCTTCTGTCTATTTTTCATGCCTTTATCAACATGAAATTCTAGAATTTTCTTGTCTCTATTATCTTCCTTCCTTTGCACCTTTTCACCTCTCTTTAGGACTGATCCCTTTCCCATGGCCCTGGTGCTCCATGAACACAGACTGAATTTGCTGAACCATTCCAGGTTCTATCTGATGAATTCTTACTTGCATTCCAGCTATTAGGACAGCACTCTACTGATCTTTTCTTACCATGTCAACCTTCACATTCATCACAAATCACATTCTTTTCCAGTTTTATTGTTGCACCATTATATAAATCTTCAAAGGTTACTAAGAGCTGATATACAACATGTTTACCTCTCTTTCTTCTCTGCATCCTTCCTCCTCCTCCAAAAAACAGCAAAGATGTCCATGGGGGGCCCAAGCCACCACCTGCCCCACCTCTTAATTGCATGTTCTCCTCCTTTGTCATATAATTCCCTTTTCTTGACAGCAGAGAAACTCCATAAGCTTGAGAAAGCTGTTTAAACTTTTCTCTTTCATTTGGATTCTTACCAGGGTGGTACTTCAAAGCCTGTTTTCTATAAGCTTTTTTTCAGTTTTTGCTGAGTGGTGTTGGGTTTGACCCTCCCAAACATAAGAGTAACTGGTTTCTTTCACCATTTTCAATAGCTGGTGAGTGGGTTAGGGCTGGTGTGGGGAAATAGGAAAGAGTGCATAACTGTGTGTAGCTGAGGTAGCCAATGCTCCTGCACTTCTCATGGAGTTTCTGGAAAGTTCCACCTCAACTTTACAATTTTTTTTGACTTTACAATAATGCAAAAAGAGATACACATTCAACAGAACCTGTACTTTGAATTTTGATTTTTTTTCCTGGGCTACAGATATGCAGTATAATACTCTCATGTGATACTAGCAGGAGCCATGGCTCCTGGTTAGCCATGCTACACACAAGGGTAAATAACTGACACTTTATTTCACAGTGCATTGTGTTGCTGAGCTATATAATATTTGGTGTGTTAGGTATATTAAATGAATTTTTAAATCATGACATTTTCAACTTGCAATAGGTTTATTGGGATCTAATTCCATCAATTTCTAAAAAATATTTAGAAAATTATTGTTGAAATATAAGACAAAAGTTTACTTAAGTTTACTTGATTAGAACACAGAGCCATATAAAAACCATTATTATTTATCAGAATAATAGTATGGTGATCATATAGAAAATTTTCTTTTCTTTATTTTGTTTTATTTATTTTTTTGGTCTTGGAGATTGAAAACAGGGTTGCTTAACCACTGAACTACATCCCAGCCCTTTTTATTTTTATTTTGAGATAAGGTCCCACTAAGTTTCTTAGAGCCTTGCAAAGTTGGTGGGGTTGGCCTCAAACTTGTGATCCTCCTATCTCAACCTCCGGAGTTGCTGATATTATAGGCATGTGCCTTTGTGTCTGACTAGAAATTTTCTTGCAGTAGAATTATACACAAGTCACCTTCTCTAAACTGGAAGCTTGATAGCAGTAACAGATATCAACATGTAAATCATATTAAGATAGGCTATGATACTTAAATAAGAGCGTTCTGAATTCTGAAAGATTGTGCAGGAATATATTTAAGGACAAGTCATTTCCATCTGTGTAATTTAAATTGTATCGCCAATATGTATTTTAAACTGCTTGTACTAGAAAATTAATCAAAGAATCTTGTGGGTGTTGGCCCACAAGTACAGAAATCTGATGAGACACCATATTTATTTTAGCCCTTAAATCAAGGTTATGAGGCTCTTTTAAGTATGATACTGAGTTTAATGTGTTAATATTCCTCCCGACCCCGACCCACCACCTGCATTTTTATAAAGCAAACTTGCTTTATAAATGGGATCCTTTCTAAATTTCTTCCACAGGGGGAAATAAAAGTAGTTTAGAATTTAAAACAAGCCAATATTTAGAGGTTCACACAACATATTTAACCAGGAAGCCAAATCTTAAATTTAAAAACTTTAATCCAATTATCAAGATATTGGCCTTAGACCACAGTCAAGTTTCTTTTCTCTTCATTTTGTTTGTGGTGGTGAAATGAAGCTTGTGGTAGATAGCTTTCTGGTTGATTTCTTAGCATGTTTTCCCTTGTAAGTCTGTGTATATGTGTGTCCTAGAATGGGCTTAGGACTTGCACAAACTGGGGCAATTTTATTTGGAACTCAAGGAGCTGGGAGACCCCAGTTACCATCAAGATTATATATGTTAACATTAAAAAGTGTTCGAATGTTACTATCAAAACTTTTATCATCAGATACTGGCATTAGTTGAAAGTTCAGCTCAATGGAAACATTATACCTTGCAAAAGGAATAGCACAGATTTAATCTTTGCACTCTTGACAAGTTTCAGACGCTATAATCCAATTTGTGAGGGCTTTTGAAAATCATACCCAGTTCATCTTCCTCCTGTCTCTAAATCTAATTCCAACTCTCATATCATTTCTTTTCTTCTCCTCCTCCTTCCTTTTTCTCTTTCTCCTTTTTTACTCCTTCTCCTTCTTCTGAATGCCCTACTCTTAACTCTCTCTGTACTTGAAAATAAAACACAGCCAGATTTATCGTCTCTGCTATAGGTGGTCTGTTAATTACAGTTCACTGTTCCTTAAAGGGAAGCTGCTGGTTGGATAGCCATGGGGGAACATAGTTATATTTCACCATGTCTTTGATATCTCATTGGAAATTTAATACAAAATATTCCAGGAAGTTTGTACTTTGGACACTGGTTTGTTTTCTCTTCGGGATCTGTGAGCAGACATCTGGGAGCAAGGGGCTTACTCCTTGTTTGCTTTTAGCAACTGTACAGTGAAAGCAGTTTTAAATATAAAGGAGGTTCTGAGTTTTAAATTTTTCACTGAAAGAAAAGCTTTTTGCTTTTTGCTCTGACCTACTTAGACTTTACCAAGAGACATTGCTGGAAAAACAAGAACTTTCCTTGTCTCCTGTTGAGATGCCAGAAAAATGATGAGAAGAGCACACCAGGTCCATTTATAAAGTCAAACCCTTTTAAGCCACAACCAACATCATTCAATCCACTTTTCAGACTTTAGGAATTTTTGTAAATTTACAGAAACTTTTTTTCTACATGTAAAACATTTCTCCAAACTCTTAGATTCTAGATTTTTATCATTTAGTTTGCTTTCTCTTTCCCCATTTATGTATAAATGTTTATATATTAAATATGTATATGGGACTTAACTAGTTTATTTGAATATCATATTAAGAAATCTTTTGAAATGTCTAAAATAAAATTCTGGCTACAAATATCTTGTTTTTGGAGTTGGATATGCCATTGATATACTCTGAATATCTTGAAATAATTGGAAATTAGATTTCCTTCAGTGATATATTTGTTCTACCTAACTTTTCTGTGCTATCAGATATTAAAAATAAGGAATGACTAATGCCATATTAAGATAAGGTAAATACATATTTGGAAAGGTTTTTGTTTTTTGCAACTGAGGGAAAAATTGGCGGACTATGTTTGGGTGAATACTGTGTATTTTATGAATTCTGATGAAATCTGTTTAAAGTCTTGAATTTTGCTGATGAAAAAATTTGATTTGACTCAATATTATTGGTTCACCTGGTATAAACTGTGACAATCCCACCTTGTTTTCCCCCAAATTTCCTGTAAGTTACACAAATTTCTCATGTTAAAATATTGCTTTATAATAATTTTTTAAAAATATTTTTTAGTTTTCATACTTGGAAACAATGTTTTTATTTTATTTATTTATTTTTATGTGATGCTGAGGATTGAACCCAACACCTCCCACATGCTAGGTGAGTGTTCTACCACTGAGCTACAACCCCAACCCCCTCACCACCCACCTCCCCCGCTCTAATAAAAATTTAATAACATTTAACATGCATGGAATGCTTTCATGTGATGGACATGTGCTAAGCAACTTAACATTATTTCATTTAATATTAGTACCTCATGTAATAGCTTTAGTAGATAAAGTTAGTTCTGTGAGGTTAGGCGATTTGACCTCATGGCTAGAAGATTGTGCAAATAGAATATGACAATAACAATTGCTATAACATTAACACTTTTTAAATTAACACTTTTTGAAGGTTTGGCACTTCAGTCACTAGCCACATTCAAGTGTTCAATAGCCATTTGTGGCCAGTAACTACCAGACTGAACAATAGATTACAGGGCATTCCAATCACCACAAAAAGTTCTTTTCTTTCTCTTTCTCCTCCAGCTCCCCTCTCAACCACAGAAAGTTCTATTGAATAACACTGCTCCAAAGATTTTATACTAATATTTCCCAATGAAATTTTAGTGAAATATGTTAATTCCATGAAGAAATTTGGGAAACACACTTTATTGGCAACACATAGCCTAATCATTGTTTGGGTTAGATTTGTTTTGCTGATGGCTCTCTCATTAATTTTATTTTTATTTATTTAAATTCTGAGGGAGGGAAATTTTTTATCTTATCCCTAAATTCTGAGGAATTTCCTTGTTTTGGATCTGTGACTCCTTTTGCATGGGTTACATAATTCCTAATAATTTACATTTGGTTATGTTAAGTGGTTAAAATATTTTCAAGGAGACAAGAAGTAGAAGAGAATTAAAAATTCAATCTAAAAATTGGAATTCTTCCAATAAATAAATTTACAGGTTTCTCTGCTAAGGAGAATAATGCTGCTTAAATGAACCATTTTCCCTCATTGCAGTCTCACTATTGTCTAGCGATTGAAAAATAACCTTGTCTTTTTGAAATGGTATATGTCGATCTATTTTAATGTTGTTTCAAGAACAAGATAAACAAGAAAGAATATTCTTCCTTTGAATCTCTCTCTCTCTCTCTCTCTCTCTCTCTCTATATATATATATATATATATATATATATATATATGTTGGAATCATCATTCTTAATTTCTTAACTTTAAAATATTAAATAAAAGAAAAAAATGCAGCTTATTGCCCAAATGCTGACATTCTGGGTACCTGTTGGATTTATTCCAATTTATGAAGGTGCTCTGAATGATAAATTCAGAATTGATTGGATGTATTTCAGATGGAGACTTGTTTCTATGGTAACATATTGGGCTTACAGACTAAAAGACTATTCTAAACAGCATAAACTAAAATTGCATATGCACAGGATGAGTCTTCTACTTCCCTGTAAAACTCATTTAAGAAAACAAAAAAGCCAGAACAATCCAAACTCAATCCCAGTTGTCTATAATGATTACCCATACAGGTTGTTCTACCCAGCCCTGGAAATTATCAGTTTCAGAGCCAGTATGTGCTCTCTGTAAGGAGGGGGATTCTTATCAGGTCAGTGCTGGAGTCCCAGGTAAGAAAGTTGCTACTGGTAAGTTACCTGTGACAGCACCTTTCCAGAGGGTGTGAACTACAAGCATAAGTCAGGGGTAAATCAACGATACGAGGATGGAAAGGGGTAGTTCAGGAACCACAGCAAAAAAAATAAAAAATAAAAAAAATAAAAAGACTGAAGAGAAGAATTAGACTTGATATGGAGAAGACACTGGCAGCAAAGGAAAAAAAAAAAGAATGGGGCAATTCGGGACCATGATGGTGAATGTGGGGTTTCTGAGGAAGATAGTGCTGTATTGTCCTAAGCCTCGTTTGGAGAAAAGAATCATGAACTATATATCTTACTGTGGAATTTCACTGACAAGTCAATACTGGGAAACAATTTTCCATAGGTCTTACATTTTCACACATCTTATGAGAAGGGGTATTGACTGTCTTTGTTCATATTATCTTTTCAAGCATGTCTTATAGTGAAGCTTTAGAAGATAGTGTCTTTGTATGCAACAAAGTCAAATTTGCTTATTCTATAGTACAATAAATATATCTCCCTCCACAGCAAAGTCTGAAAGGTTTACACCCATTATAAAACATTTGGTTTTCC
The DNA here is from genome assembly GCF_021218885.2 of Marmota monax. Taxonomy (NCBI): domain Eukaryota; kingdom Metazoa; phylum Chordata; class Mammalia; order Rodentia; family Sciuridae; genus Marmota; species Marmota monax. The sequence goes on along the minus strand of NW_026692434.1, from coordinate 3,544,081 downwards.
TAAACTCTTCTGCAAATGATACCTATGAAGGTATCATTTAACCTTCCTCATATCCCTCTGTGGGAATTGAGCTCAGACTATAGGTAATTATACTCTGGTTTACTATGAATAAAAACAAAAACAAAAAAACTTTCCTTTTGTCTCTAACCCAGGAATCTATGTCTCCTGCCAGCATCCTATGAAGCAATGGTTGCCTGTCATGTTAGATTGCAGTTAGGGTAAAATCTCAGATCCCTTTACAGTTCTCAATTGTCAGTATGGTTTGAAAATGTCCTCATCTGTCTCACCTCAAGCGATGAAATACTTTAAAAAATAATATAACCTACAGCATCAACAAAACCTGGGCTTCCATTTTTCCAAGCTCACCTGATTGTAGGGGAAATAAGGTAGGTAGAGCCCTTGACCCTTTGACTAGCATCTCTGGCTGTCCTATTTTCCTAGTATTTCTAGTTTAAGAGGTATAAGCTATAAATAGTAATATATATATATATATATATATATATATATATATATATGTTGATTTTTACTGGATTTTTATACTTAATAATAGTGCCTATTTTTAATCTTCTCTATTTTGTTGATTTGTTTAATTGGCATAATTTTTATCGTCTGTGGACTATATTCTTTCATATGGATACTGATAACTATTTTGAACTGGGTTTGATTTTTTCCACTCTTGCTTAGATCTGGCTGCTGTGGCTTGATTGGGTGTGACAAGCTCATCTTAGGAGAATCTTATGACAGACAAGTATTCAACATGCGGAGAAGATACTTATGTGGGGAACAAGAAAGATTAGAATTTTAACTATAAAGTCAAGACTCTTTAAATATATAGCAGCAAAGAAACATTCCAAAATTACTTTCTGTTTTGTTCCTTTGTGGAGGAACAAAATAGATCTGACTCAGTTTGCTACTAGCAGATTCAAGGTGTTTTAGGATATTTCAGCCTGATTTTAACTTATTTTCCATTGGTGAGATTTTCATAACATCAATCCATGATTCTTTCAATTTATTTCTATTCTAGTTCCCTATTCCATGCCATTATAGCTTCTATGTTTCTAAAATAAATGATGCTTATAAAAGTTTCTACAAAATGGAAACTATAAAAAGCCCCTTCTTCACTCAGTTTGAGAGTTATTTCTGTTCTCTTCACTCTCAAGTTCCTTTGTAACAATGTGACCTTTAAAAAAAAACCACACAAATTAGTAGTTTTAATTTGAAATTTATTCACACTACAGAAAAATGGGAATTCTAATGGTGTGGGCAATTAACTTGTCCATTTGTGCCCAATCTTGTCTTGCTAATGTATGATGATTAGTGTAAACAAATAAATAGCCTAGGTAAATAGGAAATGGGACTTATAATTTATAATTGCACCAGTGTACTGGCTTATTCTTTGTATTTAAAGGCACAAATTTAGCTTTTAATCTATTGAACTGAATTTATTCAAAAGCAGTATTTTTAAAATATTGTTTTAGTTGTAGATGGACATAATATCCTTTTTTATTTATTTTTATGTGGTGCTGAGTATAGAACTCAGTGCCTCACATGTGTGAGGCAAGCACTCCACCAATGAGCTACAGCTCCAGACCCCAAAGCCATATTTTATTATTCATTTTAGAGTTTTTTTCTGTTTATAAGGCTTAACTATTCTAAATATCCATCTGTTATTTATGAGTTCTAAGAATAATGAAGCTTACATGCTATTTTTTTCCATCAGAAGATGAAATAGAACATAGCCAAAGAAGGATCACATCTGCATATTTATTGAACAAATTAAAAATAAAGAACACTCACTAAAATTTTCAGGAGCTTATCAGTATTGCAATTGCAAAATTAATTAAGCTTTTCTTCCAGGTTATTCTTTTCATTTTTTTCTTCTTATAGTGTAGATGATATATGGATTTTAAAAAATCTGACAACACTCTCAGATTGTGCTAAATCCATAAAGCATTTAATTTAAAGTAAAATAAACTACCCCCTGCCAATTGTTTCATATTCTTAAACAGCTGGTTGAAGAGTTCCTAGTCTCAACTGTTCATGCCTACAAACAGGAGTTTAAGATGCTCTGAGGGTCCATTTAATTTACACATAAACTTCACAGAAAGTCATTATTGCTACCAGGAAAAACTGTACATCTTTTAGAGAATATCTAATCTAGAAGGACTAAATTACATCCATTATGATCTATCACAAGCAGCTGTAAACACAGCCAATGTCCATTTCTGACAGTATTAACACTTCAGTGGTTTCTCATTTCCACACTGACATCAAGACCACATAGGTTTTCTTCATTAAAAGACTTACAGAAAGATGGGAAATGTGCTATGCCCAGATCTCCTTTGGGGAAAAGATATTATAGATAGGAAACCAAAGATATCTTAAAGATATTTAAAAATTTTTTCCTTGATTTCAGCCATGTTGGGTAAAACTACAGCATTAGAAACTTTGGATATAATTAAGAACCTGATAATTTTAGAGCTGGTTGTTGATTCAGTCACTTGTAAATCTGTAGTCTGACCACACCTAAGAGTATTAAATTTAAAAAAAAGAACTTAAACTGAAGAGGGGGTGAAGTAAGAGCACACATTAAAAAAATTAAAGGTCTGTATGCAGCATTCACCTCTCTACTCTTCTGCTGAGAGATACACATGCAGATACTGATATTAGCTGTCACATATTGTCGAGACTAACTCACATTAATACTGATGGATGCCAGTTCCCTTTCTCCATGAGTAGAGACTAGAAGGAAATCTTCTTGGGTTTGTACTTTTCTAAGGATCCAATGAAAGGCAGCATTTCATAGAACTGGCATGTAGTAAGACATTGGGAGCATACAAGAATGTCAAGTAAAAAGCAGCAAGCATGAATTTCTTTAGTAACATTTTAAAAATTATGTTGGTCTAAAAATATCTGCTGATTTAACTGAGATTTAAATATGTGCTGAGAAATAATCTTCCTAGGTATGACTTAAATTATAAATCAATTTGTGGCACTTTTCAGATAGTTCCTAAATAGCAGTTTTAGCTTGCAGGATAAATCAAAATACAAAAATTTAAGGAACAAATCATTTATATTGGATATTGTTACTTGCTGGGAAGAGAAAGAATTAGGAACAAAATATTTCATACATATGAAAATTCTTTTTTCCTAAGGTGGTATTATTTGAATATTTGACAGGATGTTATAAAGATTCTTATGAATTTGACCTTGGGCAATTTGTAATCCATCAGTTAGCAGCTGGTTATCTTATTTCTACCCTACATTTGACTGGATTCATATAGACTCTGGAATTTTGTTATATTATAACTTCTATGTTTTATTTTTGCTTTTTCTTCAGTTTATAATAGAATCTCCTCTATGTAGATTTCCTTAACATTTATTATGGTTGTTGGACTTCAGAATGCAAGATGTAGAGAATGAAATAGACTGTATGCACTTTTTGGAGTTAGACAAAACTAGACCAGTCTCTATTAGAGACTCAGTTTCTTTATATGATAATATTGGGACAACAGTAGTGACCTTACACAATGTAATTTCAGATAGCACATTGAAAACACAGTGGGAACTCTTACATGGTGGCTTGTGAATATTAATCTGGTCTTCTTTATCATCCATGATTTATCAATATCAGGGAAGAACAATTGGTATGAAGATTGCACATAATAATCCAAAGTCTACACCAGACTGGATGCTGATTCTGGTTGTGTTTAGAGTAACCAACCATCTCTATTTGCCTGGGATAGGGATGGGGAGATAATTCCCAGGATATAAACTTTCAATAACAAAACTGGGAACATAACAGGAAATTTTGGATGAGTTGGTCACTCTATATATTATTGAAGATTAAATGTAATTTTTTTTTCCAAAAACCTGTCTGTGACCTTAAACCAGGGTTTTACAAGACAAAGCTGAGCCACTCAAACTGTGTCATAAGAATTGTGTTTTACTGCCTTCTGTGCATAGCAGGAAAAAAAGTCCTGGCTCCTAAAATTCTAAAAAGGGTCTTAATTTAGTTGACTAACCTGAAAAATGAGACCAACCTGGAATGAAAGGTAGCTGCAAATAAGACCAGGCAATCACGTAGAGATCATTGCTGTAGTTAGCCAATAATTAAGATTCTGGAATGTGATTTATCATAGTTTGTGACTTCTACATTGGGGTGTGATTTTTTTTGACCAATTAATAGTTTCCACTATTACTTGGTGAAAACTTTTATTGTTTTAAATTTGAGCATTCTTTACTTTGACCTCCAGAACATTGATCTATGTGTACTTAGAAATCAGGAATTAAAATAAGGAATGGCCTTTCATATCCTAAAGCTCCCCATGTATCTGAGTGGGTCAAAGGCCAGCATTATATAATCTCTTTGAATAGATGATTTTTTTTTTAAAAGTACTAAGTCCTATCCTAATTACCTTCAGTGGTAATATGCTTGTTTTGCTTTTTTGGCCTGGAGTCTTATTAGCATACAATTTCCTCTCGCAAACTACTTTCCTAGCTCATTAGCAAGTTTAGTGATGCCATGTATAGCTGGTGTAAGGATAACTAGGTCAGGTTGTTTGGTTTGTCCCTTGAGCAGCTTTGAGTGTGCTGTTTTAGTTTAATGTTTGTGTGCATGTTTGTAGAAAAGAGATTATTTGGTGATAGCTTTGACTTTATTTTAACCCCAGATTAAAATCCTTATCTTAATTAAAAAGAAAACTAGATGTAGAAGAATCCAAAGAGGGTGATGATATATGTAATACATCAACTCTAAAGTTTTCAGGTTCATATATTGTCTTTATACCTGTGGTACTCAACCAGGCTACATTTAGGATCACTGGGGTCAGGGTGAAGGATGGGGCATCTTATAAGAAATACTGATGCATAGGTGTCCATCCCAGACCAATTAAACTTGCATCTCTGTGGGCGGATCCAAGCATTTGAATTTTTAAAAAGATACCATGTGATCCTAATATGCTTCTTCTAACAGCTATTATGTCTCCAATGGATTAAAAAATTCAGAGGACAAATAGTTCCAGAATATCAGGCAATGTATAGAAGCTTCAATATAATTGGAGTAGAACATGCATTCTATTTTAAATTTCTCTTTCCATTCCCCTGGGAGCCCTCTACTCTCACTTCTAGGGAGCAGTGTGAAGAATGTGCATAGTTGTAACATCTTCTGTTTTGGAGGGAGTGCTAAATGTAGGTCCAACAAGGGACCTCATGTGGAGACAGACAAGATACTTTAGTCCTCCCTCCTAGTGGATCCTCCCAGGCAAAGTCCTACTGGACCTTCATAGCAACTTAGGAAAAGTACTTCTTAGATACAGACACTAGAAACTTACCCTTCCTTTCTTGAATTTTTAATGTCTGGTATTAAGGAAAGTAAAGTGAATAGTTCTCATAGTAATAAGGAAGTGGGCTGGGAATGTAGCTCAATGGTAGAAAAGCCCTGGGTTCCATCCCCAGTATCGTTTAAAAAAGAAAAGTAGGAATAAAGGGAAACATGTCTTTCAGGGATGCATTCATTAAGAGGGAATGAGGGGAAAGAGATTTGGAAAAACATGACAAACAATAATATAAAATGTCATTTTTGCTTTCTCCTTACCCAAAAAATAATAACCCAAAACCAATCAACTAACTTCAGTAATCAGTAGATTGAAGGAAATTAAATTATTTTAAAATTAAGTGTAAAAGACTACAATTCACAGCTCACCTTACCTTTATGAGAATGATGAGGAAACAAAATGTAGTAACCTCAAATGACTACTTGGATATCTAATGGTGTGACTCCCCAATTCAGGAAAATTAGAGCCAATGACAGAAGCAACCATGTGGCTAACCCCAGAAGAGTTTCCCTGTTTTCTAAGGTCCAAGAGTAGTGGTGGTAGAAAATGGGATGATGGAAGAGGGGTGGAGGGAAGGAAAAATAAAAGACAATTATAAAAGTCCTGAAGGACAGTAGTATAGAGAAGTTTGTGTACTGAAAGCTGTACTTGGGGCAACATGAAAAAGGGTTTGGATTTTGTCAGATTTAATCTTTCCCCTTTAAAACACACACACATACACACACAAACAAAACAGGTGCTAGACGATGGGATTCCTATTCCCAATGAGGTACCTCTTATTGGAAAGTTTTTGTTCTTGTTTTTTACTTAGAAGAAATAAGTTAAAGACATGAAGTGTTCTCATATTTCCCCCTTTTCATTCTCTTTCTTTCTTTCTTTTGCTGTGCTGGGTATCAGACCCATGGCCCAGCACATGCCAGTAGGTATTCTACAACTGAGCTAAATATATATCCCTAGTCCATGATCTCTTAATTTCCATATTGTTTTATTTTTCTGACTGCAAAAGTGATAATTTCTACTGTAGAGAAGAGTCATAGAATATTATAGAAAGGAAAATTATAATCAACCTTATCCCTGAGCTTCTCCTATTTTGGTTCCAATAGTGTCCTTCCCTGTTTTCCATTTCTCTCTCTGCACTGGATCCTTTTGCTTAGATCACAAATGTCAGCTTCCCCATGTCTCAGTTTCATCATCATTACAGTGGGAATACTCTCATCTATCACTATAGCTAATATGTAATAAACGAGTCAATCAAGGTAAAGTTCTTAGAATAATACCCAGCATGTAGAAAATGCCATGAAGTATTATTTTATTTTTTAATCTTCTAAACACAAATGAATGAACAACAACAACAAACCATTTTCTATACCCTGTCCTCCTCTAGTCACCTCCATGCTTTTCTTATCATTTAGATCTCTGGCCTCTGTTGATATGGTTCCTTTCTCTTCCCATTGTGCTCAGGTTTCCGTCTTTCAGAAGTTTCTAACTTACCATTATCCTTTTAGTGGGGTATGTTCCCTCTCAGCTCAATCTCCATGGTCACTAATTCTTCCCAGCATCCACCTGCCTTACAGGGCTGCTTAGTCCAGTGCCAGATCCAGTTCTTTTCACCTCATTTGAAAACAAAAATTCAGTCTAAATTCTGACCCTTCCCTTTAAGCTTTATCTTTTTTTTTGGGGGGGGGTACTGGGGATTGAACCCAGGGGTTCTTAGTCAGTGAGCCACATCCTCAGCCTGTTTTTATATTTTATTTAGAGATAGCGTCTCACTGAGTTGCTCAGTGCCTCACCATTGCTAAGGGTGGCTTTAAACTTGCAATCCTCCTGCCTCAGCCTCCCCAACCACTGGGTTTACAAGTGTGAGCCACCACACCTGGCTCAAGCTTTTATCTTTGAGTATTTAGGCCAAAGCCTTTCTGGATATTTATCTACCCAGACCTGGCTAATTTCCGGGATGTACTTTCTTTGCAAAGCTTATCTTCCTATTGCCATTGTTGTTGGGTGAATGTACTTCCTACCAGACAGGTGACAATGACCTATTGTATTTATCTTTGTATCTCAAGAACCAGCATCATGGAGGTTTGTCAAATTGAGTTGGAGTCCTGAGGATATTGGTTAGGGTGTTTGCCACTCATTGTTCTGTGTTTTAATAATTAAGGTGTATGACTTCATTTCTCTATTATATTTGAAGGTTCTTGAGAATTGGAAATTTTACTTTTTCACTTTTGATTCATATGCATCATTGAAAACTTTCCTGCATATGTTAGGTGCTTCTTAAAGATTTTTTTTAAATTTATTTTTTAGTTGTAGTTATACATAATACCTTTATTTAATTTATTTATTTTTATGTGGTGCTGAGGATTGAACCCAGGGTCTTGCACATGTGAGGCGAGCGTTCTACCTCTGAGCCAAAACCCCAGCCCTCTTAACGATTTTTGAAATAACAATTATCTCTGCAGAGTGCTTTTTGCCTATAAAGCTCTCCCAAATGTATTGACTCATTGAACATCACAATGAGCCTCTCTGGAAAGTTCCATTTTGAAGAACAGAAAATAGGCTCAGTGGTGTTACAAGACCAATGAATGTACACATATTGGTGGAACAAGGGCTCAAGTTCAGGTTCTCCGATTTTAGATGCCCTTGCTTTCTCTATTATTATCTTCCATCTCTGAAACCAAATGTAACATCATTTCACGTTAATAATTTTTCCTGTGAGTGATCAGAATGGAGAACATCTGACTGGAGGTTCCAAGGGAATTTTGTAGAAGAGGTGGGGTTTGCTTGAGAAAGGCTTGGAAGTTTAGGGTCTGCAGTTTGATAGGCAGAGAGAAAATGAATAATTTTTTGGAAAACATAGTACATGGAGAGAAAATTCTTGTATTAAAATTAGTTTCACTATTTCTGATTTGAGAAAACAGCAGTACTTGGGTTTGGCAGAAAATGTTTATTTTTAAAGGAAACATATGAATTCCTACTATATGAATTATAGTTGAATTTGCAGCCAGTGTAACTCTTGAAATAGAGTAATAGAAATGACCATGGTGGGCTCCATAGGCAACACAGCAAAACCCTAAGGCTTTTAAAAATATTTCAATTTCTTAAAAACAAACAAACAAACAAAAAAACCCCTCTTATATGGTTATTTATAATCCAACAAGGGTCAATTGACTTTTGTTTTTCCTTCTTCTTTTTAAATAACTACTTACAATGACACACACCAAGGGTCTATCATTTAGTCTCTGGATATAATATGAAAGTTATTTATTTCTCACCTTCTGTGTTTAGAGTGTGTATTTATGGACAATTTTATTATGGTGTAAATCCGTAACCAAATGCTATTTCCCAATGTTGTACCAAGAGATGGATCTCTCTTGGTTACTTCTGTGATTCTTATAATAACATTTTACATGTTCAACAGTGTCCTGTTAGATAACAAAGCTGAAAAGAACATCTACAGTGATAAAAACCTTGTGGGCTGCAATTTTTCTACATCTGCTTCTGAAACCAACCCTATGCAGCAGGTTATGGTTGGGAGGCCAATAATTCTAGGACATTTATTCTTTTATTGCTTCCTTACTATTTTGTTCTACTTGACTGAAGAGGTTTCAGAAAATACACCATGTGCATGCTGATTTCTGTTTGAGCCGCAGCAGCTCCACTCTACATTTTTCCCTGTCTCCCTTTTGAGCGCCACTAGAGAGCTTATTTCACCGTTCAGAGCAACTTCAATTTCAAATCTTTTCCTTGCACATAATGTGTCTTCCATTTTTGGTCCCGTGTCTTGATTCTTGCAGCCTGAATCTATCACTGAATATATACCCAAGATTCTTGGGGATCTTTATTTATGTTTTCTTTTAAAGTATTGCATATCTTTATTTACCCATTGGCTTTCCTCCAAGGATATGAAGGCCTTGCTATCTGCCTATGCTGCTGATCCTTCCTAGCATTGGAAGGTTAGAAGCTTATTACTGACACTATTGGGGAGAAAATAATTGTAATTTAAATGGTAGCAAATACTTAGTTATATCCTAGTGAAATCATTTTACTTTTTTCCCTTGGCATAGCATCAGAGCACCTGATGTTTCTTGCATCTTGATAGAATCCCCAAACAAGAATAATTTGTGGAAAATAGAAAGATCCTCCCAGAACCATCATTCTGTAACTAACCCCTTTTTTTCACTGTGGCAAAAGGGTCAGTTTGATTTTCAGGAATAAAATATTAATGTAACAGGTACCTAATATAAGAAAATCAGAAACATTGTTAGACTTATTTACCAAATAAGTCTAATGATTCTAATTTTTCAAGATTAATTTTTCAAGATGGACACTCAAATAATATTTTCAAAAAGCTAAGTCATGCCTTAACTGTGTTTAAATATACTCTCCATGCATTTCTATGCCTCCAAGTTTTTGCTCACATTATTCCCACTGCCTTGTAACCCATTCTGCCTTCTCTGCCTGCAAAATATGATCCATTCCTCCATATCAAGTTAAAATGTCACTTGTCTGTGAAATTTTTCTGAAGCCCTCTGGTCAGTATCAGAAACTTTACTTTTATATATCAGGAGCACTTTGCTAGTGGTTTAATTCTTTGGGGCATTCTTTTAGGTCAAAGTGTGTTTTAAGATTTGGAAGTGGAGTGCATCTATCTGTTCTTCCTTGAGGACAGGGATGTATTATTTGGCACTATACTTCAACTTGGTGTTGGTTGAAGTTTTGATTGCCTTGCAATATACAAAATGATTGAATGTAGTAGGTTATAAATAAAATGAGGGTGATATTTTAAATAATCAAGGCCCCTAAACTGTGAGAGGATAGAATCTGAGACAAATCTTGATATGGATAGGACCACAGGGGAACATAGGGGGAAAAAAACCTAAAAGTACGTAAAGATTTACCAAACACCCCTATGAGCTGAGTTGATCATAAAAAATTTATATAAAGCCTGGGGCATTGGACCAGGAGTGATCACATTTCACCTGTCTTTTATACACGAGGCCCACGATACCACTTTTGGTATCCTTTTTCAAATACCAGGAGGAGGGTCTCTCAGACTTAACTGGCTCAATTAGGGTACCAGTCGGTTACTAGGTGACCAGTACAAGGGGCAAAGCTTCTTACCAACTCTTGAAATTCTTCAACTTGGGAGTTAATGAAGGGAAGAACATAGTAGTGAATTGTTAGCTGAAGAGGAAGATAAAAATGTACATCTGCACTAGTGCGTGCCTGTGTGTGCACTGTGTGTGTATTCAGAAAAGGACAAATTATAGGAAGAACATCATCTTTTTGTCAGAGAAACCCAAGTTTAGTATTGGCCTGCCATTTGGAGTTTCCCCTAGAAACTTATTTAACATCTTTGAGCTTCACTTTGAGCTTGTAAAATGGCAGTAACAACGAGTTTGTAGATCAAAAGAGAAAACTTAATTTTTAAATAGGAAACACAGTTCATGATAAAGTGGAGGTATCCCTTCTCTCTTTCCTCCTTACACTACAACTATAGAAAAAGTCCTGGAATCCCCAGGGAAGCCTTGGCCAGACTAGGATAACACCAGTCTGGATCCTGCCCCTCCTCTCTCACCATCCTGGTGTTTCCTGTCCACCTTTATATCCATACTGGTTCTCTCTGGGCTGACCACGCCTCGAATCACTATGTGCTAATGCTAAGAGCCCTTCCTTGGAACTGCTTTAAGTCCAGTTTTTAAACAAAGGCTCCTGTCCATGTGTCAGTTGCTCCTGCTATTCCTGGAATTAGTCACAGTTTCAGAGATTTTTGAAATGAAAGTAAGGTAGGAGGCAGGACTTCCCTGTGGCTGAGCTTTGGGTGCCACCTTTGGGTGCCATGGGTGCCATGTCTATGCATGCCTTTCTGTTTAGTTGATTGGTTGTGAGTTTACATTCACATGGCTTTGGGTGAGAAAAATTACATCTTTTAGAAACCAAAACCTGCTGGAAAAATCTTCCCTAGTTACTCAAATGCCTCTGTAGAGTTGTTTTCTCTCTTGAGGTAACAGTGGTTAAAATTAAAAGTTGTAATTTTAACTTCAAGGCAAAGTTCTTAAACCTGGGTTTGCTATCTATTTTGTATGTGACATGTGATTACATTTTGGGAAAGAAAATGCATAAATGTTTAAATGATGTGCATTTAAGGAATGCAAAACTTTGTACTGAATAGATTATGACCACAGCCTATATATAGGAAAAAACTAACATTTTTTTAAAAAACATTTTTATAGTTATAGATGGACAGCATGCCTTTATTTTTATGTGGTACTAAGGACTGAACCCAGAGATTCACACATGCCAGGCAAGCGCTCTGCCACTGAGCTACAGCCCCAGACCAAAACTAACATGTTAATTAATAGGGAGTTGTCCCTAGGTGGTGAGTGATTTTTTTTCTTTTTTTCTATTTCCATATTTTCTACTTTTCTGTAATGGTCACATATTATTTCACTTCTGCAGTGAAGAAACCAATTCTATATGTATACAAATATGTATATGTGTATATATATATATATATATATATATATATATATATATATTTTTTTTTTTTTTTAAATAAATTCATAAAGGAACTCATTAGTAGGCATGGTCATTGTACACGCAAAGTGTTTTATAAGCAGCTGTTTTTGGTTCTGAGAGATTGTTGGAATTGCCTTTGTTCACAACTCTGGAGACCTGGTCACCTCTTTTGTCACCGAGTAATAGTGAACTCCTGTAAGTGTCTTTACCTGTTTCTTTTCCAGGAAAAACAGGATGATCAAGTCTGTCTTGTTGGGGTGAGGTGAATACAAACAAGACTAGGATTATTGAAAAATCATCAAGTATTGTGAAAGGAGTGGTATTTTCTTTTTGAGAGAGAGAGAGAGAGAGAGAGAGAGAGAGAGAATTTTTTAATATTTTTTTTTCAGTTTTCGGTGGACACAACATCTTTTATTTTATTTTTATGTGGTGCTGAGGATAGAACGCAGTGCCCTGCTCATGCCAGGTGAGCGCGTTACCGCTTGAGCCACATCCCCAGCCCCAGGAGGAGTGGTATTTTCAATGATGAGATGTGCCTGACAAACAGGCTTATCAAGAACAGTTTTATAGGAGAAATAAAAGTGTAGCAGAGAGCTCAAGATGGGCATGTATAGGGGAGGAGGGCTTTCAACTGATTTATCTTGATATCCATAGATGGGGTTTTCCAGTAGTTGTCTGTATTGCCTAAAACAGTTTTTTTTAGCATCTAGCAAAGCCACATCTTTATTTTTTTGAGGAGATCTAAATAAACCTCCATTTACTGGAAGAAAGTGGGGCTGAGTGGGAGAAGAAAGTAGGAGAGAGGAAGTTATGATAACATACCAATTCATAGCTAAAATTTATTGAGTGCCAGGTACTATGTTAAGCCTTTGTTTGACCCTTAAAGTATATCTAGAAGGTAAGTGTTTGTGTTATTTAGTTTTTACAGATCAGGAAACTGAGGCAGAGGGGTTAGTTACCTTTCCACAGGCTCCTAGCTAGACAAATGGCAGAGCTGATATTTGAAACTTATCAGTGTGGCTATAGAGCTTACCCTCTTTATCTTGGGATTGGCTGTGTTCATTATAAAGCTAAATTGATGGTAGTTAGTGTGGACAGAGTAGATGGCTCCTCTATTAGGGCAGAGTTCATTTCAGTTGTTCATTTATTGTTCATCTTGTCTTTCTTCAATAGGCTTTCATGAACAATCAGAGTGCATTATATTTGTGCATTTATTCTGAGAGCAACCCTAAAATGGAATCAATTATAATACTTCAATTTATACATATGGAAAATTACCAAGAATGGAATATTTGCATAAAATCAAAGTTCTGTACTTGACAAGGGAAAATCAAATTCCAGTCTTTGATTCCTTAGCTCAGGTTTCATATTTCAGGATTGCACTGCCACCTAGTGCAGGGAAAATATTTTCCCAGTATGTAGAAGCTAATGAAAGCATACACAATTGCATGGGGTGCAACGTAAAACTATATATATTTAGGGGTTCTTTCATAAGAGACAACCTTTCAGAATTAAGGCACTCTTAATATTTTATTTATGAAGTTAACATGAAATTCAGGAACACAATTTTATTAATATATTATTAGGTTGATACATGATTGTAGTGCAGAAAAGACAGGTTCCTATACATCATTTTGTAAAGTAAATTTCCTTTGTAGATGTCCAGTAAAAAAATTATTGCATTTTTTAGGGTTTTATTTTATTCTATTGGTTCTTCTTAGTTCTACATACAATTGCATTTTTTTTTCATGAACTCAAAGTTATTAGGAGGTCCTGTGGATTCAACCAATAATTATTTTAGAAACTTCTTTAGCAAATACTTATAATACCATTTATAATAAAAGAGCAGTGGTTTAATGAGTTGAAAACATGAGCTGTAAGAGCAGCAGTTCTCAATAGACTGGAAGAAACTGCAGAACCAGAATCATCTAGGAGCTTGTTAGAAATGCAAATTCTCAGATGCATCTTAGATCTCCTGAATCAGAAACTCTGGCAGTGGAGTCCAGTAATCTGTTTTTAACAAGCTATCCAGCTGATTCTAACTTAGCTTTGGTTTCCACGGTTAGAAAGACAAACTTTACAGTGTGTAGAGAAACATGCTTATGGGCCAGTAGGTACAGTTTATTGGAGGGAGCAACAGAGGCTTAAGACATGAATCAGATGCTATAAACTTGAAGACCCACAAGGCAGCAAATATAGCAACAGCTCCTGGAAGCACGTGTGCTGTGGAGAGGAATTGATTTTTCTCTTCCTTGGAGAAATGGAAATGCTCATATTTTAGAGGAAGCAGAAGGTACACGCTGAAAGCCTTGGGGGTGGGGAAGGTTTTCCTTAACATGTTTTTGTGTTATTGTTCCATGGTGAGAGCACATTTACTGGTGAGCGATTTCACAAAGAGATGGCTGTCACCGTGGGGCTCTATTTGCTTGCTATAGATGATTAGGCTACAATTACAAGTATAGAACCAAAATAAGGAGATTAAAAATAGAGCTTTGATTATGCTGAAATTTCTTTACAGTAAAACTGAACCCAATGCAAGTCTGTGGGAGTCCTAGTTTTAGCAACTCTCTGATTGTTAATCAGTCTCTCAGCCAGAGATTTCTATGATAGATTTCAGGCTCTAGCTGTGGCTAATTTGCAGCATCCTCATGCAACTGATATGTGCCACTAGGCATTTTGGGTATTTTATTTTTAAAGATAAACACAACAAAGCTTAATGCTAGACACCATTAGGAAGCTAGTTTTAAAACGCTTCTTCTTTATTTTTAATCTATAAAGTAATAAAATACAGGGATCATGGCATCTTTGATTAATGTTATCAGCTTATGGTTACTGTACTCAAAAGAATAGTTTCAAAATATGTAGTCATTATAAAACTAAGGAACTTGTCCTACTATTCTATGAGTTTTGTGGGGTGTTCCAAATATTATGTCCTGTATTAGGAAATAAGAGGGCAAATCTCTTGGCATTTCAAGTGTCTACTATGTCTATTCCAATGTTTTTCAAACTACGGGTCACAATCCATTAGCTGGTTCTAAAATCAGAGTTGTTCATTGAGTTGTCCATCATCACTAAAAATGAAATAGAGTAAAAGAGAAAATAGAGTGCATGACATTTCCATGGGTATCAATTTTCGGAAACTCTTGCTTCAGTTGGTTGTATGTATTCGGACTGCTCAAATCCATTCAATCCATCCTTCAAGCAACATCAGAACCATCTTTATAAAGATACATCTTTAAAATAACTATTCTTGGCCTCAAACTCTTCTCCCAGTTTCTATAACAGTCTGAATAAAGTCCAACCTCTTTCTATGTTGTTCAAGATCCCTTATCCAGCTCCTTCCCCCACAGTCTTCCTACTTGAAATTTCATAAAAAGACATCATCATCTACTTAGTTGATCAGCTCAAAACCAGATAACTCTCTTTGCCTCCCACCTCTTTCCAATTTACCCTGCCAGTCTTACCTCTTCGTTCTTGTCTGGTCTGAATTAAAATTCACCACTTTGAAGCAGCCTTCCCTCACCCCTCAATCTAGATCAATCTCTAAACCTCTCTGGAGCACACATTGCCCTCTTTATATTTTCTACTGGAGTTCCAACTGAGATTATCTTGTTCATTCTTGTGAATGTGTTTAGTATCTGTCTCCCACTGGTGTGCAGGCTCCATGGAGGCAGGGTCTTTCTCTGCTTATCTCTAGTGCTGATCAGCTCAGGATTCATGGTAGAAGAGACACCATTGGATAGTTACCAAATGGAAGACTCCCTGAACTAAACTAGTTACTCTCCCTGTGTTTTCTTCTACCTTTTTGTCATGACATCTGCTGTTTTCTCTGTCTGAATGTACTATACCCACTTATTCTCTTGGTAGTTTCTTTTCCTTCTTTCTTTTTCTTTTTTAATTGCTTTTATTTTTTAAATACATGACAGCTTGGTAGTTTCTTTTCATCCTTTGAGATTTTATTTCCTTTATGAAAAATTTCCTGACACTTTTGCACTGAGTTCATACTTGTCCTCAGTGATGCTACAATCATTTTATTCTTAATATTGCAATCATTTTTTTTCCCTTCTAGATTACCCTCAGGGCAAGGATGCTTTTTTGTCTCTGCAACTCCCAGCACATATCTGGTACATATGGTTATTCAATAAATACTTAAGCATTACTTAAGAAATAGAAAATAAAATTAATTCTATTAATTGAAAATAAAAATGAAAGAAAGTAAATGACAAAGAAGGATGATTATTTGTGATGATTCTCCCGGATATGAAACATGAGAAAATAAAATTTTTTATTCATAGCAAGAGAAAAATTAGTATGTGAATATATTCTGAAGAAGAGTGTGTGGACAGAGTAGGGATATAAGGGGGTGAAGATATAACTATTCTGTATAAAATACTTATAAAATTGATTCTTTTAAATGTCAAGTTGTCTTAGTGCACTTAATGTGTTGTCACTGACCAGATTTCCTTTCCACATGGCTTTTGAGCTGAGCTCTTAGGTAAAGTAAGGAAATGGTGTTAAGGAAGAAAAGGCTTCTGAAACTTTGATGAGGGGACAACCTGACCCAGTGTGGGCTTTGCTCACTGTTGTGAGCTTCTTGTATTGTGTTAGGAAATATAGTTAATAAAAAGTGGGATTGAGGAAGGGATGGAAAGTTTCCTTAAAGATTGTATTTTCCTTTGTTTCCCTGAATTTACAATTTTTTCTTAATGGACATGTTACTTGCCTTTCACCATCTTAAAACTGCCAACCTGGAAAAAAGCCAGATCACTGTGAACAAACATATTTTCCCATCCATGCTTTTATCTTTTATTAAAAGGCCCCCTCACCTGCTTTCAGATTTTAGTCATAGAGAATTCTTTAAAGTGAGCTGGGGAGGGGCAAGCACGGAGGTGGGATCTCTAAAAACACTTCACAAAAGGATTTCTCAAACACTAATTGTATAGGAAAATTTGTACATACCATGAGAGGGTCCATATGGCAAATAAAGAACTTTGGCAGAAAGCCCTTTGGAAAATGCCTTTTTCCCTGTGGCTCTAGGGCTGGCTTACCTCCTGTGCTTTCTCAGGAAGGTCCCCATCTGCACAATTCCTCCTCTAAGGTTAATAGACTTCTCCTTTCATCCTGATGGGCTTACACAAATAAACTAGGCTCTGGCCATTTGTAGTTCTGTCCTGCGCCAGAATGAGGGAATGGGAATTTTGATCGACTAAGGAGAATGAAAGGGCGTTGTGAAAAGCCCCAACCAGCATGAGGGAATGGATGTCCTATGAGGGGGGAGACAGGACTCCAACACATGGGTCCCTCATAGAAGAGGAATGGAGAAGAGCATGGACATTACTGTTGACCTCCTTCACAGTTCATCCCATGAACTGAGGAAGGCAGAAGATGAAAAGACTTTCTTGAAAAGAAATAAATGAAAAAGAAATAGCAGTGCTATTCATTTCATAATGACAACTAGGGGGTTCAATGTCACCTTTTATCAAGATTTCCAGCTGCGGAGTAGAGAGAGTTAACATGTATTGAGTAATGGCCATGCAATTTTAAACAAGTTACTTCATATCTGTGCCTTATTTGGTGAATGACAATAATTTCAGTCTTACTTTATAGTGTGGTTGTGAGAACTAAATTCCCACTAGGTTTCAAGCACTGTCAACAGAGGGAAGCCCAGGAAGAAGTGTTAGCTATTATGAAAATGACAAAGAATACCTGGTGTTAGACTCTTTGCCTTTGCTAATCTACTTTAATTCTCAAAATAATTGTTTTTATGTATTTTCAACCTGTTTTTAGTTAAGGCAATTGAGTTACAAAGAGGTTATCTTGTCCAGTGTTGTGCAACGCATTAGCTTCAGAACAAATGGGGATTCAAACTTTGGTTGATTGGGCAGCAGGACTCCGTCAATTCTCAACACCTCTGCCTTCCAATGGGCACCTCTTTACTGGATCCTCTAAAAGCTTCCACTGTATCCCTTCCTATAGCAGTTCTGAAAGCTTCCACTGTATTCCTATAGCAGTTCTAAAAGTTTCTACTGTATTCCTATAGCAGCTTGCCTGGATCTTTCTGGTGAGTTTCCCCACATCCTGGTTTTATTATTTGCTTTCCAGCAAACTTTCTCCTGTTAATACCTCCTTCAGTGTAACCTTGTTAGCTTTGAGGACACACCCCTGGCCAGACCTGGGCTTATGGAGCTGCCTCTCCCCACCCCTTTCCTCTGCTTCAGTTAAAATATCATCTGATGCCTCTAGTTCATTTCCTTTACTTTTAGCCCTCAGAAGGGCAGGAGAGACCAAGGTTGGGGCCAGAATCTACATCCCAGAGTGACAGTGAAGGGGTCTTAGGGGAGCAGTGACTCCCCATCCCCCAACCCCTTTCTTCACAGGGGCTGTTGGCAACCAAGGAAAACTGCTGAGAAAATGAAGAACTGCTGGTAAGATTTGGATAATGGAAAGAGTGGTGGCAAGACTGGGGTAGGGATCATTGGAACCGAGTATCTGTGTTTCTGCAGTGGTAGTAGAATGAAAGGAGGTGAGGGGTGGAGAGAAGACAAGAGAACAAGAGGGAGAAGTACAAAAAGAGACAGAGGAAAAGAGAGAAGGAGACAGCCACAGAGGCAAGGAAATCAAAAGTTAAAGAAAACAGAGACAGAGAAAAAGGTATAGAAAGAGTGAAATAATGAGATACCGAGGAAGTGAAATCGATGATAACACCACAGTGGGACAGTGGGAGTCAGAGATGTGCAAATTCTTTAAATCTCTAAGTTCAGTCTAAATGGAGCAAATCATCTGTATTGGGAATTGATCACCTACATTAATCAGGTTAACCAGGTTTAAAAACATGAAGCTTCTCATCTGGAGGGATTCTTGTTTGACTCATTTATCTTCTCATCTTTTTAGGAAAATTCCAGTATTTTTCTTTGTATGCGTTTTTCTGGGATCCTGGGCATCTGCGGCCGTTAAGCGTCGCCCAAGTAAGGACCATAGTTTCTGACTTTTGAAATATTGGTTGTTTCCAGAAACAGGCAGGACTGTGATCAAGCAAGGGTGTGGCTGAGTGAAGGCTGAGTGAGGCACCCATGGTCCTTTGCACCTCCATTTTCCAATTCTGCTTCAGCCCATGGGGATGCTGTAGTGGTTGCTGGGCTCAGTGCTGAGTGTGTAAAGGAAATCCTGACTATGATCATAGTGGGCAGGAAGGACATCAGGTGTGCCCTGTGCCTGATTCAGATGATAGTAAATGTTGGGTGGATATGGGGATGGATGAATGGATGATAGATGGATGGATTGACCCCCAACAATTTGGTATAAAGAGAGATCTGAAGAAAATGTTTGATGTACTCAGATGGCTAAGCCAAAAAAGCTTTATAAATTTTTTGTTTTTGAAGCCTAGGAAGTCTTTGTCATCAAGTAAGTCTCAGCAAGGTACCAAGGTTGGAGGGTTATAGGAAGTCTCCTGTGGGGGTAAAAAAAAAATCTCTGTTAGGACAATCTTCTACATGTGTAAAGAGCACCCAATTCAATTCTTGAATTTCTCATCATTTAGGGTTTAATTCTTCTCATAATTATTATCTTCTTGTTACTCTTCCCAATTTTAGGATACTGCCAATAATATTGTTGGGACCTTTATTTGATGTCTTGAAATGAATTTGTGAAATTAAATGCACCTTCTATATTTTATTTAGGATCAATGAATCCTAAGTCTCCCCCAGATGATCCCTCTTCTACTTAACAAAGATTCCTGAGAACTTCACTCTCAGAAGCCTCACTGAAATTGTTCAAGTCTGACTCTGGACTCTCATTAGAATTCTAAAATTTGTGATGTTTAAGGAATATTTTTTATCCCAAACCACCAGAAGTTTTCCAAACAGACGTCTGACCTTGTGCCTTTCAGGACATTGCACAGCTCTGGTTGGTTCCAAAAGGAACAAATTCCTACCCTTCCTCAAAGAAACATTTTTCCAGCACAAATTATTAAATCAACTTTGTGCCTTGCATCCCTTCCAGAATAAGTTGAATGTGAATGAATTAGGATCACTGAGGTATAGAGTTAAAGCCAAATATACTACTTACAAGCAAGCTTGTATGAGATTGTATTTTAAATATTTGCTCAATTATTGGCAATCTCTGTAGTGGATGAAGTGAGATAACATGGTATCTTTTTTGTAGGATTCCCTGTCAATTCAAATTCTAATGGGGAAAATGAACTCTGTCCCAAGATCAGGATTGGCCAAGATGACTTGCCAGGCAAGTAGAAATATGCCATATTGAAAATGCATGTTTTCCAAACTGAATTCATTCTTTTATTTGTGAGAGTTGTGGAAAGGAATTAACCAATCTCATTTTGGATTTTGCATTTTATTTCTACAGGATTTGACCTGATTTCTCAGTTCCAGGTAGATAAAGCAGCATCTAGAAGAGCTATCCAGAGAGTGGTGGGATCAACTTCATTGCAAGTGGCTTACAAGTTGGGAAATAATGTAGATTTCAGGATTCCTACCAGGTAATTTATCAAAAATGTTTTATCCAATTATCTCCCTCAAATGTGTTTTAAAACATGGATAGCTATGGAATGTTAGAGAATTTTCCCATGCTTAACATTTCTTGGGTCATGATTTTATTTAAAGATTAAGGAATTTATTCACTTATCAAGTGTTAGTGCTTTTCATGTTCTCAGTATATAATTTACTTTCCATTTCAGGAAAAAAAATCACTGAGACTACATTGATTTAAGACATGGCTTTTTAAACTTTGTGTTCTATTTTTTTAAAATAATCTGTCTGGTTTTGACTGAAAGGACCCTCTGTGAAAAGTGCCAGAGGTTAAACATAAATTTAACTCAGAGCCACAGTGTGGTTAGGAGACTCACAGTGGTGCTGTTCAAGTGTCCTGGTGCTGAAATAAAACCTTACATCCAGTGCTTGGCTCCTGACAGACACCAAACAGAAGCAAAACTCAAATAATTATAACATAGATGATGATAGTGATCATAACAAAAAATATTCCATTTCTTTGGTCTCCTTTCTAGAATTAAGACTTTTATTCTTTATTACTGAGGTGTTTTATTTAGTGTATATGTAAGCGTGGAGTTGTACCATTGTTATAAATGAGCTTTAGTGATTTAGTTTTTGTTACCTATTTACCTTATGTGTTATTGTTATGATTATTATGTGTTTTAGTGCATTGTTAAAACAGAATTAAAATTCCTTTGGTAGAGGAACAAGAAGATTAGGACTTTAGTGGACCTTAAGTTGTAAAGGTAAATAATGATTAATTAGAAAAAAAAGAATATTGTAGAAACTTCTAAGTGTTTATAAAAGAAAATTTTGGTACAGGTAGAAGAAACTGATATAATATGGTGCCAGATTGGCAGATAAAAAGTCACATTTTCAGCACACTATATTTTATAATACAATAATAGTACACTGTACAACTTTTTATAGATGTACTAGTTGACATTAATTACAATCTATTCCCAACCCTGTGATGTAGGGACAGTATTACCCTTATTTAATGGAGTAAGAAGCTAAACCTCAAAAGTTTAGTTATAAAATTAAATGAAAAAATTGGCACATGTGGGGTTGGGGTGGGATTGAAACCCAAGCCCCTTGGTTTCAGAGGTTGTGCTTCTAACCACAACTCCATGATGAGCCTAAACAAACCATTTGCCTTTAGGGATGATTAAAGACATGATGACAGCTACATTGACTATTCCTCCACTTTACATTCTTTTCATGCAAGAAGTGCTGTGTTCTTAAATAAACTTCAAAAATGTTGTTTTTCCTTTATTTAATAAAATTATAACAAGACACAAGACACCCTGATGTTGATCTAAATTCTCTTCTGTGATTTGAGGCACAATCTGGATTATCATTAGCTCTAATTTCAGAGACCATCAACCTGAGATCATATAAGCCTTCTTTGTTGTTTTTTCCCAAATTCTGAGAGCCAGTACTAAACTTTCTACACAGGCTATTGCTTTATATTTACTATCTCATTGATTCCCTGCCCCCACAAAGACTAAAACTTTTGTTTTTTTGCTGAGACTTATTTAGAGGTGAGGAAAAAAGGAGGAAGGAATTAGACGAAAGAAGGAGGAGAAAGGCATTAAAAGAGGAGGTGAGCCAGATGGATGAGTTATATGAAGTCCCAAAGAGGTAGTAAAATATGTTTTTGGAGAAGATATTTAAACTTCAATTGCCTCAGTTGAAAAATAGAATAACCATCAGAAGTATGTCACAAGGTTGTATGTGAAGCAAATGTTGATATGGGAGAGTGCTTGAGCAGAGCCTGGTATACAGTGCTGTTAGGTAAGTGCTGATTGCTAGTGGTGCAACATGCTGGGAGGGAACAGTATATTACACAGGTCTTTTTTCCTTACTGTGTTCTTTCTTTTTAAGCTCCTTTCTAAGTCCTACCCATTCAAAAGCCAGGTGACAAGGAAAGTAGTGATTGGAATTGTTCTCAGAAAGCAGATAATCTTGGTTTAAAGGGACTTTCTGTGCTGGAGAATATAGGTTCTGAGACAGCTAACACAAACAATTAGCAGGATCTTAATCGAAGGAAAAATTATGGCATATAGGACTAATGTGATAGAGTCATAATTTATCCTTATTTTATTTTAAAAATTATTTTAAAGATATGAGATACATAATTCTTTGCCATTTTTTATTCCTTATTTTAGGCATGCTAGTTTAACACTGTCGGCTCCTACTTATAAACATGTTGTTTGTTTTCCTTAAAAACAGAATTCTTCACTTTATTTAGGTTAAGATCATAAATAAATGTTTCAAGGTTTGAAGAATTTCAAATCTTTTATTTAAATCCTTATAGTTCTCCATTTAAGGTACTCTGTGAAGATTGCCATGTAATGGAGTAAATTATTTATAGACACAGCTTCTTTTAAATAATGTATGCTGTCAGGTTTACTTATCAATGTGCATGGCATATTTACAAGAGCAAAATTTTGGGTGCTCAAAATCAACAATAGACTGACTGTTCCAGAAATTAGACGTGTGAGACTTTTAAATAGTCATAGGCAATACAAATGTGCATGTATTTTATTAATATGAGAAGTAAGATAAATTGATTTTTCTTCTCTTACCATTGACAAACTGTACTAGTCTAGTTTGAAAAATGATTAACTTGATAGTCTTAGTTATATTTGTATACACACGTACATACATCCATTCACGTGCATGGAGAGAAAGAGACTTACAGATACCTTTGATTTAACAGTACATCTATAAATAAGGTATTCTCTTAGCAACATCAAAACCACCTATCTTTCTTTTTTTATGTTTATATGCACCAAGTCAGAGATAATTGGCACACATCCTGTCTTACTTTAAACATAATCTCTTTGCTCACTGAGTAGGAAAGGTTGAATGAAACACAAATTGGAAGAAATCCATCAGTTAACCTCATGTCTTTGCAGAAGAGTTGCCTGAGCATGTTATTGTGACTTCCTGAATCAAAACAGATTTATTTTTAGGGACTGATTTATTTCTGCAGCTTTCCTCACCATATTCATAGACAAATATACAGACATATATGTATGTCTATATATAATTTATATGTATGTCTATATATAATATATGTGTCTATATATAATATATATGTCAATATAATATATATATGTATTTATATATACACATTTGTATAGATACAAAGGTAATACTTAAGGAAAAGAAGAAGATAAAGCATTAAGATTTATCTTCCTTTTGTAAAAACCTCACACCTCAACAATAACTATCTTGGATAAAAATATGAAAATACATTCTTTAAGCACCTAGTTAAGTCCAGAAAACTCATTTAAAAGAATGATAAAAAGCATCTATTTATAATTTAAATGGATACTTGCCAAACTGCATCATTGAGTACAACTTTACACATTTATTTCCCAGGTCCAAATTTACTAAGGTCAATTAAATTGATGTACAAACTTCCACAAGTTTTTATAGTTATACAATAAGCAGTATATTATATTATCATTGGTGAACCTTAGTTTCTTTTCTAGAGGTTATTCTGGAATTGGTGTAATTCTAAAAAATATAAAGTCAGAGGAAATAATGACAAACTAACAAATTATGTTAAAAACAAATATCTGGAATGATGTGGTAGTTAGCTCCATTCTGAGAAAATAGGACTGTAAATAGTTCTAGTACATTTTAAAATTCTTTAACTCCAAACTAAATATTTTTAAATTTACATGTTAAAACCTGCTGTATACTTGACAGATATAAAGGATATTTAGTGAACTGAAAACTTTGCAATAGGAATAATGAGCATCATAAGTGAGCATGCAAAAATATGTATTTATATAAAGTATTTCATCCAGTTTTATAAAAACAAACCAAAATTATGGCTAAGCTGGATGCTGGGGTACATGCCTTTAATCCCAGCAATTTGGGAGGCTGAGGCTGAAGGATGGCAGGTTTGAGACCAGCCTTAGAAACTCAGTGAGGCTGTAAGCAACTTAGCAAGACCCTGTCTCAAAAATTAAAAAAGAAAGAAAGAAAGAAAGAAAAAGTCTGGGGATACAGCTTAGTGGTAAAGGACCCAGTATTCACCACCCCTACCCCGCCAATGGCTAAAAGGAGGATTTGGATGATAAAGAGCACTCAGATGAAAAGTTTTACATTTTTATATTGGACAAAATGATAATTTTTGAGATAGTTGACATTTTTTTTTTAAAGAGAGAGCAACCAAGATGGCAGCCATTGTGCCTTTTGATGATCAGCTTGTCTCTGAGTTTACATACATCATTTCCATTTTTTAAAAACTTTCTTTTCTTTTTTTTTTTAAATGTGGTGCAGAGTATTGAACTCAGTACCTCATATGTGATAGGCAAGTGCTCTACCACTGAGCCCAGCCCTAGCTCGTAGTTGACACATTTTATTGAAGATTTGCACAAATCCTTGAAGAAAAGAAGTTAAAAATTTTTATACTATTATATAATAAAGTTTTGTAGAAAAAGTCAAAGTAAAGATAGATAGTCTTAGTAAAGTAGTTTCATTATGGCTAAATATTCTTTAAGCTAAAGAATTTACTAATGTAGAAATTCTTGAATTTAACAATATATTTTCATATGACTGGCAATAACACATGATAATGTGATAGATTTACATGTTATCATTTTAGTTTGTAAAAAAAAAATGGAAATAGCATCCATTGGGATATTTCTTCTTGCCTTTCTCTTTGCTCTTCACAAGAAGAGTTTGACTTGAAGGAGTTATTTGAAACTCTGGTTCCTAGTATATAATTATTTCTAGAAATTTCAAATTTTATTTTCTAGCAAACAAAATTTATTGGCATCTAGTTTTCCTAGCAGTTCTTCCTTGTTCAGGAATTTTTCTATGCTTAGGAGAAAGGGAAGGTATAACCTTTGGGTCGAGTCCTTGAAAGATGATGTTCAATCTGTTTTGGTTTTAAAATTCAGTCTTCAGCTCTTAGTAGTTTGGCTTCAACAGAAGATCCAAATAGTAATCTTCAGATTGCTGTCTTCATGTAGATGGAGATGCCTTTGGTCACTAATGGTTTCACACTGCCCTTTAAAGCAGTAAAGAAAGTAGCAATGATAAATTGAGTTGGGATAGAGAAGTAAAAATTGGTCATTTTTGCTTGTCATCTGGTGACAAGCGATCAGCAGCTACCTAAATGTCATACTTTGAACTGCCTGGAAAAGACAAATATTCTTAGTGTGAGGAAACTTCTAAATCAAGTTTTGCATAGTAACTGATTTTTATAATGCTTATGTGGGTATAGAGTGCAACTGTGTAGGAGAATAGCAGGGCAATTATGAAAATAACAATTATGATATGTTACATACAAATTAAAAAATTAAGTCACTTTAATTAAATGGTTTCATAAACCAGTAGAGCTGATTTGAATTCCAAATAATCTCCTTTCTCACGTAAGGTAAAAATGTTGCTGAGAACTTTGCAAAGATGTGTTTTTTGGCTGAGATGGAATTGCTGAACAGTAGCTCTTTCGGTAGCATAAATGGTAATATTGTTGGAATTATGTGGCATTGGGAACCTTCCTTAGCTAGGAGGGAGGGGTTTTTAAAATGTGTATTTTAAGATGGAGCATTAATGTGCATGATTCTGTGAAGGTCTTTATGAGCAGTCATGAAAGAACAAATACTACATAGTTTTTCATACTGTAACCTTCCTGTAGGTCTAGTATCTGAAATAGCATAGAGGGAAGATGCTAAATATGTATGAGCTCAGAAAACCAGATTTATATATACTGTTTCAAAATTTTTCTCAGGCACTTATATCCCAGTGGACTGCCTGAAGAATATTCCTTTTTAACTACTTTTCGGATGACTGGAAGCACACTTGAAAAGAACTGGAGCATTTGGCAGATTCAGGATTCCTCTGGGAAGGAACAAGTTGGCGTGAAGATTAATGGCCAAACACAATCGGTTGCATTTTCATATAAGGGCCTGGATGGAAGTCTCCAAACAGCAGCCTTTTCAAATTTGCCTTCCTTATTTGATTCCCAGTGGCATAAGATCATGATTGGCGTGGAAAGGAGTAGTGCTACTCTTTTTGTTGACTGCAACAGGATTGAATCCTTACCTATCAAGCCAAGAGGCCAAATTGATGTTGATGGCTTTGCTGTGCTGGGAAAACTTGCAGATAATCCTCAAGTTTCTGTTCCAGTAAGTATAATATCACGTAGTAGATGAAAATGAAACCAGGTCCCTAAGGCTGACCCCAGAAGTCATTGATAATTAGCTGAACACCTCACACAAGAAATAGCTACTCATTTTAAAAATTTACTCAATCACTTATTCAAAAAGCCTTCAGTGCCTATTGTGAACCTAGCATGTACCAAATGGAATGGGGAATCAGAGGCAGTTAAGCAGATAGCTCCTGGTTTTGAGGAGCTTAAAGTCTACCTGGAGGGTGTTACATACCCACCTGGAGCACCCAGAATCCTTCTGAGGTAACCATACTTGTGTAGTACAAATTGTGTAAATATAACTAATGAGAATATTCAAAGTAAGCTGAAGATGTATCCCAAATTCAATTAGTCAAGAGTTCCATGATTCTTGGAGGCAATGAATTTTGAAACAAAAGGATCTGAATTGGAATTTTAAAAAGGTGCATTCCAGCAGAGAAAAGACCATTAAGGAAAAAAGAAGTCAAGAATATGTAGGCCACATTTAAATGTCTACAGGCAGGCTGGTTTGTAGGATAAATGTGTCTGAAAATGTGAGTGTCGGGGTGGGGAAGAGGGAGGGATACTAACTGCAGAGTGGGGAGAGATGAGATTAGAGAGTATCTTATGAACAAGAATGAAAATTATATAGATTGTATAATATAGACTTATTGAGAAGTAGTCTCACATGACATTATAGACATAAAGGATTTTAAAGCTTTGTTCATGATTTTACTGTGGTGATTCATGCATATAAAGGTAAGGAATTTTATAATGACCCTATAATTATGCTGACAAGTACCTTATAGTTCTATCCTTTTGAATTATTACATTTTCACTGAACAATATTTTAAGAGGATATTTTTATAATATTATGACAGGAATTTAAAAAAATATATATTAAAGAACACTTTAAAGGAGACCAAAGATGTTAGAGCTCAGTATAAACACACCACTGATGTCTCTGTCTCTCATACTGGTATGGAGCTGTTAAATTCTAGTCACAAAACACATGTCACAGAGGGTAGTAGGGGTGATACAATGATTTTGAATCATTTCTGTGCACTTCTCAAAAAAAAAAGTTATCATGGATCTCAGTAATGGAATTGTTCAAGTAACTTGTTTTTGAGGGAAGAATTGTGATTAGTGTGAAAGGTAGTGTGAAATTTCTATATTCTGTGATGGACGGGAAGCAATTTCTAACTGCCACGTTAATGCTTTGGCTTGTAAACTCTTGAGAAAGTATTTTTTCATCTAATGAGTTATCACACTTCAAGTGGCTGGGTTAGAAAGCCTGTGGGACCACTGTTGTGCCATCTTGAAATTCTGTGCAGCAAGATCTCTGCAGAGGTTTCTGTACAATACTGAACTTATATCTCTGTCATTCCTGGGCCATGGGTGGGGTGCAGAGAATTTAGGCTACCTTCTTACGTGAGGAATATCAATCAAGTAGTTTTCAAAAGAATTTATTGATTCATTGGGCTTAAAAAACATTTTAAGTCTTTGTAACTCTGAATTCTGGGTGCTCAGATACTATTAAATTGTCTGATTGCCAGAGTGATAAAGTCTCAGGCTTATTTCATTATACTATAATCTTGCCAATGGTATTATAACTGATTGTACTTTCTATCAAGTATGGTCTCACATCACAATGGAGACCAGTTCGTACCCAGTATTTTCCATTTTGTTCTGCAACTAGGAACCTGGCCTCCGGTTTTACATTGTGCTTCTGACCCACTGAGGAGCTTTTCTAAGTCCGTATGCTATAGTCAATGTTAAAAGTATTTGTAATAGGCATGAATAAATTTATTCCTTCAGAACAAATTCCAACTTCCCCCCCAGGAAACACAAAAGAGAGTTGAGCCTCATGCCCTATTAAAGTTTCATATCAGGTGACCATGGTGGTAGCGATAGCAGCATTGGCAATGATAACTAAATTATATCAAGATTATAAAAACCAGTTTGACCTACATTCAAGGACTGCAGGTGACAATGTCAAATTCAAACTTCTTACAAAATGTATCCCTCAACCTTCACCCTGGTAAGACAAAAAAAGAACAAAAGTATGTAAGAGAAGTCCATTTATGCTTTTCAAAAAAATCATCTTAGTTCCCTTACTTTACCAATTTGACATTTTCAAAATGCTGAATTCCCATTAGCTTTTTGATTTTGGCATCAACTTGGCAAGATTGTAAGTACAGATAAAGTAACCTTCATTTCTCAGCTGGAGAAGTTATCTTAATAGGTCTACTGGCTTGTAAGAAACAATGTTAAGCATAAAAAAATTAATTTATCTTATTTTCTTTCACATCAAGAAGCTTTTCTTTGAGAAAAAAATGCATACAACAGTATATCTTTCTTTATAAAGTATCTTATCATTCTTACTTTGTAAGGCAT
The DNA here is from genome assembly GCF_021218885.2 of Marmota monax. Classification (NCBI taxonomy): domain Eukaryota; kingdom Metazoa; phylum Chordata; class Mammalia; order Rodentia; family Sciuridae; genus Marmota; species Marmota monax. The sequence continues at coordinate 3,515,165 of NW_026692434.1, read as the reverse complement.
TAGTAATCTGCTTAGATTTTTCAGAATTTACTTTTCAGGACAAGTAAATGTTAAAAAGAAGGAATATTGTACAGTATATAAAGCACATTCTTAGACATTAATCCCATTCGTTTATTTACTTAATAAACTTTCATTGAATGTCTATAAACAGTAGTCAAATAAATCACAAAATTTGTCTCCTCCAAAGATGAGAAGGTGTTGGAGTTGGAAACCAAACAACTTGACTCCTAATCTGGAGAATGAGGGACTAAAAAATATTCATAGTATACCACCATAAGGACCATAATAGTGAAGCATGCTGGGTGCCATCGAGGCACATTGAAATACCTCCTCATTCAAGTCAGGGTAGGGAGACAAGTATAGGAGATGAGTTCTGAGAGATCTCCTATGAATGAAAAGGAGTTATCCAGAATACTAGATAAGTCCAGTATTCCAGAGCAGATGGACTTCTCATTTGAAAATTCTTCCCTTTGCAAATTTTGTTAGTCTTCCCACACCGCTCCTCACTTTTTTTTTTCATTGTTGTTGTATATGTAGAACTTCATGATAGAATGGGTTCTGAAAATCAGTGCAAAAATGGTGATGATTTTGCAGAAAATATTGGTTATTCAAAGAGATCCTTATGTTGGATCATAAATAAAAATAAACTTTACACACATTAAAGACTTCAGTTAAAAGATGAGGCTAAAAAAATGGATATTAGGGGCTGGGGCTGTGACTCAGTGGTAGAGTGCTCGCCTAGCACGTGTGAGGCCCTGGGTTCGATCCTCGGTACCAAATAAAAATAAATATATAAAATAAAGTATTGTGTCCAACTACAACTAAAAAATAAATATTAAAAAAATGAATACTATAAAGAAGTAACACAGAGTTTTTTGTTTTTATTTTTTAAATGAACCAGTGTAAGGGAAAGATTAATTTAAACATGTAGAAGTAAATCTATAAACTACACAGAAATAGATGAATCTAATAAAATAAAAATTTTTTGGTAATAGGGATTGAACCCAGGGTGATTTAACCACTGAGTCACATCCCCAACTCTTTTTATTTTTATTTTGAGACAGGGTCTTGCTAAATTGATTATGCTCCTCACTTTTTAAAACTCAAGGTGATCAAGTACAAGTCAGTAGACAAAAGTCCAGTGCGATGAGCTGCCCTTATTTTTGTTTTATGGTTTACCGTCTTGGACTTTTCATCAGTTTGGCTAAAATCTGAAGTTGTTGGCAATTACTGAAGAGCAACCACGACTACCTGACCCTTAGATGTCTTATAAGGTGATGGGAAGTGATATGTACATATTATGAGAGACAGAAGAGCTATACTAATAGGTTATCCTTTTCTCAATGTAGAGACAGCAAATATTCAGTCTTACAGGGTCAAAACTTTTAAATTCAAGTGAAATAACATGAAATAGCATGAAACAGTAAGGAACAGTGTGTTTTTCCATACAATTGGATTCACTCTGATCTTCATCACTTGAATATTAATTGATTACGTTTTTCAGGGTCAGTGCCTTCTTTAATAAATAAATCAAAAGGAAAATATCTTTCCTACAGATATTTTCAAAAGGTAGTCCTAAGAATAATATAATAAAATGCAATTGAAAGCAACATTTGATGGATCACTAATGCTAAAAGACTCACTTATATTGTAATTGTGATTTCCCCCTCTCCATCCTATCTTTCTGTTCCCTTTCTTTTCTAAGTTGGAAAAACAAGCCAAATTCAAAAGGTTTTCAAAAGGATTGTGATAGAGATGTTCATGTGGTCTACAACTCAAATACCTTCTCATCATTCATGGTTATTTAGTGGGCTCAGAGCATTTTATACTTTTTCCCAATGTACTGCTGTAAGATTGTTAGCTTTGATTTTGAAGCAATAAATTCCTTATTTCCTATTCTCCTTTGTGCCTATATTTTAGGATGGCTCCATTTATCCTACTGCAAAGCTCAATTTCTTGGCAGCATACCATAAAAACATGTTATTTTATGATAGGTTCTTTATTGTTTGTTGTCAGCATGATTGCCTAGGAGAGTTATTTGGTACAGCTCTATTAGAAAACAAAGTTAGCTTTTTTCCCTTTTCAGAGATGTACACTGGTAGTCTAGGCTTGTTTGAGGGAGGATAAAAGTTTATGTGATTTTACAAATCTATGACTCAAAGCATTCTTCTTTTTCACCTGTGCATATTCCAAATAAATCAACAAGAACATGATAGATTTAATGCTTTAAAGAGGATGTTTCAAATGTGTTGCTCTATGTTTATTTTCATTAGATTCAGAGAAAATGTGAGAGCTAGTAAAACTGTTGGTGGAAAAGCTGTCTGTGCTTTCCTTTATGCCACAGAATTTAATTGAGATAAACCAAAAACAAAAGCAATTAAATTTCATGCATGATAACATGGGATAATAAATTTTGAGGTTGTGATTAATATTATTTCTGGTATTGGATAAATACTGTAGGAATGTTATGTTTTCAGTGATTTAAGGAATATATATTATCTACTCTACATAATATCTGAATTATTATGTTTGCTTATTAAGTTGTTTTGACAAGTGTACCCTTTCAAAATACTTTTTTTATTTGAAATTATTAAATTAATAAAAGAAATGGTAATCTTATTTATACATACCCATGAGAAACACATCTTCTAACACTTTAATTTGTGAAGTATTTTTTAAAGCTGACTGTCAAAACAATTTTCTGGAGATAAAACCTAGCCTACTGCATTGTAGACCATATTAACAGCATCAGCTGGATTTTCCACTAGGTGGCAATGAAATCAGAACACACAGAAACAGAGCTGCCATTACTGGGGGGGAAAAGCTATAAATAACTAGAATAAGAAATAAATGATGACCAAACTTGCTTTTAATCAAAAATCAAAAACACTAAATTTTTCTGTTGGTTTCATCTATGCCCGTACAGTTGCAAAACAAAAATCAGTGCTATTGGTGTTTCCATTTCTATAAAAATCTATGTAGAAGATCATAAAGAAATCTTTGTTCATATTAATCTCTGTATGGTAGTTTCTTTGGTTAGAGTGTGGTGTCAATAGGATCATGGGCTTTTAGAGCTGGAGGAAACTTTGAGCATGTCTCATCCAAACCTCTCAGTTTATATGGGAAGAAACTAAAACCCATAGAGAAAAAGGGGCCTCCCCCAAATCATAATCAAACCACCAGCAAATATAATCAACTCTTTCCTTGGTATATCACTTATTCATCTGTATGTATTCATTCATTAGAAGTCAACAACTATTTGACATCTTAGGTTATAGGCACTATTTTAGGTGATAGAGGAAGTCAAAGTTAATGCTTCAACAAAACTTGTTCTGGGGAGAGGAGACAGACATGAAAAACTGAGTACATGTATAGTATGCCTGGTAATCATAAATGATATAGGGAAAAGCACAACTGGAAAATCAGAGTGCCTGAGGGAAGGCCTCATTGAGAAGGAAACATTTTAGAAGAAAACTGTGGGAGTTGAGGGAACTGGTCTGTGGATATATAGGGGAGGAGGATTTCAGGAATAGAGAGCAGTCTGTGAAAAGGAACTGGTACCCATGCTTGTGTGCTGTTTGAGGACCACCTGCAGAGCAGAGTGTTTGGGATGAGAGAAATGGGCAACAGGGCTAGGGAAGGATCATCATGGAGATGGGGTGGGGACATTGTTAACATTTTGCCTGTCATGCTGTGTGAGATGGGCAACAGATGGTTTTCTGTTGATAAGTAACATGTTCTCATCTTCTGAAAAGATCTCTTTGGTTCTATTTTGATAATGTATCATAGGAGGGAGAGAAGAAAAGAAGCACTTAGGAGCAAGGGAGATTTTAAGAGTTACTACTATGATTCAGGCTAGGATGGTCTTAGTTTAGAACAGGGTGGTAGTGGTAGAGTTGGTGAAAGGTGGTCATAGGCCGATAGTTTGAGGATAAAAAAAAACAGGATTGGGGTATAAGAGAAAAAAAAAGAAATCAGGATGATACCAAATGTTTTTGGTATAACTAGAAGTACGAAGCTGCCATTTACCAACATGGGAGACTATAGCAAGAACAAATCAATGAGAATACACGTAAGACTGACCAGGAATTTGGTCATTATTAAATATCTAAGGAAAATGCTGAGTTAAGTTAGGTGTATGCTTCTGGAAATCAGGAGACAGGCTCAGCTGGGAGCTGAACTGTGGGAGCTGTCAACACAACACAGAAGAACTAGGGCTGGGTCCTGAAATAACCAACATTTAGAGGTTGCTGAAATGAAGACTTATGAAAGCAGATTAGAAAGGAGAAAATCTATGACATATGAGAATAGGAGATTTTGATGCTCTGAGATTCAAGGTAAAACAGTATTTATAGGAGCCTGGAATAAGAAATTAGTGCAATTGCTATAACTAAGTCAAAAAAGAAGAGGATTTAGAGTTGTTTATTGGATTTAGAAACCAACAAGGATGAGTTGATCAAAGAGTCAGTGGAGTCTTGGGAGTGAAAGTTCAATTGGGAAGGATTCAAGAGAAAATGTGGAGGAGAGGAATTAGAAACAATGAATATAGGTAACTTCTTTGAGTTTTGTATAAAAGGGAACAGAGAATAGGATGAAAATGGAAGGGGGATGTGGAATGAAGACCAGGTTTTTGTTTTTTTTTTGTTTTTTGTTTTCCCAGTTGAAAGGAAGCTCAGGATGCCTCATCATGGTTCAGAGTGTGATACATGTTGATATTTTAATATAGTAACTTCTTGATGCCTCAAAGGATCAGGCATTTATGATCAAATGAATCTCTTTGAAAAATGCCCTTCTAAATCAATCACTTTTCCCCATTCCTACCCACTGGATAAAAATCTTTGATGATAACCCAATAATTACCTATCCAATATTTATTAAAATTCTTCTTTTTAATATTTATTTTTAATTTTTTTAAGTGGACACAATATCTTTATTTTTTATTTTTATGTGGTGTTGAGGATTGAACCCAGCACCCCGCGCATGCCAGGAGAGCGCGATACCGCTTGAGCCACATCGTCAGCCCTATTCAAATTCTTTAGCTTACAATTTGAGGTGAAAATATTATCAGAAATTTGACCCAGATCATCTGGTCTCTTCCTACCCTCGTTGTCCCACTTTCTCTCTTGAGGACCCTAACCATCATCCTCCCCCTCTCTTCATGTAAAAATCTTAATTACTCTTCAGGGCCCCACTCACATGTTGCATGTTATGTGATCCCTTCACTGACTACTTCAGCCAGAAAAAGTCTTTATGTTATAATATTTTTTATCAAAAAGCATTTTAAACCTAGATTCTGCCTTTTATACTTGACATTTTGTGTCTTCCATAATATTTATCTCACACCACATGTTATATAAAGATATATTAAAAACTATACAACTATGTTCCAGGTCTTCTAATTCCAAATCTGCTGTCTTTCACCCTCTGTCTTAGGCTTTGCTATGATCCAGATGAGTGCTGTCTCCTCATATTTAATTGTACTCCTCACATGGTGTCTAGAATTGCATGGCTTTGTCTTCATAGAATTGGGAGATTTTCTGATTTTGAGAGAGGGCAGAGCTTCCTTCTTATATCCAGGAAGCTTTACCATCATAAAGGTGGAAGGTCTTTATAATGGTAGGAACCAACATTTCATCATAAACTGTATGCAGGATGAGAACTGAGAGTTTTAGTTAGTCTCATGAAGGCAAGTCCCATAGTTTATCACTAGTATTATCTCTTAGAAGGAAAAGATAGTTGTCTGTCATTAGTTTTTATATAATTATCAAGAAGGCTTAACTATTTTATTAACATTTCTCAACAATCCAGTAAAATAAGTAGAAGTTACTATCTTATTTAAAAAGTAGAGTATGGGGCAGAAATTCCTTGCTTGAGTGTACTGTCTGCTACCTAGTCTCAGGAGTAAAATTATACCTTAGTGTCCTGTAGAATAGGGTTAGATAATGCCAGTTCTGGACAGATGTGAGGCAATTTATATTCATACCATTCAGTTTCCCATGAGACAATGGAGAAACATTTTATTTTGAATAGGGTGGATTGTGCTAGGGAAGTTTATGGTCTGCTTAATAGTTTTTTTAAAAAGTGTATTTCTCTATATTTCTACATTTCTCATCTTTCAATTTGTAAACTGTGGTGTGGGGAATATCCTTGGTTTTTCCTAGAATGTTTCTTAGCGGTTGGCTTCTATTGGGACGTCAAAAATGTTGTCTGGCGGGCTAAATTAAAATAAAAACATATATTTTGTCTGTAAGTTTTCAAAGAAAAGAATGAGTCCAGGTATGAAAATGAGAAATGTGTAGAAATCCTCATTTTAGCTGTATACTGAAAGTAACTTTTACCAAAGCACCCTGCCAATCTTCCTTCAAGATAATTAGCATGCAAATTGGAAGTCATACTACATGCCAAAAAAAAATGGTTGTTGTATAGATGATTATTAGTGCGTAGGTGGTGTTTATATGGATGCACAGATGTGTTCAGAACCCTTGATCTATGTGGCACTCTGAACAACTCAGGCTGTATTCACAGATGAATTACATTTCATTCTCCCAATATTATGTGCCACAATTGCATTTTGCATATTTAAACAGGTGTACCAATTTATCTAGAGAGAATTACATTTTTGAGAAAACAGCTTAATGAAATCACATTTGCAATAAGTAACTTTAATGAACTAGCTAAACAAAGGATATAAGTTTCCTGGTTGGCTGTATAATTAATGTTTCTCAGGGTGATTAAGGCCTGAATCATTTCTCAGAATCAAAATATCATATATATACAATGTATGCCTAGTCTGAGTTACCAATCCACAAAGAACTGGTAAATAAATTTGTGTGAGTGTTCTTTTGTTTTGAGGATTGGGGAGGATTAACACATTTTTCCTTATTCTGGCAAAATTCTTATCTAGTCAGAAGAAGAACAACAATTCTCTTTGCTATGTGATATTTTGTTATACATATGAATATGTAAGTGCGTATAGACACAGCTGTCAGTTTGTAGAGGAACACTAGTAATTTTGCTTCTGGATATATTTCTATAACAAGCACACAAAGTGGGGAAGTTTGAATTTTTATGAAAGTTTCTTAGTCTAGTTCTGAAGTTTTCTGGCAGATGGTAGAAACAAGCTTACACAGTTTTAACTTCTAATTCTCTCTTCTTGTCTCATCTTTTACATAAAGTTCAATCACCAAATGCCTTCATTACCAGTTTTGAAAGATGATTCACTATGGAGATAGTATGTATTCTTCAGGGAGTTCAAGTGGGATAGCAGAAAAAAATTTTCAATTTTAGTGTCAGAAGAATTTGGAGGGCCAGCTCTGCCATTTACTAGCTGTGTAACCTATACAAACAAGCTGAACTCTGTGTCCTGCTTTTACTCATCTGTGAACTGCCTCACACACCAGACATTTAATAGTCATTAAGGAAAAATTTGTTCCATTCTATTTTTCTTTTTCCTTATATAATTTCCACTGAAATATAAAACATAACTCAAATAAAATATTTCTCAAGTAAATAAGACTACTCTGTTCAAAGTAAAGTGTTTGAACAAAATGATATCCTTGACCAAAACAGATTGTGCAATTTGGAAAGCAGTCTTTTTTCAAGATGTCAATATTCTACTGTTAAATCATTCACACCATGGACACACAGATCAGCATAATTCTCATGCAATTTATAGATAACTTCCTATCTTAAAATATGTTTTGACTTATCTTCTCACTTACTTTCTATCCATCTTAACACCTTTTTGCCAATGTCCACAGTTTTCTAGATAAAAGGAATGATAGGGTTGAATGAAACAAAAATAATAGAGAAAAAAAAATCCTTCATATTTTCAATTTCAATCTTCCATCCAGCAATCTCAACTCTGGTTGCTGCTGCAGCAGTGGAAAAAAAATGTATCTAACTTCATTCTAGATTTAGTAGATCTAGAGTCCATCTGGTGGGTGGGAAGCGATGGAAGAGGAATTCTAGAATGGTCAGAATCCTGCTGGAAGGGGTGCCAATGCAGGAATGTAAAAGCTTACTGGTTTATTTATCACCTCTGCATAAAATGGAAAATTTCCTTCTGCTCAACTTCCCTTCCTTAATGAGTAGAAGGGAAGGACTTCATCCATCATTGCCAATTTCAATCTTCTAGCCTGTAATCTCAACTCTGAATGTGTCTGCAACAGTGGACCAAACAAACAAACAAACAAAAAAACACCTAACTGCGTTCTAGATTCAGCAGATCTAGAATCCATTTGGCAGATGGGAAGGAATAGAAGTTACTATTGGATGAAAGAAAAGAGGTAAATACTTAGATTTGGGACTTGATATGTAACCAGACACTTTTATAATGCCAGTAGCATCTATTATCCAAGAAATATGGATTTAATTTGAACTGCTTAGCAGGGAACCTACTCAATTTAGAATGGCTAGCATGGCACATGGCTTCAGACTTCTGGTGGAATTCGAATGATTTTTTTGTTTTTGTCTTGTCACATGAGGGTCTTTTCAGATTTATACTTAGCAACTCTTTCTTTATGTCTTTCTTGTTGCATTCTTCCTCCCAAATGCCTGTTAAAAGTATAAGATGTTGTCAGAATATATTTGCTTTTAAAGTGGGTAGAAGGTTGTACAAAATTTAAATATTTTTGATCATTTTCTCCCAAGTCCTAGATTTCCCTCTTATTCTTTTCAACTTCAGTTCATGCTCTTTCCATTTAAAATGGTAACCACTCTATGGAGAATGTTTTCTTTAATATGAAAATTATTTTTAGGACTGGATTTTCCTTCTTCTACTTGTTCTCTTGGTTGCCATTTCTTTTGAAATCCTTGTCCCTAGTCTCCCAGCTAAAATTTTAGAGCATATATTTCTTGTGGAGTTCATTAGGCCTGGTTTCCAATGTAGACTCTGGCTTGTGACTTGGAAAGTTGTCTCTGAATCTCATTTTAATAGAGTCTACCTCTTGAGATTGTAGTGAGAACAGAAATAGGAAATCAGTTCTAGTGGTCTGTTTCCTGGCTAAGGCTATGCTGGAATAAATCAAAGCCAAGGACAGCTACATCCAAATGATCAGAGAAACTTGGGAAGAACTTCCAGCTGTTATCCATTAGAAAAATTTCTATTTAAGGAAAAGCAAAGGTCTATTGAGGTCAACAAGTTCAAGTTGGTTTTGAATCAGTTAAGGATTAGACCGCACTTAAAAACATCTCTCTTAAATGACCTCCTCTATCTTCCAAAAGAAAGTTAACTTAATCTTTGCTGCCTTTCACCAGTTTGAACTTCAGTGGATGCTGATTCATTGTGACCCAATGAGACCCAGCAGAGAAACTTGTCATGAGCTACCAGTCAGAATTACGGTGAGTCCCTTGAGCACAAGCAAAGATCAGTTAACCCCCTTTCCACTTCAACAACTTCCCCTACTTCCCCATCTCCCTACTTTCTTTCTCTAAAGAGTGTGTGATTTGATGTACTGACCAGACAGGCATTAAGGAAGCATAGATCTTACTTGAAGCCTGGCCTGTAGAAGCTACCTGGGGCAGGGTTGGGGGGCTGTCTGGTTCTCCCTTTGGTGGTTTCCCATTTCCACTCCCAAACATCTCTCCAGAAACACTGGAGTTCTATATGCCTACAGGCAAGGGACACGGGGAGAGGCTCCTAACACTGCTGAAGGCAGAGCTGCACGCTCAGGTCTGGCCTGAAGAGCAGCTGGGAAAGGGTTAAGTGGGACTGTTGTCATTCTATCCTTCCTCCTGCTAGCTCTCCTCCAATCCCCAGGACCCTCTCCAGGGCCATTCATAAACAGAAGGAATTTAGTCTCCCGGCCAGGCCAGGGCACATTTGTTACTGTTTCTCCTGGGTCACTTTCGGTGGGGCCAAGTGCCACTTTATGCAAGAAACCTAGAGGTGCAATAGATTTCAGAGCCCAGTCAGGGAATTAACAGAGCACAGCGGGGCATGGCCTGGATTGCACTGGACCACAGGGCTCTTTGGCTGCTATTGTTGCTGTCAGGGCTCTGCTTGTGTGCTGCTCAAGTAAGTTATGGGGGAGTTCAGGGTGGTGGTGGGGGCATCTTCTCACTTTCTCCCCTTCTTTGCTTCCACAGCCCACCCAGACTACCCTCCAGGTAAGCTAAAGACCAGAAGTGCATTTTTCCAAGTGCACAAGAGGAAATGGGGGGAGGGGCAGCCATTGGGGGTTGTTATAGGGAAGTTGCAGAGCATCCTCAGGGCTCTCAGTTCTTGTTCCAGCTTTGGTTCCAGCTTTGAGCACCTGCAGCAAGCACCATCAGAGTGGAGGGAAGGGGCCTATATGACTCCTTGGTCTGGAAAAGGGGTCTCTTCCTCTATTTGGTTCCCAACACCTAAGGCTAAGGCACTAGAAGCAAAATAATTGACTCAAGAATAGGACTTATTTTTTAGTCTGCATGGATTCTTACCTCCCCTCCCCCACCCTGGGCAAGGTTTAGAGCCAGCCTTGATGGAGAAGGCAGGAATTCAGGGTAGCACACTCTTCAGCTCTTACAGCTAGTGGTGTGGTTATACTAGATCCCAAGTATTGCTAGCGAAGCCGGCGACTCCAGGATTGGAACTCGGCAGCCCTGGCTTCCATCAGTATTTCAGCAACTTCCCTAAGGCTGGGTGTCTCCTCTCTTTGGCACAGGAGAGCAGCTGGCCGGCTGGGGAGGGGGTGTTAAACCCAGCTAGGTTTGAGGTTTCACTTACAAAGACCCCATTGTAACCTGTCTGGCTATTGGAGTTTAGAAAAAGTTTTCCTTGATGAAAGAAGCTTTCTTCTCTCTCCCTCTCAATCGTTTTAAATTCAGAAGTGGGGGAGGGAGGGGGCTGTGGGGGATCCCACATTCCCTAAGCAAAGTGTTCATACTGTTTCAGGAGCCAGCATTCCCTCTAGCATCATCAAAGCCTAGCTGTTTGCAAGCCATAAAAGGAGTTACACCCTAGGGTTGGTCTGAAATTTGGCATAGTTTTGAAGCAAGCTGCAAAGACCTCATGCAAAGGAATGTCACTACAGGTAGAACTGCAGTGAGGCTAGGGCCTGAAGGTTAAAGCTCTCCTGCCCTACTCCTCCCAAATCTTTTCCTGCAGAATATTTCCCCAGCTTCTACTGGCAAAGAAAGATTTACAAAATCTTACTGTTAAGGGGAATGTTTCCATTCTTGTCTGTTCCATTCTGGTCAAAACACTGACCTGCAATTAATGATTAAATTGAAGTATCACGTGATTCCCATTTTCATTTTTGAATTCCTTTTGGGAAAAATAGGCATTATACCCTCCCTTCTTCACAAACCTTTTCCCCCTGTTATTTTGGTACCAGGAATTGAACTCAGAGGGGCTTAACCACTGAGTCATATCTCCAGCCCCCTTTTTAAAAATATTTTATTTAGAGATAGGGTCGTGCTGAGTTGCTTAGTGCCTCACTTGCTGAGGTTGGCTTTGAGCTCACAATCCTCCTGCCTTGGCCTCCCAAGCCACTGGAATTACAGGTGTGCGCCACTGTGCCCGGCTACAAATGCCCTTCTTTTTAATGCACTCCAGGAAGGTGAGGTCAAGTGAAGCCAGTTCCCATGTTGAGGGCGGACTCTTTTGTTCAGAATATGGCAGAACCAAACCTGGTTGGAAGTTTGAAATGCATTTATTATATTGGGTTTCAAAAAACTGGTCTCCATAAGGGAGTTGGTATTTTTATTCAATGGATAAGGGGGTGTTAGGACACTTGCTCATTGTTGCCCAAAAGTTTCACTAACCCCTGTGTGCTGTTTTCTCTAGAGAGGTCCACCAGGTGAGCAGGGGCCTCCTGGGCCTCCCGGGCCCCCTGGAGTTCCAGGCATCGATGGCATAGATGTAAGTTGCTGACTGCAGGCACCTTCTTTTCCCCTAGCCTGCTCTTTTCCTCACTTTCTTCCGCGTTCTCTCCCCTTACTGTCACCTGCGTAAAGTTGGGACTGGACAGAAATGAGATCTGAGGGTTGGATCTTAGAGCTTGAGGACTTTTGGAGAAACAATGTTAGACGTGTCTTTTCCCATTGTCCATGAACCTCCACCTTTTGGCCCTTACCCTGCCTTTGTGTCTGTGGTTAGCTCACTTGAGATTGTCCCGGAGCCGACCTAGGCTTCTATTCATGAACTGATCTTTTCTTCTGTGCCTCCAGGGTGATCGAGGTCCTAAGGGTCCCCCAGGCCCACCGGTAAGTTGATTGGTGCAACAATGCCCCAATTCCTTCCTTTAGGTGTGTTTTGCAGCCACACGTGTCCAAAGAGTCTCAGCTTTGCATCATTTTCTCTGTCTCACCTTCTCCCTGCACAGGGTCCTCCTGGAGAACCAGGAAAGCCAGGAGCTCCGGGAAAGCCTGGCACACCTGGAGCTGATGTAAGTAGGCTGAATGGGCAAGAGTGATGGGGAGTGCACCCAGCCCCCGGTGTGGGATGTGTGATCCTGAGTTTAGTCTTGATCATAACTCCTGACCTGCGGAGCTGTTATTTCCCCCCAAAGGGGCTTGAGAAGTTGGAGCTCCCTACCTCTTGGCTCCCAGGAAGGGAACTCAGATGAAGGCAATTCAGTGCATTTCCTTCTTCCAGAAAACAGTGGGTTTCTGATTCTACCAGTCAACTCCTTGTTCACCCCTTGATCTCAACCCCTCTGTGGGCACAGGGAGGAAAGGGTCCCAGTGATGGTGGTGATGATGGCTAAGGGTCACAACAGCTAGTCTTGCCCTTTTTCTGGTACTCCCTGAATTAATTGAGGAAAAAAATGCCTGCAGACAGGCAAAGGGGCAGAGCACTTTTAATCCAAAGAAATAGAAAAAGAAGTGTGGGAGTGGGGCAAAGGCAGAGAAATGGTCAACACTTAACAAATAGGAAGTTCAAAACTGGTTTTTCTGATTTCCCTTTTTTCGGGGGCAGGGGCGGCTGCAGTGGTTAGCATTACTGACAGAAATGAGTTGGCTAGGGTTAGTTGAAGATTGGGAACCAGCAACTTCTCTCCAATGTACCCTAACTTCTCCCCCTATAGGAAGGAAGCTCAGATGCTGAGATAAATGGTAAATAATATTTCTTCAGAGTTAAATGACATCGGGATTCTCAGTTTCTCCTCTCTCCATGCATTCTAATACTTAATGAGGTCCCTCTACAGACTAGTTCTGATTTTGTTCCTGGAATACAAAATGAAGGAAGAAATGGCATCTGTTGTCAGAGAACATACAATGGCACCCCTCCCCAGTTTTCCAAAGCCTTTCTAAATAAAAAGGCATTCCAAAACCTACAATTATAATTTCCAAGAATTTTTGACTAGAGTTTAAGACAGATCCTTTATTTTCAGAGAGAGAAAAAAAAAATAGCTGGATTTTACCTGTTGTTAAGACATGCTGTCTCTGTCAGGATTACCACAATGCGGGTACTTTTTTGTGTCATTTAATGCTTCAGGAGTTAGGCTTTGTTTTACATTTCAAAGGCCCTGGTTTGAATTTTCCCGGTATGTAAAATGGTAGTACCTGAGGTGCCCATAGACTGATATTTGTATATACAAACTGAAATTATATAACTTTCTGGCTGTCCAAGCTCTTTGAAACCACATTACTTGAAATTGCCATATCATAATAAAAATGCCTGATGGATACAAGGCCACTAGATGAACTAGTAGTCTAATATGAGCTGTGCTTATTTCTATATTCCTTTGAAACTTCACCTGACCTTTTGGATGAAAACAAAATTTCCAATTAAATTTAAAAAAATTGTTTGAATAGTTGAAGCATAAACCAGTTATCTGAAGTCTTATTATTAATTTGCAGTATAATTTTGGCAGGAGGCTAGATTTAGCTGCCCCTCTGTTTTAGTAGTGCTTTTGTAACTTGCTCAACAAATTCTTTATCTCATATCATAATGTCATAAAGACAATCCTTGCTTTTTGTTTTATAATTTCCCCATGTGAACATAAATTTTTGACAAATGAAAGTGCTTTGAAATTTATAGAAGTATATTGTCAACATAATTGCAAGTATTTTTCTTTGTCTATATTTGCAGTACCATCAGTACAAAACAAACTATGCTTCAAATATTAAAAGTTGCAGAGGGCTGAGACTTCTTAAATATTTGAGATTTGACCTTGGAGGGTATTTCAGGGAGAAACTGATGAGGCCATTGAGTCAGTCTCTTGGGACAGAGGAGGAAGTCAAAAGCTAAGAGAAAGAGAGGAAAGGAAAAGAAAAGGATAAAACCCATACATGTGCCTGTATTTTAGGCATTCTTAGATCTAAGGGAAAAATAAACTAGACTGTGCATTTGTTTAGAGCTTTTTCTTCAAGCACTATCACAAATATTATTTTCTTTAGCCTTATAATAATGCAGAAAGTAGACTGGCTTAATGTTACTTTCCACAGATAATGAAAAAAATTATTATGAGGACAAGTGGTTTTCTATAGGACCCAGGGTTATTTACTTAGTGCCTGAGAAAGCAAAAGAATCTGTACATCTTGATTATTTTGGCGAGACTCTCTAGGTCTGCTTCATGCAGATATAAATGAGGTTCTTAGCAGATGAATAACTGGAGAGAAAAAGAGAAAAAGTGATACTGACTTTCTAGTATGCAAATTGCCACACAAGAATGATATGGATAATTTAATGGCTATTAAAAACCATTTGCAATTGATATTTTATGATTTTTTGGTATGTTTCATATCTTGTAACTATTGAATTGAAGTCACATGGGACTTTTAGAATTGGAAAGTTTTCTTAGTCTACTCTTTGGTTGATTTGACATGTAAAAAAGTATTTTAGTCTAAATTGGGAATGGACACTTGAAAGGAAGTAGATCAGAGCTTACTGTCTGCTTGTATTTAGCCATCGGGGAATCAAACAAGTAGGAAATCATCACAAGTCCTTTCTTGGAAGTGAACCTAAAGACCTTAATCCTCCAATCTCTTTGTCTTCTGTTCTTTGGTTCATTGCAAATCTTATTTTTGCTAACATTAAGAAACTGGTTAGTTGAATGTTGGAAGAATCTTAAAGCAATACAGTTCAAAGTTTATTTACTATGTTGAGTGGATTTTTGGCAGAAAATATAAAAGCGTCACAGAAGCTATGCTTGTGGAGGAACCCCTTGAGTCTTAGCAGATGAGCTGTTGGAATGTGGAAGGAAACCATCACAAAGAACTGGTATTCTCTGACAAATAGAAGCATTAAATTTCAGAACACAGCATCGGCATTAATTATCTCATATAGAACTTTGTTTGCATAAACACCCTTATGAAGGCATTTCTCTCCACTACTGGTGATATTTCCCTCTGTAATTTCTTTGAAATAAGATCTAGAAAATTTTATTGCAAATTGGATTTTGAAAAGTGTGTGTGTGTTGTAGACACATATTTCAAATCTCTTCTCTTTCTTTTTAGTTTAAGTTGATTCTTCTTTTTACCTATGAATTAATAAAATTAGAGACATCAGAGTTCGGTCATAACCTTGTTTCCAAAGGACAACTATGTTATTATCATCAATTATATCAATAGAGCTATCCTTTTTTTAAAGAAAGTTTTTTGTTTTTCAGTTACTTACTAATTAATTTATTTTTTGGTTACTGGGAATTGAACCCAGGAGGACTTTACCATTGAGCTACACCTTCAGCCCCCTTTTTTTTTTACTAAGTTGCTGAGGCTGGCCTCAAACTTATGATCCTCCTACCTCAGCCTCCTGAATTGCTGGTACTACAGGCATGCATCACTGTGCCTAATTCAATAAAAATATTCTTAAAAGTGCTCTTTGTTGTGACATGCTCAGAGGTCTGTAATAATATCTTATTATCTTTCCTATAGGATCCACATGAGACAAATAGAAGAGGAATAAGAATTATATAGATATTATAGCTAAACCATGCTATTATCCTCTGAATGTACAAGTTTTATCCCTGACAGATGTCTATGAGTCGGATAGTGAGTTAAGAAATTATCCTGAAAGGTCAGTGTTGGTGCAAATAATCAGACATCGAAGAAACATGAGGAGACTCAGAAGTACAGTGCTGTGATTAATAACTAGATTCTTTGTTAGTTTGTTTGTAGGACCCTATCTGAATGAGGAACAGCATTTAAAACATGATAGAGT
The DNA here is from genome assembly GCF_021218885.2 of Marmota monax. Lineage (NCBI taxonomy): Eukaryota > Metazoa > Chordata > Mammalia > Rodentia > Sciuridae > Marmota > Marmota monax. Next base: position 3,499,075 of record NW_026692434.1, on the reverse strand, counting down.
TAAACAACTTGCCCAGGTTTACATAGCTACTACGTAGCAGAGTCAAGATTTAAGCTAAAAATAAAGATTATGTGGAAGGAAAAATGTAATATCCTACTTAAAAGTCTAACTTACATTAATATTTCTCAGTCATCAGGTATTGAGTGTGTTTGATGCCAGGGGCAATGTACTATAACTGTAATGCACATGTAGTTCTTGTCCTTGTGGAGTTTATGGTTTTCTACATAGTTATTTCATAATAGACCTCACTGTAACATCTGACACCAGATCCACTTTCAATTTAATTCAAAGAACTTCCCAATGATGGACATAATTTACCATATCCTATGGAGGATATTTTAGATATGAAGTGACCTATAAATAGTCTTTAGGTTATTCAGCCATCGACTGGGTTCTGCTTTATATATTGCAGCTGAAATTCTACCATATATAGTAATTAATGTCCTAAATCTTATCAGTTATTCGGGTCACAGATTGAAGAAGCCTAGTTTATATGAAAATCGACTAGGATTGGTCTTGGAGGGTATATACATTAAGTGGGTGTTGGAGGATCTATTAGTTAAGTATGCCACAAGGTTTCTACATTTTATGTGCTGTGAGTGCTTCCAGACAGTGTTCTGTATGTGTGGTTTCTTTGTTGAGATATAAAAGCAAACATTCCATTACCATCAATGCTCAGCTTCTAATTATACTGGGGCTTATTTCCAGATTACAGTGTTGTAATTAGGCTAGGGCAAGTAACCATCTAAGACAGTCTGTCAAAAATTCTTTCCTGTGTGTTTAATAGTTTTCTTCCTTGGTAAGTTTCTAAGTAATTAACATTTTTTAAAACAAATTTCTTTGACTCACTCTCAGGAGTTGTTACAGATATTGATGTAGAGAAATATCAAAATGATAGTCCAGGAACTGGTTTCTATATGAATTACATGAAAGCATTTTTTAAATGCCTAAGCAGACTATGACAAACTAAATATGAATTTTGACAATCCATTTTTAAGTAGAGCTTTCATATTTTTAAGAGATCTTTCCCTGAATATTATTTGAGTCTTTTCAAAATCTTGATAATAGAAAGAATTTTTAAGGCATTTATGTATGCATGTATATATGCACATATATAGATATTTATCTTTAGGAGGGTATGATTTCAAGTTTGCATTGTAAGTGATGTCAGAAAGTGTCATAGAGCAAAGAAAAATTTTAAAAAATAACAGTGCATCTGCACTAAGTAAGGAAATTCAGACGTATGTGTAGTTTTATGCTTTCATATATTTTATTTGAGGATGATAAAATAAGTATTAGTGGGGCTGTGGCTGGGCTCAGTGGTAGAGCGCTCGCCTGGCATGTGTGAGGCACTGGGTTTGATCCTCAGCACCACATAAAAATAAAATAAAGGCATTGTGTCCACCTACAACTAAAAAAAATACATATTTAAAAAATATTAGTGGAGACAATAAGTATGTTTAGAGGATTATTTAATACCATTGTAGTATTAAATATGATAGTTATAAATGTGTTTTATAATACTAGGCTTAAATTATATATAGCAAATGGATATATGAACTTATATATTTAATTATAGCCATATTTACTAAGAAAGACAATGTGATAAGATATTCTTTCAAACATTTGACTTTAAAAGTTAATGTTCTTTAATAAGCAATTGCCACTTGCTAGAGATGGCTAGAGGAATTTAAGGAATTACAGGCAATAATGAGATCATTTATGTTTAATTCCTATTGAGGAATAATTTTAACTTTCCAGACATTGTTGTACTTTAGTTAAAGAGACACATAATATTATTTATTTTATAAATGAAGGAGATACATAAACCTTGGTTAATGGTAAAGCCAGACCCATCAGACTTAGTTGTTAGAACACCATAATTATTATATTGCATTTTCTCAAAGCAAAGACAAAAGGCATTACGTTATTGAACCCTCTGACAAATGATGTAGTTAGCAGAAAGTTAGGAATATGATATAATTTATCAATAGTAAATAAGTAGCAGGCAGAGCTCATGTGGTGTCACCTTTGTATAAGAATATAGAAGGTATTACTTTATAAATGTGTATTTACGTATGTAAACATGCTGCAGATAACTAACAAATAAAGTGAAATTTTCTACCAACTTGTTTACCTGTGAATGTTATGATAGTTCTAATTTCACTATCTTGCTTTGTCAGGGTTTAACAGGACCTGATGGATCCCCTGGCTCTGTTGGTCCAAGGGGACAAAAAGTAAGTTAGGCACCTGGTACCGACTGATGATATTACTCAAATGCTGAAGTATAATTTTATTGTAGTGTTTGCAAGTCAACTAATGAATTAAGCTAGGACATAGCTGAAATACTTTTTCAATTAAAACTGTGTTTAGAAATACTAAGATGCAGTATTTTTATGATTTCAGTATGTATGCAGCTTACATATTTACATAATCATGCTTCAAAAACCTAAGTACAATGAAGCTATTTTATTTTTAGGGAGAACCTGGAGTACCTGGATCTCGTGGATTTCCAGTAAGTATCTGCAAAGCCACAGAATTGAAAATTTCCTATCTTTAGGTAAAATCCTGTTACTAGAATTTTCTTAAAATGCAGTTTCCTATATAATACACATGATAAAGAGCTTTATAACTTATCTGGTATGGTAAGTATTCCTACTGTGAATAGAAACTGTTCAGAGGCATTTGAATATACAGAACAAAATACATATGTCTATTCGCAGGTGGTATTTCTCAGAAGACAACTCCCTCTCTACTGCGTTGATAGAAAACATTCTTTTGCATAACATGAGCAAATTCAGTGTTAAGACCATTTATCACATCACTTTCTTTACAACTGGTTTTATCTCCAATGAAATACCAACTAATGAGTCATTATTGCCTGCCTGACTCCATGGCTAGTCTTTTCCTACACTGCACAATCCCTCAGATTTGTGCTATTCGTATGTTTAAGAGGTTCTTAGGCTATTTTTTCTTTCTATGTTGCCCTTTGCTCTTGCCATTAATCTGTGTCCCCCTCCCCACCATTTATACTCTTTTCTTTGCCATATTTCAGCATCTATCAACTTGTTCATTAAAAGGCTATTTTCAGACATGAATAGCATGCTCCACAGCATTTTTCAACTCAGATCTCAACATCTTATATTTAGTGAAATTTGTCAAACATCTAAGTCTCTGATGAAATAATTTATTGATTAATTTGTTATCATGAAGCATAACAGCTATTTCACAAATTGATCTATATATTGAAATGTTCAGATGAGAATAATTTTTCAAGGAAAGCATTAGAAAATCCCACGCATTATTAAAACATACTGCCATACGAAGTTCTTACCTGTTTGTCCACCTAACTGATTAGAAATATTAATATCACTATCAAAGGATGTGCATTGATTACATGGGATGCTTTATATATCAATATTTTAGAAAAGCAAATCTGGAGTAAAAATATAACATAAGTATGGTATCACAGACAGCTGAAAATAAAAACTACTCAAGCCAATATAGGAACAAAAAGAATAATGAGAAATCCTAAGGGGAAACATTGAAATTAAAAAGAAAAGAGAGGGAACAGGAATATATATATGGCTCTGTGCTAGAATTGGGGCTGGTTAAGATAAATCAGAAGTGGTTTCAATCCATGATTATATGTAGTCTGGTGCTGATGAAGAGATTCAAAACATAAAGGATAGGGCCATAGAATAACTAGCTTTAAAGTCAAATTTGGTCTATTACATTAGAATCCCATTATAGGTTGCTTCAGGAGTGACACCAGTTTACTTTCTAGAAATATCGCCCTACCTATCAAAATGGAGGTGTGTTCTTAACCTTTCCCCACCAGCCTCTCTGTGCTGAATGCTTGATGGGCAACTTCTAAACATCATATATTATATATCGTGAAAGTATATTGTTTTTAATGTAGGTTTCTTGTACAACACTACAAGTGAATTAAATCTTTAGACTGGTTGTGATGTGCCAGTTTGTGAGTGATGGCATGTTCTCCTGAGGGCAAGCTTCAATGGCTTCTTTACTTTGATTTTCTTTTTAAAAAAGATTAGAAAAATAAGGCTGGATAGCGTGGATATTGGAGGAATGTTTGAGGAGCTGAAACAAGCTCCTGCTTCCTTTAGAAGCAGAGCCATGTTTGCTTTTCATTATCCAGTGTTTTCTTTAGAATGAGCATCATATATTTATTTAGTATTAGAATTTATGGGTTTGAATCAAGTTGTGTTTGTGTCTATGTTTATACTAAGTATAAACCACTTGCAATAAATATTTTTATTTTACTCTTTTAGGGTCGTGGCATTCCTGGACCCCCTGTATGTATCATTTATCATTGACTTTTATGTAGTCTATAAAAATGGCCTATTTCCCAAATCCTGACCTTAATTTTTGACTAATACTAACCATTGGGGATTACAGAGTTTTAGTTACATCATCTAACGTGCCTACTAATGATAATACCCCTATTCTGCTAGACAAAATATTTACTAATTTAGGAAATTTCTGTTCCATTATAATTAAATTTTGGCCAAATGAGTTATTGCCACATTGGACATTAAAGCTAATTCTAGGCCTGTTATTTATTATATTTAATACCATTTGTAATAGATTATAAAATATCCATAAATTACCTTGTCACTTTGATTTGTCACTTTGATTTCTCAAATTCAGGGTCCTCCTGGGACAGCAGGACTTCCTGGAGAACTTGGCCGTGTAGGACCTATTGTGAGTACCACAGTGCATTTTGATAGACATTTGCTGATTTAATAGAAGGTGTTACTAGCGAGGCAAATTATCCTAACAGTACACTACTCCCTCCTGCTAATTCAAAAGTGGCAGATAAATTTTATTCCAGTTCATAGTATTGATGAGAACTAGGAGTAATAATGCTGCTTTATTTTTGCAGAGTGATTTTAATTTTTTCCCTGAATTTTTCAGCTAAGCTTTTCTTCCCAACTTCCTAATTGATTGTCATATAATGGAGTGTCACCCCCATTTTATAGACTCTCAGCTAGGGTTTGGGTCCAGTGGCTATTATATTAGACTTTCCATATTAAATTAAAAAATAGACTGGGTTATTACTAGGTATATTTGTTAGGATCATTGTATTATAATGAAAATTTAACTTGAAACATTAAGGTGCTGAACTTCATAGAGCAAAAATTGCTGATAAAAAGTGCTTCACGTGGATATTCATGAAGCATTTCAAAAGTGTTGAAGTATTGATGTTATGAGAAGGTAGGTAATTGTAAACTCATTGAGGAAAGGGACCATGTATTATATACCTTTCCTGCTTTTCTCTGTGTGTTTATTGTTTGCAAATTTATTTACTAAAGAAATGAATGAATATGATTATACATTTAAAATAATTATAATATGCTTTTGATTTTTTATGGTAGGACATTAAGAAGGAAAACATGCCAAGAGTATGGCTATTGAGAGTAATTGGAACCCATTTTCATCTGAACAGCTTAGTTAGCCATTTTTGCTTTCTGTGTATTGCAAGAGTGCAATGACAGACAAAATGATAGGCCAGAAAAACAGCAGCAGCAAGAGTCAGACACTGCTGAGATTAACCTTGCGCTTCATAGCTTCAGGCTGGATGCGAGCTTTCTTTGCTCTGATTAGCTGGTCAGCACTAGCAGTATTAGTTGTTTTGGCTCTTCTGTAAATCAACTAGAAAAATACATAGGGGTTCTAATTTGTTTTCAGAGTAGATAAAGTGATCATCCTACACAGAAAAATGGATTTTATTTTTTTCTCTGTGTCTCCCTTTGCTTTGTTTTATAACTTGGTGAGACTAGAACTCCTTTATTATTCTGGTTTTGTAGAACTAATTGGATTTGGTGGCAGGTCTATGCATGACTGAGCTCTGTAGGGGTTTCTAGTAATGCCATTCTCTCATGCCTCGCTGGTTTTGTGTACTGTGTTTTGACACATGTATAATCACCATGTCATGATTTTTCAAATGACTTAGGGTGACCCTGGGAAAAGAGGACCACCTGGCCCCCCAGGCCCCCCAGGACCCAGTGTAAGTTGTTTGCAACATGAATTTCCTTTGCTTCTGAGGGTTAGGACTGTAAAAATCTAAGAATCAGAAATGGAAGTGCCTATTAATTGAGCCATTAGATTCTAATACTCCCAAAATGGCTACCGTTTTTTTCATCCATTTAGAGTGTGGTTCTTTTTAAGGCCAGAAAAGTAGAAGGATCACAATAATTTAAAAGGTAGTTTCACAAAGCAATTCTTACTCTTTACATGTGAAAACCTTTGACACTGATTTTTCAAATGCTCAAAAATTTGACATATAAAAGAAGAATTTTCAAATGTACTTGTTACAAATTTTTCACAGTAACAAATTTACAAAAGAGGAGTTTAAGTAGGAGGTAATACAAATTTTAAATTTATATGTTATAGATTCTTTTTTTTACCCCCTATTCTGCTTCTCATTTCACCTCTTTTTAATCCCCTGGAAAAAAATGATCTACTGCAAATTAGGAGTCTTCAAAGGGAATATGCCCATGAGTCAAGTTTTTAGAATATTAGCATATTATATACTGCTATTTGTGCCTTGTATATTATGAAACATATATATTTAATTATATCTTTACCTAATGAACTTTCTATTATTACTGTGTTTGAATTAATTATTTAGTTATATTATTAACTTTAATATTTTATTTACTTTAGGGAACAATTGGCTTTCATGATGGAGATCCACTGGTAAGATGTTTTCCGTTGAACAAAATGTAGTTTTGTAGTCTCCAGATGAGTTGTCTTTGAAATGATCTTTCTGGAACATACTGTGCTTCTATGTTTTACTTTTGCTCAGATGGCAGAAAATCTGTAGCATTAGTGGACTGGTAGCTTATATATACTCAGACTATAACAGTTTTTCATTACAGAAGTATCTATTTTTTCTATAATATTTTTGCTTTATACCTAAGGCATGCTTTTCACTAGAATACCTCAATATTAGGAGATATTTTACATGTAGATAAATAATGAAATGATAATGGTAAGCTGTACTAAGCACAATTTGGGCCAATTGGTGGGGGTATGAACTTTAGGATATGGCTAGTTCAGTAGAGAGGGAGGAAAATGATCAGGTAATGGCAAAATTCATTGTTTTTAAACATTGCACTTCTTTAATATAGTAAATCTGAAATGAATATGGAAAAATATTAACATTTATTAAATGCATGAATAAATGGGTGAATGCATGGGAAGGTACTTGTTATATTCTCTATACTTTTCTAGAAGTTAGAAATATTGGTTTAAAAATCCAATAAAAAGGAGGAAAGGGATATTTGAATTTATTTAATGACTATAATTGCATTAGTGTTTAATAGCTGGAATCCTTTAAAAATTTGGCTCTTTCTCAAAGTGGGCTCTGGTTCATGGTGTCTTTATTGCTTTCTTGTAGTGTCCAAATTCCTGTCCACCAGGTCGCTCTGGATATCCAGGCCTACCAGGCATGAGGGTAAGAGAATAATTTCCTTATATTATTTCCTAGATTATTATCCACAGGAAAAAAAAATGGAACCTTCACTTAAAGCACTATCCTTCCTGGTGTGAAGATCCCGTTCAGATGGAGCAGTCTAGTCTGTGTTGGCTTACTCTGTGCCTCAGTTTGTGGGCTTATTAAACCTGGAATTCTAGCTGGGGGCCCCCCAAGACATAGGTGCTTAATATAGATACCCCTGAAGTTTAGAGCACAAATGCCAGTAAAATACAGGAGATTGAGGGAGGCTTGAACGCCAAATCAAGGGCCAGAAGTTTGCCTCCAACAGAGGAAGACAGGGGTGAGAATGAGGGGAGAAGACAGTGCACATAATTATTTGAGACTGTTTTGCTTAAAAAACAAACAAACAAACAAACTGGTAAATTGGGAAAACTGTGCAAAATAAGTAGGAAAAAGACTTTCCTGAAAGTGTTTTTCTCTGCCATCATAATTACTTTGAAATAGTGCATAAAAACAAGTAAATAAATGCCAACTGCTGGGGATAAATGGCTTTCTCTCTCCAGTCTCTGAGTCTAAAGAGATTATGAGAAATTCCAGAAAATTTGAGAAATTCCTTGGGGCTTTACTGTGATCTGGAAGGCTCCAAGGTACTGATTTTCGCCAAAGTTTTTCTTATTGATTTTTGGTGGTTTCCCTCAACTGTGGAGTTGGGCCTGGGTTGGTGTCTTATTTTACAGAAAGACTGGAGAGAAGTCAAAGTCCTGACAGACTTAATTTGGGGATGTTGTCTCATAGTTTGCCTCATGTTACTGCCCACAATGTACATAAGCTTAGAACAGTGACTTGACAAGAGAGTCAGGGATTGTCTTCATGCTAGGGAGCCTTTGCTTACTGCCCTTCCATGCCTTCCTTTTGCACCTACAATAGTGTATAGGAAGAGGCAGAGAAGTGCCCTTCTTATGCCCGCCCTTCCCCACTCCAGGAAGCAGGTGGGTATGGAGGCAGAAGGGTTTCCAGCAGCCACAGAAGCAGGGCATAGCCAGGTGAGCTGGATAAGGGCTGCTTTTTCTGAAAAGTTCAGTCTGGTATAGAAAAAGCCTCAGTGCTCTAAACCACTCCAGGAGAAGTGGGGAACCCAGATTTCTGAAACAGCAGGCAGGTATCAATAAATCTTGGTGTTAAACTGGATAATGTGGCATTTTTAAATTCTAGAACAATATTTTCCTAGTAAATAAAACTGATATATATTATATGCAGTAGTCATGTAATACACATAGTACTATTTAGGTAATTTAAGGCAGTAATTTTCTTTGTGACATAACCTTTTTCTTAGTAGTACCTTGACAAGGACTTTGGGAAGCAGAATCATTTTATGAACCCTCTGACACTTTTGCCAAGCCCAATAAATTATATATGCACATATATAATTTATATATTTTATATAATTTTTATATATATTTAAAAATATATGATATTATCTATTTTTTATTTTTGCATTTGCTAGGGCCATAAAGGTGCTAAAGGAGAAATTGGTGAACCAGGAAGACAAGGACATAAGGTAAGACAAATGAGTATTTAGTGAGTAAATTGTGATTAGGAGGTAGTGGCCATTTTTTAAAAAAAATATTCATTTTTTAATTGTAGTTGGACACAATACCTTTATTTTATTTATTTGTTTTTAATATGGTGCTGAGGATCAAACTCAGGGCCTTGTACAAACAAGGCAAGCATTCTACCACTGAGCCACAACCCCAGCCGGGTAGTTTTTATTTTAACCAACTATAAGGAATAATACAGCATATGTTGTATTTTGTCTTTCTATTTCAAATGATGTTTGAAATATTCTCTGTAGGTACATTAATATTCCAACTAAGCATAATAAGTTGTCTAATTATAAAAAACAAAGAAGGCACTGGACATTTTAATTTTTTTCCAGTGCAGCTATTTTTTATTTCCTTTCCTTTCCTTTTCAAATCAGTCACATTTAGCTTTTTTCCTTGATGCTTATGATAGTTGAACATTCAACTAGTTGTTCTACCACATAAGACAAATTTTTGATATTCATAAAATTTTATGCAATGTGTTGTTGAGCTTAGCAAACAGAGAATTTGGTAACTGGCTTTTAACTTCTCATCTGAAGTTCTGAAATAATTTTTCTGTTTATCTCTGATTTCATTTCAATATGACATAGATTTTGAGTAAACTGGAAGTTAGTGGTAACTTCTGTTATTATCTGGATGCAAACATGGAATCTATAGCACAACTTGCACCAGGGCAGCTGTGCCCTGCAGAAAAACCAAGACTGAAATTTAAAGCAAGGTGACCTATTTGCATTTTTTTAATCTACTAATGTTAGTCGTCTTTTAATGATCTAAGAATTTTATTTTATGCACAATGGAACTTTTGTCTTGGTACATTTTATATTTTACAAAGTCAAGTCAAGCTATTCTTAATGCAGATCTGGAAGGCTTTTCATTGTTGTTGACAATTCTACACCTTTACTGGGTAGAGGCAAGAGATTAGTCTTTTTTTATTTTGGAAGTAAAGAGATAGAGAGGCAATTTACTAATGTCTTTAAGCATTAATATCCTTGAACTCCTTAGCCAAAATCAGTCTATTGAATAACCTCACATAATCAGAATAAACATGCCAATTTTATGTACCCTATGGTAGTTCAGACTTTTATTTTAAATGCCTTTTTTTTTTTTATACTTAGGCTGTGAAGGCATTTTATTTCTCTAAAATATAATAGCTAGCTTCCTGATGTCAAATTGGAGTAAAATAGAAAAAAAATGAGTACTTTGGAAGTGTCTCTGCATGCCCATTTCTTCACTGAATCTCAAAATTTGTGATTTTTAACGTTTAATAAATATTTATTAAGTACCTGCCATGTGCCAGGGTCTATTCTAAGTGCTGGGAACACAGAAATGAAAAACATGTCTAATCACAGGGGAGTGACTAAACTAAGTGTGACGTAGATATATGATATTAGTCACCAAAATAGTTATGCAAGAATATTAAAATTACACCAAAACATATTCGTGAAGTAATATGTGTATTGAAGCAAATATAGCAGACTTCTGTTATTTTTGATGCTCTGCATCTCTTTTTCTCCTTTCGGTGACCCATTCTTTTGGGGAAATTTCACTCCCTTAACCCATGAATTTGGGGATGAAGCTGTTGATCTCCACTCTTCCAGTGAAACTAGTATTTTTGGTAACTGTACAAGTTAGTTATTTGGACTCTCAAATCTGGTTTGGGCTTCGGTGGAAAACTTGCACGCTTTTTGCTGTGTTAAGTAATTGCCAAAAATTTTCATTGAGTGTTATTAAAAATTCTTTTCATTTATTCCACATTTTTATGTCATTTTAAACTATAAGTGATGTCTTTAAAAAGTTATGTAAGAAAATGACATGACAATAGCTTGTTGAAGAATGAGCTCTGAAAGAGATTTCTAACAGATGACCTGGAATGATAGAGATTCTGGAGGCCTGAAGTTTGCATTCAGATTCACAATTTTGCCTTGAATTTTTTATGCAAGTTAGTTAATGAAGACTTTTAAAATTGTTTATGAATATAGGAATGAATAGTGAAACTTCACTAATTAAGATATGGTACTGGCAAGATCATGCAGCAGATCATCAGTCATTCAAAAATCTCTTAGTAAAATGATAATAAATGATAATAAATAAGTAATAAATGACAACAAATTTAAAAAATTTTCATTTTAAATTTGTCGTTATGGATAAGGTATGTGCTTTTCATTCAAAGGTAAAATATTTAATGCAAACATATTGCTTAAGGTTTATGGAGAATCTATGGGAAATGATTTATATCATATTAAGGAAAAAATACAGAGGACCTATTAATAATTGTTGCGTTTTGCAGCTGGCTTTATAAATTTGTAGGGAAAAACAAGTAGCATTTAATTATGCACATGTGATGATTATTCACTTCATGGACTACTTAATTCACTAGCTTTTGAATTGGACTGCTTCTTTCCACTGTCAATCATATGTTCTAATGGAATACAATCTGAATATAATTATAAGACTGAAACTAAGGTGTAAGACCTTTATAATGCATTAAAAATCAAGTTAAATTATTTAGGCATAATGTAGCTCTTTGACAAATGTGCCTAAATGTTCTATATTAATACTGCTGTTAAATATTTTGTTATAGCCTTATTTTTTTGTGAAAAATCTTTAAATGTAAGATATAGATGATGGAGCAAGAAAATGAGTGAATTGAAATATGTAATAAAGAAATAATAGTAATGGACTTAAGTCTGATATTATGTACATGATGTTATAAATAATTTTTCTCATCACTAATTTCACAATTTAAGATATCTATTACCACAGAAAATGTAGGACTATATATGGATTAAAAAAATAAACCCTCCTCAGAGGGAAAGTAATTTTTTTCTATAAAATAATATTTCTGTAAGAGGAATCAGATCTCTTTTTGAATCTTCTAACATATTAAAGTATATCAGAGCTTATAATAACAAGATGACAAAATAATAATTAGTTAGAAAATATGATGGAAGATGGTCTCATTGGCAATAGCAACCAGATAGTCCAAATACTTTCATATGGAAGCTTAATTTGAAGAAAAGAGTAAAACTTTATTCGTGAAGATAAAAAGAAAAAACATTTGACTAAATAGAGAGATACACTAACTTCTGAGAGAGAAAGATTTAATGTAATCCTGATAGAAAACCAGTAGAATTTTTGGGAATATCTGTCCAGTGATGTTAACATTGCTCTAGATGGGCAAACATTTAAGAAAATCTGAAAAATAAGAGTAACTCTAAAAAGGCAAGGGAATTCTCCCTGAGATGAAAATGCATTACAAAATGTATTACAATAATTAAAATGTTTTCATGTTGGCAACATGATAAGCAGATCAGTGAGATAGAATAGGAAACCTAGAGCCTAATGATTTATACATGTTAAAGATAAATTTCCAATTCTTGTGGAGAGGATCGACTTTTTAATAAATGATATTGGAATTAGTGACCTTTATATTCTGTGCCAGAAATTAAACTATAGAAGAGTTACTAAAAAAAAAAAAAGTACAGATGAATATTTATTTAATTTGGGGGTGGAAAAGACTTTTCTATGAGTGAAATCAAAGGTATGAACCATGAAAGAAAAGACTGATTTAAATCCCCCCCAAATTGTGTATGGTATAAAAGTGGTAATAAGAAAAGCTAAAATGTAAGCCATGATTAAAATATCTTACAGCTTATGGAAATGCTTATACAATATTACTACATATTCCCATTAACACCCCCAACTCTTTCTCTCTCTCAAACATGAACACACACATTTTCTTTCCCTTCTCCCCTCCTTCCCTCCCTTTAGAAAAACTTTGAAAGTACAGCATCTAAAATGTTGCTAGTATTTATAGTTGGATGGTGTGATTTGGGTGACTTTATTTGTATACTTCTCTGGATTTTCTGAATATTCTATAGTTGATATGAATCATACTTAAATTACTATAAAGTAATTTAAGAAAGCATAGTATAGGTGCCAAATGAATATAAAATGTTCTCACTAGATTAGCACAAATTTCTGTGTTCATTTCCTAGACATATTTATTGTGCTTTTCTCCGTTGTTTTTTAGGGTGAAGAAGGCGACCAGGGAGAACTGGGAGAAGTTGGAGCTCAAGGACCTCCAGTAAAGTATTTTTTAAAAAATATTTGACTAGGCTATACAAATATCTTTTTAATTTTTTTTTTAGTTGTAGATGGACATGATACCTTTATTTTATTTATTTATTTTTATGTGGTGCTGAGGATTGAACCCAGTGCCTCACACATGCTAGGCAACTGCTCTGTGCCACTCCACTGAGCCACAACCCCAGCCTGGCTATGCAAATATTTTAAAAATGACTCTTGAAATATTTTATACTTAGTATTTGGATCAATAACTTTATCTTAACATGATGTTCTCTATTTTATCACCAGTCCAGCTTTGAGAGATAATCATGTTTTCAGAATAAGAAAGAGTTCCCATTGTATATTCAAGCACCTTTTTAAACAAAAAAGATTCTATATATAATTACATACATTCATTTAATAGACTCCAGGTCCAGGTAATCTGAAAGCAAATACTGAACACAAGAGGTTGACATATCTTTTGTTTTCTAAAGCACCATTACATGATATAATGAGAAAATTTTGTATACTCTGAATATGCAGTAGCTAAATAATGCATTGGATCAATGTAGCTCATTCCAGCATGTAATCATTTTAATTAGAACATTATTAGTTGCTCATAATCATGTTTTTTTTTTAATAAAAAGTTAGTCCCTTGTGCTTTGGCAGATTACTGCAGTAATATGCAAGGTAATTGGGCATCAGCATACTTCAATTTAAAATTTTGTTAAATCAGAATTTATGTTACTTTTGTACTATATGAAAATAAAATGGTTACACCTTTTTCATGTCAAAATGAGTAACATTTATGGAAATGATATTTTTTTTTTCATTATTTCCAAAGTATAGCCAAGGCATAGCCAGTGTCAAAGAGGAGCTGAGGCACCACCATTGGTTACGATAACATCCTTCTGGATCATTTTCTGTGGCAAGCTTAAAAAAAACATATGCCTTAACTAATCCATTATTCTCTTTTACATTTCCAGGGAGCACAAGGTTTGAGAGGCATCACTGGAACAGTTGGGGACAAAGGAGAAAAAGTAAGATGATGATGATAATGCTGTAATATAAAAATATACTAAATCGTTAGAATTTGAGTCATTTTAAAGCAACTTCTTATCTTCAGCAACACCATTTTTTTTTTTTTTGGATCCACAATTGGTTGAATTCAGATGCAGAACCCATGGACATGGAGATCAACTCTATTATATATTTTAAATAGTCTTGGGTGATTTAGAGTAAGTAGGGTTGCTCGATTTTCTTTCTGTTTTAGTATCAGTAACTAGCACTGATAACACTGGCCCAGTGGTTGGGGTGCTTCTGGTCAAACAAGGCAAAGACAGGAGAAGGCAGGAAGGGAGAGGCAAGAGAAGGCAGGCTACCTCCCAGGCCTCTAAGGACATTTTTGTCCTATGTGCACACTCAGCCCTGCCCTAGACAGGGGTGATACACCTGTGGCCAGAGTACAACAACTGCCCTTAGCCTAGTCTCAGAAATCTGATTTTCCTAGCACTTCCATAGAAAGGTGTTCTGCAAGCTGTTAGGAAAATTTGAAGAGGAATAAGGCCTCATTAAGTTGGCTGCTTATTGTGAGAGACAAATAAATAGCTAACTGTGTAGCAAGCAAGATAGAAATCTCAAGGCGGGTGGAATGAGGGAATGCAGATAGGGGATCCAGAGGACCCAGGAAGGAGGTGGCATCAGAAGGATGTTGAGACTACAAGGCCTGTGTGTGAAGGATGGAGAACAGGGAATACTTGGTTGAGTAATATCACAAGGAAAAACAACAGAAACCTGTAGACAAAAACCCTCTCAAAGTTTCTATTGGTGTGTGTGTGTGTGTGTGTGTGTGTGTGTGTGTTTAAAAGTTATTGCTTCTTAGAAAGTGTGTTAGAAAAGCCAGTTTGTAGGTCACAGAATGTTAAAAGGCATCTGCCTACCACCACTTCTCACCCTGGCCTCATTCTCTTGAGAGCCACCACAGCTAATCTGTGTCAGTTTGACACAGTGATACAAAGCTTTTTATCTAAACTTAAATAACAACAAGTTGTGCATTGTTTATGCTCAATAAATGAAATCAAATCTTATTTTTTTTTAAAGAGATGCACATTTTTGTGAATCAAGTCTGGCTTGTTTACTTTTTTTTTTTAGTTTTTAAATCCTCTTTATCTCTTCCAAGTATTTTCATTTTACCTGCTTTCTGTTTTCCTCTCCTCTGGACTAGTTCTTTCCTAAAAACAGTGTATTTTTTTAAAAAAAATTGGAATCTTGTATATTTTTATATTCATATCACCTTAAGTAACACTTTGTGTGCATTTCTTTTTTTAATAAGTAATAAAACTGATTATTTTTGATGTTTCTGATAGCTAATCCTTCACTTTTTCTGAATTTAAATCATCCCCTAAGATACATGACCCCTCGCTTTGAAGGCAATTACTGTTCGTGATCTTCTCTTTATTTGAAACATTTCCTATTTGATATTTAAAAAATTTCTCATTTCCCTTGATTTCTGTCAAATTGCGTTTTTACCCTTCTTCTTCTTCTTCTTTTTTTTTTTTTTAAAGCTCTTCTTTTGAACTCAGACATGGACTGGTTACCTAGTAACAGCAGTTTAGGTCTGAGCTCACACTGAACAGCAGTGAGGAGTGGGGGTGGGGGGGGAGAGAGAGAGATATGCATCAAAGCCATTTCTATAGTGCAAAGCTGGTCTCTGTTCTCATAATGCAAAGTGAATGATGAATTCAAGGTTTTCCTCGGGTCTTCCAAATTCTTTCTTCCCCAGTGAATGTAGAATGCCTTTGCTCTGTTCTAGTTTTTAGGGATCAAATAATTGCAAGGCTCTCTGGTCCCTCTGCTTTCCTTGTATTTTATTCTTTGATTCTACCTATGTCTGAACCTCCTATCAAAGGTTTCCTAAGTTTTAATTCTTACTGCAGATGCTGTCCACCTGACTTTCTTGGCCTGACATCTATCCAGTACTCTGACTGCTTTTCATTTATTTTATCATCTCATCTCAACCTGGTTCATTAGGAGGCTGTCTTTTCACTGCAGTTGTCCCTTATGCTTTCTTATTTGCTGTGTAGATGAAAACAAAATTTAAAGACAGTTTGTATTTTGGCAAGGAGCATAAGTGGAGAACACCAAAAGAATGTATTTTTGTTTTAAAATCACATTTTGATTCTTCTAATGAAAATAAGGGCATGATTTGTACAATATGTAGCCAAGTCAGAGATCATTTTCAGATAATTAGATTTATAAGGCTCTGGCTAGTTCTTATGCCATCTCTTGGTAGGGTGGATCTGTCATTGAGGAAATAGATTGGTTACTTAACGTAAACTGAACCTAACATCAACTCTGAATGGGAGAAGAGATGCTCAGGTCTTTTCAACAATTCATTCTTCTGAATCATATGGCTTGACTTTTTATTTCAGATCTTGGGGCATCCAGAGTGCTGTAATTCCCTCTCTCAGCTGTGGCACCAGAGTCCTCTAGTTGTAAGGTGGCTCTATGGCCTTCATCATTAATGAATTCCCACAGGCATTTCTGAGAACCCAGAAGGGTGATGGCCAAACCTCTTTCCAATAGAATTGTCAAGTTGTGTGAACAAGTGATAGTGTTGTAAATTCATGTCAGCAGCTGAGAATGCAGTGTTAGCTTAAAATATCCAGAAGTATATCAAACATTGAGTTTAAATTCTGTCTTATGATGAGTAGATGTAAACTGTGTTTTCATATCTGAAGCTTCTCATAAAGTACTCCTCAGATTCCCTCTGCATTTCAGGCATAAAAACCTCCTTTTAAACTGGCTATATTTCTTTAGAAAAATGGATATGCCCTTAACATACATAACTGATCTCAATTTTATTTCTTCATCTTGTTTTTTTCAGGGTGCTCGGGGCTTAGATGGAGAACCTGGGCCTCAGGGTCTGCCTGGTGCACCTGTAAGTGGTTTTCTTTTTACAAAACCTAACCATAGATTTTTTTAATTTTAGTAGTAATGTTTTTTTGCTATATATACAGAATATATGCAAGTATCTTATATAATTAAGATAAAAAATGAGTAATAGTTTTATATTTATTTTAAAATTATAATTAAAATGAGCCTGACTTTTTTTGGCTACATAAAGGTGTTCCTCTGATTTCATATTTTTTTCTTACAGAATAAGTCAATAAGTTAAATATTTATGTTTGCTGTTTTTTTTTTTTTTTTTTGCTTTGGTTGTCATGCTTAGATTCACAGTAACAATCTTATTTCTAGTTCCTGGGTAGTTATATCTTTTTCCTTTTCTATGGTTTATAATCTTATTATTCCATAGTTGGCTTCAATATGTACACTTCTCATTATTGTATTCTGCCTCAAGCCTTTTTTTGGAGATAAACAGACAAAAAAAAGCCATCCATTTGTCACTTACACCATATAAAAAGTAGAAAAGATGTGAATCAAATAGAATTCATGACTATCAAGTTTCTTTGGTCTGGAGGAAAAGACAGGATGTAGTGCAGTGAACAACTTCAAGATTAAGTGCTAGAACATCTGATAGAGATAGTCCATGTAAGAAGACCTTGTGAAGGTTGACCTGGAAAGCCATTCTAGGTGGGAAAGGCAGCAAAATATAGGAGGGCACAGTTGGTGGCATGGAATTCATGGGTTATCATAGAGGCTGTCACTGCCTAGGGTGGAGAGGTGTATGGAGAGAATGAGACTGAATAGGTAAGGTAAAACCACCTTTTGGAGAATATTTTATGCCAATATAAACAATCAACAGTAACAGGGAGCCATTCAAGATTTTGAAGTAGTGAAGCAACTAAAAAAAAAAAGCTGAATTTTAAGGAGACGCATTCTCTCACTTATTGCCTATACCATATATTAACATTAGTTGGATAATTTTGACAGAAACCCACTATTGCTGAGTGGGGAATTACATAACATGGAGAAAATATTAGCAACTAACCCAACCCTCAACCACCTTAGCAGTCAATGAGTTTATGTAGATGTAGTTACAGATACCGTTACCTATAGTATGGAACTTAATTTATTTTATATATATATCCAAATAGCATAGGACAATTACCCATGGAAAATGAAAAAAAAGGACATGCAAGTCACAATTTTGCCTATGTCAATATCAATTTTTAAGATTATTTTTTTTTATAAAAATATTTCTTGAGCTAGGCATCCATTATAGATCAAAGGCATTGTAGTGAAAGAGCAATAGGTAGATAATGTGGATGATGCTTTTTAATTTTAACAGATCTATCAATAAGTAATTTTTGCTTGTGTTAAGAAAATTTAATTTTTGTACAGGGTGATCAAGGACAGCGAGGACCTCCCGGTGAAGCAGGCCCCAAGGGAGATAGAGTGAGTCCAAATTAGTCTTTATACTATGAGCATCCTGCTTTTCAGTGTCATCTGCTGATTTTGCTTATCTGTTTGACATGTCCTAAATATTGTGATTATTGTCCATGTCTTGTTTATGCTTCCTGTCCTGCCCTACAGGGGGCTCAAGGTCCTAGAGGAATTCCCGGACTCCCTGGACCCAAAGGAGACACGGTATGTCTAGAGCTCTAGTCATCAGGCACATTTTTTCAGTGATTATTAACTTTTAGTAAAACTTTAGAAAATGATGTAGGGACGAAGAATGTGGCTTTTTCCAACAGAGTATTTCTTTGTGTGTCTTTAGGGCTTGCCAGGTGTGGATGGCCGAGACGGGATACCTGGAATGCCAGGAACAAAGGTAGCTGTGTGATTCAGTCACTCATGAATGGGGATGTTTCTGGCCTGACCAGTTGAGCACAGTATTTCCATTACAACATCACCAGGAGATTTATTTAGCCAGCTTTTTTTTTCCTCCTTTTAATTTTTTTAATCCAGTGTCAAAGAGAAAATTCGTATTAGAATAGTATACTTATTTGCTTGCTTTTAGGAACACAGGAAAATTGCCCCATTGATCATAGAAGACTGAGGGATATTATGTTTTGATTGAGTTTATGTCCCGTCTTCTACCTTGCCACCCTCTTGCTGAATTGTAAAAGTCCACATAAGGTCAGCTGTGGGAATAACCCTTTACTTAAAAAGTCTACACTCTTTCTTAAAAATAATATAGCAGTTCATATAGGTTCAAAGTAATTAAATGTTTGTTTCCCCCGCCCCCAGGGTGAACCAGGGAAACCTGGACCTCCTGGTGATGCAGGATTGCAGGGGCTACCAGTAAGTATTTGATTCTTTAAATATTTGTTGGTTTATCCACTTTAAATGTATAAATGTGGAGGGAGAGACATGTTATGGAATTTGATGAGTTCTGAGGAAAAGATGATGTTTTACTTTAATATTTTTAGTTTTATACTTTTGTATTTTTATTTCCCTGATTAGCTGGTATTCTCTAATAACTATAAGTAGAAAGCTTTAATTTATGTTTTGGATCTCCTCTTCTCTGTTAAGTTTGCTGTCTTCCTTATATCATTGCACTAATCCCGAGCTCTGGGCCAGTGCCATGTGTGTCATCCTACCTTTAACCAGTCTTGACTTCTTGTTAGCAGGGTTGAGTCATAAGAGGTTGAGTGGATTCTCTGGGAGACAAGTTATCATTTTTGGATATGTCCCATTTTGATGCATTCAAATTGATGTTTCACCAAATCAATGTGATTGGAAATTTATATGGAGTGTATTGCATGTATTCTTGACTCTTTGAAGGCAAATCTTTCAAATTAATAAAGGTTATTTGATAATATCAAGGACTAGCCCCCAATGTTAGGACATCTGATACTTTCAAAATAATCTGAGATTATTAGGACTCCTGGTAACACCAAATCTTAGCCTAGCATCCTTTGGCTCTCTCTCTCTCTCTCTCTCTTTCTCTCTCTCTCTCTCTCTCTCTCTCTCTCTCTCTCTCTCTCTCTCTCTCTCTCTCTTTTACTGTAAAGCCCAGAATTTTCAATAGGCTCTCGTTTTATTCTGTACATAGAACCATGTTATTTCCCTAGAGCTGATGTCCTGCTCATAAGAACTCCTGTTGACCTGAAAATGGTACCCAATTCTAGTTTGGAGGTTCATCCTTTAGAGTAGGGTTTGCTTTCAGAGTGTTCAATCTTACACATGAGATACAGTAAAATAAGGTCCTAAACACTGTGGGTAGTTCTGTAACTGTCCAGAGATTGGGAACCAAGTAGCATCTCCCTTATACAGTCTCTCAGCAGTGTACAGTGGACTTGGCAGCTCACAGATTCTCAGAGGAAGTGATTAAACCCAAATTCCTTGTGCATTCTTTTAGGGTGTACCTGGAATTCCTGGTGCAAAGGGTGTTGCTGGTGAAAAGGTAAAAGATTAAACTTTTAAATTAATATTTTCTTTATTATTTTATTAACATATTTTCTTATAACTTTTAATATTTTAACTGCCTTTTATTTCATATTTAACCCCAGGGAAAAATTAAAAAGTAAAAGCTCTAAGACTTGGAATGCTAATCTTTTCCCCAGTTGCAGAGAGTTGTTTAGACTTTCTTCATAAAAATGTCATCCTTTGTCAGGTTGAAACAAGGAAAACTTAATTGTTCCTGGCTACTTAAAAAAAAAGAAGATATTATAAAGCCATGTTGACTTGATTCTTAAATTTTTTAATAGCGTCAGCATGAGATAAAAGGGCTCAAAAACGTGTATTAGAGGTGGAAATTGTAAAGACATATAATTAATATTGTGAAATACTGAAAATATACCCATGAATGTTATTACGATAATTTAGCTTAAACCAAAAAGATATTAGGCACGTGTTCACATATTGGTCAACTTGTTTTTATATTCTATGCATAATTAATGTGCATCCAATTAAAAATAATAGGCGAAGGGCTGGGGATATAGCTCAGGTATAGAGTGCTTGCCAAGCATGTGCAAGGCCCTGGATTTGATCCCCAGCATTGCAAAAGGAAAACAACAACAAAACACACAAAACAAAACACAATAGGTGAAAGCAAAAACTAAAGTGATAGCTTTGCTTTAGAAGAAAATAGATAAAGCATGAATGATATAGAAATAGGTCATTGTTAGAGCATGTGAGTACAGACCTTCTATCATAGTGGTCCACAGCATCTTAAGCAGAGGTGGTCCCTAACAGGCAGGCCGTGAGAGACTGATGATGGAGTTGGTCTTTGCAGACATGTGTCTTTCCCTGAAGCTTGCTGGCAGAGCTTTACTAACAGCACATCCCCTTGTTTCCTCATGTTGACTTGATTCTCAAAAATTTCAGTAGTGCTAATGTGAGCTAAAAGGGATCAAAGAAGTGTATTGGAGGTAAAAATGGTAAAGGAAGTACATATATAATTAATATTGTGACAAAAGAAAATCCTTGCGTTGAAAGGATTCCTTTCAATGAAGGCTAAAGACCTTTCATTTGTTGACATGTGACCTTAAATACATGGTTGGTACTAAATCTGCATTCTGCATCCTCCTGAATACTCAGTGTGAAATCAGGAGATTAAGGCTATGAATGAAAATATAAGCAATTCCTGTCTGGGTGAGGCAGATTGATGATTAGGCTTACTTATAGTTGGAATTTCTCTGAATGTTGCATTTCACCTTTAGGGAAACACAGGTGCTCCAGGGAAGCCTGGTCAATTGGGAAATTCAGGCAAACCGGTAAGAAGCCTTTTGACTTTTCTGTCAGTTATATCCTACTGTTATCAGGAGTTGTTGATTTTTTTTTTCTGTCTGTCTTTCTCATAACAGGGCCAACAGGGTCCTCCAGGAGAGGTGGGACCTCGAGGGCCCCGGGGCCTTCCTGTGAGTATTCCCTTTCTGCAGGGGCTTCCCTAGTTCCCTGCTGGGCTCTGCCATTTGTTCATCCACGCACAATTGCCTTCTGGTGTTTGAGCACATGGTGGTCTAGATGAATGATGAAATGGGAATGCTACTTTGATAGGCAGTATTTCTTTTCAGAAAATGGAAAAAAAATGAGGCATTTAACAGAGGCACGGTGATTGTTTCTGCTTTCATCCCATGTTGAAGGAAATATTTTAGTGCTGCTAAACAACTTTATGAAGGCACAATTCACATACTATGTAATTCACCATTTAATCAATATAATTTATTGCTTTTTAGTATATTCAGAGTTGTGCAAGCATCACAACAATCAATTTCAGAAAATTTTTCACTTAAGAAAGACATCCTGTACCCATTTAGTCATTCAGCATTTCCTTCCAATCCCTTCAGCTCTATGCAACCAGGAATCTGTTTTCTGTCTTTATAGTTTCACCAATTCTGGATATTTCATGTATATGGATCCATAAATATATGACATTTAAAAAAATGCTTGTCTTTTCTCACTTGGTATAATATTTCTATGTTCATCTATGCTGTAGCAGTATTGGTACTTCATTCCTTTTTATTGCTGAATAAATGTTTGGCCATTATGAGGAATCCTGCTATGAACATTTGTCTACAATTTTTTTTTTTGTGTGTGGACATATGTTTTAATTTCTCTTGTGTACACATCTAGGAGTAGAATTATTGGGTCAGATGGTACTATGTTTAACTTTTTGAAAATCTGCCAGACTTATGTGAAAGTTTATAAACTTGTCTATTTTACAGCAGATACAGTATTTCCTCACTATACACAATTTAACCCTTACAGAGAGAATGTTTAGAACATAAAACATCATGAACTTAAATTTGATTTTAAAAAATGCTCTCTAGTCTTCAGTTATACTTTTTACTTTCAGTCTTCTAGATAAACACAACAAAAAATTCTAAGTGAGAACACAGAAATATTTCTAAATATCATTGCTACTTCTTTTAAAGCATTTCTTAAATACGTTGAATGAAGACTTCGTGCTTGAAAGGAATGAATGTTTCCAGCTGTCATGTGGCATGAGAGTGGGATTTTTCCCCTTCTTAAAGATGTTTATCAACTGACATCTACCAAGTAGTTTCTTAAGGTTTCTCTGTGGCCAAAGAAACCAGCTTCTACTCCTAATTATGCTCCTTGCTTGCTCAATTCTCGTTTTCTTCTCTTTTACTTAGAATTTGTGATTTTCTAATTAAAATGCTTTCCATAAATAAACTGTAAAGGCACTGAGGTTATAACCAGGTCACATTTCTAAAACAATATAAGATGTTACATGACTAGTGTGGGGAGATTGCACAGTGTGGGAACATTAGAACTTTGAGAAAGTTTACTGTTACATCAATTATTCACTATATTGAGCAGAAAGCTGTTTGTAGTATAAGAAACATTGACCAAGCCCCCTGACCATGCATTGACCACAAAAAGCCACATGCAGTAGAGAATGCTTAGCTGGTTGCTACGGGACATATAAAGCAATGAAGAACTAGAAGTAAAGTATCAGATGGGGATTAGGGTAGTTGATTTCCTTATGTGAAGTGAGATGGATCAAGGAAGATGTGCTAATTGGTTTGGGGACTGAGTTTCAGATTTTGGCTTTTGAATTTCTTTAAGAGTCTAAGTTCTTGCCATTATTTCCTGTCCCTGAGGCTCTAAGTTTTAGCATTGTTCATCCATCACATTTCCCATCTTCAGTTGGACCTGTTGACTTTGTCTTTTTCTTAAGAAATCTTATACTTTGCTTTCTACTTCCATTTTCACAACACTGGCTCAGGTCATTACCTATTGCTTGGATCATTACAATTGTCTTCTGATTCGATTTCTCAGCTCCAGTCTTTCCTCTATTACTAGTGCTTCTAATAGGGTACTGTTGGTACTCTGGGTTGCTTCTTTTCTTCAAGACTCCTGTACATTGCAGGGCATTTTGAATCCGTGGCCTCCTCTGTAGAATATCAGGAACACCTCCACAGCCATCAGAACAAACTAAAGTACCGAACATGCTTCCAAAGGCCCTGGGAAATAATAGTGCTCGGTCTCTACACACTACCATGTTAGTCTTTCCAAAGTACAGGTTCCATCATCACTTCTTTTTCTATTTAAAAATCTTCAGTGGTGGGATTGTGGTTTATTGGTAGAGCCCTTGCCTGACATGTGTGAGGCACAGTTCGATTCTCAGCACCACATATAAATAAATGAATAAAATAAAGGTCTATCAACAACTAAAAAAATATTTAAAAAGAAAAATCTTCAATGGATTGCTACTGACCAGAAGAGAAAGTCTAAAGTCTTAGTGTCTATTAACTTCTTAGTTTTAATTTTCATTTCTTTTTTTTTTAAATTATTTTTAGTTGTCAATAGACCTTTATTTTATTTATTGATATATGGTGCTAAGGATTGAATCTGGTGCCTCACACATACTAGGCAAGCTCTCTGCCACTGAGCCACCACCCAGCCCCTAATTCTCATTGCTGTCTGGTTCAGATCCTGTGTCAGGTTGGGCTTAATTACATGCAAATTTCCAGATACTCTCCATACTACTCAGCCTTGCCTGTTTTCCTTTGTGTCAGACTTTATATTTAGATGGATTTCTTCTCCATTTTCCTGACTCAACAATCCAGGTGCCCACTTAGATGTAACCTAAACATTAATTCAATCATGGAACGATCTCCAGTTAATGCTTTACTGCCCAGATAGAAGTGATTTCTTCTTATCCTGAACTCTATAACCCTTTACCACTTTGTTCCTCACACTGAGGTGACTGCAGGAAGGCAGATGCATGTGTAATTCACCTTTGTCTTCTCTATATCTCTTTACTCAGGGCCTGCCTTAAGCTAGTACTCAATAAATATTTCTTGAAATGAATTGAATTGAAGGTATAATAAATCCTGCTATGCTGCTTTCATTGGTAATAATTGACTTCTCACCTGCTATAAATTTTTCAGAAAAATGTCACAATAAGTTATAAATATTATAGTTCTGGACCAATGTTTTAACACCAAATCTTCTTACTGACACTGCGTTTGTTGTCTCATTTTACATGACTGAGCTTAATTTTGTACAGAAGTTCATGCATTTTCTACTATGCTTCACAAATTTGGTCAGTTTTTCCTGCAACCCTCAAATCAAGTAGAAGGAAAGAGAACATATTTCTAGTGTTTCCTAGGAGTGAGTCTTTGAAATTAATTAATACCCATCAACCTTTGCTAATTCACAGCAAAAAGTATTATTTAAAAAATTTGCCCCCTCCAGTGATTTTATATAAGCACCTATATCTGCCACTTGGATTGTGCTCTGACTTTCTCCATCTTACCACTCATGGTTTATACTTGATCTGAGTTTCCTGGCTCAGAGTAGCCCGGCCTCTGAACCAGTTCTATTTTCCAGTGGTTCTTGGTCCATGTCTGTCTATCCAGCTTCTCAGAACTTGCCTGTGCTTTGGTAGGTGGATTGTTTGCTCTCATGGTTCTGATTGGGGTGAGCAGTGATCAGCTTTCTGAAGACCATATACTCTAAGAGTATAGAAACCTGTTGCATTTCTCTTCAAGTCCTTCACCCCAACCCCAACACAATATCCTTAAACACAGAGATCCCTGTCTGGTATGTTGTTGAATGATCTGAGCTGCCAACCCTCCATCCCACCTAAGGTTTGGCAATAATTTGTGAAGCTGATGATGTGTGTGATGGTTAGATTTTATTTAAACCTAAACTAGAAGAGAAATAAAAATTGTATACTGTTATAAAATTATCACTTTTAAAGTTATCACTTTAAAATCATTTTTGAAGTTATCTTTGATAACAAATATAAAAGTTATTATTGCAGTAGAACTAACATGATGTTCCAGTGTTAATATGAAAATGGATTTGCAAAAGCAACAGAGTAAAGAAATCATGATTGATCTTCTGGGCTCATCAGCATCCTTTTGCCAGAGAGAGGCACTTAGTGTATAGAATTGGCTAAGTGTAGTGATTTATAATTTTTCACTTCTAAAATTGGTGAGGTACTAAAGATAGTATTCATTCTGCAGCTAGTTAGTATTTTGGGTAATTCAGCAAATGTGACAGTCATTACAAGTTAGAATGTGATGGAATAAAATCCATTATTTTTAGAAATAATTCTGACAACATAAGTATAATTAAATTTTCTGATTTTCCTGTGATCTTCCAAATGTCTAATAGTTCCATTTCAAAAGTGAAGCCTTCAGCTTGAATTATTTGTCTGTATTTAGGAAAAGTAGCACTCAATGCTTGTTTATGAAGAAGGTGCCTGCTTGGTGATCAGTGATGTTGACAGACACCAGAGATATGAGGACTAGAGACAGTTTTTTCAAGCAAAAAAACTGCTTTTAAAGAGATTGTTTTAGTTAGCCTTTCTCGGTGCTGTGACTAAAGGACCTGACCAGCACAGTTATAGAGGAGGAAGAGTTTATTTGAGGATTCATGGTTTTAGAGGCCTTAGTTCAGAGAAGGCTGGCTCCATTCCTCAGGTGAGGCTGAACATCATGGAGGGAGACTGTGGCAAAGGGAAGCAGCTTACATCATGGTGATCAAGAAGCACTCTCCAGATACAAATATATACCCAAAGCCACGCCCCAATTCCCACCTCGTCCAGCCACACCCTGCCACTTTAGTTTCCATTCAGGTAATCCCTGTGGGGGGCTTAAATCACTGACTGGGTTAAGACTCTTACAACCCAATCATTTATCCTCTGAACCTTCTTGCATTGTCTCACATGGGAGCTTTTAGGGGACATCGCACATCCAAATCATAACAGAGATTAAGAAGATTTGAAAGGCAAAGAACATTTAGTTAAACATTTTGTTAAAAAACTTGTTTTGTGTGATTTCTTTAGCAATTGACTGGGATAAAGATAATAACACTTCTAGAGGGCTGGTAATGATCCAGGCATTGCTTTAAATCATTTATGTATCTTATTCACTTCTCACAAAACCCCTATTAGGCAGATACTGCTTTTATTCCATTTTATAGATGAGGAAACTCAGGCACAAAGAAGTTAAGTTACTTGCCTGAAATTATGAGCTGATGTATGGAAAAGCCTGTTTTAAACGTTGAAATTGGGATCACATTCATAACTTTATCTCCTCACTCTTCATGCCTCGACAGCCCAGTCATAGCTCTGCAGCATGTTTTATAGTTGTGGTTTACTTGCCAAATTTTGACACAACTTTTGACAATTTGTCAAACAACATAAACCCAAACAGATTCCTAGGTCTTACCCCAGACCCAGAATCAGGAGCAGACCATAGGGCATGGAGGATGGAGTGGTGAAGGACATCCAGTGCAATGTCTTACTGAAGAACTCAGGGACTCAGTCATAGTTGGGATAGTGGGTTTGCATCTTTTTAAAAGCCTTGATTAGTTTCTTAAATAGGATGAATTGGCAGATGTGCCTGAACTTGTGAGAGATGTATGTGAAAACAGAGCATCCAAAAGAAACATGGAGTCCTTTGTTATGGTCTCTCATTTCTAATGGTAGAAGTTTGCCTTTATTCTGGTTTTTTTTTTTTTTTTGAGTCTTTTGTTATGAACAGGAAATTAATATCTCTCTCTCTCTCTCTCTCTCTCTCTCTCTCTCTCTTATTTATTTATTTATTTTTTTGAGACACGGTATTGCTGTGTTGCTCATGATGGTCTGGAACTCCTGGGCTCAGGAGATCTTCCCACCTCAGCCTCCTAATAGCTGGGCTATTAGTTGCTCCATTACACTAGCTTTCTAATCAGAGCTCTTGTTGTCATAGGTCTGTAAAAATCAGCCACAGTGAAGACTAGCCATTCCCCTGTCATCCTCCAGTGCCCATTCCTGAGAGTGGGGTTATCTCCACAGCTGCCAGACTTAAAGAGATTTATCATTTATTTAGCATACTTGTGGTAGTCAGGACCATGGCTAAATTACTCATGGTAAAATGTGTTTAGATGAATCCATGTTTTTAGAGATTACTATTTATATTTTGACTACTCATCTTTATCTTAGCTTCGTAGATGAACTTCCAGAATTACAAGAAGGAATTCAGGTTTTTGAATTACACAAAAATTGCAAGAATGACCATTAGATAATCTTGCCTTAATACTTTGTTCATAAATGTTTGGTCACTGTTGTGAAAATAAACAACACTGTTTTTCACAGAGGGATGAATTCTTTAGAAATACCTACATTTATGGGCATGGTGGTGCATGTCTGTAATACCACCAACTTGGGAGACTGATTCAGGAGGATTGCAAGTTCAAAACTAGCTTCGGCAACTCAATGAGACCCTGTCTTAAAATAAAAATGAGTGATGATGTAGCTCAGGGATAGAGTGCCCCTGAGTTCAATCCTCAGTACTTCAAGAAAACAAAACAAACCAAAAAAAACCCATTTAGAATGGCCAAGGTTTTATAAGATGGAAAAAAATTAAAATGAAGTATCACATGTTGTCTGTGCAGTAGCAGAGGAGCGCATGCCCACAATGTCACTAGTCCTTCTCCTGGTCCTCTGTGTCAGGCTCATGTGGGTACACAAGCTCAGCAAAGCAGGCCGTCAATTGTGGGGGCTCTGAGATATTCCTAAGGCCTTCCACTGGCTTGAAAATGCTTAGGAAGTGAAAAATAAGAACTTAAGAAAAGCAGAGAAAATAAGTGTCCAGCAGAGAAAATCTTTGTCTTTGGGAAGATAATTGATCCTACAAAAAAAGCTTATACAATCCTACATTTTAATTTAGTCTTTTGGTTCATGGAAAGGAAGTTCACTAATCTTCTCTATTTTAGATAAGATAGCATAATGATTCATTTATTTAGAAGTGAATACTTGAGGTTTTGTCAAGAACTAAGCTTTCTTCTTCTGATATTATAATTTTTCCCATCAATGACCATCAATTATTTGTGAATTAAAGTCATGTCTTTTTTTAAAAAAAATATTTATTCTTTAGGTATAGTTGGACACAGTGCCTTTCTTTTATTTACTTATTTTTATGTGGTGCTGAGGATCGAACCCAGGGCCTTGCACATGCTAGGCCAGTGCTCTACTGCTGAGCTACAACCCCAGACCTAAAGTCATGTTAACTCAATGACATTTAGGATACTAATTATGATGGAGTTGAGAAATTATGTAAAAATGTCAACAGAGTAGATATACTGAAGGAAATCTGTTTTGAACTTTGAAGTTCTAGGCCAAATTAATGGTGTAGAATCCAATCTTTATAGATGGCTAGAAGAATCTATTGAAGTATCTGGTTTTCGTCTAGATTGACATCCTTCCAGCATCCATCCTCACAGGGTACTGCCTCTGACTTCCAAAAGGCTCATGAGGGTGAAGTACCAATGTATCATTCAAAAGTCATATACCAGTCAGGTTGTTAATATAAACATTTTTGAAAGTATTTGACACACTTAATTTAAATTACCCATAAGCCATATGAAATGACTACTATGAAATTATAGCTAATAGCCACAGACTGTTGTAATTTGGCCAACTGTTCTTAATTCTTTAGGGAAATTGAAAATTAAGAAGGTTATGGATTTTGGCACCTGTTTAATTAAAGAAGAATGAATAGCATATGGGTCAGAACAGAATAATCTTTTTTTATACTTTTTATTATTTTATTTATTTATTTTTATGTAGTGCTGAGGATCAAACCCAGGGCCTTGCATGTGCTAGGCAAATGCTCTACCACGGAGCCACAAAATCATTTATAAATATTAAGCATTAAAGTGAAGCTGTCATTTGAAAGAAAAATTAACTTAGAGTAGTTGTTTTATTTTTATGTACACCATTCAGGAAATGTGATTGTTTACCCAGTAGCCTCAATGTTCAGCTTAGTTGAACACATGTTAGAAATAAAACAAGCTTTTACCAGACTGCATAAAAATGTATGAAGTTCTTGGGAAAAAAAAGGTGAAGAGTTCATGTGTCTCCTTTTCTCAAAAGTTTTGAGATTCAAATAAAAATTTGAAAACTAGATTTTTACATAAAAAACTAAAATTGGTCCACAAAAAATAAAATTAGTGTTGCTTTTTTAGTTTTCTTCATCATGAATTGCACCTTTCAAGGTCTGTTTATCTTTGTACCTAGTATTTAGAGCAAGAATGAGTAAAAGTAAATTTTATCTCAGAGACTTTATATATTTTTACCATCTGTGTCTTTTTGAGGTTGCAATAATAATTTAAAGGTAAACATCTCTATCTTGTGCTTCCTTTTTTTACTCTTTTTGAGGTAAGAGAGCATTTGCCAAATGTTGCTTCTTAGACCAGAAAATTTATTCTGTGTTTCAGATACTGAAGAATTCCAAATTAATATGTACTTAATGCCTCAAGAACATGTAGTCTAAGGGATAAAACATGTATATAATTAGTCATAATATAAATCAGAATGTCATTTAGAGGCTGACAATTACTATTTGACATTTCATGTATATGAGTCAGATATTTCCAGTGGTCTTAGCCACAGTGGATAGTATTAGGGTGCCCAGTGAAAGATGCACACAGGGGATTGTGTAGGTGGTCCATGTGATGGTCTCTGCCTACAGTTGATGGATAGGGGAATAGTTTGATGACTTATATTGAAACAAAAGCTTAGGTAAAATGTTATTTTATTTATATGGTAATGAAGTGTTTGATTTTGGCCACATGCCTAGTTGACAGTGATATTTGTGTTTTCACAGGGCAGCAGAGGGGAAACAGGACCCGTAGGATCCCCAGGCCTACCAGGTAAACTGGTAAGTTATATTTCCAATATGCAGACATTTGTGTGCTTTCTACAAAACAGAGTACATTATAAAAAATAAGCCAGGAGAGAAAAACAATTGACAAAGAGTCATTTAATAAGTTATATTTTATTTCCATTGTTATGTGAATGTGTAGAAATGTTAATGTGAAATTTTAAATTATACCTAGGATATCCTCAGAGGGTTTTAATGAGAACAGTTTGTAGTATACATTTTAAAACCAAGAGAGACATGAAGTGCCACCTTTGGCCTCTGGTTATTCTTGGAATTAAGGAGGACTGTAAGTGAATGCTGTCTTTGACTTCTTGTGCTGTGCTTGTTTACACAGCAAGAGAAGCAGCAGTGCCACTGCAGGGGCTTGGCTGAAAGAGCCTGTTGTTGCAAGGAGTGCAAAGGGAATTGAGGACTTCAGATGGGAGGGAGGGAGAGAGGACTGGCCTCTCTTCTCCTGAGAGGGTGGGAGAGAGGCAAACCAGAGGACCAGAGTTAAACCGACCACAGTGCATCTATTTTAGATATGAGTCAACACACCCAAGGCCATGTCTGGCTTGTGAGCTTCCAGCATTGCAGTGACAGTGACTCTAAGGACTTTGTGTTTGTTTTCCAGGGATCTTTTGGTAGCCCTGGCCTCCCTGGCTTGCCTGGGCCTCCTGGACTTCCTGGAATGAAAGGAGACAGGGTAAGATGTCCAACACTGCAGAAAGTTCCTTATTTGGAAGGGTGATTTGTATTATGTGGAGAAAGCAAGGCTACTTTTGGCTCAGTGAAGAACTTTCCTAGAATTTATCATAGAGTTATCAAAAAAGGTTAAGAAGCAAAAACAGAATGACTTATGAGAAAGAAAAAATAAAAAGCCTGAGAAAAGTAAACATTTCACTTGTAATCATGCATTCTATTTAGTTCTAAATTTACAGTCCTGTTAGTGAATTGTATATGGACGTGATCCTACAATGCCCTCAGTTACCAGAGGTTTTTGAGACAATTGGAGCATTTTCAGGTTTTCCCTGGTTCTTGTTGGGAGGTGAGGAGTGGAGAAGTTCTCTCCAGTCACGTTTTCCACACTGGTGCTTATCCATGAGCCTAGAATGTGGGTTGATTCATTTGAAATTACATAAACAGCTCAAAATATTTTAAAAGGCCTATATTTTCTTCATTACAGGGTGTATTTGGTGAACAAGGTCCAAAGGGTGAACAGGTAAGTTTTAATATTCGATTAGTATGAAATGCAGTGTCTGAAATGTGCCATGTCACAACCAGGAGGGACTGGCTTGCTTATGGATGTGATTGAAACAGTGGAGACTTGCAGCTTTTTCTTGGTGTGTGGTAGACTTATCTGTTTCAATAAGCTGGAGCCAATGACTGCTCTGTCTCCTGGACTTTATACTGT
Organism: Marmota monax; assembly: GCF_021218885.2. Taxonomy (NCBI): domain Eukaryota; kingdom Metazoa; phylum Chordata; class Mammalia; order Rodentia; family Sciuridae; genus Marmota; species Marmota monax. Next base: position 3,467,005 of record NW_026692434.1, on the reverse strand, counting down.
TCTCCCTTTGGAAAGAATAGCCCTGTCTCTGACTCACCAAGTAGAACTCTACTTACTTATGTAAACTCTAGTTACTTATGTCTGAGGGAGCCTTCCATGGGCACATCATAATGTTTAAATTTTTCCTGATCAAAACCTCAGCAAATATTCTATGCATGAGTTATGCTTATCATTTTCCTTGGGTTCCTTTGTCTCTTCTAAGAGTCCTTTTTTAGGGGTTATTGAATTACAAAATTGTTACATAGGGTTGCTAATTTAATTTAATAAATTGAATTAAATTCAATTAATAGTTGAAATTCAATCTCAACTTCTGGTTTCTCTCTAGACTATTTTTGTTGTTGTTGTGTTGTTTTGTTTTGGACTAGCAATCTAGATTGGAAAACCGTTGCCAGCATTTTATACTGCTGCATGATCCTGGGAGTATCTGGGCATGTGTGAATGATTATTAATGTTGACCGGAAGTTGACCCATGGGAGTAAGAGACTAAGAATTTAAAATGTGATCTCTTATTTTAATTTTTAGGGTGCTTCTGGTGAAGAAGGTGAAGCAGGAGAAAGGGGTGACCTTGTAAGATTTTTTTTTTTTTTTTTCTGGTTAATGAAGGAACTTTACAGATTTTGAGCTGTAGTGGAAATGTGTATTATTTTTCTTCTTTTCTGACATTGTTTTATTCTCACTACCTTCTTCAAAAGCTAAGATGTTTCTTCTCTGAGTTAAAAGACTCTCAAGATTGTAGCCAAGATCAAATAAAGCAGAGAGAAAACGGCCCACAATTGATAAATCTGACTTGAAACTTTTGGAAAATTCCTTTATAGTTGGTGAATTTTCTTGTGGTTTTGTATCTATACATTCAAGGTGATTCTTATAGGACTATATGAAAGTCTATGAATGGTACCTATCATGGAAATAAAATTGAACATTTATTATAGTTAGGAAGCTGAGGCTTACAAATGTGACCAAGGGCACTCTCTCTACTCTGAAACCCTCCAAAGAAGTGACCTCCATCTCCAAAGAGTGACACTGCTAAATCTCCAGAAAAGCAATAAGATAGAGAGCAAGTTATCTTTAGTGCTAGAACTGCTTAGTTTGCTGGCTCATCGTTATAGTTTTGACTATGTTTTGGTCCTTTGGGGTCAAGGTGATAGATTTCTCATGAAATAGAGTTAGAGAGCTTTTAGTACAGAAAAAAGTTCTGATAATGTTGTTTTATTCAAATTTTCAGGATTTAGAGTAAATATAAATGTAATATCTGAATTGCATAAAGCTTTCTAATTGTCAAATAAATTCATAGTAGAATTATTCTATTTGATTTTCTGTTGAGTTTGTTCACTTTATGTACTAAGAACTTTTAAAATAATTCTGTTTGTAATGGAGATGAACTGGTGTGCTATCATTTGAGCTGAATTCATATCTAGAATTAATTATGGGAGATTTTCATATTTTTTAAGCCTAAAAGCTTTCCTATTTTGTTTGTAGTCTTCTGGGGATAAATTTAAAGATTTTGTTTGAGTTACAAAAATGCAGTTTTAATAGACATGTTTAAATGCCTGTTTTGTTTTAAAACTGAATGTTATTCTCTTCAGACCTACACATTTCAATTTTTGATGCCTAGCATTTTAGATCTGGATAGAGCCTTGGAGAACTCTGATTCAACCCTGTTATTTAACAGATCATTTAACCAAAGGCTGGGAGGTTTCCTAGCTCACACAGGGTCACAGAGTTAAATAGCATAACTGGGCCTGGAATACAAATTTTGGATTTAATATTTTTCTGAAGCACCAGGGTTAATCTGTTCATGGTTTTCTATACTTCAGCAGCACAATAGACTTTTTAATGTTTTTAGGAAACTATCAAATGTGAATATATTGTTCTAATATAATTTTGTTTTATTGATTTAGGGAGATATAGGATTACCAGGCCCAAAGGGATCTGTAAGTATAACAAATAACAATGTTATACAAAATTAAAAATATCAATAAACCTATAAAAATATAATGCTCTGCTTTATAAAATCATTCTATAAAATTTAATTCTTAAAGGACTTACCTTCAAGAAAATAAATGTCTAAATATATTCTTTAGGTAATGGATTAATCCAATCAAAAAATTCATAGTTAGGTAAATGGATCTACCTTTTCAACTAGCCACTCTAAAGAATTTTTTTTTCATATTATAAATGTCTCAATGAATGTTACATGGTAATACTGTAATTTTCTCCCCAAATGGGTCATTTTTAAATAACTGACTTGTACTTTGTGGTGACAAGAGTATAATTGAATTTCATTGGCAGTTACACTACTGCAAAATATTTCAGTAATTTTCTTAATCTCCTGCGTGTTCTAGTTGAGCAAGTAATATAGAGGCATAACATATAAGATAACATAATAGGAAAATATTAAAACTAGAAAATGATCTTTTGTTAAATCTTGCCATTTTATAGAAACTAATGTCCTCAGAGATTAGATGTGTTTAGAATTATAGATCTAATTAGTAGAAACCTGAGGTGATTTGCTAATTTAAGAGGAATACACATTTAATACAATTAGAAGCTTAAAAAATATAAGGAAAAAATATGAAGCTCAGATTTCAATCTCAAATGCCACTACCACCAGCTTCTAGTTAACTTGCAAGTCCGTCCTTTTTCCAAAATATTCCCCACTCTTCTGTGTCTATCCAACCAATTATCCTCAAGACAGCCAATATAATCTAAATAAAAAAGGTAAAACCCACCATGTAACCCTCTTTTGCTGAAAATCCTTCAAGTATAACATTTCATAGAACAAAATCATTGTTTAGCATGGTATATGAAGCCTTTGATGAAGTGTTCTTTGCTTCTCTAATCTCATCTTGTACATTTTGGAATTTCATCCATTTGCAGTTCTTTTTTACAGGCCATGTCATGTCATGTCATGCTGTTTAGTACTTTCTCTATTTTCCTAGTCTGGAACACACTCCTCATTCCTTAGAATTGTTACCTCCTACATAGGCAACTTAATTTTCTCAGGAAAGACTCACCCAACCTTGGGCTCCATGCACACTGCTGAAATGGATCTTACCACATTATACTAACTACCTGTCTCTAAACACCAAGTGTCAAGTGACATTTTATGACAAGAATTTTTGAAAAAAATGGTTTAGGACTGAACAATATGTAAAGTGTAAATCTTGATAGAATATAGTAATAGAAATCCTATGTCACTATAGATATTTTCAATAATGTTCAATGGAAAGAATTAAAGTTATAAAAGAAAAAAAGCCAATCACAATGTAGTGATCAGTATAAGTTAATTGTATTCTAATTTGGTACAACTGTTAGTAATTAATATAATTAATTCATCAGTTCTTCTCTACCCCTCCCTACTTATATCTGACACTGCCCAGGATGAAACTGAACCATAGTGTCCCAGAATTAGGGGAAATAGTTACCAACACAAAGATTTCACTCTCTTTACTGAATTCAGCATATTTGAACTTGTTAAGTACGATATGTCTTTACCCTAATTTCTACTTCATTGTACTGCTCCTCAACTGAGGAATTATTTCCCAAAGCTCCAGGGCCCTTGTGATGTCTTGGTCATATTAACCTTTGATCTGTCCATCAAAAACTTCCTGTCTCTTATTCTAGCAATATTTCAACCATTGCCAGCAAAAGAGTACTCTCTGATTTCATCTCTTTATTTTCTGACAGTTCTTTAGTTCATTTCTGAGCTCATTTTGGCTTCTCCTTGGGTTGTTTTAGAAGTTGTTATAGTTTTGCACTTGAGCACCTGACAATTCTGCAGACTTCCATAGTATATATTTAGCTTTGCTCATTGACACTGTCTTTCAGGAAGTCTTTTAAGTCATAATTTCTTTATAGAAGCAATCTTGGCAAGTTGGCTTAGATGAATATCAATTATTTTTTGCATGAAGTTGGAAAAATCACACTTGCCAAGCTTTATTTGGATGCCTAGTGAAAGCATTGCTTCATCACCTTCTTCACTTGGGTTTAAAATATTTGAATATTTGAAAGAGTTAGCTCTTCTTAGATAAATGCTGCATATGAAAAAAAGGCAGGTTGGAGTTGCTTACATATATTCACATCTTGAGCACTAGCATTCCCTTGCTGCCTACTGCCCTATTATCTTCTCATTCTTATTTCCTACAACAGTATGTTATAGCAACTCTGCCACAAATTCCACCAGAAGAATGGACAAATTTTAGTTTCATTCACACACACACACACACACACACAAAGGATTAATTAAGTCTTTTTAAAAAGCAGTGAATGTCGATGAGGATTCTTTTAAATGCTTTTAGTGATCTGCTCTCAGGAAAAAAGCCAAAGTTATATATGTTTTTTTTGTGAATAAATAAGGGGTTTATTTTTAAGTTTTTTAATATTTAGAATTCAATTTTTCGTAGAAAGAACTGTGAACTTGCACTTGCTTTTTAAAAATAATATTTATTTTTTTTGTTATATTTGGACACAGTACCTTTATTTTACTTATTTATTTTTATGTGGTGCTGAGGATGGAACCCAGGGCCTCACACGTGCTGGGTGAGCACTCTACTGATGAGCCACAACCCCAGCCCTGCACTTGCTTTTTTGGCCCCATATTTTAAATACACATTTTAAGTGTATTGACTTAGTTTATGTTAGTATTTTGTAATTTCTGAATATACCTAGTATCTTCAGATTAGCCAAAAAAAAAAGTTTAAAGGCTGAATAATATATATTCTTGAAAATATCTTTATGTTTTGCTACATTGCTGACACCCAAGTAGCATATCTTATAGGAACTCAGTGGGGTTTCTTGGGCCAGATAATGCTAACAGGCCTTATGACAAACTAATTTGCAGGGCCTGGGCAGGTGTGTGGAACACATGCTTAGTATGTGCAGGCCTTAGGGTCCATCACCAGCTTCAAAACAAAATAATAAAACCCCAAACACATCTAATTTGCTCTTAGGAAGTGGCTTGAGGTATGAAGGTCTTTAAAATATATTATTCCAGTGAAGATTTTGGAATAATAATAGTAAACAATACGGATTTTTAATAGTTTACTTGAATTGAGGTTCTCAGAGACTGATGAGTTGGTGGTGGTATTATGTGTATGCATCTTATGGTAACTTCTTACAGGGGACCTCTTAGGAGATAGAATGTAGGAAACCCCAAATTTCATGTAAGTGTTTATATTAGTAGCAGACACAGTCCTTGTGTCTAGTCCTGGTTTTATAGTGTACTGTTTTATTGCAGATGGGTAACCCTGGGGAGCCAGGATTGAGAGGACCTGAAGGAAGTCGGGGGCTTCCTGGAGCAGAAGGACCAAGAGGACCTCCTGGACCCCGGGGTGTGCAGGGAGAACAGGGTGCCACTGGCCTGCCTGGTATCCAGGGCCCTCCGGTGAGTGTCCCTGAGGAAGCTCCATCCCATAGCATTGGGGCTAGACTAGATCTTAGCTCCTTAGCAGTAAGTAAATATAGCCACCTGGGTTCCTGGCTGAGTCTGTCAGTTTACAATTTAACAATGTTCTCTTTATGGTTCTGTGGATAAACTGCCTTTTTTTCTTTCCTGTCCCAGGGTAGAGCACCGACAGATCAGCACATTAAGCAAGTTTGCATGAGAGTCATTCAAGGTAAATAAATCACAATGGTTAAACTTTTTCCATCATAAACTCTTGCTTCTTAAGACTTTATTCTTATAGGTGTGCAAGGGTAAATAACTGTGGCTTTTTGTGTGCTTTAAAGGTGGGACATTTTGAGTAATCTTAATGCCAATTTCTTTTTATTCAGTTGTTGCTATCTGCACAACTTATATCCTCACAATAATTACTTTTGTGTTAGCCTGCTTTCTTTTCCTTTTTTTCTTTTCTTTTTTTCCTTCTCCCTCCCCCTTCCAGGGGATAAAGATGATTTATAAGAAAGCGCGCGCGCACACACACACACACACACACACACAACTTTCCTTTGAATACAAATTCTCAGGTGTTTCTCCTTAAGATCCTATCAATGTGTATCTAGGATTGCCTTAGGAGCTCTCTAAATAATTTGAGAACTAAATGCCAGGCTCTATGCCTATAAGGAACCTAAGGATATTATTTCTACTTATGTAAAATATATGTAAAAAAGCAATGACTAGCATTTTCCCAAAATGACAGTGTATTATAACATTTGTTAATCTTTATCTGCATTCACCTATGGCTATGGCAATGGCTGTTCCAGAGCTGGCCTACTTATCAAACCATACAGGAAATGAAGATTCACAAAGATACCTTGTAACTGAGGGGATCCTGTAACATTGGAGCCTTCTAACAAAATTATGTTATTCGGATGTAACCACCTCTTTGCTGAAGAAATTCTTTTTTTTTTTTTTGTATGCTCATTAGATAGTTTAATGTGTCTAATAGACTTGTAGAGTTTTCCAGAATCAAATGGAAAGAAATGAACACTTCTATATTTTAAAACAACATAGGCCTCTTCATTGCAGACATTTTATCTTGAAAGTCTGTTTCAGTTTTGAGCATTACATGTCAAGAAAATTATGGTTTTGTGCTTACTTGAATAAAGCAAATTTAGAATATTCACATTTAAAGAATTTTAAAATGCGGGCTAGAAAATTGGTTCCAATTCATATTCTCCTTAGAATCCTAAAGCTTTAAGAAATATTACAGTAGCATATTTCCTTTAGAGCGTTTTAATGGGGAGATTTTCTTGTATTCCATGGATTTAGTGGGTGATTCTGAATCTATTTAATGGTTCCTGAGAAAGGCCACACAGTTATTAATTTTTTAGACAGACTGTGACCATTCCCTAGAAACAGGTTATATTTTAATGATTGTTGTCTATTCCAAGCATGAAGAACAAAATGGAGGGGAAGAATTTATAAGAAGCTATGAATCCTCCTGATATTTCAGGTTATGTAATATCTTCAAACCAAAAAGCCTTTTAGTTTTTGACACTAGGCCCCAAATGGTCTGAATACTAATTTTGGACAGTGCCGTTGGCTTTTTTTTTTTTTTTTAATTTTTTATTGTTGGTTGTTCAAAACATTACATAGTTCTTGACATATCATATTTCACACCGTTGGCTTTTAAAAAGCTTTTGGACACCACTTCCACAAGTGTTAAGAAACCCATTGTTCTTCCTATCCTGGGTTTTCAGATACCCAGCTAGGATTCAAGTGACACACTCATCCTTGCAAAACAATGCTGGTCCCAAAGCCCTGCACTTCAACCTCCTTGCCCTTGTCTCAAAACAGCAGGACCAAATGTATCAGGAGAGCTGAATACAACAGCACCAGTGATGCTTAAAAAATACAGCAGCACCAGTGACACTTCCTGGCAGACAGTCCATGGAAATAGTCTCCCAACTGTATTCATTTCCTACCCCCTGTTTTGAAGTTTTGGAAAAACAAGGCACTTGGAATACCTCTCTCTTCATTTGAGTCACTTTCATGTTTCTGACTTTTCTGGGTTATTCTGTTTATTATTTTTAGAGCATTTTGCTGAGATGGCTGCTAGTCTCAAGCGTCCAGACTCTGGTGCCTCTGGTCTCCCTGGGAGGCCTGGTCCTCCTGGCCCCCCTGGTCCCCCTGGAGAGAATGGTTTCCCTGGTCAGATGGGAATTCGTGGCCTCCCTGGCATTAAAGGTCCCCCTGGTGCTCTTGGTTTGAGGGGACCTAAAGGTAAGCGGTTTTGCCCAGGTAGAACCTGGGAACACACATTGCCTTTTTTTCAGCTGTACAATGTATACCCAAGCTCAAGGAAGTCCTGCTTTGCTAATATCTGGTGAGATAAGATGTATATTATTCTCTTTTACAGTGTTGATGATAAATATTTGAAAACTCTTATTTTCTTTTGATGCTGCTGTACCACAACAGTAGACTAAATACTACAATTAAGCTCCCCTGATTTTTAGTTAGTTCTGATTTTGCTCAATTATACTCTGCTTCAATCACAGTTAGTTCAAAACAAACCTTACAGGATCAGGTAAGGGATCATTCAAAAACGAACAAAAAAATTTTTTTGAGACTCTAAAGTCATGGTAGAGCTCTTCTAAAATGGCAACCATCTTACAAAGTATGTATCTGTTACTTAGACTAACAACATTTGCTAGCAGAACATAAGCAAAATTACATCATGAATTGGAGCTGTCTCTCTCTTCAAAAGTGGCATTGGATATTTACTTTTGATTTTCCCTCTGAATCAAACTGTATTCTTTAATATATTTGTTTCTTCCCTTTTATTTAAAACAAAAAAAAAAATCCTTGCATCCAATATTTTGCAGAAAAACCACAGGTTGTGAGTGTGTAAGATATTCTGCAGGACTGGCAGAAGGACTGGTTGCTTCAGATGGCATTTGTTAGTTGAGGTGATGAGTTAGTGACAGCTCACTGGGGAACTTTAGAAAAACACGACATCAGAAACAAGAGAGGCATTTTCTTTTCTTTTCTTTTTTTTTTAAATTTTAATACTGTGGTACTCCAATTAGGGCTAAATAGTATGGTGTGAGTGGTCAGAGGGCAAGAAAGCTGCCTTTTTGGATCTGTAAATGAATTGCTGATGCAGTTGGCTAACTACACCCTCAGCTGGAACAATTTATTTAATTACTTTTTTTTGGCATGTGCAGAGCTGCATGTTTAAAAATGAGCTCTAATTGGGGCCTCTTGTAAGACTGGCACAATTTTAAAGCTTTCAGAGGTTGTACAAATCACAGAGCTGAGGGTAGAGCCCATTTTAAAGAGAATTGGGCATTTTCTCTAACAGAATCACATACCTCTTTATCTTTGTCTTGCTTTTAGCTACTAGTTCAGCAACCCATGTCTTGGTGATTTCTATGGATAGTCCCTGTACACTCTGTAGACCTTTTCTAGGAAACTCTATTGCCTTGGGTTGGTTGGACCTATTGTACCATCTCCCATGGATAATGGATAATAACAACCTTCAGTGAGTCTCTTTGTTTTTATTTATTTGGTTTATTTTTGTTAATGTAGCTTTGTTTGTCTGTTTGTTTTTCTGAGATGGGGTCTTGCTGTGTGTTCAGGCTGGTCTCAAACTTACAGGCTCAAGTGATTCTCCTGCCTCAGCCTCTCATGTAGCTGGGACTACAAGCATGTACTACTACTCCTGGCTATCCCGAGTCTCTTTAAGAGAAAAGGTTCTGAGAGATACCTGGAGCATCAGCATCACTGGGGGCTTTGTTAGGATCATCACTTCTTTGCACCACCCCAGACCCACTGGATCAGAAATTCTGGGGGTGGAGCCTAGCGTTCAGCTTAACAAACCCTCAGATGATTCTGATCTGGCTAAGCACATTGGTGTGGAGCAGTCAATCACCCATTTTCCTACTGAAAGGGGTCACCTTGACAGGTCTATAGAAATCACAGCCAGTTTTCTTGGGCTAAAAGTAATTCTCCACTTTTGGAGTAGAGCTTACTTTGAGCTAGTAACAGAACTTTCCTTTAAGAAATGAAAATGTCCATGTCACTTGCTATGCTAGAAGAATCTGTCAAAAGCTGCCTTTCTCAGCCTTGACTGCACATTGGAATCACCAGAGGAGCTGTAAAAACTACTCATGCCTAGGTCCTATTTCCAGAGATTCTGATTTAATTGGTCTGGGTATTGGGACTTTAAAATATCCCCAGGTGATTTTAATGTGCAGCTAGGGATGAGAACAACTGAAAACACAGGCGAATTGTTTGGGAAGCTTTCTGGGAAGGTCCCAGCCATGTTGAATTGTGGGTAGGCTGGGCTGGTTTGACTAGCAAAAGAGCCTCATTTGAAAGGAAGCAGAGTATATTTCTATATTTGGAACCTGGAAAATATCTCTAGCACTAAATTAATTCATCAGGTACAACAGGATCCTACAAGGTAATTCCACCCCCCACCCCCCGCTTTTTTTAGTATTCTTGAAAATAGTCTATAATCTGAATAGATACAGTTCTTTTCTTTTCTCTAAAGGACTTCTTCCTACATCCTCCATGGCTTTCTTATCACTGGATTCATTTAAAGCAATACCTTCATTTAGTTTTACTTTGAAATTTGGGGTGGAGGCAAGGAGAGGCAGTCATATACATCTATGTATACACACACACATACACACATATATATTAATCAACACTGTTATACATTTGGAAATATACAATTTAGGTAACTGGACTTAACCTTTTTTGTCCCATCACATACATGAAAATATAGAAAATATACAGTGTTCTTTTTTTTTTTTTACTACCCAAAGATTTGCAGCATAAATTTCCCCCAAGAAAAAAATATTCCACCATTTTTGAAAAAAGTAAAAATTTTAGTCAATTAGAGATATATTTTAGTATGCTTGTTGCCTTTTTTCCCCTCCTGATTAGTAAAGAAGAGATGGTAAGATTCTTGCTCTATCATATAGTCACTTTGAGTCTTTTCCTAGAGAAATTGTTACATAAATAAGAAACTAGTCTTTTTATGAATGCTTTTATAACAATTCAGGCTATGTCTTAGTCTCTGTTTCCTCTCCAAAACTACCCTGGAAAACAGTGGGATGTTTTCAGTAGGGGTTTAGAGAAATAAGCCTCAAATCATTGTCAAAGTTTGGATCATATATGTAATTTTCCTTTGTTTTTCACTGACATGTTTTATGTAATATTACACAGCCATATAGGGCCAAGGTCCATATACATTTTATATGTGCACTCAAGTCGGACACGAGTCATCAAACTGGCGTTATGTTCACTTTGCTTGGTATTAGTCCTTCGTGCAATAAATATTATTTTTTAAACATTCACAGTTTGGATTCATTTTAAATCCCTTTGAGTAAGTCTGATTATTTTTAGATATTTTAGTGTGACGCAAACAGATGTGTCAATGTGGAAATGAAGGTTGGAGAAAACACACATGTCATAACTGTGACTAATACCCTTTTTTAGTATTAATCTGCTCACAGGGAGATAGAGCATCAGTTATAGCTTGCCAGTAAATGAAATAAATAGCAATAGCAATGAGAATTTTTCACTCTGTTCATGATAAGCTGTTTTTTTTTTTGTTGTTGTTGTTGTTTGTTTTGCTTAAACTGTATTTTCCTTCATACCTGTTCTAAAACTTTTTTTTTTTCAAAGCTCCTTAATGTGACTGAATAGGCTAATAAGGGTGGACCTTTAGTTCCCTGAGCCAGTTTTTGTATGTCTCAGAGGAAAATATAATCAGAAGCAGATGAACCCTGCTGTTAGCGCCACCCAGGTGCATGAGTTGCTGTGGAACAGCAGTTGACAGGGTGCTCCTAGAGCTCAGCTTTCCTTTGTTTTTCTCTATGAGGGATAACTCAAAGGCAGCACTGCAGGACAGCAGTCTCCTTCCTTCCAAGCAGCATTTTGAAGTTGGTGTGGCTTCATGCTAGGATGTATAAATAAGTTCACTATCTCTGTGAAAGCTACATTTTAATTTCTAATCTTCAGAAAATATGGCACATTTGGATATTCTTTTCTCATCACCAACCTCCAGAGTTACAGTGATAAGACAATTTAAATTGCTAAGTTCACAAGAATGTTTATGCTGTTAGTTTTTAAGATGCTACTGACGATAGCGGGGTGCAAGTAGCTCACCTAAATAGGAGTTCAACCAGAGTTCTGTATCTTTACCTGGTATTTATACAAGCTTAAATTATTGTAAAAATGTACTTTTCATTATAAAAAAATTTACATGGGACATCATCTACAAAAATCAAATTATGGTGACCATTTAAACGTTAATAAGTTTTTTTTTTTTGATATTTGACTAACGTGCAGATGATTATATAGATATTTTTCCTACTTGCGCACTTGACTTTGTCTTTTAAATTGTATCTAACCTGACTCAATGTTGAACTGGGTTGGGCTGATAGGACGTTTGGAAAAGATGATGTACAATATTTGTAGCAAAGTGCAGCTGTGTCTTTTAATAGTGTAGTATAATGTACTACTATACTAATGTGATAATAAAATAATGTTTTTTTTTTACTGGGAACAGTAGAATCATTTAACTAAAGTATTAAGTAATTTCATTAATGAGGCCAAGTTACTGGCTTTGGTCTCTGCAGGAACCTGGATGATTTATGTAACTTTATTCTGTTGGCTGCTGAATCCCAAGTTTAATCAACTGTCTTGTAAATATCTTGCAAGTACACATGGTTGGTTGCAATCCAAAGTATATTCCCTATAAAAAATGAGTCAGTCGTGAAGACGTTTGTGACAGCATATTTTAAAATTTTAAAGTTCATTAATTTATTTTTGGTAAGATTAAATTTACTTTGTTCAAAAATTTAAAATGTATGAAAGGTGGTGAAGAACTTCTTTCCCACCTCTGTCTCCCATCTGCCTAGCTTCCTTTACCCTTCCCGCTATGTAATCATTATTATTAGTTTCTTTGAAATTCTTATAAGCAATGGTATATAAGGTTATATGACTATGTATTTTCCCCTCCATCATTTTAAAAACAGAATAATATTGTCCTTTAGCAAGTAATCTGGACCTTGCTTTTTTCACTAATGATATGTCCTGGAGATCATTCCAAAGAGCTTCCTGATTCTTCTTCACAGTTGCATAATATTCCATTCTGTGGATATATCATATATTTAATCTTTTAATGGACATTTAGATTGTTTCTTATCTTTTGCTATTACAGCAAGGTTGCAGTGAACAACAGTGAATATGTTTCCTTTTTGTACACAATATCAGCATATACTCTATCTCTAATTCTTTCACTAATGAGGAGAATTTCTGGTTAAAATGGAACTTTCATTTGTAATTTCGATAGTTAACATCAAATTGCCTTCTGAGGAGACTGCACCCATTTATACTCTCATCAGTAATGTGCAATACTGTATTTTTCTATAGATGTGCTAAATATATGTTTAACTTTGGAACTTTTGTTGATCTTTTTTGTTAAAAATGGCATCTTTGTTTTGTTTTTAAAATTTGCATTTATTTTGTTTTGAGACAAATTCAGGGACTTTTTCATACATCTAAGAACCATTTTTATGTCCTTTTAGTGACCAGCCTACTCATGTATTCCCCCCACCCCCGCTTTAGTACCAGGGATTGAACCCTGGGGTGCTTAATCAGTGAGCCACAACCCTAGCCCCCCGCCCCTTTTTTTATTCTGGGACAGGGCGTCTAAATTGCTGAGGGTCTCTTTGAGTTGCTGAGGCTGGCTTTGAACTTGTGATCCTCCTGCCTTAGCCTCCTGAGCCACTGGAATTACAGGTGTGCACCACCACACCTTGTGCTCATTTTAAAAATTGTGTTATTGACCTTTTTTTAAATAGATTTTAGGAACTCTTCACATTTTGAGTCATAATAGGAAGGCCAACTCAAATTTGAAGTTATAAAATAATTCTTCCTTTATTCTTCTGGTTTTTTTAAATATTTGATCCCTTTGTAATTTAGCCTGGAGTATGGTGTGGGATAGACAGGCATAGATGTAACTTTTTTTTTTCCTCCAGTTTTCTAACACCACTTATTGAATTGAATTGTTCAGCTCTTCCCCAGATTAAGATGCCACCTTTATTATAAAGCAAATTCCCTTATGTGTTTGGTTCTGCTTTTGAACTTTCTATTCTGCCTCACTGATCTGTTTATTTCTGGATCAGTACCACCCCATTTCCATTGGTTTAATATTTGGCAGGATTAATTCCCTTTGTGCTGCTTTTCTTTGTGGGGTTTGTGGCTAATCTGGCTTATGTAAATTTTTTTCGACACAGACTTTAGAATTACCTTCTCTGTCTAAAAACATGCATTTGTATTTTTATTGGGATTCTGAAAAAATTCACCTCAGTGTGGACGGGCAATGCTTTGCCATGATGGCACTCCATTTAAGAACACTTTGTAGGTCTTTCTGTGTTCTTCAGTAATGATCAGTATTTTTGATTATTGGACTTTTATATTTGATTAACTTATTTCTAGATATTTAATATTTTAATTGCTGTTATAAATGGTATCCTTTTATACCATGTCTTGTTGTTTTTAGGTGTGAAAATTATTGACTTCCACATATCAATTTTAGTCCCTTCCAATTTCCTAAATTCCTTTACTGCTTGTAGTAGTTTTGAGTTGATTTTCCAGAACTTAAAATATATGCTTACATCCCCTTAAAATTAGGGATGATTATAACTCTTCAAATGAAGTGATATATACTAGTGATAAGTGAGCATCTTTGCTGTTCTGATTGCAGCGGAGCTGCTGCCTATGTTTCCCACAAAACATTGTGCTAGCTTTTGGGCGTAGATGGGTATATTTTATCAAGTTAAGGAAGTAGCCACTGATGCCTAATTTATTGAATGTTTTACCAAGAATGTATGTTAGTGAAATATTATTTTGCTATCTATGGATAGGATCCTTTGTTATTTCCCCCTTTAGATCAAACTTGCTTTTTACCTTGCTCCAAGTACTACAACCTAGTTTATTGTAACTTCATGACATTTTGTCTTCTGAATTTTTGCCTTGCTTGAAGTTCAAAATATAGAAGTTTATTTTTATGAAAACATAGAAAAATAACATGTCTTTAATGAAATGCAGGTGATTTGGGAGAAAAAGGGGAGCGTGGCCCTCCAGGAAGAGGTCCCAAAGGTTTGCCTGGAGCTACAGGTCTGCCAGGTAAGTGAGTTGTGTGGCAAGGTGAGGTGGGGAAATTGGTCGAGAGCGTGCACTCTGAATTGAATTACATTTTAAAAGAATTGCTACTCGACCACTTAAGCATATCAAGTGATTATGATGGCTGGCATAGATTTCTCAAAATCAGCTTTAATGAACAGTTAAATGATCTGTAAGTTATGTCTTTATTCTTTGTGAGAAAATAGATGGCAAGGCTTTGAAATATTAATTTCTTAAATAGATGCTTCAAGAAAAATTGTGTCAAGGTCCAGCTATGATCCATTTGTTATAAAAATCTGAATAAATAAATTCATACCTATCTGGAGCTCAGGTGATAGTTTTTAAAATAATAATTATTATTTTATGTGCATATGTGTGGCTAGGAATCAAACTCAGGACCTGGAATGTGCTAGGCAAGTTTTCTACCACTGAAATGGGAGTTCATAACCCACTTGAATCTAATGTATGAAATATGATATGTCAAGAGCTTTGTAATGTTTTGAACAACCAATAAAAAAAAATAAAAAAGCCCTTATTTTTAAATCTATAAAGCTAGAGCAGTTGGGAAACTATTTCAAAATTTTATTTATTCATGTTTTATAGGAAATAACTGAAATTTTATTTTAAAAGCCCCCTTTTCAAACATCCAGACCTCCAAAAATCCATATATCCCCCCTTGCTTTCCCTAAAAATAAGCCCAAGCATTCCTACCCATCACCACAAAGAGCCACACACAAGCCACATGTCACAGCTGCAGAGACTGAGGCCACAGAGCAGCCTCTGTGTGAGGAGCTCGGATCTCTGATTGAGCATTCTGTGTTCTCTTTATACACTGACTGCTCTGTGCCAGGGTCCCGGCTGGAACACACTCATTCACTGAGAAATGACTTGCACACCCAATCATAGGAGCAGCACAGCAGGGCTGAAAGCCAGTTCAGTTCAAGAGTAGGAAGGATGTGCAGGCTCCAAGCAGCTCTCTCAGGCAGGCTCAGGCAGGCTTCCACACCCCACCTGTCTGTTGCTGTAGGGGTGAGAGGGGTTGCACAGGAAAGAAAAAAAGTGAGTGCTTGCTTCCATAATGGATTTAGAAAACGAGGTTTCAGGAAATTTAGGAAACGAAATCACTATTTTGTAATTCTGCCAGAGGCTTACATATTTAATCATGGCTATAATTGTAGCCAAAAAAAAAAAAAAAAAAAAAAATCATTGCTTTCTAATTATCTATTTCATTGCTCCTGGGGATTGCTTTCATATTAATTTTTTTAAAAAATATGAATACATTTGGAGATAGCTCAAACACTGCCCTTCTAAAACTATGACTCATGGGCCTGTCAAGATATAGTCACAAATCAATATATTTTGTGATTGGAAGAGGAAGTTTTGCTGATTGGGCAAGGAAAGAAAATCTGATTGGACATAAATAGAATCAAGGAAAAATTTTAATATGGGATAAAGTCTGGATTCATTGATGGATGTTTAGAAGGGAAAAAAAAGGAAATAGCATGTACTAAGAGTGTTTTTCTCCTTTACCAGTGATAGTGACAGGAGGGTTTAAAGCTGGTTAAATATCATTATCACAACTTCCTTAATGATCCATGAATTTATAGGATCCTCTGATGATTTCTCCTCCCATTTTTGTTAATGAATCACTTCATAGTTCTTAAACAAATGACTTTCACTAGTAAGATTTTCCTTTATTGAAAATATATTATGATTTCTAGTGATTCTTGTTTTCAAAAAATGTGTTGGCAAACCACATTTTAACTTTAAAAGTGGAAGATTTAGGAACACCAGCTCTGCATGTGCTCTACCTCAGAATGCCCCGAGGGGGGAGAAAACCACCCACCTGTGGAGGAGGGGCAGAGTCTGACTGACCTGGTGAAGGGGATGCTTCTTAGCCATTGCTCAGTCAGAAAGGGGCTTTGCTGATTTGCTTCCTGGCACATCAAACAATCCACATGCTGGTAAATGTGGGGGGTTAGGACAAGCACATCGTTCCTCACCTTCCCTGGCCCTCATCTTCCTTGTGAAAAAAAAAAAAATTGTTGTCACTGGTCTTGTATTAAAACTTAAATCTCATGTGTTAAAACACTTCATGAATTCCCTTTTCCAAGACTCCTAAGACCTGCCCTATCCCTATCCTTCCTTTGCCAATCCTTATCCCTCCCTGTGGGGCACCACCTCCAAATCCTCAGTGCCCTTTGATTTTTACCTGCCCCTCACTCTTCTCTCACTGATCACCTTTCACTGTCTTCCATCTTTCTGATGTTGAAGTGCACTCTTCTTGCTTTCCTTCTTCCTGTGTCTCAACTATCTATCTTTTCTTTCTTTCTTTCTTTCTTTCTTTCTTTCTTTCTTTCTTTCTTTCTTTCTTTCTTTCTTTCTTTCTTTCTTTTTGTTTTCTTTTTTTTTTTTTTGTGCATGTGTTGCAGTGGGGGGGGGCGGGTGTTACATTTTAGTTGAAAGGATATCTGACATTATTTTAGTGAAAAATTTGAGTTCCAGATTATTTCACAAACAGGCTCACTTTCAAAAGCAGTTACTGGAGAGGAAGAGTCTGCTTGTAGAATGTTTCATGTTAGCACTCAGGCACAAAAAGGTGGATTTTTGTCACTCTTGCAGATAACAGCTGGGGTCTTTTGCTTTTAGCTCACTCAAACTCTTTTGTCTACTCCTAATATGCTCAGGTAACCATTCCTCAAACAAGTTCTGACAAGAGCTTTTTGGGTCCTTCTCCCCTAAAACTGATGCTCTCAAAGTGGAATGTGTGGTGGGGACTCCACAGTTCAGATGTCCTGAGTTCAATTCTTGACACTATCACATGCTAATTTTATGGACTTGGGAAAGTTACTTAGTTTCTCTGTGCCTCATTTTTCCCATTTGCAAAGTAGTACGAATGATGACATCTCTCTGATGATTGTATGATTCTGAGAATTAAAGAAAAAAAATCAATGCAAAGTACATAGGATGTTTTCTGGATATAATAAGTACTAAGGGGTGTTGGTTATTAGTACTGTTTTTAATTTAATTTATACACATTTTGCTTTATGGAGTAGACAAAGGATTGCTAAGGGCAAAGCTGGGCCTTAGGTAAGCCCTTGCAGCTTTTTTGCTCCTGCTTTTGATTAAGAGTAATATGTTATTTCCCCTCAGTCAGTACCACCCTTGAGGCCCTAGACCTTTCTTGCACAAAAATCTAGTTCAGCTCCAAATCAATAAAACAAAGTACTGGTTTGCAGCAAATCATTTTATTGGTTAATTGTCCACTGAGAGGCTGTACCATTTTTTATTTCCCAGTAGAACTTAGAATGTGATTAGAAATGTAATTTGAGGTCTCTCACAAGTGTAACGATGACAGCTTTTTAGGACCCAGAGGAAACTTCTATAGGTCTCTGCAGGAACTTGTCTTGAATCTTCTAGACAGGTACACATCCCATGTGAAAGAATGAGTCCTTCTTTGTTGTCTCTAATTTGAATTTGGGGCTCAAATCCTCTTGGATTGAGAAAAAAAAATCATTTGATCATGATTTTTTTTTTCTGCTAACATTTGAAGACAATTAATGCCTTCATTATCTATAGGTTATTATAAGTCCTTTATTCTTTGCACATAGTATATCAGTTTGTTCACCTTGGCTTTGCAAGGCTATATTGCCTGTTATGGACCAGAGGTTGTTACTGTAACAATTACATATACTCTCATTTTGGCTGCAGTGCTTTGTTGTTTAAAAAAATGCCCATACACCCTCTGGTTTGTTTCTCACAAGCTGAAGTACTCAGGGCAAATATCTAAGAAGGTGGCTCTGGAGCCAGCCCACTAGGGCTTCTGCTCTGCTCTTCCACTTACTTCTGGTGACTACCCCTTAATGCTTCAGTTTTATTCTCTGCAGAACAGGAGTCACAGGCACAATCCTCACAGACCTATTTAGGGGGACACACAGACGTGACAAAACATGGAAAGCCCTTAGAATAGTGCCTGGCATAAGGCACACTCTGCAAATGTAGCTGTTACTATTGTTGTCACTCCTTTGATGCTTGAGGAAATACAGACTGAGCAAAATGATGGGCTGACTGTCCAACAACACGATTAGCTTGTCTTTGCCACCCTGGCTACGTGACTTTTGCATGTTCCTAACACTTAGTGTCTTGCTTCCTATTCCCTCCTCTCAAATCAGCAATCCCTGGGCCTTTAGTCCCCCACCCTTCAGTTTCTTGCTAGATGCTGGTTAACGTTAATGCTTGGTTGTGTCGTCTCAATAAGAGACACTCTCTATGCCTGCTACCACTGAACTTGCCTCCTTTCTTGGCACTCTGAGGATTTTAAGAAAAATAATTAATAATAGACCCTGATTTCTTTGTGAGTGCAAACTCACTAGAGAAAGGAATAAATTAAATGATGAATCTCATATATATGCATACCAGGAATTGAATTACCAGGTAATTGTGAGCTGTTTTTCTCATCTTGGAAAAGCAGATTAAACGTGGCCTTGTGCTGGATCCACTAGTCTACAAGGCTTTTTATTTATTTATTTATTTTATGAAAAGTCTGCAGCTAGGTAAGCATTGCTTGTGAATGTTTAATTAAACAACAACAACAACAAACAAACCAACCTCAGTTTAGTCTTTGGTTTTGTAGTGGCCATTCATCCTATTTCCACTGATTTCCTCAATCATTTTATATGATTGTGGGTTTGGGGTTTTTCTGTAAACCAATTTCCACCAATTCTGTAAACATACTGCTTTGTCAAACACCAGAAAAGCAGACTCAGTGTAAGAAATGGAACATTTTAGCACATACAGCAAGTTTACGTAATCAGTATATTAATCATGAGATATCCTATTTAATGCTGAAAATTGTTTGAAGATTTTTTTTTTTTTTTTTTTTGCCTGCACATACAGTCCTTCTCGTTTCCTAGCTTGTATTGCTTACCAGGCTGCCTCTTTCAGACTCTTCCAAGCTTCCAGGCTGGTTGGCCTCCATCAGTGTAACATGGCTGTCCTCTAGTGTTCATACATAGTATAACATAGACACCCACTTTTTAAAAATCATGAAATGTTTGGCAATGACATTTTTATAGGTCCTTGAGATTTCAGAATCACAGGCAGTGGCTAACACCTATGAGGCAGACAAAGCAAAAAATGGAGCACTTCCAATCCATGCTTTCTCTTCTTAAGAGATGCAAAGTATCCTATGCATATTCTTTAACATAGCTGCTGAACTGAATATTTATGCCAGTTTGTGAACAGCTTTACTTCTTGAATGACTTGAATTGTGACATGGTGTCACCCCAAATGAGGCACCCCCAAGAAGTTTAGAGCATCCTTGAGAATAAATGCCTTAGGTCAGGACTCACTAGAAACTGACAATCTGTTATATGTTTAGTCTGTCTTTTTTCCTCTGGCATATCTACAGGGTAAAACCTCATTAAAATATCTTGAGTTTCTAATAGTGGTGGTCTCTAAGAATCAGTCCTGACTCTTGGTTGTTGTGCCTATATTTCCTAGTCAACCTAGACCCAATGAATTCAACAACAACAACAACACACACACACACACACACACGACAGAGTTAGCTAATCAATAAGTAGAGTTTTGTAGAGTAGTATTAAGGGCCCTTTTTCTAATTCCAGCTCTTTCTAGGTATGTTACTTTGGACAGTTTCTAACCTTCTTAATTCAGTTTACACATGTAGAAAATGAGATCAGTGATGAGTGCATGGCATGTGAGAATGGGGCTTGTTATAAAGTGATGATGATGACATCATCCAAAGCTCCAAAGGGTAAACTGCTGCATTTCCAAAGGCAGAATCATTTAGATAGGATGAACAGGACTTTGGTATAAACCCAGCAAGTTAAAAACCTTCTCTTGGGTAAATAAATGTGAAAAATGTAAAAATCTAGAAAAGGTTTCTTTTTCTTTTTCTTTTTTTGATCCTGGGGATTGAATGCAGGGGTGCATAACCCCTGAGCCACATACCCAGTCCTTTTTATTGTTTGTTTTGAGACATGGTCACATTAACTTGCTTAGAGCCTCACCAGTTGCAGGCTGGCTTCAAATTTGCAATCCTCCTGCCTTAGCCTCCCAAGTCACTGAGATTACAGGTGGATGTCACTGTGCCTGGCTTCCTTTTGCTTTTTAATGTTTGAAGGGAATTTATTCTTATATATTCAGTTTAAGGTATTAGGCATGGGGCTTGCTTTACAAATGGTAAATAAAATTTCAGATTAGTTGCAAACATTTAAAAATCGAGAGCTATTTATTTCAAAACCTAGCTTCCTGGCTTTTCTTGAAAATCATCAAAGTTCTAGCAACACTGGCTCTCATTTCGCAATGGCAGCTGTCAGCTGGATCAGAGAGCTGTTGCCAGCATTCACTCCCTACTTCACCAAGCGCCTCATTCTCCCACCTGTGTCCCCAATACCGATGTGGACTGTTAGTAGCCAATTTTTATTACTCTTGTACTATAAGTTTTCTCCTAATAAAGATAGTTGGGGATTTCTTAATCAACACTAATTTCTTTATGACATTAGATATGAGCAAACTTTTTCTATAAAGAAATGCTTTTTGGCTTTGAGTGCCAGGCTGCTCTGTTGTAGTAACTCAACTCAACGCTTATAGTTCAAAAGCAGCCACAGACGGGCTCAGTGGCGGAGTGCTTGCCTAGCATGTGTGGGTTCACTGGGTTCAGTCCTCAGCATCACATAAATAAGTAAATAAAGGTACATCTACAATTAAAACAATATATATTTTTAAAAAGTAGCCACAGATAATGTGTAAATAAGTGACCAAGGCTGTTTAAAGAAATAAGATTTGGCCCACGGCCTGAAATTTGTCTACCTTGAGGTATACTGTTTGCCTAGTCCTTGTGTTCAATTGGTTTTCAGTCTCTTCTTTGGGTGGGTCATTTTCTACTCCTAATCTTGATTTGATTTGTTAAGGCAGAGGTGGTATGTCTCAATGGGGACATTCCTACTGATAAAGTACATAAAAGCCACCTTTTATATGTAGTTTTATCTGGCCAATCTTTTCTACCTTAAAAAAATAGAACTTAACCTTTAATTAAGTGTCAGGGGGTCTGAACAGGCTCTGCTAAAGGCACCATTGCAACCGCCTTATTGATTGAAGCTGTGGTTTAGGGAGTGGATTTTTCCCATTAGGGGAAAACACACTGTCATCTGCTCCATCACAGTTTAATACAGTGGGATTAAAGCGTATGGGATAAATGAGGGGAAATAACTTACACCTCTGCTTAACTGCAGTCTTGAGATGCATAAATTCAAAGATACTTATTCTTTCTTAAAACTTTTTAATGTTTTTTCCCTATGCCATTCCTTTGTGTAGATCTAACTGTGAGCACATGAGGAATAATGTGACAAGTACAATAGATAGTCTTTAATAAGACTGGGCTATCATAATAAGTCCAACAAAAGACTTATGTAATAAGACCATTAAAATGGAAACAAAAATGAAAACCAGCCAGGTGCAGTGGTGCATGCCTGTAATCCCAGTGGCTCTGGAGGCTGAGGCCAGAAGATCAAGAGCTTGAAGCCAGCCTCAGTGACGGCAAGGTGCTAAGCAACTCAGTGAGACCCTGTCTCCAAATAAAATACGAAATAGGGCTGAGGATGTGGCTCAGTGGTTGAGTGCTCCTGAGATCAATCTCCCCACCCTAAAAGAAAGTGAAAACAACTGAGAAAGAAGGAAAGTAACAAAACCTAAGCAAACATGCAATTGAACATGTAGATTTGTCCTTCAGCTTTTTGGCAGAATGGCCAATAAAAAAGCTGAGATGCAATGAGAATTTCTATAATACTGTATTATCAGGGCACATGCAGTTCATTTTACCCTAATTCTTTATCACTGCCTTTGCAGTAACAGAATGAAAGCATCTCTGGTAAATGGGAGAAATATTCAACAGAAATTTCTCCTTGTGATGGGGTGCCATGGCCCAGGGAGTGAGGCCCATTAGGTGAAACATACCACTTTTGAATGTGACAAAAGGAAGAAATGTCCATAGAGAACTTGCTGTGTTCATGTTGGGGCAGGCAGATGAGAAAAGTATCATGGATTTCTGTAGGGTGCCTGGCACAATCTTTTAAAAGATATTAATCATAATCATTATAGCAGTCCTCATTTAACAGATGCTTTGAGTCATGGAATTAAATTATAAAGAAGGTGCTTTTCCAACTTAGAGGGAAGAACAGGGAGGTTAGTGACTTGTTCATGGCCTATTAAATGACAGAGCTAGAATTTAAAATCATTTGTCTCCAAAAGCCTGTATTTTTAACCATTGAGCTCTGCTTCTCCCTGGCTGGATTCTGATCACCTGTGAGGAATGAGGGACACTGTTACCGTAGCTCTCAAGGGAAACAGAATGTGACCCTCAAGGAGGCCTGGCCTGTTGTGATTTTAAATAGGAACCACATTAAAAAGGTAAAAAAGGATCAGGCAATATTGATTTTAATAATACTGACTGTCACTGACTTAAGATGGTTGTACTTAGGATTTCTTTGACTTAATGATGGTGTGAAAGTCATACACATTCAGTCGAAATTTCAGAATTTGAATTTTGACTTTTTCTGGGTTAGTGATATGTAGTTTAATTCTTTCTCCTGATGCTGGGGAAGGTCAGGGAGAAGCAGCTTGCAGCCAGCCATGTGATGAGGAGGGAAAGCAACTGGTACTCTATGGTGTACTACGTTGCTAAGCTATGATGCTTGGTAGGTTAGGTGCATTTTCAACATAAGACTTTCAATATAAGCCCATTGTAAATTGAGGATTAGCTGTATAGTCTATTTAACTCACAGGGTGCAAAATATTTAATTATATGATAAATAAAAATTATTAATTAAATATTTTACATTTTTTTTTCATACAAAGTTTTAAAATCCAAGTGTGTTTTGTTCCTGCAGTTCATCTCAGTTTGGCCACATTTCAGTGCTCTATAGACACATACGCCTAGAGAATACTATGTTGGACAGGGCAGTTCTGCTGATAGAAATGTGGGTTACATGTGTTGAGGTCTCTTTCTTTTTTTAATTTCTATGAAACCAAAGTTGGAGTCTAGTAAAGTGATTTCTTCATCATCCATCATCCATAATTTCCTAAACCATTTATGAAGCCTTTACATGTGTACCGTTGGGCTGTGTCTAGTGCCTTCTTCCAGTTTGCAGCCACGAGGATTTTCCTGTTCACATGTGCAATCTTTTGTGTGTTTCAGGTGACCCAGGCCCTGCCAGCTATGGGAGAAACGGCCGGGATGGTGAGCGAGGGCCTCCAGGAGTGGCAGGAATTCCTGGTGTGCCTGGCCCCCCAGGTCCTCCTGGCCCTCCTGGTTTCTGTGAGCCAGCCTCCTGCACCCTGCAGGCTGGTCAGCGGGCATTTAGCAAAGGGCCCGATCAGTAAAAGGTTTAGTGCTACTTGACTGTCTGTGTAAGCCTGGTAAAGGAGCTTGGAGGAGAAACAACACCCAGAACTTGGGATAAGAAGATAATGTATTACTCTCAACAAGATGGCAGAAGTCCTGCTTGTCAATCAGATTTAGAACAATGGTGCTATTCAATAAGTTGTTTTTTCCTTTCCCTTGGAGGGAAGATAGGAGAGTCATCAGTAAAAGATGAAAAAAATCAAATTTAAATTCTATTTAAATAAATTTGCAATCCTCCTCCCAGGATCTTGACCTGTAGTGTGCTATACGCATGTGATATATTGTGGGCCACTGTGCCAATAAACAAAAACAACTGTTTGGTTTACCTCAGTTGCATTACTTATTTCATTTTTAACTTAGATGTTCCCAGACTTTTGATTCAGCTGTATAATGGATTACTAGACTAGTTATGAAGAAACCCTACTACACTCAATAGAATTGGTGCTTAAAAATCCCCATCAATGTGCTACCTTGAGAGTGGCAAGAAAGGGCTGTTACAGGAAATGATTTCCTTACATCTTATACTGGTTTTCATCTTCAGTCTTTTTGTTGGACTGTATGTACTGTACCCCAAACTCAATGTGGGGTTCTTCTGTGTGAAAACAAAAGAGTTTTAATACCCTGGCATTATCCATCAATTATTTATTTCAACGTTTCGAGGTAACATCTCTGGTTGTACCAAAGAAGAAATAAAGATGGTTTCTTAATCTCTTGTATGTTTTCTTATAAATAATCACATTCAATGAAGTCACTGAGCTTATTTTGATACATTAAAATTTAAATTATTGGTATTTCTATTGGTTTATGTGTATAACATTTGGATTTTTTTTTTCTACACAGAGGTATTTTAAAAGCCCTTAAGGGTCCACAGAGGGCATTGCCCTGTGACAGATGGTGTGTGTGTGTGTGTGTGTGTGTGTGTGTGTGTGTGTGTTTGTTTTAGGGTATGTGTGTGGTGGGATGAGAGCTTTATGGACTTTTTAGAAATTCTCAGGAAAGCTACGACCCTCCCCCAAATGCACAGAGGCACATGCATATATATTTTTGAATAGTATTTCAGGGATTCCATTAAATCTAATCTCACTTGATCTCTAGGCTAAGAAACACTACCCTCATTTCCATGGTTTGTTAGCTTCTAATCAGAACTTCATTGCTATAAATATGATTAATATTTCACCATTGCTTACATTTTACAAAACACCTCAGCTAAAGCAACTGCTGTAATTCTTTTATTTATTGAGACATGATATTTGTACAATTTTATGGAGTACATTAAATTACATGTATTGAATGTAATAATCAAATCAGGGTGATAAGCATTTCCATCTCTTCAGCCATTAATATTTGTGTTGAAAATTTTGTATTCTTCTTTTCTAGTCATTTAGAAATATACCATACATTATTTTAACCAAATGTTCCCCTACCATGCCAAAGAACAGCCAGAAGAATTCTTCTGCTCTAACTGTGTTTTGGTGTGCCTTATCGAGCCTCTTTCTATTCCCCTCCTGTCATTCACAGTCCCTATGGAGCACTCATCCATTCCCCCTTTTCTACCTTAGTTTCCATAAATGAGTGAGAACATGTGGTATTTGTCTTTCTGTGTCTGGCTTGTTTTACTTAATCACCTCCAGTTCTACCCATGTTGCTGTAAATGACAGAATATCATTATTTAATGGAGGACTAGCATTTCACTGCCTAAATATATTACATTTTCTTTATTCATTTGCTGAAGGGCATCTGGAGTGATTTTGTATTTTGGTTATTAGGAACAGGGTTGCAGTAACCAAGGCAGTGCAAGTATCTTTTTAGCATAATGATTTCTCCTTTGGATATGTACCCAGTAGTGGAACTGCTAGATCTTATGGTAGTTCTACATTGAACTTTTTTGAGGACTT
This sequence comes from Marmota monax, assembly GCF_021218885.2. Classification (NCBI taxonomy): domain Eukaryota; kingdom Metazoa; phylum Chordata; class Mammalia; order Rodentia; family Sciuridae; genus Marmota; species Marmota monax. The sequence goes on along the minus strand of NW_026692434.1, from coordinate 3,441,099 downwards.
TAAGGATGCTGGGCAAGTGTTCTACCACTGAGCCACACCCCCCAGCTCCTAGCCCATTTTTAAATTGGATTGTTTGTTGCTTTGGTGTTCATCTTTTTGAAAAAAAAATATATATATATATATATATATATACACACACACATACATACTGTTTTCCATAATGGTTGTACAAATTTACATTTCCTACCAACAGTGTTTAAGAATTCCCTTTTCTCCTCAACCTTGTCATTATTTGTTATATTTTGACTTTTTCATCAAAAAGCCTTCTAATTGAAGTAAGAGTCACTCAACCACTGAGCCACATCCCCAGCCCTATTTTGTATTTTATTAGAGACAGAATCTCACTGAGTTGCTTAGCTCCTCACTAAATAGCTGAAGCTGGCTTTGAACTCAGAATTCTCCTGCCTTTGCCTCCCAAGCCACTGGGATTGCAGGCGTGTGCCATCGTGCCTGGCTTGACTTGCATTTTTATGATGGTTAGTGTAATTGAGCATTTTACCATGTACTTCTATTTGTTTTTCTTCTTTTGAGAAGTATATGTTTAGTTATTTAATACTCCCCTCCCCCGTTTTTGTCGTGCTAGGTCTCAAACCTAGGACTTCAAGGATGCTGGGCAAGTGCACTACCACTGAGCCACACCCCCCAGCTCCTAGCCCATTTTTAAATTGGATTGTTTGTTGCTTTGGTGTTCATCTTTTTGAGTGCATTATATATTGTGGATATATCACCACTTGTTAGCTGAATAGTTTGCAAATATTTTTCCCAATTTGATAGATTGTTTCAATTCTATTGATTTTTAAATTTGGCAGTGCAGAAGTTTCTTAATTTCTATAATCCCATTTGTCTATTTTTACTTTTTTTTCTTTTTGCCTGTGCCTTTGGGGTCCTATCTAAAAAGTCACCTACACTTAATGTCTTGAAGTGCTTTCCTTGTGTTTTCTTGTAGTAATTTTGTAATTTCAGGCTTAACATGTAGGTCTTTGCTCCATTTCAAACTGACTTTTACATATATGGTGAGAGGAAGGAATCAATTTTTATTCTTCTGCACACACACATCTATTTTTTCCAGTATCATTTACTGAAGAGACTGTCCTCTCCACTGTCTATTCTTGGCTACTTTGTGAAAAACCAGTTGGCTGTATGGATGTGAATTAATTTCTGGGTTATCTAGTCTGTTCCATTGGAATGTATACTATGATGTCATATTTACTTTAGCTTTTTAGTATATTTTGAAGTCAAGTATTGGGATACCTCCAGCTTTTTTCCCCCTCAAGATTCTTTTAGTTATTCTGCGTCTTTTGAGGTTCCATATGCATTTTAAGTGTTTTTTCCTATTTCTGTGACAAAAGTCATTGATATTTTGATGGGAACTGCACTGAATCTATGGATTGCTTTGGGAATTATGGTAATTCTAACCATATTGACTTTGGATCTATGGACATGGAATATCTTTCCTATCTTGTGTCCTCTAAAATTTCTTTCATCAAGTTTTATGCTTTTTATTATAGATATCTTTAACTTCCTTGGTTCACTTTATTTCCAAATATTTTATATTTTTGGTAGGTTTTATGATTGGGATTCCTTAATTTTTCCATTAAGTTTATTATTATTGTATAAAAATGATAGTGGTTTTATATGTTGTTTTGTATCCTGAAACTTTACTGAATTTGTTTATAAGTTCTAATTTTTTATTAATATTTAGATTTTCCTATGTATAGAATCATATCATCTGCAAACATGAGTAATTTAACTTCTCCCTAACCAATTTGGAAGCCTTTTATTTATTTTTATTGCCTAATTATTCTTGCTAAAACTTCCATCACTATAATAAATAAGAGTGGTGATTTATTTCTTTCTTCTACTAACTTTGAGCTTGGCTTACTATTGTTTTTCCAAATTTGAAGTGCATTATTAAGTTGTTCATTTGAGGTTTTTATTTTTAATATATGCATTTATTGCTACAAACTTCCCTCTGAGTACTGCCTTTGCTGTATCCCACAGATTTTGGTATGTTGTGTTGTCATTTTCATTTGTTTCTAGGCATACTTTAATTTCCTTTAAATTTCTTCCACCTCCCATTGGTCCTTTATGATCATGTTTTCATATGCCATGTATTTAAATACTTTCCATGCTTCTTGTTGACTTGCGGTTTTATTCTGTTATGGTCTGGAAGATACATGATGTGATTTTAGTTTTTATAAATGTGTTGAGACTTGATTCATGGCCTAACATGTAGTCTATCCTGGAGATTGATCCATATGCTGATGAAAAGAATGTGTATTCTGCAGAGGTTGGGTGAAGTGTTCTGTAATTGTCTGTTAGTGCCGTTTGCTCTATAGTATGGCCAATTCTGATGTTTTGATTTTTCTATGTGGATAACCTATCCATTGAGGAGAGTGGGGGTGTCAAAACCCTCCGGTGTTACTGTATTAGCCTTCTCTCCCTTGAAAAACCATTATGTCCTTAACAATATTTCCTGATCACTCCTTTGTTACTATTTGCATAATCATTTTGGTTTGTTGTTTAATCAACATCTACTTAAACTATTGAATGGACTTGATAGACTCCTTATGTTAGAGTGTGAGTGACTGATTTGTCCCAGGCATAGAACAAATAGTCCAAAATAGTCAATATATATTCAGTTTATGGAACTCAAGTCAAAGGGGTGCAATCCCTAATAGGATCTTTGATATCTATTTTTCCCTCTCATGTACTTCTTATACATTTTAACATCCTATTTTGAGTTATTTGTTCAAATTAATCATCATGTAATTTTTTAGAATGCCTTACAGCATCTAGTTCTATGCTTCTAGCATGTTTTGTGCTTATGGGGAAAGATTCCAACTTAGCTACACATATCATTATAAAATTGATATATTTTTTTCAGGAGCTATGATACATAATCAAAAAAGTACAAGAAATGATTTTTTCACCAAAATGCTTTTATTTTAACTGGAGTAACATAATCAAATACAACAAAAGAAAAATTAGATAATCAAATATGTGTCTCAGTTCTATAATATCGTATTCATAAGAAAATTTAAAAAAATAAAATTTCAAAGAACAGTTCACTCAAATGTTTTACAAACCTGATATATATATATATCAAGGCTGTATAGCAAGCTCCACAAATAAGTAACATTGGAAACAACACCTTACAAATAGATTATGCAAAACTATCACATTTCAAATGGTAGGAACAATCCATTAAAAATTTTAGGTACGTAAAATAGTCTACAGAAACACTAGATACTTATAAATTGCAAATAAAAGTGCCCAGCAAATCCTCTCCACAAAAGAGAGCTGATAAATATTGAATTAGACCAAGAATGTCTCTCTAGCAAAATAGAAATCTCCAAATCCTCTTTGAAATATCTTTGAAAATTGGATGAAGTGTCAACTAGAGCACTTACCAAGACAGGAATGTGTAAATAATTAAAGTTGGTTATAAACTGGCATGTTAATCAAGAGCAAATGATTCATTTCTTTCTTTCTAGTCAGTGGTTCTATGGCAGTATAATATGATTTTCATCCTAAATATCTGACAGGTTGGTTAAGAACTATGGAAATCATTTCTTGGTCTGAGTACACAAATTCACTGGCACAGTTTTGGTAATTATCTTCTGTCTAGAGGAGTATGAATGAGTAGTCATATCAATTTAAGTGAATCACTCTGAAATACTTCATATTTCAAGCTAGCTATATTAATGTTGCTATTCTTAAATATCATTGATGAGATTTAATTTATTTGGAACCTGAAATGAGCTTAATGTAAATTCTTGCTTAAAGAGATCATCTGTAATTTTATTCTTTAATTTTTTGGCTATTTTTCTGAGGTATAAAATCTGAGTTCAAAATTAAACCAGTATAGGTAGATAATTACTAGAGATACATAAGATCATTCCTAATATCAATAAAATTACTATCTAAGTATTTGCTGGTAGTCTGGAAATAAAGTAGTGATATAATAGTATTAAGAAAAAATACTAGCAAATTAATTGATGTTTACAAATGGGCAATGGACATAAATGATCTTAAATTTCTTTTTAAAAACAATACTAATGTTCAAGAACTATAACTCAAGTCCTTTTGCACATGGTAAAATAAACACTTTATTTGTGAACTTAGTCTTTTGTAGTAGAGTTGTGATGTTGGATGTGATATTAAGTACATATGGCTCAGTATTAAATTGGCTAACAGCAATACTGTCTGTAAATAGGCATGCTCAAATGCTATTTAAACGAGTAAATAATTGTAACATATTTGATGGATCTTGTTATAAGGAAGAGGATGCTGACTGATAATTATTTTTAGTCTTAATAAATGGCAAAATGCTAACTTTCTGTTTAGCATGACTTCACATCTTGATCTTGAATCCAGAATAACTGGCAGGCGGACAAATGAGGAAAATTAGCTCCAAGAAACATTATTTTTGAGGTTTACCTGAATTTGTCTTTGGGCTCCAAGTCGAAATTTTGTGTATGAAAAGACAACAATATTCTTTAGAGAGCACCTAGTTAATTTATCATAAGAGAATCTGAAGATAAGAATAGTTAAGAACTATGTAAATCACTACCCAGTCCAAATAGACAAAACACTGGCATGTTTTGATATAATTAATTTCTGTTAAGAAAACATGCTATGTATTTAAATACTTATTGCTTGCCTATATTCTTATTTCTAATGATTTAAGAACTTATATTAAGAAAAATTATTCATATTTTTTATCTCAGGACTTTTTATAGCAATGATTTTAGTAAGATCATCACATTGGGAGACAAAAGTTCCAAAGGATTGTTTCTGCTTGGAATTCTTATCTTAAATCATTGGACTAGGCTTTTTATGAGTTACCAGGAGAACAGGTTTTAAATTTATTAAAAGCCAAGTAATGATTAATGTGACAAACAAAACTATAATTACCAGTCTGGTATAAACATGAATTCTGCCATAGACCAATTAAGGGTTCTCTGGATGCCTGTGGGATTACCCTTGATGTGCAAATGCTTTTGTAGCTTCACTGTAGTTGAGACCTAACAGAATGGAACTGAAGTGTAGAGTTTCAGCCACAAGAATTGGGAAGACGTAGATATGGCATTAATAACTGCATCCCAGAATTCCCTGAATTAGGGTAACATCCTTTATTGCTGAGACAGACAACAAGCTCATTATGCATAATGAAGATATAGGAATCAAGGCCTCAAAGCATTATATCCACTTGGGATTTAGAATGAAATTGGTGCCATTCAACTTAACATGAGCATAATGAATTAAACCTTATATACTTGGATGAGGTAAGAGAGAGAACCAACTAAATGGAGAAAAATATGTCCCAAATGCTATTTTAAAAATAAATAGTTACAAAATATTCCATAATACAATCTGGATTTAAATACATTAAAATGCTAAGATATTTATCCATAAAGTATACTTTAAAGAATACAGAAAAATAAAATGTAAAATAGCTACATTGTTACAGCTTATTATGGTGAAGCAACACACACACTTCTGTGAAATCTTCTAACAACTACTCCCCAAGTTTAGACTTCCTACTTCATCAGTATTCACTCTGACACACATCATGAAACAAGTAGCTAATTCCTTAAGATGCAGCATTCACAAATCACTATTGGATCTAAACTTGAAATTTTCTACCATTTTGACTTTCTTAGTCTTAGCTTTGGTCTTATGAGTGTTTTTCAGTTAGTTTTTTTTTTTTTTTTTTTTTTTCCTGTGCTGTGCCTACTTGTCTGAATGTATTTTCTCTGTGTTCACATGGTACTTCATTCCATTTTTTTAAAATGACCAGTTAACTCTGACATGCTATTTTGAATGAAATGTTCAGATTATAGCTCCAGCTACATCTGAAAATAAAAATGAAAATAATTATTCTATTTCCTGAGACTCCTAGTAATTGAACACATTTAATGTAATTAATACTACTTTTGCTTGCCAACTAATATATGAATACAATTCAATGAGCTAGGCCATTTTGAAGTAAATAGGCATAAAAGATACTGGTTAAATTCTTTACTGCATCTTCTCTTAGAAGCCTAGGTAATCATTGTGAGATGAGAGGTATGAAAGTAGAGTGCGTACCTCTACACCAGGTAACACCCTCATGTATTAAGAAACAACATGGGGAATCATGTCAGGAAGCACTGTGTCTTAAGGGGGCACAGACAAGTGTGAAAAATATTTCAGAACGAGCAAGGAACAAATCTGCAAAACTATTCTGAGGATTCATGGAAACAACTTCGGTGTATCACTTAAACTCAGAATTCTCGGTCTCAGAATATTATTACTAATGTTAGGAAAAAAGTGGTATTTGGAAAAATAATGCTTCAAGCTTATATTGATAAATAGTGATATATTTCTAGAAAAATGCAAGATTATACAAATATAACTGCAAAAACTTAAGTGTCTTCAAGATGGAGTTTAGACGTGTGATTTTATAAATTGTCTACTTGTGGTAAGCTAAATGCCTTTTACTGTCTGTCAACAGTGAGTATCTTTCCTGTCTAAAAGGCAGAATGACAACTTAGGTGTCTTCATGTTAATCACTAAAACAGGAGGGTAGTATACAAATGAAGTTACAGAAGTAAACTTGCACTTTAACTGCGTATATAGGTACATATTTATGTGTATTCACACTGAAGAAATAAAACTGAAACAATCAGAAACCAAAGGCTGCTGTGCCTGCTTCATAAAGATACTTAAATTAGGAAAAGCATAAATTAACAAAACAAATAGAACTTAAATTAACAAGACATTATTTACAAAAGTCTTTTTTTAAAAAAGCGCAAGAGCAAAAATCTGATTTAATTGACCATTGAACTTTCTTTGCCTGTACTTCTGAGCTTGCTTAGTTTGAATGAATAGCCTTAAACACCATCTTGTGAACAAAAGGAGGTATGTCACGGGTTCCCAGTAAGTGAGGGAGACTGCAGAAAAGCTAAGCCTCATTTAATACCTAAACATATTCACAAGAAATAATAAGCCAAATATCAAATGCCAAATTTTACAGACAATGTATTCTAAAATAATCACTTAAGCTCTGTAAGTGACTAAAATGTAAAATTCTGAACAACGTCATGAAATACAGAAATAAGCACCTGAGGTTATTCACTCAATTACTTCCATCAAGGTGAGGAGTTAAAAAAAGTTGACTGTGTATCTGTTATGGTTAGAACTAATACTGTCCTCAGTTGAGAAGAACAATGAACAAAGGTATTAGTTTTCCTTTTTTCTTTCCATTCTGAAGGCCATAAATACTAATTGAAGTCAAAACTTATTCTTTACAAAGAAAGATTTTGATCAAATATGATAGAAATTTAATAATTCTTTATCCCTGTTGTGGCCATCCCTGACATCTATGTGCAAGTAAGTAAATGTTTTGGACAAAACTAATGGTTCAAGAGAAATGGCAGCCATCAAGTTACTTAGAGGAGAATTTCCTACCCTACTTGGGGCCCAAAGTATCTACTTTTTTTGAAGGGAACTGGGCATCTGCCAGATGGCTACTTCATCTAGTGTTGTGTTCACTGAGCTGCACCCAGTGTTTTCATGCAGCCCCTCTTTTTTTTTTTTGCACGTCAGGTGAATACAGTGGAGGCAGGAAATAGTATATGAAGATAAATAACAACAGGGTGAGAGGCTCGAACCATGTGAACACAGTCCTGTTTCCACAGTTATGTCAAACTTAGTCAAATATTCTATGTAGAAAAAATGAGCCACTGTGACATACTTTGTAGTATGCATCATATAACGTTATATTTTGTCTCCTCTCCTATTCAGATTACCTAAAGAAATCCAAATCCTTGAAACAGGAATAAACCAGTCAAGCATTTGTGCAATTTAGAAAAAGATTCCTAACTATACAATTCATAAGAAAGGATGCATGGCTTATTCTGTAGCACTAAAGTGATCAGAATTTATAAAACAAGAAAATGAATTGCATCTTTTATGTATACAAAGGATTGACTAAAGAAAACAAAATACATTGATCACCCATCGGCAAAACAGTCCAAGAAAACATTGAAATGATAAAATAAATATTTTTGAATTAGCCAAGAGGAAAAAGGATAAATTACCTATTAATATGCAAAAATACTCTTTGAAAACATATAAAACGTTTGGCTTTATGACAAATTCAAGTAAATTAATGTTTCAGATAAGTCGTAAGTGTTCATAAAATTCAACAAATTAAAATCTCAAAATATACAGATAGCACCAAATTTTAAATCTATATACACTTTTTGGGATAAATTATTATTTTAGTAATGCAATACATATGTAAAATGCATATGCATATTCCAATTGTGTAAGTTTAAACCACAGCACCATTATAGGTATTGCACAAGAAACAAAATAAAGTCAATTTAAAGTTAAAAACAGGATAACCTTGGAAAATAAATAAATTGGAATTGAAATATACAGCAAAATTCAACATGAAATAACTAAAAGGTTGTATGTATGCACAGCCATGTAGACAGTACCTGACCAGCAGTTCATTCGTCAATAATGAAAACCAGTTCAAATCATGGGTGCATTTAAATAAACTCTGCCTTAATTTAGGCATGCTCCTCAGGCACAACTCTGTTCACAGCTTTCTCCAATTTCAGTGGGCTTGCTTTTCTAAACTCATTTTTCCACTAACAGACAAAAGTAATCATGTCCAATTAGAATCTGCACTGCTCCTTGAAGAGGTGTGAACTCCTGATTTCTGTGACAGGAGGGCTCTGGTGGTGTGTTCTCTGCATCTGTGGGATCCACCAGCTAGGTTCAGCAACATTCTCATTTCTACTACTCTATAAAATTTGTTGTTTTCAACCACAAGTTTCTCAGAATAGTGTATAGATAGGCAATAAAAATACCATGTAGCAAAACAGTTGACGATCACTGTGTCTTCATTTCCTCTCAGAGGATGTGGTTTTGGGGAGAGTGTTAGCTCTTTCATCTGAGTGCCAGTTGCACGTGTGGTCTCATAGCTTTCCTTTGCCATGCCAAAGCTTCTGGAGAAACATTATTCTCCTTAGGAGCTTTTGGGCTGCACCTTCTCAATATGCATTTGTTGACACCACACATTCATCCGCTAGGGCAAGTCGGTTTCTTCTTCGGTTGCTACAAATCTGTCCTTGGTTCGGTGGCCAGTTCTTGTCTTAAAGTCTGAGGGTCATGAGGTCAGAAGGAAAACAGGTACAGGGGCCCAAAATGAGGCCCTTTAAACTTCATGAGTACCAAAGATGCCTCGGTGCCTTAACCACCAAACACCTCTTAGGGAAAAGAGCTTTCTTCTCTTCATTAAATGAGAAACTCAGTGAAGGGAACACAGAGTGCTAGGCTTTTTTCGTGGGACTCTTAAACAATTGGCACTTTGTTCCTTTTTTTCCCCCCATGCAGTATGTATTCATGCAAGTAGTGATTGCTTTGAATAAAATTCATTATATAAAGAATCAAAAAAATTACTTTAGCTGTTGGTGATGGTGAGTTTTGGGGCTCCCTGATTAAAACAGTCTCCTGTAATTTTTCCAAAGCATAGTTATAAAGTGAAGCTCTTATTGCCTAAATATTTTTCTGCAAAAGTAGGATGGATGTAGGATGGCATAAGAATTCTTGTAAAAGTAATCAAAAAAGGTTAATAGGAGCAATACATAAGAAAGTGAACAAAATTTTTAGCAATGACACTAAATTCCATTGCTAAGAAAACTTCAAGTCTGAAACTTTAGAATTCAGAAATCAGAGGTCAATTACATGTTGACAAGTCCACAAAATGTACATCATCATCCGTCTACCAAATCATATGATGGTTTTTTTTGATGTACTAACAATAAGATTTGCTTGCATGTTTCATATAAAACTGAATACAAAGCATAGTAATGATGAGGCAAAACATATGGAATGAATTTGGGGAAAATCTGAAATACTAATTTGCAATTATTGTAGGGACAGGATTCAAACTTTTGCATTTAATGTCTGACTTACAGAAAAATTCTAAAAAGAAAAAAAAAAGCAGCCCACAAACTGTGAGAGTTTGACAGAAATAAGATAGCTCCAAGGGCGGAAGGTATCCTTAGGAACCAAGTCTTCCTCAGGTGTGCTCATTTCCCACCTGCCCGCTGATGGGCATGAGACACAGGATGGAGGCAATCTTCTGGGTTACATCTTCCACTGGGTCCTGGGGGGCCCTGGGGCCCTGGAGTACCTGGTGAGCCTGGCAAACCCATAGCTAATGAAAAAAAGGATCCCATTAGAATGCAGAGCACATACTATCCATTCTCGTTTCCTACAGACAACATGGATCATGTGTTAGGGAGATAGCATCACTGTTACCTGAAGTCCCAGGAATACCTGGCAATCCAATTCCAGGTTCACCTCTTTCTCCCTTTTGTCCTCGGTAGCCTAAGGGAGAGATAAAAAGAGTTGGAAAAAGTAAGAGTGTTCTATGGCAACATAACCCATACAATAACCATTTTCAGAGTCATGATGTTTATGTGATTTTTTTTACTTAACATAAATCATATATTAGCCATCTGTTCTGCATTAAGCACATATTTAGTTAAATATCAGATTAGTGTGATAAGACAATGAGGATCTTAAAAATACATAACTAATACAAAATGTCCAAGTAGTCAAATTCTTGATAGATTTTTTGCCAATGAAATTGATACTGAACTCAAATTGATCATTTGTATCTTTTTCAAATGACAATGACAGGTGTATGAGTCCTCTTCAATAGAAATTCTGACTGGAGGCTAGGTATAGGCTAAATAAAAGAAGAACACTGAAAAAGTTCTGCTTAATATTAGGACAAGATATTACAAGGTTCTGAACCTTATCCTATCAAATAAAGGAAATGAAAGGAACAAACAGCTCAGGATTTCAATAAATGACAGCAAGAGTACATGTGAGTCAGCTCATCTTGAGTCAGGTCTTTGTTCAAATTGCTGACTATAACAACACAGTATCTTTTACAATAAAACTAGAACAGCAATTCCGTGTTTTAACATGGCAGTTTATAAATCCAAAGGACCAGGAACTTCACCAATGCTAGAGAACAAGGGGAGATTGGGGGATCCTCCCAAGCATACTTCATCATCTTAAGATACTGTAGCAAGGCTGGGGGTGTAGCTCAGTAGTAGAGCACTTGTCTAGCATGTGCAAGGCCTTGGGCTCTATCTGTCCCCAACACACACACACACACACACACACACACACACACACACACTTAACAAAAATGAATTTGGTCTAAGACCTGTGTACATGTTAAGATAAAATCATTCTGGTTCTAGAATATACTTCTTGTTGCCTGAGCTAGACATTTCAAGGCAATTTGTACCCTAGGAGTCCTTACCTGTGCTTTAAAAAAAGCCCCCAAATATGTTTATATTTTTTATATATTGGCATTCACATGATAATTTGAAGAAAAGGTTCTGAGCTGTAAGAGTTTCACAGTCATGGTAAATAGTTTTTATTTCTGATTTTTTTCATGTTTATACAATAGCTTAAACATTGTTCCTAGTCTCAAATGAACACGACAATCACACAGAACCATGCAGAAACACAGGAAGGATCTAAGTAGGACAGCATCTCAGTAGGAAACAGTAGGCCCTAACTTGGCTGTGTTTTGTCATAAAAGTTTGTCATTACAACAGAACATGTCAGGAGGAGAAAATTTAATCTCCCTATGAATAGCACATGTGATGTTTTTTCCCCCATGGCTGTTGAGAGTTAGACATCAGTTTTTGGGTTGTCATTGTCAATTCTGACTTGACCATACAGTGTACACATTATCTAAGTCACAATAGCAATGTATCACCACACAGTTATATTTTTGCTTTACAGGTGTGACCTGAACACGAACATGAACATAATAGAATAACAGATATATGATAAGGAAATATATTGGGAATACATAGATCAGGATATTTCACAAATTCATATCTGAAAACTATGTTAAAGATGTTCAATAAAATCCTAGATCCTAGAAAGAACAGTGGCTTGAACATGGGGCAAAATGTCCTAAGTTGATACATATTCAAATTTTCAAATTTAAAATAGTTACAGGATTTCTTTAAGTGGCTTTCATTTAACTTATGTGAACCACAAGGAAGAATGTACTTAGGGCCACTTGAAATCACCATTCCAAATCCATTATTTAAACATTTCTGGAGTAAAATAACATTTATTATCTGAGGTTTATTTAATAGGCCTCACTATCACATAAAAATTGTCAAGTTGACCCTCAAGCTATCTCAGTAAATACTTAATAGGCTAAAAAAGAGGAAGAAAGAAAAATAAGAAAAGACATACGAATTTTTGATTAATAAGAGGATTAACAAGACTGTGACCTAATTTGAAGTGAAAAATATCTCCGTAAATACAAAAAAACCCTGCCTATTTGTTTTTGCATAGTTTAAATTCAATTTTCAGATTTTAATATAATGCAAAAAATACATTATTCCACATGGATTACGGGGCATATGGCGTCAAAATGATAATTTGTATATTTGTATAATAAGGACATGTTTACCCTCCTCCTGTCAAATGTAACAATTTCTTTGTACAAATTTCTCAGTTCATTAGGTTAATAACTACCTGTTAGTAACAGATAAAGCCACTGAATTACACAGAGTGTTTTCTACTCTTGAATTTCCTAATAAGGTCCCAAACTGCTATAAAGCCATAGGATCTTATTTTATAATTGCTTCATAACCAACTGTCAGATATAAGTGCTAATAAAGTCATTACATTTTCTCCTTTTCTAGGATTTAGCTTTTTACTTCTTTAGAGTAGGCCTCTCTTTAAATTTGGAAGAGGCTGGTCTATCTCCAAGCAGACCTATATTTCCATAGATCACAAGTACACAGTGTGATAATTTGACATCACTGCAGCTTATATAGGAAGGCAGAAACAGAAAAGCACTGTCCTAAAGGATGTAGAGGTACTGGTCATTGGTGAAACATGGTGCTTGTTGTAAATTTTCAGGAGGTAGACTGTATTTATTACCAGTAGGGAGATTTTAGTTTTTACTCCAGAGATTTACTTTTAAATTTATATATATATATTTATATATATATATATATATATATACACATACATACATACACACATATATATATATGTATGCATCTATATGAATATTGGACAAAGGAGGCCAGAAAAAGGGTACCATTGGCATTTTGGAAGAATAATTCTTCATGTGGGGGGGACTGCCTCATGTCTTACAAGTTGTTTAGCTTCTCTGGTTCTGGTCTACTAATTGTTGGCAGTACCCCTCAATCATTGTGCCCACACTCACAAAAGGTCCTGCTGCTAACATATTTGAAAGGTCAAATCTATACCAGTTACATAAACTATCCTATGGGCCATCAGATTACAAAAACCAGGTTTCTCTTCACTTATAAGCCAATAATAGCTAACTTCTAAAAGTTAAAAAATAAAAACAACTACTCCCATAATATCTTTTTTAAAACTGATGGAGGGCATATGGATGAGTCTTTTTCTCCCTCCTACTAACCTACGTGTGAGGTGAAAGAAATAAGACTTTCAAATGTGTATTTATTCCTCAGTGTTTTCATAGTGGCAGAGAATCAGTGGAGCAGTCGTGTTTTGAAATGAGTTTAAGTAAAATTATTTCTCAAAAAACTCATCCAAGAAATTAAGTGTTAGGAGAATTTGCCTCTCCTTCTTTTTTTTAGAGAGAACCTGCCTGGATCTTGCTTCTCAGGACCTCTTTGATTCTAATGTAGCACATTCTCACTCACCTGTTGGAGCACCAGCCATCAGGCTGGGTGCTGCCCACCTAAGGGGCGAACTCCAGGGCAAGTTCTCCTCTCAAGGCACAGTGAGAAGGCAATATTCAGACCCCAACAGAATGGCTAAAATAAAACACTCTGCAAATGCTTTTGAATTGAAAAAGACAGCAACAATCACCCCTTTGAGAGTATAGAAAAAAATGCAAAAAGGTGACCCAACTTGGAATCTTAATGCTCTTCATTCCTTAAGAAGATCAAGGTGCTGAAAGGGGACCCACAGGCTTTCATTATCAGAGTCTCAGTAGGAACAGTACCTCCCTTTTTCAACCTGGATTGTGTACTTCTATTTGTCACACATCGATTTTCTCATTGCTTTCTACAGTCTTCTGCTTCTTAGAATAAGCACAGGAAACTTTATGAGGCCCCTTTATGTGTTTGCCTTTCCCTATCCATAAGGAGCAAATAAAGGACTCCATTGTACATGTTTCAAAACAAACCACTTAATTTTAAATGATGGTTTTCTTTCCTTACAAACACTGAAAGAACCATATGTCGTTTAGAAAATTCACAAAAGCCACCATTAATAGAACTCACGCATGGGCAGAACACACTGCACCACATATAGAAGCCCCACTTCCTTTCCCTTTCTCTGCTGTGTGACCCTTCCTCAAACTCCACTTTACTGTATCAGGGATGAAGAGGACCATTTCAGACAATAGCATTTGACGTTCTCATGGTCACTAACGAAGATATTTCATATGCATTTTTTTACTTCCTTTTCAAGAAAATTTTTAAATCTCACAGCAAAACTTTGAAGTCATAGCATGGTTTTATCTTCTGAGCACTTCATATTTATTTATCCACCAAAGAAAAACTCTTCAAATCCTTATGCCCTCCTGTAGAGGTACTAGAAATCAAGCAGCAAGAAACCTTGTTTTCTTTTCTTCTTCTTTTTCATTTTTTTCCCCCAGTAGATTTCTCTGTGCCTTTAGATAGGATTATCAGTACAGCACTAATTATAGGCAAACTTCTATAAAAATGAATCTCATTTTTCTTTACAAGATTTTTTTTTCCTGCTGCTTTGCTGCAAATTTAACAAATGATGAAAAGGTTGAGGAGACAACTAAGAAGTTATGTGTCTGTTGCCAGAAACCCATTTAGGACAAATGTTTGGTCAATTTTAGTAAACCTTGGTTTTAAAAAAATTGGAAATCATGTGGCAAAATCTTTCAAATTCAAGAATTGCTTGCAAAGTCCTATGAAAAGTTCAAGTACTTTATGATGTCTCCTAGACAGAATGGCATAGACATCCCTTGCAAAAGGGAGGGCAAGTGGAATAATGAGCAGAAGTCTTGTTTCCATAAATGTCACTAATACTGCTGATTTGGAATTGCCTGTGACTGATGGACTTTTCCAACACCTAGGAGGGTTCCAGAAGCCATGGTTGTGTAGAACAGGTGACTCCAGTTCCAAAGAGGTTTTCTCTGGTCAGCCAATTTTCCATTGTTCCTGTTCTCTGAGATCACCAATGTCTGAAGGATCTGTCCAAAGTTTTTCTTCTATTGTTATTGACACTGCTTATCCTTCATGTGATCTGAGGTATCTTCAGGTGGGCTTTCAAGATCTTCACTCCAGTTCTCTTATATTCTGACTTCAAAACAGACCCAATAGGTGAAAGATAATAACCACCCACCCACCAATGGTAGACACATAGAGATTACCTCTGATTTCACACATTCCTCTTTCCTTTAACAATCTGTAAAACATTCCTATGATCTAAGAGAAAGGTAGGGTATGTGTGTGTAGTTTAAGAAAACTAGAGTGATCATGAAGCTGAGCCTTGAGGCCAGATCGAATATCCAACTCCCTGTTAAGCTCACCTGACACTTGTCTTCCAAAATAATCAGATGAAGTTTGTTTTCTTTCATTAGGAGTCTGGTGATTAGCAAAAGGGCCTGGGTCAACCACTCTAGTTCATTCCTTGTGTAATAGGTTGGGAGCTGCACATGAGCAAACTAATCAGTGACAAGAATAGCCAGAGGAAATAATGATCTTTGCAGAACTGAAAAGCATCTGGTGAGGAGGCAGTTACGACCAGATGGGTGTCACTCGGTCACAAACCTCCACCTGTGAGAAGGTGCCCACCAGTCTGTGATAAATCATCTTCTATAACTGCCCCTAAATCAGCTTCAGGGCAAGATGGCCCTCCATCTTCTAATCAGCTAGCTCTACTTAGTACAAGTGATTTCTCTACCACTGCCTTGCTCCTAGATGACTAAGGGGCTTCCATTCTGGGGTAAGTAAACCTAGCCTTTCCACTAACAAATCTGGCAGCCAGCCAGGAGTAGGGGCTCCAGTCGACCTCGGAGGGAATATCTCCTGGGTTAAGTCTCCCCAGCTGCCATGGCCTCTTGCCTTGGGGGCTGTCCTCTGGCTTTCCGGTTCTGTTGCCCATAGTAGCCTCCAAATGCTACTTGCTATGGAAGAGAGGAGTTGTCTCCGGTAATTCAAGGGACAAAATCTAGAGTCACCTAGGGATGTACCACTGAAAACTCTCTTCCCCTCCATTTGGCTTACAGAGAACTCTCTAGGATTAGGAATGGTTTCAGGACTTCACCCAGAGTCTCAGAACTGGTTCCCTGGTGTCTGGGGTCTTTCGTTTTTGGTAGGCAGGGCTGCTGGGGTATATCTGTGCTTAAGGTTGGCAAGATAGTTCTGCTAAATCTGGAAACCAGTTCACTGGTGTCTGCTTTTCTCTGTGTCTACTCATCTCTGTATATAACTGGAATGGGGAATGTGATGTGTCACTAAGTGGAAACTGTTGGGGATAATTTTGAGTAGATGGTGCCTGAAAATGGATTCTGGAGAATTTAATTCAAACTGGCCAGGGTGAACTGCCCCCAGAATTCCTAAGAATAACTTTGTGGGAGAACTAGTTGTCTCCTCAGGTTCTCTGGTCTTGCCTTTTGTGGTATATACTTACTGAATTTGGCATTTCCTTATCCAAATTTGTGACTCTTATAAGCCCAAGTCTATTTGACCACTTTGCTGATTGCTGACCATATTCTACAACATAACCTTATCAGAATAATTTAGTCAAGACAAATTTAAGATCATGTCTCTTATCAAGTTGTTGTCAATGGAACAATTTATTATTTTGTTTTGCTAAGAGTTTCTATCTACAAGCTCTATTAAAGCAGAAGGATTCTAAAAATTTTCCCCAACATACTTTGGACCCAGGAGACTATTTGTAGTAGAATCTTCTAAGACACTGCTTAGTTTCCTTACAATTCTAAGATGAGTCTTGTCTAACTTAGAGCTTAAAGGATGTCTAAACATAAGATTTGTTGCTAATGATATGAAAATGTACATTGCTGTTATTGTTGTACTAAATATTAAAATGCATTTATAATAGTAGATAATTAAATTTGAAGAAATTTAATTTTTTCAAATATTTGACTTCTAGAAAGTCAAATATTAACAAGCTATTTTCTCTATATAAAATATATAGCTATTTTCTCTATATAAAATAAATATATATTAACTGTAATTAGCATGTTGTAAACACTGGGGGTTAAAAATTGGTAAACAAATATTACACTTGAAGACTTACCTTGGGGTCCAGGGTCTCCTGGTGGCCCAGGTAACCCATCCTTTCCTGGTGGTCCAGGCCTCCCATGAGCTTGAGCAGCCAACATTGCTGCTGGCAGCTTGAGTTGGGATAGAAACACAGCCATCCTCTCTTCATTTGTGAAAGAAAAAAATAATATGTGATAAATATTTTTGTCAAAAATTTTCAAAAGATTCATATAAAATTTAAAATTCAAATTGAAGCACATCTGATTTCTGACTGCTAACTGTATTTGAGACATAAAATTAATTACATAAGGTTGTTTAAATATAGAACAGTTGTGTCACTCAGAGGCTCTGAATTTTCAGGGCTCCTGAGATGAAGTAGGCTAGTGGTTAGAACATTAGTCTGAAAGTTAATTAACTTCTGGTTATGACTTATGGAGAGAATTTAGATCCACATTATGGTTTTAATAACTTTAAAGCACTTTGCAAAAAATGTTGTAAATGTGTGGTGATTTTAAAATATCTTCACAAATTCTTCGACACTCCCAAAGTTGGGAGTGAGGGTTGAATTTTCTTATGACCTCTGTTTTTTTTTGGTAATGGTGCTGGGGATTGAACCCAGGGCCCTGTGCATGTGAGGCAAGTATTCTAACAACTGAGCTATATCCCAAGCCTCTGAGTTTTCTTATGAATAGGAAAAAAAAAAGAACTAATAATGTGCAACTAGAGAAATAGCATGGCTTCCTAGTTGCCAAGGAAGCCAGCTGCCACGTAGTAAGAAGTCCCACATAGAGGGGAATTGATGTCACCTGCCAACAATCATGTGTATAAATTTGGAGGCAGATCATCCCCAATCAAGCCTTTAAATGACTGCAGCCCTGAATGACATCATGATTGCAACTTAATTATAGATTTGAAGCCAGAACCATACAACTAAGTAACACGTCAAGTCCCTGACCCATAGAAAATACAACCTAATGAATGCTTATTATTGTAAGCCACTGACATTTGTAGGTGTTTTCTTCTGTAGCAACAGGCAACTCATATAGTATATGACCATTATTATCCTTGAACAAAATTGCATTAATAATAAAGATTTGTTTATTGAAAATATTGCCATTAGCTCCACACTCACTTATGTCACTATTTATGCTTTATAGTGGACAAATATTACAAATTGTCAAAAACTAATTTATTTCTTAATAAGAGTATTTAAGATATCTTCTTATTCACTTCTGTTTGAATAAGGGCTCACTAACTAGAAATTCAATCAGGGTTTTAGTAGAATTTTCTAATTTGGCCAAAGGGGAAAAAAAAATCAGCATTGGTACAGAAGAGCATTCTCTCAATTCTAGCTGTAGGCACAGTGAAAACAATAAAATCCTTCTGTAAATTTCGGTGAACCTGAAAACACTGAAGCTAAGAACACACAAATTATGGGGAATTGACATTATTCAGAACACTTAAAAATGTTAACTAGATATACAAAAACCTTCTGTGAGTAAAATACTTTCTAAGCAAGCAAAAATGATTTCTCATTGTCCTTGTCCTTTATTCTCCAAACTGCCTGGTGCCTAACTTTGTTCTTCTAGATCCTGGAGAAAGGATTCAGGCAGAAAGAAAGCACTCAAAGCTCCTCAATGCAGCTCAGCCATTGCTGGTGAAAGCACCTTTACCATGGGCATCTTGGGGGGCAACTATTAATACTTATTAGTCAGAGGGCTTTAGATGAAAGCATATGTGATACAATTAATCACTGGGTTCTTTAGATGAAAGCATAAGAAGTTGGTATATTCATGAAATTTAAAGGATATGGAAAATAAAGTCTAAGGAACATATATAGGAAAATGTAAGAATTTTCAATTTAAAATAAATTTCTAAACAAGATGTATTAGTTAAATTTGCTAAATATTCTTTCTAAGCAGGACTTCGCATGACAGATTTTATACTTTCTGCTTTAATTGCTCTTGTTGTGGAATAAGGGAAAGATAATCATTTAAATAAGAACTATTGTCTGTTTTTATAAGCTTAATATACTCTGAAGAGTATTTGCTGATAATTAACAGGTTAGAAATAGTCTGATAGAACAGATTAGGAATCTGTTATATAATTACAAGATATTTTTATTCAATTACTTTTTTGAATAGCCACTTCAGAATTTCACTTATCACTACTGAATTCTTGGTTATTAATCCCATATAGACTATTATTGAGTTAAATTTTACCTCATAAGCATATTCAATATTTTCCAACTATCTGGAATTAATTTTGATAGTGTCATTAATTCAATCAAGATCTATAATAAATATAATCTATCACTGGGTTCTTTATTTAAACTTGTTTATTTGTATATTATCACATATATGCATAAATATAAGCTTGGATACACACATGTATGTATATCCAGGCTAATTTATAGATAATTAGGTTTAAAATAGAAAACTGGAGGAAGGCATAGCCTTGTCCTGATAAATATTAATGATGTTTATTTTCACATAGAATCTTCAAAAAGCAAAATCTCTTAGTAATTCAAATGATTTCATTTGTAAGATATAAATACAATTTTTCAAGAATACATGGAATATCATAAGAAATCTATGTAAAATAATCAGCCTGGGTTTCCTTCAGATAAATCTTCCAGAAGCGTTTCTTACAGATGAAGTTAGTGGGTTTTTTTTCCTTCTAAATAAAGACCAAATGATGGTAACACACTAGGAACTGCTGGGTAGAAAACACATAGGCCAGATCATGCAGACCTTCTAAGAAATTACTTCAATTCCCTTCAATCTTCTCACTCAGTTTAGTTCATTTACAAAGCTGAACTGCAAAGTTATGCTTCACTTAAGCAAATATGTATGTTTTACAAATTTGATAAATTGCTTTGGAGTGAAACTTGTTTTACTATGGGCTATCAATAAAATATTAGAAACAATGTAGGCCCTTACACTACTTAAGAAAGTACAAAAAAATTTCGTAGAGAATTAAGGGGGAAATCCCAACATATGTTAAACATTAGCTGTATGATCAGAGAGTAACTACACTTACATCCCAAGTCAGAAAGGAAGCAAAATGGAAACATAGATTTAATGATGACTGTGAGACAATGTGGATCTGATAGTGCTCATCCCAAGGAGTGACATTAAATTATCTTCCTTATAATAAAATGTTTATCACCTGAGTCTCTCCCTGGGATGTTTTGTTGATGTTAATATATTTAATTCCAATAACAGATGAAACAAACATGTAATTAACATGCAATTAGTTTTGCAAATCATGTTGAATGTAAATTAATCATATTATAAACTGCTTTTTGAAGCAGCAAATTCGATGTTCATACACTGAAATGTGTAGTATTGTTTTGCACTTCAAATATAGTCAAATATATAATTTAAGTGTGTTTGAATGCCTTCAATGTCTAAATATAAATATTCACAGTACTCATTTTTCCTCCTTAATGTATGAATTGAATTTACAAGTATTTTGCTTTGGGTGGTTTTTTAATATTTTTAGAAAAACAATTTAAATCTAGCTGTAAATTATCTAGCTTTAAGATACATTCAGAAATAGTCATTTAGCATAAGGCTAATTGCCTCTTCTGAACCCTACCCTAATGCTCTATAATTTAAAATAATATGTTTCTGAGCATCGAAATGAATTGTAAAATCCTGTTATCTTAATTGCCTTTCCTCTGTTTTCAGGGATCTTCAGTCAATTAAACTGTGTTTGGCTATGCTTTCTAATGAGGCAGGAAATTAAAGAGTTTAGATTAGAGGTGTACATAAACCAAACACACATGCCATCTGTCAAGGTAGAACCACAGTAGTCTAACAAACAGACTTCCTTGGAAAAAGACATCAATGTGATGATAAATTACATTATTCAGAGTAGGAAGAGACATTCAGATATCTTCTGGTCCACATCTCTTCTCTGTTTCACAGAGGGAATTTGACTCTTTGAAAATCATCTTTTTCTCCTAATGCCCAATGTTTAATTGCCCATTTTCTTAGTATAACATCATCTTATTTTCTTCTGTTACTCCTTTATGCAAATAGTAGTTAATGAATATTTACCTTGGGAAATCAGTCATACACTTGATAATGTTGTTACTTCTTAGTCTTAAGGTTAAATAACTTTTATTCATATGCTTAATAATTTGGTAAATCAGTTTTTGGTTCCATTATTCCAGAGTTTTCCCATATGTCTCTTAAATGTGGAAACCAAAATTATATATAATTTTCTTCTAAGGGGAAGAAGTATCAGAAGAGTAATTTGCTATGATATCTAACTTTTTAGTTTCATTTAAGCTGTTAATTCAATAGTATCATGTGGATTCACATTTATTTTGTGGTTCATCGTCTCCAAAGGTTACTACTACATTTATTTTTGGTATACTACTTTGCTCCTTTGTAAGCATGTTGTTTTGAAACGTTGTTATGGGTATAGATGATGGATTGAACACATGATTTTTTTACCTCCTAAATACCTGAAAAACAATATTAAGAACTTTTAGAGGCATAATACAAGAATGGGGAGAATATAAAAGGAGACAATAGCAACAAAATTTTGGGACTTGAGAATCTGATGGCTGCGGGATGTGTAGCTTAGACTTGAACTGAACCTCTATACTGAAAGTTGGGAAACAACCTGGTTAAAGTCACAGAATCCCAGGAATTGGTAGTATAAGTTCCTCAGAAATTGAGGTTAAGGGAGAATTGGTTGAAAGTTTGCATCGTAAGTCCTTAAACTCCATTTTCTACTCTATATAGTTGGGCAGTTGTCCCTCCCTAGCCCCAGCTAAAGCCTGAACATTTATTTGAAAAGCACAAATAGACCATCTCTGCACTGGGACCCCAGATGCTGCTGAGACTCTGGATTCAATATCAAAAAAAGGGAAATAAGTGTACATTTATATGCTTCCTGCAGAATTGGTAACCAGGCTGGAAATGGAAATGTCTCCACTGAGGAATCTGACCTCTGAGAGACATAGATAATGAAATTGAGGTCCTCTAACTTAAAAGCCCAGCTAGCTACTTTAAAGTGAAGACCTGCTGTTCAATCACAACTTCAATCAATTTTTAAAAAATATTTAATTTTTAGTTGTAGTTGGACACAATATCTTTATTTTTATTTTTATGTGGTGCTGAGGATCAAACCCAGGGCCTTGCATGTGCTAGGTGAGCGCTCTACCACTGAGCCACAATCCCAGCCCCTCAATCAAACTTTTAGAACCCACTCTTAGGTATGAACAGACATTATTGGTCATTGAGGAGATTCTATCAATTGAATGCCAGAGTCCCTCAACAAGTTGGAAAAAACACACTATGTTGTGGAAAATATTTTTTAAAACTATGTATCTCTGATATGTATATATACAAATATGTATATACAGAGGACAGATGTTACAACCCTGAAATAGAACAGGATGATATATATCCACACACATTCATATGAATGTGAAATATATGTATGAAAAATAGAGAAAACATAAGGGATTTCCCAAATGCCGGAAATCTGGAAACAAATTATTGTACAAGGACACAGCCCTAACCTTTCTTTCTCCCAGCTGTGGATGTGACTTTGTTAGTCTTGAATGATTAGTTAGTCTTGTTATGTCTAAAGAATGAAGAGCCAGATGTTTATACACACTCTTGCATAGGTTTGTAAATTATTATGCATGTTGATGTAAATTCCCAAGTAGAATGGGGTGGTACCATATCAAGAATTATACTACTCAGATCTGTTAAGACTATAATTCGTGTGGGCAGATTCATTGGTAGCTGCAAAGTCCTCATAAAGCCAAAAATGCTGATACATGGGTGGCATCTTTTCCTGCCCTGTGGGGTTGCCTTGTTTGGAAAAGGCCTTGACTTCTTGGCCAGTCAAATTGGGAATTTAATCTAACTTTCAAGTGGATGTACTTGTGGCATTATCCAACTGGAACCTAGCCTTGGGCCTGGTGGAAAGACACCTCCCTCCATGGTTAGGTTTGGGAAGAGACATCAGGATGCTGAAAGAGGATTTGGTGGCCTGGAAAATAGCCCTAGTTGTGAGATCTGTGTTGAATCTAAGGGGTGAAAGGGAGTTGAGAAGGCCCATGTCTGGGTCCTGGCATAGATAGGGTTTCTATAGAGGTTCCCATCTGGGCACCTGGGATAATAAAGTGAGACAGCAGGAGCTTCTGAGGACTCCCTTAGGCCCTGCTATCAGTCTGTGACCTGCTGACCAGAGATAATTGCTTCCAAGGCTGTGGATTGCAGGGATGCATAGACAGAGCTAAGTATGAGCTGTCATTCACGCTGTCTCTTGTGAAATTGCTAAGAGAAAGGGAGGCGGATGGGCACTACTGAACGGTAGCACTTTAGTGTGCTACTTAACTGTAACTGTTTTAATATGTGAAAATTAATCTTTGCTTTTAAAGAAAAAGCTTTCTGAAAAAAGGGGACTGTGACCTTCGAGCACTGATTTGTGAAAATGGAGATTTTTCTTGTTTCTTTTTTTGTAAATGGTGTTCAGAAGCCATGGAAAAGGTGACTTTTAAGTGGAAAATCAAATGGGCTGAATTGAAATGATTTGGGGACAAATTAACTTAAGTGCTAAATAACTAAATTCTGGGTTTCAGATATAATTTTGTTTGGGAGAAGACCATTTTGCTGAACTGATGTCAAGAGATAAAAAGAGGAATATCATATAAGAGCCTCAGATCTAGGAGTTTCAACAGAAAAACATTTCCTTTAGAGTCTCTTTAGAATATTGTCATGAGGCTGAGACATCTGTGGCTTCTGATGGAGCACTGGCTCTTGGGGCAGGGGAGGCTATTTAGCTACTCACCTGTACCTAGCAGGTTGGAACAGTCTGAGAGGCAGTAGGAAGAATGAGGACAAAGCCAGGAAAGACTCAGTACCTGTAAGCTTCCAGGTAGGGTGTAACTCAGAAGAAGGGACATGAACTCAGGGGAAAGATACAGACTTAGAGGAGTTACAATTCAGACAGTGCAAGCTGGTGAGCTTGCCCAAGGAGAGATGAAGAGTGGCTCAGGTCTCCTGACCTGCCTTTTCAGGAGACCAACAGCTGTCAATAGGAGTAAAGTGCAGAATGGCTTGGGAATGGCAGCGTGGTCCTTCCCTAGGGGAAGTGCCAGTGTTGTCTTTGCTGCAGGACAGGCTGCCAGAGCCCATGCTTTTTATTCAGTGTCTGCTGAACTTACAGAATGAACATCTCCCCTATATCCACACATCATTTTTTTTTCCTATTTCACTTGGTTATATTTTCTGACATTCTTCATCAGCCTTCAAACAGTTGAACTAATTTTTTAAAATTTTATCACAATGTTAATTTTCTTTTCTTTTTTTTTTGCGTTACAATTCTTATTACACATATAGAGCAAATTTTTCGTATCTCTGCATATAAAGTATGTTCACGCCAATTTATGCCATTATACATGTACATTTTTTTGCATTACAATTCTTATTACACATATATTCTACAATTTTTCATATCCCTGTTTATATATAAGGTATGTTGACACCCAATTCAAGTCTTTATAAATGTACTTTGTATAATGATGACCATAAAAAGTTGAACTAATTACTGAGCTATTAAATAAGACTTTATCTAAAGGCTTTCAAGAAATTGAAGTGCAACAACAAAGTTTCCTGAGATAAAAGATAATTAATGATATTAGAGCCCATGGAAATAAGGAGTGAAAGGGGAAATTTAGATTGAAATTCCAAAACATAATTGCTGGCATTATCCTTTTAATGGTGGAGGTCCATTAAAGGTGTGAATGCTGTCTGGATTGATTATATCCATCTGCCCTTCAAACCTTTCATCCTTCCTCTTCCAGTTCCAGTTCTCCCTTCCAGAGAGGGAGAGGAAGAGGGGGAGCAGGAAGGGGACCTGTGACTCATTTTCCTTTGTCTGCCTTATTTTAATATAATGTCTTCCAGTTCCATCCATTTTTCTACAAATGACAGAATTTTATTCTTCATGGCTGAATTTTATTCTTTTTTTAAAAAATACTTATTTTTTAGTTGTAGCTTGTCACAATACCTTTATTTTATTTATTTATTATGTGGTGATGAGGATCAAACCTAGGGCCTCGCACGTCCTAGGCAAACGCTCTACCGTTGAGCCACAACTCCAGCCCCCTGAATTTTATTCTTTATGGCTCCATTGCATACACACACATACATATATATCATATATATGGTATACATATATATTATATTTATTCATTCATCTGTTGATGGATATCTTACCTGATTCCATATCTTAACTCTTTTTGAATGCCCCAATAAACATGAGTATGCAGGTATCTGTTCTGTATGCTGACTTTATGTCCTTTGAATATATACCCTGGAGTGAAATAGCTAGATCATATGGCAGTTATATTTTTAGCTTTTTAGGAACCTCCATACTATTTTACCTAATGGCTGTACTAATTTATACTCCCACCAGTAGTATAAAAGTGTTCATTTTTCTCGATATTCTCCACCAGCTCTTTTGTTTTTGATAATAGCCATTATAACTGGGGTGAGATGGTATGTCACTGTAGTTTTGATTGCATTTCCCTGGTGGTTAATGGTTGAGCATTTTTTCATGTTATTGGCCATTTTTATTTCATTTGAGAAGTATCTGTTAGGTAATTTACTCATTTTTAAATTGGATTACTTGTGTCTTTAAATTCTTTATAAATCCTGGATATTAACTCTCTAATGATGACTAGCTGGCAGGTACTTTCTCCCATTCTGTAGGTTCTCTTCACTCTGTTGTTTCCTTTCCTGGCAGAAGATTTTTAGTTTGATGTAATTGCATCTGTCAATTTTTTGCTCTTTTTTTTCCTGTGCTTTTGGAAACCCATCAGAGACTCATTACCTGTACCGATATCTTGAAATGTTTCCCTTACACTTCCCTTTAGTAGTTTCAGGTCTTGCGTTTCAAGTTGCTTTTTGTATGGAGTGAGAGTCAGGGGTCATGCTTCAGTCTTTGGAATGTGACTGTCCAATTTTACCAAGCAGGCCTTTTCCCAATGTGTTTTAGCACCTTTGTCAAAACTCAGTTGGATGTAGATGCATGGATTTATTTCTATATTCTCTATTATTTTCCATTGGTTTATGTGTCTGTTTTTAATGATAATACCATGCTGGGTTTTTTGGTGGTTGTTACTATAGTTTTGAAGTATATCTTGAAATTGGTTATTGTGATGCATCTAGCTTTGCTAGTTTTGCTCAAGATTGCTTTGGTTATTTGGGATCTTTTGTTCTTCCATATGAATTTGAGGATCCTTTTTGAAGAATTCTCTTTGAAAAATGACATTGGTATTTTGATAGTAGTTGCTTTGAATATGTAGGTCTTTGGGTATTATAGATATTTTAACAATATGAATTCTTCCAATTCATGAACATGGGGACCTGGGGTAATTCTTTTCACATTTTAATTTCAATTATTTTTGTAATTTACAACAGAGAGGTCTTTTACTTCCTTAGTTAAGTTTACTCCTCATTATTTTATTTATTTTTGTGGTTATTGTGAGTGGGACTGTTTTCCTCTTTTCCTTCTGGAGTTTATTATTGATATAAAAAAATACCGAGTTTTGTATCTTACTGCCTTAATTTTCTATCAGTTCTAATAGTCTTTTGGCTTTGGGCTTTTCTATGTGTGGAATCTCATCAGGGAAAATGTGTCTGACTTTCCTATTTATATGCCTTTTATTTCTTGTGTAATTGCTGTGGCTAAACTTTCTAGTACCATATTGAATAAGAGTGGCAAAGTGGACACAGTGTCTTGCTCCTGATCTTAGAGGAAATTCTTTCAGTTTTACCCCATTCAGTATGTTGTTGGATATGGGTTTGTCATATATAACCTTTATTATGTTGAGGTATGATCCTTTATATCTAATTTATTCAGGGCTTTTATCATAAAATGATATTGAATGCTATCAAAGGTCTTTTCTCCACATATTGAGATGATCATGTGATTTTTCTTTTAATCCTTGTATTTATGCTATACTGTGTTTGTTTTGCATATGTTGAACCATTCTTGTAGCCCTAGAGTGAAACCAACTTGATCATGGTGAATAATCTTTTTGATGTACTATTCAATTTGCTAGTGTTTTGTTGAAGATTTTTGCATTTATATTCATCATATTGGTCTACACCTCTCTCTTCTTCTTTTGTCAGGTTTTGGTAACAGAATAAAGTTGGGCACATAGAATCTAGAAGTGTCCCCTCCCTTTCAATCCTACAGAATAGTTTGAGAAGTATCAGAGATACTTCTTAAGTTCATAAAATCCAGCAGTGAAGCCATTCAGTCCTGGAATTTTCTTTGTTGGGAGACTTTTTATTATGAATTCAATCTCAGTAATTTTTAATGGTCTGTTCAGTATTTAAAATATTCTTTGTTCCATTTTGTTAGGTCATGTATATCCAGAAATTTCTCCATTTCTTCTAAGTTTTCCCAACTTGTTAGCATATATTTTTCTCAAAATAATTCCTTATGATCCTTTGAATTTCTGTAGTGTAAATTGTAATGTATTCTTTTTCATCTCTAGTTTTATTTGGGTCTTCTTTATTTGGTTAGTTTAGATAAAAGCTTATCAATTTTGTTTAACTTTCAAATAACCAGCTCTCCATTGATTTTTTTATGTGTGTTGTTCTTTTAAACTCTATTTCATTTATTTCTGCTTGATCTTTATTATTTCTTCTAATTTTATATACAGATTATTCTTGTTCCTCTAAGATCCTGAGATGCATCATTATGTTGTTTTATATTTTTGTATTTTTTTTAAATGTAAACACTCATTATTATGAACTTCCATTTATACTGTTTTCATTGTTTCCTATAGGTTTCGGTATATTGTTTTCATTTTAATTTGTCTCAAGGAATTTTAAAATTTTCTTCTTTTTTAATGATACACTATTCAAAAGTGTTTTGTTCAGTATCCATCTATTTGAATAATTTTTAAAGTTTCTCTTGTTGATTTTTATTCCATTGTGATCAGAAAAAATATAGGCTATAATTTCAGTTATTAGAATTGTTTTGTGTCTTTGTTCTACTGCAGAGAAAATTCCATGCACTGATGAAAGGAATGTGTATTCTGCAGGTATTGGGTGGAATGTTCTGTAAATATCTGTTAATTCTACTTGATCTATAAAGTAGTTTAACTGTTTTTTTTTTTAAACCTGGTCTAGATGACCTATTGGTTGGTCAAAGTGGGGTACTGAAATCCCCAACTATTATTGCACTGGGGCCTCTCTCTCCCTTTCGGTCTAATAGTGTTTGAATAATGGAGCACGCAATTTTATAAATCAATGTATATAAACTTATAATAGTAATATCTTGATGAATTGATCCCTTGATGATTAGTAACCCTATTTTGTCTTTTCTTACTGTTTTTGTTTAAAGCCTATTTGTCAGATATAAGTATGCTACTTTTTTTTTTCCAAATTTCATTTGCTTGGAATAGCATTTTCCATCCTTTCACTTTCAGTCTCTGTGTGTCCTTACCAATGTGAATTTCTTATAGACAGCATATTGTTGGTTCTTGTCTTTTGATCCATTCAGTCAGTCCATATCTTTGTGTGTGTGTGTGTGTGTGTGTGTGTGTGTACCGGGGACTGAACTTGGGGGCACTCGATCACTGAGCCACATCCCCAGTCCTATTTTTTGTATTTTATTTAGAGACAGAGTTGTTTAGTGCCTCGTATTTTGCTGAGGCTGGCTTTGAACTTGCGATCTTCCTTCTCATCCTCCCAAGCTATTGGGATTACAGGCGTGCGCCACCGTGCCTGGTTGTATCTTTTAACTTAAGAATTAAGACCATCTACATTCAGAGTTAATAATGAAACATATGGACTTGTACTTGTCATTTTGTTTTCCTTCTGGTTGTTTTTAATATTCTTTCTGAGTCTTCCTCTTTCATCTTTGTGGTTTGATGGTATACTTTATTGATAATATTTCTTTCTTTTCTATTATTGTATATCTATTCTGGCGAGATTTATATTTTTACATGCTATTATGATGGGAGTTATTTTTCTTTCACTACTGTGTTTAAGATTTCTTTGAGCATCTACAAAGGCTAGTCTTGCGGTCATAAATCTCTTAGTTTTTGTTTATCTTGGTAGGTCTATACTTATCCAATTCTGAACAAAAAAGCCTTGCTGGATGTAATTTTTGTTGGCAGTTGTTTTTCTCTCAGAATTTGAAATAATATTACATGTCCTCCTGGCCTATAGGCTGTTAGTCTAGTGGGTTTACATTTAAATGTGACTTGGCACTGTTGGAGATTTAAAAATTCTTTGTCTTGTACTTTTTTTGTGTGTGGGGGGTGGGGGGCAGTACTAGAGATTGAACCTGGGCTAGTTTACCACTGAGCTATAAACCCCATTCCTTTTTATTTTGAGACAGGGTCTCACCAAGTTGCTAGGCTGACCTCCAACTTGTGATCCTCTTGCCTCAGCCTCTTAGATTTATGGGATTCCAGGTGTGTGCCACTGTCCCTGGTTGTCCTGTACTTTTGATAGTTTGACTATGGTACATTCTGGGGAGGATGATTTCTGGTCATGTCTATTTGGGGTTATATGGGTCTTGTACCTGGATGTCTATGCCTGTCAAGATTAGGGAAGCTTTTTGCTATTATTTTATTGAATAGATTTTCTATGCCCTTAATCTTTTTTTCCCTTTCGTATATGCTGATGATATAGAAGTTTGATCTTTTAATTATGTCCCATACTCCTTTCATTTTTATTTTCTTTATTTCAGTATGAATGTGATATTTCAAAAGACCTGTCTTCAACCTCTGATTCTTTTGTCCAGTTGATCTAGCCTATTGTTGAGGCTTCCAGCTGAATTTATCAAACTTATAGAGCTCTTTATTTTCAAGATTTATGATGGGTTCTTTCTTAATTTCTTTGCTGAATCTCTCACTGATGCCCTGCATTGTCTTTCTAATTGCATGTCTTCCTAATTTTTCATTCTTTGTATTCTCTTAGACCTCATTGAGCTTTTAAAAATTTCTTTTGAATTAATTTTCAGTCATGTTATCTACTTTGATATTTATGGAATCTGTTACTAGAGAGTTATGATCTTTAGGATGTCATATTACCCATTCCCCCATATTTCTTGTGTTTCTATATTGAGAATTGCAGAGCTGATGAAATGGATATTTACCACTTTCATGAGATGACATTATTTTTTTTTAAATTGTAAATGGACACAACACTTCTATTCCATTTATTTATTTTTATGTGGTGCTGAGGATCTAACCCAGTGCCTCACATATGCCAGGCAAGCACTTCACCACCAAGCCATAGCCCCAGCCCCAAGATGATCTTCTTAACAAGTGACTGTCTATGAAAGATATGGATATGTCTTGGGGTATCAGTTTGTTATGCAATATTATGTTTATTTCCAGCTGGATAATACAGTGTAATCTTCCTGCAGCTTCATTGTCTGTGTTTAGTGAGTTTGAGAATAGCACATACTGTATTGGAATTGGAGAGAGCCACTATTTCTATGGGTTATGCAAGGGTGAGGATATTCTAGAAGTTGAGGCAGATGTAGTGTAGAAAGTATATGGGTGTACCCTGTGTGGTTACCCCTGCAATGGGAGTAGTGGCCTCTATTAGGTAATCAATTTTCTCAGGCACTGTTGATATTGGCCCTTTTATATGAAAGAGTCTCTGGTATTGGTTGCTCCTGTAGTGATGAGGAGCCTGAGGTTCTTGTCCTCTGATTAGACACTATTTGGGGCCCAGGTCCTTCATGGCTACAGGCAGGAATAGCAGAACCCTTTATGTGGCACTCACACTGTCTTGTCAGCCGTGCATGATCAGACAATGTATGGGGATGAGCAAAGCAGGGGACCTGTGTAGGTGTAGTCTCCTCTGAGTTTTTTGCAATTGTGAATACAGGGATTGAGCAGGATGGGGTCACTGCACAAAAATGCACTTAGCTGAAGTGCTTGCAAGAGCAGAATGTGGTTGGTACCAGGGACTTTTTTTTTTCTCTGAAACTTCTTGGGCTGCATAGCCCAAGGGTAGGAAATGGCTGGATATTTCCCCCCACCCCCTGATTTCTTTCAACTGTATTGCCCACCAGGTATTGAATGGGACTGGTCATGTAAGGGTAAATTCCTCTCAATTGAGATGCTCACAGGAGCCAAGGAGGGTGGAATATGGCCATTGCTGGGGAGTTACTCTCTGGACTTTTAGGCTGGTTGCCTCAGGGGCTGGGTTTGTGGTGGTATTGCCTAAAACTGCCTCAGCACCTCCCTGTGGGTGGGGGAGTGGTAGAAACCCAGTTGCCCCCTACTTTGTACAGAAGTAGGGGTGGGAGTGTTTGTGGGAACTGTGCAAGGCAGCCATCTTGTTCCTGGTAGGTGCTATCAGGAACCATGTATGGCTAGCAACAGCCCAGGTCTCACAGGGCAGGTTCCTGGATCCCCTAGTCCTTGTGGGTGGCTCTGACTCTACTGTACAGCCCTTTCAGTGAGTCTCTGTCAGGTCACTCCACCCAGCCAGATCTGGCTCATGAGGCAGCCACCTGCTGAGCAGTGTAGGAATGTCAATGGGGTCCCAAAGATGGGAACATATAGAAGCTTCTGTCCCTTAAAGTAGTCTAAATTCAGACAGTCCCTCTCAGGATGGCTCCTGGCTACTGCACCCTGGGGATCTCCCTGGAGATGAAGTGAATTCTTTTCTAAAGTCATATTACTCTGCTCATTTTAGGCCCTTTATCTATTTAAGCTATAAGTCTGCAAAGGGCCATGAAACTTTCAATTGTTCAGGATTGTCAGTATTTGAGCTTAGAGTTTTCTGGGATTCTTTGACCCTTATCTTTGTGCACTTTCCCTTGCCCTGCTTTGGAGCTGGGGTGGTAGATGGTGGATATTTTATTTATCTTGCTACAATGCTGCCCTATCTCTTATTTTTTTCTGTTATGTTACTGAAGTGGCTAAAAGTCACAGTGTGACCCCACTCTATCTCTAGTTCTCCTGTGAAACAAGATAATGTGCACCCAAACAATGGGCCTTCAGTCTCTAATGCTAATTATAATTAAAAATAATCAGGGATCCTTGTAGAATAGCTGATTCCATGTTTGGAGCAAAAAAAATGAAGATGGACTTGGCGTATATTATCTTACTCCTTACAAAATTCAACCTATTTTTGGCTTATAATGATTAGCAGTGGAAGTAGGAACCAGGAGATCCAAAGTGGATTTATTTGCAGAAGAAAAATAATTTTCACTTTATTAATCTTGAGTGACATTGATTTTTAGCAAATCATTTCACAAAATCACGTGATATCCTTGTGAATGGACAAAGAAATGTAGAATGGATTTTAGGACAACTATATGAAGTCAGACTATCAAACAATAGATAAATAGATGATTTGCTAGTGGGCAGAAAGAATCCAATGGCATTTAGAAAAGCTTAATCCTTGACTCTTGACCTTTTAATTCAACATTTCTATTAACAACTAGGATGATGACATGTTTATAAAATTTAGATAGGACACAGTTATGAGGGTTGGCCTACTTGCCCTGCAAGAGTGTTCTAAAAGATACCTTTAGTTTAGAACAAGGCTTGAACATGAATCATTTGAAATTTAATATGAGCAAGCATAAGATATTGAACAAGCATAAGTACTTAGTCTTTCAAAATAAACAGTCTACAATGAGAAACCACTAAATTTTAAAAAATTGAATAAGGAAGATCTAGGGTTATTAGTTAATCTAACTCAAAATGTTAATAGCATTTTTTTCTTAAGCAATCATATTAATCTAACTCAAAATGTTAATAGCATTTTTTTCCCTAAGCAACCATATTATACTATCTTGGGCTAAATTAGTGTCTAGAGCAAGGGTCATAAAACTTTCTCTGCAAAGGGCCAAATATTAAATATTTAATTTTTTGTTTGGCTTTATGATCTGCACAACTACTCAATTCTGCCCCTATAGTATGAAAATAGCCAGCGAAAATAAAGAAATAAATATGGCCATGTTCCAATGACACCTTATTTATAGAGACAAATTTCAATTTTGGATCATTTTCACATATCATGAGAGATTCTTTTGATTTTTAAAACTTTTAAAATGTGGGAGAAAAAAATCATGCTTAGCTGTGGGCCATACACAGATAGATGCAGGTGGGAGTGACTGGTAGGCACAGTGTTCTGACCCTGATCTAGATCAAAAGACTAATCTGCCTTGACAAAATATTCCTGGCAATGAGGGCAACTTAAACCCTAGCATAACAAGTGGACGAGCGAGACACATTTTCTCCATAAAAGAGAAAAATGAAGAGCATGAGGGACACTGAATAACACCCCAAAGGATGTCATATGATTAGAGGATAATATACCTGTGTTGTCTTACCAACCAGTGCAATGACAGGATATTTCAGGGAGGCAAATTTAACTGAGTACAAGGAAGAATTTTCTATCAGAGCTGCTCCACCATAAAGTAGGCTGCCCGTTAGAATCATCTTGCTGCTATTTCTCAAGAATGTTACTTGGGATTCTTCATAGAGGTGGGAATCAGTGAAAATTTAGAAATGTTATAAAGTAAACCTAACCTTCAAAAATCCTTTGGACCTCTTGATTAATGTACTTCTTTATTTCTTCAAATGAAACTGCATCAGCCTAAAGAAGAAAAAAGATGAGTCTATTAAAATAGAACACAGAAAAAATGAATTAAGAATAGAAATTTTGGGTTGGCATGCACACTTAACTTTTGTAGAGATACATTTTCCAAGCAAAAATGCTTTTGGCAATTGTACTGGATAATAAATATCATTTGATCAAATGCTGAGAATAAGTTGAAGTGCATAATTGCTTTAAAAGCTGTGAACTAGAATGGTGTCTAGTGATATTAACATATTTTCTATTAGTGGAGAGACATAGCTTCATACAATTAGGAAAGTTCCTGTTACTTCATTTTATAAAGTTAACCTAAACAGCATTATCTTGATGTTCAAATCTCAATCACAATTCAATTTCCAACCAATCCCTTGACACAGGCAAGAGTCCTTGTCTGATATTACAGTATCCATAAAGAGAAGCTGGAAGAGAACTTAAGGTATGCTGGATTAATCTTTTTTTTAATATTTATGTTTCTAGTTATATGTGGACATAATGTCTTTATTTTACTTTATGTGGTGCTGAGGATTGAACCCAGGGCCTCATGCATGCTAGGCGAGCACTCTACCTCTGAGCCACAATCCCAGCCCTGGATTACTCTTTATAAAATATTTTATCCATGAAATAAGACATTAAATTTTTCCCACTTCATGACAATTCTATAATTTACATGTAATAAGCATTAAATGTATCAAGCAATTTTCCTAATGGAAAATGTCACTGAGATCTAATAAAGTTGGTAAATTGTGTCCGTTAAATTTTTAACCCCTTGTCCAATGGTGTTTTGCATGCATTTGATAATGAATCTAACACTTATAAAGTTTTGCTATAAAATCTTGGTAATTTTAAAAGGGAGTTATTTTTCACAATGACTAGAATTTTAAAGTATTACTATTCTTTATATTTGGTTATTATCTTAAGGTATTCTGGGCAATAAATATATCCTGTACAATGTAATGTAGATTAGATATTGTGACATAGGGAATCATCTCCATTGCTTTCTATGTATGTTTCAGATATGGACATGAACAAACATTATAATGGGATGTATAGTTAGATGAGCGACTTGGAAGATCCATAGGAAATCACTATGCAGTGAGACTTTCAGACTGGAGCATGGCTTCAACTCTTCTCTTTAATTAGTGAGTCCTAATTATAAAAGTTCCTTTATAAAAGTGGAATGGAAGGCTGGGTTTGTAGCTCAGTTGGTAGAGTGCTTGCCTAGTATGTGTGATCACTGAGTTAGATTTTCAGCATCACAAATAAATAAATAAATGTCTATTGACAACTAAAAAACAATTAAAAAAAAAATGGAATGGAAAGACACTCCTCTCAGATGGGTTCTGAAGATCAAGTGAGGTGATACACAGCAAGGCTTAGAGGATCTGGCACAGAAATTCAAAAACAATAGAAACCAGCTTAAGTGTATTTTACATATTTTAAAAAGCATTATCATTGCTCTCATTATAAATGAGGTATATGGTTGATAAAGCTGGGAGCTCCTGAAGGGCTCAGCACTACTTACCGGAGAGCCAGGGATTCCTGGGGATCCTGGAGGGCCTTGGTGGCCAGGGGATCCCATGGAGCCCTTGTTTCCTGGTGGCCCCATAGGACCTATAGCTCCTTTCATGCCTGTAAGGCCTGGTTTTCCTCGTTCACCTTGTGGACCTCTGTCTCCTGGGATTCCCTGGTCACCCTGTTGGAAGGAGGGGAAAGAAAAGAATGATCCTTTCTAGAACCTCTTTAGCTGTGGCTAAGAATAAAATTTTTGGATTCACAGTGGCATTTATTCACTGAGGGACCATGGATAAGTGACTTAAGCTTTGTCACTTAAGCTTCCTTTCTTATACGGATATTAATAGGATCTACTAGGTAGGGCATTGTTGGGAAATACATGAATTAACCCAAGTAGAGTGCTGAGAACAATGTCTGGCACCTTGTAAGCACTAAAGATATAATCGTTATTGATGAAAACAGTTGTACTCAGTTGCCTGTCTAGAATGATGGAATTTCAGAAAAGTCAATATCAGTAGTCACTTCAGGCCTGGATCTCCTTCAAAATAATAAAGGAAGATTGCCAGTGGGATCTCATCAGAGATCCTCCATGTAAAAAATCTTCAGGACACTCAAAACCTCGTCTACATTGTGAACTTTCATTTTTTTTTTGCTCTTCCTGTGCTCTCATATTTGGCCTTTATTAAACTCTTTGAGTTTGTCTTCTGTGCTCGTGTCTTACCTGTTTGTGTGCATGCATGCACATGTATTCACTGTGTCCTAAATATATACAACTCATGAAGGTGAGAGATGAGAAAGCCATTGTAAAGGTTTGAAGCAGGTGCCTGGAGTAGAGCTGTCACTTAGATAGTTTACTCAATGGCATAAATGAACTACAAGAGAATTTCTTGAAGAAGATGTCAGAAAAAATTAGGAATGAGATCATATTAGATGTTCCTGAAGTTTCTTTAATGTTGTCTTTTATGCTGCAATATGTCCACTAGTATATGCAAAAGAGGGAGAGAGTGCACACACAGTGGGTGCTTCAGTTACAGATTTTCAAACATTTAGTTGCACAATTCTAGGAGGTGATGTCCACACCAAATGTGATGGACTGGTGCTTGTGCTTCCCAGAATTTCATCACATTAATCTTTCATTTGTAATTATTTTGCAGAAGGACAAAATGTGTTATCTTGGTTTTAAAGAGTAAAAATAAATGAACAATTATAGAGACCTTTTGTGATCACAGGATGTGAAGAGAGAATCCATATACAAAGAGAAAATGGATGGATCTAATATCAGTGCTACTGTATCTTAGTTATAAAAATGTATCTGTACAGATATATCAACCCAGCATATGCTGGGAGAAATTCCTGAGATAACTTAAAAATAAAAATAAAAAAACTGCAGAAGAAGGGGACTAGTTAAGTGAAATAAGGCATATCCAAAAAGTCAAACATAAAGCCATTAAAATGTAGATGTAGATTTATATTTACAGACAAGGACAGTCATTATATATTGGTAGATGAAAATAATTTATAAAACACAGATTTTTCAGAACACTGTTTATATTGGTATACATAAATATGTGTACTATGTGTAAGTGTATTATGTATAAGGGTCAGAAATGGAAATATGTCCAAAGTACCAGTGTTTCTCTGTGTAAGGAGACAAGGCAAACTTTCTTTTTAAATTGATATTTTGTTCATATTTCTTTTAATTAACATGATTTTTAGAGAGAGAGAGAGAGTGAGAGAGAGAGAGAACTTGTTTAATATTTATTTTTTAGTTTTTGGTGGACACAACATCTTTATTTGTATGTGGTGCTGAGGATCGAACCCAGGCCGCACGCATGCCAGGCGAGCACGCTACTGCTTGAGCCACATCCCCAGCCCCAAATTAACATGATTTTTTAAAATTAGTAAACTAGACAATAGTACACAAACATGTGCCACACTTGTGCATAATAGCATCCCTACATAGAACGACGCATGGTAATGCTCAAGTAACTGGCAGTAGTGGCACAATGCCAGTCCTTACTAGAATACATCCAGGTTTAGTAAAGAAAAGAGTGTCATGTATCAATAACATTAGCAGCAACCCAAATGGTTTACATAAAAGCAAATCACATAAATGGCATTACTACAACTTCCTTACAAATGCACTTCCCCTTTCTATTTCTCTACTTCCTCGCACCATCTTCCTTATTCTCCTGAGAACCCCTGACCGAAAGGGATACTAATCAGGGCAGTTTTGGTTCCCAGGAGGTATGTAGTGAGGTCTGAAGACACTAAGAGTGGCCACAATTAGAGGGATAGTGGTGCTATTGCATCTAGCAGGTAGAGGCCAGGGATGCTGCTGAGCATTCTTCAGTACACAGGACCGCCAGCAACATCACTTATTTGCCCCCAAATATTAACAGTGCTGAGGTTGAGAAAACCCCCTCTAGGTAAAAGGAATCATGGGCAATGGTTAGAGTAGGCATATGTGTGTAGGACAATAGGTGGGCAAAGCTTTCCAAACAGAATAGCAAAGTAGAATTAGGTATGTATAAAGGCCAAAGTGGCAGGTGTACCTTCCATGTGACCTGTTTCTGGTTTTTTTATCATGTTTTATACCTAATAGAGATCTTGGGTCATATACACCTAGACTTTTTCATATTGGGAGATTTGGAGGTATCTACGTGCATAATTGTGTAATTAACATGATGGTACAGTTATAATTAGTTTGAACAGCAATCACAATAGTAATATACATACCCGTTCTCCTTTGGGGCCTCGGTCTCCAGGTTTACCCATAATGCCCTGAAAAACAGATGTCAACATTAAAGTCACTATTTGCCGAGATTCTTAATCAATCTGATTGACTAAAATGTTGGTAGATATTCTGGATGCACTTACATATTAGAGAATTTTAATTTTACCTGGCATTTCACATACCTGAGCACCTGGTAATCCATCTTTTCCATTTATTCCCTATCAAGACAAAAATGATCAATACTTCTAATCTTTCAATAACAGACATAAACACAACAAAAGGGTAAAGATTCAAGGACAGTTTCTTAATTATACTTGTTAGAGCTTGCTGAGTCAATGTGGTAAAATAGAAAAACAAATCAACAGACAGCTCTGAGTTCAAATTCTGACCCTGTCATTTACTAGTTCCATCAACCTCAGTAGCATCAGATGCTTCACTTGTAAAGTGAGGAATGGACTTAGAACTAAGGATTCAGCAAGATAAAACACAGCTCCCCATAGTAGTAGCCAAAGGTTCTTTCCACACTTATTTTCCTGTTTAGGTGCATTCTGGGAGATAAGAAGGTGCCCCACGACACTAGGTGGCTGGGGCACAGAATTTTTGTTACCTTCTAACAAAATTTCCAGCAGAGAGAGTCTCTTAGTAACCATCTCAGTTACTAATGAGGGAATTTTACAACATGGCCAGAGTCTGATCCTACTATGAAATAAGTTGTCAGCCACAGAACATTGTTATTTTTCAGCTAGAAAATATGAAAGGAAAGCTAGAAATCTGTAACCATGGTTTTTGAGACTATTAAGTAGTGACTTTTTATTAGAAAACTGGAAGTTTGCTAAACTTTAAAAGGCAGTTTGGGAAGTGGTAATAAAGCCTAGGCCTGCTCGGAGATTTATAGGACTGGGAGAACTATTGGCCAGGAGGTAGATATGAGGAGGAAAAGTACTCGGGGTCAAATCAAATACCCAGGGCCCAACAGCAGATGTGTTTTGGAGATTTGATTTGAAGAGAGAGCGATCAAGGTGAGGAACATGATTTCTTGGCCAGCTGGCGACTGCACGGGAATGCTCCTCTGAAAAGCCTGAGAGACTTTTATTGTGCTGGGATGGATTCTGTGAGGATGGAACTGCAGACAGCTGCAGGTCTTCCCTGCTGTAAATTACGCTGATATCTGTCACAGTTGATAACCCAACTGCAGCCTCTCAACCTCTCTGAAATATCTTGGGAATTATCTACAGTGCTTTAACTAAGAACAGATTACCTGAAGAGCATGGTTCAAATAATTTATTACATTCAGGTACACAAGCAACAAAGATAAAGCTCATTAAGGAGAGGAAGCAAAAGAAACAATTGTCACTTGAATAAAAGAAGATAGATCTACTGTAAAAATGTAACTCATGCTTTTGGTAATAATATAGGGAAAGAAATAAGTCTGTCCTTTTTTTCCCCTCAAGTAATTTATCCAAGACTATCATGGGTATACCCCTTTGTATATAAAGAGTACAAGAGTCCTGCTTTGGAAATTAATATTTTTTGTTTTTTTAAAACTTCTGGGTATTTTCCTCTCTCCTTGCCTCACTGGTCTGCCAGAACCCTATACCTGGGTATGACCAATTTTGTGCTGGCCCCACACCTGCCTCTGAGCAGTGACTGGCTGAAGAAAACTGTGTCTCTTAGCTCACATGTCCTAAGTATGTGATGGCAGATTGCAAGCAGTCACTCTGTTGCCATGTTATTCTTCTATTTCCCAATATGATTCCTTTTCCTTCTCTCCAAAAGTACTCTTTCATGTATTTTCCTGTTTCTTCAAACCTCTAGCATTACTGCTCTACTCCTCATACCTATCAGATGACCTCAATTCTTTCACTGGGACAATACACATGAGAGAACTCCTTCACCTTCTCTTTACCAGCTTGTTCCATCAACCTTGTACCCCAACTTCTGTAGTGCTACCTCCACCCTTCACAGCTAAGGATGAATGACAGTCTTCCTAGTTAAAATGAATTTTCACCTTTAAACAGTGGGAGAGGACAGACAACTTACTTAATGTGTCATGAAAATTTTGCCCTCTCAACTGAGCCTTTCTTATCAAGATACTAGCATGCTGTAATCTCTCCCATCAGTGACCTCCACATCTTTAAATCCAGTGGAAAATTCTCAGCTATTGTATTACTTATTTGTATGTTATCACTCCTTAACTAAAATACTTAGTTAACTTGACACCAATGAAACTCCATTTGTCTGGTTTTCTTCACATCTCATTGGCTGTACCTCCCGGTCTTCTTTGCTGGACCTTTTTAATATTCTAAGTGCCTTCTTCCCTACATTTCCACAGTGACTCCATTTTATCCAGGCCCAGGTTTAAATAGCCAAATCTTTCCAATCCTGATCTCTTCATCAATTCTGGATGCATATATCCCCAGCATACTTGACATTTCCACTATCTTTTAGTGCTTCAATATGAATGTGTCCAAAATGGAGAACTCTTGGTTCTATTTCCAAACCTATACTATCTCCAGTCTTCCCCATTTTGCCAAATGACACTACTTTCATATGGTTGCTCAGATTCCAAACCACAGCTTTGACTGGTGTGTCCCTCACATTTCACTTTCAGCCTAACAGCAAGTCTTGTCAGCTGTCCCTTTAGTGAACCTCCTAACTCGCCCTAACCATGACCAGCTGATTTCTACCACCCTTATTTCTCATGGATGTGCTTCTTACAGTCTAATCTTCATACAAACAGAGTGAGTATTAAAGTGTAATCTGAATTTTGTTCCCTGCTACAAAAGTTCCAAAAGGTTTCCATCATTTCTCAGATGAAAGTCAAACTCCATTCCAATGCTTAGAATTCCTTGTGGGCTGGCCACTGCTTACCTCTCCCTCAGTGTATCCCCCATTCTTCTCTCTCAGTTCATCTTGACTTCATGCCATTTGCTATTCCTTGACCTCACCCCACTCACTT
Source organism: Marmota monax (assembly GCF_021218885.2). Classification (NCBI taxonomy): domain Eukaryota; kingdom Metazoa; phylum Chordata; class Mammalia; order Rodentia; family Sciuridae; genus Marmota; species Marmota monax. The sequence continues at coordinate 3,399,921 of NW_026692434.1, read as the reverse complement.
CTATACTAGCCATTTCTTTTGCCTGAAATGATGTTTTCTCCAACTTCTTCATGACTTGATCTCTTTAATGCTCAAAATGCAAGCTATCTCTGACCACCTGATTTAAATCATACTGTAGTGCTTCACTCTAGCTATTCTTCTACCTGCAAACGTGGGTGTATATTTGTTGACTTTGTTCTTACACTAGAAAACAAACCCTATGGGTTGTCAGCACCCAGAACTGGGCTCAGGGTGTAGCAGGTGTTCAAGGATTATTTGTTGAATGAAAAATTATTTTTTGTATAATCCTCTGGGGACCCAATAGCAAGATTTTACAAGATGGGGTTAGGAATGAGGACTGGGTAAGGGGTGGTGAAGAGCAGGGAATATAATCAATATTTACTGAGCACTTCCCACAGCCAGGCACTGGGAATCCTCCCATATGTCATGTCACTTAACTGATTCACAATAATGAATCATAGTTCAGACTCAAATGGGTCATAGTTCAGACTCAAATCTTCTCTCTAAATTGCATACTTTCCATTTATCATATTGCCTTAGGGAATATGGTGTCAAGGAATACACCAATCCTGATGTTTCACAGAGGTATTGAACTAGCTTCGTGAGCCTTGTGATGCTTGCTAATTCACCTTCAATCTTCCCCTTCTCCTGAGTTCCCTTTCCCACACAGACTACAGCAAATAAATAAGTAAAAGGGGCAATGACCTTCCATGAAGAATAACTCTGAGAGTGGGCATATCTGGTTCATCTTCTATCTTCTCTCTCATGACCCTGTGCATCCTTAGCAAACAATAGGGACTAGACAAATATATGTTGAATAGGAATGCTTTTTTGCAATGTTGCATCAATACTATATATCAGTAGTTAAGAGCTCTTGTAGGACATGAGGGAATGATATATTCAGCAGCAGTGATTTATGAAAGTGTGAGAACAAGGCTTATATTTTAAAGGAGGGAATTTGAGAAAATAGCTTCTACTTTAGTCTTCACATACAGATATTATATCTGTGAGTCTTTGGTTTCTTTGTAATTTAGTAAATGACAGGCCATTTTATTTATTTCTTCACTCTGTGGATTTTAGACTAAAGAAATAATGAGAACTTTCCAGGCACTTAAAACAAACGTCTGACCTTTTTCATCACTGAGATGTAAAAATATCATATAGAGAGCTAGGAAACTCATTGAGAATCCCCACTTAGGCCCCTCCAGATCCATGTGTAGAACCTACCTTCTTTAAAACTGTTTATTCAAATCTCACAATTTCGGAGGAGATGGGCAAAGAGGTAATGCTTGGAACACTTCTCTAAATGGCAAATTTTAAATAGTAAAAGAAAACACTTACTGGCTTTCCAGAGGGTCCTTCTGGTCCAGGGAAACCAATATCTCCAATAGGTCCCCTCTCACCCTATAAATGTGTCCAGAGAAAAAAATTAATTGCCAATAAATGCTTTAAAACAGCTTGCAAATACAAAAAAGTACAAATATGATAAAAGTGGCAACTCACTGGCTCCCCTGGAACTCCTGGAGGCCCTGGGGTACCTGGCTTCCCCTGATAAAACAAGTCAGAGATGTGTTAGGAGCCAAGCTACTGAATGATGCCATGTGCTTCACCATGACTTTCAAGTGCTACCAGGGCAGTAGGTCTTGAAGTTAAAATGGCATTCCTAAAAGGACAGAGTCCAGGGCATTCTGCAGACTCTACTGCAGATTGGAGCGCTGTTCTCCGTACATTTGTGTGGAGGGGTGGAAGGACAGAATGCTTTTGAAAATGTTAAACCAATGTATCCTCATTATTGGAAATCCCCCTTATGCTTCCCCCCACCCACCAGCAGCTCATCTTTATAGAGAGGAAGAGCAAAGAAGGTCAAAGAAGTCTCCCAGGCTTTCAATTTCACAAGAAAGTTTTTCTGTTCATAGTAGGACAGCTTTAAAAAAAAAAAGCACTGGCTTGGTTTGAAAATCCATGTTTCTGTTGAAATGGGGGCGGGGAAAGATTGCTTCAATCTACTGTGGTATGGAGGATGGACACTATGAAGATAGGGAGACCATGGGGAGGACACTCTTCTCCTGAGAAATGCCAAAGTGTCCATCCCAGGCCTATGGTATTGCTCTTGAAGGAACTACTTTCTACCCCTTGCACCTAACATGGTTGGGAAAACAGACAAGATGGGATGTAGGTGTGGAGCTGAGAGATGGGAAATCCCAGTAAGTTCTGGGGCATATGAAAAGGAAGAATCTTTTTCTTCTTGTCTAGAATTCTGGGAGAGACTCCTTACAGTACAGAAATGGCAGAGTGGTAAAGTTAGAAAGACACAATGTCTGGGGGCACATTTTTGGCTTCTACAGGAACTCCTAAAGTTCCTGTGGGCCCAAGTGGGATAGGTTAGAGCTGAGAAGACAAATGTCTTGGTGTAGGACATGGGGTTATAAGGTGCTGATGCCTCAAGATATGAGAAAAAAGAATTGGGGACATTGGTGGAAGACAGAAGCTGTTCCACAGGTCACCAGCAGAGAACTCAGGGAACCTTGGGAAAACATGGCCCAGCTGATCAGATGGCCCTACCCATGGCCAACACACAGACATCTCCTTCTGTTTACCCATGTGCCATCTTGGGAGAAGGTAAAGAGAGAAGCTGTGGAGAAGCCCTTAGACAACCCTGACAATATTGGCAGACATAGACTGGACTGTTCAAGAAAGAGCAGTATGGGTGGTTTGCATCTCAGCTGAGTAACCATATGTTCAAGTGCGCAGACCCCATCTCTGTTTCAGCTATAATAATCATCTTTGAATTTTTATAGCATTCAAATATAGATAATACAAAATTTACCATTTTAATCATTTTTAAGTATACAATTCACTGGCACTGAGTACATTAATAATTTAATAGTCACCACTGTTTAGAGCCTTTTAACTTTTCAGAGCCATAGCAAGTTCCAATTAAAACAAAAGCACATCTTTAATTATACAGTTGCATATTTTCAGTGTAAAATTTTTACACCTTAATATTTTTCTAATCATTAATGATTTTGATTGAGATATGAAAGCTAATTTTAAACTAAGTGTGTCAGATCTTAGGTAGTCAAATATGTGGCAGGCATTTAAAACATTTAAAACATGCTATATATCTTTGGAATTCCTTTTTTTTTCTCTCATTTAAAGCATGCTATATATCTTTGGAATTCCTTTTTTTTTTCTTCTTGGCTTTGGAAATGATCACAGGTATTGTAAAGACTTTCACTGGTGGTCAGTAATTTTTCTTTGAATATATACTTAATTTAAGACCATAGCAAAAAGTAATTTGTAGTTATACCCATATGAATAAAATAGAAAATTAAGCTTAATTATATTACATGGAAGCAAAAACAGAATGTGAATATAAGAGGCAATTCCAGAAACAATCTAGGAATGGTGGTAAGGAAGGGAGTGAGGAGAGAATGGTACTGTGAAGTTGACTTTCAAGAAGAATCTTCCTTTTTTTTTTTTTTAAATCAAGTGTTTGCTAAAGGAAATACTTTAATGTTACTTTTACAATTATACAAATATTTATGTGATCTAGACAAGTAAAATAGGGGATGTAATTTTTCTATAAAGATATAGATTATAGATTGGGCTTTACTTAGTGTTTTATCAGTTAAATGGATGAAGCACAGTGACTGGTGCTTTGGTAGGTGGTGAAAGTAGTACTTTCTTTCTTTCTTCCCATGTTCCTCTTTCAAATGGTTTTCATTGACTTTCTATACCACTACACCGGACCTGCCCTGCAGGGGCACCTAGCAAGAGGATAAATGGCCTCTTATTCATAAAGCATGACCACAAAATTTTAATTAGAGCATCATGAATGAAGATCAGAATGATCCCGAGGGCTCACAGAAATGATTTCAACCTTTCCTGGAGCACTTCCTATTCATTTGAAAAGACCTTGATGAGATTAAAACATTTGACACTAGAGAGCAACAAAAATGATTGAGAGGACTGAAGGGCTAGTTTATGAGGAAACATTAGCAGCGATAAAGCTCTGCTAATAACACTGGGCTAAGGGATAATACAGGCAGATTGCAGCTTAATAGAAAGAATTTGAAGCACAGGCCTGGGCTGAGAACTCTGCCTTTTGAAGATTGAGAAACCTTGAAATATGACAAGAATAGAGAAACAAAATACAATTTTTATCTGTGCTCATATGTCAAATGTAGTCAATTAACTGGGTTTCCCTTCCACCCACCTATACCACCCCAATAAAAGTGACTTAGGAAAGAAAAATACAAGAAGAAAATGAATGGAGCGTTCTTGGATTGGGAAAGGGTTCTATTATTTAAACCAGAGGTTCCAGGAACCTAATGCCATAGTTATGGTGTGCTTCCCCAGTCCTTCTTGATCCCTGGCTATAAATTTATTGTGGAGAAAATATGAACCTACAAAAATAATGTAAGATCATAATAACTCACCGATGTTCCAGCTATTCCTGGAGGACCTGCTGGGCCTCTATCTCCCTGTAAGGATTAAAGTAAAAATGCTATTTAAAATGATATCTATAAAATCATACAAATGCTCAAATAATTTGGATTTGGTAAGGCTTTTCTTTAGATCTCATAAATGCTATCAATATTAGCTGGCATGAATTTAGAGGGTGAACAGGAAAACAACAAAATGATGATCCAATGTCACATGTTATAGCACACCCCCATAAAACCAAAGAAAATAGGATTCAATAGGATTCCATATATACAGTTAAAAGTTGTCAGTATATTGCATATATTAAAAAAAAACCCATTACTATTACTTGAAAGATTAGGCCCATCAAGTACCTTCTTAAAAGCTTTTCCTACACTTGTCTCATTGGATATAGGGTTAGAATAAAAAGATCTAGAAGTAAGGATTTGTAGTTTCATTTGATGGATCGAAAGATCCCTTTAATTGTCTGAAAAACAGTGACTCAACTCTTTTTCAAGGCAATGTGGCTTTCAGATATAGCTGACAATGCTAAGAATACTAATGGTTATATATGGGATAATAAAATGGCAATTTCACTGGGCCGAACCTATATTTTTAAAACTTTATAACTTCACTTAGGGACATAAAAGAAGACCCAATTAAATAAAGAAATTTGCTTTGTTCCTGAAGGGTAAGACAATGTTATAAAGGTGTCATTGCTATCCAAACTAACATATAAACTGAATGCAATTTCTTACAACATTGTAGTTTGATCAAAAGATATTAGAGCTCACTTGAAATAATACATAAAATAAAAACCTTAAATACTAGCAATACCAATATTTAAACATAAAGCTATAATAATTGCAATGTGAGATACTGACATAAAATTAAGCAGTACATTGATGTAATACAATATAAATCTCAGAAATAGACCAGCATTTATAATAGGATGTTAATTAAGAAAGGGATATATGATTCAACAAATAAAGCTAATAATTGGGCGATTTCCTTTAAAAAGTTTGATTCCTGTCTCTATGTAAAACTAAAACAATGTGAACTATAAGAGCTAAAAGATGTATTAGTAATTGGTTGAAATGAAAATGTCATTTTGTGTATAAAAGCAAAACACAACCATTTGTTACGTGATTGTTATTTGATTATATTTATAATATTATTAAATGAAAGGAAAAGATGAACTAACATTAAAATTCTAACCTATGTTTAGATAGAAGTAATGTCTTTAACATATACAGCATAGCCACAGTCAAAAAGAAGAAACTAAAAGAAAAATAAATGCATCACAATCTCACCCATATCTTAAAAAGTGGATCTACTAGAAGTAGATAATAGAACAGTGATTTCCAGAGACTAAGGATAGAAGGGGTGGTGGAGAAATGGGGAGAGGCTGTGTAATGAATACAAACACATAATCAGATACAAATAAGTTCTGGTGTTCCATTGTAAAATGCAGGATGGCTATGGTTAACAATGTTTTATATATTTCAAAATCTCTAGAAGACTAGATTTTGAATGTTCTTACCACAGAGAAATAATAAGTGTTTGAGATGATGGATTTGCTAATAACTCTAATTTGATCATTATATACTGTATATGTATATGAAAACATTGTACACCTAAATATGTACAATTATTATGTAGCTAAAAATTTTAATAGGCAAAATTGTAAGTTTCAGTCTATTTCCTTTAAAATATGAAATTTTCACCCTTGAATACACTAGAACTTCCATTTGTTGAAATATTGTACATGTGATAAAGATTAATGTTAAGAGGACTCCTCTTCCAATGTTCCAATTTCTCATTTCTTTGAATCACTCTCTAGTAATCTTGCTTCATATTCTCATAGATACATTTGAAGACCTTGCCAATAAAAATGTCCGCACCCCTCTAGATCCTTAATTTCATTCATTCCAACTTTGGGCCACCATTTTCTATCATAACTCACTGCCCTGAGTACCCTAAACCCCAGACCTATAACCCATTAATGGTACAAATTTTTCATTGTCCTTCACTCCATGAATGGCCTTTGCCTAGTTTAAACTCCATGGTCATTTGCATAACCTCTCTCTTGTATACCATTAACTTTCTTATTCTATTCTTGTTGCTACTACTCATTTTTCAAAACCAGAACACTATCTAAATCCAACTTCTCTACCCCATGGCTAAAGAAGCACATAATCTCAATTACCTGGCCTCACTTCACTTCATAAACAGGAACCTCAGTAGGGCCCCTGGGGTTGCCCAGTCATCACACTTCTGTGGTCTCTGAATCACTTTCTCCTCCCTCCCCTTCTTTCCCCCTAGTGGGTTTTCCCTTTAAATCTCCAACCTCTTTTCCCTATTTTACTCTCATATTTGATCTTGCTTCTTCCATCTCTGAGAAAATTTAAGCAATTGGAAAAAAATATTTTTATATATAGACTCCAACCAATATATCTTCCCACACATCAGCACCTGCCTTCCTGTATGCTGCTTTCCCACCTGTTACCATAGATATTAACTAACCTCTCCATTTATGTACTAGGTCCCCTTCCCTCTTAGCTATTTAAAGATGTTATTCCAGCAATTCTCATCCCTTGGTCCTATATCATTGGCCCTGTTGTCCACCTTTCTACTGGATCATTCCTTTAGCATACAAGTATTCTAGTATTTTTGTAGTCTTTAAAATTCATATAATAAATCCTGACCCTACTTCCTCTGGAATCCTCTGGCCCATTTGCTTTCCTTTGCAGCAAAGCTCCTTGAGCATTGTTTGTATTGTACTAACTGTCTCTCTATTTAATCATTCTCTTAAATCCATTAAAATCCAGCATTTGCTTCTATCATGATTTCTCTGGTCAAGGACATCTGTGACCTCTACATTGCTAGATCCAGAAGACAAATCTTGACCTTCCTACTTGATCTATCTGCAGTATTTGAGACAGGTGACTCTTTCTCCTTGACTATTTTCTTTTCACTTCCAGAACAAGTTTTCCTCCTGTCTCTCCATCACCTCTTAGTCTCCATTCCTCATTCTTCTATTTTTCTGGAACCTTTTAATGTTAGAGAACTTCAGGGTTTAGTTCTTGATCTCTTCTCTTTTTCAAAAAATATGTCATTCTCTTGGTGATATTATTCAGTCTCCTGGCATTAAGATAGTATTTTTGGAACAGTCAGCTTTATATCTCCACTTAAACTTTCTTTTCCACACTCCATACTGTATCATATTGTGTACTCAATACTCTGTTAACTGGCTAGCCAGTTTTGGCTGCCCATCAGCAGAAGTGGTGGTTGACAATTTATAGAAACGAAAGCCATGTGATAGACATATGTAGATTTAGCTATGTTGTGCTAGTCAGAAAAGTCAGCTTGTTTGGTATCGAGCTGGACAGGGATAGGTTCTACTTTAGAATGAGGACATCCAGGAGCTCTCTGTTTTACCTCTGCTGACTAGTAGGCATCTTCACATTTGACCTCATGTCTAAAATTAAACTCCCAGTTGTCCTCAACCACTTCAAGTGGGTTCTGCTTATAGCTTTCCCATTTCAGTGGATAATCTTCCCATCATACCAGTTTACTCAGGCTATGACATATGGATTATTTCTTGATTCCTCTTTATTTGCTCCTACTCACAGCTAATCAATCAGAAAATCCTGTTGGCTCTTACTTCAAAATACATCTGGAATCCAGACATTTCTCACCACCTCCACTGATTCTGCTCTCACCTGAGCTGACATCAATTCCTACCTGGCTTCCCTGTTTCCCCCACAGTCCTCAACTGCAGGTTCTGTCATTCTCAGAAACCACCAAAAGCTCTACATTTTACTCAGGGTGAAAGATAAAGTCCTGATAGAAGTGTCTTTATTAATGCTTCTCAAACTACCTAGGTGAAGGAGTGGTTTATTATTTTCTAATACATCATAGTTCCCAGGATAAATCCATCGATCACATGTTTGCTAGATAATTTTAGACATTATTAGACACGTTTTATAGGCTTACTTTAAATTTCTGTACTTAATTGGCAAAAAACCCACAACCAAGAGTCTGCAGACTAGCACTGGTCCTCTAGTGGCCACACTTTATCACTGCTCTACATGATGAATCAATCCACTCCTTACTTCTGCCCCCACCTCTCTGACCTCATCTTCTACCACTCTCCTGATCTCTTTGAATGTAGCAGGGAATTTCATGTCTTAGAGCCTTTAGACCTTCTGTTTCCTCTTTCTGGAACTTTCTTTTCTTGCTTGGTGCTGAGGATCTAATCTAGGGCCTTTCACATGCTAGGCAAGTACTCTACCACTGAGCTACATACTCTTAGTCCTTGAACATTCTTCCTTTATACTTGAGGGACTTGGCTACCTCTCCTTTGCTTCCTCAAGTCTTTGCTCAGATCTTGCCTCTGAGACACACTATTCAATCACAAACTCCAACCCCACTTTTCAAGCATTCTAGAGCTTCCTTAGGTTGGTCCACTTTTTCCTTTTCCATAGCACTTGACAATGGTGTTTATCCTTTAGTTTCTGCATCCAACACTTTACTAGAACATACATTCCATGAGAACATGAGTTTTTGTTTTGTTCTCTTACATCTCCCCAAATCTAAAAGAGTTTCTGGTATAAAAGTAGGTTATCATCAGTAAACATTTTTGAATGTTGAATGAACACATTTCTAACTTCTGTGCTTACCTTTACACCTGGAAATCCTTCTAGTCCTGGCAACCCCATTGCACCAGGCTCTCCCTGTTAAACACAAACATAATGCAGGAGCAATGATCAGCAGGTTTTTAAGCACTGGTTTCAAAAACAAAAATCTTTTTTGCTTACCGTCTCTAATGCTGCCTAACCACCTCAACACTGATGTGTAATTTAGCAAGTAAATGGCTTGCTCTATCTAAAGCAATGTATTGTTGCATTTTGTGTCCAAAAATAGTTTGAGAATAAAAGCTATTCTCCAGAGAGGTTTGAGTTTATTTTGATTATTTTTCTGTCTAGAGGGATTTATTCTGATTAGATTCTTAGTCAGAATAACTCTAATTTCAATAAGAATTAGAATGAAAAGTTGGACTTCAATAATGTTTGCCAATTTGAGGTGCTGGGGCTGATGGATTGCCAGAGAATAAAACTTTTTAAGAGTGGATGAAGATGAAGCTCTCAAAGCAGTTTGTCATTCTTAGTATTCTCTGAAGCTGGACATGTGAATGCTTAAGACGATGGCCCCAGGAGCAGCCTCTCCAATGATTTTAAAAGTCACTGCTCAAATCAATGTGTCATTGAAAGGGGATGGGAAAGCATTTTCTACAAACATATAAAACCTTTTTACTTGTTCTAGTGTACTGACCCAGGTTAACTGGAACCTGTAGGCCTTTGAAACATTTGGGAAAGCTGTGGTTAATTTTTAAAATGTTTCTGTTAGTGCGTTATAATTATGCATAGTCCTGGGGTTCATTTTTACATAATCGCACATACATGGGATATAATTTGCTCCACTTCAGCCCTCATTGCTTCTACTTTCGATCCCTTCCTCCCCCACCCTTTCCACTTCCTCTATTCTGCTGGTTTTCCTTCTATTTATTTATAGTTTTTTTAATTAGTGCTTTAATAGATGTACATAAAGGTGAAATTCACAGTATATTCATGTGTACAGAGCATAATTTAGTCAGATTCATTTCACCATTCTTCCCTTTTTCCATCCCTTCTTCCTCCCCTTCAATACTCTTCCTCTACTTCTCTGATCTCCCTTCTATTTTCATGGGATCCTCCCACTGCTCCCCCCCTTGACTTTGAGTCTGGCTTATTTCACTTAGCCTAATGTTTCCCGGTTCCATCCATTTATCAACTATGGTTGATTTTGAAATATTGGGACTAAATATTGGGGCTTTTTAATTGAGGTAATTTGGGGGAGCTGTTTGACTTCTTGTTAATAAATTAATGTTAACTGCAATTATATTTTAGGACACTGGATGCTTTAAATATAATCACATGGAAAAGCAAGCTACCAAATTTTATTCTCTGTAAATGTATTTTTTTTACACATAGTTCTAATCTTCAAAAGTATTACCAAGGCTCTAACTTCCATTATTATGATATTATACTTAATCCAGAATACTAAATAAGTGAGCATAGCTTGGTACTTTTTATGCTTCAGAAATCCTTTTAAATGCTCACTGATATGTAACCTGTCAATCAGAAAAATAGATTAAGAAGATGCTCAGATTCTATTCTGTATAAACCTCTGTAAAGAAAGCCTTGGGTTATTGACAAATGAAATATACTCTTTGATTCTCTTTGTTTACATTCTCTACAGTCCTTTGATCACTTTTTTTCTTTTATCAATTGAACACCGAAGGAATGAAATGGTTTGCCTCAGAAGACAAATTCAATTAAAGGTAATTTTCCTTCGTAAGGGCTTACTGAGCCAATTAGAAATAGTGGTGCAGATATATCATCATGGGACTTACAGGAGCCTGAAAGAGTACATTTTCACCTGCCCATCTCAAGAGGGCAATTTTCTATCTCTGACCTATAATTTTCCTGCTACTGGCTTATGTGAGGTATTATTTCTCCATCCAGGCCAAGTGGTAGGAGATTGCAAGAGCGACAAAGTGAGGCTGATACAGGCCCTGAAAGGGGAATCTGGTCCCCTCCCTCCCCCAGGATAAGCCTGAATATTTACACAGCATTTATTTAAGTTTGTGGTTCTATATTTGTTTTTGTGCTTTATGCAATTCACATCTCTAAAAGCAGGAAATTAGTTTTTATTCATTACCTTTTGTTTCAGCTAAGAAACTAAAAAACTAGTCTCTTCAAATTCTACTCAAATACATCTTCATTTCTGTGCCAGCCACATTGTAATGCAAGCAAATTATAACTTATCCTTTATTATAACATCTAAACTTTCTCACCTTATTCTGCAAGAAACTTGAAAGTACGCTCCAAAAAAATCGGCAAGAAGTCTAAGTACACCTATCTTTCTCAAAGGCACTGTTCTGTGTGTGAGTATGAAAGGTAAAGACTAGGAGGAAACTTTCATCAATATGATGGAAGATAATTCAAAAGGGAATGAATGAGGGGCTGGGGTTGTGGCTCAGTGGTGTAAGGCTTGCCTCGCATACATGAGGTGCTTGGTTCAATCCTCAGCACCACATAAAAATAAATAAATAAAATAAACAAATTGTGTCCAACTACAACTAAAAAAATTATTTTAAAAAAGAATAAATGAAATATTTGGTAAAAAAACAAAGTTACAAATGAAGGAAGCATGAATAGCCAGACAAAATAAACTTCTACATTACAAATTTGGGGTACAGAATATACTAATTAGTTGAAATAATGTTTTCAGAGGAAATAAATTGGTTTTCAATTTATATTGCCTAATAATGAAATATAAGCTTTTTAATGCATCTCCTTTGAAAATATATTTAGATGTACAAAAATTATTTTATTGCTTGTCCTTTGCTGGTTTAAAATTCACAGCTTTATCACATTGTGCTATTAATAACAAGGCCTTAGATTTTTTTGACATGAAAATGACTTGGAAGTTTATTTCAGGTTTAGGTACATTAGAGTTTCAAGTTTATACCCAAAGGTTAAAAGGATATACAAATGCAACATGAAGGACGAAACATATGCTTGAAAAGGACATGAAAAGAAAAAATGCCAAGGATTAAAGGGAATCTAATTGAATTTGGCAGGACTTTTACAGTGAGACTTCATGGTTGAGAAAGATGCTGAGAACAATTATCATCCTTTGGGTGGCTGGAGGACAGGATCTCCTTCCTTGCTGAGTGTTAACCTCCTGATCTGTTCCACCTAATAAGTGGGTTTATGACAGCATACATTTTCAGCAGAATAATTGCCTAAGACAGTCAAAACAAACAGCCCCCCCCACTATTTTTTTTTTTTTTGGGTTGGGGAGATGTCAGATGTATTAAGGAATTTCTCTTCAGTAAGTATTTCTATAACTTACTTAAAACTGAATCAATCATCAAAAGAGGGCTATTAGAAGAAAATGTTCCATTTATCAAGAGCTTTATATGTGTCTAAATCACCGGATGATTTTTAAAACACACCGATGAAAAGAGATGAACCTCAAGGGCAGTGACAACATCTGGACTAATGCATCTTAAAAAAAAAAAAGACACATGCTGGCGTTTCTTCTTGTTGCCTCTGACATGTTAATTGATGAATACGTTAGAAGACAGGCCATCTTTGTTTGATGCACTTCTGTCAAATGTTAACAAAAACCTCTTTTCTAAGTGACACAAAACATGGAAACATACATACCGCTGGGCCAGGATCGCCTTTTGGGCCCTTCAAGAAAAACATAGAAAGTCATTTTTTAAATAATATTCTGTAATTTTGTTTCAGTCATTAAACATTTTGGCTCAATTTGTTTTTAATACATGTAAGGATATTTGTAAAAGCTTTTACTTTTGCTACAGATTGGATTTGAAAGATTAAGCAACTTGATGGGACTCCTGTGAAAATTATTGCTTAGACATTTAGTTTTTAGATTTACAATGAAAAACAATACAATTATGCTACATGATAGTTTTTGTTATTTTGGCCATGTACATTTTTCAATTTTATAGTAATTGGCTTCACTTATTTCTTCCCAGTGTAAAAACAAGTCATATTGTAACATGCATATTAGTCTGTTTCTCTCTAATATGGCAGTTCAGCTAAAATGTGCTAGATGATAAATGGTTATACTTACAGGGGGACCAGGTGGCCCTGGATAACTAGGAACGTTCATGCCACCCTTTAGGAAAAAATAAAAAAATTATAGCAACCTGTAACTAAAAAATGATTTAAAAATAATTCCATAGGTAAATACCTGGATTTTATATAAACTGCTCATGCCATTTCCTTCATTGAATGGTACACCCTTTGGAAAGAAATGGAAAACAGGATTACTTTAATACTTAGCATTTCTACATATTATCATTTTACCAAATGGTACTATCCCTACTATATTTTTTAGTTTAAAAATTTTTCTTATTTTAGTGAGTAAGTTTAGTATTATAAGTAAAATACAATGTTTCCACTTTTGGCTTTCCCAAAGCAAATGTAGGGAAAGCAATGAAAAGGAGTGAGAACTACACCTGGAGCACAGACGCTTTCAGTTGGGGTTTGAATAATGTTCATGGTTGACAGATGAGACACTAATGCATTCAGAGGAAAATATTATTTGCTCATTAAAATTCAGTTTCTGAATTGCCAATTTACACTAACTGTTTACAGCCTGTTGACCTGCGGGCTATAATGCGGTAGCACTGATGAAGATGTGGATAGGGAACAATTTGGCTACTGGAAAGTAATTTTTTTCCAGTCTCTTCATACCAAATAGAAAATTAAGGTAAATGGGAAGATGTTATTCACAAGCCTGTGTGGATGTTTCTATAAACGTATTCTTTAGAACCATGGGTTAGAGGAACTACCAAAAAAAAAAAAAAATTGACGAGACTATAAATTCCCTAAGTCATCAACACTTAGAGAACTCATTCTGTTTTGAAAAATCACACAATTTAGCACTTAGAAAAATTTTGCATTTGAAAATTTCAGGATCTTTTACCCTTCTAAAAAGTTTTCATAGGATCAATAATCAACATTTTTGCAATTTTTCTTATTTCATTGTTTTTGAATAATGGTGGGCAGGGATGCTTGGTGAATACAATTTGCATGCATCTTAAACAACAGTGATAGAAGAAAATTCTACATCTATTTTTGTTTTCTTATTTATTTGACAACTGTTGAATGTATGCTGTACTTGAGAATGCCATGTCCTGAAGAGATTGAGGCTACTGAGATTTCCAAAGGAAGTTTCCCAGATAAATTGAATCTGTCTTGAAAGAGAATTCAGAGTGAAGAGTAAGACTTCTTAAGCCCATTATAAAATTATGAGTCCCTTTCATGAGCTCATATTTAGAATGGGGAAGAGGACCTGTTCTTCCACTGAGGGAGTATATTTTAGAATTTGAACTCCAAACATTCTTGCTTCTTTGTCAAGGAAAAGTATAACAAAGATGAACAGGTTTTTAAAAGCAGTGCCAATTTCATCTATGCAAAACATAAAAACTGCACAAAAAATAACATATCCTTGTTGTTTTCAGAAAGTCACAGTCGGGTTCTGTGCTTTCTCTGGATGTTTGCTGCTTAAATTATTCCTATGAGGAAGAGTGGAAAAGAACATTCGCCTGAACCTCAGCTCTGCTGCGATTTGAGCATGGACCCACACGGGGGCAGACTTGCCATGGCGAGAGAGAGGCCCCTCTCCTCTCCACAGGCACCCTGACGCCTTAACATCTGTCTCAATCACCAGCATCAAAACGTGGATGGTTCTTGTACATTATGTTCACCAGGAGCTATAGAAATAGAAATTCCCTGCATCTCAGACAACATGGATGGGGATGAACACATATAGCATAATTTTTTTTTCTTTTTTGGTATACCAACTTGCGTTGCCAGAAGGGATCTCTTTTTTAAATCCCCTTTATTTTCTGTGAACAAGGATCACTGAGGTAAAATGACTCTCTCATGGTTTCTCAGGAGGGAACTGCAGAGGGAGGGTACATGCTCTGGTTCCCTCTCATCATACACAAATCTGAGTACTGCACATTAGGGCTGAGCCAAAGGCAGGAGAAACTGGGTTCCCAATGCTACACTGGCTATCATTTATATGTATATATAAAACACAGAAGACTTTATCTTTGAGAGCATCTATATGTCTGACCTCTGAATGATAAGTCACAAGTAAACACATGGATGTTAAGTTTTAAACCTGAAACAACTCACAGGTGGTCCAGGTGGTCCAGGCTTCCCAGGGGGTCCCTCACTGCCCTGCAAGGGATACACAGATGAAAATCAACAGCTTAGACATTCTTACCCCAGTTTATAAACCAGACTGCTTTCTCAGAGAGCCATCATCTGAAATCAATAGGATTTGTCACTTTGTTTCAGCTTTACAGCTTACTCAGTTTGGTTTCTCCTTAAACCAGGAAAAACTCATTCTTACACCACACCCAGCCAGATACTCACTATGAAACCAGACAAACCATCTGATCCTGCCCTTTGGCTTCCAGGGAAGCTGGGAGAAATCTCTCCTCCCTTGTGCACAGGAGCACAGCAAGGTTCCTATAGCTCTGAGATTGTGGCTCGCTGGATTAGCCCTCATTTTGAGCCTTACCTCTACCACCTGCATCTTTTGGAAGCCAGAGGCACCATCTACATAATTTATACAAATTAGAAAATCATAACCCTTGTTATGCCTGCAGGAAAAGGAACTTCTTCCATTTCCTAGGTTCATATCAAACTTTATAACCAAGTCAGATGTGTCTTACTGAACAGAAGTGATGGTGGTTTAACACTGTTTAAGGGAAATGGTCCATACAATTTGAACAGACTCAAGAGAAGTCTAACTGAAAATGATATTTGAAAAAACCGGATTCAAGTTGAAACTTGGATTTCACTTTTGATAAAACGGAGTACTTATTGGTCCATAGTAAGCAGTTATTGTCTCTTTGGTCTTTAACCAATTGTTCCTATAACTGCACATTGGTTTTAGAATAGTGGCCTCATAAAATCTTTTAAATCCTTCTATTTCAAGGGGAATGGCAAGAAATAATTAAAAATGAAACCAGAGCATAAAATAGAAAGCCCAGGAATTTGAGAGATTTTAGTTCATTTTCAAAATTTGATTTCTTTACCCATTTTCTAATGTCAAAAGAATCACAAAATTTGTATGCTTATCAATAAAAGTTTTTGTATCTGCCTGAGAATGTGTGAAAAAGAACAAGCGTATCTTTTCCCAAACTGCTTTGATGGTGGCTCTTTCCCTAAGATATGTCACATTCGGCTGACTGCTGACTGTGTTCTTTGGAGAATTACGTCATAGTTCTCACAGGTCAACAAGGAAAAATATGTGCCTATTGAAAAGGCTTTTCCCTGTCGGACACAATCAAAAGTCATAGTTTCATTCATTCTTGTGCCCCTAAGCCCATCTCAGAGTGGAATTCCCATTAACTTCAAAGGCAAGTCTATGACTGAATAATTTCCATAGAGAACAGAGAAAAAAGGCTGATGGCATTGGGCAAGCTGCTCGTGATATTACAGAAAAAAAAGTGCTGAGACTAGGATAAGCACATTGTTCCCTTTCACTGGAATTCTTTTGCTCCTTGATGCCATTATATTTCATTTTGCTTAGGGATCTAAGTAGGTAGAAGACACTTATTTCCCCAGTCTGAATAGGTAGCATTATTTCACTCATTTGCTGATCTAGACCAACACTGTAGGGCCAATTTAGATCCTAAACGAGGTAAACCTGAGAAGTCTTCCTGTGTGGGATGCCTCTATTGCTAGTCTTCCCTTCTGACCACAGCAACACATTTGCCCAATTACTGGACTTTCCAGGAAAGTTCCTTAGTGAGCTTCTCCTGTGACTCTCTAGAAACATAACTTCCAGACTCTCTCATCAAGGCCTTTGGTTTTTGGAATTTTTGTACTGATTGCCATCCAGGTGTCTGGAGTCTTGGTCCTGATAGAGCCTGAATGTTTGTGTGCCCCCAAAACTTATAGAATGAATCTTCAGGGTAATGTATTAGGAGGTGGAGACTCTGGGGGTAATAAGGTTACAAGCATGGAACCCTCCTTGAATAGGATTCATAACTTTCTGAAAGAAGCCCAAGAGAACTCGGTTACTCTTGAACTATGTGAGGACACAGCTGGAAGGTGCCATCCATATAAGAAAACAAATCCTAGTAGCCACAAGATCTGCCAGTACCTTGGTTTCAGTTTTCAGCTTCTGAAACTGAGAAATAGATGTTGTTTATGAACTACCCAATTTATAGTATTTTGTTATAGAAACCTGGATCAACTGTTACTGGAACTCCCCCGTACAAACAACCTCATCTATTCCCTGGGTCTCTGTATCTAGCTTGGACTTTTCCAAATGGCACCCATGCTCTATTTATCTTTTCTCCTCGGAACTCCTCTCTTGTGTTCAGACCACTTTTTAGACTGATGTCCTTCCAAGTCCATTATAAGAATAGCCACTCCCCTTCATCAATTCGTCTCTGGATTTTATGGATCTCTCAATAAACTGTCTCATCTTGCCCTAATACCACTTTTAATGGTAAGTAAGGCTTTTCCTCCATACCTTGTCACCCTTTGCTCCCATGGGACCAGGATGTCCAGTTCTTCCCACTAAGCCCTGTAAAACAGAAAACTAAGTTTGTTAGAGAAACAACTAAATGGCCAAAAGGTATTGGAAGTTGATTGCTAAAACTTACACATTTTGAAGGTCATTTGATCCTAATTAAATCAGTTCTACAAGCTTATATTTCTTCAGGCTGATAGAGCAGCTGTATCCCACTGATAAGCCCTTGGAAGGGTAAAATTTGTATTTGTGGTCGCTTTTTCACCTTGGCCAACCACATTTAATGACCTTAATTGGAACCTTTTGATACATTTAAGAATCTAGTCTTGCTGTTTAAATGGCAATTTACATAACATTATGCCTTTCTAAATGAGCGATCAACATTTTAAATACTCCAAGACAGGGCAGAATTAACAACGTGCATATAGAGTTATGTGATCTGCATTTTACCAGTGAAAAAGTAAAATTTTATTTTAATTGGGAATAGAATGAGCTATAATTTTCATGGTTTCTCTCATAACTCTTTTTCATAACTTTTTATTTCACTACAACTTAAAGTCAGGTTTGTTCTACGTACTTTGGTGAAGGCAAAATGATTGAATTATGGCAAACCTGTGATTCAAAACATTAAGTTAGTGAATATGATGACATTCCTAGTTTTGTGGTCAAGATTCTAACTGTAAAGGAACTCTAAGAAAGGAAGAGAGAGAAGTTGAGACATGAACTGGGTAGTTAGATTTAACAAATTAAAATACATTATTTGTGACAAACTAAAAGTTTTATTTCTCTGAAATTCAAATGAAACTGTGTGTCCTGTCTTTAATTTGGCAACTCTAGAACTGAAAGAGAGAAGTAGAAGAGTATGAGGTTGGGTTTGGTAGGTGGGAAGAGATTCTGCTCTAAGGAAGTAGGGGCCCATAGCACAATAAACATGTTTGTGTGTTTGAGAGGCAGTGAAAATCCTGACTACCATAGAAGATTTCTAAATTCACATAGAGGTATAAAAGTAAAACTGATAAATTCTTGGCCCATATTTTCTTTTAGATGTTAATTCTCAGCTATGAAGCCCTCTGAATGTCTCTTCTCAAGGTTAGTGCCAAAAAAATAACTAAAAAATAGAATGCTCTTTTATATCACCTTTCTATTGCAAACAGAAGCTTAATCTCAGCCTGCTTTCTGGTCTGGTAGAGTTCTGATGACAATTCTCCAGGATGCTGACCAGCCTTAAGAAATACTAAATGAAAATCTGAGATATTGGATAACTCCACTTTTCTAGGCAATGACTGGACAATCTACATGCAAGCACCGAAAACAAGAAACAATGAGGAATATTAATTCATCTTGTATCATTTCAACAGGTATGAGCTATGAGTAGAAAAGTTTTTAGCAAGTACTTACAGGGGGTCCAGTAGGGCCCATAGCACCTGGAATGCCTGGAATTCCTTGAAGACCCTAAAAGAGATCATTTATACCATAAAATCTATTATAGGGAACAAAGCATTTTAGTTAACCAAATGTTTTTATTATTGAAAATTAAACAGGAACCATGGTACATATTCTGTATGAATATTAATTTTCAAAGAGTAAAGATGGTGGACTAAGATGCTAGGACATGGAATTTGTGACAGACATACTTTTACCTATTCAGTGATTCATCAAGCTTTTTTGATCTTACAAAGCTAGCCCATTAGCAGTAGCATCACCGAGAATCTCATACTATTACAGCATGGAAATACAAATTTCAGAATGGCAGAACACCATCAGAGAAATATATGATTGCACTAAAGTTTCATTCAACTAGTGGGAAAATCGAATATGTTTTATGATATATTTACTTTAGCTGGTCATTTCATTATAAGAAAAAAATATGGTTTATTGGTGAATTCAAATTTGAAATCCTTTTGTAGTTTAAGCATTAAAAACCCCTCCCCTCCTTGGGTTTATAGTTATACTAGATAGGATTTTAAATGCTGATACATTTATACATCAAAGGAGAATTTGCAACTTATATAAGTTATTATATAAGAATTGGTAACCTCTATAATAAATTAATTCTGTCCCTTCAAATGTACCAACAGAATGAATTAAGCAAATGACACAAAATCTGTACCATGAAACATTTTAAAACTATCAAAATCATGATTTAGAAAGCTATTGGATAACTTGGAAAATATTACATAGTGTAGGATATAAATTTTTAAACAATTATAAATGTATTTCCTAAAAGAAGGGGTTGACACAAATTTTTATTATCATGGCAAATAGATAAGTGTCTTATCTGGAAACTTCAGTGTTAGGCATGTTTCAGAATTTTGGATTTTCTGTCTTCTTATAAAGGTAACACAGCACACACTGAGTATTATGTGTACTTCCAGTGGTGCCTGTGGCATTGCTTTCTGCTAAAAACGAAAATATTTCTGTAGCAAATGTGATATTCTGAGAGTGGGAAAAACAGATCAGCTCCATGTGACTTCAGGTCAGAGTTCACTGCCAGATGAATTTGCTGTAGACTTTGGGAAAATTTCTGAGGTTTTCAGAGGCTTTTAGGTTTGGATAAGAAACTGCAAACCATAATATTACTGTGAGCAGTCTTTCCTGAGAAGTGGGAAGGAATACAGATAACTTTGATCTTTTTAATACTTTTGTGTATTTTCCAAATTTCCTCTAACTTGGATCACTTCTATAATCAGAAAAATATTTTAAATGTCTTTTTATTATTTCAGATGCACTTGTGATCTGTTAAGTTCTAGTCTGAAGAGTTAGGGGTGTAGCTCAGTGGTAAGCACTTGCCTCTCATGTACAATGCCCAGGGCTCCATTCCTAACACCAAAGAAAAGCTCAACTTCAAGATTGAATGTTCCACTCTATGAAGACTTGATTTCCTTTATGGTGCATTCTCTTTCCATTACCAAGACATTCTTTATTATAATATAATTCCTTTTCCTTTTATTGTTATGAAGTATTAATTTCTATATATATTATAAATTTTAGATGAAGTGAGCATGGTAAATCACTGCATGTTTATTTCTGAGCATTCTATAGCACTTCGAGATGCATCAGGTTCTTTGCATCAAGGGTTTCAAGGACCAATTTCAGCCAGGTCTGTCCATCTAATGCCAAATGAGGACATGTGTTACTTCAGGCTTATTCACATGATATAATATGAAAATATGTTGAAAATCTCCTTGAGTATGCTGGAATTCCTTATGAAATAAGTCTTGGGCAAAATCTTGTATATGCATGTGTTAAAAAATGTTGGCATATTTAGGTTCAAGATTCTACCCATCTCCTCGGCAATGCTGTATGTGTAAGGGTGGACTTACCACACATAAGTGTGGTATACTGGCTCTTTTTAACTTTATCACTTTAAAAATGACTTTATAAATTTACTAATGGAAAGGAAAATTTTCTTTTGGGAATTGCACTTCTAAATGACTCAAAATTATTTTTGCATGTTGTACTATAAATTGCTTTTTCTCAAAATAGCTACATTCCTACATTTCAATAAAATTTTATGTGTACATATACAAGATATGTATAGATCATTTTTTTGCTACTGTTAGTCTCTTAGTCTGGAGATGCTGAGTGAGATTTTAGGTAGTGTAATTTATAAGCTTGGAACTCATTAACCTTTGATGACCACATTAAACTTTAAAATAAACCTCCATTAAAAAAAAAACAAAAACATTCTCAACAATCTTTCTCTAAACAAGCTGAAATTTTATAGTAAGGGTAAAAGTTACTATGGATGCATAAAGGGCAATAAGATAATTTTAGAAGACAAGATGATTGTTGAAGAAGACAAATACATATTAAAGAGTAAAACAGTCAATTTAGCATATAGTGCCAAACTTAAATACAAATTAAAATTTATTGCATAGATATTCAGGGATCATTAGAGCCAAGTTATTTCTCTGCTCTGATGTTTTGATTTTGCAAGGCCTAGCTAAGTGGCTACTAAGAATGTTTATTTTTCTTTTGCTTTAGTTTATGGCTGAATGGCTGACAATATTTTCCATGCCTTATTCGACAATTATTATCCTGAAATATTGTAAGAAGACTTGCATTACAAGCAAGATTTCACTTTGATGATAAGACAGGGGTCTGTGCCTATTACCATCTTATAAATTGCTATCTTGAGATATGCAATAATCTCTGTGAAAAAAAAATGTGGAGGATAACATTATTCTTCTAAGAGCAGTAAGTAAATAGCTAATTTAAAATAGGCAACTCTTTTAAGTTCCCAAACAAATTAAATTGAAGACATTAAAACTAGAAGCCCTTAAAGGGAGGGGCTGTACCACCAGATATTTTTCACTAAGGGTAGAATAGACATTTAAGATTTTGTAAGATTAGAGATTGTGTAGTTAACACAATAGAGCCTGTTGGCCAGCTAAAACTGCATATGTTCTTGGTCAAAGTTTTATTCACTTAAGTCAACAAATTGGAATTTCAGGGAGTATCTGAGTCCATGTAGAAGACAAGATTGTTTGCTTTTATTGATCTGTTGGAGACAGAAAAGATAAAAAGACTATTCCTCTCAAAGGGCCCAACTGAGTCAATAAGTTACTTCAGGTTTATTCATATTACTCATGTGAAGAACAAGGAAGAAGAATATAGTGAACTTGCTGGTATTCCCCACATAATGAGTTTGTACAAAATTTTGTGTACTCCACATCAAAGAGCCCATGGGTGAGCTTAAGAAAGCATACCAAATTAGCAGAGGAATAATAACACTGGATTTCACTTCACCAAGATAGCAGAGTACCTTACAGAATCAAAAATCAATTTCTAGTGAATTTTACTTATATATCCCCGATTTCCAATTATTTCCTCATCTTTTTGTTATTACCTTCTCAATTACCTCTAAAGCTTACTTCTTGAATCCAAGCAGTTAAAAGCTGTTGGACTATTAAAATCCATTATTATGCTTATACTTTAGTGAAACCTTCTGTGGAACTTGAGGAAGCAAAAGCTCATTAACTTTTACTTATTTTGAAAACAAAATGCCTTTAATGTTTTATTTATAGATAAAAAATTAATGTTATATTTCTCATTCTTTAATTTTTAACTTGGGGAAAAAGAAACCCAAACCAAGCCTCAAAGTTTTCTAGAAAAGAATCAATTTTAATTAAAAACAATAATACATGAGGATAATTTGTAATGTGAAATATAACTCCAACTAAAAAATAGATCTACTTTATACCATTATAATTTTCTGCACTAACATCAAGGTTAATATATGCCAGATGGCTTACTTACTTTCATTAAGAACTATTAGCATCAAAACTGTTTAAACTAACAACAATTCATCATTCTAATTGGTTTTTCTAAGAGTTAATGTGAATTATGCAGGACAAGAATGATATCCTGAGCATCACTGTGGCTTAGAGTCAGAAAATTATATCATTATCTCAAAAGCACATTTGAGTTGGATCTTTAGTCCAGGGGGAGAGCAGCTGATCTAAACTAGTCTACTCAGATCCTTTTGATAGTTTATTTTCTCCAAGATTATGGATATTGAGTAGCGACACAAGCAAACCAAGATCATTAAAGCTGAATCATGTTGCGGGAGTGTTCCAGGGAAGCTTTTTTTGAGTTTTGGAGCTTCCCTTATTCCTAGGCTGGTGCTTCTATTATTCCTTCAATCCTTTTAGCTACCCTGGTTTCCTTTTAGTAAGTTCCCTCTTCCTGTTCCCTTTGTTCTTATTGTGAGAGAGCTAGAATTGTCATCTGCCACATGAAAACCGAAAAACCATAGCTGACATATTAACTTTCTGTCCTGACTCAAAACCTGTACCACTGGTAATAAAGATGAACACATAATTGTTTTAAATGAAAGTTTTGCTATTTATAAAGACCTACTTTGTCTTTTTATTGGTTTTTGCATTAATTCTGAGCTACAGAAAAACTGATATCTTTCCTTTGTTGAGTCAAGAAAAGAGAATCAGCAGTAAGGACTCTTAGAAGACTCTTACCTCTTCACCTCTCTCCCCAGGTATACCAGGGTAGCCGCGCTCTCCTTTGCTTCCCTAGAAAGACAGTAAGTTCAGCTAGTGTATTCAATCATTTTGTTAGCTTCTGGAACAACAACAACAAAAGAACTCTTATCAGGATGCTTGAGGGATGCAATTTGGACTGGGTCAGGGAATGAAATGATTGCAACATTTGCAAAGGGCTTTTACCCCACTTTTAGCCCATATTTTAAAGTAGTGTATTTTAAAATGGGGTTTTCTTTTTTCACCCACTTGAGAGTCCCACAGAAGACAGACTTTCTTACTTTTGGTCCCTCTCTGCCTGGAATTCCTGGAGGACCCCGTGGTCCTATATCACCCTAGAGGACAGAGAAGTAAAAGAACTGAGAGAATGCACTGTGTGTGCCACAGGCTCCCTGGACACTCAGCCAGCCTTCTCACCTTCCTGGTGATGGAATCGTATTTTCCAGGCTCACCAGCACCTCCTTCATCTCCTTTGTTGCTTTTTAGCCCAGGAACATTGGCTTGGCAGTTGCCACAGAAATTCTAATGGGTATAAAGATAAGGTTACTAAGAGATTTTAAAAAGTGAGGTTGATATATAGAAGAAAGAAACTAGTTCCCTATCTCTCACCCTGCACAAAAGTCAAAGTGCATCAAAGACTTAGGAATTAGACCAGAAACTTTACAACTGCTAGAAGGAAAAATCAGGGTCAATATCCCATCATATTGGTGCAGGCACTGGCTTCCTTAACAAGACCTTTAATGCTAAAGAAATAAAACCAAGAGTCACTAAGTGGGATGCCATCAAATTAAAGAGCATCTGCACAGCAAAGGAAGTGATTTAGAGCATAAAGAGAGAGCCTACAAAATAGGGGAAAATATTTGCCAGCTACTCTGACAGAAGATAATATCCAGAATATATAAAGAACTCAAAAAAGCTTGACACTGAAAAACCAAAACCAAAAAAAAAAAAAAAAACCAAAAACAAATAAATGAACAAAAGAACTAAACAGACATTTCTCAAAATAATAAATACAAATATATGAAAAATATTCAGCATCTCTAGCAATCAGGGAAATGCAAATCTAAAAACTACACTAAGATTTCATCTCACTCCCAGTCAGAATGGTAATTATCAAGAATACAAATAACAATAAATGCTGGTGAAGATGTGGGGGAAAGGTTACAGTGATGCATTTTAGTGGGACTGCAAATTAGTACAACCATTCTGGAAATCAATATGGAGATTACCAAAAAAAAAAAAAAAAAAAAAAAAAAAAAACAAGGAATGGAACCACCATATAATCCAGCTATTCCACTCTTTGGTATTTATCAAAAAACAAAAAAGCTAAAAGCTAAAATTAGCACACTATAGAGATATAGTCACAACAATGCTTATAGCAGCACAATTTATAATAGCCAAAATTATGGAACTAGCCCACATGCCTGTCAATAGATGAATGGATTAATAAAATTTGGTACATATATATGGCATTTGCCAATAAATGGATGGAAATGGAGAATGCCATGCTAAGTGAAATAAATCAGACTCAGACAATCAAGAGTCAAATATTTTATTTCATACATGGAAGCTAGAGCAAAATAAGGGAAAAGAAGGTGTGTGAGAATCAGATATCAAAGAGATAGGGAAGATCAGTAGAGGGAGGAGATAGGGAGTGATAAGAGGTGGGAAAGGGGAGAAAATGTGGAATTAAGTTAACAAAAATCATGCTATGCGCACATATACATATACCACGGTGAATTTCACCTTTATGTATATGTGGAAAGTACCAATCAAAATTAAATGAGCAACAGGAAGATCAGTAGAGTAGAGGGAGGAGAATGTGGGGAGAAAGGAAGGCAGGGAAAGAGGGGGAACAGGGATGCAAATGGAGTACATCAAATTTCAGGTATGTATGGTTTTGTTAAAATGAACCCAACTATTTTGTATAATTATAATGCTTTAATAACAAAATAAATTGAGTCTGAAGGATAAATGGGTCTGCTAGAAAACCTGACAGAAAGTAGCAGACCAATTAGTACTTGTTGAAGGAATAAAGAAATATTTTATGCAGTCAGGGGTTTTCAATTTTAAAAAGTGAGGTTGATTGAATTTGAAGTTATAGTTGTACTTCTGTCAGAAATAAGTGATGTAACAATTGCAAGGTCACTCTGTTTTCAGAAACTTATTTATCCAACTTGGAAAGACTGTCTTTGCAGGGAAAAAAATTCAAAGCTTATTAGTAATATCTGTGATATTGGTGAGGGCTTATTTAAAAAATATCACTCTTGATAATATTTAAATGGAAAGTTCCAGATAAATAAGGAAAGGATCCATAAGTCAAGAACAAAGATTTGAGTTTCAACTGCTGAGCAACATGTTTAAAGAGGGAGGTGGTATTAAAGTTTGGAATAAACAACAAGATTACAGGGAACATACAACCAATGACTTAAGTCATTAAAAGGCAAAGAAAAAGCTGGGAAGAAAGGATTTCTCCGTTGGTAGACAAATTAGTAATTCCACAGGGCTTACTAGCATTTTATTTGTCAGTGGAGGCACTCATGTGAATAAGTCACTTGAGTGACCTGGACTTGACTCCAATGTCAAATCCAAGAAAAGACAGAAAATCTAAGTGGAATTACCTTTCTGTTGCCTTCTTTATAACCTTTAGCTGGTCTGAAAAAGCTTGCATTTATGTGTCTGAGCTAACAGGACAAACATAAGACTTATCACATAGCTAAAGGAAAAGGGTATGTGAAAAGCCCTATAAAGACTTATTTTTAAATAAATTGTTGGAATCAGAATATGACCATGAAAACTCTAAACCCAAATACATACACAGAACTTGAGTTTATTCATTGATTCAATTCAACAAATATTTCTGATGGTTTATAATTGTGCAAATCATTGGACTAAACCCTAGGAACATAAACTAAATCATATATACACATCTATAGCCCAAGTGTTTGTGTGTGTATACATATGCACACTGTCTATTCATCCATACAGCAATAAGGGATGAGCATAAAGGACAAGATTTTCATCTAGAGTCACTCAGAGCATCATGAAGAAATGATAATATAACCTTATTCATTTATCAGCCCTCCAATCTGTTTTACAGATAAAATATAGGAAAGTATTAGGGAAAAAAATTGTAGCAAGATTGATTCTTTATGAGCTAGATAATCGGTAGAGGTTATTTTTATTTAACAGGATGACAGGTGTTAGGACAATGGTTGGCTTTGGAATTTTATAGCTCATTTTGTAAAATCTCATGACATAAAAAATTCAGCCTTGTAAGCTAACTGTTTATTGAGCAGTGCTGGTTTTCATCCTGGGACTGACCAGGGTGATACAATGAGAGGGATTAAATTTTATAGTAGTGAGCCAGGGTGGGTAAATGCCCATCAAAGGAAAGCTGTTGTTCCAGAGGAGAGTGTGATCTCTTCAAGAGGGTTAATGACATTGTTCCTTCCCTTTGGTTTGTCTGAGAGCTGCACACTCCATTTCCATACCCAAAAGGCTGATAAAGAAGAGAATGGGGGAATACAGATTATTTTTACTATTTTAAAGATGTTCTCCATTTTAAAAATGCCATTTAAAAACCAGGCCAAACAATTAACTCAATTTCTAGTAAAGATTTTCTTTTTAATTTTTTTCTTGGATATTAAACCATAATTTCTTACATAACAACAGAATACCTTGAACAAGGCCCCGATGTCTCCCAAGAGAGGAAGGGCAATCTGTGGTTAAAGAGGAAAAAAAAATGTTATTAAACTGTTATGAGTTGGATCTTGATGTGTCTCCCAAAGGTCAGCTGATGGCACTATTGGGAGCTGGTGGTACTTTTCAAAGGTGGGACTGGTGGAAGGAAGTGAGGTCACTAAAGTTGTGCCTTTGAAGGGTATACTGGGAATTTAGCTCCTCCTCCTCCTCCTCTCTCTCTCTGCTTCCTGGCCACCTGCAGGTGAACAGCGCCCCCCATCACCTACTCTCCTCCATGATGTTCTGCTTTGCCACAGGTCCAAAGTAATGGGCCAAATGTATATGGATTGAAACTTCTGAAACCATGAGTCCAAATAAATCTTTCCTTCTTCTCTTCAGTTGTTTATCAGGTATTTTGTCACAGTGATGCAAAGCTGACTAACACATACACATGTACATAAGCACAATACAAAGCAAGAGTATAACACAATATAGATTTATTGTTTTCAAAATGCAATGTCAGTTGAGATTTGGAGCATGGGGCTTCTAAGGTCTTACTGTCAGGATAATTGGTTCAACATTATGCTTCATGTCAAGTAACTGACACTGACAGAATGCAGAACTATTTTGAGAAATATTCACTATTCTTCTGCCATGAACATGTAAACTCATAATTGTTTTGATTCTACATCTCTACATTTTCACGACATGGCAACCTTTATTATTGGTTTTAATACTATATAAAGATAAATCATTTATTACAAGGAAATCATTCCTCTGCCAAGCACATTATCAGGCTGTTAGAAACATGAACAGTACAGGATAAGTTTGCCTTGTTCTCACGGAGGTTCAAAAGAGCCTTCAGTAGGTGGAAGTGATGGACAAGACAATCACAAAGGAAACTTGGGCTATGTTTTGACCAGATGTCTTAAAATGTGCTTTCTAAGAGACACTCTATAAAACCAGGTAACGCCACAAGATTCCCAGATGAGCCACACATATTCATTTGATTGTGGAGTTAAAGTAAGGTCATGCTTGCTTCTGCATGCGTATTACAAAGGAATCTAAAGCCCAAACAGTGTGGGAGGTAGAAAGGATTTGTGAGGCTTAGAAATGAGAGGCCAGATTTGGATTTTGTTACACAAAATTCTTAATACAATGTCATGTACCATATGGCCTCTCAAAGTATAACCACTGGGTCTGTGGCTATTTAAAGGGTTTTCATGTCACTCAAAGCAAGGTTTAACCTAAGAAAAAACTTTAGAACACACATTTAGTGCCTAAACCCCATTTTCCAAGGGCCTACTCAAGCCAGTTTTCATAATTTAATCTATCTCAGCATTTTAAAGCCATAGAACCAGTGAATGTGTACCATAATGTAGGTAACTTACCTGCAAACTTTCATTTAGAAAAATGAAATTCATTTAGTCAACAGCATTAGAAAGAATAGAAATTGTGTCTATATGTTTTATTTCAATTTTCCATGGAACTGAGATATTATACGCTAAGGCTCAGCCTGGGGCAAAACTGTATAGCTGAATTACACCCTTAGGAAATAAGCATTCATCACACACACACAAATGCTGACCCAGCTTGAATTTTTTTCCCTCTACAAAATAATGGGGATAAACAAAATCACCAAGCAGTCACTGAACATTCTAATTAGTTTGGACAGCAAAATTTGCTTGGTAGGCTGTTTGGCTTCTGGGTGCATTAATGATACATAAATCAGGAAAGTCTGTGTACATACCGGGTCACCCGGGGGACCTGGCAGTCCTGGCTTTCCATCCCTTCCGGGAGCTCCCTGAAAATAGAGGCATCATGTTCAAATCTTTGCAAGTTGGGATAGTTGCAGATTAAAACAGGGGTTGGGGAAAGGATAGGTAAAGAAGGTCCTTACATCATTTCCTGGGGTCCCTGGAGTTCCTGGTAACCCAGGGAGACCTCGAGGACCCTGGAAAGGGAAGAAAATGAAAGTAGTTATTTAGGAGAACAGTCTTTCAGTAATTTCCCCAAGAAAACAAGTTAGATTTGTTGTGCTGGATAACTTAGTTAAGTAGCATACCTGAATACCTGGCTCTCCAGTTGGTCCTTGGGAGCCCTGAGTAAAATGAGATAAAATGATCAAAATTCTACAGGAATTCCCATGAATTATCCAGCTGAGACAAAAGACTAAGTACTGTAATTTGCTTAGTGGAACAACAGCATTTGCCACCAAGAACACTCTGGTAACTGCTAGCTACAACTTTGGGTGGTAGATAAACACCTTACCAAAAACCTGTTGCTCAGATCCCTGGAATGTCTCTCATTCCATCCCATATGGCTGCACACTCAAGAGTACAGAAGCAACATATCCAAATTCCACCTGACCAGAAACCTTTTGTTCCCTTTCTGCTCACAGGGATAACTGGCCAGGGATACCTTTCTCTCTCATTCTACTTTGAGTCTTTTCTCTTTGAAGAAATGACCAGAACTAGTATTTGGTGACAGGAGTAAGAAGTAAAGCCTCAGGTATTGTTTTCTACTTTTAGAAAACTGGAATTTGGAGTAACTACAATGAGGCCGAGATGATCAGAGAACATATGATACTAGTTTTATCCCTATTAAATATCCACGGACCACTGAACTAAGAATTTACAACCAAAGCCAAGCAAAGCACTAGTTTCTTAGCAGTTGATTTCAGTAACTGTTCACTGATCTTTCTTATATTTTAAAATATATATTAATATCACTGTTATTATTAAAGCCTTTTGTTCCCTTTCTGTCTATACTGTGTCCTTAGTGATTTTTTCTTTAAACGCAATACCTCCTTAATAAGTTCATGATTTTTGTACACACATAGGAGTACACATATGGATGTATCTGGGTGTATGTGTATGCATGTTTTGTTGTTTTTGCTTTTTTTTTTTATCTAAATAGGCTTTTACATTTTGTCGTTATGGTTTGAACGTCTCCTCCAAGGTTCATATGTTGGAAACTTAATCCCCAAATTCAATTAATGTTTGGAAGTGGGGCTTTGGGAGGCAATTAGGATTAGATAAAGTTATGAGTGGAGCCTCCATAATGATATTAATAGTTTTATAAAAAGAAGGTGAAAGACCCAAGCTAGACAGCTCAACTATATTACAATGCAACAAGAAGGTCTCACCAGATGCTAGACTTCCCAGCCTCCAGAACCACAAGCTAAATAAACCTTTATTCTTTACATATTACCCAGTCTCTGATATTCTATTATAGCAACAGAAAATGGACTAAAACATTTCCCTAGAAAATCAAACACTAATGATATACAATATAACCTATCACTATCTATGCTTTATTTTATTTTTTATCACAATGTCAATGTAAGGCTGTGATATTGTGATATAATAAAAATATGTATTTGGTCTCTGCCCTTGGTTTCTGACACAGAGTGTCACAAACCCTTGCAATATCTTTAGCAATATTGTTAAAGCATTTAATCTTTGAATCTGATTTCTGTCAGAGAACTCTTAATAT
Source organism: Marmota monax (assembly GCF_021218885.2). Taxonomy (NCBI): domain Eukaryota; kingdom Metazoa; phylum Chordata; class Mammalia; order Rodentia; family Sciuridae; genus Marmota; species Marmota monax. The sequence continues at coordinate 3,369,160 of NW_026692434.1, read as the reverse complement.
CTTGGAATTTCCTGACAATAGGAATGTATTTTGTTCTATTGAGGTAACTCTTTATATATACTCCATCACTTTAAACATTAACTTTTTATTAAAAATAAATAGTAATATTTAATAACACAATATGGGGTATTCATATCATCTTATGGACATACATTTGTATTATCTAGTATATAACTATAAGTATAAAGGATTAAATGATTGCTAATCCAAAATCAGTGGATCTATAATCAGTACGAAGAAGTCAATCAGCAGTGAACATTCTGTGTACACTAAATGATGGACCTTCAAAGCCCATCGGTCTTCTCTGGATAGTGATCATTTGTATTTCCTCCTCTGATCTTTGTTTTCTTTTCTCCTTACTGAGACTTGACATTGAATTTTGTTTCATAATAATGAATTCAACAGAGTATCAAGAGCCCAGCTGAATTTTACTTACTGTTTTGCCGGGAATTCCGGCTCCTGGTGGACCCATGTCACCTGGGGAGCCCTGGACACCTGGCAGTCCTCTTTCACCCTGTGAAATGGGGTGCTTCTGTTAAGACAAGGCTCAAGAGACATGGCTTTTTTGATCTTATTTTGCTCATTATTGATTTTTTAAAATTATCTATAATATTTTAATACCTTTGGCCCACGTGGACCAGGTGCTCCAGGATTTCCATCTAATCCCTAAAAAAAAAAAAAAATAAAAAAAATAAAGAGGAAATACATTTATTTTTCTAAAAATGTTTTAAAAAATCTTAGAAAAATAGTTTTAATTGCTGTTCACTTTACTTGAATGAATCTTGTTTTGTAAGAATAAGGAATTAGAAACAAATTTCAATAGGTTATAGATTTTGTATAGTTACTTTAAAATATGAGGCTCTTATGTATAAACTGTCTCATATTGAAACTTATTATTATCCTCATTCTTGACTAACATAAAGGGTTCAAAGTGATGCAGAAAAAAAGGCATATGAAACTGGATCACCAGTTTATGTCCTGGGAAAAGTCTGGATCACAGAGACATTTTCTGCAAATGACAACCTATGGTGACATCTGTAAATCCTCCAGAGGGAAGTATCAGACAGTTCAGTTTTAAGAGAGTGTCCAAAAAGGCTTATGCTTTAAAAGCAGTGTACTTTACTTGGATCCATAGGTCCCTACAGAATCCATGCAGAGGATTCAGGGGGTATATGAATCTTCCACATCAAAACATTGTGTGCATGTATATTTCTTCAGAAGAGAGGCTTTGCTTGCATTGAAGCTTTAAAAAGGTTACAGCTGTGATCTAAAGTTGTTTCTTCTTTGGTACACTTAAACTTATACTTGTGCTCTCAAACTGGGAGCCCACATGTAGTCATTAATGAACTTCCAAGGGAAACATTAGAAAAAGAGCTGGTACTTACTGGTTCCCCTGGCAGGCTTTTCCCTGGAGGACCGGCCTCACCTTTCGGACCTGGAAGCCCAGGAGGGCCTATAATCCCACCTGGATCTCCCTGAGGAAAACAAGATGAGATTCTTACTTTGTTGCTCAGGTTTGTGATGGGAACTGGGGAAGCAGTAGTTTTTACTGTTTTAAATTGTCATCATAACCAGGCAAACTTCATTCACTTATCTATTCACTCCCTCAATAATATTTACTAAGTGCCTAACTCATACTAAGCACTATCCTACTTATGTCAAATACATTGAGATTTTGTAATGAGTTATGGTGCAATAAGTTTATCAGTATCATGCAACATAGATGTGTATAAATGTAGGCACAAAAGGGTGTGTCTATTCATAAGGTTCTTTGGATGATCTTTGTTCTATTTCCTAATAATGACTCCACATAAACATGTTATTTCCATGTAGCATTAATATGCTGTTTCCATGGAATTCCTGAATGATGAAGAGACTTCTTAGGTCTATACCAGAATTGGCAGTTAAGCCTGACACGAGTCTGACTCCTGGCATCTTCATCTCTAAGTTGCTTCATTTTTTCACATGGCATTTCTATGCAAGAATCAGGGCAATGGCTATGCATGTCCCAGGAGAGCCATTCACATTGTCTTCTAATGCAAGGCTATTCCAGGTATAGTTCCATGAGCCTGTGCTGTCCTCTCACCTCCCCAGTGCCCTTAAGATCCTTGGTCTGTTCCTCCTACTTACCTTTTTAATAGAGTGAATAAAATGTGAGCTATACCTTTTCTCCTTTGATGCCTTGTTTTCCTGGGATACCATGTTCTCCTGGCAATCCCTAAAAAATTCAAAATTAAAGGGAAAGAACAATGAGAACATCTCTTATGATAACATTTATGTATGCAAATATTTTTCAAGAGAGCAGTTTTAACACATTATCTACAAGGGAATGGTTGATTTTGGCTTGTTAGGTTAAAAACATTAGTTGAAAATATGTAAATTGTTGTTTCAAGTGAATGTCCCTGGATGTAATAGGTAAGAACCAACAACAAAGGAGAATTGAAATATCTCAGCCATACTATTGCCAAGAAGGGGGAGAAGGATGGTGGTTGGTAGCCTCACACCATGATTCAACCAGACAAATGGGTGACTAAGAAAATAAATTTTTATTGTGTTTTAGCAACAGTGGATCTTTTCCTTTTGATTTTATTCTCTTTTCAGCTCCTGCTACTATCATTTAATCTCACTTGAGCATATTGTGGCCCAGCATTTTCTCTCTTTTCTTTCCACAAGGTACCTTTGTAGTGGTCCATTAATTGGTGGTAGGGGTAGGGGGTAGCAATAAAAAGCTTTGCTCTGTGAATTTAGATGTATAAAGTTCAAGCTACAATAGGAATGTTGATCAATAGGCCCCCAAAGGCTCAGGCAGTGAGCATGGTGAACAGAGAAAGGGGTCATGGGCTGCTCCCAAGATGATGGAAAAAGGAGAGATTCTTCATGTTGCCTAGAGATAACTAATAGTGGTCAGTTAGTGACAGAGGAGTTGTGAGCAAGATGTTTTTCCTTCTGTTTAAGTGTGGATCTTTCTAATTTTTAAGGAAAGGTATAGCTCTCAGCTCCCAAGTTGTCAGAAGGCCATGAAGCTTGTTTAAGGGCCAGAAAGCTAATCTGGGGGAAGCAATGGAAAAATGACTTTAAACAGCATGAAGGTAGGTGAGAGAGAGAGACAGAAAGAGAGAGAGAGAGAGAGAGAGAGAGAGAGAGAGAGAGAGAGAGAGAGAGACTGACTCATTCCACTATACTAAGGTTATAAGGCAGCCTGAAGTTTTCCTCCAAGTGCATTACAGATACACTTTCAGCCAAAAGATTTCCCTTTTTTTGAGGGCTCTTGCTAGAAAACAACAGAAGCTTTCTAAGTGTTTTTTGCAGATGGAGATTTGAATCAAAAGCCATACATAAGGGAAATTCTTGCTTTCTCTCTTGGTTTTCCTTATTACTTTTGATATTTGCTGTCTCATTGACCACAGGTACACTCCTGACAAGCATGTCCCAAATGATAATTTAGTTAAATTGAGTTTCAAAGACCAATTTGTTAGGGTAATGATCCTCCAAAGGACCTCACATGAGTGTATGAATGGCCCAGCCTTCAGAGGTGGAGATGAACCAGGTCTTTGGAAAATGTAGTGTAACTTAGTTACAGGAACAGACATTGACATTTTAAAAACCATACCATAATTTCAAAATACTGAAGTATACATACAACATCTCCTGGTGGTCCTCTGGGTCCCATGGAACCTGCAGGTCCTTGTTGACCCTAAAAGAGAAGATGATATATGCTATACCTTTCCTTAAAAATTAGAAAGATTGTACTTGAATATTTGTAAAACATGTTGTAAACTTTATCTGTAAAAAGAAAGACTTTCCATCATCCTACCATATGTGTATAATACTGAAGTGTGATTTGAGATTCTAAGATAGTTTCTAGATGTTTTCTTTTTTAATGGGTTTGTTTTTCATCAGTAGGGGATAAGTGGGTAACTTGCCCTACCCATTGGCTGGGAGCACATCATGCTAATCTCTCCCACACCTCTCCAAAACTATTCTTTCTTAGGATACACCTGCAGAATCACACATGGGAAACTGAAGCACTCATAGCTGTATACTTTTGGTTTAGAAATGAATCCTGACTCCTGTTCCTTTTAAGAATACAGCTCAGGGTCATGGATTTAGCTGACATTGTTTACTCTTAAAGCTTTTAGGGATGCTATGGTGAATATGCTCTGAAAAATAATTTTCAAATTCTACTGTGAACCAAAAGGCACAGTTACTATGTGTGTAATAAATGCAGCTAGTGGGGGTGGGGTGGGAAATCACCATGGAAACAAGATCAAGTCTCTGAGAACATCTGTGAAGAAAATGAGTGGCACCCCAAAGCACCCTTTAAAATATAGAATGGCTACAAATTCCAGATTATTTCCTAATATAGCACAGTTACTTCTTATATACCTTCAGTCCTGGGTTTCCTATTGAACCAGGGGGACCAGGGTCTCCAGGTTCTCCCTAAACATGTGAGTGGGAAGCAAAGTTAAATGTTACTATAGTCTTCACCATCTTATTAAGGTTGTAGACATAATTGGAAAATTCTAGGCGATTACCTTTATTCCCTGTGATCCTATTATTCCAGGTTCTCCCTGTAAATAAAATAATCATCATATGGGTAACATGAAAATTCAGATGGGCCGGGACATCTGACAGTTTAATTGAATTTCCATTAATTAACACACAATAAAGGGGGAATTTATGGAAGATGTGATGAAACCAAGGAGGGTTCATTCTACAACAGGATCAAAACACTTAATCCTAATGAACAACAACTCTTATTTTCTTTTTTTAACAATAGTTTTATTTTCACTCCAGTGCCATCTTTGAAATCCTCCTGCATTCTCTACTTCTCATTATTATGATTTGCCACCAACTAAACTCGCCTCCCTAAAAATTAACTCTTCAGATGATATGGAGGAGATGTTAGGGTGATATGTGCTGGTGATTCTGCAATCAGGAACTATCCAGGTATTTAATTTTAAAAACAGAAAAATTACGATTATACTAAGGGGGACAATACTGGCTATAATGTTTGCTTTCTTTATTTTTCCATGACTTATTAATCTGTTGGATTTGTATCCAATTTGTATCATTAACAGAATTTTTGAAAAAAACTATCTTCTACTTTAATTTTGTAGTTTCCCTATCTTAATTTGATGTCTTTTGTAACACTTCTGTCCCATCACTAGTAGTGGAAGGTTAGAGGAAACATATCTAACCCAAACCAAATGGTAAAGTATTATCCCATGACAGCACTTAACAAGGTTTAATATAAAGTCCAAAATCACAGAAGGAAAAGTAAAAATGCTCTGGAAGCTTATTTTATCAAATCTATTAGACTCTCAAGTAAACATAACAGAAATTGGAGAGAGAAATCAATGAAGTAGTAAACCCCAGAGGGTGATAAAACATCTACTTACTTGGTCTCCCTTTTCACCTTTTACAAAGGGTTCCCCCTAGGTAGATGGGTAGAAAGCAGAATCAATTAAAAACACTTTTAGAAATAAACCCTCCAAAGCTGGGAGTGGATAGAGCCTGCAGGCCAGACTCACACCTCTACTGCACACAGTCTGCCTCTGCAGCTGAGAGGGAGCCTAGGAGAATTAATTTACAAGCTCCTCCACATTCTCAAAGGAACACCGGAGTTCATCATTCTAACACTATTTAGAGAATCCCCGGTGGCTAACAAGTTGAAATGCTGCCCAGGGACAAAGCTTTCTGGTGCCTGGTGAAGAAGAGGGATCACACACATATGCAACTGGGGACAGAAGCCTGTGACAGCAACAAGATGGCCAGGGAAGGACATTCCTGAGAATGCTTCCAACTCGTTAGCTGTGCTTGAAATACACAAAATCATTAAAAATACTTTTCCAGTTTTCATTTTTACTATAATGAAAATAACTCAAAGGGGTTAATTAAGAGGTAAATAATAGGGTGTGGAACTGATAACAGTTCTTGGTTAAAGTATGTAGAGCTTGGGGAGTGACAGAAGCTTTGGAGGCTGCCCCTTGTTAACCAACACTCTCCCCCAGTCACTGAGTTGTGATTACTGCCACCCAGGTTAACCCATAGAGACACACGTGCACACACAGGCTCCCCTACTAGTTTCTGTTCTCAGAGTTACAAGTATGTGATCTCATTTTATCTTCATAGCTATGCTGTGCAAAAGAATTATTGTCCCATTTCAAGGATGGGGAAAGAGACTTGCGAAGGTCCAGTAATTTTGAGTTGTCATAGCTCCCTCTATTCCCTACATTAGCATTCATTCATTTTACTTAATGTTTCCTAGTTTATCTTGGCTATACCTCTTTGAGTGTAGAGATACAATTCATCTTGATACTCATAGCACCTCTGGTGTCTCACATCTTAGACCTTTACATTACCGGGATCCAAACACATTTATTAAATAAGTGAACTTAATGCAGATATAACAATAGTAACTAACATTTATTGAGTTCTTATAATGTATCAAGCACTATTGTAATCACTTTATATATATTCACATAGTTAATCCTCAGATGTTTCACTCAGGTAAGTGCTATTAGTAGACTCATTTACAGATGAAGAAACACTGGCACAGAGAAGTTAAATAATTTCTCCAAGGTCACAGAGCTACCAAAAGATGGTTCAGGATTTAAACTCAGTCAGCCACACTTCAGCTCCAATCTTCACTTGTTTAGTCTGCGTCATATTATTTGAATTGAGTAAATTACTATGTTGGTTTGGATTTTGGATGTTTTCCAAAGGCTCATGTGTTAAAGATTTGGTCCCCATTGCAGCAATGGTCAGAGGCAGGGCTGGAAAGTGATTGGATCATGAGAGTTCTAACCTCATCAAGGGATCAATCCATTGATGGGTGCCTAGCTGAATAGACAACTGGGAAGTGGTGGAAACTGCAGGAGGTGGAACTCTGATGAAGAGAGGGTCTTTGGGGGTGTGCCTTTGGAGAAAAATGTAAGAGCCATTTTGGGAGATATTACTACTCTCAAAAGTTCTCTTAGGAGCAAGATGTGGTGGCACATGCCCATAATCCCAGCCCCTCAGGAAGCTAAGGCAGAAAGCTTACAAGTCTAAGGCCAACTTGGGCAATTTGGCATGACCCTGTCCCAAAGTTAAAAAAAAAAAAAAGCTGGTGGTGGTAGGGTGGCTATCTAGGTGCTTAGAGGTAGAGTGCCTGTGGGTTCAACTTGGATTCAATCCCCAGTGCTCAGGGATTGCTATTTTGATTTTTAACTAATCACTCTTTGGAGATAAGCAAGTACTAAATGAGCCTTTCATCTTGTGTCCTGTGTGTTTGGGGCTAAGATTTCATCTTCTCCCATGTTCCCCAGCTCCCTTGCAGTTTCATGAAGCCATGTAGCTAATTCTAGCAACGAAATGTAACCAAAATGACATGTATCATTAACAAGACAGTGAGAACCCATTTAATAACCCTCCAGACACACTTCCCCAGCAATGGTGACTAAGAAGATTGTATGTGACAGAAGACAGAGCTATATGATGGTATAGCCTGGTAACTGAACACAGAGTGAAACATAACATCTACCCCTCCTACTGAACCATTTTAGGCAGGAGCAATAGAGAACTTTCCTTGCGCTAAAGCCACAGAAATTTCAGGATTAATTTGTTACTTAGCATAACCAAGACTCCACTGACTAATAAACCACACATCTACCTAACATAATGAAATCTTCTATTATTGGTTAATTTCTATACATTCACAGGGCTTTATTTATATTCTTGCTTTTTGGATTTCATTCTAAAAATCAAGTTAATTTTTAAAGATCTGACATAAAGTTAATTAGATATGATCAAGGAGTCACACTGCTTATGTCAGTGCTTGTTTATGCTCACGTCCTTGCTTGTTTAGAGTCACTGTCAAGCTCAAAATCCACATTGATAAAATAGCTTTTGAAAGGAAAAAACCCAATAAATTGGTTATGTGGAGACTTGATATTTAGTAGTCCTAGCTCCAACTACTACTATCCAGAGCAAATCACTTAAATGTTTAGAATCTCCCTTTTTCTATAAAATCATGGGTTTCAACTAGATGATCTCTTTTGCATATTTTAGCTCCAATATGTTGCACTTCTAGTCACTTTCTGAATGTCCAGTAGGGAGGGACAAATTGCCATTGACAGTTGCCATTCCAGATGAGTGGTTCAGAATTCAACTTTGGATGATGACTACTGTTCTGATTGAACCTTCTGGTTATTATGCAAAGTCAAGTCCAGCTCTAATTCTGGAATAGAAAGATTGATACCACAAAGAACTAAACTGCTCTGCAGAATAATGTAAAATTTGTGGTATTTTATGTGTGGGCAAGAGAGGAAAGCCAACAAGATAAATAGAGGTGGCAGATGCCTAAGGCATTAAGAGGGAAGTGGCAAGGAGAAGAGTTAGAAGGAAAAGAGGCCTCTTCCTGGATAAGTAGACTAAAGCAGTCCCAGTGGGGCAGGGGCTTGCCTTGAACACTAGTGATGGGACAGGAAGCTAGAGGGAATCCCCAAAGAGGGAAAGGCCTATCACCCCAGAAACCATGAAATTCTCCAACACTTGCTTCTCAAAGTGGGTCCTTGAACCAAAAGCACCACCATCATCTAGGAAATTGTGAGAGATGTAGGCTCTTGGGCTTCACCCCAGACCCATTAAATTAGAACAGCAGGATTCAATCACATATTCCTGTGTGAGAAGCACTGCTTTAACTCACTGAAAATTTCTCTATTATGCTCTATAATTCTCTGCTTTTCCAATGGAATTTTAGTCAATCTTACTGCCAGGTCCTCCTTGATACACACAGGAATTAAGAGAAAGTGAAGTATTTAGGCCTGAAGGAGAGAGAATGGTGACCTGGAGAAGCAGGTAGGAGAACCTTTAAGTGTGGAGTATCAGGAGAGAGTTAGCTGGCAGAGGGAAGGGGTGGCGTCCACCAGGCTGCACTTGTGGGAGGAATATTAAAGGCTGTCAGGTCCTGTTCTGCATTAGGGAGCCTTGGACTTGGCACTAAGGGCTAGCATGACCCCTGGGGTAGGATAACTAAGATTCATAGGTAGGTGCTGACGTAAAGTTGCCTGGGATAAGTTACCGCTATTGCTAAAGATACCTAAATGCTGAGCTGAAGCATAGGGCAAATCGACTTCCTAACATTAAATACGTTTACTACATACTGTTCCATTTTTTCATGTAGGAATTATTAGTAACCTTTTCATTTTTTATCCCATGATCAACCAATATTCCTAATTTGCTCTGTCAAGGAAATGAGTAAAAATGATTGAAAAAGATGTGTTGCATTTTTTAAAAATCAAAGATGAAGTATAGGCTAAGCCTGATTCTTGCTGATTCTTGAAGGCTCCTTTTTTTTTTAAAATATAAATACCATAAATTTTCTTTTCTTTTCTCCTCTCCCCCTCCCCCTCCCCCTCCTCATCCTGTGACTAAGTTTTCTCTAATCTGTTTAGGTGGTCCTACTTGAATATAAATGATTGTTTTACTTAGGTTTTTCACTGCTGTGACTTAAGAACCCGATCAGAACAACTATAGAGGAGGAAAAGTTTGAGTGCTCACGGTTTTCAGAGATCTCAATCCATAGACAGCAGACTCCATTCTTCAGGGCTTGAGGTGAGACTAAACATCTTGATAATCAGGAAGCAGAGAGAGACTCCACTTGCCAGATACAAATATATATCCCAAAGCCATGCCCCCAATGCCCTAACTTCTCCAGCCACACCCCACCTGCCTTCAATCACCACTCAATTAATCCCTTCAGGTGATTAATTCACTGATTGGGTTAAGGATATATATACCTGGAAATGCAGAAATGACAACCCAATCATTTCCCCTCTGAACCTTCTCTCATTGTCTCACACATGAGCTTTTGGGGGACACCTCACATCCAAACTACAACAGTGATATAATAGGTTTTGTGTTTTTGTTTTTTAATTCCCCACCGAAAGAGCTAAGTTTTAATAGAAACTGGCCACAGCAATATTGAAAAGTGGCTTGGGGAAGTTCCTTTGATCTTGCAAAAAATAACTTCAGAAGGTATACTGAGAACATTTGTTTGATCAGATAGATAAATGTTTCTAACTTTTTATATAAACTAGTATCTGTCTTTGTTATTAATTTCAGCTATCATGGTAAGTTACATCAGGGCAACTTAGTGATTTTAAACCCGAGTTTAGCTCACCTACGTGTGATTTATGGCTCCAATACTGTGACTGTGGTAAAATCGCTTAACCTCTCTGTGCCTCATTTTCCTCACCTGAAGAATGAAATAATAATAACCTATCTCATGGAATTTTTTAATGGATAAAATGAGTTAATTCATGAAAGAACTTAGTGCCTGCATAGTATATACTTACTTAAAGAGTTGATCTACTGTTGTTCACTATGGCAGGGTCAAACCAGAATATATGAAAATTGGGGCTGGTCTGGAAAAATATTTTAATTCTTTTTGTTGTTGTTGTTGTTGTTATTCTTACTTTGCCCTCCACGCTAAAATACTTACAGGTTCTCCTTTTTGTCCTTTAGGGCCAACAGACCCTGGAAATCCTGGCAGTCCTGTTTCACCCTTTGAAGGAAAAAGCAGAAGAGAGATTTTGCATGAGAGTAGAGCGGTACCCTTTGACTGTCAGAACTAGAGTGTGATCTTGCTTGCTTCCACTAACTGTAGAATTTATCTATTACAGTCCAAGGGATAAGGTGAAATGCTAAATCTGGTTAGGCTATTTGCCTGAGTGTGTTTGCAGGCACTTTATAATACCTTTAGATCATTCAGAGATCAATAACATTTCATTATGATATTTAAAATTAATGTGAAAAAATGTTAATTATTTTTTAAAGGAAGCAACATTGAGAGGAGAAAAAATTCACCTTTTTCTTGTGTATCAAAAAGTAAAATATTTTTGTGACTTAGTTATCAGGTCCTTTAAAAGACACAGTTGTCCAGACTCATTTTATTCCAGACACTTCTGTTTTTTCATAGGTGGGGGGTGGGGAATAGGGGGAGACAGGAGTCTTGAGAAGAAAACTGAGTCCCTCTGTTGTCCCCAGCATTTATCCTGCTTCTTAGATGCTTGGCTGTGGACAAAGAAGGCATTCTCATCTGTATGGTGACTGCAGCAGCTTAGAAATGTCTAGGATGTTCTGGTCAAAAATCTTGAAGAGGGATTTGTATGTGACATATAAAGAGTATTTCCAGAAAATACAATTTGAGAGATAACACTTATGGAAAGGAATTATATCACTAATCGGCCTTCAGAGAAATTTCAGCATTGTGTGCCTCCCAGAGTTTACCAAGATCTCTGAATACCACCTAATTCTTAAACATAGCTGTTACGAGATATGAAATTCTGATTTTTTTTGTACCTCAGAAGCATTTTTGTACAATGATATTCACCATTACATTTCTGCATTTCCAGGTATATGTCCTTTTTGCCATTGTTGTATTTTTGTTTTAGCTTCACACACACACACACACACACACACATACACAGAAAACATAGAGCCACACCTTCATATACTAGGCTCTTAGAATGAAAGTAATTAAAAACTTTACCATCAAAGATGAAATTCTTTGTATTTTCCTCTATATCCCAGAGGGAGCCACTTTCATGAATTTGGCATTTATCTTTCAGTCCATATGTTTGTACTTTTTACTGCATTATGTGGAATCATAAACAATGCATTATAGCCAATGTTTTTTTCTCTTGTTATATAAAACAAATTCAATCAATATATATATATATATATATATAGTGATTTGTGGCTTTTTTTCCCCAATGGTTTTTGAGTGTCCGTCTGTGTTGATACGTGTGATCTTGCTCATTCGTGGTATAATTTGCATGGCATGCTGATGCGCTGATGGCCAGCCTTATCCCAACCCCACTAATGGGCACTCAGCTTTCCTCTGTCATGACCAAGGAGGAAGTGAACATCTTCAACCTGCCCCCTTGTGTGTGGAGGTACCTCTCTCTTTTAATTTTGAAACCTTTAACAACTGCCTACTCCAAAGTACTTCAACTGCAAATTTATCACAGTTCTCAAATCTTGGACTTATTTCTATAGTTTCTATCACAATCCATCTTTTGGCATTTTGTAGAATGGATAATCATGATTGTATTTTCATTAATCAGTCTTCTAGGTTTATGAAATGTGTTTTGTAAGTTTCTATTGAAAATTTTATATCTCAGTATTAATTTTTCGTATGACCAGTCTTCCCGTCAGTATCATCAGAGCCCTGTTTGGGAAAGCCAACATACCAAATGGAAAAATAGTCAATTCATGGACCTGTTACTATGTATATTTACAGCAGGGTTTCCCAAAGTGTGGTCATCTACACACCAACTGTATAGTTCTTGCTATGTCACACACCACCTGTATAGCTATGGCTTATTTCTTCTCTAGATTTACTCACATTTTTAAATATTTAATGTGTTCTTTGAAGTTATACCCATGTAAGTTAGAATTTAGTGTGCTAGGTAGATGTTTTTGTCTTAATACAGAGAAAAATACAAAAACATTTTTCCTTCTAGTCTCTAAACACTTAGTATATCCTCAGTTTATACTTACACATTATAGAAATATTTTGTTTTAGAGACAGTAAATTGTAACCAAAGTGAGGAAAGAAGTTGGTGAATATTTTAAGGCATCCATTGTTGAGGATTGAAAGAAGAAATAAACAACTGACATGAATAGGCATTAGAATGACCTTCATGTCACCCATCAGGTAGGTGCTAAAATCCCCAGTATATAAGTGTGAAGAAAAAATGAGATTAGTAATTAGACCCACCTAATAAAATAAAAGGAGAAAGTGGGGAAATGACCTAGAAATTACTTATAAAAATCACCTCAGCTCAAAAAATCAAAGGAGGGTAGAAAAGTGTTGGCAGAAGAATAAGAGTAATTATATTCAGAGATGTTATATATTGGAACAAATATAAAATAGTGTTTCAATGAAACAGCAAGAACAGAACAGGGTGTGGTCTGTCCCCAGGCACAGCCGCTGTGTGAGGCTGGGCTTGGAGCAATCCTTAGGACATTGTCCTTCATTTAAAATTCTGCAAACAAAAGTATTTATACCCAAATCTCAGATAAACATGGGGTTGCATTTCATATTTAAAATGAATTTTCAATGATTTATTAATATGGATAGGAGTTGAAAGATAAGTGATGAATTTACTGAACATCAGCAAAGATCCTCCTTCAGTTTGATACTTTTGTGTTATTTTATTTAAAAGGCTATGAGCTGTTGAGATTCCATCTTGTCCCCCTGATAGTCTGCTCAAAAAAGAAAACAACAGAAAAAAAAAAAAAACACTGGCTATTTTCTTAGGAGTCCTTATTCTGCTACCTTTCCCACTGTTTCTAGAAAGCAGCATTTCTCCTTAAGCTATCTGCTTATACATGATCCCTTTATCATATCCCTTCAGCCTAAGGCAAGCTACATAGCAGAAGTTATTATTTCAATTCTAGTAGACTGGTCCTGTGGATGCATGGCCTCCATTGCCATTTACTGTCAAAACCAAATTGTTTTTCCTGCTGATTCTCCCTATCTTACTATGTTTGATACAGGGAGTGGCTGCTAAACTGGAAGTGATATGTACGTACATTCTAATGCTGATTGTGCTTTTCTGGCGCCTCTTTTTGATGTTGGGTTCTGAAGAGTAGGCTGTTTGTGTAACTCTATTTTGTGGTCAGTGCATCAAGAAGTGGCACATAATATAGCCATGATAAGTCATTTATATGTTTAAGATACTCTGGTTAAATCTTTTATTCTACAACACAAGTTGAGTCCATTCTCTGTTGAAATTGTGGTGGGAGACGCAAAGAGGAGCAAGACAAGCCACCAAAGATCGTAACAATTAATGCCAAAAAGAACTAAAAGAGACCTCAATAGAGGGAAGAAGGTTTAAGAGAAAAGAACAAATTTTATGGGGGCTTCATGTGTGTCTGTAATTGTGCTTTTTGGTAAGTTCATCTCATTTGCTTTTAATCCTCCCATGAACTCTGATAGCTAAATGGAGGAAACTGATGTTTACAGAAATCAAGTGGCATTCCCAAGGTGGTGCAGTTGTTAATGCCATGACTTACTTTTGATCCCAGAGCTCATGCTCTTTCCAGTACTCAGTGGCTCTCATCCCTGGCTGCATGTGAGAATTGTCTGAAGCACTTTTAAATGATAAAGCTATCAGTCTTACCCCAATGCAAAGTCTCTAAGGACAGGGATGGAGCAGGTATTTCCTAAAAGCTCTCCAGGTCATTCTAATGTGCAGCCAGGAATCAGGACCACTAGGGCCACCACAGGCATAAAGCAAAAGACCCAGGAGAGTAACTAGAGAAGTTCTAAAATTTCACTGTGGTGACCCATGAGCAACACTGCAATTTTAAAAAAGAACATATTTTTCCAGAATAGAGAAGAATTGAATGTGAATAAGTAGAGTTGATTTCACTCTTAGCAGCTGTGATACTTATGACTTTTAATTTATTTTATGTATTACTTATGGGCAGAGGCTTTTTCCTGTTAATTACAATTTAAAAATCTTTTCATATGTACAGTTATATTGGATACTGCATCAAGTTCCCTGTAGACTCTTCTAAGTTATTTATTTGGGTGGGAAGAGGGAACAGTTATGCCACTGGCTTTGTCTAATTCCACTTAAGATTCTGAAGCAATTAGAAAAGATTTTGAGCAATAGAAAAGGTCCTTAGAGTTTGAAATACACCTGTTTTGCAGAATCAAATTTCTCATCAGTGAGGTCTTATGAATTCCTAAGTAACATATGTTTCCTAATGAATATAGCAAAACAGAAGCCAGCTGTTTTGTTTCAAGGAATGAATCATCATTTAAGTGCTTTAAAAGTGTCACAATGCTCTCCTTTGCTCAGCTGTTATATGTGACAAGCTTCATGTCTTTCTCCCCTGCCCCTTAGCCTGCATGTGTCCAGTAGTAATTGCTTAAAATGTAATGTGTTTGCCATGGTGGGTTATGGTTTCTGTAAGCTATTGGGTTACAGGAAATAATGCTAATGTACTAGCAGTAAAATCCAAGACCCATAGTGAATTGCACTGCTATATAATCATTTTTTTTAAATTCCTTTCAGAATGTCAAGGTTTTATTTATTTAATTATTTTGCAGAAAATTTCATTTTCAATGGCCAATCTAAAAGAAGCTCCTAGTTTCTGTTGAGACTCTCTGTTAGCAGTATTTTCTGGTGAGGGATGCATGAGTTTTTAAAAGTCTGGTTGCAGGAATTTATAATGTATAGAGGTCATATTTTCTTGGATTCATGTTGAAATACCCTGCCCTCAATCAAGACAGTTTTTACTGGGTGAATGAATGAAGGTGGCACTCACATGCCACCTTCTACTCATCTCAGTAGATTTAATGTGCTGGTTTCTTGTTTTCTCTGACAATGGCACATTCACACTGAATCCAAGGTCATGGCAATTTTAGAGTCAAACAGGAGTGAAACATCTTTTCTAGTAGAAAAGTGAATCTGTCATCTTCACAGCTAATAAAATTAAACTAATGAATGATGATAATTAAATGCAATGGAAATTTATCAGCACTGTTATTTTAAAATTGTTTTTGAGATAATTATTTGTTTAAAACACTGCTGTACAGATTAAAACCCCACCAAAAAATGTTCCCACAAAAATGTTCCAGTCTTTGTTTGGTACTTACAAACACACAGGATGGAGCCTGAGACTGAGGCATTTCACCTGAGGGGTCTTTGGACTGTTTTTTGCTACCTCTACTATTCACCCAAATCTAATGATAAGTCAAATCTTGTGTTCTAATTTATTTTAACTCATTATAGCTTTTTCCCTTCATCTGTCCCATTTCTTGTAGCCAACTTCTGCTGGGCAGTGGTTACTGAGGAGCTGCCTGGTCAAGAGGCAGGTGAAGCTCTTGCTTACTGCTAAGGGGACCTGACTGCCGTGATGGGGAGACAGGATTGGTACAAAACACGGGGCCTTTTAATTCACATTGAAAAATCTTATTACCTTTTCTCCTTTAGGGTCACCAGCTCCAAGTTCACCATTTCCCTAGGTAAAAAATAAAACAAAAGTCCACTTAATTTTAATGCATTTAGTTTTGAAAGCACAGTCAGTTACTAGTACTGGGTCAGCTTTTTATGGATATTATGTGGCTTTGGCAGACATCTTTGTCTTTCTCAGCTTTTGTAAATAGTCCTGTTAGATATTCTGTTAAATAGCTCATATGTTGGAGGCCCCATCTGTCTTCTCTGTGACATCTTCAGGAAATGGCTTTTGAGAAACTCCATACCTAGTGGGGCAAAGCCTCAATTTTCCACATTCACACCTAGAAGTTTCCACTGGCCCTACCTATGACTGAGTTTTCCGCTTCTGTGGTCCCCAGACCACTAATTTGATTCCATTTCACTGGGCAGATAACTTTTCCCATTATCACACTGAAAAAAAATATACAAATTCTCAGGCAGTACTTCAAATTCCTGCCACCAAATCTACAAACCCATGCATTTGACCTTGGCTAATAAGCTGTCCCTCTATAACTCCTATGAATCACATACCCTTTGCCTTTTTTAGACTTTTTCCTCATTAATGTTACCTATTCCCATTAGATGAAAGTGGTAAATTTGTTAAAATTAAGTAAATTGGCAAAATTCTTTAATATCTCTTTGTCTACCTATTTTCTCTTTTCCAAACTTAACACCAAATACATAGTCTCTTGGGTACACATTTCCCTTAAGCTATGCTTTCCTCTTCATTCTTGAACCCTTCTTTCAAAAGGCCAATAAATGTTGTCTGTGCGCACTGACCAAGATGGCCTTAATGTTCCTATAACCTGAAGTACACTTTAGATAGACTTATTTTTGACTCTAGGCCCTGATCTCCCTTTTTTAAAAGCACTTAATTTAGAAAACTTGTGCTAGTAAATCCATTTCCTACCTTTTTGAGATGTAAATCTTTTAAAAAGCTTCTCTTTGGCTAAATGACCCTAGAATGTCTTTCTCAAGGACTGGAGCAATTCTTTTGAAAGGTAATCACCAAGAAAGATGGAGTCCAGTTTCTCAGCCTCTGTGGGAGGGCAGGAGCCTAATTTCAGCCTTGCTCCACCTCCACAAAGATGTAAGAAAATTTACTTCTCCTTTGGGTAAAAACACAAATACAGTAATGCCTCACCATCCATGGGGAATTGCTTCCAGGGTTCCCCAGGGATACTAAAATATGTTGCTCTAACCCTTTATATAAAATGCCATAGTATTTGCATATAACTTATGCATATTTTTCCCTATACTTTAAATCATCTCAAGATTACTTAAAATTCCTAATACAATGTAACTAATATATAAATAGTTGGTATACTGTGTTATTTAGGAAATGATATGACCAGAAAATAAAATGACTTGAAAAAAAAATGCACATATTCAGTAAAGAGATAATGTTTTGTCTAATTGCTCTGGCTAGAGTTTTAAGGATGATGTTGAATAGAAGTGGTGAAAGAGGACATCCTTGTCTTCTTCCAGTTTTTAGCTGGAATGCTTTCAATTTTTCCCCATTTAGAATGATGCTGGTCTTGGGTTTAGCATATATATAGCTTTTACAATGTTGAGGTATGTTCCTACTATCCCTAGCTTTTTCTAGTGTTTGAATATGAAAGTGTGCTGTATTTTGTCAAATGCTTTTTCTGCATCTACTGAGATGATCATATGATTCTTGTTTTTAAGCCTATTAATATGATGAATTACATTTATTGATTTCCCTTTGTTGAACCAACCCTGCATCCCTGGGATGAATCCCACTTGATCGTGGTGCCACACTACCAAAAGCATTAAACAGATTTAATGCAATTCCTATTAAAATCCTAATGAAATTTTTCATGGAAACAAAAAAACAATCATGAAATTTATTTGGAAAAATAGGAGACCCAGAATAGCTAAAGCAATCCTTAGCAAGAAAAGTGAAGCAGGAGGCATCACAACACCAGACCTTAAACTACACTACAGAGCTATATTAACAAAAATGGCATGGTATTGGCACCAAAATAGACTTGTAGACCAATGGTAGAGAATAGAGGACACAGAGATAACCCACATAAATATGGTTAACTCATACTAGACAAGAGTGCCAAAAACATTCACTGGGGAAAAGATAGCCTATTCAACAAATGATGCTGGGAAAACTGGAAATCCTTATGTAGCAAAATGAAATTAAACCTCTGTCTTTCACCCTGCACAAAAATCAACTCAATATGGATCAAAGATTTAGGCACTAGAACAGAGACCCTGTGCCTAATAGTAGAAAATATAGACCTAAATCTGCAGCATGTCAGCCTAGGATCTGATTTCCTTAACAAGACTCCTAAAATGCAAGAAGTAAAATCAAGAATCAATAAATGGGATGGATTCAAATTAAAAAGCTTCTTCTCAACAAAGAAAACAATAAATAACATATGGAGAGAGCCTACAGATTGGGAGAAAAACTTTACCACATGAACCTCCAATAAAGCATTAATCTCTAGGATATATATAAAGAATTCAAAAAACTTAACACCAAAAAAACAAATAACCCATCAATAAATGAACTAAGGAACTGAACAGACACTTCACAGAAGAAAAAATACAATTGATCAACAAATATATGAAAAATTGTTCAACATCTCTAGCAATTAGAGAAATGCAAATCAAAACTACTCTAAAATTTCATCTCACTCCTGTAAGAATGGCAATCATCAAGAATACAGGCAACAATAAATGTAGGCAAGGATGTGGCAAGGATTGCTGGTGGGACTGCAAATTGGTACAACCACTATGGAAAACAGTATGGAGATTCCTCAGAAAACTGGGAATCGAACCATCATTTGACCCAGCTATCCCACTCCTTGGTTTATACCCAAAGGACTTAAAATCAGCATGCTATAGTGATGCAGCCACATCGATGTTTACAGCAGCTCAATTCACAATAGCTAGCCTATGGAACCAATCTAGGTGTCCCTCAATATATGAACGAATAAAGAAAATATGGTATATATACTCAATGGAATATTACTCAGCTTTAAAGAAGAGTGAAATTATGGCATTTGCCAGTAAATGTTTGGAGTTGGAGAATATCATGCTAAGTGAAATAAGCCAATCCCACAAAACCAAAGGTCGAATGTTTTCTCTAATATATGGATGGTAATTCACAATAAGGCAGGGGCACTAGGGAAGAATAACATTACCTTAGATTAGGTAGAGGGAAGTGAAGGGAGAGGAAGGGAGGGGATGTGGGGATAGGAAAGATAGTAGAATGAAACAGATATTATTACTGTATGTATATATGTGACTACATGACCAACATGATTCTGCATCATGTACACTCAGAAAAGTGAGAAATTAAATCTCATCTATGTATGCTATATCAAAGTGCATAAATGCATTCTACTATAATGTATAACTAAAGCAAATAAATTTTTTATTATAAAAAGAGGTAATGTTTTACAAATGTTTTCCACCCATGTTTGGTTGAATCCTCAGATGTGGAACAGACAGGTAAGGAGGGCCAAGTGTATCTTTGTTCTCTCTCTCTCACTTTATTTAGCACTTTAAAGTTTCCCTTTGTGTAAGTGGAGTTGAAATCAGGCTGAGTCTGGCCTTTCACCTCTACTGTAAAATTCTTAACCACTTCCTTGCTTCTTTAACTTTTTCAGGTGAGATCACTTGGCTCTGATACCACTTACTCATCCCCAATTTTTGCCGAACCTCATAGTAATGTGACTTTGGCTCCAGCCAATCCACTGAAGCAGCTCTACTGTTGGCAAGGCTTTCTCTGCATTGATGACCTCTTAGCTGCATCTGCCACTTTCTCTCTTTCTCTCTCACCTCTTTTTTCCCCCCTCTTTTAATTGCAAACTGGCTGTTCAGACTCTTTTCTTATGTGAATCAACACTTTCTCTCAAGCACTCTTATCTATCCCCATGGTCCAGGCATCATTTACACAAAAACAAGTTTATATACCCATCATGCAGCTTCTGTCTGAATTTTAAATCTGTATATCTAATTTCCTGCTTGTGGTATTCACTTGTAAATTCTAGAAGCAATTCAGTTAACAAATTCAAAACTGAAGTAAAAATATGCAACAAATACACATATAAGATAAAAAAGAGAAGAGAGTTACATCATACTGTTAACACTGGTTAACACTGGTTAATCCGGAAGTGGGAGAATGATAATTACTCTTTCCCAATTTAATTCTGCATTTTCTCTTTTTAAATGAGCAAGAAATTTTATTTTACAGTTGAAAGAAATCAAGGAAAGCAAGACAACCTGCACTCACCTTCCCCCTTCCATAGGACTCTTCTTCCTTTAATCAGGGTGTCATTCCTAACACGACCCCTTACTTACTTCTCATGTACAGCCATCCAGTCTCCTTGACAATCCCCAAATTTCTACTCTAGGCTATTTGCCTTCATCCCAGGCAGATCACCATCATGTCTCACCAGGATCATGGTACTGGGTGCCCAATTGGCCTTCTGCAATTCATTCTGGATCCCCTGACACATACATTCTCCACATACGGTCAGACAGATAAATTTACTAGATGTTCTGACTTCTTTCAAAGCCTTAACAGAGGCATCAAACACCCTCCAGCACCATCTGG
This sequence comes from Marmota monax, assembly GCF_021218885.2. Lineage (NCBI taxonomy): Eukaryota > Metazoa > Chordata > Mammalia > Rodentia > Sciuridae > Marmota > Marmota monax. Next base: position 3,348,553 of record NW_026692434.1, on the reverse strand, counting down.
GCCATTCTTCTCCCTCTGAGGCTCCAGCTATAATGTTCTTCTTGCAGCTTCTCACATGGACCAAGATCCTTCCATCTCAGCCTCTGGATCACTACTCTATGGCTTTTCTTCTTCTTCTGTCCAACACCCAGTCCTCCCTCCAGTATCAACTATTGGAAAGTGCTTTTCCTAGTCTTCTTAGTCTTCCAGATAAATCTCTTTCTCATACCCTCTCACTGAACATTGTATTTTCCTCTCATAATGCTTTTTTTTAAAATTGTGTTTGTTTAAAGTTGTTTTTTTTTTTAAACTCTTGCACTAGAATTTAGGCTCCATGGAGACCTAGAATTGAATCCTCCATGCCTTGTTAAGTAACTAGCAAAAAGAAAGCATTCAATAAATTGTTGTTGAGTAAATAAGTCAATAATTCTAATCCACATGGTTTCCCTTTATTTTCTGATTAAAGATACATGATTTGCTAGAAAACACTAAAAGTATAGATAGATAAATGTAGAGAAATGTTTAAACAACAAAAATGTAGTCACCAGTTCAGATCACTATTGCTGTATTTTTGAGACCTTATATGTACCTTCCATGTCATTCACATTCTACTCCTGTAAGAAATAGTAGTTTATAATTGATATTATTATTATTCTTATGATAGATGGCCTCTCATTTTTCTCTAGGATTCACCGTTCTAGAATCTTGATTTTCTGGAGGTTATTATACCTAGAAAAACAACAGGGCCATCTATTATGTATTAGAGTACACTATAGTTGCTTTACTCAATAGTTAGGCCAGGAAATCCAACCAATCAAAAGTCCTCAGGGGCCTCTGGTGCTACTCTCCACTCCTGAATTAACAAATGAGGGAGATTAAAACTTGAACTTCAGTACCATTTGCTCACTGACACATGTGATTCTTTTCTCCACCTTCTCTAAGCCAATGGCATCAGAAAATAACCAGGCTTTACAGAATATTAGACAGCCTTTGTGTCTTTGGAACTACAGTTCTATTTCAGATACTATTTTGATTATTTTAGGCCTTGTTGCCATTATCAAAATTCTTGTGAGCCTTCAAAAATAAATAGTTGCATAGTTTTGAATGTGTTTATTAAAAGTTCTTGATACAAAGTGATGAGAGATCATGGTGTGAAGGTGGGAATCTGCCTGCTCATCTCAAGAATTATGGGACATCAGAACTGTCTTTTGTTCTCTTTGGGGAAATGGTGAACAGAACTTTGAAACTTATGGTCAAGCAAGTGGAAGGACTTGAACTACTCTGTGTTGAAGAGTGTATTCTTTGGAAAGGAGAGAATGTGCCCAGACATGTACTTGTTGAAGTATAAGAGACAGCCATTTTTGTAGGTCCTCAAAACTGAAATATCAATTTTCTATGGCTCCACTCGTGAAAGAAACCAATGACATGTCCTCCCTTCCACAACATGGGGTCATTAATAATAACCCAGCTATGCCCTTGGGGAATTTGCTGTAATATCTCTGGCACGAAGAGACACAAGGTTAAAAACAAACAAACAAAATACACCAAGAAGTTATCTGTTATGGGTTGAACTGGATGACCCCTAGCTCCATTCAAATGTTTGAGTCCCAATCCCAACATTTTGGAATGTGAACTGTTTTTGGCAATGGTATGATGGCAAATCTAACTAGTTAAGATGAGCCTATAATGAGAGTAGGGAGGATTCCTATTCCTATATGACTACATCCTTATAAAAAGGGAAATTTGGACACAGAGACATGTGCACACAGGGAGAATGCCACATGAAGATGGCCAAAGAACTACCAGAAGCTAGGAGACAGATAAGTCTGGAACTTACCCCTCCCTGGTGCCTTCAGAGAGAGCACAGCCCTACCAGGACCTTCATCTTGGACTCATGGCCTCCAGAACTATGAGACAATGCATTTCTGCTGTTCAGGATACTCAGTTTGTGACATTTTGTTGTGGCAACCCCAGCAAGTTAAAATATAAAATATGGCCTATGAACGTTGTACTAACTTAAAATGAAACCAAAGGGTGGCCCAAAGTTCAACCTCTGACTTATTTCAAGAAAACATTTTATCAGTTGTGAAAAGGAAGGGGAGGACCCAGGTAAGTTTTGGGGCTCTGTTTAATCAAACCAAGATCTGAAAGCACGTAGCCTCTGCCCAAGCTCATGATGCTCCCCAAAGACAGTGGCTCCTGGGCAACAAAGAGGGAGAGGGAGGAAGTTAGGACTTGGTGTATCTTTAACTCTTCTGGGACCAGAAGTATTGCCTGCAGTGTTTCCAATCAAGCCTTCGTTTTATGTGTTCTTGTTGGGCTTACCTAGCTGCTTGGAAAGACCCTGAATATTTGATTTTGGATAAAGTTTTTTTGTTCTTTCTGGACTGTGAATATTAAAATAAAGTTATTATTTGATATATGAAAGGAAAAATAGACTATTTTGCTAGCAAATGGCGTTCTTTTTGGATCAACAATTTGGAGAAGTGAACACCAGAATTGGTTGCTGGGAGGCATGGCATCAATCTCCAACAGCTGAGACCAAGTGTGGTAATGTAAGGCTACACAACTATGCATTTTCAATGTGGATCTCTAAAAAACAATATCAAATGTAAAATCCACCAGTACTTGGCTGTCACAGATGACACTATCTTTTTTTCCCCTCCATGTAGGGAGCTGATGGCTTTAGAAGTTGACAGAGCCTATCAAATTTTTATTAAAATCCCCAGAGCTGGAAGAGCAGTTTGCTGGATCATGAGCAGATTTTCCTTAAGGGGAAGAACATGCTCAGCATTGTTGTGTTTTGGCAAACAATCTTGCAGAATGGGAGCAGCTGTTTTGCAAATTATTTTTGAGATAGGGAAATCTTCTACATTTTATTCATTGCATTTCCAAATGAGCATGCAAAAAAACACATGAACACACATATAATCTTCCTGACCTCACTGCTAAGTCTCTATCCCTCTATTCCTCACTGCCCTTGTTTCCTTCCCTTGTTGATTCATATTATGAAGGGAGAGGGTTTCTAATGCCTAAACTTCCCCTTCTAGGTGACACAGGGAATTTGTAGGTGAAAAGATCAATTCCTGTACTAGGGCCAAAGGACAAGAGAGGGTTCCAGGGACCAGAGACAAACAATGGATCTTTTAATTTAGAACAGGGAGGGAATGTGTATGAGTACTCTGCTATTCATGTTCCCTGAGGGAGCTGCTTCAGCAAAATCTGGGCTGCTTGACTGTTGGAGCTGCTGCCAGCGAAGGAACTGAGGGCCAGGGCTCAAGTGCAGACATCACATTAATCAATGCCAATTTAAAAGGGAAGATTATTTTAACCTTGGAGTGTCACTTTATATGTCTCAATACACGGTCCATTATTTAATCTCCAGAAAAGTTTTACTCAGGCCCCCCTTCTTGCTGTGATCATTTATTATAGCCAGGCCGTCAGGCATGCAACAAATTACAAAATGAAACAACTTCAGTGTCCCAAAACAGATGGGGATGGGCGCTGGGGATGTCACCAAATGAAAACATGCATCTTGCTCATTGCAGCACAGTTCACCCCTTTCTTTATGAAGCTCCGGGTGAGGAGGAGGTGGTTACAGTGCAGATACACCAGTCAGTGTGGGGACTGGGGGTGGGATTGGGAAGGAGGAGGCATCTCCTCTGTCCTTGTGGGACCTCAGTATAGAGCTCTAAGTGCTCTCAGAAGGAAGCAGAATGAAGGGTTTGTCAAGCTACCTCCTGTTAATTCCCAATGTCGAAAACTTTCTGATACATTTTTGTAAATTGCAGAATTTGGCAGGAAAAAAAAAGGCTGTGGTCCCTCCTCTTTATTCAGTTATCTTTGAGCTCTAAAGTCACATTCAGGACACATGTGGACTAAACACTGTGAGCCTCAGTACTGTAATGGCGATAATGATAGCTAGAGTTCTTTTAAGTGATACAATAGCCAAGTTCCAAGTACTGGTTTGTAACTAACAAGATTCCCCACTCAGCTGCTTCATTCAGCTCATATTTTTTGTAATACTACCTTAAAGTTTAAAAATTTACATTCTCAACTTTAGACTCTAAAATATAAAGGCTCCATATATTTTCATTTAAGGAAAAACTGACTCATTGGTAAGATAAAGTATATATTAAAGTAGTATTGGGAGATCTGTAAAGATATGAGCTTTAAAAGTTTTGCAAGTGTTAGCAAATATTTAAGTAGCTGAGTAGCAATTTGGTAAATTTTACACCAAGGGTGAAAGTAATACAGTATATGTTTTAAGTTTTTCTAGCTGACATTGTTTTGTGACAGCCAACTTATTCTCATTATTTTGAAGCATGAATAAGCCCTATTTTATAATTTTAGGAGTCATTACATTGATTAAATTTAGATAAAATATCTTTTAGCTTACTTTTTCACTTGTGCCAAGCCCTAATGTTTTGAAAAGGCTAGTATAGACTTATTTAAAAATGTTTAATAAAGGATCATAAAATATATCCTAAGCACTCTTTCTAATAAAATCTAAATAAATGAGAAAATATAAGACAGGATAACCATCTAAAATTTATAAAACACAACAAATTGTCTACACATTTAATTTTAAATTTGTCAAACACAAATTGTCTAGGTCCTTATACTAAACTAATTTGATGAATGAAGAAGTAGGATTTAATTAGTTCATTACTTAACTTTTTTTTTTTTTTTTGAGCACTAGCTATTTTCAAGGCCTGGTCTGGAACACAGTGTCTTTGGGATTTGTAAATAGAGAGGTGCAACAGTATTTAGAGGAATTTATAGGAGGCAAAAGCCAGAAAACAGGAAGAGAAGACACAAGAGCGACTGTCCCCACCTTTTTCTTTTTCTTTTTACTTTTGGTATGGGGGATTGAACTCAGGGGTGCTGGACCACTGAGCCACATTCCCAGCCCTATTTTGTATTTTATTTAGAGACAGGGTCTCATTGAGTTACTTGCACTTCTTCTTTGCTGAGGCTGGATTTGAACTCACAATCCTCCTGCATTGGCCTCCTCAGCCGCTGGGAATATAAGCATGTGCCATCATACCCAGCTCCCCTCATTTTTCTTTGAGAAATAATATCAGTGATGAGCCATTGTGAATAAAAAGGGCCCTACTCAGTGGACATAATACATCACACAAAGTGATAAGATCACAAATACTCATTATTGAGTGATGAATACATTGAGAATTTCATTTAGACTTCTGTCTCAGATATGGTTACTAACCCTTGTTCTCTCCCTGTTGCTTCCTTGCAGAATCAGGAGTACAGTGGGCTTGCCTTTTGTACTCAGAGACCTCCACATCGTCATTCCATTTATCCCAGTTGTGATGGAAAGAACTTGGGGAAGTTTAAAGCTGCTCCTACTCACAGGAGGAGGCTCCTGCTACTGACCTATGGTGTATGAACATTTGCTTGAGATTTGTGCAGCACCTACCAGTTTTGATAAGAAATCCAACACCTGCTGTGATACCCAGAGCTTCTGGGCAGCAAATAATTGCTTTCTGCCTTTAGAGAAACTAGACAAAGTACATTATCAATGTCTGAACAACTGAACTTTGAATTAATCTCTAATTTATAGAAGTAAAACTCGGAGCTTATGATCATATATGGAGTAAAGTAATATATATACACACACAATATGTGTGTATGTGTGTGTGTGTGCGTGTGTGTGTATATATATATATATATATATAATTTTTGTATATATATATATATATAATTTTTGCAAACAGTTTTTAGCATTGAAAGATGTTTAAATACATGTAACATCATAAACTCTCAGTGTATACAAATTGTGGGAAAAGAGAAGTCATACCTTGTTAAAATATCCACCAAGAGTCTGTTGTATTCCTTGTAATCCAGGAGGTCCCTGTATTAGAAACAAATCAAAGATAAATACATAAGCATTTACCAAGACAATGTGCATTTAAGTAACATACTTCTAAGAATCTTTGAAATTATGTAGTTAAGAAAAAGGAAGATTCTGTTTAGTCCAATATTCTATTAACAAGAAAATTATAGAGACACTAACTGGTCATCAGGTTCCTAAAGATTTTTCTAAGTCTTATATGAATCCAAAGAGAGGACCTAAGTGGGAACATGTAACATTTTACCAGAAGGTCAACTTTCAGCATGTTCTTTAGTAAAAGGAATTATACCCATAAGAATCTTCCAGGGAAGAAGCTGTAGCTTCAGTTTATATTTTATTCTTCTCCCAGGGCTTTGATCAGTGTATTATAGAAATGTGGGCCTCCACATGTTATTAACTTAGAAAATATGGGAGAAATATTTTTCTTTTGATTTACTCTTTTGAGTCAGTTGTATGAAAATGAGCTGCACATGGACTTCTGGGCCAGAAAAAGATGTCTTCTATAAAATCTCAGACTTAACACATTTAAACACTGGTAGTTTTTAGTTGCCCTGGAAATATTTCCTAAGCATTGTACTGAGAGCCTGGGATGGAGAAGAAAGAAGTAAAGACATCTGTCCATCCCTAAATCTTCTAGGAAGGGAGGGAGAGTTTTCCAGAGATTACATTTTGGGGTGAGGACCATAAGAAAATATAAAGCTTAGCATTATTTTAGATCAAGTAGTCTAAGCCAGATAGATTCAGCTGTCTCTGAAGAGAGGTTGCATATTTCATCTAGACTTCAAATACTAAGAAGAGAGAAAATATTATAGAGGCAAAGTACTTTGGGAGATAAGACACAGAAAGAGGAGGATTGAACAAATCCAACAATAGCATTATACAAGGATTATTTTTTTTAAAAGGGAATAAAAGCTTTGAAAGTGAAGAAAAAATTTAAGGAACAATTGCTAGCTATATTCCTTAATGCAGTAAATGCCTTAGGTATATAGAAAAAAAATAATGCTGGCAAACACTTATACTAGGTGCTTCTTATGAATGGCTTGTGACTGAAAATATAAAACCTTTGTATTGTGCCACTAAACATAAAGGACACAAGGATGTGGTGATGGATGTTCAAAAGAAGGTTGGAATAACTCTTGAGAAAATAATGGGCCTCAAGAGTAATGGAACTGAATATGATTGGAAAGACAAACGATGCTGTTACCTTGCAGAAATAAAAACAGAGCTAATGTCAGAAAACAGTTCTCATGACATTATATTTTTCGTGTTATTTTTCTATCAGTCAGCTTTGTGTAAAGTATTCTAGGTCAGTTAGATGAAATAATAAGGAAAGCAATCATTGAGTAGGGGGTTGATGCATAGTTTATAGCCAAGAAAATGCAAGTTAATAATTCATTTTCAAAATTCAGAAGACATGCAGTTCCATACATATTGATCCTTCTGCAAATATTTGATGAGGCAAGGAAGAATTTTAGACACCATAGGTAAGAGCATTGACAGGTAGTTTAGGAGTCTATGAATAGCAGGCATTCAGTGACTGTGTGTTGATGATAAGGCCCATCAGACCAAAGAACAGTGATGGGGTGGGTAAACTTAGTTTCACATACATTCTTTCCAGTAAAAAGTGAAAGTCTTAATAATTAGGGCTCTCAAATATAGATGAACAATTAATAATAAAGTCTTTTGAAAAGAACAAAAGAATCAATCTAATAATAATAGCCAACATTTATATAGTGCTAATTGTATGCACAGTTTTATATGGATAAACTCACAAAATCCCTACAATGACACCACGAGAAATGCACCATCATCATTATTTATGATTCACAGATAAAGAAAATGAGAGCTGGAAATTATAAGCTGACTCAAGGTCCGACCACCAGTTAAGTGGCAGGGTTAATAGCTAACAGCAGCATTGTGCTCAAGTCACCTCTCATTTATTCTGCTATCTTAACATAAAGACAGATTCTCAAACTAAAATCTTGTTTTTAGTAATTTATAAAAATTATGAGCCCAAGAAAATACCAATGATCATTCTTTCATGGTCTACTCACCCTACTAAAATTGGAAAAAAATAAACAGAACTTGTACTTAGTACTTATGAGCCAGTACTGTGTTTAGGGCAGGAGGGGAGGAAATAAGCTCTTTGCCTTTAGATACAGCCCTACTATGTAGCTGAGAGAAGGAGATAAGTCACTGTATTCCTTGCATCTATTTTCATGCATTCTCTCAAATCAGGAGATTATGCCTGAACATTCCGGAACACAACTGTACTCAAAATGAATCCTGTCTTTGTGGGGAGAGCAGTAGTCAAGGGATATCAAAAGCAGAGAGCTTTCAAAGGGGCTCTGGAATACGGTAAGGAAAAAACAGCAGCAGAACAAACAGTATGGAAGGGGTTTCATGCTACAGAAAATTAACTGTGGATGAAAATAGTATAAACAATAAGATGGTGACAATTTTTAAAGAATTGCGTGAGTGGGTATGACTCTTAACAGACTTTTTATCCGCCCATATATTTGTGGAGGATAGCTGTTTTTCATAAACACAGAATACGTTCCTCATGTAGAATTTTGATCTTGCTGTTGAGTTTACCCTTGGGGTGGGGTGAGAAAATATGGGTGGCTCAATGAAACTGCTCCCTCTAAAAACAATGGCAAGAGCACAACCCTCTCAAAAGAGCCAAGGGCCAATAGAAAAGTTTGAACAATATTATTCAGATACCCAAAAGATTAATAAACCCTCAAAAGTGACTTCCATATTTTCATATGTTCCTTTCTTGCCATAAAATGTCATATCCACAAAGTTGTTGCTCCAAATGGGTTTGATCTGAAGCTTTAGGCTCTACTACTTAATCAGATGATGAGCATTTATGATGACATTTTCTTTCTTACTCTTTTAGTCACTAGAGTACTTTGGGTACCATAAATTCCAAGATTAATGTAATAGAGATTTACAGCTAACAGTCTATATGCAGGCAGTACTTTAAGCAAACTCTCCTAGAGGGCTGAAGAAACCCTGCAGAGACTGAAAGGAGACACTAGCATAGAGTGTTCAGGAAGTATATGTCTACACTAACTGTGGTTAAGTGTAGCAATGATTCACCTGGTTATTTTGAAACTGTCAGAAAGGAACAACCTCAATCAAAGCAATGACCATGGATAAACACTAAGCACATATATGCCAAGAGCAGTTCTCTGTTTATGGTTAGCAAAACAGGATAGACCTTGGGGGGTCTTGGAATTGGTGGCTGTCCTATAGCTACATTACCAACAGATGTGTTCATTTTCTATCTTCTGTTCTGATTTGCAACATGGCAGTAGTAGATTCAAGGAGTCATTTGTGTCTAAGTTTAGCAAGAGCTGTCAGTCTTGTAGACTATCAATCAACTCCAAGGAAGCAGAAGTTAAAGACTTGTGCTAAGTGACAGCTCTCCTGGCTTTACAAGTGTCACTGTTATTAGTAGATGCTCTAGGGCACTTGAGAGGTATTTTTCTCTGAGGTTTGCATTTATAAAGACCCATCAAGAAGACAGTGAGATGACCCAGGCCCAACATACAGGCTACCTACAGAAGTCATGTCAGCCTTGGCTAATGCTCTCAGAAGTTCTAGGAAAGTTGGTTGAAGATTTGTCTTGCTCACAACAGAACTCCACAGCAAGGCTGTACAAAAATCCTAGCTGTATAATTTCTATCTTTTGTGCAATTCTGTTTTACTCTATTTATACTGGGTTGGGAATGTTACGTTTTAGATGTGGTATCCCCCAAAAGCTCACATGTGCGACTATGCAAGAAGATTTAGAGGAGAAATTATAGGGTTAGAACCTTAAGCTAATCAGTGAATTAACCCCCCTGAGGGGATTAACTGAGTGATTAAGTGTCAGTAGGTGGGTGTGGCTCGAGAAAGTGGTTCATGGGTATATATTTTGTATCTGGAGAGTGGAGTGTCTCTCTCTGTTTCTAATCATTATTTGAGCTGCTTCCCTCTGCCACACTCTTCTTCCATGATGTTCTGCCTCACCTTGAGCCCTGAGAAATGGAGCTGGCCTTCTATGGACTAAGACTTCTGAAACCCTGAGCCCTCAAATAAACTTTTCCTCCTCTACATTTCTTCTGGTTAGATCTTTTAGTCACAGTAGGAAAAAAAAAGGGAAAACAGAGAAATACAGGACATTTGAGTTAATATGAAGAGCACACAACTATAGAGCAGCTTTAAAATGTTAATGAACTCAAGGGAGACATACTTGTCAGAGCCCAACTGTACTGATGTGTAACTATATGAGAGGTCTATAAACCTAGCATGGGTAGAGATCCTGAGGTTGTTTTCTACTGCAAAGAAACCATATCTCATGTGATGAAATAAATTAAAAGTATATATAATTTGGGAAGTACAAACTCTCAGCATTTAAGTACATTATAGTAGCATTTAAGAAATTTTTGACTAAAATCTTGCTGGAGCTAGAAAACAGAAAACCATGATGTCTTCCACCAGAGTTATCAAATGTATAGTGTCAAAACGATGAACTGTTTGTACCATCATCCTCTTCAAGGGTTACAGTATTGGCTGCATATTCCCAAAGTTTAAAAGATGAAAAGAGTCCTCTGTTAAAAAAATAAACTTACTTAGTCCTGGGCTTACCTGTATTCTCACTTTTCAGCCAATGCACTTCATATGCTTAACTCACAGACCCATACTTTTGCCTTTTCCCCCCTGACTATTCTTTGTCATGGGCTCTATGTTCACATCAGGGTTTGGGTCTTTTGGCTCATCTCACACTAGCTATGTGAATCAAGATCTCTAACTCCTCAGTCAACTCCTCTGCTTACTCACTGAACCTCATCCCAAAACTATTTTCCTTTCTCCCTTTCCTCTAAAAGCTCCCTTTAGTTCTTTATAACTTTGCTGACTGAGCCTCCTTGAGCCATCTGGACGCCACTTATCTCTATGCACCATAGCGCTTCAATTTCCTATTAGGAGTTTCTCCCATGATTCACAAATACATATTTTCAGGTTATGTACAACTGCTTTTAGCCCTGTGGGTTTCCAATTAACTTCAGTAATGACCTCTGGAATACCCAAAACCTCTGTGAAGGAAGTTGTAATAATCAACTCTCTTTAAACTATGCAAAAAAAAAATAGCTTTGCTTTAAGAACAGATAGAAAGTCTGTTATTGGAAACTCATTTGGACTCACTTTCAAGAAACACTTCCAATGTTCTAATGGGCAGTAGAAAATAGAGCAGTCAGTAATTATTTTTCCATTGGTATTTTTTTAAAAAAATGATGAAGCCTAAACTCGGATACAGGGATGGCAACATGAAGCAACAACAAAGCTTGGAAAAGCTAAATGTCAAAATGAATTTTTTTCATATAAGTTTTCATCCGTAACACATTATATATAACTTAGCAAAGCACATTTACACTGATTATAGTGGCTTGTGTGCCTGTCTGCAGTCCTAGTTGGAATGAAAACTCATGAAGGCAGGAGTTTCAATCCTTCTAAACCCATCATAACACAAGCTGTGGTACTTAGAAGTTTCCCATATCGCCACTCCACTCCCAGCACCAAATGCTTGCTGAATTCAGGGAATCATTGCTCTTACAAGAAAAATTCTGCGAGGAAAGCCAATTTCTTGCTTGTTGGTTTTGATTTTAGTTATAAATGGTTTTACACAGAGCAAAGGGCTTGCTGCTTCCAGATTTATAGAAGACAAAACCAACAGATTTAAATTAATCTAAGAATATGGCTAGTTAATTGAAAGCAAGGCTATAGTGAGTTCCAGTCAAGTTGGAAAAGAGTTCATGGATAGATTTTGACCAGTATTACAAGGCATAAAGTTGCACTGTAATCCCGAGGGAGGAAAAAAAATCAATCATGCTCTTTAGATAGAAAATATTTGAGAAATCAATTCTTCCTTTTTTAAAAAAGATCCTTTTTTTTGGTCTTAGTATTTGCTCTAAATGAAATTTTTCAGTGTCTCATGGGATTTCACTTTGTAAATTAAATGGTTGTAACTTCATTATGGATTATTTTTTCTGAGAATGCTTCTACTGCAACTTTTAGTAAGTGAGGAGATGTCAACACCTATTCTTCCCCTTCTACAAAAAAAAAATCACTAGAAACTCTGAATATGACTTCTGAGACCAGAAGATTTGAGTGTTTATATTACATCTACATTTCAACACAGAGATCTTGATGTTTCATATTTGAGATTACCATGGCTATTTTAGGAAACATGGACCAGGTATTACATATTGAGTGAAATTTTAAGATTCCTAGAAAGGGCTCTTTTTTCCTCTTAATATCTTGCAAACTATGGTTTATACCCAAAATTCCATAAAGAAAGGATCGTTCATTTGGTTTTATTACCAAGGACATATTTGATTCACTGGCTAATATGTAGAATCATGAAATCTGAAATTATCTCATTTTAAAATAGATAATTTCAAGTGTTTTTGTTCACATTGAAAATTAGCTGAGACCATTATGTTAAGAGATACAGGCCAAACTCAGAAGGTCAAGGGTTGTATATTTCTCTCATATATAGAAGCTAGAAAGGAAGAAGGGAAAAAAAAGGCAGGAGGGTGGTGGTGGGGCCCTTTACCTGTGTCTCATGCAAGTAGAGGAAAGGAAGGTGGGGGTGGTTGGGAGGGAAAGGGGGAAATACTGAGGAATGATGTTGGCCAAATTATATTGTTATTTTGTGTGCATGTATAAATATATGACAACAAATCCTACCATTATATACAACTATAATGCACTAATAAAAACATGGAAAGAAAAACAAAACAGGAAAATCTTTGTCATACAATTTGAGTGGTTGGAACTGCACTGCCAATTAAGTAGTCCCTAACCACACATGACTCTAGAAGCTTGAAGTATGGACAGTTTGAATTGAGATGTGTTGTAAGTGTAAAATACACTGGCAATTTTAATGAATTTGTAGAAAACAGAATGTAAACTGTCTCATTAATAACTTTATACTAATTCTATGTTAAATAGTGTTTCGTATCTGTTATATTAAATATACTATTAAGATTAACAAAAAGAAAATTAGATCTAGCAGGTTCCAGATGATGAATATGTCTGCACATATTTTAGTCAGCATTCTTAAATGATGAAGTTTCTTTATAAAGTCTTGAACAAAGAAAATCAGGAAGGACAGAAACAAAGCTGAAAGTACCAGCAGATGCTAAGGAAAGAATAAAAAAAAAGTATCAACCCTTTTTCCTTGAAAATGATGGGCCTGGGAATAAATCCTGGGAAAAAAATAAGACAAAAAAATAATACAATGGCAAAAAATGATAAAGTGGGGTACAGATAACAATATTAACAAATAGCAGTTATCCTTTAGAGTAACAGTTGTGTGAAAACTTGTCTTACATTAGTTTGTGTTGCTATAACAAAATACTTGAGACTATGTAATTAATAAACCAGAGAGATTTATCCTCTCACAGATCTGAAGACTGGGGAGTACAAGATTGAGGCCCTGGCATCTGGTATAGTGAGGACCTTCTGGCAACATCCTTACATGGCAGAAGGCACAAAATCAAACTAGCAAGTTAGCCAAATGCTATGGGAAGCTTTTTCCAAATAATGCCTTAACCCTATTAATAAGATAAGGGCCAACAGATTTAGATCAATCTAAAAATTTGGCTAGTTAATTGAAAATGAAGCTGTAGTGAAGTTTTTATTAGTCACCTCTCAAAGTCCCCACCTCTTAATATTTTCTACCTGAATTTTGGAGGGGCACATTAAACTCTTAGCATGTATGCACATTATTGCATTTATCTCTTACAACAATCCAAAAAAGGAGGTGTTATCCTTATTTAATATATAGTAAAAGGCTAAATATCTTATCCAAGGTCATATAACCAGTTGACAAGAGCTAGCCTGATCCTACCCTGACCCATACACTTGATCTTTTAACTCTTCCATTTAAATTGCCTGATACTGAGCAGGTGATAGGAGAATAAAAGATTGCAGGTAAAATATCACAGGATTTCTCAATGAGATAGAGAATCAATAAGGGCCAAGCAAAGGGAGCTCTGAGACATGGTATATATATATATTCAAAGATGTGGAGGACAAGAAGAGATGAAGAGGAAAGCAACCAGAATGGGAGAAGGTAAAGGTTAAGAGAGAGGAATAACATGGACACAAAGAGAAATAAACACTGAGGATTTTCATTAGAGAGAGAGAAAGAGATGAAAACAAGCAAAATTAGCTGTGAAAGGAAAGGAAAGAAGTCAGCAAGAAGCTAATCATTATCTTAAAATGACTTGAGGTTTTAACAAACCAAATGTGGGGCAAAGAGTCTTAGAATTTATGAGATGGTAGAAGAAAAGGGAAAATAGGAATATATAACTAAGACGATTTTTTATGGGCTGGAACTCCTATGAGCCTGAAATTGCAGTGAATAGTTGTGGGAAAGTTGTTACATAGGGAAAATGGAACATCCTTCTAATAAGAGTACAATAGAGCCACCGTATTCTGTTGTAGAAAGGAGACCTGTCTATCGGCAGTGTGGAAATCAGAGGATTTAAGTGACAACAATATAATAGTTTAAACATTCATCAAGGATATCTTATGGGGATTTCCCCTACAAAAGGCCATAGCAGTTTGGTTGACAGGCAGCAGCCTGTGCTCATTCTAGGTGAATCCCTGGAAATTCTGAACAGTACTGTGATCTGTGATCTTCTCACAGAAGGAGGTGTCTAGTTTTTTCCCACCTCCCAGTGGTACCTGCACCATTCTTGGAAAGATGGAGAGCTGCTAAGGATCTTGGTGTAAGATATGGCCGGCACCCCTGGTTCAGAAGTTCAGAAGCTGTGTGATTAACAGGTGAGGGATTGCATCGAAGGCAGCTTCTGGATCTTGAATGAGAATTTTTCACATCTGCCACTTTGGACATTTTTCAAACTCATTCCTCTGTGTATTCCAGGAAAGTGCTCACTTGAGCTAGGCTTGTCTGCTTCTAGCCTGCATACTGAGCTGTGTAATTGAGGGAACTCAAGCATAGGCAGTTTATGGTTGTATGAATAAGCAAAATACTCAATATGTGACCTGATTGTTTTCCAAAATTGCACAGTCCCTGGTTTCACTTGTCATTTCGGAACAGTAGTGGGAGGACAAGACTGTGACAGTGAATGCATTCAATGAGTATAATTAACCCATTTCATAAAAGCAGATTTTCCAAATTATGCTATGAAGCTCATATGTGTTTAACCCTTTATTTTACAAGGCAGAAAAACATCACTGTTGAAGGCACATGTTTTCCCAGGTATTGATCTAGTTGGTCTAAACCCCACTGCATTATTGATAACATGGAATTCTTTTTGACCGATTTCCATGGTTAGAAAAAAGAATGATCCCTCCCCTAATGCTGCCATTCTGATTATTCATCCATAAAATGTTTCAAACTCATCTCTCCCCAGTATGTTCTACAAACGGAAAATATTATTTGTCAGCTTCCTGCAATATAAGGAGCAGCAGGAGTCTTTAGAGTGCCTTGCCACCCACAGAAGCAACATCAATGACCCAGTGCAAGGTGATAAAAACCACAGGGGCATGAAAGCTAGCAAGGATGTGGATGTGAGAAACAAATTATTTGTATCCAGTGGTGTCCCCCAAAGATGACCACCAACAAAAACCATACCTTGGGAACTACACTGTGTCTCCACCTCCTTGTCTGGCCTCAGGAATCTCTCCACATGCCACCCAAATCAGGAAGAAAGTCATCTTACAAAGACCCCATGGGCAGCCTCCACCTATCAGAGCTTTCAGTTTGTTGACTGTAATTAAGAGATAACATTCACTCTTTTTAAAAGTATTGGTAGAATGACAATGCTTCCTGTGCAGAGAAAATGTAATTTCCAAGGCACACTGCTGAGACTTAAGATAACCGGGCTGATGGCACTAGCTCACACACTGCCAAGTTATACAGAGAGGCCAAGAGGATGTGCAAAATTCAAATAGCTGGGAACATTCAGGATCCCTTTGGAAGAAAGCAAAATGAAAAATCTGCAGGTCTGATTTTGGGGTGATTGTAGTCTCCACTTTCAACTCAAATGTCTAATATCAAGTTTTCTCTCTGGTTTGTATGTTGCACTACATGATAAATCTAATCTAGAAATGACCAATTCTTGGTCCATGGAACCCATGGTTACAGGAAGTGCATGCAGGAGAGGCCCGGAAAAAATACTCAGTGATTTTAGTTTTCACTTAGCCCCTTTCCACAAAGAATTTCAGGCAACAGAGAAAACACTGATGATATCAGCCAGTGAAGAAAGAAATAATTAGTGATCATAGCCTTTACTAATCCCACAGGATGGGTTTCCCATTTTTAAAATTAATTTGGAATACTATGCCAAAAGTTATAGAAAATAGTGATAAAATCTCATGAACCCACAATCTGATGTTATTAAAAGTACCAATTTGTCATATTTGCCTCAGATATATTCACTATTTAACAAAATCATTGCAGACACACCAAAAGCCAGTTCAGACCTCATTTCCCACCACATTCCCTTCCACATTGAGGGACCCCAAGACAATGGTGAAAACTGTCACTCCTTTTGTCACATAATTTCTTTTAGTCTTTTCTTTATCCATACCAGACGGTAGTTACTATTGCACAGAGAAAACCGACTATAGGGGCTTCCCAGAGCCCCTTATTTGCTGGGGCCCTGAGTTTTCTTGGTAAAAATAGATAAGTCTTCTTGCCTACCTCACAAAGCTACACAGCAATAAAATGACTATGTAGAGTTATTTTTAGGAAGTATACCATCAAATACAAACTATAAACTTATTTAGGAAATAAGCCTCCCTTTTTGAATATAAAGTGCTCTAATAAATTTGGTTGGCCTTTGATTTCTCAAACCTTAGTGTTTACCCAAACCAAAGAAATTGTGCTTTATTTATGCACTAGCCCAGCTAATTACAAGTTTGGTAACTATATATCAAGGATTTCAAATATTCTACCCTATCATTGGATTAATAACATAAATTGGTCCAGATGTCTTTAAAGTTGTTTTCAAGAACATGATTCTCCATGAAAAACTAGTCAGTGGCCAGAGTATAACTAAAGTTAATAAAACACTTGGGAAATCAGAAAGTGGTTAATAATGTCCCATTGCTGCTGTTCAGAGAGAGAGAGAAAGAGAAGTAATTAGGAAACCAAACCCAAGTGCTGGATTTTGAAATCTCAACCTGACACCCGCAGCTGTCTCACATGCATGTCTATGTATTCTGTAGTCACACAAGGTGACACTGGAATTTTAGCAATGTTGACAACAGCTGTTTTGTCTGGGCCCATGACCCCAGTGGGGGACAAGTGGCAATAAAAATAATTAACTGGCCTTGTCTCCATTTACAGGTCTTGTGTGTCTATATTTTTAAATCTGAGGATGTCATCTTGTTTTTAATAGGAAATGAAATTACTGTTCCCATTGAGTCAAATAAATGATTTGGTTCATTTTCTCTGAAGATATTATCATTACAGCGCATGGCCTTTAGACATTTAATAGACAGAAGAGCCAGGTTCTTTGTTGAAAGGAAAACCTAGAATCGTGACAAAACCTTGATCATGGCTTCTAGACAGGGTGCGAAGAATATGAATTGGATTTTGACAGAGACCTGATGAACCTCGAAATGCATGCAGTCACATACAGGATATTTTAATAAGAAATGTTTCAGTCAGACATTTTTTTTTTGTCATCTGCTTTATTCAGCAGTCCAAAATGTGTTTTGGGTTATTAACTTGTTTTGGAGAGGACATTGCTTTATACTAGAAATAGTAATTTTGTATCTTGAATTCTCAGTGCAGGGTAAATAAAGTTAGAGATGGAAAATATACAAGTTGCGGATAGCGATGCATAATGGGTACCAAGTGCATTAGTTCTATGATGTTTGAGGGCATGCATTTTCGTTGTTACAACTGTTTATCTGACTCAGCATGTGACCTATTAGCAAGGAATCCTCAGGGTTAGCTTCAGGGACAAAGAAAAAACTGACTGATATGTGACAGAATTCTCCATGTTTAATGAAAAGTATGATGTCCAGTGGACTCAGACAAGACTGAAATTGAATGGGCTACAACCAAAGCTTTGCCAGTTTTTTATGTTCTCTCAGCAAACAAGTCTGTTGCCTATTGTTAAGGTTGAGATATGAGGTGTCCCCCAAAACTCATGTGTGAGACAATGCAAGAAGATTTAGAGAAGAAATGATTGGGTTATGAAAGTCTTAACCCAATCAGGAATGGAATTAACTGAGTGGTAACTGAAGGTGAGTAGGGTGTAGTTGGAGGAGGTGCGTTATTGGGGCATGCTTTTGGGGTCTATATTTTGTATCTAGTGAGTGGAGTCTCTATGCTTCTTGATCATCATGTGGGCTGCTTCCTTCCACCACACTCTTTGCCATGATGTTCTGCTTCACCTTGAGCCTCGAGGAATGGAGCCGGTTATATATGGACTGACACCTCTGAAACTGAGTCCCCAAAAACACTTTTCCTCCTCTAAAGTTGTTCTTGTCAGATTGTCACAGCTGTGGAAAAACTGACTAAAGCACTGTTCTACTCAAAGATAAAAAAAATGATGGGCTAAAAAAGATACTACTTCAGGATACTTGATTTGTATCAGCAGGAATAGTAATTTCATCACATGAAAAATCAAAAACCAAAATTAACCACCTCAGATTAAAAACAACAACATCTGACAAGTACAAAAGGGAAATGTGATCAGTTGATTATTTTCATTGCTACCTGCACCCCCACTCCTGTTCTTATAAGACCCTGTGTGATAAAGCCACTTGACTCTCAGAGTTTTTTCTGGCACTACAGTTCTCTTAGCTCTTTTAAATTTAGTAAGTGCATCAAGATTTTCCCCACCTAGAGCCCTTTTCATGTCTGGATCTGATTGGACAATTCTTGTCACCTGCTTAGAGAACCCTCCCTTGGGTCTCTTGACCAGAGCAATGCCTCTCTTCCTTCCAAATATTTATCATTTGGAGTTTTTTGTTTGTTTGTTTTAATCAGAGGAGTATTCTCCTCCTTTATCAGAGGAGTTTGCTCCTCTATAGTGTCCCACAGTCAACTGAAATTGTATAGTCTATTATTTAATTGCTTAGCAATCACTGCTATGCCTTTCCCTCTCCTCATAGTAGAATGTAAGTTATTAAAGGTAGAGAACTTTTCTGTAGCTTGTTTGTTACTTTGGCTTTCTAAACCCCTATATATCCATTGTTTATAACAGAAAAAAGGGAAATCTGCAAGCATGACAAACCCTGATCAGATCAAGACTTATAGACAGAATGCTAAGAATATGAATTAGATATCCATGGAAACCTGATGAACCTCAAAATGCATTTGGTCACATACAGGATATGTGATTAACATCTGGTAGATGTTCAATAAGTAGTTGTTAATTACCATATTCCCTCTCACCTGTATCCATTCAAAGCCTTCAGCAGATGTCTAGAGGCTATAGATAATACCAATCTGTATATGTCTTTTTTTTTTTTTTTTGGTACTGGGGATTAAACCCAGGGGAGCTCTACTACTGAGCCATATCACCAGACCTTTTCATTTTTCATTTTGAGGTAGGGTCTTGCTGCATTCCAGGGGTTGACCTCACATTTGTGATCCTCCTGCCTCAGCTTCACAAGTTGCTGGGTTATAGGTGTCTATCACTGTGCCTGGCACAAATTTTATAATTTAATGCCTCTTCCATCATGTCATAATTTTTGTAGTCTGGAGTATAATGGCAAAGTTAGCAATAATTTCTTTTTCCTTTTTCATAATCTCACAAAGAGAAGATTTGTTCTTGTCATAGATCTCAGAAATCTCAGCTTCCTTTTTTTTTCTTTATTGAGAATTTCCCCCTTTTCACTTACAGCTTCAGCTTTTCTTTGGCATATCCCAATTGCAAACATTACTGTTCTTGAACTTTAGGGCCATTGTCAAGTAAGATAAAGGTTGTATAGTGTGAATTCAGTGGCCAGAGGTGATCCACATTCTGGGTGGGACAGAATAGGATGATGTGATATTTCATCATGCTAATCAAAATGCGATATAGTTTAGAACTCATGAACTGCTTATTTCTGGAACTTTCCATTTAATATTTTTGGACCATGGTTGACCACAGTTAACTGAAAGTATAAAATCACAGATGGACTCACTTTTGTAAATGAATGCAACCTTATATCCTAAACTTATTATTTTAAGTGTGTAAACTGCTATGTAATCATACCTTTTTAGATTATGTAATGATTCATGCTTTAAAGGTAAAAGATGTTCCACTTAAATGAAGTTAAAATTAAAGTAGAAATAACATGATTTTATATGTTTTAAACCAGATCAGTGTTTTAGAAAAGAAGCATAGATTTAACTGGAGTAAGTTCCTACTAAATTAGTGCTGCAGAGTTTTGTTGGTGTTTTGTAACAGCCATTTTAGAGGTCCATGACCTAAGTAAAGATTTTTCATCTCAAGAAAGTATTATGTTGACATTAAAAATGATACGGTACATATATTTAAGGTACAAGATAAACAGAAAGTGCAACAAAATCTTGAAAATTGTATTGATTTATAATAAGCTTCAAACACGGAAAAATTTACGTAATCTGCAACATCCCCCCAAGATCTGTGAAGTGTCACTGTTTTTGCTTAGAAATTTCCAAGTAGAAACAGTAGAGGGAGCTGCTGCCCTATGTTACACATTTCTTGACTTTTCTGTTTTCAACCTAAATTGCTATGCACTGAAATGTGACACATTTGAGCCTACTGCTCAGTTCTCATACTGCAATAATGAAACAATGCACAAAAACAATACCAGAAAAAAAGAAAGAAAAATCAAAAGGCCTGCCTATAATAGAAAGAAATAATAACACATTTTAAAATTAATGTGGTCTTTAATAAACGCTCCTTAGAGTGATGATGAATGAGAAGTAAAGTTAATGTCAAATGGGTGGGCTAATACATACTTCCTTTAATGGCTCATTAGTTAAATTCTCTGGCTTTCCCTCCTGCTCCGCCTCATTTCCAGCTGCTTTCCCTTCTTTTCTAAAGAAACTAAAAATCAGAATACTTGAAACAAAATATTCTAAGTCTTAAGACTTGACAAGTCTCATCATAATATGAGGCCACTATTTTCCATTGCATATGCTACTGAGAGAACTGGAAGGCTTTTTATAAAATAATTTTACTAGAATGTGAGGAATAGTAGTTGAGACCATCACAATTAAGAAAACACCATAGATCATGGAAACAAACAAGCAAGCAAGAGGTTGTAAATCTGAGGAGAAAAAAAAATCACAGAGTCCCTAGGCCTAAGATGTTAGTGCTTTTTGAGAATAACTTTTCTATCTCAAGAGGGGCTTTACATATCTAGAATAAGTATTCCATAGGTAAAGTAATCACTGATTTAAGCAATGTGTTGATAGACAAATTTTTGCTAATTGTATTTTGGGAAATTAGTAAAGAGAAAAAAAAATGTGTTGTTTCCATTATAGATTCAAGAGGATCTCTTCTACCTACAATGTGAATAGGCATTCAGAATTAGTAATGGATCTAAGTTACATTTAGAGAGAATTTCACATGTAGAGGAAAAGTTTTTTTACATACATGTTATTTCCTCCTTCTAGGAACTGTGTGAGAATTAGGCAGGGCAGGTACTATCATTTCAAATTTAGAGAGAAGCAAATTAAGATGTGGAAATGTCAGGTGAATTGTCTAGAATGAGCTAGTGAGGGATTGGATTAGGTTCCTCACCAGCATCCTGTACTGTCTCTGTCCTGATGTAGAACAGTGCCATGCAAAAATTCAAACAATGTTTTGTGTACAGTGCTTGTGGGCCAATCCTAGTCAAACCACAAACTAGAAACTTATCTCTGACACCACTGATTCACCATGATGAAGGTGACTTTAGGAATTAGTTCCTGGGACTTAATTCTGGCTCCTTCTCTTAGACTTGTGTGATCTTGGGCAAATTACATGATGTTTCGATGCAACACTTATTCCATAATAGAGGATAACTTCTACTTCTCAAGATATCTGTGAGACTCCATAAAACATAGGAAGTATCATATCTAACCAGAGCTGGCTCTTTAATAAACTCTTTTGGTTTAGTTCATCCCTCTTTGCTCTGCATTTGTTTCCTCAAAAGTTAGCACTATTTATTCTCCTAAAGAGTCATTCAGCACTTTGATACTTTGGGACTCTGAAAAACTGCTCTCAGTCTTGATGTATTTGATGGTATTATTAATCTAAGATGTCTCTACTTAATGGTTTCTCTCTGTTATGGATTGAATGTGTCCCCCCCCCCCCCCAAATTTCAGGCACTGGAAACTTAACCCTGAAATTCATCTTCATGGCATTTGGAGGTGGGCTTTTGTAAAGTAATTTGGATTCGGTGAGGTCATGAGGGTGAGGCCACCATTCAATTAGTGGCTTTATTAGAGGAGGAAGAGAGGCTTGAGCTACAGCTAACTCTGTCCAACCACATGATGCCCTCAGTCATGCTATGCTGTAGCAAGATGGCCTCCTGGATGGCAGCGTCATGCTCATGGACTCTTGGGCCTCCAGAACTGTGAGTTAAGTAAAGGTCTACTTTTAATAAACTAATTGGTCTGTGGCAGTCAGCCATAAAAACAGAACACAGAGTAAGATACTCAGCAATGCAGAATATTTGTTTAGGATAAGATGGCATATTTGGAAAATGTGGGAGCTTTCTCCTTTGTGAGATCAGCTTTGCTTTTTAACAGGAAGTTGGAAAATACTTAAAAAACTATGTTCAACATAAGGGTTCATAGCCAACACTGTTAAATAACTTGTTTAGTTGCTCCTCAGTTACAAGCACTTTGATTAATTTTATTATATGCTGATTACATGTGTGTAAATTCCAACAAAGTCCTCCCTAAAGACGAATTTTCCCTAAAGATAATATTGCTATTAAATATGGAGAGCTAATTTGGAGCAATATATATGACTTTCATGAAACACTGACTCATGAAGACAACTTAATAACATTAGTTCAATAGATTTACTTTCATAAATATCCCCTTATTAGAAATTGGCTTCTTCTCTAGGAGATAGTGTTTCAGGGAGAAAAAGTTGTCCTTTCACACACAGACACACCCATTATCCACACTGCCCCCCACCACTACCACACAATTAGATAAATAGAAAGCTGTAGGAAATTATTCTTTATAAGCAATTTGCCTTTTTGGTACAAAAATTTCTTAAGAAAGTAAGAAAATACAGATTTGGCTTCAGTACAAAGAACCATAAGTGGAAGAATTGGTTAAAGCATTTTAATTATGTGAGTTGCTTCAGGCCATCAGAGACTTTTCCTTTCAGTTCCATGTCTTTTAATCTTCATCGACACTCCCCTAAATAACAACACTACCTTTGATTTAGGGAACACCTCTAAATCCCCAAAGGGAAGAACATCTTCTTGAGGACATTGATCAAAATGTGCTGTTATCAAAGGATTTGTGCCTCTAGATAACTCCAATTCCTTGGCTCTTTTCAGACAGTCACATCAACTAGACTACTTTTCTCTCAACTTTTCTAAAAATGAACTGCTCAGGCATAACTTTAAAATTATATAAAATATTCATTCATTTGAGGGATATTTTAATTAATGTTTAATAAAAGAGATAAAACTAAGATTATTTTACATTTCATGTTGGCAAAAGAAATTCTAATGCATGCTTTAGGGATCTCACATGTGAGTCATAACCATCTCCAGTCCCAATTAGAATTTTAGCCCCTAACAACCCTTCTCTTGTACTCTTAATTGCCTTCCTTTCTACTGTGAGGTGGGGCTCATGTCACACAGGGTACAATGTTGGAAAAGACAAATAAATAGAAAATGACATTTGATCTAAAAATGTCCACAAACAGCCTGGGATTTCTCTTAAAAAATTTCCCCTTCCCCCTCCTCCTCTGTGTATACAATCTATATCTCTCTATACAATGTAAATACCTCCAAGGGACTTGCAAACAGAGATAACAAATACTCTGCTAATACTTTAGAAACAGTAAATACTATGATAGCTTCAAGAATCTTGTTTACTTTCTTTGCAGTTCAATTCCAGTGTTCCTCTAGAGTGACCTAACAATACAATCTGGCCCTGGGGCTCTCCAGCTTAGAATCCTCATACTTTTCCATGGGTTCACCTGACTTGGAGAGCTTCTCCATGACCCTCGCTGCCTTTGGCTTCACTACTGCTGGCCTCCTGCTCTCCCTCCACTGGATAGTTCCCCACCTCCTTTGCCAGAGGCTCAGCACTCTGTTTTTGTCCCTGCAAAAACAGTACCTAGCTGCCAATAGTACCTAGTACCTAGTACCTAGCTTGATCCCTTCTCCCTTTCTATCTGCTTTTCTGGGCAATCCTCCTCAATCTTTACACTTCAGTTATAAATTCCTATAGGAAACCAACCCTAACAATTAACTTCACTGAATTCCCTTCCTAAACTTGAATCTCCTAGGAGGCAAGGACAATGTCTTACTTAGCTTTGCAAGTCCAGCTGATAAGGGAGTATTAGGCCCACAGTAGGGCCCTCAATAAACGTTTGTGAAACAGTTGAACAATGTGAATTAGAAACAGGTTTTTTTTTTTTTAATGAGCTCATTTTCTTAAAATGTTCGTTATTATGACTTCAAAAGGACTCATTCTGAAGAACTCTCTTCACGTCTAGTCATTTGGGAAATAACAGTTCTCTTTATAAAGTACATTATGTTTCGAAAAATTAATGTGAAGGTGGCACAGAAAAATGTGGGAAGCCAATTATTTTACTTTTCTTTTCCAAGCTGTCCTCAACTAAGCTCTGCAAGTATGGCTGGGTACTCTACGGGACTTTTTTGCAGCATACTATTATACACGTCATCAATTTAAAACATCCAAAAGTTGATGATAACTGTATCCCAAGGTAAAGCTTTGATGATTGTTGTATGAGAGAAAAGGCATTTCAGTCAGTCAGAGGTATCATACCAGAATCAGAAAGACTGAGAGTTTCCATAAACTGCAATTCTCAAACAGAAAATGAGCTGAGTTAAGCCTAATGCTTTTCATTCATATATATAATTTTCTGCATAGATTCTTTTCCTTATGCCTTTAGTTTAACAAACTGGGTATCTTATATTACATGTTAATAAACTACTTTTATTTTTTAAAGTATGTATTCAGGATTTAATGAGTACTCTGTATCAGATCCGTAGCTGAATTTAAATTCTAAATTTAATACTTGAAATAATTCCTTCCCCCCAAATACGCTGGCAAAACCAAACCAAACCAAACCAACCAACCAACCAAACAACAACCAAAAAACCCTGTGGAATTACTACGAATTCTTTCATAAAGGCACTCCTCTTCCTTTCCCCGCCTCCACCCTTCCCTTTCCATGCCCCCAATACCCTCTTGTTTGTGAGACTTGGGTTCTAACCCAAGAGTGTTCTACCTGCAAGCTACATCTTAGTTCTTTTCATTTTATTTTGAGATGAGGTCTTGTTAAGTTATCCAGGCTGGCCTCAAATTTGCCATCCTCCTACCTCAGCCTCCCAGGTAGCTAGAATCACAGGCATGTGCCAGCAGGCCCAGCACATATTTCTTAATCTTTGACATTCCTGAATGAACTCATTTGATCAATAGTTGAGAACTCATTCCAGAATTCAGTGTAATCCTCTTTTCTCATAGACAGTTGGCAAGCTTGTCATAAAGACTTTCATCATTCAAATTCCTCCCCTGAGACAGCAATTATCCTGTCTTAAAAGGAGCATCATACATTGGGAAAAAAGACACCAATGTCTAATCTTGCCTGTTAGCATTCACCAGCTTTCTGTGTTGAAAGATAAAACAAGTATTCAAAATCTTATAATACGTTCTCTATTTTGCCAAAAACATTGGAATAAAAATCAACAAAGATGATACTTTAAAGATTGAATTCTAGGATATCTAAGTCATACCCCCTTATTTTTATATCACATTAAGTGACACAATGCCTTGCTAAGAGTATAATCCACTTGAATAAATGAAGTGAAATGAAAATAAATGAGTGGACACACATTATGTTCATTTCTGGCACATGATGACATCCTAAGAGATACCTAAGGAGCTAGGTGTGGAGTCCCCTAGTAGCTAAGTAAAGTTCTGTTCTTTTAAAAAGGCACTTATCTTAGTCTTGTCTGGTCTTTTCCCTCCCTCTCTTTCTTCCTTTCTTCGTTCCTTTCTTTTTCCTGGCACTAGGGATTGAACACAGGGCCTTGCACATGCTAGATGAGCCCTCTACTACTAAGCTCCATCCCCATCCCTTCATTTTCCTATTTGAAAATTATATTCATTTGTTTATTCACTTATTAAATAAATAATCAATAATTACATGCCATAGGCCAGAAACTATGCTAGTAGATAGTGACAAAAATAGTGGTTTAAAAGAAATTATAGGGAAGTGGTCAGACATATAAGGAAAATAACAGTTACAAAGCAGTGTGCTTGTATCTGCAGAAGGTTCATGGTTCGAGGACAATGAAGGGTAGCCCATCAAAGGCCATGTAGGAGAACTGATGCTGAGGTTGAGTTATGAAGATAGTGGAGAACATTTGCAAAGCATGGCAAGATTACACTGCAAATTAGGAAGGGAGGAAGGACATGGGGGAGGAGGGCAATGGTAGACAGAAGGCAAACCATGAAGGGCCCAGAATGGCAGGTAGGAGATATGGCATCCATCTTTCTTGAAGAAACGAGAAGCTATTAAGACATTTTAAGCCAAATAGTTTTCAGCTATTAAGCAATTTTAAGTGATTCAAGTCAGCATGGATTTGTAAAGCCTGAGCTACATGGTTGGAGTCATGATTTAGAGATATTACTCCACTTAGACAAGGTAAAGACAAAGAGACCAGTTGTTAGATGGCCACAAAAGTATAGATACAAGTTGCCTAGGCCTCATTTAAGTAGGTGGCCATGAGGATGGAGAGGAGAAGATGGATTTACAAAATATATATATTTTTATATATCCCTATATCCCCTATAGAGATATAGGATTGGCATGGTTTAGGGACTGTATATATAGAGGGTGAAAGAGGAAAAAAAATCTAGAATTATTTTTAAAGAGAATTTTGGACATGTTCCTTTTGTACTACCCATAGGAGACTTCCACATGGAGATACTGAGCCACAGGATGTAGGCCTGGAACACTGGAGGGATATGTGGATGGGAATAAATGATTGCGATTTATTAATTCATCCAACATATTGATGGGGACAGAAGGAAAGTTGTTAACAAGGGAGACCCAAGGGATAGCCCTAGAGTTAGGAGAGAAAAATAATTGTTATGAAGCCAAGAGAACAGAGAGTTTCAAAGAGAGCCATCCACAGAGTAAATTTCTGTGTGGCAATGAAGTAAGATGAAATGTGGAAGTGCCCTGGGAATCTGGCAATTTAGGGATTATTAGTGACCCGGAATCCACATCACTGGATTAGCTTGGACACAGACCAGACTCTGGCAGGTTAGAATTATTAAAACCACAAGAGATGGAATCCTTTTTTCCAGAATTTTGGGGGTAAAGGAATGAGATAAGTTAACTCTTTTTAGAAAGTATGTTCTATGACATTCTCTAACAACACATTTTTTTAAGTATAGATTTTTAATTGTATATGGACACAACACCTTTATTTTATTTACTTTTATGTGGTGCTGAGGATCAAACCCACTTCTTCATATGTGCTAGTCAACCGCTCTACCACTGAGCTACAACCCCAGTCCCTGACAATATATTTTGTATCAAGAAGAGTGGATATGGATTTGCCAGTTGTCTATCTTACAACCAGCCTGAATGTTATTAAGCATTTGAAATTGAGCTCAGGCAGACTCAGAACAGAATTCACCTGTTTGTACATGTGGCTTAGGGATGCTCAGTTGTTGGATGATTGTTGGAGATGTTCGGTTGAGGACGCTCACTTGTTACTGCTCATGTAATAAACAAGGGGGTGAGGTATACAGAGAGCTACCAGCAGCCTTTGTCTCCCAGTTTGGGTGGTGATGAAGGTGGTGGTATAGGGAGCATGAATTGCCCCTACAAGTGCCGAAACCAATTATTCTGAACAGTACAAAGAAGTAAATTATTCTACAGGGAAATAAACTAGCACTGAGGTCACATATGGAAGTAAAAAGGCAGACAGAATGGGGACAGGAGGATGGGGACAGTTCTCCTATTGTTTACTCACAGGTGGTCCTGGGGGTCCTGGTTTTCCAGGTGGTCCTGTTTTTCCTCTTCTTCCCTTGAAACCAAAGAAAAACAAATAAATGCTGTGATTTCCTTTTGCTGTAATATAAAACATATTAAATGACAATAGGAAAACAGTAAAAATTAACAAAAGTTAAAAAAAAAAACATTCCAAGTCCATATGATTCTTAAACATCAGGGAATTATAAAAGCTCTGGGGTAGTTCATAATTACCACAATGAAAAATAAAGTACCTGAAATGAATATACCTTAATTGCTGTCTAGCAGTATGCTCTAGCAAGTAATGTAAATTTTCTGAAAGATGACTTAAGATTGGCATTTTATCTGATGATTTCGCAGTTTAGGATGAAATAATAAATGCATCTGTCAACTTAGTTTGTTGCTTCTCAAAGAGGGCTCAGAATTCTAATTTTATAGGAGTTACCTAAGGTTAAGGTAGGTCACCTACTTCATGCCTATTCTTGGGCTTTATCTTGTACTTACTGGTTAGAAGCTTCTGGGGATGGGAACTATGAATCTACGTTTTAGAATTACTTCAGGTAATTTTTATGCTCACTAAAGTTTGAAAAGCACTGTGCTAAACATAATTATATATTCTGTCTAAAGCACATTAGCTAGCTCTTTTCTTCCTTTTGGATGGTTAAGCTGTTTTATAAGTGAACTAAAATGTATAATTCTTGCATATTAATCTTCATTATTGTAACTGAATGTTAACTCTCCCACTTCAAAACCAGCTAAATTCTAATTGCAAGAGTCAGGTAAGTTTGTGTTAACATCTTAAGTAACTCTGATCAAATATCATTTAAGAGCATCTAGTTTCTTATTATACAATTATTGTCTTAAACTTTTTTTTTTAAAGAAAGTAAGCTTAGGTTTTAGAAGTATACAATTGGAATGAGAAGCATTTCTGAGCATGTTTTCTGAATATATTCATTCTAGTTCATTGTTATTAATAACTATTTGATTACCTTATTGGTAGAATATTTACACAAAAGTCTTAGTGATAAAACATAATTGCATTTGGTTGATCATTTCAATACTTTTTTTTTAAAAAAAGAATTGAAATCATAAACACAGAAAGATCCTTTTTATTCTCTAATTTTCTTGCTCTAAAAGTGTGAGGCAAACTTACTTGATCTCTCTGGTTTTCACCTAAGCTTGGGATGAAAAAGGAAGTTTAAAGAACAGCTGGGTCTGCAGAGTAAACTTTGAGAGGTAAGCAAGCAAATGCTCTGCAGTGATTGGATGAGAAACATGCCCACTGTTGATGAAGGTAAGTTAAGGGCGTGCTATCAAGGACTTCATTTCAAAAAGGCACCCATTTTCATAAATCATCCTAGCTAACATCTACAGAACAGAATTTAACTTTAAAAAAATTAAAATAAATATAAAAAGTGGTGTCTTTGTGTTCTTTCATTTTAGAGACCTAAACATTAGAGTTCTTTGGGGGACTATAAAATTGGAATGAATATACAGGTTGTTATTCTCTATATTTAATCCAAGTTATTCACAGGTACACCATTTCCTAGTCCTGAAGTCTACATTTTCTGAAAATCAATATATTGGGTCTTTTAGTAAATATAAGTCAATTAGCCTTTGAGGACTAATCAATGATAAAAAGTGTTGAGAGCCACAGCCGAAGGGGCCCCAGCAAACTTCCAGCTGCCAGCAAACTTCCAGCTGCCGGCTGACGATTGGCTCACAGCAGCCCCAGCAACATCTAGCTGATTGGCTCCTCTGCGGTGATGCTCATTGGACTGTTTCCCTGCCCTTTCAGACCACGGAGCTGCTCATTGGGGGACTTTTTTGGCTCCGCCCACGTGACCCAGCCAATCGGCCTCAAGAGCAGGAGGATTGTGGGAGGTGGAGAGAAGCTTGTGTGGGAGAGAGAGGCTTGGGGAAAGCCGGTGGTGGCAGTTGAGGCTCTGAGGGTTTTTCCTGAGAGACTATTTTGTTTGTCGTGTGTGGTTCTAAAAATAAAGTTAGTTTCTTTTGACAAGTGGCTCCTGATTGTGCCCAGCCAGACTGCGGCAAAAAGTTTACTTAGAAAGTAGAAGGACTGTAAATTTATTAATTCACAAGAGCACACACAAAAAAACTAAATCAATGGCATCTAAGTAAGTGATTGGTTCTTTCTTTAAGCACACATCAGATTGAGGTAAGTTAAAACCATAGGATCAAGTTCTGTTTACTTTCCCCATTCTTCAGAGGAGACATGTGTATTGATTTGGGCAGGAAGTGGGGAAAATGAGGCCGACTATTGGTCAATTTTTACCACAGAGTTAATGTTGAAGACAAATTCAGTGTCAGATATTGTAAAACAACATTGACATGTGTTAAGTTGAGGAGCAAAAAGCATTCACAATTTAGTATGGAAGGCAGGCATCCAATCCTTGCATCTCTCTGCTGATTTACATGATCATTAAGTCAGTCTTGCCACTGTCAAGTGTACTGATGTGTATGCTCCAGGACTGCAGAGAGAGGGCTGGGTTCATTTACACATCCTTTCTAAGAGTGGACAAGCAGGTAGAATATTTGTGAGAGTTGTTAAGTTAGTGGAACATATTTGTGCAGATAACTTGAACCAGCATTATTTTCAATTTAAACCCAGTTTCCAGGCCTGAAGTTTACTAATCCCTTGAAGCAGATTTGAACCATTTTTAAAGATGAGTTTTACAATGCAACATAGTCACTTAGCTTTGTCATTAAATATATCATAGAACCAGGTAAGGGAAGCCCTTGGAACTTGAGAATCAGGTCTCAGTGCCCTATTGAGGGCGCTCTGACAGCACAGAGCAGGGGTCGATGGAAGAGAAATAGGTGCATGCTTGGGAGTACAACTAGGCTTGAAAGCACTAATGGAGGCCACAGTTCCTATCATCATAATGGTTCAAGGCCTCTCCCAGACATTACCATCCTTCTCCCTAAAAAGCCCCAGGAATTAGGTCCCTTATCTTATTCCCCGCCAGCAGCACTGAATGCAGCTGCACAATCTTCTGCTCCTCCAAAAGCTCTCTCTTTTCATTCAAAAGCATTAAGGAAAGGCAAAAGCTTATCCAAGAGTTAGCAGATTCTTGGTAGGATGAATTTTATTATTTAAGCAAGACAACCTGAAATATTCTATTATTAATAATTATGTAAAGACCATAGGTAAAACCACAGTTCTCATTCTAGATTAAAATCAGATTCCTCCATTTTTCAGAGGGAAGTGTGATGTTTGACTCCTTGCTTTGTACCTCACAAGTCTCTGGGGAACTGGTCCAGGACACCTGGGACCAGGGGCTGTTGACGGTGGGACAGGTAGAAGCCTGGGATGCTGGCAGGAGGAATAGTTGATATTTGTTTCCACATTTGTTTCTGCTATCTCCTGCTATTTCTGTTCTTCCCAGGCTTACTGCAGACCCACTCTAAAGGGAGGCAAAAAGTGGGAACTTGGATGCCAGCAGGGATGCAAATCCTGGCAGATAACCCAGATCCCTGCTGAGCCGAGAGAGATTGTCCTGGGGAGGGTGGCCATTTGTTGAGAAGCAACTCTGCGAAATTGGAGTCTGGCTAAAACTTCTAACATATGGAGTGCTATTTTCCCAGTTTTGTTATAATTGGGCCAACCCAACACTTTCGTGAAAACTGAGGTATAAAGTACAGAACACAGTTCACTCTATCAGGTTACCCTGGAAACTCCAACATGCTCAACATGTCAGTTTTCAGTTTGGCAACAGTAAAAAGACCACCATTAGGATATCTGCCTAATGATCTAAACCCAGTGGTGCTCAAACCTGACCATGCATCAGGATCACCTGGAGGCCTGGTTGAGCGGACTGCTCTCTCTTCTCTCAGAGTTTCTGATTTGGTAGGTCTGGGGTATGATCTGAGAATCTGCATTTCTCACAAGTTCACAGTAATGCTGATAGTGCTGTTCTAGGGATCACAGTTTGAGAAAACTACATGTCCTATTTTACACGTAAAGTCAGGACATTCTATAGAGCACCTTATATTTTGTAAACACAGCTCAAAATAACTCAATTAATTTTGTGAATATGTGAAACTTCGAGAATAAATTTTTCATTGTCAAGTTCAGAACCACCTGGACTGGAATCCCTGCTTTTTCTGTGCAAAGACTGCATTGCTATTAAATGGTACTTTATATTTTGCCACAGGTTTCTTGAAGGATTAAAAAAGGGATCATTTATAAAATTCTAGTCACACATTCCCTTTAGGATGGTTACTGCTAAAAATCCAGAAAATAACAAGTGTCAAAAAGGACACGGACTGTTAGTAGGATTGTAAAATAGTACAGCTGCTATGGAAAATATTGTAGAGATCGTCAGATAATTAGAGAACTACCATATGATCTTCCAGGTATACACTCAAAAGAATTGAAAGTACAACCAAGAAGAAATATTTGCATATCCATGTTCATAGCAGCACTATTCTCAACAGTCACGAGGTGGAACCAATTCAATTGTCCTTCAATGGATGAATGGATAAGCCAAATATGGTGCAAACGTACCATGGAATATTAGTCTTAAAAAAGAAGGAAATCCTGCCACATGCTACAACATGGAGAAACCCTGAGGTGGTATCTAAGAACTTGAATACTTTAAATCTTTAGTGACTTTAGTGACACAGAGGATCACTATTATCAGAAAAAAAACAACACTAAACTACACTACACTAAAATAAGCCAGTCACAACAAGACAATGCTATGACTGCATTTATGTGAGAGATATAAAGTATTTAAATTCTTAGATACAAAGCAGTATGGATGTTACCAGGAGGTGGGAGGAAGGAGAAAAGGAGAATTGTTTAATGGGTATAGTGTTTTAGTTTTGCAAGATGAAAAAGTTCTGGAGATCTGCTTCAAAATAATGTGAATATACTTAACACTATGAAACTGTAGAGTTAAAAATGATAAAAATTGTAAATTTTTTTGCTGTGTGTT
The DNA here is from genome assembly GCF_021218885.2 of Marmota monax. Classification (NCBI taxonomy): domain Eukaryota; kingdom Metazoa; phylum Chordata; class Mammalia; order Rodentia; family Sciuridae; genus Marmota; species Marmota monax. The sequence goes on along the minus strand of NW_026692434.1, from coordinate 3,315,518 downwards.
TTTTACCACAGCTAAAACAAATAAACACCAGTCCTACCACAATGTCTGGTACATAGTGGGAACGATTTTTAGTTCTTGTTTTCCCCCTGTCTACCACTTTTTATTCAATTTTCCATTTTTTATATAAAAACAATCTGACAATATCTAAAGGAAATCTTCTAAAACATCTAGTTAGCATCTTTAAAAATGTAATCAACTCTTAACCATGCATATGACTATTTTAAAATATATATAAAATAAGAATCAACATGCCCATTAAAAGGGGAAATAAAAAGCAATCAACTGCGGTTTATTCATAGTATGGAATAATATGTAACAATTAAAATGAATAGAATTGAACTACATGCTATAAACTGTATGAATGTTTCTTACAAGCATAATGCTGATCAATTTATATAAGAATCAAAAACAGGCAAAACTAATCTATGCTATTAGAAGTTACAATGGGGTAGGGAGTGACTGAAGTCATCAGAGGGTTTTCTTGATATTCTGTTCCTTGAACTTATGCTAGTTATACAAGTAAGTTCATTTTGTGAGGAAGCAATAAGTTGTTCCCTTATAGTGCAAACATTTTAATGAATGTATATTATATTTCAATAAAACTTGCAAAAATAAAATTAGGAGAGTCTCATAATGGAGCAATTGTCTTTAAATGATCTAATGACTTCATCCATCTGCCTTTGGTATGTCCAGGGCCACTATTCTCAGAAAAAAAAAAAAACAAAAAACAAACAGACAAGAAAATGCCAACCCAAACAAGGCTATTTAAATAAATGACATCTATAAACTTTCAACAGTGAAAATAACCTGATCCTTCCAGGATGACTTGCAGTAAGAGAGCATGTGTATCTTAAATTAGACACTTGATTACTTGATTTATAAACACTTAACCCTCCAGGGACATTACTAAGTGAGGAATGCAGGGCTGGGGATATAACTCAGTGGTAGAGCATGTGCTTAGCATGTGCAAGGCCCTGGGTTCAATCTCTAGTAATAATAATAAAAAAAAGATAAAAGAAAAATGCAAATAGCAGACTATTGGTTCTTTTGTGACCTGTTTTTGTTTTTTGTTTTGGTGAGGCTGACAAGGGTAATCTGTAATCAGATTTTTTTAAATTAGTTTATTTATTCTAATTAGGTATATGCGACAGTAGAATGCATTTTGATTCATTGTACACAAATGGAGAACAACTTAAAAGTTGGTATGCAGACCCTAAACCCACAAGATAAAACACGTTTCTTTGTAGTCTCTCTGAATTGCCAGGTTTTATAAATACAGTTGGCTCCTTTAAAATACTTCCCTGTTTTCATGTGTATATTTTGCATGCTCTTAGGCATCAGCTTAGCTTGAACGAGGTATCAAGGAAATGTCAAGGAAGAAGAGACAGGGCCTTGACTGGCACACACAACTGTGAATGAGGTGTTAATTACACAGGAAAACATTACAGACTATCTGGGAAGTTTAGTTTTCTTTTTTTACATTGTGAACGGAAATAAGATTTATGACTGATGTTATAAAGAGTTACCACATTTGAAATCACTAATATGTGCAAAAATGGGGAATGGAATAATTATGTAAGGAATGTATAATATCCTAAGTGCATTTTACATCTTAACAGATATTTAAAAATACATCTATGACAGCAACAGCACTCGTCATAAAGGTCTCGTTACTGCAGGGATCAGACAAGTGGCTCTTGTAAGGACATGGGAAGAGGATGTAATTCAGTAAGAGCAAACAATTTGAAATGGGTTTGGAGCATAGGAAAGATGACTCCATTCTGTTGTCTTCTTCATCTAGATGGGAATCTTAACATTTTCAAATCACTTCACAATTTCCTCCTCTCTCTGTCCCTTTCTTTTATTTTCTTTAAAAGGGCTGCATTGATAATTAATGTGGCTTTTCAGAAAAAAAAAATATAAGTTTGTGACATTATTATCTAATCCCCTGAGCTACAATTCAATAAATGATAATTTAAATAAAATAATACTTCATTGTAAAAGATTACAGTTTGCTTGTTGTGAATATTCTGATCATTCACAATTTAGATCACTGCTGCTGTAATTTCTTCTTTTAATTATTTTAGATTGATGCATAATATTTGTACATATTTATGGGCTAAAGTATAATTTAATACATATATAAAATGTATAGTGACCAAATCAGGGTAATAGCATTTCTATTTCTCAAACATCTATAATTTCTATGTGTTGGAAAACTTTAAACGCTTCTAGATATTTTGTAGACTACAGTTCCCACCTGTGCTATAGAACACTAGAACTAGTTTCTTCCTATTTAACAGATTTTGGTACCTGAGTTATGCAGCCTCTCTTCAGGTCTCTCTCCCAGGCCCTCCCTAGCTTCTAGTGATTACCACTATTCTCTACTTTTATGAAATCAAAAGTTGTTTAAAATTTCAACAGTAAGAACCTGTGATATTTTTGTGTTTACACAACAAAGTCAAACTTTTAAAAATGTCTCATTGAGGGTTGGGGCTGTGGCTCAGTGGTAGCTCACTTGCCTGGCATGTGTGAGGCACTGGGTTTGATTCTCAGCATCACGGATAAATAAATTTAAAAAAATAATAAAAAAGGTCTATCAACAACTGAAAAAACATTTTTTTAAAAAAGAGATGGAAGCCATTTAAAAAAAATGTCTCATTTGCTTATCACTTTTCCTTCGTAATTTAGGTTTCCAAATTCTTCCTGGCTTGCCTCACCTCACTCTCAACTCTGACTTTGCAGGCCAACTCAAATTTTCCATTCAGATTTGTTGGGGTGCCCTAATTTCCATGCCAAACGACCAAACTGCCTCAGTCCTGATTTCTGTCTGTTTTCTATGCTTATCAGGCCCATCTTTCCAACACACTTGACTCATCTTGTTATCATGAGTAGGACCACAGTAGGGTGTGTCTAAACAATTTTCTGAACATGCTGCAATATATTTTAACTTTTATGGACCACATTTTGAGTGTGGAAGCTGGAAGCGTGTTATGAAAATGTTCTTTCCTACATATCTGGAATGCTCTTAGCTTGGAGAAGGAATCAAGTCTTACACTACTTTGCTGTCTGAGGACTATGCCAGTAGGCTTCCACATCTCCAAAACCAAGCACTTTTATAAAAAATGCCTCATGAATGTAGCATTTTATCTTTCACTTTTAATAAGGGAACTGTTATACTTTTAGATTTAGAGCAGACAAAATCAACATGTAGAGGGATCAATAATACACATAAAATAATAGGGTTTATTTCCTAGAAATGTTAAAATGAAAACAATGTAGTGACGATGACTGACAAACTTCAGGCAGGTCAGAATCTAGGCCAGTGGAGCAAGAACAAGCTCAGTATTACCAGCCAGCATGGAAATATGAAATCATTAATATCTTAATTTATATTAACATAAAGTCATAGGATATATTTTTAATATTTTTGAGTTGCACACTTCAAAGACATATATTCAAGGCTGGGATTTTAGAGCTGTGTGTGTCCAATCTGAAGAACTGAATTGACTAGCACCAAGAAAATCCATAGAAACACATTTGCAGTTAGTCAATAAATGTTTGACAAATGAAAAACAAACAAAAACTAGAGAATCCCTAAGATCAAACTATAATAGCCACCCAATTTTGAAACTGAAATATTTTTGTTGTACAATTTCAATTGAAAAGAATTTAATGGATTAAATTGCATTTGGATATTTAAATGTTGACTGCAGAAATAAATCCTACCAAAGTTTTGTGAGTACATGTTGTTCAGCAAAAATTTATTGTCTGTGTTTTATCTACTGGTGCTGGGGGAAATATATTAAGATGATTAAGACCTGAATCCTGCCTTCAGGTAGAAGAGAAGGGACAATTACAATGATATTTGTTTTTTCCCTAATTATGATTATTTTTATTTGTTCTACTTAGTTGTACATGACAGCAGAATGAATTTCAATTCACTGTACACAAATGGAGCACAACATTTCAATTCTCTGATTGTACATGATGTAGAGACACATCATTTGTACAATCATATGTATACCTAGGGTAATGATGTCCATCTAATTCCACCCCTTTCCTACCCCCATAACCCCTTCCCAACCTCACCTTTGTCCAATCCAAAGTTCTTCTATTCTTCCATGCCTCCCCACCCCCATAGATCAGCATCCATTAATCAGAGAAAACATTTGGCCTTTAGTTTTTGGGGATTGGCTTACTTCATTTAGAATAATATTCTCTAACTCCATCCATTTACTTGCAAATACCACAATTTTATTCTCTTTTAATGCTGAGTAATATTATGTTGTGTATATATACCACAGTTTCTTTATTCATTCATCTATTGATGGGCATCTAGGTTGGTTCCAACAGTTTAGTAAATTCAGCTGCTATAAACATTAGTGTGGCTATGTCACTATAGTATGCTGATCTTAATCCTTTGGTTATAGACCAAGGAGTGGGATAGCTGGGTCAAATGGTGGTTCCATTCCACATTTTCTGAGGAATCACCACACTGCTTTCCAAAGTGGTTTCACCAATTTGCCGTCCCACCAGCACATAAAAACAGTTATCTCCTATTAGACAGAGGTGCCAAAAACATACATTGGAAAAAGAATAGCCTCTTCAACAAATGGTGCTGGGAAAACTGGAAATCCATATGCAGCAAAATGAAATAAAACCTCTTTCTCTCACCATGAACAAAACTCAAATCAAAGTGGATCAAGGACCTAATAGAAGAAAATGTAGGCCCTAATTTTCATCATGTTGGATTAGGTCCCAACTTCCTTCACAAGACTCCTAAAGCACAAGAAATAAAATCAAGAATCAATAAATGGGACTGATTCAAACTAAAAGGCTTCTTCTCGGCAAAAGAAACAATCATTGAGGTGAAGAGAAAGCCTATAGTATGAGAGTAAATTTTTACCAAATACACATCAGATAGAGCGGCTAACCTCCAGGATATATAAAGAACTCAAAAAATTCAATACCAAAAAACAAAAAACCCAACCAATAAATGGGCTAAGGAACTGAACAGACACTCTCAGAAGAAGATATACAAGCAATCAACAAATATATAAATATAAATATTCAACACCTTTAGTAATTAGAGAAATGCAAATCAAAACTACTCTAAGATTTCATCTCACCCCAGTCATAATGATAGTTATCAAAAATACAAGCAAAAATAAGTGTTGGTGAAGATGTGAGGGGAAAAGGCACACTCATACAAAGATATTTGGATAGACTTGTTTGTTTGGCTCTCAGTGAGCTCAGGATTTCCAGTGAAGGGAATTAGAACTGTTCCTTCTCAAAGGTGCTTCCTTCTAATCACTCTCTTCAGCTTTCTCTTTGGAGTGGAGGGGTCACGTGGATAGGAGGGGAAATGGGCAGAAAACATACATCTGTCTGTACATCTTCAATAAGATGAGATAGGACATTCTGGAAAGCCCCCTGGACACTTATGCACCAACGTGTCTCAGATGTGTGTGTCCTCTTTAGTCGTCTTTTCTCACCAACTTCAGATCAAGTGTGTTCAGAAGGCATTTCCTAGCCCATACCTCCTTTTACTTGCACAATTGATTTAAATATTGAAAAAATATATTGATGACCTTCAAACCCTGAACACCTGGTGCTATACCATTTTACAAATACTGGATTTTTTTTTATTTGAATGTCACTTTTCCTTTCCTTAAACTTAATATCTAATGTCAGTTGAAAGTATAACTGGATAAAAGTAATATGGTCTCTGTACTTAATCTATCTCTTTTAGATTCCTGTCAGTTCCATTCCCTAGAACAAGATATAATTTCCTGGAAAGACTGGTGCCACAGTCAGTCCTTCTAATCCCAACTGTGGATCACTTGCCAGATTCTTTTTATGTCTCCTCTGACTTTTCCTCTGTTCCTCTCTAGGAAAGTGTCCTTTAATCAGAATTCCCAACACATCTTGTTCCCAGCATCCTTGCTACATCTAGTATATACATATACACATACATAAAATCTATAGAGCAAAGTTAGCTTTCCAAGCTACCTAAATTTCCATTATGACTTTTAAACTCATGTTTATCTGTCTTCACTGTATTTGGTAGAACATTTTCTCCACTTTCAACTAGCACATACTCAGAGTTATTAATTAATTAATTCAATAAACACTTATGGGGTCCTTATGATGGGTAAGTACTTTTATATTCTTTGGAAATACCTTGAATCCTGTCCCTACAGGATTTGTATTCCAATAGCAGTAGATAACACAATGTCTTCAGTAAATGCCAGGTACCATCTGAAGTCATTTACACATATTTACTCAAAATCTTCAAAATTTCTTTGAGGATTCCCATTTTACAGATGTGGCAAAAGAGTGACAAAGTAACTTATACAAGGTCATGTGGCTAATAAACAACAGACTTAGGAAGTGAATGTAGGAAACCTGGATGAATAGTCTCTGATCATTACCATTATGCTATACTTAATTGTATATCTAATAAATAAATAAAGATATAAATCTTTGAGGGATAAGAATTATAATAGATATAAGATAAAACTACTACAAACTCATCATTTAATATAGAAGCTGACTAGAATGATTTTAGGTTATTGATTTAGATTGTTTATGAAACTACTTCCTTACATTTGTGCAGATGATCCAGAGTAATGTGCAAGATGTTTCCTTGACCTTATGTTAACATTGTATATTACTGAATATAATATCTATTTTTTCCTGATCCTTACCCAGAAAAGACACATGAAGAAGTGAGATCTATTTCATCCTACACTATGAACAATAGTTTTCAAAACAGAGAAAGCTACATTGTGTAAGTAATCCTACATGACTTATACCAGGATATTAATAATTTAATGAACTCGTACTCAGGGGGAAAATGTTCTTGAAACATGTCAGAGTGAATTTTCAAGGGAAAGACCTAATTAGCAGTGTCTGAAGCATATGTCATCACATTTAGAAAATAAGAACTAGTCCCGGCGGATAGGATGGTAAGTTAGATTTCAAAACGTTAACTACTACAGTTAATATGTATGATTAATGAGCAATATGTCAGTTGGCTGGCCTAAGTCAAGTGAAAGACCTTACAAGAGAAAAAAAGGTTTCAATCAGACACAGAAATATGCAAATGCAATTTATAGTCTCATTTGTATTATGATCAAGCAATAACTTGACATCCTTATGGGAAATGAAGCCATAGTTTAGATATCTTTTAAGATACAGGATCAAAACTTACAAAGATGCCCTGTGATAACTAAAGGTCCCAATGACATCGCAAATGAGAATGTAAAGAGGCTAATGAAAGAAAAGCCCTCAGTCTTGGATCATGGCTGAGAAACCAACTGAAAAAAAAAATGAATTTAAGGAAAATTATGTCATTATCTTTCCCTAACATATTTACCAGATGATTATTTGGAGTAAGTCTTTTCAAAGAAACCTGATTTAAATCCATTCAAAACACAAGTAGATGCAATCTATGTGTCATCAAGACCTCAAGAGGCAAAAAGAAAAATCCAATCATGTTATAAAACTCTAAATTTAAAATTACATGGGAATATTTACATGTGCATTTGGATGGTTATGCTCCTGAAGATGGAATGTCAGTGTAGAACATTTTGTACAACTTCATTTTGTAGAACATTTTTTCCACTTTCAACCAGCACATACTCAGAGTAATTTATCAATCAACTCAGTAAACACTTACCGGGTCCCTACAATGGATAGGTGCTTGCCCTCAGTAAATGCCAGATACCATGAAGTAATTCACAGATACTTACTCATTTAATCTTCAAAATTCCTTTGAGGATTCCCATTCATAATTATCAATAACTAAAATTACAAGGGCTCATGTGGGAAACAATCAAAATTACAAATTTATTACTTTAATAAGAAACCACTTGCCAAGGAAGGACACAAGTGAGGAGGAAAATAAAGAAACCAAAAAACCAGAAATTGTTGAATCAATGATAAACCTTTTTGTACTTATTAAATACAGATTAGATATTTGAGTTAAAAGAGAGAATTACACACAGATCCCACCCATGAAGGGCTTATAGTCTGGTATTAGAATTTTTCTCTTTTCTCTGTATCATTAACACAAAAACTTAAGGCTATTTAGAGACACACAAAAAGGGAATTGTAGTTCACCATTATTTCCAGGGATTATAAATTACATTAAACTTGAACATACATGAATGGCTTTGGATGTCTAACGTAGCCTTATTCCTATTTGTGAATACTTTAAATGTGTGGTGTACTTGTTGCCCAAGGTCATGTTCTACATTTTAGAAAGGTATATGTTCAATTGAGGTGTATATAGATTCTGATGTATGTTTATGACAAAATACAACCCATTGCTCATTGGCTTAACAATTAAAAATAGGATGGAAAAGAAATGTATATTATAAGACGCCAGAGAACTAAACATTAGAACTTTCTCTTATTCATTAACTTACAAGCAAACCTGGCCAAGTCACATAATATATCAGCCTCACCTATTTCCACCTTAGGAATCAAAAGAAATAAAAACAAACCTGTCTAAAGACAGTGGGCTGGTGTATGTGAATACCCATGAGACATTAACTTTAAAAGAAATACCTAAATTTGTAAAGAGATTTCTATATTTTTTCACCCCATCAATAGACTGTAAACTCATTTGACTCTCCATAAATATTCACTTATTCTGCCGAGAAGTTCCTAGCCTTCCCAGAGAAGTGAAATTGCATGTGGGCATAGAGAAGGTGGTCAAAAACTTCATATGTATATCCAATGAATTAATTACATTCCTGGAAGATACCTATGAAAAATCAACCCAAAATTTTCTTTTTGTTAATTTTATTTATTTTATTTTTTTAAATTTTTTTATTGTTGGTTGTTCAAAACATTACATAGTTCTTGACATATCATATTTCACACTTTGATTCAAGTGGGTTATGAACTCCCATTTTTACCCCATATACAGATTGCAGAATCACATCAGTTACACATCCAATGATTTACATATTGCCATACTAGTGTCTGTTGTGTTCTGCTGCCTTTCCTATCCTCTACTATCCCCCTCCCCTCCCCTCTTCTCTCTCTACCCCCTCTACTGTCATTCATTTCTCCCCCTTGTATTATTTTTCCCTTTCCCCTCACTTCCTCTTGTATGTATCTTCTTCTCATGCTCTTCGTCCCTACTCTGTTCCCAGTTACTCTCCTTATATCAAAGAAGACATTTGGCATTTGTTTTTTAGGGATTGGCTAGCTTCACTTAGCATAATCTGCTCTAATGCCATCCATTTCCCTGTAAATTCTATGATTTTGTCATTTTTTAATGCAGAGTAATACTCCATTGTGTATAAATGCCACATTTTTTTTTATCCATTCGTCTATTGAAGGGCATCTAGGTTGGTTCCACAGTCTTGCTATTGTGAATTGAGCTGCTATGAACATCGATGTAGCAGTGTCCCTGTAGCATGCTCTTTTTAGGTCTTTAGGGAATAGACCAAGAAGGGGAATAGCTGGGTCAAATGGTGGCTCCATTCCCAGCTTTCCAAGAAATCTCCATACTGCTTTCCAAATTGGCTGCACCAATTTGCAGTCCCACCAGCAATGTACAAGTGTACCCTTTTCCCCACATCCTCGCCAGCACTTGTTGTTGTTTGACTTCATAATGGCTGCCAATCTTACTGGAGTGAGATGGTATCTTAGGGTGGTTTTGATTTGCATTTCTCTGACTGCTAGAGATGGTGAGCATTTTTTCATGTACTTGTTGATTGACTGTGTGTCCTCCTCTGAGAAGTGTCTGTTCAGGTCCTTGGCCCATTTGTTGATTGGGTGAATCAACCCAAAATTTTCTATTTTCAACTTAGCATTATTATTATTACTTTCGTTTGTTTGTTTATTTTGGTGCTGGAGAATGAATCCAGAGCCTTGCCATGCCAAGCACATACTCTACCATTCAGCTATAGCCCTAATCCCTAAAATCTAGTATTATTGAGGGCAACCTATTAGCCTAAAATAAAGGCTTAGTTCAAATGTGTCAACACTGGATAAGTTAAAGGAAAGACAGGTCACAGAAATGTTTTTCAAATAGTGGTGGGATACAGTCACTGGCTATCTTGTTTCCCCTTTTGGCAATGGTAAGGTCTGGCAGGATGACTGTCAGGGTTAGAAGTGAAGTTTTCAGAATTGAATAGTGTTTTACCTGAAGAGGTAGCATCCATATTATTAGCCTCAGTCTTTAACAAAATGAATACTCTAAACTTCGCAAAGGACACTGAGGGCCCTTACTCAGTAAAAGCTGAATTCCATACAATGACCTGCTGGTCTGTGTTCAATCCTGCCCCATTGACTGATTTCCTTACTCCTCTCATCCCATTCTAGCTATATTGGCTTCCTGAAGCTCCTTGGAATTTCTCCTCAGAACTTTGCACTTGCCACTTGTTCTGCCTGGGAAGATTCCCCAGGTCTGTTCTCTCACCTCTATTAGATTGTTGCTCAAAGGTCATCTATGCAAAGGCCCTGTCTCATAATACTCCTTATGCCTTTCCCTTGCTTTCTTCCACTTGGATGCATGTTACCATAGAGCACACAAAAAATTATTTATTATTTTACTGTTTGTCTCAGTAATTGAATGTGAGTTCATAAGGGAAAATATTTCTTTTTGTCTATTGCAGAGGTTGGGAAAATTTTCCTATAAGGATAATATAATAGATATTTTAAACTTTGTGAGTCATATAATCTTTACAACAATTCATCTCCACTGATACAGAGCACTGAAGGATATAATATAAGCAAAACGGCATGAATGTACTCCAACAAAACTTTATAAAAACAGGTGGTAGTCCAGATTTTGGCCCAGGGGCTCAGATTTGATGAATCTTGGTCTATTGTGTTCACTTCTCTGTCCTTAGTGCCTACAACTGTGTCAGGTAAACAACTGGCGCTCAGTTGCTTTTGGCCTGAGCTAATAACTAAAATGGAATTCAATGTAATTTCTTAAAAATGTACAGACAAATGAGGAACTTGTAGTAATGAAGAAAACACTGTCATCACATTCATTACTACACTTTTAGACAAACATCAAATCAAAACTGTGAACTTAATTATGTCTTAAGAGTTCTTAGAACCTAGTGATATTTTTGCTGTTATTTTTGTTAATGCTTTAATAGAGTACATGCATATACAATGCTTTAATAGATTACATGCATATACACAGCTTTGTACATAGTTTGAAATCATTTTGCTCAGAAAAATTTAAAAATTCAGATGTGCAAAAAAGTGTAACCCAGCAAATGATTATTTTTCCAGAGCATAGAAATAACAACTGGTAATAATTTGCAATACTTTTTCAAGTCTTTTTTTTTTTTTTGGTAATAAATAAAATGTTGTAGGTTAAACGAAAATCCTTTTTGAGCACCTCTAGTCCTATTTCCCTTTCCTCTTCCTTGGGGTAATTACTGTCATGAGTTTGATGTTATCTTTCTGATCCGTGGTGTTATTCTTCTGATCTATGTAATTTGAGATATATATTACACATATCTCAATGTTAAGTTTAAACACCTGTCCTCTTTGTGTGTATGTGTAGTTCATTGTTTTCAATTGCTGTTAATGCTGAATTTCATTGTGTCTAGATAACATTTGCAAATGAAAATATTTCACAGTATAAAAACACAGAAATACAAACATTGTAAAACCATTTATCATATAATAGGGCAAAAGGATTAATTATTTTTTGAGATTGTGTACACTGAAGTCTAGTATTGCTTGTATTTTACCCAATAAAAGAATTAAAAACCAAAGGAATCAGTTTGTTTATCATTATTCTAATTTTCTCTGCTAGGAAAACCTTATCCTGTAAATGTCAATACAATTATTAACATATGGCAAGTACCACAGTAACATAACTCACTTCCAATATTTTAATTTATTCAGCTGAATTTTACAACACAATATTGGGAATCTAATTGAAATTCTCTCTGATAGCACAATAGCAGCAAATATTTTTAAATGGAGTTTCAAATATAAACTTATAAAGTTGATATTAAATCTAGGTCTACTGATACAAAATATCAGTTTCTTAGAGCTTTGAAATAAGAATATACATTTGCAGGAATCTAGATATATGGTGACCTTACAAGTACTTCTGACATATTTCATATCATCAAGAAATGGAAGGATAAATAATGAAGAATCTTTATGAAGCATCTGCAGCCCACAAAACATTTGAAAAAGTACCATGCCATCCTATGTTGTAAATAGCTCCCACATGCTTCTAATTTTACAAGCATATATCTGGTGTCAAAGAGAAGAAACTTTTGGAACTGTTTTAGAATATCATTAGAATAAAAAATGTTTTTTTTTGGGGGGGGGTGTAAATATACTAAGCACTTATTTTCTAGCAATTTATTAAATGGGAAAGCCCACCAAATCTCATAGGATGGTACTAACTGAGTCAGGAGACAGGGCCCAGTTAGTAGATAAGGTTGTGTCTGTGCTGGTGAGGAAAAGGCTTTCAGTAGCTACACCTCTGCACCTAAGCCACAGTTGATTAGTGGGGCTGTGGTTAGTTGGCTAGGCTGGATTTCACCCAGGTAGCTGTTGGCTGATCACACTTCTTTGGAGTACAATCTGGGCAACTGTGGTAGATAACAAATACAGAAAAATCTCTGAGATTCTTAAAGAAACACTAAAATTTTCATAATTCTAATGCTAGATAATGTGCTCAAATACTATAAGTTAGTATTATAAGAATAATATTACCAAGTATGAACACTTGTCATGTTAGTATAGGCCCTATATAGCTACTTTACATGTTATTTCCCCAATCATTGCTTTGGGCTTAGATCATGAATTACCATTAATATTATTTTGGTTGTAAAATGGAAGAGCTGAGACTCAGAAAGGCTAGATAATTTCCCAGGGTCACTGAGCCAGGGCCCACCTAGGAGTCTCTCTGACTCCAAAATCCATGCCTTTAGAGAATTTGCTTTGGTAAAGTTATACAGAGATTAACATTTTATTAATAAAGAAGTCAAGGAACCTGATCTTCAGACAAGGCATAAACCAAAGAAGCAGTGGAAGGCGCTCCTTCTATTGGCAAGATTGTTGGTTGCTCTGGCTTCACCAACACCATTCTACTTATAGCACAGGAAGCCTCTCTGAAATTTTGCAGTTTTCTGACTAAGTCAGCTTTAGCCATGCCAAATTTAGGTATATTCTTCCTACCTAAAAAAAGAAGAAGAAGAAAATAGCCTGGCCATATGAGCCTAAATTCAGCCCTAGAATTAGTTATCCTCTCAAGTTCTTTCTTGGATACCTTAAACTCTGTCTTATTGTTTGCCTGTCTGCATGCCTGAATCTATCTCATAATTGCCCTTTTTGCTGAGCTCTAAGATATTTTAGCTCTGAGTGGTCATACAGTAAATCATCTGTTTAAATCCATTGTGTAAAGTGGATCTTCAGATCTTAAAAATGTAAGTCAGACTATTCTTCACACTTTACCCATTCACTTTCGTTTCATGTTCTTTCCCGAAAGAGGGAGGGAATGGCTCTTTCCTCTTAAAATATTTTCAGAGATTCCATTTACAAAAATCACTTTCAGTCCCACTGGTTTTCCTGCCCTATGTGTAGACTCCCAGATAACTATTCTAGGTACGCAGGAATAAAGCAGAACAGATACTGAAACACACTACCCTCACTTTAAAATAGAACATGGCTGTCTGCTTTCTAAGCCCTTTCAGCATGCATTGCATAGCTGAGAACTCATTGCATATTTACTGGTTAATTCTGAGAGTTGACCTGGCCAAGTGCATGTTTTCTTCATTATTACAAGATACAATTTGAAAAAGCTAAACTAGTAAAAAAAATCCTTCTGCTAGTGGTGAAAGTTTTTGTGGTTATAGTTTTAGCCTATCTATAATCAATATAACCCATATATATATATCCATACGTTTTAAATTATACTTTAATAAATGTAAACAAACAGAAGGAAAAAGGAACAAAATTACAAAATATGTTACTATTGTTGAAAGTATATATATATATATATATATATATATATATATATATATATAAAGATTCTTCATTAGATTTGTAACTTTATCATTTTGCAATAATAATAAAACAAAGTTATGATTGAAATAGTTATTCCCATATTAAGTGCCTATTTGCACTCCTGGAGTGAATTAACACTTATATTTATATGTGAAGTTTTAAAAAATATTATTTAATTGTAGATGTACATAATACCTTTATTTATATATTCATTTATTTGTGTGTGGTGCTGAGGATTGAACCCAGTGCCTCACATGTGCAAGGCAAGCTCTCTACCACTGAGCTACAACTCCAACCCCATATGTGAAATTTTTGATGTAAAAAATGAGCTTGCTTCTTGCTTATTATCATTTCTAACCTATGGTGAATTACAATAACCCTTCTTTTAGGGGACAAATTTTATCTAAACTGCTTCATAGCTTTGTTTTAATGATATTCAGTATAGAAATAAGTTTAATAGCATGTTGAAAAGACTGGAAGAAGAGATTTTGAACTAATTTCAGCAAGCTCAGAATATTCTTTATAACTTTAATTTTAAAAAGTTATAAAGAGCAAATGATGCTGTATTTTTAAAATTCATCTTCAATCCCTCATTAGTAGCCAGTTTTAGCAACCTATCCTATGCATTTTTTATTAAATTTAAATTATTTCCCAATAAAATAAATGAATATGGCTTCCTGGAATTCTCAAAGATGAATCTTCTTTTGCTGGAATATAAGATTCAAAACATTCAACCAGATTTTAAAAATCCTTGGTGATAACTTTCACTGATGATATCCAGATCATCACTTATTTCCTTGATAATTATTGTAAAGCTATGAAAATATTTTATAACATTCTCTAGAGCCTTCAGATTTTGCATTTTATTTTTTTTTCTGTCATTGAAAAATATATCACATTCTTTCTTCAAGTGAACATATTGATAATACCAAAAATACTGAATATATCAGACAAGTAGGCAAGTTTGTTTCTCAAACCATTTAATTTCTTTTTTAGAAAGTAAGGATAAGCCATGTTCTTAACTTGAAGGAACAATGAGTTCATTCTTTGTTCAACATTCTTGAAAAAATTTTCCACCTGATGGCATTGGAACCTCATTATGCAATAATATTTGTTGTGGCCAATTTCTCCAACTGTTTGATTTAGTGGACATTTCTTTATAGCAAGGCTTTCTTGATGAAGAAAGTTGTGTGCTACAGTCTGGGGCAAACAGATCCCTTAATGTGGGTAACTGATTCACTATGTTTTCCTATCACTGCAGCTGCACCATCAGAAGACATTACAGTATGAGAACTGAACTTCAAACCATATTTGTTGACAATGTAATCCTTCATAGTTTTCTGCAGTGCAGACCTGGTTAGAGTTGGTGGCAAAGAAGGTCAAGAAAATTAAATTCTTTAATATTGCCAAAGAATTGCCACAGGAATGTTGCCAATGCATTTATCAAGGCACAGTAAACATATTTTGCTACTTTTATTTATCTCAAGTTGCTATTAACTAGTTTTTGAGCATGTGAAGCAATGAAATCTTTTCTACATATTCATTCAATATTTCTTAGCAAACTGATGTCATTGGTTACAATTGCCTCAGCAATTGTAATTGTTACTAGTCTCAGCCATCTAAAGAACTATTTCATAAGGCATCTCCAAAGCACGAATGCTTAAATATGCAGTATTGAACATTTGCCTTAATTGGTTTTTTAAAATTAATGTTCATTCTTCCAAAAACCCCTTTGGTTTTGAACCTATTTATGTTTTGTGTGTAAATGTTGCTTACAGCTTTATGGTTCAGTTGCTTCATCAGCCAGTATACAACTGCAGATAACATGCTGAGATTTAAAGCTCTACCATCAATAACTGAGCTTAGTAGCTGAGTGATTACAAGTCTCAGTAAAATTCAAACCAATTATTTCGGTCTTCATGTCTTTGGATTCACTTCTAAGACTCTCATTTAATTTACTTCTATTGTAATTTTGATGTCCAATCACCTAGTGAAATTTTTTTTTGTCATAAGTTGGGGTTAAAAATAAATTTTCCTTCTTTACCTTGATTAAAAATGTAAATAAAAAATTTAGAAAAAGTATGATCACATTCTACCAGATTCTTGCAGAGTACAGTTTACAATCTCACTTTAAAATGTCACAAGTGATGTGGTTATATGTTTGTGACTCAGAGGCAACCTGCAGCAGCCATGACCCTCCACAAAGGATGAACCATGGCCTATTCTACCAGGTAAGTCCATGATCATGGGCTGATTTATACAGAGATACCAAATTGCTAAACATAAACATATTTTCTGTACATAACACAGTCTGGTAGCAGTACTACAGTTGAACATGATTGTACTATACTGAATTGATGATTTAGAGACTCCTATCTATTTAGAGGGGATGATCCGCTCAATTCCTCTACTTCCTTTTAAATTTCTTGAAGTGGTTGGAAAATGTCTATAGTATGCTTTAAAAGAAAGCAAACACTTTCAAAAAGGTTAGCTATGAGGAAAATAGATAAGGTTGGTCCATTTTCCTCTGTCCCTTATCCCTGGTCTCCTTTGATCATCACCTAGTTCTCACAAGGATTTTGTAGGCACTGTTTCCATCGCCCCCTTTTGCCATCAGTTGACTCTTCCCATCTAATTAATGGCAGTTCAGCTCATTTGCAATATCTCTAGAAAGTGGTGATGCCCATGATTTGTAATACAATCAAAATGAAGTTATTAAGTTATAGGTTTATTTTCTAAGCCTGTCCTTTTTGACTTTTTTTAAAAGAATGTCTACAAAATTTTCAAAATCTTATCATAGGCAATAAGATGTAAGAAAGTTTTGTAGATCTGTTCATCTTCCTAATTGTAATCATGCTGAAAGGTGTGTCTCATTGTTGGAAATGATATGGCAAAGTAAAGAGAGAGAGAGAGAGAGAGAGAGAGAGAGAGAGAGAGAGAGAGAGAAAAGAAACAGATTGTGTTTAAGAAAACTCATTAGAGGTAATTAGATTTGAAATTGAACAGCAAAATATAAAGAAAGAATATGGAGGTACAGCATGAGGGAAATAATTAGGAATGTTATAAATCTTAAGAATAAAATATTAAAAATGGAAATCCCATCCTAATAAATGCTGTGGGGAATTCACCTATTTAATTTTTTTAGCTTCAGTTTTTCTTGTATGAGAAATTATCTAATAAAAGTATATTAGACATACTCAAGTCAAGCAATTTTGACAAAATGAAAGGAAACAGTGTACCATTTTCAATATTAAATGAGAAGCATAACTTTTAAATTAGTAATTTTATGCCATCCCTACTTTACTTTGAAAAGGATTTTATCTCCATGACAACAACTGCAAAGGAATACATCATGTTCAGTCCTTTCAGCTCCCCATGAAAAAGATGCTAAGTTCACAGTTAGTTAGCAGTATAGTATATGAAGAATTGTAACTATAACCAGAAGGATTTATTGATAAAAGACACAGGTAGGACTACTTAGAAGGTAAACCATTCCCTTGACATTCCCTAGCTTAGGAAAGATACTAATTAGCATGCTTTAGAAATTTTATATCATTTAAGAAAAAAATAAATGATGGTTTATGGGATGAGTGCAGAGATATAAAATGTGAAAATTGCCAAAAGCAATAAAGATAAGAACAATTTGATTTTGACAGTATTTTATCTTGACATCATTTGTGTTATACCAATAAAACAAAGTTTTCTAAGAAGTTAGAGTTGTATTCTAGCAAAATGGATTTGTAAAGCAAATAAATGAATTCAGACAAATGGTGAATGAAAGAAATGTTCTTCTAAGATATGTGTGGTATTTATAAAACAAAAGATGTGCAGAAAGAAGGGTTAGAATGAAATGCCTACAGTTTTACCAGTATTTCAAACAATCTAACAACATTCTGAAATTGCTGTAATAGACCTTTTCTTCTCTCAATGTCTCCACTTTCTTTTAGCTTGGTTTCTCAACTTTATTTCTCTGCATTTACCTTACTGGCTTGGGCTTTCTGTTCATGAAGGGAAAAAGTAGTAGCTATAAATTTTATTGGCCTGGAAACAATGAACAATTTGAGAGCAGCATCTCCTAGAAATAGCAAAAATTTTTGTCAATCATACATAGTCTGATAACTGTTTTTCTGTGTAAGATGACTATGCAATATGCTTTTATTCCCAGTGTGACCCCTGGAGTAAGTGCTCATGTCCTTCTGCCCTTCGCATGTGTCTTCCACACAGAGAGGATGAACCCTGTTTATATTTGAGCCATGCATTTCAACCTCCTCTAGGTACATATGAGTTATTTACTATTGTTTCCTGTCATTTGCATCTTCAGTATCTCTATTTTTTGATTTCTTTGCTTTAGCTTATAAATGTTAATTCAAGTATGAAAAGAAAATCTCTTCTTTGCCTTTTCCAAAAGTGGTCGTAGGCCATCTCTCTATATATACCTGTTTCTGAGAGTAATAGAGCAAAATCTTCTGACTTTCTCCATGCATACTGTAATCCTAAGACCTGTGTAATGTCCCACTGACTCTGCACAGCACAGCCCCTCATGGAAACTAGCCTCCTTCAAGATCACCAATGGCCTTTCCTCAGGCCTCATCCTCCCTGATAATTTTAACCTCTTGCTCATCTCACAATCCACTCCTATTCTAATTTCAAGATTCTACCTTTGAGTTCTTTTCTTTCTACAGACTGTCCTTTGGCCACCCCACCCACTCTGGTAGCTTTGATTATCATTCATAATCTAATGGCTTCCTAACAGTAAATTCTGTCCCTTTTCTTATAATTTTAACCTAGGTTTTAAGGGACTGATGCACTTTCAATTGCAGGTCCCTTTTACAACTCCAATGCTATAGACTTTTAATGGAATCATCTCCAAAAGAAAGTTTTCCTCTAGTATTCTTCACTTTGGTTAAGGGAACTATAATCATTTCAGATTTGTTATATCAGGAATCACTTTTGATACTTAAGTCCATTGGCTCCTTACCTCTGCTCTATGTTTGCTCTTCTCGATGTCTGTACCATCTGGCCACTAAGCTTGTTTTTATAAGTGTGTCTTGAATTTATCCCTTTAATTACTTATTTATCAGACTGAAAGAATAGACCTATCACCTGCTCCAACATAAAAAATACTCTCTATAAGGCTAGTATTTTCAAAGCTATTGTCATGTCTTCACTTCTGTTAAAGACCATTGAGACTCCTGACCTCATGATGTGGAGAATTATTTACTCCTCCTCCAGAGGAGAGGCAGTTGGTGCCAGGCTTGGTTGGTGCTGGCTGCCTTGGATGTTCACTGCTACTGGCACATTTCCCAGTGGACGACCTTACTCTACAGGGGCTGTCATCCCTGAAGGAATTTATAAGGATTATCCATCTTTCACCTGGGGTGGGGTGAGTGGTGGGTGGGTATCTTGCTTGGCTCCTTGCTTCAAGGTGGGACAAACTCCATGGTGCTCCAGGGTACTTTGTGGGATTAGATGAGATTTCTTTCAAAACCATATTTTGCTCATAATTTTCTCCCCCTCCCCTTTACTATTATACAGATTTCTTTTATAAATCACTTGTAGAAAAATCTCAAGAAATCTCTGCTTTTAGGGAAACTCAACCTAGGCCAACTTCCATGTTACCTCACACAAAACAGGCACTCAAATATTTCTTGAATAAACAAAAGGGATCTCAGATATCTCAAAGGAAAGATTTTTATTCAAATAAAATTGTTTCCCTCAATATAGGTGTTTTTGCTTATTTTTTGCCTTTTGTTCTCTACTAATTAGCTCTGTCTTCTCAGTATAGAGATTTTGGCTTGATTGCATTTATAAATGCTTTTGAAGATAAACAAGAAATATAGTTGAGTCAATGCACAAAGCTATGGAATTGTTTTTGCAAAATATATGAAACACTGGGCTAAACATGGCCAGTGGAAAGTATGAAGATGTGGCCTTTAATATGAGAGAAAGAAAAGTATTATTTTCTTCAATGGTATCTCCCTCTTTTTATTATGTATTCTAGGGTTTGTTTCTTAAGGTGGCATTATTGAATAAAAGTAAAATATCATTATTTAATGCAAACAAATTATATGTATTTATTTTATTGAATTTTATGTGCATCCTAACACACTTTAAAATATTCCTTTGTCATTCTTCTTTATAATTCCATAGACACATTGTTAACATCTCTGATGTAAGCAATACAAACATCAGGCTTTGCAAATGGCCAAGCTATGTGTTTAGTGATGTTGGAACCATGAATGATACATAATATAGTGGTAACAGCATGTTTTATACTAATGTGAATTTAAAAGGCATAATGGGTAACACACTCATGCATATAAACATACGTGTAGAACATATTAAAAATGTCAAATGGATATCAAATGTATCCATAACTATTCATGACAAAAATCTAAATAAAAGTTTACTGGTTTTTAAGGAAAATGAGGAAAAGTAGTTCAAAGCTATTTTAGGAGAATTCAATAATTACTCTGAATACTATTATGCCCAGAAACGATTGATTAAATTACATCATGAAGAAGACAAATTTCCAACTTTTCTTAGAATTATTGCAGCATATTTATTTTGTAATTGTTCCTCTCCCCTGAGACTTTTAATATAATATGTTGATAAAACTAAACTGCTATAAAGTAAAACTGGCTTTTGAAATTCTGTGCTGTTACCTAAGATAACTCAAGATACTATGGAGTTTTAAAACAGTTGAGAGCTTGATTATTTATTGGAAACATAATTTGCTGACTTTCAAAGTCATTAGGCCATAAAAGTGTTTCATGTTCCAAATGCTTTGCATTTCTGAAAACTCTTATGTTTGTGTTTCACAAATTGATTAATAACTTGTGAATAATTCTTGGTATTGGCAGCCATCCACACACAGATTCACTCTCTCCCAAATGGATAAATAACTTTGTACTTGACATTTCCCATGGCAAATGCACCTAATGGTTGCTAAGGTATTCACTGTGCTGCAGACACAGTTAAGATGTGGATGCAGGCATGTCAGGAAGTGACCATTCTGGCAGAGTGCTTTCTCCGATTCCCTTTTTGTGGCTAAGTGGGTAACATTTATAAGACATTTCCACAAACACCTGTCACCAGAGTGCATTCAAAGTGCTTTTGGCTTAATTCCATAAAGGTCCTGAGGGCTAAGCTATGATAAAAACAGATAAATTTAGATTAGAATTTGAAATTATTTGCCTGAAGTCATGAGTTAGTCCAATCTCACAGATGGAAGGGAACAGGTCAGACTCGCAGCCCCAGATCCCCATTAGCCAGGCAATGATGGTTCCTAACTGCTGGTGTAGGATAAACAGGGCCTGGGGGATAGAATGTGCACTTTCCAATGTGTTGGGACCCCAAAATTATCAACTGTAACTAGTCATACTTTTCCTGTATAACATATAGTACTAAGAAAAATAAAGTTGGTTTTAAGTTAGTGCTTTGGTTAAATTCTCAATATTCTCCATTTTAAAGATATATATGAATTTTGGTATAGTACTACAAAATAGATAGTACTTCCTATTATATTGAATAAAGAGAATAAATAGCTTTGAAGCCCTAGAGAATTGCTGAATTTTTCTGGACCTCAGTTTCCTTATTTGGTGAACTGAAATGACACTATCATTTCCTTTCAGCTCAAAAATGTAACAGTTTGATGTTCCTAAAAATAGGTCCCTCCCTCTCCCAGGCCCATGTCTCTGAAGTTCAGCCTATCTGGGCCTCAGGGACTGAGTGTCTTCACTTTAAAGGAGCCCCCATGAGATGGTATGCTTCTTTCATAGCTCCAGGGGTCAGGCACATAAATAAACAAGCCATTCAGAGTCAGCATCCTCTTTGAAAAAATATGAAACATGTCCTTTTTTCTAATCCAAATAACAGAGATAATTTATAGTTACTTTATCCCAATACAAACAGGGTCATTTGGCTCTTTGTTTGAATGAATGTAAGAACTTCACCTCATTGTGGTTTTACTATCTATATGAGTATTATTGGAACAAAATCATTGGTTACTAACTTTTACTTTTTTCTACTTTCATTGACAGTCTTCCCAGGGCTTTTTTTTTCTCTCTTCTGCTTTAAAGCACACTGCAGAGACCACTAATTAGAGTGAAATTCACCACAATGGACAACAGGCACACTGTCATTAGCTGCGATATTTAACTTTATCTAAGACCTGTTCACACAAAGTCTGCACTACATCTTGTACTGTCTCTTTTCCACCTGATTTTAATTAGACTAAGTGAGAAGTTGTCTCCCAACATCTTGTTCTGTTGATATATATTTCCCACCAGAAACGAAGTGAGAGGTAAAAGTAGAGAATTCTCATCCTTGTTCCTCAACTACACTCTTGCGGACATTTGCTTGACATTAATGTGTAATAGCCTCTTTCCTGCCTTCCTGTGTTACTCCATTGCTTCAACAGCTGTATCTGATCCAGCTTTGGGAGCCAGCAATCACCCAAATTCTGCTAAGGAAGCTCTGTAAATAGGAATGCAGGGATAAAAACAGATTTGGTCATTTTTATCCAGCCTCATATTTGGTTTTGTAAATCCAAGCAAGATGTTGGGGAAGTTATGTAGCTCTTGCCTAGAACCTAAACAGGGTACACAATTTCTCAGTTATCCATCTAGAAATGTTAGACAGGCTAAAAGATGATATTTCTTATAAACTCCCCAAATTCTTCCAGTGCAGCTATTCTGAGAAAATGTCATAGAAAGTCAATGAAAAAAGACGTCATCTGTATGCTAGAAAGTTTACAACGTGTGCAGGAAACATGAACCAATGGTTGTAGAATCCAGAACCTCTAAGATTTCACCTCAATATGACTATCTACAGATTATATATAATCCAAGCCAACAATGATGCTTATTTTTCTATATTTTTATTCTACTCAGGACTGGAGTTAACTTTTTTTTTATTGGTAAAATGCCTTTTTGGTACAAGGACACCAGTCATAGCTCCAATGGGGGAGCAGAAAGTAGGGAAAATTCACTGTGCATTTTAAAGGTCAATGCTAGTTTTAATGCATAAAGAAGTTGATAACTTTATATTTCTCTCTCATTTTCTATGTAACTAATCAAACATTTCCTGAAGCTGAAATTTATTACTATTTGTGCTTTTCTATGTAAGTTTTCTCCCCACAAATCAAACCTGTGTAAGAATGTTCAATTGCAAATAATTTGTGGTTTCTATAAGACCCTGAATCTGCTTCATTGGAACTATGAGATCATATTAGGTAAAGCATATTGTTGTGAGGTTAGCCCCTTGGAATAAGCCATCCTGAAGTAAGAAGAAATGTTATTTTCTTTTTACTGTATTGTGAGGCAGGTCTGACCTGTTCTTCTGGCTTGCTGTGTTCTCTACAGCTTTCAATGAACATGGCTGGGTTACAGAGGCAGAATTTCCCTTGAAAAATATACTAAGCTCCATAAAAGCAAATCAGTCTAAGGAAAATTTTGCGTGGGTGAGTCCTGTTGTATGTGTTGATTTCAGCAGAGCAAAAATGACTTTTATGTACTTTTTTCCTATAGGGATCAATAAACCCAATAATTTTTAAAACATAATTTATGTCACTGTTTGTTTTGTCTTAGGTAAAGCATATAAACAAATTCAAAAACAAACTAATAGATGAAAACAAGGTGTTGTTTATGAAACTCCTGGTAAATTCATATATGATCAACACAATTTATTTATAAAACAAATTGAGCCCTTGGCTACTCCACAATGAGGACATCAATCTTCATCTCTTCTTTAAGGGAAAGGAAATAATCAACATTTGTAAGCTTTTATATATGCTTAATTTTAATATCATACTGAGCCTCATGAAGTTTCTAGGGAATTAAAACATAGCATGGACATCCAGAGAAAGTAAGAATTCAGGTAAAAGTCAAATAAAATGGGTATAGTGAAGCAATAGTGAAAACAGTGACTTCAACAAATTCTCTTGATTTATTTATTATACACTTTCTTTAATCAAGTCCTGTATAACGATGTTATATGCTTGTTTTCCCTTCAACAAACATCTGTGGGTCACTAAGCTGGTATGAAAGTAATGATATACCTCATGCATTGGCATACTCCTTCTAACAGCCCTATTGGGTATTATTATTATTATTTCCATTTTCTAAATTGGGAAACAGGCATAGAGAGGCTGCAGAACTTATCTAAGATCACACCACTAATGAGTGGCCAAGCTGGGATTGAAATTCTGGCAGGTCTGGCCCAGAGCCTGTTCAGAGACCTCCATGGAGAGCCTCATGCTACTTGTGTTGCAGACATGCTGCTGGCCCTGTCCTGCCCATACCTCTGCAGGATCCCACCTCATCTAGGAAACAGGACCCAGTTATTTTGCCACCAAGTCTGGTTAGTGCAAAGGGATACCTCCTTCTGTTCTCTGTGCTGTTTAGAATGCAAGGGATCTTTACCCCAGAGGCAGTTTGCAGCAAGTACTTCAAGAGACTGTGAAATCAGCCCCCAAATGTTGGAAGGAGCCAGTCAAAGGAATGTTGCCTAAAGAGGGAAAAGGACTGGACCAGGCAAAGAGGAAAATTTGAGATCAGGAGTGAGGGAGACAAATGATAAGTTAAAGGAAATATAAAATAAATTTCTGTTCAGGATTATAATTAGATAATAATATAAGAATAAGGGTCATCTGGTGAAGCCACACAAATTTTTTGTGCATGACAGAAACTAGCTAACTCATTGATAAATTGTTTTCCCAGGGCCCCTAGACTGATATCTTCTAAAATTACCAAGGTAAGTTATAGACTTAATTTTGAAATTATTCAGACATGCTTTTAATGTGATTATAAAGGAAAAACCCAAGGTTATATTAAATATTTTTAATTTTCTTTTTATTCAGGGAGATTCTATTAGGAATATTAAAAAATCCTAAAAGAATCTACATCTCTAAATTTTTACCAATGCCAGTACTTTTGAGATGTTTCACATTCACATCCATGAACATGCTCAGCTACCTGAAATATTCCACTTTTTAGTAAGATACTTCTCTAGGTTTCCATCCAGTTCCTGTCCTTAACCCTCCACCAGATTATGCATTGCTGCCTCTTCCTCCTCACAATTGACCCTCTAACTTCATTATAACTGTTTTTCCAATTTTCCTTTCCAATACCTTCTCAATTATTCAATAAAGGGTTCCCTCTCAAAGGTACCAATTTCAACCACTTCTCTTATCCAACATCTTCTGCTGACTTAGTTCCAAATTTTAGAACTGCTGAACCCTCCACAAAACTTCAAACTCTCTCTTTTTAATTTCTTACCCTTGACATGTCCTACTTCCCTCCTAGCCTACTCTTCTATCCTCATGGGCTGTACACCCTCTAGGCTTCTAGTGGGTAGAACCCCATGCTATTCTCCAACACACTCACAGCTGTAGTATGAGGTCAATATTTAATGTTAGTTGAATTCTAAAAGTTATGTTGATCTATATAGTGTATAAGACTTAAAAATGTGCCATCTAAATGTTTCACTTGCAGGACTACAAAGAGTCAATAAAGGAAAAAGAAAAAAAATCAACATCATATAAAATATTCAAAAAAGAAATAGGTTAAGAAACATATAAATCCCAGATATATTGTCACAAAACACTGTTGAAGAGCAGTTGTTAGAAAAACATTACTACTACATTTTATTAAAATTAATAGTTTACAAATGAAGATTTAGTGGCTTAAAAGACAACAAAAAGATATAATCAACTAAAAACTACAAACAGAATTCTGATGTTGTACTTGAGAAATATTGTATTCCTATTGTGCTCACGAAAAAAATTTACACAAAGAATTAAAGAGAAAAAAGATCATTTGTTCAGATTACTTATGTCTTAATAAAAATAATGTTAGTAATATTAACATGTTTCTATGATGTTGGTTATTTTTCAAAGTATAGAGCAGTAGCTACTCACTATGGAAAACCAAGATATTACTGATTTGTCTAAAATTAAATGTTATCCTTAAAGACATTATATCTACAAGTAAAGTACACAGGACTTGCCACAAACTTTATACTTCATTGAAATAACCTTAATGATAGTAAATTTCTGGTCAAACACCTGTAGCCAAAATATAAGAGTCTTATTGACAGTGGTTCAATAAAAATTTTGTTTTAAATTCATAGACTTTTTTTCTAATTATTGTATCGTATTGCAAACTGCAATGAAAGGGAAAATTATTAGTATTTGCTCTCAAAAGATATGAATGTGTATATATACACACATCCACTCATACACATATGAATCTATGTATGTGCCTAAAAGCTGAATGTCATTTACCTCTGGAATAGAGAAGAAATGGTGATAGCCTTTAGTGTCACCATTATGTTTAGGTGACCACATTTGTAAGAATACTCATTTCTTAAAGTAATTTGAGTCTCATTCCAGTAGCTTATAAAGTAGAACAAATCACTAAGCATAGTTGGAAATGATTTGTAAATGTGTATAATGTATGTCAATAATACCTGTTATAGCTACTTCCTTTGATTAATATAGCATTTGAGTGAGAACAGTAGCAATAATGACAAATTATGCCTAATAGTGACCATAAAATTCTATGATATTCTTTAGTTTTTGACACTGTTATACTTGATAGAAAAGTAATATAAATTTTTCCGGATTATACATATTTATAAATGAAGTAAATTTGCATCAAATAGTGAGTGAACTTTACAATTCAAATAATTGCCTCCATAATTATCATGAAAAATACATAAGTTTAATTTATTCTTAAACCTATCTTCTGAAATGCAAGCATTCATAGGGTACAATTTCAATTTGAAGCATATTATTTTTAAAAAGCCTCATTTGAATATATTTTCATTTCAACTAGTATCTGACATGTCTCTCATAATTATCTTACAAACCAAATTAAGAAATGTGGGTGGGGAGGAGGTAGAGTTCAAGTGCATTGTACATGATTTGATTATCGTGTCACAAGAATATCAATGGTAGAAAAGAGGGGAGGCTACACTGATTCTACACAGGGTTGTCAGGCCTGTTCTGGTAAGAATTTATTAATGATGTAAATGAAGACATAAGGTGAGCACAGAGAGCTGGGAGCTATTTCACTGGAAAACAGGATGTAAATTTTTAAACAACAACAATATTACTACAAAATAACTCCCAAGCAATAAAATGGTATTAGGGACCAAAATCCAGAAGATGAAATATAAAAACATCAAGGATCAGTTCCTACTCTGTAATTCAAAAAGCAACTATACAATATAACAGAAAGAAGGAAGATCTGATGCCAGAAGTTTTCATTAAGGCAAAAGAGAGGGACATTTAGTTGACTACATGTAGTACCAATCAATGGTGTGATGACAGGAAAAGAAGCCCTGGCTCAATCTTAGATTGGAATAGAAAATAGTACTCTGCTTCTGGTACAGGGCCTGCTTGCCACAGTTTACTCTGCTCTAAATGAAGCCACATGTGTCCAGTCCCATTCCTGACACCTTCCAGCCAGTGAGTGTTTTCTGGAAAACAGTGTCAGACTGTAAGATAGTCATGAAGCCTCATGGCAAAAGAAAGAGTTAAGAGAATTGGGATTTTATTAGTTTAAAAAATAGTAAACCTTAATAAAATATAGTTATTAGCCCTCAAATATTTGAAGGACTCTGAAGTACTTAAGGAAACAGACTTTTTACAATAGGACAGAACAGGGAATAATAAATGAGAATGACTTAAGAATGGATTTGGGGTTAATATACTGGGACACTAAAAGAAAACATAGGATTCAGAATTAGAAGTCCAAGTTTAAACAAGTCATCTAAACCCCTAAGTCACAGAATCCTCATCTCTAAGGTTACAGAAGTCCTTAACCTTAGAATAGTACCAGTTCTATTTTGCACAGACTTTTCATAAGTAGTCAAATGAGAAATCCTATACAAATGTTTTGAAATTTCAAACTGATTTGAAAATGGTAGTAACAATAGTAAGCCACAAGAAAGCCAGCTGTAGCAACACAGCAGAGCTACCTTTTTCTGGTGAATGACAAGAATGGACTAGATAGAAGGTCATTGAAATACTTCCAATTGCACTTACAATGTATTCATGTACTCTTTTATTTCAGTTAAAGGCATAATGCTTTAAAGGAAAGCAACAAAGAGTTACTAGTATCAATAATTAAATTTGGCTAAACAATGTGGTTAATAGCCACAGTTTTTATAGAATTCATGAATGGGCTGGACTTCCACTATGACACTGATTAACTTAACAGAAATTATGACCAAAGTGCTCTAGATCAAATTATGGCTACTTCATTTTACCCAAATAATTACCTTTTTACATGTGGTGCTTTACTTTTTCTGAAGTAAAACCTCTGTCAAAATCTCTAATCTTAAATTTCAGCCTTTGGGTAGTTGATACTCTCTATATGACCATCTGCTTGCTATATTTTGTATTTCTTTTAGTATGCAGAAATAACTATCCCCTGAGCTAGCAATGCCTACCAGCTGTTCCAAGTGTACTTACCCTTTGACCTTCTTTTCCAGGTGGACCTTGGGGGCCTTGCATCCCTATGGAACCCTGTAAGGGAAAGAAGACACATGTTGATACAGATTTGAGCACACCTGTCTCACAAAGAATGTTGTGAAAATTAATACACATTTCATTCATCAAAACAAAGAAAGTTTTAAGTGATTTGAGCTCTTCTAAGGTTAAATTATGCAATGTATTAATAATGATGAATTGCCTCTCACTGACTGGTTTATCTTTGTAGCTAACTCCAGAAAAGAATAAAAGGAAGTTCCAAACCAGGCCTGAGACGGAACATTCACTCCCAGTTAAAACATCCCATACAATTGGAACTACATTTCACCAAACAACCATAAATACAAGGTAACAGTATCTGCAAGCTGGAAGAAAAAAATACCTCTTTATATATATAAACTTCATAAATAAAACATTTTTGGTGGTGGATAGTAGCTTTGTATCTTTTAAGAAAACACATGACTATGACATTTGTTTCAAACATGTCTATTTATAATATTTAACTTTTAGTATCATAGATATTTAATGTTTTCTCATAATATTGTCAAGTGATAGGAAAAATCATCTTTTTCTAGATCATAAAAAAGTCCCAGGAAATCCAAGGTGTTGGAAGTCAAATCTCTTGATTTTTAGATATTTACATTATACAGGAATCCCTACTCAATCTGAAACTCAAAATAATATTACAGTTTTTTAAATCTCCAAAAGTTATTAATGATTCTTAGTCTTTTCTTCTGCTTCCTCCTTTTGTTGACCTGCAAGTGTAATTTACATTTGGGTGATTTTAGGCTCATTTTCTTCTCAGTTCACATGTTCTCGCCATGATCTCATATGCTTGTGGGCTTCAGATTCTGTAGATCAGGAACCATTATTTTTACATTTATAGCCTCAGTTTGTCTCTGGGCTACATATAAATCCAAAGTGCAGTTGCCTGCTTGACAGATCCACTTGGCTATCTCACAGGCATCTGAAATTTAGCACATTGAACACTGAACTCAGGACCCTCCCTCCAAAGCTGAACTGTAATTCCACCATTCCCCACCTCACTAAATCCATATGACACCCTCCTAGCTCTTTCCTCCTAGATATTTAGAACTCATAGTCTATGCTCTTCTCTCTCAAACTTCCCCTTACATCTAGTTACCATGTCTGGTTGATTTTTATCTCCAAAGTATATTTGGATCCATTTCTCTCCATTCCTACTGTTTCCTCGTCACTTTTGCTTATCTGAAGAACTTTCTAACAATCTCTACATTACAGCCAAACTGGTGGTAAGGAAATAATGCTTCACCTTCCCTGATTCTCCACATGAGTTGCCTATTCCAGGCTTAAAGTGTCTTGTACTTGTCTTAAAGTGTCTATCACAAATTCATTTAAATGATTGTTCATGTCATGATTTGTTTCTCTCACCAGATCTAAGCCACAATAGGTAGAAACTGTGTCTTTATACATGATGGTATGAGCTTGTTAATGGTTGAATGAAAACCATCCATACTGGGAAATCAGTGCATGCTAATGGAAGTTTTTGGCTGAAGACCTCAAAGGATCTCAAAATACTTATAATGAAAACTATTATGGTACTTATTCAAAGAAACTGAATTCACCCTAATTCCAGAAAAAGTATTCTCTTGTTACCTATTTAAAAAAATAAACAATTGTTTCTTTTCTTTTCGTATCCTTGGGGTTAAAATCAGGGCCTTACACATTAAATAGCACTAGCTCTACCAATGAGTTACACCTCCAGTCCCCTAGGATTCACTTTTAAAGTCATGACTATGTTTAAACTAAAATACCAGATGTATTTGTGGTGACCCATAACTATTTATTATGTACCTATTCATTTTTTAATTATTTCATAAAGACTAAATGTCATACATGCATAATTTTATCATCTAATTTTATTTTAAATAGAAAAAGTGATAGACATTTAAAAATTTTTCATTTATAGAGCT
The DNA here is from genome assembly GCF_021218885.2 of Marmota monax. Lineage (NCBI taxonomy): Eukaryota > Metazoa > Chordata > Mammalia > Rodentia > Sciuridae > Marmota > Marmota monax. Next base: position 3,285,044 of record NW_026692434.1, on the reverse strand, counting down.
ATCATTTGATTAAAATCATCAGAATTCAATATAAATTATTATAACTAATGTTCAAAAAGCATTAGTACAAAAAATTACACATCACCAATTCTCAATGTTCCCCCAAATCTTTCTGACTCTTCTCTATGGTAGACGAATGAAATTAAAGTATTTATCACTTCCACTTCTTTTATCTGTTTTTGAAACAATTTAATGTTATAGAAGCACATGAAGCCTTTATTTGATTGACTTAGGCAGTAATTAAAAACCAAGAGATGAAAAGGTAATCAGTTTCGTCTGCAGTTAAAAAAAAAAATCACCTGCTGAAAGATATGTATCCAAGGAGAGTTGGCTGATTAGGCCAACTTAGGATGGTAAATTCCTAATGTTTCTAAGAAGAAACAATGTTAAAATCTTAACACACCAAATATTAATTACAATATAATTACAAAGAGTTGTGTCAGTTTTTATAAGACTGACACAATCTTGGCTCTAGATTAAACTCTTCCCTCTTACCCTTGGGAAAACTGTTATCATTTCGTGAATAACCAAACTAATATATAACATCTTTGATGTTCATCCAAATGCTCACAGCTCTTTCAGTGTTTTTAAACATGAGTTACTAAAGCATCCACACAGCAAATGTCATCAAGGGAGTATACTTAATTCTGAGAAATATAATTGAAATCTATTCCCTTTAGTAGTTGGGATAATTATATAGCAAAAGTCTATACAATATGAGAATATCAAATTTTATTTGGAATATATTAAACAGATTAAAATATTTATTCTCCTATATTTTTGTGTGCAAAGTCTAAGGAGTAAAATATGGTACCAAATCACATCCACAAATCACTAGCCTGACTCCTGAAGGTTCACATCTCTGAATCTCCTTTCACCTTTGCTAGGTCAATGACCCAGCCAGCAGTATGATGAAAAATCAGTTAAATTCTTTTTAATCTCTAACATATCATTTACTATTTGAATTATCCATGATACATTGTTTCCATGATGTATTTTTAAATCTAGCTATGTTACCATGATGTTGATAATATTATCCAACTGTCTTTATTAAACATCAGTTTATATTTACAAATAAAAATGATTTTGTATTAACATTACTAAAAGTTTAATCAACTATACCAAAATAATATTTTTCCCAGACTAAGAAATTATAATTTGGGGATAATTCATTAATTTTACTATTTTCTTATCACTATGAAAACTACAGAAATAACCTAAGCTCCAGGTAAGCTGTAGCTTAGGATAAGTGAGGAGGGCTTAGAAGAACCCTTTTCGCTCTTTTTTTTTTTTTTCCTACTCTGGCTTTATAAATGTCATTGTGTGTGTGCTCTACTCCTCTTTTTAGTTGCCCATAAGTTCTCGAGGACAGAAGCTCTTCTTCATTCTATCATCTACCTCATTTATAGAAGAGGATCAATAAACATTGAGTAGATTAGGCCATAGAGGAAAAAAAACACTGGACTAGAGAGAGCAATACTGGGTATAGGTGCTAGGGAATAAGGCTCTGCTCTCTATATAATTATTCTTATTCCCATAACCTGGACTTCAAGTCCTATCTGTCATCCTCATTCTAACTATTCCATTCTCTGATATCTAGGATTGCCTTTTGTTTATTTAAGAATGAATCATTTATCAACTATAACTTCCTCTCTATTATGAAACTTATTGAGATCTTTGACCATTACCTAAAATTTTATAGAATTTTTCCAGAGAGTCATATTCTTAAATATCTTAGTAATATAGCACATTTGTATAATCTGTGCATTTTCTCTTCCACTTACTGTGTCCAAAGAATACCTAATCCATTTTTCTATGTTTTCCATCTATCTAGTCTACTCTAAAAATAACTATAAATTGGGCTACTTCTTAAATTTTACAAACATGCAATCTGTCACCTTTATGAAAGAGATGTTTGAGAGCATATTTAGTATTTTCATGATGTAAGCATCTCCATATTTCTTTTTTTGTTGTTGTTGTTTAATTTTTCTTTTTGTAGATGGACACAATATCTTTGTTTTATTTGTTTCTTTTTGTATGTGGTGGTGAGGATTGAACCCAGTGCCTCACACATGTGAGTCGAGCACTCAACCACTGAGCTACAACCCCAGCCCAGCATCTGCATATTTCTATAAAGGCATTCATTGATTTTTTCCCACAGTGGAATTCTGGATATTAAAAATGTTAAAGAATAGACTGCATAAAGCTGTTACTTCTTTTGTCTAGGATAAAAACATGAAAAAAAAAGTCTAGCCAAACCCTTTTAATTTCCAATGGATAGCTATTATAATGTGTTGCATTTCACATAACTCCCTCTGGACAATCTGCTGATTATTTAAGACAAACTAGGGCTTATCATCATGGAAGCCCATGTAAATATTTAACTGAGAAATTACTTAGAATTAACTGGTTCAGAATAGAATTTTGAAGTGTTTAACAAATATAGCAGATGTTTAGTAGAACTAATAGGGTAGATTAATTGCACTCAAACACATTTTCATTTGTGAGAAGAGGCAAGATATATTCATAACTTCTCAATTAAGGAAAGGGACTGAAGAAAAACTAGGAGTTTTGTTTTAAAGTATTACTTGCATCTACATGTCAGGAATGTTGCAGTACATATGATACCTAATGCCCACTTCAACAGAAATGTTATGTGAGTAAGTTGAGTTTAAGTATTATGATTATTACTTTAGAATATGCTTCACAGACTTGAAACATAAGATAAAGCAGAATCTGGATAAATTCTTAAAATACTAGGGGATTTTCTATTTTTCAAATATAATGTACAAAATTAAAATGGAAACAGAGTTTGTCTGTCTTTATAAAAATAGTCCTGCCTTTTATGTGAGAACAGAAAGAACAAATTTAAAGCTGGGAGCATCAGAATAAAATTTTGTTTTATATGTATACTTGGTCCTTTGGAAATAAATTATTCATTTTCAGGAAATACGTTTTATAAAGGTGAAGCAAATAAGTAAAACTACAATAGACATATGGCTCTTGTGCGAAGAGAGAAGTTATTTTCATTACAGTTTTGAGAAGTATAGTTCAAAGATATTTATGTCAATAAGTTAAAGGAATGACCCACTTTGAGTTATTTCATAGAATTATCATGACTCAAGAAAGAGTTTTCCTTAGGATGTGTAAGTATTCAGAAAACAAACTAATGTTTATATATAAAATCTGTCACTTTATGATAAGCAGTTGTCAGGGCACACTAGGAATAGATGTCTTCAAAATGAAGAACAATAGTGTCTTCCACATACTAAAAAAGCCCTTAGGAAGGTTCCCAGTAATGCTGATTAGGGAACAATAAGAAGAGCTGTCACTGGAGAGAAATCTTATGAAATAGTAGTGTGGACAGGAATGATTCAACCATTATCGGTTGCAGTAAACAAGGTCCCTAATTGGATGAACAATTTTATCCTACCTTTAACAATTTAAAATATAGAGGTCATATACAGTGCATTCAAGGCTTAACAATCCCATCTAATAACCCTGGAAGCATTTCCACATGGGATGCAATGGATTGTGATCATTCCCTGTAGCTGCAGGCATCCATTTAATAATAATCTTTTTCCATTTTTTTTCTGAACTCAGAACACACATTTCTTTTCATTATATAGATTATGAAATAGCTTCTTTTCAGTCACCATTCGTGCTGTAAAACTGGAACTATTATAAATTAAATAATACAGTGTACAGTCTGAATCAGGAATGCTGTGAGACATCTGAAATTCCCACAAACTTTTCTCCACTGGTGATTTTTAACTCCTATCCTGAGACTATCCATTTGTATGTTGTATATATATTCTCGATTCCTTTCTATTCCACATATTACCCAGCATTGAATTGCATTTAGCAGGTGTTGAATGGATGGATGACTGCTAAGATTTTGATTCTTTACACTTTGTACTTCTTCAGTAGAATATTGTCATAGCCACTGAAAATCCAATTTAGATAATTATATTCTTCATCCACAAATCCCACTTGATACCAAAATAACCCAAGTTATTTTTACTTCTTATGTGAGATAGATGCTGTACCTCCATTTTGAAGAGTTTGCCCTTCATTGGAGGAAGAAATATAACCTGAATTCTTTAATTTGTCTCACATTGATGAGGATTAACCACTTGCTTCTGAACAAAAGTGAACTAAAGAGATGAAGGTATCATACACATTATTAATTAGTAAGAAATAAAATTAATCAAGTTACTTAAAGTACTCATATCATTTCAAATAATCTGGTTTCATATTTGGTAATTATTCTTTATTCAGTTTAATTTATTTATCATAAACACTTTCTTATTTTGGTAACTTCACCTTTAATTTTCTTGATTATAACCAAATTTTTGTAGATTTGTTTTATTTTGGTTCTAACCTAATTAATGAAATGGCTAGATTTCAGTTAACTCAAGGCTCTGTTAACAGATTAAAAAGCTGGTAGGCTGTGGTCTGTCAAACTAATTTGTATCATCTGTTTTAACATGTATGCAAGGGAACATATAATAGGCTTAGTTTTAAAGTTAGTTTGATCATGGTAACTCTCTCGATTTTTGGACTGACTTTTCCATAAGTCACTGGCAACATGGAAACAGAGTTCTTCTGCAGACAGAAGGGACAATCGACACATATTCTGCTTTTAAATATCTTCTAAAGAATGGTCAACATAATAAAATGTAATCAAAATTTCATATACTTAGTAACTTTACATTTGAGCTATGCAACAAAGGTGACTGGACTGTAGGAAACAACCTAGTAATTTTAGGATTAAAAATTAAATCAGAGGATGAGACAGGAGGATTTCAAGTTAAATAACAGTCTCAGAAACATAGCAAGGTCCTAAGAAATTAGCTAGATCCTATATCAAAATTAAAAAAAAATAAAAATAAAAAAGGGCTGAGGACAGGGCATGGTGGTGCCCAGAAATTCTGAAGGCTGAGGTAGGAAGATTGTGAGTTTGAGACCAGCCTGCGCAAATTAGTGAGGCTCTAGACTACTTAGTGAGACTCTGTCTGAAAATAAAAAAAATAAAAATAAAGAGGGCTGGGGATGTGACTCAGGGTTCAATCCCTGGTACCAACAAAAAAACAAACAAATAAATTGGTATTGAAATAGTCACACCATGTAATAAGAGAAGAAAATTGCCCTATTCTCTAATAAAGAAATAATGAAAATGTACTAAAAGCATACATTGAAGTACTGTTCTCATTTTAACTTCTTTCTGCTGACCTACCTCCTATTTTTTAGGGTCTTCCATTTTGCATGGGAAGGATTAAGTTTGTAATAGTTTAAGTGTAAAGTTATGAAAGGATCAATGTTTGACTTTCAGTATCAAAGGAAGGATTGCTGAGTCCACACAAGACAGTGATCTGGAAGCCAGCTCTATGAAGAGAGGAGTGTTTCTATATATTGAGTGCTTAATTGTTCCATATCAGGAGATATCCTAATTTCCACGTTCCAGGAGGCACAAAGGAAGGGAGAAGTCTAGGGACAGTTCTGCCCCAAATGAAAGGGGATGCAGGGAATATCCTTTCCTGAAGGCATGAACAGTTCTCAAGGAAGCACGGGAAATAGCCAGACACCATTATTCTTGCTTTCCCACTTCTTAGGAAACTAAGAGGAATCCTAAAGGCTAATATGACTTCTCAGCAGCAACCCTGATGTCAGAGGACAACAGAGTGGAAACTTTGATTCTAAAGGAAACACTCTTCTGCCTGGAATTCTATACCATGACAAATTATCAATCAAGTGTGAGGGGAGAATAAAAACAGCCTAAGATATATTAAATATAAGAAAATTTAAGGTCTGGTTTTGTGATGCTCCTGTATCACTTTTCTCACTAAAGATTGCTTTAGCTATTCCGGGCCTCTTATTTTTCTAAATGAATTTCATGATTGCCTTTTCTAGTTCTATGAAGAATGTCATTGGGATTTTAATAGGGATTGCATTAAATCTGTAAAACACTTTTGGTAGTGTAGTCATTTTGACAATATTAATTCTGCCAAGACATGGGCGATCTTTCCATCTTCTAAGGTTTTCTTTAATTTCTTTCTTTAGAGTTCTGTGGTTTTCACTGTAGAGGTCTTTCACAGCTTTTGTTAGATTGATTCCCCAATTTATGTTTTTCGAGGCGATTGTGAATGGGATAGTTTTCTTGATTTCTCTTTCAGCTGATTCGTCACAAGTGTATAGGAATGCAACTGATTTAATTTTATATATTGCTACGTTGTTGAATTCATTATGAGTTCTAGAAGGTTTCTAGTGGATTTTTGGGTCTTCTAAATATAGAATGATGTCATTGGCTAATAGGCATAGTATTAACTCTTCTTTTCCTATTTGTATCCCTTTAATTTCTTTCTTTTGTCTAATGGCTGGAGTTTCAAACACTATGTTAAATGGGACTGGTGAATGAAGACATCCCTATCTTATTCCAGTTTTTAGAGGAAATGCTTTCAGTTTTTCTCTGTTTAAAAAGATGTTGGCCTTGAGTTTAGCATAGATAGCTTTTATAATGTTGAGATATATTCCTACTATCCATAGTTTTTCTAGTGTTTTGAGCATGAATGGATGCTGAATTTCATCAAATGGTTTTTCTGCATCTATTAAGATAATCATGTGATTTTTGTCTTTGAGACTATTTATGTGGTGAATTACATTTATTGATTTCCCCATGTTGAACCAACACTGCATCCCTGGAATAGAAGACACACAGACACACCCACATAAATACAATGATCTCATCCTAGACAAAAGAACCATAAGCATACAGTGCAGAAAATATAGCCTCCTCAACAAATGGTGCTGGGAAAATTGGAAATCCACAGGTAATAGAATGAAACTGAATGCCTATCCCTCATCCAGCACAGAAGTCAACTCTTAAATGGATTAAAGACCTAGGCATTAGACCAGAGGCCCTGAGCATATTAGAAGAAAAAGTAGGCTCAACTCTCTGTCATATTGGCTTAGGAACCAACCTCCTCAAAAAGAATTCTAAAGTACAAGAGGTAAAATAAAAAATCAATAAATGGGATGGTATCAAACTAAAAAGCTTCTTCACAGCAAAGGAAATAATTAAGAATGTGAACAGAGATCCCTCAGAATGGAAGAAAAACTTTACCATCTATGCCTTGGTTAAGGCATTGATTTCCAGGATATACAGGGTATACAAAGAACTTGAAATACTTAAGATCAGAAAAATAAATAACCCAATCAATAATTGGGCAAAGGAACTAAACAGGCACTTCACAGAAGAAATACAAATGGTCAAAAAATATGAAAAAATATTCAACATCTTTAGCAATTACAGAAATGGAAATTAGAACTGCATTGAGATTCCAATTCACTCCAGTCATAATGGCAATTGTAAAAATTATAAAGAATACAAGTAACAATAAATGTTGGCAAGGATGCAGAGAGAAAGGTATTCTCATATATTATTGGTGGGACTCCAAATTGGTGCAACCACTATGAAAAGCAGCATATAGATTTTTTGGAAAACTTGTAATGAAACCTCCTTTTAACCCAGTTATCTCACTCCTCTATCTTTATCCTTTGGATAAAGGACTTAAAAACAGCATACTACTGCGACTAGCCACATCCATGTTTATAGCAGCTTAACTCACAATAGGTAAGCTATGGAAACAACCTCGATGTTCTTCAATAGATGAATGAATAAAGAAAATGTGGTATATATACACAATGGAATATTACTCAGCCATAAAGAGGAATGAAATAATAGCATTTGCCAGTAAATGGATGGAACTGAAGAATTTTAGGCTAACCGAAATAAGCCAATTCCAAAAAACCAAAGGCTGAATGTTCTTTCTGATATGTGAATGCCAACCCAAAACAAGGGAGGGTTGGGAGGGGAATAATAAAAAGCCATTGGATTAGACAAAGGAAATGGAGCGGGAATAGGAAAGACAATAGAACTAATCGGACATAACTTTCTTAGCCTTGTATTTGAATATATGATCAGAGTAACTCCCCAACATGTATAAACACAAAAGTGGGATACATTCTACTGTCATGTATAACTAAAAAGAACAATTTTTAAAAAAGAAAATTTACTTTTACATTATTTTCATAATTTGCTGGAATGTATGTTCACATAAATGAAGAAATAAAACCAAGAAAGGGAGATGACAGGAAAAGCAGCAGCAGTGGAATCAATTGGAAGAAAAATAAAGAGAGTCACAGAATGAAACATCTACCATTGGCCTATAAAGCTACTGAGGATACAGTAATAGGTCTGAATGGTGCTCCCATCAAACAAGTGACAATGAGAAAAGCTGGGTGGGGGAGGTAATCACAGGGAAAACAGACTATTATATACTCTGGAAAACAAAATGAGAACTAACAAAAACCACAACAAAAACAAAGTATTCAGAAAGGAAAAGTATACTACTTGGCTCTACAAATAACATTCATAGTCATAAAAATGTAGACATTTTAAATTTCTAAGACAAAAATAGTATTATAACTCTACTAACCGCTCAACTGTAGCTGGACATCAAGGCTGTTTCTTTTACTACTATGAACAATGCTGAAGGCATAGCCTTGGATGTGCACGATTTCTCACTCACAATTTGAGTGAGATTTTCTATTGCTATATTTTCTGGTTCTCAGCAAATTTGAAATTTTGCTACAATGTCAAATTGCCCTCCATAGAAATTGTAGCCACACACATTTTACCCTGAATATTTGTGTTTCTCCACAATTTTTTTGTCAACATAGTATATTATCAAGCTTTTTATCTATTTACAGTCTTTTAAGTGAAAAATAGTGTGTCCGAGGGGTTTTGGTTTACATTTGATTTGTAAGCATCAAATGAGTTTAGATTTCTTTTATATGTTCAAGAGTTTCTTTTTCATTCATTTTTTTATAAACTCTTTTTCACATTCTTGTCCAGTTTTTCTTTTAAACTGGGTTATTTGTCTTTTTAATAAGAATTTATTATGATATATGTAGTAAATATTTTTTTCCAATTGCCCATTTGATTTAATGCCTTTAAAAAAACATACAGGAGTTTTTTTTGCTTCTACTATCAAATATACTAGCTGTTTTCATTTATGCCTTTTTTATATTTAAAAAAGTTTTTTGTTTGCCAATCATTTTTAAAATTCCAATATTTTCTAGAGGACTTGTCTTATTATTTACTTTTTACCCTTAAAATCTTGGTCCATCCAGTATTTTTACTGGCATAGTTGTCACGAGGGATCCAATTTTGTTTTTCCAAATGCTACACAGCTCTCCCTAATCCATTTATTATAATGATATTTTTATTATGAGCTTTTCACAGTAGAATGCTTGGTTTTAACTTCACAAATGTATTGATTAGAAAAGTATAATAATTTTATTTAACACACTAAAGGCAAATAAGCTGATTTTTAAAGGTTACTTATTGCATGCATATTCAACTTTAGCACTTAAAATAGTTGAAAACTGCCTTAATTTTCATATCTGGCAACTTATCCTAGAGCACACAGAAGACAATTTTCCATTAGCATTAATAGAAGCTATTCCTACATTGCAATAATTTGCTACTAATTTGGATAACAGAGACTGGCTATTATTATCGTGTATAGTATACTTATAATCACTGCTTTATCATTAGACTCAATTTGTACTTATTGGTGACAGAATCAAGAAGATGGACTCTACAGATTTAATAAACCTTGTTAATGCTGCACATCATTTCAGAAAAATGCCAGGGTAGCTTCTTAAATATCGAATAGCTAATTCTTTAAACATGATATCAGTCAGAATTTTCTATGAATAAAGAATGAATTATATGGTAAATTTTGGTAATTTGTGCACTTACTAATGAAAAAACTTATTGCATTACTTACTGGCTTTTTGTGATGTTAAGTGGGAAAACATGTCCCAGCAGTTTTGATGCTAACAGAAAGACTGATCCTTGGAAATGTTACTGAAACTTAATTAAATACATCTGAGAACTAATTTCATTTCTGTGAAAATTATATTGCAGCTCAATGGACAAATCAGTCTATATACAAATATTTCTTTAAATATAACCTCTAAGAAACAGAGTTTAACTATCAATCTAGATAATTGCATCATTTTGCAGACTGAATAAGTTAAGGCTGTGTCAGCATAACTCAAATTCAGTGCAAATTACATTCATGAGATTGATCATGACATGTCACATAGACCCCAGGATGTTCTAGTGTCCCTTTTCCACTTATTAGATTAGTTTCATGGATTGGAGGTACTCTAAAAACAGACCATGAAGCTTTCAAAGACAAGAATAAACTACCTCATTTTCAATTTTCCAATTAAACATTAGAATGTTGGCAAGTAAATTTTAATTAGTGTTTCCATAATATTTCAATGAAATAAAGCAATCAGAAAGTCACTTTTAAGCTTTGAAAAAAAAGTAATTAGTGTATCTAATGAATCAATCAAAATAATTCTCAAATATAGTAAATTTGAATGAGTTATAACAAGCAAAAAATTAAAAAAGGAAAAGGATAATACCAACAACATATAAAAATATTCTTGTATTTGCACAGAACTAAAAGGCAGAAGCCCTACTGCAAGATTTCATTATCATTTATCAGCATTTCAACAAGTCCTTTGATGACTTCCACACACTCACAGTAATAAATTATAAAGGAAATAAGAGAATTGACATTTATTGAATACCTGCTAGAGTCAGAACTTCACTAGTCACTCTACGTATATGATATTATTAACTTTTAGCAACTCTAAGAAATAGACTTGTTCTTTTTTTTTACAGATGAGAAGATAAATACCTAAGATAATGTTACAAATAAATGATGAAGTTGAGCTTCTGACTCAAATATCTCTGAACCTCAAAACTCTATTCTACTTCTAATATGTTGGACTTCCTCTCCTAAAGAAATCTTTGGAGCTAAGGACATATTTGAATATGCTTCAACTGATCTTATGAATGGGAATTCCAATCAATATTATCAGACTTAAGACATGGGGTGGCACTTGATATTTTTGATATGTGAAGATATTAAGCTTACAAGAATATATTATATGGGGAAACTAAGAAGTGGACGTGAAATTGAGTGACATTCTATAAGAAGTGAAATAATTAATCAACATCATAGACTAGAGTGAAATAAGACTAGCAAAACACCAGAAGAAGAGTCCTCAAGGATTAGAGCTGATTAGATGCTGAAAGGGTCAGCTACAATTAGCAGTAGTATGACCAACAAAAGAGCAACAATTTGCTAATTTCGGGGGGTAGGGGGAGAACGAGTGCTGGTTATTGGCAACAATTCTCTATGAGTCTTTTGAATTTCTATTTGTCCTGTGAGTGAGGTGCTAAATCCTCTATGTCCTATCTTTCTACCCTTCAGGAGGAGGCTGAGCCAAAAGAAGTCTTGGAGAATAAAAATTTAATTCTGCTTCAGCCACCTGGATGTTTTTGTTGTCTTGATATGGTCCTAGATAAAGAAAAGATGACTTCTTGATTTGGAACACTGCTTGCTCAGCTCCCATGAGCCAAACTGGGGGGCAGAACGGATCTCTGACAGTTTTATGAAATATACCCATATCCTTGTTGGTGTGCCTCCAGTTAAGGAGAAAGTTCAATAAAGAAACTTAGTGAGAAAATCATATGCTTTTCTAAGGTAGACCTAAGTAATTTATGGGATTCGTTCAGTTTGTGGAATCTGGGATTCTGGAACACACGGTTGAGGTCAATACCACAGGTTGGCTCATCTATCTGCTTCTATCTGCTTGAAGTCCTATTAACAATTTAATTAAATGGCGTAGGAGACAAACTGAACAGTTTTGGTTCTAGCCTGTGCTGGTAACATTAATCCAGGAGGTTGATGGGAGTGCATATTCAGGAAAACATGCCAGAAGCCAAGATGGTATAGAAATAAGAAATGGGTCTTTTCTGTTTCTTTCCAAGGGTCTTTTCTGTTTCTGCATGTTTTGAGAAGGGGGTAGAAACTGCCCTTTTGTACTGGACTATTTGTGTTGTGTGTGTGTTGGGGTGGTAGAATGGTGCTAGGGATTGAACACAGGCCTCATGCATGGTACACGGGAGCCCTGCACTCCCAGTCCTGGACCATCTTTTTCAGGATACTTAGATAGTAAAGCAAAGGGTTTATTTGCTGTTTAAGATAGTAAAGACAATGTCTGCCTCTGGGCAAAGGATGCTTCCTGGTAGTCCATTATAAAAATATTTGGATTCCCTAAGATTGAATTTATTTAGTTCTGATACAAACACACTATAGATGCAGCAACTGCCAGGGGGTGCTCCTGGAACTTGGGGCAAGGGAAAAAACAACAAACAAACAGTTGCACATTTCAGGATAGAAAATGAATTTCTTGACTTTATAACCCAGTGTTTCTTTAATCTTATCTCAAAATGTGACTTTATTAATTGTTTCAACAATATTCTGGTCAAGTCTATAGAATATTGAACAGAAGACAGAATTGTTTAATAAAGTATATTTTCAGTTGCTCTCAAACAGCGTGACTTTCAAATTGATCCAACATGATTGGTAGTAAGTGATATCACAATAGTTACCTTTGAATGCTGCCAGTTTGGGAAGAGGTGCTAAATTAATTTTAAATTAATTAGCCTTGGTAGCTACAAAGAGGATCAACTACATTGATCCTCACTGTGACATTCAAGTCAGTGATTTTATTATTTTCTGTGGATATTTCACTGAAGCATTTGGTGATATTTTACTTTAATAATGTTTTTGTCAGTGAAAGATATTTGTTTCCAGTACTTATGAAGAAGAAATATTTATTGAGTACCTAAACTGCATCAAATACTTTCAGTTTCTGTGGATGCAGCTATAAATAAGATAGACAAGGCTCTTGTCCTCATGGAGGTTATACTGGTGGTAGAAAAGAGAATAATCTAGTATTCACCTCCATTTAATAGTATTACTAAAACAAAAGAATTCTACCCATAAAGACAATGGTTTTACTAAAGTTCTCTTTAATTGTTTCTCTTGATCTTTGCATTCATTTCTATTGATATTTTTGCCATTCATGTTAGCACAATTGCAATATTAACAATAATGGATAAGAGTGTTTACTAGAAGCTCATCATTGTTCTAAAATCTTTACATATGTAATTCATGAAATCATCACTAAGAAAACATGCATTAGGAAACATTGCCCTACTTTACAGATGATAAAACTAAGACAGAAAAGTCCAGTAATGGTCAGGTTCAAACAAAGGCAGGCTGGATCCAGGGTAAGGATAATGCCTAAGATATGCTGCCTTCAGTTTCAGTTTATTAAAATCAGTGGAACACTTGATTGGAATGAATATAATTCTAATGTGTTTAAAGAGCAATTGCTTTTGAATTTTACTTTATGGATCAATATAAGGATCAATCGTAAAGATTTTTAAAATGTTTAAATAGGATGAAATTAAATTAAACTAATGTTAATGTGGATATATGGCTTAAATAAATATGTACTTTATTACATATAATTTTCAAACACTTTTGCCCAGTTCATCATTTTCTAATGTCATTTCAGATGTATTTTAATTTATTTTCCTAGATTGCTGAGTATTCCAACATAAAATAAAATCATTCTTTTATGAATCCCAAATTGCCAATGCATTTCACTTCTAGGAAAAGAAAGTTTACTGTCCACGTTTAAAATGCATAATTTAGACATTCGATGAAAACAATTTGAAGTGTCTTTTGAAACAGAAGCAAACAATAAACAGAAAGGCAGAAGGAGCTATTCTGAAATCATTCATGTAATGAAAGATATATAAATCACCTCCATGTCAAATGAGCTGACTATAAGTTTTTCCAAAACATAAATCTTCTCTGAGGCTAAAACATAAATCTTTTTAAGGCCTTAAGCATCAACTTGACTGTATTTTTGCACAGAATAGATAAAAATAACTTTATGTTATAGAAACAGCTTCTATTTTAATCAACTAATTCACTCATAAATCTTTTGCCAAGAAATAAAAAAAAGAACTGATTTTTAAAAAGAATTTCAACTGCCTTTTTTCTACTAGCCCACAGTACCCTAAAAATCCCAATATTCAATTGGATCACTAGTTTCAGAAAATTGAAAATAAATTAAATAATGATTATGCAACTTCTTAAGACTAATAGTATTGATTCAAATTTAGGCAACTCAGGAAAAACATGTAAATCTCAGATTTTGATAAATGAGAAATTTAAAATAATTTCCCCATTAATCACTATGCTACATGACATATATTTATATGCACATATTAATATGAATAATACTTACATGCTATAGAGCATATGCATTTATTCTAGTCAGAACAGAAAGAAGAATTATGCTCTTTGGGCATATAATAAGAATCTTTCTATTTTATTTACCTAAAATGAGATGGTTATAGTTTCTTATGAATTTTAGTAAGAAAGCATTATTTGGTGGTTGAGTCCATGACTTAAATATATTGAAGCAAGTAACTATTTAAATTATAACATAAAATTCAAGTAAAAATTATTTCCTTTGAAATATCTTGGTGTTTGTGAATAACATCAACATAATTACATTTGTACAAACACTTGTAGACAATTTATATACTAATTGCAAGACATCAGTTTAAAAATTATCAACTTTAACCAACTGATTGCTTAAGCCAGATAAGTTCCATGGAAGCAATAAACATAGCATTGTTTATTTTCTGTATTCCCAGTATTAGTGCAGAATCTAGCATGTAGAAAGCATTCAACTAAGGGAATTTGTAGAAGGGAGGGAGAATGGACAGGAAGGGACTATGTAACTTAGTAAACAATTATTGTTTTTTCTCCTTGTATGTACCAAGTTAGAAAAAGAACTGTTCCAAGACATTCCCTATGTGAATACTGTGTGATCTTTTGAGCATTAGGACCATCTGCTAATTGAGTGTCATTTGATTTATAAATGACCAGATGAGATTTTTCTCTCAGTTGCTTATGATATTTAAGGTAGTTTTCTTAGAACGAAAGCTATGCTCTTCTCTGTGTCTAATTTTCACTTAAGCTGGATTTATCTGGGCCCCAAGGAGCTGGCATTTAAGTATCATTTAGTAAGCATGTCTACAGCACTTCTGCTGCTGACTGACTTAACCTTTGGCTTCTGTGTAAACATTTGGTGCCATCTGGATGAGTATTTAATAACTTCCCAAAGAGACATGGCCAGAGCAACACAGTCATCTTCCTGGGAACTAAAATTAGTGGATGTATTACACAAAATAGCACTGTCCTACCTTCACCTGTCTTTCTTCTAACATGACACGCAAAGTCCAGAAGAGGAAAGAGGGAAGGAGGCAGGGTATTAGCCAACTGGCTCACTTCAGTCATTGTCCCTCTCTTGCTTCTGAAACTGCAGCCATGTATTTTAGTAAGAAATTACTGCCAAAACAGCAGTACACTGTTTGTTTGAAGGGAATTTTGATCTAGTAGGTAATAGGATATTGAGCATATACAATTTTAAGAAGCTATAAAGAAACTACAGAGAAACTACATTTACACAAAATGAAGATTTCTTTGAACAACAAATGAAAAGTAACCTAAGAATTGGAGCTTATTATAACCTGAATATTTAAATTTAAGAATTTATGTCTGATATTTAAATGTAGGAAAATTTAAGTTAGAATACCATAAAACATTAAAATCTTCATTATCTGAATCCGCTTTTAATTTAAATTTTCATTATGATCTTAGATAAATTACATTTTGATCAAGAAAATTTGGAAGCTTATGATAAAGGTTTTTCTTATTCAGAGATGGTTTTAGCTCACATAAATCTAGTAAATTTAGTAAATTATAAATATCAGCAGAAGAGATACTTTAAATTTATCATCAACTCACTGGTTAAGTGTCATCTTGAAATTAATTACTCAATTATTCCACAATCAGAATATAATAAGGAAAACACTGATTCTAAATATGGTTTTATTAGCATATTATTTGAAATAATTTTAAAAGGAAATTTTTATTTTTTTAAATCTTTATTTTGCTTATTTATTTTTATGTGGTGCTGAAGCTTGAACCCAGCACCTTGCACATACTAGGCAAGCGCTCCACTGCTAAGCCACAACCCCAGCCCCAGTAAATCTTTATTTTTTAATAAGCTATTTAAAAGTTGTTTTTCTAATCTGTCACTATTGTGGCTGAAGACATGACAATGATATTAGAAGGAGGACCATTCTAGGTATGGTGGTGTTGTGATTTGGATATTAGGTAGTCTCCAAAAGCTCAAGTGTGAGACAACATGAGAATATTCAGAGGTGAAATGATTGGATTATGAGTCTTAACTTAATCAGTGGATAAGTCCACTGATATGGATTAACTGGACAGTAACCATGGGCGGGTAGGGTGTAACTTAAAGAAGCAGGTCACTGGGGGAGTGTCTTTGAGGTTTATATTTTGTCCTATGTGAGCAGAGCTCTCTCTCTGCTTCCTGATTGCTGTGTCCTGAACTGCCTTTCTTCGCCATGCCCTTCTGCTATGATGTTCTGCCTCATATTAGGCCAAGAGCTATGAAATTGGCCAGTCATGGACTGAATCTCTGAAACTGTGAGCCAAAATAAATTTTTCCTCCTTTAAGTTCTTATCAGGCCTTCTGGTCACAGCAATGCCAAGGCTGACTAACACAGATAGCAACCAAAGAACTTGTAAAAAAGTATAATTAATGATTATAATAAAAAACTCACAAAATGGATTGAATGGTTGAATGAAAATGAGAAAAGTATGAGTGAACCTCACAGTAGTTCACAAGAAATGATCTATTTCTGAGAAGATTAAATGGAAAAAATAAACAGAGTTTTACGGAGAAGTGCAGCATTATTAACAAAATCTAACATATGTGTAACTGGCATCCCAGAAGAAAAAGGAGATTATGGAACAGAAAATATATCTGATGAAATAAAGAATAAATATTCCCCAAATATGTGAAAGTTATAAATTTGCAAATATGAGAAAATCATCAGGACAAATTTAAAGGCAAGCACACCTAGATGCATCATAATCAAATTCCTACAAAACAATGAGAAAAAGAAGAATATTGAAAGCAGCCTAAGAAAAATGGGGCATTGCACATAGAAGACAATTTGTGAATGAACTGTTGACTTCTCAACAGAAATAATGAAGGCTCGAAGAGAATACTCTGAAATAATCAGAGGAAAGCAAGAAAGAGAGAGAGGGAGGGAAGGGAATAAAAGGAATGGGAAAGAGAAGAAAAAGAAACTGTTAATCCACAATTCCATACCCTTCATGAATCTGGTAAAATATTCATCGTTAACAAGTAGAGTTTATTCTAGGACAGCAAGGATGGTTCACTCTCAGAAGATATATAAGGAAGTTTATAGCAGTCAGTTATTCAAGATGAAGAACATATAATGATTTTAATAGATGCAGAGAAAGCTACAAAATATCTAGTCCAAGTAAAACTTCAGGCACACCAGAAACAGAAGGAACATTTCTTTAATCAAATAATAATTTAAAAAAACCCTAAGAACAAAATGAAGCAAATCCATGCTTAATATAAAACTTTAGAGCATTCATACGGAGAAAGTCCAATACTACCATCTTCTTTACTCATGTTTCTCTAAACCACCCCCAGAATAGACAAACAAAAGGACAATCATATTTAATGTGAAACTTCAGAGCCTCCATATCAAGGCCAAGGAAAAGACTGGGTAATAAGAATGGCTATCTTGTAAGGAAGAGATAAATGGTCACAATTTGAGGATAGTGGGGTTATCCAAAGTAAATATGAGGCTATATAGACAAACCACTAGAACTATTTCTATATTTTTAGTAAGATTGCAAATAAAGGCCAATACACAAACAAAAATATTATGAGAAAGGGATGTATCTTTCTGCGATTTGGAAAAATCAACTGTCCCAGAATAATTTTTGGAGGACTCTGTTCAATCCTCCACTAATTTGTAAAGTTTCCTTTTTTTCCCATATTTTGAGGGCCCATATGTGCTTACAATTCTGGGCTCTGTGGGTTTTAAAAACCAAAATGTCTAAGAATGTTAAATATTGTGGAGATGTGATTTCTGTGAGAATTCTCTTAAACTGTTAAAAGTTCTGATAATTAGCATAGCCACTTTGGAGAGAGTAATCAGGTAGCATTTTGCTAAACTGGAAAAGGATACACTTTCTTGCCCAAATGACTTCACTTGTTTATAACTTAGGAAAAAAAAAAAAACTCATTCATGTGCATGATAGGCAAGCACAAATATATTTATTGTACATTGTTAGCAAAAGAAAAAAAAATGGAAGAAACCCAAATGTTTACCAATATAAAAATGCCTAGTGGTATGGTTCTATGTTGGAAGACTATAGACCAGTTAAAATGAATGAGCCTCATCTACAGCATCATGGATAAATAGCTCAAAAACAGTATGATAAGGAAAAACAATGCAAACATTTATTTACAAAAGAATACCACTGTTTAAAGGAAAATGCAAAGTATACATCTTACTTTACCTGCATAGCTCTTGAGGTAAATGTGTAGTAATGCTAACATCATAACCAATTTTGTAGCTCTTTCAGGATGAAAAGAAAGAACAAGCATTTAATAATATTTTTGTTTGTTAAAAAATGTGAAGTAAATGTTGCAGGTCGCTAACCACGGTTTATTTTAGATAGCCAATACATAGTGGATATTGCGCATTACATAATCTCTAAGTAGTTTTTAATTTGAATTTTATACTCTGAGCTAGACATACTACCCTGATGGCATGCCCCAGCGTGCTTTTATCCCCTGCTACCCTGCATCACATGCTCACATACCACCCACCTATGGCAGGACCTTAATTTTTTTTAAATATCTTTTTTAAAAATTTGTTTTTATATGGTGCTGAGGATTAAACCCAGTACTTCACACATGTGGGGCAAATGCTCTACCACTGAGCCACAACCCCAGCCCAAGATCTTCATTTCTAAAGATCAGTTTCCAGATAAAAGGAAGTTGAGTTTAAAAAAGTTAATTTTTATAATAATTTGACACTTTGTTCATATTTATTATTTTTTAACCTTGATTTTAAATAATATTTGCTGTAGAAGTTAAAATTTTTAGGTTTAGCATTAGTCAGGCATTTGAATATTGGGTATGCCACTTACCATCTCTGTAGTCTTGGGCAAGGCTTATAGATTCTCTGGTCCTATGTTCACTTACATGGGATGTGGTAATAATCATTTTATGTCTCACAGGGTTGCTTAAGAAATGGTTTAGATAACACATAGGGAGCACTTAATAAATGTTTGCTATTGGGCTAGGGGTGTTACTCAGTAGTGGAGAGCATGCCTAGCATGCACAAGGCTCTAGGTTCAATGCCCAGCATACACACACACACACACACACACACACACACACACAATGTACCATTTGTTGTTATTATTAGTAGAATTATTATTACTATGGCTATTACTACTATCACTTAGAATTAAACAAAACATGTTTTGTTAATTTTAAATGGGTATCAGTTTGATATATAAAAATCATAAGGAAAGGATGATCAGTCAATTAACTTACATCAGGTAGGAAAATTTTATATTTACTTCTTTAGAACTTCAAAATGACACTTATTGTAAGTGTCTGTAGTAGCTTACTATGTTTATACAATAGTTAATTTAGTACCAAACTAATTAGTAAATCTGGCATCTTCCAAAAAGGGGTTGAAAAGAAATCAAAGTGATTTGATTAAATTTTGCATTTTCAACCAGCTGTGTTTGCTGAAAATATGACTAGCAAGAAATACATAGAAGTGTATTTTGGGTGGCAAGCATAGCTTTGTTTGTTTTTTTTTCCTACTAAGCTGAAAAGAGTTTCATTTCTTCTTGCCATATCTTTAGAGGACATTTTATAAAAGAAAAAAAAAGTATTTAGGGAAGAATCTTGGACATTGTTTTATAAACTACTTTCCAGATATTCTGCTTACAGATTCACAAGGTTGTTCTTGAGCCTATTCCTTAATGTTTTGTTGTTAGAATAATCTGGAAAGAACATAAAGTAAAGAAGATAACTAGGAAGATGGAGAACCACTGATCTACAAAACAAGGCAGTGTGACTCAAAGTCTTATCTAAGGATCAGCATCATCTGCATTCCCTAGAAACTTGCTAAAAATATAGAATTTCAAGTCTCACCCCAGATTTACAGAATATTCATTTGAACAAGACCACTGAGTGGCTCCTATGTGCATTAAGTATTTTTAATTATTTTTTTACAGTTGCAGATGGGCACAATACCTTTGTTTCATTTATTTATTTTTATGTGGTGCTGAGGATCAAACCCAGTGCCTCACACATGCTTGGCAAGTGGTCTCCTACTTAGCTACACTCCAACCCCAAGTTTTAAGAAGTATTAAGGCAGCTGAGCCTGCTGACGTATGTGGATGGCTGAGTTAAGGCTGTAGTTAAAGGCATATTCCTAGCCCTAATCCCCTCTACTTAACCAAGCAGGCTTCAATCTTAAATTGGTTTTCTTGGGATGCCTCCCTAATGGAAAGAAAGTAATAAAGAAATATTTCTTCATTACTATGTATTAAGTTAAATATGAAAAGAAAATTAGACATCTCCAATGGTCTAAAAAATTTTTTCTAGGTAGATGAAAACTTATTCCATTATAGTTTCTACAAACCAAGGTTTTCAACTCCAGATGCAGTTTTAGATCTATCTGGGAAGATTTAAAACATAGTGGTTCCCCATTAGATCTACTGAGTTAAAAGTTCTGGGGGTAGAGCCCCAATATTTTTGTATTTTAATGCTCTCCTGTGGATTTTGGTATACAACAGTTTTGAGAATCACTATGGATTAACTCTTAAGTTTACTGACTTCTATATATCACCATCTCATTAAATCCAAATTAAGTTCAGTCAGTCACTTTGGCTTTCTAAAAACAATTACTAATGACTTCAATTATACTAAGCTGTTTATAAGGTAAACTAAATATTTAGTACATGGTATATCTTTATTCATTTCAATTCTTCCCTATTTTATGATAACAGTTAATTATTTATGTTAGTAAAGGAAGTAACAGTAAGCATGTACAATAATAGTCCCCAAACAATATTAACATTTTACTTTATGAAGTAGAACACTAATTTCATAGTGTTTTTGCCTTGTCATATCTTTGACAAACATAAAAAATAGCTTGTATTCCCTAAGTGAATCCAAGCTGTAAGGTAGAAAGAGATATCCATAAAGGTGTTCCTTGGCAGAAAGAAATCAGTTGTTATGAAAAACTCACTGAGTAGATAAAGTCCATTGAAATTTTCTGGGCAAAGGGCCAAAATTAAATTTCAGTTGAAATGGTACACAGATTGCATAGTGGTCTTCAAACATGAGCTGAAAATTACTAGGAAATCAAACAATTAAGTGAAATGGTTGGGCATGTAACTTAGCTGAAGAAAACAGGCACGTGTCTTGAATGAAATGAGCAGCCTTACCTCTACATCACTGCCAAATATATATTTTTAATTCCAGAAAGTACAAAAAATTGGAGTATTATGCAGGTTAAACTTCATGTAAAATAGGTTTTATTCATATCTTGAAAATAAAATCTTAAATTATAGAATACCCTTGTGAATTGAATTTGGTTGTTCCCAAGTAAGTCACAGATTATTGGAATAAGACATTATTAGCCTACTGTTCATAATGGAATTTTCAAGTACAAAGATAAAATACAAATGTTATCCCAATCACCAAACCTTTGAGTTACCGTGCTTTGCTGACAGGGAGAATCCGTCCAGACTAAAGAAAGACTTCTGTAAGCCTGTCTTTCTATGATCAGGAGAGGCCTTTGAATGCTGATGATTTAATGTTTAATTTATGTCATTAGGTAATATTGACATAAAATTCAAGAGACCTAAGGCTACAAATGATCTTACAAAAATAAAAATAAAAGACTCTTTTCTACCAAGCTTAGAATCTTTCTGAGACCAAATCTTTAAGTTAAATGAGACTGTTCACTGGCCTCTGAAGAAAATTTATAATATTAAATTGTATCTAAATATAAAACCATTATATATTTATGATTAAATGCTTAATAAATGATGATGATCATTTAATTGAGAACAATCCCATTATGTTCACATGATAAACACATCTGGTTTATTGGTCACCATTTTACCATTTGGAAACTTAGGAATAAATCTAGTAGGAAAATAACAATGGTAGTAGACAGGCATGGTGGACTATAACAATCAGCTTAAATAGGTAGGGTTTGGGTAATTATAGTTTGCTTTGTTCCTTTATAGTTTCCAGACAAAGTAGAACTACTTTGCTTCCATTTACTTTTAATACAATTTTTATTTAAAAAAGAATACTTAATCAAACATTTAAGGGACACAATTATGAACTCTTTGAAGATAGAAAAAATTGCTCAGGGTAGATACTGATTATAGGCTTTCATAGTAACTATCTGTATGACCTCAGGTTAAGTACTTCACTATTAAGAGAATATACCCCATATTTAAAATGTGGAGGTTTGGCTAGATGTACTCTAATGTCATTATCATTTTTTAAAATACTCTGTGATTCAAATTCTAGTTTAGCCATGATGTGGTATAAATAATAAGCAATAAATAGATTTCAATTTTAAATTTTGAATTCAAGAATACTTACAGTTAAGGCTGTTGATCCTGGAGGCCCCATGTCTCCCTAAAATAGATGAAAGAAAGTTAAAATTATCAATAATCCCTCTTTTGCACATTATTTGTAAGTTTCTGAGTGTATAGAAGCAATACCTGTAGATAAATATTGAAGGACAGAAAAACTGAATTTATCTTGATAAAAGTCTCTGCAGGATGAAAAATGTGTGTCCTTTAGTTCTCATGATATAAAAATTGCCTTATGCACCCACATGCTTTTTGCAGCAGCCGAGATTGTTTTGAAAAGCTAAAATAATCTAATTTTCTGTTCTTTTGACTACTAATTCAAAATTAGGAAAAAATATCTTTTCAAATATGGTTACTTGCCAATGGAGCAGCTGGGAAGTGTCACAGTGACAGATAATTTTTCTGACAAAGTTAGTATAAGGATCAGCAGAAATAATAAGTGGATCTCCCCTCTTCATGCCTCCAGCTGCAAGAAACAGTTCTCACGGCCTCTTCTAAGCTCTGCTGAATTGGCATTGCCCTTGCAAGAGGCAACTGTAAGAGGCTCTGCCTATATTTAAGTGGCTCTGCATATATTTATGTATATTCAAATGATGAAATTGCTTTTCTGACCTATATGAATACAAATTTTCAGGTGTATATGTTAATAAGGCATTAAAAATCTTTTAAAAAATGGTTAATTTAAAAGTTCACTATTTTCCACTGTGTCACTTCTGTGCTTATTGTCTCAGGAACTCTATTTCATAAGAACTCTCAATCATTCTGACTGACCATCCTTGCTTATGGTTCTTGTTTAGTTGAACATTATGGGGTTCATAAGTCTATCCTGTATGGCAAAGGGCACTAGGATTTCGTATTCTCCTTTTGAGAGTAGCCTTAACTTCTTTTTTTTTTCTCACTAAATTTAGCTAACTTAGAAGTCAAGACTTACTAAATTGTGTTTCATTTTTTGGTGTGGGGGGGAAACTGAATTAAAATAATTGATAATTGTTAAGGGATATTGCTGTAGCTTAAGTTAGTCACTAAGAACAAATTTACAAGATCACCTTCGATGCAGAGATAAATGTTGAAGATAGATAAGGATTTTTAAATGTGCTGAAAGCCGAGAACAAAATACAGTGTAAAACATACACATTAACAATTTTCATCAAGTTGAGGTCACCTAATGACCTTATTCAACACGACTCTTGCTTGTACTATTCCTTAATTCTCTTTTCAAGGTTACTGCCAATAGACCATTAACAAATAGCGTATGGGAAAATGTGGCAGGAAATGGAGCATTTAGACTAAGACTGAGATTTCAAGTTAGATTCTTTACTCCCAAAGCCACCTGCTTCACAGTTATGGTGGCAGCTCAGTATTGTTGGCTGAGTTCCCCAATATAAGACACCTTTGCTAATTTAAGATTGACTACAGCATGCTGTTAAGCAAGGGTAAGAAAAGGGAAATCTTATAAACACCAGTTAAGTCAACTAGCAATTGCACATTTAGTCTCCTCAAACTAATTAAATGAACCAAAAGGCTTTGTTATTGTTGATATGCTTTTAATGTCTTTGGTTAGTTTTAAAATGTTTTTGGCCATTAAATGGTATCAACAAGAAGTCACTGCACAGGTTTCTGATGTTTTCTTAAGAAAAGGTTGACACATTTTTGGTAATACAATACCTTTTCTCCTTTTGGACCAGGTGGACCACGAGGACCCAAGTCACCCTTCAAACCCTACACAAAGAAGATAACCAATATGATTTTTTAATACAGGTCATAGAAAGATTCAATTTCAAACAAGTCATTAGTAACAAAATAAATCATAATTTACTGAACTCCCAAATCCCATTCTTCCTTTTGTGGTATAGAGAAAAATAAAGACAACTGGCACTAAAATGATAAGCAACATCTGCGCTGTGGTGGGTACAGATACATTAAATCAGCACGAGTTCTCAATACTGCATATTTGTGCAACTTTGCTTCCTGCTAAAATGACATTAATTCACCATCTGGGAGAACATCATTTAGATCTATATGAGCTTTTAAGTATCCACTTTGGATTAAATTTGTGGATGTTGTAAATACCTCTGATTTAGCATTGATTTGGCCTTTATAAAGCTTGCCAAAATATTCAAGAGTTAAATCAAAAACATTTTTACATCTCTATCAAGAAATTTAATTGTGGGGAAAAAGGAATGAAGGATGCATTCTTTTTCTGTCAATCACAATGCGGAGCTAAAATGTAATCCCTTTCCTGTTTTAAAGTGTGCTTTAGTGTTCTAATTCCTTTCTTTTTTAAAACCTGGATTTATAAAGATATCAAGTGGGACTACAAAAGACATAGACAGAATATCAGATAAATATTTTCATGAATCCTCTGGACTCTTTGGTGTTTTCATGGGTATTTAGTTGATCTGACTTGGAAATGACAGCTTTCGTGAATGCCACAATAGATTTCACTGGAGGAGATCAGTTCTACAGCTGAAAGTATTCACAGTGTAAATGGAAAGAAAGTTAGATAGACATATCCTCACTGCGTGGTAAATAGAAAGAAAAATCTTCCTTCATCCTTTAATTTAACACATTGGGTGAGTGAAGAACAATGATGGAAAAAGGAAATATTCTGAAGCCACACTACACATAGTAAATCCAAGTGTCTTACTGTTGCTCACTCAGGGATCCAGCTATTACTACCCTGACATTTTGTAATGAATAAATAGTGCCAAATGCCAGAATATGTAGCTACTCAATCCAAAACCAGAAATGGATAGAAGGAAACAAAAGAAAACCAGATACTTAAAATAATCTTGTTGCAGAGAGCATGTGGAAACTTGAATTTTATACATTAAAAAAAAAGTTTTAATGAATGAAAACAACATCTAACTGTCCAAAAGATTTTGTATAGTTGTATAAATGCTTTCTGAACAAAAACCATAGTTATATATATTTTTTCTATCATTATTCTGGAATAGTTACAAAAATAAAGAGTAAAAAATAAATAAATATATTTAAGATTTATTATTATTATTTGACATATCCATTGCTTCCAAAATCATATATGTTTTCAGAGTAAAACTTGGCAACAGCATACCTAACTACATGGGGGAAGACAATCGTCATTTCTGGGAATAGATTTTTATCATCCATTCATCCATTTATCCAATAAACATGTACTATATCACTGGTGTGCACTCACTCTTCTAGACTTCAATCTGCACTGTCCATTACAATACCTCAAGCACAGGTAGTTCTGAACTCTTAAAATGGGACTATTTGAACTGAGATGTGCTATGAAAGTAAAATATCATTAGGTTTCTAATATTTGCTGTAAGAATGTAAAATACTTCATTAATAAATTTTATATCAATGATGTGTTGAAATGGCAACATTTGAATATAATGAAATAACTGAAATATATTTTTAAAAGTAGCTTCAACTGCCTTATATTTTTTTTGCCTTTTCTGATATGGCTGCTAAAAAATGTAATATATGTTTGTCTTGAATTTGTGGCTTTCATTATATTTCTATTGGATAATACTGTCTTAGAGAAATAAAAAGAATCAGAAGTTGTTAAATATTCTCTCCATAACCTCCTTTCAATCAGGTTTTCCTCAGCCCTCTTGTCAATGAGCTCTAAACTTCACCCTGCTTTCTGTCCTTGGCATGCTCAGGCCAGTTATAGCAAGAATCTTCCTAAGTCCATTTAGGAAAAATCTCCCACCCTTGATATCTGTTTGTCATCCTCTTTCTTTGCTATCTAAGTTACTGGCCTTTGTTTAGTAAGAATTTTCTTATATCAGGTCATCCAAGAATCACCCCACCCTTGATATCTCCTCTTATGAAGTTTCTATCCACTGGCCCCCTTTTCTCTACTTATTAACTATGGAATGTCCCCTTGCCCTTGTTGTATTTGGATTTGAGCCCAATCTCTCTCCTTTACTGAAGTTCCCCTTCTGCAATAGTCTTGAATAAAGACTTTCTTGCCATTAAAAAAATAAACAATAGAATAACTTTTTTTCTTTAACAAAATCAAGGTTCCTGCCCTCTTGGAACTCATAGGAGGAGGGAGACTGACAACAAACAGGTCCACAGGCTGACTGATGAGTGAAGGGGAAAGCTGCTACTTCAGGTAGGGTGGTCAGAAACAGCCTCTGTGTTCAGGGGACATCTGTTATTTCAGAAGAATCCAGCCATACAATGATCCTGGGGAAAAGTATGAGTGTGGTAGGAACAGCAGACCAAAAAATCCCCAAGGTGGAAGGAGTGTCACTGGCATGCAGGTGAAGAAGAATAGGGTTGGTCATAGATCATGGCACATAGAGAACTGCAGGCCATGGTGAGGAAGAGGAAATTTTAAAAAGTGCAACAGGAAGCCATTTAAGTGTGTTGTAATCAGGAAAATAACATGGTGTTACAATTTTAAAAGTATTGCTTTGGCTATAAGGTAAAATGTATACTTTAGGCAGCAAGAGAGCAGTAAAGTGGTTATGACAGCTTTCTGGGCAGGAGAGCAAGATGGTTGGGATGGGTGGTAACAGTGGAGATGGAGAGCCATGTTTAGAATGGGAACATACTGGCAGGCAGGACTGGTAGATGTGGAGGCAGTGGACTGGGAAAGGGAGCTGGGTTAAGTAGCTGGCTGGGAGGTTGTGCCACTTATTGTGCTAAAAATTTATTTAAAAGCAGTTTTATGTTTTCTTGCTCATGCAAAACTATACAGAGAAAGGACAAACGTGACAAAAGAAATAGCTGATAAAAACCCTGAGATGCATTTATTTAACAAAAATCAGAAAATCTCAAACATGTAAGACTAATCAATATATTCCTTATAAACATGAATATGAAAACATAATTCCTAAAAATGGAAGAAAGCAGTAAGTACAACATTTAAGAAAATTACTAACTCTGGAGTGGAGGTGGGATGGGAGAACCACACTGGCAGCTTTGAGAGGATGATGATTTTTAGTTCTTAAAATGATTTCTGAATTTGGTGATGTTCCAGCTATAACTATTATTCATAACCATTACATGCATTCCATATATTATTTTGTAGGCATAAAATAATACATTAAAAATTTTAAAGGTTTTTTTCCTGATAAATCAATCCTAAGTATAACTTCCAGAGAAAAGACTTATTGGTAGTTGACTCAGCTAACTTTCTTGGGTTGAGTGAACCATGGCCAGGCATGGGGTGAGGAATAACATTTACAAGACAATGCAACTACTCAGTATCATCATAGATTTCTACAGGGGGTGTGAAGAGAGCAGCTCCCCAGGATGCTCAATTCTCTGAGAGGTGTTGAAGACATCAGAAACAGGAAGGTCAGGAGAGTCAGTAGAGAAATAGCATTTTATGTATTATCTTAGGTAGTTTACTTAAGCATCCCTATAAAATAGGTAAAAATAATAGTTATTTTGAATAGTTCTTATGAGAATCATGTTGTAAAAACATTTAGTACATGGCAGGTGCCTAACAAATGTTGCTTTTTATTCTTTAAGTACAAGTTTAAGGGATAATTAACCGTTCTTTCTGTTCTGTTTTATACTCAGTTTGATGGATAGGTAACAACTGTGCTTTAACTCACATAGGTTAAAATGCAACTGAGAAACACTGTATTCATCAAGCTTCTACTTTCACGGCCATTGAAGTGGACCCATGTAACTCATGTCCACCTGTGACAAAGTACAATGTTGTTAAGGCCATGGCATTGTAATAAGCTCTAAGAAATAAATCAGTGATGCTTTTCTCAGGGACAGTTTTTCTCCCTGGTGAAACTATCAATGGTTATTGAGTGCTGGGGAGAAAAGGCACAGTACTCTCCAAACAGCATAAAGCACCAAAGGGAACAGACACTAAAATTAAGATGGAATAAGATGGGTATCTACTACGAAAGTTTTAAACAAAATTCATGTACATAAAGATACTTAAAAGCACAGCAGCTGATTCTGCATGTGTAATGTGGAGATAGAAACTCTGATCCAAAGGCAAATGGAAGCTGAACTGGAATTACAAAAGCAAGTAGACAATAAAATTTTTACTGCAAGAACTACTTCTCATGAGGTGCAGCATCCTTAAAAACCAGATGATACAAAATAATGTTATTTGTGGAAATTTTTAACCCATTAATTAACTTTGCCTCAGGTTCCACTAACTGCACCTTACTTCCTGCATTGGCAACAGCTGTCGCCAGTGGAGTTCTGGGTTTGTAATTTCAATATTTTGTATTTAGTAGCACAAGACTGCATTGGTATAAGGAGATTAACATTATTATTTTAGAAACATCAAATGATATTCTGATAAGGGATGTTTGAAAGACCACAGTAAAGATGCAGAGAAGACACTAAACTTAATGATGAAAATCTACTTTTCTAATATTACATAACCTTACAAAAATCAAATAAATGAAAAGATTTTTCTATTAGAGATAAATGTGTTGTGTTTAATCCAGTTTTTAATAACAGCAACTGTTTTATAGCTCTTTACTATATGGAAGACATTGTTCTAAATGCTTAATATATGATAAGTCTTTGGATCCTCCCAAAAAAATCCTGTGAGGTAAGTACCATTAATATTAACATATCATTTTGCAAATAAAGACAAAAAGAATAAATAATGTACTATGCCAGCTATATCATTATTAGTGCAGAGCTGGAACTTGAATCCAGGTAGCCTGGTTTCATGATGATAACTATGCAATACTCCTCAAGTCTGTTCTAAGATATCACTTATTGAATGCATCTCATATTATCAAAATCATTTAATTGTACACTAGACTATGTATCAAGATGAAGTTTTAAATTTTAAAATATAAATTCTAGCAATTCAATTTTTTTACAATTTCAATGTATGTTTGATATACTTTATTTAAACTATAAGGAAACTACTAATACCATAGAGAGCAAGAGAGAGCTAGAGAGAGCAAGCGAGCAAGAAATGATTAGGGGCTGTTATAGGCATTTAATATTATTTGGTAAACCTCAAGGATGCTAAATGTTCTGCTTTTGAAGGACAGACCACATGGCAAAGAATTGCCTTGCCCAAAATGCCAAGAGTGCCCTATTGAGACTGAACTTCTATATACCTCTCTTTAATTAAGGTTTATATTTTCTGAAGTAATCTGGTCCATTTTATGGGAAAACTAGCATAGAAAAAATTATTATAATATACATTGACATTCAGGCTTATGTGATATATTACAATAAAGATTATTAAAAAGGGCATAGAAATATTAAATCATTCCAACTTATTTTGACTTAGAAAGTAGTTCAGAAAGAAGTGAGCTGGCCCATCAAGCTTGTTCACTATGCACTCTAATAGAATATTTTTGAAGTGATAATCTCCATCATGACTTGACTTCATTTCAGATTAAAATTGCTGTTTTAATAGTTTCAACCCATATGGATGTATACCTGTGCATACTGACAGAGTGAACTGTCATAAATGCTGAATTACTTTAGTCTGCAGAGGCTGTTATTTATTTTAGCATTAAAAAATAGGCAATGATGTATAGCACAATATAGTCAGGAAAAGACTTTTCTGTCAAACACTGAGGTTAAAGGCTGATTTTACTATTTTCATTTTTTTTTAGTTGTAGATAGACACAATATCTTTATTTTACTTATTTATTTATTTATTTACTTATTTACTTATTTATTTATTTATATGTGGTGCTGAGGATAGAACCCAGTGCCTCACATGTGTAAGGCAAGCACTACACCGCTCAGCCCCAGCCCCAGCCCCAGCCCCTATTTTATTATTTTCTAAAATAAAGTTGCTTAATTTGCTAAGCCTTCATTTGTTGCCTCTGAAAATAAGGATGTTATTGCCCCCTGTTCTAGCTACCACATAAAGCTGAGCAAGGGCTGAACTTTGAATTTCTTGTATAAACAATTTATATGCTACAACATGATATCAATATTTCCAGTACTGATGGTACAATAATACAACATAAGACTCTTTAATCAAGGGATAGTAGAGGAGAAAGAGGAGAAATTTCATTACTTTTTCTTACTTCTTGATCATGACTCCTGAATATCTTTGGCAAAATTAAGCAAAGGAAAATAACACCATCTACATATCAATTAAGTAACCAAGTGAGAAAAGTTAATGTCCTTTGTCATGCTTTATAGTGTTCTTAATGAGCTACATTAAACAATTATGGTGCTAAAGAAATAGCACCTCTGTGTTTGGGGCCTGTGAAGGACTCTTTCAGGATCCCTCCTGGGGAGAAAAGGTCATAGTCACAGGGCCCACTGGGCTCTGGGCCCTCCCAGCAAGTTTGGTTTTGTTCAGATAGGAAGTTCAGACAGTGGCAGCCAGAGAATTTGGACTTTGTGGTAGGTACTCCAACATACTATGTATCAACTGATTAATTCTAAAAGGCCTATCAGCTTCCTTTCAGACAACAAAGAAAATTTCCTAATCTTTAAATTCCAGTTTGACTCAGATGTTTGGAAAAATTCTTTCTCTAATATTATTTTAGCTCTAACATTAGTTTTACAAGCTTTAAAAAATTTTTGTTTTGCTTCTGTATCTGAGAGAGCTCGCATGCACAGAAAGTGATTTTTCTTTACAACACTGCAGTTTATCTTTTAGATGCTCTTATATTACTCACAAGTTAAAAATCTTTCCCATAAAGAATGGTCACAGTGTTGGATAATTTTTGAGTTTTCATTCTGGTCAAGTGCCAAATTTATATGTATGTATCAATGATATATAGATCCATCCATCTATCTACCTACCTACCTACCTACCTATCTATCTTATCTTTCACCTCTGCAATATCTCTGTGTACCTTTCCCTAAACATTACTAAATACTACTGTAACAGGGACTTTAAGACTCTTCATTTAGGTCTGCAAATGTCCAATGAGTAACTAAAAGCAGAATTAAAATCTTGGCATGTCCACCTCCATTTTGCATCTGTCTCCTTTGCTCTGAGTCACCTTGGATTCCAGGAACAATAGGTCTGATCCTTAAACATCCTGTGATGAGCTGAAATTACCAGATAATAGCAATGTTAAGGGCCTGCCTGTACAGTCCTGAGATGATGGGCAACCAAATCCCTGTTTGGCCAAGCCTGCGGGATGATGCATATTTCCCCTCATCTATATAATCTGGAAGCTCATGTCAGTATCCTTACAGTCAGGGTTGAGGATGTGGGTGCCCCTGTTTTCCTGGTATAGCTACAATGATTAAAGCTCCCTTCCTTCTCTTAACCATTACTTTTTTTCATTTGTTTTTTGGGGTGAGTGGCTGTACCTGATTTGTTGGGACCCCAGAGTAGGACCTTTGGCATAGGATTCTGGTAACACCAGGAATTCTAAGACATAGTCTTTGATTTTAGGGAGAAACAATAGAAAGAACAGAAAACCAGGCTAAGGCCCAAACTACCCATTTTAGGACACATGTAAAATGAATCTTCATTTAGACACAGCTTGGATCCTATCTCCCTTGTGTTCATAGGAAGAACTGATATTCTCAAATGCAGTACTTCCTACACTCTGGATCCTGCTACTTTTCTGGTTTTATTTTCTCCACAGCACCTTATATATTGCAAGCATTCAAAAAAACCAGAATGAAGCTTCAAATCTCATCATACTTTTCAAGTTTGGAATCTTAATAATCTCTTTATATAAGATCAGAGGACACTTTCATCATGGAGAAGTCAGTCAGTCTAAAGTCCAAGTCTATCATTTTATAGACTCTGAGAAGTGATTTGCTCAGCTAGTGGTAGAACTGGGATACAAACTAGGCGCTGGCCTTCTGCTCCAGAACCTCTAGTAATGGGTAAGGAGGCAAGTCTGCTAGTCTGTTTAAACATGTGTCAGTGTCCAGATGTGCTAAGGTGGAGAGAGTGACTTCCCAGATAGAAGCCATTGGTACTAGAGCCCATTCTTGGATGTGGGAAAATCACTTCAAAGGAGCAGAGGAACAGGAATGAGTGTTATATTTTAGATGTGAATAGAGCTTTCTGGAAACTAAACAAGGTAGTAAAACTATGTATGAGAGGGTGATAGGATGGGAAATTAGAGCCTCAGGCCAGTGTTGGTTACAAGGGTTAACTTCTAGGGACATTCTTCCACAGGAGCTTCCCTCAGGGAGCCCTCTTAATCCACCACTAGCCCCAAGGATTGGTCTTCAGCTTTGCTTCTCATTGTAATGATCTTCTTCATAGAAGATGCACAGAGGCATTAGGGAACCCGATACAGTCCTAGGTATTATTTCCTTAGCTTATTCATAGAGCAGGCAGGGTGGTCTTTTAGGTCTTATGTAAGTGAGATAAGGAAATCAAAATTAAAAAATAATTCTTATTTTGGATACTTCCCCCAGTAAAGTTAGGATGTCAATAGCAAATGGAGAGTTTGATGACTTTAAACGAGATTATATTTCAGAAGAAAGCTCAGATTCAGGCTATTATTCAAATTTCCTCCTAAAAACTAGGATGATATTCTGGAGGGGAAGAGGTGATGACTGTCTTGAGGGAAAGGGAAGGAGATGACTGGGAAGCAGGGATGTCACTGGCTGTACATTCCAAGGTCAGGAACTGGTGGTCAGGGAGCAGTCCAGATACAGAGGTCTCCCTACACTTCTTCTCTCTAATGGGGATTTGGAGAGAGCAGTCAGGGTGACGGTACAGGCCCCTACAGAATATATGTAAGAAGAAAGTAAATAGAGAAAGGAAGACTTAAAAAAATACACCAGAAAGAGCAAATACAAAAGAGCTGCTAAAGGTAAGCACATATATGAAATATATAAAAGCCAAATAATTAAAAATAAAAACTCTGCTGCTAATATGCCATGAAAACAAAACAAAACAAAAACTACAAACACTGCCCCTTCACCCAAATCCAAAAAGCTGCCTTGATTCTTAATTTTGCTCCACTGTGGCTAGTTCTGCCAAGGACAGTCAAATCTTAATGGCACTAGATAAACTATTTCAGTGGCAAAATGTAAACAGAAGATTAGAAAAAAGACAGTTAGGCTTACATCTTGTCCATTAAGGCCAGCCAGTCCTGGGTCTCCTTTTGCTCCTTGTTCACCCTAGAAAGAAACAATTTATACAGTGAAAATGTTACATCCTTTGCTAAGAAAAAACAGGAGAGTTACATTATTTGGATATTTATAACCAACGAGTAGTTTGTTAATCCCTTAAAAGAAACATTTATTCAATAACAATCTAGGTTCTAAAACCAAAAAGAAGTTTAAAGGTTCAAAGAAAAGCTGAAAAAAATTGATGAAAGAGTGGAACTAGAACAAGATTTATTTATGTTCCTCTATAAGGGACAGAAATTTTTGGAGGGTAATTTGGCAGTACGTATCAAGGATTTTTAAGCACTTTTTAGTGAAGTGCTTTCACTTTTAAGAATGTATCCAAAAGAAGAATCAGAGGTGAAAAGTTTAAGGCACGAATACATAGGGCACCATCCTATTTATTAGGAAAAAAGAAAAGTATCCTAAATGTCCAATAAAGAGAACTAATTAAATAAATTATGGTATATATATACAAGGGACAGACCATAATACAGCCATTAAAATCATGCTTAGAAATTTTATAAGAAAATTCTCATGGTTTAAAAAGAAAAATTTAATTAATCAATAGAAAAATTTAGTGAATAAATGTTAACCATACCTATTTTTATTATTTTAAAGTTATAAATATTCAAAATGGCTACTAATGCCATTGTGGATGATACATGCCCATATTGATTTTTATTTTTTAACTTGGTTTCTGTCTGAACGGTGTACACATTTATTGGCACACTCTGCATATCTGGAGAACATTTAAAGTTCTTAGAAAATACCTGTCTGCCTATCCATATATCTGTTCACCAGTATATCTGTCTATCTATAGATCTTAAAAATAATATTGAGAAAATACAAGCCTAAAATTAAAAGTAGTTTAATATTTTAAAATTTCTTTCTAGCTATAAACATATATTATCTGCACAATCAGTAAATATTTAAAAATAAAATATTATATATATAAAGGAGTCAACCAAGTCTATTATACTGTGTATGTGTGTGCATGAATATACATGCTTTATGCCACTAAGGTAATTTTTATTCTCTCTTTTATATTTTCTGTTTTCTTTTGCATTGAACATTATTATTGCTACTTGCAAAATGTTATCAAAAAGCAAGTATCCCATTTTAAGGAAGAAGGCATCAGATACTGAAACATTCTACAGAAATATGTGTGCATAGTCCCAATCGCCTAAGAACATATATAATTATTATAATATTGACAATACAAGAAGTAAAAAATAACTTGATCACCAGAATATAAGAATATATATGCCTAAACAAAAAAATGACAAAATTATACAAATCATGTTCAGTGAAATAGTTACAATGAAGCTAAGGAGTTAGATCTGAAAACACAGGACCCAGGAGTTACTTTAGAGTTGTACCACCAGCAATATGTAGCTACTTAAATTGATTAAATAAAAATGTTAAAACTCAGTTCCTCAACTCTCCTAGCCATATTTCAGGAGACACGATTAGGACATTTCCATCTTCACAGAAAATTCCACTGAATAGTCGTGATGAAGAGGGTATCATTTAGGACCAAAAGCTGTTGGTAGAGATCAGTGGAAAAGTGTTTGCTTGCCTAGCGTGCATGAGGCCTTGGGTTCAACACCCAGGACCTCAAAAATGAAACAAAACAGAACTCAGAAGCAACATAACAACTAGGAAGCTCACAAGTGCACTAAATAATATATCTATATAGTTAGCAGCTGAGAAATAATACAGTGTATAAATGTTTTCATAAAAGATATTGAACACAAGTTAACAAAATGAAGTTTTTGATATATGAAGACAACAGTAATTCTATGGACAGCATTATTAACTTTAGAATATAATTAAAAATGAAGACACTCTTTATTTATAAATACTGATTCTGGGTTCAGGGGAGTAGCTTAGTGGTAGAGTATGGGTTTAACAAGCATGAAGCCCTGGGTTCAATCACCAGCACACACCCCACACAAATAATGGTTCCTATAGATGGAAAAAATGAGCTTTCTCTATATTAAAGGGCTATGTATCTATAAGGAGATATGCAAGCTTTTATGTGGTCAATTTTTTAAAGTTAAATAATAGCATATTGAATGGAGTTGATAGTCTGATGGGCTTTATGCTATATGGCAAGAGGGTAAGAGGTATGGCAGAAGGCTAAAGAAGAAAGACTCTGCTTCAAGTTGGTGACTAGAAAAAACCTACAATGGATCTTTTAAAGTGTAAGTTTTAATGTAAAAAGCAAACAGGTCACTGAAAGCGAGTAAGGTTCACTGAAAACAAGTTATTTACTCCATTATTATTATATTCATCAAACACATTTATAGTTTTCACTATGTTCCAGGCACTGCTACAGGCATCTTGAAATTCTATGACAACCCTGGATAAACACAGGATCACTATTTTCATTTTACAAATCAGGAAACAGAAGACAGAGACATTAAGTAATGTTTTCAAGATCCCCAATTCAACTCACTCAGTAAACAACCTGGGCTCTAAAACCATTAAGCTCACTTGTTTTTAAAACAGATCAGGGATAACCTGGATTTCTTCAAAGCAAGAGACAAAGTCTTTCAAAATGCCCTTCAGTGTAAGGAACAGAAATATAGTTGGGTAATATTATTTCTGAGTGTGAAACTGGCAGAGGAAAGTTACATAGTGAACATTTTGGTATCTATCAAACAGTCACCGATATCTAATGTTTCTTGAATATATACGTAACAGATTCATGATATAAAATATTGCAAAGGCTAAAAGAATACACTATAATAAAAATGAAATAAAATAAATATACAATCTTGCATTTAAGTTAATTCTAGAAGGAGTAAATAGCTGAATTAAAAACTTTAAAAAACTAGAAGAAAATATAGGTGAACATAGCTCAGAGCTTGGGGTAGATAATGCATCTCTGAGCATGGAACAACCACAAACAATTCAAAAGAGAGACTATTCACATGTACCCAAGGCAAAATTAAACTAAAAGGAAAATGATAAATTGGGAAAATCATATGGTAGATTAATAATTAATATTATTAATATGCAATGGGTTTTTATCATTCAGAAGAAAAAGAATAACATTTCAGTTGATTGTTAAGCAAATGATATATTAAGCAATTAACCACAAGATGTACAAAAGAAATGCTGGATGACAATATTAACTATAGTAATTAATCAGGTTTTATATTAGGATAGATGATGTGCAAGGATTCTTTATTTTAAATTCTATCACTCTTTGTGTTAAAAATAAATAAATAAAAGCAAAGTTTTGGGCATTCTATGTCCAGACAGACAAGAAAAAAAAATTCAAGTGTTGCATATTTAATAAATTCCACACAAAAGAAAGTTGATAATAGTAACCAGCTGTTCCTTTCTTTCCACTGAAGAGAAAATGAGTAAAAACAAAACTGCAGCATTAAAGATTTAAACTAGAATTAAAGAAAACTCACTTGACATGAGAGGATGTTTCAAAGTAGGATGCATTTAGATTGTTCCTGAATATCTGGATAAGTTCCAAAGGGGGAAATTTCAAAAATAAAACTGATAGAACATCTGTGGATATTTCTTTGGGAGTCTGTCGTTCTAGTCTGAAGGAAGCTTACATGCAATCTTAACCAAAAGACAGAGAATACATGGGAATTAGTTTATATTTAAGATATTCCAATTACCTGTTCATTCATGAAGGTAACTTTAAAACTTTACCACAATTTAATGACCTTCCAAACGTAATTGCCATGACTTGGCATACAAAATGCTACAGTCAGGTAAGTAGTAAAACTCTTTTACAGAGTTTGACTTAATCCCTTGTTATAATTAGTATAGGCAGTGATTAACATTTGTAATATGTATTTCAATAGATAATAGTATTTATTCTATATGCCTTACTGTATACCAGGCTGTGTGCTAAGCACCTTACATAGTAGGGAGTCCTTTTAATTCTAGCAGCAACCACACAAGGTGTGTATTTTCATCCTCATTTACTGATGATAAACTAATGAATCTGAGGATATAAGTAACTTTCATGGTCAAAAAACTCCCCTATAATCTCCAATTATTTGTTCAATTGGTTTAATTTCACCTTGAACCACATGCTCTGGGCCTACTCAGGTTTTCAGCTGAAGCTGTGGTGGACAGTTCCTATGCAGTCTTGGATACTGTTGAATTTCACTTCAAGCTCAGCTTTCCCCACTTTCTTTGGTTTTCTGCTTCTAGTAGTTTTTCCTGAAGTCAAGAAATTTATTTAGCCATGGGAAGGCAGCCTAAAAGGATGGGAGGAGTTAGTGTTCCTAAGAGAAATTCTCCAGGAAAGAGTGACAAGTTAGTGGATTGAGGTGTCAGCATCCTGGTTTACAGAGGAAGGACTCCAAGGAGCTTTCCACAGGGTTCTAAGAGGTCTCCAGTAGAATTCAGCCCCAGTTGCCTACAATAATAAGTGGCTCAAAAATACACCCTTTAGTTAGTGTCTCCTTATTTCCTAACATATTCTCCCAATTCTTCCCTCCTGTATCCCAAGACCCCTCCCAAATGACCTGTCCTCAAGTTATTATTTTAGACTTCATTTCAAGGGAATCCAAGGGAAGACAACCTGTATGGGCACTTGTGCCAATTTGTGCAGTTCTGTGATTTGACTCTTCAGTTACCCTCTTACTCTAAACACTCTTAACCTACCAACTTTCTGAAAGAATCAACCCCAATAAATTCAAATGTCCAAGTTATTTTTTGTTACTAGAAAAAAAAGTTAATTTTCCTAGAGAAAACTATATTTGTATTATTGTAAATTTATGATCACCAACTTCATCTTACATCCTTAAACTATACTGTTTTCCTCAAATTCTTGGTATTATGACTTCTGTTCTTGCTCTCAGATAACTTTGCTTCCTACAGGGAAAACACAAGCTATCATGAATGCCTTCTACCAATGCCATGAAATCTACAAATTCACTTATATAATACCATCCTTTCTTCTGTTCTTATACATGAAAGAATTGTTCCATATTGTTTAATCCTAATCCCTCACTCTGTGCTTCCAATTCTGACCTTTTCTGTCTTCTCATGGAACTGATGTATTGGAGTACACTTCTCTTCTGAATCTTCAACCTGTTTTCCTATTTACAACCACAATGTGCTATTGAATCTTCTGTTTAAGTTCTTGCACTTTCATTTCCTGCTTCATCTGTTCCTTTCTTTTTCAGATAAACTTCCTGAATCAGGCTTGCTTTACTTCCTGTCTGCAGCTCATTGCTGCCCCAACACTGCAGCCCACTGGAACTGACTTGTGCCCTTCCTGCTCCTCAAAAATGGCTCATTCCTAGGTCATTCTCAGGTGATCACATCAGATACCTTTCAGACTTTTTCTTTCTTGACGTATCAGTAGCATTTGATATTCCTTAAAGGACCCTGCCTCCAAGAAATAAAATACTCACTGGCTGAGACACCAAAACCTTTGTTTTTTTTTTTGTTTTTTTTTTTTTTACTTCTATAGCCACATTTTCTCATTTTTGTGTTTGCTGGATTTTTTAAGAATTGCTGTTTCAAAGAGATCTGCCCTACGTTCTTTTTCTCCCCCATGTCTCTTATATTCTTATATTTTCTCTTCCAAAAGACTTTGCCTAGCTTGTTTTCTCTACTTTACAGTGACAGTGATCATCTATATACTAATGATCCTTAAATATCTAATTCCAGTATAGGTATCTCTTGAAATTTTTAACAGTTTTATTAAGACATGATTTATATACCATAACACTGACACATTTTATATGTACACTTCAACAAGTTTTAGTAAGTTTATATCATTGTACATCCATCAATCACCATGATACAGGATTAAGATGTTTTAATTGTCCCTCATATTTCAGCCACCTAAGACCACTGATACACTCTTTGTCTCTATATTTTTAATCTTTTTCCTAGAAATTCCATAGAAATAGAATCATGCAATCATGTAGATCTATTGGTCTGGCTTCTTTGATTCAAAATAGTGCTCTTGAGGTTTACCCACACAGCTACATGGAGGAGTAGTTTATTTCTTTTTAGTTTGGAGGACTAATATGTGTATGGGTATATGATTTTTTTTGTCTATTAAATTACTGGTTTTCTATTTTTAGATATTCTAAATAATGGTGCTATGAACATTTACATTTTTCCTTGGACATAGGTATTTATAATGCTAAGCCATATGGTAAATTTTTAACTTTTCAAGAAACTTCCAAACCAATTTCCAAAGTGTCACTTGACATTCTCATCAGCAATATATAAAATTTTTTATTTCTACATATCCTCACCAATAGTAGTTATTGTTGCTTATAATCATTTTAGTGGGTGCATAGTAATATTCCATTGTTGTATTAATTTCTTTAATCATTTTCTTAATATTAATTATCTTTCCTTATACTTACTAATCTTTCATATTTTCTTTGATAAAGTATGATAAAATGCCTATTCAGATCTTTTGAATTCATTTTAATTAGTTTGCCATCTTATTGAGTTGTAAAAGTTTTTTAATGTATTCTTTACAGAGGTTGTCATCAGATATATGATTTGCAAATATTTGCTTCTAGAATATGACTTGATTTATTTTGTGATATTATTTTTAAATTAGAAAATTATAGTTTTATTGAGGTATAACTAAAATGCAATAAACTTTATATATATAGTGCATATAATTTGAAAATTTTAACATAAGTATACACTCATAAAACCATCACAATTAAACTAGCAAATGTTTGTTTATTTTACATTTCTCCAATGATTACTATGTTAAACAAGTTTTCAAGTTTATTTGTAATTCATGTATATTTGGGGGTGAAGTGTCTGCTTAAATCTGTTTTACTCATTTTAAAAATAATTTGTTTAAAGATATTTGTATATTCTGGATAAAAGTCCTTTATTACATATGTTATTTTCAAATATTTCCTTTTGTGTGGTTTGTCTTTCATTCTTAGCAGTGAACTAAAAGAAGAGCTATTTTGATAAACTAATAATTTATAATTTTTCTTTCATTGATTGCTTTCTCAGTGTCATAACTAAGAAATTTTGCCTAATCCAAATTCACAAAGAATTTATTCTGTGTTTTTTCTAGAAGTTTTTTTTTTACATTTATTTCCATCATCCATTTCAATTGAAAATCATCGCTCGTGCTCTCTCTCTCTCTCTCTCTCTCTCTCTCTCTCTCTCTCTCTATATATATATATATATATATATATATATATATATATATGAGTTTTTAAAAAATTCTTTTCCATTGGTCTATTTGTCTATCTTTATATTAAATTCACACTTTCTTGATTGCTTTATCCTTATGATAAATGATAAAATTGGGCTCTCAAGTTTTTTTAAAAGCCATTTTGCTTATACCAGGCTATTTGCAATTCCATATGACCTTAGATCAATTTGTTGACACATAGCAAAATGTTTCAGCAAATGAGAACAGAGATCCAACATATAAAAATATCTGGGATAGTATGAAAGCAGTTCTAATGAAAATTTATATCATTGTGTGATTACATTAAAAAATAGTGGGATTGCAAATAAATAAGCTTATGCTCCCTCAAGACATTTAAAAAAGAAAAAAAACCTAACTCCAAAATCAGAGGAAGGCAGGAAATAGTAAAGATAAGACCTGAAATTAATTAATACAAATATTTCTCAAATTAGTTCATGAAATTGAAAGGGAGGGAACATTCCCTAATGCATTCCATAAAGCCAGAATAACCTTGATGCCAAAACCAGAAAAAGACATTAAGGAAACCAAAGACCAATATTCCTGATGAACATAGATACAAAAAATTCTTAATAAAATATTAGCAAACTATATTTGAAAACATATCAAGAAGATAATAAAGCATGATTAGGTAGGTTACATCCTAGGGATGCAATATTGGTTCAACATACACAAATCAATAAGTGTAATTCACCACATAAATAGAGTTATGGACAAGAATCATATGATCATGTCAATAGATGCAGAAAAACTCTTTGATGAAACCTAGTATCCATTCATGTTAACACTGGAGAAACTGAATAGAAGGAACTTGCTTCAACATTATAAAAGCTATGTATAGCAAACCTAAAGTCAATTTTATACTGAATGAAGAAAAACTGAAAGCATTTCCTCTAAAATCAGGAATAAGACAGGGATGTCCACTTTTACCACTTCTATTTGATATAGTTGTTGAAATTCTAGTGAGAGCAATCAGGCTAGAAAAGGAAATTAAAGGGATACAAATAGGCATGATTTTGCTGATGGCACGATCCTATATATAGAAGACCAAAAAACAAACAATCAAAAAGCCACAAAAAAAAAAAAACCCACCAACCCAAACCAAAACAAAGCAAAAACTTCATCAGAAGATTTCTAGCACTGATAAATGAATTCAGCAAAGAATGAGAATACAAGATCAACCTTCATAAAACAATTTCCTATACATGCAGAGTGATTTTACTGAGAAAGAAATCAAGGAAAACTATCTCATTCACAACAGCCTCAAGAACAAACAACAACAAAATGACCAAAACAAAAATTGAGAGTTCATCTAATCAAGGAGGTTAAAGAGCTCTACAATAAAAATTATATAACACTGAAGAAAGAAATTGAAGAAGACTTGTATAAAATCATTGGAAATGCTTATCAAGTAAGCTGGTACAAATGTGATATTGTCAATGTACAATAATTTTAATAAAAACATTCTAATTGAAAAAAAAAGAAAGGGAGGAAGGAAGAATAGGAAAGGGGAGTACATGTGCAATAAATTTAAGAAAACCATGCTATTTGCATATTTAAATACACCAGTGAATTCTACTTTATGAATATGTAGAAAGCACCAATCAAAAATAAATAAATAAAGGAGTGATCAGTAGAGTAGAACAGGAACTGGAGTAAATAAAATTCCTTGCATGCATGATTTTATCAAAATGAACCTAACTACTATGTATAACTTTAATGCACTAATTTTAAGAAGTTTCTGATTTTCATTGGAATTTCACTAAATCTATAGATAGGTATATGAAGAATTGTCATCTTAACAATCTGGGTCTGGGTCTTCCAATCCATGAAAACATCTCTTCGTTTAGTTCTTCTTGAATTGCTATTGGCAATAATTTTTTAGTTTTCAGGGTATACATTAATCACTTCTTTGCTTTTTTATTTATGCTTGAGTATTCTATTCCTTTTAATCCTATTATAAATAAAATTGTTTTCTTAATTTCATTTGATTGAATATTGTTAAGATTTGGAAATAAGATTGAAATCTGAACACTGATCTGATCTGGATTAGTGCAACCTTGCCAAACTTGATTAGTTATAGTGGATTATTTTTTTTGAGTTTTCCTTTAAGTATTAGACATAAAGTTGTGCCAAGTAAGAACAACTCTAGATTTTCTTATTCTATTCCAATTTTTAGCTTTTGCTTTCTCTTTCTTACAGTATTACACTGGCTAGACCCTTAAATCCAATACTGAATATAAGATGAGTAGACATTCTTACATTGATCCTAACTTAGGTTAAATAATTCAGTTTTTATCACTAAGTGAATAATACTAGAAGCTTTTTAAATTTTTACAGATATCCTTTATCATAGAGAGGAATTATTCTTCTTAGTTTGATGAATGGGTATTTAATTTTGAAATTTTTTTGTCATCTACTGGGATAATCATACAGTTTTGTATTTTATTCTATTAATGTCAGGTTTTAACTACTTTTCAAATGTAAAAACAATCTTTCATGCATGTTTTATATATTGTTTTATATATTGTTGATTCAATTTGTTAACATTTTGTTAAGTTGAATTAGCGCAGATGTTTATGTTTGTAAAAGTTCTGTATGTTATTGTGTGTTTTTATTTGATTTGGTTTATCATATTAATACTAGACTCATAAAATGCAGTGGTTAAATTCATACTTTTCAATTTTTGGAAAGATTTTGCATAGAATTGATCTAATTTTAATGGGAATTGAAGCCATTTGCTAGAATTAATCTATCTGAA
Organism: Marmota monax; assembly: GCF_021218885.2. NCBI lineage: Eukaryota > Metazoa > Chordata > Mammalia > Rodentia > Sciuridae > Marmota > Marmota monax. The sequence goes on along the minus strand of NW_026692434.1, from coordinate 3,241,468 downwards.
CCTAGGCTTTTCTTTATACCAAGATTTTTAAACTATTATACAATGTATCTGATTAAAATAGGTGTGCACAAATTTTCTGTTTGTTCTTGGGTCAGTTTTAGCAGTTTTTTTACTTTCTAAGAATTTACAAGTTTCATTTATATGACTTATTATTACAAATTGTGACTAATTCTCCCCTAAAACCTTTAGCTTCTGTAGGGTCTGTAGTTGTATCCCCTTCTTCATTGCAGTTACTGGTAATTATTATCTTCTATTCCTTTCCTGATCAGTTTAGCTAAAGGTTTATCAATTTTTTGAAAATTTGCAAAGGATCAGCTTCTGATCTTATTGTTTTCTTATACTATTCTTCTTTTTTTAAAAAAATATTTCCTTTATTTTCATTCTGATTTTGTTACTCCTGCCTTCTACTTACTTTGGGATTGACATGCGCCTGCCCCCATTCTTGAGGTAGATGTTTAGATTATGAGGATTAGATTTTTATTCCTTTCTAATATGAACATTTAATCTTATACATTTAAATATGTTTTTATTTCCATTCAGTTAATGTTTTTAAATTTTCCTTTTGATTCTTTAATTGATTTCCTTTTAATTCTTTATGGATTATTAAGAAACATATTGTTTCCAAACATTTGAGGATTTAACAAATATTTTTCCTGGTATTATTTTTAAATTTAATTCTTCTAGATTAGAAAATATATTTTATGTTTGGCATTCCTAAAATTTATTAAGATTAATTTAATAATAAATAATACAATCTAGCTTGATAAATTATAATTTTTCTGGTGGAATATTGAAATTTTCAAATATAATTAATAGTTTTTATTTATCTCAAATTGCCTATTCCCTTTCATTGCTATCAGTTTATGCTTCATGTATTCTGAGGTTACGTTAGACAAATGCACACTTATTATTACATCTTCCTTATATATTGTTCCTTTTATCATTATAAAATAGCTTTTCTTGTCTCTAATGTTACTTGTCACAGAGTCTACTTTGTTATTATTATAGCCATTTCACACACCTTATGGTTTCTATGTACATAATATATCTTTGGATGTGTTTTAAGCTCAACCTGTATGCATCCTGAATCTAATCTATATCTCCTATAGGTGGTATATAATCGGAGCTTGCTTTTTAAAATTCAGTCTGGTAATCACACACACCCACAAACACACACAATACTAACCTGCATATACAGAAATTGGTTAAGCAAAGGAAGTTATAAAACAGAGCTTTCCTTTACCAAATAAGAATTTCTTTTCTAACTTAAGGATACCTGAGGCTTACTTAACTTTTTAACATAACTTACAGTAGATAGCTAATTTAGTGCTTTATTATTGGTGATAATAAAGAGGTCTCTGATATGTCTCTGGCAGCCAAACATAAACTAAGAAAAATGGTAAGTTTTCCAAAGTTGCCAAGTCAAAGCATGGACTCTATTTGTGATTCTGGGAACTGACACCCAGGGCTTGAAAACAGGAGGCCTGATTCTAATCTCATATCTGCCTATAACTGTCTGAATTTACATAAATTGTTTCCATTATAAATCTTGGGATTTTTAACTGATAAAAGCAAATAGCTCCTGAGTAATGCTGAGGTAAAAAAAAAAAAAAATATATATATATATATATATATATATATATATATATATATATATATATATAAAGTGGATGTATTATGAATTATATTCAACTAGATTCTTTTAAAATAATTACCCTATAGGGATGAATCAAAATTTGAGACCAATTTGTGTTTAGAGGTCCCTGCTTTTGAATAACTGACCTCAGAGATATTTTGTCTTGATAAAAACTTGCTACTTTACTATTTGAGATTCTTTTAACTGAATGGATTTGTGCCAATATTACTCACCTAATTGCATTTGTGATATAAATCTAATTTAAGTCCTTTCTCCAAGGGGATAAAACTTAATCTAACAAAATAACTTCTGTAAAATCAGCTTATATAAATTTTACTTAGTAACTAAAAATACAGCTATCTTAATAATTATAGACTGCATTGCAAATTTTTCTTTGCTCGTATTTTTTATTTGAAAGAAATCTTCTTTCAAGAGACACTTCACTGATGTAATACAAAATATTTTTAAGTTCTAGTTATAATATCCCATTACCTCAAATAATTTTAAACACAAAAATGCCAATATAATTTAAAATGTTGATGGTCATTAGAGTTCCAAATAGAAAGAAACAGTTTTACTTTGATTTGCTAACTTGCCTATGGTATAGTTCTGGATAAAGAAACACACAGATTTACGTAAACTCAAGCCTTCTAATGTCAAATCTTCCTAGTCTTGGTTACTCAATTAACTTGGCTAATTGCTGTGATAGGGAAGCTACCCAGCTGACATTTGTGTGGACAGTTTTGAAAGTTAAAAAGTTAGACTCTGAAGAAATCTACTATTAGAAAATTATCATTCACATTTGCTAATGTAGTGTCAGAATTTTTAGGCTTCCTAACTAATTTTTGGTACAAGAACTAAAGAAACAGTAATAGAACTGCAATTATAACTTCTTTGGACTCTAAAAGATGGCAGTAAACTAACACGTTAATAGAAATGGTCCCGATGTGACATGTTGGCAAGGTGGTATGCCATAGCCCATCCCTCCTACATGGCTTAATATTATGGTTACTACATTAGGGCTGGCAAATAATAAGATTCAAATTATTTTCAGACTCAAAGAGAGAAGAGGGAGAGGGAGAGAGAAACATTTGATTTTAAGGAGGGAGGCAATGAAGTCCTAGGGTGTGAAGTATAACAAGAAAGTGCTTCTTTTGGGAAGCCTAAGGTAATCTCTGAGGCAGTGGGTAGGTTGTGGTTATAGCAGGAAATCAAATGCACTAATGTAGGGTCATTCCTCAAAATCATTTGGCTAGCCCATCTTCTCAGAGGCACCTAGGCAGAGGAACTCAGTAGCTTTCCTACGAATGTCTTTTGAAAGAAATATTACTAGGAAAAATTTTGAGTAAAATGATGCCATTCAAAATAACAACCCTTCAGGCTTATTTGGAACTGGTGCCACATCTAGAATGAATTTTTAAAACTGCCAAATCATCTTTGTACTAGTATGACAATTCCCAAATTAGAGCAATGTCTGCAATAATATTTTAGGCTTGTTTCAAAATTCTCCATTTTATTTCATTTTGCTGATGAGGAAAGCAGATGAAATTGTATATTCATCTGGGAGAGAAAATTTGGTCTATCACAGCTGTTGCCTGGGAATCCAGTGAGAGTAACAGATCCAAAAGGAAATTCTCCAGGATCATCACAGGCAAACCTCAACTAGGTCCAGTGACTCATCATTTTCACTGCTATTTCTAACTTGCTCCTTGTTTGACCAAGAGAAATAGATTAGAGAGTTTTTCTTAGAATGTTTGGCCGGTAATTTACAGATGTTAAGAGCAAAGAATTTTACATTAGTAAAATCACCATTTTTTTCTGAGCTACAATTTCCTTATTTATTTCCCTTTTTATTGGTGCATTATTATTACACACAACAGTGGGGTTTGTTATAATATATTCATACATGTACACAATAAAACAGTATAATTTGATCAGTTTCATTCCCCAGTATCTCTCCTTTTCCTCCCCTCCCTCCCCCTGATTCCGTTCTTCTATTCTCCTGGTATCTCCTCTAATTTTTTAAAAATTTGTTATAATTAGTTATACATGACAGTAAAATGCATTTTGACAACTTCCTTATTTATATATGTGCTCTTATTCATAAACTCAGCTGCTTCCTGTGAAAGGTGTTTTTTTAATCAAAATTGAAAAATGTATTTATATAAGTTTATGAAATTGTTAAATGTGCTATAGATATATAGAAGAATATTCCTATTCTTAGATAATACAATACTCAGGTATTTAGGAGTAAAGGGCCATGATTTAAAAATATTATTCTCAAATCATATAGAAAAAAATCCATGCTTTTTATGTACTAAATATTTTTGTGCAATTTTGGTTTTTACAACTTTTTGCAAGCTTTTAAGCTACCTCTAAATATAAAGTTGAAAAAATTATTTGGTGGGTATTTTTACTATAAAATTTGTGGCTTAATTCTACCCCTGAACCTTATGTGAAGAAACTTATTCATTTATATATTCAAGACTAGAAGATATCTTAAAGTATCTTAATTCACAAACCTCATAATAACCAATTAAACAACCCATTAAATTCTTGATAGGTTTATATAATTATAAGTCTGCTTAAAAAGAACAGTTCTAGGTAATCAAACAAATTGATAGCATGACAATTTTATTTAAGGCTTTATAATAAGCGTTGGGGGGATAAAGATTCAGTGTTGCTGTTTGGGGAAGACCAGTCTTTGATAATTACTAAGGGAGCCCAAACATTGAGAGATAGGAGTTTATGGATAAAGTAAGTACTAAAGGCAGTCATGTTTAGGGAGCTTAAATTTTGCAGGCAAAAGATAAGTCAGCTTTAGAAGTATGGTTAGGAATGAAATAATGTATAGGAGCCTGTAACAGATCATCCTAAATGACCAGAGTGGAAGCTGTCAAAGAGGTGTGGTTCATAGTGAAAGGACTCAAAGGCTAACTAGACTAGGTTCTTTCTTACTGACCAGAATGGAATAACTTGAGGATCAATAAAGGCATTAAATTAAAACAGGTCATAATACTAAAAACAAGCAAAAAAAATGAAATATAATTAGTCATTATTTGGAGATGCTAGATAGCCACCTCATTACTTTGAAAAATGATATATAAATGGGAAGAAGCAAGTTTTACCAAGATCTGTCTTTGTGATCCATGCCACTAGGTAATAAGAGAATAAATGAAGAATTTCTTCCTTATAGAAATATTCCAGCTAATGAATGTAGAGAGAATGATAAACTTAAAATATTGCCATTTTGGTACACTAAAATGAATTAATGGGTCTTGGTATTGATGATCAATGGCTGTTATCATCGCCAGGAGAGAAATTTCCAGACATTCTGTGGATCTTAGCAAAAGAACCACAAAACTTATGAAGTAGTCTTGCTAAAAACATCATACATAAATCTGACCTAATGACCCTTTAAAGGAAACACGGAGGAAGAAAGGATATATTAAATTATATCATGGAGATGCACTCAGCAAATCTACACTGTGTGAAATTCTTCAGGACAAATGATCCTACTCTTTAACAAACAATGTTATAGAAATAGGAAACCAAATGATAGAGAGAAAGGGGAAACAACAGATTGGTAGACACTGAAAAGCTCAGCAACCAAGCAGAATATGTGGAGCTTACCTGGATCCTGACATGCAAACTATTTAAAAAATTATGATTTTATGGATAGTATTGAAAATCTGAACACCAAATGACTATTAATATTAAGAAATCAGTCTTGAAAATTTTAAATGTGTTAACAGTATAGTGGTTATGTAAGGAAAAGTTCTTCCAGAGACATATACTGAATTGTTTGTAGTTAGTCTAGTTAGATGAAGTGTATGTTGTCTGTGATTGCTTCTAAATAATATGACATGGGGACTAGCTGAAACTAGGCTGGTTGTGAACTGACACTATCTGGTATGTTCATACAGATTTGTCATCCTTTCCTACTAGTTTTGTGGTTTTTTCAAATTGTACACAAATAGCAACTTCTTTATTATTCCAAAGTACAAGTTATTTTATATAGAAATAAACAATCTCACATGCTTACAAATTTAGAGATATTTCATTTATTTACACTGATTGTTAAACCTTTTTATGTTTTTTAAAATACATTTTTATAATTTCTAGCATATTGTTAAGCTTTTTGATACCTACATAAGAATTTGCTTAATAGGGTAAAGACTTAGAAATGTAGACAAAAATTGTTCATTCACAATTTATGTCTTGCATTTATCTTAAGACATTATATGCATGACACACAGTTCTAAGGACTTTAACTCATTTACTTCATCACAACACTGTGGGCACTGTGGGGTTAAGTATTACTATATTATCCATTGTATAGGGGAGGAAACTAAAATACAGAAAGGTAAAGTATAGAAACACAGTTAATAAGAAGCACATCAAGGTCTGACCTCAGGCAGTCCTGGTGTAGGGACTGGCTCTTAATCTTTAGCCTGTGTCTTATTCTATAGATAATTATTAGGTAAATTCCCATGTTTTAAGCAAAATCTAGATACAGAGAAATGGGAAAGTTTTTTCCAGAACAAGAGGAAAAGTTGAAAGTAAGAACTCTTGCAAGGCCCAGTCAAGTTACTGGGTGTGGGTTAAGCATGGCATTTGAACAATGGAAATTCTAGGAAAATAAGTTGGAAGGGAAAACAGGATTAAGTTGTGGAAAAACAAGAAGTTAGGGGTGTCTGGACATCTTCTTGTAGCACTGGAGAGGCACTGACTTCTTAAGCAGAATCCTGACACTGTACGTTTTAGAAATTGATGAAGCTAGTCCTGTAGGAATAATTATTGGGTAATAATAATTATTACTTACTTCTAATCTTTTCCCATGGGAAAAGATTAAAGGTAGTTAATCCACAATCCAGGCAAAGAAAGGCTGAAAATTAGGATAATGGCCTAGTAATAAAAAAGAGGGAGTTGTGAGAGATGAGATATGATAGACAGGAAAGAAACAAGAATTAACAAAATGACATGTTTCAGGTCTGTAGAGAGCCTGGGAGGATGGTCAGGTTCTCCTCCCAAATGGAAAAGAACAAATGTTAGACAAGAAGCAGATGTATGAGAAAAGAAGAAGAGCTTTGTTTTGGATATATAGAACTGAACTGCAGGAATAAACAGGGAGTCCAGAAGGACATGTCTGATAGGTAGCTGGGCAGAGTAGACCAAACTCTAGGAAAGAGCTCAGATTTAGAATAAAGATTGAGGAAGCTTCCTCCTGAAAGCTGAGGATGAACTGGTAAGACAAGTTAAGATTACTAAGTTTTGAATCTTGAACAGTACTGAGTCTTTCCTTATGTGGATGTTGTTTCCTATTTCTTTTTCATTCCTTCAGGACATCTAGCACAGTCACGGTAAGCTCTCTTACTGGATTCATGGAAAGCTATAAGAAGCACTAGGAGTTTTTGCATAAGCAATGTGTTGATCTTCCAAATGACCCTACTCTAGTATTTGTTTGTAGTGAGAATGGTTTGTTCTTTCTCATCTGGGAGCTAACTAATAAGGGCAGGCCAAATTTCAAAGGCAAAGTTAATTCACACATAAAATCCTACTCTAGACAGTCATCTTTGTCTTCTGGCCTATATTACTTGAAGAGTGGTGGTGTCACGATTTACTGCTTAAGTTTTGGTTAAATCCAGCAATATGAGAAGTAGAGGCAAAAACAGGTAAGTTTTCCTTTCCTTTGACAGGCTGATGAACCACTGATAAAGCTGTATCAACTGGGAATGAACCCACAGAAATAGAAAAAATGTTTCACTTTTGCATATTTAATTTCTGATTGAATTTTAAAAAATAAAGATGTTTCTTGTAGCAGAACCAATAAGCATTTTTTAGTCTTCTCTGGAATTATTTGAGTCAGATCATTTAGTTGGCAGCTTTAAGTTTCCAAATAATTATCTTTTTACATACTCAGTTTATTCCTCCCATGTCAGAACTAGGTGTTCATACTTAACTTCAAACTTTCCACATTTTCTATTTACTGCAACCTTGGGCTGAGAAAACTCATTACTTGAATAGATTTTATAGGGTACTTTTATGGTATTAACAACTCCATTCCAGTAGGGGTTCTCTGGAGAAGGAAGAATGTCATAGGGCTCCTGAGTAAGCACAGCTGGGAATTCTTACCAACAATCAAGAACCAACCACACAAGGCAGTTAAGCACAGCTGGGAGGCATTGTCAGATTCAAGGCTTAGAAGCCAGTGGACAGAAAAGCAGAGATACACATGGTGGCACTTATGTCTTTAACTTTTGGGAAAATGTCTGCAAGCACATAAGGGCCTCTGGTGAGTGTATACATTATAAACACTGTACTGTTTGTGAAACCAGTAACCAGGCAATCCTGTAAAGGATTTAAGCCTCTAGTGTGAGACTTATTTCAAATTTATTTTAATCATGAGAATTGATGATTCTGCATAGCAAAGGAAGAATTTTCCTCTGGTGTAGCTTTGTGTCTAGGCCACAGACACAATTTTCACTTAATCCAGGGGCTATTGTTTGCATTTCTAAAAAGAGAGAAAACAGGAAAAACAAATTTAGAGACAGGATTATTAGTTAATATAATTTTGGTTTTTCTCATTTCATTTTAGAGGAAGTGCATAGAATGAAAGAACCTGACAGGGTTTTGAGTTCTTGTGTTTTGCTTTGTGTGGTGTAGCTAGTGATATGTTAATAAGTCATCATCACTGAACATCCACAGGCTTTGAGCAGAGAACTTTGGGGTGGTGGTTTTTTTTATTTTGAACCATCAAAATAGGTTTTAAAAGTTTCCCAAAATCTTAGAAGTGAAGAGAATTTCTAGTGGATAGTTGCATTCAAATCTGTATTTAATATATTTCCCAACTGATATTACAAAGTTAGAGCTCTGTAGATGAGAATTAGAGCCACAAAGCTGGGTGGCTTCCATTATAAGTCCAAAGTGGGTAATGGAGACCAAGACCAATTTCAAAATAAGCATTCTTTGAAGAATGTTTAAGGAATTGTAGTATATACTTTACAATCCAAGTGTATAGCCAGGGAGCCATTCCTGATAGGACTTTATATATATATATATATATATACACACACACACACACACACACACACACACACACATATATATATATCCACTGCTCTCAAACTTTTCTTCTTGTGCAAGATCTCTGAGGGCATTTAGTACAATACAAACTTGTTTATGCTAGACTTCTGATCAAGTGGTTCTAGAGTAGGGCTCAGAATCAGATATTTAAATACACAGGAGATGTAAACCTTGTCATGAAAAGCACTGTATATAATTTACATTTGATACTTTTAATTAAAATATATCCACTAGCTAATAGCAATAACCTCAGATTAAACTAAAGTATGCATTTCCTCACATATCTGACACATAAAAGGAGGATTATTTTATACACTGTAACACTTAATTCATTAGAAGATTTACTGACTGCTATTATTTTTAATTAACACTTTTTTATGTGTGTTATTTTAATCTAAAAACAATATAATTAACTGGAAGATTTATTTTCTTCCCAAATTAGTAGACTGTCTTACTGGAAATTTTTATTTTTCTATTTTTATTTTTTCATGACTAAGCAAGACAAACAGATTCAAGCTTTAACTAGAATGAACTTTCTAAGAAAAACATGATATGGAAAGAATATAGTTTTAATAAGGCCCTGAACTATGTTTTCTAAAGATCCTAATGGGCCTACTGAAATTGTTGTAATCTATTAAATTCAATTTACATAGGTAGAAAGTTCTTAAATATGCATTTTATGGTAATATGCATTTTAAGATGTCCCCTGATAAATATTATACATACTACTAGACCATCATGGCTATTAACTCAGCAAAATTAATAATATGCATTTTTAAATGATCTCAACTCTCAAAGACTCCCAGGAGAGACTTTTTCGAGTAAAATTTTTGAAATAAGAGAAATTTGCATAATTTTGTGGACAAAGAAATAAAAGCTTAAAGACGTTTTGAAAATGATCAGTAATGATGAAATGAACTCGGATTCCAGGATCCTGAATATTTGCAGTTACATTCAGCTATTTTTGAAAAATCATATTTTAATATTCTTATTGCCATGTCTCTAGTTTCTGCTCTTAATATCCCTTTTTTAATTGTTCTAAGTTACTCTCCAATAGTCATAAATGAAATGTCCCTGAGTCTTCTCTCATTCTTTGGTGTCACCTTTTCTGACAGGGCTGAATTCACCATTGTACTGGGGACCTCTGGATGGTAAGAGAAGTAACAGAAATTGGGTTGCCTCTATGTTTGGCATTATCTTTCCTAGATTCATGTAGAGTCTCTACCTCTGAAAGTCAGAACCTGGCTACTCAAACAAGTAGACCCACTTAATGTGAAGATTCTAAAACAATCCACACCACAAAACTTAGGTTGAATGGACCTTTTAAGTTTGTACTATCAAAATTTCAAAAGTGTGGAATTTGTTTTTGAGTCTTATAATGTTCATGGAAATAATTTCTTCCTTAAAATATATTTGACCCCAACTACAAGCAGGTAAGGAGACTTTTTATATTTATCTAAATTAAACCCAAGACAATATTTTTTTCGCGAAAATGCTAACAGCTCTCAAATGCAGGCATTGTTTATCCTTATATTTACATTATGTCTTTCTTTAAAATGAAGAAAATTCCAGTCTCCTACGGAAAAAGTTTTGGACTAGCTGGTCTTAAGTAATTGCATCACAACAAACAACATTTAATGCTGAATATAGACTATAGCTATATTCAGCAAAATATCCCCAAGGAAACACATAATACTCTAAGAGCTATAAATCCAACTTAATTGTCATTAATATATAAACTAAAAGCAAATTTTGGGAACCTCTACACACTCTGCAAATATATTTTGCATGAAGTACCTAGTAAGGAGACAAACATGAGCCATCCAACAGAATAATGCAAACTGCTGGCAAAAGAAAATAATGAACACAGATTTCATTTAACCGTACAACTAAAATTAAAAGAAAATCCAGGTGTTGTGGTTGAAGAAAAGAATGTAAATACAGAAAATGTTGAAGCTATATATCTAACAAAAATTAGAAGAGGAAAGGAGAGAAAAAAAGCTAAATAACTTTCTATACCTATATCAGGTATAGTAAGTTATAGGTATAGTAAGTTATTTAGCTTTTGTAATAAGATCTTAAAAGATTAGTTTAGAACCAATTTAAGTTGGTTTTAAAACTAAATAATAGCAACAAATATGTTAATAATATGAAGGTAAAAACTAAGAAAAATAATTCATTTAAGTCAGTGACAGGGATGTAAGAAATGAAAATATATTTAAATCTGCAACTTCTGAAAAGGAAGGCACTGACTGAAGATATAGAGAAATTTGTAAATTTTATAGTGCTCTAGTCATAAATGTAAACATCAGAACAAAAATTTTCACATTTTCAGGAGGAACCCACACAAAGCAATTAAATAAATAATTAAATCCATAATACAAAATCTTTTCACAAAGAAACCTTGAAATCTTATTGGCTTTACTGGTCAATTTCTAAAAACACTTAATAAGGAAGTAACACAAATATTACAAATACTTCTTCACAGAATAGTTAAAGAGGTATCAGTTTTAAATTTATTTTAAAAGTTCCATGAAATTCTGATACCAAAGACTTTACAAGGAAATTACAAAAAAAAGGAGTTTTTTTAAGTTTTCATAAACATTGATGCAAAACTCATCAAAATTACAGCAAATTGATTCTAGTCATATAAAACAATACATCATAAATGAATGAATTTTATTCCAGAAATCCAAGGTTGGTTTAACACTTGAAAATCAAACATTATAAGTCACTACATCACAGAAAAAAGAAAATTATGTTACTATCTTATCAGATGTGAAAAAGATTTTTAGCATTCAGTTATCTGATTCTGTTATCTAAGGAAAACTAAGCCAATTTTTTAATAGTCTTAAGCTGATGAAGATTCTCTACCAAAACTTACAACATAGCTTTTGATGAAATATTGAATTCCTTCCCTTTCAATCTAGAAAAAGGATAAAGATGTTCACAATAGCCCATTTATTCAGTAGAGTCGGGGAAGTCCTAGCAAGAAGAACATGGCAATTAAAGCAAACCAGAAACAAGAACTGGAAAGGAAGAAGCAGACCTATTTATCCACATTTGCCATAGTATCCTATAAACTTTGAATTAATTAGTTCATTTAACAAGTTGCTAGGCACACATCAAAAAACAAAAATCAGTGTATTTCAATATAGAAGCCACTGGAAATTATAATTTTAAATTGTTTAAAACAGCATAAAAAACGAAATACCTAGCAATCATTTTAATAAAGGTTATATAAAAACTCTACAGTGAAAATTATAATATATTACCAAGAGATAATACAACCTAAATAGATATACTATGAATTGGATGATTCTACATTATTATAGGGTACATTCCTCCCAAAGAATTTACAGGCTGAAAAAAAAACTCATTCAAAATTTTGTCAGATTATATGTGTGTGAATATGGAAATTGACATATTGATTTTAAAATGGATATGAACACCAAGGTCCTAGATCATCTGAGACCATTTTAAAGAGCATAATGGAGGACTTTCATTACTGGATACTTAGAATAAATGCTATTCTTTTAGGTAGTGTTGCACTGATAGAAATGTAGGCAAATAAATAGACCAGTGAACCACAACAGAGAATTATCCTCCCCCACTTCTCTCTTCTTTCTCTACTCTTGTTAAACTGCTCCCATTTCTGCCATTATCCTCCCATTGCCATTGGTATGCTGGCAGTGATAATGGCAAGAATCCTGCCAATATTGTTGTTATGATCCTAGTTAATTTTAACTTGTGAATATTGTAGCCATTGTCTAGCTGAGTTTCCTAGGATCAGTCCATTTCTTTTGTGCTATATTTTTAAATTAAAAATTTACCTAAAACATCTTTGATTGCATTTGTGTTAGAAGCTTTTAATGCTTGAACACATAAATCTTTACACATTAACACAGATTTTGAAATGTTTACTTGTGAAATATTTATACATGAATAATAATATATGAAGTATATGAATCTATGATTATCTATAATATAAATGTGTATGTTTATTCAAACATTTTACTAACATGAAATTTATAAATATAAAAATCTATAAAATAAATGTAAAATACTTTTAAAAACATAAAGCATATAAAGGTTTATGTTTTGAAATCTAACAATAAATTATACTATTCTGCCCTTATTTTTAAAATTCTGCCCTTTGTTTTTTTTTAAATCTATTTTTTAACTCTTCTCTTTTGTCAACTTTGTATACATCCTTCCATTTTTTTCTTTAAACTATGTGATTACAACTGTATACATGGACAACATAGATTATCTTTTTTGTTTTTAAAACTGGTTATATTATATACTTTTTTGCTTTTTATTTTTATCCCTCAACATTACTAATTAATCAGTTTAGAATGCCCAATAGAGTCCTAATTCTCTTCAAAAGCTCCATAAAACTTTTATACTAATCCATCATAATTTATTCAAGTATTTTCTGTTAATGATGTTCACTGTTTCCAGTTTTCAGCCTCTATAAATCATGGTCTGATAAACACCATCACATTCCATACCAGTAAGACCTCTATATGGTTTGTTTTTGTATACTAAGTTAATATTTATGTTATGACATTTGGGTGCCAATTGTAGAAGCACTGTTCTAGGAACTTATTAAATAATTGAATTTAATTGCATTTGTATTAGGAGTTAAATCTTTACACTATTTAAAAAAATACCATTATATGCATTTGATATACTTTATATAGATCAGATTCTCCAAAAGGTGATTGCTAGATAAAAGGATATTTTTCATTTTTTAATAGATGCTACCAAATTGCTTTTCAAAAGAGTCTGCAGCCCTACACATACCACCAGCAATGTATGGGAATGCCTTTCTCCTTGAATCACATCCAGCAACAGGTGCCAGAGTGATGGGTGTAAAGTCATATCTCACAATTATTTTAAATTACATATCACTGACAACTAGTAGTCAGAAGCTTTTATATGCTTAACATTTTGATTTTTCTCTTTAACGAACTGCTTTTTCATAGATTTTGTCCATTCAAAAAACTGAGTTTTTTTTCTCATCAATTTTTAAAAACTCTCAGGAGTACAAAGGTTAATTGGTTGCCTAGTAATTGTAACTTTACCAGAACTATTACTTTCTAATTAATTTTGCTTGTCATTCTTTACCATTAAAATATTTATTTTCATAGGTATTAATACATCATTTACTCTATAGTTCCTGTCAAATCTTGGTTAGATACACCTTGGTATTTAGATTTTAAAAATGCAAAATGTTTATTTTGTTTTGATGTTTACATAAATCTTTCATACATCTGGAATTTACTTTTGTATAGGTTTAAGATTTTTCACATGGATAGTAAGTAGTGCCTGACAGCACATCTATGAAATAATCCATCCTTTCACACTGAATGAAAATACAAAATGTATTAAATTCATATAAATCTGAGATCAATTTCTAGATTCTGTTTTTTTTTCAGAGCTTATCTGTTTAGTGTTTTATTTTAAAAATATTTTTCATTATAACTTATAGTCTAATTAAAATTCTCTATCTGAAATAGTTTTTAAAATTTGCATTGTTTTTATTTTTAACACATTAATAATAGCTAGATTCTGGGTTTTATTTCATCAATCTGTATACCACACGATACAGTATTTATATTACTATAGTGACACTATGGAATATTATGATGTCTGGGAAAGCAACACTTACTATTGTTCATTCTCAAGAATTCTTAACTATGTTCAAGTATTTATTTGTACTTAAGGAAGTTTTATCGAATTGTAAAACAAAATTTAAAACACTTGGAATTCTAATTGTATTGCATTAAATGTATGTATTAATTTTGAATCACTGAATTGTTTCATTGTCATTTTTAAGAAAATATTATCTGTATATATTGCTAATTTAAGATCTTATTTACTATTGTTTGATTTTGTTCATATATATCCTGACTTTCCTGTTCAAATTTTCCCAAAATTCTTATTTCTTTTGTTACTTACATCAGTAGATTCTTTCTTAAATACATTTCTAGATGTTCATGGCTGACAAAACAAAATCTACTTTTTTCAATATATCACTGATATCCCACCAATCTCTCAAATTTTCTTTCTAATTAAAAACTTTTGTGCCAAATATTCTTAAGCTTTTTACCTCTAGGGTCATATTTTCAATGACAAGGAATAGGTTTACATGTTCTTCCCAATACTATACACATTATTTTATTTTCTCATAAAGCAATAGTGATGGTAATTTTACCTCTATAGGTCTTAATTTTTAGTTTCTAATCTGATTTTGCCCCTTTTAAGAGTAATATTTGCTGTTGTATTTCATTTAAAACATTTTCTCAATTCCTACTTTACTTGGAGATTTTTATTAGGAATGATTATTACATGTTTTACAAAGCTTCAGTCTCTAGATATGATCAATCAATGAGTATTGATTTAATATTTTATAATGACATATGATTCCTTAACTTGAATACTCTTTGACTTCCTCATGTTATCTCACTTGATCTTTTGCTGAGTGGTTGAATTCTATAATATTTTCTTTTAAAAATATTTGTATCTATATTCACAAAAAGATTTCATTTTATTTTTATTTTTTTATTAGGTTTGGCATTAAAATTATGCCAACTTCTTGGAAACTGTCTATCTTTCCTTTGGATTAGAACAAATCCCTGCTAGATAAATCCCTGCTGAAAAAACCAATTTGTCCTGGTGCTTTATTTACTGGTAGTTCTTGAATCACCTCTCCAGTTTCTTCCACAGTAATTAGTATAGTCATACTTTCCAGTCATTTTTGGTCAATTTTTTACATTTTTGCTGGGAAACAATCCATTTTCTCTAGGTTATCAAATTTATTTCTTTAGAAGTATACATGATACTTTCTCTGAATTCTTTCAGTCTATCTACTATCAGTGGTCATGTCTTCTTTCTTATTGTCCTATTTCTATTTCCTTGTTTCTGCCTGTTTATTTGAATTTTATTTATTTGTTTTATTGGTTATTTGTTAAACCATTTTTTAAATTTATTTTCCTTTCTGCAGTTTTTAAATGTTCTGTTTCATCCATTTTAATAATCATATTTATTAATTTCCTTCTGTTTTATTTCGAGGTAGTTTTATTATCTGTATATGATAAAAACTTAATTTTGTATTTCATCCTTTAAAATAAACAAGATTTATACTGTTTATTTGCACCTTCAGTATAGCATTTCATATGTTCTATATGTTTTGGTTTATTTCCCTGTGCATTGATTTCTATGAATTTTCTTTTTCATTTACTCTTAGGTTCAAGTGTTAGCTGTGAATGTTTTCTTAATTTCCTGATTTATTATTTATTATTAACCTGTCTTGCAAAATGTCTTTTTAAATAAATCTATTTGTTTTTGCTAAGGAATCATAAATTTTTCTAAATGTTCCATGAACATTAAAAAAATTAGGCTGGGCATGGTGGCACATGCCTGTAATCCTAACAGTTCAGGAAGATGACGCAGGAGGATCTCCAATTCAAAGATGGCCTCAGCAAAAAAGCCAGGCACTAAGCAACTCAGTGAGATCTTGTCACTAAAAAAAAAAAAAAAAACACAAAATAGGGTAGGGATGAGGCTCAGTGGTCAGGTGCCCCTGAGTTCATGGAAGGAAGGAAGGAAGGAAGGAAGGAAGAAAAAATTAGATAAAATATGAAAGTCTCTGCCTCTCCCCTCTCCTTTCTTCTCTCTCTCTCTCAACAGCAGGGTTGAACACACACACACACACACACACACACACACACACACATCCTAAGAGCTTTAATGAGTCAGCTCAAATTCTACCTGAAATCTGTTACCCCTCTTTTCAAGAAATAAGACAGAGGCCCCCTGTTGGCTGAACTTACATACTGATAAGTTCACAGAAGTTCACATGCAGAAAATCCCTGAGGATTCTGTGACAAGAGCAAGACCACAGGAAAAGACAGAGATCTAGCCAGTAAATTGTTGGAATCAAAACCAGTAGAATTTTTTTTTTTTTTTTTTTTTTTTTTTTTTTTTTTTTTTTTGTAGATATGACCCTGGATTTTTAGCAGGTAAAGCCAGGAACTCATCACTTAGACCTGATGATCAAATGTTAAATTTTGTTGACTCACAGAAGTGGCTACATTTCCTCTTCTTTCTTTTCTTTAAGAGAGGATAAAATAATTTGGATTAAGTTGCCTTAGGGCCTCAATCAGCAGAATAAACCAAGACAAATCCATTTCCCTCATTAGACTAAAACATGCCGTTTCTATAAATCACAAGAATAAATAAAATAAGAAGCTTCAGGAATTCCTGGAAAATGCCAGGAAAAAGCTTAATTAAGTCCTACTTGTGCCAGCCTGAGGCTTTCAAAGGGATGCCATCCTTTAATCTCTGATCTGGAGAGTTCAGATGGGTCTTCTAGTTAGAGGATTCTGCCAGGAACTTCAAGGCTCCTCACCATCCTGTTACTTGGGGTTCAAGTAGTGATTAAATAAAAATACTCATTTTATCTTCATTTGTGTTTGAATGTCATCTAGAAAATTATAGTACTCAAATGTACTATAAGCCACAGCAATGAGCTCTGGGCTTTTCTTGTTCAATATTTATAATAGTTGCTCAAAGACACAGAATTCATGTATATAAAATCCATAACCATTACAGAGTTGGAAAAAAAGATGACTCATGTAAGAGATTCCAAAACCAAGAGTTAAAAATTGTCAAGTAGGATTACCAAGCTAAAAATCTCAAAAAAAAATAAAAGTTATCACATAGACATGTAAATGATTACATTTTGATTCAAGGAAACAACTATCTGAAAGTAGTATAGACCCTATAGCTGGGCCCAGAGGCCATAAGCTTGTAATTCCACGGCTCAGGAAGCTGAGACAAGAGGATCACAAGTTCAAGGCCAGCCTCAGCAACTTATTGAGGCTCTTGGCAATTTAGTGATAACGTCTCAAAATAAAAAGGGTTGGGGATGTGCCTCACTGGTCAAGCACCCCAGCCAGGTTCAATCTCTGGTACCAAACAACATCAGAAATGTATACCTTACAGATTTTGAGATTCAATCTGTTTCTAAACATTTGTGATTCTAGAGGTAACCTAGCCTCACTATCCTCTTTTAAAGAAGATGATTTTGAAATAGCCACACAATTAACTGGAGTTGGAACCAGATTAGGATTCAGGTCTGCTAAATCCAAGTTCCTTTACTCTGTTATGCTACCTGGATTATTCACTGCTTAAAATACAATAGAAAAAATCTATTTACTTCAGAATATTACACTACCAGTATACTGATGAGTTACAGTGTTATGAGATAAAGGCTGTGATGAATTTGGATGACCTGTGAACTGTGATCTGTGAAGCACAATGAAATGCTGACTCCAACCTGAGAAGTGAGGACGGATGTGTTCAGAAAAATATACTGATGTCTTAAACTCTCCAGAAGGTTGTCAGTCATAGAACTGGAAAAGACTGATCCAAATACAGAGAATAGATTTTGGCTTAAAATAAAGAACTTAAAATTTTCTATTATTAACATTAATGAGCAGAAACGGGTAGACCATCTGTCAAAATCTGAATAAAAAATGAGAGTCAATGTAGATGACCTCTTAAGTTCTCACTAACTTAGGAAGAATGCTTGATTAGACCTGTGCTTACTGCATGCTATGGTGTGCCCATAAATATCAACCCATGATTCATCTGTACACACATGTAAACTTTAAGTAAGAGGCAAGATCACTATCAGTGAGCCCCTGGAACACAGCCAGCTAAAGCCATCTGCATTGCCACACTCCCCAGGCTGGGCTGGACAAGTGCAGGTACTTAAAATAACATTCCACTAAATGTTTGCCCAAAACATCAGTGCTTTGTAATTTTGTCTTTATTTTTGATAGACTATATGAGTATCAGCAGAAAATGAGGAGCCATAAAGAAAATGCAGAAAAGACAAAGCACATGCTAATCATTTTCTAGGACTTGTCTCATTCTCCCTGGATTGCTGTTACAACAGATCACTGATGGGAAGTTACTTATGTGGCTTAAGGGGGATTGTGAGGATTAGCAAGGAAAAGTAAAAACCAACGAGAGTTTCTCAAAGATATTAGACTGAGAAGCAATAGATGATCATAAGCCTAGATGATAACTTCTCACACAGCCAGTCCCTGCACATCATTCACTTGGAAGAGCAGCTGCACCAACACCTCTGTCTGCTGTGCACTGGAATTCTGCTATTTCAGTCTGGTGGGACACACTTGTTCAGCAACTCCTATACAGTGAATTGCTTTTACATTGATTGTGAAAGAAGTTCACATGCCAGCAGCCTCTAAATAAAACTTATGCACCTGTCACTAATATTTGTTGACATTGAATTAATTATTTTTTTTACCATCTGAAATGTATCTCCAATAAAGAGATTTAGTTAATAAAATATTTATTAACTGAGACTTACTAAAACAGTTAAAATAATGAATATTTGATGATTATGTTAAGCAGAAGCAATTTCTAATTTTAAATGCATTCCATAAAAATATTTTTAAAAACACATTTATAAAAATACATTAAGAACACATGAACAAACCAGAGGGTTGCCTTTACCTTACTCTTAATTTAAAACTCAGTTTCATTCAGAAGTACTTAGGGGTAGAGGGGAACTGCATAATAGCTCTTTTCCTTGTTTTAATGCAAAAATTCTCTGGAGTCACCTGCTCTTGAATTCACACGTTTATACTAACAATTATCTTCTCCTCTTAAAGCTGCTAAAAATGAAAAACAAAAGAAAGAAACCTGAAAAGGAAATCAGATATGGATGAGTGAAAGTAAAACAAGTAGAAAAGAAAGCAACAGAGTCCTGAGATGAGTGAGAAGCTGAGAGGAAGGTCCCAGCAGAGAGCCCAGGAAGCTGAATGCTTGGCACAGCCAGACCCGGAGCAAGGAGAAAGTGGGAGCCAAAACCGAAGAGTGGAAACCCAAACCAAAGGCAGCTCTAGAGCCTGGGGTAAAGAAACAGGGTAGCTGGAGTAAAAAGCAAGATAAAAGCAACGTTTAGGCAAATTGAAAACCCACTCTCTTACATTCAACACAGATTAACAAGAAACTGTCAAAGGTCAGGTTGTCATAATCATTGTACAAACGAGAATCACACCTTTCCTACCCATCTCTTGTTATGTGCCCCCAAATTTCTATTATTCTTTGTCCTTAAATTACATAAAATAGTTAATAAATAAATTTCCTTAACAAAAACCAGCCCAAGGTCATTGCAGTTAGCAACCCATAATTCCACTGTAAATGCAACTAAAAATTATAACACATTAGATGATACTAAGTACCACCACTAAATTTGAAAAACATTGTCATATTTGATATTAAAAGAATTATATTATTTATTTTATAGAATAAACAGAGCCTCCAAAAAGACAATGCAATTTGCAAATAATTAAAATTGAAATGTTAAACAATTTTTTTTCTGTGCATATTTTAGCACACTATTGAATATATTAATGTCTTATATATTGTATTTTTTGAATCATAATTCCAAGGATAATACAAATAAAAGTAATGTGATCCAGCAAATACACGCGTATAAACATTAAATATGCTGTGCATGTAACTACACCTCATAATAGCAGGGGTCTGAAAAAAATAGGGTTGATATAAACAGCACCAAAATATACTTTAGGAATCTGATAAAAATACTACTTAACCTTGTCTACACTAGTCTCTGGTGATGATGAATTATTTATTTGAATTTGTTCATGTGCCAGGCATTATGTTTGGTGTGAAGCTAAAACACAGAGACAGATATGATCCCTGCTTTCATGGAGCTTCTACTCTATAGAGAGGAACAGAAAAACAAACAAAAATATCACATCAGGAAACTTACAAATTATGATAAATGCTTTAAAATGAAGTATAATGTTAAAAGATATAATGAGAAATCATAACAGAAGGAACAAATTAATTAATTAATTAATATTGCTGTACTGGTTGTCATAAATCCAGGAGCACTCTATCACTGAGTTGTATCCCCAATCCTTTCTTAAATGTTGAGACAAGGTCTTGCTAAGTTACCATGGCTGCCCTCAAACTTGTGATCCTCTTGCCTCAGCCTCCCAAGTAACTGGGATTAAAAGTGTGCACCATCACACTTGGCAGAAGGAATGAATTTTAACTGATGCATTAAGGAAGAAATGTTGAAGAAAATTATTTTTAAGATGTAGTAAATGGATAGAAGTGAATCAAGTGAATGGAAAAACCATTACAAGCAATGAGACATGAATGGACAGGCCTGAGACAGAAGACAGCTTGCTGACATCAAAAATCTAGCAGAGATTGGTGTGGCTGGAGCAGAAAAGGACAAGGGCAGGTGTGAGGAGAGGTGAGTTCCAGCAGGGAAGTGCAAGCAGACAGCAGGGCTCTGTAGGATATGTGAGGGATCTGGATCTGAATGGGAAACAAACAATATGTTTTAAAAACAGGAGACAAATGATTAGTTTTGTAAAGATTCATCTGGTCTTAACATGGAGAATGGATGGAGAAGAACAAGAATAAAGATAGGGAGATTATACCCTAAGTATGTGTATGAAGACACAAATGGTGTGAATATACCTTGCATACAACCAGCGATATGAAAAATTGTGCTCTAGATGTGTAATATGAATTGTAATACATTCTGCTGTCATATATAACAAATTAGAATAAAAAATAAATAAATAAAGTTTTAAAAATTAGGGAGATTAATTAGGGAGTGACTAATAATTAGGGTTTAGTGGTGTTGGAAAAAATGAAGAGAAATTAATAAATTTAAATTTTACTGTGATTTGGAAAATAACATTACAAATGTCATTCTAAAATACTGTTAAAAATAATGGTGAGACCTTTGTCTTGCTCTTGATTGCAATGGGATTTTCCTAAATACAAAGTTATTACTGGCTTAAGTCTTTAAATCCTTCCTAATCCATAGGAAGTATAAGACATTTGTAATCCTCTCTGTAAGAACTTTGGTTTATACTTTGCTTTTGGGTCATATCTTGCTGTTTCCTATCAAAGACCTTGCTTTGGATTTTGGTGTATTAAGTTTTTTCCTTCAGTAATCCACACTACCTCCAGCTACTGCTCTATTGCTTTGATATCCTTTATAGACAGTTCTGAGAGGGTTTTCTGCATGGTCTCTTTACTCTGTCATCTATGTAGTAATTAACTCTTCGACATACTCCTACTGGTTTCTGCTCTTATTCCACCAAATTTACTATGCCCAAATCACCAAATACACACATGAGAAAAGACTAAATTTACAACAACAAGGGAATGGTTAAATATTATATATTCATACGGTATGCAATCATTGAAAATAATTCTTTAAAAGACTTTTCAATGTTCACAAAATTTTTTGGTCCTCGACAATTATTCTCATTGGTATGTGTCTCTCTTGTTTTCTCTCCATTTTTCTAAAGCTACTAAAAAGTGATGCAAAAATAGAGGGCTACATGTTTCACATTAATTAATTATTCACTAGTACTATAAGGAATCAAGAAAATTACACACAATCTGTAGTGACTAATGTTAAGCCTCTGGCTCAGTCATGGGATTGCCGTTATCATTTCCCAGTTGCCTGCTGCCATGGGTAATTGAAAGTTGGCATGGATACTCCCATACCAATTTTCACTGGCCACAGATAAATTGTTCTGATTTTTGAAATCATAGTTATTATTCGACTCCATCTGTTCTCTTCATTTTTCAAGTCAGCTGTCAAATCAAACAAGTAGGTCCTTACTAAAAGTTTTAGAAGTTTTACACATGTTATCAGGGTACAGGAAATAATTTTATAACAGGCTGTTGTTGAGTAAAATTCCACAAGGTGAACCAAGAGAGAATTCACAGGAAGTAAGGTGACATGTTGACAGCTGCTTTAGAGTGATGGTGGGAAATTGCTGTATTTATAATAACAGTATTTAACATTCTTTCATTCATTTTTGAATACTAGGCATAATTGTCAAGAAAGATTTAATTGTGAGATTCTAAAATTGCATTTCAACTCTGACCTGCTTTTACCATTTATTCTAGTCTATTTTACTTTAGCTAAAATTAAGAAGCCCATATATCAAAGTACAAAATTGTTTTAAAAATTATTTCATATATTGTTTTGCTGCTACTAATATAATGAAAAATTTCATTTTTTATGTTTTCTTTTTAAATATAAAGTGATTCTGTCATTCCAAATTTGAAAATATATTTTGACAGAGTATCCAAATCTCAGTATGCAAATATAACTTATTATATTTCAGGACTTGGGAGAACAAGAATAATAAAGTAGATAAATCAATCCAAACTTTTTACTCTAAAGGAGATTTGTTAATTTAAAAATAGACTTTTCTATGATTTGTGTTATATTAGTTACAAAACGTCTGACCCCATTTTCCATCCCTTCATATATCCATACCTTTTACAATCTGACTACGACTCTCTCAATAATAAGTGGTATCTATTTTCTGGTCTTTTAATCTAGGCTCAGTTTGGGACTTTCTTTAGTCAAAAGAATATGGCGGAAGTGATGGTAAACTGATTATGAGCCAGGGACCTCAAAAGACCTCACATTCTTTTTCTTACTCTCTTTGACTTCCTGCCTTCACCTTGAGAATAAGTCTAGGAAAACCCCTGGAGGAAGAGAGATCATCTGGAGTATACACACACTATCTACCAGTGGCCAACCTAGACCAGCCACCCTCACCCAACCTCTTAGCACAGAAGAGATATCTGAGCAAACTCAGACATTACCAGCTGAGACTGGGGAATCACTGAGCTAAGCCAAGTATAAATTTCTAAACCATAGAATTCTAAGCTAAGTAAATGAATGTAGTTTTAAGTCACTAAGTTTTGGGGTAATTTGTTACGTATCAGTAGCTAACTACTATAATCTTTTTTACTTTGTTTACCTATTAAGAAAGAAAATTAGGAAATAGTATTACACAAATTAAAAATTTAAATGATTACATTAAATATACTTTTCTGAAGATATTAATAGTTTATATTATCCTTCATATTTTGGCTGTTGATGTTATATTAATATTTATAGAGTATCTTTTATTCATCAGGTGTTTATTAAATTCCTACGACCACATTATCAGGTAGGAATTTTTAACTTTATTTTATAAAAGACCTTGGTAAAGAAGCAAGGAGCATGTCTAGGTTCACACAGCTGGCATAGCAGAGCTAGATTGGAACACAGAAAATAGGAATATGTAAATTAATTTATTCTATCATATATCTCCACTAGCTCCACAATAAAATGGCAATCTAGGCTTTTTTTGGGAAGAGCTCTTTTCTAGAAACTAGCTGTGTATGTTCCAGTTTATTGTTTGAAATGTGCTTGACTTTGTTTTATTCAAGAGTGATGCCTACCAAGGACATATAATAATAACCAATTCTTGCAAGGATCCAAGATGGAGAAATTAAAATGATCCAGTCTCTTGAAGGACATGCTAAATGACCTAAATGCTGCCCTAGGATGTACTGAAAAATAGTTTATGTATATCATATGGACTTCTTCATTTGGGCATTTTCACACTCAATTCTAAGTGGCCAAAGATCACTGCTATCCTTTCAAATTCTCTAGTTTTTTTGTACCATTATTAAAACAACTGAATGAGAAATTGACTAAAGTAAAAATATTTTCTAGTGTAATATGTCCTGATAAATTTGAAATAGTGATTTTTTTTTGTAGCAAATGATTACTAGTGATTGTCCAATTGGCTCATGATATTTAATGTGAAAAGCCAATATTTTAGTTATTCATTGGCAGATGACACAATTTATTTGTGAGACTGGTATAAAAAATAGAAGTATTTTTGTTTATGGCTTAAATATAAGATGGAAACCTGTCAGAAATAAGTGAACAATATACTACTGAGTGTCCACGATACTTACTAGCCTAGCATTTGTACATTGGGATTGTATGTGACACATCACAGGTGCTAATAAAATTTTAATGGTGAGAATAAAAAGTGATAGAAAAACAAGAATGGGCTCAATGCTGCAGCTTCTAATGTCCCCTTGACTATACGCCACTAGGAATAATGATGCTAAACAGATGAGTAAAGACATTTTTAGGAAGTCTTTTCCAGTCCTATTACATCCTCCAAAGCAACCACCAAAGGCAAAAGGCTGCACATGAAATTAACGCTAATGAAATCAACATTAATAAAATCAAGACAACCTAAATATATTTTATTTTAGGTTGATGTATGGAAATTTCAATTGTATCATCTGAAAACTGCCTGATGTTGACTGCTAATAAAATAAGTACAAATGTTTGAATATATGGCTTAAATATAAATAACACCAGAGAGTTTGGGGTAGTAAATATACATGTACTTTATCCTAGGTTGTGATATACATTTTAATCATTTTGTTCACTTGAAATATCACATTTTATACAGAGTTTAAAAATGTGTTTTTAAGTAAAGAATAGAGATCAGTGAAATGTTTCTCCAGTGGATTCTTTCAACTGAAAATGTAAGAAACTGCTATAAAACCAGAGTTAATAGATATTTAAACAAAAATTTTTGACTTAAATATATATTATGTGGCATTTTAAGACAGCATTGTGGTAACAGCAAGACAATCAAAATCACAAGTCATTGTGGAAGTTCACAATGACTAGTTTTCCAACAACAGTTTTAAGAGATGAGTTAAATCAGCAACCATTTGCGTGTGTGTTTTGTGGTCACTTTAATTGTTATTAGTTTAACCTAGAATGGAAGAAGACACCAATAAACAAGATGGTCAAATACATAATGTCCACAGTCTAAAGGAGAGTAAGCCAGAAACTAATAGCTCAACTGTAGACACTCACAGCTAAAGAAAATATCAAATGTTACATGCTGTTCACATCTTAAATTGTAGTTCTTGAAGAAAAGCTCATTTGTTTTCACTAAGAAACCTTTAAGAGACCTGATCGTTTCAATTTCCCAAATGAAAAAAGTCCAAAATAACTGAAACATCTCAGATTCTTGTAAGAATTTGTTATCATATATGCCTATGATAAACCCAAATCAACTACATTTTAAATAATAAATCAGGAAATATGTGTCATAAAGGGCAATTTCCACTGAATGTTTGTCTTTCTCAAATATCTACCAACAGGGTCAAATTTAACTAGGAAAGTCAGTTTTTAAACTTCAAGTTAGTCAAAGCTTGAATGACAACACACACAAAAAATAATCATGTTAAAAGCAAACTAAATTGTACAATTTGAAGCAATTACTTAAAATATTGAATAATATACTGAAGAATATATTTCCACTTCTTTCTCTATTTTCCTTCTTCTTTTCATAAATTTAACCAAGTAATATCTCTATTTTCACAAGGACATAAAGTAAAAGCCTAGGTTCAGAATTTAGGAAAGTTTATTACTCCAGTGATCTGTGGAGTGAGTAGTCTTTTTTCTAACACGATGTTAATTAAGAGCTTATTTAATGCATTTACATTTGGTTATATAGCAAGAGTTTGACTAAGTCATTTCTAGGAAAGCTGATATTTGGGAATAACTGTCACCTCAAAAGTAGGCTTTCCATTTTGTCCATTAGTAGTAGCTGCCCACTCAGCACCTACAATAATACTGAAGGAACCTTATATTCCTTAGTTTCCTTAGGAAAATCTCACAAAGACTACTTCTGTAGAAACTGATAAGCCAAAAGATGTCAGATGTGAGGAGGGTCCCTCAATCCCCAGTGTCATGAACCATGCTACTGGAGAGTCCAAGGATTCTTGAGTAATGCATACCTCATTTTGCCATCCAGGATTGGAGACATGGGAAAGGTTCATTCCTATGTCCTAATGATAAATCAGAGCATGGTGAACCAAAAATAGCTGTCTTCTGGGGGATCCTACCAGTATCAGTATAAATAGTTAATTTTGGATAGGGGGTTACTAGGATTAAACCCAAAGGTACATTATCACTGAGCTTTTATAAATAAGCTTTTATTTATTTATTTATTTATTTAGAGAGTCTCACTAAATTGCTGAGGCTGGCATTGAACTTGTGATCTTCCTGTCTTAATCTCCCAAACCACTGGGATTACAAGTGTACACCACCGTGCCCAGCAAGTAGCTCATTTATGAAAGGACTAACCACTCCTTAAAATAATGTTCACTTTAGGATTCACTTGACTGAACTGTTTTTGCTCAGTAATATATGAGGCTCTTCCCTGTTGTTATAAGTAGTTATAGATTCAGGCCAACTACAGTTGGCCCTCAGAATCTGAGGGTTCCACATCCTTGGATTCAACCAGCTGTGATTCAAAAATATTCGGAAAAGAAATTGCATCTACTAAACATGTACAGACTTTTTCTTGTCATTATTCTTTAAACAATACAGTATAATAAATATTTGCACAGTGCTTACATTGTTAGGCATTATAAGTACCTAGAGATGATTTAAAGAATAAAGGAGAATATGCATGAGTTACATGCACTGTTTTGTATAAGGGACTTGAACATGTGCAGATTTTGTTATCTGTGGGGAAGTCTTCCAATCAGACTCACAGACACAAAGGAATGACTGCACTTTCAAACAAGGTCCTTGGTACTTGTTCAGATTACATAGATTCTTCTCTGGGCTAAGGAATACATATTCTACTTTTTGAAGAACCAATTGGTCAGTCTATTGAGTTATGTTAGCCTAAAACCTAGTTTTCTAAATATAATGAAAAAATAACAGATTTTTCTACTTAGTTTTCACTGGTTTGTAGAAATATCACCTGGAAATCATCACATAATATTTTATCTTTCAAAGTTGATACAGTTTTTAAATTTTTTGACCAGTAGCCATGTGTGTCCATGATATGCCATCTATGACCAGGAACAACTTCCTCAATTATTTTATTTTATTTTGCAACTAGTGAATTGTGTTACTCAAAACTGTCAAAGTTTAAGCAGAGTAAAGGCATAATAAAGAAAACTAAGAAGGAATGTTGGTATCTTTATAATTATGTACTCAGCTTTCCAAAAGAAATTTAAATTCAATTTAGATTAACTTTGTTCAGAAAATAGTATGTTGAAAGCAATTCAAGAATCTCATGTTGTTGTCACACCAAAATGAGCACTTCATAGACTTTACTAGTTTAATCTAAAAACAGAAGTCAATCAATGGACCTCAGTTATTTACCTTATGGAAAAATGTAAGCAATATGGGCCAGAATCCATGTATTTTCCAGAACATAATACTATAAAGGCTCAAATATTTAATATACAGTAAATAACAATCAATGCAGAACATATTTTGACATAACTGTTATTACACAAATCTTATGTCTGACTATAAATCATTGGAGTTATGATTCTCATTCAAGGTGCTATCTTTTATATTTGATGCCTTCTTTCTGATATCTTTCAATTATTCTCCATAAATATTTTTACCTTATGGTGAAATTGGCTATTTGAATACAACAGTTAATAGGTATGAGGAACTACAAGGGAAATCTTAGGATCAAAATATAACAAATGCTTTTCTATATACCTATAGCCTATGAGAATCCCTTCATTACCAAGCAATATCAATTATAAAAAATACCAAAATAACTACTAAGATTTAGTGTGTTGGTAACTAAATTACAGTGAATATATCTGCCCTTCCTGAGTTGGACTTATTCCTACAGGTAAACTCCCACTAATAAATCAAAAACACATGTAAATAAAGTATTTATTTGGAGGCATGGCTTTGCAATGACTGTTACTATAAAACAAAAGTATTCAAGGGATTTCAAAGAGAAAAGACCCACTTTAAAAATAGTCATAATTTAATGGAATTCTCCTCAATTGCATGGTAATGATATGGCTATTTTTTTTTCTCCCTCACAGTTCAGTGAGGAAAAGTAATTATCATGTAGTTTACAACATGTGTAATTTGTGTATAATTATAAGAGATGCTCATTGTCTCTATAAATACTTATTGAAGCAGCAAATAACTGATCACTGCCAAGAAAGCTAAATGCAGGCAACACTAATTTGAGATTATCTGTTCCTCTTTCTAGTCCTTCTTGCTGTTCAATTTCATGGCATTTGATGTATACAAAAGTAATGAAACAAAGGAATGGTATTGTTTCCGTTTTTTGAAATGCAGACAGATTCAAATGATCATCTAAAGGTAAATTTTAGATTATCAGACACTTCTATTCTTGGTAACTTCAATAAAAACTATACATTTGCAAAACAATGATTGTCTAAATATTTTTAAAGAACCATGAAGTGATTTTGGTAGTCTTTTATTAAAATAAAATACTCTCTTAAAATGCAAAATTAACTGTCCAGAATTTATTTTTGTGAGAACTTAATTTGAGATGGCAGCTCTTAGGATAGGGGGCTGATATCTGTCATTGGTCCTTCAAGGTCCACTGCCCACCTTCTATATCTGGGAGGCCAATCTCCATGGGCAGCATCCCTTTGCTCTCAGTTTGGTTTGGCCATTGGGAGTAAACAGCATGAGAGCTCAGGCTGAAGGACAGAGTGATGGGGGCATTTATTGCCCTGGATCCTCCTTGAGACTGACAGCCTTGGACTCATGCTCCTCACACTTCCTTCTATAGCCTTCATCATATAGTTTTCTCTTCCTCTGGGTGGGGTAATTGTGTGGGATTTTAAAAGTCTGTTGTAACCTGACCTGGGATACTACAAATCCTTGTTCTTTTCTTTTATCTTGCTAATACCTTTTAAAACCACCTTTTATTAAAATCTTTGACATTATTCTAATTTTATTGTACCTTCTCTTTTCTATGAGACCCTGATGGTTACATTTAGTTCTTATTTATTCTTTATGAATTTCACTAGTAAACCAGGTATACAAATGAACAAAGCATTTAAAGACTTGGACATTGTAGACCAATGACATAACAAAATATAGCACTTAATGAATGTTTGTATCATTTATATATCCATGGAATGAATTTAACTAGAAATGTCTAACTACCATCTAAAAGTTTAGATTTCTAACAATAATCAGCACCATTAAATTGAAGTAAATACTTTTAGTTATTCCTATAAAATTATTGAATTGCTGACAAAGAGCACACAAAAAGCTAGAAACTAGATATGTTTACAATATTTTCAAGAACAAAATTTATCTTTACAGATGTATATATTAGGAGAGAGATTTACCTTTTCACCAATTTCTCCTTTGCTGCCTTCAAAACCTTGTTCTCCCTGTAGAAGAGGAGTGTGGTATGTATAAGAAAATAATACTTACAATACATATAATCTTAAAGTAAAAATAATGTTGCTAACAATGAAAAAATCAATAGTTTAATATAATAATTCCTACTATGTAAGCTCTAAGCCAATATTAAATAACACAGAATTTAAATATTCCTGAATTCTGAAAGAACATTTTTCTAGTAGCTTCTAGGTAATTTAATCTTGATAAGCCTGAATTTTCCCATGTCTAAAATAAGTATGCTAGTAGTTAGTACCTGGCTCATTGACTTGTTTTGAGAGTTAAACATATCATCAGCATAGAGCCTACCACAGACTATGTCATTCTTGTTATTATCACTACTTATTATATTATACTAGATCCAAGAGAAACACTTCTTGGAAAGCTGATGTTGCTACATCCTTCCAGTGAGAGTTTCAGGATGAGTGAGTTCTGGTTTCAGGAAGTTCTGTTCCTGCTCCCTCCTGTTCCCTCACCAGCACAGTGCTCTCCATTGTCCCTCTCTCCTGCCTTTCAGCCACAAAAAGGACAGGTGGTCACAGAGCTGCTGGCTGTTAATTGCCAAATTTATTCTGAAAAATGTAAGGCCCCTTTTCTTCCAGTAAATCCTTTCTGATGCAATGAGCCTAGTTCCTCTTTCAATTGGGTATAGATTTTGAGAGCACTCATGTTACCTCCATACAGTCAACAGATATTCACTGATGTCTCCTCCATGCCAGGCGCTCAACAACATAGTCAGCAAGTGACTATTGGGGATGGGTCATATGCACCCCTCTACTTCTGGAACTCTTTGACATAAAAGCATTCAGGAAGCATTTCCTGAGGGCACTAAGACAAGAGGTCAAGAGTTTCTTATCTCCAGTTTGTCTATAATGCCTCTACAAGGTGACACCTGGCATAATTTAAATTCATATAAATTATATGAAAAAGAATGCCAACTTAATACTGTATACATGGTTTGTGAATGTATAATTTGATACATGTACATACAAATACATGTGATAGGTACACATATACACATATAAGATTATATAATTATTTTTGCTTTACCTACTCTCAAAAAAAATTACCAGGGAAGATAATAGGTTAGTTGAAAGATATTTTTACCACTGAATGTATTGCCTACCTTTTTTCCCTACCATTTTTCCTAAAATATAGACTTTAATTTGATCCGTTAATTCCAGCTGACATTGAAGCTGCTAAATGCCTCCAGTACATCAGCCACAATGTCAGCATGATGCAGCCACCACAAACAGCTGCTGGAAAGTCCAAAACTATTTCCCAGCAGATAAATCTGCACATCCCTTGGCTTGCAACTCGACTCGCAGATGCAGCACATGCTGTATCAATGGGTTTTGTCTAGAACTACTGTGAAGAAATTCAGAAGCTTACCATTTCATCACTGCCAGTTCAATCTTATTATCTTTATTGGGCCAAGTAAAGGAAGCATTTTTTAAAGCTGTTAACTATAAACAAATGCATATATTTTAAAATGATATTTTTAGCCACATAGAAAAACCTAGTGCCTAGTAATTTCTGATACCTTATTGCTAAAATGTGTAAAAACTTCTCCAGAACATATAAATGATATGCTTGGCTTTGCTGGGCATCTAATATTGCATAAATAATGCTGTCCCTTGTGGTAGGATTATCTGGGTTGTATCATGACAGCTGGCC
This sequence comes from Marmota monax, assembly GCF_021218885.2. NCBI lineage: Eukaryota > Metazoa > Chordata > Mammalia > Rodentia > Sciuridae > Marmota > Marmota monax. The sequence continues at coordinate 3,209,906 of NW_026692434.1, read as the reverse complement.
CCACCTGAAGTGACACCCATCCTTCCAGGAAACTGAAATATACCAATCTACATGCTCGTGTAGCTATGCTGGTCAAATACAATCATTCTCTTTCCCAGAAAGTCTTTGGACAGTAAAAGGGTACAAAAAAATGTTCACTTTTTTAAAGAGAAAGATGTTGGGCATTGAAAGAAGCAGCCTATCCAGCAAAAACCTTCTCATTTATCATGCATTTGTCATTCTGAAAGACATGTTTTAGAAAAGATTGTAATGACTTTGTAATATTTAATATTTTATCACTGTAACCATCATGTTGAGATAAACCTGGGATATACAAAAAGAAGGATAAATAAGAAGTAACCAAATCCAAAGGCATTAAAAATTATTCCACTGTACATTGTAAGCTTTAATAACAGTGAAAATGTTCCCAGAGAAATTATCTGCACTTTCAGTATTTCCAGTACTCAGAATGCACTATTGTTCACGTTCTCAGATTGCCCTCTCTCCTAGCATGGTCTCTCTGAGAAGAGACCATAGGTCCTCATTAACTTCTTGAGTTTTTGATGAAATTTGGTTTTATAAAATACATTTTCTCCCTCCCTCTGCACCGGCAAGGGCAAGGTAGAGGGAACTGTGACCACGCACAGAGCAGGACCAGCGGCCTGCTGGGGGGCAGAGCCGCCCCCCACCCCCCGCGCCTGCCAGGTAGGTGGAACTGTGACCACCGACAGAAAAGGCCCAGTGGCCCGCGGCGGGACAGAGCTTCCAATCACTCCTGCAAGGTAGGCAGGCCTGCGACCCACCAGCAGAAGAGGAGCAACGGCCTGCTGAGAGGCAGAGCCGCCCCCTCCCCCTGTGCCGGCAAAGTAGAGGGAACTGTGACCATGCACAGAGCAGGCCCAGCGGCCTGCTGAGGGGCAGAGCCGCCCCACACCCCCCGCGCCTGCCAGGTAGGGGAACTGTGACCACCGACAGAAAAGGCCCAGTGGCCCGCGGCGGGACAGAGCTTCCAATCACTCCTGCAAGGTAGGCGGGCCTGCGACCCACCGGCAGAAGAGGAGCAGCGGCCTGCTGAGAGGCAGAGCCGCCCCCTCCCCCTGCACCGGCAAGGTAGAGGGAACTGTGACCACACACAGAGCAGGCCCAGCGGCCTGCTGGGGGGCAGAGCCGCCCCCCACCCCCCGCGCCTGCCAGGTAGGTGGAACTGTGACCACTGACAGAAAAGGCCCAGTGGCCCGCGGAGTGGCAGAGCTTCCAATCACTCCTGCAAGGTAGGCGGGCCTGCGACCCACCGGCAGAAGAGAAGCAGCGGCCTGCTGAGAGGCAGAGCCGCCCCCTCCCCCCAGCGCCTGCAAGGTAGGCGGACCTGCGACCCACTGGCAGTACAGCCCCAGAGGCCTGCAGAGGGGCAGTGCCGCTGCCTGCGCCTGCAAAGTAGACAGAACTGTGACCACCGACAGAACAAGCCTAGCGGCCCGCAGAGGGACAGAGCCGCCGCCCGCGCCTGCGAGGGAGACTTTGCAACTATACAAGACCAATATAAATATATAGGGGGAAACTTCAATAGCACAACAGTTTCACCAAGTAGAAAGGAACGCGAACAGTATGAAGAGACAAGGAAAGAAAGGACCACAAGCATTGCAGGTCAACTCAACGTTAGAAGAGGTAATAGCTGCAGCAGATGGAATGTCAGATAAAGAATTCAGGATATACATGCTTCAGATGATCTGGAGTCTCAAGGAAGACATCAGACAGCAAAATCAGACAATGAAAGATCACTTCAACAATGAATTACATAAACAAATCCAAGAAGCAAAAGATCAACTATACAGGGAAATAGAGGTTATAAAAAACAAACAAACAGAAATCCTAGAAATGCAGGAAGCAATAAGCCAACTTAAAAACTCAATTGAGAATACTACCAGCAGAGTAGAACACTTAGAAGATAGAACATCAGACAATGAAGACAAAGTATTTCAACTTGAAAAGAACATAGACAGCTCAGCAAGACTGTTAAGAAACCATGAGCAGAACATCCAAGAAATATGGGATAACATCAAGAGACCAAATTTAAGAGTCATTGGGATACAGGAAGGGACAGAGTTTCAAACCAAAGGAATGAGCAATCTATTCAATGAAATAATACGAGAAAACTTCCCAGACTTGAAGAATGAGACAGAACCCCAAATCCTAGAAGCCTACAGGACGCCGAATGTGCAAAATCATAAGAGACCCACACCTAGACACATTATAATGAAGATGCCCAACATACAGAATAAGGAGAGAATTTTAAAAGCTACAAGAGAAAGGAAGCAGATCACATTTAGGGGTAAGCCAATCAGGATAACAGCTGATCTTTCAACACAGACTCTGAAAGCTAGAAGATCCTGGAATAACATATTTCAAACACTGAAAGAAAATGGGTTCCAACCAAGAATCGTGTTTCCAGCGAAATTAAGCTTCAGGATGGAAGATGAAATTAAAACCTTCCACGATAAACAAAAGTTAAAAGAATCTGCAGATAGAAAACCATCTCTTCAAAACATCCTTGGCAAAACATTACAGGAAGAGGAAATGGAAAATAACAATGAAAACCAACAGTGGGAGGTAGGACACTAAAGGGGGGAAAATAATCAAAGAGGAAAACAAACCATGTTTAGTAACATAAATAAACAAATATGGCTGGAAGAACAACCCATATCTAAATAATAACCCTAAATGTTAATGGCTTAAACTCACCAATTAAGAGACACAGGCTAGTAGAATGGATCACAAAACAAGACCCAACAATATGCTGCCTACAGGAGACGCATTTGATAGGAAAAGACATAGATAGGCTGAAGGTGAAAGGTTGGGAAAAATCATATCACTCATATGGACTTCGGAAACAAGCAGGAGTATCCATACTCATATCAAATAAAATAGAATTCAAGCCAAAGTTAATCAAAAGGGATAAAGAGGGACACTACATACTGCTCAAGGGAACCATACACCAACAACACATAACAATCATAAATATATATGCCCCAAACAATGGTGCAGCTATGTTCATCAAACAAACTCTTCTCAAGTTCAAGAGTCTAATAGACCACCATACAATAATCATGGGAGACTTCAACACACCTCTATCACCACTGGACAGATCTTCCAAACAAAAGTCGAATAAGGAAACTATAGAACTCAATAACACAATTAATAACCTAGACTTAATTGACATATATAGAATATACCACCCAACATCAAGCAGTTACACTTTTTTCTCAGCAGCACATGGATCCTTCTCAAAAATAGATCATATATTATGTCACAGGGAAACTCTTAGACAATATAAAGGAGTAGAGATAATACCATGCATCCTATCTGATCATAATGGAATGGAACTGAAAATCAACGATAAAAGAAGGAAGGGAAAAGAATACATCACTTGGAGAATGAACAATAGGTTACTGAATGATCAATGGGTTATAGAAGACATCAAGGAAGAAATTAAAAAATTCTTAGAGATTAATGAAAACACAGACACAACATATCGGAATCTATGGGACACATTGAAAGCAGTTCTAAGAGGAAAATTCATTGCTTGGAGTTCATTCCTTAAAAAAAGAAAAAACCAACAAATAAATGATCTCATACTTCATCTCAAAATCCTAGAAAAAGAAGAGCAAAACAACAGCAAAAGAAGTAGAAGGCAAGAAATAATTAAAATCAGAGCTGAAATTAATGAAATCGAAACAAAAGAAACAATTGAAAAAATTGACAAAACTAAAAGTTGGTTCTTTGAAAAAATAAACAAAATCGACAGACCCTTAGCCATGCTAGCGAAGAGAAGAAGAGAGAGAACTCAAATTACTAACATACGGGATGAAAGAGGCAATATCACAACAGACACTTCAGAAATACAGAAGATAATCAAAAATTATTTTGAATCCTTATACTCCAATAAATTAGAAGATAGTGAAGGCATAGATAAATTTCTTAAGTCATATGATCTGCCCAGATTGAGTCAGGAGGATATAGACAACCTAAACAGACCAATATCAATTGAGGAAATAGAAGAAACCATCAAAAGACTACCAACTAAGAAAAGCCCAGGACCGGATGGGTATACAGCAGAGTTTTACAAAACCTTTAAAGAGGAACTAATACCAATACTTTTCAAGCTACTTCGGGAAATAGAAAAAGAGGGAGAACTTCCAAATTCATTCTACGAGGCCAACATCACCCTGATACCTAAACCAGACAAAGACACTTCAAAGAAAGAAAACTACAGACCAATATCTCTAATGAACCTAGATGCAAAAATCCTCAATAAAATTCTGGCCACTCGGATACAAAAACTTATCAAAAAAATTGTGCACCATGATCAAGTAGGATTCATCCCTGGGATGCAAGGCTGGTTCAATATACGGAAATCAATAAATGTTATTCACCACATCAATAGACTTAAAAATAAGAATCATATGATCATCTCGATAGATGCGGAAAAAGCATTTGACAAAGTACAGCATCCCTTTATGTTCAAAACTCTAGAAAAACTAGGGATAACAGGAACATACCTCAATATTGTAAAAGCAATCTATGCTAAGCCTCAGGCTAGCATCATTCTGAATGGAGAAAAATTGAAGGCATTCCCTCTAAAATCTGGAACAAGACAGGGATGCCCTCTCTCACCACTTCTGTTCAACATAGTTCTCGAAACACTGGCCAGAGCAATTAGACAGACGAAAGAAATTAAAGGCATCAAAATAGGAAAAGAAGAACTTAAATTATCACTATTTGCAGATGACATGATTCTATACCTAGCAGACCCAAAAGGGTCTACAAAGAAACTATTAGAGCTAATAAATGAATTCAGCAAAGTGGCTGGATGTAAAATCAACATGCATAAATCAAAGGCATTCCTGTATATCAGCGACAAATCCTCTGAAATGGAAATGAGGACAACCACTCCATTCACAATATCCTCAAAAAAAATAAAATACTTGGGAATCAACCTAACAAAAGAGGTGAAAGACTTATACAATGAAAACTACAGAACCCTAAAGAGAGAAATAGAAGAAGATCTTAGAAGATGGAAAAATATACCCTGTTCATGGATAGGCAGAACTAACATCTTCAAAATGGCGATATTACCAAAAGTTCTCTATAGGTTTAATGCAATGCCAATCAAAATCCCAACGGCATTTCTTGTAGAAATAGAGAAAGCAATCATGAAATTCGTATGGAAAAATAAAAGACCCAGAATAGCAAAAACAATGCTAAGCAGGAAGTGTGAATCAGGAGGTATAGCGATACCAGACTTCAAACTATACTACAGAGCAATAGTAACAAAAACAGCATGGTACTGGTACCAAAACAGGCGGGTGGACCAATGGTACAGAATAGAGGACACAGAAACCAATCCACAGAACTACAACTACCTTATATTTGATAAAGGGGCTAAAAGCATGCAATGGAGGAAGGATAGCATCTTCAACAAATGGTGCTGGGAAAACTGGAAATCCATATGCAACAAAATGAAACTGAATCCCTTTCTCTCGCCATGCACAAAAGTTAATTCAAAATGGATCAAGGATCTTGATATCAAATCAGAGACACGCCGTCTGATAGAAGAAAAAGTTGGCTGCGATCTACATATTGTGGGGTCGGGCTCCAAATTCCTCAATAGGACACCCATAGCACAAAAGTTAATAACTAGAATCAACAAATGGGACTTACTCAAACTAAAAAGTTTTTTCTCAGCAAAAGATACAATAAGAGAGGTAAATAGAGAGCCTACATCCTGGGAACAAATCTTTACTCCTCACACTTCAGATAGAGCCCTAATATCCAGAGTATACAAAGAACTCAAAAAATTAGACAATAAGAGAACAAACAACCCAGTCAACAAATGGGCCAAGGACCTGAACAGACACTTCTCAGAGGAGGACATACAATCAATCAACAAGTACATGAAAAAATGCTCACCATCTCTAGCAGTCAGAGAAATGCAAATCAAAACCACCCTAAGATACCATCTCACTCCAGTTAGATTGGCAGCCATTATGAAGTCAAACAACAACAAGTGCTGGCGAGGATGTGGGGAAAAGGGTACACTTGTACATTGCTGGTGGGACTGCAAATTGGTGCAGCCAATTTGGAAAGCAGTATGGAGATTTCTTGGAAAGCTGGGAATGGAGCCACCATTTGACCCAGCTATTCCCCTTCTCGGTCTATTCCCTAAAGACCTAAAAAGAGCATGCTACAGGGACACTGCTACATCGATGTTCATAGCAGCACAATTCACAATAGCTAGACTGTGGAACCAACCTAGATGCCCTTCAATGGATGAATGGATAAAAAAAATGTGGCATTTATACACAATGGAGTATTACTCTGCATTAAAAAATGACAAAATCATAGAATTTACAGGGAAATGGATGGCATTAGAGCAGATTATGCTAAGTGAAGCTAGCCAATCCCTAAAAAACAAATGCCAAATATCTTCTTTGATATAAGGAGAGTAACTGAGAACAGAGTAGGGTCGAAGAGCATGAGAAGAAGATTAACATTAAACAGGGATGAGAGGTGGGAGGGAAAGGGAGAGAGAAGGGAAAATGCATGGAAATGGAAGGAGACCCTCAGAGTTATACAAAAGTACATACAAGAGGAAGTGAGGGGAAGGGGAAAATAATATAAGGGGGACAAACGAATGTCAGTAGAGGGAGCAGAGAGAGAAGAGGGGAGGGGAGGGGAGGGGAGGGGAGGGGAGGGGGGGGGGGGAGGGAGTAGAGGATAGGAAAGGCAGCAGAATACAACAGACACTAGTATGGCAATATGTAAATCAATGGATGTGTAACTGATGTGATTCTGCAATCTGTATATGTGGTAAAAATGGGAGCTCATAACCCACTTGAATCAAATTGTGAAATATGATATATCAAGAACTATGTAATGTTTTGAACAGCCAACAATAAAAAATTTAAAAAAAATAAATAAAATACATTTTCTGAATCTCTATTATAGTATGAACAAATTCAATTGTCAAGTTGCAAAAACTCCCTAGTTCACATAAAACATTAAACAAAACCTCTACCTTTTGACCAGGTAAGCCTGGGGCACCAGGTAAACCATTTTCACCCTAAAAAAAGTAAACAGAATAAATTTTGTTAGCCACAAAAACAAAGACTTTTTTTGTTTGTGTGTGTAGTCTTCAATAACCAACACTAATGTTATGGGGAAGAGTAGCCTAATATTGAATATCTGTCATGTTTACAGACTTTCCATCTGTCCATTAGATCGCAACTCCAGGATTACCATCTCAACTTTAAAGTAGGGAAAGGGAGGGAGGCTTTTATAGGTTAATAGTATGCTTAAGGTCATCCAATTTGTAGCAGTACCTGAGATTTGAAATGATGTCTCACTGGCCACAGCTTGCTTTTCCATATGCTGTTTAGCATCCTTATTTTATGTTCTTTCTTTCAAACCTCTGGGCATAACATTAAAGTCTGACAGAGTTCTTTTTATGGTACAGGTGATGTTCCCCTAACAAACCTATCAGGTCAATATTATTACCACGACTGCCTTTTAGATAATGACAGCAGTAGGTGGTGGAACTGGAATTCTAATGCACACAGTTTAGCTCTGTGTGCCTCGATGCCTTCTTTAACTGTCTCTGGGAGAAGATTTAATTCTGACTTGTGTCTTTTTTAAAATTTATTTTTAGTTGTCGATGGACACAATACCTTTATTTTATTTATTTTTATGTGGTGCTGAGGATGAACCCAGTGCCTCACATGTGGTAGGCAAGCACTTTACCACTGAGCCATAACCCCAGCCCAAGTATCTTCTTACCTAGAGTCTGAAATATGTATGTATACACAAACACATACATATATTCTTATCATGTTTACTTTCTTATCTATTTCTGCTGATTGCCTTTTGATTGATTTTGTAGTCATATATAATGCCATTTTACACGAAATAATCACTTGGAAGAATTTTTAGTTCTTTCCATTCTTCTGGTTCCTGTCTTGGGGATAAAGGTTTTCAGCAGATGGCTATCAGTTTCCATTGCTGGAATTCATGGGTCTTCTTTGACAAGTTGTCTGTCTGGTCTGTGAACAGCACACCAGCTAGAATGAGATACCCCTGGGAGGATGTGCACATTCTCAGTGGAGTCTTAGGAATTTAGCTGGTTAAGGGAATTTACTTTGGCTTCTGAGTTTCCAGTTTAGGCAGTTCAATATTAACTACTGACGTCTTCTATTTCCATCAAATATTTATAATTAATTTTAAAACTAATTTGTTTTAATCATTATTTACCTACAGTTAAATACCATTTCTAAAAATTATTTCAACAAAATTCAAAGATGTGAAAAAAAAGTCACATCTTCAAATTTTAAAACAACAATCTAAAGAGATCTATAGTTTCTGATTAATACATTTTTAGCAAGTTTTGGTGGTTTTTATTAGAGGTATACACCTATACACATGCACACATGTGAAAGACTAAGATTTTTCTTAGATTAGATTAAATTATCAACATATTCTACAGTATAATTGCTATCATCACAGAAAGGCCAAAACTTTATGCTAATGTAATTAATTGTTGAAGCAACAATAAAATAGTGATCTATATAATAAATATTTCTATCATTTAAAATTATTATATTTCTAAATGTTAGATATCACACAAGTCTACCAGAAACTTCCAAATACATGTGATAAAGTGATTGCAAAAGCACACTAAGTATTTGACGCCAGAGAACATTCTATGGAAATGGAGCTTCTATTACTCATCACAGAAGTATGTCCACTTGTCCATAAGCAGTGGATTATTTTTATCAGTTGAGCCAACATAATGGTTTATATCATATTACAAGTTACACATGATAACAAGATATGGCATATAATCCAATAAGTACACATTTATATTGCCAGAAATACTGTTTTGAGAGATAGAAATAGTGACAGTTTCTCCTCTTTTCCTTTGCTTCAGCCCACTCTTATGCACCATATGCTTTGAGCACTGGCTCCCAAAGTGCGCTCTCAGCCCTGTATCAGGTTAGGGTTACACCCAGACACATGGTTAATTAGTCACTAAAAGTCTCTAAAGCTGTGATATTGATAATGTGTCTTTAGTTGACATAGGTTTTGTGATTTTTATAATTAACATATTTTCTTTTCTTATGATCAGTGTTAATTAGTCTCTCCTCTTTCTGGACTGGAAATTTGTTTTATAAACATAATTCTAGCTTCCAAGATAATCTAATTCACAATACTATGCCATAAGAAATGAGCTGGCCTTGGGCGACATCAACATGTAGAAGTTTATGAAATATTGTTGGCGCTTTCAAAGCTTAAGTTTGGAACTTTGGTATTTCCTTTCCTTATTTTTCTTGAAGTTACCATAGATGACCTACTTAGACACTTATAATCATTTTTAAAAAAATTGTCATTATTCTAGCCCCTGAGGGATAAATGAACATATTTGTTTTTGTTTTTATCTAAAAAAGGAAATATTTATTAATTAGCATGAAGAACTAAAGAAGAAAATAGTCCTAATTACTAAATTTTTCTTTAACAGATTAATGGACAATTATGTTCCATCAGAACTTTATCTAAAACCTAATTTATGTCAGAAGAATGAGTCTCTATTTATGTGCATGCTGAGGCACAGGCTCAAAGCCCTGAGGGTGCTCTAGGCAGCTTGGGTTCATATTTATTTGTACCTATAAAATAAATATCTGCCTAACATTACTGGAAGGGTACATATTATTTGCCTTTTTTGAAATCCTGCTGTGTCTCTTTTCCAGTCTCAGTCTAGAAAAGAAATAAGATGTTTCTCTTTTCACTTCCAATCAATATTTTAGTTCATTAATGAAAGGAAATTATAATCAATGGTTTCCAAAGCAACCCTAATTTTCAAAACATGTTTCTGAAGCATGTACTTTCAGTTACAGGTTTTTCTATCAAAGGATGCATGTCCTTTCGCAGTTATAATCTCAAACTACAGAAGGACAAATTAATATATATGTGTAATAAAAAGCATGGCAAAACTCTACCAATGCTGCTGATAGTATTCTTGTCAGTGTGACTATAACACAGCCTCTCTGAAACTTTGCAGAACAAACAAAAAGCACCCTTAGCAGAAGTCAAAATAATCTTTTTGAGAAACTTTTGGAAAAAATTCAGGTGAGATTTGGGGCTAGCTGATCAAACCAATTTCATGTAACTTCCTTTTTATCACTGTACCTTTCCTAGAAGTCATCATAGCTAGGCCTAAAACATAAATTGTTAGTTTTCCTGATTCTTTGCATATTGGGTCAATGTCTTTCTTATTATGTAGGATGTATATGTTGTCTGAAAGACATCTGATTATAAATCATATTCAATAGGGCTTCCATTACAAAACCCAGAACCAATAAGACCAAGCAAAGAAAGGTAGAATAAGCAGGTAAACAAAACATTTGCAAATACCTACAATTAGGCTGAGAAGGCAGAAAAGTTACATACTATGTTGTAGAGATTATTTCTTCAAAAAGTTAGGTATTCAACCTTTGATTTAAAGGTCTGGTATCTTATAACTTTTTTTAATTAAAATATAAAATTCCATCTATCATTCCACCTAGAGCACATTTTATACAAACATAACCTTCTATGTGACTTGAATGTACACTTTGAAATACATCAATATTTCCAGATTAATGAATTTTCATTAAAAGAAAATTAAATGTTGAAATAGCTGGAAGAAATTATCTGAAGTGGAATTTCAGAATTCTAGCATGAAAATCAATAAAACAGGCAGCAAAAAGTAAATCTGATTTTGCCTCTGTGTGTCACTAATGACATGTATACCTTCCTGACTATAGTCCTGATTTATTCAGACATAATTTTCAGATATTAAATTTTTATAAGGTTCCTAAATTGGTGGAGTTCTAATAAACATTTCAGAAATTTAAAAAAAACACTGTTTTTTTCAGATATCTTATTCAATGAATTCTTTTATTTCAGGAGGAGAATTTTTTTCTTCTTTATTTTCTTCATTCCAAGAAATAAACTATCAAATCAAATATCTATGTCTATATCTGTAGCATAGAATTTAAAACTTCAAATGTTTTGAACTAGATCCTTAATGCAGCTAACACATGAGATTTATTATTACATTGATGCTCAAAATAAGACCAATTTGAAACATTCTTACCACAAAATTGATGACACCCTCTTATTAAGTATTCTTATGAGTCATTTTGTGAAGAGAAAGCCAGCTACCACATGTAAAGTATGATTGATACATGTCTTATTCACGATAGTATAAGTATGGTTAATGAGTAGCAACTGAGCTCAATATCTATTCTGTTAAAAATCTATTATTATGAGGGTATATATGTGTACAAAAGTATATGCAGGTACATATTCCTATAAAATAAGCACAATGGATAGTCTTAAATATAAGGAAAAGTATAAATTCATATATTTATATTCATATTGCCACCAAGGATCTAATGAGGTACTCTTAAAATCTTTAAAAGTCAGGCACATTGGCTATTATATTGCACTGCAGAGAGCATAGGGAAAAAAATCCATGTATGGTTACTGAATCAATGCTTTCTGAACCTACATTAACTTTCCTCAAATTTCTATTAGTCTTAATTCTGCTGTCTATAATTCCACAGCAAAAAAAAAAAAAATCTTATAGGTCTTATATATGACATCCTTTTGTATCACTCTCAAATCTTCAATTCAGTAAAACATTAATTTTTAAATTATAGTTTGAAATTTCTTAATATTATGATCCCTATTCTTTGAGCAGACACTGGTCCGTCAATATGCCTTAAAATGTGGTACTCAAAACTCAGCACAGGACTCCAGAAATGGTCTTACATCAGAAAGAGCAGAATCACCGTCCCTCTCTCACACACAACCTTATTCTGGATACTATATAATATCAATCAACTTGCTTTTTTAAAATATATTTTGGGTTGTAGATGGACACAGTACCTTTATTTTATTTATTTATATTTATGTGGTGCCTAACACATGTTAGGCAAGGCCTCTAGCACTGAGATATAGCCCCAGCTCTCAACTTGCTTTTTTAGACAAAATTGTTACATACACTGAACTTGTAGTCAACTAAACCATTAAGTTTTCCATTCAAAAGAATTTTTATCTCATGATCCTTTTGCAATTTAGCTAAAATAAAATTACATGGAATAGTCAAATAAACTAAATAATTTTGAAATTATTTGGACCAATGTTGTAGGACCTATTACAAAATAAGTAATAGGTAATAACTGCTCCTATGCAGTTGTGATGAGTTTCTTAAGGTGGATCTGCCAGGAACAAGGACTTTGGGTTTCTTGTTTTGTTATGAGACTAGCTGTTGTGATAAATTTAAAACTTCAAAAATATTAGGGAAATGTAAGACATTTAATGTGAATCACCACCTACAGAAATATGTGAAGTATAGTAACTGACATCTGAATCAAGTATTCTAATAAGTGGAAAATGATTTAAGATATAAAGAGGAAAGTGTCATCAGTCAGCTCCTAATTGAGGACAGTGATCTACCAGTCACTACAAACTATTTCCTGTCCAAAGTATTCCTCGTGATGAGTAATTTATAGTTTGACTCCATATCAGTTACTTCAACTGGAGCTTAAATGCACTAAAGTCTTTGGTTACTTACCTTTAGCTCTGTGGTAAATTGTTATGAAGACTTAGAGAAATACCATGCCTTAGCAATATTTTAAGAAAGTCAGAAGATTTTTTAGTTGAGTTTGGGAAAAAAAAGAAAGCAAGATAATGAAGATTCATGTTTGAGAGCAAAGGAAGAACTTGGTTTCTCCAAGAGAAAATGGGAATCAAATTCTGGCAATACACACACTTCTATTATATTTCACTCTGGGAAGCAATACTTGTAAGCTTTCCTAGGTAGAGAAGAGATTCTCCTTCCTTCCTATTTCCCTAAAGTGTGCTTTGCAGAAAGTATGGAAGATTTGTATGGAAGCATCACCACATTCTTTTCCAATTTACCCTCAGCATAGTTTTCTAACATTCATCCCCTATTTTCTATTTCTGGTCCAGGGTTAAGTCCTCTTGAATTCTGAACTCCACTAATATTCACACAGAATCAGTCAGGCACCCTATGCTGGGCCAGATGCTGGGGTTACAAAGATGAGGGAGATACTAAGTCATTCTCTGGAGCACACATTTTAGCAGGGGATATAGGCACAAATATAGGGGATTTAGGTGGTATAAATAAAGTGCTGTGAGCAGAATGGGGGAGCTGTTGATTTTGAAGGACAGGAAGGCTTCCTGAAAAAGATGCATGAGCTTTGTATTTAGTAATCTGTGAAAAATGCATTGACAATGGTAAGGAAGAAAGGTATCAATTTTCTGTGGTCATCCTTCTGAGTTTTCCACTCGTATATGACAGGATTGTTCAGCACCCGACACCTCATATGGCTGTCCCGGGGTAGGCTGGCTAACAAATCCTTTAGTCAGACACTTTAAGAAAAAACTACTATATAAAGTTGTAGATGTCTTTAAAAGATACCAATTATATCTTTAAATCCACTGCTCAGTATCTCAGCAATCTACATCAAGATTAGTCACGAAGTTATGTAGAGAAACTGTTTGACATTTTTTACATCAATATTTTATTATTTACGTGCTAGATGCTGATAGTGCATTAAACCAAATAGGAACATTAGCAGACTAGGTTCTTGAAATCTGGCTAACTGTTTAGTAAATAAAAGTCAAGTGCTTGGGTGCCAGATACACTGCATGTGTTGAACTTGTCATCCATCTGTTGTGTTCTCTGCCAACTGCTCTACTTGGGATGCGAGTGGAAGGCATTAGAAGGGAATAAGAAACCATTAAGAAATAAAATCAGCTGCAGAGTGAGCAAGTTTCTTTTTCTTTTTCCTGTCCTTCTATTACCTTTGTCCTTCTTACATTTCCACTTATTTTAGTGCGATACTGTATCAACATGTGCCTACAGATAAGACAATTCAAAGATACTCCATGTGCAAGCAGCAATTTTGTACTGAAAATTTAAGTTTCATTCTTGTAGCTTTATAAGTGAACCCAACAAGTAGACTGAGAAAACTTTTTTCTTTATGGTCATTTTTTTTCTAGTATGGATTATGGTAAAAGGTTCCATCCTATGTCTGGCAACTATACCTTTGTTTATTACAGAATTTCCTAAAATACAGAGGTATGCAGACAATTAAGAGGCATTTTCTGTTACACAAAGCTCACATTTGTTTTAGCAATCGTGACAAATTCATACGAAGGAAATATCCTACTATTAGAATAAAACTGGGTGTCTCTTTTCTCCTCATTTAATAGTTTCAGTTTCTACAGTGAATTACCACATGCAAATAGGTATTTTAACTTTTTTTTTAACTTTGGGGAAACTCTAGAATTAAGTTTAATCTGAATGTCCACAGAAAAATTAGGGTAAACTAGAAATACAAAGAGGAAGCCAAATGACTTAAACAAAAATTCTTTTCACTAAACGCCTATAATTTTCTGAGTCTCTGAGGCATTAATGCTACATCTGGACCAGGGCTGTTGCAGAATTCATTATAATTCACAACAGCTATTAGCCTAGTCTGTGCTTATATAAACCATAACAGCATCTGCCTTTATTTTCTGAAGTTTCAGCCTCTCACAAAATGTCTTTTTAGGGAAGAATCAAGATTGAAAGATCACAGTCATTTCACTTTCCAACAGAAAAGAAACACAAAGATTGTTAGAGAACAAAGGATTTGCCTCAATCAGTTTCATCGCAATATAACAACTAGAAATTTATGGTGGAAAGGCCCATCATACAAGATACTTCATAATGAGGGTAGTTAGTCTGGCTATTTTTGGTAATGCAATTTGGCAACTCTCTCATCACATTATCAGATGCACTTCTTATGTGCGAAAGCACATAGGTTTTTACTTCTGGAAGCTCAATTTACTTTTTATCAAATGAAGTCATAGTACTTTCATTCTTTTGTTTTTTAATAAAGTAAATTACTTTCTGTGTGTATGTTTATTAAAAGCACATTTGGTGGAAAGTATAACAGAATTTTATAGGTTAAATGTTGAATTGAGGGTAATCTGAACAGTGGCCCTGATTGGGCTGCCCTGGAGGTTGGGCAATGCAATACAGTTTGAATTTGGAAGACAAAATAAAACTGTTTTATTTTCATAATACTTATTTCCAAAAGTAAAGCTATGCAAAATCTTCTCATTGTGTGAGATAAACATTGTTTGGTAATTCTTAAAATGTGGACATAATCCCTAAAGTTAGGAAGAATCCCCAAGGTTAGTAGAATTTTAGAGGGGTTCATAGACTTAAAGACAAGGAACTAAGCCCTCCCTGGAGCAGAATGTAGAAAGCAAACTATGCAATTCATTCATTAAGCTGGCAGGGAAATGAATTTAATATCTAATGTAGAACAATTTGTGTAAAGAAAAGATGGATATTTGGGAACAGTCCAAATGAGGTAATATGGTAAAGGTGCAAGAACAATAAATTCATATGGATTCACATCCTAACTCCACTATTTTCAGGCTATGGAACTTAAGTTTTAATTCTCTCTAGATCTTAGTTCCTTACTATATTATATAGTGACAATAAATCTTATCTCATAGAAGAATGAAATCAAATAATGTAAAGAAGGTTCTTGGTTGTGTTTGGCACATAATAATGATTGAGCAAGTAGCTGCTATCATTACTATGATACAAGTTTACATATTTCTTAATTCATAGGCTTTTTCATGTCCATTTTTATTTTAAGAGGTAAGAGTTACAGTAGATATGTGATGTTTATTTTAACATTTTCCACTACATAAATTTTGAATAAATAATGTAAATTTTCTCAAATGAATTCTAATTTGGTCAGTAAGCCAGAGCTTAGAATAATAGGATTAAACTGTTTGCCTTTAGAATGATATCTGTTCTTTACCAAATTCTTATATATCAGACATTGAGCTGGAATTCTCATGAAAAATCTCTTTTATCTTTGGGATAAAGCTAAGGGATGTATAATATAATTTCCATTCTATAAAAGAGAAAACTACAGACTAAGTGTCATGGTCTAAATTAAAGAATCAGATTTTGAGCTGGAATTCAAATCCAGGCATTATAACTCTGAATGTTTATTGGCATGGAATAATAATTATGACTAGTATTTACTCCATAACTAATCCATGAGGAACTAAAATAATTCTGTAAAAGTTTTCCCATTAAGAAAACATTTTAGGACAACTTCTAAGTAATTCAGCAGAAAAAATATTATTTTACCATAAATTAGGCTCTCTTTGTTCAATTTTTACTATTAGATTTTTAGAATTATTACAAAATTATTCTTTAAAAAAATCCCCACTTCAAAAACTTTATCTGTTACATTTACATAAGTGAAAAAGGAAATGCAATTTTTCATGTGAAATATTCAGATGAAAAAAGCAAGCATGGTTTGAGTGCTATGTTTAGGAGCAAATTGGGAAGGATTTGCTCCCCATGTCCAAATCCTCATCTCATTTTCTCACTTCATGCCAGGAGGATTAGGTTGTGCACATGAGTATGAATGTATGGTTGTGTGCATTAAGTCACTCACTTCTCTTGGAAATTGAACCATTCAATTTTCTCATTTTGATTGACAGTGGCTTCTGTCCATCCAACCTTACCAGAAGTCACCAGCTACCTAACAACACTTGCTACATAGAATATGTATTCTTATATGAATCCATAACAGAAAATTTGCCAAGTCTCTGAGGCAAAATTGTAGCTATGCTAGATAAGTGTAAAGAGGGATGGTTATTTTTCTATAATGTTGACAGTAAGGTTGCATAAATTAGGTTAATAATGTGCAGTGGTAGTCTGTACTGAGTGATAAGTATTATAATTACAAAACAAATATAAGTAAATGCTATACTTCTTTATCCTTAAAGTCCCCATGACTACATTTTCCATAAATAGATTTTATAAAAGAGAGTTGTTTATTGTACTGAGAGCTAGGGAAAAAATGCTACTCCATAAACTAATATTCAGGACCTCGCCTTTAAAAAATTTACTGTTATCACCTCACCAAACTTCAAAAGTGTACGTTTATTTAGAATAATGGGGTGTATATGTAAATCATTTAATTTATTACAGTATCACATTGAATAAGAGTATAAATTGAAACTAATACACAAATTCTACTTTCTATCATTCAGAATATGCTTAACTCCATTAATATAAATCAGTTTTCTAGCCTTATTGCTAAACCTTAAAAAATAATAAAAAAAATATTTACTTGAGAATATTGCCCTTGAGATGTGCATTCTATGGTACTTTGCTTATGTTTTTGCTCCATGAAAAACATTCAAACAATTAATCATTTGGTTTTATTTTTATCAGTAATCTTAATGATTTCTAATTATAAGGGAAAACACCAAAGAATCACAATTGATGAGAGGCAGAATTAGCATTAAACTTAGGGATGTTGTATGGGCAACTGTGGAAGGTGCACATACATCACATTGAGGCAAACTTGAAGAGTGAGAGTTCAGAGGATGTGTACATTTTAAGAACTGATACTTTTTCTTCAGAAATCTACTTAAAAAAATCAAAGAAGACATTTTATCATAAAATGATGGGACTATTTTACCCTAAACATAAACTTTACAAATATGACTTTAAATTTTTGAAATTTAAAAAACTTGAAATTTCTTCCTCAGAGTCAAATATTTTGTGATTTATTAACCATACCATCAGATAAAATAGTGACCTTCTTGTTATTTTCATTTTGCATATATTCATTTGAATAATTTTAAGTAAATAAATAGTAATCTGTGGATTATAGAAGTGATAAAATACCCCTGAGGTAGTATTTTTTCCCCACTCATGAATGTCACATCTCTTCCACAGCTAAAGAAAGTGACAAACTTGAAGTAGAGCAGTGATTGAGACCTTGGGGAGAGAACTGGTCAAAAACATGGTGTTTCTATAGATATTGGGGAGACACTAGCCACTAGGTAGGGTCTCTGAAGATGGGTGAAACCAGGAACAAAGAGTCAAGTATAACTTGACACCACATTTAGTGCTAAGAATTCTTTATTATTTATGACAGTCTTCAATAGTAACTCAAGTAAGTCAAACCAAGAAGAAAATTGCTTGAGGAAGCTTAGAGAGTATTGGCCAGTATAATTTTGCCTCAGTTTTAGAACACCATAAATGGAGCTTTTTTTTTTTTTTATTACATCACTTTCTCAAGTTCTCTGGAGACTGTCCTCACACAGACCCTGATGCTCATTAACTGATTTTGCAAGACTCACTTTATCACCATTTTGACCAAATGGGTCACAGGACTGAGACTCCCAGTTCTCAGAATGACTTGGTCCAACTAGATCAGCAGCTGGTATGTTCCTTTGTATTCACTGAAATTTTACTTTAAGTGGAGTACAGGATGAATCATCATACAAGCAGATTTCTGGGAAAATAAACTAGATATTTTCTGGGTATTGTTTGTCTCTGCTACACCATGTCTTGCTCCAGTTCTTTCACATTGCCCAAATGACTTTTCTAAGAATTCATTTTTTATTCTAGAGAATTTCTTCACTTCCACATTTAACTTTTTAGACAATTTCTCTCTTTCTGTCATATCTCTTGATTGCTACGATTAACTTTTGATAGGATTGAGTCTCTTGGTTGCTTTGTGTGGTCCTTGCATTGAATCCAGTCTGTTGATATCGCCTTTCTTGGACCTCTTCTGTAGCCTATCGGCAGTATACACTTGGTTTTAATAAATAAGGATCCAAGAGATATCACTTTGGAGTACTGGAATGAATGGTATTTTATGCTATTATTAATTAGTTCTGTTTTAATGTATTATAGGGGAATTTTATCCTGCTTTCTCATAATTTATCATGTAAATACCTACTTTGTATCCCACAGTAAAAAAAAAAAAGAGTCCAACAATCTATTTCATAGTTGAAGTATGAAAACCCAAAAGAAAAGATTTCCATATTCAATATAATTTGAAAAGTCCCAGGTATCTGAAATCTAAACAATCAGATTGTTATGATGTATTTTAGGAAGAAAATGGCAGAATAATTGTGTAAGGCAAACTTTGGTTGTGGCATATCTGTAGATAGTCTTTTCTAGGAAAAAGGTATTTTGAAAATTGGACCCATAAAGAAGTTTTTGAAGAAACTTTACTTACGATGCCATTAGTGCCAATAAGCTTAAGCAAGAGCACAGTGGCCCATACAAACACTAACTTGGGTTAAAGTATGGTAGTTCAGTAAAATTGGTTATATTTTAGAGTCCAACAGTTACCTTCCTATAGTAGTAAAGAATGCAGACTGAATAATTTCAGAAGGAAATAGCAGCATCAATGAAACAATCACATAGCACAGACACACTTAAGAAAGTCTTAAAAAGTATCTGTCCAACAGACTCTGAAGCTCCTACCAATTCAGCTTCAGTTATTCCTGTTTTAG
This sequence comes from Marmota monax, assembly GCF_021218885.2. Lineage (NCBI taxonomy): Eukaryota > Metazoa > Chordata > Mammalia > Rodentia > Sciuridae > Marmota > Marmota monax. Next base: position 3,190,457 of record NW_026692434.1, on the reverse strand, counting down.
ATTTAGGAGAATAAAACCACGAGGGTCATGGCCTTTAAGATAATAGGGCACCAGGGACCCACTTGATCATTAGTGCAGCTAGAGAAGGTCCAAAACAAACCAAGTCTACTTTAGTGAAGAAAGTTTTCTTACATCAACATGTGAAAACATTTAGAAAGTTATTAGTATTAGTGTATGTATATACAGTGAAAATAAGTAATTATATAGTTCAATACATATATTTCAAAGATTGTATGAAAACTGAACTTGGATAATAGGTTGAATTGCAATGCTGAAAGCCATTTATGAACTAAATATTACATTACAGAATTTTATGATAGGCTGAACTATATTTCTTGTATTTTAGTTATAATAGCTAACATTGTACTATATTGCAAAACACAGCATACTTAATATTTGTCTGCAGTGAAATATATATTAAGATAGTATATCATACAGTATCTTAAATAGTAAATTTAAGAAGCTTTTGGACTGTTAACAAAATAATGGCCTATGTTCTGAAGCAGAAGTCAGCAAGCTTTTCCTATGAAGGACCACACAGTTCATATTTTGGAATTTGAAGGCTATATAGCCTCTGCTACAATGTTTTCTATAGTACAAAAGCAGTGTTGACCACACAAAAACAAATGAATTTGACTATGTTCTAGTAAAATTTTATTTACAAAATCATACAGTAGGAGGTTTTGGCAATCCTATTATAAAGCAACAGTTTGCGGATCCCTGAACTCTAAAACTTGTTCTGTGTATTTTTTCATCCTATCTGATATGGCTTTATAAAATAGCTGTACAGTTTAATCAAATAATGAAACAACATACCTTTTCCCCAGGAATTCCAGGAGCACCAAATTCACCTTTACTACCATCTGTACCCTAAAATACATAAATTGTTCATTCGATTTTTTTTAAAAAAAGATGAGTTAATAACTAATGTCAAAGAGAATCTACTGTTTCGTAGACAAACTGCTTTTGCTTGCAGCAAATTTGTACAGTTATTAAACTTTTGACCACTTATAAATTGTTAAAAGTCAATAATAAACATCTAATAATCAGAACTAAAACTAGACATTATCCACACAAGTATATGTAATTCAGTTTTGTCATTTCTTTGAAATTCAGCAAAGGTAGGGGTGATTTTATTGCTATTACCTCTACAACAAAATGAGTTTGAGTTAAAAGCTACTTCCTACTTGATCCCTTCAATTCAAATGAGTCATGAGATTTCAGACTCTAAGATACCCATAATATCTGTATCAAAGGATGTACCTTCCTGTACATCCTTTAGGAAACCCTGAAGCTGGGTCAATCTGTCAGCGTGGCTGCTCTTCTACCTACACTGCCAAGTGGGACTGGAAAATCTACCCCATGGAGCCTATGGAACACCTATGAATGCCTTACTGGATTTATCAGAAATTCGATCTAATAAACTTATTCTTGAAGGAGTCAAAAATACAAACTTTATGAATGAGTATCTTTATCACTAATGCATGGTAGAGATTAAGAAATATAATTTTGTGAATACATAAACCATTATTACATAGACATTATTTTTTAATTTCAGGTTTAAGACACACAAGTATATTTAATCTTTGAAGTCCTATAAATTATATGAGACTATGTAAGATTGGAAAAAATGATTAAAAAAAGATATGTGAATTAATATAATATATTTTGTATGGGATTTTAAAAATGAAGAAACATTTCTTATATTAGGCAAAGAAGTCAAAAGCATGATATTAAATTCTACTTCTGTGAGATTATAAAGTATTCTTTCTTTTAACAAATTATGAACATATTTTAATTCAATTAACTTTCATTGTGCTATGGTTATGGGATAGGCAATCTCAGAGTAATGAGAGATTTAAAAAATAAAGGAAACAGTAGTCATCTTTGGATTAGCACATCAGACTATTATTAAAAATGGAATCTTCTGTAGTGGGAGCAGAGAGTGGTAGAAGTTGAAAGGGATCAACACCAGTTTCTGACCAAAGAGTTAAATAGGTTAACTTATTCCATTTTAAGCTTTTTTTTCCCTCAAAGTATACCAGCAAAGCATTTATTCATAAAGATATTTTGGGAAATTAACTGGAGACGTGGATGACAATAATGTAAAAATATACTGGAAAATTATTCCTCCAAAAGAGGAATCACAATCCTCCCTTAGGTTCAGGAAAATTAAAAATTCTCTGCTACTTTACAAAACTCTGAAAGAATTTTCAGTCTGATAATGTTGAGGGTATTAGAAAGGGTCTTAAAGAACTAAGAATGTTAGTGGTTGCTAAGTAATTAGGTTGCTAACTATACTTGCTAAAAGAAAAGGGAATTAAAAGATTCAGAAAATTATAATAATTGAGTCTGAATGAAAGAAAAGTGTTAATTATCATTTTGAATAATGTCATGTGGAGTTTAGTCTTGGACACAGGGCATGATTAGAATAGTTTCATCAGGTGTTCCTGAGAAAACTGATCACAACCAGGTGTTTAAGCACAGCAGTGGAATTTCAAACTGTATTACTTCATGAAAGGGAGGCATCAGCTTTATGAAAAGAACAGAAACAAAAAAACAGTAAATCATATTAATGAAGATCATAGTATGGATGAGAAAAGTAGACAAATAATAATAAACATTATATCTTGCCATAACTTGTGGCTTACTTAAAAATATTTGTGATTCTTCAATAACTAATTGGAAATAAAGGTACAATTGATCAGATCAATATGTGAAAGGAATTTTGATTTTTTTGTAAGGAAAAAGTAGCAGAACAACATTGAATAATATCACACTCATGATTATCTTATCTAGTTTTTCCTTATAAATTGACTAAGTCTTACTCAGCAGAATTTCCTTGGAAATTGTGAAGTAGAACTTGTAGGTTCTATAGTCACTTGATGATTTGCACTTTCCTTGAAGGAGAGTGTTCATTCATTCATTCATTCAACATTTTTAGCTCCTACTATATAGCCTGTTCTATGGAGCTCTAAAGACTCATATTCTAGTGGAGAAACACAAATGCTTGGTGGTAATGTGTTAGGTAGCAACAAAGGTGCTAGGAAAAGTAAGAAAGAGGTGGGATGAATAAATACTTTCTATAAAGAGATATCAGCAAAGGTCTCTTTATTTTAAAGGGATTTCTGAGCATGGGCATAATTGACATGAAGGAGAGAAGCAAGTGGATATCCAGAAGAAAATTCCAGGTATATGAGACCTGGTGTAAAGAACTTGGAGCAGGAATGAACAACAGGAGAGAGTGGCGGGCAGTGTAGAGTGGGAATGGAATAGGGAAAGCTCTACCAGTATGTGAAGCCTCATAGCCCATGGAGAGAGGCTGAGGTTTGTCTTAAGGGAGACAGGAAATCATTATTGGGTTTTGGCCCAGGTGGGACAGGATTTACTTACAGAACAGTTATCTAACTCATTCTGTATTTAAAATCTGTTCTTCATAAAGTTACTACATTACAATAAGGATTCTCAAACTTTAACACCTTTAGAAATATTTTGATGAGTACTGCATAATTTAAAAAGAGATCTCAAAGCTGTATTCCAAATTTTTCCATTATTTTATGATGGAATCATCATAAAATAATGACCCAGATCTCACTGGGTCAAGAGTAAAAGGCATCAAAAGACTAATAGACTATATCTCATGTCTAATGAGAAAAAGCAAATTATAATGAGGTCTGGACGACTAACCCACATTATCTCAGTGTAACAATGCAAAAAGATCTCTTAAGGTCTGGGTTTGTGGCTCAGAGGTAGAGCACTTGCCTAGCACATGTGGGGCATTGGGTTCAATCCTCAGCACCCCCATAAAAATAAATAAATAAAATAAAGGTATTATGTCCACTTGCAATGAAAAAAAGTTTTAAAAATATTTTCAAAACTAGAATAAATAGAGTAAACTCTATTCAGAAAAGATCAGATAACATTTGGGACACAACACACAGAATTCAATATTCACATCATTGATCTTTTGAGGAAATTAATTATCAAATATCAATATCACTAAGTAGTAAAAGTAGTATGTAATAACTAAAAATTTTGTATAGTAAAAACATCTAATGGATTGAAAATTCTCACAAAGGAAGATTTTTGTTTTTCATCAAGTCACATATAAAATTCAACTCAGCCTAAAAAAGCTATCTCTATTTCTCCTTCAGTATGTGATCAATTATGTTATAGACAAGAAGAGCAAGCAAATTCCTTGAATGTGTAAATATGGCAGTTTGCATTACTAAGTGCTTTGCATACAGTATGTTATATTTATTTCTTTTTCACAATCAACAACAGACTAGGTATTAAGATTTATTTTCAAAGTCCCTAAGAAATGGACCAGATTCAACCCAAACTGTTTCAAGCTCCAAGGTGGGTAGTCTTTCCAATATACTCTCTTACTTCCCAAAACTATTCTTTCCTGGGCTTACAGATCAAAAGTAACAATTTTTAGAACAATGTTTGGTTCCATTAGAAACGCTGCAATTCAGATCATTTCATAAGAATCACTATTCAACATCCACAATCACAGTGCAACTTAGATTGAGAAGTTAAGCAAGCTTTCTGTGCACTTTCCTTATAATAAAAACTGTGTGCAGGAATCAAACACCAAGGAAAGCCTTCTTTATTTATTGAACAGTAAAGCTGGAGGATCACATAGCACAATAGAAACAGGAACAAACTCACCAACTCCTTAAAATGGAATAAGACATCCATGTTTATTACAAATGCCAGGAAAGTTAAATGCATTCATAGCCATGTTTCTAAAATCATTTTTACAAGGCCAGGTCCTACTGGTTGAAGCAAATACTGGTACAAATAAAGGAAATGTATTTACTTTATTTTGTAGATTAATTACCAACTTATTTGATCTCAGCTATTTTTACCCCACCACTAAAAATATCTTGCCATTATAAATTGTATGTATCCTGAAATTTTAAACAAATTTTAATACTTTAAAAATAACATAGATAAGATATCATATAATGCATTATAACTATAATATACATTTTGCATAAGGCATTTCATAGATTTGATATACAAAATTTTTCTAATATTTATCATCTTCCCACCCCTTTTCTACTGTTGTTTATTTATATATGATACAGGAATGTTCCCTAAACAAATCACCACAAGATTATAAACTCAGGACAGGCCCTGTTGCTTTTTGGGTTCTGATGAAGCCCCAGCATCTAATCTAGCACACTTTCTATTATAATATTAGGTCATCAATATACAGTTGTGGTTGGCTAACAAAGAATAATAGATATTTAGATTGTTAGAGTAGAAGATATTTTACTTAAAAAGAATATGTTTTTAGAAGGTATAAACTCTAACAGTTTACTAACTAACACACATGGAGTTTCTCTGTGTTAGTAATCTTAAATAATTGATAAATCATAGAAGTGGAAAGCCAAATTAAGGAGTATGTATGAGTGTGTATCACATCACAGTCATCAGCAATTAAGCCATATATGCCTTTTTAAAACATTTGTGTCACCTTATGATGTAGTTATATATCCTCCTTACAGAAGAGGAAAGTGAAGGATCTGCAGACAGGGGATTTGGGCAAGTTTATATTGCTAGCCAAGAGGTCAAGATTAATCCAGAGATCTTTCTACTCTGAATTTTCTTAATCATGTTACCTATGCTTGGTTCTACCAGCTGTTAAGATGAGGATAATAATATCACTGACTTTCCTTATGAGGTTATAAGGAGAGAATAAGATATTACAAAGCAACAAGCATCCTGCTCACAGAATGCATAATATTGAAGTGCTTCTAGAAGACAGAGCAGCCTTCAAAATGGATACTGGCTAAGAGAAGGACACTGGAATCAATAGGTCTGGGTTCAGATCCCAAGTTGGCCTCAAGCTATCTGGTCTTGGGCAATAATTTAACCTCCCTAAACCTCAGGTTTTCCATCTGAAAAATGGTAATGCTAATTTGTAACACAAAGAACATTATGAGGATAAGGTAACATATCTAAAAAGTATTCTTCTCAGTGCCAGGCACATGGTAAACACTAAACAAATACCACTGCTCTAATGATTTGTATGTTTCTTTAAAGGTAACTACTTGTTTAATGATTTTGATTTTTCATATAATGATACTGAAAGTAAAGGAACCCCTAAGAAATTCTGATATAAATCATCATAAATGCCTTGTTCCACCTCAAGAATCTCTTATCTATTTCCTGCTAAGGTGCCACAGGTTCCCATGCAAGGTATCATGGGCAGAATTCCTGTGAATGTCACCTGACTGTAGCTTTGTTGAAGTTTTGAAGAATCAGTCACCTTCCAGATATTAGCTTCTGCCTTTTAAAAAAGAAGTCCAGCTTGATTATGCAAATAAACTGGAATCATGGACTTGGAATTCAAGGCATGAAAAGAACTGAAATCCAATTCATCTTGGAAAAATTATCAAAACAGAATTCCTAACCTTAGTACAAATTAATTTACCTGATTGGATAACAAAAGACATTATTCAAAAAAGTGGAAAACTTACAGTTAAATCTGAGGTGGGTATAAGGGAAAGGCAAATTTCTAAGCATAGGATACTGCCTATGATTACATACTTAGACACTCAGCTCAGTCACTATCTCCTCCATTAAATTCTTCCCAGTCTCCTCTGGAGGTTCCTGCCACTATCATAGTATCTAACTCACAATGTCCCTTTATCTCCTTCTAGATGTAAAATCCTGGTGAACAGGGAATGTATCCTGTTCTATATGACTCCTACAGCATCCAACAACAAACCTCACAGATGGAGGGTATTTAACAAAAGTTGGCTACTGAAAAATCTTTAGTAGAGACACGTCAGCATTCAAGAGAAACAAGAATTCATCAAGTATTTGGAGAAGACAATGCTAAAGGAATCTAGAAACAACTAAACAATATGCCTGCTTCATGGTTTTGTTTAGCATTTATAGATACAAAGACTTAGTTCTAGGTTTTTTCAAGCTTCCAGCCTGCTTTCCAATGTGATATCAAATGCAGCCTTGAATACTGTTGTACTTCTTAATTTCAGTAATCAACATCTTAATATAGTCCTTGAGAGCCTTTTACAGAAACATAGGGGTATTGAGCATAGAAAAATGAGATTGAGGCAAACACTCTACCAACTGAGCTACAATGGAAGGAGACCCTTATTGCTATACAAAATTACATATAAGAGGATGTGAGGGGAAAGGGAAAAAAAACAAGAGAGAGAAATGAACTACAGTAGATGGGGTAGAGAGAGAACATGGGAGGGGAGGGGCGGGGAGGGGGTATAGGAAGGGGATAGGAAAGGCAGCAGAATACAACAGACACTAGTATGGCAATATGTAAAAACGTGGATGTGTAACCAATGTGAATCTGCAATATGTATACGTGGTAAAAATGGGAGTTCATAACCCACTTGAATCAAATGTATGAAATATGATATGTCAAGAGCATTGTAATGTTTTGAACAACCAATAAAAAAAAGAAAAAAGAAAAATGAGGTTGACACATATTTTAAGTCACTTTTGAACAAACCCCTCTGTCCCGACAGTTTTTGAGTATCTTACCGGCTCTCCTTTCTGCCCAGGTGAACCTGGAGTCCCTGGTAATCCTGCTTCTCCCTGAGAAAAAAATGAATTTCTGTGTTATCAAACATTCTGTCATGTTGATCTCAAGCCAAATTGTATATGAATATGAAGCTGGCAACTGTAAGCGATGCTCATTCCTTCGCCAGAAGACTTTCTCATGTCCTTCATGAAGTTCATTATTCCTCCGGCTTCGAAACACCATTTAAATCATCTCCTCCAGGAGCTGGAGCATGGGATGCTCCTCCACTGAGCACCTCCATTGTCCTTGTCTTTCTTATGGAGTTTGCCATGCAATGTTGCTCATGACAGGACACGGCCTGCTTTTTAGCCCAGATCCTAAGACTGCCGTTAACATCCATAAAAGAAATTCATGTAGGTCCATGGATTCAGCCTCCCTGACCAAAGGACCATATCAGGGACAGTGAAAAACATTATTATTATTTCCCTGCATATATACTGACAATTAATGGGAATAGCTAGAAACTGGGGGATACCAGACAAATACCATAAACACACAACAAATAAATACTATCTAATGTGTTTCTGTATATGTTTATTAAAGAGTAGGAACTGTGTTTCCTTCAACCTGAATTCCCAGAACTGTAGCCTACTCCTAGTTCATGCTAAGTACTCAGTACTTTCCTATTCAGGTGGTTCCTCCCTTCGCCCTTTTATCAATACTGATTAACACCCTGAAAGGAAGGTCAGAGGCACTCAGAACTATGCAGGTGAAAACCCAAGAAATTCAATCTTCAATCCCTTTTTGTTTGGTATTTGGATGACTATGTAGCTAAGGAATTTGATTCGATTAACACCCAAGAACAAGACACATGCTGTTCACCCTAGGCCACAGTCAAGGAGCCAGGTTTGCTATCTGGAGTGGCTTTTCAGTGGGCACAAATTAAAACAAGCATACCTTGCTTGGAACGCACTGGCACAAGTCTCTAAATTCCTGCTTTGTGGGCAGAAATGTAGACAGTTTACTGGCATGAGCAGTTACGGATGATGACGCAGTACTTCCAAAATCATCCTGCTCTGGGCACTAAAACCAAAAAACAGGATTTAGAGGATGGGTTCAACTCCAGACAGTGGGTCCCCCCACACTAGGGCTGGCTGGTGGTCTATAAGAACTTCCTTCTTTTAATTTGTGGTGCTGGGGATCCAGAACTTCCTTGTTATTAACCTAATGTTGACACCTGTGTGTGAAATCACACATTTGCTCTGTCACTGAGCCCCCAATGTATTTAATTGCACTGACAACACATAAGGAATGTATAAAACTGATGGTGTGAGGAGTTCTAAAGCTGTGTTATATGACTTAATGATACAGTAATATTGTACACTTATAATGATTGCATTCATATGATGAAATGATTTCTGCAAACAACATGTGAGTGTGTATTTGGGGAACAAAAAGTTAAATCATATAATTTGAATTTGTAAAATATAATTTGATAAGATGATTGTAAAGGCCTATAAAGTAAAAAAAAGTAATTTTTATACTCTAGGGTGATACTTAATCAAAATATGCCTTATTCTAGTTCAATATCCTTTAAAGATACTAAGAAGGTCTTTACCATAACATAGAAGTGGTGAATTTTATTCTTGTCCAGTGAGTTTAGAACATGCTGGACGAGACGAAGTTTGGTTATAAAGAAATAAACTATTTTTTTTCTCTTGAAAATTTAATCTAGATGGAGATTCTGAAGAGCTTTTAAATGTATCTTTTCTTTTTAGTATCACGTACCAAGCTTCTCACCATGATTAACTCTGAATTTGCAGTTTCATGAAGGGAATGCATTAGGGAAAAGAGTGCATGCATTACTTTCTATACTACAAATTACATATACCTGGGAATGTAGTTTCAGATGTAAAATAAAATACTATCCGTGATTATCTACTGTGGTGTAAGGTCATAGTTGATATGTACTTCTTTCTTTTTATTTTTGTGTATTTCCTAAGTTTTCTAAGATAAACATGTATAACTATGTAAAAAAATTATTTTGAAAAATGGGTAGTACTCTAATGTTTGTACTAACAATAAAAAACAGTAGCATAACTAGCACCCAGAACTACTACAGCTGGTGCTAGTTCTTTCATACCTACTCCGCCAATAGTTCTTTCATACCTACTCTCTCTATATTGAGTGATGATTAGTTATCTTAAGAAGTTTCTAAATCCAAAAGTCTAAACACCACATTCAAATGAAACAAGTTATCATCAAGGCAGTTCGTTCATCTGATGTTTAGTTATTATTTTCTAGTCAGTTTTTGCTCCATAGGTTCCTGGTGAAATAATCAAGATCCCTTAGGATTTATAATTTTAACCTAAACTTGAGCAATTAAATTGGTGCTTTAAAACTTCTTTAAAATCTTTTCTTTGGCTTCACTGTAAAACTGTCCACCTCTCCAAAACTGCCTAAGGCAAATAGACATATATAAGTAGGGACCACATCTCTCACAAAAACCTCTGGTTTTGATTTGACACATGTAGTTAATTAGCCCTTATAATTTTAATCACATTTCTCATTAATTTTCAACAAATGTTGCTGATCTCCTTCCTCTCTTATATTTATTCATTTTTGTGTCTGCAATCATGAAACTTGACTATTTCAGAAACTGATGTAATTTAATAAAAGTGAAGTGGCATGTTTAAAGGTGATCTTGAATAATTCTCACCTTTGAAATGCTCTGTAAGATATTAATACCAAAAAAATCTGTGACTTGAAATTCTAGGACAAAATTAGATTTTTTAGACACATTTACTAACATTTTTTGACTTCAAAACCTTTTGAAAAAAACAGAAAAGAAGAAGGAAGAAAGAAGAAAGAAAAGATATAATTGTTATCAAAAGTTGGTGCATTTAAATGGTTTGTACATAACATCTCTAAAACTATACACCTCTATTTTCAAAATGTAGCATGTTTCTATTTACTAATAGTAGATGGTGATACTCTATCCCCCAAATAATCAGCATGAAAAAATATAGTCCTTGGTTATTCTTTCCCATAGTTGGGGTGAATTCCTAATTTATTTTCTACTCTAAAACTAATTCCCAAATTATTATTTTAAACAATTTTCATTTGCAATGTGTGAGGTCACGTCACAGCTTTTAATTACTAAAACACTCCATCAAATCCATCACTTATACTTCCTCAAACATTTTTTTTTCCACTGGAATTCAAGTTGAAAATACATTGTTAAGTAATGACATGCCACAGTGATTATTGGCCAAAAATACAATGTTTAGATACATAAAACCATTGTGCTGCTTCTCAAAGAATATTATTTTAAGAACTTGTACATTTTGAGCAACTAATAAAAAAAAGAAAGAAATTATTTAAGTAATGTTACATTGCTGGCATCAGGGTGAAGAAATAGCAAAGAAATATTTCGAAATGGAGGAAATTCTAAAAATGAAATAAAAGTACTTTTTTTAAAAAAAAAGTATAATTAATTTAAAAAACTTCTGGAAAATTAATGTCTTCAAGATTTATATGTGTGGCTCCAGGAAGTCTTGGTATTTCAAGTCTGCATATTGGCATTCTAAATTACCTTTTTAGATATTTATAGAAAGATATTTGGCTGGCTTTCATTTTACTTGAAATGAGAGCCATAAACTGGGTTGGAGTTGTGCTTTATACAACCAATTTACATAAGCAAAACATATAATATTTTTAAGACTAGCTATGCTTATCACTGAACTACATTCTTATTCCGCGCTACCCAAAAAACATGAGAGAAGTTACAAATATTTTTTAGTTACAAATTACTGATTACACTTTCATATAATTTTTCTTTGGCAAGCATAGAACTTCTAGGAAATCTAAAATATAAATAGAAAGCATTTTTCATTTTTCACTTTTTTTTGGTAAGTTTTTTAGAATTACTCCCTTTCAAATGCCTTTCCTGTAGCATTTGGCAAGTCACCAAATCAAGGAAATAATGCTTTGACTAACTTCTGTGAACAAAGCACTAGAAATAAAAAAGGTGAGTATAAAAAATAAAGCTTCCCTCTCTGAGTCTAAATTAAAAACAAATATGATTATATCTAATAACAAGATGGCACCTGTGACCATTACATGTAGAGAATTATCAAATTCCGTGCTTTCATTAGAATAAATTATAGGTATAAGAAAGTAATAGTTGTACAGTTAGGTTGGGAATATTTAGAATAAGAGGATAATGAACTGGACTTATATTTTGTTGCCAATATATAATCACCTAAGATTTTGAGAAAAGATGAATAGACAGGGAAAGTATTCATATTTGTTAGCCCTGTTCATTAGCACAGTGTCTGAAAGATCTTTCTTTTTCTCCCTCCCTCCCCTCACCTCCCCTCCCCTCCTCCTCCTCCTCGTCCTCCTCCTCCTACACTTCCTCCTTCTTCTTTTTTTCAGTACTGGGGATTGAACCCAGGGTGCTCTACCACTGAGTCATATCCCTAACCCTTTCTTTATCCTTTCTTTATTTTTTAAATTTTGAGACAGGGTCTTGCTAAATTGCTGAGGCTGGCCTTAAATTTACAATCTTCTTGCCTCAGCCTCCAGAGTTGTTGGAATTAAAGGTGTGTACCACCATGACCAGCAGATCAGTGTTTTTGAATAATAAACATGTGTGAAGCAAGTAAATGAATATATACAGTAGTGATCCAGAGACTTAGTCTGGTCATCTACATGCCACCCTTGCCTTCCCCGCAAAAAGACAGGAAATGAAAAAGGCTACGACACAATGATAAAGTAAGTGTCCAGGCACAATGTTAAAATGGACTTTGTCAATAACAGGAAAAAGGAAGATGAGAATGAAAAGTGTATCACAAAGGGAAAGCAGCTAGGATCGAATCTCCTTTAGAATAAAATGGTTGGATTGATTTATCTACTTTATTCTTCTTGTTTTCTCAAGTCCTGAAATATAATTAGTTATGTTTACATAGTGAGATTTGGATACTATGTCAAAATATATTTTCAAATTTGAAATGACAGAATCATTTTATATTTAAAAAATAATTAAAAAGGAAATTCTTCATTATACTAGTAACAGAAATACGATATATGAAATATTCTTTAAAGAAATAATTTTGTACTTTGGTATCATGGACTTCTTAATTTTAGGTAAATAAAACTGAGACTAGAATAAATGGTAAAATAAATGGTAAAATATGTTTTATCTGTGTTTCATAATTTCTGCCTAGAACCTATGGATTTTATACTATATTGGTATACTATATAGGTCAGAGTTGAGATGCATTTTTAGGATGTCACAATTTAAATCTTTCTTGGCAGTTATGCCTAGTATTCAAAATGAGTGCAAGAATGTTAAATACAGCCAGGATGGGTGGAGCTAGTGAGAACAAAGTCTGATCACAGATTTAAATCTTTGTAAAGGGAAAATGATGGCACTACTATCAGAACACGGTTTTGGGAAAAGGCATAACTCTTATTCAAGTGATGTTGTCTAAAGTGGGGGCATATCATCCCCAAAATTCAGTGTGGAATTCTGGGGTTAAAACTTTGGAAACTGTGGAAAAGCACTAAGAAGGCTTCCACACCTAGAATACATTAGTCCCATGGCTTCAGTTGAAGATACCAGGCACTGCCCTATGTTTGGACCATATAGATTATGCAACTAAAAGATAATTGGCCTTCTTCATTCTTCACATACTGAGAAAATTAACTTACCTTAGTAGCTGATATTTCACAACATGTTTCTTGAGTTATGAAGTTTGCATTACAGTAGATTTTAAGTTGGTGAAGTTCAATCTATTAAAACAATTAGTAGTAAGACATCATTAATATTTTTGAGAATTGCATCTAGGCAGCCAATAACTACATTAATTTAACTGAAAAGAAAAAGGAATAAATTGCTGGTAGATATTTTTATTTAATTTAGGATTCGTTATTTCATGGATCACTTGGAAAATAGAGTCAGATATACAGGCAGATCTATAGATAAAGGAAATCAGGTAATGAAATTAATTGCAAACCTTAGCTAACTTTTTCCAACAATAAAAAAAGTGTTTAATTAAAGAGAGGGGTTGGTAGGCACTACAATGAAGTATGTGCACAATATGAGGACATTTCAATGTAATAATTGGAGAAAAAATGAGGTCTGAGGTGTGAGTAGGTGATGGAAAGGCTTTATCTATAGTTCCAGACCTCTTATTTGAGGTACTGAAATAGTTGCACTGTTTTATCTATGTTTCATAAATTCTGCCTAGAACCTATGGATTTTATACTATATTGGTATAATTCTAAGGAAGACTCACTATCTTTTTAGAAAAATAATTGATTCTTTTGCTCCACAGATTCACTTTTAGTTTTTCTAGGTATTTGAACATGAAATTGGAAGCAGAACAAGTAAAGTATAATCTTGACTTTAACTGAAAGATCAACTGACTGTCTAAGAAAAATAATACTGGTGGGGAAAAAAAACAGTATACTAAATGCTTAAATAGGATGAACTCCTTAAGCACTGACATATTATATTAAATAATGCTTTATATGAGTAGGTATTTATGGGGACCTTCAAATTAGACTGTGGTTGGATATTTATGAATTTAATCAATAATTCTATGATGATTTGATTATAATATGGATTAGGAATCTTAACCCTTCCTTCTTCCTTTCTCCTCTCTCTCTACCTTGCTCTCTTTGTATTTCCCAATGTAATAGAGCTAGATTATGCATTGCTCTGAGGTCAATCAATAATTACTTTATATAGAAAGACTAAATTGTAAAGTTATGATCCTATCATAATAGAAGGCAGACATCTTTCATTAATTATGAAACTTTAAAAAATAAAATAAAAAATAAAAATGGAAAAAAAATCTGTAACTTTTACTCTGCACTGAGATGAACAAAATCAAAATCAGTTTAGCTTCAAGGAAGCATTAGGAACTCCAAACATGTGTGGAATAATGAATAGCCTAAGATTTGTAGATAATGCAAAATTCTGAGTTTAAATAAAATTTAATGATTTTTTGTGGCCTGGGGATTGAACTCAGGGGCACTCAACCACTGAGCTACATCCCCAGCCCTATTTTATATTTTATTTAGACATAGGGTCTCACTGAGTTACTAAGCACCTCGCCATTACCCAGGCTGGCTCTGAACTTGTGATCCTCCTGCCTCAGCCTCCAGAGCTGCTGGGATTACAGGTGTGCACCACCGTGCCCAGCTGGCTAATGATTTATTTTCAATAACTTTTTGCAAGGTTACCAAGGCTAACTTTTATTTGTAAAAATATAATAAGCCCACTGTTTTCCATAGTCTAATGAAATACTGACAGTAACATATAAGTTATGTAGAATGAGGAATGGGGATTCCATTTAATTAATATTGTTCTTAGTGAAAACTCATCATCAACATTGTTATCAAAATGGACAAGAAATATTGAATTCTTATTATGTGCCATCCACTGTGCTAGGCCTGAATATGAATTATTTTACCTAACTAAAGATTGATTATCATTTTTCGAAGGACTGGAACTTAATCAAGTAACTATGACATTGAAACTACAATCAACTCTGTCTTTTTTATTCATTTAATATCTTATAATTCCTCACTGATACAGTGCTTTAGAAAGAGAATGTGTAGGACTAAATTATAGATTGACTCTTGTCAAAGTGAAGATTTATTTTAAAAAATCTTTTTTATATTATCCTCATCACCTCTTTCCCATAAAAGCACAAGCATCTGAATAAATAAAACATCGTCATACTCCAACAGGTCTTATGAATCAGAGAACTTGCATAGAGATGAGGGAAAAAATAGTCCATTTGGAGCTTTAGTAGGATCAGAAATCTTAATACACACACACACACACACACACACACATTTTGCTTGGTTGTTTAGTTCAGTGACAATCTCATGATATGCCTTCAATTTCATCCTCAACTAATGAGACCACATTACAGTATGAAATCCCCACACAGTAGTAGTGAAAGCACTCTTTAGTAGTACCATAATTTTGACATTACTTTTATAAGGACATGCCTGATATATTCTTCAGCCTTATGTTCTGGGGTCAATTCTGTCATCAGGTGAGAAGTTAATGAGACACAGGACACTTAATCTTCAGAAGTTTAGCTCAAAGACCAGTTACCACTAGCCATAACTCACTCCTCTCTTCTGCTGCCCCTCTTCCCATAAATTTATCTCTGTTCTTTGGTTCTTTCAGATCCTCTGGAAACAGAACCCACTTTGCTCTTCCTAATCTGGAGAGAAATCTATTTTCTTCCCTTGTGATTAAACTCATAGTCTCCTGATTACCTGCGGGTCCCCATTCCCTGTTTTGCCTTGGACAGTCTTTTCTGAAAGGTCTGTCTAGTACTATTTTTATTGTGATTAATAATATTAGCAGTTGTAGCCACCATTTACTGACATATTTTAATCATTCTGTTGAACTTTGATATTTCTTTTTTTTTGAACTTTGATATTTCAAGATCCCAAAGATTAGTGTTTTCCTTTTTCATCTTCTTATGGCAGGGCTGAATGCCATGTCTAGTCCTGACTAGATAAATGAATTTATAGAGAACTGACCACACATTAGGCACTACTGCATAGACACAATACAACTAGCAACTCCATCATCTCTGTTTTATAATTGAAGATATTGAGGCTCAGAAGAATGTGTTAAAATCTCATCTGTCTGAGCCTCAAACCGCTTATTCTCCCTGTTGCCATCATGGCCTGTCCTCAGAATGGGTGGCCTCTGCTCTGACCTGTTTTGATGTTCATCTCTGTTCCCTGGTTATGACATTCTAACTGATTTGCTCACTTACTGTCTCTGAGAGAAAAGACTTCAAAAATAATAGTTTATTGAGTATTTATAATTATACACACATACGCACACATATATGCATATATGTATGCATGTATATGGTGCATGCATACATTATATATAATAGTGCATATATTCATACACACACTCACACACTTCCAGAGGGTCCTTTAGAAATAAGCTTGCCAAATATGTATTTGTATAAAGCTGTATTTTTGAAATAAAATCAAACTGTCAAGTACTTTGTGTTAACAGGAATGGCATTCCTACTGGTAATCAGCAGTTGGAATTTTAGGGACTTTCCTACTATCAAATATAGTAGCCATCAAATTTAGATATATCTCACTTTTTTAAAGATCATAGGCCTCTCTTTCTAGGGAAATCAATAATAAATCTATATCATCTTAGCTTCAGAAGTAATTTTAAAGGAACTCTTCATCTGAAAGAGTTTTTCTAGCCAATTTTTCTCATCCAAATGACCTACTGAAGCATTCAGTGATTGTATTTCAGTCTAAAAGAACCCTGAAAAACCATTATAAGCTTATAAAAAGTAGTCTGTAACACAAAGCAATTGCTATTGTGAGGGTGAATAAATAGCCTATTGTTCTTGAGTGAAAAGACCAGATAATCTGGAACCAGTTAATTTAAAGTTCATCTTTTCCCAATCCTTTCTATTCAAAACATATGGACTTAGACCAAACTCACATTTTGTGTACTATTTTCAATTTTTAATAAAGTTTACTTTTAATAATCTTATTTTTTTAAGCGAGAGAGAGAATTTTTTTAATATTTATTTTTTAGTTTTCAGCTGACACAACATCTTTGTTTGTATGCGATGCTGAGGATCGAACCCAGGCCACACGCATGCCAGGCGAGCCACATCCCCAGCCCAATAATCTTATGTTTAAGGCATGCCCAAATTCTTTTAAATTCACTGACTAGAGAAAATGGGTGAAAATAGCAGATAATATGTATGAAAATAAAACTGGAAAGAAATAATTTCATATATCAGTGGGCAATTAAACAGTGATAAGAAGCAGGTCCGTTACGTTACATAGTAATCAGAGGGAGACATTTTTCCATAAGATAATTTTTACTTGAAAATGGTGCTAATTCTCCTTCACAACCACCACGACTTACGTCCACAGGCTTGCCATCAGCAGCTCGTGCCACCAGAACTGTCCTCCCATGAAAATCCACAGTGTCCTTCGCATCAGTCTGCCGGCTTGCAATTAAACTGCAATCCACATAGAGTGAAAGGACCTGGGATTGTATGCTGAAGCCAAGTTTATGCCACTGACGGTCAAACAAAGGACGGAGTTCCCGATTTTTAAAAATGTAATTCAACATGTCTCCCCCAGCAGCTCGGAACATAAACTCTACCACCTTCTTTCCACCGTCAATTATGACAGAAATCTGAAAAAAAATGCAAATTATTTTTGAATGTTCTAAAAATCAATGTTCAAAATTATTAAAGCACCCAAGTATAATCTCAAGATGCTTGTTAATATATGATGCATTTAGTAAAATACTTTAGATGACACCTGTGCCTACCAGATTTTTAATAAGAAACAAAAGTAAACACTTGCTTCAAAATTGAGTTTGACATGGGCTATCCAGTGAATGTAATATACTCTTTCTTGAGAGAACATCTAAGAGTGGGTATGTGTCTATAAATTCATAACTGTATTGTATGTTTTATAAGTAAAAGTATAAATTTACCTAAAATATAAGGTTTACATTTTAGAGCATACTGTATAGATTATATACTTTATCTAAATATAAGCTTATATATAATTTATTGTTTTGTGTGAATAATTCAAGAATTCAAGGTTACCAATTTAGTGAGAATATGATTATTTATCTTTTGCATGGATGTTGAGATCTACTTCTTTAATTTTTGATAATTTGCATGACAAAAAAATATGTGTGAAGAACATACTGTCCTCCCTCCCTCTATCTTCTTATTCCACTGATTTCCCAACCAATGTTGCCATTGATATTTTGATTAGTGCATTATATGACTCATTGTGATTTATTTTTAAATAGATATAGCATAATTTGGTAATTTTATTCCCGATGCCCATCCTTCCCCCACCCCCGATCTCTTTTCTCAAATTTATTGATCTTTCCATTTTCATGAGATGCCCCTCACCCCTTTTTTCATCTCTTTAGTTTCTGCACATGAGAGAAAATAGTTGAGCCTCAATTTTCTGAGTTTGGCTTAATTACTTAGCATGATAGTCTCTAATTCCATCCATTTATCTACAAATGACATAATTTCATCCTTCTTTAAGGTTTCATTGTGTATATATAGCACAATTTCTTTATCCATTCATCTACTGAAGGACACCTAGGCTGGTTCCATAACTTGGCTATTGTGAATTATGTGGCTATTAACATTGGTATGAATGCATCATTATAGTATGCTGATTTTAGATCTTTCAGATAAATACCAAAGAGCAGAAGAACAGCTGGAGTATATGGTGGTCCCATTCCTAGTCTTCTAAGGAATCAAAAAATCACTTTAAAAATAATACATAATATCAGAGTTGATAGAAGATAAAGAAATTATTAGGGAAGTGGAAGTTCAATGAAAGTTGCAAAGGAGAGCAGTTTCAGCTTCTTCAGACAAAATATGGATATCAGAGTTAAAAAGAATCCTGTCTCACCCACAAGACTATCACATTATAGATCTGAGCAAGCCTATCCTAATTATAAAACTTGTAATTGCCTCTTGATAACTCCTGAAAAAGAATATTTGGATACTATATCAGTTCCCAAATTTGGGCATGCAGTTCAAAGACACACCTGGTCTGGCACACAACAGAATTAACAGACACAACTCTCATGGCATCTTACCTGTGGCATATTTTTCTGGTTTAAAACCTGCCACAGAAACCACCGCTCCTTTTTGGTGTTTCTTCGTACACGAAACACAGCTGCTACAGAGAACTCCTCAGGAAGGCCTTTAGGAAATATCTTACTGTGGGAGAAAAAGAAAGAGCTATTGTGGGGAGACTGAAGATGGCAAGGACAGAGAAAAAAAGTATGAAGTTCCTTGCACCATAGTATCTCAGTCATAGTTTTCTTAATGAGTTTATAATTTATTATTCAATTTGCCCTAATCTATTGAATGGAAATATGGAAGCAGCCATGACTATATTTCCTATGATATTTTTATCTAATTCTCTCCCTTTTTGTAATCAACTGGTATGATGTAGCTAAAGCTTGAGGCATATAAACACAAGTGGACAGGCTATAGAACTATGTTGCTATATTTTCTTAGACATTGAGATGTCCCAACATAGGAAAATCTCAGAATTCACTGCAGTCTAACAAATAGTAGCCCTTTACCAGCACATAAATAATATTTCTTGATTTTGTTGGTAGAGATGTATACAGAGAATTTCAAAGAATACTAAATAAGTAAATGCATATTTTTCAAGTGAATTTTATCTCATTAAACTCTTGCAAATGAGTTCCTAATACAGATTTTCTGGTGTTAATTTAAGATGCTATTAAATACAATAAAGAAATTTTAGTTTTATTTTTTATTTAAGAAAATTTTCTAGGTAGCAAAAATCTAAAGACAGTTCACATATTCTACCTCAATCTTGCTTCAAAATACTGGTTTCATTAAAATCATGATGAAACTTAGACAAAAATTTCACAACAAACATATCTTGAATTTAGCATTAATTAGCACATGAGAAACATATTTCTCTATGCTGATTTTAAAACTTATTCCCAGTATATTTGAAAACTCTGCAAAATAGGAATTCTGCTTTTCTTAAAAAGAATAGTAAGTAATCATCCTCTTAAAGACATACATGTAAGTTTTATATATAAATAAAATGCCATACATTGTGATGGTAACTACTAACTTCGCTCTACTGAAATTGACAGTTATTGAAACTGACAAACTGTCACAGAGAATACTGAAATTTTCTTTTTACTCTCTGCATTCTCTAATGCAGTCACAAAGTCACATGTGGTAGGGAAATCAGGAAATAATGTGAAAAAGCTGTCATTGTCCAAAATTCTTATTCAGTTGGTTAAACACACACATGTATGTATTTACATGTGTGCGCACACACACATATATATATGCATGCTTATGAATGTGTGTGTGGAGAGAGAAAAGATCAAGTGGTTAACTTAGGATGGTTTGATTTACAATATTTTGACTTTATGATAGCGTAAAAGTAATATACATTCAGTAGAAATCATATTATGTCAAATGTCAAATTCTGATCTTTTCTGGGCTAGAGATGTGTCATACACCATGCTATATACTATACTATCTTTTGATACCAAGTATCAGCAAGGGGCCATTCCAGTCAGCCACGTGATCAGGAAGGTAAACAAATGATACTCTGTGGTGTATTGTGTTGCTAAACTGTGATGTGTGGTAGATTAAGTGTATTAAAGACATTTTGGCCTGCAACATTTTCAACTTAACCAAGAGTATCCCTGTGTGTATAAGTACAATTATATACACTCTAGTTTTATCTTTTCTTGAAAATTTATGCAACTACATTATGATAGCCCTTCTTAAGTAAAAAATTAGCAAATAATTTATTTTCATCAAATCCATCAAAATGAAAGTGTCAAAAATGGAATTTGCTATGAAATGTCAATAGTAATAAAATAAATTTCACTAGTGACAATTACTACATTGATTTAAGTAACATTGCTTATTTAAACAAAACAATATACCTAGCCTTTGGTGCCTATAATTTCTGTTTGACACTGAAGACAAACCTAAAAGATGGGTACATGTGGTGATAAGAGGCAACACCAAACATATTTTCAACTTGAAATTTTGAACAGCTTAGTTATAGCAAAATTACTTTTAAAGGAAAGCTCAAGCCCCACAGGTGTTCTTATTACATGCAATAATAGCCTGTGGCTCCACTTCACTTCCAATTTCTTGCCTCTGTTCTGCCACTTTCTACATTGAAGCTATTGGGATCTGAATGCCATCTCCAGTGTTCTTGAATTTGACAATGTGTGATTCTGGGCATTATTATTTTCATTTACTGTATTGAACACATCTTTTAATATAGATTGTACATTAACAAGAATTTCTTCTATTATTTTCTTCATGACATTTTCTCTTATCCCCCTTTTTAAGGAACTCCATTTCTAGATACCTGCTTAACTACTGTACAATCTATCTAGTGTTCTTACCCTTTTTCTTATATTTTTACATCTTCTAATTTTACTCTACTTGGAGGGATATTTATGATTGTCTAATCTTTGTACTCAACATCAATTTGACGGATATAGAAATATATTCAATATTCTATTTGGCTATTTTCTTCAAAATATCCTGTGGTATCTGTTTATCAATTACATATAAGTCTTTTTCTCTGCTCCTTTGCATATCTCTATTTCATCTGTGTTAGTTTTTCCTTTATGACAATTTGGCCTCTGTCTTCCATTTGGAAGCTGTACTCTATAATTTCTGGTGAAATTATAGAGGCTACTCATATTTAAGAATGAAGCACTGATTGTGAATGTGTATGCTGGCATGGTATGTTGACAAGCAAGCTTCATTGTATAGATGATAACTGATAGATCCCATAAAGGGCTCATCAAATGTTAATACAGGGTGATTATTTCAATACTTGGTTCATCCAAAGAATTCTTCTATTTACTTTTGGTAAGTGGAATCTACCTGACCACAGGCATTCTAGAAGCAGTAGTATATGAAGGAGCCCTATAGGTCACCACGAACAAACTCTTCCCTCCTGTTTTTGATGTCAACCTTATTCCTTCCCTTGCTATCCTGTTTAACTTCAGTCTGGCTTAATTTCTCCAGCTAATAAACTTCTTGCCTCCTGTATGGCTACATGAGAAAGGAGGAGATAATATGGAGCCTCATGCTCTTATGCTCAACACACACACACACACACACACACACACACACACACACACACACACACAAAACCCCTTACTGGCTTCTGTAGAGCCAATTTCCTGCTTATCAAGATTCTCAGGAGTCCAGTGAGGAAGACTCATTTCTCACCAGCATTCCCAGCACTGCAACACTTCAGTTCTAGCCTTTTTCTGTTGCATGAGCCATATTCCCTGTCTTCCACTG
The DNA here is from genome assembly GCF_021218885.2 of Marmota monax. Lineage (NCBI taxonomy): Eukaryota > Metazoa > Chordata > Mammalia > Rodentia > Sciuridae > Marmota > Marmota monax. Next base: position 3,168,005 of record NW_026692434.1, on the reverse strand, counting down.
CTTTCTGTTTTCTACAACATATTGTGATATTTTTCTGTTGTTTCATATTCTATTCTCTACTCATTTTGTGTTTTAATCTTTAATTTGTCCCTTTCCAAGAGTTCCTTTATCTTGATTTACTACAGATAAAACTTCATCTGACCTTGTGACACCACTGTTATCTTCCCATCTACCCACAAAGCTTTTCAAATGAGCACTGAATAGCTACATCTTCACCAGCCATTCAGTCAGTCCTTAATGTTCCCCTCCTGTATTCTGAAAGCATATCCAATCAGATAATCTCTTAGTTTTAATCCTTGACCCCCTCACTCTTTCTGCAGGTGTTAACACTACAGACATCTTCTTCACTCATATAAAATAACATTCACAACAATAGCTCTAGGGCCCAGCAATGAAATTTGAATTGTAAACTCCCTGATTTCTTTGCTTAACCTACTCACCTTTTGTTCCCATCATTTAGAATAAGGTATGTACCCAATTACTTAAATAACCACGAAGTAAACTGAGTTCAGCATTGTGTGTGTGTGTGTAGTGTGTGTGTGTGTGTGTGTGTGTGTGTGTCTATGTGTTTGGGTAGGAGATTGAACCCAGAGGTATTTAACCACTGAGCTACATCCCCAGACCTTTTTATTTTTTATTCTGAGACAGAGTCTTATTGAGTTGCTTAGGGCCTCACTAAGTTGCTGAGGCTAGTTTGAACTTGTGATCTTCCTGCTTCAGCCTCCTGGGCTGCTAGGATTGTAGGTGTGGGCCACTGTGCCCCATAAGTTCAGCATTTTTAAAGATATAAACACATGGTTTTATTTCACTCCCCTTTTAGCACTTCTATGAGAAAAACATAGAACAAGTGAGTTAATAATAGCAACTGACACTGGTACTCATGTAGAGGACACATGTGGGGACTGTGGGAAACTGAGAGCCCAGTCCATCTACAGGGGCAGCTGCTCTGTAGTACCAGCCAACTGTTACCATATGGGAATGTGGAGTCAGTGTTGCCAGATCATCCCATTTTTTCATAAGAAGCCCAAAATCGAGATTTTTATCTGTCAAGTTTTGAGCTTTAAATTTGGTTGATTAATGCAAGTTTATGAAAAACATTGTCCAAACCAACATGGAGAAGCCAAATAAAACCAGTGACTGCTATTTGGCACCCTTGGATTTATTTTTTATTTTTATTTTCTTAATTTTTTATTGTTGGTTGTCCAAAACATTACATAGTTCTTGACATATCATATTTCACACTTTGATTCAAGTGGGTTATGAACTCCCATTTTTACCCCGTATACAGATTGCAGAATCACATCAGTTACACATCCATTGATTTTCATGTTGCCATACAAGTGTCTGTTGTATTCTGCTGCCTTTCCTATCCTCTACTATCCCCCCTCCCCTCCCCTCCCCTCCCCTCTTCTCTCTCTACCCCCTCTACTGTCATTCATTTCTCCCCTTGTATTATTTTTCACTTTCCCCTCACTTCCTCTTGTATGTAATTTTGTATAACCCTGAGGGTCTCCTTCCATTTCCATGCAATTTCCCGTCTCTCTCCCTTTCCCTCCCACCTCTCATCCCTGTTAAATGTTAATCTTCTTCTCATGCTCTTCATCCCTACTCTGATCTTAGTTACTCTCCTTATATCAAAGAAGACATTTGGCATTTGTTTTTTAGGGATTGGCTAGCTTCACTTAGCATAATCTGCTCTAATGCCATCCATTTCCCTGTAAATTCTATGATTTTGTCATTTTTTAATGCAGAGTAATACTCCATTGTGTATAAATGCCACATTTTTTTTATCCATTCGTCTATTGAAGGGCATCTAGGTTGGTTCCACAGTCTTGTTATGTGAACTGTGCTGCTATGAACATCGATGTAGCAGTGTCCCTGTAGCATACTCTTCTTAGGTCTTTAGGGAATAGACCAAGAAGGGGAATAGCTGGGTCAAATGGTGGTTCCATTCCCAGCTTTCCAAGAAATCTCCATACTGCTTTCCAAATTGGCTGCACCAATTTGCAGTCCCACCAGCAATGTACAAGTGTACCCTTTTCCCCACATCCTCGCCAGCACTTGTTGTTGTTTGACTTCATAATGGCTACCAATCTTACTGGAGTGAGATAGTATCTTAGGGTGGTTTTGATTTGCATTTCTATGACTGCTAGAGATGGTGAGCATTTTTTCATGTACTTGTTGATTGATTCTATGTCCTCCCCTGAGAAGTGTCTGTTCAGGTCCTTGGCCCATTTGTTGATTGCGTTAATTGTTATCTTATTGTCTAATTTTTTGAGTTCTTTGTATAATCTGGATATTAGGGCTCTATCTGAAGTGTGAGGAGTAAAGACTTGTTCCCAGGATGTAGGCTCCCTATTTACCTCTCTTATTGTTTCTTTTGCTGAGAAAAAACTTTTTAGTTTGAGTAAGTCCCATTTGTTGATTCTAGTTATTAACTTTTGTGCTATGGGTGTCCTATTGAGGAATTTGGAGCCCGACCCCACAGTATGTAGATCGTAGCCAACTTTTTCTTCTATCAGACGGCATGTCTCTGATTTGATATCAAGATCCTTGATCCATTTTGAATTAACTTTTGTGCATGGCGAGAGAAAGGGATTCAGTTTCATTTTGTTGCATATGGATTTCCAGTTTTCCCAGCACCATTTGTTGAAGATGCTATCCTTCTTCCATTGCATGCTTTTAGCCCCTTTATCAAATATAAGATAGTTGTAGTTTTGTGGATTGGTTTCTGTGTCCTCTATTCTGTACCATTGGTCCACCCAACTGTTTTGGTACCAGTACCATGCTGTTTTTGTTACTATTGCTCTGTAGTATAGTTTGAAGTCTGGTATCGCTATACCGCCTGATGCACACTTCCTGCTTAGCATTGTTTTTGCTATTCTGGGTCTTTTATTTTTCCATATGAATTTCATGATTGCTTTCTCTATTTCTACAAGAAATGCCATTGGGATTTTGATTGGCATTGCATTAAACCTATAGAGAACTTTTGGTAATATCGCCATTTTGATGATGTTAGTTCTGCCTATCCATGAACAGGGTATATTTTTCCATCTTCTAAGATCTTCTTCTATTTCTCTCTTTAGGGTTCTGTAGTTTTCATTGTATAAGTCTTTCACCTCTTTTGTTAGGTTGATTCCCAAGTATTTTATTTTTTTTTTTTGAGGATATTGTGAATGGAGTGGTTGTCCTCATTTCCATTTCAGAGGATTTGTCGCTGATATACAGGAATGCCTTTGATTTATGTGTGTTGATTTTATATCCTGCCACTTTGCTGAATTCATTTATTAGCTCTAATAGTTTCTTTGTAGACCCTTTTGGGTCTGCTAGGTATAGAATCATGTCACCTGCAAATAGTGATAATTTAAGTTCTTCTTTTCATATTTTTATGCCTTTAATTTCTTTCGTCTGTCTAATTGCTCTGGCCAGTGTTTCGAGAACTATGTTGAACAGAAGTGGTGAGAGAGGGCATCCCTGTCTTGTTCCAGATTTTAGAGGGAATGCCTTCAATTTTTCTCCATTCAGAATGATGCTAGCCTGAGGCTTAGCATAGATTGCTTTTACAATATTGAGGTATGTTCCTGTTATCCCTAGTTTTTCTAGAGTTTTGAACATAAAGGGATGCTGTACTTTGTCGAATGCTTTTTCCGCATCTATCGAGATGATCATATGGTTCTTATTTTTAAGTCTATTGATGTGGTGAATAACATTTATTGATTTCCGTATATTGAACCAGCCTTGCATCCCAGGGATGAATCCTACTTGATCATGGTGCACAATTTTTTTGATATGTTTTTGTATCCGATTCACCAGAATTTTATTGAGGATTTTTGCATCTAGGTTCACTAGAGATATTGGTCTGTAGTTTTCTTTCTTTGAAGTGTCTTTGTCTGGTTTAGGAATCAGGGTGATGTTGGCCTCGTAGAATGAATTTGGAAGTTCTCCCTCTTTTTCTATTTCCTGAAATAGCTTGAAAAGTATTGGTATTAGTTTCTCTTTAAAGGTTTTGTAAAACTCTGCTGTATACCCATGAATTTTCCTCTTAGAACTGCTTTCAATGTGTCCCAAAAATTCCGATATGTTGTGTCTGTGTTTCCATTTATCTCTAAGAATTTTTTAATTTCCTCCTTGATGTCTTCTATAACCCATTGATCATTCAGTAACCTATTGTTCATTCTCCAAGTGATGCATGATTTTTCCTTCCTTCTTTTATCGTTGATTTTCAGTTTCATTCCATTATGATCAGATAAGATGCATGGTATTATCTCTACTCCTTTATATTGTCTAAGAGTTGCCCTGTGACATAATATATGATCTATTTTTGAGAAGGATCCATGTGCTGCTGAGAAAAAAGTGTAACTGCTTGATGTTGGGTGGTATATTCTATATATGTCAATTAAGTCTAGGTTATTAATTGTGTTATTGAGTTCTATAGTTTCCTTATTCAACTTTTGTTTGGAAGATCTGTCCAGTGGCGAGAGAGGTGTGTTGAAGTCTCCCATGATTATTGTATGGTGGTCTATTAGACTCTTGAACTTGAGAAGAGTTTGTTTGATGAACATAGCTGCACCATTGTTTGGGGCATATATATTTATGATTGTTATGTCTTGTTGGTATATGGTTCCCTTAAGCAGTATGTAGTGTCCCTCTTTATCTCTTTTGATTAACTTTGGCTTGAAATCTATTTTATTTGATATGAGTATGGACACTCCTGCTTGTTTCCGAAGTCCATATGAGTGATATGATTTTTCCCAACCTTTCACCTTCAGCCTATGTATGTCTTTTCCTATCAAATGCGTCTCCTGTAGGCAGCATATTGTTGGGTCTTGTTTTGTGATCCATTCTACTAGCCTGTGTCTCTTAATTGGTGAATTTAAGCCATTAACATTTAGGGTCATTATTGAGATATGGGTTGTTCTTCCAGACATATTTGTTTATTTATGTTACTAAACATGGTTTGTTTTCCTCTTTGATTATCCCCCCCCTTTACTGTCCTACCTCCCACTGTTGGTTTTCATTGTTATTTTCCATTTCCTCTTCCTGTAATGTTTTGCCAAGGATGTTTTGAAGAGATGGTTTTCTATCTGCAAATTCTTTTAACTTTTGTTTATCATGGAAGGTTTTAATTTCATCTTCCATCCTGGAGCTTAATTTCGCTGGATACACAATTCTTGGTTGGAACCCATTTTCTTTCAGTGTTTGAAATATGTTATTCCAGGATCTTCTAGCTTTCAGAGTCTGTGTTGAAAGATCAGCTGTTATCCTGATTGGCTCACCCCTAAATGTAATCTGCTTCCTTTCTCTTGTAGCTTTTAAAATTCTCTCCTTATTCTGTATGTTGGGCATCTTCATTATAATGTGTCTAGGTGTGGATCTCTTATGATTTTGCACATTCAGTGTCCTGTAGGCTTCTAGGATTTGGGATTCTGTCTCATTCTTCAAGTCTGGGAAGTTTTCTCGTATTATTTCATTGAATAGATTGCTCATTCCTTTGGTTTGGACCTCTATACCTTCCTGTATCCCAATGACTCTTAAGTTTGGTCTCTTGATGTTATCCCATATTTCTTGGATGTTCTGCTCATGGTTTCTTAACAGTCTTGCTGAGCTGTCTATGTTCTTTTCAAGTTGAAATACTTTGTCTTCATTGTCTGATGTTCTATCTTCTAAGTGTTCTACTCTGCTGGTAGTATTCTCAATTGAGTTTTTAAGTTGGTTTATTGCTTCCTGAATTTCTAGGATTTCTGTTTGTGTGTTTTTTATAACCTCTATTTCCCTGTATAGTTGATCTTTTGCTTCCTGGATTTGTTTGTGTAATTCATTGTCGAAGTGATCTTTCATTGTCTGATTTTGCTGTCTAATGTCTTCCTTGAGACTCCAGATCATCTGAAGCATGTATATCCTGAATTCGTTATCTGACATTCCATCTGCTGCAGCTATTACCTCTTCTAAAGTTGAGTTGACCTGCATTGCTTGTGTTCCTTTCTTTCCTTGTCTTTTCATACTGCTTGCGTTTCTTTCTGCTTGGTGAAACTGTTGTGTTTTTGAAAAATTTTTCCCCCTATATATTTATATTGCTCTTGTATAGTTGAAAAGTCTCCCTTGCAGGGTTGGGCGGTGGTCTGCCTACCTTGCAGGCGCGGGCGGTGGTTCTGCTCTGCCCCTCCTCCAATTGGTGTGACGTGTCTACCACGCCCGCGGACCCCTGGGCCTGTTCTGTTGGTCGGTCGCAGGTCTGCCTACCTTGCAGGCGCGGTCAGCGGCTCTGCTCTGCCCCTACTCCAATTGGGGTGACATGTGTACCACACTGGTAGGCCACCAGGCCTGATCCGCCGGTCGGTTGCAGGTCTGCCTACCTTGCAGGCGCGGGCGGGGGCTCTGTTCTGCCTCTCCTTCAATTGGTGTGACTTGTCTACCACACCTGCGGACTGCTGGGCCTGTTCCGGGCACGGGCGAAGGCTCTGCTCCTACTCCAATTGGGGTGACGTGCCTACCACCCCGGCCGGCCGCTGGGCCTGTTCCACTGGTCGGTCGTAGGTCTGCCTACCTTGCGGGCACGGACGGCGGCTCTGCTCTGCCCCTACTCCAAATGGGGTGACGTGTCTGTCGCGCCGACAGACCACTGGGCCTGTTCCGCTGGTTGGTCGCAGGTCTGCCTACCTTTTGGGCGCAGGTGAAGGCTCTGCTCTGCCCCTACTCCAATTGGTGTTACGTAACTACCACACCGGCGGGCCGCTGGGTCTGATCCAGGTGCGGGCGAAGGCTCTGCTCTGCCCCTACTCCAGTTGGGGTGACGTGTGTACCACGCTGGCAGGCCGCTGGGCCTGATCCGCCGGTCTGTCGCAGGTCTGCCTACCTTGCAGGCGCGGGCGGCGGCTCTGCCCTGCCCCTCCTACCACGCCCGCGGACCACTGGGCCTGTTCTTCCAGTGGGTCGCAGGTCTGCCTTCCTTGCGGGCACGGGTGGCGGCTCTGCTCTGCCCCTACTCCAATTGGGGTCATGCCGGTGGGCCACTGGGCCTGTTCTGGGTGCGGGCGGCGGCTCTGCTCTGCCCCTCTGGCTTGATGACAAAGTGAGAGAGACTCGGGTGTTTGTGACTCACTTTCTTTACCAGGAGACCAACTGTTTCTGTCGCCGCTGGTATCACTGAAGTTCTCTCCTCCGCCGCTTTCTGATGACATCAGATCTCTGCCATGTTGGTATCCCATATGAATGGCAGCATTTCGTTCCCTTTGCCGAGTGAACAAATCAACGGGTGAGTCCTGACCGGCCCTCACAAGCCCCATCTCAGTCCTGTTGCCACTGCCTATGAAGGCTCGGTTGGTATTTATTTACATCCACAGTATTCAGCAGGACCTGGACCAAGAAGCAGTTTCCGCGGGTTCTTTATCCCTGGGCCAGAGCAGTTCCGGGAGCCGGAATTCGGCCGCTCCGGGCTCGGTGTATGTTCTGATAGGAGCAGGCTCCAAGAAGCAGTTTCCGCGGGTTCTTTAGCACTGAGCCTGATTAATTTGTCTGTGAGGCGCAGGCGAATGGCAGCCTGAAATTACCTGTTCTATGGCTGAATGAGCTGCGATCAGTCGAAAACAGGGATGGTGACGTCAGCTCTCCAAGATGGTGGCCGCTGGCTTCCTCTGTGGTCTGACCGGTGTGGAGAACCGAATTGGACCGCTTCCTTTCCCCGTCTCAAACCCAGAATTCAGCACTGAGTACGGTGATTGCACAGCTGGCAGAAACCTGCGGAAACTGCAGCGCTGTATCTTTGCGTTGCTATCTCCTCGTTTCCCACCGCGCGCCGCAGACTCTAGCCGCGGGGCGATTTGCTGAATAAGCAGCGTGACCCTCCGTGCGGACAAATCTCTCACGTTTGAGCCCCCGTAGCTGATCCTCGTGTGATGGAAATCCTTCCTCTAGGTTTTGGAGCACCCCAATTTTGCTGGAAATTCCTAACAAGATAGCTTTTAGCCTTTCTAACTCGTCATTCTCCCGCACAGTGACGCGGTACACGGGGGTAATGCACTCCCTTCACCGCCATCTTCCCATTTTTTTTTTTCCCTTGGATTTATATAAGCACTTGCTGAATACCCATTGTATATAGAGCACTGTGAAACTTACAAAGATGGGAAAAGGATGTTCCCTGCCCTTCCCTAATTGCTGTTTAAAATTAGTTGAGAGTAGCAAAATATTCGCAGGTAATATAAAGAAACTATATAAAGTAGAAAAGAGCAGGGAAATACTGAAGATGACTAAAATCAGAACTCCAATTGTGAACAGGAAGCCTAATGTTAGGAATGAGATTTTTTTAAAAAAAATCTTCTTAACAATAAAGCAGGACGGTAGCTGCTAGAGTAACCTGCATGGATCTGAGTGAAAGACAGCAGCCACTTAAAGGGGTGTGGAATAGAGATGCTTAAAAATGCTTACCTCAAAGTCATGGGTCCCAGATGAATGCATACTTCCCACACCTAGGCTTCTATAACTCTTTGCTAGTCACCCAGGGTCTCCTACAGCCACTGCTATTTACTATTTTAACCAAAGTACAAGTGTTTACAAAAGTTATTTATTTCTTCAACCACTTCTGTCCACAAGACTTCTTGCTTCACTGCTGTTGCCTTTTCAGGGATGATACTAAAGTCTCTATTTCCATTCCTAGTACATGCACCAAACCAACATTATTTCAATACATTGTGAGTTCTATGAACTGGAAAGTGTCTCCCAGAAGCATTCATGGTCTAAAATGAGAGTCATGGTACAAGAGCACATCTCTTGCAGGATGTGCTATACGAACCTCTAATATATAAGCTCAAAGATAACTCTTGCTACTTTCCTTTCTAAGTTTGTTCCTTTACCCTGTTCCCAATATCTGTTAGTAGCACCTTTTTCTCCACTCTGACTGGAAGTAATAAAGTCATTATTGATGATTTCATTCACTCTGGGTACCACACTTGGTTATCAAGTTTCATAAATTTTACTTTTATGGTCTTGTTCCATATTATGTGCCGCTTTGTTCCTCTCATGGTGGCCACCTTAATTCTGGCTACCTTCAACCCTCACCTGAATGGCCACATTCACATTCCCTCTGATTCCCTTACTTCTACTTTCTTCTATGTTTTTTAATCTACTGCCAAAGGAATTTTTCATCTGCCGACTACTGATGACACCTCCTTTTTGCTTCGGAGTCCTCCTAATGCCCGACCACTTGACCTTGACCTGTTACTTGTAGTTCAAACTTTAGACTCCCTAACCATTTATTTCCATCTCTTTCTAACAAATATTAAGAGTATGGTAAAAACACTTTTAAGTTTTATTTTTTTCCATGTTCTGTGTATTTCTTTACTCTTTTTCCTTGCTTACACTATTTTCTGCTCTACGCTACTCTTCAATCCCATCTCACTCCATCCATGAGTTTCAAGATCTCAACCTAAGGCAATATGCTCTATTAAGTCTATCCCAATACTCCCAACAGAGATTATCTGCTGATTCATCTTTTTCATTTAAGTGAGCTAAGGCTACAGGAGAGTGGCAGTAGTATGTACATGCTAAGACTGATCTAAAGGACACAACATGATGCTGCTCCTCTTGAAAGACTGTTTCCAAAAATAACCACAACTGCATGTATCCCATATGATTTTTTCATAGAGATTTTGGTACTTATTTTTTTAAAAAAATTATTTTTTAGTTGTAGTTGGACATAATATCTTTATTTATTTTTTTATGTGGTGCTGAGGATCGAACCCAGGGCCTCGCACATGCTAGGCTAGCGCTCTATCACTGAGCTCTTTGGTACTTCTTTTATCAAGAGACAGATCCATTTTGCCCTCTACCTTATCTCTACTGATAGCACCAAAACTTGCTTTGACCAATGGAGTTTATCAAAATGGTGGTGCAGAGCTTCCAAGACCAGAAATTAATAATGCTGCTGGCAATTAAAAGTACACTGAGATTTCATCTTACTCCAGTGGCAATTATCAAAAATATAAGTAACAATAAATGTTGGCAAGGATGTGGGGAAAAACTTACACTCATACATTGCTGGTGGGACAGCAAATTGGTACAACCACTCTGGAAAATAGTATGGAGATTACTCAGAAAACTTGGAATGGAACCACCATTTGACCCAATTATCCCACTCCCTGGCATATACCCAAAGGACTTAAAATCAGCATACTATAATGACATGACCACATCAATGTTTGTAGCCACTCAATTCACAATAGCTAAGCTATGGAAACAACAACCTAGGTACTCTACAACAGATGAATGGATAAATAAAATGTGAGATTATATATATAATCTCAATATATATATATATATTTACTCAGCCATAAAGAAGAATAAAATTATGGCATTTTGTAGTAAATGGCTGGAACTAGAGACTATCATGCTAAGTGAAATAATCCAATCCCAAAAACCCAAAGGCCAAATATTCTCTCTGATAGGCGGATGTTAACACATGATAAGTGATGGGGAGTGGGGGAATAGAAATACTTTGGATTAGACAAAGGGGAATGAAGGGAAGGGAGGGGAAATGGGAATAGTAAAGACAGTAGAATGAATTGGACATTACTTTCCTATGGTCATATATGAATGCATTACCAGTGTAGCACCATGTCATGTACAAACAAGAATGGGAAGTTATACTTCATGTATGTATAATATGTCAAAATACATTCTACTGTCATGTATAATTAAAAAGAACAAATGAATATTTTTAAAAAAATAAAAAAAATAAAGATAAGTGTGCTGGCTTCTGCTTTCTTCCATTTGGAAGCCAGCCGCTGCATAAGAAAAGTGAGGCTACCACGGCATAGGGGAGTCTTAGTCACATTGAGAAAGCCCTGGGGCACCAATCATGGGAGTAACACCTTCTTTAAACACACACACACACACACACACACACATACAATTCCCATATCATTAAATTCAGATTTTAAAATAGTTATAGCCAGTGGTTTTAGTATATTCACAAAATTGGGAGGGTATTAACATTATCTAATTCTAGAACACTTTTATCACCTACAGTAGAAACTCCTACCCATAATCAGTCATTCTTCATTTCCCCTCCTCTAATCTCTCTCTTTTTCATTTCATCCTTCTTCTTGCTTTAGATTTAGTCCATTTATACACAATGGAGTATTACTCTGCATTAAAAAATGACAAAATCATAGAATTTACAGGGAAATGGATGGCATTAGAGCAGATTATGCTAAGTGAAGCTAGCCAATCCCTAAAAAACAAATGCCAAATGTCTTCTTTGATATAAGGAAAGTAACTAAGAACAGAGTAGGGACGAAGAGCAGGAGAAGAAGATTAACATTTAACAGGGATGAGAGGTGGGAGGGAAAGGGAGAGAGAAGGGAAATTGCATGGTAATGGAAGGAGACCCTCAGGGTTATACAGTGGAGGGGGTAGAGAGAGAGGAGGGGAGGGGAGGGGAGAGGTGGGGAGAGGGGAGGGGGGAGGATGGGAAAGGCAGCGGAGCACAACAGACACTAGTATGGCAATTTGTAAATCAATGGATGTGTAACTGATGTGAATCTGCAATCTGTGTATGGGGTGAAGGTGGGAGTTCATAACCCACTTGAATCAAAGTGTGGAATATGATATGTCAAGAAATTTGTAATGTTTTGAACAACCCACAATAAAAAATTAAAAAAAAAAAAGATTTAGTCCATTCTTTGTACTCAATTTTTAAAAACGGGACATTAATTATTTGAGATCATTCTTTTTACAAAAATAAACCTATTGAGATAGAAATCCATGTAACATAAAATCAGCTATTTTATGTAAATCTTTCATTGTAATCAATTACATTGACTGTTTTACTATCACTATCTTTTATCTAATTCCAAAACATTTCCATCACTCTAGAGTAAAACTCCATACATGTTCCATAGCCTGTCCGTATTCCCCCAGTTCTTAGCAACAAGAACTTTTTTAAAACAGATACATCTTTCATATATTTTTTCACATAGATGGCATAGTGAAAGCTATGTGACTTTCTGTTTGTCTCTTTTTACATCTCATGCTTTGGAAGTTCATCTCAGTGGTTGCATGTATTGGTTCTATATTCCTTTTAATGGCTAGACAGTTCATCACATATATATGCCACAGTTGCTCTTACACTTATCCATTGATGAAAATTTGGACTGTTTCCACTTTTGAGCTATTTGAAAAGTGAGAGTATGAACAAATCTGTGTTTGAGTATCTCTCTGCAGTTCTTTTAGGTATACACTCATGAGTGGAAATGCAAGGTCATATGTAATTCTCCCTGTAACTTTTTGAGAAAGGGCACAGCAGCTGAATCATCACCTTATATTCCCACCAGCAAGATTTGAGGGTTCCAATTTTTTTACATCCTCACTAAAAATTGTTTTCTGTGTTTTTTTCAGTGTAACTATCCTATTGGGTGTAAAGTGGTAACTCATTTTGGTTTTGATTTGCATTTTCCTAATGACTAATGATACTGAACATATTCGTGTAATTATTTGTCTTTTTGTTGTTGAGTTCTAAGTTTTTTTGTAATATTCATATATTGAGGATACTAGACCCTTTTCATATATAATATTTGCAAAATGTTCTTCCATTCCAGATTTTTCCACCTTCTTGATGATGTACTCTGATGTACAAAAAAAATTTGTCCTTTTTTTGCTTGCTTTCGTTGTGCTGTATAAGACTCCATTGCCAAATCAAGGCTGCAAAGATCTATCCCTATGTTTTCCTCTAAGAGTTTGTTATCCTAGCTCTTAAATCTAGGGTTTTTTTTTTAATCTATTCTGAATTAATTTTTGAATATAGTATGAAGCATGGGTTCCACCCAGTTCTTTTGCATATGCATATCCAGTTTTCCCAGTATCTTTTATTCAAGAGACTATTCTTTCCCCGTAATATGATTTTGGCACCCTGTCCTTCTCCTCTGGAATTTCTATTATTCATATGTTGGCATTCCCGATAGTGCCATACAGAACAATAATAAAATGAAGATTCATTTTCTTTCTTTCGTTCTCTTTCTGTCATCCCCAAAATGAATCATTTCAACTGACCTATCTTCAAGTTCTCTGATTCTTCCTTCTCTCACCTGAAATGTGTTTTTGAGCTTCTCAAGAACACATTTTAATTTTAATTTCATGTAATGTCCATTGGAAAAGGCTGTTCTCATTGGGCAAGCTCTGATCAGGTAAAATAAAGAAAAACTGTAAACCTGGGTTTTCAGGGAGCTAAAAGTCAGGTAAAGTAATGCAGTCCTCTCAGAACGGGGCCTACAATAAACTCCATACTGCTCTCCCCTCTGATGATGCATGGCTACATTTTTACTGATTTTGGAGCTGCTGATTTTCAAATCTAACATAGCATCAGGGAGAGCAATCTGAATAGGACAAGTTAGAATGTCACAAAGCCTGCTAGTCTTATTGAGGTTCAATGTTTTCTCAAATAAATGGTCATTAGATTGTGATAAGCCCTTGATGCATTTACAGATTTCTGAAAATATTGATTTTTGACAATTTTTGCCTGTGTTCATATTGCTTTCATAGAAAAGTAGACTTTCTAAAATCCTTCAGAAAAAAATAAGCTGTCATTTTAGGTCACTAAATTTTATAGTGGTTTATAACAAAGCCAAAAATAATGAAAACTACTTTCTCCTCTTTTTTTTTACTTAGATTTATAGTCATACAGGCACCTGTTACAACTCTTATTCCCAATTCAAGATATTTGAGTGAAACAATAGTGTTTATTATATCTTTGCTCACCTACAACAACTCAGTACAGTGGTACCAGGGAATTCTATATTTGTTGAATAAATGAGTGATTCAGAAAATGAAATAGACAAATTTAATTTTTAGATGATACTTTAACACTTCATGAATAAAAATTAAAGATATTTATTTTCAATAATTTATAATCTAGTCTAAAAATTCAAAATATTTTGCATCTCATGAATAGTTTCTTCTGTGACAAAAATAACAAGAGAACAGAATTGATACACAATAATTACATTCTTAAAAATATATTGTGAATTTAGTGAATTTAATTATCTTTAAAGATGAATTTTTTCTTGGTCTAAGTTCATAATGAATGAAAATCTTTATAATCATGATATTTTCCTTTCAGAAATTTATATTCTTTTTTTCCAAGCCAAACATGATTTTGCTTGCCAACATTGTAATTTTTGAAGGAGAACTTCCATGTTTTAAAAATAAAATGTTTAAAAATATATCTACTCTTACCAATGATGCTTCTTGTTTATACCTCACAAGAATAGTTAATGTGGCACAGAATAATTTCTCTGGGTCTTGCCAAAGTTTCTATTATAAAAGAGGCCATATTGCATTACTGGTCTGTTACCAGAGAGATATAATGACAGCTTGCATGTCCAAGATATCCATGCTTGAATGTTTTCAAATGGAGTGCAATTTCCTATAAGAAATCCTATCCTATCTATTGCTCATTCAGTGATACTGCCATTAAGAAAAATATTGTTGAGCCTTACTCACCAAATCCATGCCTATAACACACACACACACACACACACACACACACACAGGCTAGAAGTTCTCAATGGGATATTTTCTGCCTTTCCTTCATTTTATATATATCATATATAGTTCCATATCATAAATGGAAAAAAATCCTACATATATTAATATTAACCTACATTTGAAGAGTCCAAGCTCAATGAAATTTAAATGTAATTAACCATTTATTTTCCATTGTCTATGTTTTACATAATAATGAAAGTCACTAAATATTCATGGGCAGATGACTTCACAAGTATACCAAATTAACAATGTTCAATATAAAATCAATATTTAAAAAACCTGCCTGGAGTGTCTCTAAATCCTTGTAATAACAATTGACATTTTATTACCCATGAAGAAATACATTGTATAGGATTTTAATAAGTAAAAGTCATAGAGAACCTAACTAAATTTGTTCCAAATTGTTCAAAGGTGCCCAGTAAAACCTGTCTGGAGTGTCTCTGAATCCTTATAATTCACATATCTTCAACCTCTTTAAGCTTATTACTTACTTTAATACTGCAAAAAACCTAAAGTGTAGTTTCCATTTGCTCTCTGATGTACTCTATGTCCAGCAGCCATCTATTCAATCATAATGTGAAACAAAATGCTATCAAACTTCAGGAGAAAGTGGTAGACAATTAAAAAATGGGCCTCCATAAAGTGACCAGTTATAGCAGAAGGTCGTGTCCAGATCTAAGAACTAGTTCAGTGAGGCTTTAATCAAAATTTTTAAAAATTCCATAAAAGTCAACATTACAATACTTTCTTCTTGGTGTTAAAATCAAGAGATTTTAATTTCCTTCTTTATATTTTCTATGCTTTCTTATTTTTTTATGAGTAGCATGGATTATGTGAAAGATCATGAAAAAAACACTCATAACTATTTCCATTTCTTGAAAAAAATAATCCGTAGAGGGAAGTGATGGGAGGGGTGAGGAGAGGATGTGGGGATAGAAAAGATAGTAGAATGAAACAGACATTATTACTGAATGTATATATGTGACTGCATAACCAATATGATCTGCAACATGTACACTCTGAAAAATGAGAAATTATATCCCATCTATGTATGATATATCAAAATGCATAAATGCATTCTACTGTCATGTATAACTAATTAAAAAACAAATTTTAAAAAATCATTCCAAAATAAAGAGAGGGTCAAATTGAAAAAAAAAAAAAGATAATTATGTATTTATTAAGGTAGAGATGAAAGAGAATTAACACAGACCTGCCTAAACCTCCCCAAAGACCTCCTGCCTCAATATGTTAGTGATGAGGCAAGTTGTATTTTATCTGGGGCAGGACAGGAGGCAGTACTGGGGATTGAATTTGGGGCTTCACAGATGCTAAGCAAGAGGCAAGTTCTTTTAAAATGAATAAGGAGACTAACATTCTATTTTATTCTGAGAGGTAAAATATTAGTCACAAAAATCTGTAACTCTTACTTTACATTAAGGAAGGCACTGACATATTAAGAAGAGATGGAAAAAACTTCAAGTGAAAATGCACTTGTGTTAATATTTTTCTCCATATATTTAAAATGGACTCACTAACTATAAACTCACTAACTATACTAACTATGCTAGTATCTATTGTATGTGGAAATGTATAACAATTAACATTTTATTACCCATGAAGAAATACATTGTATAGGATTTTAATAATAGACAATATTTGTCCAAATTTCTTATTAACTGTATTCTCTAGGTTTTCTTTCCTACCCAATTAAAATCTTTTTTCTAGTTGAAATTTATTCAAAATAATTAATAAATACAAACAAAATGATGAAGTCTAAAAAGTTTCTAAAAAGATTTTCTGGAAAGATCCTGGCATATGATGGAGGAAGCGGTTAATCACTCCATGTATGTTAAGTCACTCTTAAATAGGATTGTCTTTGTCTTTTGGATATGTACTATGAACTCAGAAAGTATTAGAAGATGCCAACATTTCTCCCTACTTGTGAAGCATTTTCACTAAAAGCCAAAACAGTTAATAGTCTACTGCTAGAGCTTTCTACCTTTCTGAAAAATGCTTGTGTTTATAAAACACATGCTCTGTTAAGATTAAAACTAGCCCCAGAACACCAGTCACATGTTACTAACAAATTGTCTAATAATTAGTTCTCACCTTGGAAAGCACAGAGCAGAGACCTGCAGGGATTATTATAAAAGAAGGAAGTTTTAATGAGGAAAATAGAGAGAAAAATAAATACAGAGCAGGAAACACATCTGAGTTAGCCAAATCAAGATGAGATGCCACTGATGTGAGACCTGGGCACTGTTTCTTTAATGTACTGGGAGTTTGAGAGCAGAGTTCACAACAGGAAGAAAGGCCTGAGGGGAGATGCAACCAAGATAAGTAAGTATTGTCTATTTCCTTCTCTAGTACTCTGGACTCACATACCCAAGTCCTTACTAGGTTGAAAGCATCTCTATTTAAATAATTGAAATTGAACATATTTTTCTGCCCAAATACATCCCTCTATAAGTATTCCGTATCTTTTCATAGTCATTGAACCAGGTCCCCAGCAAAATCCCTAGAAATCATTCTTAATTCTTCACTTTCCTTTATTATCCCCCACCTTATCCACTGGCATGTCTTACTTCATCACCAAAATAGGTACCCATTCTGTCTACTTCTCTGCATCTCACAGTCGCCACCCTAGTCAAAGCTGCCTCCATCTCTCCCCATGGCTCGTGTTGTAGTGTCCTTTTGTCCTCCCTCCTTCCTCTGCCTTGCAGTCCAGAATAAGCTTTTAAAATTAGACCAAATGTCTCCCTTACTTGTAAACTTTTACATATGTCTCAAGGTTCCTAAAACAAAATACCCACCCCTGACCATCCTTGTGGGCCTAATGTGATCCTGTCTCTGACACATCATCTATTCTGGTATCTGTGAGGCACCCAGGCTCTAGTCCCAATGACCTGTCATTGTCCCTTGAACACACCAGGCTCATTGAGGCCTTAGGCCTTTGTACTTCCTGTTCCCTCTCCTGGGTTAGTCTTTTCCAGAGGTCTTCATTTACATGGATTCTTCTTCCTGTTCAGCTCTCAGCTCAAATGTCATTTCCTCTGAAAAGTCTATAGCTGTCCTCACCCCACTCACTATCTAACACATTACCTTGTTCTCATTTTTTTCATTGGCTTGTAACTATCTAGGTTTCAAATAAGTTTATATATGTATTGCCTATTTCCAGCTGCCAGAAAATGATTTCCATGACAAGAAGGGCCCTGCCAGGCTTGTTTGTGTTAATCAAGCATCTAGACTATGACCTGGTGTGCTGGGAACATTCATAAAAATTAGTTCCATTCACAGAAAACCCATGATGATGCCTATAACTAGTCCCACTAGGTATTGAACACTCATTTTCAGCATACAATCTATGTTAGTTTGTATAATTCTTTCAAGTTGAGGCCTTATGAGACTGTTCTACATCCCAGTCAGCAGGAAAATAGCAGGAAGAAAAATCAATTCCTGTGTGATTCTAGAGCAGGTCAATCAATGATTTTGAAAAACAGTCCAAGAAAAAACATCAGTTTCTTATTTTCAAAAAGAAATATAAAATTTATACAGGCTATAGCAACATATAATAGCTACTCCATGAGGATTTCACCAAAGGTGTCATTCAGCATAAGTCTTCTAGTCCTTGGAAATATTTCAGTCACAAGAACCACCCTTAGTTGTTTCCTGTAGTTCCATACTTCTAAAGCTGAAAGGAACCTTGTCAGTAATTTAGATCATCCATCTTAATTTATAAATGAGAAATTATAGCTACATAATTTAAATAACTACCTCACCATGCCAGGCTGGGGTCAGGATGGGACTTGAACTCATGACTCTTAATTCCAAGGTCAGTTTTTTCCAGTATATCAAGTTGCTTGCATCCTCTTAGTTAATAATAAAATTCCCTTCATCATTAGCAACCTGACTGAAAGTAATCTTTTCGAACTCTGAGCAAGCAAAAAGTCTCTATTTTTCTGAGTACTGAGGAGGGTACATATAAAATATTAACTTCAAGAAATGCATAAATAATTAAAACGCTTATAATCATACTGTAATATTAACAATAATAAATCATATTTTGGGTTCCAAGGAAAGTATTCATTATGACATTTGTACATCTTAGGTCACCAGTATCCCTGAGGGGTAGATTACTACAGTTCCTTCCCTTAATGATATTTTGAGCACAGATCAGGAAGTATCTGAAAACACAGAGTAATATCCTTAAAATTACTACCTCTAGAGTTTTAGGAAAGATATACATGCTAAAGAAGGTGGAAATCAATCAGGAATATTTTTTCTCTATTCATCAGAGATCATTTCTTTAAAAAGCTAGGAGCATTTGCCAAGTATTTCTTTAAAAAGGAGTGCATTTTCAGGAAGTAGTGAAAACCACGAGAGCAGTATAGAGAACCCTTCACAGATCCTATGTTATTACTTTCCTGGCACAGAGGTCAGTGTAACCCCCATTCCACTCATCTGCTGAGTTGTAAAATCAGTGCCTGACATGGCTACACACAAAGTTAACTTAATAAAGGTGAAATGTCTGGTCTCTCAGGAACAGAGGGTTATCAACTGCAGAAATGGAGGGCATTCAGGCTGTCCAATTAATGAGCAACCAATAAGATCTGCTGTAAGAGAATAAAACTGATTTTCACTTCTCTTCCAGATGGTGAACATTGCAAGCATGAAAAAATTCAGGGAAAATCAGAAAACATAAAACATAAATCACTCTTTTTAAGTACACACAAATATTTATTGACATAGTTGTGGAGAGATGTAATTAGGGAATAGATTGGGTTTATTCTCCATGATAAGGCTCTGGTAGATTGTTGTCAAGAAAAATAAAGACCATAGTAAAGCTCATAGATTTGTTTGCTTCTTAGTAATATTAAGTATTAGTAATTTCATTGTACAGCAAGTTCAATTTGATGTATTTGTTCAATATTTCTAAAATAATCACAGTTTTTAGTATGGCAAGTTATTTCTTTGTCTCACATATGGAAAAAATAAAAGGATAAAATCCAACTATGATTAAAAAGAACACATGATTTTAGTTTCTTTTTATTGTTGTTCTTTTACTTAGCTATATAAAAAGAAATGTAAGGCAAGGAATAAAATATAAAATAAAGGTTAACAAACTTTCACAATTTCAGAACTCATAAACTGAAAAGCAAAAGGACATACTTATTTTAGAGAAATTTCACTTTGCAAATGATGTTCCAAAAACTAAGTGCAGTACATATTCAGAAAGTAACGTGTCCAAAAAGTTCAAATATCAATTCCAGTGTTTCCAGTAGCAATTCTTTAATCAGTTCACAGTACAAGACTTAAAGTAAAGTCCGCCCCCCTTTTTATTTTATAAGTGCTATTTTGGAAGAGCTAAAACAAGTTTTCCAAGTCATATTTAACAAGACTGTCCTTTGTTTAATTTTTTTGTTTTTAAAATGAAATGGCTAAATGGAAAAAGATCTATTTTTAAATATTAAGAATAGCTTCCAAATTAATTCTTCCATTCTGAATAAGCGTGAGGCAGGGTTTATGAAGAACTTCCGTATTTACAAGTATCAGTGGGGCCTCTGACTTGCTGAATATCTTCCAGGAAGAGAAATATGATACAAGTTACATTTCCTGAGAGTGAAGTGAGAGATGCTTGGAGTTTATAGTAAGTCATTTCTTTCCCAGCTGACATCCACCATCACCTGTCGCGTTACAAGCAATTTGGCCAGCAGGGCTGGAGGGTTTGTCTGAAATGCCTTCCCCAAGCTGGGTGATGATGCTTGAGTTCCATAGCCACAAAGACTCTGAAATCTTAGCCTTTTTGTGTTTGCTGAGGGGATTCAGACAGATAGGTTGTTAATGGGAAAACAAAGCTTGGATGACGCTCTAATAATCTCTCTCCTGTTTTGATGAGTCCTAGTTCACTGTGGCACTGTAAATGACTTCTTGCTGAAAACTAGCCCTCCTAGTAGATGCCATTCAATAACAAAAATTGAGGGTGAATTAGAGAGGCTGCACTTCAGAAATGGGGTTGCTTTTAAAATTTTTTCAGGTCTTCCCATTCACTGATGATCAAAATATCCTAGATCTAATTCAGTCCAACCTCCATGGGCCTCTCTGAATTTTGAAAGGTCTTTCTGAGATCTGGGGGCTCAGTTTCTGTTTCAGGATCAATTTGGGAGGTTCTAGACTTAACTAAAAGATTCAATTTCCTCAATGCCATATAGTTAGATGCTTTTTCTAGAATTCTGCTATTGCTCCTACACCTTCACATTTTTAAATTAAAAAATTTCCAACTCTCCAGGACAGCACATATGGCCTTTCAGAATTGTCCACATGTTCAGCCTTCTCAGCATCCAGATGCTCTCACACCTGTGTTCCCTAACCACACAGGATTTCTCTGTATCCCTCAAACTGCCTTGACCTTTAAAACCACTATGATAATCCCTCTAATGGCAACAGTTCACAATGGCCCCCAGCTCACCTGACAAAATCACACATCAAGCCTCAACTTTTCACTTCCTCTATGAAGCTTTTCCGGCTTCATCTGTTCTCCCAGAGTTTATCATACTTGAATCTAAAAATTGCCACTACATTCCACAATAGCTAATTGTTGGCCTGTCTGTCTTGCTAGACAGAAATAACTCAATGGCTGAGATTGTGTCTTTATTCATCCTTAAATTCTCAGTAAGTATTCATTATCACTTGAGAAGTGAATGAAATACTTTGTCAGATTTCTTTTTTCACTAGCATCAAAGCTGAACTTAAAATAATAGTGACACTATATCATAAAACATTTTTGTAGGCAGCTCTCTTAAACAAAGAGATTTTTACATTCTTATCTTGAGTAAATCAAAGGAGAGCTAGGTGACAAGAGGATAATAAAGAAAATTGCTTGTCCACATCTACTAGCTTTTGAGCCCCACACAGGAAGAAGAGCTAAGAGTTGAAACATTTATCAAAATCTGTGAGGCTCTGTATCTAGTCACTGTTGCCTCGGGGCCCTGGAGAATTAGAGAGAGGGTCATTAGACACCTGCCACTATCTTCTAAAATGTGCGTGCTCACACACAAACACACACAAACTTCACTCAAAGTCACAGGGCAACTCTGACACCTGAGGACTGAGGATGAATAGCTATGAGCAGAGATTAGCTGGATCTCGAGAAGCAGCACCTTCATGGGAAGGTTCCAAGTAAAGGCAGATAACACGCACTGGCAAGGAGATGAGAAAACAAGATTAGAAATATACCTGCTTTTTAACATGAACAAGAATACATGGGCAGCATCCGAGGGGCTCCAAGAAAAAAAAAACAAAAAACATATAACCTCTAAGAGGGAGCTGAGATTCTGTAACTGTAAAATTGTATAATTGTAACAACAGAGGCTCTGGTTTTGATTTGGCATAATTTGAAATGGTAGGATGTATACTAAGCTTTCTAGAATACATAGTCTTCCAATAGGAAGAAAAGGTGGACAATGGTACCACAGTGAGAGAAATGCGAGCTTAATTCAATGTTTAGGGCATCAGCATTGGAAATAAGACAGAGGTCACTAGCAACTTTGAAGGAGCAAGTTCCATAAGGTTCAAGAAGCCCTAGTCAGCTTTGAATGGATTAAGGGAAGTATGAGAAAGTGGAAGTTGTCAGTAACTATTTATTTGAGAAGCATGTGAGTAAAGGGGACTGTCAAGAGAACACGTTTCTAGTACAGGGAAGGATTAAGTATATATTAAGAATTAAGTATATATGTGTAGACTAAGAAGCCAGGATACTGTGCAGAGTCATGTTGAAGACAAGAGCAAGGGGATCACGGGTGGATCAAGGTCTGAGAGGAGGCTGGCGAGGAGAGGATTAAGAACACAAGTGAAGGGGTTAAGCTTTGAAAGTAAGAGGGTCACCTCGAGAGAGGACAGCTGACAAAGAGATTCTGAGCTCAAGAAAGGAAGTTGAGATGGTTCAAACACAACTCAGTCTCAGATTCATCCAACCAGATGTTAATAGTGCACAGCATCACCACACATATCCATATTAATTAAAATTTTCACTGAACTTGTGATCACTTCCAAATTATGTAGATCTAGTCATGGTAAAATAAACCAATCTAGTAAATTATTTGGATATTTTCTTCTTTTAGTTTAAAATCATAATTTTTTTTCCTTAATCTGGAATTATGTATTTTAGGAAGCTTAAGGGCTGACTAAAATGAGATTTGTGGGGGCTGGAGCTGGAGCTCAGTGGTAGAGTGCCTGCCTCACACGTGTGAGACACTGGGTTCAATCCTCAACACCACATAAAAATAAATAAATAAAGATATTGTGTTCATCTACAACTAAAAAAAATTTTTTAAAGTGAGATTATGGGCCAGTTGTACCTAATTTTTGTGTCACATGAAATAACAAAAGCATGTTTATTTTCTGATTTGCCTAAGTTGAAAGAATTAAAATGATAATAAATTAATGACATTATATGGCACAATTATTCTTCCTTGGTTGGCATAAATTTGTAAGTTTATTATTGAAATTGTGATTATATCTTACAGTTTGATTGTGTCCAAGAGTGAAGGTCAGACCATTTAATGCTATTTTATGAAATGTAGAGTTCTATCAGTTGAGGTCTCTAGAGTTATATTATTCCTTAGCAGTGGTATAATGAAACATCATGATGCATTACTACAGTCAATTCTCAGGCTAATTCATAAATGTAAGGTCATGCTTCTCTGTTTGTAGGTTTACAAACATTATAAAAGGAATTCATTTACAAATGCCTTATATTAATTACTAAATCTTCACAGCATTTTTAAGGGCCAAATAAGATTAAAGATGAAATCGATGATTGCCTGTTTTCTTTTTTTTAATATTTATTTTTTGGTTGTAGTTGGGAACAATACCCTTATTCTATTTACTTATTTTTATGTGGTGCTGAGGATCGAACCCAGGGCCGTGCATGTTCTAGATGAGTGCTCTACCACTGAGCCACAACCCTAGCCCCTGCCTGCTTTCTTTTGTATCTCTGAAAACCTGCAGTGCACACTCCACAGCAAATTCATATAACCCTCTCCAGGCCAACACTCAGCTGTCCCTTATGAAGTATGAGTCATTACATAAAAAGATGAGTGAAAAAAGAAAAAAAATCTAACACATATTCCAACAGTACAGGTAGATTAATCAATGCCTTTTAAATTAATTAGCACAGGTAATTACCAAAATGGAACAGTTTAATTTCATTACTTTACAATGACATTTGCATTATTATTAAGGCTAAGTAGTACATTAAGCAGTCTGGTACTTCACGACTCTCAAGGTAGATGATATACAGACATTTTAAGATAAGATAATTTACACATAATTGGCGATAAAACAATAGGAAATGGGGATGGGAGACTGAGCTCTAGATCCAAAGGTTCTATTTTCTGCATTTCAGGTCAACTACTTAATTTCATTGAAATTCAGTTTTTGCATCTATAAAATGGTGATGTGACAGCTGCATCACAGAGGTTATTGTAGTACAAAATAATATAAGAAGGCAAAAGCACATCATAAATCACAAAATATTTCACAAATGTGAATTGGTACTAATAATATCAATATTACTGTTGGACACTGGGTAATTATATGTGTTATCCTGAAGTCTTCTGTGGTAAAAAATCAAGTAATGGAGTTAGAAGTGATGTACTTTGTTTTTTGATGTGCTAATAAAAATAAATTTTGGGATGCAAAAATATGCAAATAGCTATATAATCTACCAACAAGATAAAAACCCTTAAGGTTTGAATATTCAATTCACATATAGTAAGCACTACTTATGGTGTATCAGGCACCATATTGGATACAAACACAAATCACATGGATGTAATCCCTAATTTGCTAAACTTTTACATCTTAACAACTTAGCTTCTCTGTCCAAAGAATGGGAGTTTTGATGGGGATAATGGTGTTGAAAGAAAAATAATACATTTCTGGTCATATGACATTTTTTAAGAAGCTTATTACCAATTTTGAATGACCATAGATTTTCATAAGAACTTAAATAATCTAGATGTTATACAAAAAACTGTATTTGAGGGCTAGGGTTGTAGCCTCGCACATGTGAGGCACTGGGTTCTATCCTCAGCACCACATAAAAATAAATAAAGGGATTCTGTCCATCTACAACTAAAATAAATAAATAAATAAATAAATAAATAAATACATGTGTTTAGTTCCCTAGAATTTTTCCAGGGGTTTAAATAATGTCCAGGGACATCCCAAAAAATCAAACTGTCTTCTACTTTAGATATGGACAAATTAAATTGTCGATGTTTTTTGAGTATAGCAGTTATCTCATACAATATTTATTAAATTTCTCCATATCTTAAACTCCAAAGATTCATGATATAACTAATGGCATTTGCTCACCTGAGATGTTTTCCCTCTTCTTACCACATCCACCTCTGACTTAGTATTCCCTTCAGTCTTCAAAACCCTGTTCAAATCCCATCACCTTGAAGTTTTTTTTTTCTTATTGTTCCATCTACAAGTGATTCTATCTTCTGAATGTTTAAAGCATCGAAAGTATGCTCAAATTGTATTTTTTTTTTACATTTCTTACCCCTAAGGGAATATATTCACACATTCCAGAGGCTAGAGCCACATCTTACACTTCCCTCGGCAAAGCCTGCATTACTAGTGAGTGCCAGCCCTATTTGCATGTTCTGTCTTGTGTTTCAACAAACAAGAAATGACCCTTTTTTCTTTAGAAATGATAACTTAACCACTTTTCTTTCAAAAGTTTACATACATTTAATGTTAGAAAGTGGTTATTTGTAAATATATTACAGCTTCTCACTCTCATTTCATGTGAGCCTTTTTATTTTTTGGTAATTTTAATCATTAAAAATATGCTCTGAAAGTAATAATGAAGGTACAATTGTTCCTACTTTCATAATAAATAAGTATTAAATATAATTAATGAATATTAATATTAAATCCATTTATAGTTTCTTCATCTACAACTCATGTGAAACAAAAAGATTTTTATCTTACAAGACTTTTGTCTTTTAGCACTCACAAATAGACATTAAACTTAAAAAAAGTATCTGCATATTATATAAAAAATTTTATCTCAGGCTAACAAATATTCAAGAACAAGAAAAATCTTTACTTAAGGTGGCATGAATGTTATAGGATCTCTACATGTATGATTAATTACTGGTACATTCTACTTTTCCTAAAATAATATTGAATTATGAGAAATCTGGAAGAGGAAAATCATAACTTACTTAAATTTAATAATGATAATATGAAATATTTCCAAAACTAGTAAACAAAATATTGAACTAATAAGATTTCACATTAATTTACATTTTAGTAGTCACTTTATACTAAGAAATTTGTTACTGGCACATATTAATATTCCTGAATTTTCTAGAAAAAATTAGTTCTTGTAATTTTACAGTATTAAAAAATCTGTAAACTTAATTAAAGTTCTGTTGCATCTAATACATTTAATTTTTCTAAGTTAGTGGACTTAAAGAATTCAGTAATTGTGAACCTAACAGGTTTTTCTTTTCATTTTAGGAATGCATGACTTACTAGCTCACCTCAAATTCTTGGTATGCCAAACTATAATTAAGGAAATACAGTGATGACATAAAGAATTATGTGTAACTGTCAGTCAATCTCATAAAAACAGCTGGACAACTTTTTAACTAAATCACATGCCCTTATATAGGAAACTTGTTATCTACCAATGAAAGAATGCCCAAGTGAAAACCCAAGGGATGCATAAATAGTCATTCTCTACAGCTTAATGGAATTGTAAAGTAATCCTCCTGAAACATCCGCAATTAAAAGCCTCAGTATCAGAATTCTGAACATAGTTTTGAGCCTCAGCATTTAACTGGTTTTGAGCACTTGGAGAGGACTCAAAAAGAGCAATAAAAATGGAACATGGGTTAGAAAATTGGCCCTTATGAGGGAAGGGATAAAAACTGACCTTCTGTATGATGCCTAAGGAAGTTTAGCCTTAACAAGAGAAAGGATGGGTTTTGAATCACAACGCAGCATAAGTGACAAAGTAATACATCTCAGTTTCTTCTCAGAACAAAGCAAGAGGGAAGTGTAGTTTTCCCTGTCACTCTGTGTCTCTGTAGTAGGTTCCAGGAAGACAAGAGAGCCCCTCATTCCTCCACCAAAGGAAGTTGCAGCCCATACTGATGGTCAACAAATGCTGAATAAAATGATAAGCTCTCCACCTTACTGCATTTATTTTAGTGACTTACCAAAGCTAACTCTTATCTACCTTTAAGCCAAACAGAAATGTTTTGGGAGCCTCTAAAATTTATACAGTACACTAAAGTTTTTATTTGTGATTCCATGAATTTTAAATTTAAAAACAAAACACAAAAACTTAAAACCATAATGTCTAGTGCTACTGATGATTTGGGAGATTACGTGAAATGAATGGATTAGATCATGAGAGAACATATTTAGTAGTATCTATCAATATATGTAAAATGACTTTCATTTCTAAAAACCAGTCTTGTGAAAATAATCCTAAGCAATATAAAACAACTTTCCTATATGTTATGCTCTTGTTCACACTAATAAAAATCTAGAGGTAAAGTAAAGGCCCATGTAGAAAAAACATGGCCACGGGATAAATCATTCAACAGTAGCAAAGACAAGGTAAAAATCACCCCATAATATATAAAACAGCTTTGCTAATATTTAGGATTATTTTCAAGGGGATTACTAAAGTCCAGAGAACTTGAAAGATTCCCCCCAAATCATGTTTTTAAAAACATATAATGCAAATTAGAATGGCTTCTATCAACCATCTTTTTTCTTTGAGACATGTTCATTTTTTATTTGTATAGAAATCATTTTCTTAACATTGACACTTCTCTACTATCAAGTGAGTGGCAATATATATATTTGAATTTTCAGCTATATTTAGACTTTTAAAATTTATTTTAACTGATAGATTAAAAAATAAAACTTAGCTGGCACAGTGGTGCACATCTATAATCCCAGCATCATGGGAGGCCACAGCAGGAGGATTGCAAGTTCAAAGCCAGGCTCAGCAATTTAAGAAGGCCCTAAGCAACTTAGTGAGACCATGTCTCAAAATTTTTTTAAAAAAGTAAATAAAAGGGCCGGGGATGTGGCTCAGTGGTTAAGCACCCCTGGGATCATTCACTGATACCTATAATTAAATCATAACCATATTAATGGGAATCATGTAACATTTAGATAAATATATACATTGTGCAGTATTTAAATCAGGTAAAACATACCTATCTCCTCGAACATTTATCATTCCTTTATAATGAAAACTTTAAAGTCCTTTCTTCTGGATTTTAAAAATGTATAGTACATTGTTGTTGTCTAAGGTCACCCTTATATGACAATGTGCAATAGCACCCCAGAACATCTTGCTCTTATCTAACTATAATTTAATATCCATGGATCAACTTTTCCCCATTCCTTCCCTTTACCCTCCTCTCCCTAGCCTCTGGTAACCACCATTCTACTCTCACCTGTTATTTCTTTTTTTCCATCTATATCTATGAAACTAAATACCTTGCTTTTATAAACTACCAATTTAATGAGAGACACCGAAAGAAGACTGTCACTAGAGATTTGTTTACCTGTGACAAAACCTAAGGGGACCATATCTGTCATTTATGTCACTCTGTCTAGCCACATTATCCAAACTCATAAACTATTATTACATTTAATCTGTGTTGGTTTTTTTTCATACATAGCCTCATTTTCCATTATTCTTAAGGACAGCTTCAGTGGCAAAAGTCACCAGCTTACAGGCATCATCCTAAATCAGATGCTACAGATATGAAAGGAATCTGTGAGCCCTTCTCTCTTTTCTTTTTTCCCTAATGGATCATAGCTCTTTAATTCGTTGAACCTAAAATGGCCTCAGAATCCTTCTCACCACAGTATTACAAATAGCCACAAAGGATCAAAAACCTGAGGGCTAAGGCTATCTACCATACTTGAACTCAATAATAAATCAGAAAATTCATTTCCTCATATTTTTGAAATTGATTTCTCCATTGGTCTATCAAAACTATACCCCTTCAGGATCAGTAGTACACAGAAACTCAACATGTGTCAAGTCTTCTAAAATATTCAATACTAAGCCCTTTTATTTTAAATGTCTCTATAAAGCAAATAATGAAAGATAGACAGGAACTCACTAAAAATATAAGGTTCTCTATGGTGTGCATGTGTTTGTATCATTTCTTAGAATTTCACCAATTTACCCAGATAATTGCCGAAACAGAACTGAAAATAATCCAAGAATGATCTTCTGGGACATAACACTCTATATATAAATAATGAATTATTTCTTTTACAGAAACAGGGATACTTGTAGATAAAAGAAGCCACGGAATTTTCCTCTAAAAAGAGAATCCTAGAAAACTAGGTAACATCCCACCCAGATTCTTTTAAAGCCTCCCCAGACTTACCATTTATTACCCCCAATAAATACTGAACAAATAGACATGAATTTAAAACAAAGCAAAACACATCATGCCTCTCAGAATACTGAACACATAGACATGAATTTAAAGCAAAGCAAAACACATCATGCCCCTTAGAAGTGCCTGAGCCTGTGCCACCTCTAAGTGTTTCATGGTGTTTATCTGGAGGGCCTCTGCCAAAGAAACCTTTGGGAATCCCACATTAAGCCAGGCTCAAGGCATTGAGTGTGCCTAACAGGTATATGAACAACACGCTTATTATGTCTCTTCCCTGGTGAATCTCACCCGGAATATGACAGAACAATAAAAGCAACCTCAGGCCCAGAAAGCATCCCCATTTTCCATATAAAATAGCATCTGTTTTTCCCATGCTGACTCTGCAAAGCAGCTTATTTACAAATATATAAATAGCTGCAACTTTACTCCAGTCTCATTGAAAAATCAAAATGGCATCATGCAGGAGAAGCATCCTAGCATACTTGGCTCAGTGAGTGAAATGTAAATGGATAGGAGCCAAGCTACTTGACACTCACTAGTCAGCTTAACCAGATACCCTCCAGTTTCCTGTAGTGAAGGTCCCAGGGTTCTGCTCCACAGAGCCAGAGAATTCATTTATATTGATTGCCTAGGGATTGGATAGCGATTTAGAGCCAAAGCCCAGGAAACAAATTTCAAGTCATGCTTAATATTTATAATCTCATGGATTCACAGGGGAATAGCATTGCCTAAAAGTCACAGCAAGGTTTCCAATATAGCTACTTAAAATTAGCTAAGTCTTTTTTCACTCAAATCCAATGAATTTTAAAAGATTTCACTCCAATCTTTTTTCCACCTGACCAGAATTACAAGAGTTTAAATAAGCAGGAAGAAAAGCTGCATTTTAATTTTTGGAACACAATATACTGCCTTTCCAAAATTCATTAAAGGTATCAACTACTAGTTTAGAAAGAAATATATGTATGAGAAATATTGTGCATCTTGACTTTTCTTTACTCCATATGCCTACTAAACATGGAAATGCTGTGCTGTCCACAATTCCTGTCTATAAAGCTACCTAAATCGCAACACATGACATTATTGGTTTGTACAGTTACATCTGCTGAAGCATCCACCATATCCCCAATATAAAATCCCTCTCTTCCCTAACATTCGTGTGTTTTACCAATTAATGGGTAGTTTACTTATAAGGAACCATGTTATTAAAGTAAAATTAACTAAAGTATCACAATACAGGAGGTTTAAAAGAAACTTTTCTCAAAGAAAAAGTGTTTGAAAGTTAGGTTATGCACAGCATCTGAGATGATTGATGCTATTTCCCTTAGATAATTCATATGTTGAGATTATCAACAATTTTTTGTAGAGGCTACCCATCAGGAAATAGCAGCATTCATAGGTTTTCCCACAAAACCACCTATGTTGCATGTTAAACCAAGTGGAATTTTGATGCTTTTGTCATGGTAGTGTTTTCATACACAGGGGTATTCATGCCTGACTCAAGGAATAAATATCATGATCATATATGTTCCCTGCCTTCCTGGTGACTCAACTTTCTGAATGATATTGAACTCATCCTCAAAATATTGCCAACCATACTGAAATTATTATTGCCCTGAACAGTTCCTGACCAATTGCCATTATTTAAAAGGTAACTTCTCTTTAAAAAAATAAAAATACAAAATTCTAGGTGTAACCATAGGAAAAAACAAAATAACAAAGTAAAAATAGTAAATTCATTTTAAATGAAAAGAATATCAAGATAAAAAATAAAACTGCAGAACAGTTGATTTTACTTTGTATTCTATGTACTACAGTGAATGCCTAATAGCTAAATTCTTTTAACTTATGTGACAAATGGTAAATGTAGAAATAAATTGAATAGATAACAGTTTTCTGTCTCTGAATTTACATTGTGTCTTGAGTTTTAAAGTTTACTCACATTTTAAAACCTAATATTACTTATGCCTACTTTAAGTATAAATAATATTTCTTCAAAAATGTATTTAATTACTATCCTCTAAAGATTATGGCTCTGTACATATAAAAGGTATTTCATATACTATAATACAAAAATCAGATGACAAAAAATTTCATAAATAAAAAATACATAAATAGCACAGCCTTCGAGTAGGGGATAAAACTATTGAAAAGGTTTTGCACTTTTTAAACAAATTATTTTGAAATTTCTTTAGAACATAGTTTTGTAGCATTATTAAAATACAAATAAAAATTATTATTTTACTTACATAGTATCTCTAATAAGAAGTGAACTTCCCAATTTGAAACAGGTTTTATCCCCTTCACAAAATGCACGTCTCAGAGAAAAGCTCTCTCCTAGATCAAAACCTGTAAAATGAGACACATTATTTAATCCAGCAGTTTTATTAAATTTAAATATACTCACAAAAATATTGATTTTCTTAACAAGGATTTTTTTGTTGTCTTTATCTATAGGCTGATTTACTTCAAATGAAACCCTGATGTTTGAGATCAGCAAAATTCCTTTGTTTTATCTTTTCCTCCTTTTAGGGTACAGAAGGATGAAACTCATTTTGTATATAGAATATGTAGCCTTCTTTCTGAAGAAAAGATCACAAATATATTTCAAAAGACTAAAATATTAGTATCTTCTGACATACATATTACCTAGGTAAATAGAGTAGCTCATTGTAGCATCTCTGAAGTGTAGACAAAAAGTTAGACAAAAAAATAATACAGTATTCATTTTCAATCTAAACAGCTCTTAAAAATAATACTTTAGGAGAATGCATATTGATGTGGGAAAATACTCGGAATTCAGATATAATACGTGTATTATTAATATGTTTGTGTGAGTGTGTGTGGGTTTAAGAGAGAATATGAGAGGGAAATAGAGAAGGACAGAAGAAGGTGATGGAGTGGAAGAGAAGGAGGAAGGAAGAGAAGAAGAAAGATTTGTAGGAATGTTATGCCAAAATGCTATTGGTGATTTTATCTGGGTGGTAAGGTCTTCTTTGCCATAAATTTCCCTTTCTCTTTAAAAAATTTCTATGGTGGATACAACTCCTATAATTTTAAATAACTTTTCTCCCCAACAGTATGAAGTGTTGTTGATCTTAAATTAAATGATACATAAAACTACTTTCAGCATTTTTCTGCACCATCTGCTTTTAATTTTTATGTTAATGCTACAGTCTTCAGTTGCAATATTTTTTTAAAAAACACCTACAATGTACTGCATTTTTGGTGATCATTTTACACTAAATCCTACTTTACCAAAGATTATAAAGCTTACCTGAAACTTCAAGTTCATTTCTGTTGTCTTGTGTGAACTGATATCCCACTGTCCTCAGAATAGGACACTGTTTTTCTGAAGAAAAAAAAATATATAAGTTATTTGTACCACATTTTCCAATCCAGTTTTTCAAATCAATTTGAATCTTATCATATAGTCAGAAAATTAAAATAAAAATGAAAACAAAAACAAATAGAACCACTTTGTTAAATTCTGTAAAATGTGGATAAAGATATTCCCCACCTGGCTTTGTGGCTGTGAGGATTCCATGTGGTTGCTTATGTAAAGTGCTTAGGATACTGCCTGGTACATAGTGGGTACTTCTTAGTGTTAGCTATTATAACTATCATCACTACTATTCTAACACTCCAACTGTTCCTATGTATTTGACATTAGGAAGTTGGCTGAATTTAAGTACATTGTTAAACTTTTATATCCAAAGCATACTCTAATAGTTAAACAAGTTTACTACTACTATATTTTAATATAAATTTGATTCAGGTTTGGGGATTGTAAGGTCCTTGCTTAGCATCTGGACAGCCACCTTAAGTGACAGCTGCCATTTTAAGAAAAATTTCACTTTCCTGCCCAAGGGCATTTCTGAGAAAGGCTCAACACTCCCTCATACCAACCCAACCCTTAATGGCCTGCAGTAGTACCTGCCCAGCTCTAATCCCTGTTTTGCCTCTCTCTGTCTTTGGAGAGTTGTGCCTTTATTTGTAAGCTCTGATGAATAAACTCTCCTGTGTATCTCTGCCTGGTCTCCATCTTTCATTCCTTGCTCCCCCATCTTTTAGTTCCTCACTTTCCATTCAGGGATTAAGCAATATTAAACTTTTAGAAGAAAAGGGGACATGTATGGAAATAATTAACATATAATTTAAAAGCCGCAGAGCAAAGATCTCTGCCATACAAAAAGTAGTCTAAAATGAAAAAAAAAATGAGATGAAATCATTGAAAAAGTGTTCATTATGTGCCAAGGAATCAGTGCTATTCACAGAGAAAAAAGATAAAACCAGTCTCTACTCACAATGAATTTACATGGTCAATAATACCATACTACCATTACATAATAATGTATATACACACACTGATATTTAAACATCTGAGTACATATTTAAATCTAATTCAGGCTGGGTACTGTAAATATAGTACTTAATTCACAAAAAAAATGCAGCCAATTTTTTTATTATGTCAGGATAACTATTCAATTAGGTGGCTAAAATCTTAAACCAAATCAATAATATATTTTGGCATCATGTAATCATAAGTTTAATTTGCTAGGTCTAAAATTTATGTCTGAGTTTTATAACTTAAAAGTTTTTCATATAGACAGGAGATAAACTGTTTAAAATAAAATTGATCTTCTGCTCTGTGAGAGTAGAAATTGCTGATCATCCAGTTCAATGGCTAAACTTCTCAGCCCTTCATTTGACAAGCATATCACTGGCCTTCGCCATGGTGACAAGTCATCATTTTGATATATTTAAGAAGAATAAACCATATTCTAAATAATGCTGTCAATCAGATTTAAAAGTAAGAAACAAATAAAATGTAATATACATTTTGGATACACAATTTGCAAAGTGAAATTATAGTACTAAATAATTTTGGAGGTTACTTCACTACTTTGAAACTCTACCTCATAGATCTGAAGATGGCATATCCTATTCTAAATAATAGTAAAATCACCAGATATTTTATAAATATTACCGATTTTTCCTGAACCTATAGTTTTTTTTTTTATTAAAACCCAATATCTCACCAAAGATTTCTACACTAAAAACTAGGGAATGTTGCTGAGGAAAAACTAAAGATCTAAATAATTCATGGGATAAACCAAGTATTTAGATTGGAAGACTCATTGTTATTAAGATGTCAATTCTTAGCTTTATCCCTAGATTCAGTGCAATGCCAGTTAAAATCCCAATAGATTGGAGAGTGCGTATGTGAGTGTCTGTATGAGAGAGAGACAGAGAAAGAGAGAAAACCAACAAGCTGATATTCAAATTATTATGGATATATATATATATATATATATATATATATATATATATAAAGCAAAATCAAAGAACATATTGAAAATTTAAACTATCAGACATTTTTAGTATGTGGCATGGATGCACATATAGAGAAAAAGATCAATGAAACAGACTAGAAGGTTTAAAGATCTGTGTACATATAGTCTCCTTATTTACTCCAAAACTATCATTGAAATTCAGTGGCAAAAGGATGATGTTTGAATAAATGGTGATGGTCAAAGAGATATCCATATAAAAACCACTGAATCTTGATCCTTGCTTCAAAGACAACAAAATAGATGCAGGTAGAATAGTAAATCTTCACAAACTTGTAGCAAAGATTTTTTTGAAAGGAACACAGGAAGCATTACTCACAAAAAAAGATAAATGGGACTTCATTAAAATTAAAATCTTTATTAATCAAAATACATTAGAAGAGGCCTGGGAATGTGGCTTAGTGGTTAAGTGCCCCTGAGTTCACTCCCTGGTACAAAAAAAAAAAAAAAAAGACATTAGAAGAGTGAAAAGACAAGCCATAGACCAGGAGAAGGTATCTGCATACATACACCCAATAAAGCATCATATCCGGAATATACAGTGAGCTCCCATAAATCAATAAGAAAAATATCGAAATGCTTATTTTAAGTTTGTCCAAAAAACTTAAGCACTTCAAAAATGAATATTCAAATTGTCAACCCACTGCTTGTGGAAGTGAAAATTACTATAATCACTTCAGAAAACTGTTCAGCAGTATTTATGAAGGTTAAATACACATGAATTCTGTGACTTGGAAATTCAATGGCCCAAAAGAAATGACAGCAAAAACAATGAGTGTAAATGACCCTTTTACATAAGATATCCATGACGGCATTATTCCTAATAATCTAAAACTGAAAACAACCCCAAAGTTCATCAGCAAGATGTTGGTATATACAACAATAAATTGTATAGCAATAAAAATAGAACAAACTAATGATACATGCAACAACTGGATGAATCTCACAAACAACATGAGGCAAAAAATATATATATAATTCCTCCCCAAATATGTGCTGCCTAATTCCATCTACATGAAGTGCAAAGACTGCATAACTAATCTATGTCAAAGCAGTGGTTATCCTGATGGGGTGTCAACTGGTCGACTGGGAGCATATACAGAGAAGCTTTCTGGGGTTCTGGAAGTGCTCTCTATTAGAGTAATAGTTAAACAGACCTATAAATACATACGTTAAAACTCCTTGCACTATCCACTTAACATTTGTTGACTTCCATGTGTGTAAGTAACACTTCAACAAAAGAGGAAAACAGCATTTCTATGAGAAAATATTTGAAGCTAAACCTTATTCTTATAAACAAAAATCCTAAATTCTCATCAAATTTTTATTATGGCCATGAATGACTATAACAAATAAAAGACTTTACAATATATGTATGCTTCAGCAGATAATTGGCAAAATGAATCTTCAGACAACAGAAAGGAACTTCCCACTGTAACACTTTCCTAATGAGGTAGAGGTATGTTGGCCTATTTCCAATTTGGAAACAGTATATATGTTATTTAAATTCTTCCAAGGACTTTGTGAAAATATAATGCAATAAACCTGTCACTTTGAAATGAATGGAATTCAACATTTCCAGCAATATTTATGTAAGTATTTCTCCATTAAAAGTCTTTAGCTTATGAAAATCAAATGTCATTTCATACAGAACACGCTTTGTTGTGAAAAGTTGGACAGAACAAATTAAAGCTAAATGTTGGACAGTACAAATTAAAGCTAAATAATGTTAATTATCTGTGCCTTAAGATTTAAGGCACAATAATAGTAATGCCTGAAATCTGATAAATCCATTGCATAAAGTCGCAAGGCTAGGGGAAGTGGCAATCGCAAGTTGAATATGCTAATTTATTTACATATCAACATATTCATTTTAATATAAAGTAAAGCACAGTTTAAAGTAAATGTACATGTACCTTAACCATTTACAGGTAAGATTCAAATATACGAATATTGTGTCAGGTAGACAGAGACCAAGCACTGTTGCAGTGTTTCTTCAAAAGTCCTCTGGAATATTTCAAAAGTAACGACTGAAATTTCTCTCCAAAAAATGTACTGCTTAGAGAATTCTAATCAGCAGATTTTTTTTCAAAAGCAAATACAAATGTCTTTTAAAAATTCATGCTAAGATGTTAATGACTGTCGGATCCACTTTTCTTCTTCCTTGGAAAATTTAAAGGACTGAAGGGGTATTAAAAAGAGCCAAAGGAAACAGAAAGCTAGGCAGCTAGATCAGACTTGTGTATTCCATGATTCCATTAATTATCTACAAATAAAATACACAATTCTTTTTTAGTTTAAAAAATTTAGAATCCCCTCATCATCCAAGGGAAGCAGACCATGACTATTCAACGTCAGAGTTGAAATACAACACGTTTCCCATAAACAAACATATTTTCTGCATATCTTTTCAAAAACATGTTAAATAATAGCATATCTAAGAAACTGTCTTCATCCTGTATCAGAAAAAAATCCTCCTTTTTAAACACCTGCTTGAAAAATAAATCTCTAAACACACACACACACACACACACACACAAAATCACCTTTTCCCCCTAATCTTTAAATCCTCATACTATGATTTTACCTTCTGGCATTATCTCCTCTAGCATGAGATTAGAGCATATCTTTTTTTTAAATTAATTTTTAGCTGATACATAGAAACATAAAAAACTGTACATATCTAGAGGTTAACAGACAAGAATTTTTGGAGAAGACACTGAAAGCACAGGAAACCAAAACAAAAGTAGACAAATGGGATTGCATCAAACTAAAAAGCTCCTGCACATCTTTTGATACATATTTTTCTTATCAGTGTTCTGGTATTTTCTGTACCTACTTATATAAAAGTCTTCAGTTTAATATATTATTCAATGATAGCATGTTAAAAATCCTTCTTTTTGCACTTTTATTTATTTTTAATTTTTGTTGGGGGGGGGGTAATAGGGATTGAATTCAGGGGCACTCGACCACTGAACCACATCCCCAGCTCTATTTTGTATTTTATTTAGAGACAGGGTCTTACTAAGTTGCTTAGTGCCTTGCTTTTGCTGAGGCCTGCTTTGAACTCTCAATCCTCCTGCCTCAGCCTCCTAAGCCACTATTTTATTATTGTTCACTGAAAGTATGTTGAGTTCCCCTTCTGCTCTCAGATAGTTAATACCAGCTAAAATCTATTCTTTTAATTTTGATTTTTTTTCAGTGATATAGTAACTAAAAGATTTGTGAACGTTGCTGATGCTTATAGGGAAAATGGGCTAGTCACCTTCTGGGACTCTAGGCTTAGCAAGGCTCTGGCCTTAGGAAAAGCCTGGAGGTGAGGGTATTCCTTGTGTACTATAAGACGAAGGAGGAAAATCAAAGTTGTGAAGATGGTAAAAACTAAATATAAATAGGTTGTATTTCACTCTTTATCCTTTCTTGATTGTTCCTATTATTATTTATACTATTTATATGCCACTTTACTGATTGCAGGAAAAGAAAACATGTGATTTGGCAAAGATAAAATTTACATTTTAAATTTGCTAAAATGTAAATATCTCCACACATTTGTTCTTTAATAATATATTATGAATAATACAGAACAATAGTCCCTTAACCAAGTTTTTAATTCTGTGGTTTTAGTTACTTGAGGTTAACTGTGATCTAAAAATATTAAATAAAAATTTCCAGAAATAAATACTTCTTAACATTTAACTTTTTTGGAGTATATTGTTATAGTTGTTCAATTTTATTATTGTTATTGTTGCTGATTGTTTGCTTATAACTCATTAATTAAACTTTATCACAGGTATTTATGCTAGGAAAAGCATAGTATATATCAGATTTAGTACTATCCATGGTTTTAGGCATCCACTGAGGGTCTTGAAATATATTTCTCATAGATAATGAGAGACTACCATATTGCAGTATTCAATTAACAGTGAATTAAGGTTTGCTGAGATGCTACAAAGTATAAATTCAGAAATCTGCCCATTTCTATGTTATCTGGGAATAGTCCTACAGGGCAATGATTGACCATTTCCCAAGAGGTCTTGTAAGACAGTTTGAATTACTTTACTAGAGTCCAAGGTCTGGCCTTTGAGATTGAGTTTCAGAAATCAGATTTTTGACAACAGATAAAAAAACAAATCAGTTTTTCAGCAGCATGCCCTGCCCCCCATAACTCTAGTCCCTTAGCCTTTCTTGCTCTTTCTCCCATATGCTGAGCACTCCTCAGCCTCCAGGACTTGGTGCTGCTTTTTAGGTATTCATATGTCTTACTCTCTCACAGCCTTCATGTCTCTGGTTAAATATCCCCACATGAGGCCAGCCTTTCCTGACCACTATTTATAATACTCTATATAATAAAATAACTCCCCCTCCCCCACATCATGTAGGATTGACAACATAGCAAATAAAACACAGATTCCCAATCAAACTTTGAATCTTGGTTTATATTATATAACAAACATTTTTCATGAAAGAATGCACCATGCAATCCTTAGAACATACTCATACTTACATTCATTGTTTATCTAAACTTCAAGTTTAGTTTGGTTTCCTGTGTTTTATCTGGCAACTCTACTTGCTTGCCTACACTCTAAGATTAGATATGATGTTAGCTTAGACTAAAGAAAGGATAGTAAAGATGGGAAAAAGCAGGAAGGAACTAAGATACCACACTTAACAAAACATGATAATGGCTTAAATATAGGAAAGGAGGAGAGTTGTCTTGCTTGGCTGGATAAAGGTTTAGTTTATTGAAATGAATCATTGAGAGAAATTAATAGCAGATGTGGTGAAGAGTAAATCAGTCAATGATGGAAGAGAGGAGAGTTAAAATGTTAAGCTTGGGATGCCATTAAGAAATTCAAATGGTGGTCTGGGATTGTCGCTCAGTGGTAGAGTGCTCGCCTAGCATGTGTGAAGAAGCACTGGATTTGATCCTCAACACCACATAAAAATAAATAAATAAAATTTAAAAATAAAGGTGTTGTGTCCATCTAAAACTAAAAAAAAATTTAAAAAGAAATTCAAATGGTGAAGTTATTGAACAGATGTTTAGAAATAGGGGTATAGGATTACATAAAACAAACTTCTGCACATATTTCTGTGATCAACAGAATAAAAAGGCAATCTGCAGAATAGCAGAAAATATTTGCAAACTACTCAACTGACAAGAAATTAATATCTGAGGAACTCAAAAACCTCAAAAGTAGAAAGACCCCAGATAATTTTATTTAAAAATAGGCAAGTGATCTAAATTTATCAAAAGAAACTAAACATTCAACATATTTAGCAATCAGGGAAATGGAAATCAAAATTGCACTGAGATTTTATCTTACTCCAGTTACAATGGCAGTCACCAAGAATACAGATCATAATAAATGCTGGCAAGGATGTGGAGAAAAAGGAACACTTAAACACTGTTGGTGGGATTATAAATTAGTTCAACCACCATGTAAATTAGTATGGAGGTTTCTCAAAAGACTAGAAATGGAACAAATATATGATCAGCAATACCAGCTTCAGAATTTATTCAAAAGAATTAAAGACAGCATACTATAGCGATAAACGCATAGCCATGTTTATAGCAGTACAATTCACAATAGACAAATTATGCAATCAGTCTAGATAGGTGTCCATTTACAAATAAAAGGATTGAAAATGTGATAGATATATACAAAGGAGTTTTATTTAGCCATAAAAAAGAATAAAATTATGTCATTTGGGAAAATGGATGGAACTTGAGAGCATTATGTTAAGTGAAATAAGACAAACTCAGAAAATCAAGGGTGATGTGTTTTCTCTCATATGTGGATACTAGGGAGGAAAAAAAATGAAATAAAAAGGGAGGGGTCTCATGAAAATAGAAGGGAGACCAGTAGAATAGTGGAAGGGGACTGGGGTAAGGGAGAAGAGGGATAGGGAATTAAATTTATCAAATTACGTTATTTGCATGTATGAATATGTAACAATCAATCCCAATATTAAGTATAATTTTAATGCACCAATGATAAATCCCAAATACAGTAAGCACATGAAAAAGAAGACATAAAATGACAAACAAGTATATGAAAAAATGTTCAACACTGCTAATCAACAGAAATGCAAATCAAAAACCATAAAGAAAGATCAACTCACCCCGGTTACATGGCTATCACCAAATACACACACACACAAAAAAAAAAAAAATCAGAGAAAGGAAATACACTGTTGTTAGGGATGTTAGTACAGCCTTTATGGAAAACAGAATGGAGGTTCCTCAAAAAAACTAAGAATAGAACTACTACATGATCCAACTTTTGTAAAACTAGTTATATAGCCAAAGGAAATGGAATAATTACATAAAGAGATACTTGAGTCAGTTGAAATGGTACACACCTGTAATCTCAACTACTCAGGAGGATGAGGCAGGAGGACTGCAAGTTTGAAGCCAGCCTAGGCAACTTAGTGAGACCCTGTCTCAAAATAAAATGAATATAGTGCTGGGGATGAAGCTCAGTAGCAGAGTTTTACTAGTATGCATGAGGCTTTAGGTTCAATCCCTAGTATGGTAATAGTAATAATAAAAATAATAATAGAGATATCTGTACTCCCATGTGAACTGTAGCACTATTCACTACCCAAGATATGGAATCAATCAAATAGTCCATTGACAGATGAATGCATAAAGAAAATGTGGTATAATTATAAAGATGTAATCTTATTCAGCCATAAAGAAGCATGAAATCCTATCATTGGTGGCAACATGGAGGAACTGGAGTACACTGTGTTAAGTGAAATAAGCCAGGCACAGAAAGACAAGTACTGAATGTTTATGCTCACATGTTAAAGCTTAAAAAAAATTGTTTTCATTGAAGTGGTCACTAGAGGCTATGAAGGGTAAGGGGCCAGAAAATAACGGAAAGTTGAATAATGGATACCAAAATATTATTAAATAGGAGGAACAAGTTCTAATGTTTTACAGCACAGTAGGGTGAGTATAGTTGAAAAATTTTTATAAATTTTATAAGATTTTAGAAAGTAGGTATTCAAAGATTTTCAATGGAAATAAACAGTTAATGTTTAAGGATATAGAAACACCAGTTACCCAATTTGATCATTACAGACAGTACATCTATCGAGTTACCACACCATACCTCATAAATATGTACAAATATTATATGTCAATTCAAAATTCTTTATCAAAAAGACAGAAATAAATAAATAAGGGAATGGAACTCAAAAGAGAGATCCAGGCTATGAAGTAAATTTGGGAATGACTGACATATAAATAACATTTAAAGACACGGACATGGGTTAGATCCTGCAGAGTATAAGACAAGAAGAGAACAGGGGTGAGCATTATCCCCTGCACAATCACAACAGCTATCTCCTCTTGTCAATATGCATAGGAATGAATACACATAATATATGTGGAATAAGTATACCTGTAAAATCCCAATAAAATCTTCCTCATTGCATAGAAATTTTATTTATCGATCTTCTCTAACCCACATCAAGGAAAATTGTCTTCTTTGCCTATTGGTGACAAAAATCATGACTACACTTGGGGAAGGTAAAAAGCAACATTTATCACAGATAGAACTGATTTGTCTGTTTGCTTTTCATATAAGGAGACACAACAGCCGTTAGATGTTTTTCATGCTCTCAAAGGCTAAAACAGACTTGTTGGAGACTGGGAACACAGGCTCCTTCATTTCATTGTCACCGGTTGCCTTCTGCCCCCCTGCGCACTTGATACTTTGCCAATAGGTCTGATAGAACAATTTCTAATATCCTCAGTTGGGAGAAAAACTGGTTAATAAAAATAAGCTAAGGGCATTGATCTAGAATATAACAAAGACAATATGAAAAAGGGACCAAAAAAGAAAAAAATGGAAACACAGCTACCTTATCACAAAAACTGCCAAAAGTACCTTACTGCTTATCTTTGATCCAAAACTGTTTCTTCAAAGGAGTTGAAGAACCCTGGCTAGGAGCTATCTTATTTATCTAATTATTGTGAAGCTTTCCTCCACTTTCCAAATTTAGAAATTGTAAAGGACATTTGTTAACATTAGGAGTTCCACTTGGTGCCATACTGAACACTAGAGGATTTCTTAAAAATGCAACATTCTTTATAAGATAGCAATGTTTTTGCTCTCAGTTTAAGATTAAGGTATTTCTCAATCAGTAAAAGCTATGTTTCATAAAAGTATTTTTTCTTGTAATTAATAGGAAACTAGCTTAATAGAGTTTCTGTTTGTGGCTTTGGTCCCATGTTTATAATAATTTATCTTGACATTTTATGTGAAA
This sequence comes from Marmota monax, assembly GCF_021218885.2. Lineage (NCBI taxonomy): Eukaryota > Metazoa > Chordata > Mammalia > Rodentia > Sciuridae > Marmota > Marmota monax. The sequence goes on along the minus strand of NW_026692434.1, from coordinate 3,125,368 downwards.
TTTTAAATTAAAACTTTATTATTTATATGGCATTCTGTCATCTTTAGCCTGTTTTCTATTTTTACTCTGGTTTTCTGTTTGTTTTGTTTTTCCTTATCACTTCGATACATAATTTAATGCTTACGCCTAAGAACAAATTAAGGAAAATAGAAGAAACTAAGCATTTGATACACGTTTCAATCACAGAATAAACAGTTTAATGCAACTGATTAAAGCAAATGTTAAGATTATCTAGCATTGAATGCATTTAATACATGTCTTTACCCCCATCTTCCTTTCACAGCTAACTGAGCTGAAACTATCACATTCAAGTTAAAGCTCACTGGCAATATGACAACATACAAATACGACTTTTCCTATAGCATCACCATAATAGTAAAATTGATAAATGAAGATGAAATGACTAAATTCTTAATACATTTGAGTTTCTAAAATCTGTTATTGAATCTCCCATTAATCTTGAATTCTGTCCCACCTTGGACGATATTCCTAGTAATCATTAAACATCCTATATAGAACTAAAGTAGAGCAATGAAAAGACTCAATTTATCCTTCATATATTTAGATTTAACAGTAAACTGTTGACAACTTCACAGACTCCAGAGCTGAAACCCTAGCCTTCCTCTCAGGTTTGTTATATTTTATTTTTAGATGTAATCACTTCCCTCCGGTAAATGGTTAGTGACCACACGCACAGGTCTGCACATGAGGAAACTAAAACAGGAACCTTGCATCGTGAATCAGATACACAAGACACAAGACACAAGAAGAGGCCTCTGCCAGGCTCAGCCTGTCTTATTCTTCAATAATCCCTTTGACGGTACTGTACTGGCATTTTCAATTAAGGCAAATGATTCTAGAAATGAAGCAATTTCCATGGCACGTTCAACATTTATTGCTTCATGAATATCTTCTACCAAATGGCCTGGTAAAAACTGACTTAAGTTTTTTCTTTATTAATTTCCTTTAGTGAAACATGTTCTATGAATCTTGTTAGAATTCAGATTAATTTTTAATTCATGTTCTTAGGAAAATCTTTTGAATATATTAATTAAGTAAAGTAAATTGGACCAGAATATATGCATTTTGGTAAACCTATCTACAGTGTAACTAGATTAAAGAATTGAAATACTATAGCAAAAGCAAAACATTCAGGGGTATCCCAAAATAGGGAAGTCAGGCTACATAAGATGACTAGGTTCTAGAAATATGCTGTAAACATTGTGCTTATGATCGATAATACTATCTTGTACATTAAAAGTCTGTTCCAAAATCATATTGTAGATATCATGTTAAGTGTTCTTCCTACATTAAAAAATAAGACTTACTAAAGGCAAAAAAATTAAAATAACAAAAGATAAAATGAAATGCAAGATAAAAGGAACCTGGCTGCATAAAATACAAGATAATCAACTGAGAAGAGAAGAAAAAAGAAAAATGAAATTTCAGTACATTTTTTCAAAGGCAAGTGTTTTCCCTAGAAATCATGCATTAAATTCATCTAGGGAACTTATTAAAGACATAAATTACCAAATCCCACCCTACCTGAACCTGCACAAAGGGAATCTATGAATAGAACTCAGGAGTCAATATTTTTGGTGATTCTTGCTTGATCTAGAACAATTTATATAGACCTTTCAAATCACTGTTATCATCAAGAAACTTTATCACAAACTAGCATGTGTTCAAAAAACTGTCCTGTCAACAAAAGAACCATTATCCTTTCTAACAAAAATCCTACCCTCCTTGATTAAATTGCAAAGCGCCTTACTTAGTGTTCGTTAAAGACACGTAAATTTATAAGAGCAGTAATATTATCAGAATATACTCCCAGTCCTATGTATCTTTTTTGTTTTTCTTTTTGAGCATGGCTATAGTTGCTGAGTCACTTCTCATTTATTTCTCACTGAAGAAAGAATTTTCCCCCAAGATTATATGACAGCCTTGTGATATCATTTAATATATAGTAATATAATATCCAAACTCTCACGTGGACTATTTTAGGAAACGTACCTCTGCTAAATTAATGAAACATCATAAGGACTTCCATAAAACCCTGGAAAATCAGATTTGTTATATCTTTACAAGTGGTTGTTTTTATTTTATGTGTGCCTTAAACTCAAAAGTCTCTATTAAAGTTACTTTATTCCTGTTTAGCAAAAATTATTGAAGAAATATTGAAAAGAATAAATACAGTAAGACTCAGGGCACATCACCACATGTGCTCATCATAAAAAAAAAACATGCTGTGTGATCCTTTGCATGGAAGGAGGGGCTATGTTTCTCTTTCCTTAGTGAACTCCAATGTGTCTGATTCTACTTTGTAATAGGAAGGACATCTAGCACAGTAATTTATATGCACTCAATGTTCAAGAAAAGTCTTCCAAATTAGGCAGAGATAGAAGTAAATGTTTCAATGTTTTAAATTGCCTTCTAAGCCCTTTGAAAATATTTTATGAGAAGACCCATAAATTTAACAATTGCAAATAAATATTGTCTATTTAGTTCAAAAGATACTCTGAAGATCTGTCACCTTTTGTTTTCTTCCTCTGAGATACTATAAAATTGACATGTAATTAAACTACATCTTGTTTTAAATTTCCTATTCTAATTTTACATTCCCCAATTGAGATTAGAACATGTCCTCTTTAATCCTAATTAGTGATGAGTTTCTGTACTTGTAACTTGAAATAGTAACTCTTAAAGGGAAAAAGGAGAGACGTTATCATATCTATGCCCATACAGACATACATGCATATATTTATATCTGTAAATATCAGTGAGAGAGAGGAAAGGTTAGTTCTATGCACAATTTGCATATTTAAAAATGAGATAATGAGAATTATGTGAAGGACAGTGGTGGAAAACAACAAATTTGGATTTATTGTATACTAGTAGATCTAATCTATAGCTGCTTTAACCTTAACAAGATTTGTTTTAATGATTTTTTTAAATGGTTGACTGACTATAAATAACATTTGGCAATTGGGCAAAGAGATCGCTTGGATACCTGGCTTGTCCCTAACCGTCACGGAAGTAGAAGCAGGAAGCAGGAACACTGCCACCCAAGGCCAAAGCTTCCAAGAGCCAGTGCGCCTCATTGTGTCTTGAAACCATGTGAACAAGTGGCCACAGTTCTGCAATGAAAAAAAATTCTTTTTAAATTGAGTTTATTGTATTATGCTTCATCATATCCGGAAAATCAACACCGCCAAAGAGAAAATAGATTTTTACACTGTATATAATTATACAAGAGCATATATGAACATATATGTAATTATATATATCAATACATACCTAATCTCTAATGAAAGAGCTTGGAAAATATTTTCAAGTTAGTTTGTAGTTACATATCAATTTGATACAAATTCTCTTCTTTTAAAGGGTTTTTAAATTTACACCACTTACAATGAAATATATTTTTGTTATTTTAAAAAATTATATAAAATGCACATAAAATTTATATTCTTAGCCATTTTTAATTCAGTGGAATTAAGTACATTCACATTGCTCTGTAACCATCACTATCACCCATCTCCGCAACTCTTTTCATCTTAACAAAACTAAAACTCTATATCAATTAAATGACAGTTTCTCATTCCCCTCTCCCTGCTATCATTCTTTCTGCCTCTATGAATTTGACTGCTCTAGGTACTCATATAAAGAGAATCATGCAGTCTTTGTCTTTTTGTGACTTTATTTCATTCAGTATACTGTTCTAAAAGTTCATCCATGTTGTAGTATGTGTCAGATTTTCTTCTTTTTTTGTAGGCAGTGATACTCTGTTTTATGCAAATACAACACGTTATTTATGCATTAGCCATTGGACATTTGGGTTGTTCACATCTTTAAGTGTGAATTATCTGCTGTGAACATGAAAGTAAAAATCTGTGTTTGAGTCCCTACTTTCAATTCTTTGGGCTATGTACCCAGATGTGAAATTGCTGGATCCCATGGTAATTCTTTTTTAAATTTTCTGAGGAATCACCATTCCGTTTTACATTACAGCTGATAATTTTATATTCCCCCCAACAATGCACAAGGGTTACAGTTTCTCCATAACCCTTCCTTCTTTTTGACAAATACTGTACTAGTGGGTTTAAGATGTACTAGTGGTTGTTATTTACATCTCCCTATTGTTAATGATGTTCAACATCTTTTTGGTCATTTGTATATCTTCCTTGGAAAAATGTCTAATCAAATCCTTTCCCTATTTTTTTAATACAGTTATTTATTTGTGGTTAAGTTGAAGTTGATCTTACATATTCTGGGTTTTAACCACTTAAAATTTTATGATTTGTAAATATTTTCTCCCATTCTGTGGGTTTCCTTTTCACTCTGTTGATTGTGTCCCTTGATAAACAGAGATGTTATTTTGATGTAGTTCATTTGTTTTTCTTATTGCCTATCCTTTGGTGTCATATAAATGATTCACATTTTAAATATATTACTATTATTTATAATTCTTTTTTTCTTCTGAATATTAGTTTTACATATTTTGGCTTAATTGAAACTGTACTTTCTATAAACAATTATATTGTCAACTAGGTTGAATAATTACTACTAGAGTGACTACTGTACATGTGAAAAGTATTCTTTCACTCCATTTATAGAGAAAAATGGATATATGTAATGCCTACTTTGCCTGAGTCTGCCATTGACATCATATTTAACATTAATGCGTTGTGATCAGGCACAGTAACACGTGCCTGCAACCCCAGTGATTCAGAAAGCAGGACGATCTCAAATTCAAGGACAGCCTCAGTAACTTAGGGAAACTCTCCAAAACTTAGCTAGACCCTGTCTCAAAATTTAAAAAAAATAAATAAGTAAATGCATAGGATGTAGCTTAGTTGCAAAGCACCCCTGGGTTCAATCACGAGTTAAAATAATAATGTGTTATATCCTAAATAGTCTTTCTGAATTACATTCCTACTCTAAAAGTATTACAATAAAAGATTTAGTAAATAAAATCCCTCTAGTGGAAAATGGAAATAAATGGCAATTACAATATAATGACTCCCTCAGTGTATTTGACAATTGCGGTATTACTAGAATAGCCATTCAAGAGTTCTAAATATGCAAATAAATGTTATTCTACTTATTTGCCATCATTCAAAATTTAATGAAGAATAAAATATAAAAGAATTCATCATACCAATGTCTAAATTCTGTTAATAGACTCTCTTTATAAAAAAAAAATCCACCATTTTTGATGTATTCTACATGCGCCAAATGCCCCAGGATCCGCATTTTAAAATTAATTCAGAATTTTAGATATTTCTGGATGAAAAGCTAGAAACAGCAGCAATTGGAATATTAAAACTGTGGTTCTAAATATCAAACAGCTGGTTTTATCCTTTTTCTCTTTAATTTCCTCATCTAGATATAGTCCCAAACCTCATATGACTTTGCAAACTTACCTTACTATTTCATGTCAGTTAGTAACTGTTAAAAAATAATTCTATTTCAAATAAATGAGCTATCAAATAGTGATTTAGTTTTCAGAGTGACCTGTGTCATGTTTTTAACTGAAGTGATTTCTATTGGCCAATAAATTAGCTATAAACATAGTGGTTAAAAAATCATGATTTCAGCTGGGAATGGTGGCCTACATATGTAATCACAGTGATCTGGGACACAGAAGTATGAGTATCACAAGTTCAAGGACTGTTTCAAAATTTAAAATATGAAAAGGGCTGGGAACCCAGCTCAGTTTAGAGTACCACTGCCACTGACTCAATTCCCAGTAGTGCACATACACAAACACACAAACGCAAAATCGTGGTTTCATGTTTGGGTTCTGCCATTTCTGAGTAATACTTCTGAGTGACTTATAGAACTTTTCTAAGTCTAAATTTATTTGTCTGCAACTGGAGTACAACGAGTAAGTCATATAATGTACGGAAATTGCATAGTATGTCCCCTTGAACAAACTAAGTGTTCTAAAGTTACCTGCAATTACAATTGTTTTCTACACATACTAATAAACATTCAGTTGAAATTTACAGTTAAACTTGTCTCTTCATATTAAAGTTGATTTGATATTTGAAAAATAGAGAAGTACTAAAGCATCGTAGAAATTTATGTTCATTGAAGCTTTGGCTCCTATTACAGCACCCAAGAACCAGAGAGCTATAAAGCTGTAGCATACAAATTCAATTTTGACCTCTCCAATTTTTCTGAGCCACTTAGAGGATGGTAGCACTTAGCTTCAAATTTATCCAGAGTGTTTGAAGTATAAGATTTTATGGTTCATTGACCATATTTTCTAGTTACTAAAGAATTTTCATTTCACCACTCCATTGACATGTCTCTCACTGGTTCAACAAGAACTTGATAGGAAAATCATTCCTTCTCTCTTACAACTCAATTATTAGTATCTTTCCAATAGCTGACCATTCCCTCCAGCAAGCCCTTGCTCCTAATGGGCTCCCTTACCTCATAATGTCTGGAATTCCCTTCTCAGACCTTGTTTTCTATCTGATTACTTAATATTGGATCTGTGGGCTCTTCTTTCCTCTCTCTTTATAATATCTCTCTAGGCAATTCACCTTTCTTTTGACGTTAAATGGTATTTGTAAGATGATGAATCTAAAATGCACATCTCTAGTCTAGACCTCTTCTGTAAAGTCCAAACTATGTATCCAGCTGCCTATTCAATAGTCCCTTTTAGGATGCCCCATGGATTTCCATAACCTAATAATTCAGGTTATACTGTTGATTCCCAATCATAACTTTCTCCTTTCATGTTCTTTATAATATCAATAATTACAATTCATTAAAATGCTCAAACCAGAACCCAAGCATCACATTGATTTTTCTTTTTTCCTTATCTCCATCTCCCACATTAAAACCAACAAGTCAAGTCAGCATAACCCCAAACACATCTTAAATCCATCCATTGCTTGCATTTCCTCTGCTACCACCCTAGTTTAGATCAGATTGGTCTGTACCCCTCAAAACCTTCCTAACTGGTTCCCTCCACCATTATTGACTGTTGACCAAATTCATTCTTTACATACCAATGAACTTTTCTTAAAGTGAAAGTTGGATCATGTCATTCCGTGATTCCAACTCTGTAATGGTTTCCCATTGCACAGTGAATGTGATTTGAAAACCTTTCTATGACCCAGAAGCCCTGAATAATTAGACTCCTACCTACCTCTCCAGCATCCAGCATCGTGTGATAACATTCTCTTCTCTGATATCAGTTCCTCAAATCTTCAGGCTCTTTTCAACCTAAAGGTTATTGTGAATGCTATTTCCTTACCATGGAACATTTGGGTCCTATTCATCCTTCATTTTTCAATTTAAATGTTACCAAATGGAAGAGCCGATCCTTATCTGACCAAGAAATGTCTTTGCCTCATTATTCCCTAGTTCACAGTTTATTTTGTCTGTGTATACATGTTTATTGTCCCCATTTTACTTAAAGCTCTATCAGAACAGGGAGTGTCTGTCTTAAGCATTACTGTATCCTAGTGGCTTAGCATAGTAACTGGAAGAATGGAGACTCAATGGATATTTGTCGAATTTTTAAAAAGTAAGAGACTGTCAATTTATAAATGTTGAGATACAGTAAAATAAGCTTATTCTTGAAACTATAATAATAATATTATAATATTTCTTTGTAATCCTTAAGGTACTTCAAGGTCTTATAATATTTCAAGGGTCATTATCATGAGTATTTCTGCTCTTTGTGTATTTCTAAAATGTGCTTACTATTTGAGGTTTCTGTTGTTCGAACATTAATTAGATGAAAATATAGTCTACTCAGCTAAGGACTTTTGAAAAACTTTCATTAAGGTATAAAAATAAATCTTCACATACACTTAAAGATACATTTTCCAGATCTTCATCTCCTACTGGAGGTTATTTTCAGGGTTGATCCCAAGAAAATTATTAAGAGAAAAACTTCCCTTGGGGTCTTTCGGAACTTCATTTCCTGTTCCTTCTGCCCCTAGACACTGCTGGCTGCTGTTGGTTGCCCCAGATGCACATCTGGTGCCCTCCTTGGGTTTCTCAGATCTTGGCTTTGTCCACACACTTCCTCATGAATATTGCCATATTTCTATCCAGTCCCCTCAGATCCCAATACATGATTTTCAAGATAGTTTTCTTAATGGATCCAAGCCAATGGTACCATTTGTGTGTTGTTCTTCCCAAATAAAGTTAAATCTGAACACAATCTTTAGTGCTTTCCCAGTGGAGAATAATATGGAACCTGGAGATACTAAATGTGAATGTTGAGGTTTCCTAAGGTGTTCAATTGACTTTTTGCTAAACTTGTACAAAATTCTTTCACAATGCTTTTTGAAGAATGATATGGAGAATATTGATCTCATATGGTCTCATTTTCTAAAGTAGAATTTCTTTTATATGTGACATTTTATTTTAATAGTTATAATGATTTGAGAGACAGGGATACCTGCACCCAACATTAGCAGGGGACAGAAGAGGTCCACATACCATATATCTAAATATTTGAAAGTTATAAATAAAGCTATCACATTGATAAAAAAAAATATTCTTTCTTCTTTTACAACACAAATACCCTCATGAAATCTTAAAAGCCCAGATCAAGTTTAGAATCTGTTTGCTGGCCTCTATCCTGGAGCAAAACTCATTCCTTATTTTTCTTCCATCTGAAGCATGCAGAGTCTCACTGACATGTGTGAACTAGCCAATAAGTCTGTTTACAAAACCTGCAATAATCACCTCTTGGCCTTCCTTTAGGTTTAGGTATGTTCATAACAGTAGCTTGATCTGTCCCTGGGATTATGGACTCAGAAGAGAGGTCTTCCAGGCCCTTGAGGGAGCTGAGCCTCATTTAGTCAAGGAATTTCAGGGTGGTAGGTACCTACATCCTGATCTAGGCTTTGGATAGTAGCTCTGTAGACTCCTAACCCTGAGTGCAGGTACACATCCAGAGAAAGGCCAAATCACATTAAAGTCTTCTAAAATGCAAGACACAGAGCATAGACTCTCTTTGCCAGAACTAAGGGGTCCTGCTGAAGCTAGATGTCAGGTCCCGGTCTACTGATAGAAAGCACACTGAGGGATCCCAAGCTTGGATTCAAGTTCTAGTTTGTTGGACTAAAAATCAATTGCTGTTATATCATAATGTTTATATCAGGATGTGGACAAACCTATCACACCCCCGCTAATACTTCCTCTTATATATTAGCTATTCTCTATCAAGATCCTGGCCAGAACCCAGAGAGCTCCTTCCCAGTTTTACAAAGTGCCCTAGTCATAACTGTGATCATGCTCAGCACTGACAGTCCAGTCTTTAAGGCAATGATCAAAATTAAGAATATTTGAATCAGGATTCAAATATTTTAAAAACATTCTGTATTCATCTATGTTTGTGTACCTAAAAAGCAGAAAGGACAGAAAGGAACAATAGGAAATCTTAATCTTTCATTTAATTAATAGATGATGTTCCTACTATGTGCCAGTCACTGGGGATAGGGTAGTGAGTCAATTAGAAGTTCCTGCTGTCACTCTGGTTAAGGAAACAAAAAGTTATATTTAATATAACAAACTCTTATATTATCTTTAAGAGATATAATAGAAAAGACACAAAGCAGAATATATAGACAGAATGATGGAATGACAGACTTCCTAGATAAAATGGCCATCTCAGTAAGCACTTGAGTAAACCAAATGAAATCTACTTTGAAACATGAATAATTTCACTGTTATTCCACTTAACATTTTTTTAATGTTCATCCTGCATCTTTGAAATTTTGTATTAGTTAAAGAGTCAGAGGATTAGAGCCTGAAAGAGCACTATAGCTTGCAAAATAGAAAATAACAAGAAGACAAATGTAAGAAAAGGAGAAAATGAAAAAAAAAAAAGAATGCTGACTCTTTTTATCTAGGCTATAAACACAACATTTCAACCTTGAAAATGTTGCTAAATGACTGAAAGAATGCATATGTTTAGAGTATTCTTTCTAAAGAGAAATGCTATATAATTGAGTATGGGCTCAATTTTTAAATCAAACCTTTTTGACTATTCTGAAGTGTGCCTATACATAACTCCATCAGGAAAATCTTGTCTCTTATCATACTATTATGAAGTGAGGCATTGTGTAAATAAGCAAAACAACAGGTGTTACACATCTGTTCTTTCATTCACCAATCCAGACTCTCTTTAGTGAAGCTATAGTAGAATATATAAATTATTAGCACAATTCAACTGGAAAGCCACACATAGAACATTAAAAACCTATATCAGTTATTAGACAAATATCCCCAAGAGTTTAGATCTAGGTCTAACATTATCGATATTATTGGAATAATGAAGTAAATTTACAGTAAATTCAGCAACTTAGCAAGGTTTCCCCTTATTGTATTCTACAGAAAACTCTGAACCTTCATACTTTAGTTGCAAGCATCATCATCAACTTAGGAACACAAGTAAGAAATTTCAAAATCATCATTAATTAGTTGTTCACCACCTCCCTGTCATATCTCTACCAGTGTCTATCAAATCTATTCACAAAATGTCTTTGAAGGCCACAAAGACTTTCTCATCCTTGATGAAATAGCCTTTGCTCACTTTTTTTTTTTTTTTTACCATTTCCAGTCTTGAAAACTGGACTCCTTTCCTCAATTCATTTGGCTTATTTCTAGCTCCCAAATGCTGAAGAGTTTATTAATAAAACAAACATCTACTCACTTTAGTGCCCTCCTCAAAGTTTTCTGGTGGCTTTTCATCACCTACTCAAAGTTCTTTCCAGTGAGGCCTCTACTCATCTACCCAGCCTCATGTTCTCCTACCTCTTTCCAAACAAACTCTACTCCATCAAACCATCCATAATACCCACAAAGTACACCATTTTCCATGTACTCTTTTGGATGGCCAGAATGTCCTTCCAATCTTCTCTGCATCTGGGAGCTCTTCCTCTGCTTTCAAAGCTCAGTTCAATTGCCACGTCCTTTTTGAAGTCTGTAAGAACCATCACAGGACTGATTTACCACACAACTCTGTATCATTCTGCCTCAGCACAGTGCAGACTACAAGAATAACTTGTTCGCCTTCTGACTCTATTCCATATTGAACATCTCAAAGAAAAAAGATATCATTTCACTCATGTATCTTTTTTAAACTTAGCATTTATTAGGTGATCATGTGATCTGTTTGTAGAAATGACTATAGTCTAAAATGATATATTTGGACAAAAATTAAAGATTAAGAATGGCTAATATATCCAGATATGAATTTAACATCTGTAGAAGGATATAGAATTATAGAGAAGTATAGGTAAAGAATTATAGGGAAGTGTAGGAAAATTACTAAAAGAAGACTCAGAGAATATAATTTGAGTTATTTAATGGGACAAAAAAAAATACTATTGAAGTTGCTCTTTGCCCCCATAGAAATCATATTCCCTTGTTCCCAACATTTTTATTTCTCCTAAACTGACTATGTATGTGACTCTATCACATTCCTTCAAGATCCTACATGATTTCTCCACTTCAAAACTAGTGCTGACTTCCCAGATGGTCTCAAACCTCAGGTTCCCTTTGAGTATATTCAGCCAGGTCTCTCCATTCTCAACAACCTGTCTATTTAATTAACTTACTTCTCTGAACTATAGTTGTCTCTATCAACTTTTCTTATGCTCAGTTTCAACCATCACAGCTGACCTACATTTTTTCTGATTTCAATTGTCCTGTCCTGTTTTCCATGGCTTTATCAACAACCCAATGTCATCTAAAATTTTAAATCAACATTGTATAATTTTCCTAATTCATCTACTTTTCTAGATTTGTTTCCATTTGCAGGACTCTACTAGCTTTCTAAAATTCATACAACCTCATGACTATCTGAATTCTCTCAAGGAGAGGGATCAGAGACTCTTTTCCATTCACAATCTATGCATGGATAAGAAATGCACAGATTGGTCCATTCTTAAATCCACCATCTTTCTATCATAGCTAATATGCAACTTTTTCACCTCATTATCTTATTATGGCCTACACAATAACACCCTAAAGAGCCCATTGCCTCTTAGCTTGTCCTTGGCAGGTGCCATCTGCTCTGCTCTTCTCAGGTTTCACCCTAGCTTGGATTCTCTGTCTTACCAGGCACATGACTGCTAGCTCCCACCTCTAAGCCTTCACACATACCATTCTTTCTGGCTGGAATGCTCTCCCTGCTTGCTGTCTTCTGCTAAGCCCCATTATTCTCCTTCTCCTATCTTAAGATACATGTCTTCAACATGGCTGGCCTCAAGCCACCCTACTCTGGTCTCATTGATTCTGTTGGTTCTAGTTTCCTTTCAGGACATCTCTATACCCCTGCTTCTTTGTATTTCTGTTATTTTCCATTTTTCACTAGAACTTGCATTACGACGCCAATTAGCCACACCATTGTAGTTTCTATCTCCATATTTTTCACCTCTAGATCCACTCTGTACCCACTGAGCATTTCTGCTGTCTCAGAAAATGAACTAAAATTGCATCAGATGAGATTACACTGGAGAACTAGAAAGTAGATGGAAAATTTCCATTTCCAGAGAATAACACAGGCTTTCATCTATTTTGGATGGTTCCCTTGGATAATGATTCAGAATCAGAGACAATCACATTCAGTTTTCTTTCACCTCATTGACATTTCTGTTATCTATCCACAACAGACTCACTCTCTTCTATTGCCACATCTTTTCCCTCCTTTTCCAGGAAACCTCACTTCTCCCTCCCCACGCCGCGCACCACCACCACTTTGAGCCTGGACAAAACCTCATGCCAGCACCTGTCAGTGACCTTCTACATTTTCTATCCCCTAGGGAAAGAATTATTTTATAACCACGAGGCCTACCTCCTTATTTCCACCTTAAAGAGATATTCCTACCTTAAGAACTCATCAGCCTTCTCCAGAATGGGCATTTACATTTTGCATCACTGGAACACCTACACATCTCTGGTTTCTCCTTTGTAGGATCACATCAAAGATGCCTATTTTGTCCTATGGGTTTGGCTCACCTACTAGCTGGGAGATCCTGAAAGACCAAGTGTATCAGCAGGGGTTTTTCTTTAACCTCTTAAAGAAGTACTTGATTTGTAAGGAGAGAGATACCATTGTTTTCTTTTTCTTTTTCTTTTTTTTTTTTCTCTGTAGGGGTGGAGGATAGGGGTTGTAGGGGCTTATTTCACCCACCCCAAATCAGGCAGACCTAAAAGTAAAACTCCACTCAATGCCCCTACCACCCTCACATCTTTTTCCTCCTCAGACTTCTCCAAGCAGAAGATGGGAACTAAGGTGTCTTGGAATTGGGTGTAGTAGGGTCCCAGGGATGGCGGGAAGTGTTAGCACAATTTATTTCCGCTACCTTTCCATTTTCCCGCCCACAAGCTGTGGGTGTTCTTGAGCCACAGAAATTCCTGGATGGTCCTATTTAAACTGTATTTTCAACATTTTATGCCACCTTATTTTGGTTCCGAGTTCACTGTCCCCTGAAGCTGGCAAAACGTTCTTCCTTTCTACCTCCAGGAAATACAGCTCTTTGGGGGCTAAGTGTATAACTCGGCTTGTCCTTCCGCCCATCTGCCCACCCAATCTCCTACTTCTAGCTCCCTCAATAATCTATATGGGGCGGGTTTTGCTTACACGCCCGCCTGTTTCAAACGAGCTAGCGTGCCGGGTGGCGTGCTTGGTTCCCGGCCAACAAACTTCTTCGGGACCCTGCAGCGCCCTAGCTGGGCTGCGCGGCGCCGCCTCCCTTCTCACGGCAGCGGTGGCGGCGGCGCGGACGCGTTGACGGCGGTGGGGGCTGGATGCTCGCAGCCGAGGCGGCCGAAGCTGGGCGGTTCTCCCCGCGCCCGCACCGGGACCTTACCGCGGCGGCGACGGCGGCGGACGCGGCAACGAGGACGGCGGCGGCGGCGCTGGGTCCCGCGGCCCTGCGTCTGCCGCAGGGTAATTAAGGAGCAGGGTCGGACGCACGGGGCAAGCGGGGTTGGGGTGGCTGGAGCCCTGGATCCCCAACCCCCTGCCGCCCCTGCCGCCCCGCTGAAGCCGCACTTGGGAGAAATGCCCGCGTGTCCGAATAGGTAACCCGGCCAGTAAGCAAGGCACCGGAACCTCGCTTCTGCTAGCTTACACCTCTCAACTGGATAACATCTCTAGGCGTAGATCAAAATAAAGCTCTAGCGGCGTGAATTTATATTGGGATTATTCGTTCTATGGCTTTATCCCCGCAGATTTTTTTTTTTAATTTGATGTCTATTTTCTCCCGCATCAGCATGGCTCATAGTTCTGCTTCACAATCACACATAGCCAGAAAAACACCACCTAGAACTAAAGTGTAACGCATAAAGCCTGCATTATGTGAACATAAGAACGCGATGCACATTATAGGTAGCATATTAAAGTAGCCATATGGTATCGGACCTTTTTTTTTTGATCCCATCATTGAGCTACCTATGGGAATGCATAAATTGCAGGTATGCATATTTATCCACCGAAACATATTTACATATGTAGCAGTTTTTATGTTTTCTTGAGAAGCAGGTTCACGCAAATGACCAGATACATGAGCAGATGACACAGACCGGGCATGTGTGAGAGAGATCAAGTGAAAGGGCCGGTCGCAAAGCTGCGCAGCTTACCTTGAATTTGTGTTTGAGCCCCTCTGAGGCGCAGTGGAGTCCGGACAGGGCTGCCGCACCGCCGAGGAGTGGCCCGAGTGAGCTCCCTGTGAGTGGGGAAGGGGGACGCATCTCTGCCCTTATTAGTCTCTCCCAGTGTGACCCTCCCACTCGGTGAGGACGAAGGACTCCGCAAGACAGTACTCAGCCAACTCATGCACAGGTTTTCCTTAATTACAACAATGTTGCCTTAGACCTGGGAATAATGTCATTCAGGTTTGCGTTTTATTAGCAGTTTCACCGATAGAATGACGGATGAATGCAGATGCTTAGTTTCTCACTTCTGGTTGTGAAGAAGTGTCTTTGAAGTATTATATGTAGCATAAATTTACAGGCAGATAATTGGCTTTTTAACAGTTGAGCTAAAAAGGGGTATCGTTTATGTTTCATTTTTCACTTTTATGTCAGGAGTTTATATAAAGTTAATCAAGAGAATCTGCCTGTCTTCTAATCATGCCCATGTGTATAGGCTCGTGTGGCTTGATTTGTCTCAGAATTCACAAAGTATTTTGTCATTTAAAAATATCATATCTTTCTATAGATTGGGGCTACAAATCTTGGTCTTCAAACTCTTTGAGATCTCTGAATATGGAAGGCGGTATTTTTCTGCCAATCTGTGTGTGTGTGTGTGTGTGTGTGTGTGTGTAAGAGTATGTAGATATTATACATATATAGGTATATATAGTACATATATATGACATATATATATATATATATATTTGTAGGTGTATATACGTTGATGGTAGACATATATGCATTAGGTAACAACATTTGGTTTAATGTTTTTAGTTATTGGCACAGTTGGAAAAATAAATTATATTTTATTTATAATGGTGAAAACTATTAAGCTTGAAGGTTACCTTTGCACCACAGAAATAAGTTTCACATTTCAGGGTTCACAGATCAGGGAATAAGTGAAATCAGGCTTACAAAAAACTAAAATGTTAAGAAAAAATTTAAAAGCCACCTCATTTTCACTTCATTAGAGTGAACCCATTAACTGCAAGTGTTAACTAGTGGTTTTTAAGCCTTTGATTCTAATTAAAATACTTGCAGTTTTAGTATTTACATCCATAGTGATCCAAACTATGTTTGTATGTCAGGACTTAAAATCGCCTGAGATGTTTCCTTCTCATATGATTTTATTTCTCATTTTTGGTTGACTGTGGAAAGAAGCCAAGGACAAAAGCTACCACAAGTCAGTCAGCTCAAAGGGCCACTTGAAAACTGTGATTCACAAGCTTTTTCATTAGGCATTTGGTGATCATTTCTTATTGTTTTAAAGCACTATTCTTATTCAAATTTTTTTCTCCCTAGTAATTATGTTTTATGTATCTGCTACTGAGTTGAACCAAGAGCATTAGGGTTTTGTTTTTCCTCACACTTGTAAATTCACCTACCTATATTTAATTGATTGATGCTATTTAAAATAAGGTCTTAAAACTACCTAATAGGAAGCTCACAATTTTGTCTCTAGTTTATGTCTTAATACAAATAAATCATCTTAATTTTAGCATTATCTCATAGGTGTTTTAATAATTTCACAATCTATATTTTTGTTTCTATCTCAAAATGCTCCTTTGCTCATTCATAACATAGAACCAAACTAAGTTTTGGAAGAGTGAGAAATGAATAAATAAAATTTGAAATTATTATTATCTGATGCTTACTTAGTTCCCAGATACATCAACATCCCTAGATCACTAAAGGTTTATCTATTTTCTCTCAGGAAAGGGTTTGAATCTAGACTGGTTTCATGATCACAACTTGTATCCCTAGGTTTTGGAGTTTTATCCAATTCTTTTATTGAAGTTTAAACTGACTTTGGGTAGAAAGAGCCATTAACCAAACACCTTTTATTTATCTAAGCCAAATATAATTATAAATGATCAGATTTTCTGCTTGCTTCTGAAACTACCACTGGTGAACAAATACCTGAAAATAATAGAGGAGTCTGACAGGACTCTAAATTCCAACAAATAGCTTCCAGTGCTTCTAATACCCAGTTTAGCAACCGCCCCCCCCTTCTCTCTCTCCCTCTCTCTCTCTTTCTTTGTGTACTTAACATTTAAAAGATTTACAAGCACAAACTGCTTTTGACATTTATGCCCCATGGAAGACAAAATTTAACTATTTTTATGTCAAATGAACAATAAATTCCATTCAAAGCATTAATCGTAGTTCCATATTTGTAATGCCTCACATAAACTGAACAATTTAAAATGAACGTTGTACCATATTTTGATAATTTGGGTAGAATAAATTTAAAGAACATGTTTCTTCTAAGCCTCACTTCTCAAGGTCTTCTGTTTAACATCTATTTTTCCCCCTTTCTTTTTTTTCTGTAGTTCTGTACTTCCAGGAAGCTTTTCTTTTTCCCTTTTATAATTTCTTTCACTTTCCTCCCCTACATAGATTCCATTTTTCAAGAAGAAAGAATTTCAGCATTGCCCCCAGCTAACTTCTTAGCTACCAAACCATAAAAGTATTCATTCTTTATTGAATTTACGGGGTACAGCCATACATGACTTCCACACATATCCATGGAAATACTTCAATGCATCAGTAGTGGATGAACAGACCTTACTGTTAACTGTAATTACCAAAGCTGACTTGTCATCGCTAGCACGCACTTCCCATTATGTCCTTCTTTAGGCCAGTACTAACGTGTGATATTCTTAAGTGTAAAAAGAAAGCATTCGTGATAGTTCTAAATTCTTAGTAATTGTCAAAAGTAGGTTAGGGCATCTTTTAATTCCAAATTCTAGTTTTATCCTTGTTTCTGAAAATTCTCCTCATAGAGAAATAAATGTGCCACTAGTTCCTTTTATATTTGCTCCATTCCTGGAAGACATTCTAGCAAGTGATACTCAGTTTAGAAATGAGAGGAGGAGGGGAATCACAGATGTGACTTTCATTTAGTGTATTAGACCCTCTTCCTAGAGATCAGTGATGCTGACGGGAAATATGATAAAAGACAAGGGACTGACTAGGGATATTGTTTATTAACATTCATTCAGTTCTCAAAAATAATTTTAGAGGGAGAGAAATTCCCAAGTAGAAAAATAGGGGGAGAGAGAGAGAGAGAGAGACCACAAAAGAAATGTAAAAGGTCAATAAATTCATGAACAAATATTCGACTTAATTAGCATTTGAAGAAAGGCACATTTGTAAAGGAACTATTTTCCTCATCCCATTTTGCCAGGATTAATATTATTAATTATCATGGTGTTGGCATAAGTGAAGATCATTCTCTATACCTCTAAGAGGAGTATAAAACAGTTCAGTCTTTCTAAAGGGCATATTAGCCATGCATATTAAAAACTTAAAAACATGCATGTAGACTGCATCATCAATTCCTCTAAAATGGTAACTGTGGCTATTTCTAGGTTAGGATTATGGGGATTTTGATTTCTTCCTCTTGTTTATCTGTAATACATACAAGTTTCTACAGTGAACATGATTACTGTTGTAATAACAAAGCAAATATGAAAAAGTATAGCATATTTTCTCTAGCATATTGATAAAGCAGTAGTCTTAAAAGAGCTAAGATATTGACTTAAAATACTGTTTTCAACATTTCCAACAAGAATCTTTCAAATTAAAACTAATATGCAACTTAAACCATTTAAACTGAGTCTAGTGAATTCACCAAGAAACAGATATTAATTAAACTGCTCATTCATTCAGTACATACCTTTTAATGCCTCTTAGCTAAGCACTGCAGAGTACACACAGATAGGTTGAACATGGGCCCCCACCTCCTGGATTTTAACATTTGGTAAGAAAAAGAATATCTGCAAACATATATAATGATAATATAATATGAAAATGTAAAGTGGAATAAATTTACACGAGCATTATACTTACAAAAGAAATATACTTACAAAAGAAATATATTTACAAAATTATTATAGTATTGTAATTAAATAATTATTTGTGAAATTAGGGGTTTATTGTTTCTTTAATTAATGTTTGTAGAAAACACCAACAAAACACATGGCCATTTCTTTCCCCGTTCCCTGGAGAAACATGAAGTTTCTTATTTCCTGCTGAATTAAATTCGTTCTCTAAAACTGAAGGCCATAAACAGTGACACTCTAATCTACTCTTATCAGTTCCTTAAAATGTTCATTACGCTGCAACCAGGTTTAATGACTTGTAACTACAGAATGGGCATGTCTCACGCTTACTCATGTTGCTTCCTCTGGTTGAAATGTGAAATGGCTATTGAAATTCTGCCAATCATTCAAGGCTTATTTCAGGTGTTATCTATAACATGCTTCCTTTCCTTCCCCTCTTCCCTTCAAAAAAAACCCTCCCCTGTCTTTAAACAGGACAGAGAACAATTTGAGCTTCTTTAAAAACAATCTATATTCCTCTGCCTTATTTCACAGATGTTCCTGTACCTGGCCCTCTGATTTCCTCGTATACTCCCTGAGGACTGGAATTGTATGTAGTTTTAAAATATTTGTTGAAAGAAGACCTGTAGAGGTTAAATAACCAAAGAACCAAGGACATACAGTTTTGTAATGATAAAGTTTGGATTGAATATTAGAATGGGATAGAAAGATGATAGGTTAATTTTTGCATTATATCTAATGGAATCAAGTTACTCAGCTGATAAAATAATCATGGAAAAATTATTTTCACCTATAAAATTCCCAAAGCAAGGACTCACAGCACAGCAACACATCAAGACAAGCCTGTCACTCATTGAAAATGTCATTGTATATCCTCTTCACCCTTTCTCCAAATTTAAAGTTAGTTTAAATTAGAAGACAATATTGCTTAATCATATTATTTTTAAAACATGAAAAATAATCTCTAATTAAACTTTATTCCAACTTCTGAATGTTTTTAAATAACCAATCCTATCTATAAAAAAATTTAAAGAATAATTTAATGTTAGCACATTATGAATAATTACAGTTAATATGTCAAATTTATGTGTATAAAATGCTGATTCATTTCATTGCAGCTTCTTTTTGGAACATTTATTTTCAATTTAGAACGTATTTAGCTTATTCCATTATCCTCATAGAATCTTTTTATTATTTACAATCACTATATACAATACATAGTCTTAAGTGGTTTATATATTTTATTTTTCAAATAAAATTTTTCTTCAGTGACACTATTTATTGTTCTCTTTTTATAGTTTAGAAGTAAGTCTGTGAACAAATCCCTGAAAGAGTAAAGATTTGTACCAAATCTGCTCATTCCACAGTCCAGGGCCTTATTTCCTAGGTTCTAGGACCTTTTCTTCTACCAGTTTTCTTCAAACATTCTGTAAGTATCTGTTTGCAACCCAGAACTTCAAGACTTGAAGGAGTGGCTCAAGAGGTGTTCAAGCAAAGCAGAAGTCTCCAAGTTACATGACAAAGTTGAATCATTTCCTTTATTAAATATTACCAAAAAGAAAAATAGAAAACAAAGTATAGATCCCTCTTTACAATAGGAATTTATTTAAATTTTTTTTTACTCCATCTCCTATTATTTTTATTTATTTATTTTTATGAGGTACTAAGGACCAAACCCAGTGCCTCACATGTGGTAGGTGAGCACTCTACCACTGAACCACAACCCCAGGAATTAACTTTCATGTAGAGAAAAACCATGAAATAGACTAATTGGATCTAAAATTACTTAATGTTTTTAAGATGTTATGCTGAAGCATGCTTTAGTTAGTGCTGATTTAAAAGAAAAATAGTCACCAGAAAGCAAACTAGACAAAGAGTTTGGCTTACTTGCCTTACTTGACTATTCAACTGAGGTAAAGTAAGATAAATTTGACTAGACTCTGTTCTTTCTCAATGGTTGACAGATTTACCTGTCTTTTTGATATTCAAGAACATTCTTGCTGTCAAATTATTTTACCATAAACCCATTTTTGTTCTTCTGAAATATAAACCTCTATGTTTATAAAATCCCTTTCAAGTAATTAGGAGAGGTCATAAAACATAACTAGTGAAGGAAATAATGATAGTTTATAAATCTATACATATTTTAAGTCATGTCAGATGTTAGCCAATAGCTACATATTTTTTTCATATAGAACTGCTTCATTTTTAATAAAAACCTCATAATAACCTTTAGTGTTTCAGATGGCCATCACTAAAATATCTTAAGTGATTATCTTTTCTTCAAGACTTGCTCGCATAAGGCGCCTTATAGGTGCTCTCATCCCAATCTTGCCCCTGGCATGGTGGCTGCTCAGCTGGTTCTGCTGTGGTGCCATCACTATCTTGGCCTCAACCAAGATAGGGAGATATTAGCTACATTAGGAAATATCTACTATCTGAAGCAGGTACTATGGTCTGAACGTGTGTGTGTGAGACCCTCCAAAATTTATGTTGAAATTCTAACCACAAGTTGATGGCATTAGGAAGTGAGACCTTTGAAGGTAGAGACCTCACAGATAAAATTACTGTCCTTATAGAAGAGACTATATAGAGAGACCTCTGGCCTTTCTACTGTGTGAGGACACAGCAAAGAGTCAGTCATCTGTGAAGAAGCAGACTCTTTCCAGACACTGAATTCACTGCCACCTCAATCTTGATCTTCTCAACTTCCAGAACTCTGAGAAAACATTTCTAATATTTAACCACTGTTATTATTTGGACCCAGAATGTCCCCCAAAGGCTCATGAATTGAAGGCTTCGTCTCCAGCGCATGATAGTTTTGGTAGAGTAAGCTGCTCACCTCATGCTGACTGAGAAATATAATTCCCATTGAGGATATACCCTCCCAGTGACCTAAGAGCTCCCACTAGGCTCCATCTCTCAAAGGCTCCATGCTCTTCCAATAGCATCATAGGTTGGGGATCAAATCTTTAATACCTGAGCCTTTGGAAGATATTCCAGATCCAAACTAGAGCATCTAGATTATGGTAGTATGTTACAGCAGCCCAAGTGGACTAAGACAGAGGAAGAATCTGTTTTCTCCATCAAGGAGTGTATAATGTTAGTCATTTCTATTATAACTACATTTCCATAGTAGATGCACAAGAGTCCTTCTTGGGCAGTGTTCAGTCTTTTAACTCTATATAGCATTAACTATTATAGCATAATAACCTATCCCAAATCTCAATAATTGAAAGCAGTAACTATTTATTATTGTTCATGAATCTACTGGTTGAGGTTCTTCTGGTGTAAGCTAGGCTTGGCTCATCTTGGTTGCAGTCTTTCACATGGCTATCATCACCTGGCTGGTCTGAAGAGGATTAGCTGGCAGAAGAGGACTCAGTTGGGAAAATCATCTGTCTCCACAAGGTCTTTCATCGTCCAGCAGGCTAACCTGGTCCAGAAGATCGCAAAATTCAAGGCATAGCAAAAATTCACAAGACCACTTGAACTTGGGTTTAAAACAGGCATGAAGTCACTTCTATCCCATTCTATTGGCCAAAGAAAATCATAAGAACATATCAGAGTCAAAGTTTCATGGCTTGATAGAAATTTCATAGTCACGTTGTAAAGAACATGGATAATAGTA
Source organism: Marmota monax (assembly GCF_021218885.2). Taxonomy (NCBI): domain Eukaryota; kingdom Metazoa; phylum Chordata; class Mammalia; order Rodentia; family Sciuridae; genus Marmota; species Marmota monax. The sequence goes on along the minus strand of NW_026692434.1, from coordinate 3,103,207 downwards.
GGATAGAACTGGGGACATTAGTAATTTTCTAAGGTTAGGAGGTACACAAAGGGCATCTTCACTCAGCCCCAATGATTTGTCTCTCATGTATCCTTATCTGGATATCTGTTGCCTCCAGTACTTCCAGTAGCAGCTTCCAGAACATCCTTCAGCTAATTCCAGTTTCTCTAACTTGAGATCATAGAAACTGAAGAGGTCCCTGTTTCATCTTTCTAAGAGGTATGGAGAGCTGGGGTGTGGGCATCCCTGCTCTCTCCTTCTTAGAAACCCTTAACTATAGTACCCATATGCCCTGCCAATACAGAGTAATCCAACAAGCTTTCCTTCTTCAGAAATGGAAGAAAAAGAGTTGCTATTAGTTTTCAGAAACACTCATTACAAGCCTTGGGGCAGGTAGATCCAGCACCATGAGATGATGATGAGAAGTACTGTTTGGCATTTCTTTCAATCCTCTCTCTCTCCCTGAAGAATCTTTCTTTGTCCTGCAGCTTCCATTGCTTTGCTGGTGAAAAAGACAATCAAGCCAATAGCCTTATTAAAACTAGGATGGACCTGGGAGGTTAAGGGACCTTTTGCATTTAGCCTCTAGGAATCTAGCATCTTTTTTTTTAAAACCTATTCTCTCTACAATAATGTGAAACCGATATGATAAGAAGTGTCTAGACAAGCATGTAAGAAACAATTTTAAATGGCAGAGACATAAAAGACCTCTTTAAGGTGGTGATAGTATAGGTGAGAAATGAATGACAAGAAGGAGCCAGCTCTACAAAGATTTGAGAAAGGGAACAGCTGGTGCAGAGGCTCTGGGTGGGCAGAGCTGGGCTTGTCATAGATCTGCTTTTATGCCAGGAAATGGGTGCCCAAAAGCGGGCATATAATAAGGAATGATGTAGTCTGGGACCAGATACTGCAAGGTATATTAAGTGCCAGAAATTGTTTTTATTTTATATTTTAAAAGTAGGAAGGTATTACTGGGTTTGAGTAGGGGAATTATATGAACTGATTTTTGTTTTAAAAATATCACTGTCTTCTCTGTGAAGAATGGAGTAGGGCCAGGCAAGGGTAGAAAATAAAGAGTCTATTTCTGAGGATTTTTGTTTCTGGGAAAGAGGTGATGGTAGCTACAATGAGGGTGGTAGTTACAGAAGGTAAGAAGTATACAAATTCAATACACATTTTAGAGTCAGACTGGATAAGACTTGCTAACAGGCTGAATGAAAGAGCTTAAGAAATTAGAGAAGAAGAGAACAAACCTATACTTTGGGGATACTATGGACCTTAAAAAAATATTTGGATCAATCATGTTACTATGCACATTTTAATCAATTTAAATTAAATTAAAAATTACTTTGTTTTCCAATGCACATCCTTTAGTGAAGAGAGGGAAAGGGGAAACATCCAATATAAATGATAGAGGAACCCATGTGTTGCAATTTTTATTAGCGTGCCAGAGAAAGGTACTAACCATCCCAAATGATGCCCCGTCACATTGGGCAGGGAGGGTACCAGGATAGAAGGGTGACCTAGAATCCCATGAGGTTCTCCAAGATTAAATAGACTGAAACAGCAAGTTCTGAAAAATGAAACCAGATTTTTCCCACAGAAGGAAGGTTATTAATAGATCTTCTTGGTCCCTAAACTTCAACTAGAGTTGCTACAGCTCAGGATGATTCCTGTCCACTCACCCTGGATAACTTGATAATAGGACAAAAGGAGACAGCAGGGTAAGGTGAAGGAGGTTCCAGAGAAAGATTTTAAGTAATAGACTAGTTTGCTTTTTATGAATCTGAATTAATTATCAACACAGAGATTTTTAGGAAAAAATCTCATACAGAAATGAAAGGAAAATTAAACTCCATATTTTAGCATTGTTTTATGAGCTTAAAACTTAATCAAACTTAAAAATACTGTGTTGATATAGTGTAGGTTTTGTTTGTTTGTTTTAAAAGACAAAAGCTACTCATATAAGACGTGGCAAGACACTATTTTAATAATCTAGTGATTTTAATCCTAAAGATCTGAGCTAATACTTAATTGAGCACTTTCAGTCATCTTGGAAATTTATAGCTCTGCACAAAAAACATATCCTGCAGTGTTAGGTTGTAATCAGTGGGAAAATGCTCTCAATTCCCTAATGTGTCCTTGTCGATTTAAAAATTCCTCAATGTATGGATTATTTTAAGTAAAGGGAAGATGATAATAAGCCAGTTATGGAAGACTACTATTTGATGTAATCATTATTTTAATAGTGAGGTCTCAGTAGTATTCATATGAATGAGATAAAGTAAAAAAAAATTGTTCATTTTAAAATCATTTATGTATACACATGAAAACATCATTTTGAAATTATTTATAAACAGCAAAATGTATTTGTTATGTGATCAAAAGCAAATCAATTCTTAGGCCTTTCTGTGTCTTTCATCTTAATGCATCCTTCCAAGGGTGTGGTCTGCAAAACAAAGATCTAAGATGACTTCTGCCTTTGCAACAAAGACTCTTTTCACTTGATTATCCACAGAGGGATTTAAATAGTGTGGCCAGATAATTTATTTCCAAACAGGGATACTTTCAAGAATGAAAGGAGGTTTTATGAATATTGTAACAGAATAATAGACATGAATGCCTGCATGGGGGCCCAATATTTAAAGCACAACAAACCAACAAAATGTCAAAAGACAGAAGGGCCTAGCATAATTACCTTTAAATTTAGGATTTATTTTCAAGAATCAGATTTGGGACCTAAATAACTATGGATTAATAAAAGCTATTGATCACTCTTCTAGCATTGTAAGCTTCTGAACAAGTATTGTTAATTTGTCATCTTTTCTCCAGGGCATACCACTCCCTCAGTGCCCATGTTACTGTGCTGTGTATCTTAGAGTTCTAAAATAACTCCCTGGATGATTGCAGGAGTTAAGTGCTTCTCTAAGCACCTTCTACCAGAGCGTGACTTGTGCTCTAAGCAAAACTGAGTCTCCTGTTCTAACATCTGTCAGTTGTGTATTTAAGGTAATATTATAGTTCTTAATAATGTTGTCCAATTTCTTCATGGCTTCATATTGGCACCCATAGAAATGACTTACTTAATATCACAGGTACTTTTTATATAGAAAGCAAAAACCTCAGCCCTATGTTGTGTTACTACAGGCTGTTTAAAAACAACGGATTTTAGAATGAATGCATGTGCATGTTTTCTTCAGAGAATGTTGAATTCATTGTTAGGCTTAAAGACTCCTCATAAAGATAGATTGTGTACTATAAACAAAATTAGAAGGCATGAATGAGAGAGATCAAATGCTATATAATACCAAGGAGAACACATGCCCAAGTTGTCTTCTTATAAAAAGGGCATTTATAAGTTGCAGCTGGCTTTGGTTAATACCTTGGTAATTTACAAGGTTGAAGCATTTGGCCTTCAGTTTTAATTAGAAGCACAAGAGAACATAGAATCTTTCTTCAACAAATAATCAAGAAATCAGCTTTAATGTCATAGAACTTAGTAAACAGTAGGATATGTACATAACATGTATATTAAAACACAAATATTCTGATTCAATCTTTGGAAACATCCATCAGTAGGACAGAAAAGATTCCTTGTTATTTACAGGATAGTGAGGGAAAAGTTCATTGAAATGGAGACAATTTCAGACTTTTCCATTAATACTTCTGGTTTAGCCAGTTACAGTTTTGTATAATGATGTTTCTAGATGAAATAAGTGCATGCCATTTTTTTGTGTGTTCCTATGCTATGTTCTAATTAGAAGAATAAATTTAATTGAATTAATTTAATTTAATTTTTTTGTAAATAATTATCTCCAAATGGCTTAGAAGTGTTGAAAACTTCCTGAAAAAAATGTCTTCCTATTATGCATTCAACATACATTTTAAGAAATGAGTGAATGCTACCATGTGCCAGGCACTGTTATGTCCATTGAGATATAAAGTGAACAAAATGAATTTTCTTCTTTCTTAGAGCTTACAACCCACAGAAAGAGAAAAATTATAACTGAAGAAACAATAATACCTAATATGGTAAACTGTGATACATGTTTTATTTTCTACATGCAAGTAAAGCAGGCACGAGCAAGTGGTGCTGAGGGTGTTACAGGGCATGGTCTCTTTGATGAAAGAGTATTTGGGGAGGCTTCACTGGAAAGGCAACACATGAGCAGAAACTGAAGGAAGTGAAATATGGAGACACCCGGAGTAGGAGGGGCTAATATTTCAGATAGAAGGAAAAGTGCAAAAGTCATGAGCTGGAAATTTGCTTCATGTATTCAAGAAACACAGTCAAGAGAGATCAACAGAGTAGATGGAAGAGATTGAGAGGGAGGAAAGAGGTGACGGCATGGGAAGTACTGGGGAATAAAAATCTAAATTATGCTATATTCGTGTATGAATGTATGCAATGAATCCCGTGTTTGTATGTGTGTGTGTGTGTGTGTATGTGTGTGTGTATAATCATAGTGCACTAATTGAAACAATAATAGTAACAAAAGGGAGATCAGTAGAATAGAGCAAGCAAATTGGGGGAGGGAGGCAGGGGGAAAGGAGAGGTATGCACATATGTGCACATATGAATATGTGCATGTACCAATTGCTATGTTGTGGTCTATTGATAAAGATAAACTGGCAATAGAAAGAAACCCTCATTTAAGTCTGTTTATCCTGTTACATCCTTTTTAGGCTTTTTATTTCTAATTTTTGTGATTAAATGTGTCATCTTCAGACTATATATGCAAAACAGGATTTCTTAACTTTGCTTTCCTGATATTTTTAAAAATTTATTTTTTGGCAAAGGATACAACATCCATCCACTCACTGAAGTGTCATTCAAAGAAGCAAGAACATTTATTCTGGTTCTAGAAATCATGATATATTTAGATGCTAGACAGTGAAAGATTTTTTTACTGATCTGCTCTGTGAAGGAAAGATTTCTTTCTCTCCTACACATGTGTATAATTGTATATGTAATATATATTTTTGCATTTAAAAATCTATTCCTAGCCTATAAAGAAACTAACTCTGTCTAAAATTGGATAAAATCTCTTAAAATTCTGTACTCATTGGTGGTTGGGTTATGGATTGATAAGAATGAGAGCAGACACTTTGTCACAAGTGGGAAAAAGCATCAAAGAAATAAACTTCAAGAAACAAAGAATATTTCTCTTTTATATATGTCGGCATCTGTATCTATATGCTTATATCTGTATCTATAGTTATATATGTGCTTATAGACTTTAATTCTCCATTAAAAGTTATTTTTTCTGTCCTTCTGCTTAAAAATCTTAGGCATCACAGTCATGGTTAAAAGCTTTAGGGTCAAAGAAACCCAAGTTTGAATTCAGCTTTTGCTACTTTTAGGTAACTTTTCTTTACTCTAAATGCCTACCTTACAGAGGACTTGTAGAGTTTTTCTCATTATACATCTATATGTATACAGATATAGATAAAGATGTATAATGAAATATATATATATATATATATATATATGTATGTATATATCTATATCTATATAACAAATAACATAGGTATATAGCATTAGGTTACTATTGGCTTGGCAATATATCATCTGTTTCATTTCAGAGGGAAATGACAGGAGATTTTTTCACACTACTTGGAATGGCATGCAATTGAAAATGTATCACTTATTTGTTTCTGGAATTTCCCATTTAATATTTTTAGACTATGGTTGACCATAGGCAGTGAAACCATGGAAAGTGAAACTGAGGATAAGGAGGCACTTCTACATATTACTAGAACTGACAAATGAGTTCAACCTTGTTGCTCATTAATATGTCAAAATTTATATAATATAAAATTAATTTTAGTTTTTTTAAAAAATTACAATATTTTAAAATAAAACATACAACACTAAGGAGTGACATGAATAAGATTGTTCAAAATCTCCACGTAGAAAACTATGAACATTACAGTGATGATTTTAAATATCTAACTAAATGGATGAATGTGCCATGATCATGATATGGTAAAATTGCTATTTTAAAGATATCAGTTTTTCTATATTAATCTATTTAGAAGTTATCCCAATCAAGATCTCAGAAGTTATTTTTTAAATGTATGAGCATCAATCCACAAGCAGATTCCAAAATGTATATAGGAATGTAAGAAACCAAGCAACCTTGAGGATGATGACTGGGCTTTAACTTTCAAATATCAAGGATATTATAAAATACAGTAATTGAAACGGTGAGGTATTCATACAAATATAAACAAACACACCAGCACAGAGAATCTAGAGACAAATTCACATATCTGTGATTTATGTGAAAAGTGTCATGCAGAATAGTATAGAAGGAGAGTCTATCAAAATGTGTTTTAATAAAAAAACGAGGAAGTGATTCCAAAATGACACCATGTTCAAAAAAGGCAATTGGATTATTGATCTAAATATGTAATGAAAATGAAGCTTTTAGAAGATAATATAGCAGAATATATTTATGTGGAGATAAGCAAGTGTTTTTAAACATAACTTACAAAAAATTCACAATCAAATAAAGTGAACAAACTTTATATTTAGTGTAGCTTTTCATTTTAAAAATTTATCTCTCTAATAAGACTTTTTTTCAACCACAGTGATTTGTACAAAATACATATTTTTAAATTCTCATCCAGTGTTGAGTGTTTAATCTTTGCCCTTGCTCAATAACCTTTTCTTTTTGTACCTTTTAAAAATACTTTATGAGATATTTATGCACCGGATGAACTTTTAAGATATGTTATTTATATTCTTATTTGTAAGTTCTCCTACCAGATGATAATGCTCCATTTCCATACAGTATTAGAAACAATATTTTGAAAGAAATTCAAAACTAAATCTCTGTCTATGCTCATTATTTTTTTATTAAATATTTATTTTTTCAGTGGACACAACATCTTTGTTTGTATGTGGTGCTGAGAATCGAACCCGGGCCACACGCATGCCAGGTGAGTGCACTACCGCTTGAGCCACATCCTCAGCCCAAAGCATAGATCACAAGATTTTAGAGTTTAAAAGACTTGAATAAAGGGATTATATTGGAAAATGTCTGTAGTAAGGTTCACATGTGTTCATTCAATTCTGCCCCCAAGTCACTGAACACGGCTTATGTTTTGAACAACAGAGGATCCATGGTTCTTCATATCCAGAAGGTGGTCTTTTCCTCCTATGTACATTTTCACATTTAAAAACATTTTGACTACACTGTGAGTATTATGAATGAGACGTTCATCCTATATATGTTAAAATATTTTTATAATTGTAAAAATTTAACAACTGTAATATTTGTTAAAATTTTTCTACTTTCTTTATGAACCTCTACTGTTATTTCCATTACAAAGTCATTTAAAATTTAAAAATTGTAATCTGTAATAAATCTACCTAGATTAAAAGACAACTGATCACTCATATGATTGGTAACGTTTTTGCTTTCCTTATTATTATCTGAAGGTGCCCATGATTGTTTTTTTTTCATTATGAATATATCACTCTTTAATTGTGTCATAATAAAATTTGAAGTTCATGTTCATCCCATACAGTATTAACATCACACAGAAATCCCAGGCAAATGTTCACGGGTAAATTAGCAAATCTCTTGATAGTGGCCAATAGTATCAATTGATATTTAAAACTAATTCATTTGCATCAGAATTGCATATTTACATATGCCACAATTTAGATATGTGTATAATGTCACTTCTTCATTTCTTTATTCTCTTTATTCTTTCACTACCCTATCCATCTATATACTAGGAAGTAGAATTGAAATACTGATTAGTCCTCAAATATTAATCCAATTATATTATCCAAATGGATGACTTTTGTTAATCCTAAAATTGTTCTGCAAAAATGTCTCATTCTTCTTCCTATATTTCTCTTTTATATGGCATTTGGATGTGGGAGGGAAATGTAAATCACCTTACTACACTGAGAAGAGAGGTAGTGCGGCTTCATACTGGTCTTTGGCTATGCACTGACTAACTACTGGAAGTTGGTTTTCCTTTATTGATGCTGATAGTGAAAATACAAAAACCAATACAACATGTGTTCTTAGGAATTCTAACACTGTCTGTAAACAACCTGTATAATCACACTGTGCAAACTGGCTACCTCAAAGCTCTGCACCTGCTGCTCATGTCTAATGATAATAAACCCTGTTGTCTATTGAACTTCAATTTCAGCTTAGGCAAGATCCATTGGTTTCTTTCAGCAGAATAGACCTCCCAAGTTGCCTCTTCTGCCTTTTCCTCACCAATTTTCTGCAGAAACCCCTGGGCAAATGAGGCAGGCTTCCTGCCTCACCATAATCTCTTTTGTATTTCTGCATGTGGTACTGGGGATTGAACCCAGGGACACTTTACCACTGAGCTACATCTCCAGCCTTATTTATTTATTTATTTATTTATTTATTATTTTTTATTTTTTATTGGTTGTTCAAAACATTACAAAGCTCTTGACATATCATATTTCATACATTTGATTCAAGTGGGTTATGAACTCCCATTTTTACCCCGTATATAGATTGCAGTATCACATCGGTTACACAGCCACTGTTTTACATATTGCCATACTAGTGACAGTTGTATTCTGCTACCTTTCCTATTCTCTACTATCCCTCCTCCTCTCCCCTCCCCTCCCATCTTCTCTCTCTACCCCATCTACTGTAATTCATTTCTCTCCCTTGTTTTGTTTTGTTTCCTTTCCCCTCACATTCTCTTATATGTAATTTCGTATAACTATGAGGGTCTCCTTCCATTTCCATGCAATTTCCCTTCTCTCTCCCTTTTCCTCCCACCTCTCGTCCCTGTTTAATGTTAATCTTTTTCTCGTGCTCTTCCTCTCTGCTCTGTTCTTAGTTGCTCTCCTTCTATCAAAGAAGATATTTGGCATTTGTTTTTTAGGGATTGGCTAGCTTCACTTAGCATAATCTGCTCTAATGCCATCCATTTCCCTGCAAATGCCATGATTTTGTCATTTTTTAGTGCTGAGTAGTACTCCATTGTATATAAATGCCACATTTTTAATCCATTCATCTACTGAAGGGCATCTAGGCTGGTTCCACAGTCTAACTATTGTGAAGTGTGCTGCTATGAACATCGATGTAGCAGTATCCCTATAGTACACTCTTTTACGGTCTTCAGGGAATAGTCCGAGAAGGGCAATAGCTGGGTCAAATGGTGGTTCCATTCCCAGCTTTCCCAGGAATCTCCATACTGCTTTCCAAATTGGCCACACCAATTTGCAGTCCCACCAGCAATGTACAAGTGTACCCTTTTCCCCACATCCTCGCCAGCACTTGTTGTTGTTTGACTTCATAATGGCTGCCAATCTTACTGGAGTGAGATGGTATCTTAGGGTGGTTTTGATTTGCATTTCTCTAACTGCTAGAGATGGTGAGCATTTTTTCATGTACTTGTTGATTGATTGTATGTCCTCCTCTGAGAAGTGTCTGTTCAGGTCCTTGGCCCATTTGTTGATTGGGTTATTTGTTTTCTTATTGTTTAATTTTTTGAGTTCTTTGTATACTCTGGATATTAGAGCTCTATCTGAAGTGTGAGGAGTAAAGATTTGTTCCCATGATGTAGGCTCCCTATTTACCTCTCTTATTGTTTCTCTTGCTGAGAAAAAACTTTTTAGTTTGAGTAAGTCCCATTTGTTGATTCTTGTTATTAACTCTTGTGCTATGGGTGTCCTATTAAGGAATTTGGAGCCCGACCCCACAATATGTAGATCGGAGCCAACTTTTTCTTCTATCAGACGCAGAGTCTCTGATTTGATATCAAGCTCCTTGATCCATTTTGAGTTAACTTATGTGCATGGTGAGAGAAAGGGATTCAGTTTCATTTTGTTGCATATGGATTTCCAGTTTTCCCAGCACCATGTGTTGAAGATGCTATCCTTCCTCCATTGCATGCTTTTAGCCCCTTTATCAAATATAAGAAAGTTGTAATTTTGTGGATTGGTCTCTGTGTCCTCTATTCTGTACCATTGGTCCACCCACCTGTTTTGGTACCAGTACCATGCTGTTTTTGTTACTATTGCTCTGTAGTACAGTTTGAAATCTGGTATTGCTATACCTCCTAATTCACACTTCCTGCTTAGAATTGCTTTTGCTATACTGGGTCTTTTATTTCTCCATATGAATTTCATGATTGCTTTATCTATTTCTACAAGAAATGCCATTGGGATTTTGATTGGCATTGCATTAAACCTATAGAGAACTTTTGGTAATATGACCATTTTGATGATGTTAGTTCTGCCTATCCATGAACAGGGTATATTTTTCCATCTTCTAAGATCTTCTTCTATTTCTCTCTTTAGGGTTCTGTAGTTTTCATTGTATAAATCTTTCACCTCTTTTGTTAGGTTAATTCCCAAGTATTTTAATTTTTTTGAGGATATTGTAAATGGGGTGGTTTTCCTCATTTCCATTTCAGAAGATATACAGGAATGCCTTTGATTTATGCGTGTTGATTTTATATCCTGCCACTTTGCTGAATTCATTTATTAGCTCTAGTAGTTTCTTTGTAGACCCTTTTGGGTCTTCTAGGTATAAGATCATATCATCCGCAAATAGTGATAATTTAAGTTCTTCTTTTCCTAGCTTAATGCCTTTAATTTCATTTGTCTGTCTAATTGCTCTGGCTAGTATTTCGAGAACTATATTGAATAGAAGTGGTGAGAGAGGGCATCCCTGTCTTGTTCTAGATTTTAGAGGGAATGTCTTCAATTTTTCTCCATTTAGAATGATGCTAGCCTGAGGCTTAGCATAGATAGCTTTTACAGTGTTGAGGTAAGTTCCTGTTATCCCTAGTTTTTCTAGTGTTTTGAACATAAAGGGATGCTGTACTTTGTCGAATGCTTTTTCCGCATCTATCGAGATGATCATATGGTTCTTATTTTTAAGTCTATTGATGTGGTGAATAACATTTATTGATTTCCATATATTGAACCAGCCTTGCATCCCAGGGATGAATCCTACTTGATCATGGTGTACAATTTTTTTGATATGCTTTTGTATCCGATTTGCCAGGATTTTATTGAGGATTTTTGCATCTCGGTTCATTAGAGATATTGGTCTGTAGTTTTCTTTCTTTGAAGTGTCTTTGTCTGGTTTCAGGATCAGGGTGATGTTGGCCTCATGGAATGAATTTGAAAGAGCTCCTTCTTTTTCTATTTCCTGAAATAACTTGAAAAGTATTGGTATTAACTCTACTTTAAAGGTTTTGTAAAACTCCGCTGTATACCCATCTGGTCCCCGGCTTTTCTTGGTTGGAAGTCTTTTGATGGCTTTTCCTATTTCCTCCTTTGTTATTGGTCTGTTTAAATTGTGTGTATCATAAAACAAACTGTCCTCAAGTTCAAGAACCAAATAGACCACAACACAATAATTATGGGTGACTTCAACACACCGCTCTCACCATTGGACAGATCCTCGAAACAAAAGCTGAATAAAGAAACCATAGAACTCAATAACACAATCAATAACCTAGACTTAACTGACATATATAGAATATATCAACCATCATCAAGAGGGTATATGTTCTTCTCAGCAGCATATGGATCCTTCTCAAAGATAGACCATATATTATGCCATAGGGCAACTCTTAGTAAATATAAAGGTGTGGAGATAATACCATGCATCTTATCTGATCATAATGGAATGAAACTGGAAATCAATGATAAAAGAAGGAAGGAAAAATCCTGCATCACCTGGAAAATGAACAATATGTTACTGAATGATCAATGGGTTACAGAAGACATAAAGGAGGAAATCAAAAAATTCTTAGAGATAAATGAAAATACAGACACAACATATCGGAATCTATGGGACACAATGAAAGCAGTTTTAAGAGGGAAATTCATTGCCTGGAGTTCATTTCTCAAAAAAAGAAAAAAACAACAAATAAATGAGCTCACACTTCATCTCAAAACCCTAGAAAAGGAAGAGCAAAACAACAGCAAAGGTAGCAGAAGGCAAGAAATAATTAAAATTAGAGTGGAAATCAACAAAATTGAAACAAAAGAAACCATGGAAAAAATTGACAAAACTAAAAGTTGGTTCTTCGAAAAAATAAATAAGATCGACAGACCCTTAGCCATGCTAACTAAGAGAAGAAGAGAGAGAACTCAAATTACTAACATATGGGATTAAAAAGGCAATATCACAACAGACACTACAGAAATACAGAAGATAATTAGAAATTATTTTGAAACCCTATATTCCAATAAAATAGAAGATAGTGAAGATATCGATAAATTTCTTATTTTTTTTTTACTTACTTTTTGTTTTGTTTTGTTGAGTTGGTATGAGGGATTGAATTCAGGGACACTTGACCACTGAGCCATGTCCCCAGCCCTATTTTATATTTTTTTTAGAGAGAGGGTCTCACTGAGTTGCTTAGTACCTTGCCATTGCTAAGGCTGGCTTTGAACGTGTGATCCTCCTACCTTAGCTTCCCATTTAGTTTTTATTTTGAGACATGCTCTCTTTAAGTTGATGAGGCTGCCCTCAAACTAACCGCGATCCTCTTGCCTCAACCTCCTGAGTAACTGGGATTACAGGCATACACCACTGTGGTGGGTTCATTGTATTCTCTTCCTCCAAAGATATCTAACCTCCCAGCTCTTTTTCTGGAACTGTAATGTGGTTTGTCATGTTGGGAGAGAAAATCAGCTTGCCAATAAAGGGGAAATTTTCTGTTAGTTTTTTTTTTTTAAATATGCTATATGTGATGATGAAATAGAAAAAAATCATGTCAAATAAATACTGGAATTATAGAATTTTTTTGAGGTACTAGGGACTGAACCTATGGATGCTCTATCACCTAGCTACATCCGCAGTGCCTTTTTTCTTTATTTTTTTTTTATTTTGAGGTAGAGTCTCACTGAATTGCCAAGGCTGGCCTCAAACTTGTCATCCTCATGCCTCAGCCCAAGAATAGCTGGGTCACAGACATGTGATTCTTCACTCTGGTATAATAATAGGATTTTATGTATGCTTTACAATCCTAAATTAAGATACTTAAAATTCTATTTTCCTTCATATTAATGCCTTCATTATAATTCCTTCTAAATTTTCTTCCAAAGGTTCCATCTGTCCATCATTTTGACATCATAAAAATAAAAATGAACCTACATTCTTAATAAGTCATTTAAAATCTGGATCAATATATGGGAAAGACAATGAGTCAATAGAAATTATCTAGCAGTAGCAGACAAAAATCATCTTCATTTAAGAGTAAAGTAGACATATTTCTCTATTCAGTATATTACTTCTGGTAATGTCATCTGGAATCAGCTCTTCTCCACTTTCACTCAGTGTAGCTTGGATAGAATTGACATATAAGAGGTTGTGAGGGGAATGGGAAAATAAACAAGGAGAGATATGAATTACAGTGGATGGGGTAGAGAGAGAAGATGGGAGGGGAGGGAGGGGGGATGGTAGAGGATAGGAAAGGTAGCAGAATACAACAGTTACTAATAGGGCATTATGTAAAAATGTGGATGTGTAACCGATGTGATTCTGCAATCTGTATTTGGGGTAAAATTGGGAGTTCATAACCAACTTGAATCTAATGTATGAAATATGATATGTCAAGAGCTTTATAATGTTTTGAACAACCAATAAAAAAAATTAAAAAAAAAAAAGAAATAAAAAAAAAAAAAGAATTGACTACAGCCACGAGTGGGCATGTGATCTAGGCTGTACAGTGAGCATATTCCACTTCCTTTGTAGTAACAACTGGTTCAAAATATATGCACGATTTCAGTCATCTAGTGATATCTAGTGTAGGGATTTTTTTTTAGTTATTCAGAGAGAAATCCCTTTTCAATGAATAGTTAGCAAAAAGCCTAAAGTTTTTAGAGGCCACTTCAGGTAGATGGGCTAGCTTGAAAAATATAACCAACATAATGCAGAACAGAACTAGGAAATGAGAAAAGAAAGATGGCTTCATATGAACCTATAAATTTAGCAGTCCCTGAATCTCTATCATTAATCTAATCTATGTGGCCTCTCATGGCAAACTCAGGACAAAAACCCTTGAGTTTTTTATGATGTTAATCAATGAATTCCTTCTTGGTTTTAGTCAATTTAAATTTATATTTCTTGTAAATAAAAATACTACTAAATAATATTACATATGGAGTGTAATATTTCTATTGTGTATCACAATTGCTAAAAGTATATCCACTTCCTTAACAGTTTATTTAGATTCTTTCCATTGGATAAAGATGAGGGAGGAAGTATTTTGTATTTCATTGATTTATGTAAGAGACATAGAGTTTTTGGCTATTATCTCTCAAGAGGCATTACTGTATTGGGCAACAATTAGTGCCTTAAATGTATATATTACATTTATTTTAAAAGTCAGTAGCAATAACTTGAGTAGAAACTACAGGCTAAACTGTGCTGGCCATATCATTTCAAGTGCGAAAAAGAAACAGAGTTGTGCTACTTCAAATATAAATGCAAGTCTAGTAATAGAAATATTATCATTAGCAGGAAAAATCAGCCATAATATTTAAAATAAGGTAATAAAATTTAAGTTGCATTTAAAATGTATGAAGGTAGGTAGATTTTTAGGTAATTTGAAAGCTTTCAGTAGTATTTGCTTAGAAATTAAAGCTTTTATTCTAGAGCATTTTTGTATATTACCAGAGAACTACTGACCAATTTATTAACTTTTACCAGCAGCAAGAGTCTTACATTATTAAAATTGCCTTTTTCTAAATTAGGTCTTCAATGAATGCTACAAAAGTAAAGATTTTTCACATATAATAATTCCACTGTTATCACATGTAGCATATCTAGTTTATAAACACAGCTAGCAACACAATTTTAGGATTCTGGAGTATTTCAGAAATAAATTTATTTTAAAAAATATATCATGCATTCTACTTTGGGGTTGCTGAAGGTGATAAAGAATAGTCTGCTTGTATCTCATTACCAAACTTTTTTGACAGGCTAACCTCTTACATTGTAATGATAACGGTAGCATGCACATTATATATCAAACTGTGTACAATCTTTTAAAAATTAGACATGCTAGGCCTATTTCTAAGTCTGCTATAAGCATAACAATTCTGTATAGTATCATTAGAAACAAAAATGAAATGTTTTCATGGTTCCTTATTGCTATGTATATTTTTGAAAGATAAAAGAAATAAGAGTTTTAATAAATGGAGACTGAATATGTTGTCACCAAAATTTTAATATGTGAAAACTAACATTATAAAAATAAACCAAGTTTGAAATTCAGCTTTTGTTATTTCAAGAATGTATATAGGTGTGGATAGGTAGATAGATAGATATAAATAGATAGAGATATAGGTACATATTCACCTAATTTTAAAGATACTTGGACTCAACACTCATTGTCTGAATTCGTTAATGAGTATATGAATACATACTGCTTTCTTTTCACTCCATGTAATTCAGTTGGCAATATTTTATAGACAATAACCTCACATCTTTCTTTATAAAAATAGACTGTCAGAGTTGGAAAATATTCTTTTCATGAATAATTGATAGATACAACCCATAAGCCTTCATAAAATGACTTAGAAATTATATTCTAATGAAGCAGCAAAATTGGCACTACCTCAAAATTTGAACTTTCTTTAAAAGAAAAAATAGGTAATATAATAAAATGCAACAATTTATTTATTCATGAAATATTTTCTGAAATTTTAATAAAAATCTATGTACCCAACTGATTTTATGCAAGCCAAAATGTTAAATGAAACAAAGAATTTCAAGCAAAATTTGTTTCTTCACCTACACTTTTAGTATAACAGAATAAAATAGAAATCTTTATCTGTTTATTTAAAATGTTGTTTATATGTTATATAATATAAATGTTGTTAATAAATATATATATTTAAAATTTTTATTATCATTGTGATGAGATCCAAACTTCCTCTTTAACTCAGGAGGCTATGTGCCAGTGCATAAGGAGCATTGGTCTGGGAATCCCTGCTCCATGACAACTACTCTTTTTTCTATTTTCTTCCTTGGCATTGTGCTTATTCTGTTAGGTTAACCTATCAATTTTGGCTTAAAATTGTACAAGAACAACTTTGAGAGCAAATGATAATTTATTTTGCATTCCCAATATTTTGTATTCCCAGGTGTGTTCAAATAGTTATTGGAAGGAATGACTAAGCAGAAAGAAAACTGAACAAAAATGAAGAAAGCCCATGTTTACACTCAACTCTGTCAGTTACCATGCCAGCAACATTGGATAAACCCTCTGACCACTCTGGGAGTCAGTTTCCTAAAGTATAAAGAGTTGGTTGGACTAGAGGACATGTGATCATTTCCAGACCTAAAATGCTATGGATCCCTGGGAGGGTTTACAGTCAAATAATCATACATCTTTGATGCAACCATCCCTAAAGCATTATTCTATTGCCTTATTCTATTGTTTTATAACCTTATGATAACAAAATGTCATAAGCTTAATATCTCTTTTTATCATAATTTATCCATTAACATCCTCTAGAATATATCCCCTCCCATATATGTGATTTCAGTAGTGAATAAATTTAGTACATCTGTGAGCTCTCTGGAAGGCAAATTCCATTTGTGCTTCTATATCTTTACTATCTGCTTAGTGATTGCAGAAATACAGATTCGACATCTGTTTACTGAGGAAGTGGCTACAGAATCCTGTTCTGTAGACTTTTTCTTCCCTATTTTATGAAGCTTTAATTTCTTTCCATTTTTCTTTTTTAGTTGATATTCCCAATTATAACTAAGCAGGGGTGTACTTACACATTGAATCTGTATATCTATCAGTAATATAAGAAATTTTAAATTTAAGTGTGGATAATTATTGACTCATGAGTCTTGCAAATAATTATCTATATATTTTGCTAAAGCAAAGAGGTGAATAATTCTACTGCAGAACCTAAGTTTTACTTTAGCATAACTGAGCCTACACACATCTGCTACTCACAGATTGAAATACAGAAAATGATTAAAAATAAGAAAAAGTAAATCAAGAAAAAACAATCTGAGAAGAGATTCAAGCAAGAGAGTGAAGACATTAGCAATTCCTTTAAGGCTAAAAGGCATAAAAAGATTTATGCATAGTGAAAAGAAAAAAAATACTACAGAAAAAATTCACTCTAAAAAGAATATAGAAAACAATGACCCAAATCTATGAATCTAGGCAGAGTTTTATTGGACACCAATATCTTAGCTCTGAATAATTTTCCATTTTTATTTTCATGTATCATAGTCAAATAATAAAAGCAAGTGAAAATGTTTTTTGAACTTTTAGTAGATAATGATTTTGCAATGCCTGCAAGCACTAGATCTTATTTGGAATGTGGAAAAAAAAAAACCACATTAGGATGCCCCCATTATACAGCCATTAAGAAAATATATAGAAGAAAAAATATTGAGCTTCTGGTGTATACAGAGAAATTAAAGTACAGAACCTCTTCAAAATCAAGAGCATGGAAGACTGATGATGCTTTGACCACGTTCAAAGCTGTGATTGGAGAAGAGGTGTGAATAGCTGGTTGAAATGCAAACAATTCAGAGTCTAACTGGTGCTAAAGAAGTCAACACACACACACACACACACACACACGTGCACGTACGTGCAAACACACACCCCACACACAAAGAGAAAATAGGTACATGATAGGAAGGGAAGGAGGAAAGGAGGGAAGAAGGGAAAGGAAGGAAGGAAGGAAGGAAGGAAGAAAGAAAGAAGAAAGGAAGAGAGAAAGAAACTAGAACCCCACACATTAGCAGCAGGTTTGGTAATGGCTGCCTGCTTCTATTATGAAAATAGATAAAAAATCAAAGAAGAACTGGGAAAGAATTTATCTTAGATGGGTAACAACAGAGAGTTGTAAAGCGCAAGTGTTACCAAATGGTCTTGTGGAAAGACCTTAAATCTGATACGAATTTACAGGAACTGGTTTTGATAGTCCCAGTCCAACCAAGTAGCCCAGTGTCCAGAAGCACATTAGTTACCATCCAGGATCACTGAATGATATACATTCCAGATCACAGGTATTCATCTCTGAGTCAGCACCACCATGAGTGAGAGGGACGTGATGACAGAGAAGAGCTCACAGAGATGAGCAAGGCTGGACTTTTGCCTTCAGGGGCTTTAGATTCTAGGGGAATAAACAACCATGTAGCAAGGGTTTTGTGGTTAGGATAGAAAGATTAAGGTGATAAATAGAACACCGAATCTGGAATAAATAAACAATTCTCCCCTAGTAGAAAAGTAATGTTTTAAAGTGGGTTAGAAATACAGGATAAGCAAAGCCTGAGAAATACAGAGTAGTTTAAGAAGCTCATGAGTAGACTGGTGTTAACCAAAGTGTAGGAGGGTGCAGGTAAGTTTGGAATATTATTAGGGGCCTTACAAGAATTGTCATGCTTTATTCTTTTTTCAATCTGCTGCAATGACAAAATATTTTGTAACGTGTAATCTGATCTAAACATTAATCTGAAAAATTGTTTCCACAACCAACTATTTCAACAACTAAAAGTACATTTCTGACTATTATAAAGGCTATTTAAATAATTGTTATGCCATTTGAAAATTGAAAGGTAATAAAGCACATTATTTAAGGACAACTCTTGAGTCCACCTACTTGGTTCAGATCTCATGTCTGCCCCTTACTTGCTGTATGATTTGGGGCATGTGATTTAACCTCTCTGTTCTTTAACATCTTCATCTGTAAAATATGTGTATGCAATATAGCAATAATTCCATAAGGGTGGGCTCTGTGAAAGGAAAACAATGACTACTGTAATGATTACAAAAAAGAAAGAATAAATAAGGTCACATACAAGTTTTTAAAAACTGCTGTTTATTGTTTTAAATATCTTAATTTTAAAAACCTACTTTCTCATGCAGAAAAAAATCAGGAACTTAAGTATATTACATATCTACTATGTATATAATTTTAACTTAAGAACAGGTAAGTGAATAAATAGCCTTATTTGCATGCACAAGAGCGTCAGTTCTCACAGTGTGTTCCCCAGGATGGCAGCAACAGCCTCACAGGGACCTTGTCAGAAATGAAACTTCTCTTGCTTTGCCACAGACTTACTGGATCAGAAATTCTGGGGATCAGTCCTGTACTAGGTCATTCACAAACTCTTCAGGATTCTCCAATCCTAAGGTTGAAAAAAAATCAATGTGTTAGGCTTCACCCAATTTGTGAGAAACCAATCCTATGTACTTGGGGAGAGAAATCCTTTATTTAAAAAGGCTATGCAATTCAATATATATAGGATAAGCAAAAAATTTTAAATTTGAATATTATTTGAGAATCTACCTTGTGTTCCAGTGAGGACATACCATGCCACAGTTATGTCTAATATATTTACATATCACCTTTCCCAGAAGACAGGGAAATTTTTTAATATGAATATAATTTGGTCATGTACATTTTTTTTAGAACTTCTTAGCTAAGTTAATTTTAGTGTCAAAGAGAACATAACATTTGTGTGGAAAATAAGAAAACATTTTAATAAAAAATAAATTCTCAAGAAACAATCCATATTCCTCCTAGAAGAAAACAAAGGGGAAAAGTTCTATGATACTGGCCTCAATAATGATTTTATTTTCTTTTTTTTTAATATCGCACCAAAAGTTTAGGCAATAAAAGCAAAAATAAAGAAGCGTGACTGCACCAAACTAAAAAGCTTCTATACAGCAAAAGAAGCAATTGATAAAATATAAAGGCATCTTATAAACCCAAATATCTGAGTAATTAATATCCAACATATATAAAGAACTCACACAACTTCATGCAACAAAACAACTGAAACAAACAAAAGACCTACAACAACAAATAACTTCATTAAACAAAGGGCAAAGGGCCTGAATAGACAGGCATTTTCCTAAACAAGACACACAAATAGTCAACAAGTATAATAGCATCCCTAATCATCAGGTAAATGCAAATCAAAACCACATTAAAATATCTCTTCACACTAGCAGTTGTGGTACACACTTGTAATCATAGTGCTTCGGAAGGCTGAGGCAGGAAGTGCACAAGTTTGAGACCAGTTTTAGCAATTTAGGGAGATCCTATCTCAAAAAAATAAAAATAAAAAGGCTGAGAATGTAGACCAGTGGTTGAATGCCTGGGATTCAATCGCAGCATGGCAAAACCCAAATAAACAAAAAATATATCACTTCATACCTGTTATAATGGCTTTCATCAAAAATCCAAGAAATAACAAGTGTGGGTGAGGGTGTGGAGAAACACAAACATTTCTACACTGTTGTGTGAATGTAAATTGGTACAGCAGTTGTGGAAAACAGTATGGAGATTCTATTAAAAATAGTAGTACCATAAGATCAAACAATCCCTTTCTTGGTGTACACTGAAAGGGAAAGGGAAATGAAACCAGCACCTCATAGAGATATCTATATTGCTGTGTTGTCTGCAGAATATTTTCAATCACCAAGTTATAGAAAGATATTTTCACTGTATTCCAGCTTTGCCCAAGTTATAGAAACAGACTGAGACTCCATCAACAGGTAAATGGATAATAAAATTGTGGTATATATCTACAATGGAATATCATTCACCTTTAAGAAGGAGATATTGCTATTCACAATAACATGGATGAAACTAGAAGACATGCTAAAGGAAACAAGCCAAACACACACACACAAAAATTACACAACTTCATTATATACAGAAGCAAAGAAAGATGAAAAAGTTGAATAAATAGAAACAGAGAGTAGAATCATGTTTACCAGAAACCAAGAGGGAAAGGAAATGGGAAAGAAGGAGGTCAGAGAGTGCACATTTGAAGTAAGGTAAAATGAGTATGTCTAGAGATCTACTGCATCATGAAGGCAATAGTTGACTGTATTATACACTGAAAATTTGCTAGGAGAGTATATATTTAGGTGCTCTTAATAGATGCACAAATATACAAAAAGAGTATTATTGTTTGAGGTGTCCCCAAAAACTCACTTGTGAGTCATAGTAGCGAAAAAGCTGACTAAAACAAGGAACTATGGAAGGTGCTTGATATGCAAATGCAATCATTTCACTGTTTATGTATATAAAAATATGTTGTATTCCTCAAATATATACAATAAAAACTTAAATAAGAAACAATAAATAAATAAAAGTGGCTATTAAATGAGCCTGATGGAAAAAAGAAGCCATAAATGTCTACAAAAGCAACCAACTTTAGAAAATCTCTCTTGTCTCTTAAATCGTAAAACACAAGTAGAATTCACTGGCTAAAAGATACTGAAGCAAATAGTTTTGTTAAGAGTGAAAAAATGATAACACATTTATATAGCCAAGAATAGAACTAGCAGTTACAGAACCAAAGATAAAATTACAAGGACTATTAATCTTTGTCCTTTAGGGTAAACTTCTGGGATTAGGGAATAAATCTACTTATGATTTATGATTTAATAGTTCTGAGATTTTAATGGTCTTTTCTTTTTCAGTCTTATTCCAGTTTGGCCCAACCCTATAAAGGCATTTGGAGGATATATTCTATAGTGGAAATATTCTATCTGAGCATGATCTATGTTCAGTGTCTAAGTAACAAGTATTCCTTACTAATACATGTTATCAAAATACAACTTCTTAGGAGTAAATTTTGAGTCCAAATCCTAGTTATTTCAGAGTACATCACAGCAGGAAAGGGAAGAAAAAAATGCAATCAGTTGTGTACGTAGATTGAAGTGTTTTGTCAACCAAGTGAGACTCGGTAGACCCTGCTTAGAGGCACCATGTTCATAACACACAATAGCCAAGTAACATCTGTGTAAGCTGGTTATATATAGACAAAGCACAGCAGAGCAGGATTACAAGAATACAATGAGAAAACAGGTTGACTTCTTTTGTATTATTTATTAAGGGCCCTTCAGTTCTATCCATAAAGAAAATCAAGTGCTGAAGAGAGACAATGATCTGGATATCCTGGGCAATAAAAGTTTAATTTTTAAAAGTTTCTTCAGCTACTATTCTCCACTTTGGTTGTTTTTATTGATCAGATTCACTGGATAATAACCCAATTCCCCAGGCAGCTTTGAGTTATAAATGGACATAAGCTGTTTACTCAAGGCAAAAATAAATGAGTTTTCCACTGTAGAACAGATGTAGGAATTCAGAACAGGAGTTGATTGGGACTAAATGTCCTAAAAAGCTTGATGTAAATGTATTGTTAAAGTTGCAGTGATGCACAAGTGGAGATGATGTTAACAAAAACAAAACAAACAAACAAATTTTTAAAAATTCAAAATACAGAGGAAAAAGTAATCTTTTGGTCAAATTTCAAGGTTTGCACAATCTAACTGGAAAAGATTAAAAAAAAAATCACATAAGCTTCTTGAATTTCCAAGTAGGCAACTTGTTAAGTCAGTCTTGATGAGGTGATAATTAAAATACAAAAACAGGAGTAGTTTAATAATAAGGAATGGATTTGTGATCTTTAGTTTTTTGCATTTCCTGTCCTTAACTTTCTGATCTTGATTCCTTCACCACCTAAGGGAAATTCTGTAATGGAAATGGTAAATGAAGGCAAAGCTACTCTCAGCATATATTCTCTGGTCCTGCTGTTGATCAGTTTTATATGCTTTACTTGGATGCAATGTACCTCACCAATATAATATATTTGTACTTCATTTCTGACCTCAAATTTTTCCTCAGATACACTGACAGACATTTATTACTTACAGATTACAAAGAGCCATAATTCCTTTTGTGCCATAGATACTAACAATACATCTATAAGGTTCCATATTGCCAAACCTATCATGTGGTACAGAGTCAGCAGAACAGAGTTCAGTCTGGGGTTTGAAGCCAGCTTCTGCCACTTAGTAAGCTTTGGGAGTTGAGAAGTCAATTACACCCTTAGTGCCTCAGTTTATTCATCTGTAAAACAGAGACAAAAGAATTACCTACCTGAAATGCTATTGTGAGGTTTGAATTAGATAATGCCTAAAGCTTTAATTGGAACATAGTAAGTACTAAATATGTACGAGCTCTTAATAATCAATTTGAGGTAGATCTCATTTTGAATTTCAGTTCCATAGGACTTACTAGCTGTGCACCTTTGGAAAATCTTTTCACTTATCTGTTCCTTCCTTTCATCTTGGGTGATTTGAAGATTTAAAAAAACTAAGAAATAAATCTCATAGTGGTGTAATGATTTAGTGGAAAATATATATCATGGCTCTTTGTAGTATATAAGGAAGAAAAATTGACCATGGTGGCTAAGAACTTTTGGTGTCAGACATTAAGTGTGCCCACATGATACTAACATATCTAGACACTAGTGTTCACTGACTTTATGGCTCTAGAGGACATTCCAGATTGGTCTGGTAATACAATAAAGTGAAATTTATTATTAACTCATCAAGCAAACCAGTACCCACCATGAAAAATGACAATATTAAAAATTACATCTCTGACAAAGTTACACATTGACAGTAGCTTTCCATTTCACTGTGAGCATCATTCCCAGTTATGTGATAATACTATAATCAAATGTTGAGAAAAGCTAGTGAAATACTATAAAAATGTCAAGTGTAAAATTAATTTTAGTGGAGAAAATTCAATAAGTAGAAAAGTGGTGTTGGTTAGGAATAAGACCTCCTAATAATTAGCCATCGGAAAATGTCTCACTGGGCATAATCAAGGTCATGTGGAGGATAGCTAATAAGGTTCTGGGTTATCATGAACCAGAAAGTGAATAGTACTCAGAAATCACTGGAGAAACTGAAGACTTTTAGGCCATAAAAAAAAAATCAAGAATGAATTCAACTTTAAAGATAAACACTTCCTTTACGTCTCCAAAGTACATGCCAATTGTGACAAGTTAGGCAGAAGTAGATGAAAGGTTGAGAAGGGAAGAAACATAGCTTTCCACTTGGTAAAGGGGCAATTTTAAAGATCCTTATGCAGATAGGGGTTTTTTAAAAATATACCATGCAGGAAATTTATTATCAAAGACATAGGCTTCTATCTGAGGGCACTGCCGTTGGCTGGCAATTTAAACTTTGGAAATTCCACTTTCTATTTGTAGTGCAACAGAGTTGTTAGTTGATTAAACAAGATAACATATGGGACAGTACACTGTGCAGTCTAAACCTAGAATTATGGCATGTTTACTGTAGATGGACACCAGGAAACAGACTATGACCAGTTTTCTTTCAATCACAGTTGTAGAAAACTCCATTGGTACTGCAACTCCACAGAGTTGTGGACAAATTCTTAGCTTTTCATTTACTTACTGACTTTGAGGAGTTATTCATCTCAGTGCCAGACTCCTCATCTATAAAAGGGAGGTCATTCATTCATACTAACTTTGATTGCTTTAAAACATAGAAATGTGTGTAAAATACTGAAATATTCTACACAGCACAAGAATATGCTTAACCTGTGAGCTTTTTTCTCCTCTTCCAATTCTTCCTTTTGTCTTCTGCCAACAAATCCTCAGAAGAGTGGACAGGGGACAATGCAGAAATTCAGGGAAGGGAGTAAAAGCTGTCGTGGTGACAAAAGGAACCACGATAGCCAGGTTATATTCCTGTATCTTATTTTTCCATTAATGAACTAATCTGACTGCCCTTATACTTTCTCACCTTGTTAGGTAAGGTAGCTACTCTTTATAGGCCAAAGACCTGAAGGTTAATTCTGTCCAAGAGTTTTACTGACTGTCTAACACTGAATATTTCCCTAAACGATTACTCTAGGACTTAGTTTCTTCAACACTAGTAAGTCTGATAATGTCACAAGTGGTGAATAAAGGTTGAGGTGTGGGGCAAAGAACAACGAAGACAATTTAAACAGGGACACATAACTCTTACCTCCTAGAAAAGTCTATGGAAGAAGAAAGCAAGAGGGGTAAAATCTGAAACACATGAAATGCATCCTTAATTAGGCCCTTAAATCCAACTGCTCCAAATGGCTATAAATTGACTTGGAGTACTGACAACTGTGGAGCACCATCTAGTTTTGGTCACTAGAACTGCAACTGAGTTTCTGATTCCCTAAGGTGTATAAAGTAAATCTCAGGGGCACAGGGACCTACTTTACTTAGTTTTCAGTCCTTTAATTATCAAAATTCTGAATTACAGCTGTTGATCCTCTATGCCCTCAGAAAAATAAGCATGTTATGCATCATTTGCTCTTCATTTGACAAATTAGAAGTTCTCATGAAAAATAAATGATCCATAGATACGTGATCTATATAAAACAGATCATGGTATCAAAGGTTTATGTATATTTAAAATGATGTCAGTGCTTTTATTATAAACTCTTTTCATAGCTTATGAATCAGCTGCATAAATTTGCAGTACGTTTTATCTTGGTGTATAAATTCAAGTGTATTTTAGAAACAATCTAATTTTTTATAAAAAGAACAAACTTTCACTTAACAGTTTTAATTTCAAAAGTATCTTTTACGTGAAAAATTTAGTTATATTTCTCTGAAAATATTTTAAAACAGAGAATGTTCTTGCCATCTTCATTTTTCCTTGACTTAAAAATTGCATTATACATTTCAACTAATCATGTGCACTACCCTTTTTGGTTAATTTAAATACTCTTCCAGTTGAATGTATTGTGCATATGTAACTATTTAAGAATAATTAAAAGGAAGGGAATAAATTTTTATAGGGAGTATTTTTAAAGAATAGAAATACAGATTGACTCAGTTAAGTTGAATTTCATTTTTTACAAAGGTTCTCTTCATGCTTAGAAGCTCACCATAATAGTAGTAGTCATAGTAGTCATGTTATGTTTCTATGTAAGCTTTTAAAAATAATCATTAGTTTAGTTACTGTGAGGATTATTGCCTACAATCTGACAAATTTTCTTTTCCTTTTTTCTTTTCTTTTTTTGTACAGGGGATGGAACCCAGGGGTGTTTAACCACTGAATAATAATAGCCCCAGTCCTTTTTTGGTTTATATTTTAAGATGGTCTTGTGAAATTTCTTAGTAACTCACTAAGTTGCTGAATCTGGCTTTGAACTTGTAATCCTCCTGCCTCAACCTGCCAAGCTGCTTCATTAATGTAGAACCAAAAACACAAACATTAACTTTGATCAATTTCTGAAATTGTTTCTCTTGGGAATATGATGAATACATATACCATATTTAATTAGAAAGAATCCTAAACAAGTGTCATGTTTTGGGAACTTCTTTTTTTTTTTTTTTGCTTGGTATTTCCTATGTTGGATCATGTCCCTCATTATTATTGCTAGAAAGAATTTTTCTCTAAACCTAAATTTCTCCTGGGACAGCAACTTTCTATCTAAATCTAATCTCAATTAATTTCCAGTGATATTTTTAAATGAAAGGTATCCCATGAAAAATGTGTGCATTTTGTAATGATAAAACAACTTAAGTTTTAAATTAAATGGAATCTTGTTAATGCTGATTTACTATCAGAGGGTGAGCAATGATGAGAGGAAGAGTTAGAAAGCAGGAGGGAAGAATCTGCTTAAGCGCAGAACTCTAAAAGCAGTATAGGCCAACCTGAGCAGCAAATCACAGCTGACAGAAGGTATAAAATGCTGCAAAGTAGGATAAGATATGTCATCTCACATCTTCTGTGAAACACAGCACCCTACACATGTACATGTGGATTCAGTTTCCCACTGATTTCTGTTTTTTCCTACCTCCTAGCCTTGGCAGCACATTTCAGAGCTGCAGTATTCCAGCCAAGCATTTCCTCTGTTATATTTACATTTGCCATAAAAATAAATTCCATGAAAAATTAAAATAATTGAAAAAGTCAAATCTATCAAGTGAAATTTAATTTCTCCTTGGTTTGTATTCCTCTTGTATCTTCTGAAATATTCAGTGGTTACAGAATTTGGGTGAACCTTATTTATATCCAATGCATGTATTCCTTGTACATGTTTGCTTAATTTCCATCATGTGAGGCAAAATATGCTTCCCAATGTAAAAGGTGAAAATATGAGATGTTCTCTTTCTCAGTTAAGTGTAAAATAAGAGTGGCAGTAGTGCTTTTCCAGGCCTATTTTTATGGAGTGATTTAGTCATTGTCCCTTACTGGGCAGCCTTGGGGAAGATGTGTGAGTTATTCAAGTATCTGTTTATATCACCCATTTTCTGCTGAAATTAAGAATTGGTTTTACCTACTCAATTATAGAATAAGTAAAGAGACATGGTTGCATACCATCATCTGTCATAGGAAAGGAGGGAAGATGGGTAACATCTGGCCTAGTTGGAATTGAAAGCAGTGAAAATCCAGCATATATAACTGACAGAATTTTAGAACTCATAGCTTCAGAGTATTTACTGGATCACACCTGAGATTAAATACACACCGAAGACCAGGGTTTAAACAATCAGGTAGTTTATCCTCTGGAATAGGAACAGGATAAAGAGCTTGAAGAATTAAAGGACTTAATTCTTGGCAAGGGACAGATATTTTTAACAGCCACATATAGCTTATACCTAAAGAGAATGACAAGGTCAAAGTGGTAGGCCACAGATCTATCTGTTCTACATTTATGAAACAAGTTTATACATTTGCCTGGCCATATATTTTCCTCCAGGAAACTCAGTGCAAAGGATTCTGGAGACAGCACTAATATGAATTAAAGCTATTCCTTTCATAGATGTCCAACTTGAATTTTGCTTTGTTTTTCTTCACATTGAAAAAAGTCAAGCAGGTATCATTTAGTTATACACCCAAGATGGGCAAAGAAGAGAATAACTAACCCTTAAATGTCTCAAAATTTTTAGCTCCAATTAAGTGAATTATGTCGATAGTTAGCCAAGTTAAAGAAATGCTCATGCTCTGGAAAATGCAAAATGAGATAGAAAAGTTGGAAATAGGGAGTGAGAAGAAAGCTGAGTACAAGTATACAGAATTTGACAACTAGAGGAAGCTAAACTGATTGCAGAGATTAGACCCAGTGAGGGAAGGTACTGTTCAAAAGCTTAAACAAGACTCTAGCAAGCATTGACAACAAATTATGTAATCTCAAATGCAGGGTTCAGCAGCAAGAGGACTATCCAGTGGTAAAATCCAGCCATTAGAATAATCTGCTCCCCTTTACATTTCCTAGGGATAGGGAACTTAGTAATTAGCTCAGTCAATAAGGACTCAACTATTAGCTTGGGTTCAAGTTAATGTCTCAGGAGATTGTATAAGTTAACAAGAGAATTAAAATAACAAAGAACTAATATATAGTTATGAAAGGAGACTCCAATGGAATACAAGGATTTAGCATTAACATAGGTACCTGACTGGCAGTTCAGGAGTCTTGGAACAGCACAACAGTTGTGCAGTACAATCTGATTCTTGCTATAAGAAACAAGGCTATTTCCAAATTTCCTTCCCAAACTTAAAATAAATAAAATTAAAATTAAAAGAACTCCTGAGAATCTAAATTGATACAGATTTTTTAAATTGTGCGACATCCATTTGTTTGGCTCCAAGATGATTGAAAAAAAAAACAAACAGACAAGTGTTTAAAATTACCTCAGAGGTAATCTTGAGGATTTTGTTGTCATGTTTTAGCAATCACAGAATATTAGTGGTGCGGAAGACCAGAGATGAAAATGTACCATCAACTGTCAAAAAAGAAAAACTGACAAATTGCTTAAAGATTCAAAAGTAGATTTAAAAATAGAAGTAGCCCTGGATTCCTTGAAAAATTTCATTTGGATTAGTAAGAAGATGAATTTTGAACTTTGGGAAAATAATGTAGCTAATACTAAACAAATTAACAATTCACTTAGATAAGATGCCAAGATAAGCATTATTTCATTTTTAAAAAATATAGGGATTCTATAGCCCACGTTTCTATCGATAGATGAATGGATTAAGAAAATGTGGTACAGGGCTGGGGATGTGGCTCAAGCGGTAGCGCGCTTGCCTGGCATGCGTGCAGCCTGGGTTCGATCCTCAGCACCACATACAAACAAAGATGTTGTGTCTGCCGAAAACTAAAAAATAAATATTAAAAATTCTCTCTCTCTTTCTCTCTCTCTCTCTCTCTCTCTCTCTCTTTAAAAAAATGTGGTACATATACACAATGGAGTTTTACTCAGCCATAAATAAAAATGAAATTATGATTAGACAAAGGGGAGTTAAGGGAAGGGAAGGGAGACAGGAGAGTAGAATGAACATGACATAACTTTCCTAAATTCATATGTGAATACACCACCAGTGAAACTCCACAACATGTACAACCATAAAAATTGGACCCTAATTAGAATAAGTTATACTCACTGTTTGTATAATATGTCAAATATGTATAATATGTCAAAATACTCTTTGCTGTCATGTGTATCTTAAAAGGAACAAATAAAAAGTAAAAATTTAAATATTTAAATAATGAATTTATGGCACTTCCTGGTAAGTGGATGGAAATGGAGAACCTCATGCTAAGTGAAATAAGCCAGTCTAAGAATCAAGAGTCATTTTTCTCTCACATGCAAAAGGCAGTGCAGAGTAAAAGAGTGGGTGAAAAGGGGTGATTGGTTATCAGAAAGATATAGGGAAGATTACTGGAGTAGAAAAAGAAGATTGAGATGGAGGGAGGTGAAAAGGGGTAAGAAATGGGGAATGAATTTGACAAAATTAGCTATGTGCATGTATATATACCACAGTGATTTCCACCTTTATGTATACTATAAACATCAATTAAAAATAAATAAATAAATGAATGAAAGTAAGATCAATCAAGGAAGAAGAATAGGGGGACAGAGGAGGAACTGGAAGTTGTGGGTACCAAGGACTGAAATGGAGTAAATCAAACTCCATGTATGTGTGCATTCATCAAAATGTATACTATATGTATTACTATAATGCAATAATAAAAGAAAAAATGTAGAGGTTCTAGTCTGGTGGTAGATAAAGTAAAAAGCACAAGTGTAGTTTATCTTGAATTGAGCAAAGCATTTGATCCAAAACCCTCTTGATAGTCTCATGGAAAACATGGTGAAGCATTAATTAATAGTGCATATATTAGCAATGGAAATTGTTGGTAAAGATATCATACATTGGACGTGAAGTTGAAACTTATTTTTTTCCTGACTATATATAATGTATTCAAATATTAAATGTTATTTATTTATTTAAGTATTTAAGAACTGTAACTCAGATCAGCTGGTCTTAGATGGGAATTAGTACAATTAATTCAAAAGTATATATAATCATCAAATAAAATCACATTTATCATTCTTTATAATTTTCATATCTTCATCACAATTACTCCTATAGTAAATAGGCTTTTATTGGGAAGAATCAGATACATTTGAGATTTGTTTTATTTTGCCTCAGCCTGCATTTTATGGTACACCGTGTTTTCTTTGTTAGATGTATTATAATGGATAACACTTTTATAACATCTTAAAATTTCTCTGAAGGACAGGGTCACCTGGAAGACATTCTACTTTCTACTTCAATGGCAATTTCTCTTTCTGTGAGTGTTTTTTTGTGACCCTGATGCTTCTCTTGTGTTTATATGAAGATATTCATCCTAAGTTGTACACTTGGAATGCAGAATCTTTGATGGCTGGAAGATTCTGAAAGTTTTACCAGGCTAATGATAGTTCATGAAGACAAATAGAAGTCATAAATATTGAGTGGAACTCCAAAAAGTTCCCCACTTGTCTTTCTGATAGGAGCCCACCTGTTACACATTGGGGAATGTGAGATGGGAGCCTAAATTGGAACAGAGTTGGAGAAGATATTGTGTTACAGTAGGGATTTAGCTTGCTTCAGGTTTGGGTCCTAGGCTTATGCCTGTGGGTTGACATTCTGAGGCCACTCTCACAAGTTTGTGTGAGTCACACTGATCTGTGTACGTTCATGTGTACATTCACTGATCTACGTATATTCGTATATGTACATAGTATAATTTGATCTATTTTATTACATTACACAGTTTCTCCCTTTTTTGTCCCTCCTCTTTCTCCCTCAATCTTCTTTCTCTACTCCTTTGACCTTCCTTTTATTTTCTTTGTGCCCCCCGCCTTCTCCCTTATTTTACTCTAGCTTCCCCATAGGAGAGAAAACATTTGATCCTGACTTTCTGAGTGTGGATTATTTCACTTAGCATGATACTCTCCAGTTCCAGCCACTTATTAGCTAAAGCCATAATTTCATTCTTCTTTATGGCTGAGCAAAACTCCATTGTGTATTTATACCATTGTGTATTTTCTTTATTCATGCATTGGTTGCACTTGAGCTGGTTTTACAACTTGGTTATTGTGAATCGCACTTCTATAAACATTGATGTACCTATATCACTATAGTATGCTGATTTTAGTTCTTTAGGATAAATTCCAAAAAGTGGAATAACTGGGTCATCTGATAGCTCCATACCTAGCCTTTGGGGAAATCTCCACACTACTTACCAAAGTGATTATACAATTTTCAATTTCACCAACATTGTATGGGTGTACCTTTCCCTCCACATCCTCACCAGTATTTATCATTATTTATATTCTTGATGATTGCCATGCTATCAAAAATTGACAAAATCTCAATATAGTTTTGTTTTACATTTCCCTGATTGCTAGGGATGTTGTACATTTTTTTCGTACAACTATTGGCTATTTGTATTTCTATTTTGAGAAATGTCTGTTTAATTCTTTTGCCTATTTATTGATTGGTTTATTTTGTTAAATTTTTTGAGTTCTTTATATATTCTGGATATTCATCCCCTGTCAAAGGAGTAGCTGCAAAGATTTTCTCCCATTCTGCAGATTCCCTTTTCACATTCTTGTTTCCTTTGCTGTACAGAAGCTTTTAAATTTGATTCCATCTCATTTATTGATTTTTGGTTTTATTTTTATTTTTTGAGTTTTAGGTATCTTGTTAAGGAAGTTGGAGATCACAAAAATGTGTTGGGATGTTAAGACTATGTTTTCTTTCAGCTGCTGCAAAGTTTCTGATCTAATTCCTAGGTCTTTTGCCCATTTTGATTTAACTTTTGTGCAGGGTGAGAGATAGGGATCTAGATCCATTCTTCTACATCCGGATATCCAATTTGTCCAGTACCATTTGTTAAAAAGGCCATCTTTTCTCCAACATATATTTTTGGATCTTTCACTGTGCCAAACTGCCGCATACAGACTCGGCCATGGCTCTCAGCACCAAACTGAAATGATTATATATATGTGGGTTTGACTCTTTATCTTTTATTTTATTTCATTGATTTTTTTAGTGGTAGTTGGACATAACAACTTTATTTTATTTATTTATTTTTCTGTGTGGTGCTGAGAATCAAATCCAGTGCCTCACATACGCTAGGCATTCTCCTTGCTCAGAATTGCTGGGTCTTTATTCTTTCAAATGAATTTCAGGATTTGTTTTTCTTCAAAATTGCAATTATCCTCTCAGGCCTCCATTTTTCTATTTTCCTCATATGACTATTTCTTCATTACTCAAATGTTACTCTTGCTTACCAATCTCTTAGAGTATGGACCCTCTCCACGGAAATTTTTGGCCTCTTTTTTTTTTTTCCTACCAACCAACTTTCTGTTTTGATCTTATTTAATTTCCTGTCTTCTGCCATCTCCTCTATCTATGTGAATGACTCCCAAATTCTTGTTTCTGGTCCTAATCTCTCATCTAACCTCCAAACATTCAGTTTGAATTGCCTATAGCTTGGCAGAGCATTCAACTCAGCAATTCCAAAACTTATTCTCTGTTTCCATACTCTCAGTTCTCAGAAATCTTGCTCCTTCAATTAAAATAAGAATTTGGGGTTCTGGGGTAGTGGCTCAGTGGTAGATCATTCACCTAGCATGTGCAAGGCCCTGGGATGGATCCACAGCACCACATAATAAAATAAATAAATAAAATAACAGTATTGTGTCCAACTACAACTAAAAATAAATATTAAAAAATAAGAATTTTTATAGGTGGTATCACTAACACTATATTCATGTTCATTAAACATGAAACCTCACATTTTTTAAACTCACCTCTAATAGACTATATTCTGTATTGTAATATATTTCACTTTTTAAAATTAATTTTATATACATCTGGTTCATCTTAAAGCTATTCCCTCATTCAAGCCCATTTTGTGTAGATCATTTGGATAGACTTCTACTACATCTCCTGGTTCGAAAGCAAGCCATATATGGTGGCAACATTTGTTCTTAAAATATAGGAATAATCATATTACTTTTCTGTTTATAATACTGAATGACCCCCATGGTAATCCAAATTGAACATGAAACCCTTGCCTGATGTCTTGACAGCATCCCTCATCCTACCTTTGGCATTATCTTCCATCATTCACACCAGAGATGAGTGTATGATGTATTTGCATGACTTGCAAAAAATTCCTGGATGCTTGCTAAAAATTGTATTTCTGAGGCCTATTTTGATTTTTTTAACAGTTTAATGTTTTAATTTTTATTTTTTAGTTATACATGACAGAATAGTATATTTTGACATATTATACATACATGGAATAGAGTTTATTCTAATTAGGATACCATTCTTATTGTTGTAAATGATGTGAAGTTTCACTGGTGATGTATTCATATATGAACATAGGAAAGTTATGTTCAATTTATTCTACTGTCTTCCCTATTCCCATATTCCCTTCCTTCCCTTCATTTCCCTTTGTCTAACTTCTATTCACTGTTCCACTGAACTTCTATTCTTGCCCTGCCTTGTTATGTGTTAGCATCCCCCTATCAGAGAAAACATTTGACCTTTAGTTTTGTTGCAATTGGCTTATTTCACATAGCATGATAGTCTCCAGATCTATTCATTCTTTTTATAGCTGAGAAATATTACACTGTGTTTATATACCCATTTTCTTTATTCATTCATCTGTTGAAGAGCATCTAGATTGGCTCCATAGCTTAGCTATTCTGAATTGAGTTGCTATAAACATTGATGTGGCTGCATCACTGTAGTATGCTGATTTTAAGTCCTTTGGGTATAAACTGAGGTGTGGGATAAATGGGTTAAATGGTACTTCCATTCCAGGTTTTCTGAGCAATCTTCATATTGCTTTACAGAGTAGTTGAACCAGTTTGCAGTCCCACCAACAATATATGGGAGTATCTATTCCCCCATATCCTTGCCAACATTTATTGTTGTTTGTATTCTTGATAATTGCCATTCTGATTGAAGTGAGATGAAATCTCAGTGTAGTTTTAATCTGCATGTCTCTAATTGTTAGAGATATTGAACATTTTTTAAAATATATTTGTTGACCATTTGTATTTTTTGTTCTGTGAAGTGCCTGTTCAGTTCCTTTGCCCATTTGTTGATTGGACTTTTTTTTGGGGGGGGGGTGTTTTTTGACTTTATATATCCTGGAGATTAATGCTCTGAGGTACAGGTGGCAGAGGTTTTTCTCCCATTCTGTAGGCTCTCTCTTCACGTTCTTGATTGTTTCCTTTGCTGTGAAAAAGCTTTTCAGTGTAATACCATCCTATTTATTGATTCTTGAGTTTACTTCTTGAACTTTGGGAGTCTTATTGAGGAAGTAGATTCCCAAGCTGACATGATAGAAATTTGAGCCTGCGTTTTCTTCTAGTGAGTGCAAAATCTTTGGTCTAATGACTAGGTCCTTGATCCACTTTGAATTGAGTTTTATGCACTGGTGATGTATTCATATACTAACATAGGATAGGGATAAAATTTCATTCTGATACACACGGATTTCCAGTTTCCCCAGCACCATTTATTAAAGAGGCTATCTTTTCTCCAATGTGCATTTACGGTGACTTTGTCTAGTATAAGATGACTGTATTTATGTGGGTTTGCCTCTGTGTCTTCTATTTTGTTCCATTGGTCTACATGTCTGCTTTGGTGCCAATATCATGCTGTTTTTGTAACTATAACTCTGTAGCATACTTTAAGCTCTGGTATTGTGATGTTCTTGCTTCACTTTCCTCACTAAAGAGTACTTTGGCTATTCTGGGCCTCATATTTTTCAAAATGAATTTTATGATGCTGTTTCTATTTCTATGAAAATGTCATTGGAATTTTAATAGGAATTAGATTGAGTCTGTCTAGTGCTTTTCGTAGTATGGTCATTTTGACAATATTAATTCTGCCTATATAAGAACATGAGAGATATTTACATCTTCTAAGGTCTTCTTCAATTTCTTTCTTTATTGTTCTATAGTTTTCATTGTAAAGTTCTTTCACTACTTTTGTTAGATTGATTCCCAAGTATTTTATTTTATTGACACTATTGTTAATGGGATAGTTGTCTTCTAAATATAGAATCACATTGTTGATAAATAGAGATAGTTTGAGTTCTTCTTTTCCTATACACATCCTTTTAATTTCTTTCTATTGCCTAATTGCTCTGGCTAGAGATTCAAGCACTATGTGGTAGAGAAGTGGTGAAAGAGGGAATACCTGTCTTGTTCTTGTTTTTACAGGGAACGCTTTCAGTTTTTCTCTATTTAGAATGATGTTAGCCTTGAGTTTAATGTATACAGTTTTTACAATGTGGCAATATGGTCCTACAATCCCTGGTTTTTATAGTGTTTTGAACATGAATGGATGCTATATTTTGTCAAATGCTTTTTATGAATCTGTTGAGATAATCTTGTGATTCTTGTCTTTAGATCTACTGATGTGGTGAATTATGTTTATTGATTTCTGTATGTTGAACCAATCTTGCATCCCTGGAATGAACCCCACTTGATTATGGTGCATTATCTTTTTAACATGTTTTTGTTGGTGATTTATCTAAGGCCTACTTAGAATCTACTAAAGTAAAAATTCTATGAGGAAAGGCTTGGGATATTTAGGTTTAAAAACCTTCTTGTTCTCTTTAAAGTTGAGTAACAATAATTTAAAATTCACCAAAGTTATTATTTACTGATTATCAAGTCTGTCCTGTGTACTCTCACCTCTTTTCCTTTGTTTGTGGTCCTCCATCATTCTAGAATACTCCTTCTTTAAAACCTCTACTTATTTAAGTATAACAATTCTTCAAGATCAAGCTAGGCCCATTGTATGTATTCCCAGTAAATGAATGATTTTTTTTGACAGTTCCTCAATTTCTCTAAGACAATTTTATCAATGTCAACAAGATTTATTGTTTTGAACTTAATGATTTCTAATGTAATATTTGCCTTCCAAATTGTAATTCTCGTTTTTACATCTTTCTTTGTATTTATCACAATCTAACATTTGTGTGCTTGTTGTTTTACCTTTGTACCATAATAAGGACCTTAAAAATTCAGAACTACCTCTATTCCTATTAATACCCTTAAGTGCTTCGAAACATGCCTACCATACAGGTGGTATTCAATAAATGACTGTTTCATTGAAATTATTTAGAATAAATAGATAGATACTTAATTTTTTACTATGATTTTGCATCCTGGATTGTGCCTTCTTGACCATAATAACTTAGGTATGCTTGATTTGTATTAAGAATGAATCTAAGATTCCTTCTAAAAAATGTGACAGTATTTATTAATAAAATATTATATTATGAACAGCATTTATTGTGATATAAACATTAAAAATGTGAACAGTGAGACATAGAAATCAGAATTCCATTAGATGTGACATTTTCTGGTCACTTCAGAAGCATTTTAATAGTTCCATGTGTTTATGACACTAGTAGCCCTTTAATTCACATACTTGATGAACTGTAATATTAATGTTATCTAAGAAAAAGGCTTTTTTTTAAAAAAGAAGTTAACACATAAGTTAATTACATTGAGTTCTGACATGCAGATATGCTAAAAGTTTATGCTTTATATTTGAGTATTTTAAAAACTATGTCTGAAATTTAGACTTCCAATAATATGTGGCAAGCCAGCCATGGCTGTGTGTGTGTAAAAATGAGCATGAGTACATGAGTGGACTGGAATGACATTGCCTCTCTGTTTGGGTCGGTGACCCATGTGTCCTTTTCGCTCGCTCTGCCTTTTGATCCCACACAGTACCTGAGATGGGCGTGGCCTTCCAAGATGTTAGTCAATCTGCTGACCATAAGACATCAAGAAGCTAGATTCAACCCCCTGAAACCTGACCCCCCTCATTGGGGTGGAACATTCTCGAGTGTGTTCCCCTCAATAAAAAGGGGCTTCAGAACATCCTTTTCCTCTTTTTTGTTTGCCTCCCTTGTGGGAGCTAGAGGAGAGGGGCCATCACTAAAGAATCCCAAGAAAAAGGTATTTTCTCTGTCTTGGGGTGATTATTTCATGTCAGCCCAGTTCACCTGGAGTGAGCCTGAATGACTTAGTTGTGTGACAGGACAATAATAGCCTATCCCTGGAGTTGAATATTTCTAGAAAAATGTGGGTATATTCTCTGATAATGAGTAAAGATTTTCATTAGATTAATTCAAGAAAGAATTAAATTATCTGTAGTTGGAAGCATGGTAGTTCAATAACAGAAAGAACTTAACATCAACATGCTATCTATAAAGTCAGAAATAAAAATGTTAGAAATAATGTTTGAAGAGGAAAGTATTTAGGCTCTTTATAGAAGATGAAAAGATTATTATCTTTCTCTCTGCATTAAATAGATCACAAGCACAATCCAGTTATGCCAGGTGTACAGATCTAAAGTAGAATTTATTAGGTAAAAATTACAAAAAAGAAGTAGTGGAGGCCACATAAACCATTGAACTCTCATTGTCCCATGGCTTATGCAGAAATAGTTTGCATGTACCAAGTCCAACCAAAACTCCTCTCCTCAACAATGTACATATTTATAGATTCTAGAAGCTTAGGAAACATCTATATGATCACATAACAGTGAAGTCCTGTTTGAATAAGTGGCCTTGTGAAGAAGGGGTAACTTTTGGAACCCTGTTTCTGTTATCAGCCGGCTCTTCAGCTCACTAACTCTGACCTGCAGACCTGCTCTCTGAGAAGCCAAGGAAGGAAGAGAAAATTCTTCTTTAAAACCATTCCATTGTGTATTCCATTAGTCCTCTTGAGTTTTAGGGATGCATTAAATCTAAGTATTTCCATCAGTTCAAATGACTCCAGCAAGTAATGTTTTCCACATTGTTCCTGGAGTGTGGCGTTTCCGCAGGAGGAAAGCATCATTTCAGATCCTACGTCAGACAGAAGTGCCAGCCATGATGAAGGAGCCCACTACACTTATCTCTATCACAGAAACTCTGGGCAAAATATTAAAGAAACTATGAACAGCATTATTGTAATAACTATGAACAGCATTTATTGTAAATAACAAGCAAATTAGGGAAGAAAACCAAAATTTGAAGAATGACTAGTATGTTGCAGATGAGTTTCCTCCCTCCCTTCCTTCTTCCTTTCTTCCCTTTCTTTCTTTTCTATTTTTGATCCAACTGGGCTGAGTCAGTAGATACTAAAAACTCTAAGAGAATCCCTCATTCCAACCAGAGGCTGAGAAAAACGGGTGTCTGTGCCAGTGAGGTGGCAGGGAGGATTCTTATTTCCTCTCTTCTCTTTTTTTTCCTCCAGCCCTTGAAAGGTCAGTGCTAGTTGCAGAACTGAACTGTAAACAGTTTGAAATCTACAGTGAAGAACTTATGTATGTGGTGATGGTGCAGGCAACTAAACCCCTGAATATTTGGATAGAAAAATCAGGAAAATGATGAAAAAGCCTTGCTACTAAATCAGCATTGCATACAAAATGAACCAGAACTTTATTAAAACAAACAAATTTTTAAAAAGTTAACATTAAAAAGTTAACAACTTTAATGGTACCCAAATAATGTTTAAATTATCCAGGATATAATGTAAAGTTACTTAACATACAAAAATATAATGAATTCTCAAGGGAAAAATTCAGCAATATGATTCAGATGATAAAACTCCAATATGATTCAGATGATAGAATTGTCAGACAAAATTTTACAGGAGCAGCTATAGCCATCCTCCTTGAGGTAAAGTTAAACCCTCTTGAAATGAATGGAAAACTAGACCTTTTGGGAAGATATAATTTTGTGAATGTTCTTTGCTTAGAAAGAAGGTATGTAGATTATGTTTATTGATTGTCATGTACTACATATGCCTATTAGGTCAAGTATGTTAAGTGCATCCTTAAAACTTCTGTATTTTTCAAGACATTGTTTGAATATTTTTTTTAAAAGTTTTTTTAGTTGTAGATGGACACAATACCTTTATTCATTTTTATGTGGTGCTGAGGATTGAACCCAGTGCCTCACGCATTCTAGGCAAGTGCTCTACCACTGAGCTACAGCCCCAACCCTAAGCTTCTATATCTTTATTGATAGTTTTGCCTGCCTTTTACAACAATTTGTGAGTGAGATTCAGTAATTGTAAATGTTCTCTATATCTCCTTGTGGCTCTGTGAATTTTTGATTTATAAATTTCAAACTCTTATTAAATGCATATAAATTTAATATTTGACATCTTGTTCAGAAGTTGAATATTAGCATTATGAAGTTATTCTTAACCCCTATTTTTATTAATATATTATTATTAATCACATTAAATATATAAAGGCATTCATCACTTAACAATGGGGATATATTCTGACGAATGTGCCATTAGGTGATTTCATCATTGTGACAACATTCTATAGTGTGCAAACTAGGATTGCTAAAATATCACTAGGTGGCGTAATTTTAAGATACTACCATTGTACATATGGTCTGCTGTTGACCAAAATGTTAGTAACACGTAACAAAACATGTAGTGCATGTTAGTACCTGTAGCAAAACATGCAGTGAATGACTGTACATAATAAACATTATACATGCTAAATATATAACTAGTTTTCTTTCATCTAGAGTCTACCTGTTCTAAGTTTGTTTATTCATTTTTCATTTTAAACTTATCTGTATCTTTAGTTTTTATATGTCTATTGTAAAAAGTATGCAATTAGAATTTAAAAATATAGTCTGACATACTTATTACTTCTCAAAGTCTTAAATTAATGCATATTTTTATTATCTGAAAATAATGCTAAGATCTTACATGTTAATTCCATTTATCTATATTTAATCCTTTCTCTAGCATAGTTGATAATATCTGTATGTTCACATATGTTCACATAGTTCCCATTGATTCAATGGGCAGTTTGTAGTTAAAAAACATTGTTTTGTAATTCTACATCTGTAATGATAATTACTTTTTAAGGAATGGGAACAAGATTAATACTCAAACCTCTCTGAGCTTACAAAATAAACTTTAAAAATCTTTCAAAGTTTTCTGTGTGTCACTTCCTATATCAGCTTCATTTTTTCACAACAGAGCAAACCCAAATTTCATGTTTATCATAACTTTGCTTTCCTGATAGCTTTACCACATATATGTTCCTAAACAATACATTGCATAATTTGTTCATTTTAAAATATCATATTGATAAGAGTTATGCCATATATATTCTTTAGTACCTTCCATTTTTGTTCGACATCAATTTCTGATATGTTTTCACAGTTATGAATACAGTAGTTTATCACCGTGTGTCCTATTACATTATATGAATGCTCTACTATTTATCTATGTAAGGGGGGAAAGCATTTGATAGACA
This sequence comes from Marmota monax, assembly GCF_021218885.2. Classification (NCBI taxonomy): domain Eukaryota; kingdom Metazoa; phylum Chordata; class Mammalia; order Rodentia; family Sciuridae; genus Marmota; species Marmota monax. Next base: position 3,062,740 of record NW_026692434.1, on the reverse strand, counting down.
TTTGGGTTATTTCCATCATTTAGTAATTATTTTCAGAAAGTGCTGTTAATTGCCTACATCCATTTCTAGCAGCCAGCCAATGCTAAGTGGGCTTGGACAACATAAACTTTGATGTGATTAAGGGAAAGTCAATCTGTATTGTGTGGTGTCAGCGGGATCCCTCTTTGACAAAATCTGGTGTGGGAAGTGTCTTCATCAAGAACCTGTTCAAATCTATAGATAACAAGACACTTTATAATACTTTTTCTGCTTTGGGAACATTCTGTCCTGCAAGGTAAAATATAATGAAAAGAGCTTTAAGGGTTATGCCTTTGTCCACTTCAAGACCCAAGAGACTGTGACAAGGCCATAGAGAGGATGAATGGTATGCTCCTCAATGACCTCAAAGTTGTCTGTGTGCAAATTCAAGTCTCACAAAGAATGGGAAGGTGAGCTTGGAGCCAAAGCTAAGGAATTCACTTATGTTTACATCAAAAACTTTGGGGAAGAGTTAGATAATGAGAGTCTGAAAGAGATATTCAGCCAGTTTGGTAAGAACCTGAGTGTCAAGGTGATGAGAGATCCCAGTAGGAAATCCAAAGGCTTTGGCTTTGTGAGTTATGAAAAACACAAGCATGCCAATGAAGCAGTGGAAGACATGAATGGAAAAGAAATCAGTGGGAAAGCCACATCTGTAGGCTGTGCACAGAAGAAAGTAGAATGGCAGGCTGAATTAAAATGGAATTGAGGTGCTGAAACAGAAGAGAACTAGTGGATACTAGGGGATGAATCTACCTTGAGAACTTGGATGACACCACTGATGATGAGAAATTAAGGAAAAAGTCTTCTCCTTTTGGATCAATCACCAGTGCTAAGGTAATGCTGGAGGATGGAGGAAGCAAAGTGTTTGGCTTTGTCTACTTCTTATCTCCTGAAGAGGCAACCAAAGCAGTTACTGAAATGAATGAATGCATTATGGGCTCTGGGGGAGGAAAAGAGAAAGGCTCATCTGACCAACCAGTATATGCAGGGGTGGCTGGAATGAGAGCACTCCCTGCCAATGCTATCTTAAATCAGTTCTAGCCTGCAGCTGGTAGCTAATTTGAGCCAACAGTTCCTCAGGCTAAAGGAAGACCTCCATATTATACACCTAACCAGTTAGCACAGATAAGGCCTAATTCACACTGGCAGCAAGGTGGGAGACCTCAAGGCTTCCAAGGAATGCCAAATGCTATACACCAATCTGGACCTTGTCCAACTCTTCACCATCTGGCTCCAACTGGGTCTGAGTGCATGGACTGCTTTGCTATGGACTTCAGTGGGGCTGGGGCTTCCCAGCAAGGGCTGACAGCTGTCAGTCTGGAGCTGAGCCAAACCTTGCACCTTGTGCTGTCATTGTTGATGCTCCTCTGGCTGTGGCACCATACAAGTATGCCTCCAGCATCTGCAGCCCTCAGCCTTCCATGAAGCTTCTGCAGGCACCCCAACCTGCAGTCCATGTGCAGTAGCCAGAGCCCCTGAGGTGCTACATGTGCTGGAGTCCTTCTAGACTGTTTGCTCTAAGGTAAAAAACTATGGTGGTTCCTCAGGCTCATCATGCCAAGAAAGAAGCTGCCCAGAAAGTGGGCACCATTACTGGTGCTACCTCTTAGACAAGGAAAAACTAGTTCAAAAGCCTAATAACCCCTGGTGGAAATCAGTTCAAGATTTGAAGACTTCCTAGCTTGTCCTATAAACCTCAATATCAAGAACAACAAGTTGTAAACCTATTGGGTCATTTTGTATGAAAAGGTCAGTTATGAAAGGCCTAGAGTTTTTCAATTATAAGAATATATTCTTCAGGTTCTGCTATAGCCCAGACAGTGTTAGGGTGTTTTTTTTTTCCTATTGTGGGATATGGTCCCCTTCACCTCAACTGCCAGAAATCGGGTTAATTTGATGTACCCTGTCTCAAGCCAGCCATGGGCTGTGTGTGTGAGCTATGCGCATTTGAGCGTATGAGGGGACTGGACTGACATTGCTGCTCTGACTGGGCTGTGCGACATATGTGTCCTTTTCGCTCACTCTGCCTATGATCCCCACATTGCACCTGAGATGGGCATGACTTTCCAAGATGTAGTCAGTCAAACTGCTGACCAAGACATCAGCAAGCATGACTCCACCCTTCAAAACCTGACTCCTTGTTTTCTTGTAATATTACCCCTCTGCCTTACATGAATGAAATGTTCTATTGAACAGCCCTCCCCAATAAAATACAGGGTTCAGGGCATGCTCGCTCTCTTGCCTACCTTTTTTTTTGCCTCCCTTTTGGGAGCTGAGGCTGAGGAGCTGTCACTGCACCCCCCAAAAAGGTATTTTCTATGTTGGTATGGTATTTAGTAGTCAGCCCAATTCACCTGGAGTGACCCTGACTGATTCAGTGGCATGTCATGCAGCAGTATCCAAGTCTTAAGTTTCTCAATTAAGAAAAAAATCTCTGTAAAAATGTACTCTAAAACAATGATGCAAATGCCTTCTCGTGAACACGTGCAGGAATTTCTCTCAGGTGCAAATCTGTAATTGAAAATGTTGGGTTGCATGGTGTATGCCCATGTTCAACTTCATGTCATCATAATGGCATATGTTTTCCAAGATGGTCATATTTTCTCTGTTCTAGGACAGTTTTCATTGCTACATATATTTGCCAACACTTGAAATATATTCATAATTAAAACTTTTCTCCTTTGAGTAGATGTAAGTAGTAATTCAATTGCTTATTCAATTTTTATTTCCTTTATAGTAAAGTTGAACATTTTTAAAATATTTTATTGACCACAGAAACTATGTGGGTTCAAATAGTTGTATTGAAGTAAAAAATAGGCAAAATTATAGTGATAGAGGTCATAATACTAATTACCATGTAGTGAGGAGATGAGCATTTGGTCCTAAGGAAGATTTGTGAAGCCATATATGATGTGGGTGATGTCTACCAGATGTTCATTTAAGTAAAAATTCATTGAGATGTGAACTTAAAATGTGTGCATTGTATTGTAGATGTTATATAGCAATGAAAAAGGAAATATTCCCAGATGAAAAAGCAGGAAAACAAGACCTGTAAACAAAGTGCTTTTTGTATATATATATGGAGAGAGAGAGAGAGAGAGAGAGAGAGAATAATATGATAATATGTAGAATACCATTTTTGCAGACAGACACTTACCAAAACAGATGAGATACGTTGTTAGAAATGCTGATGGAGAGAATGCTGGGGAGTCCATTGCTGCTCTAACAGGCATGAAACCTGGTTCTATCTTTGTTCTTTGTTACTGAAGCCACTATTTTGAAACAAGACTGAGGTGTGTAATGAAATGATCCCCAAGAATTGTTGGCACAAGGAAGCCATTTATTAAGCCACCTACTTTGTTCTTGGGTAGAAGATAAGCAGACAACAATGATGTGTTTTAACTGTGAATTTACTTAGCTGCAGAGACATTTGTTTCTGTTTTGGAAACAAATGTTTTTGCAAAATAGATGAATGAACAGACAAAATGCTAAGTGTAGAGTCAGGGTTAGCTTCTTGGGAGTGCAGCCTGTATAGTCATATGGGGCCCCACATTCAGAAGGGCCCCGTATTTAATTAAATGTTCTGCTGCTGTTATGTTGAAATTCTTCCTAACTGTAGTTTTGAACTTATTCTAAATTTTGAATTTGAATTTCTTTAAATGAAGTCCAATGGGGAAATGGAGTCTATGAATGAACAGAGGAGATACATGGTAGAAACAAAAAGGGTTATAATTTAGTACCTTTAATGTTTTTTGCCTTGTTATTAAATCAAATTATTCAGTTTGGAGTACACTGATAATGTAAAACCAGCCCTTTCAAAAATGAATAGATATTATGTATTAAAATAAACATCAATTGTTAGTAGTCAATAGTAAAAGCAACAGCTGTTGTGAAGTAGTGATTTAATTTAGCAAAAATGGGTTGTTCACAGGGTTGAACTACAGCATAAAAACACATTATAGATAATATGTCTATGATAATGGACCTATGGTATATTATTAAGAAAAACCAAGACATTTGATGTTGAGCACTAACTTTGAAGAGTATAATCATGGCACATCATGCTCTGAGGCAGAATAACAGGATAGCTCCAGATAAAAATCAAATCATTTAAATGCCTTTGAATTTGGAATTTGGAGACTTCTAACCTGTCCTTTGTGGCCACCGAATAAGGCTGGAGAGGTCAGGCATGTGTGCCTGGAAGACGGTATATGGCTCAGAGAATTTTTTTAAAAGTTGGCAGCTGGGATCCCCCCAGAAAAGGCAAACAGAGCAGATGGGTATGTGATAGTAGTAGGAGGGTGCATTGGGAAATGGGCAGTGAGGCTGCTGGCTGGCTTGGGCCCAGGATATGTGGGAGTAACAAGCTGGATAGCATATCACAGCAAGAAAGATAACATTCCCTTTTACAAACAGCTTTAGAAAGAAGAGAGGAGAGCAGAAGAGTCTATAGGGGAAGAAAAGACCAAATACATTAATAAGGAGGCAAAAATTATACAAAGAAATAAATCTAAATAAACTGCATTTCATTAAACTGCTCCATTAAACTGCAGCATACAATAGTCATGTGTCATTTAGAATTAAAAGGAATTGTTAAAAGTATAATGTGTCTTCTATCAGAAAGTTTAGTCTCACCCTCTTGAGACCTTACCCATCTGCCCTAATACCAATTATCCAGTAACACCAACTCTGAATGCATTCAATATTTCTTCTAACCATACAGAGCTGGGGCCAGAAAGTAGATATGATATACAGCTCTGTTGCTTTTACCTGTCATTTAGTGTCACCTGAGACTGATTTAGTATAATTCCAGAGTCTTGCCCATTGCTACAGGGATGCTCTTGCCAGTTCAGAGTCACGTACAAAGTCACAATGGTGTCCTTACCTGGGAAGGTAAGGTGGTCTCTCTTTCTAAATTAATTTATAAATCGATTTCTTCCTGCTTGGCATTTATCTCTAAAGCCTGGCAGGGTTAAGAGTCACCTTCTAGACCAAGTCAGAATAAATCCTCACCATGAAGCATGAGGATGAACTTAGGCATATTGTTTCAGGGACCTCATTTTCCAAAGACAATTTTATTTCCAAGGTTTCTCTCCCCTCCTGGAATCCTAAGGCCCAACTAAAACTACTGAAATGAGTTTCCCAACTTTGTATCTTAAGGAACAGCCTTTGGGGATTCATTCACTTTTTCCCCAGAAAATCCTGGATTTTCCTCCCCTATAACCATCTTTTGCATGCCAGAACCTCTAAGAAGGGGAGAAGTTTGTTAAAGATAGAAGGTTCTGTTGCACATTTTCCAAGCTCACCACCAAGAAAGTCAATTTTCCCTGCTCTTTTATAAATGAGGGAGACCTTCAGTGATTCTTCACAGGAAAAACAACTGCTTGAGATTTACTTTGGCTTGCCTTTCTGAAGTTGCCAGAAGTAGCAGCAACTTCTCTTATTAAGGTACAAAAATGTGTATAACTAATTTATCTGTCATACCAGGCATCCTATTTTGCACAAATATAACACTACACTTATGGGTGATTAAAGATAACTGTGTGTGTTTGTAGCTTTTTAGAGTGGTGTTTTACTCATTTATTTAACAAGAATTTATGGACAACTTCCTATGGGACAATCCTGAGGATATAGACTACAGATAAAACCCAGGTCTAGAGGTGGAAGTGGAAGAAGCTGATAAGTAAATAGACCATTTTATTACAATATAGTAAGTACATATGCTGTCTAATGAGTACAGTGCTGTGCAGTTACAAAAAAGCAGTATTAACTACGTCTTTTTGCTGTTACAAAGACAGGGTTCCCTGAGAATGTCTTAAGTCATGTGAGTTTTATTAAAGGGTTCCATGTAGAAGTAAGTAAAACAGATATTGTGATCATTCATCCTGGACTCCTGTGAATCCAGGACATAGTCCCAAACCAGGACCCACAAAAAGAACTGGAATCTTTTCCCACATGGCTGGATTTTATGGGCTTTAGGACTGTAGAAGTCATTCAAGATTCAATCTTTGTGTCTTCAAATCTTCCACTGCATATTTTTTTTTCATCCTTTATCTTATCTGCTACTGCTAATTCAGTTTTGACTTACCTCCTTCTTTCTGATTCATGCTTGTGTTTCTTGCTCCTTTCTCCTAGGTTTTGGTCGTTCATTACTTCTGCCTTATGACTTGTTCATTACTTCTGCCTTATGACTTCTACTGCCAGCTATTAGCTACTGCCTTCTTTTTGTGTTTCTCCTGCTGTTTACTAACTAGCCAAATCTCTTCTCTCTCTCCTGAATCCAAAAATTCCTGAGTTGACACTCAATTTATCCCCCATTTTCATTGTTTAGCAAACTTTTTGGGACTGCCTTCTTCATTTCCCACTGTCTAGTCTACATATCGGTTGCCCTCCTCTTCCCCAGCCTCATTATCTGGTTAACAAACCAGAATCACACAGGGCATAATAAGTACACCAATGAATTCTGTTTCCTGCAATAAAATATTATGACCAGATTCAAAGGGCCTGTGGACATGAGAGGACTTAGAGACTAGGTCTGACCAAGACAAAGATGAATGTCAATATTTATGATATTTTATGAAATACTTACAGAACCTTCAATTATCAATAACAAAACTTTGCTGGAAATACAGAAGTTGTTCAGAGGATGCCAAGATATCTTTATAAAGTGAAGCCCCAAAGTTTTATGTTTCTAAACTAAGATTCCAAACTATTGACATGAAGCCACAGATGAATGAGTTTGTGTGAATGATTTTATGTGAGTCATAGTGTTGAAGTTTTTGTTTTTTTTTAGGTACTCACTTCTACTGTCTAGTTTTATACATATACTATACATAAACAAATAGGTAAATAGTTGTTTCAGAAGTCTATGATATTTAAACATAACTATTATGACAGGAAAAACTGATAGTCATAACTTTAGGAGTAAATTTATCAAAAACATTTTTATAATTATCTTATTTAGTAAAGGAAATAACATTAATTATTAGTTCTCTAAGATAACTTTTTATTTTTCATTTCTATTTCCATAAAAGTCTTACAAAATTAATATAACTATATATTGAATTATCTGAATCAGGTACCTCAAATTTATATTTCCTGTCATATTTGCACTGAGTAAAGGTTGGATGCCAATCAAATCAAATATATCAAAGTGATTCCATATCTGGAAAAGAAAAACCTGATAGTAGAATGGATTGATTCCATGACACATGGTCATGCAGACTTGCCAATCTCCCTCAAACCTCTTTGGTTGGTCATTGTTATATTCACATTGTTGAACAAATAGTTTTAAAAATCCTACCTGAATGTCCCACTTGGTATTACTTCATGAGCACGATGTATGCAAAGACAAAGGTTCTAGTTTTAGTTCCCGCAGTAATTGGGTCACATACCGACTTAATGCATACTTCAATAATGAGTGTCAATACCCACATTATCTCCAAGTGAAGGAAAACACACAATTATCCCATGACTCCACTTTAAAACTGGCACTCAAGGATTATTCACTAGAGGAGATTTAGTTAGGCGTAAAGTCTGATTTTACTCAATTAGCAAACAAAGACAAAGTTATTCGTACAATTTTGTACCATGTATATATGGGAAAAGACATTTTCTAGATTTGTGTTATTGAAATAAAAATCCACAAACACTCTAGATAGAGAAGAGGAGTGGGAGGGGGAGGGAGGGGGCATGGGGTAATTAATGATGGTGGAATGTGATGGACATTATTATCCAAAGTAGATGTATGAAGACATGAATTGGTATGAATATACTTTGTATACAACCAGAGATATGAAAAATTGTGCTCTATATATGTAATAAGAATTGTAATGCATTCAGCTGTCATATATAAATTAAAAAAAATAATTTAAAAAAATTCACCAACAGATTAATTTAAAACCAGACATGAGTTTCCATTTTTCTACCATTAAATCCAGAACTGGATGATTTTATTTCAGCAAAATACCATCACATATCACATTAAAATAATATTATTCACATGGATTTGATCTCTTTAAGTTTTGTTTAAATTTTTAGTTGTTTTAAAGGCATACAAAGTCTATAAGCTTCAGATATTTATTTGTAGTTTTAAACTTTTATTTATATAAATAGACTCATAAAAATAATTTCAACAAATATTGGATTCTCCCAAGATATTGCCCTCCTTCAAAGGGATCCATCCATATTTAACTCAAGTTTGAGAAACACTGGCTAATCATGTATAAGATGGAGGAAATTATTTACATTTAATTTCAAAACAGAGAGGTACCTCTAAAGAAAAAAAGAAACAGAAAAGGGGAAAAAGACACTTAGCAGGAGAATTGTGAACAGGAAAACATACTTTAAGTATGCTTAGAGTGAAAAGTGTGCCAGGCTGCCGGGAAAGTTTTCTAGGAAGGAGCCAAAGAGAGGGAGGCAAGAATATTTTTCTCACCTGTAAGGCAGATCCAGGAGACCAAAATTTCTAAACTCATGAGCAGGTCCTGTTTATAAAAACAAAAAGAATAAAAATTATGAATACAAAGTTAAATTAAACGGTAAATTTTTATCTAGAAAACAAAAATTAGCTGATAAATACCACAGATGTCACAAAATCTAGAAAATAGCTGGATTTGATTCTGGTGCCAGACTTTCAAAATTTGGGTCTCCTCCATCACCCACAAATTTTTGGTTTTAGGCACCATGAAATATATTCCTCACATAATACAAACTGCTAGTTTTGCCCTTTGTATCATGGTGCTCAATAAATTGGAATAGTAGGCAATAAGAATATTCTTGGAAGCCATTCCTACATCTGGAAGCCTAGCAATAATTTAAGTAAACCTGAAAGTATCTATGAGCCATAAGAACATTTCTCACTAAATCTAAACTAAAAGTACCCTAGGCCTACCTAACCCTGAGCAGGATCCTCAGAATGGCTGTGGCCACTCAAGTGACATTCATATGAGGGACGATTATGATGATGGGATAGTTAGGTAGAAAGAGACAATGGTCTTGACAGACTTAAGTAAAAATACATTATTTACAAAATGTTACAGAAAATTAGAACTATGAGAATACGTTGGTAGGGACTCTGACAGCCATGGAAATACCTGTGTAAGTGGATCATTGAATTTAAGCTTTATTTCCATCACAGTAAACCCACACCCATAGACATGTTAGAGTAAATGACAGTAAGGTCTCAAGGGGACTTTAAGGCAGTGTAATTACCCCAATTACCCTTTGACAATTTCTCAAGAGACTGAATAAAGATTTCACTTGCTTATAATATGTTTTTATACCCAACAGGTGTTTCTTTGAATATGAGTCCATAAGACTGGATTATGAGTAACCCCACAGAATCATATAGGTTATAAAATAATTAGATAGTCATAAACAGATGGTCAATTTGGGTAAATAGTGAAAATAAAAATGGAATGGTACTCAAAAACTCTTGCAAGCTTGAATTTTCATATGGTTATCAGAAAATAAATCTAACCTGAGAAAAAGTGATTATAATAATTAGAAGTGGGGATTTTTTTTTTTTTTGGAGGTGACAGTCTGCGCTAGACGAGTGAATCTCCGCCACGCAGCGCAGAGGTCCAGACCCGCCAGCCGCTGCCCGCGCGACTCGGCGACTGTCGGCTGCCTGCACGCGGCCCGCGTCAGGGCGGATAGCCTCCGAGGCGCAGCGCAGCGCAGCAGGAGCGGTGCAGGGACTCTAGGAAGAGGTCTCTCGCCAAGCCTTCATGAAATAGCAAACCGGGAGCTGAAACCAACCAGAGACAGACCAGTCCCACCCCTCCCTTCGGACACTCTGGCAAGGAGCCTGGGGCCTGCCATAGCAGAGTGGTGACATCACCAGAGTTCCGCCGACAGAATTCCTTCCCAGCGGAATCCACATTAGCAGGTGTGTGACTCCCACCCCCTCCAGATACAAGCAGCCAGGAAACCACCGGGGGCGTGTCTGTAGGGAAGCAGAGGGGACTCCAGATCCCCACCTCCCCTTAACACCAGCGGCGACACCCAAGATCTTAGCCGCCAGTTTCTGGGGGCGTGCCCACCAAAGGGGTCCTGAAAAATTTAACTGTTGGTTCCCAGATCACCCCACCACAGCACTGGGGCTTAATTGAATGACAGAGAGGGTGTTCATCGTTCGGGATATAGGACACGCGGTGGGGCTGCAAGTGTAATCAGATCCTTGGGGAACCACCTCTGGTGAACAGGACCTGGCTGGCTGGCTGGGAGGAGGAACAGGGGGAGGGGCCGGATAAGTGAAAGGGCTCTGGACTAACAGGATTGAGAGACTCCCAGGAGCCACCGTACAGGGATTTCTGTCAGCACATAGAGGGCAGAAGCTCAGCTCAGAGGGCACAGCTCCGCCTATTGGAAGAGAAGAAAATGGGATTCAGCCATAGAACAGGGGATGCCAGCATGGCAGAGATCTGATGTCATCGGAGAGCGGCCGAGGAGAAAACTTCATCGGTGCCAGCGGCGACGGAAACAGTTGGTCCCCTGGTAGGGAGGGTGAGTCACAGATACCCGAGTCTCTCTCGCTTTGTCGTCGAGCCAGAGGCGAGGAGAGGGGCCGCCGCCCACGCCCGCAAGGTAGGAAGACCTGCGACCAACCTGCAGATCAGGCCCAGCGGTCTGCAGGCGTGGTAAGAGGGGCAGGGCAGAGCCACCGCCCGCGCTGGCAAGGTAAGCAGACCTGCGACAGACCTGTGGATCAGGCCCAGCGGCCTGCCAGCGTGGTACACACTTCACCCCAACTGGAGTAGGGGCAGAGCAGAGCCTTAGCCCGCGCCCAGATCAGGCCCAGCGGCTCGCCTGTGTGGTGGTCAAGTGACCCCAATTGGAGTGGGGGCGGAGCGGAACTGACACCCTTGCCCACAAGGTGGGCAGACCTGCGACCAACCTGCAGATCAGGCCTAGCGGTCCCCGGGCGTGGTAGGAGGGGCAGGGCAGAGCCTTCGCCCCCACCTGCAAGGTAGGCAGACCTGCGACAGAACAGCGGATCAGGCCCAGGGGTCCGCGGGCGTGGTAGACACCTCACACCAATTGGAGGAGGGGCAGAGCAGAGCCCCTGCCCGCACCTGCAAGGGAGAATTTTCAACTATACAAGAGCAACATAAATATATAGGGGGGGGAAAAATTTCAAAAACACAACAGTTTCACCAAGAAGAAAGAAACGCAAGCAGTATGAAAAGACAAGGAAAGAAAGGACTACAAGCAATGCAGGTCAGCTCAACTTTAGAAGAGGTAACAGCTGCAGCAGATGGAATGTCAGATAAAGAATTCAGGATATATATGCTTCAGATGATCTGGAGTATCAAGGAAGAAATTAGACAGCAAAATCAGACAATGAAAGATCACTTCGACAAGGAATTACACAAACAAATCCAGGAAGCAAAGGATCAACTATACAGGGAGATAGAGGTTATAAAAAACAAGCAATCAGAAATCCTAGAAATGCAGGAAGCAATAAACCAACTTAAAAACTCAATTGAGAGTACTACCAGCAGAGTAGAACACTTAGAAGATAGAACATCAGACAATGAAGACAAAGTATTTCAACTTGAAAAGAACATAGACAGCTCAGCAAGACTGTTAAGAAACCATGAGCAGAACATCCAAGAAATATGGGATAACATTAAGAGACCAAACTTAAGAGTCATTGGGATACAGGAAGGTATAGAACTACATACCAAAGGAATGAGCAATTTATTTAATGAAATAATACGAGAAAACTTCCCAGACTTGAAGAATGAGACAGAATCCCAAATTCTAGAAGCCTACAGGACGCCGAATGTGCAAAATTATAAGAGATCCACACCTAGACACATTATAATGAAGATGCCCAACATACAGAATAAGGAGAGAATTTTAAAAGCTACAAGAGAAAGGAAGCAGATTACATTTAGGGGCAAGCCAATCAGGATAACAGCTGATCTTTCAACACAGACTCTGAAAGCTAGAAGATCCTGGAATAACATATTTCAAACACTGAAAGAAAATGGGTTCCAACCAAGAATTGTGTATCCAGCGAAATTAAGCTTCAGGATGGAAGATGAAATTAAAACCTTCCACGACAAACAAAAGTTAAAAGAATATGCAGCTAGAAAACCATCTCTTCAAAACATCCTCAGCAAAACATTACAGGAAGAGGAAATGGAAAATAACAATGAAAACCAACAGTGGGAGGTAGGACAGTAAAGGGGGGGGAATAATCAAAGAGGAAAACAAACCATGTTTAGTAACATAAATAAACAAATATGGCTGGAAGAACAACCCATATCTCAATAATAACCCTAAATGTTAATGGCTTAAACTCACCAATTAAGAGACACAGGCTAGTAGAATGGATCTCAAAACAAGACCCAACAATATGCTGCCTACAGGAGACGCATTTGATAGGAAAAGACATACATAGGCTGAAGGTGAAAGGTTGGGAAAAATCATATCACTCATATGGACTTCGGAAAAAAGCAGGAGTGTCCATACTCATATCAAATAAAATAGATTTCAAGCCAAAGTTAATCAAAAGGGATAAAGAGGGACACTACATACTGCTTAAGGGAACCATACACCAACAAGACATAACAATCATAAATATATATGCCCCAAACAATGGCGCAGCTATGTTCATCAAACAAACTCTTCTCAAGTTCAAGAGTCTAATAGACCACCATACAATAATCATGGGAGACTTCAACACACCTCTCTCGCCACTGGACAGATCTTCCAAACAAAAGTTGAATAAGGAAACTATAGAACTCAATAACACAATTAATAACCTAGACTTAATCAACATATATAGAATATACCACCCAACATCAAGCAGTTACACTTTTTTCTCAGCAGCACATGGATCCTTCTCAAAAATAGATCATATATTATGTCACAGGGCAACGCTTAGACAATATAAAGGAGTAGAGATAATACCATGCATCCTATCTGACCATAATGGAATGAAACTGAAAATCAACGATAAAAGAAGGAAGGAAAAAGCATACATCACTTGGAGAATGAACAATAGGTTACTGAATGATCAATGGGTTATAGAAGACATCAAGGAGGAAATTAAAAAATTCTTAGAGATTAATGAAAACACAGACACAACATATCGGAATCTGTGGGACACATTGAAAGCAGTTCTAAGAGGAAAATTCATTGCTTGGAGTTCATTCCTTAAAAAAAGAAAAAACCAACAAATAAATGATCTCATGCTTCATCTCAAAATCCTAGAAAAAGAAGAGCAAAACAACAGCAAAAGAAGTAGAAGGCAAGAAATAATTAAAATCAGAGCTGAAATTAATGAAATCGAAACAAAAGAAACAATTGAAAAAATTGACAAAACTAAAAGTTGGTTCTTTGAAAAAATAAACAAAATCGACAGACCCTTAGCGATGCTAGCGAAGAGAAGAAGAGAGAGAACTCAAATTACTAGCATACGGGATGAAAAAGGCAATATCACAACAGACACTTCAGAAATACAGAAGATAATCAAAATTTATTTTGAATCCTTATACTCCAATAAATTAGAAGATAGTGAAGGCATCGATAAATTTCTGAAGTCATATGATCTGCCCAGATTGAGTCAGGAGGATATAGACAACCTAAACAGACCAATATCAATTGAGGAAATAGAAGAAACCATCAAAAGACTACCAACTAAGAAAAGCCCAGGACCGGATGGGTATACAGCAGAATTTTACAAAACCTTTAAAGAGGAACTAATACCAATACTTTTCAAGCTACTTCAGGAAATAGAAAAAGAGGGAGAACTTCCAAATTCATTCTACGAGGCCAACATCACCCTGATACCTAAACCAGACAAAGACACTTCAAAGAAAGAAAACTTCAGACCAATATCTCTAATGAACCTAGATGCAAAAATCCTCAATAAAATTCTGGCGAATCGGATACAAAAACATATCAAAAAAATTGTGCACCATGATCAAGTAGGATTCATCCCTGGGATGCAAGGCTGGTTCAATATACGGAAATCAATAAATGTTATTCACCACATCAATAGACTTAAAAATAAGAACCATATGATCATCTCGATAGATGCGGAAAAAGCATTCGACAAAGTACAGCATCCCTTTATGTTCAAAACTCTAGAAAAACTAGGGATAACAGGAACATACCTCAATATTGTAAAAGCAATCTATGCTAAGCCTCAGGCTAGCATCATTCTGAATGGAGAAAAATTGAAGGCATTCCCTCTAAAATCTGGAACAAGACAGGGATGCCCTCTCTCACCACTTCTGTTCAACATAGTTCTCGAAACACTGGCCACAGCAATTAGACAGACGAAAGAAATTAAAGGCATAAAAATAGGAAAAGAAGAACTTAAATTATCACTATTTGCAGATGATATGATTCTATACCTAGCAGACCCAAAAGGCTCTACAAAGAAACTATTAGAGCTAATAAATGAATTCAGCAAAGTGGCAGGATATAAAATCAACACGCATAAATCAAAGGCATTCCTGTATATCAGCGACAAATCCTCTGAAATGGAAATGAGGACAACCACTCCATTCACAATATCTTCAAAAAAAATAAAATACTTGGGAATCAACCTAACAAAAGAGGTGAAGGACTTATACAATGAAAACTACAAAACCCTAAAAAGAGAAGTAGAAGAAGATCTTAGAAGATGGAAAAATATACCCTGTTCATGGATAGGCAGAACTAACATCATCAAAATGGCGATATTACCAAAAGTTCTCTATAGGTTTAATGCAATGCCAATCAAAATCCCAAAGGCATTTCTTGTAGAAATAGAGAAAGCAATCATGAAATTCATATGGAAAAATAAAAGACCTAGAATAGCAAAAACAATGCTAAGCAGGAAGTGTGAATCAGGCGGTATAGCGATACCAGACTTCAAACTATACTACAGAGCAATAGTAACAAAAACAGCATGGTACTGGTACCAAAACAGGCGGGTGGACCAATGGTACAGAATAGAGGACACAGAAACCAATCCACAAAACTACAACTATCTTATATTTGATAAAGGGGCTAAAAGCATGCAATGGAGGAAGGATAGCATCTTCAACAAATGGTGCTGGGAAAACTGGAAATCCATATGCAACAAAATGAAACTGAATCCCTTTCTCTCGCCATGCACAAAAGTTAATTCAAAATGGATCAAGGAGCTTGATATCAAATCAGAGACACGCCGTCTGATAGAAGAAAAAGTTGGCTACGATCTACATACTGTGGGGTCGGGCTCCAAATTCCTCAATAGGACACCCATAGCACAAAAGTTAATAACTAGAATCAACAAATGGGACTTACTCAAACTAAAAAGTTTTTTCTCAGCTAAAGAAACAATAAGAGAGGTAAATAGAGAGCCTACATCCTGGGAACAAATCTTTACTCCTCACACTTCAGACAGAGCCCTAATATCCAGAGTATACAAAGAACTCCAAAAATTAGACAATAAGATAACTAACAACCCAATCAACAAATGGGCCAAGGACCTGAACAGACACTTCTCAGAGGAGGACATACAATCAATCAACAAGTACATGAAAAAATGCTCACCATCTCTAGCTGTCAGAGAAATGCAAATCAAAACCACCCTAAGATACCATCTCACTCCAGTAAGATTGGCAGCCATCATGAAGTCAAACAACAACAAGTGCTGGCGAGGATGTGGGGAAAAGGGTACACTTGTACATTGCTGGTGGGACTGCAAATTGGTGCAGCCAATTTGGAAAGCAGTATGGAGATTTCTTGGAAAGCTGGGAATGGAGCCACCATTTGACCCAGCTATTCCCCTTCTTGGTCTATTCCCTAAAGACCTAAAAAGAGCATGCTACAGGGACACTGCTACATCGATGTTCATAGCAGCTCAATTCACAATAGCAAGACTTTGGAACCAACCCAGATGCCCTTCAATAGACGAATGGATTAAAAAAATGTGGCATTTATACACAATGGAGTATTACTCTGCATTAAAAAATGACAAAATCATAGAATTTGCAGGGAAATGGATGGCACTAGAGCAGATTATGCTAAGTGAAGCTAGCCAATCCCTAAAAAGCAAATGCCAAATGTCTCCTTTGATATAAGGAGAGTAACTAAGAACAGAGTAGGGACGAAGAGCATGAGAAGAAGATTAACATTAAACAGAGATGAGAGGTGGGAGGGAAAGGGAGAGAAAAGGGAAATTGCATGGAAATGGAAGGAGACCCTCAGGGTTATACAAAAGAACATACAAGAGGGAATGAGGGGAAAGGGAAAAATAATACAAGGGGGAGAAATGAAGGTCAATAGGGGGGGTAGAGAGAGAAGAAGGGTGGGGAGGGGAGGGGAGGGGGGATAGTAGAGGATAGGAAAGTCAGCAGAACACAACAGACACTAGTATGGCAATATGTAAATCAATGGATGTGTAATTGATGTGATTCTGCAATCTGTATATGGGCTAAAAATGGGAGTTCATAACTCACTTGAAGCAAAGTGTGAAAGATGATATATCAAGAACTATGTAATGTTTTGAACAACCAACAATAAAAAAAAATAAAATATTTTAAAAATAAAAAAAAATAAAAAAAAAATAATTAGAAGTGGGACAATTTTCTATCTTGTACAAAGTTACATCTTTCCTTTAATATTTAGTACATTCTAGCACTGTTCAGATATTAATTGGACTTTAACAAATAAAAAGTTAATGTTATTTCTACAAAGGAGAATTTATGGGGGAAAAAGACCTATAACCAATGAAATATCAAATTTTTAAAGTTAATTTCTTCAATATGTAAACATATATCCATATGCACACTTTCTGGATTGATTGTCATTTTAGAGGATTCCTTTCTCATATTGATGTGAAATGTAATGTTTTAGTCAGCTTTTTCACTGCTGTGACTAAAAGGACCCAACTGCACAACTAGCTTAGCAAAGGAAAAGAAAAAGAAGATTTATTTTTTGGCTTGTTTAAAAGATAAAAGAAGAAAGTATCTTGGGGGTTTTCTATAAAATTTAACTACCAAAGCTATCTGTTATGGTTTGGATGTGAAGAGTTCCCCCCAAAGCTCACATGTATGACAATGCAAGAAGAAATTATTGGGATGTAAGAGTCTTAACCTGACAAGTGAATTAATCCCCTGATAGGGATTACCAAGTAGTAATGAAGTGGTAGGGTTTGGCTGTAGGAGGTGGAAATCAGGGCGTGGCTTTGGTCTATATATTTGTATCTGGTGAGTGGAGTCTCTCTGCTTCTTGATCACCATGATGTGAGCTGCTTCCCTCTGCCCACTCCATCATGATCTCAGCCTCATCTTGAGCCCTGTGAAATAGAGCTGGCCTTCTATGGACTATGAGGAACTATGAGCCTGCAAATAAACCTTTTCTCCTCTACAGTTGTGCAGTTGGGTCCTTTTAGTCATAGCAGTGAAAAAGTTGACTAAAACACTATATTTCACATCAATATGAGAAAGGAATCCTCTAAAATGACAATCAATCCAGAAAGTGTGCATATGGATATATGTTTACATATTAAAGAAATTAACTTTAAAAATAAAAATTTGATATTTCATTGGTTATAGGTCTTTTTTCCCCCATAAAGTCTCCTATAATGTTAGAAATACATTAGCTTTTTATTTGGTATAATCCTTAACTTGTCTGCTAGCTATAAGATTACTAAAATGGTGGTAAAAATGAAACAGAAATAGAATCATCATTACTCACATCACTTGATCTGTTAAGATTTTAATTACAGCAGAAAGCTCCCCTTCCACCAAAATAACCTAAATTTAAATGAATAAGCCTTTAACTTCAAAATTAAGTGGAAATATTAAAGACCTACAAAGGTTTTAACAGTTTTCTTTTTCTTTCTTTCTTTTGTTTTTTTTTTTTTTCAGGGCTATATCTAACCATTAGTAGTTATTTTTAAACCATTAACTTATTCATATTTCTGAAATAAGAAGCATCTTTTTAATAGGAAAGCTGTATTTGAATATAAAGAATGAAACATGTGAGCAGTTTAGTTATTCTGCAAAGTATTAGAATCTTTTTAAACCATAGATATTACTGACTGTCTTCATTATACACAATACAAAATGAACAATGGAGTTTAATTTAAACAAGGTTATTGGGTCTTTTCTTATTTGGAAATATCAGTTTCTCATTAACTATGCACAAATTAGAATTGCATTTTTTTATACTACTGCTAGAGCATATCATTGGATCTGTTAAAAATGCCTTCATTTTCTTTACTAGGAGTTCCCTTGACCAGGGTCCTCTTCCCTATCCTTTGTTGGCTATCTTCCACCTGCTCCCTTAGATGCATTTTCCATCCTTCTTTGCTCAGCTCTGTATCACAGGAGGCTAATCATTATGCTTTGCATTAAATGGGCTGCCTTGTCCACCCTCTGACTTCCTGTTAGTTCACTCAAAAGCTTGAACATCAAATGGAAGAAGAGAGAGGTCAGGGTACTTATCCCATGGCTCTCTTCTTTCCAGTCCTTAGTTTAACAATAGCTGCTAGGCAGCTGTTTCTTAAAGTTATCAGTCTTGCCAGACTATAACAACTTCTTTTTGATGGAGAAGGAGTATCGTCTCAGGGATAGTGGCCTATTCTTGAGAACATTACTAACCCTAGGGTCAGTTTCCTTTTATCCTGCTCACGTCTTTGCAGATAGTCTGGGCATTAAATTCTCTTGAATCACCTCTCTTGAATGTACTCTTGGTTTTTTCCTGGAATCCTGGCTGATTGATTTGTCTCCTCCCTTTTACCTCACTACCTCAATCCTTCAGAGTTCAAGTTGTCAAAAAGATGATCTGATAACCATATTTAGGTTGATTTATTAAGAGTGGCACATTTCTCTTTATCTTAGACATAAGTGCAAGGTGAGTCATTTCTAACAAAACTTTGGCTTCATTCCCTCTAGCTTTTTTGTTATTCCATCTCTCTTTACCAAACTTACTTATAGTTTGTGTTCATGACCTCTGCTGTCTTGATTCTCCTTCATTTCTCAGTTCAGTGAAACCTGCTTTCTTCCTAACCACTACCCTGAAAAGGTCATTAATGACTTCCATATAGTTGTGCTGCATTTAAAAGTGACAACTGCTCATTGTTTCCCAAACTTCTCATCTCTCTTTACTTATAAGAAATATTCTGACTGTTTTTTTCTAAATACTCCCTTTCTTTTGTTCCCTTCTAAAGTTATCTGTTTTATTTTTAGGCTTATCTATTTAACTATTATTATTCTCACTTATAGCTGTTTTCCCTGAGAATTCCATCCATTTCCACTGCTTCAATTTTCATTTTATTAAAGATATATGCCCAATCTTACCTCTGTAGCTGGTCTCTCTGTTTCCTACCTATACATTTTATGAACAGGAGCTATCCATGTCTGTGTTAGTCAGCTTTTCATTGCTGTGACCTAAATATCTAACAATAACAATTTAGAAAAGAAGTTTATTTTTGGCTCATGGTTTAGTGGGAAAACCCCCAGTGACCTGTTTCCTCCAGCCCACTCCCTACCTGCCTATAGTTACCACATAGAAGCATTCAAATTGGTAATCCATCAAATGGATTAATCCACGATGAGGTAACAGCTCTCATCATTGCCTAAAAGCCCCACCTCTGACCTTTGTTGTGTTGAGGACCATGCTTTCAAAACACGAGCTTTTGGGGAGACATTAAAGATCTAAACCATAACAATATCCCTGAGATATGTTAAATTCAGGATACCAAATTATACCCACTACTTTGTTTCCTGCAATCCAATAGTGTACCATCATTTGGTAAATAAATTACTAAGAAAAAAATGATGCCAATTATAGTGATAAGATGCCATCAGTTTTAAGATGCATCCTAACACCAGAGAAGTTAAACTGTAAAGGAAGAGTATATCTTAGCAGCTATGAAGTGCAGAATACATTTTAGTCATTCCTTACCCCCATCTATTCTTCCTCATGTATTCCTTGTCTTAATTAGGTTACCAATGTTTTCCACTCCTCTCAGTTCAGAATCCTGAAAGGCATCTCTAGTAGTCAGCTTAATGTGTCAGCCTGGCAGTTGTAGTACTCAATAATTCAGATCATAACGCAGTATTGCTGTGAAGGTAATTCTGTAGATGTGACAAATAGCAAAAAAATATTGAGTTGACAAAGTAAATGAAATTATTCTTAATGATCTGGATAAGAACTATTCAATCAATTGAAAGGCCTTAAAAACAGTACTCAAGTTTCCCTTAGAAAGAAGAAATTCTACCTGTGTACTATCTGTGTCATTTCCTGCCTGAGAGTTTCCAGCCTGCTTTTCTTGAAGGCCTGCTCTGTAGATTTCAAACTTACATAGTCAGCTAATGTACAACCAATGACTTACATAGCACAACCCAATTTCCTACAATAAACATATATCCTGTTTTTCCCTTCCTCCCTCTCTTCCTCCCTCCCTCCCTTCCTCCTTCTCTCTTTTTTCCTCTCTCTCTCTCTCTCTCTCTCTCTCTCTTCTCTACCTAACTTCCTACCTACTAATCTACCTGCCTATCTATCACCATCCTATTAGGTCAGTTTCTCTGGAACCCTAATACAACATCTTACCTTCTTCCTCTCTTTCCTTCATCTTTTACACCTGGATACCATATATTGCAAATTAATTTTTATTACTATCTCATAAATTTATCTTCTCCTTTCATATTAATAGCCCTGGGTTAGTGTCATCATTTCTTGCATTGACTTTAACAACAGAATCTTAACTGAAATGAATCCCTGCTTCTAGTCTTCCCACTTCAAACCAAGCACTCAGATTGCCCTAAAGGTATCTTTCTTAAATAAAAGACTGATTATATCTGTCTCCTACTTTCAGTACTTCACTGTTTCTTATTACCTACAGGATGAAGCCTAAGTTTCTTGGTGGATACATACAACAATTTATAATCTAGTCTGGGATTGGCTTAATTCCTGCCATTCTCATACTGGTTGCTCCAGACTGACAATGGTAGCTCAGGCTTCTCTTTGCCTTTGTGTGCATACTGTTGCCTTGATGGAGTTTGCTTACTCTCCTGCTTTGTTGGATAAACTCATTTTCATCTTTTAAAATCTAGCCCAATGTTACCTACTCATAAAAGCTTTTCCTAACTCTGATGAATTTATTTCATATTTTTACGTAAAATATTTTTTAAATCAAAATTCAGATGTAATGCTTGAAAATCCCTTCTTTATATCTCTATATAATTACAAAACAATAGAAAATTTTGCAGAACATACCTGATATTCAACAACAACTAAGAATAAATGTTTGGGGCTGGGGATATAGTTTAGTTGGTAGAATGCTTGCCTTGCATGCACAAGGCCTTGGGTTCAATCTCCCACCATCACAAAAATAAACAAACAAACAAACAAATAAATAAATAGATAAATATCTTTAGTCTGTCAATTGTTTAAAAACCTAAAGATGAACTTCAAATTACTTAACATTGTTCTACAGGTACAATTATGTACACAAAAACCACTTCAGCTCCATAAGTTCTAAAAAGACCAAAAGGATTTATAAAATTTATGATCTATAAATCATTAACATGAGAATCGAATACCCAAGGTTTCGCTTTGAATTCAAATATAAGTAGAGAAGTCTGTCCATAAATAAAACAAACAAAACCACACTATGAAAGAAGAATAGATGTTTGAGTCAGGAGAAGAACCCTATTTTTAGGGGAAAAAAATAAGATATGTTACCCACTTCCAATCCCCATACCTTTAACAAAACATCCTTTGTTAAAATTTGAGTGCACTTTGGATAATTTTTAAAAGCAGTTTTTATCACAATATTTACTCATATTTGCAAACTGTATTTGCAAGTTTACTTTTTATATCTTAAAAGTTTTAAGATATAAAAGGTTTAAGAAGCAACACAATGAAAAACACTTGGAGGTTTTAAGTGACTTTTCAACATGTCTAAACTATGAATAAATCATTTCTTTCATAGCCAGAAGAAAAAAAGTCTTAAGAAGAAAACTAACATATATTACCAGTTCATGTGGGAATGCTTATCTCATTAGGAGAAGTTTATAAACTGTATCCATTAAGAGTTTATGCTTGTAGAAATAAGAAAATGTGAATTTCACAGTTCATATTATGAAACTGTGTGCAATCTAATTTTAGGATGACAAATTGGAAAATTGCTGATGTGTCCACAAATCAAAAACACCCAGATATCAACAGTTTATAGCACTTTCTTCTTGGTATTTTTTCTATTTAATGACCTATGCTTTTTAACATATACCTTATTTATTTGCACTCAAATAAAGTGTGTGTATGTATATATATATATATATATATATATATATATATATATATATATTCCATTTAGGCTCAATGATTTAAACAATACAGACCATAAAGTTATTTTTCATGAATTGGCTCTTGTGAAAAAAATGTCTTTCTTCCTACTGGGGAGAAATTTCTCATTTCTCATTTCTCATACAGAAGTGAGAAAATGTTCTGGCAGAACCCAATGGGCCTCTCAACCACGTGTGCCAATGACCTTAGAAACACAGTGTAAGTTCTTTCACAAAGAAAATAAGAAACTTAGGGTCATGATACTAATTTAGTTGGATGATAGTGGAAAGACTGAGAAGGCAAAGAGGTAATACAGTACTAGGAAGAAAAGGCAGGCATGGTCATGCTTCCTTAAGTCCACATGAATGTTCACTCCAGACCATTGTTAAATCCTCTTGACAGAAGAGTACCTACAGGACACAACAGAGAACTAAATATTAAATCAACATATTATGGACCAGGGCAGACATGTGCAAAGTCACTAGGCAGCAAGACTTAACTGTAGCCTGACTGAAGGAATTAAAATAGCAGAGAAAAGAAGTCTATCAGAAAAAGAGTTCCCTGAGAGCCACAAAGGTACAGACAGAATAAGAGCTGGAAAGACAAATATTGAGCTTTCTAAGTGTCTTATTTGGACTTGAACAGTCTAGTGGTTTTTGACCCCTCCAGTAGGCTTGAGTCATCCACCCTTTTACATTGCACCCTTCTCCAGTTCCTGGTCTAGGTAACTCTCTATGCCTTACTTCTTGCTTTTGGGGTTTTGAGGACTTTCTCTTTCTTTGTTCTCATTACCTACCCTGTGTTCCATTAACATAAGTATTTCTTGCAGGCTTTTCATCTTTCCTCAGTATTATTTTTGTTCTATCAATTCCTGTGTAAATTAATGTTATAAATTTTATTTCCCACTTTATGTCATTTAATCATAATCCTACATTTGATTTACCAGAAAGACCTTATGGAAGGAATGAGTAACCATTCTCATGCATCTGAGTCCATAAAGCCACCCACAAGCTCCCAGGGGAGGGAAACTCTTTTGAGTGCTATGCGGATAGGGGCAAGAGGAGTGATTGTCCTTGCTTCATGAACACTTGTGTTGCGGGTTTTGACATCTCTGTTTATATTACCTTTCTGGTTTTGCAATAAAGTAAACTTTCTATAGGCCATCACTACCTGGTCTTCTTAGTACTGCTCCTAACTTTTTACTGTGCATGTGTTCCTGGCCCAGGCAAAGAAACTTCTCAGGAAGGACTCCTACAGTAGAGGTTGCTGTATCTCTCATTAGTCTTCCACAGGAAAACAGCGCATAAATAAGGTGATTTTCAGGAGCAATGAGTTCAAACTCACCCAAGCCTTCGGTGTGAGTTCAAGGGAGTAGAGTGTGTTTTTTGAGGAGGAGAAATATTGGTAGGACCTAATCCATACCCCTTCTACGCTATGGTACTCCTCAATATAGATCTTTATGGCAGCACAGCACCAGGCATTTCTGTGACTCAGCCTCCCTTAGAAGCTGCAATAAGATGTAGAACCTCTTCCAAATTTAGACCACATCCTCCAAAACTATATGTGATTTTTTTGTATGTTCTCCCTCAACTGGTTTAAGGTAGAGGAACTATTCCAAAGCCGAGAAACAGATGAGGAGTGAGGGGAGATATCTTTGCTGTCTTACAAAACTTTTTTCCTTCAAAGACTTCTAGCACTCTTAATATAGTCAAGGGAGTTTAGATTTTGACAGTTCTTCTGGAATGCTTCTTCTTATTAAACCCCTCGGGATTATTTGACTTTTAATGACCATTTCATTGAACATAAAATGAAGCAGAACACATAGAAATGCTGGTAATTTTCAACCAATAAAGATATTTTTGTTTATTTATTTATTTTGGTACCGGGCATTGAACTCAGGGGCACTTGACCACTGAGCCACATCCCCAGCCCTATTTTGTATTTTATTTAAAGACAGGGTCTCACTGAGTTGCTAAGTATCTTACAGTTGCTGAGGATGGCTTTGACCAAAGAACTCTGGCCCAATTCAAAGCATTCTTACATTGAAGAGCATAATCAGGATACTGTGTTTAGTAGTCTTTGTTGGTCTGGTCTATGATATTAAATGATTAGAACATACTGACTAATCTGAAGAATGGCAAGAGGGCTAAAATGCATATCTTCGCCTTCCCAGATGCTTCACTTTCTCATTTCTCCCCCAATTTTGCTGATTCAAACCCCTATGTTCCTAGAAACCCCTATGTAACTAGAAATTCTTGTCAGTAACACAGTGATATAAAGTTTTTCTGACATGAAAATCAATCAACTTCTAAATAGTACTCCAATTCTTAGATGGTTAGAGGCAGCAGAAGGATTAATACAATTTAATAAATGGGCTTAATTCAGTAGAGGGTACAAAAGATATTAACAATGTTCAGTCCAGATTCAGCAAAACTCCTATTTTATATATAATTTTAAACCATGGGGAAGAGTACGGGCTTAAATTCCTTGTTTCCCTTCTAACCATGATTTCTACTGTATGTTCAGAAATAAAAATGAATGTAAGGATTTATTCTGTCTCTTGGAACACTCATCTAAACAAAATTTTGATAAATGAATTAGAGAGGGGTAGAAGAGAAATTAATGAAATAATTTCTTTAATGGGAACTGTTGCTTATTTGTGGAACCCTGCCTTTAAACCTAAGTGTGTATTGGGGGAATGGTGTTACTCCAATCCCTAGACTAATAAGGGAGGTCTACAGCTTGGTTATGGAATCACCACCAAAGACTATGTATTAAAGGCTTGATCCCAGGCCAATGGTGTTATTGAGAGATGGGAGAATCTTTAGGAGGTGGGGCTGAGTGGAAGTAAGTGAGGTCATTGGGGTATATCCTTGGAAGGGATATTGGGCAATAGTCTCTTTCTATTGCTTTCCAGTTGCCAAAAAGTCAACAGTCACACTCCTACCATGATATGATGTGCCATCACAGGCCAAAGCATCAGGGCTAGGTGATCATGGATGGGAACCTCTGAAACCATGAACCAAAATAAAATTTCCTTTCTTGTAAGTCGTTGTCTCAATGACAGAGAGCTAAGATATGAAGTCTCAAGGGACCTATTTGGAAATTTTGAAATATGGCCCCTGAAAGTGAGAGATAGAGGGTTGGTGTATGATTTAGTTCTGAAAGAACGATAGCTGACCATGGAGTGGGACTGACTCCAGTGGCCATATCCAAGAAGGGTTGATTTTTATCATGATGGAACTAGAGTAATGCAGTTAAATTGGGCTATGTCTATGCTGGAAGAAAAATTATTGCAACAAAGTATGTATGATCATTTCCAATAGAGGAGATTTGAGCTATGTTGAGGTGAATGGGGAGAACTGGACTGGGTTGTTCTCCAACCAAGAGAGATCCTAGGAGAGGATTAGAAGACATTAACAGGAATAATCAAAACTGTCCTCCAGTATGCCTTGGGGATGTTAGAAGAACTCTAAGTGACTATCTGGAAGAAGTGTCTCTTCAAGGAAACTATAAGAAAGAGGTCTCCAGAATTGTGAATGTACCACAGTAGAGTCAGGTTCAAACATCTGCAAGCACAGAGAACTTATTCGTTTATGATACCGGTTCACATTACAATTACATTCTCTCCTATTCTCTTCTTCCCTCCTTATTCTGTCCTGGTAGAATTACCAGGCCATCCCTTAACTACTGCAAGTTTCCTGCCAGAAGTGGGTCCTAGGTAACGGATAATATAAGAAATTGTAAACAGACGATGATGTTCATTCACAAAGTTGTGTTTGGCCTACATCACAGACTATGCTTGTTAAACTCAGTGGTAAAACTCACACTAAACACACCAGTGGACCCAGCCAAGGCATCCCAGGAGTTCTCTTCCTCTGTTTCACTATGACCTATGGCAGTGTCTGTCTTGTTTACTTCTGAATATTATAAAAGCCTATCATTTCATTTTGAATGTTCACAAACTGAATTCACAAGTATGCACAGATCTAAACAAAAAGGCCATAATATGATAAGGCAACGTCCAGCCAAGCAGTTACCCTGCCTGGCATCACCGCCAGCAAATTAGAAAGTCTTTGGGGGCAGTGGGTAAACTTAGACTGAGTCAAGATATTATCTTCCTGCATTCTGGTGAGTTCTGATAATCATATCACCCATTCTACATTTTCGGGAAGTGGAAATCCGTAAAATTCGTTTGAATCTCCACATGTATATAGTCCATCCTTTCCAGAATTTCTTGGCTCTCTCAGTCCATGCGCTTAGGCTAGGTTAAACATTCCAAAAATGCTTTGCGGCTGTGAGACGACCTCGTCCTTTGGAACTCAGCCGGTGTGAGGCAAACCAGCTCGATGACGTCACGGCGTCCGGGCGTGCCCCGCCCCTAGCCCGTTCTTCCCTCCCCGCCCGGCTCGACGCCAGGGGACGCTCGTGGGTCGGGTCTCCTAGGCAACCAGTTGCTCCGCCCCCTCCGCCCCTTTAACCTTTAGGGTGAGCGGGTTCCGCGTCCCTCGCCCTCTCCCCTTTCCCCCTCCCCCTTCCCTATCCCCTTCGCTCAGGCCTGTCCGGACCGGAAGCGAAGATGGCGGCGGTGACTGCTGGCGCGGCTTCAGCCGAGCTGGTGATCGGCTGGTGCATATTCGGCCTCTTACTACTGGTAGGGGAGGCGCTTGGAGTTTTCCCAGTGTTTGCACTGCTGGGAGAAGGGAGGGGCCGGTCCTCCAGCTGGCCTCTCCAGGCCCTGGAGACCCTCCTTGCCCCGCCCTGCTTTTAGCTGGGAATCTGGGCTGCTTTCCATCGGGGGGCGGGGGCGGCTCCGGGAAGTCGAGGAGGGGGAGCTGATTTCCGGCCTCTTTTGCTTCCATTTCACCGATGACGTCTGAAGAGCTGGTGTCATTTACTGAAACTCTTGCCCCAAGCCTTGATTGAGGCCTGGGGCCGGAGGTCTGTGGGCGGAAGAGACCCTCGGGTTGAGAAGGGTGTGGTGACCTTTCATCCCCAAAAGGCTGTACCTCTAGTACAGGTGTGCGGCGGCAGCGCCAGGTCTTTTCCGGTTTTGTAGGCGCTGGCGTTGTAGACTAGTCTGATTTTCTAAATGTTTTTTTCCTCCATGTTCCCTATCATTGGCAGCCTTCAGTGCCCATTGTGCGATTCCGCCTTGATGACGTGAGCTACTCGTTTTGACTTTGAGGTGTCACATTCTTTTCAATCTTTTATTGCTAATTGTAGAACAATTGTAAGGTAGAGCGGTAACCTCTTGCTAAGGCCAATGCCAGAGTATGTTACTCCCATTTCACCTCAAGGGCCTTCTGTCCCCAAGCTTCTTGTTTCTGATTATTCTATGGGACTGCGATGGCCCCAAATGGCCTTGTTTTTACTTCCCTACCCCAAAAGACAATTCTTTTTTCCCCCAATTTGTTCTTCTTTATATCCCTCTATATTCTCAGAATTCTTTCGTCTTTTGCCTTCATCCTGCCCTGTTGTTTCCTGTTCCAATGTATTTTGACTTCCTGCCTTACAAGCAAAACAAAACAAAACTTTTCACTTCTAGAAATCCGACTTGTTTGAATTTATGAGATTCCTTAAAAGTGTCTCCTATATGTTCTGTTAGTAAATTTTTTTTAGCAGAAACTACAAAAAAAAAAAAAAAAAAGAAAGAAAAACTATTGAAAATGTAAGGAAAGGCTTTTCTTGCTGCCTTCACTTTCACAGATGCCTTTGCATCAGAATATGCTTTACCCCCTCATGAAGAAACTGGAAACACTAAGGGTTGGCTGTGGCCTTCAGAGCCATCCACTCCTGTGCTTGGAGAATTCCCTGGTTTTCCCACCCATCATATTTAGTTTATTTAGAAGAAAATAAACAAGTATGTAACTAGTATTGAAGTCTAGCGGGATTATTGTGTCAGTGGTTGGTGAATAAGCATTTAAACTACAATAGGTTTTCTGTAATTTGTAGAAGGATGCACATGAAACAAAACATGGCCTTTAGCAAGGCTTGGAGATAGTTGGGAAAAAGAAAATTCTTGAAACATTTATCTTAAACAATGAAAGCAGGAGTTTAAAAAAGAAATAGTGATTCTGGGAATAGAGAACAATATTGAAAGTGAGTATTGAGATAGATTTTAGATAGAAGAGGAAAGCCCACTTTAATTAGTAAAAGCACAGCAGGAACAAATGAAATGAGAAGACAGTTAATAAACCAGAAACCTGGATATTGGAGTGGGGAAAAAAAATTAGTAATATGGATCATTGTTTAAATTTCTGCAGATATATTTAATTTCTGGTCTTAGAAGAGAACTGGATTCTTATATCTACTTTTTCATTCAGTCTTGAGTTATTTTGGTTGAAGTATATGAAGAAAATCCAGTTTCAACAATACGTGGTTAGAAGCAGAGAAGTATTTTACATATAGTTGCAGATGGTATTTGCTATTACACCAAAGCTCATCAGTTAGAAGCTTCTTATGTTTAGTTGCAATATGCAATCTGAAACCCTGTCAATGACTTTTCCTTGTTATATTAAAATTCATTAGTCCAACATGGACTTTGAACGGATCTTTTACCCATGCATAGTTTTACAAGACAGTATGTTGACCATTTAGAAAATACTGGTTAACTGAGTCATGCACATTTTCCAAATATGAATGCATTTTTTTTTCTTTTTGCAGTACTGGGGATTGAGCCCAGTGATACTTTACTACTGAGTATTTTTACTACCCAACCATTTTTTTTTGAGATGGGGGCAATCTCACTAAATTGCCCAGGCCAGCCTTGAATTTATAATCTCCCTCCCTCAGTGTCCTGAGTAGTTGGGATTACAGGCCTGCACCACCCCACCTGGCCAAATATGGATACATTTCATTATAACATATCCAATGTCACATTCATTAAATCACTACTGATCTTATCAGAAATGTCTCAAACTTCCGAGTATTAAGAAGTTGTCAAGCTCACAACTTTTCCAAAATTCTTTTTTTTAAAATTTTTATTTTTTAATTGATTTTATTTTTTAAATACATGACAGCAGAATGCATTACAATTCTTATTACACATATACAGCACAATTTTTCATATCTCTTTTTGTATATAAAGTATGCTCACACCAATTTATG
Source organism: Marmota monax (assembly GCF_021218885.2). Lineage (NCBI taxonomy): Eukaryota > Metazoa > Chordata > Mammalia > Rodentia > Sciuridae > Marmota > Marmota monax. Next base: position 3,033,316 of record NW_026692434.1, on the reverse strand, counting down.
TCTTCATACATGTACTTTGGATGATGATGTCCATCACATTCTACCATCATTGCTAACCCCCTGCCCCCTCCCTTCCCATCCCACCCCTCTGCCCTATGTAGGGTTCCTCTATTCCTCCCATGCTCCTCATCCCTACCCCATTATGAGTCAGTCACCTTATATCAGAGGAAATATTCAGCATTTGTTTTTTTTGGGATTGGCTAACTTCACTTAGCATTATCTTTTCCAACTCCATCCATTTACCTGCAAATGCCATGATTTTATTCTCTTTTATTGCTGAGTAATATCCCACTGTGTGTATATGCCACATTTTTTTTAACCCATTCATCTACTGAAGGGCATCTAGGTTGGTTCCACAGTTTAACTATTGTGAATTGTGTTGTTATAAACATTGATACGGCTGTGTTCCTATAGTATGCTGATTTTAAGTCTTTTGGGTTAGACCGAGGAGAGGAATAGCTGGGTGAAATGGTGGTTCCATTCCCAGTTTTCCAAGGAATCTCCATACAGCTTTCCATATTGGCTGCCCAATTTGAAGTTCCACCAGCAATGTATGAGTGTGCCTTTCCCCCCACATCCTTGCCAACACTAATCTGTGAAGTGAATAGAGAGTCTACATCTTGGGAGCAAATTTTTACCCCTCACACATCAGATAGATCACTAATCCCTAGGGTATATAAAGAACTCAAAAAGCTAAGCACCAAAAAAGCAAATAACCCAATCAATAAGTGGGCCAAGGACATGAACAGACAATTCTCAGAAGAGGATATACAATCAATCAACAAATATATGAAAAAATGTTCATCATCTCTAGCAATCAGAGAAATGTAAATCAAAACTACTCTAAGATATCAGCTCACTCCAGTGAGAATGGCAGCTATTATGAAGCCAAAATTCTTATTTTCATTTGAAAGCTTGAATTTTAACACTGGTTAAAAAAATATTGTTAGTTTTTCTTGAAGAGATTGTTTTCTTTGTTCATTTGATAAAATTTGCTAAATATCCAAAACTGAATTATCAGTTTCAGTTTTTCTTTCAAGTAAAAATAGTTTTGCTTGAAAAGAGTAGCTGGTTCTACTTTTGACTCTTAAGTTTTCACATGTTTTCTTGGTGAACTGCATACCTTGGTATGCAGCAGGAGGACTTTACGCATGCTTTATATTTTAACCTGAAGTATTTAAAAATATCATGGGTCAAAATTTAATAAAATTTTTACTGCTTTTTCAAGCACAGTCTTAAGTTAAATTGCTTTGTGTGTGTGTGTGTGTGTGTGTGTGTGTGTGTGTGATAGTAAAGAAGGCAGTGACAACTGGCAGTCTGATGCCATTGTCTTGGTTTGTGGTAATACACCAACAGTTTAATCTACTGTGGCTTTTCACTTTAACCATGAGTGAAACTGCATATGACATCTTAGTATTATTATGAGAATAGTTTTCAATTTTGAGTTGAAAGTTTGAATTGAGATTTGGGGACAAGCAGGGTCTGGGGACTTCAGGCTTTTAGAACTGCTGCCAGACATCTACTGAAGAATTGTGACACACACGTTCCTACTTTTGTGATCTTGACCAAACAGAGTGGATTTCAATTTCCTCTACCACATAAAAATGATTAAATTTGGTCTTTCATGCTTATTCTCTGTGTTTACTATAGCAGTTATAAACTTTCTACTTAATTCCCAACGTCCTCAATAATTTGATTCAATCCATCTTTCAATTGTTTTTTCCAGTACTATAGAGATGATCTTCATTTCTGTAAAGCAAGTTTATCTTGTTTCTTAAAGTGTATCATCTGAGAACTGGTTAGAAATAGAAAATATATTGTCCCAACTTCACTGGATCAGAATTGCTGTTTAACAGGATCCCAGAAGTATGTATGCTTATTAGTTTAGTAACTGCTCCTTTATTCTCATTCCTTCCTCTGCTCCATTGGTTTTCAACCTTAGCCACTCATTAAAACCACCTAGGGAATTTTTTAAATCCCAGTACCCAGACTAGTTAAGTCAGAATCTCTTGGGAGGAGTTGGGGAACTATTTTTAAATCTTTTCTGAATTTTTAATAAAGTTATATATTAGTTTACTTTATAAAATGCTCTAAAATATTGTTTTGAATGACACTTCATAATAATTCCTAATTTTTTTTAAAGTACAATGGACAACCATACTTTTTTTTTAGAGAGAGATTTTTAATATTTATTTTTTTAGTTTTTGGCGGACACAACATCTTTGTATGTGGTGCTGAGGATCGAACCCGGGCCACACACATGCCAGGCAAGCGCGCTAAAGCTTGAGCCACATCCTCAGCCCATAATTCCTATTTTTTAAGCAGTTACTGTGGCTAACCACTTTGTAAAACATCTCATTTAATTCTTATAATCTTCTGTGAAAATATTCTTATGCTTATTTTATAAGACATTGGTTTATTTATGGTACAATTATATTGCTACAATGAAACCTACATAAACAAGATTTTTTTGGTTCTTTTAAAATGTAAAGGGATTCTGAAACCCAAAAGTCAAAACCCATGCCTTACCTATTTGCCTGGTTGCCCCTTTTTAATTTGTCTTCTTGATGCTGGCATACTCCTTCCTTTTGATTATACCAACCACTTTGAAATTTATAAAAGTGCAGATTTTTCTGGAAATCTAACAAATTTTGTTGAGCACTTTGTGTTGAGTACTCTGCAAGAATAGTAAGATAAGTCTCAGATGCCAATGAATTCAAAACAAATTTGAGGAACATTTAAAATATTTATTTATTTATTTAAAAATTTTAAATCAAACTCAAAACAAAAAAATATTAGTAAACAGTTAAACCAGAATTTAAGTCTAGGTCCTTTTTTTTTTTTTTTGGTACTAGTGATTACACTCAAACCTTAATCACTGAGCCATCCCCAGCCCTATATATATATATATATATATATATATATATATATATATATATATATATATATATATATATATTTTATTTTGAGGCAGGATCTTGCTAAATTGCTTAGGGCCTTGTTAAGTTGCTAACACTGCCTTTGAACTTGGGATCCTCCTGCCTCAGCCTCCTGAGTTTCTTAGATTATAGGCTTGCACCACTGTGCCTGCTCCAAGTCCTTTTTTTGTTGTTTTGTTTTATACCAACATCTAGGTTCTAAAGTCTAAATCTTTTCTCACCTGTTCTTTTGTTTTTTCTTCCTGTTGATCTGTCACCAGTTGAAATGACAGCAATATGAAGGAATGAGTCACAACTTGGATTTCAAATGCATTGTGTCATGTGAAAAGCCAAACTCAAATGACAGAATACTACTATATGAGTACCTAATGACATTCTAGAGAAGACAGAAATTATAGAGGCAGATAATAGATAGTAGTTGTGAGGGTAAAGAGCATGGTTAATTACAAAGGGATAAAGGGAAATTTTCTGGGGTGGTGAAACTGTTCTTATATCTTGATTGTGGTAGGAGAAATTGAAAACTGTAAAACTAATTAGATGGTTTTATTAATTCCATTCAGACATCTGAACTGGGATGCCTAGAAAGGAAGTAACAGATGGTTCTTGAAAGTGAAAGGACAAAACAAGGCTTTTGTCCCAGAACTCTTACTTTATTTAGAATAATGGTTTTCAAGTTTGGCTGATTAAATCCTCAGGCATTTAAAATACTGATGCCTAGAGGACCCTAATTGACTTGATAGGGAGTTGTGGGGAAAGCAAAAACTATGTATTTTATTTAGCTTTATGTATTGTTTATTTTTATTAGAGCCTTACAGTTATAAATAGTAGTTGGGTTCATCTTGGCAAATTTGTACAGGCATGGAATTGGAATTCGATGTCAGTTCATGTACCCCCCCCCCCCCCCCGCATTCCTTCTCCTCCTGCCTCTGCCCATTTTCCTTCCTGCACTCTACTGTTCCTCCTTTTGCTGTGTATTTATTTATTTTTGTTTGGTTCTTTCTATTTATACATAAAGGTGAAATTCACTATTGTATATTTGTATATGCCCATAGCATAATTTAAAAAACAAATTCATTCCACATTTCCCTTTCCTTTCTCATCCCTCCTCTCTCCCTCTCTGTCTCCTTCTTTACTAATTTTCTGCATAGATTTATGATATCCAATCCTCCTCTTTTTTTTCCCTTCTATTTTGCTGTAGCTTCCACATAGGAAGGAAAACATTTGATCCTTGATTTTTTGAGACTGGCTTATTTTATTTGGCATGCTGTTCTTGATTTCCATCCATTTACCAGTAAATGCCATAATTTCATTCTTTATGGCTGAGTAAAAATGTATTGAATATATATAACCACAGTTTCTTAATTCATTCATCTATTGATGGGCATTGGGGCTGATTCCATAATTTGGCTACCTTGAAGTGTGCTGCTATAAACACTGAAGTGACTATATCACTATAGTATGCTGATTTCAGTTCTTTCACATAACTACCAAGGGGTGGGATAACTGTCATATCATGGTTCCATGCCTAGTTTTTTGAGGACTTTGCATGTTGCTTTCCAGAGTAGTTATACTTATTTGCAGTCCCACCAGCAATGTACAAGTGTATCTTTATCCCCGTACTTGCACCGGCATTTATTATTATTTGTGTTCTTTATAATTGTCATTTTTATTGGCAGGAGATGAAATCTTAATATAGTTTTGATTTGCATTTCTCTGATTGCTAGAGACATTGAACATTTTTCATATATTTGTTGGCCTTTTGTGTTTCTTTTTTGAGAAATGCCTGTTTGGTTCCAAAAGATATTTTAAACCTACACAGGTGATTCTAACTCATAGTCAAGGCTGAAAAACATTGATTTCATATGTCTGCAACCCCCTATAATTGAGCAGAGTGGATACTCTTGAAATATATTCCCTGGACCAATAGCAGCAGCATCTGAGAATCCATTACTAATGCAAATTTTTAGGCTCACTTCAGACCTCTTGAATCTCAGAATCTGGGGTTGGGTACCAGCATTCTGTGCTTTAATAAACTCTCTACTTGATTCTGATACTCCCTAAAGTTAGAGAATCACTTTGGTAATTCAGTTGTTAGAAAGGTCTTGATAAAGTTATCAAGAGTACCTGATTGACAAGAGAGGTTCACTGAAGTATCTCGGGGTGTACTTTTTCTCATTTGTTCTGCACATGAATCCATTTTCAGTGTTGATTTTTCTTTATTTAAAGCCCTTTAAAATTTGAATTATAGTAATTGCATAATAATTATTGCCAGTTAATCTTTTTAACTGTCATAATAAGGCAAAAGTTAATTTCAGTCTAAGTTATATTCCATGTCACTTCAGTAATAAGCCTAGGTTAGGACAACATCTAGTTATATTTCATTTGGATGGAGAGATCCACAGGAAAAAGGTATTCAAAACTGGTTATAATTATGACATTATATGTAACCACTAATGGTAACACTGTGTTTTGTGAGGGTATATGTAACTGAGCACTGTTATCAGTAATGTATGTGTTAGCATTGAAGCAAAGTTGTACTACATTCATGAAACAGACTTTGAAAATGCTAAATTTTACAATTTTTTCATTATACATGTAGAAGAACCTTCACATTACATAAAGTTTTTTTTTTTTTTACTGGAAACCTTTAAACACATACAAAGTCAGGGTTGGAAAATACATAGGGGAGTAATAAACATTCTTTTTGTTCTATTTCAGGCTATTTTAGCATTTTGCTGGATATATGTTCGTAAATACCAAAGTCAGAGAGAAAGTGAAGTTGTCTCCACCATAACAGCGATTTTTTCTCTAGCAATTGCACTTATCACATCAGCACTTCTTCCAGTGGATATATTTTTGGTTTCTTACATGAAAAATCAAAATGGCACATTTAAGGTATGTATTATCATACTATGTAATTTTTTTTCTTTCAAGTTCTGAGCAATTAAGTCCAGTGTATTTTGAGTTTCCTTTTTTTGTATCTGGGTTGAAATAAGAATAGAAATGAAGCATAAAGGCTAAGAATGCAACATGGTAAACTAGAAGCAAACTATTAATTGACATAAGAACCATGAATTCAATAACCTTGCAAATGTGAGAAATGCCTTTTGTTGATCTGAAAATATTTTAAGCATAATAGATTTATTCTTGTGCCTCTCACAACTCTTTTGAAGCTAACATTTGTTGAATATTTACTATGTGTCAGTCTCTATTTTAAGCGTTTTACATATATTAACTTTGTAATTGTTTAGGAGATTAAACAATGTAGATAAGATTATCCATAGTTTTATGGATGAAAAACCAAGGTTTAGCTTGTCAGTATTGTAACTGGAATTTGAAGTTCTGCAATCTGGTTTCAGAGCTCTTGTTTCATGAGGTTTCTTGAGAAGATGGCCTCTTAAGTAAAAGATACTTTCAAGTAGCTCAGTAAATGGGATTTCTGCTAAGGAGTCCATTGTTGTTGTTGTTTTCATTTAAGCAATTCATATTGTGTATTGAACTGTCATAATACAGCAAAACATTATTTGAGCCCATATTTTGGGCTGAAACATTATTTTAAGAAAAATGACCATTTTGTGTGTGTGTGTGTGTGTGTGTGTGTGGTATACTTAAAATTTCTGCTTTTTTTATTGGGCAAGAAGTAATATACCTTTAATAATTGTGTACACAGTACTTAAATGATTGATATTAACATTATAAGATTATTATCTGAGAAATATTTCATTTTAGATCTAAATTCCATAGAAATGTTTGATTTCCTATAACTATGTAAATGGTTGTTTCTTGCATAAACCTTTTAGACATTTTAAGAATGTCTGAATATTCTTTTTATTTAAAAACTGTAGTTAAGGTGCCGAGGGGGGTGTTATGTAGGTAGACTGCTGCTTAGCATATTGGAAGGTCCTAGGTTCAATCCCCGCTTCTGCCAAATATACACGTGTGTGTGTGTGTGTGTGTGTGTATGATAATTCCAGATGGATAAGACATAATTATAAACTTCTAGACTATTCTCTGTGAAGTTAAATAAAATACATACATATATACACATACGCTATATATATATATATGTATATATACATATACTATATATGATATATACATAATTTTTTGCAGATATTATAGAAACAGTGTAATTATTCCTGTACAAGTATTGTTTGAATAGGAGTTTTTAGTTGTGAATTTAGAATATTTGATTTTAGATTTTGTGGGGAAATATTTTCATCTTGAAATTTCTCAAGTAAATATTTTCATGAAATTGTGAACTCTCTCCTAGATTAAGTAAGTAGTTGTTTTGTGCCCATATTTTTAGCAGTCATTGTCTGGGTGATGATTTTAATTATTGTTTGTTTGTTTTTGGTGAAATTGCATTATATTCATTTGAGCAAAATTTTAAGAATTTATCTTCCTAAAGAGCAAAAAATATTACTTGTTAAAATTTAGACTGCTTATTAAATTTCTCCTAAAAGAAGAAAATACACAGTGATAATTTATGTGCTTACTTTATAGTTATTAAATATAAATGTGATATAAATGACTAGAAGGGAACAAAATTCATGATGAATTTCTCATACTTAATACAAAGCTTTTAAAAATTATTATTTGGATAATAAAACTGTAGGTTGTACTTTTACTTTTTTTGGGGGGGCGGGGCGAGTTGGGGAGTACCAGGAATTGAACTCAGGGGCACTTGACCACTGAGCCACATCTCCAGCCCTATTTTGTATTTTACTTAGAGACAGGGCCTCACTGAGTTGCTTAGTGCCTTTCCTTTGCTGAGGCTGGCTTTGAATTCACAATCCTCCTGTCTCAGCCTCCAGAGCTGCTGAGATTACAGGCCTGTGCCACCACACCCATCTATTTTCTTGATTTATCTCTTGTTTGGTTTAGCCCCTTCAATATAGACAATGTATCATTTTTTTTTCTCTGTACATTGACACTTTTTTGATACCTTGAAACATTCTTTGTATGTCTCCCTTCCACTTTCTTCCTCTTTCTCTCTCTCTTTGGCTCTCACTTCTTATCTTCTCTTTTGTTGAATAAAATTCACAGTTTTCATTTGGAGTCAGCCTGTTTGCTAACTCTCAGAAGTAGAACCAAAAACATTTTTAAAACTTTTCACTGATAAACTCTTCTCCAGAAAGCTACTGCTGAATTCTTTTCATGTACTTAATAACTAAGGAAAGTGTAAAGTATTTAACAATTAGTTCTTCAGATGTTATGCTATAACTATAAATATAGTCATGTTAATGTAAATATGCCACAATGGCTTTAGATCTATTCCAGGTTTATTTGTTGCTATAAATGTATGTTGGTTAGCAATGTGTTCTGGTATTGCTTTCCATAGTGAGTGACACTTGCATTTTAATGTACTTTTGTCTCTCCTCCCCTCCACTCTCCTTTCCATTCCAATCTCTTTTTTGGTACTGGAGATTAACCCAGGGCTCTACCAAATGAGCTACATTTCCAGCTCTTTTTATTTTATTTTGAGGTAGAGTCTCATTAAATTTCATTGTCTGGCCTCGAACTTTAGATCCTCTTGCTTCATTCTCCAGAGTAGGTGGGATTACAGGCAAGCGGCACCCATGCCCAACTTCTAACATACACTTCTTATTCCTAAATTCCTGCTTTCTCTGCCTTTTTATGGAAGCTGTGCATCACAATGCCCAAGTTGTTTCTGTTGACATTTCTTTTAACATAAAGCATTGTAGATAATTGTAACTAAATAACTGCTTTGTTTCTAACTTCTTGTGAAGTAATCAACTTTTTATATTAAAAAAAGACCTTAAAGCTTAGCTATAAGTGCTCTATTAAACAGTCTTGTATAGTTGGCCAGTGACTTTGGATAGTGAACTATACCATTAAAAATGATAAGTTGACACTAATATGAATAAATATTCTTTATTTTATACAACATGTAAAAAAAATTCAAAGCTAGTAGTTAAGATATGGCATCAAAACACTTAGTATTTATGTACTCTTCTCCCCTAGTGATTAATCTCTTTGCGGCCTGCTATTACAACATATCTGGGTTGAACTCTATTGCTTCCTTATTCCTATTTTCAAACAGTGGGTATTATATCTTAGAACTTTGTCTTGTTCTCTGAACCTTAAATACATATATTTACTATTTATTAAGTACATAGTATGTGGTAGACAAGGTAGTTTCTGGAGATTATGATGAAAATAAATAAGATTGCAATTCACGTGGAGCTTAAGAGTATGTAAAGCCAGACAAATGGTCAACAAATAAATGCAACAAGGTACTGTATTAGTGATAAATTCTATAAGGATATATAATATATTGACACAAAAGTCTATTTAGGTGTGGTTAACGCAGAAATGGTGATAGGGAGGCCAGACTGCTGAGGTAAACCAAACTAGTGGGTTAGATGAGAGCCAGCTAAGAGCCAAAAGAGAGAATTCTCAGCAAATACAAAAGACTTTAGACAGGATGAATTGGCTTTTTTGACTGAAGTGTGGTATTGAGGTTTTGCTTTTGTATAAGCTAAGAATCAGTGGAAGGCAAGGGCCAAATGGCTTATAATTTTTTTCATGTTAGTGAATTTGGATTTTTCTCTTAATAGAAAGTTAATGAAGGTAAAAGGTGCAGGTAAGTTGAATTGGAGTGGTGCTAGTGGACAAAAATGATGAAAAATAATATATATTTTGGAGGTAGAACTCCTGAATTTGTACATGGATTGAATATGACAGGATGAAGGTAAAAGAAAATTGGAATGCCTACGTTTTTATACAGCTTAGAGATATAGGGAAGTCTAAAGGAATAACAGAGCATAAGCATGCACATGGGTATATGAGGGAGTGTAGAGGGAAAAAAATGTGTTTTAAATAAGTCACCTTCAAAGTAACCATTATATATTTGCAAGTATAGGTATCAAGTAGGAAGTTGAAGCTCTGAAGAGAGGTAGGACTGGAGAGAAATATTTGGGGGTAAACATATGAATGTCAGAGCTGTATACTGGTAACTGGGGAGACTGAGTAGTGAGAGAAGACTTGACATTGGAGTGCTTCAATATGTAGAGGCCAGTCAAAGGGAAGAAGCTGGAACCCGAGAAGTAAGAAGAAAAGTAGATAAGGAAAGTAGGAGAAGAATATTTCAGGAATAGAGAATGATTGCTTTTTTGAGTGTTGTTGGAAGGTTAAGTGAAAGGGGTAGAGAAATGACAACTGGATTTGGTCATTGGTAACTATGAAGAATAATTTTAGCATAGCAGTAGGACAGACAGGTTGTAGTGGGTTAAATATGGACAGTGAGGTGAGGATGTAGTGATAAGGAATACTGTCAACTTTTCAGGAAATTTTGTTCTCTAGGTGGGCATCTGTGTTTTTATTTGTTTTGGTAATGTCTTTATCTCTTTGAGGTTAATGGGAATTAGTTGAGTTTGTATACTTTAAACTTCATTAGAATAGGAAGAATTTTTGAGAGTGGAGATAGTGTGTCATTGCAGGTATAAGATGCTTGACAGATGCTGAGGTAGGCCAGACCTCTAAGTCAGTGGTTCCCCACCATTGACATTTTGTGCTGGATAATTCTTTGTGGTGAGGGACTCTCCTAAATTTTACAGATGTCTACTTAACAGATGCCTATTCCTCCGTCTGCCTGGTGTCTCTAGACATTTCCAAATGCCCATGGGAACAAAATGGCTTCTGAATGAGAATTACTGATCTAAGGTGAGGTTATCAGGTAAAAGTATGGAGAGTCATGTTGGAATTTTAGGTTGGACACCAGGTTTTAGAAAGTCATCTTGAAGGATAGGAAAAGGAATTTACATTTGTGACCCCACTACATTTTTGTTCTATGGAATTCATATCATTTTCTTTTCTTCTGAAATATTCTTCTGTAGTAGTCTCTATTTAGTATTAGTTTTTGAGTGTCTTTACATTCCTTTGAGTCTTAAGTGATTGAAGTTTCTTTTTGTTTCTACTCTGGGAGGCAATAGTTTATAAAACATATCAAGGGTATAGTGGTTTTCAAAACATAAAAGAAAGAAGATTTAATAAAGTAAGCTTTCTTGACAATATATCAAATATTTTGGAGGCAAAGAAGTGCATAAAAGCCAAATACACTGGTATTGAGTGATGTTGTGTATTTTACACATATTTGTAGCTTTAAAATAGTAACAGTTTTACTGTCTATTACCTCAATGATTGGTTAAACACAAGAAACTTGTAGAGTAAAAGATGTTAAATTTGAATGATTATTTGGCTATAAATTACCTTCAAAATTTCTACTTTCAACCCCCCCCCCCCACTTCCCCCTGGGTTTGGGCTCTTGTCCAATTTTTAAGTTTGAAATTTTTAAAGTTCTAATTTGTTATATATGACAGCAGAATGCATTACAATTCATGTTACACATATAGAGCACAATTTTTCATATCGCTGGTTGTATATAAAGTATATTCACACCATTCTTGTCTTCATACATGTATTCAGAGTAATGATATCCATCTCATTCCACCATCTTTTTTACCCCCATGACTCCTTTCCCCTCCCACCCTTTTGCCCTATCCAGAGTTCTGTTGAGGACATTACTACTTCTTGGGGCTGTCTTGGAAACTCCTAGGGACTTTGCATGAAATGTAATAAGTAAAAAAGCTATAATTATCCTCTAGTTCATCGATAAATTATTCTTAATTTGATCATCTTCATCAGAAATCTTTTTACACTTCCAGTTTGATGCATAAGCAATCACTAAGGAAGTACATCTCTTAGGAGGTGAAGCTTTGGTGATTATGTATATATGCATTTGGATATTTAAATCACCGAGGAAAAAATTTCTAATCATTATATAGAATTTTCCTCAGGGCTTTCCATTCTAGTTAGTAAGCACTATGTATGCTTTCTTTGACTTTTTAAAAGTGTTTTAGGTGTTTCTTTTGTCCTCCCCCCCCTTTTTTTTTCCCTAAAGAGTTGGTTGCATGTGTTAAAACTAATGGCGGTAATATGTTCTCTTCCCTCTGTTCAAAAGTACTTCATGTGTATGTTTCTATGGCTGTTTTTTCTAATAGGTTTGTTTTTAATGTCTGTGTGATATTCTCTGTTATGAATATACAATAATATGTTTTACCATTTTTCCTGGGGTATTTAGATTTTCTTCAGTTTTAAACAACACTATACTGAATATGGTTGGGCAAAGAGCTTTTAAGCAAAAACCGTTATTGTTGCTTGGTGTAGACTGTCATTTACTGGAATAAAAATCAGCAAGTGCTTATGTTCATGTATAAGTTGAAATATATGCAAGAATAAGCTCTCCCAAGTGCAGATACTTCAGTACTTCAACCTCCTTTCTTCTATCTTATAGGGGAGGCAGAAGAGTGGTCTTGTAGATAGATAAACACTTGGGACTTCAGTGTCAAGTAGTCTGAGCTGAGTAGGTACAAGCTGTTCAGAGGGTGTTAGTACATTCTCATTGCTGAATAACTGATGAAGACTGTGAGCTCCTTTGTCCCAGGAGTAGTTGAAATTAAGTGTATTCCTCTTGTGTGGGAAAGGGAGGCCGCCCTGTTCAGGCTATCTTGTTGCCAGGGAAATCGGTAAGAATCTCAAAGTCATTCATTGGCCAGTACTATTAAAAATGTCCCTGTACTGATATCTATCTTAACTTGTGAATATTTTTAGGATGGAGTCAACAAAGGATATCTAGATCATAGAGTCTCCTATTAATGTGAAAGAAATGCTTTCAACTCCACATTTTGCCACTACTTCATATTATTGATGTTTTCTATTATGCCAGTTAGTTAAATTAAACATTATTAAAATAAAACATTTTCATGTTTTACTAGTAAAATATAGTAATTAGGAAATTACTTATTGTTGGTCTTTTTTAAGATATTAACATACTCCCTTGGTACATTGGGATTTCTTCTTTCCTCCCTCCCTCCCTTGCCCTTCCCTTCGTTCTGTCTTCCTGTTTTCTCCCCTCTCTCTCTCCTATTTTTCTTTCTTTTAAGAGAAAAGGTCTTGCTATGTTGTCCATGCTATCACTGAACTTCTGAGTTCAAGCAATTTTCTCACCTTAGCCTGCCAAGTAATTGGGACTATAGGCACATGCTATCATGCCTGGCTCACTCAGTACATTGGGGTTTTGATTGGCAATATATATTATTTTTGTAGATTAATTCGGAGTGAATTAGTATTTATAATCTTTCATGTTGCACAGGTGATTTTCCACTTATTTAGAACTTTAATAATCTACAGTTAGGTTAGTTTTCTTTATATAGTTCATTTTTAAAATTTGGTTTATTAAGCTATATTTTTATAGCTGTTTGGAAGTATTATTGTTCATTTTGTGTATAGGTTTTGCACTTGCAAGTTTGGATCGTCCACATTTTTATTTTAGTTATTTATCGGCAAGAAATTCATAGATGTTCAGTGCTAGATGTATTTGTAGGCAAAAAGAAGAAGAAAAGAAAAATCCTTATTTTAAGAAAATTAAGTGTTGATAATTTCCTCAACAGCACTTATAGTGAATGTTGACACTAACTTGAATTCCTGAAATGTTTATTAAAAAAAAAATGACCTGCATTCTAATTTGAACCTTGCAACTTAATATCAATGACCAGTTCCATAGACTCTCCAGGTTTAATTTTTTGCATGCACAGAATTTAGGGTATTAGACAAAAATATTTGATATTATTATACCTCCATTCTGACTCAGTAGCGTATAGATTTTTTTTCTATTGACAAGATTAATTTGAAATATAAGTTTATTAGTTGAAAGAACATTTATGAGGATGAATGCAAAGGAGTTTAGATGGACTTTTATATATTTCAAAAGTGATAATCTGTTCAAATCTTATTTTATAAAATACAAATTACATTTGTTAATGTCTGCATAAATTCATTACCATTTTTCATTACCTTTAGGACAAAGTCCAAAATACTTACTATGACTCACAAGTCTCTTCAGCATATGCCCTTCCTTTCCCTTACTCCACCTGCTTTCTGGTTTTTGTTTTTGTTTTTCTAGTGAATCTGTATTTAGCTTCTTTCAGTTTTTCTAATTCTCCATGCATATTCCTCTTTCCTCTTTCATCATTTTCTTTCTATTTTCTTTCTTTTTCCCTAAGAACATCTTCTTTTACCTTTGGTCTCTCATTTTAGATAATTTTTGGAAAGCCATTCCTGATCTTCAGTTCAGTTAGGTGCCTTGGTGCTTCACCAGAACTGTGTTATCTTATCTAAGCATTTCCATATTGAAATTTGTCTGTTTACTTGTCTGCCTCTCATTTTTTGAAGATATAGACCATACCGTATTTGAATTAATGATAAACTTTAGAAGTGAAATTCTGTCAAATTAAATCTTAACTGTTGGGCAGGTGGATGTTAAAATTAATATTGCTAATGTTTCCTTACTGTCCTAGGATTGGGCTAATGCTAATGTCAGCAAACAGATTGAGGACACTGTATTATATGGCTACTATAGTAAGTATCTTTTTGTTATATTTCCTATTTGGGCTGCTATCAGAATGTAGAATAAAGCTACATATAAACTTTTAATTTTGATATCAAATATGAGATTATTGTTTTCTTTTACACCAGGAATGAATAAATAATATGTCTTCATTCTCAATATTCTAAAACTATTAGTGCCTATTTTGCATCTTTTAGGTTAGCTTATAACACTTCTTTGTGGTGGTTCGATCTGATTACTTTATTTTCATGTCCCTTATGTTAATATTGCTGATTTCCCATACCTAATTGTGCTCTTTATTTAAAAAATCTGTTTTCCAGAATTTTTTTGGTAAGTGTTGACAATAGTAGAAAGCTCTCTTGGAAGGGGAATTTTCACCATTACCTTTATTGTACTATACAGAGGTATTTAATTCAGAGGCTATGGTTGATAGGTAGCCTCTCTCCCTTCCCATTCCCCTCCCCTTTTTCTAGTATTTGATCTTACAAATTTATAATAACCACCTACATTTTTCTTTCTTTTCAAATAATCATGAGACTTGTGCTATTTAAAAATGTAAAATTTCTTATTTAGAAAAGAGATGCCATTTTTTTCATCAGTAAATAAGATGTATAAGATTTCAGTTGGAAACTTTAAAAAATACAGAAATTTCTGTTAATGGGAATTTTTTTCAAGTGTTTCATTGATTTTTAATTTAGCTGTTTTGGTTCTAACCTTTGTCTTTTCTCCTGATCTAAAATATAAAGGACCCATTGTGAAATTCTATCCTTTTGGTATAGGTTTGGAAAAATCTTTATAGTATTTTAATATTGAATAATATTTCTAAAAATGGCATTAAATAGGGAAAGTGGTGACATTTGGATAACTTCTGTAGTTAGTTACTAGTATTACACCAGCTTTAATTTTCTTGTTTTGATAAATTTTGTATAATTATGTAAGATGTTACATTAAAGGATGCTGGCTGAAAGGTATATGGCAACTCTTGGTACTACTTTTGCAATTGTTCTACATGTCTAAAATTATTTCTAAATAAAAACCCAAAAGGACAAAGAAAAGAATTTAATATTTCCTATTTATACATTAAATATGTTATAAATGTAATGTTAAAATTGTTGATATGGTTCTTATTAAGTAGAATGTTGCTTTTCAGTACAAATTTATCGGAAGGATATGTGGCTTACTTCTTCAAAAACAATTTTGGTGGAGGAGCCTGTCACTTGTGTAACAATAAAATAAGATTATCCTGTAGACATGTAACAGGATAAGCCAATTTACATGTTAGGGAAGTCTAAGTCCAGGAACCATATCTTATCATTGAACCCAGAGGCTACTGAATTAATCTATTAAAACCAAGGTCACAGAGACTTGTAAGCCAGAATATTACTTCATCAGCTCTTTGCAGTTAGTATCATGTAGGAAATTAAACCTACAGAAAAGGCTTTTGGTATTTTTCTCAGTTCTCCCAAGGATAGTATGTCTTCAGTCTTCACAAAGATAAAGTGTCTATAATAGAATTTAAAACATTAGGAAATGAGTCAGTTCTTACAAATAATAGGTGCTTTAGGGCCTTAGGGCTAATTCTCTGCAGAACTTAGGCTATGCTGAAAAATATAACTTCCTTGGGTTAGGATAATTGAGACATACTGGTCTAGGGAAGAAATTTGCAAATGATGAATAGAATTTTTTGATGACCATGAAGTCAAAACAAAATTTAATTGGATATTATTAATGGTTATTATTATAAAGTTAGTCACATCCTTTAACTATCCACCAAGGCCTTTGGCTTCAACTCAATGATGATCTACCTACAGCTAAGAACCTGAAAGGAAAGAATTGTGTGGTTTCTAAAATAATTATTATTCTCAAATCCAGCTTTTTCTTCTGAAATTCTAGATACTATCTAGTTACTTATTACATAGACATCTTCTTCTGGATTCTGAGGACTAAAAAAATACAAAGCACTGTATTTATCTGTTGCCTCCATCAGATTCTACAGTTATCTAATCTCTCCCAATACATCAGCACATTTTCAGTCTAACCTTGTAGGCAATGTACAAGACTTTCATAATTATCTTCTGTGTTGTCTTCTGTCTTTCTTGTGTGCTTTTAAAAGAAAAGCTATCTGGTAACAAATCATTTGGCAGTCTCTTTTCTAGACAAAGGTTAATTTTCATATGTTAATTAGTGATAATTTACAGTAGCTTATATACATATTTTTGGAGAGCTGCTGTTTCAGGGCTCTCCTACCTTTGTCAGGTTTTTTTAATGCCAGTGTAGGTTTTAACTAAGATGCCAGTTTCTATGAAAAACCAAACCAAAACAAAACAAAACTGGTCACAAAGGTTTAAACTCTTATTAAAATTCTCTTAAAGTAGTTTTAGTTGTCTTCCTCCATGAAAATATTTAAGAGTGCTAACTACCTTCAAATTACTGATTTATATTTATATGTTCACTGCCTTTTCATTCTTCATTGCCTTGAAATTCCATTTGCACTTTGAATCAATCTTTTACCTATACATGTTTTTTTGACATTTTATTGCCTTATTCATTTGGAAAATATTGGTTCAATGAATAATATAGGTTTTTCAAATGTTGACATATATCATTATACATTAGAAAAAACATTCAATATTGTCACCACTATTTTTATTAGAAAAGCCCTTTTGTATTGGGAAGCTGTGAAACTCAAGTTCTAAAGGTGATAAATTCAAGTATTCCTAAATTCTGATTTTTCTCTTGAAAGCTTGAGTTTTATCGGTGGTAACAAATACTGTTATTTACTTATTTTCTTTGCAGTTTCTTTTTTGTTGTTGTTTTGTTTGCTTGCTTGTTTTTGAGATCTTGCTATGTTGCTCAGGATGGCCTTGAAGTCCTGGACTCAAGCAACCTCCTGCCTCACCACCTGAGTAGCTGGGACTGTGGTTGCATGCCACTGTGCTCAATGTTCACTGCTCATTTTTGACAAAGATTGCCTTATACGTAAGTCTGGATAACCATTACTCATTTGGCAGTTGTTCTTTCAAGCAAAAAAGAGGATTTTTTAAAAATGCAGTAGTATATCTCATAACTGGAATAGCATTCTATTGAGACATTTGTAAGAAACAAGTGAGTATGCTTTATGTATACTTTTCTTGCCACAGAATATTAAAAGATACATACTTAAGGGTGGACATTTAATAGACAGTTTACTTTCATGAATAAAAGTCCAAACTACCTCTTCCCCTGAAGGATACAAAACGACTGGCAGTATAGCATGAGTCCACTGTTTTCTCTCCTTTTAAAAGGCCAGCAGTTTTATCCACGGTTGTTTCTGTTCCATCAATCAGTTCATGTTAAGCATAGAAGAAATGCAAATAAAAATTTAGTATCATTATAAAAAGAATTTTCATTTGTAGATGGCCTTTAAGGATCTCTGTAAATCCGAAGGTCTGGAAGCTCCATTTGGAGGGGATCTTCTATTTTATTAATGGAATTCAGGTGTTTTTTCCTGGCAAGTGTATAGAAGTCAGGATGACTGCTGTGTCTGCCTGCGGATATTCCCCGTCTGTTGGTTATTAGCAATCCTGTTAACTGAAGCTACCTGAAAAGGAGATACAGTTTCCTGGAGCTTGTTGAAGATGAAAAGTGAAGTTGCTTATTTCTGCCCATTTCTACTATGCTAGTAGTGATCTTCTAATTAGGAGACTCCCTTGGCTGCAGATGTTCTGTCTACCCCAGAAACATAAACCCATTTTGTCACATATTCCCAGATGTTTAAAAAAACTTACAAACTAGTATATAATATATAACTATATATTACATAATAGGCTTATAATTATATTATGGCATACTAATTGATATAATATTAATATTAGTATAATTATGTATGTAAACTCTAGATTATGATTTCCAACCTAGTTTACTATATCTGTGCCAATTTTGTTGAAATGTTTCTAGAATTGAAAAGTTGAGACTTGAAAAATTGAAAACTTAATGGGTTAAGTTTTCATTTCTTTTTTTCCTTTTTATTAATTTTATTTATTCATTATGTCTTCAAGTGTTTTGCTATTTTCTTTCATGAAACTGCTCTTTTATGACTTTATAGTTCTCAGTTCTGTCTAATTTGTGTCCTGTTTCATGTTCCCTTTTCCTCCTTTTAAAAGAAAACATTGTTAATCTTAGGGGATGTTTCCTAAGTAGTTTCTGGTTAAGTCTGCTCAAGAGATTATCTAGATAAAAACTTCTTGAGACCTAAATGCCTAAGGATTTCTTTTCTCATTTCCAAGTGGAAATATCAGAAAAATAAGTAATCTCTTGGATTTACAGCTAGAGTGACTTGTGTGAATTTGTCATATTGGTATCATAAACCTTCCTCTATATGCCAGATTGTGAAGAAACATATACTCTTGGTTTTTCATTTTACGTCCTTGGTTATGCCTTGTAAGTTTTCTTTGCAGCTTCTTTCTCTTCTTCTTGACCTCTTTAATGTTGAAATGCCCAGGGTTTAATCTTTGGATCTGTTCTTTATCTCAGTCCTTTATTGATTTTATACTGTTGCTTGATTCTAAATATCATTTATATGCCAAACTTCCAAATTCAAATCTTTGTGCAAACCTCTTTTGAACTTCATATTCTTCTGTGCAGCTGTTATAGGAATTTCTACCAGAAAACCTCAAATTTCACATGTTCAGAGCAGCTCGATCTTCTATACTATTATTTTCCTTGTTGTACTATGTAGCAACCAGAAGGATAGAGTTCCTCAGGCCAAAAATCTTGAAGACTGTCCTTGAAACTATTTTTTTCATGTTTTATATCAAATATGGCAGGAAATTCTTTTGTATTTGATCTTAAGAATTCTTTTAGAATTTACTTCTTACTACCTTCTGGCTACTATACTGTTTAACACACTGTTGTCTCTTTTTAGGTTATTATAGGAACCTCCTAACACATCTCTTACCTATCGATTTTTATTCATAATGCAGAAATCATAGTGATCTTTTAAAAACATGACATAGCCTATGCCAAGTCTGCTCAAAATCCTGTAATACTTTCCCATTTCACTCACAGTAGAAGACAAAGTCATTACTAGAACCTATGGAGCTTTGTGTGATCTGGCATTCTTTCCCACCTCACAAACCTCTCTGACCTCATTCCCACTACTCTCTTGTGGTTGGCTGCCTCTTAAGATGGCCCATAGTGCCTTCTACTTCCTAATACTCATGCCCCATATAGAATCCTCTCTTTTTCAGTATGTTGTGGACCTAATAATAGGCTTCTAACAAGAGGATTGGCAAAAAGGATGGGATGTCACTTCTGAGATTAAGTTATAAAAGATGATGACTTTTGCTTGTACTCTCTGGCTCTTTTCTCTTCCTTTCTTTGATTAAGCAGCTTCCCTGTAGTATACTGCCTTATGGACAAACCCATGGAGGGACTAAAAGTATCCTCCAGCTAATAGCCAGTATAGAATGGAATTCTGCCAACAACTGTGAGTTGGGAAGTAAGGTCTCTCTCATTTGAGCCTTGAGAGAATTGCTAGATGACCAATATCTTGATTTCAGACTTGGGAGAAATCCTGAGTTGAAGGACTTAGCTAAACTAGGCTCATATTCATGACCCACAGAATCTGTGATAATAAATGTTGAATGGAGCCACCATTTGACCCAGCTATTCCCCTTCTCGGTCTATTCCCTAAAGACCTAAAAAGAGCATGCTACAGGGACACTGCTACATCGATGTTCATAGCAGCACAATTCACAATAGCTAGACTGTGGAACCAACCTAGATGCCCTTCAATGGATGAATGGATAAAAAAAATGTGGCATTTATACACAATGGAGTATTACTCTGCATTAAAAAATGACAAAATCATAGAATTTACAGGGAAATGGATGGCATTAGAGCAGATTATGCTAAGTGAAGCTAGCCAATCCCTAAAAAACAAATGCCAAATGTCTTCTTTGATATAAGGAGAGTAACTAAGAACAGAGTAGGGTCGAAGAGCATGAGAAGAAGATTAACATTAAACAGGGATGAGAGGTGGGAGGGAAAGGGAGAGAGAAGGGAAAATGCATGGAAATGGAAGGAGACCCTCAGAGTTATACAAAAGTACATACAAGAGGAAGTGAGGGGAAGGGGAAAAATAATATAAGGGGGACAAACGAATGTCAGTAGAGGGAGCAGAGAGAGAAGAGGGGAGGGGAGGGGAGGGGAGGGGAGGGGGGATAGTAGAGGATAGGAAAGGCAGCAGAATACAACAGACACTAGTATGGCAATATGTAAATCAATGGATGTGTAACTGATGTGATTCTGCAATCTGTATATGGGGTAAAAATGGGAGCTCATAACCCACTTGAATCAAACTGTGAAATATGATATATCAAGAACTATGTAATGTTTTGAACAGCCAACAATAAAAAATTTAAAAAAAAAAGAAAAATTAAAAAGTGGTTAATATAAAAAATAAAAAAAAAATAAATGTTCTTTAAATTACAAAGTTTGGGTAATCTTTTTCACAGCAGTGATTACCTAATATATCTCTACCTCACTGATTATATTAATGTTGCTGTTAATGTTCTTTAACATTCCAGGTTCCCTGTTCCCTTCCATCCTCCACTTTATGTTCCCTTTGCCTGGAATGCTTTTCTTCCAGTTATCTGCTTGATTAGTTTCTTTAACTCCTTTAACCCTCAAGTCTTTGCTCAAATGTTATTGAGTGTGAAAAGGTCTTTCCATTTTCAATTAATGGTCCCTTTTCTCTTGGTCCATTTTATTTTATTTTTTTCTTGTAGGCCTTAATCACCTTTTCATGCACTATGTATTTTAGTTTAATTTATTGTTTATATCCTCCTGCTAGAATTCATACTACACTAACAAAAATATCTTTTTTGTTTCTTTTGGTCCTTGATGCATTTAGAAGAGTTATTGGCATGTATGTAGTTGCTCAAATATTTGTGAAATGAATGGGTCCTTTATTTGCTGTGTAACTTGAAGAACTCACGTAAGTTTTACCATTTTTGTTAATGAGAGAGGGTTATATGTGCTTCCATGTAGTTAAGATTGAGCTGGGGGTGGAATTTTATCCATGGCCATGTAAGAAGGTTGGCAGATTTTCTTCTACCCCCCACCCCCCCAAAAAAAAACAATCATAAAGCTGGACAAAAATTGAACAAAACCCCCAAATCTAGTGCTTTGGAAATCAGACAAAGACATAAAACAGTCTGACAGGTATTTGATAAATGCTGCAAGAATGTTGTAGTTCAATGTTTTAATCTAGGGATGCTGTATCCTACTCCCAGGTTGTTTATTGCTGATGGATCTCCAGGACAGGGCAAGCCATTAAGACCAGAAGCTGACCTGATCTGGTAGAAGGGACTTATTCAGATGGGTGGTGCTTATTTCTAGCAGTATTGTTAGTGTAACTGACAATCTTGGAGTCAGCTAAGTGGAAAAGGCCAGCAGTTCTACCTGCATAGGGTTGTGGTCATGACAGACAATCTCATATCCAACTGTTTCTGTACACATGTATATCAGAGAATGGAGAGGATGCAAGTTAGTCATACACTCCTGTCTAGGGGCTGGGTACACATATATAGAAGACCAGAAAGAGCCCAGCAGAAAATAAAACCCAGGGCCAACTTAAACTTGACCTGAACTTTTAATGCACTCTCTTGTCAACTACAGAGTAATTGGCAAGGGATAGAAGACTTACTGGCTCAAGGCACTTGAGTAAAATTTCTTTCTGGTCACTAGTTGATCATTAAGCTATATATGGACACTGGAAATCCCTAGAAACTGAGGCTTGAAGATAAAAAGAAGAATTAAAAAAAACCAACCCATAAACAAAAATCAACTGGGTAGACCAGCAGCAACTTAATGCTGTAGTTTACAGATATAATTCTGACAAGTAAGTGAAAAAAGATACAAACTGTAAAACAGGAATGACAACCTTCAGGCATAATGGCACAGTCCAGAGTTGATAAAATATATTGTCTAAAATGTTGAGTTTAAGTATGTAAAGAAATAGGAAAATGTGACCCATGATAAAGAAAACAGCAGAAATAATATTTCTAGATTTAAATACAGAGGCTTCAAATACCTGTTATCAGTTAAAAGCAGAAAGTAAACTATTTAATTAAATGAAAGTGTGACAAATTGAGACTTTTAGTAAGGAGATAGAAATGATTTTTTAAAGAACCATACAAAAATTCTGAAGTTAAAGAATATGGTAACTGAAATGGAAAATTCATTAGATAGTCCCATCAGCAATGGGATCTGATGTGGCTGATAAAAAAAAAAACCTCAGTGAACTTGAAGATAGATTATCTAATCAAAAGATCAGAGTGGAAAAAAGATTGAAGGAAAATCAACAAAGCCTCAGAGACCTGTGTGTCAGCGTCAGGCTTACCTATTCATGTATGATGGAATATTCATAAGAAAGAAATCTTGGAAATCCATAAATATTTGGAAATTAAGTAATGCACTTCTGAACAACCCTTGGGTCCTTATAAATCATAGGCAACTGGAAAGTATTTTTACATGAAAATAAAAAATGGGACTTATCAAAATTTATAGGATGCTGCTCTAATGGTGCTTAGAGAAATTTGAAATTTTAAACTTCTATATTAGAAAATAATTCTTAGGTGCCTAAACCTATTACTTTAAGATAATAGAAAAAGAAGAGGAAACTAAATTTTAAGCTAGTAGAAGAAGCAAAATCAGAGAAGTAGAAAACAGAAAAACATTAGAGAAAAATTAGTCAAACCAAAGTAGGTTCTTTGGGTGAAAATCTATACATTTGACAAATCTTTAGCCAGATTGAGGGCATGGAGCAAGGAGAAATAAGAGAGAGAGAGAGAAAAATAGAAATTATCAAAATGAAGACTAAAAGAGGTGTGTTACTACTAATTTTGCAGAAATTAAAAGGATTAAAAAAGACTCTAAAGAATGACTTTATAGCAACAAATAAGTAAGATGAATTAGAAAAATTCTTAGAAAGATGCAGATTACCAAAACTGATTCAAGAAGAAATCGCTCTATAGCACATAAAGAAATTGAATTAATTATTTACTATATTTTCACAAATAAAACTTGATACATAGATTTCATCACTGGTGAATTCTATCATATGTTTAAAAGAGAAATTATATTAGTTTTTCACAAACCCTTTTAGAGATAGAGGATGGAATACCTTCCAACTTTTACCTTGACACCAAAATCAGACAAAAACATGACAAAAGGAAACTTTGGAATAATATTCTTCATGATGCAGACACAAAAATACTACACAAAATTTTTAAAAACCTGAATTGGACATCATATTTCCATTCTTGGGAATTAATTCCAAAAATGGAAGGCTGGTTTAATATTAAAAAATCAATTCATGTAACATACATATTAAAAGAACATAGGGCAAAAAAATGCATGATTGTCTCAGTAGACATATAACAGAATTTGCGTATCCATTGTTGATAACAACTCTCAACAAAGGAGTTATAGAAGGGAACTTCCTCAACCTGACATAGGACAGCTATGAAAAACTTACAATTAACATTATATTTAATGGTGAATATCTGAGTGTTTTCCCCTAAGATTAAGAACAGAGTACAAACATCTCTCATCACTGATACTTAGCATTGTACTGAGGATTCTAGCCCATGAAGGAACCAAAATAGTTGTTTAAATAAATATATCTAAACTAGGAAAGAATTAAGATTTGTGTAACTGATGTGATTCTGCAATTTGTATACGGGGTAAAAATGGGAGTTCATAACCCACTTGAATCAAAGTGTGAAATATATCAAGAACTATGTAATGTTTTGAACAACCAACAATAAAAAAAATTAAAAAAAAAGAATTAAAAAAAAAGAATTAAGATTTGTTTTCATATATGACAAAATTCTGCAGGTAGAAAATCTCAAGGTACCCATGTAAAGACAAATAAAACCAATAAAAAGGTTGGCAGGGTCACGGGATGCAGTTTTGACATGAAAGCTAGAAACATAATTAAAAGGAAACAAGAATGTAATTCCAATCAGAAACCAGAAGTTCCTGTATTAATGCAGGAATGTTACAAGTTGAAATGATTGGATTGTGAGAGGTGTAACCTAATCAGCATTGAGTTTGTAGGCAGGTGGGGGGTGGCTGGAGGTGGGTCACTGGAAGTGTGCCCTGGAAGGTTATCTTCTTTGTGGCCCCTTCCCCGACTCTCTGCTTTCTGGCTGCCTTGAGATGAGCAGCTTTCCTCCACTATGTACTTCCACAAAGATGTGCTGCATCATCTTGAGCCCCAAGAAATGGATCTAGCCTTCTTTGGACTGAGACCTCTGAAACCATGAGCTCCCAAATAAACTTTTCCTCCTCTAAAATTATTTTTGTCAGGTCTTTTAGTCACAGCAGTGAAAAAGCTGACTAAAACAGTTTGTAAGCACATAAAAAGATATCCTACGTTTTTAATCATTAGGGAAATACAAATTGCATTTCCAATGAGATATATAACACATAAATTAGAAGCAGAGACTGTTTAGCAAAATAATATAGACTGGGTGACTAAAACAACTAATATTTATTCCTCATACTTCTGGAGGCTGCCAATAGATTTGGTTCCCTGATGAAGGTTTGCAGATATCCATCTTCTTGCTGGGTTCTCAAAGTAATACACATTCTGTTCTTTCCTCTTTGTTTGATAATCCCATCATAGGGCCCTTTTTAGTGCCCTAATCTATACTTTATAACTTCCCAAAGGCCCCATCTTGAAATACCATCACAATTGGAGTTAGAACATCAACATACTATTTTGTGGGGCTTAATTCCTTCTATAATATTCCACCTTTGCATAGAAGAAGGACATGAAAATTCAAGTCCTTCTCCTATGCAGAATACATTCATTTCATTTTAGCATTCCCTAAAGCCTTAACTTATTCCAATATGAACTCAAAAATCTAAAATTAAGAGTCTTATTTAAGTATCACCTATCTGTGACACCCTTAAGTACTTGTCTATCCTGAGGCAAAAATTTTCTCTATGAACTCTAAAACCATATAAGTCATCTATTTCTAAAATATTTTTAGTGGTACAATCATAAGATAGACATTTCTTTCCAAAAGGGAAAAATCAGAAGGAAGAAAGGATCTCAATCAAGTGCAGAACTTATAAAGGCTAGGTTTGATGTTCTGCCCTTTGGACTCACTGGCACTTGGACGCTGGCCAAGTTTGAGCTTCCAGGTTCTACTTTGTAGGATTTATGCTCCCAAGAATTTTCCATTTGGCCTTTGAAATCTGGGCGTTGCTACCTCCCCCCACTCTTTGAAACCTAGGCGGCAATCTTGATGATTAAATAGCTTCTGGGGTCATTATTCCCTTGTGTTGTGCAGTAGTAAACTTTTGTCACCAAATAGCTCTATGGTCTGGTAGAAGAATTTGAGAGATCCATCATCCTCTCTTTATGTTATCTTACCTCAATCCCCTTTGGTTGAGACAGTGTTTCTGCTGGAGTAGCTGATTATATCCATGATTCTAGCTGATTATATCCATGGTTCATATCTATACTAATTTGCTTATCAAATATTTTTAATCTGGTGGGGGCACACCAACCTTTATTACACCAGAGGTTACTGTAAGGAACATGGACAATATCCAGCTGTCGACACGTACATAGAGAAAATTGAATGTTCAAGTGCCACTATTTGGGAACATCAAATGGTACAGTTGCTTTGGAAAATTTCTAAAAAAGTTATTATATGATATGGATTTTCACTTTTAGAAATCTACCAAGAGGAAATAAGCGCAGTGTCACACAAAGATATGTATGCTAACTTTCATAGAAGCATTTTTTGTAATAGCCTCAAACTGGAATGAGTACCAGAGCTCAACAACTGAAGAATGTTGAAGTAAAACCTATGTCCATACAATGGAATATATTCTGCAGTCAAAGTTAGAGATCAGCAAACTATGGTAAGGCCTCTGAGTCAAATCTAAATCTGGCCATACCTATTTGTTTACATGTTGTCTGTGGCAACTTTCATGCTAGAATAGCACAGTTGAATAGTTGTAACAGATGTATAGGCTGCAAAGCAGAAAATATTCACTGTCTGATTCTTCGCAGAAAAAAAATTCCAAACTCCTGGGCCCAGATGGAAAAAAAAAACTGTATATATAATTATCTATACATAAAATATGCAGAAAAAGAAAAATTTCTAGAGTCAAAAAAGAAGTCAAAGTTTGCCTCAAATTTGGGGCAGGTGTGGCTATTATTTACAAACTTACAAGACAACCTTTTGGGGGTTATGGAAATATTCTAAAACTGTAAATTTATTAAATTCAATTCATACACCTACATTGTATAAGCTTTGTGATAGTAAATTACTTGTCAAAGTTGTTGGTAAAAGTATTTAATGAGCTAATGTAAATAGAGCATAACAACAGTTTTGTGTTTTGTAGACAGTAAAGGATAGTTGTAATACCAGTCAGGAATGGGTTCTCATTCCCGATGTGTTAAAGATTAAATACCTGATAAATGCCAAGGCAAATATGGAAAGCACAGTTTTATTTAAGAGAGGGACAGAAGTAGCAGACTTCTCCTGAAAAAGAGTACTCAGAGCTAGGTACTTGCAGGAGTGGGTGTGTCTTGCTCTCTTTTAGACCACAGAATGCCCCTTTTAATCCCTGCCTCCCTATCTACTCTGTGTATGTAACTAAGGGCAGGAAGTGGCAAGAGCACAGGGTGTAATCCTTTGTGTTGGGAAGTGAGATCCCTGGAGGTGTTAGCAACCCCTTGAGCTGGAATGTGTGATCCCAGAGGTTAGCTGTTAGGAACCCATTGATAAGCAGCCATTATCCTCTCTGGATCCCCATCATTCATTATGTACACTGACTGCCAGGTGTTCTCCCCACTGCCTTGGTTTGTTGAGGAATGTGACATTTCCTGCCCCCAGGCCAAGCAGGGCTGCAGGCAGATGCTTTTTGGCAAAGAAAGCATGTGGTGAGTCAGTACAGTGGGCTCATTTTATAGAATTATTCTCTTAATCTTGTGTTTCCACCATCCTCATCTATTTGTCCTCTTACAGTTGCTATTGTTATAGCTTACAATTTTAGAGGACTTGTGCTATGCTTTGGATAAGTGTCCCACAAAGATTTAGATGTTAAAAGACTTGATCCCTGATGGGTGTTATTGAGAGGTATTGTGGTCCTTTAGGTGAAGGGTTCTAGTGGGAGGTCCTTAGGTCACTGGAGGTGTGCCCTTGAAGGGATTTGTGGAACCCTGACTCCTTTTTCTCCCTTTTCTTTGCTTCCTGGCTGTACAGTAAGCAGTTCACTCCATCATGCACTATTTGCCATTGCCATCCACCATTCCCAACAGAGCCCCAAAGCTATGGGTCCATTGATTTTGGATTGGAATCACAAAAACTATGAGCCAAAAACTGATTCTATAATTTCATTCTGTCCAGCATTGGAATCTTTAATTTACAGATAAAAACATTGAGGTTAAGAAGTTAAGAAGACAGGCTTATCAATTGAAATGTGGTTCTTTGTAAGATTCAGCATGATCTCCAAGAGTAATCTGTCTGTAATGTGTATTAGTCAGGCTTCTCTAGAGGAACAGAATCAATAGGAAGTGTGATTATCAAAAGGGGATTTATTTACTCAAATGCATTTCTATACATCAGTGATGAATCCTCTGAAAGAGAAATTAGGATTAGCCTTAAAAAAAAAATTCCTGGGAATCAATTTAACAAAAGAGGTGAACGATCTCTACAATGAAAACTACAGAACACTAAGGAAAGAAATTGAAGAAGACCTTAGAAGATGAAAATGTGTCCCATGCTCTTGGATAGGCAAAATTAATATTGTCAAAATAAAAGCGCTATACAGATTCAATGCAATTCCAATTAAAATCCCAATGTCGTTCCTTATAGAAATAGAAAAAGCAATCATGAAATTCATTTGGAAAAATAAGAGACCCAGAAAAGCCAAAGCAATCCTTAGCAAGAATAGTGAAGCAAGAAGCATCACAATACCAGATCTTAAACTATACTACAAAGCTATAGTAACAAGGCAGCATGGTATTGGCACCAAACTAGACATGTAGACCAGTGGTACAGAATAGAAGACACAGAGACAAAACCCACATAAGCACAGTTATCTTATACTAGACAAAATTGCCAAAAACACATATTGGAGAAAAGATAGCCTCTTCAACAAATGGTGCTGGGAAAACTAAAATCCATATGCAGCAAAATAAAAATAACCCCTATCTCTCAGCATGCACAGAGCTCAACTCAGAGTGGATCAAGGATCTAGGAATTAGACCAGAGACTCTTGTGCCTAATAGAAGAAAAAATAGGCCCAAATTTTCATCATGTCAGATTAGGCCCCAAATTCCTTACAAGACTCCTAAAGCACAAGAAATAAAATAATAAATTAATAAATGAGATGGATTCAAACTAAAAAGCTTCTTTTCAGCAAAAGAAATAATCAGTGAGGTAAAGAGAGAGCCTATATCTTGGGAGCAAATTTTTGCCACACAAATGTCAGATTATGAGAGCACTAATCTCCAGGATATTTAAAGAACTCAAAAAATTTAACACCAAAACAATAAACAACCCAATCAATAAATGGGCTAAGAAGCTGAACAGACACTTCTCAGAAGATATACATTCGGCCAACAAATATATGAAAAAATGTTCAAAATCTTCAGTAATTAGAGAATTGCAATTCAAAACTATCTAAGAATTCATCTGACAGCAGTCAGAATGGCAGTTATCAAGAATACAAACAACAGTAAGTATTAGCAAGCATGTGGGGGAAAAGGCACACTCATACATTGCTGGTGGGACTGCAAATTGGTGCAGCCAATATGGAAAGCAGTAAGGAGATTCCTTAGAAAAGTTAGAATGGTACTACAATTTGACCCAGCTATCCCACTCCTAGGTCTATACCCAAAGGACTTAAAATCAGCATACTATAGTGATACAGCCACATCAATGTTTATAGCATCTCAGTTCACAATAGCTAAACTGTGGAAGCAACCTCTATACCCTTCAATGGGTGAATGGATAAAGAAACTGTGGTATATATAAACAATGAAATACTCAGCATTAAAAGAGAATAGATTAAAAATTAAAATTAAATAAAAATTAAATGAAAATAAAATTACTCAGCATTAAAAGAGAATAAAATTGTAGCATTTGCAGATAAATGGATGGAGTTGGAGAATATCATGCTAAGCTAAGTAAGTCAATCCCCCAGAACCAAAGGCAGAATGTTTTCTCTGATAAGTGGATGTTGATCATGGGGGGAGGGCATGAGAAAAATGGAAAAAATTTGATTGGGCAAACTAGGGGAGAGGGGAGGAGAAGGAGCATGGGGACATGAAAGATGGTGGAATAAGATGGCCATCATTACCCTAGGTACATGTATGACTGCACATACATCATGTATAACCAGAGAAATGAAAAGTTGTGCTGCATTTGTGTACAATGAATCAAAATGCATTCTGCTGTCATATATTCCTAATTAGAATTTATAAATTAATTAATATTTTTTAAAAGGATATTTATTTAATATCCTTTTGGATTGGCTTACTCAGTCAGAAGCTGGATAGTCCATAATAGCTGTTGCAGGCTGGAGAGCTGAAAGAATCAGTAGCTGCACAGTCCAAAAGGCTTGAAGCCCCAGAATGTGAAGGATCAATGGTACTACCCTGGTCTGAGACGGAAGGCTTCTGGAAACTCCCCAGAGTATCACTGACAGAGTCTGCTTTGGAAGAGTGAAGAAATGAGAGTCCAATATCCTCAGATGATCACAGCACCAAGAAGAATGGAGCTTGCATCTGCTGCTGCTTCCTTGTTCTTCTTTTATTCCATCCAAGCCACCATCCTATAGGGCAGTGCTGCCCATTCTTAGGGAGGGTCTCCACTTCAGTTCCCTGTCCCACATGCCAATCATTTCTAGACACACTCTCATCAACACACCTAGAAGCCTCTTAATCATAGGCATCTCTTAATCCAATCAAGTTGGCAATTCAAATTAGCCATTACATAATGCTAATTTATTTCATGTGTTTTCCACATACTGTTGTTTCTGTATTTCTGTGTAGCTTTGAAGTCAACATTGTAGTCATCAGTTGCGATTCAATTAGGAGTTACACTATGAATTAATCTTTTTTTTGGTTATTTAACAACTTATTGTTATAAAACTGGCATTGAAGTTTAAATCTTGGAATAAAGACTGTAAAGAAGGGAAACGATTTTTTTAAAAAAGGCATAAGTTAAATGAGTGTTGACCCATTCTTCAGAATAAAAATTCTGAGTCAAAGCCTAGAAATGATGTTATCCTCCAAGGTATGTATTCTCAGTATATACTCAGTATATATGCAATAGAATGTTTGAATGACTTTGCTGTACTATCAGAAGTTGTGCTAGTTATTTATTGTCATGTAACAAATTGCCACAAAATTTAGCAGTTTAAAACACCAAACATTATATTGCAATTTCTGTTGGAAAGGAATCTAGATGCATCTTAGCTGGGCCTTCTCTCTCAGGTTCTCTTGCAAGACTGGAGTGAATGTGTGTGCTAGAACATCCTACAGCTTCTCTAGGGGAAAATTGGCTCCCAAGTCCCTCACAAGGATATGAGCAGGCTTTCAGGTATTACCCTGTTTGGCCAGCAACATTTTTGTGCCACATGAACTTTCCCATAGGGCATTTTATAACATGGCAACTGTGTTCTCTCAGAACAAGTCAGGGATAAAGTGATCAAGAGGGAAGCCAGTTTTTAAAATATCTCAAGAGTAATAGTTTTTGTTACATTTTCTTCATTAGCAATGAGTCACTAGGTCCAGCCTCTATCAAGTGTCTGTATCAGTTTGTCCCCTCCTTTAGAAGTAACCAGTATTTTAAATTTAGCTTGTGTTCATCCTTTGCTTTGCTTTATAGTTTTATATACTTTACTCAGTTTTACAGTTTTTAACTTTATATGAAATGACTTGTTTTCCTTCATCCTTATGTTCCTGAGATTCATACATGTTATCACATATAGTGTGTAAATTTTCAGCATGAATGAATATATCACATATTACTGTGTACATTTTTTTATTAAAATTGTGCAATGAATGAAACTCATTATTTTCTAAGTGTTTGCACTACTTTATTCCCAAATAAGCCTTCTAGTTGCTCTATATCTTAAACTATGATATTGTCATGCATATTTAGTATTTGTCAGTCTGGTGTGTATGAAATGAAGCCAGCCTGAACCTTATTTGGAAATGAAGTTGCAAGCCTTTATATTTGTTGGCATTTCCATTTTCTACTTGAAGGAACTATTTCAGTGGGTTTGTTAAATTGATTTTGGAATATTTTATGTACTCTGAGTAGTCTATACCATAATTCTAAATATTATGCTTTTTCCCCATTAGAATTAAGCTTTATGAGAGTGGGGACTTCTGTGTTTTGATGTAACTATATGCGTACCTCCAGAATGTTGACTGAAACATACTAAATAGGTATTGTTTAATTGAATACATTTTATTAGGGTCTTTTTCTGTATCAAAATGATCATTTGAGTTTTTGTTTTGTTTTTATTCTTTCAAGTAATACATTAAATACCACATATCTAGCTAGATGATTCTTTTTTTTGGTATTGGAGATTGAACCCAGGGGCTGTCAACCACTAAGCTATACCTCAGCCTGTGGTTTTTTTTTTTTTTTTTTTCCTTGAGACAGGGTCTCTGTAAGTTGTGAAGGGCCTCAATAAGTTTGTGAGGCTGGCTTTGAATTTGTAATCCTTCTGCCTCAGTCTCCTGAGCTGCTGGGATTATAGGTACCCATGCCAGCATAGATAGATTCTTCTTAAATCAACTTTGCATTCCTAGGATAAACCCAAATTGGTCATGAATAGTAGTTTTTGTTTATTTAATTTTTGTAATGTTTTGCTAGATTTAATTTGGTGCCTTCTCATTCAGGATTCTTTTTAAAATCCACCTACGGGTGAAACTGGTCTGCAATTTTCCCTTGGTCTTATTATCCTTGCAGGGTTTAAAGTGAATCTAGAAGTTTTTCTCTCTTTCAGAGAGTGCTGTAGACCCTTAAGCACAGTATGGTTCTCTTTCTCCCATAATATGTACATGTGTTTCTTATAAATAAGGGATCGGAGTATATCATGGCAGTTTACACTGTTGGTCCTAATTCATCAGTGAATACATCTATAAGTTGTTTAGTTTTGAGTAGTTGTTACTTACAAAACTTTTGCTTGTTACCTAGCATGCTGATTTTGAATTCTTAATAGCTGTCCAGGAGTACTTACACCTTGGGATGAAACAGTGCTTTCATTGAATTTGAAGGTGCCATTCTCCCTAATCATTTTGGTGTCCTTATTTCATTGAATGACTGGGAAATAAATAGTTACCATATCAGCAGGAATGGTAGGCTAGCCAGAGCTGTTATGTCAATATTATAATATAAGAGTCTGAAATTTATTTCTCCTTGTCTTTCCATCCTTAGTACATTAGTACCACCTTAAGGAAACTACAGCATCCAAAATGAGGTGGAGTTAAGCCATCATATATTTGTTTTCCTTCCATGGGTGTTGAATACTGAAAGAAAAATGGATATTCATATACAACTATCATTCTTGACCCCAAATTTCTTTAAGTGAATAAAGGATACTTTTAAATTCTTTTAGGGTTCCTAGAATATCTTTATATTTTGACCCTCTAAAACAAAGTTTTTTTTTTAAAGAGAGAGAGAGAATTTTTTAAATATTTATTTGTCAGTTTTTGGTAGACACAACATCTTTATTTTATTTTTATGTGGTGCTGAGGAGCGAACCCAGCGCCCTGCACATGCCAGGCGAGCGCGTTACCGCTTGAGCCACATCCCCAGCCCCCCAAAAACAAAGTTTTTTAATGACTACATTATTCTCTTACAATATTGACTATTATTCTAAGTTTTTCTTGGACCAAATATTTGGATTTAGAGGTTAGCTTCTTTCATTGATAATCAGGAGGAATACATTTTTAAAATTTCAATCATTCAAAAGTCTAATGTATCCAATTTAATTTTTATGGGAATTATAATTTAATGATACACAGCATTTATATGTAGATTTCTTGTTTTGTGTATATATTTTAAAAACCATAGGAATTATCCTGTATTCTTTGCCAGTTTTTTTTTCATGTTTTTTTTTTTAAATCAGTGGTCCTACATTCATTTGTTTTTGATAGTTCTTAATAAGTTTTTTTTTAAAGAACATGTTTTATGAGTAATTCTTATTTATTTATTTATTTATTTAGTTGTAGATGGACACAGTATCTTTATTTATTTATTTTTATGTGGTGCTGAGGTTCGAACCCAGTGCCTCACATGTGTGAGGCAGGTGCTCTTCCACTGAGCTACCACCCCAGCCCAATATGAGTAATTCTTGTCAGTTTCTGTGGACATGAGATTTTAAAATTTGTTCTTAATATGTTCTTTGATGTTAGTGGGTCTATTAAACCAAAAATGTATTATCTTTTATTTGCTAATCTTTTAAAAAAAACTTATATAGAAATGTCATGAGAACATCACAACTGTTGGAGTTAAGAATATTTTTTCTTTGAAAATAGCTGTGAGTTTGAAGTATAATTTTAAAAGAAGCAATTTCTCTGTTTCATGATAGTAGTAGTTATAGCAATTTTTTTTCATTTATAGCTCTATAAACTCAACTTGGCATTAGAAATGATCCAAAACATACAATAAATGTTAATTTAATTCTTTCTTTACATTTCAACATTTATGGGCTAAAGGAGGAAATCTTTACAAAGCACACTGGAAAGAGCAGTCAGATTACCAGAAGACAGCTTAGAATGGGATGTCAGGGACATAAAGATTTAGGGTCTTCTAAATAAATCTGAATCATAAACTACTGGAGAGATATTAGAGAGTCTTCTTAATTTTATCTGTTCCTCACTTCCTTCCATGGGTGTTGAGTACTAGAAATTGTCTCTTTTTGAGCACTGCTATCAGCAGCTTCTCATTAGCCTCAGAAGCTTCCCCCAACCACTTTTTGTTTTTAATTCCTATAATAGTTTGTCTAGTGCTAGAATTTTCTTTAGTCATAGGAAATGTATTCTTGTGCCTGGACTTGTTTTATTCAAGTGTAAGGTTGTGAAATTTATCTGTATCTCTCTCTCTCTCTCTCTCTCTCTCTCTCTCTCTCTCTCTCTCTCTTTTGGTATTGCTATGTGGTAATCTTGTGTATGAATACATTCAATTTGTTTATCCACTCACCTGTTGATGGACATTGGGTCCTTTTTAGGTTTTGACCATTGCTAGAACATTCCTGCTGAGAGTTAATGCAGCAAATGTGCTATTGCTCAGCTCTTGTCTATCTTCAGGAGGATTAGCTTGTGTTAGTGACCCTTGACCAACTCTTAGGAGCCTAGCCCTTGCTATGTTTCCTGTGCTACTAATTGATAAGGTGGTTTTTTACAATGGGATAAGAAAACGTGTGGTACCACCTTGTTTAAATTGTTTCTGAAAACCATGATTTTTGGTGAACTCTTGTTTTCTTTCTTAGAATCTGTAGTTTTGATAATTGTACTCAAAACAGATACTATATTATAAGCCTCCAATAAAAATGCTAGATTCCAGAACTCAAGCAGGCTTCCCTGAGTGGAAACACTTTGCATATATTATTGCACTTATCACTAGAGTAATAGAATTGTTGGGTCATAGAGTAGGTGTTTATTGATCTTGATAAGAAACTACTAAACAGTTTTCTACAGTGTTGTACCTTTTTACATTTCCACAGGAAAGTATGAGAATGTTGGCTGTTTTGCTTCTTGTTAATTCTTGGTACTGTCAGTTAATTTTAACCATTTTAGTAAGTCTGTATTATCTAATTATGGGTTTTTATGCTTTTCTGATAATTAATGGTAATATGAACACCTTCTTAAGTGTTTATTGGCCATTGTATGTATCTTCTATTGTGAAGCATCATTTTAAGTCTTTACTTTTAAAAATGGATTTTCTTTTTTTTTGTTTTGTTTTTGGATGAAGGTGCATATTTATTGGTATGCAAGGTGCTTCATAACATAGTCATAAGCCAAAGAATCATATTTCAGGACAGCAGCTACCATATGACAAAAAGAGTTGCTTTTTAACTATAAGAATTTGTTTTATCCCTGTCATGTTAATTGAATATGATGGTAACTTATGCAATTAGAAGATAATTGTGTTTTATAAATGGCCTCCAGATAAATGAGACTGTGTGAGCAATTATTGAGATCATATTTAAAACTTCTATAACTCCTGCAGTTCTTCCTTCCAATGGAATTAGTAACTTGAGATTTTATCATGTATTAGTAACAAATGCTTTCTATTTTTTTCTTTTTATTGTGGCAAATTAAGCACAACAAAAATGTGTAGTCAACCATTTTATGTATATACTTCAGTGGTGTTAAATACATTTATAATGTTGTTCAGCCATCAACACCACATTTTTATAAATATTTTTATCTTGTAGAACTGAAACTCTATACCCATAAAAACTCCCCTTTCTTTCCTTCCCCTCAACTTCTGACAAGTACCATTCTGCTTTCTGGCTTTATAATTTTGACCTAAGTATCTCATATAAGTGTAACCATATAGTATTTGTCTTTTTGTGATTGGATTATTTTACTGAGCATAAAGTTTTCAAAGTTCATCTGTGCTGTAGTTTGTGTTACAATTTCGTTGCTTTTTAAGGCTGAATAATATTCCTTTTATGTGTATGCTACATTTTGCTTCTCTGTTTATCCATAAAAGGATGCTTGATTTTCCAAAGGTATTGTGAATAATGCAGCTATGAACATGGTTATATAGGAAAATCTGAAACCCTGTTTTTTGTTCTTTTGGCTTTATACTCAGAAGTGGAATTGCTGGATCATGCAGTAACCGCTCCCCCCCCCCCCGCCTTTTTTTTTTTTTTAAAGAAAACATTATACTGTTTGCCATTTTATGTTCCCACCAATACTACACAGTGTTCCAGTTTCTCTGCACACTTGCCAACATTTGTTATTTTATATTTTTAATAGTAGCCATCCTAATAGATGTGAAATGATGACACATTTTTTTTTTTTTACAAAGGAATACAATATTTACCATTCTGTAATTGGTTAATATAATTATACTGGTGCTATTGTTTTTCATGAACTTTATATGCAAGGAAATGTTGATACCTAGACTTCTAAAAAACAACTTTTTTACACTTATTATGTCCCAAAAAAGTTGTTTTGGCTGTATTTCTTGTCTTTATGTGTGGTATTGAGGATTGAACCCAGGGTTGCTTTACCACTGGGCTTACATCCCTGACCCATTTTTTTATTGTTTTAAAATTTGAAACAGGGTCTTGCTAAGTTGCCCATGCTGGCCTCAAATTCACAATCCTTCTACCTCAAATTCTAGTCACTGGAATTACAGTGTTGTGCCACCACACCTGACATTTATGCTGGTTTTAATATTAAACAATGTATCTTTCATTATTCCAGTTTTTAACTTTAGATCACTATTGAATTAATTTGATTAGTGTCTATAAAAGTATCTCAAATCTAACATTTTAAGGTAGAAAAATAGTAATTCTTATCAGTTTACTGTTGTACTACTTTTCTTCTTGCTTTGTGTAAGGTCAATTTTATAATACTGCATATTTTAAATTTAGCATGGGGAAATTATTTATATCAAAAGGACAGTAATATTTATAGCTGTTATTTTAACTTGCCGGAGTGGCAAATGTTGGGTCCCTGTGATCAATTTTAAGTTGGAATGAATGCAAAAATTAGTTTAAATGAGATAGTTTACAAGAAGTTCGTAGCACTGTGGTTAGCACATAGCAAGAGTTCAGTGGTTACCTACCATATTTGTTGTTGGTACAATTATTTTAATTTTTTGTTATAAATTGTCCCATAGTTAACTTGAATTATAATATATTATTCTAATAGTGGTATTGATTTCTTGAGATGGAGGACAGCAAAGGCTACTTGAAAATCACATGTACAAAGTTATGAATACAGTAAATCAGATAGGGAAGTAAATTTTGGTAAGTTGATATATATACATGCAGACATATAGTTAGATAACTGAATGTGTATGTATTAAGTAGAACTCAGTTTATTATTTGTTTCCACAGCTTTATATTCTGTTATATTGTTCTGTGTGTTCTTCTGGATTCCTTTTGTCTACTTCTACTATGAAGAAAAGGATGATGATGATACTAGTAAATGTACTGTAAGTTATCTCTACTTTAGAGGTCTAATTTTAGTTAAAAAAATATTTTCTTGTTTTACAAAGATGATATGACTCCATTTTAGTTTATTCTAGATCAGTGTTGTCTAGTAGAAATATAACATTAATCCCACGTGAAATTTGAAATTTTCTAGTAGCGACATTAAAATAAATAAAAAGAAAATTAATTTTAATTTAACATGGTAGTTAATGTTTCCCTTATTATAATTTCAAAATAGTCATATTATTAATAAAATACTAAATTTTTTTTCACACCAAGCCTTTGAAATTTAGATTACAGCAATTTAACCAGCCACATTGTTCAGTAGCCACATAATGGCTTGTGTCTGTTGTTTTAGAGAAATTCGAAAGTAAACTTTCCTGTGAAAACTGTGTAGTAAATATTTTAGGCTTTGTGTCTCCACTATTCAACTCTGTCATTATAGTGTTAAGTATCCAGAGACGATACTGAATGAACATTTTGTGATGCATTAAAAAAGGAGTCAGGACATGGTTTGCTGACCCTTGTTTTGGGTTATAAGGAAGGAACACTTGCAGGTAGTTCAGACTAAATGACACTGAAAACAGAAACCTGATAAATATAGCACCAGACGTTTCTAAAAGAGCAGACTAGTATCACTTAAGTATTAGCATAAAAATCCCTAGCTATAAATATAATTGCGAGATGCCTTAAAAATATATTGATGATGCTGGATGCGGTAGTGCATGCCTGTAATCCCAGTAGCTGAGGAGGCTGAGGCAGGAGGATTGCAAGTTCAAAGCCAGCCTCAGCAAAAACAAGGTACTAAGCAACTCGGCCGCTGTCTCTAAATAAAAATACAAAATAAGGCTGGAGATATGGCTCAGAGGTTGAGTGCTTCTGAGTTCAATCCCTGGTACCAACCCCCCCCCCCCCACACACACACACATACACATTGATGTTGTATAACCAACTTAGTTCCATCTCTAGATTGCATGGATGGTTAGAATAAAAAATCTACTATTATGTATTAGTTAATAGGACAAGGAAGAAATTGTATTTTGAAAGGAATTTATCAAAATAAAACACTTTTTTAAAATTTAAGGCAGGGAAAACAGTATAATAGGAATAAATACCGAGTTACAGAAATTTGTTTTGTACTTTTTGTTTTATTTAAACACAAAAATATATTAACTCAAAGACCAGCATCATATGCTTAATAATGCCTAAAACCTTAATAGCATTTAGTGTTAAGATTTGGAGCAAGTAAATCAACATGTTATTTACATTTTGCATGGACTGGAGATTAAACTCATGGTTGCACATGCTAAGTGAGCATTCTACCACTGAGCCAAACCCCAGCCTATAAATCAACATTTTAAATGACTTCTAGAGTTACAAAGAATGTGGCATATTAGATGTTTATTTAAAGAGGGTCAAATGATTATTTGCAGATACTATATAACTTCATATTTAAAATGTGTGTAAGGTAAGGTGGCTAGTTACAAATTAAATAAATCTCAGTGAGATAAATGTTGTCATTTTCCCCAACCTTTGTTTGATCTGAGGATTCTCCTTAGTTTTTTCCTTAATTCCCTCTCCCCTCAGGACTGTCTTAGAAATAGCAATGAGAACTTACCATATGAAACATGAATTTAATTTTTTAAAGGTGATTTTTAGAGACTTCATTAGTCTGACACGAAAAATAATGTTCATTCTCAGTGATTTAACTTTGAGAAAATTAACTTTTCTATTCATGTTCATAATGTCTGGCTTTCTGGGGTATTTTGTTGTTGTTGTTCAGTTGTTTGATGTCTGGATTACATTTTGGGTAGCAGGCAAATTAAAACCTTTAAATTTCCACTTCTGATTTTATGTTCTTGTTTAATCCTATATGACCTATATTGCTTAAGGTAGATTATTTAACTTCTCTGTGCCTCGGGTTTCATTTCTCTAAAGTAGGAATGAGAGTACCTTAGAGTTGAGAATTAAATGAGTTAAGATATGTAAAGTTCTTATAATAGTGCTTGGCAGGATATATGTTACATATATATTTAAAGAATATAAATATATAACTATATATAATATTTACGTTTTATGTGTACATATGCTTATCCGCACATGTGTACATTATTTTTTATTATTTTAATCCATTTTGATGATTTGGGAAGGGGTATTGTAGGTTCTGATTGCTGCTTGTTTGGGGGAATATTTTATTATAATTCTGATAATTTTATTAAAGATGCTCACTAGATAATAAACTGCTTTCAGTATTTTGCTTTTACAAGGGCCTAACCATTGAAACGATTTTAAAATCTTGTATATTTTGTAAAGATATAATGATCATTTTTCTTTAAATGTTAAGCTTTTTTCCCAACTGGCAAAATTTTATATTGTTGATTCTAAATGCATATTTGATTTGAAAGTATAATTATACTGTTGTAAAAAATTTTTATATAACAGCTTACTAAATGATATATTTCCCCCCGGCATCTAGCAAATTAAAACAGCACTCAAGTACACTTTGGGATTTGCTGTGATTTGTGCACTTCTTCTTTTAGTTGGGTAAGTCTTAATTTTTTTTATCCTGACAATGGAAATATAATTAGTTGAATAATAATAACAAAATGTTCATTCAGAGAAATCTAGGAAAGCAAAACAAAATGTGAAAAAAGAACAAATCACCATTTATACCACCACTGAACAACATAGCCAAAATCAACATTTTTCTCTGTATTGTCCCACATACACATATTTCATGCTTAGATGATTGCAGGGTGCCTGTCCCCACCTTGCATGCACTCTCCATGTTTCAGTTTTCCAAAAATGTGATTAGTGCTCGCTTCGGCAGCACATATACTAAAATTGGAACGATACAGAGAAGATTAGCATGGCCCCTGTGCAAAAATGTGATTATATTTTATTCATTTCTTGATAATCTATTTGTTACACTATAGTGGGTACCTATTTAGGAAAGTAAGTGTGGGTCCATCAATTTTGTCTGTATTGCAGACCTTTCTTAGTAAAGCAGTTTATTTGAATGATCTTCTAAGGTATGACTATGTAGACATTTATGATGTTTGCAGTTTCTTTTTATTATAAACAACACTGTGGTAAAAATCCTTGTCTCTACATCTTTATAGATTTGACCCAACAGTCAAATCTTTGTCAGTAAGTTCCTTCTTTCGTTGTTCTTCCTTAAGTTTCATAGTAATATCAATATATTTTACATTTTTGTTTAGACATTTAAAATTTGTTCTTGTTAATGGCACACATTTATCTTTGTTAAAATAGGTCTAGATTCTTTTTTTATGTTAGAGATACATTAGGTGCTATTAAGCCTTTAAAATTTTATAATTTGGTGTTACAAATTTCAATAAATAACTTTCAATAAATAAAAAGTTTCATTTATTAAAGGTAATTTGTGCTGAGAATGAAATTGGTCTGTAACTTTTTATAGCTCTAGGAGTTGTTAGATTGCAAGTGTTTTATAGTCTAGTCATGTTTCCAATTCCCTTTGCCTGCCTTTATGTGTCATGAAAAAGAGAACTTATTGAATGGATTTTTTTTTAGCGGTTTTGCTATTTATTTTAGCTACCAAATATACCTTTTAAAATCTTTTTTGGCTTTTAAAGAAAGCCAGCTCTACTTAATGTTAGTTCGCTTTGATAATGTGGAAGTCCCTTGTCTGTAAACTTAAATTATCTAGAACAGGGATCAGCAAACTCTTCATGAGGTACAGATGATAAGCATTTTGGGTTTGCAGTCTGTTTGATCTGTGTGGCTTAACTGTGCTCTCGTAATTCTGAAGTAATCATAGACAATACATAAACACAAGGTATTCCAATAAAACTCTATTTATATAAACACAGGCAGCCAGTAGTTTGGAAATTCCTGACTTAGAACGTGACTGAGAGCCATCAATAAAAATACACATCTTTATAGCAGCCAGAGTAAAAGAGTAGTAAAATAAAGACTAGTAGTGTTTTGGTTACCCAGTGTAGTATTCTTTTCATTACCATATTTGAATGAGCATACATTTAGGTAAAGTGACTAATTAAATTTCTTGAAATTTCCTAGAAGGGGACATGCTATTGTTTCTTTGAATTGGTGTTTATTTGTTTATTTTAGCTGGTAAAATTTGAGATAATTTTATTACAAAGATATAGCCTAGATATAGTATTCCTATAGCTCATACACTTTTGGAGCACTTGTGTGATGGACGCTGTGCTAAGTAGTAGGGCCAAAAACAAAGTCCTAGTCTATTCTCAAGGTTCACCCTGGGAAAACATGCAAATAAATTATTTAAATTATACTGTTTAAGTACTCCGATAATATATATACCAGGTATGATGATGGAGGAACAAGTTCTTACTCTACCTTGTAGACTCGGAAGACCTAAGAGGAACTTCAACTGAGATTTGAAGGAGTGTAAATTGGTTGGAATGTTTGAAGAATGGCATAAAAAGTATGATATGAAGGGAAATACTGGGGAATGATATTGAACGGATTATATATGTGCATGTATGACTATAACAATGAATCCCACTATTTTGTATAATTATAGTGCACCAATAAAAACATGTAAAAATTTTTTTAAAAATATGTGAATTTAATCCTTCTAAGAAAAAAACACACACCTCCCCAAACAAAACATAAAGTATGATGTGATGTTCCAAGTATTCCTGTGAACCAGTGGCAGGACATGACATTAGCCAGGTAGGTAGGCTATGAATCTAATATATAATGTTTAAGAAATTTTGATTTTTATCCTGCTAATCAGTTGAAAGACAATGAAGATGTACATGTTTGTTTATGTGACTGTAAGAAAGTAAATATGTGTGACCTTGCTTTAAAAGTTAAGATACTGTAAAGGGGTTATTTGGAGGTCGGACTGGAGAAATGATACATTAAATAGTAGGTAGGCAGATTAACTACCTGGCCATTGTAATAATTCAGGTGAGAGATGAGGATCAGAGCTAGTATAGTTACAAAGAAAGCAGAAACAGATAAGCCATTTGGAAGATAAATATGACTTGACTTGGTGATTGAATGTAGAAGGTAAAATTCTCATTTTCAATTCTGCTGAAATTCATCATTTCAATTTCATATCTACTGAAATCCATTAGCCTTTTCTTTGTTTTTTTTTTTTTTTTCCTGAAGAAATAATCTGTATTAAGCTAATTCAGTGAGTCAGATTGGGTGTAAAATATTTTTAGTTAGCAATTTTTCATTTTTATTATTTTCAATGACATAAGGGGAAATTATAATCTTACTAGGTTCCAAGTTTTTATTTTGATCTAGTTTTGTGTCTTCAGAAACTGATATGTTTTTATTTACTTTTTGAGAAGAATTGAGATTAAGAAATTATCTTTGCTTCCCCTGCATAAAATCCTACTATAACTCTTGATTACTGTGGTGTCATCACCACTTAGTAAATACATGATAATCTTATTAACTGCTTCTTCCCTCCTTAAAACAGGTGTGTCTATATTACATCTTCATTTGACTTCAATTGCCTTTTTTTTTTTTGTCATGCTGGGTATTGAACCCAGGGCCTTGTGCATGCGAGGCAAGCACTCTACAAACTGAGATATATCCCCAGCCCTCAATTGCCTTTTTATCCATTAGTAAATATTCCTTTTTCTTTATAGATCTTGTATGCAGGGCTGATATTTGGCTAATGAGCAGTGGTTTGTTCTTCCTGATGGTTAAAAGGTTGAAACGCTTCCCTACCGGTTAGCTGCTGTCCTATATTCCTGAGTCTCCTTACCTCACTCTAACCCCACTTAAAGGATAAAGCTTGATTTGTGAAGGTCCTCTAGAATTAAGGCCAGCATCTGTGCTCATTGCATAGTGTCTTTGCCTACCAGTTGTTAAATGCTATGAATATTATTGCTTAGAATTTACATCTATTTAGTTGTAATCATTTTGAATTCTCCTTATGGATGTTTCTCTTAATGTACAATGAGAATAGTTTTGGTTTGTTTCTTAGGTTATAAAATCTAGTGTTAAGGTAATTGACAAATCTGTTTCAAATTTGTGCTTTGGTTTCTGCCTAAAATAATAACTGGTGCTCAAATGTTAATTCTCTGAAGGATTTTTTTTTAAGTAGGTATTTTCCTGAAGTCATTCTGAAAATTTTTTGGACCATATAATTTTTTTAAAAGATTGCTTGATCATATGAGGTTTCTTCTACTCTTCATTAAAGACTTGAACTGCTGAATAGCTTTGCTCAGGAGTTTGAACATGAAAGTGTGTTTGCTAGTAGGATTACTTAATTTTTTTCCCACCACTGTACAGTACCTTTGATTACCTAA
Organism: Marmota monax; assembly: GCF_021218885.2. Classification (NCBI taxonomy): domain Eukaryota; kingdom Metazoa; phylum Chordata; class Mammalia; order Rodentia; family Sciuridae; genus Marmota; species Marmota monax. The sequence continues at coordinate 2,989,430 of NW_026692434.1, read as the reverse complement.
AATTGCATGTTCAGACTGAACTTTCTGATTTTAAATGCTAGTTTTAGATATTTGCGAGATTTTTATTTTAATAATATTTTAGATGATGTTTTATACAATGTAATTTTTCCCCCACATTCACACATTGGTTATTTCCAACCAACAAATTTCAGACATACTTTCCGGGATATTTAGAAAAAACTGTCTATATAGAAGTATATAAGCAGTCTTGCTTAGTTTGTATTTCTGTTAATGAAATATTAATACCAAATAAGTTAATAGTATAGACATATAAAATGTAAAAGTTATTTAAAAGTTTCTTCTATCTCACTACAATTATTCCTCTCTTTATTTGATTTTATAACTGGGCAACAAATAATGAACTGCTTTTACATTTATTTTTTGCTCTATATATTTGAGTGGTCACTTTTTTCCCCCTTAAAGTGGTGAGGTTTAAGTCTCTAAGATTAAGACAAGTGTAATAAACTACAGTCAACATGAATAGTTAGAAATTTAAATAACACCCTAATATGTTCTTCCTATTCATCTTTTTATAGAATTGTTAGTAGTACCAAAGAATAAAGGTTTTTAAAATTAAAAGTAAAATTTTAGAATAATGACATTGTTTTACTTGAAATTTTAATCAGAACAAGATACCTTTATATATTCTTAAACTCATCCAGTATTTTCTTTTTTATAAAAGTGGATAGAATTTACATCTTGCTTATAATTAAAATTGGGCTAAGAAGAAGGAAGAATTAGAGTCACTTTTTACCTTTCTGTTTGATTTTCAACATATACTATCTAAGGGATACCCAGCCCATTAATCTCTTGATTACCTTTTGGTTCATGATCTGGGTTCTATAATAAAGTGACCATTTATTTATTTTATTTTCCATTTTCTCAGTCTAAGCTCTTAGAACAATTCCTAGGACACTAGCTCTCTCTGTTATTTCAATGGTTCCCCCTTACCTGTGGACCGAAAAATAAACAGAAACTGATTTTGTTATTTTTATTAAGCACAATATTGGAAGATATAAAGAAAAGAGAACAAAATGAAACCCCCCAATCCCACAATGTTAAATTTACTGTGTATTATGATGTATTTCTTGTCTATTATTTTCAATGCATATAAATATATTGAATTAATTGCATGCCTATAGTTTGTTCTAATTTAATGCAGAAGATCTTCAACTTTTTTTGGGTGATGCACTATTTTGTCCATCTTAAATTTATAGGACTTTAAAAAATATTTTATGGGGCTGGGGGCTCAGTGGTAGAGTGCTTGCTTGTGTGAGTCACTGGGTTCAATTCTCAGCACTGCATATAAATAAATGAATAAAATAAAGGTCCATCAACACTAAAAAATATTTTTAAAAAAATTTTATTTATTATTGTTTTATTTTACTCACCTTTATGGAAGTATAATTGAAAAATAAGCCAAAATAGTTTTAAGTACAAAAATAAAATATATGGGGTTACAAAGGAAGGTAATTTTACTGAATACCGTAATAAAGTTATTAAAACAAATTATGGTAAAATGTATACATAGATAAGAAAATTCTCATACCTCTGTATAAATGGTGCAGATTTATTAGTTATTCAGGGGAAAAGTTGATATTTGTTTCAAAAAATTACTAAAATTGAGTTTCAGACCATTTCTTTTATTCAACATTTTTATTTTTAAAGCAATTTAATAGAGTTATTTTCTGTTTTAGTGCTTTTGTTCCGTTGAATGTTCCCAATAATAAAAATTCTACAGAGTGGGAAAAAGTGAAGTTCCTATTTGAAGAACTTGGAAGTAGTCGTAAGTATTCTTTTTATTTTCTTTTTTTCCTCTACTTTTTAAAATCTACCCATTGTAATTTACATATCCTGATCCTTAGGACTTTTCTTTGACAAGTAGCCTATTACATTTTCTATTCTCTCACAGTGAAGCTGCTGAGAAAGAAATCAGGAAAACAATTGCATTTTTAAGAAATCAAGAAAACAATTGCATCCTCTCTAGCCTCAACAAACAAACAAACAAACAATCCTGGGGGTAAATCTAGCTAAAGAGGTAAAGACCTCTGCAGTGAAAATAATTGAACAATTAAGAAATTTTACCTGCTTGGGAGGCTGAGGCCATAGGATCATGAATTCAAAGCCAGCCTCAGCAAAAGTGAGGCACTAAGCAACTCATTGAGACCCTGTCTCTAAATAAAATACAAAATAGGGCTGGGGATATGGCTCAGGGGCTGAATACCCATGAGTTCAATCTCTAATACCAAAAACAAAAACAAAAAAAAAAACAAAAAAAAAAAGAAAGAAAAATTAAGAAGACTTTAGAAGGTGGAAAGATCTCCCATGGTCTTGGATAGGCAGACTTAATATTGTTAAAATGGCCATACTACCAAAAGTATTCAATCCCTATCAAATACTGATGATAGAAAACAGAACAGAGGTGCTGGGGGCGTGGCTCAAGTGGTAACACACTCGCCTGGCATGCGTGGGGCGCTGGGTTCGATCCTCAGCACCACATAAAATAAAAAGATGTTGTGTCCTCCGCAAACTGAAAAATAAATATTAAAAAATTCTCTCTCTCTCTTCTCTCTCTCTCTCTCACTTAAAAAAAAAAGAAAAGAAAAAGAAAACAGAACAGAGAACTAAAAAAAAAAAGTCCTAAAATTCATATGGAAGAATAAAAGATCCAGAATAGCAAAAGTAGTACTAAGCAATAAGAGCGACCTCATCTCAATTTATACTACAGTGGTATAGTAACAAAAACATCATGGTAAGGGCACCAAAACAGACAAGAGGACCAGTGGAAATTAGATTAGAAGACCCAGAGACATTTGATCCTTAACAAAGATACCAAAAACATATGTTGTAGAAAAGATAGTGTTTTTAACAAATGGTGCTGGGAAAACTGGGTATTCAAATGTAGGAGAAAGAAACTAGATTGCTGTCTCTCACGCTGCACAAAAATCAACTCAAAGTGGATTAAAGACCTAGGAATTAGATCAGAAACACTGAAACTGATAAAAGAATATATAGGGTCATACTCCAACATATTAGCAGGTACCAGTTTCCTTAATAAGACTGCTAAAGATCAAGAAATAAAATCAAGAATCAGTATGCGGGATGACATCAAATTAAAAAGCTTCTGTACAGCAAAGGAAACAAATAAGAAAATGAAGAGAGTGCTTACAGAAAGGAAAATAAAAATCTTTGATAGGTTACTATTCCAACAAGGAATTAATATTCAGAAAATATTAAGAAGTCAAAAAGTAACACCAAAAAATCAAATAAAAATGTGCATATAAACTAAACAGAAATTTCTTAAAAGAAGAAATGCAAATGGCCAACAAATATATGAAAAAATGTTCCAACAGTATTAGCAATGCAAATTAAAAGTGCACTGAGATTTCATCTCACTCCAGATAAAATGGCAATCGTCAGGAAAAGAAATAACAGTAAGTTCTGGTGAGGATGTGGTGAAAAAGATAAACTCATACACTGTTAGTAAGACTATAAATTAATCCAACTTTGGAAAGCATTGTGGTGATTCTTCCAAGGATTAGGTATGGAACCACCATATGACCCAGCTATCCTACTCTTTTTTGTTTATCTCGAAGAACTGAAATCATACTAATAGTATACAAGCAATTCATAGCAATATTTTAGCAGTAAAATTCCTGAAAGTTTCTATGTGATCTTTTTTTTTTTTGGAGGGGGAAGGTTAACAGGGATTGAAATCAGGGGCAGCACTATACCACTGAGCCACATCCCCAGCCCTACCTTGTGATTTATATAGAGACAGGGTCTCACTGAGTTGCTAAGCACCTTACTTTTGCTGAGGCTGGCTTTGAATTCATGATCCTCCTGCCTCAGATGCTGGGTTACAGGTGTGCACCACCGTGCTCGACTTTCTATATGATCTTCAACTCACTTAAAATAATATAGAATAATTTTTAAAGAGCACTAAATTATTATTTGAAATGAAATAATCTTTTATGTAGGTTATAAATTACTGAGACTTCATATACATTAAACAATGTTTTATCATAAATTTATCTCAACAAAACATTTTGGCATTACTTTTTCAGAAGTTCTAAAATTAATCCATGCAACTTAGTTTTTTAAAGGAAAAAAATAAGTTCAAGTGGTTAGGTTAAGGAAGTTGCTTAGAAGTTGAAAATAGCTTTGCCATTACAAAGTCATATAGATAAAAATGTGTATAATATTACTCAATATTTCATGTGCTTTTGGACATAGCTACTTTATTTTCTTTAATTAATTAATTAATGACATCAAATTAAAAAGCTTCTGCACAGCAAAGAAAACAAAAAAAAAAATGAAGAGCAAGCTTACAGAAAGGAAGAAAATCTTTGATAGGCTATTATTCCAATAGGGAATTAATATCCAGAAAATATTAAGAAGTCAAAAAGTAACCAAAAAATTAAATAGAAGATGTGCATATGAACTAAACAGATATTTCTTAAAAGAAGAAATACAGGGCTGGCTGGGATTGTAGCTCAGTGGTAGAGTGCTCACCTAGCATGCACGAGGCACTGGGTTCGATCTTCAGCACCACATAAATGTAAAATAAAGGTATTGTGTCCACCTAAAACTGAAAAATAAATATTTAAAAAAACAAAGAAATACAAATAGCCAACAAATATATGAAAGAAGTTCCAAAAGTCTTAGCAATGCAAATTGAAAGTGCACTGAGATTTCACATCACTCCAGATAGAATGGCAATTAATTAATTAATTAATTATAATTAGGTATCTTGGACAGCAGAATGCATTTTGTTTCATTGTACACAAATGTAGCACAACTTTTCATTTCTCTATACACGATGTAGTGTCACATCATATGTGCAGTCATACATGTACCTAGGGTAATGATGTCCATCTCATTACACCATCTTTCTTGCACCGTACCCCATCCCACCCTCCCCTTTATCCAAAGTTCCTCCATTTTTCTTATGCTTCTCCCCTGTGGATCAGCATCCACTTATCAGAGAAAACATTCAGACTTTGGTTTGGGGAGATTGATTTACTTCATGATATTCTCCAGTTCCATCCATTTACCTGAAAATGCCATAATTTTATTCTCTTTTAATGCTGAGTAATATTCTATTGTGTATATATACCATAGTTTCTTTATCCATTCATCCATTGAAGGGCATCGAGGTCGCTTCCACAGTTTAGCTATTATGAATTGAGCTGCTATAAACATTGATGTGGCTGCATCACTATATTGTGTTGATTTTAAGTCCTAGGAGTGGGGGATAGCTGGGTCAAATGGTGGTTCCATTCCAAGTTTTCCAAGGAATCTCCATACTGCTTTCCATATTGGCTGCACCAATTTGCAGTCCCAACAGTAATGTATCAGTGTACCTTTTTCCCCACATCCTCGACAACACTTATTGTTTGTCTTCATAATAGCTGCCATTCTGACTGGAATGAGATGATATTTTAGAGTAGTTTTGATTTGCATTTCTCTAATTACTAGAGATGGTGAACACTATTTTTATTTTCTATGAAATGTAGAATACTTATTTTTATAGATACCATACTGAAAAATTTGTTTACTTTTGTGAGTATTCTTTCTATTAGGTACCATATATTCTTTGGTTAGTATTTCTTGTTTTTTTCCAGATACAATATTAAAATAATGATTAAATTGTGGCTTGTTAGCTACACTATAACTTCTTAAATGTCTTGCTTTCCACTTAAAGATTTTTCTTGTAAATTGTAGTCCTTTAATGTCATTCTGAAACCAGCAAGAATAAGGATAGCAGGACTGGCATCTACTAATAATGAATTGTTAAGGATTTATGCACCTTGATCCTTTTTCTCAGAAATAAGTAGCTGCTTTTCTTGCAGTTAACTCCTTCAGGTTTTTTACTCCTTCTGCCTAAATATTATTTCATAAATTATACTAGTACTTGAGTATTGATATAACTTGAATTAGTGATTAGACATACAATATTGTTCTGATTTTTTGTAATCTCAATTCTCTTTAGTCTCAATTTTTTTCCTCAAATTTAAATACCATGTTCTAAATTATATTTCATTTTAGGTCTGCCATCTTTTTAGGTTCAAAATAGTCACCCAGCTATTCTTAATTTTTAGTTTTGTTGTCCCTCACCTCCTTATTTTTTTAGGCATCAATTTTAGGCTTAAAACTTTATGACATAAACTTTAGACCTCTTTCTTTAGGCATTTTAACTTTTAAAAACTGTACTTTACCTGTAGAGAAATGCATATGGCTTATACATACATGTATATAATCAGTGTAACTGATTGCAATCAAGATATAGAACATGTCCATCATTACAGAAGTTTCTTCAGTGTGCCTATTTAGTATCATCTCTGATAAGAAATACCACTGTTATAATTTCAGCTACTATGTATTAGTTTTTCTTTTTTCTTTTTTTAATATTATAAGTGGAATTATACATTATTATGATTCTTCTTTTGTATGTCTGGCTTATTTCACATAGTAATGATTTAAATTTGTGTAAGTAGTTGGTTCTTTTTATCACAGCAGTTAATGCATTTTATGAGTATACTATAACTTCTTTATCAGTAGGATCTCCTTATGTATATGCTCAGATCATAGACCCTATCTTATCAAGAGAATCTATGTTCAGTGTCTTTGACAAGTTTATTATCTTTTACTGAAATGGGAATCCTTCTAAATGATTAATTTTGAACTCCTTGGCTCAATTGATTTGCTAATATGTGAACATAATACTCTATCAATTCTAAGACATATTTTGTTTTCACATTTTTATATCTCTGGTGTTGGTAAATATAAGTTATAGTGCCTTAAAATTACTATCAGACAGGTGGTAGACCTTGGTGGTATGAACACCTTGTGTTGATACTTCTGTTATAAGAAAGTAACAACATTAAAATGACTTTGATTTGATAATAAGTAGTTTAAAAAAAATAAGACTGAAAAAAATTTGTCTTGCATAATTTATGAATTTGTTAATGTTTTTTTATTTTTAATAAAATTGATATTTGACTTTTAAGAAGATTTTATCATTTTATTTATAGTTATGGAAATATTAGGAATATGTTAAATTGAAATATTATATTTGACTTTACTGGATCTGTATTTAAAGTAGATTAGTACAAGCCCATTAGAACCTGTATTAAAGCTAGAAAAATTGTTACATCCTTTAACAATAATCAAATTTTCATAGTATTTCCTTATATATTAGATATATTTATGTGCTACCCCAGCTTGTCACTCATGGCCTTTTTTTAAAATAAAGTTTTAAGTCCAACTTGTTAACAGTACCACTCTTTTTGTTGTTAAATTTGAATCTATTTTCTTTTTTTGTCTTTCTGCCAAGTGGGCAAGCTAATCTTTTCAAGTTAAAAAGTGAAGTAAACTCTTTTTAAGATCTTACTTTTAATCTGGGTGTGGTGGCACACACCTGAAATCCCAACTACTCAGAAGACTAAAGCAGGAGGACAATAAGTTCAAGGCCAGTCTAGGTAACTGAGCAAGACCCTGTCCCAAAATAAAGTGTGAAAAGGTTTGGGAATGTAGTTCAGTATAATACCTCTGGGCTTAATCCTCTGTATAGGGGGAAATAAAAGATTTTGGTTTTAGGCTATATATTAAAAACTGAATTAAAAAAAAAAAAACCTGGAAGTATCAAGATTGAGGAGAGAAGGGAGAGTTAAGGTCAGTGGCTTTCTTATGTATTTTATTTTTTAGTATCTGCCATTGAGAAAGGCCAGGCAGTCTTTTCATTACCTTTTGAGCATCTAACCATTTTATCAATCTCTTTTTTAGACCCAATAGACCTATAATTAAAACAGTAATTTTTCTCTTAATTTTAAGAGATGAAGGAAAGAAAATTTTAATTAGTCTGAAAGATCTTTTTAAAATCAGTTTGTGCAGAGGCCTTTAAAAAAAACCTTTTTCCCATTTGAAATTAGCACTGCAAAGACATGGTAATATATATTTGTTTTATTACATCTGAATGTATAAGGAGTCTAATTTCATATATTTACATTGATTTGCTGAATATAAATGTGTGAGTAGTACATATGTGTGTTTCAGCAGTCTTTTTCTCTCCACAGATGGCTTAGCTGCATTGTCATTTTCCATTAGTTCTCTGACCTTGATCGGAATGTTGGCAGCTATAACTTATACAGTAAGTGTAATGGTGTTAATTGAGTTAAAATTAAAGATTCACCCTATAAAACAGCTTTTTTTCAACTTAGTATATTTAACTTAATTTTTTTCTCTTTAATGTTTTAGTTCTTCATTTTTTCTTCAGTTTTCTTAAGAGGATGATAAAGTTTGAACCACTTGGTCACAATAATTTTATCTGTATTTATAAACTTTAATATTCAGAAACAAATTTTATTATTGTGAACCTTGAAGATGGTTATATATTTTACAATACTATAACTCTGACCTATAGATCAAGATCATTACTGATAAACTGTCTTATTTAGGGATGCAGAGCTTTTAAAATAGGCTATTTTACAGAATGATACTTTTCTAGTATAGAAAATCTAATATTATATTATCCAACACTTTATTTTTTGTATTTCTAGAAGTGACAAGGTGTGAATTATAAATGATTTCCAAATTTATATACGGACTGCTCTTTGAGTCTTTTGCTCAAATTTTAGAGGAAAATTCAATAAGAAGTGCTCCTTTCTTACCTTCCAAAGTTGTAGAAGCAGCATTAAAATTATCTTGGACGTTTTTAGATTAATGAACGTTTTGTTTAGAGCATTTTTGGTTCCTACAAAGATGAAAAATACTGTTTATAAATACTTTTGGATATTTTCCCAATATGTCTTCCTTTAGACATAAAAGAAATAGGCTGTTAGTATAATAGCAATCTAATTTGGTTACATACACATTCATATGCCATATTGTATAATAAAAGAAGTCTAAAAGACATGCATTTTAATATCTTCCCAGTGCTTGTATAGGTATTAAGTTTTATTATTTATTAGTACTTTTCTGTTTTTATTTGTTGGTACACAGGAATTTGCCATTTCTTTTAGTGGATGATTATCCTCCCATCTCACAAAATGTATGTAGAGGATGTTAGTTGTCATTTAAGAAGCAGGTACAAATTAAAAACAAATTAGAGGTTAGACCTGGAACACAAATTGCTATTCTCTGACTGGTTTGTTATGCTGATCTTGGGTTTGTCTTTTACTTTTCCTTGGTCAGTGTTTTATCTATTCCATTGGAATAGAAAATATTTCAAAGGGATTTTTTTGAAGGTCAAATGATAGATACTGTTTATAAAGCACTTTGATGTCTATAGGGAAATTCGATAGCAGTTATGGAAGATTAGCCAGGAAAAACAAATGGAAAAGGAGAAAAACAACATGTAATTATACTGTCAGTAACTCTAAGGAACCAAGTATGATCTCATAAGCCTATAATCCTAGAGACTTAGGAGGCTGAGGCAGGAGTATTTGCAAGTTCAAAGCCAGCTATAGCAAGGCCTTAAGCAACTTAGTGAGACCTTGTTTCTAAATAAAATATAAAAATGGGCTGGGCATGTGGATCAGTGGTAAAGCACCCTGGGTTCTATTCCCAGTACTCCGACCAAAGAGGTAAAAAAAACTATTAAAGATCTAGAATTTTATTTTATTTGTAGCCTGCCAAAGTTTTATGGATTGTGATCAAAGATGCAAGACTTCTTTCTGAGTCAGAAACAAAGACTTTTCTTATTCACAGTAATAACACTAGCTTTAGAATTGGCATTTTCTTATTCTGTTTTCCTGAGTCCCAATTCCCACGAGAATTGTGAGTAGAACCATAGGAAACCTGTATGTAGTGGGGTGCATTACAAAAGAGGAGCTCTGAGCTTAGGGAAACAAGCTTTTGTATGGACAGTAACCATGCCTGTCCCCACCCCTTTTGTTCCCAGAGGAGGATATTATGTCCTATACAGACATTATTGAAAAGGTAGTACAATGCCTGGTTGCAAAATGTACAACAATTTAAGACCCATTGAGAATTGTCTCCCAAGGGTCAAGGAATAGATGCTACGAAGAATAATAAGCAGCCTAAGGGATTAGATAATAATAGAGGCTAATGTTACTGTAAAGGTCAGGAGTGCCTTATCTAACATTTGAACAAAAGACCTAAATAAAATGAAAGCAAGCCATGACAGAAGAATAAGTGCAAAGATCCTGAGGTTTGTACATGTGTGCTGTTAGAGTAGCAAGGAGGCAAAGCCCTTGTGGCTGGAGCTCAATTAACAAAGGAAAGAGGAAAAGGTGTAGATTAGATATTGTGAGAAGTTAAGTAGTCCTAGTATAGACTGTGGTTAGGATTTCAAATTTTATTCGGATTGAGATTAGAAAGCCATTTGAAAGTTTTTAATGCAAAATAAAGCGATTTGTCAAACATTTTGTTTTAATTTTTTTGTAGTTAGATAATATCTTTATTTTATTTATTTTTATGTGGTGCTGAGGATTGAACCCAGCACCTCGCACTTGCTAAGTGAGCCACAGCCACATCCCCTCTCAAACATTTTAAATGTATTAATCTGCTGGCTTTGAATTAAAGAAGCTATCTTAATGGGGAGTAGAAGTGGAAAAAATGATTGAAATTATCAAAACTATTTGAGAGAGAACTTTTCCTGTAGGAACGATATTACTGTAGAGATAAATATTTTAAACTAACATAATGTTTTGTATTGTTCAAATTAAAACTTTAAAAATTATCATTTAATCAAGTAAATCACATATAATAATCATGCTGAATTAGTTATCTGTCTAAAAGTTTTGGCTTCTCTAGAATACAGAGGGCTGAGCTTAAGGACATTGATAAAATGATCAGAGGACATTATGATGGTACTGAGGCTAAGAACCTGCAAGATAAGGAAGAGTTGCTGACTAAGTAGAAAAGACTGCTTAAAGCCTGATGTTAAGGAAGAGATTGCAATGGAATAGGACAAGATCAGACAACCTAGAAATTATGTTTTGTTTTATGTGGCATAGCAACAGAATCATGTACTTAGTGGAGAGACTTGAATGTCGATCTCAAGTTCATGGGTTCCTTGACCTATTTTAGCTACCAATTTTTGTTGTCTTTAAAATAGAACTAATATTTAAGTAATAATATTATTGGGATTTATTAAACAACCCATCAAGGATTAGAATCTAAATATTTGGTTTTATTTGGATCAAACTATAGTTTCTACTTCTTTTCTCTCTCAGTGAAAGTCAACCAGATGCTAAAAACAATCATATCATGATTAGTGAAAATTGTGAATTATTCAAAGATGAGTAAGTCAAAGAGGCATCCATAATTGAATGATAGTTGGAATTGGTAAGGTGTGGATAGACAGATGAATATCATTTAAATAGCACTTCAAGGATGCTCAAAGCTCAGTAAGAGAATGTTTTGCTACTTAAACTTTAGTTATACTTAATTGAAAAACTTATACAGGGGCTGGGGTTGTGGCTCAGCAGTAGAGTGGTCGCCGAGCACATGAAAGGCACTGGGTCCGATCCTCAGCACCACATAAAAAAATAAATAAATAAAGGTATTGTTTCCAACTACAACTAAAAATATTTTTAAAAAAACTCATACAAACTTTTATAAATTAATTAAAAATCAGTAATTTATAAATAGATGGTTTATTATGAATAACTCATTAATATTACTAATTTTTATATTTATCTGAAGTTCAGATGCAAAGTTATCTCCTAACTTGTTATGGAAAAGCTTGAGAATTGAGCATTTCATAGGACAAGAAAGTGGGTGTATAGTATATGTTCATGAGGTACATTTTAACTAATGTACCCAAAGTGGGAAGTTAATACATAGAGTATTTTGGCCCTATATACAAAGACTTACTTAAACCTAAAATCATGTGTGTGATGGAATTTGTTATTTTTTTGCATTGGGACTAGAGAGACTTTTTACTTTGTTAGTCAAGTATGGATTTCTCAGAGATATCTATTATTGTTTAGTTTGGAAGCTACTTGATTATTTAAATTATATTTAGTTTCTAACCTCTGTACAGTGTCCTAAAGGATAGTCAGATAATTGGGCATTCAGTTTTAGGAGAAGAATATCCAACAATATATTAGCTTGCTTATTATTTTAAGCTTAAACCAAAAAGAAATCTGATACTATCTAAAATTAAAAAAAAAAAAGAAACCTCTAGGAACAAATATCTTTGTAGGTATTTTAATTTTTTTTTTGGTGCCACCAAGTGGGGAAATGTTGAATAATGATGTTTTCATGCAAAATGAATTACATGGTCCAGAGAAAGGCCCCTTTGAGAGTTTAGCAGAGACAGCTAAACTTTTTATTATATATTCATGTTAGTAAAGCTTTTAATATACTCTCCAAGATGTTTGTGAATTACAAATAAATATTATTATCCTAATCAATGTACATTTAATGTAAAACAAACTAATTGAAGTGATAATTAAAGATTCAAATATAGAAATAAAATGTTTTCTTCTTATGCTCATGAAAATTTGTCTTAGTTTGGGCTGCTGTAAATGTACTATAGACTGGGTGGCTTAAACAACAAACATTTATTTCTGACAGTTCTGGGATCTGGGAAGCCTATCATCAAGAAACCAACAAATTGGTTATCTGGTGAGGGTTCACTTCCTAGCTTGCAGTTGGCTGTCTTCTCATTATTCCCCATATAGTAGAGAGCAGAGAGAAATATCGCAAGCTCTCTTGTATCTGTTTTGTGTCACTAATCTCATTCATAAGGGATCCAACATTGTGATTTAATTACCTCCAAAAGGCTTCAAATACCATCACACTAGAAATTAGCTTCAACATGAATTTGGTCGTGGGGGTAGGGGTGGGGGTAGGGGTGAGGGTAGGGAACATTCAGTCCCTAGCACCCTATGAACTGGTGCAGTGGTTCTCAATAATCTGGAGATAGAAATCCCCTTGAAAAATCAAATTTGTCACCTTTCATGTGACATCGTATGTCTTTTAGTCTGTGATACTTATTGGAAGATGCACCATTGTTTTAAGTGCATTTTTACCATTAAAGGAAAAATCCTTGAAAATAATTTCATTATTAATATTTTTCTATATTCAGTAAGAGAAGCTTCTTTGTCTTGTGTAGATACTTTTTAAAAATCACATCAATCTTTGCAATATAACAAGGAAAATACGAGTGAAGGAAATTGGAAAGGTATTTCTAAAACTGCACATTTTCTAAGAAATTGTGAATCATTTTTTGAATTGGTTATGATGCTCTTCTTAACTGAACAGTGCAAGAAGGTATAAGAAATGTTTGTAGTTTGTATATGTTATTTTAAAATATTTCTGTTGGCAGTTTATTTTTGGAAGTCAAAACAAGATAGGAAGCAATAATGGCCAACCTAACCTTTTAAACTGTACAATCTTTTTAGCCTTTGTTGTTTTTCCAGAAATTCACTAGAGGGCAGTAGTAAGTAATAAAAATTTGGTTTTTGAAAAAGTGTTTTAAGTACATTTTTTTTCCCACAGAAGTTTGAGGTTACATTCGAAAGGTTGTTATTTAAACATGTTAATTTTTTCTATGTTTATTTCAAGCTTATTAAAATCTAAATAGTATAAATTTCCTGATAATCATTTAAACTTAAACATGCAATCTAAAAACAAACTAAACACTTGATGAAAAAAACAAAAGATTATTTACTTTTATTTGCTATATTCATAGAATTATGGTATAGTCTGGTCTCATGTTACTACAAATTGTTACCAAGGATGTATTTTCATTTTCTAATCTTTTACATTAAGCCATTTAGGAATTTAGTTCAGCTCTTTTAGTAAATATATCAATTTCATGCAAGGAAATAACTTCATGAAGAATTAACAGTTCTCTCTTCTTAAAATAGTTTTAGTCAGATATTATCTTCTTACAATAATTATTTTATTAATAAATATTTGTTCTTTGAATAACAGTAGAAGGACAAAGAATTGGGACCTACCTAGTCTTAACAAACCCAATATTATTCTCTGGTTGCTAACTAGTTTGGGTCAGAAATTTGATTAGTCAAGTTTGGCAGATCTAGTGAAAAACCAAGTGAGCAGACTGATAATTGTTAAATATGTGTTATGTATTGTAAGCAAGTGACATTTACAAATTGAGGAACATTTCTCAGACACAGTATAAGTAAGCTGAAACCTGAGTGCATTCAGATTTACTAATGAAGTAAGTTAAGAAGGTAGGCATAGAAGAGGGTGCTGCATGTATTAAAGTATGAAGGCCTGAAGTATTTTAAAATTAGAGTGTTTTAAGAACTATGGACAATTGTGAGGCATAAGGTAAAAATTTCTCTGACAAAGTAACAGTGGATCACTCTGTGGCTCACCACTTTCTTGTCTTTCATACTGGCCATGGGGTTACCTTCCCAAAAGGTGCTTCTACTAGAGCACTTTGAAAAATACCCTTCCTTTTCCTGGAAAATCTTAAAGGATACTAACTAGAAGAATGACATATTCTGAATTGGGTGTTCAGAGTAAGATCATTTGGAAACAGTATAGAAGATGTATATGTAGAGAGTAAGAGCAGCAGAGAAAATAGTAGATGACCTTGTATTTAGATGACCTTGTATTTGACAGTAGATTATAAATAAGGGCCGTGTTGTTAATATTAGTAGACCAAAAGATTCTATAGAAACAGTATTGAGTACTGAAGTTAGTACATTATAGGATTCAAATCCATTCAGCATAGAGTTGGGTTAAGCCTAAGAAGTAGCATTTATCCTGAGTTTGTGTGCTCAGCAGAAAAAATGGAACAAATTTAAAATTACATTCATGTATCTGCTTTAGAGCCTATCGTTGCAACCAGCAGGTGTTTCTCAGTGTTTCTTCTAAGAATTTAAAGTCAATAGATTCTGAACCATGGCTATATGGCAAATGACATTGACTGTTAAGTTAATGATTATAATAAAAAGTTATTGAGACTTTTTGGAATTGAGTAGTATATACAATAATATGTTTATTTTTAATGCTGACTAAAAGTTAAAAATTACTTGTTGGAAAATATTTAAAATACTTAGTAAAAAGATTGGTTATAAATAGGTAGAACTTTTAAACAAATTGTCCATATAGATAATTGGTATACTAATGAAGTACTGTGTATATATTACTATACATATGTTTTTCTAAAGATACATTGTATGTGCTTGGAGAAAATTACTCTTGTTTTCATAGAAAATAATTTTATAAATTGTTCTCATTAATTCATACTATCATAATTTGATTAGCCTAAAGTTATAACTTATTACTTTGATAAAGTATTATATTGACATTAAATGTGCAACTTGTCCTTTGAGGAAGGAGTAATATGTTATCATAACTGCATAAATGTAAGTGTAAAATAAACAAGAGAATTATAATATGATCATGATTCACTTCCTTAAAGCATATTCTTCAGTGACTGTACACTGCTACTACTGCCCACTTTCAAGTTATTAAAGGACATGTTTTTACCTGAAAATTGTGTTAATCTGATTGAAATGAATTTATTAAAGCATTTGAATTTTGTTTATTTTAGGCCTATGGTATGTCAGCATTACCTTTAAATCTAATAAAAGGCACTAGAAGTGCTGCTTATGAACGTTTAGAAAACACTGAAGACATTGAAGAAGTGGAGCAACATATTCAGACGATTAAATCAAAAGTGAGTTAATGTTTTGTTGTTACTGGGAAGCATAAACTTACTTTACCTTTGAGCTGCTTTCTGATGTGACTTTAATATTGGGAAACACATATATTTTTATATTGTTTGATAGTTTTGTAACATTCTTCAAGAACTATGCCTCTATTTTGAAAATTGATATCCTGTGTAAGGTGGGACACTGGCAGTTTTAGAATTTCTATCAATACTCTAACGATGAAGAAACAAAACTACATATTTATGATCAAGACCTTTCCAGTTCTCAGTTATCCTTATTCCATATGTAACATCATATTTTACTGTGTTACTTATGTTCAAGTTTTGTGTACTTAGTTGAAAAAGCTAAAGAGTACATGTAATCACTTGCCAACTAAATGGACTTCTAAAAATATAATAAATTTTTCTTCCTTTTTTACCATCAAGTAACACATTAATTTTAAAGAGTTTAGGAAACATGATGAGCTTTCTGAATTAGTCTACTAACCTAGCATGATCCTACTTAAAAAAAAAAAAAAGCAGACAGTAATAGCACCCAAAAAGGGAAAAAAAAAAACACCTACTCTCTTTCATATGAAGGTAGAGGCAAGTATTTTAATAGAAATATAAATATTAGCAATGCAAAACCTGTGCTGTAATAAAAGCTTATCATAATGATCAGGCTATATTTATCTTAGAAATACAAAGATGATACATTAGAAAATACATTAAAGTAGTTTAATATATTGAGATTAAAAATAAGAAATATAAACATCTTAACAGATGTCAAAGAATAAATTGGTAACAGTCAATTTGTAGTTATGATTTTTAGAAAGCAAAAAAAAATCTTACCAAATTAAGAGAAGAAAATACTAAATCAAGGAATCCTCTGATGAGCATCATACTTTAAAGTGAAAGAAACATTCCCAATAAAGTTATATACAGGACAGTAATGTCAGTATGATTGCCACTCTTTAACATATTCCTGGAGATTCTAGTCAAATTAAAGGAAATTTAGATAAGAACATTGAAAGAAGGAGAGGAAAAAAGGGAATTTAATCTGTATTGTTTGCAGATATCGTCTACCAAGACAAGTGAAAGAATTAACTACAAACTACTAGAACTAATAAGAATTCTTCAAATTGTCTAGATACAAACATAAAAAATCATTAACCAGTTAAATGTTGTTATAGAGAATTATCCATAATAGCACAAACTATAAAATATTAAGAAATGTCAACATCTACCTGATGGAAATTATAAAATTTTCTGAAGTACATAATAGGAGATTCAAATAAATAGAGAACTTCATCGGTTTGTAATTGGTTAATTCAATATTATAGATATATTACCTGAAAATTGTTTTTCAGTAATTTTGGTATTAATTCAATAGTCTATATAATACAAAAATTAAATTTTCATAAAATTTCATACCATCTAAAACTGTATTCTAAATCTAAATCAAGTATAAAACTTATAAAACACTTTAGAAAGTATGAATTTATCTTGGTGTGGAGAAATCCTTTCTAAAAAAGACACAAAACCAAGTTGCTAATTAAGAGAAAATTGGTGAGTCTTCAGTTTTTATGTTGTAAAATTTATGAACCTGAAAAGGGCACCTAAATGAACGTTAAAGACCAACAATTGTATGGGAGAAACTCTCAGCACAGATAATAACGATAGTAAATCAAAGGACAAGCAATGTACAGAAATAATGAAAGACCCAAAGGTAGTTCACTGAAGGAGAAATTAAACTGTTTAGTAAAATTATAAAATGATGTTTTAGGTAAATAGTAAATAGGAGGTTGATCAGGTGTCCCAGTTACCTGGGACCCGAGGACTTTTCCAAAATATAGGACTCTCAGTGCTAAAACCAGGAGAGTTGGTAACCCTAATAATAAAAAGTATAGACATTAGAATGACTTAATATGTATTTTTTAATCATTCGAAAGTCTTTTAAATGGTTACCTGTGTCAGGAATTGATGATATTTGGGGAGGTAGTAATACTGTTTGTGGGAATATGAGACATACAGCTTTTTAAAGAAAATGAAATGTTGTGATGCCTACCTGTATAATCAAACATACAACTTTTAAAAATTTAACCTAACAGTTTATCTATAGGAATCTATGTGTGCTATATGTACACATTGGTATGTAGATATATAGGAAACAACCTTAGTATTAAAAAATAAGGTACTTATTAAATTAAGACACCATGGTGTAATGTGCTATGTAGTGATAGAAAGGAATGAGGGAGATATATATAGCTTGAAAAATATGTCTTATAAAACCAGACTATCTCAGTTCAAATTCTGACTTTTTTGATTATGCACACTACATCTGCAGTCTTATTTTTTTTAGGTAGTAAATGAAAATATTTCTATTATTCTGAAAATTTAATTAGAATAAATGCATAACAAAAAGACCAGTTTTAGGCATAAGAAAGGTGCTCAAGATATGTTAGCTAGTACATACAAAAAATATATAAATACATTGGTACATGTGTATATGTGTCTGTTTGATTTGCTTAACAATGATAACCACAGGAAAGGGAGCGATAATATGGTAATTGGTCACAGTGTGAAGGAAAGCTTTTACTTTTTTTTTTAAAGATGGTATACGTATTTATGTACGTTATAACCATGTTATTTTTCAAATGAGATGGATTGCTGCAGAATTTCTGTCCTAGCATTTTTTCTCTTACCAAAATTATTCTTACATTAATTTAGTGAGTAGTGCAGAGTGGATATCCATCCCTCACTGTACTGATACATTCATTCACCAAATAGACACATAACTGTTTTAAGTTGACCCTCAAATTGATTTACTAATTTTTTTCTGAAATGGTTAAATCCATCAGTTAAAAAAAAGTACCTCATTGTTTGTATCATTTTGACATCATAATGGAAGTTTTGAGAAAATTTATTATGGGTAATGTATAAAGTACTGATCCCTTCTCAAATCACATACTTGAAGTATTATTATCTGGGTATTTCTTTAAGAAGGGAGTGTTCATTTTATTCCTCTGACCTTCTTTCTGTAAGTTCCCTTTTCGGGGATCCAATTTGATAATTCCATTGTACTCAACTTAAAAGTTGACTTAAAGGAGTGAAGATAGTAAAATATAGCCTTATAAATATAAAATATGGTCTTTGCACCATATTTATTGGGAGAAATATAAATTCTAGGCCCACTCAAGATCTAAATTATATTCTTTGGGGCGTTGGGCCTAGAATTCTGATTTTATTGAACTTTTCAGATGAGTCTTAAGCATGCTAAAGTTTGAGAAGCATTAAGATAAGGTATGGAAGAGGATAGTTAGCTTCAAAAGAGCCTGGTAATGCAAATATGTAAAGAGCTTTTTATAGCTGTGAGAATCTTTTATTAAAGGTTTGGGCATTATTTTCATTATACGATTTCAAATTGAAGCTACACTAGGCTGTACTGGAGAGAAATGTTTTTGTCTGCTAGGAACCCATTTAAACCTTAATAGGTATATTAAAGACATTATATTCTCTAATTTAGACTTTGCATTCTTAAAATGTAGTCCTTTGTTTTTCTGTTCCTTCTAATAAAAGCAAACAAATCTGCATTTCATCCTTTTTTCATTTAGCAGTTTTTATTCTGGTTTATTATTGTGGTCAATTTAAGACATTTCGGGGTAGGGGAGTTAAAGTGGGAAAGTGTATCTGTGAGACATCATGGAAAAGGCACTACTTATGGTTACCCAAAGCATCATGTAAAAACAGATAAAAATTATCTGTCAGATGGATTGACCAAAGAAAGCATTACTCATTTGCAGGTGTACTTGGACAACAAGGAAGTGCCAACTCTTAGCAGTTTTTATAAAAACTCCTGCATGTGACCTATGCTTGATATTGCATCACTTTACTGATATTTGAGTTGGGCTGAGAATCATCAGTTCAGGGAACACAACCACTAAACTAAAGGATGGGAAGGGGCAGGACCAAATATATTAAAATAGGGGATAGAGGAGTTTGGAGGTGAGGAAGAATAATGACAGTAATAGTGGTTAACAGTTCTTTTAAACAAACACCTTTTTAGTAGGGCATTTTTACAAATACATATCTTTTTTTTTTTACAAATACATTTGGAATAAAGGAACAAGGAAAAGGTCAGTATTAAATGTACACACATCTCCATTTTCATGCTAATCTTGATTCAGAGACATTTATTGTTACATTGCATTTGTCAATTTTATTATTTTTGTCAATATGCCTAAGTAGCGTCCAAGCTAAAAGTATTTTATTGCCTGATTTGCTAGATCTGGTGGATGCTTTATTAAGACCTTAATGGTGGGGGGAAAAAACCCACCCCCAAACCTTTAATTTTGTTCTGTTATTTGCAGAGTAAAGATGGTCGACCTTTGCCAGCAAGGGATAAACGTGCCTTAAAGCAATTTGAAGAAAGGTTACGAACACTTAGGAAAAGAGAGAGGCACTTAGAATTCATTGAAAACAGCTGGTGGACAAAATTTTGCGGTGCTCTGCGTCCCCTGAAGGTAAATGGAGTTTTTAAAAAAATTATGCTGTCACTCTTCTCTCAAGTTTTTGTAGTGCCTCTTAGAGACTGAGTTCTTCTATTGAGGCACTATAGCATGATACTTCAGAGTGTGGATTTTGGTGTTCAGATAATCTGGTTTTTAATCACAGGTTCCTTGCTTAGGTCAGACAAGATATGAACCTCTCAGAGCTTCATTTATTTCTTGTGTAATATAAGTATTATAATCGAGTTATTAGGAAATTTAAATAAAAATAAAGGTAAATAAGAAATAAGCTGTTAGCATATTTTCAAGTTTGTAGTTATCTATCAGTAGGAGACCTGAGAACCACATTAGAACAGAAGAACCCTAACTGAAAAATAATAGAATTTGCCTCATTATTAGATTTTAGATGATATTTCTGAAAGTATGCAAAAAGATATTATTGAGATAGAAAACCTTTTTATTTTCCTTTTTTTGTTTTTCAGGGGCGGGGGGAGCCATTGTTTGCCAGCCTTGAATTCTTGGGATGTTAGTGCCTAAATTTAAGTACCTAGATTGAATTAAAACATTATAATATGACTTAGACTATAAAGAAACTAAAACTGCTGTCCACCGACTTCCAAATTTGCATGTTATATATATACGGGGGCATTTCAGAGACCAGAATTTTATACCATAGTATGTAAGTTGTAATTCAGAAAGTACAAGGAAAAGACTCATATGAAGAATGCAAGATGAAGCTAGAAGGTCCATTTTGGTTAAATTTTGAAAGAAATGTTTCAGAGTATTTCTATCAAAGACAAGTGAGTCTTGTTTAACTTTGGTGCTACTGTTCACTCTTTAAAAACTTAAAAAAATGCATTAACTGCTTATCCTTTTTAAAACCTCCTTTTTTGAAAGAGTTTTTCAAAAATATATTATAATCATGTAATTCTATGTAACCTCTTTTTAAACCTTCTGTTAGAAGTGTGTGTGTGTGTGTGTGTGTGTGTGTGTTTTTTGCTGAGAATCTAACCCAGGACCTAATGCATGCTAGGCAAGTGCTCTACTACTGAGCTACACCTCCAATCCAAAATAAATTGTTTAAGGACTCACTCCAATCCTTTTTCCTAAGATAATTTGTCTTCATAGCAACAAAGGTATACAAAAGCCTCTCCAACCCTTTTTTTAATTCTAGATTCTTTATAGTGTCTTATAAATATTCATATCCTGATCTCTGTCATCAGCTGCCTTCTTTTAAACTTCTGTTTCATTTCACTGAGCATATGTTTAGAAGGATTTTAAAATCAACTTTATTAAGTATACAGATTGATTTTGCCAAATATAAATGTATAGATATGTAGAACATTCACATCACCCCCAAATTCTACCTTCTCTTGCTCCTTGAGCTCAGACTCCAGGTAATCACTGATGCCCTTTCTGTCATTAGAGTTTAGTTTTATGCATTTTAGAATTTCATATAAATGGAATCATGGGATATAAAACTTTTTGTCTAGTATCTTTGGCACAGCACAGTAGTTTTTAGATTCATTCACAGTACTTCTTTTCTTTTGGTGGTCATTCCATTGTGTTGCAGAGTGGTAATCTGATATGTGTCTGTATCACAATTTGTTTATCCATTAATCTGTTGGTGGATATTTTGGTTGTCTACAATATTCAAAGTTTTTTTCCATTTGTTTCCTTTCCTCTTTCTTTGAATCCCATGTTTGTGTTGGTTTGCTGATGATGTTCAACATCTCTCTAAGACTCTGTTCACTTCATTGTTCCTTCCTTATGTACTCTCAGTTGATTTCTCTTCAAATTGCTAACTCTTCTGATGCTCAAATCAGCTGGTCAGTTCTTCTAAAAAACTTTTTTATTCAGTTATCATTTTCCATTTCCAAAATTTCAGTTCACTCTCTTTGTTAGTGTTTTTAAAAATATCTTTATTGGTATTCTTTATTGCTGACACTTCATTTTAAGACATAGCTTTTTAGAGTTTTCTGAATATATTATTTTAAAGCATACTTAAAGTTTTTGCCTCGAAAATCTAATGTCTGGGTTTCCTAAAAAAGTCTGTCAGTTGTCCCCAAATCCATGCACTTTTTGTTACCAATACTTCATTGTTTTTGTTGTTAACACTTAGAAAGTGTTAAATAATATAATATGATAACTCTAGAAATCAGATTTCTCCTTGGTCCCAAGGGTTTGTTGTTATTATCCTTTCTATCATTATTTGTTTAGTGACTTCTCTGGACTGTGTGAAGTCTCTATTTTTTTTTTTTTTTTTTTTAGTGTGACCACTATAGTCCCTGCTCAGTTGGTTTGTTAATGATTAGATATAGATTTTCTTAAACACCTGCAATCAATAAGTCTCTCAGTCTTTAACAGAGATTTTCGTGTGTGTTAGTACACTACTTCAACACCCAGGGAGATACTTTCCAACTCAACCTTAGCCTTCACTTCCTCTTTGTACTCAGTGCTTGTCAGAGGTAGATTTTAGTCCTCAGATCTTTCCTGGTCATGCACAGAGCCCTGAGCGTACACAAGACCTTCTAGATTCTTAGAGATACATCAGAACTTTTTAAAACCCTTATTGATATCTCATTTCCTAGGCTTTTGTTTTAATCTTTTTGGTTAGTTTAATTTTTCCATTGTCCACTGGCTTTGAGGTCATGAAGTTCATAGATTGCTTGCAAATTTTTTTGGCCAACACTCCTTTGAAAAGGCTTTTAGCCTCATGTGAACACCAGTTTAGGTCAAATACAAACAGCCTTGCAAGTGGGGGCTTCTAGAGAAACACAGACAGGCCAAATAATGACAGTTCTTTGGGAATGAGACTAAAAAGTGTCAGCCCTTTTTGCTTCCTTATTTGATTTCTAGGATGCTGAATTTTATGGCTATTTTTCAAGGCTGCTGTGGCGATAGAGTAACAGAATTGGGACTAGAGCAAGTTAGAATGTCATAATGCTCTAGATTCTGAGATTCAGCCATTTTTCTTGAGTAAATGCTCCTATATTGCTGCAACCGTTGGTTAATTTCCAGAATGTTGAAAATGTTGATTCTGATTATTTATGCCAGTTTTCTTAGTGCTTTTATGGAGGAGGAAATTTTCAGAGGTTCTTACTCTTCTATTTTTACTGTGTCACCTTTGTAACTTAGTTTTTATTTCAAAATTGACAAGATTGCTAGAATATACATTAATATGTGTTCAAGGTTAACCCAACATGATCATCTCTGAAATGATTCCATAAGTACTAACTTGAGTTCTTATATTTAAATATACATAGTTTCCTTGGTCTTTAGAAAGTATTTATCTTTTTTGAACTTTTTTTTTGTTAGTTGCTCAAAACATTACAATGATCTTGACATATCATACATTTGATTCTAATGGGGTATGAATTCTTATTTTTCCTCCTGTACAGATTGCAGGATCACATTTTTTTTAATGTTTATTCTGTGTTCTTTTAAGTAACCAATTAAACAATTTAACTCTGGTTCCTATAAGATTGGGAAGATAGCTAAGGATATATTGTATTTTTTACTTTTTTGCCCAAATGGAAATCAAGGGAAGGGAATTTTAACTTGATATACTTCTATGTCATGTTTCTTTACTACAGAGTCTGGCAGGTATACTGCCTTGTGTCACTAGCTATTTCTTATTAACAGACAATTAGGAAGTAATATATTTTATATATTGATCTTTAGTTTTCACCTGGGTGTCAAATATAGGAGCTGGAATCTGATAGAAGAAAAATGTGTAACTAGTAAACTATATTGTAATGAATATATTTTTGCTTTTAGATCATGTGGGGAATATTTTTCATCTTAGTTGCATTGCTGTTTGTAATTTCTCTTTTCCTGTCAAAGTAAGTACAATACACACATTTTTTTTATTTGTCCTTTTTAGATATACATGACAGTAGAATGTATTTTGACATATATACATGGAGTATAACTTATTCTAATAAGGATCCCATTCTTTTGGTTGAACATGATGTGTAGTTACACTGGTCATTTATTCATATATGAACATAGGAAAGTTATATTCAATTCATTTTACTGTCTTCCTTATTCTGTCCCCCCTCCCTTCCCTTTATTCTCCTTTGTCTAATCCAGTGAACTTTTGTTCTTCCTTCCCCCCACTAATTGTGTGTTATCATCTGCATATCAGAAAGAATATTCAGCCTTTGGTTTTTGGGGACTGTCTTTTTTTTTTTTTTACTGACCATGATAGTCTCCAGTTCCATTCATTTACCTGGAAATGCCATCATTTGATTCTTCTTTTATGGCTGAGTAATATTTCCTCAGGTACACACATTTTTTAAAGCACTTATACAAATTCTGTGATTTAGATTTTTGGTGTTAAACTACATTAGTGTAGCCTGTTCGTCTAAAATAGCTATTCTGACATGAAATATTCTACAGTATTAACTCAAAAAATAACTGAAAGTTTCAATAATAGAATTATTTCTTTATTCTGTATCAGTTGAACAATATCTGTGAGATATTTAAGTGAAGCTTAATTTGTTTTCCATGTTTTTCTTTGACTCAGCTGAATTTTCATGTTTAAATTATAAGATATTCTTTCTAGATCAGTTAAAAATGTGATAGTAAAACACAATTATCTTCTTTATGATTTTCTTTGTTTTAGTTTAGATAAAGCTCTTCATTCAGCTGGAATAGATTCTGGTTTCATAATCTTTGGAGCTAATCTGAGTAATCCACTGAATATGCTTTTGCCTTTACTACAAACAGTAAGTATAGCATCAAGTCATTTTATGTTCCAGCAAACATTCTGATACTGTTAAATTTAAAATTAGTATTCTGAAAATTTGTTAATACTTTAACATACTTATGTTCTCTGCTAACTTGACTTTTTATTTGCATATAATTTCAACATTAGAGTGTTGTTTTAAAGACTATTTTATCAATATATTGCTAAAGTTTTAGTTGAACATAATTTGATTTGGGGTACATTATGTAAGGTGAACTTTTCCAAATAATTTTTGTTTTTAATTTTTTAATAAATTCTTTTATGTATATAAATGTAATTTGATGCTTAATTTTTTTTAGTATTTTTCTTGGGATAATCATACTAAATAACTTAGTAATACTTTGTATCTTTGAGAATTTTTATGTTTTAATGGTATTGTAGTAACCTAATCTAAATCAGAGTTGACATTTTAAACATTTCTCAAATAAAATAATTAAATTTTTAGTTAATTTTATATGACTTCTAGAGATTTCATAGTTTGTATATTAAATTTGATTTTATCTTTTTCTAGGTTTTCCCTCTTGATTATATTCTTATAACAATTATCATTATGTACTTTATTTTTACTTCAATGGCAGGAATTAGAAATATTGGCATATGGTTCTTTTGGATTAGAGTAAGTATATATTGCATTATTATTTTGATGTTTTTCTCATTATTTTATACATGTTCTCCATTTTTACAAATTACATTTAAAATATATGAGTTGTGTCTTGATACTAAGAGTAATGGTAATATTAAACTTTCTCATTTCATGTTAACATAAAAGTGTTTTTGTGTCTACAGCAGTACTTCTTAAACACAAGCCATTTTGTCCCCCTTCTCCTGGAGATATTTGACAATATCTAGAAATGTTTTTAGTTGTTAGAAGCTAGGGAGTTTTACTGTCATCTTTGGATATGGCCCAGACATGCTGCTAAACATCTTGTAGTAAATAGCACACAGACTAATCCTGCCCCAAAGTTAACAGTGCCAAGGTTAAGAAAACCTTGTCTAGAAGATACATTGTTTTCCTTGGTGTTTTACTGCATGGAAACATACTGATGCTCAAAAGATTGCCTTTCCTGTTAGGAGTTATAGATTATTACTGTCAGCCCTCTGTATAAAAAGCCCTTGTGGATTTAATCAACTATGGGAAGAAAATGTTTAAAAAAAATTTTAAAAAATTGCATCTATACAATATTTGCAGACTTTTTAATGTTATTTTTCCCTAAATAATATAGCATAACAACTATTTTTGCAATGTGTACATTATATTAGTTATTATAAGTAATCTAGAAGTGATTTAAAGTATATGGGAAGATATACAGAAGTTATATGCAAATATTTTGCCATTTTACATAAGGGGACTTGAGCATCTGTAGATTTTGATATCATAGTTTGTCTTGGAACCAGTCCCCCATAGACACTTATGAAGGACAACTGTGCGTGATTTGTTATTTCTTCTTACACTCATTTTGAAATAATTTGAGAATTTTAAAATGAAGCTGATTCAGGTAGATACTACTTGCAGCTATGAGTAAAAGAAAACCCAGTTCATTAGTGATTTTAACTAATGCAAGACTTCTTATTATGAAGGTTATCATATATTTAATTTCCCTTTAGTATCGATACATGTGAAAATGTAATCAGATTGTCATAAATTATCATAGACTACATTTTGTAGCAGAATATGATATGAGGATGTCATGAGTATTTCATAGAAATGGATACTTATGAGACATGTTTTTCTACAGTAGTATGTAAAATAATACATATATAAAACCATAAAAATTTACTAATACCTAGAATTTAAACTCATACTTTTGATCTTTAGATAGAAAGGGAGGTAGTTCACAATTCTTATGTACTTCTAACAGATGCTATTGTATGGTAAGTGAAGAAGGTTTGTCTGCAAGCTAGTCACATGAACACTGATAAATTCTGTAGGTCTTTAGTTTTTAATGGATCATTTATAGGATCCTTTGGATATAAATGCTCTGCCGTTATTGAATTATCTTTTTCATTCTTCTAATTATTTGCAATGGCTAAGACTTTTCAGTATTTATTTTGGAACAAAGAAATGGTTGAACTGTGTAAATTATTCTCCATAATGTAAGAGCAGTACTTAATGCTTTACAAGTAAAATATATAGCTGAAATTTTGTCACTGTCTTTTTTCCTTTCCAGTTATATAAAATCAGAAGAGGTAGAACCAGGCCTCAAGCACTTTTATTTCTGTGTATGATACTTCTTCTAATTGTTCTTCATACTAGCTACATGATTTATAGTCTTGCTCCCCAGTATGTTATGTATGGAAGCCAAAATTACTTAATAGAGGTAAGTGAACTTGATTATTTTTATATTTTATAGACAGTGATCTTTAAGGCAAAGTTTAGTTTTGAGGGCTAGCATATTAACTCACCAGATTAAATTTAATATTGCTAAAGCTGGTTTTTCAGTCAATTTTGAGTATATTTAGATTTGTTTTATACTTTCTTTTTAATAACCCACAGAATTTCATTTTCATTGTTTCTTAAATGGATCTTGTTAGGTACTAAGTTCCTGAGCATTATCTTAGCACTTTTAAGTAATTTTAATTATACGACTTCCCCTCAAAAGGTTGGTGAGCACAGGATTTCTGTTTATTGATTCTATGAATCCCACAGGAAAGGCTGTCTAAATATTTTATTTGTAAATTACTTGACTTTCTTTCAAAATGATGGGTATCCTGATATCTGACTTCTTGATGATGTTGATCTCCTAAAAGCCAGTTGTGTTTTTTGTTTTAATTAGACAGCAAGTTTAGATTTTTTGACATTTAAATATTTTTACAATAACTGATTCAACCTTTGTTTAGTTTGTTTCTTTGTCCCAAATTACTTTCTTGCTCTATTTCCTAACAGTTCAAATCATATTTGTGTTTCAGAGCCTATTTCAAGCATTGCTTTAATGGAATCTTGCATTGCTAACCTGCATTGCCCAGATTACTCCTTTTTTTATACTGTACTTCCTACATTCTTTCTTTAGTTTAACATGTAATTAGAAATGAAAAAAAATCATAGCACATCAAACCCTCAGTTGATACCATCTATAATATTGCTAAATATTAAAAAGCTAGTTAATTCATTGAAAATTTTTAAGTAATAATCTAGGTGAATCAGAAAAGGCTTAGATCATAATGGAAGTACATGAACCACCTTTGTTTGACATCCGCTGTGTTAGATCACTGAACCATTTTTTTTTTACTTCTTAATGACATTTTATTCTGTTTCTGCCTTTTCCCCTGTATGTAGTCTACTAAGTCATGCTTAGTAAGCATTTATCTAGGAAAGAAGGAAGGAAAGTTATGTTTTGTGAGGACAAAAGACATTCTTTGCCTGCTTCACAAGTCTAAAATTAAGTACTCTATTTCTTGTTAGATGCCCTATTTAAATTAGAAGTTTATTAATGACTTTATATTTGTTCTGGGAAGCAGCTCTGTTGTTTAATACAGGACCTAAAAAAATTACTGCAAAAAGATCAAATATTAAATTTACCATGATTCTCTTTCTTCTAATTGAAATTTGCATTAAATTTGCCATTTAGAATATCAAATAGATGTAATTAATGGAAAAGAGTATGAAGTTCAAACTATGATTACTTTTTAAAATCCAGGTATAGTTAATAATATAATATTTTCACTTTAACTATATATTCATCTTTCAGAGCAATGTAACTTCTAATGATACTAAAGGCAATACAACCATTTCTGTGCCAAAGAGATGTGATGCAGATGCCCCTGAAGGTAAAGCAGATTTTTTTGAACAATCTTGTACTTTATCATTTTTTTAGAGAAGACATACCTTGTGTTTTGCTGTGTTAAGCATTTGATGCATCTATTTTAATGTGTGGTAACAAAGGAACTTTCAGCTAGTAGAAGATGGTAAGTGTCTTTAACAGAATTTCTTGGTGATGGAAGGATTTCCATTAAGGAATCAACCATTATCAATTCGTTACTTAGGAAGTAACAAAAGGTAGTTATTATTTTTTATATTTACTAATATAATAAGCAATTACTAATAAATGATTTTTTTTGTTGTTTTAGAAAATTCCAAGAAAGTTTTTTGGAATCTGTAAATTCTGAGACCAAAAGCACCTATAATTTGGAACAATTTTTAATCCATCCTTATCACTCTAGTTTATAGTAATAGTATTAGTTATAATAGCAGTTAACTTGTAAGCACATACAGTTGTGTTTGAGCACAATATTTCACTGTTTTGACAAAATCTCTGACTTTGCTCTTAACTACTGTATATTTTAGAGAATGATTTTTTTTCTATTTTCCATGAGTTGTAAAAGTGATTTTTTTTCTTTGAATATTATAGTATTCAATTCTGATTAAAGACTACCAGTTGATTTTTTTCAAAATTTATAAAAACTTTTTCTGTTTGTCTTCAAAATGCTTTTATTTACTGGTGTCAAATATGGTATATTTATTACTCCATGTGTCAAATATAGTATATTTCTCATTCATGCATTACCATTATCAAAAACATAACTTCTGAGGTTTTATTTTAGATGGGTAAACTATATAATGTGATAGAGAGTAATAGGAGCAGTTATAGAGAACAGGGATAGCCTAAAGGAAGAAGTGAGTAGCTTTACCTGTTGGAGATTATTGTAGAGTAATAGTTAAGAATAAAGTTTTCAACAGATACTAGAGCTGTATTTCAAGATGAAAGAAGAATTTATCTGGCTTGTGTCAAGGTAAGGCTGTTCTATGCCAAGAAGAAAATTGCATGAACAAAATTAAATTATACAGGTTTATGTTCAAGAGGGACACAAAACATTATTGTTTTTTTTTAATGCATTAGATATACTATCGTATCATTTTTAAGTTATGGGAGTAAGTATGTGATGGAGGAATGAGATTACAGAATTAGAAACCAGATCATAAAAGATCTTAGAAAATGATTGAAGAGCTAATAAAGAGTTTTTTAAGTAAGAAAATAGAAGTTATCATCTGATTTATTTTCAGTAGGTTATTTATAATAGTTATATAAAGAAGGGATTTAAGAAATTGAGACCAGAGCATGGAAATAAGTTAGGGGTAGGGGACCTATCTATAGTAATCCAATAAGATGGTAAAAACTTGAATTAAATATAAGTCATGATGATAGAAAATGATAAAAGAAATTTGTGAAATAAATTTAAAGAATTTCTGATTTCTTAGATCCAAAGTAGTGATGAAGAAAACAGATTCTAGAATGACCCTCCAGTTTCTAATTAGTTTTATAAATTTTGATATTACTACACAAGATAAAAGTTACTAAGATTAGAGAGAGATATAAGACATGTTCAATTGACTTGAAATGTCATGGGGACATTCTGTTGGAGATTTCACAGGCAACCAGATATAAATGTAAGGGATTCAGAGGACAGAGAGTAAGAAGAGAATGGAGACTGAAACTCAGGAAATCATTTTCTAAGGGCAAGCAGATAGAGAAGGTACAGGGAAGACAAAAAAGAAGAAAAAAACTAATGGAGGTAAAACTAATTTCATTGAATAGAAAGAACAGTAGTCACAATTTATATTACTTTGTTGAAATTATTAATAGATACTTAGAGAAGGTATGCATGCCAACTTGAATTATTGTTTTGTTTTTTAAAATTAGGAAAGACTTTAGGGTTGATGATAGATTGGAGGTAGCGGAGCAGAAGAGGTTGAAGAAAAATGTCAGCAAGGCTGATTGATAGACCAATATTATCCAATTCGGGAGAATATGATTAAAAAGGCATAATGTGCTAGAAAGAATGAGGCACACCTCTTTCTCTAGATCACTAAGAAGGAAACAGGATAATAAGTCTTGGATAATAAGTTTTTACACTCTGAGGGTGGCAGGAAGTGGTATTTCTTGATTAGCTATGAAATATAAGTTCATATCATCTACTGAGAATAGACTATTGAAGAAAGTGGCAAACATTTTTGATAGTCTGTGAAGGAAAATGTATGGGTTCTGACTGAAGATAAGGTAATGATAGGTAAATATGTGAAGGGACAGAGATGAAATTATCAATTTCTATTTTTGTTGAACAAATCTGAACAACTGGTATGATTGTTATTCATACCAATTTGGAGAAGGCATGACTTGAGGAATTGAAGTGGGATTGGGGATATAAGTATGGGAAGCAAAGTACACACCGAGGGTTAGAGCATCAGCTGACCAGCCAGAGTCCAGAGGCATAGGAAATAAGGAAAGAGATCAAAACTAGAGAAAGGAGCAAAGTCAAGAGATGAGATAGAAAAATAGAGATTATTTTACCTTGTATGAAGAAATAATAGTTTAAATCTTACTAGTATGAATAAATACTACTTAATGTTTGAATCTACTTTATTAGTGACTTTATTCCTAGATGTTTTATTATAAAATGATATATACATCACAAAGGAGGGTCAATAGTTAAAGTGCTTCTGGTTATCATCTTTAGCTAAATGAACATAGAAGGAAAAATTAGTATTGGTTTAGTTTTGTTTTGTTTTTTTAAACTAAGGGGGTAGTTACCTTGAAGATCTATTTCCCAAATTATTATAGTCGTCTTGAAACCTTAGAAAAACAAATAAAAACATAGGTTTCAAGAATATATTTTACTGATAAAAGGGATTTTAAAATGTCCCTGTGTTGCTGAACTGCATGAATTAGTATATTATAGACCTTTTGTCAAATGAGACACTTGTCTATAACTTTTTTATGAATAACATTCAGTATTTTTGTTCTTTAGTCTGATCTAATTTACTGTGGTTAAAATGACTCTTTGAACTACCATTTTTCTTAAACACTTCAGTTGTCTCATCTTTTGAAATGTTACTTTACAGTACAAAAATTTACCCTTTAGGTTTATGGATTACATTTACTTTTCCTAATCCTTTTTTTTTTTTTTTTCTATATCACATATCTAAACATTTAACTTGCTTGTACATGCTTGAAAGAAGATAGTAGAAATAAGGTAATTGAATTTGGGGTAGCAGGGTAGTTTTTTTTTTTTTTTTCTCCCAAGAGACTGTAGTTTATTTTTTTTTTAATTTTTTTTTATTGGTTGTTCAAAACATTACAAAGCTCTTGACATATCATATTTCATACATTTGATTTAGGTGGGTTTTGAACTCCCAATTTTACCCCCAATACAGATTGCAGAATCACGTCGGTTACACATCTACATTTTTACATAATGCCCTATTAGTAACTGTTGTATTCTGCTACCTTTCCTATCCTCTACTATCTCCCCTCCCCTCCCCTCCCATCTTCTCTCTACCCCATCTACTGTAATTCATTTCTCTCCTTATTTATTTTCCCATTCCCCTCACAACCTCTTATATGTAATTTTGTATAACAATGAGGATCTCCCTCCATTACCATGCAATTTCCCTTTTCTCTCCCTTTCCCTCCCACCTCATGTATCTGTTTAATGTTAATCTTTTCTTCCTGCTGTTCCTCCCTGCTTTGTTCTTAGTTGCTCTCATTATATCATAGAAGACATTTGGTATTTGTTTTTTAGGGATTGGCTAGCTTCACTAAGCATAATCTGCTCTAATGCCATCCATTTCCCTGCAAATTCCATGATTTTGTCATTTTTAGTGCTGTATAATACTCCATTGTGTATAAATGCCACATTTTTTTTATCCATTCATCTATTGAAGGGCATCTGGGTTGGTTCCACAGTCTAGCGATTGTGAATTGTGCTGCAATGAACATCGATGTAGCAGTATCCCTGTAGTACGCTCTTTTAAGGTCTTCAGGGAATAGTCCGAGAAGGGCAATAGCTGGGTCAAATGGTGGTTCCATTCCCAGCTTTCCAAAGAATCTCCATACTGCTTTCCAAATTGGCTGCACCAGTTTGCAGTCCCACCAGCAATGTACAAGTGTACCCTTTTCCCCACATCCTCTCCAGCACTTGTTGTTGTTGACTTCATAATGGCTGCCAATCTTACTGGAGTGAGATGGTATCTTAGGGTGGTTTTGATTTGCATTTCTCTGACTGCTAGTGATGGTGAGCATTTTTTCATGTACTTGTTGATTGATTGTATGTCTTCCTCTGAGAAGTGTCTGTTCAGGTCCTTGGCCCATTTGTTGATTGGGTTATTTGTTTTCTTATTGTTTAATTTTTTGAGTTCTTTGTATACTCTGGATATTAGGGCTCTATCTGAAGTGTGAGGAATAAAAATTTGTTCCCATGATGTAGGCTCCCTATTTACCTCTCTTATTGTTTCTCTTGCTGAGAAAAAACTTTTCAATTTAAGTAAGTCCCATTTGTTGATTCTTGTTATTAACTTTTGTGCTATGGGTGTCCTATTAAGGAATTTGGAGCCCGACCTCACAATATGTAGATCGGAGCCAACTTTTTCTTCTATCAGACGTAGAGTCTCAGATTTGATATCTAGCTCCTTGATCCACTTTGAGTTAACTTTTGTGCATGGCGAGAGGAGGGGATTCAGTTTCATTTTGTTGCATATGGATTTCCAGTTTTCCCAACACCATTTGTTGAAGATGCTATCCTTCCTCCATTGCATGCTTTTAGCCCCTTTATCAAATATAAGATAGCTGTAGCTTTGTGGATTAGTCTCTGTGTCCTCTATTCTGTACCATTGGTCCACCCGCCTGTTTTGGTACCAGTACCATGCTGTTTTTGTTACTATTGCTCTGTAATATAGTTTTAAATCCGGTATCGCTATACCACCTGATTCACACTTCCTGCTTAGAATTGCTTTTGCTATTCTTGGTCTTTTATTTTTCCATATGAATTTCATGATTGCTTTCTCTATTTCTACAAGAAATGCCATTGGTATTTTGATTGGCATTGCATTAAACCTATAGAGAACTTTTGGTAATATCGCCATTTTGATGATGTTAGTTCTGCCTATCCATGAACAGGGTATATTTTTCCATCTTCTAAGATCTTCTTCTACTTCTCTTTTTAGGGTTTTGTAGTTTTCATTGTATAAGTCCTTCACCTCTTTTGTTAGGTTGATTCCCAAGTATTTTATTTTTTTTGAGGATATTGTGAATGGAGTGTTTTGAGACTATAGTTTAAATATTGATAGGGTAAGATGAAAAGGACATGATATTAGATATATAAGAATAGTCTGGAAGTGGCATATATGGTGAGAGACTGGTACAGTTGTATCCATTTAAATGGAAACTAAGAAATTTAACAGGTAGGGAAAAATTTCAGTACTGTTATTTATGATATTTTGGTGAGAACATTTGAATAGAGTAGATGATATGATAGTATATATAATGCATAAGATATTTAATGTGATCTTTTGCAAGTAGTAGAATTTTTGTTGTTTTTGTTCTGTGGTGCTGGGGATCAAAACCAGGACCTTGTACATGCTAGGCAAGTGCTCTACCACTGAGCTGCCACCCCACCCCTTGCCCCAGCAAGTAACAATCTTAGAGAATGATTTTTAGATTTGGAAATGAAATAACAGCATGATAATATAGGTTATTTCCAAGATTGCTAGTTTCCCTGAAAAAATTTTTGGCAACAAATTCTAAAAATATGCACATTTATTTCTTCTTAATATCAACCACATTTTAGAGACTTTTTACAGTAATATTTTATTCATGTGTGAGTTGGTCTGACATTTATTAAACATATAGAAAATACTACTAAAATTTTGAGCATTATGTTTAGAATGACAAAGTCAAAGTCATTTATCAAAGAATAGTTTACACTGTGTTTAAAATAATCTATTAAATAGAGTGATTTAGCAGTAATCTTATAGACTGTTTTACTGTGTTTATGAAGTTCTCTTAAGGCGACAGGAATACTTAATTTATCCTGACAGGTATTCTGCATAGTTTTTATGTTCAAAGTGAGCCAGTTGAGCAGATTCGAAGATAAGTTTTAAATTTCTTATGCAAGGGGACTTTTAGGTTTATATTTTTATATTCTTTGATTGCTACTTAATTTAATAAGGATTAATAATAATAATAAGGATTAATAATAATAATAACAATAATTGATTTATATGTAGATCTGAGGAAAATACTTTAAAGCCAACAGTTATTAAAGGAACATATATATTCATAATTATGAATATTTGAGTGAATATAGGAAAATGAAAGATTAGGGTGCACTAAAGGACAAATACAATAGGCAGTATAAGTACTGGATGAGATTTTGGAGAAAGGGAAAATGTCAGAGGAAACACATATAGAATTCTTCCCTTCAAAAAGCATATAGGCTAATAGAACTGAATCCAAAAATAAATAATTGTAATAATTGTAATGGGAGGAAAATAAATGGCAAACTATAATGAAAGTATGTAAAGGTGGAAGGAATAAGGATTTATTCTGCCCAGGGGGCAGTATAACATTTTAGTTGGACTCAAAAGAATAGTTAAATCTGAATGAACAAACAAAACAACCTGAAGATATTCCAAGAAAAAGAAAAAAATGTCCATTAACAAGGCATAATGACATAAATATATTTGGCATGTTAATGTAACAATAAATTGTGGCAGGAGCATAGATTAATTTGAAGAATATGGAGAGTGATCAAACAATACGTTCCCAAATGACCAGTTTTAAAAATCCATGAACCCAAAGTCTCATTTCTGTTGTTTCATTGAATTATTTTATCTTTTCTTAAAGTAAATTTGTGTTGTCTTATTTGGACATTAAAGTTACTAGAATGCTCTCTGTGGATTAAACTTCATGTTTGTGGATTTATTCTGATTATTTGTTAAAATAATACATATAAAGAGAGGAGCCTTAAAAATTATCAAATAATCCATAGGGTTACGTTTTAGCTTGAAGATATGATGTTACTAGGACAAATTGAGTGAAGTTAGTTGCTAAAATAGGAGCTGATATGTTAAACCAAACTATATGAATTACAAAGAAGAAACTGAGCAGACAAAAGTATAATCTAAAGCAAACTTAATTGCATATCAGAATGTTAAAAGAAAAATTTTTATTGATAACTTACAAATTAGATGAACACTGTTTTGTAGTAAACAAGTCCATCAAGAGATGATTCAAAATATAATCTCTATAAATAACACTTGTTTATCAAACCATTTTGCTTTGGCTAACAAATATTCATTACCTATCCTTCTGAAATGGTTTTCCTAAGACATTGCATAGGTTAGGTTAGAAAATATCCCCACCCCCAGATGTCTGCATGGGAGACAGAAATGGTAATAAAAGCCATAAAGAGCTGCGTGGGTTAGAAACTATTTCCTATATATCTTTCTATCATTTCTGGTGAACTAAAAAATCCTAGAAAGATTATCTAAATAATTTAATTTTGCAGATGAAGAAACTAGAGCTCCAAGAGTTAAGAGTTAAAAGTTGCACCAAATAGTATCAGACTGAGACTTTAATGCCAAGTGTTTTTTTCCAAGTCTTATTCCAAGTCTCTTTTTCCTACATGTAACATATTTTGTGTTTCGTTTGAGAAAAATAAAATGTAAAACTATTGCATCATTTGCCCTTTAAGTTTAAAAATAAGTTGTTGTTGCTTTTTAAATAAAATGGAAGTGGTTATTTGAAGCCACAAGAGAATGAAAGGCACAGACAATATACAGAAAGCCAGAAATCAAAAGGCTAAATCTAGGTGTTGGAAAAGACATACAATTTTGGAAAATAAGAGATGAACCAGAAACTACAGCATATTAATACCCAAGAAAATGCCATGTCTCGTGGTCAATAGTGTTGATGCTTTAGAAAGAGATTTAGTTAATGGCAAATCTTTAAACCATTGAGAATGGTTTGAATGGGCTGAAGTAATAGAGAATTATTCTGCAACTCAAAAATAATTAACATTAAAAAAGTAAAGTGAGTACATTTTTCAATGAGAAAATTCCTTAATGTGTTTTCAATTTGAGATTGAAATAGTATTGATTAAATAGTATTGATTAAATAGTATTTTAAAATCCCACATATTGGGTGTTATATGAACTAAAAGCATGTAAATATTATAAATAGTACATACAACTGATTTTTTAATATAGTTTTTTAAAATTTATTTTTTAGTTGTAGATGGACACAATATCTTTATTTATTTTTATGTGGTGCTAAGGATCGAACCCAGTGCCTCACATGTGTGAGGCAAGCACTCTACCGCTGAGCCATAGCCTCAGCTCCAGCCCCAACAACTGATTTTTAATACAGAATCATACCAAAGCATTCAAGAGGTTACTATTTGGGTAATACCTCTTGATTTTTTTCCCCAAATGAATGCTTTTATGTATTCTGTATGTCTGTTTTCCTACTTCATGCATTGAAAGAGAACATCATTTAGTTTTGAGCATTTTTTTGTTTGAATTATTCATTAAACATTCAAGTAGACATATTGAGTTGGCAGTTGAATTGGATCTAGAATTTTGGAGGAAAAAGTTTATGCTGGGCTAGTCAGGAATGGATGGGAAGAGACTGTGAAGGATCACTAAGAGAATGAGTATAAATGGAGACTTGCAAGGTTCTGGCTTTGTGATTACTGACACAGATTATAGAATAGTTAACCAAAGAAAAGATTTTGAGTAAGGCCAACTCAAAATATTGGCCAATAACAAAAAACTGTTTTAAAATGAATGAATGTACCAATGAAATCCTGACTTATAAATGGCCCAAACAAAACATTTACAGATAGATGTAATACTAGTTATTGAAAATAAATTCAATGTAGGGAACTATGGATTAAAATCACAAAGAGATCTGTCCATAGATTATTTATTTGTATGAAGAGGGAAAATAGTAGCTATATATTAGAGAAATTGGACAATATCTGCATCAGGTGATCAAAATTAGCATCACTAAGGAATAAATTTGCTTTTTGTGTTTCATTAAATGACACCCTGAGAAGAATGGATAATATGAATTAAATCAAAACGAAAGAGCAGACAAACCCAAATTGAGGAACATGCCATAAAGTAATTGTCCTGTGTGCTTTAATAATGTCAATGTCATAAAAGACAAAGAGGCTGAGGAAATGCTACAGATGAAAGAATATTAAGGAGACATGATAAAATATAATACATAAATCTGGATTGGATTTTATACTTGAGGATAAAAGTACTATAAAGAATATTAGCAGGGGTATATATACCTGTAATCCCAGCAACTTTGTAGGCTGAGATGGGAGGACTGTAGTTTGAGGCCAACCTCAGCAAATTAGAGAGACCCTGTTTCAAAATAAAATATAAAAAATGGGCTAGGGATTTAGCTCAGTGGTAAAGAGCCTGTAAGTTCAATACCCAATACCAAAACAAAGAGAGAAAAAATTAAAAATAAAAATAGAAATTAAAAGGATATATGATGGTGTTGGAAAATGAATGGCAGGATAAATAAAAATATAATACAATATTAAATGTCCTGAACTTAATACCTGTACTGTAGTTACATGTCAGAAAGTATCCTTCTGATTAAAAAATGCGGAAACATTAAGAGGTCAAGGACCATGAAAAATGTGCATATGTTAGAGAATGATTCTAGGAGGAAAAAAACCTACAATGAGAATCACTGTAAACCATCTGAATAGCTGCTCTTTAAAAAAAAATTACAATAATCAAGTATAGACCAAAATGTGAAACTGTTGAAGAAAACATTTATGAATACCATTTTAGAGATATTATACAATGTCATTTGCATAATTATATATTATGTGTATTACAAATATTTACATTATATGCATTATTTTTCTTATTTCTGTAAATTTAAGTTTGTATCTCCAGCGATTTAACATGATGTATTTTGTCCCACAAAATGACAGGATTTATTTTGATTGTAAAAGTTAGTATAATGCTATTTGCTGATTCCCTAAGCAATTTAGATGAAAAGTAAAACTTATGAAAGTAAGCTAATCTTTCATGTTTACTTTTAATTTTGAATTTGCTACAAAATAATTCATTCCTTATATCTTTCTATCATTTCTGGTATATATTTTTAGTATCAAATAAATTTTGACTTAATTATAGACATAACCAATCATGTAAAGTGAGTCATTGACTAAGTTTACATGATATATTTCTTTTGAGACTGAATGGAAAAGGGCAATTTAAATCCACAAGAAACATATTTAAAACTCTTCAGAAATTAAAATCTTCTCTAAAGGCACATAGTACTTTAAAACCTATTGAAGATTTTTTTTCATTTAGTTTTAAATAATTTACCAATTAAAATGGAAAGTTGGTGTTCTATATTTGATGATGTAACCCAGCTTCCTTAAACAACTTAGGATTTTTCTATGAATTTCCTTTCTATTTTTTTAATAATAGAACTATTTTTTTAAATTTACATATGACAGCAGAATGCATTACAATTGTTATTA
The DNA here is from genome assembly GCF_021218885.2 of Marmota monax. Classification (NCBI taxonomy): domain Eukaryota; kingdom Metazoa; phylum Chordata; class Mammalia; order Rodentia; family Sciuridae; genus Marmota; species Marmota monax. The sequence goes on along the minus strand of NW_026692434.1, from coordinate 2,950,264 downwards.
TACATATAGAGCAAAATTTTTCATATCTCTAGTTGTATACAAAGTATATTCACACCAATTCATGTCTTTATACATGTACTTTGGATAATAATGTTCATCACATTCCACCATCATTTATAACCCCATGGCCCCCCTTCCCCTCCAACAACTTTGCCCTATCTAGAGTTCGTCTATTCATCCCATGCTCCCTCTCCCTATCCCATTATGAATCAACCTCCTTATATCAAAGAAAACATTGGACATTTGGTTTTTTGGGATTGGCTAACTTCACTTAGGATTATCTTCTCTAACTCCATCCATTTACCTGCAGATGACATGATTTTATTCTCTTTTATTGCTGAGTAATATTCCATTGTGTATATATGCTACGTTTTTTTAATTCATTCATCTGTTAAAGGGCATCTAGGTTGGCTCCACAGTTTAGCTATTGTGAATTGTGCTATTATAAACATTGATGTGCCTGTATCTCTGTAGTATGCTGTTTTTAAGTCCTTTGGGTATAGACCTAGGAGTAGGATAGCTGGGTCAAATGGTGGTTCCATTCCTACTTTTCCAAGAAATCTCCATACTGCATTCCATATTGTCTGTACCAATTTTCGGTCCCACCAGCAGTGTATGAGTGTACCTTTTTTCCCCACATCCTCACCAACACTTATTGTTGCTTGTATGCATCATAGCTGCCATTCTCACTGGAGTGAGATAAGATCTTACAGTGATTTTGATTTGCATTTCTCTAATTGCTTATATTAGACAAAGGTGCCAAAAACATGTATTGGAGAAAAGATAGCCTCTTCAACAAATGATGCTGGGAAAACTGGAAATCCATATGCAACAAAATGAAATTAAACCCCTATCTCTCACCATGCACAAAACCGAACTCAAAATGGATCAGGACTTAGGAATAAAACCAAAGACCCTGTGTCTAATAGAAGAAAAAGTAGGCCCTAATCTCTATCATGTGGGATTAGGCCCCAACTTCCTTAGTAAGACTCCTGTGGCACAAGAATTAAAATTAAGAATCAATAAATGAGATGGAATCAAACTAAAAATTTTCTTCTCGGCAAAAGAAACAATCTGTGAGGTGAATAGAGAGCTTACATTCTGGGAGCAAATTTTCACCCCTCACATATCAGATAGAGCACTAATCTCTAGGGTATATAAAGAACTCAAAAAGCTAAACACCAAAAAAAAAAACAAATAAACCAATCAATAAATGGTCCAAGGACCTGAAGAGACACTTCTCAGAATATGATATACAGTCAATCAACAAATACATGAAATAATAGAGCTATTTTTAACATTTTCTTATGTGAAGATTTTGCTTTGAAAGCTATGAACATAAGCAAGCAGATTTTCTAATCAGAATAGTTTCATAAATTGTATCAGGAAGTTAGCCTTCTTACTGGTTATTTTCCAAATATACTTGGTCAGCTCCAGCATATTGTCCATCACAGAGTATCATATTTAATTTCAACAATTTTAATAAAATCTAAGCCATTCCCAAGTGCCAATCAATAAATTTTGAAAGCTTTAATCCTCTGAAATGTGTGTAGCTGGTGACACCAACATAGTGTCACTACACTAAGCCATGCTGAATGTAGGCGTATTTCCCTGTCCTTATGTTCAGTAATATTTTTTTTTTAAATTGGTTTAGTTACTTGCTCTAGGAAATACTCCTGACTGAAACCACTAAAATAGCTCATTTAGCAAGATTAATTGCTTAGTAAGGCTTACTTCAAGATTTTCGCTTTCACTCTACCTACTAATCTAAAACTATTTCATCATAAACTTTGTCTAGTTCTAGCTAGTTCCCCACCCTGCAAGATGTTAAGTGGTCTAGCCAGCCCCATCCCCTAAAACCTTATAAATATTCTTCTCAGTATTTCTTCTTCATGTTCTCTCCCATTGCAGTTCCTCTAATAAATTTAGCTTTGCTAGGTCAATGATGTTTATTAGTGATGTTTGGAGAATTGACAGTTGACATATAGAGGTTATTCATGCTTAGTAATTCAAAGGGGTGAAATCAAGAATTCAGAATATTAAATTTGTGCTCTTATTTTCTAACTGTCTTCTAATTCATCTGTAGGGACAAGCATGTCCTGTCAACCCCTGAAACATAAAGTCCAATACTGAGCTCCTTTCCTTTCTTTTCCACTTTCTTACCACCTTCCCTGGTCATGGGGTAGTGAGGAGTGATCCTATTCCTTTTCTGTCTCCTAAACTATTTATTCGGATGGAAGTCTTGAAGTTATATATGTATATTCTCTCTTCCAATAGCTAACCAGTTTCCAAGCCCTATCAAGGTTAGAAAAGAAATAGCAAAATCAAAAGATACAACTGTGTATTTACCCACTAATGATACTACTTTAAATAACAATAAATAAAATGTATTGGTACAACTTTATGTGTTTTAATAGAAAAGTAAACATCAATGGTTGGTGGAAGAATATATATTATCTCATTTTTTGATGTTTTGTGCATAAACGAAGACTAAAAATCTCGTTTTGCCTAAGGCAGGCAAGAAGTAGATATTTACTCTGTTCTTTAAAATAAATACTTTTTATTCTCTAATTGAAAAAAAAAGCACAATTAAACATCTTTAAAGGCAAAATCAGTGAGAGACAATATAGTGATATGCATTTGCCAAGTAAATATTGATTTTAGGAAGATGTTTGTTCTTTCCAGTTTGTTAAAAATGGGAGTGTGGAAGATAGTTACTTTTTGAAGATTAGTTCATTCTTTATACCATCTTTTCTCAGAACATGGAATATTTTTTTCTCCTTGAACTTTTATGGTCCTTTGAAATTTTATTTTGAAGTTTGTATCTAAGCCATACTGTTTACATTTACATTGTCACTTATAATGGATTCAGGTGATTTTTTTTTTTTAACCTCCCTCCCCAAACTTTGGCCTGGAAGAAAAGAAAAATATGTTTTATGCATTTTACTTGTGTTTAAAACCAATGTTACTAAAAGAGTTACTATAGTAGATGATGCCTGGCATTTGATATTTATAGTTACAGATAAAATGTTCATTTTAACAAAGACTAGTTTTAACAGGCTGAGAATGAAGCTGGTTGAGAGATTTCTCTAGAAACTAAGCCTTAAGTGATTCAGTAGAAAAATGATGCTAGTGCTTTGGGATGATGGTGTTTGGGATGTGGTGCTCTGCCTAGTGGTGGTTCATAAATACAATTTGAAATGAAAGCAATGGAAGACTGTTACTATCTTTATTTAAAAGGCAGGTTTGAATGTGAACTATCGACTTAACACTTCCTAGTCCATATTAAGTGAAGCTTTCTGAAATTTTATAATTAACAAGATGACCTTCTTTAGGAGAATAAAAGTCACTAAGTCCCTCAGAATCAAGAACATGGGATAGTGACCTTTCAAAAAGCTATATTTGGCTGTGTGTGGTGGCTCATTCCTATAATCTGAGTAGCTCAGGAGGCTGAGATAGGAGGATCAGCCTCAGCAACATAGGGAGGCCATAAGGAACTTGGCAAAACCCTATTTCTAAATAAAAATATAAAAATGGGCTGGGGATGTAGCTCAGTGCTTACACGCCCCTAGGTTCAATCCTTGTTACAAAACAAAACAAAACAAAAAATCTATATTTGTCCTTTTGTTTTATAGTCAACAAATTTGGGGATGCAAGTCAAAAAGTTGGGATGATCTATAACATGAAGACAAGTTAACTCTAGTAATAGAGATAATTTTAATAACCTTATCTAGAAAACAATTCTGTATGAGGGATAAAACATATTAATTGCTATATTGTAATTCAAGCATCTTTGGAAGTTACTGACATTATCTTCAATACCATTGAGGGTCACAGTCCAGTTAGTTTCTAAATTATAACAAATTTATATATGTTTTAATTTCAAGTGCCTTACATGATCTTTTAGTTCTGTTTATTCTAGCATTCCTGTGCTTTTCATTTAACATATGATTGTTGATGACTGCTATGTGCCAGGTACAATTTTAAGTGACAGAGATACAAAGTAGTGAATGAAACAATCAAGGATTCTTGTCCCCACCAATCTTATTTAGAAGGAGACAGACAAATAAGTATATCAGGTGATATGTACTATGGAGAAAAATAAAGGGCCAAAGGAAGGGTAGGTAGTGCTCAGAAGGAGGAATGGTTCACATTTTTCAATATAGTAGGAAGGAAATTGTTTCTGAGAAGATGGCATTTGAGCAAAAATATTTTAAGGAAGTAAGGAGCAAACTAAGATATCTGGGAAAGAGCATTCCAGTAGAGATAATAGTAAGTTTGGTGTGGGATTAAGCTGAGAAGGTAGGAATAGCAAGCAGATAATCTTAAGGACTTCGACTTTTATTTTCAGAGGAAAGTATTTGGAAGATTGTGAGCATAACAGGGATATGATGTACATATGTTCCTAAGAGATCGCTCAGACTGTGTTTCATATAGTCCAAAGCTTGGCAAACTTTTTCTGTAATGATCCACATAGTAATATTTTAGGTTTTGTGGAACATAGTTTACTACAACCATTTGTCTCTGCCTTTGCACGTGAATGCTGCCATAAACAATATATAATGGATGGCTGTGGCTGTGTTCCAATAAAACATAAAATAAGTGGCAGCCCTGATTTTTCCTGTGTGCCATATTTTGCCAACCTGTGATACAGACCATAATGAACCAAGGACAAAAGCAGGTTGACAGGAAGTTTTTGCAGTAATCCAAAGCAGAGCTTATGGTAGTGGCCATAACAACAAATGGTCAGAATCTGGAAATATTTTAAAGATAGAGCCAATAGGATTTGCAGGTGAGTGTATGAGTAGATTTGAGAAAGTGGTTAGAGGCGATGCCTATGGTTTTGAGTTCTAATTAGAAAATACTTGCCTAATGTTTCACCTTCTATAAGGTTTGATTATATCTAGGATAATTATCTTTAAAACATGTTTGCACCTATTAAGGGTATGCATTTCTTTCTTTTCTTTTTTTCCTTTGAGCCTATGTGACTTTGTTTAGTTCTTGGTATTTCTTCATAAATAAAGAAGAAAAAGGATAACTAAATAACTTCTCAGAGCTACCTGGTCATTGCTAACTCATTAGATTTTCCTGATGGCTGAAAGCATGTATGTAGTTGGAATGTGTTATATAGGTTAATGTGTATAGGTCAAGGAAGAAAGCAAAAGAAAGATATTAGCCAGTTATCCTGCTATGAGTAGTTCCAAATGAGACTGAGCCATTATGTGAAATTAATACCCCAAGCTTTGCCTTATTTTGGTACTATATCCAGAAGAATGTTTAAAGTGAATAGTTCTTAGAGAAGACAATACAAACTATTAGATAAAGACTTTGGATTATACTGAGAAATTCCACTACCCGCATTCTTATACTACCATCATTCTTCAAAGTACATTTAATCTTTATTCACTCCTACTCACACCTAGTTATTTTACTAAAGGATACAGAGTCAGTCATAATGACCTTCTCATCTTATCTTCATTACATCTCACTTAAATTACGTTTTCAGTATTGTTACACTCTGATTTGCACTACATACTGATATTGGCTTAATTGTTCTGAAAAACTAGTTATCATACTTTTATATACATCTGAATCACTTGTAAGGCTTTTTAGACACACAGATTGCAAAGTTTTTGATTTAGTGGTTCTGAACTAGAACCCCACCTCCTAATTTTCTCATGGTTCTAGTTTGAGGACCCATCATAGAAACCACTGTTCCAAAGTGTTCTGATAATGTCATTTCATCAATAATAAACATAAGACCTTCCCCTTCTTCTAATCTGATAAATTCTCTGGGTTTTAAGGACTGTCACTATTTACCCTGTCATACAAGTTTCTAGCTTTTTAGAATATACTTTCTGGACATGGACATCTTTGCCATCATTGCTTTTCAATTACATTTTTAGAATGTCACAACTGTTCTTTACTCTATCCTTCCCATTTTCATTAGTCAAAATCCTAATCATCTTATAAGGTTTATTTCAAATGAGACCTTTATTAAATCTCCAAATGTGTGCATTCTCCTTTTTTCTTTGATTTCCTAAAACATTTATATTTTTTAAAACATCATCTTTCTCTTGACACCTGTCCCAGTCTCTTATATGAATGTAAGTAAGCTCCTTGACAATGAAATACACACATTCAGCCATCTCTCTCTCTCACTCTCTCTGTCGCTTTGTCTCCTTCAAACAACATTTGTAAACCACCCTTTTTATTTTTTCTTTTTCCACTCTTTGAATAGTGTAATTAAAATAGCCTAAGACTTTAATATGCCTAATATCGTCTAGCTTCTTTATGTTAGATGAAATTCATTGTATAGAATTAAAGGCTTTCATCTTGGAACCTACTGACTTTCTCTCTTATTTGGTTCAATTGCTCTGATTCTATTTTACAAATTTTAATTACAAATTTATAATGCTGTAATTTCTGATCATTAAACTTTTGATGTATTGTAAACAATCTCTTCTTGATTTTCTCTTCTATGTCCCTAGTTTTGCTATAGTAAAAAAAAAAAAGTGTTTGTGTGTGTGAAATACATATTTGAAAAGTATTTTGTGTATCTGAAAAGTATTTTTGTGTTTCTGAAAAATATTTTTGTGTCACACTTGATGGGTAGTTTGGGCTTAGAATTCTACATGAGAAATAATTTTCTCTTATATCTTAAGGGCAAGGCGTCATCTTTGTCTTTGATTTTAACTGAGGAGATAGCTAATACCAGTCTTTTTTTTTTTTTTTTTTTTTAAGCTAACATCATGGTTTCTATTTCCTGCTTTCTTTTTTGGAAAGAGTTCCTGTTCTTTAGTTGCAGGGCACCTTCAGTTGATCATCTGTCTTATCTCATACTTCATGTATTCTGCCTACCACTTTGTTCTAAATTCTTAAATATGTATTCATCTTTATGAACTATATTTTGAATTTTTATTTCATGTAATGCATTCTTACCAATATTTTATTCTTCTGATTGTTCTTTTCCAGTCATCCTTAGTCTTAATGGATGTAACATCATCTTCAATATCTGAAGACACTAAACATTTTAAATAAAATTACAGTTCTGTTTATCTTGGAACAATTCTGTTCATCCTGTTCTTTTCCCCTCATGCTGATAGATTTCTCTATATCTGATGATCTATTCATATTCATGTCAATTCATATTAAGTGTCAGAAACTATGATTTCTCATTGCTGGGAACTCTGTGGATATGGTTGAGACTTCTTGATCTTCAAATTATATTTTAAAATAAATGGGAGGAAAATCATCTGTTTTACTGGAGACCTTAAATGTGGCTTTTCATCTTCCAAATTATTGTTGAAGCCTCTCATCAGCTGATGGTCCAACTTCTATTCTCTTCACAGTTAAAGGATTGCTTCTGGCTTTATTCCTGTACTGTAACTTTAATAAGGTCTTGGGAAGGATAAGAAACAAGTATTAAAGAAACTAAAGGCTCAGGATTAGTGAATTCCGACCAGGGAAAAAGAGTCTACATGGTAAACCAAATTTATAGTCATACAGTTTAGGTAAGCATGAAGGCACAAAGAAGGCCTCATTGATCTTATTGGCTGGGATCATCTAACTGAGATAGTCTGATATATTATGTCCATTTTCAGGCAAGGTTGCCATGTAGACCAGAAAATTGAGTATTGATCATGACATCATTTTTCCTGGATTTTGCTAGAGATTGAGAAAGTTTCCTAATGTGGAGGTTCTTTTTCTAGGTGACATTTTGATTGTCCTGATAAAGTTCAACTAAGACAATATAATGAAGTTAATTAGTTATAAACTTTCTAAATTCTTCAGAGTCCATACTAGAGCCAGCTTAACTAATTTTGTGAAGCTTCTCAGCTACTTACAGAATATTGCTTAAGATTGCTAACTCAGAAAACATCACTTTTCCTTTTTTTTTTAATCAAATGTAGATCTCTCTCTAAATTTAATTCTCAAAAGGTCGATCTAGCCAATCACCACATAACATAAGCAGACATTAACTTTATGTCACTTATAAAGAAATTGATACTCAGAAGTTAAATGGCTCATCCCAGAATCTCACAGTATATTAGTGGCTGATTCAAGAACTAAATTTCAATTTTCTGTCTCTAATTTTTTCAAGTATACCCCTTAAAATGCTTTTGTTTTATGAGAAAGATAAAGTAATAAAAAACAATTACCAATTGCTTGGAGGAGAGAATGAAACTGAAGGATCGTCAGTGAGCCCAGCCTAGGTGACAAAGCAATATCCTGTCTCAAAAAAAAAAAAAAAAAAAAGATTACTGTAAAACTTGTTTATTCATTACTGCAAAATATATAACAAATCCTATCTTTTTTGGGAGGAGGTGCCAGGGATTGAACTCAGGGGCACAAAACCACAGATCCATATCCCTAGCTCTATTTTGTATATTATTTAGAGACAGGGTCTCACTAAGTTGCTTAGCACCTTGCTTTTGCTGAGGCTGGCTTTGAGCTCTCTATCCTCCTGCCTCAGCTTCCCAAGCTGCTGGGATTACAGGTGTGTGCCACCATGCCCGGCTGACAAATTCTTTCTTTATTAGCTCAATACAGTTTGTTTTTAAGATATAATAAAAATATTTATTTTCCTTAGAATTTCTGTGATTATTGATGTTCATCAGTTCTTTTTCCCCTTTATGGAGCAATCCCAGTGAGATTTAACAAAACACTTATGCAGTTTGCTAAATTTTTTCTCTGGTTCTGGGGATCAAACCACTAAGCCATACCAACAACTCTGTTAATTTTAAGTTAAATATAACTTTAGCTTTTATTATATATTTTCATTTTTTTTCTGTCTTCCCACTTATTTGGTTGCATATTGCTACTTTCTCAAATGTTTTATGTGTATGTATTTCATATGCTGTAAATTTATTTGACAATAAAACTGATAAACTGGGACTTTATGTCCTAAAAATCTTTTCAGATTCAACCTTTTCCATCCCTACAGCTAATTTTTTCACTTGAATTGTCTTCTTAGTGAACCTCTCTCTACTGTGAGTTCCCTCCTCCAATCTGTATTTCATGTTATATCCCCTCTTAACACCACTTGATGAGTAACTCCTAATCATATCAAAATAAAGTCCAAAGTTTCTTGTCCTGTGTATAGTTAATATTTATATGCCCCTTATACTTCAATAGTAGTAAGACCCTAATCAGAAACCAAAGTTATTATAGTCATGGGCAACCATGAGATATGAGTTTTCTCAAATGTTTTCTATTTCTAATCACATAAGGATTTAATTAGTAAGTACAATAATTATTTATAAATGATTTCTACTGAAGGTTTAACATAACTCAATTGTGACTTAAATCAACAGTAATTTTTTTAAATACATTTAAAGGAAAAGGTGCTATTTATTATAATCAATGGCTATAGTTATCTTAGTAGCAGTCAACACACATTTTTAAAAAAGGACATAGTAAGTACTCTAAGAGGAAACGGGAATTATATATATAAGTTATCAGGAAAAGTTTCCAATTATATGCCAAACGATGGTTTCATTACATTTTTCTATTATTTCTGTGATGATAGAAGAGAAGAGATGGAAGAAGGGTGAAAGTAACAAGAGTTAAACATTTTTTATTGTATTCATATGCTTCACATGACTTTCTTGACTTTATAAATTTTGATTTTTTTTCTTTTTGTGTGGCCACTGTCATCAGAAAGAAAAATATTGCATTTTAGATTTTATTGTCAACATTTAGTTGTCAGTTTAATTGGAACTTCTATGTTTTTTTGAGCTACAACAGTCAGAAGTCCTTTGAACACCTCTGATTTTAAAACACAATCCCTAACTGGAACATTCACCAAGTTGAAAATTTCCTTTGAGGTAAAACCAAGTTCAGAATGTTTTTTCTAACTTTATCAGATAATGAATGTCGAATGAAATTCATAACTCTAGATATTTGTGATTCAGGTGAGCAGCAACAAGTTGACAGATTGTAGAGAAGAAGCTCCCCTCCATTTACTCAGTGTGGAATCATCCCTTAAATTTGAAATGTGTGCATGGAACTTATTAACAGAAATTCTTCTGTGGGTGTATGCCATTTACTATAAATAGAACTCAATATAATAGACGTATAAAGATAACTATAAAAGCTGCTACATATTCTTATGTATGTACTTTTAGTCATGTTGTATTTCAACAAAGAAGACTACTAACAATGTTGGAAAGCTGTGTCAAAGATCAATCACAACCTTTAAAAATAGTGAGCATGTAAATAATATGATAGGAAAAATATTTAAGGTATGATTTTGATGGTAATCCAAAGAATCTGAGTATATGCCAATTTAAAATGTCACTGGATGAATTATTATACGACTAAAGAATAACAATTTTACTTGCTTCTGCCAGCTCAATCTCTGACTTAAAATTCCTGTTGTAGATCTGAAGTTTTTAATTCAGTCAAATTCTTATTCTCAGAACGTCTTTAAATATGAAAATATGTAATAGAATTTTTATATTGTTTTATTAGTTGCTCAAAACAGTACAATGATCTTGACATCATACATTTGACTCAAATAGGGTATGATTTAAGTTTGGAGTATTATCAGTATTGAGAAGACTGACTTTTTACAACCAAGCTTATACTTGTTCAGTTGAGCTGATATTAAATGGCACTTTGCACAGGGTTTTTGATAATACCTTATTTGGTCTTTACACAAAAATGATGAGATTCTCATCTTACAAGTACACAGGCACCACACTTCTGATTTGCCCATTCACATGGCAAAGAGACCAAGTGGTAGCCACCTCCAGTGGGTTGGAGCATAGAGCCATGGCTTTTCTTTCATCATGCGGGACATTTCATTTATACTTCCATTTTTAAGATATGAAATTCAAGTGTCTTGTTTTAATAGCCTTGGAATCATATCCGTTTTTAATGAATAGAAAGTATACTATTTAACAGTATACATTTTATTTTATTTTTTATTTTTATTTTTTGGCGGGTACTGGGAATTGAACTCAGAGGCACTCAACCACTGAGCCACATCCCCAGCCCTGTTATGTATTTTATTTAGAAACAGGGTCTCACTGAGTTGCTTAGCACCTTGTCCTTGTTGAAGCTGGCTTTGAACTCTCAATCCTCCTGTTTCAGCCTCCCGAGCTGCTGGGATTACAGGAATATGTCACCACGCCCGACAACAATATATAGTTTAAATACCATATTCCCTCTCTTAAATTTAATTTTGCTTCACCAGTCATGTTGAATATGAATGAACAGGTATGCTCTGATGGGTACTTGAGAATACTCAGGCTTATTGAATAGGAAAAATGGCAAATTAAATATATTACTATGGAGTAAATTCTGTAATTGAAGTAAGAATAAAATGTGGTAGGAGCAGAGAGTAAGTGACAATAGGATTCTTATCTAGGAGTCTCCTCTGGTATACTGAACTCCCAGCACTTGGTGTAAAACTGTAATCTTGCATCCTTATTACAGGAAGACAGGGAAACATTTGTTAAGCCACTACTGCTTGAAGGCTTTTTGGGTTTCTTAGAGAACTGTGACTATTCCTTCTAGGCTCTTCTGTTGATAGAGTAAAAGGGATATGGAAGTAGCCCTTTAGGGATCAATAGAGAGGAATTAGATTGGTCACTGTGGAAGGAACAGGTTGCTTCTCTATTAAACTGCATGTTTTGCAAGAAAAAGAGACAGGTTTGTCCAGTTTCATATTGAGCAATTCAGAAGTAAATATTGGAGTACAATGTTGAAGTGGAAGGTATGTAAGATTCACAGGCTCAAATCTTTACATATCTATATGATAGTTCTTGTATTTTGGTAAAATATAACCTGATTTCTACTTTTCAAAAAATCATGTATCAACCAAAAAAAATTTTACAGTATATTAGATCCTTTATATAAAAGCTGGGTTGCAAAGTTCCCAGCTCAATTTTGTTTTATGAAAAAATAACACTCACTTATTGAAGCTGAGAAGACAGTTCATAAAAATAAAAGGTGTATTTCCTTAATCACCAGAAAGATGTTATATTGGTCTTCTAATTGAATGCAGGATGTTTTGCTATTGTCCATTTTGGATAAAAGTAATGCAGAAATCAAAATCTCTTTTGTAATTAATAGACTGAAAGAAGTTGCCTTGTAAGATGAAAATTTTCTTTTGTAAAGAATAAAGGCCACTTAAAATATATGAGGTTGTTTTCCTCTATTAGCTGTAGCAAATAAAATTTTTCACACAGTTGTGCAATATTGTTCAAGCCTGGCCATTCTGAATAGCCTGGGTGAGCAAGTATTTCCTTAAACATCATTTACTAGATATATGTGAATATGTGTACATATATTTGTAACCTAATGGCAGTAATATATTTAGATAATACTAATAGAATCTGATACAAATATCAAAAAAACAGTCTACTACCTTATGAGTTACATTTTATTTGTAGAAGAAAAATATGATTTATTTTTAATTGTAGCTATAAATGATCTCTAAAGTTTAAACAGGAAGAATAGCAATGAATAATGATTTTTGTATTTTTTCAACAGCATTATTAAAAAGAAAAAGATTCAAAAGAACCTTCCCATGTTTGATCTGTTCTGAGAATTCATTTCTTAGAAAAGTGCAAGTTAATTCCAATTATATCTGATTCCTTTGCTCATTTTTTCCTGCTTTTCATTGGAAAAGTTTATCCTTTTTTTATTTTAGGATGTCTGACACTCTAGCTTAAAAGTATTTTTGTTTCAAATAAATTAGTCAAGATAATGTTTTACACTTAAAATCCAGATTACAGTGGTGGCATTAATTTTTTTTAAATATGTCATAATAGTTGGCAGTTTAACACTATATTAAGGTGGTTAAGAGTGGGCTTGGGAGAGAAACTTAGATTTCAGTTCTATCTATCTCTAAACGTTTACTGATTGTATGATCTTGGCCATTAGCTTTGGCTAATCACATTTTAGATATAGAATGAATCCATTTTAAGAAGAAACTATCTCACCATAGTTCTTTTTTTGCTATTTTATAGATCAGTGTACCGTTACCCGGACATACCTATTTCTTCACAAATTCTGGTTCTTTAGTGCCGCATACTATTTTGGTAACTGGGCCTTTCTTGGGGTAAGTACAGATATCCCAGGCATGATTTTCCTTTATAAAGTTCAGTGTATAAACTCCTTGTTTGTATATCAGTAGTCCTTTTATATCGCAGTACTGCCATTGAATTTTAAATGCATTACTTTTAAGTGATTTTAGGTTTGAAAAATAACACCCAGCTTTTTTAAATTTACAGGTATTCTTGATCGGATTAATTGTATCCTGTTGTAAAGGAAAAAAATCAGTCATTGAAGGAGTAGATGAAGATTCAGACATAAGTGATGACGAGCCCTCTGTCTATTCTGTTTGACAGCCTTCTGTCTTAAAGGTTTTATAAAGCTGACTAGTGTTAAGTTGATTAAAAATCTTCCAGAATTAATATTCCCTTTTGCTGCTTTTTAAAAACAATAATAAATCACTGATATCTGTGCCTTAGAGTCTCCAGAATAGTGTATCTGTCTCCAATTGTCTAAAAATAATACTCATAGTATAGCATAATAAACATTACTCCCATATGGAATTTGTTTTTAATTTTCTACTTAAAATCATTAGGGCCACTCAGGTAGATTTCATGAAAAAAATTCTAACTGCTTAAGACAGTGGCATTCTAAGATGTTTGTTATATTATTCAAATATTAACCATTAAGTATGTTACCACTTCTACAAGAGTATTTAAGACATTTATGCATATATATACAGACATATATGTAAACACAAATATGTATACGTCTTTGGATCAATCAATCTGTTCATCTGTCTGTCCCTATGGGTGGCATGTGTTTTATAGATGACCTTAGAATTTGTCTTCCAACATAAATGGAATTGACTAGAATAATTCTGAAAAAAGATCAATTTACTGATCTATGACATCATATTTAAAAACATGTTTTCATTTTAAGGATTTGAAATTTGCACAAGAATATAGTGAAAGTTATATATATCAGTATTTTGAACACATTCTGAATAGTTAAAAATAATCACAAATGATTATTCTAACTTACTAACACAAACAAATTACAATTCATAAAAAGTATACAATATGATCCTTGAAGTAAAATGTGAGTTTCTGAAAAAGATTTAAAAATTAACAATTATATCCAACTGAATTCTTCTGTCACTTAACTTTTGTACCACTTTTTTCTGTTTTCATTCTTTAATTCTCTTGACATACGTTTAAAGACTTCATGTTTGACTTCAGATTCTTTATCTAATCTTTAGTGTTATTCATCAGGATTTCATTCTCTTCTGTTCTTGTTTTACATTTTCTCTGTGGATAATCTCACTGTATCCTTAGTTTCCATACATATTATTTTTTCTTACGTTCTGAAGTTTTACTTCACTGTCAACTAGAAATTACTGTTTCAATTGTATCATGTTGAAAATATAACTAAGCCTCTCTCAGTATTCTTTTTTTTTTTTGACAAATGGCCTAATTTTTCAAAATCAGGCCCACCTGATTGTCTAAACCAAATATCAGGCAGACTTTATGTCTCAGGTATAACTGACTCATCAAACAGTAAGTCATATTGATTTCTACTTTATATCTGTCCTTCAGCTTATCTCCTTTCCACTTTTACTGCCACTCTGTTAAAGACTGAATAGTGAGTGTCTCTCCAAACTTCCTATGTTGAAGTCCTGAACTCCTATACCTTAGAGTATGACTATATTTGGAGATAGGTCTTTTAAAAAGATAATTAAGGTAAAAAGAGCACTAAGGCAATATGACTGGTGTCCTTGTAAGAGACATCTGGAATGTATGTGCATAAAGAAGAGGCCATGTGAGGATACAATTTTGAAGGCAATGGTCTGCAAGCTAAAGAAAAAGATTTCAAGAGAATATAACCCTGCCAGTACCCTATACTTGGACTTCCTGACTCCATATCTGTGGGGGGTTGGGGAAAGCAGGAATTCTATTACATAAGCCACCCAAGTCTGTGACATTTCTTTATGGCAGACTAATGCACATAATGGTTCTTGAACTTTCTCAATGGGTTTTCTGCCAAGTCCTGACTCTTTTCAGTCTTTCCATGGCATTTAAAATACAAATCAGTTTCTTTCATTTGTTAGCTGTGAAAAGCTTTCAGTTATTTTAGAATAAAATCCATAGGCCCTTATGTGATATTTAAGGCTTTTCTGACTTCATCTTTCTCTACCATCCCCACACCATTTATATGAGCCAGACTGACAAACTATCTACTTGGTTAGGATACCTCACATCTGTACTCTGTGAACTATTCCTTCTATATGTGATGCCCCCCCCCCCCGCTTTTTTTTAAATCTTCCAAGAAAATCCTTATTCTTCAAGTGTCAGCCTTAGCACTTTAGGTTCCCCCTTCCTTAAGTCCCTCAGGCTTGGTTCCTTGCTGATTCTAGTACTCAGTGGCACCCTTTGCAGTGTCATTGTAACTAATTGCCTTTATGTCTGCCTCCTCCTGACTGCAGATTTTGGAACACAACATCTGGTTTTGTAACTTTGTCCTGGTGCCTGCAGTAGCTCCTTGTACTTGGAACATATTCAGTTGACATGTAAATTTGCTAATTAGAAGTTTTAAGCCTATAAACTGTATTTTGATTACAGTGGAAATGTATAGTCAGTCTGTTTTTGTTTTTTGTTTTTTGTTTTTCGAACCAGAGATTGAACTCAAGGGCACTTGACCACAGAGCCACATCCCCAGTCCTATTTTATATTTTATTTAGAGACTTGAGATCTATTTTGCTACCTAGAAGTTTAGAGTTTAGTGATTGTATCATGTGTATCTTAAATAACCCATACACTCACACATCATTATTTCAAGGAATAATTTCTTTTTGTCAGACCAACATCTTAGCTTTTTATTTTGTTAGTTATATTTTTACAATGTGATTTTTCTTATTAGTTTCTCAAATGTTGTTGCATACATATTTAGAAGTCTACTTTGATTCTAACACTAAGGTGTTTTTCCCCCTCCTAGTGATATGGAATGCCTTTAACTTTATGATTTCATGAAACTAATTTAAGTGTTAGAATTACCACTAATGAACAACATATATCCTTTGAAATTCTTCTGAAAATGCCTAAATTAGAGGTCTTCTAGAATATAACTTTCCAAAATACTAAGACCCTCATGTTCCATACAAATCTCAAAGTGAGTATTTCAGTTGTGTAGAAGGTACTGGCAATATGAGGAACCTGGAACTGACTTCCAATTCAGAGCTACTATACCAGGATATGGTGAGGAGGGTGGGAAAATATGTGTGTATGTGTGTGTGTGTGTGTGTGTGTGTGTGTAGAAAAGAAATTAGGAACTCCAGGAAAACAAAGCAAAACAATACAAAAGATATAAGAAAAAATGTTTTCAAAGTATACTACTGAGCAGTGATATGCTGTTTTAGAATCAATCCATAGACAAACACAGTAGTAGACATTGATTATAGCACTGAATTTAAGTATCAATTTTGATCACTGTTAATGAGGTTTGTCACTGAAAAAATACCTGAGAAAATCAATTTAAAATGAGGAAAGATTTATTTTGGCTCATGGTTTCAGAGGTTTCAGTCCATGGTCAGCTGGCTGCAGGTTTTGGGCAGAGCATCATGGCAGGGATTGTGTAGCAGAACAAAGCTGCTCACTTCATGGTGACTAGGAAGGAGATAGAGATAGAGAGAGAGAGAGAAGGAGGAAGGGACTGGTGTCTTAACTTCTCTGCCAAGGCCATGCCCCCCCCCCCCAGTGACCTAACTTCTTTCCATTAGACCCCACCTCCTAAAGGTTTCCAGCACTTTCCAATAGTGTCATTGGCTGGAGACCAACCTAGTATATATAGCATGTGAGCTTAATGGATATTTAAGATCCAAACTCTAACAATATAAAAAGATTGTTGATGAAGATTGGAAGGTTGAACAAGAGAGGTACAAAGAGACCTAAGGGGAAATGGGTGTTAATACCCACATTATACAGTGAGTAAGAAGAAGAAAAATGAAAAGATACTATCTCTGTTAGAGGGAGTATTGAAGGGTGGCAGAATTTGCTCCCACAAAGTAGACATTTTGGCATAAATCTACTGTAGGTATTCTGACCATGGAAATAGACAGGGAAGCGTTCCCCCGGTGAGCAAACTCCTGGGGGTAACTGGCGCCCTGATTCTCAGGATTGGAATCCCCAGCAATTCCCTGCTGAGGCTATGAAGTTAACTATGCAGATGCACTCCCTGGTTTACATAGTGACATCCTTTAAAGGAGAAAGGCTATGTTGCATTAACCTGGACCTTATCTCAGTTGGCTAGCACTCAGGATTAAAAGAAATACTGACTGAAGTGTAGTCATTGGTGGTGGGTAATATGTAACTTTTTGGGTTATTAAAGATGATGGCAGAGGGGTAGGCACCCTTTTGTCTGCCATCCTTCTGTCTGTCTGCACCTTCCCTGTGTGTCTGTGTCTGTCCTTTGTGTACCTCTTCTACAAGTCTCCCCATACAGGTGTTCCTTTACAAGCTACTTTAAAAACAGCAGGTGCAAAAACAGCAGGTGCAAGAACATCTAACCTTCCCCTTTTCTTCCTAAAAGCAGAAGATAAAACCATGCTAAAAGATATCCTTTCTATATCAAAAGTAAAACACCATTCTTATCACTGGGACCACAATACCTTTATCAACAAATCTTGTGAAACTAACTTTTGTCTTCCTAGTAACTTTTCTACCATTAACTGTTCCTAGCCCAAGATTTTTTGTCTTGTTCCATTTTCATAATTTACTACTCTTTATCTAATTCAGCATATAAGCATTCAACTCTACTTCTTTGAGTCTTCATTTTCTCATGAGGGCTCCTGTGTCGTGTAAAACTTAAATTTTGTATGTATTTCTCCTATTAATCTGTTTTTTTGTTACAGAGCCCCAGCTGGACTCCTAAAATGGATCAAGAAAAGATTATTTCACTACAGTTCATTAAAGTTGTAAAAATAAACGTAACTGGTGGACCATCTGAAATGGTAGTTTAGCAATGTTGTTAAACGTTGTTAAAATGAGGAATTTCATCAGAAGATAAAATAGTTTGCAATTATATGTAAATATATCTTTGAATCCTGGCAGCCAAGACAAAAGGAACACGATGGATGATGACATTTTTACACTTGATAGAGGAAAACGCTGAGTTTTTGTGAAGATAATGTTTTGGGCACTGAAATTTAGTTGGAAGTTACATTTTGACTCCTTATGTAAAGAAAGTTAATGAGCAAATGTCTTTGTTAAAGTTTAACTAGAAAGTCATGTGCAAAGAGAATTTGGTATCTCCAGAGGAAATCTGGTTGGCTCTCAAGAACTCTCCAGATGGATTAGCTTTTTTGTACATTATTCATTTATTCCAGTCAACTAATACCCAAGTTCCTGCAAATTCCAGGCACTGGATTATGACTACCGAATTTCTAGGACGGAAGAAAATAGCCCCTGTCAGAATGTGTAGGCAAGTCGCCCCATGGCAGTAACTGGACTTTTATCTATATCACCAAGATTTGTATGTCTGATGTGAATAAATATACATGAAACAAATTATCGAATTTTGAGTTATAATAAAAATTTTTCTTGTGTTGGAATGCTGTCTTCTCCAAAGCACAACACATCCTCTCCTCATACCGTGTCAGAAGGTTTCTTAATTAGAAGGTTTCTTCATTAGTTTGGAGTTAGAGTGATGCAAGATACGTCCTTGGGAGGGACATTTCTGGCATTTTAGAGTGATGCTTCATAAATATCCACCATTATCAGAAGAATCAACTCCAAGTTTACCAAATTGCCCAAGTTCCTGATATTGAGTTGTTCCCCTGGACAGACCTAGAAGCATACCAGCAGCATTTAATTAAATCTCAACTGACAAATTTTGCCGCAGTCTGTCTGGCTGCAGCAAAATAACCGGGGGGTGACGAATAACTTATGAATGTTGATACAGCAGGAGTAGGAGCCCTTTATTGCAGGACAGGAGCAGTATTTATACATTCCACACAGCTTATCTAATTAGCATAAACTAGATACATCAGTCAACCAATAAGGAATCTCCACACTTAATGGCTTGTTTTTGTTACTTCTCAAACCACTCCCTCTGGCATTTTGCCAGGCACCATCCAGACTTGTTTACTAACTCTAACATTCCCCTGGCAAAATGCCAGGTGTTATTTTTGACTTGTTTACAGACTCTAACATTTCCCCCTTTTGTTTAATTTAAATAACGACCATAGTGGTTTTTACAGAAACACCATAAATAACCTGCTACAAACAGAAAGGGAGGATACAAAATGCCACAATACCAAGCCACTTGATGGCTCCATGCAAGAAGCCCTTGGAAAAATTATACCAGCAATGACACTGTTAGCAAAGATACCGAGTTACAATTTGTTATAGATTACAGTTTGTTGTCTCAGTCCAGAAAGCAGTGTCTCAATAGATTAACTCACAGTCCCGGTAAATCACAGTCCAGGTAAGTTCTGCAGGCAGCTAGCTTAAATCACAGTCCAGGTAAGTTCTGCAGGCAGCTAGCTTAATCTGAAGTCTCCTCTGGTTCTCAGCTGAAGTTTCATCCGGTTTTCAGCAACACTGGAAATTCTTCCACCCTCATCCTTACCGGCACTGGGACGAAGGCAGGAACTCCGGATGGCTAAAGAAAATCCTGTAGCATTCTACTAAGAAAACCTTCTGAACAATTTAGTACTTTATCTCAAGGTTTTTTTACATTTAAATAAGCCTTAATGGTGCTCATTACTCATTAGCTTCCAGGTGTGGGAGAACCATTGTAGCTTAGTTATTGGCATTGAAAATGACCAAACAGCAGGGACACCAGTAGTGTCTTCTGCAGCTGTAGCGGTCCGGGTAGCCCCAGATGGCCCTGGGGAGAGTCCCGGTCTCAAACTGCTACTGGGCACAGGGAGCAAGAGCCTGCGAGACTGTGCCTCCAGGTCAGGTCTAGATTTGGGCTCGTGGCAGTGGAAGAGCCAGTTCCCCAGCCAGGAGGCGGGGAAGGGCCAGTTGTTGCCCCCTCTTGGAAAATCCTTGCTGCGCTGTGACCGGCTTGCACACTCGGCAGCCGCCTCTCCGCTTCACGCACCCTCCGGTAATGAAAAGTATTTAGTAATAGCCTTTTGCTGCAACTTTTTTCCTGATAATCCTTCTTCTTCTGAACTTTCTTTTTCTTTCTGACTAGAGTTCTTGGGCTCTTATCAACACATGCCCTAACTATTCTTGGTTCCACTGGGGTGCTTCCTTCCCTTAGTAATTTACTTTTCACCCCTTCCATATTTTCAGCACAAAAACAATACAATACACTGAGACAAAACAAGACACAAACATACTGTATCAATCTTTTCCATTTTCTTGAAATGGTCATTTTTCCTCTCGCCCTATCTGCCTAGGGACGAGCAGATTTGCTCCAGTCCTATCTATGGACGGGCAGCTTTTTTCGTCACTTACCCCCGAGTGTCCCGGGGCTCCCCGTAATGGGCCACCATCTGCCGCAGTCCGGCTGCTGCAGCAAAATAACCGGGGGGTGACGAATAACTTGTGTACGTTGATATAGCAGGAGAGGGAGCCGTTTATTGCAGGACAGGAGCAGTATTTATACATTCCACACAGCTTATCTAATTAGCATAAACTAGATACATCAGTCAACCAATAAGGAATCTCCACACTTAATGGCTTGTTTTTGTTACTTCTCAAACCACTCCCTCTGGCATTTTGCCAGGCACCATCCAGACTTGTTTACTAACTCTAACATTCCCCTGGCAAAATGCCAGGTGTTATTTTTGACTTGTTTACAGACTCTAACAAAATTTCATTAGATTTGCACATAAGAATTAAGCTACACCCTGTTGCTAGGAAGGTCTCTCTCTCCCTCCCTGCCCCCACACATTGCCTTAATGAATTTTGGAGGTTGACTTATTTCCCTCATTAGCAAGTTGTCAGGAAGCAACCCCTAATCTTCAACTAGGATTGCACAGAGGATGTAAAAACTTTCTTCTTAGAATAAAGTCATTAAACAAATATTAAACCACAACTTAGGGATGACATTTTTCTGGAGACTTAAGCTAATAAGATCCAGTGTTTTCTCTATGTAGTTCTCCCCTAGACTCACATCTGCTTCAGCTAAGTAAAAGTGGGATTCTCATGTATGTGTAAAGCAATGTCTTCTATTACTCATAGAAGACATTTTGCAGCAGATGAGCAGTCAACAAAGCTAACACTAGTAGTGATTAGGAGGCACCCAGAGCTGCCTCTTTTGCATATCAAGTTGGGGTATCTAGGACTCAGACAAAATTTGTGGGCAAATGATTTTTTTCCTTAAAGTTCTTCAATGACTATCCAAGTTATATCTTTGATGTGCCAGACTCTGTTGTGTACTTTGTTCTAATATTTAATGAAAAGCAATCAAACTTTATTACATCCACTCTCCTCACTGGTCTGGTCCCACTTTGTATTTACCTGAAGTCTTGAAAACCTGGAGAAAGAGAGTAAATATACAGAGGTGTGCATGCACACAATTTCTGTTGATATAAGGGAAGAATAGTCTAAAAGAGTAATTTAAGGAAAATTTATTTCAGATGTATCTAATAGCTCAAATGCTAACAAAACTATAATCAATTCTGAAAGCCTGTAATGGATTTAGTTGCGCATTCATGTGAACCAGTGTTTGAATATGTAGTATGCTATAAATTGGAGACACAGAAATGAAAAGCAAAACAGTGCCTATTTTCAAGGTGTTTCTAAAGGACAAGTAAATTCAGAAATAGAAAATCATAATGTAACAAATACTATAAAAGGTATTATATAGACTGTAATGAGGCTGAGAAGTGATACCTTCCTGAGGAAAACTCAGGCTCTTAAGCAAATGCTAAGCCACTTACAGGCAATAAATCATCCAAGCAGACAGAAACTGACTTCTGTTTAGTGAGCCTGTAATGGCCTTAAACAGTGGCAAGGAACTAATGGTGAGAAAAGGCCTGAAGGGGCTGTGATGGAAAGTGAGGCAGATGGGTGATCCAGGAGCAGGAGGAGGACCTGTCTTCCAGTGTAAACAGCTGGTACTTAATAATCAGCAAAGTCCTCTCAAAATTAGGCTCAACCCTAGGAAAAGGGAGACCCCAAATTGATGGACATTAATTTTCAGCTTCTTTAGTGGAATGAGAAACAGAAGCCATTAGAGAAATAAGTCCTATTTCTTGCATGCCTAAATTTGGAAGATAATGTTTGTACCTGCCAAAGTTAAGTACACATAATTGCACCAATAAACATTTGATTTGACTTGCCACTTAATTGTTTTCTATTGGAACAGAGAAAACAATTTTACATTTACACTGTGAAAGTAAAAACCTCCTTAAATTGTACCTGTTATTTCAGAGTGGTTCATTATTATAAGGGTTAGTAAATTTTTTTTTAAGAGCCAGCCAGTTGAGTAAATATTTTGGGTTTTTCAGGATCACTCCAGGGCTTTGCTGGGTGTCTCTCTCTCTCTCTCTCTCTCTCTCTCTCTCTCTCTCTCTCTCTCTCTCTCATCTCTCATCTCCTTTTTACAACCATTTCATATATTCACACATACACACACACACAAAGAAAACTTTTATTAATTTGGTTTTGTCTAGTAGCTACGGTATGCCGACCCTTGAATTATTCCATTAATAACTTTGCTTAAGGTAGTTTGAACAAACAAAAGTTGGCTAAAGACATAAAATTTAAGGGGGACTATTAATTTGAAAGCATTTTTTTAAAAAATGCTGTTGAGCATATTGCATAGTTTTTAAAATTACTAAACCTTTAAGTTTAGAGGTGATAGGAACTTGTAAAAGAATTTAAACAATTCAGGAATTGTGACTAACCAAGAGAGTCAGTAATTTATAGTGACCTCTAAATTGATTTGACCAGGGATCAGTTTTTCCTACATCTTTTCATACAAAGCCCAGTTGGAGAAATGATGAAGAAGATGATCCCTAAGTTATCTTCTACCTTTACTATTTTGTTAAAGACCTTTTTAGTTTCTTTTTCTTCTTCTGTTTGTTCTAATTATACATAACAACAGAATCATTTCAATACATTGTACACAAATGGTGCACAGCTTTTCATTTCTCTAGTAGAACACAATTCATTATCACATCATTTTTGCCATCATAGATGTACCTAGGGTAATGTCTGTCTCATTCCACCATCATTTCTATCCCATACCTCCTCCCCTCCCCTCACTCCCCTTTGCCCAATCCAAAATTTCTCCATTCTTCCCATGCCACCCCTCTGACCAATCCCTCTCCCCGATACACACATTATGGATCAGCATCCATTTATCAAAGAAAATATTTGGACTTTGGGTTTTGGAGATTGGCTTACTTTGCTTAGCATGATATTCTCCAACTCCATTTATTTACCCACAAATGCCATAATTTTATTCTCTCAATGCTGAGTAATATTTCATTGTGTATATGTACCACAGTTTCTTTATCCATTCATTTATTGAAGGGCATCTAGATTGGTTTCACTGTTTAGCTATGATGAATTGAGCTGCAATAAACATTGATGTGGCTCCATTACTATAGTATGCTGATTTTAAGTCCTTTTGGTATAGACCAACAAGTGGGATAGCTGGGTAAAATGGTGGTTCCATTCCAACTTTTCTGAGGAATCTTCATACTGCTTTCCAGAATGGTTGCATCAATTTGAAGTTCTACCAGCAATGTATGAGTGTGCTTTTTCCCTCACATCCTCACCAATACTTATTGTTGCTTGTATTCTTGATAACTGCCATTCTCACTGGAGTGAGATGAACTGTTAGAGTAGTTTTGATTTGCATTTCTCAAATTTCTATAGATGTTGAACATTTTTTCATATATTTGTTGATAGAATGTATATCTTCTTCTGAGAAGTATCTGTTCAGCTCCTTAACCCATTTGTTGATTGGGTTGTTTGTTGTTTTGGTAATTTTGAGTTCTTCATCTTTCTTGGAGATTAGTGCTCTCTCTGATGTGTGTGTGGTAAAGATTTTCTCCCACTCTGTAGGCTCTCTCTTTGCATTATTGATTGTTTCTTTTGCTGAGAACCTTTTTAGTTTGAATCCATCCCATTTATTAATTCTTGATTTTATTTCTTGTGCTTTAGGAGTCTTGTTAAGGAAGTCAGGATCTAATCTGACATGATGAAAATTTGTGCCTACATTTTCTTCTATTAGGTACAGGGTCTCTGGTCTAATTGCTAGATCCTTCATCCACTTTGAGTTGAGTTTTGTACATAGGGTTATTTTCATTTTGTTGCATATGTATTTACCATTTTCCCAGCATCATTTATTGAATAGGCTATCTTTTAAAAGAACCAGCTTTTTGCTTTGTCAATTTTTTGAATTGTTTCTTTTATTTCAATTTCATTCCTTATTTTAATCATTACCTATCATTTGCTACTTTTGGTGTTGATTTGTTGTTCTTTTTCTAGGGCTTTGAGATGATGTGATAGGTCATTTACTAGTTAACATTTTATTCTTTTAATGAATCAGCTCAATGCAATGAACTTTTCTTCATAATGTTCCAGAGATTTTGATATGTTATATTAGAGTTCTCATTTACTTCTAAGATTTTTTTATGTCCTCCCTAATGTCTTCTGCTATCCATTTATCATTCAATAGCATATTATTTAGTCTCCAGATGTTGGAGTAGCTTCTATTTTTTATTTTTTCCATGATTTCTAACTTCATTCCATTAGAATGCAGAGGTGTGTGTGTGTGTGTGTGTGTAAATTTTATACATATATATATATTCTTTTTTTGTGTTTGCTAAAACTTGCTTTGTGGCATATCATATGGTATATTTTAGAGAAGAATTCATGTGCTGCTGAGAAAAAAGTGTGTTTGCCCACTCATGGATGAAATATTCTATATATGTCTGCTAACTCTAAATTATTGATTATATTATTGAGTTCTATAGTTTCTTTGTTTAGTCCTTGTTCAGAAGATCTACATAGTTGTGAGAGAGGTATGTTAACGTCACTCAAATGTTATTGTGTTTTGATTTATTTGAAAAATACATGTATGATGATGTGAGGGGAAAAAAAGAAAGAAATGCGTCACATTAGATTGGGTAGAGAGAAGTGATGGGAGGGGAGGGGAGGGGAAGGGGGGAAAGGAAAGGCAGCAGAATAAAAGGACACTAGTGTTGCTGTATGTATATACGTGTCTGTATAACCAATGTGATTCTGCAACCTGTACACTCAGAAAAATGGGAAAGTATACCCCATTTGATTTAAATGTATGATATTTCAAGATCATTGTATTATCATGTTGTAACTAATAAAAAAAAGAAATTAAGAAGGGTTTATTTGATATACATAGATGTTCTATTGTTTGGGGCATAAATATTCACAATTATTAGGTCTTGTTGATGTATGATTTCCTTAAGCAGTATGAAATGCCCTTCTTTGTCCCTTCTGACTAACTTTGGTTTGAAGTACACTTTATCTGTTATGAGGATGAATACCCTTGCTTGTTTACATGGTCCATGTGAGTGTTATGTTTTGCCCCATCCTTTTACCTTTACTCTGTGGATGTCTTTTCCTATCAGTTGAGTCTCTTAAAGGCAGCATATTGTTGGGTCTTTTTGTTTAAATCCAATCTGCTAGTCTATGTCTTTTAATTGATGAATTTAGGCCATTAACATTCAGGGTTATTATTAAAGTATGGTTCATATTTTCAGTCATTTTGGTTTGTTTTTGGTTTTTTACTTGATTTGATTTTTTCTTTGATTGGCTTTTACTTAGTGTAGTTTCTCCCTTTGTTGATTTTCATTGTTGTTTTTCCATTTCCTCCTTGTGAAATATTTTGCTGAGAATGTTTTGTAGTGCAGGCTTTCTTGTATATTCTTTTAACTTTCGTTTATAATGGAAGTTTTTTATTTCATCATCAAATCCGAAGCTTAATTTTGCTGGATATAAGATTCTTGGTTGGCATCTATTTTCTTTCAGAGTTTGGTATATCTTATTCCAGACCTCCTAGCTTGGAGGGTCTGGGTTGAGAAATCTGCTGAGATCCAAATTGGTTTCTCCCTATATGTAATCTGAACTTTTCTCTTGCAGCTTTTAAAATTCTATCTTTATTCTGTATGCTAGGCATTTTCATTATAATGTGCCTTGGTGTGGATCTGTTGTAATTTTGTATATTTGGTTTCCTGTAAGCCTCTTGTATTTGATTTCCCAATTCATTCTTCAGGTTTGAGAAATTTTCTGATATTATTTTATGGAAAAGATTGTGCATTCCTCTGGTTTGTATCTCTGTGCCTTCCTCTATCCTGATAAGACTTAAATTTGGTCTTTTCATGTTATCCCATAATTTTTAGAGAGTGTGTTTGTGGTTTCTTAACATACAATCCTCACTGTGTGATCAACTTCATTTTCAAGATTATATATTTTGTCTTCATTGCCTGAGGTTCTGTCTTCCAAGTGATCAAGTCTATTGAATTTTTAATTTGGCTTGTCATTTTCTTCATTTCAAGTATTTCAGTTTAGTTTTTCTTCAGAATCTCTACCTCTTTCTTGAAGTAATCTTTTGCTACCTGTATTTGCTCTCTTTATCTCTTTATTGGAATGATTATTTATTGCCTGTATTTGCTCTCTTATATCATTCTTTACTTTATAGACCATTTTAATTATGTACACTCTGAACTCCTTCTCTGACATCTTTCTACTGTGTTCTCAATGGATTCTATTATTGTAGCCTGTTGGTTTGTTTGGGAGCACTTTCCTCCCTTGTTTTTTCATGTTATTCATGTGTCTTCTCCTCTAGCAGTGTGGATCTAAGTTATTACAGTTTCTACCCTATAAACTTATAAGTGTCCCTGCAAGTTTCCAATACCTCTCCTTTAAGGGGGAGATCAATATTAACAATACCCACTGCAAACAATATGTAGCATTAAACCAGATAGCTCCTATTTGGATGATTAAAGTTTTGTCACAATCAAAAGAAATGATGTGTTAAGTTAATAACTATAATACAAACAGTAGGTTTTCCAAAGGGTCTACAGTTTCTAATGGTAGACAAAGAACAGGGCAGGGGTGGTGTAGGATGTGGTGTGTATGAGGTAGGAGGTGAGACTATAGAGGCATTAGATCATAGAGAAAATGAAAGAGAAATAAAAAGAAGTTCGCTAGCAGGGATACCTCTGGTGTAATCAAGCCTGCAGGGACCTTGGTGATAGTCTCCCAGGTACTGGCTGTTGTCCCTAGATGGAAGCAATCACTCCCTAGTTGTTGGTGGTGGCAGCTTCAAATCTGTAGCTACCTTGATGTTGGCATCCACCCTAGCTTGTGTCCTAAGATGGAAGATGCCCCAACTAAAGATGGCAGTGGCAGTGGAGGAGATAATCCATGATGGTGGTGGAGTTGTCCCAAGATGGAGGCAATTGCTCTCAGAGATGGCACTGAGACAGCAGCCTGTGTGGTGGTGTTGGGCGGTCTGTTTGGAGCACTGTAGCAGGCTGCTGCCTCCAGACCTTGTCCAATGTCCCTAGGTGGAAGCTACCATATGCAGGGATGGCTATGATGGTGGCTGTAGTGTCCCAAGATGGAAGTGGGCTCAGGAGCCACGTGTTGGAAGGTGGGGCCTTCTCCATGGGTGTGGCCGCTCTTCTCCTCTGCGTGGGATGGTTAAAGACATTTTCAAGTGAGATTCCAATGTTAGAAATTTTGAATACTAGTGATTTTTTTTCCTTTGTGCCTGTTTGCTCTTTTGTAAAATTGGGATGATAATTCTACCCCCTTCGTGGGATTATTACGGCAATAAGTTAGTATAAAGTGCTTAGTACAGTGCCTTTGGAATGGTAAATTTTCAATATTAAACATTATTGTTATTTCTAAGATGTTTATCTTTATTTCATAACACTCTTTATACCTTATATTTAAGAAATATCCTGTGTCTTAATCTCTATGTTAAATATCTACTGAGTAAAAAGTGAGCATTTGAATGTATAATCAGAGCTCAGAGTATATGAAATCTTAGTATTTTTGAGATTAAAACAAGTAAGCAAACTAACAAACAATCAACCTGCCGCAGTCTGGCTGGGCACAAAATCACGAGCCACCACACAGTTTGTAGATTCAAACGGCAACTCTTTATTCCCGAACTCACACCGGCACTCTACAATCACGTTCTGGGGAAATCCACTTTCTCTGCCCAAATCCACATCCACTGGGCTTCTGTCTCCCAAAAAATACTGTCTGAATCCCGTGAGAACTCAAGGGGAACTTGGGCAGCAGGATACGCCCTATTCCCAGCAGGAATAACCTTAAACCTGGAATGTCCTAAACCGGGAACGCCCTAAACCTGGATTATCCTAAACCGGGAACACCCTAAACCCGGATCCGCCCTGGTCCTTGAGCAAGGTCACCTACATGCAATGTCACTGCAAAATGTCCTATTTCCACGAGTCCTTCCACTAAGCAACATGGGGTACGCTGGCAAGGAAATTGTCATACCTACTTGGCTAATGGCTCCCAGCATCTCCCCCCTTCTGATTAATTAAACAACAAGCAATGTGGCTTAAGGACCGTGCCTGGTAGGTTGTCCAATTCAACATATGGTTCTTACCCGTCATCGGAAAACTGACCTTTAGGCGTCAGCCTCCTGTCTTAGGTTGATACCACTGCAATTGGATCATACCCATCACTGACTACCAGTCCAGCATATAGCCATTGGCCCCCAAATTTTAGACCATCACTAGCAGAAGGGAGGAGGATACAGAAATGCCACGACACCAAGCCAATTGACGGCTCCTTGGGAAAAATTGCATCACTGGTGACACCATCAGCAAAGATATGTCAGCACTACCACAATTAATATGGGGTGCGCTGGCAAGGAAATAAAAATTGCATCACTGGTGACACCATCAGCAAAGATATGCCAGCATTACCACAATTCGCTGCACCAAACAATAGTTACATAGTCCAGGCAAGTTCTGCAAGCAGTTCAAAGTGGAGGAATCTATCAATATGTCCATTTCCTCCCAAAATCTGTTTCCTCCCAAAGTAAGTTGACTCCTTGATTGAGCATTACTTGTTGAGTTATATTCATTGATGCATCAGTTTATACAGTTTACTGTGATAGCTATCATAGAAGCTGTATTCTGGTTTTATCTTTGTCTTCACCGGCACTGGGATGAAGATAGGAATTCCGGCAATGATGCTAAAGAGACATTATCCTGAACAGAATTATTAAATATGATGAAAAGGAAAGGTGAAAGTAAACAAACAGATCTGTTAACCTCCTTTAAAAACAATCCTTAACAGCTGTTTACCTAATTTAAATTAGTAAACAAACAGATCTGTTAACCACCTTTACAAACAATCCTTAACAGCTGTTTACCTAATTTAAATTAAACCATTTAAATCACGTGAATAAAAAAAAATAATAATTCGGATCCATTTTTTTATTAGCACTCCTCATATAAGAAATATGGACATATGCACATACAGACATACAACACAAAACACAAATGTGCACACAAACGTACAACACATAAGAAAATAGTAAAGGCCTTGTAGCTTTACCTAGGTGAAATCTCCATTGCAATGTTTAAAAACTCCACAGTCAAAAAAATAAAACTGATCAGAAAAACATTAACCTAGGTTTGTATGAGCTCAAAAAATAAAAATAGAAACTTATGATGTAGAAAAATGCAATAATAAAATAGCTATTGAAAAAAGCATCCTGGTTAATCACTGTTGCAGATGTAAGAATGGCCAAGCTGGAGTTCTGGATATCAGCTGTTATGGATTTGAGTCAAATCATCTTCTTTTCTATCTGTAGAAATTGTTTTAGTTAATCTCTCTGGAATCCAAATCGGCTGCTGTTCTCCCTGTGGAAAAACACAAACAGACCCCCGACTCCAGACAATCACTGGGTCAGGACCTTTCCATTGTCCTGTTAGAATATCTTTCCAAAGTACTTTAGGCTTATGTACATTTTTTGGATACATATGCCTTTCCGCAGCACTAAGTCCTGAAGAATCCAAATTTAAAAAGTTTAGAGTAAAAAGCGTTATTTTAAGTTTATCTTTGGGGGATATATACCCCCTTCCAATTCCCTCTTTTTGCTTTAATAAGTATGTTTTAATAGTTTGATGAGCTCTTTCAACTATGCCTTGTCCCTGTGGATTGTATGGGATTCCTGTTATATGAGTAATACCAAATGATGAGCAAAATTGTTTAAAAGAGGTAGAGGTATAGCCAGGACCATTATCGGTTTTTAACTGTTTAGGAACGCCCACAGTGGCAAAATTTTGTAAGCAATGAGCTATAACATCTTTAGTTTTTTCTACGGCATGAAGGGAGCCCATCAAAAATCCAGAAGAAGTATCGACTGTAACATG
The DNA here is from genome assembly GCF_021218885.2 of Marmota monax. NCBI lineage: Eukaryota > Metazoa > Chordata > Mammalia > Rodentia > Sciuridae > Marmota > Marmota monax. The sequence continues at coordinate 2,919,879 of NW_026692434.1, read as the reverse complement.
TAAATATTTTAATTTTCCAAATTCTGGCAAGTGTGTGACGTCCATCTGCCAAATATGGTTAGGTATCAGTCCTCTAGGATTGACTCCAAGATTAACTTGTGGTAAAAATGTCACACAATTTTGACATTGTTTTATTATATGTCTGGCTTGTTCCTTAGTTATTTTAAAACGCTTTTGTAAAGTATTAGCATTAACATGAAACCTTTTATGAAAATTTGTAGCTTCTTCAAATGTAGAGAAAATATGTATGTCATGTGTAGTTTTATCTGCCAAATCATTGCCTAAACGAAGGGCTCCAGGCAATCCTGTATGTACCCTAATATGTCCTATAAAGAATGGATCTTTTCTGTCCCAGATTAGACTTTGTATAGTGGAAAATAAAGAGAAAACAGTAGAAGAAGGGGAAATCCTACCAGCATCTTCAAGAGATACTATAGCATTAACTACATACTGACTATCAGAAAATAAATTAAATACAGAATCTTTAAACATCAAAAAAGCTTGTAAAACTGCATTAAGCTCTACCTTTTGAGCTGATTGTTTGGGTACTAAAAATGTAAATGTTCGATCTGGGGTAACTACTGCTGCTGTACCATTATTAGACCCATCAGTGAATATATTTGGAGCATTCATGATAGGTGTTTTTCTTGTCATTTTAGGAAAAACTACAGGATGCTTAGACCAAAAAGACAACAAAGGATTAGATGGTAAATGATTATCAAATGTAACATTAGATTTACACATGACTATTGCCCAAGTATTTAACTCATTAGCTAACTCATCAATTTGATCCATAGTATATGGAGTAATAATTTTATTGGGAGAAATTCCAAACACTCCCTTCACTGCTTTTATTCCTTTGAGTATTAATTGTCCTACATCCTCAGGATACCTAGTAAGAATAGTGTTAGGAGAATAATATAAATGTATCCACAATAATGGACCTTCTTGCCAAAATACTCCTGTAGGAATATTTTTTGTTGGTAGTACAATAAATAATAAAGGCAAACTTATATCAATTCTATCCAAATGTATATTTTCCATATATGTTTCAATAATTTTTAATGCCTTTCTTGCTTTAGGAGTTAACATGCAGGGTGAATTTGGATCTGATGGACCTTTTAGAATATCAAATAAAGGTCCCAACTCTCCTGTTGGTATACCTAGATAAGGCCTTATCCAATTTATGTCTCCTAATAACTTTTGAAAGTCGTTAAGTGATTTGAGTTGATCTACTCGTATTTGAATTTTTGGTGGACGGACCATGGTTGAGGATAATAGAACTCCTAAATAATTAATTGGAAAATTTAATTGTACTTTATCTATTGCTATCTCTAGATTATAATTTTTTAATAAGTTTGTAAGTGTGGCATAACATTCCAGCAATATGTTTTTATCTTTATGTGCCAATAATACATCATCCATATAGTGAAATATTTGTAGTTCAGGATTTTGATTTCTAAGTGGCTGGATTGCTTTGTTAACATATATTTGACACATAGTTGTACTGTTAGCCATCCCTTGAGGGAGTACTTTCCATTCATATCTCTGATCAGGACCTTCATGATTTAATGCAGGGATAGTAAATGCAAAACATGGACTATCCTAGGGATGAATTGGAATCGAAAAAAAAAACAATCTTTAATATCTATAGCTAAAACATGCCATGTTTTTGGCAAAGCAGACAATTGAGGAATCCCTGATTGAGCAGGTCCCATAATAACCATCTCATTATTAATGGCTCTTAAATCTTGCAATAATCTCCATTTACCAGATTTCTTTTTGATGACAAAAATGGGAGTATTATGGGAAGATATGGAAGGTTGTATATGTCCTTCCGCTAATTGTTGTTTGACCAGATCATGGGCTACTTGTGTCTTTTCTTTAGTCAGGGGCCACTGAGGAACCCACACTGGTCTTTCTGATTTCCAAGTAATTTTGATTGTCTCAGTGGCCCTTTCTGAAAATCCAACCCATGTCTGTCTGTTCCTTGATCTATTTGTACTGGTGCTGCTATACCTTGCCCTTGTTTTCCTAATCTTTTTTCTTTCCTAAAGCCTTGTCTAGCCCTAGTAGTGGGCGCATTAGGATTGATGTTATTTGTTAACGTCAAACCTAATTGATCTAGGACATCTCGTCCCCATAAATTTATAGGAAGATGATCCAATACAAATGGCTGTATAGTTCCTTCACATCCTTCAGGATCCTTCCAATCTAATATCATAGAACTTCTATGGGGATTAGTCACCACTCCTAGGCCTCGAAGCGTTTGAGTGGCTTGTTGTAATGGCCAATGTTTTGGCCATTCTTGACGAGATATGATGCTAAGTTCAGCTCCCGTGTCCAGTATCCCATTAAACTCATGACCTTGAATATTTAGTTTTAGCATTGGGCGAGAATCTAAATTTAAAGACAACATAGCCCAATCTACACCTGTGGAGCCTAATCCCCTGGAACCTCTTTCTACACTACGACTAGGAAATTTATTATGTAGGCTGGGTATTATTAACAACTGTGCTATTCTATCTCCAGGTGAAATTACTGATATACCTCTTGGAGAACTAGCTATAATTTTTATTTCACCTATATAATCGGCATCAATTACCCCAGGACTTATCATAAGTCCTTTTAATGTAGATGAACTACATCCCAATAATAAGCCTACTGTTCCTTGGGGAAGAGGTCCTTTTACTCCTGTGGGAATGATTTGAACTCCCATCTCTGGAGTTAATACTGCTCTGGCAGAGGCGCAGATGTCCAACCCTGCGCTCCCTCGGGTTTGTCTGATGAGGGACTTAATGGACATTGTGTCCTGGGCACTACCCTGATGGTGTTGCTGGGTTCCTCCACTGCCCCGTAGATTTGTGGTTGTGGGCCCCGGAGCATTGGGCCCCCCTGTCCGTTTTTTGGCAATGGAGCCTGATGCCTTTCTCCATGATATTGTGGATAAATACCTGGTCTTTGTCCGTTTTTTGATAAGGGAGTACCCTCTATGGTGGTTTGAGAACGGCATTCATTAGCCCAATGTCTCCCTCTACAGCATCGTGGGCAAATACCCGGTATTCTATTCCTTTGATACCTACTTTTGTTAAACCCTCCTCCTATGGGGCAATTCCTTTTAAAATGTCCTGTTTGTTCACAATCATAGCATGATTTTGGCCTGGCATCTAAAGCCTGTTGTACTGCAGCTGCCAAGACTTGCCCTTGTTCATTAATATCTCTACATAATTTAATATATGTGTTTAAATCTTCATGTCTCCATGGTCTAATAACCTCTCTGCAGCAACGATTTGCTTGGTCATAAGCCAGTTGTTTTATTAATGGCATTGCTTGTTCTGTATCCCCCAAAATTTTGGCAGCCATTTGAATTAGCCTATCTACAAAGTCAGCGTAAGGTTCATTAGCTCTCTGTATTACCTTAGATAGCTGACCTTGTAAATCTCCATGTCCTTGTAAAGTCTTCCATGCCCTAACTGCGTCTGCAGCAATCTGTGCATATATAGCAGGATCATATTCAATTTGTTGCCGTTGACCCTCATAAGGTCCTTTTCCTAACAACATATCTAGATTTCTTTCAGGGTAACCGGCTGCTGCATTTCACCTAGCTGTCTCCGTGCAAAATTCCTCATTGGCAACCTTCCATAACAAATATTGTCCTCCATTTAGTACAGATTTACACATGCTAGCCCAATCTGCTGGCTTCATGTCCAAGTTAGTAATGGACTCGACCATGCTTACCGTGAAGGGAGCTTGGGGACCATAGGTTGTTAAAGCCTCCTTTAACTGCTTCACTGTTTTAAAATCTAAAGCACGGTGAATTCGCTGCCCTCCTACCTGTTCAAGTACAGGGCATGCTAATCTTTGAGGTCCTGTCTCAGGATCCCATTTATCACCTACGGGGTTTGAGGGCCACTCAGCTGTCTCCATCGGTGGGGCTGTTGGTTGAATTACGCCCTCTTGTGATAAAACGGAGTTAGTAACAGCCTCCTGTTGTGGCCTTTTTCCTAACAACCCCTTTTCCTTTAAATTTTCTTCCTCTGTCTGACTAGCTCGAGAGACCTTCTCTTTTGCTTGATCTAAAATGTCTTTCTCCATGGTCTGAACCTCTAACAATTTACTTAACATCTTTTCGGTTTGTTTTTTACTAATTTCTAATCTACTATAAAGATAACGCAACCCAATAAGATAACACAAAACAAAACCGAAACTGAATGAAACAAAAACGGAATAAAAAATCGTTGTATCAATTTTCTCTTCCTCAGGGCCGACAAACTTCAAACCTTTAGTCAACCATTTTTTCAGTTTGCCTGAGAAATTTCTAGGGATAGGCAGCTTGAAACAAAAACAAAATAAATCAAAACAATAACACATTGTTTTTTGAATTGGTCACCCATTCTTTCGCTCTTCCTCAGGGACGAGCAATTTCACTTACCTCCAAGCTTTAGACGTTCCCCGTACGAGCCGCCAAATGCTGCAGTCTGGCTGGGCACAAAATCACGATGATCCAATTGCAGTGGTATCAACCTAAGACAGGAGGCTGACGCCTAAAGGTCAGTTTTCCGATGACGGGTAAGAACCATATGTTGAATTGGACAACCTACCAGGCACGGTCCTTAAGCCACATTGCTTGTTGTTTAATTAATCAGAAGGGGGGAGATGCTGGGAGCCATTAGCCAAGTAGGTATGACAATTTCCTTGCCAGCGTACCCCATGTTGCTTAGTGGAAGGACTCGTGGAAATAGGACATTTTGCAGTGACATTGCATGTAGGTGACCTTGCTCAAGGACCAGGGCGGATCCGGGTTTAGGGTGTTCCCGGTTTAGGATAATCCAGGTTTAGGGCATTCCCGGTTTAGGACATTCCAGGTTTAAGGTTATTCCTGCTGGGAATAGGGCGTATCCTGCTGCCCAAGTTCCCCTTGAGTTCTCACGGGATTCAGACAGTATTTTTTGGGAGACAGAAGCCCAGTGGATGTGGATTTGGGCAGAGAAAGTGGATTTCCCCAGAACGTGATTGTAGAGTGCCGGTGTGAGTTCGGGAATAAAGAGTTGCCGTTTGAATCTACAAGCTGTGTGGTGGCTCGTGATTTTGTGCCCAGCCAGACTGCGGCATCAACCAACTTTGTAACAAAAATCATCATTAAGAGCATCTTTCTTTTGTTCTGTGTAGTGATCTTCTTTCCTTCAAACTGTGTTTATGAACTCCAAGTAATGAAATACAAGAATAATCACAGTTATTTCATGTATAGAAGCAGTCAGTCAGAGCTCTTATTTAAGAAGCACAAGCCATTGTGTCCTACCTTTTCTACATTGCTCTTTCACTGGGTCACTTTGAAAGGACTACAGTATATATAGTCTTTGTTTCCCAGGTTTTGTTCTTCTGCTCATCTTAATGTACAGTGAGAAGATTTCTCTTCATTTCCTCATGGGAACACTGTGAATTTAAACAACAACAACAAAAAAGTAACATTTGTAAAGTTTTTTTGTTGTTGTTTGTTTTTAGGAATGAATAAAATTGTACCATCATTGCAGATTTAAAAAAGTAAAATAGAATTAAACATTTTCTGTCACTGTACAGGCTAAAATTTATGATTTAGTATATAAGCTTCTGTTTCTTCATCCACTTTTAACAAGCTTCCTGCCATAAGCAGTGGAGTAAAGCCAAAAATAAAGACATGCCTGGGTCAAAACCAAACCTGTCAGCTAGGAACTGGGTGATTTTAGAAAAGTTATTTTACTTCTTATAATCCTGTTTCTTTTGTGAAACAAAATTGCATTACTTACCCTGTAAATTGTCAAATGGATTCACAGGACCTAGAACATACTAAGCACTCAGCCAATGTCACCTAGAACCACTCTACATGCGGACAGCCTGAGGAAAGCCCAAAGTTTTAAACCTAAAATGAATTAGAATGCTTTTGGGTAGGGCATGTGTACTCCACTTGACCACACTTTCCACCTAGTACCATCACAAGTTTGAAGTTCATGCTTCAAGAAGGCTTTTGAGTTGAGTTCTAGGTTCCAGGGTCTGTTCCCAGAGTACAAATAGAGCTTTTCTCAAAAGAATGTTGAGCAAGCTACTGACAGACCAAACATTCTTCTGTAAGAACGTATTAAATAACAATAAATTCACAATCTATAACACTTTCAGTGGTTGCAATTTACCAAATAGTCATGGGTCACTTAATTGAAACTAGGCAATGACAATTTCTTTAATTTCATTTCAATCTTAATTTCTAGTATCTATTAACACTCAAGTCACATGTATTTCACACTACACATATGTATAGATCAATCTATCTGTCACAGAAAGACTAAGAAAGGGTTAAGGCAGCAGCAGTGTTTCAGGATTCTTTAAGAAGAGCAAGGAAGAGAGCAGATAAGAATGCAAACAATCACTGTATGTGGTCAGATAAGGGTTTTAACAAACCAGTTCAGCAGAGTTGTCAAGGATCCAACCAAAGTCAGTTTCAGAATGTCAGCTTGGAGTGAACCCTGCCTCAATTGTCATGGGCAGGAGAAACCTGCTGAGCTAAAACTCAGGACAGAGACTAGGAGATTGGTCACTGTGGCAATTTTCCTGGGCTCTTGATGAGTGACCAGGTGATGGGGTCAATGTGACATGTTTTCAATCTTTGCAGGAAGGAGGGGTGTGTGTCCTCTTACGAGTCTTAAGTAATAGAGTTACATTTGGTGAGGTTGATAAACCCCTTAAATGATCTGGGCTGTCCATTTGTCCAGGTGCTCCAGATTTAGTTTGATAAGGTGGCTCAAATAAGTTATTTATTAGTCTGTATCTTATGATTCTGCTGGGAAGATGGTGGTTGTTTACTTGTACAAACAAAGTATAGACTCATTCTACATTGTCAATTAGACTCAAGATTGAGTGATTTGTGACAAACTTCTAACTTACAAAATGAAGTAACTCAGGGTTACGCACAGCCTGAAAACTATTGTTCATGGAATAACTCCAAGCAGGGTATAGCCTGCTGTCCACAGATAGTTAAACCAAAAATCCAAAAACAGGCTCTGAGAGCTCAAAATAGAAAACCAAAACATTGATTCTCCCCACCCTCATTTATTTAATATCATTTCCTATGGGTTTACTGAACAAAAGAGGAAAGCTACAAAGATTAACTCGTGTCCCCTGACCAAATAGGACCTTTACATTCAATGATTGTTTTTCCCTGAAGCTTAAAATTTATAATATACAATTCGTAATATAAAACTCATAAAGACAAAAAAATAGAAGGGTTGTTACCAGGGGTTGAGGGAAAGAGAAAATAGGGAAATATGTTTCAAAGGTTAAAACTTTCAGTTAGAATATGAATAATCCTGGGAACCTACTGACTAAAATTAGAAATAATGTATTGTATACTTGAAATTTGCCAAGAGAGTAGGACGTTAAGTATTCTTAAACACATACAAAACAAAACTTTGTAAGATAAGTTATTTAGATTGACTATTATTAGATTGACTAATCATTTCACAATGTATATAAACATCACATTGCACACCTTAATCATATATATAATCATATATAATTTTTTGTCGATTATACCTCAATAAAGCTGGAAAAAATTACATATTATGGCCAGTGCAAATAAATGCAGCAAACTGTAAAGACATGTAAATACCAAAATATAATGAATTGGTTTTGTCTTTTTTAAATTTTAATTTATTATTATTATTTTTTGAGATAGGTCTTGCTATTTTGCTCAAGTGGTCCCATATGCCTAGGCTCAAGTGGTGCTCCTGCCTCAGCCTCCTGAGTAGTTAGGCCTACAGATGTGTGCAGCTACACCCAGCTTTATTTTCTGTCTTACCTTTAACTCCTTTCGGACATGATCCTTTTCATCTTTTTCTTGCTTTAAAAGCTGAACCTCTAATTTTTCATCTGTGCTACTTCAGGTATCAATTTTCTGTGTAAAAGTACTGTGGTTTCATGTGCATCAAAGATGAACAACCCCCAGTAGTTTTGCCAACAGGGTGGCTGTCTGTTATCTCAATGTCTCCTTATGTAGTACTTATAGTAATTTCCCTAGGGGATTTTTTTTGCCTCTCTTTCAAAAGTGTCTTTCTCTTCCCTTTGGTTTGACAGAAAAAAAGAAGAAATTTTAACTATGGAGGCCCCACATTTCCCTGCAAGACTCTATTTTTCTACTTGGTAAAAGCAATTTCTCACCTTTTCTAAGCCATGGTCAACTCTTCTGGACTTCTGGATGACTGTTGAAAGTTTTTGCCTTGATCAAGGCTGCTGCTATATAAAAGAGCCTTACATTCTTCCTACTATATATCCAAATAATATTGAGAAATGCATCTGGTTCAACACATTTAATCCAATGTACGAATCTGCTCCTTCACCATAAATGTTTTAATGAAAAAAAAAACAACAAATAAAAATGTTTGTTTTTACTACACAAAAATCACTGCAACTTTGAAGTTCTACATTCTGTACAGACTGTGCATTATAAATGTGTAAACTTTATAAGATTAAGCATTTGTAGAGATTAAAAAAATAGAATCCATAGAAATTTCCAGAAGTTTCCCTAAAACTGTGCTAGGAGTGCCATGACTATAGCTTCAGAGGGCCCATCAAAGTGTTTTCCTGTTCTGCTGTAGCCATTTATACAACTATGCCAGGAACTGACTGATTTTTAGCAACTGACTCTAGCAACCTTGCCGTGGTCATTCTCAGACCTGCTTTTTACTTAGCCCTCTCTCTCAGTCTCATCTTTCTTATTTTTCCACATAAAATTCAAGCCCTCTTTTGTTTGCTGCTGCTCAGCATGATCCCCCTCCTCACCTTAGCTTTAGTGCAATATCCTAGAGAAGTCCCCTGACCTGGTGACTGTGGAATCTGCTGGGATTGCATTCAGCCCAGGTCCTAATTAACTGTGATCTGGAGCAGCTAATTATGAGAATTAGCAGTAGTTATAACTAAAACACCTAGCTAGTGTCATGCCTTGGCTTTAATAGGCATTCAATGAAAGGTGGTTGCCATTATTTGACACATTGGCATCCTGCAAATAGAACTAATTTGTCCCGATCATCTATGTCTCAGTAGTTGGAATAATGGCTTGTTCATCAATTTCCTCCACCACTCTATACCTTTATCCTTAGATAAAAGTTGTCCCTGTTGGAAATGTTTAGGTATTTAGGCACGGCAGATGTTTTCTGTAAAAAGAAATTTCTGCGGTAATTTTCACAAGTGTAGAGACCTTACTTAACTAATCTCTTGCACAGGCTTCAAGTAACAGATACTGAGAGGGTAATCCAATTTTGGTTATAGATCCATTTCAAGATAAACCTCTATGTTACAGCAATGTTCCTATGATCTATTTGCCTGAGGGCAGTAATTATTCTGAGTCAGTTTCTTACCCAATAAGTCAGAAATACGTGGTCAACTTTCATTGTGTGGCAGATTTTTAGATGATGCTGGGATTACCAAAACTAACAAGAAACACAAGATAGTCACATTTCATAAATTGACTCACTTGCGAGCTCTCTCAAAAGCACAGACTTGATGATTTTGAATAGAGTGCAAGAAGGATCATCTCAATAGCTCTCACTGCCAAGCCTCCTTTGGTTGTGGTTATAGTCCTTGTCTCTGAAATCCTTCATCATCTTTGCTACAAATAATTTATGACCTTTGCTCTGAAGTTCTTTGTCTGATTCAAGCCCCTCAAAATGCAGTGGTGATTCCCAGGTATCAGCAAACATCCTAGAACCACCTTGTGATGCATGTGTGTAACATCTTGATTTAAACTCAGCTATACCTAATAAGCTAGTAATCATACTCCTGATTATTTTCTTCTGATCAGAATGCCAATTCAGACTGTTTATTCCACCTCACTGATATGCATGAAAGAAGTCAGGATTTTTATAAATAAATTAAAGGAAAGAGCCTTTTAAGTACAAAAAGCTTTATATAAACACTGTCAAAAGTAAAGGATTAGGGAATATTAACACTGGGGTTTGATTTACGATGTTAGGATTTGAAAAATAAATATTTACAGGCAATAAGTAGAATCTTTCATACCAAAGAGAAGTACACTGCTCTGTTAGCTTACCTGCAGAAATTATAAACAGGGCTCCAACTCCGGAATCCCTACTCTTTCATGTTTTTCAAACGCTAAGTTTTTGCAATTTAACAGTGTAGTTCTTGCTTTATTGTAAGCAATGTTTAAAAAAATGATTATAATTTTCACTAATACCTAAATGTTAAATCTTATATTTTCATTGTTATTAATATTTTGAATTAATATTTTTAAGAGGAAAACATCTCCAGCTGAACGTTGAGTTAGTGGAGGAAAGAATAGAAATTCAGTATGAAAATGACTTAGAAAATTTATTTTAAGCTGCTCAGGAGACACATCTGAGGCACACATTAGCATCAGGTTTATGCTTTTGACTTAAAAAAGTAATAGAGTCATGTCAACTTGGATAATACTCTCCTGTCAAACTCCTTGGATAACACTCTCTTATCTTCAATTTGAGGAAAAAGTAAAAGTTGATATGATAAAATTTGATATTTCTATGATCTTTCTCACTTTAAATATTTTCAAATTTTTACCTTATATGTATGGAGCTGTTTGGTGAAGTTTCTGTTATGAAAAATTATGTTAAATTTTCAAAGCAAAAGGAGCAAACTTTGTAGTAACTTTTAGGATGGTTTGGACTTTTGTGGCTAGTCTCATGGTTCTCAAAGTTTAGGCTGTAGACCAGCAGCATGAGAAAAGTGACAAAAGGAAGAAAATAATGGGTTTGATTATCCAGATGGCTCCCTGAAAAGCTCCACATGTCCCAGGTTTTCAGAGCAGCCTTTTCTTTATTTTTCACCTCTTTTCGGTTTTACTCTGCAATTTGGGGCTATTTAAAATTTTTTTTTTTTTCAATTTTTCAGACTGCTGTGACCATCTTAGTTTATTGAAAATTTTAATTACTTATTACACATAAACTGTACAATTATATGTGTAATTAAACTTTAATTAGGTGATTATAAATTAGTTTTAATTGAGTGATTATATGCTAAATATATTAAAACCAATTAATTAAATTTTTATACATGATTTTTCCAGAAAAATCTATCTTATGCTGTAATTTCACCTCTTTGAGATTTATTTTTAATTTCTTTGTGTCTTCACTTCTTTATCAAAGGTATTTAATTCCCCCTTCCTCTCTCCCACCTCTTTTCAGTTTTTTGCTGCTGGAGATCAAACTCAGGCAAACCCTTGGGAACTCCTTAGTCTATAGGATGAATTTGACCTTACCTCTTTTGAATAGGATTTTTTTGTTGTTCTTCTTCTTAAGTATATTCTATTTTGCTTTGCTTGTTAAAGCAATTATGTTTTTTTCAGCATTCAGATTTTTTTGGACCCTTAATCCCCATCAGCAGGATCTGTTCTGGTGGTCAGTGGTGAATGAGCTGTCCAAGTGCTTCTTTAATAACTAGCGATGATAAAAAAATTTTCATGTGTTTATCTGCCATTTGAGAGTTCTTATATATTCTAGATACAGGTCCTTTATGTGATTGGCAAATATTTTTCCCCAGAATATGCCATGAGACTTCATTTTCTTATTTGTATCTTTGAACAGTAATACTTCTCAATTTTGATAAAATCTCATTTGTGAACGTTCTGTAATGTTTTAAATGTCATATCTAAACACAACCTTTGCCTAAATGTTTTTCACCAAGATTTCCCCCAAGTTTTCTTCTAAAAGTTTTGTAAGTATAGGTTTTACATTGAAGTATATGATCCATTTCAAGTTGATTTTTTTTATGTGGTACAAGGTAGGGATTGAAGTTCATTATTGTGCATATGCATACTCAATTGTTCCAGCAACATCTATTGAAAGGATTGTCCTTTAGTCACTGAATTGCCTTTGCATCTTTGCAGAAAGTAATTTTCTCACATATGCTTGGATGTATTTCTGTGTTGTTCTTATCCATTGAATCATCTTTTCTGTCTTCATGCCATTATACTGACTATGATGTTTTGAAGCAAGATATTTTACTTTCTACAAGTTTTAGCCTCCTTTTTTTAAAAAAATAAACTCATTAACCAGATAGATTTAATGGACTACATAAACCTTAAAAGGATTTTATGGCAAAAGGGAGAAATAAAGAGAGTCAACAGAAAAAAACATAAGAATTAGAAAAATAGCAAAGTTTCATATTCCTGGAAATCTATACAGTTTGGACCACTCCCACCCCAACACACACACCAGAATAGAATGGATTTTTTAACAAGGATATATTGATTTCTACATTATTTGTAGAGGCAAGAAGAGAGAGAGAGAAAGAAAGTAATAAAATAGAATGCTTGAATAAAATATATCTACATACCATCATATTATTTTTTTTCAGTTCCAAAATCCTAAGTCATTCTAAATACCAGCACTCAGACTTTGTATACTAGTTGTCTCCTTTGCAACCGCCTCCATGAAATGTTGGCAGGCTAACTTTGTTACCTTTTTTTTTCTCTTCCAATTTGGACACTTTTTCAAGCCTCTCAAAGCTTGAATTCCTCCCAATTTTTCTTCCAATTTTTGTTGGAAAGAAAAAGGCAGCTTGCAAGACCCCTAGGCTTCTAGGTTTTGAGAACCATGACTTTTTCCTTTAGTTCTCCCAGCCCTGGTTGAGGAGGTGATAGAAATAGAGGTGGTGGGTGGTAGAACAGCTGCTTTCCACAATTACTATCTCTAGGAAACCTCAGTGTCTCCTCACTCACTGAACCCTTCAACACTTATGTACTCAATTTTGTATATTTAATTTTATTTTTTGAAATGATTACTGTATTTCTTACTTTCCTAACTGAACACTACTACACAGTTTTTAAAACTTCTAGCCCTGGATTTTTAAAACAGGTTTCCTAAACACTAGTTTGTGTATAGTTTCCCTTATATTTTCTGGTAGTACTTAATTTCCTGTATACTAAAGTCTTTAATATATCTGAAATTTAGTTGGGAAACCATGATTCCCAGATAAAAGAAAAAACAAATTTCAATATTATTCTAGATTAATACTCAGTTGGGATAACAACCATTTATTAACTAATTCATCCTTTTCTGTGGAGTTATAATATATGTTAAGTGTCATGTACACTGATATATATCAGAAACCTAAATCAATGTTTTTTTAAAATTTCATTCCATGAAAACAAACACACATAGCTACCTATACATATCAATTATAGGTGACAGACATTTTTAAAATTGTGACATGAAAATTATATATATTTATGGAGTACCAACCATGTGATGTATTGATTTATGTATATATTGTATAATGTTCAAATGATGGCAAACATGTCTGTCTTCTCAAACATTTATCATTCCTGTGATAAAGCGTTCAAAATATTTTCTTTTAGCTTTTTTGAAATATAAAAGTACATTATTATTTACAGTTACTTCATTGTACAATAGAACACCAGAACTTATTTCTGCTACCTATCACATTACTCCTTGATCAGTCTTCCTCATTTCTTCCCACAACTCTACTCTCCCCAGCCTCTCTCTGGTAACCACTATTCTCTCAGATTTTGTATAACCAAAGTTTTAGATTGCACATTTGAGTGACAGCATTTGATACTTGCTTTTAAAGCTTAACTCAATGACCTCCAGTTATACTGATGTCTCAAATGACAGGTTTTCATTTTTATTATAGCTGAATAATATTCCATTATGTATATGTACCATCTCATTTCCTTCCTTTATTCATCCATTGATGAACATCTAAGTTGATACCATATCTTCTGTGAATAGTGTTGATGTGGAAATACAGATGTTTCTTTGACATACTGATTTAATCTTTGGATATATACCCATTACTGGATTGTTGGATTACATGGTAATTCTATTTTAATTTTTTGAGGATCCTCTATGCAGTTTTTAATAGCTATTACACTAATTTACAGTCCCACCAATAGTGTGCAAGTGTTCCCTTTTCTCCACATGCAAGACTATAGTTGTTATCTTCAGTCTTTTTGATAACAGCTGTTCTAACTAGAAAGAAGGGATATCTCATTGTGGTTTTGATTTGAATTTTTCTGATGATTAATGATGTTGGCATTTTTCATATGCCTGTTGGCCATTTGTTTGTCTTATTTTGGGAAATGTCTATTTAGGTCTTTTGCCCGTTTTGTAATTGAGTTACATGTTTTATTGTCTTCAAGTTTTGGTAGTTCTTTTTATATTTTGAATATTAACCCCTTGTCAGATGTAAAGTCTGCAAATATTTTATCCAGTTCTGTAGATTAACTCTCTGTTGTTTCCTTTGCTGTGCGGAAACTTTGATTTAATTCATTTATTTATTTTTGCTTTTGTTTCTGTATATTTGGGGTATTATCCAAAAAATCCTTGCCCATTTCAATGTCCTGAAGCATTTATCCTATTTTTTTTCTAGTTCCTTTGTTTCAGATCTTACAGTTAAGTCTTTAATCCATTTTGAGTTGATCTTTGTAACTGGTGAGAGATAGGAGTTTATCTTCACTCTCCTGCGTGTGAATATCCAATTTCCCAACCACATTTATCTAAAAAATCATCCTTTCTCTGATGCATGTTTTAGCACCTTTGTTAAAAATCATTTGGAGTTATTAATTCAGTTTTTTTCAGTGTACGTGTCTTTGTGTGTGTGTGTGTGTGTGTGTGTGTGTGTGTGTATGCCAACCTCATGCCATTTTGATTACTAAAGGTTTGGAGTATGTTTTGAATCAAGGCAGTGTAATGTCTCTTGCTTTATTCCTTTTGCTCAAGATGGTTTGGCTATTTGTGGATTTTTGTAGTTCCATATAATTTTAGGATTGCTTTTCTAATTCTGTGATGAATGTTATTGTTTTTTTAAAATAAGAATTCCATTGAAAAAAAAAATAAGAATTACATTGAATCTGTAGGTTGCTAGTTGAACTCTAACAATATTGATTCTTCCAGTCTATGAACACAGGATGTATTTTCATCTTTTGTGTGTCATCTTCAATTTCCTTCATCAATGTTCTATAATTTTCATTACAGAGAATTATCACCTCTGTACTTAAATTTATTCCTAGGGATTTTATTATTTTTGTAACCATTATAAATGAAATTACTTTCTTCATTTCTATTTTAGAAAATTACTATTGGGATATAACAATGCTAGCTATTTTGCAAGTTGACTTTGTATACTGTAACTTTACTGAATTCATTAGTTCTACAAGTTTTTGGTAAAATTTAGGGTCTTTTTTATATAAGAATATATTATCTGCAAACAGTGACAATTTGATGTCCTTCTAATTCTGCATGTACTTTATTTATTTTTCTTGACTGATTTTCTGATCAGGACTACTAACACTATGTTCAATAAAAGTGGTGAAGGCAGGCATCCTGTCTTGTTCCAGATCTTAGAGAAAAAAAATATTCAGCTTTTCTTTATTTATGGTAATGCTAACTTTGGCTTTATTGTACCTAATTTTGTTCAGCATTCTTGTCATGAGGGATATTGAATTATATGAAATGCCCTTTCTGTATTTATTGAAATGACTGTGTGGTTTTGGATCTTCATTTTGTTGATGTAATATATCACACCATTTAATATTCATTATTCATTGGTTTTTTTTTTTTTTTTTTTTTTTTTTTTTGGGTTGAACAGTCCTTGAATCCCTGGTATAAATTGCACTAGATCATGGTGAAAATTCCTTTTAATATGCTGCTGGATTTGATTTGCCAATATTTATTGGTGATTTTCTGCATATGTTCCTCAAGGATATTTGACTCGCGTTTTCTTTTTTGTTGTGTCCTTTTCTGGTTTTGGAATTAGGTAATACTGGCTTCATTGAACACTTTTGAAAGAAGTCTTTCCTTTTGTGTTTTTCTTTAATTATTTAAAGAAAATTGGTGTTAACGCTTTTAAAGTTAATAGAACTCAGCCGTGAAGCCACCTGGTCTTTTCTTTGATGGGAAATTTTTTATTACTGATTCAAACTGGTTACTTGTTATTGGTCTGTCCAGGTTTTCTGTTTCTCCATGATTTAATCTTGGTAATCTTGGTGCATGTGTCTAGGAATCTGTCCATTTCTTCTAGATTATCAAATTTGCTTTCTGCGTTCATTGTGTTCATAATACTCTCTAATGATCCTTTGTGTTTGGTATTAGTTGTAATATTTCCCTTTTCATCTCTGATTTTATTTATTTGAATCTTATCTCTGTCCTAGTTTATAGAACTAAGGTAAGGTTTGTTTCTTTTGTTCATTTTTTTAAAGAACCAGCTCTTTTTTTCCATCATTTTTTGTATTATTTTTAATTTATTTTTTTCTCCACTTTTTTTTTAAACTTGTCATACTGAAGTAATGAATGATTTGGGCACCATGTTTATAATATTAAAGCTTTCTGAATTTGTCTATATAATTCCTCTTTCCTGGTGAGTTTTATATCTTCCCACATTTTCTTCCTACTCACTAGCATCTCTTTTGGGTATCTGGGTTTGAATCAAGGGACACTTTTCCACTGAGCTATATCTCCAGCCCTTTTTGTTTAAAGCCAGGGTCTCACTCAGTTGCTTTGGACCCCAGTAAGTTGCTGAGGCTGGCTTTGAACTTGTGGTCGTCTTGCCTCAGCCTCCTGAGCCACTGGGATTATAGGCCTGTACC
The DNA here is from genome assembly GCF_021218885.2 of Marmota monax. Lineage (NCBI taxonomy): Eukaryota > Metazoa > Chordata > Mammalia > Rodentia > Sciuridae > Marmota > Marmota monax. The sequence goes on along the minus strand of NW_026692434.1, from coordinate 2,903,258 downwards.
ACCATACCCACTGTGCTCTATTCTTTACTTTCTTTTCTTCTGCAAATTTAGGGGTTAGTTTGTTCTTAATTATCTTTTTCCTTGTGATGCAGCAATTGGATCTTTATTTGAGATCATTCTACATTTTGGATGTAGGTATTGATTGCTATAAATTTTCTTCTTGGCACTGATTTTTCTACATCCCATACATTTAGGTATGTTCTGTCTTCATTTTCAATTGTTTTAAGAAAACTTTTAATTTTTTTTTTATTTTTTTTCCTTTATCCATTGGTTGTTCAAAATAAGTCCATGTACTTGTGGAAGAGATTTTCTTGTTATTTATTTCTATTTTTATTGAACTGAGGTCAGAAAACATACTCAATATGATTTCAATTTTTAAAAATTTAAATGCAGTACAAGTCTTGTGGCCTATCATAGGATCTGTCCAGAATATTATTAGTACTGATGAGAAAAATATTTATTCAGCATCTGTTGAATGGAATGTTCTGCAGATGTCTGTTAGGTCCATTTGATCTAGGATGAGATTTAACTCTGCTCTTTCTTTGTTGACTTTCTATTAAAGTCCATTGCTGAAAGTGTGGTATTAAAGTTTTTTACTGTAACTATATTGGAAATCTATCTCTTCCTCTAGGTCTATTAATATTTGCTTTGTATATTTGGAGTCTCTGATATTGGGTGTTATTAAAATTGTTATTTTCTCTTGTTGAATTGACCCCTTTGTCAATATATAATAACATTTCTTGTCTATTTTCACTGCTTTTAAAGTCTATTTTATCTAATATAAGTATGAGATCTCCCGCTTCCTTTTTGATGCCATTTGTATATATTATTTTATTTCATTCCTTCACCTTCAGTCTATGTGTGTCCTTAGAGGTAAAGTGATTTTCTTGTAAGCAACATATGATTAGGTCTTGTTTTATTAACCCATTTAGTCACTTTATGTCCTTTGATTAAATAATTTAATCCATTAATATTAAAGATAATTATTGATAGATAAGGTTTTACTACTGACATTTTTCTGTCATTTTGTTATGTGTTTTAATTCCTTGCACATTACTTTTAGTGTGACTATTTTAGATTTTTGTGCTTACCATGAGGTTTACAAAAACATCTTTTGATTATAAGAATCTATTTTGAAAAAATAGCAACTTATCATTGAAGAAAATAGTAATAAAAATCTCTGGGGGTCAGGAACTTATGACTCAGCCATAGAGTGCTTACCTAGAATGTGCAAGGCCCTTGACTCAATTTCAGGCCTACAAAATCATCCTGGTCATTGTTATCTTCTTTCTCCTCATCATCTATACTTGCATTACATTCATACCCAAAGTTTGAATCTTTGATGTCCTATTTTATACCCTTCTCTGCTGTCTCTTAATATATTAATGAATTTATTATTTTTAAATGTTTTTTTAATCTTTATACTGAAGCAATGAATGATTTATTCACCATGTTTACAATATTAGAGCTTTCTGAATTTGTCTGTATAATTCCTCTTACCCAGTGAGTTTTATCTCTTCCTATAATTTCTTCCTACTCATTAGAACCTCTTTCTTTGAGCTTGAAGAACTCCCATTAGCCTTTCTTGTAGGACAAGTCTGCTGGTGATGAATGTCATTCACCTTTTGTTTGTCTAGGAATTGCTATATCTTTCCTTTATTTCTAAGGTAAAAGTATTCTTGGTTAGCAGGTTTTGTTTGTTTGTTTGTTTGTTTTGTTTTCTTCAGTATCATAAAAATCTCATCTTGCTCCTTCTTGGACTATAAAATTTCTACTGAGAAGGCCTACTGTTAGGTGAATTGGAATAACCTAATATGCAAATTTTTTTCTTTTCTCTTACTGCTTTGCAAATCATCTTTGTCTTTAATCTTTGAAGGCTTGACTATAATACATCTTGGGGTAGACCAGATTGAATTTAATCTGATTGATAACCTTTGACATTCCTGTACCTGGATATTTGTATCTTTTTCTAGGTTTTGGAAGTTTTCCTGTTTCTTTGAATAAGCTTTCTACCCTTTGGCATTGTCAAGTTCCTGTTGAACCCAAATAATTTAAACATTTGCTCTAGTTAATGTTTATCAAAGTTCCTGCAAACTTTATCAATTCCTCTAAATTCTTTTTTTTCCCCTCTAAAAATGTATTTTCAAATAGAATACTTTTGAGCTCACTGATTTTTTTCCTTCCATAGTATCTATTCTGCCATTGATGCTTTCTAACACGTTTTTAATTTGGCTTAGGTATTTCTCAGCTAAAGATTTCTGTTGTTTTTATCATTATTACTTCAGTCTTCATAATCCGGCTTTGTCTGTGCCTGAACTGACAGAAATTCTAATCAGACTGCTTATTTTCTCTGATCTTGTGGTCACTTCTACTATAGATCACACCCTAAGTCCAGGTGCCATGAGTCCACAGATGGTATGTACTATATTAGCAGCAGAGGGTTTCCCAATCCCAAGTTTTTCTCAAATCTGCAGTTGGTGTGTTTTTCATAATGAACTGAGACAGTTCCTTAAAAGGGTTTCCCATCCTCACAAACCTCTGGAGTTGAGATGGGCCCAGATCCTCTTCCACTTTCATCAGCCTATGATCAGGTGTTTCAACATTTTACCTAAGACCAGTGCAACTAAATGCAAGTAATGTTGACTGGAAAAAAGTCCTTCCATCTGTGAACTTGGTCTTTGGATCCCCTCTAACTGAAACTGGGGTGGATCCAGAAGTTCTTTCCATAGACATTGACCTGGGGAAAGGTACTGTTGAGATATGCTGGGTTTGACTGGCCTGACACTGAGTTACAAAGCAACGTCCTGAGCTCATTTCTCTGTCCAATCCTCACCCCACAGTGGGGATAGATTGTGCTCCACATCACACTGCCTGAGGTTTGGAGAGGGTGATAGGAATAGTCCCTTGACTGCCAAGGCTGATATCAAACTGGGTCACACCTGAATCTTACTGCTGCTGCAGAGACCCACACAGCCTGTAGGGTGCAGCCTAGTCTTGCACCATGGCTGGTGGTGATGCAGGCCAAATGATGAGCCCATCCCACTGGGGAGCATATCTGTGTCTGGTACCAGGGCAGATCCAGATCCATCCATGAGTTCTTAACTGGATGCAGGAATCTTTGGCTTTGTCCTGGTACTAGGCTTCATCGTAGTGGTCTTACAACACTGAGCTTGAAGGCAAAGTCCTTCCTTTTCTGTCCACTTCCTTGTGGGTAGTGTCCTGCTTTGCTCTGTGCTGCCTGGATTCAGGGAGAGTGGTGGAGGCATTCCGCTGACTTCCCTGCCCATGCAGGTCCAAAATTGGTGGTAAAGTTTGCTCTAAGGCTGATAGTTTGCCAACCTCTGTCTTAAACATTAAGAATCTAAGAATACTTCAACTCTATTCATACCATCTGTTTTTAGCTTACATTAAAATGTAGTCGGATGTTATGGTTTGCATATGAGGTGTCCCCCAAAACCTCTGTTAATGCAGGAATATTCAGAGGTGAAATGATTATGAGAGCTGAAACCTAATCAGTTCATCCTAGTGTGAATGGACTGAGTAGGTGGTAACTATTGGGTGGTAGGGCTTGCCTGGAGGAGGTGGGTAGGGGAGTGTCTTGGAGGGATTCATGTTCCTTACAGCCTTCCTCCCCTACTTCTCCACCCCCACTTTCTGATCCCACCATGAGCTGAGCTGAGCAGCTTTCCTCTGTTGGGCCCTTCCCTCATGATATCCTGTCTCATCTTGGGCCCAGAGCAATAGACTTAGCCATCTATGGACTGAGACCTCTGAAACTGTGAGTCCTAAATTACCTTTTCATCTTCTAAGTTGTTCTTGTTGAGTATTTTGGTCATAATGATGCAAAAGTTAACTGAGACAGCAGGCAATCTATTTACATCTTTTTAAAACATAAATTGAACATACTTTCACTGTTTATTCCTTATTATTTATTTTTTTATTGATAATTATTTAAATTTGTCCACATTTACTATTTTCTTTATTCACAATTCTTTTTTATTTACCAGAACTTATTGTGGGTTGATTTCCTTACCATGAATTACATGCTTTTGATTTTGTCTTAATGTTTTGATGAAAACTCATTTTACCTGAAAATCGTTTTATTTTGAACTTTCTTGGAAAATGGTTTCACAGAGTATGAAATTGTAGGTCAAAGGTTAAAATTTTTCTGTTGTTGCTATGGAGAACTCAGTTGTCTTTTGGTGCCTTTTCTCACTGGGCACTTAATATGTCTTTGGCAGTTTCAGGCGATGAATCTTAATGTGGCTTTCATCTATTTATTTAAGAAATATGTACTGAATACTCACTCTGTTGAGCATTCTCTTTGGAATTTGGGATAAATCAGAAAGGAAAATACAAAGACTTTCAAGGACTTCCATTCTGTGGGGTTAGAAGGAAACAAAATATAAGAATTCTGAATAGTGTGTTAGCTAAATACTCTGGAAGGAAAAGGTTAATCATAGTAAAGGAGATCAGTCCTACTGAGAGGACAAGTCAGGCTAAAGTAGAAAATAAGGTAGTCAGGGGTGCTTCACTTGGAAGGCAAGGGTTGATGAGGGAAAACACTAATGAAGAGGGGCTGAGTGAACATAAAGGGGGAAGGCATTCTAGGTAAAGGAAAGAACTAAACTAAAGCACAGGCCACATATCCTTGTTCAGCTGGAGGAATAACCGAGAGAGCAATGAGCATGGAGTCCAGCAAGTGTGGGAGGGAGTCACTTTTTATTTTCTTTCTTTAACTCCAATAAAAGGTGTTTTAGAAATATCCAACTGTTCTCTGTGTTTTTAAATCTATTTATTCACATTTTTCATCGTGTTCTTTCTTTTTTTCCTAGACTTATTTATTTATTTATTTTTGCAGTACAATTCTTAATACACCATCATACAATAATTTATCATATATCTGATTATATATAAGGTATGTTGATCATCATATTCTTTCTTTCTGAGCTTCACTCTGGATAATTTTTTTTGGATTCATTATTGCTTTTTAAATTTTTCTCCATCTGGGTTTAATTTGTTGTTTAACCTGCACATGGAGTTCTAATTTTATTTTACAATTTTGTTTCACTGCCTAGAAACCTTCTTAAGACAATGAGGTGAGACTATCCTCATTTGTTTTCTGGTTCTCAGGGATCACTGTTCTTCATTGTCTCATATCCAATGTCTTTAAAAAGCATCGATAATATTTTATCTGCTTTGTTTTTCATTTGTGTTGGTAGGAAACTAAACCTAGTCCATATGACTATAACTTAGAAGCAGGAATGATCTCAAAGATGACATGTGACCTGCCCTTAACAGCAAATGTAAGCATATTAAAGAGTACGGTAAATGGGAAAAGTTGAGATGGACAGGAGCTTGACATATTCTACTAATGGGAAATGTGTTCTAATATCTATGTGGCTGGTGAATAAGAGAAGTCATTTCTGATGAGGACGAAAAGGAATGCAGGATGTTTTGTGTTTGAGAGTTTCTTTTTCTTTTCTTTCTCTTTCTCTCTCTCTCTCTCTTTTTTTTTTGTACTGAGGATTAGATCCTGGGTGCTTAATCACTGAGCCATATCATCAGCTTTATTCATTCATTTTTTCATTCCTTCATTCATTCACTTTGAGAAAGGACCTTGCTAAATTGCTTAGGGCCTCTCAAAATAGCTGAGGCTGGTCTGGAACTTATGATACTCCTGCCTCGGCCTCCTGAGTCATTGGGATTACAGGTGTGCACCACCATGCCTAGCGTTTGCTTGAGTTTTTAATACATAAATTAACATGTATAGTTTTGTGACCATCTTTATAAATTATATCTTTTATTTTTATGTAGTATTCTTTAATTTTGTTTGGTTATTCCAACTTTAGTACTACTTGGTCTGAAGTTAATAGTGCAACTTCTTTTGTTGTTTGTATCTGGCATCTCTTTACTTATGTGTTTATTTGTAATACTTCTTTGTCACCTCGTTTTTAACGTGCTTTTTATAAAGAGTACTTTGCCTGGGCTTGTTTCATAAACAAATCTGACAACCACTTTGCTTTTAGAGGCAGAATTTATTTGATTCCCTTTTGCTTTAAGTATCATATATTTTATTTGATGATTTGTTTCCTTTTGCTTTATGATTTGCTTTATCTTGCACTTCTCTCATTTTTCCTTTTATTTTTGCAATTTGAATCAATTTGTCATTTATTTCATTTTTTTCCATTTGATAATTTGAAAGATCAACTGTCCTTTCCTATTCCATTAATTGTTATCTCGTTTTCTTCTGTATTCATAATCTGTTATCTGTGGCAGTACACTGCCAATTATGTTGCTCATTAAGGTGTTATTTTCTCTCCCTATGTATTCTTATCTGTATCCTACTCTTATTAGATGAAATCTTTAGAATATTTTAACTTCTAAATTAAGAAATTAATTTTTGGGGGAGTTCTTACATACATGACAATAGTTGAAAGAAATTAATTTTTATCTACTTCATTCTGTTGACACAGTGTCTACTCCTAACTCCATGAGACATTTGGAAAAGTGAAACTTTTCTCCTCTGCTTTCCACTGTATCAATTCTTAAATTTTACTAAAGTAGTTTAGTATTTTTAAATTGTAAAATATTATTAGAATTTCTATTGAATTTCCTTTGTGGAAACTATTCTATTCTTGGAACATGTTTTACATTTAAATAACACAAAATTAATAAAGATGTCATTATTTATTATAATATATACAATGTAATAAAATTTCTTACATTTAAACAGCACTTTATCAGGAAGTCTAAGAGATAAATCCATTCAGACCCACCCATCTTCTCCACTGTTTCTTCTTGATATATGTCTACCTTGAAGTCTCTGTTTTGTATCAATTTTTAGTTTGAGCAAATCTTTTTTTTTTTCCCAGTTTGTGGTATGTGCTTTGCTCTCCAAATTCTTTTTTTTTTTTTTTTGGTGTAGTTTTTGTTTATTTTTCAATTGATTGTTGCATTTTAATAGTTGGGGGCTGGCAGAGCCTGAGGCAGGAGGATCCCAAGTTTGAGGCTGGCCCTTGAACTTAGGAAGTCCCTGTTGCAAAATAAAAAAGGGATATGGATATAGCTCAGTAGCTTCTGGGTTCAATCATCACTGCAAAAAAAAAAAAAAAAGTTGGCTTTCCAGTCTCAGAAAAATGTAGCATATATTTACTTTTTTTAAAGAAGGTAAAATTTACATGTAATAAAATGTGTCATTGATGTGTTTTGACAAATGTGAACACCTGGGTAACTGCCATTCACTACAGTGAAACAGAACATTCCCATCCACTAAAGTTCCCCCTTGCCCCTGGGGGCCTGGATAGTCCCAGCCCCAGGTGATCACTGATCTGCTTTCTGTAACTATTGATTACCTTTTGCCTTTCTAGAATGTCATAAATGAAACCACATAGTATGTACTCTTTGTGTCTAGCTTCTTTCTGTAATGTTTTTGAGAATCATACATTGCCACAGTCTAGCTGGGCACAATTCAGGAGCCACTTGTCAAAAGAAACGAACTTTATTTTTAGAACACACACACCACACCACACAGCTCCTCAGGAAAAACCCTCAGAGCCCAACTGCCACCACCAGCTTCCCACAAGCCTCTCCACCTCCCCAACTCCTCCTGCTCCTGAGGCCAATTGGCTGGGTCGTGTGGGCGGAGCCAAAAAAAGTCCCCCAATGAGCAGCTCCGTGGTCTGAAAGGGCGGGGAAACAGCCCAATGAGCATCACCGCAGAGGAGCCAATCAGTTGGCAGCTGGAAGTTGCTGGGGCCGCTGTGAGCCAATCATCAGCTGGCAGCTGGAAGTTTGCTGGCAGCTGGAAGTTTGCCGGGGCTCCTTCGGATGTGGCTCTCAACAATACATGTTACCATGTGTATCTGAAGCTGGGTCTTTGTTATTGTTAAGCAATATCCCCTTGTATGGATAGAAACACATTCATTCTTCATCATCATTCACCTACTGATAGATATTTGAGTACTTTTCAGTCTTTTCAGTTGGAGTTCTTTTTTTTTTTTTTTTTTTTTTTTTGTAGCACAAACCCAGGGCCTCTTACGTGCTGGACAAGCACTCTTATTACTAAACTACATCCCCAGTCTTGAAAAAAGTGGCTTTTGATATAAGTTGTAAATGTTTTTTGGTTTTTTTTAATCAATTTTTGGTTTGTATTTTGACTTTACTTATGGTATATTTCCATGAAATTAAAAGGCTAATTAAAATTAAAATTAAAATGGCTCCTGATTTGAAGACATAAGAAAAAGACCCACCTAAAGATATAGCTCAATGATAGAACACTTGCCTAGCAATCTGAAAGCCCTGCAAAAAAAAAAAAAAAAAAAAAAGGAAGGAAGAAAAGTAATTCTATGGGGGGTGGGTAACCGGGGATTGAACTCAGGGACACTCAATCACTGAGCCACATTCCCAGCCCTATTTTGTATTTTATTTAAAGACATGGTCTCACTGAGATGCTTAGTGTTTTGCTTTTGCTGAAGCTGGCTTTGAACTTGTGATCCTCTTGCATCAGCCTCCCTAATCTCTGGGATTACAGGTATGTGCCACTGCACCCAGCAGCAATTTCATTTTGAGACCATTAAAGAATTATGTGTACTTTCATTCTTTCTCTTTTTTGACCCATTTAGAACTTAAATGAACACAAAGTATAAAATATGGGTCTACATTTTTTTTTCTGGTACTAGGGATTGAAACCAGGGCGCTTAACCACTGAGTTACATCCCCAGTCCTTTTTTGTATTTTATTAAGAAACAGGGTCTTGCTGAGTTACTTAGAACCTTGCTAAGTTGTTGAGGCTGGCTTTGAACTTTTGATCCTCCTGCCTCAGCTTCCCAAGCTGCTGGGATTACAAGTGTGTGCCACCAAAACCAGCTGGAAATACATTTTCTTTTTCTTTTTAAAAAAATTTTTTAAAATTTGTTTTAATTAGTTACACATGACAGTACAATGACCTTGACATATCATACATTTGAATCAGATGGGATATAATTTCTCATTTTTCTGAGTGTACAGGTTGCAGAATTACATTGGTCATACAGTCATGTATATACACACAGCAGTAATAATATCTATTTTATTCTGCTCTCCTTCCTTCCTCCCCTTCCTCTCCCCTCTCCTCCCATCACTTCTATCTACCCAATCTAATGTGACACATTTCTTTCTTTTTTTTCTCACATCATCATACATGTATTTTGTATAACGATGAGGATCTCCTTCCAAATTCTTGCATGTGTGCAAATATCTTGGGCTTTCTGGCAAATCATTTTTTTTTACTAGGTATAGAATTTGGGGCCATAATACTTTTGCCACTAGTCTCCCACAATCTATTTAGAATTCGGTTTAACCTGGTTTCTCATAAGCAACAGTGATGACAAAGGTGTGGACAATCTGAGTCTAGATTTATTACATTATCTTCTCTCAATATCAGTCATGTGTAGGAGAAGTCTGATGCTAACATTTGGCATTTTTCATCTATTTTGTTCAAGTTTTTATTTTTATTTGTCATCCTAAAAATTATACCAGCATATATCTAGGGATGTCTTTTTCCTACCTTCTTGTTCAGACAACTTGTTTAAATTTGCAGATTCAGGATTTCTTCAGTTTAGGTAATTGTTTTCCTTTTACATGTTTAAACAATTTCTTGTCCTCCATGTGTTTCTTCTTCTCATACTGGAAACTTCTATGATTTTTATGCTCTATCTCCTGACTATCATGCAACTTTCTGAACTTTTCCATCATTGTATCTGTGGTAGGTTGAATAATACTCTCCACCAAACATGTTCCTGTCCCAATCTGTGGAACCTGTGACTGTGTTACCTTGTGAATATAATTAAGGGTTTTGAGAAGGGGAGATTATCCTATATTATCTAGATGGGCTGAGATAATCACAAGTGTCCTTTTCTGGAAATTTTATATATATATGCAGAGTATCAGAAAGAAGAGAAGATGTTCTGCTGCTGGCTTTGAAGGTGGAGGAAAGGGTCATGAGCCAAAGAGTGCAGGTGGTTTTTAGAAGCTGGAAGTGCCAAAGAAATACATTCCCTCTTAGAGCCTTCAGAAGATATGCAGCTCTAAAGACTTGCAGACTTTGATCTTCAAAACTGTAAGAACTGTAAGATAACAAATTTTCTGGGTTTAAGCCACTGTATTTTTGGTAATTCATTATAGTAAGAGTAAGAAATTAATATATCATCATTTTATATTTTTAATTTATGGTTTAAGATATTTCTTTTACTGATTGCCCATGCCTTTAACTCAAGGGTCAAAACGTTAACTATTCCTTTGCTTTTACTAAAATATTTCATTGAAAATTTGTTTTTCTTTAGAACTCCAAAAAGTCTCTTCTGTGTACTCTTGTGTCTAAGTGTACCTATGATCATTTTATTCATGTTGTTCTTTCTGTATGTTTACTGTTACATATTCTGTCCTGTCTACTATTTCCCTTTCTAGTTGCTGGGCTCTGTGTGATGTGGTACTATTTTTCTTTGTCATCCCACTGGGAATCCCATAGGATGTGGGAAGTACAGCTGTCTCTATCCCTATTCCAACTGTGCAGAAGCAAGCAGATTGTCAGGTTGCTAGCCAAGACACCTGGAGGAAGCTTCCCTGCTTCCTTGTCTCTTTTTATACTCCTGAAAACAGGGCAAGGAGAACTCAGCCCACAAGTTCATCTCCTGCTTGGCCTTTTCAGGATTAGAAAGAGTCTCTAATTGTGAAAAAAAAAAGGCTGCTGTTGATTTTGTGGACAATTAGTGACTGCTGGAGTTCAGACAGCTCTGGTTAGGATTCTCCCTGGGGCTTTTGGATGCTGGTCTCTCTGCAGGTACTAACCCACCTTTGCCTAGGATGACCACTAGAAACAGGCTTCATTTGGTCTTGGTGCCTCTTGGTAACCATTTGACTCAAGTGGGATAGAATATTGGAATTAGTACAGGAGAAGGATGCTGTTTTTATGTCGTTGTCTTCCTGGAATCCCAGGATCCAGGATTTTATTTTTATTCTTTTGAATAGTTACTTTTCTGATGCCTTATTTTTCCAATTAAATTTAACTTACATAAGCTCTAGTAATAAGTGTTTTTGCAGGTGCCATCTTGTTTAAAAATTAATCTTTACAAGATCCTGAGATCACTTTATTTGGGTCCTCAGAGTGGATTAGTACATTTTCGGATGATACAGAGATGTGGGAATTTCATTCTGGTGACTTTCCACACAAGCAAAACCTTAATTGTTATTTTTGACTATAATACATGAAGTTGCTTCAGGTGTAGATTCTTTGTTCTGGCTTTGATTTGTCCGGAGGAGAGAAACATCTCTATGATATTTCATTTTCTATCCTTTTATATGCAATACTCTTAGATTGTGTTTACAAAAATCATTTTTACTTATAACTAATAATTTTTTAAAACATGATTCATGGTAATGCCCCCACCTTCTCTCTCTGATAACTACTTCTAATCTTATTTGCTATTTTACTTATGTTTGAAACTTTTAAAAAATTTCCCATTTTTAACAGTAATGTTAACATCCATTCATTTTGTGTGTTGGGAAATGCCGTCACTTCTAGATTTATATGCTTTACAATTCTTGGTTATCATCTTTTAAAAACTTAGTATTTTTGTTTATTTTTTCAGTGGCTATGATACAATAGTCACTTTCCTCTCTGTTTTGCTGATTCAGCATTTTGTTGCAAGACCTGCATTATTATGGTTTCAGGTGAAATTAACATGTTTAAAGTCTCTGGCTATGCTAGTAATAGGTGGCATAATAGGTATTTTTCACACTACAACTTTTAACCTACTGCACTATCTAATTCCAAGGCACCATCTACTTTATATTTCCCAAGGTTGTACAATGGAATGTTTCTGATCAGCTTATTTTATGTATTAAGCACCAGAGAGGATGAATTATTTCTGTCAGGATCACATAGTGCATAAGTAACCAAACCAGTTTTAATCCAGGTATTTCAAGCACCAACTTTCACATACTCTTCACTTGCTCCTAAAATAGCTTCTTGTGATAACTAGCTCTTAGCTTCTTCCAAAAGTGGTTTTGTTTGGTCTACTGTAGATTTTATTTGGTTTTGTTTTATCCTGTATTGCTCTCCTTTAATAGATATCCTGTCCCTTCTTATCTCTTTGAAAATAGATTTTATCCCCTTTCTAAAATCTTTTTGCAACAAATCTATTTCAGGATAATGTTTATCTCTGAGCTCCCACAGTTTTGTTCTCCTTCAGTGCAGACAAAAACTGGTGAAAAAAAGTTTTTAAATTATCCATATTTTTTATGTTTATTCTCATTACCTTGAATTTAATGTGTGAAGCTGTCTGTTTCTGTTGAAAATGATCTTTGTGTCAGCTATTTCATAGTCATATAAGTTCATTTAAGAAAGGGACTGGGACCTAGCTATCCACAAATTTTGCTTGCCTGCTTGTTAGTTTACTTTTGAGAAATCCACATCTGCATAACATGTCAGTTTTCTAAGTTTATATTAATATTCTAATCTTTTTGAAAGAGATAATTGACCCTTGAACAAACAATAGTCTATTATTGACTATCTCTTAAATTACTCAGCTCCATATGAGATAGGACACCTTCCCACAAGACAATTAGCTTTCTGTGTTTTCTAACAAGTTATTTCTAGTATTATAATTTTTCAAATTCTACATTCTAAAAGATCCTCTTAAATAATGGAAGTTGACTTATTTTGGTAACTAAATGATTCTCAATAGATGTTTTCAAGTTACCATAAATAAAAGATTGCTCAGTACCTGCAGAATATTCACTTATTTGACATCTCTTCAAAATGGATGTAGGTTTATTTTATTAAATTCCCTGCTTGTCTGATAAGCCCGTCTGCGTCTTTGATACAAATATTCCATTTAAACCACTTTGTTTTTGAAATGTTTAGCTTGGAGCAAAAGACATAGATGAACTAAATTCATCAAGGTTGCATGTTCCTGTCCAAAGACTTATGTGAAAAGAAATTGATGGTCTAATCTTGAGATACACAGGTGGTTCTCGCCATGGAAATAAATTCTACATAGAAAAATTCAGGGTAACTAAATACATAAAGGTTCTTATCTTACTGTAATTAAATAAATAAGGAACATTTGTCTATTGTTTGCAAACCCCATTTGGTTTTTATGGTATCTTTGGTCCCATCTTACTTCCACCATTAAACTCTTCTGCCTAAAAACAATTCAGAATAATTCAAACTGATATCTTTACTATTCCGACTTTAATATGTTAGGTTTACTTCACTGATGAATATAGGGATTAAATCTTAAAGGTGAATGATTTTCAACCAAATAATGATACTTATGAAGACTGTTCTAAATTGTGATTGTGCCTTCAAACAACATTCCAATAATTAATTTAAAAAATAAATTAAATATGTTTTTAACTAAGGTCCAGTTTTGGTGTTTAGATTCCTCCCTACTTCCTCTAGGGACATATATAAGCAGTGAGATATGGGTTTACTAAATCTACTGAGCTACTTTCACTGATAAATGCACAAAGCAGCTCACCTAAAAATGTCAAACAGCTGGGCAGGTATGACAGAAATCTTGAATAGATCAATTTAAAGATGTAATGGGAAGTAAAGGCAGAAAAGGAAAAAAAAGTATCAAGTACTAAGAGATAAAGAGTGACAAATCTCAGAATGAGAATGAAGTGATAATGTACTCATTAATGAGGATGCCTATCTCAACCTCACCTGAGCTTGCCTTATGGATCATGGCATCAGACCCAGTGTGCCTGGTAGCCATCAATGTGCACAGCATCAAAGATATCAAGTTTCAATGGGTTATTAGGAAACATATGATACTTACCCATATTAATGAGGGCAGCTTAGATGAAATGAGAAGATTATATGGACTTGAGGAATTCTTAAACATGGAATTAATTGGGAAGAAGAATTGTTTCAGGAAGTTTGAATTATCATTTGTAAGGAACTAGAACCATTTACCTCTTAGCCATGAGTTTCCTAATGCAAAATTCTAGTATGTGAAGCTACACTTAATTATGCCCTTTCTTACATAGCATTGACTATTGTTCATCACTCTTTGGAGATAAATATAAATAGAGGAATTAAATTGTGAATAGGAAATGGAAGTAAAGCAAATGGTAGAAAAGAAAAAAAAATTCTTATGATGAAGTTTTGGCAAGATTAAGGACACTGAAGTCCTCAAATTGAACTAAGATTTAACTATACAATTAGGATATTTGCATAGGCACAGGTGAGCTGCATATGTATGTGGTTTGGAAATAACTGACTCTTAAAATATCCCCAATTTGTAAAATGTACTCTCATCATTCCACTGTTTATTCCTTAGCAGTATAACATTTGCCAATTGGGACAAATCCTCCCTACTCTGAAAGATGCTAGTAAATGAATAAGTTCAGGTAGCAGAATTCCCTTAGGCTTCTTCAGCCCAGGGTCATTTTTCTTTTCAATTTTCCTTCGTAGCTTGTTTGGATTTGTGTCAGCCATTTTTAGTTTTTGCAGCATCCTTATTCCTTTATGCTGAGCTTCACCCAGAAAGTCTCCCTGTCTCCCTATTTCTGGTCATTATGTCGTTGATTCTGTTTTTCTGCATTTTTAGACGCTAAGTTTGAGTAAAGGAAAAGTAAGGTCTCAAGTGAGGTATCAAACAAGAAAGCAGTTGCATATTTGTATGTAGGATTAGACACAAAAGAAAATCTCCCATGATGCATTTTATGTTAAATTTGGAGGTCCACCTATCTTAGATTCAAAATGTAAGAGAAAGAGAGATGGAAGGAAGAAAGAAAGGAAGGGAGGGAGGGAGGGAGGCAGGGAGGAAAAAAGGAAAGGAAGGAGGTGTTATGGTTTGGATATGAGTGTCTCCAAAAAGCTCATACGTGAGACAAGGCAAGATGGTTCAGGGGAAAAATGATTGGGTTGGGAGCCTGCCTTCTATGGATTAAGACCTCTGAAACCATGAGCCCTAGAATAAGCTTTTCTTTGTTACAGTTGTTCTGGTCAGATTCTTTAGTCACAGAGGTGAAAAATCTGACTAAAACAGGAGGAAGGAAGGAAAGAGGGAAGAAGGATGGGATGGAAGGGAAGGAGGGAGGGAGGGAGGGAGAAAAAAAAACTTTGGGAAACACATGAGTTGTCAGATTGTCACCTTCTCTCTGTCTTCTACATGGCCAGTTCCATACATAACTCTCAGAACAGTGCAGTCATACTCTTGGAGAAAACCATTGCTCTTAACCTCCTAAATCTCACCAATGGTTTGGGACTATAGCAGACTGAAAACACAATCTTTGCTGCCTTTGAAATAACTATCAATAATTTCATCTTAATCCACTGCTTTCTCCTTGGCTGAACTCTTTCCAGGGGGATTTCTTCATATGTGCCCTACCTAAAATTGATGGTGGAAAAATTTTCTTCTTCTTTTTATAAAAAATTCTCTGAAGATTTTCCTTTTAAAAATTTATTCATGCATTATAGTTCTACATAATAGTTGGGTTCACATTGACATATGCATAAATGCATATAAAATTATATATACATATATATACACACAGATATATGTATATATCTTCCTCCTTTTCAATCCTTAATATTTCTTCTTTCTCTCCCCTCTTCTCTCCTCTTGATACCCTTCTTATATTTATTTTTCTTCTATTTATTTATTTAATTAATTATTTAATTGGTGCAGTATACTTATATACAAAGTTGGAATGAATTGTGATATATTCATATGTGCACATAGCATAAATTTGTCAACTTTATTCCCCAGTTCTTCCCCTTTCGCTGACCTCCTCCCTCCCTTTGGTACTCCACTTCTATTCTACTAATGTCCCTTGTACTTTCACAGAATTTCTCTTTTTCAATTCCTTTTTCCTCTCTAGTTTCTGTACATGAGAGAAAATATTTGGCATTTGACTTTTTAAGCCTGGCTAATTTCACCTAGCATGATGGATGTTCCATCCAATTACCAACAAATGACCTAATTTCATTGTTCTTTATGACTGAGTAGAATACAATTGTATTTTATACACATTTTCTTCATCCATTCATCTGTCGATGGGCACCTAGACTGATTCCATTTGGCTATTGTGGATTGTGCTGCTATAAACATTGGTATACACATATCACTATAATATACTGATTTTAAGTTCTTTTGGATAAATACCACAGAATGGGATAGCTGGGTCATTGTGGTTCAATTCCTAGACTTTTGAGGACTGTCCATACTTCTCTCCAAAATGGTTGTACTAATCTGCAGTCCCACCAACAATGTATAAGTATACACTTTTCCTGATATCCTTATCAGCAATTATCATTATTTTTTTAAAGAGAGAGAGAGAGAGAGAGAGAGAGAGAGAGAGAGAGAGAGAGAATTTTTTTTAAATATTTATTGTTTAGTTTTTGGTGGACACAATGTCTATATTTTATTTGTATGTGGTGCTGAGGATCGAACCCGGCGCCCCGCATACGCCAGGGGAGCGCACTACCGCTTGAGCCACATCCCCAGCCCTCATTATTTATATTCTTGATGATTGCATTGTAACTTCGGTGAGATAAAATCTCACTGTAGTTTTCATTTGCATTTCCCTTGATTACTAAGGATGTTGAACACTTTTCCATATATTTGCTGGTCATTTGTATTTCTTCTTTTGAGAAATATCTCTTTAGATCTTGACCCATTTGTTGAGTGTGTTAGTATTTTCAATATTAAGTTTTTTTCTGTTTTTAATGTTATTCTGATTATTAATACCCTGTTGGAAAAGTAGCTGGCAAAGATTTTCTCCTGTTCTGTACACTCTCTTTTCATACTCTCGTTTCCTTTGATATGCATAATTTTATAAGAACCTGCTTATTGATTCTTGGTTTCGATTTTTGAGCTCTAGGAGTTTGATTAAAAGGTCAGTGCCTGCACCAATGTGTTGGAGTATTACCCTTATGTTTCATTCTAGCAGTTTCAGTATTTCTAGTCTAATTCCTAGGTCTTTGATAAACTTTGAGCTGATTTAGATGAAGAATAAGAGATAGGGATCTAGTTTCATTCTTCTACTTATGGATATCCAGTTTTCCCAGCATCATTTGATAAAAAGACTGTTTTCTCCAACATGTGCTTTTGATACCATTGTCAAGGTTCAGATGACTTTATTTATCTGGATTTGTCTTTGTGCCCTCTAGTTTATTCCTTTGGTCTTCATATCTGTTTTTATGCCCACACCATGCTCTTATTATTACTATAGCTCTGTAGTACAATTTGAGATTGTAGTATGATAGATACCATCTCAATTTGCAGCTCAGTATTGCTATGGTTATTCTAGTTCTTTTATTCTTCCACATGAAATTTAGGATCATTTTTTCCCTATTTCTGTGAAGAACATACTTGGTATTTTGATGGGTATTGCACTAAATTGTAGATCACTTTTGGTAACATGATTATTTTGGCAGTATTAATTCTATCTATTCATGAACATAGAAGGTCTTTCTATTTTCTAAGCTCTTCTTTAATTTCTTTGTTCAATTTTTTCTGATTTTAATTGTAGAGTTCTTTTACCTCCTTAATGTATGTGTGTGTATATATATGTATATGTGTGTGTATACATGTCTATGTATATATGTATATGTATATACATATACAAACAAGAGTAGTGAGAGAAGAGTTTCTTGCTTTGTTCCTGATTTTAGAGGATATGCTTTCCATTCTTCTCCATTCAGTATGATTTTTACTTTTTTTCATATGTAGCTCTTATGAATGTTGAGGTAAGTTTCTTCTGTTCCTTTTTTTTTTTTTAGTATTTTTAACATGGGTGGATGCTGAATTTTGTCAAAGATCTTTCTCTTTTTTACTTTATTGATATGATAATGTGATTTTTGTTCTTGATTCCATTTATGTGATGATTTATATTTATTGATTTAAATATATTGAACCAAACATGCATCCCTGGGATGAATCCAACTTCATCATGGTACACATTTAATGTGTTTTTAACATGGTTTGCTAATATTTCATTAAGTATTTTTGCATCTATGTTCATCAGGGTTACTGGTTTTTAATTTCATTTCCTTGATGTGTCTTATCTAGTTTTGGTGTCAGGGTGATACTGGCTTCATAGAATAAGTTTTGGAGTGTTCCCCACCTTTCCATCATGAAATAATTTGAGGAGGTTTGACATTAGTTATTCTTGAAAGGTTTGGTAGAATCATCTCCTCCTTTTGTGTTGAAAAATTTTTATTACTTCTTTAATCTCATTGCTTGATGTTAGCCTGTTAAGGTCTTCTATATTCTCTTGGTTCAGTTTTAGTGGGTAAAATGTACTTAGAAATTTCTTAGTATCTTTTAGATTTTTCAATTTATTGGAATATGTTTTCAAAATAGTTCGCATTATCCTCTGGATTTCAGAAAAATCTGTGGTCATATCTCCTTTTTAATCTCCTTTTTCATATCTCTTTTTTCTATTGATTTGGATATTACCTCTCATTATTTTGCTTAGTTTAGCTCACAGTTTATCTTGTTTACCTTTTCAAAGAACTAACTCTTTGTTGCATTGATCTTTTGTATTTTGAAAAAATTTTCTATTTCACCAATTTCAGCTCTGATCTTAATTATTTCATGTCTTCTGATTTTGGAATTGATTTATTTATGCTTTTCTAGGTCCTTGAGATGTAACATTAGATTGTTTATTTGGGGTCTTTTTTTCTTTTTTATTAAGTGGGCACTTACTTCTACAAATGTTCTATCTACAAAAGATACATGGGATAATATGATTTTCAGTGTCACTTTCATAGTGTCCCAGAGGTTTTGGTATGCTGTATCACACTTCTTGTTTGATTCTATGTGATGTCTATATACTTCAATCCATTGTAATATGATCAGATACATGGGATAATATAACTTTTCCTTTTCTTTCTTTTTAATTTTTGATTTGCTAAAATGTGCTTTGAATCCTAACTTATGGTCTATTTCAGAAAAAGTTCCTTGAGTTTCTGGGAAGAAAGTATATTCAGCTGTCATTGGGTCAGATATTCTACAAATAGCTGTTAGGTTCATTGATTTGTAGTCTCACTTAGGTCAAAACTATCTATTGACATTCTATCTGTCTCTTGTTGAGAGAGCTGTGTTGAAATCACTAAATATTGTTGTACTGGAATCTATTTGGAACTTAAAGTCAAAAAGTGTTTGTCTTATGTAATTAGGTGCACTGACATTTGGGATATAAATATTTACTATTATGTCTTGTAGGATTGTTTCTCTTAACAGTATATTATGGCCTTCCTTGTCTCTTTTGATTCCTTTTTGCTTGAAATCTGCTTTGTCAGATATGAAAATTGCTACTCCTGCTTGTTTTAGGACTCTATTTTCATGGAGTACAATTTTTTCATCATTTAACTTTCAGTCTGTGGATATCTTTGCATGTAAGATGAATCTCTTCCAAACAGACTATGATTTGGTCTTGTTTTTAATCCATTTTGCCATTTTTTTATGTTTTAATTGGAAGGTTGAGACCATTTACATTCAGAGTTATTATGAAGACATATTTATTATTTTCAGTCATTTTGGTTTGTTTCATAGATTTAATTTGGTTCAATTTTCTTTTGCTTAATTGCTTCTATGGACAGCCTTATCCATTTGAGAGCTCTGTTTTTCCTCCCCTTCCTTTTTAAAGTTCTTCTTTATCTACATTTCTTTAAGTATATTCTGTAATACAGATTTAATGGTCATGAATTCTGTTAGTTTATTATTAAAACCTTTTGTTTCTTCTTTGTTTCTGAGTGATGACTTTCCTGGATATAGCAACCTTGACTGGCAATTCATTTCTTTAAGAGCTTAGATTATCGCATTCCTAACTCTCCTGCATTTTAGCATCTGACTTAAGAAGTCTAAAGTGAGTCGTATTGTTCTATCTGTAAATATAATCTGGTGTTTTTCTCTTTTGACTTTAAATGGTCTATCCTTATTCTCTCTGTTAGGCATTTTGATTATGATATGTCTTGGAGAGGTTCTTTTTAGATCTTTTATATATGGGGTTTTATATTCATCCTATATATGAATATTTATCTCATTCATAAGGTTTGGAAGATTTTCTTTTATTATTTCCCTGAAAAGGTTCTTAATGCCATTAATTTTTATTTCCATGCCCTCATCTATCCTTATGACTGTTAAGTTTGGTCTCCTACTGTTGCCCCAAAGTTCTTTTATATTCTGATCATGGTCTTTTTTTTTTCTTTCTTTCTTTTTCTTTACTGTCTGCTAAGTGTTTCCATTCAAATAGCCTGTCTTCAGGGACTGAGGCTCTGTTTTCAATGCAATCTAGTCTGTCACTGATACTTTCAAGTAAATTTATTATTTGACTTGTGTCTTTTCATTTCCAAGAGTTCTGATTGGTTTCTTTTTAGAATCTCTATTTATTGAAATGGTCTTTCACCTCCCATAATTGCTCTCTTAATTCATTCCTTAGATCTTCTTTTACCTCATTAATTACTTTAATAATCAATTTAAAAATCTTCTCTGGAATTTCATTCCATTTCATATCTCTGGGTTTCTTTGTTGGGGGATTGTAACTTTTCGGGGGGGGGTTGTTTGCCTATTTTCTCATATTTTCAGGGGTCTTAGATTTGCACATCTGTTGAAATGGATTCATATTCTTTTGTGTGTCCTTTGATATGTAGTTATCTTATTTATAATAAGTCATGTGTTGTTGGTATCTCTTCACTTGGACATGTAGGTTTAGTGTAATCCAAGTTTCAACCAATAATAACTCTCAGTTTGCTGCAGCAGAAATTCTGATTTCATTCAGTACTGCATAGGTACTGAAATGCTGTGGGTTTTTCTGAGCCATCTTTTTGTAATCTTTCTGATTGTGCTGTAGGAGTAGATGTCCAATAGTAGAACCTGATGCTCCCCTCTAGTTGTTTTTATTTGGGACCTAGTCATTGGTTTGGGGGTTTTGCCTCTCCTATGTGTTAAAGTAGTATTGAAGCTTGAGTGAGCTTAGTTTGTGTGTGGAGGAAGGCACATTGCCATGTGTCCTTCAGCCATGGTGTCTTTACCTTGTGAACATGTAGTATACCAGTTGCTTTCTAGCACTTCTCAGGAAATGGGAAACAAGCAATAGCAACAAAAATAGTGATCAATATATAGCATTAGAAAAAATATCTTGTGCCTACTATGGTATGTATATTATTAATTACCACAAAAAGAGGAATGTTGGGCCAGCATTTAACAAAAGCAACGTAATAAACAACTGTGAACTAGATCTAGCATTAAAGTATACAGTGAGTATCAACTCTGCCCTCCCCAGTGTTAATAATTATAGTAACTTAAAAGGTGGAGGCAGAAATTATATACACTAACTTGTTCCTAAAGATAGTAAAATGACAATTTGTTAAGAGAAAAGAGTTTAGTTAGTTTTTGTTGTTGTTGTAACTGTGATCAAAATGCCAAAAAGAACAACTTACAGGAGGGAAAGTTTATTTGGAGATCATGGTTCCAGAATCTCTGTCTATAGATGGACAATTCCCTGTGCACAAGGTGAGGCAGGGCTGCATGGGGGAGGTACCTAAAAAAGCTGCTCAGCTCATTGCAGGGTCAAGAAGGGTGGTGGTGAGGAAGGTAGCCATAGGGAAGATGTCTTGTAATTTTTATGTCCTGCTGATATATACTTCCCTTAAAAAGTATGAAATATCCTTCTTTCTCTCTTCTGGTTAACCTTGGTTTGGAGACTACTGTGTCTGAGATGAGGATGGAAACCCCTGCTTGTTTACACAATCCATATGAGTGATAAGTTTTTTTTTTTTTTTTCCCATCCTTTCACCTTCAATCTATGGATATCTTTGCCCACGAAGTGAGTCTCTTGAAGACAGCATATTGTTGGGTCTTGCTTTTTAATCCAATCTGCCCATCACTGTCTTATGATTGATGAGTTTAGGCTTTTAATATTCAAGGTTATTATTGAGATATGACTTGTATTCCCTGTCATTTTGATTTATTTCTGGTTTTTAATTTGACTTTGTTTCTCCTTTGGTTGAATATTCCTTTAATGTAGATCTTCCCTTTGCTGGTTTTTACTGTCTTTTTCTACTTCATCCTCATGGAATATTTTATTAGAATATTCTGTAGTGTAGGCTTTCTAGTTGTGAATTCTTTTAATTTTTGTTTATCATGGAATGTTTTAATTTCATCTTCAAATCTGAAACTTAATTTTTCTGTATATAAAATTCTTGACTGGCATTTGTTTTGTTTCAGAGCTTGAAATATATTATTCCAAGATCTCCTAGCTTTGAGGGTCTGGGTTGAGAAATCAGTTGAGATCTGAATTGGTTTCCCCCATAAGTAATTTTATTTTTTCTCACAGCCTTTAAGATTTTAATCTTTATTCTTTATATGAGTCAATTTCATTATAATGTTTCTTGGTGTGGGTCTGCTGTAATTTTGTACATTTGGGGTCCTTTAAGCATCTTGTATTTGTTTTTTTCATTTTATTCTTTAGGTTTGGGAAATTTTCTGCTATTATATCATTGAAAAGATTGTGTATTCCTTTGGTTTATATCTCTGCTCCTTCATCTATTCTGATAACTGTTAAATTTGGGTTTTTTATGTTATCCCATAATTCTTGGATGTTTTGTTCATGGTTTTTTACCATCTTTTCTGCATGGTCAACTCTACTTTCAAGATTATATATTTTGTCTTCATTGCCTGAGGTCTGTCTTCCAAGTGGTCTAGTCTGTTGGTGATGCTTTGTATTGAATTTATAATTTGGTTTACTGATTCCTTCATTTCAAGGATTTCTCCTTCCCCCCTCCGACAATCTCTAACTCTTAATTGAAGTGATCTTTCATTTTCTGTATTTTTTCTTTGATTTAATTCCTTATACTATCCTTTACTTCATAGATCAATTGAAATGTGTATATTCTGAACTCCTTCTTGGACATTTCTTCTACTGTGTTATCAGTGGCTTCTGTCATTGAAGCATCTTGGTTTGTTTGGGCACTTTATTCCCTTTTTAAAAATGTTGTTCATGTGTTTTTCCCATCTATAAGTATGGATCTAAGGCAGCATAAATTCTACCCTGTAGACCTATAGTGTCCCTGAAGGTTTCCAGTTCCTCGCCTTTAATGGTGAGACCAATATCAACAGCACCCAATACAAACAATATATAAACTTAACCTAATAGCTCCCACTAAGGCATCTACTGCTTTCTCACATTAAACCAAAATGATGAGTTCAATAATGATCTATAGTATAAACAGAAAATTTGCTAAAATGGTTTGCAATTTCAAATGGTGGATAGAGAATAGTAGTGTAGTACACGATGTTCATGAGGGAGGAATAGAGAAGCTAGAAGCAAAAATTCACAGGAAGAGTGGAAGATGAGTCGACCTAGATTGGCTGTTAGTTGGAAAAAAGTTGAAAAGAAAATCCAAGGAAACAGACAAGTGAGAGTAAGAATACGAACAAAGAGAAAAAATTAAAGACATAAGAATCAAAAATGCAAAACACCATTCATATAGCATTGTCCTCCACACACTGATGCATAAAAAACACCCTGTTCCAAATATGGTAGAGATATTAGTGAATTGAGAAATAAAATAAAATAAATCTCCATGGAAATTCAAACTGTCTCCATCAGCATTTAAGTTTCTCAGCCCTGTCTCTGACATCTCTCAGTATCACCAGGCCCAGATCAGTCCTGGCAGTGCCAGTCACAATCCCATTGATGTGGGCTTCAGATACCTCAGGCTCAGCCACACTCCAGTCCCAAGATCTCATTGCTGCTCCTATTTGCAGAGAGACCACCAGGGATACACTCATGCAAAGGAGCAACTTTGAGATGAAGCAGCAAGACAAGAGCCACCAGCACTTCCAGCAGGAAGACCTCAGGTACCTCCAAACCCTCAGGAACCCCCACAGTGGACCTGAAGGTCCCAGCCTCATTCCCTAGACAGAGGCTCTTGTGGTGGTAAACCTGCTGGCATCTTGGCCCCAGCCCTGGACAGTGTCCCCAAATGGGTGCGGCCTCTTGCAACCAAACCTGGAGTCTCCCCCACAGCAGATCTCTAGACGAGGGTAGCAGCAGTAGTGGCGGTGGTTGGTAGAAGCAGGCAGTGGGTCAGTAGTAGGGGTAGTGTAACAGTGTCAGCCGCAGCTACAGCAATAGCTGCAGTGGTGGCTGCAACTGTGGCTGTGAGGGCAATGTCACAAGGGGATCTCCAGGGGGCAGCAGCGGTGTCGATGTCAGGGGCAGTGGTGTCTTTGGTGGCAGCAGTGGGTAGCTGTAGTTGCATGGGCAGTAGCACCCAGAAAGAAGACCTCCAGGCGATCTTGGGGTGGCAGCAGTGGTATCAGAGGCAGTGGCATTGGCGGTAGCATTGTAGGCGGCGGCCAACAAACCTCCAGGTGTCAGTGGCAGCGACCACAGAGGTAGCGCTGGAGGTAGTGGCGGCCTTGCCTAGAGGAAAGACCTCCAGGTGCAGCAGCGTCCACCAGTCCATTACTTTAAAATTCAGCCTCACACAAAGTCTCAGGACACGGATAAAATATAACCAAGTACTTTACCAGAATATAACACAAGTGCCTATCTATAGTCCAATTCCCAATAAAGTCCTTATTTCCCTCTGAAACCTCATGAACATGATTCACTTTTCTATCAGCATTCTGGTTTTCTTAGTTCTCAACAGAATCACATGTTAAGCTATGCTTGCAACATTCTAAAGATTTTCCAGTCTGAATGTCTCTAAACCTTTCAAATTTTCTTCCACAAACCAGCACCAGAGGCTTCTGAACTACACGGTTAGGTTTGTCACAGTAATGTCTTCACTCCTGGTACTGGTTTCTGTTTTAGTTAGCCTTTTCATCATTGCTGTGACCATAATACCAGATAAGAACAACTTAGAGGATAAAAAGTTTATTTGAGAATCATAATTTGGAAGTCTCAGTTCACAGACAGCTGATTCCATTCTTCTTGGCCCAAGGTGGGCAGCATATCATGGGGGGAAAGCTTGGCAAAGGAAAGCTTCTCAGAACATGATTGGGTCAGGAAGTGGCAGGGATGGGGATGAAGGAGCCCCAGGGATGATGTACCCTTCCAGGGAACCTCCCCTGTTACACCCCCACTCTCCAGTCATACTTTATCTGCCTACAGCTATCACCCAGACCATACAAACTAAGAAGAACTGATTAGGTTACAACTCCCATGATGCAATAATTTCATCCTGAATTAACAGAGCTTTTGGGAGACACTTCATATCTAAACCATAATAAAAATAAAATTGAATAGGAAGGCAAAGTTTAAAATATTCAAAAGACAAACTGATGCAAAGCAGAATTAAAGTATAAAGAAGGAGGCTATAGAGAAAAAGAAGTAAAAAATAATTAAAAGAAATAATGAGAGAAAGAGAATATGAACAAATTTGGCTATTGAAGGGGTAAGAGAGGATAGGGTAATAAAAGAAACAAAAATAAATGTCAAAGAAAACAAAAAGTTAAAACAAAACAAATTTTAAAAACCTTACTACTCTAAAGTCAAAACAAGATCTTAAGTCAAAACAACATAAAAGAAAAGGATACACACACACACACACATGTATCTATGTATCTATATAAGTATATATACCAATTGACACAGAACACACACAAGCACACATTCAAAATCATGTTGAATGGAAAAAAAAAGAGAAAAGAAGAAAAAAAATCTTCAGGGAAAATGAAGGGATTACCTCTGCTGATGTGGTCAAAACTGTTGACAAGAATGTGGTTCAATGGAGTTGGAGAATATCATGTTAAGCAAAATAAGCCAATTCCCCCCAAAAACTAAAGGCCAAATGTTTTCTCTGATATGCAGATGCTAATTCTCAAAAAGTTGGGCAGGGGGTGTCCCTAGGAAAGAATAGAGTTACTTTAGATCAGGGAGAGGAGAGTGAAGCAAGGGGAAGGGATATGGAGATAGGAAGGATAGTAGAATGATGCAGACATTATTACCTTATGTACACGTATGACTGAATGACCAATGTCATTCTACAACATGTACAATCAGAAAAATGAGAAATTATATCCCATTTATGTATATCAAAATGCATAAATGCATTCTATTCTCATGTATAACTAATTAAAACAAATAAAAGAAATTAAAAAAAAAGAATGGATATTCAGTGCCTATGCTATACAGTCCTTCTGTTTCTTAGGCTGTGTACCCCTTAGAGAGAGTCAGGGCAGGGGGGTGTTTGACCCTTCTTTGAGTTGCTCATTAAATTGGCAGCTGGAGTGACCTGAAACTGAACTTGGATGTAACAGCTCTCAGCTTCTCTTCCACTGGTTTAACTAAGAGCAGAATGAGAAGTGATGACAGCTGGAATTTTGTCCGTACAAACTAGGTAGATACACTCCCAGAGCAGGGCTGATGCAGAGTTCAAAATGTGAGGTTCAGTGACTGCTGTTAATTCCTGATCAATCTTTTAAATTTTATTGTGAGGTATCTGCTCTAAAGAGACTAGCTTCACCCACCCTATTGTCAGGCAGATGCCAGTCTCTGCTGGGTATCTGGTTATTGGAGACCTCCTAAGAAATCCACTCCTAAGGCAAAGTGGCCAGCTTCATGATAGTGTTCACTTATTCCCACAAATGTGGTCTTCACAGGAGCTGAACATGAGAGCAATGTGCCTGCCTGCCCAGTTTCTGTATTCTCTCCAGCTAATTCCACAAGCTGCCAAACCCAAAGGGAAGGGAGCCGTACTCTGTTCTGTATACCTGACCTGCGTTCCCCTGGGTGCAATCCCTTTTGTGCCCACCTCAGTTGCACTGTGCCAGGCAGACTCAAGATCTCATGGCAGGTGAATGTAGGGACAGCCAGCCCATAATGCTCATTGTGAGCTCCTGGGCTCCTGCTGCAGACAGCCACTGCACAGCTTCTTCGAGATGGCATTTCTTCTCAGTTATCCTCTCTCCAGCCAGGAAGCATAGAGCACCCCTCACACACTAGCTTACCATGCTGCCTCTGAGTCACTCAAGTTCAGATTGCCCTGTGTTCCATGGGTTCCCTGTGCCAAATTTTCTTTGCAAATTCAACATCTCTTTCTGGCTGGGTCATCCCTCCCCTCAGTGGTGAACCAGCACCTTGGCATTAATAGTTAGATTCTTGAGGTATTCTCTCCTGCGCTATGTTCAAAGTTCCTGAAATTCTGTGCCTCTATGATTCTGATATTGGATTTTTGGTGTCTTCTCTGTCACCCACCTCACTGTGAAACTGTGTTCCAGTTGCTTGAATCCCTAGCCATGGAGTAACTAGAAATCACAGGCTTCCTCTACTTCACTATCTTTCCATTTGAGAATCTTGAATTTTATTTAGAGATAAAGAATTAAAAAGCCCTACATGATTTTGCTCCTATTTCTCTTACCTTATCCCTTATATTGCTCAGGCCATAATAGCCTTCTTTCCATTCCTTAAAAATGTCACATTTCCTCATGGTCTTTGTACTTATTGTCACTTTTGCTAGGAATGCTGTCTCCAGCTGTTCATATGACTAGTTCTTCTCATAATGTAGAATACAAAGGTTACTTCTTCAAAGAGGCCTTCACTGACCCACATATCAAAAATAGCATTCCTTCACTCATCATGTGCTTCTATACCACTATCATAATTTATTTTCGTCAGAGCCATTACCAAATTATTAGGTCTATATATTTTCCATCTCTTCCCACTGAATTATAAGGTGCATTGATCAAGGCTCTAATCTATTCTGCTTTGACTGTATCCTCAGCACATAGCACAATACCTAACACACACTAAATGCTCAGAAACTATTTTTAAATAAATAAATAAACAAATGGGGGTAGCCTCAACCTTTCTGTTTCTCTCTCTCTCTCTCTCTCTCTCTCTCTCTCTCTCTCTCTCTGTGTGTGTGTGTGTGTGTGTGTGTTTCTGTGTGGCACTAGGGATTGAACCAAGGGGTGCTATACCGCTAAGCTATATCCTCAACCCTTTCTATTTTTTATTTCGAGACAGGTTCTTGCTAAGTTGCAGAGAATGGTCTTAAACTTTCTATTTTCCTGCTTTAGCCTCTCATGTCACTGAGATTACAGGTATGCACCACCAAGCCCAGTTGGGGAAACTCAAATGACCTTGACATCCTGGAGATACAGTGAAGAGAGAGCATCAACATGATCCTTAATGAAGAAGGATTAAAATCTGTTGGCATCATGTCTCTATACAGCTGTCCCACAAATGGAAAGCAGAAAGGGAAAAGGGTTCTGGCTATCCCTCCATCAGGTACCTGTATCTGCTAGTATTCCTGTAGGAGCCCGATGAGGATGCTTTCATGAAGGGACTTCTCACAAAAGTGGAGGCATCGTGTAAGCGAAGCATCATAGGTGGTATGGTGCCTTGGGGATTGATAACCATATGAGGTATTACCGCCCCAGGAATAAAGGACAGGAAAAATGGTGGTCACTGGAATCTGAACACTTGAGGCCTTCAGGAGACAGAAGGCACTAACTGCTAACAAGCAGGAAGGAAGTAGGAGAGAGAATGACTTACCCTTCTTTTCTTGCTGCCTCCTTGTTTTTCAGGAAGACAGGGGATCCCATTAAGGCACAAAGCAGAGTAAAGTGAATCTAGGAGAGGAAAGATCCAGCACAGCACCCCATACTCACAGTGAAAGCCAGGAACTGTGATGTGATGACAGACCACATTAGATAATCAACTTATGTGTATGTAAGTGTGTGTGTGTGTGTGTGTGTGTGTGTGTATAATTTTCTTCTGGAAAAAGCTAGAGGAGCACAGTGTATTGATCAAAAGCCTAGGCATTGGAGATGAGCAAGTGGCAAATAATCATTACTGGTTCCTTTACATACAAGTTGCATTGCTGAATAGATCTATGATTCACAGGTAAAATAGGATTAAACAACTGAAATAACATGTAAAATGCTTTAATGAGTACATGGCAAATAGTCCCCAATAAGTGTTAGTTATTATTACGGGCTTCTTCTTGACTTTACTATCTTGTATGGCCTAGTCCCTAAGTTCTCAAAACCAACATCAACTTGAATAATAAATTGTTTTGTTGAGTCAGAAGCTTATTATAGAGCTTTAAATTAAACATTTAAGTCATTGTGTATGGATCCTGGTTTAGGGTTTCTTTTTTCTTATTAATGCCCCTGTATTATACTGCATAACCTCAGGTTGGATCACAAGGGTGATTGTGATTGACATTTTGGGGAATTTTTTTTTTTTTTTTACAAACTTGCTATGAAACACTGGACCTGGGACTACCTTTAATTATCTATAATTAATGTGTCAGACTCCATCTTTTCAGAATTAAAGCTCATTTTTTTGTTGTAACTTCTTAATACTATATAGGTTTTATTTGAGGCCTAGCAAAATGGACATTCGTCAAAAGACAAATCCCAGAAATCCCACTGCACCTAAATTAATCAGTATTCCTGTGAAATTTAGGTTTAAGGTCTCCTTTTCCATCAACAGCTGTAAAGTAGCAAGGTCCTCAAATACCCTTTGAGGTATTCTTTCATATTCTCCACAGGGAGATGAAAGATGTCTCTTCTTTGCATCTTCTATTCCAGGCATTTGCTAATGCTCACTCATTGGGTCTAGCACTAAATCCACTAACTTTCTAGTGATGTAGGGGACACTGTAGAATTTCATTCCAGAGATCACTCATGCATATATCAAATTCTGCTTTAATTATAAAAGAAAGGTCCATGTGCACAAAAATGACAAAACACCACTACCACCACCACCACCACCAATAGATTCTGATATGGTATGGATGTGTGTAAGTCTATATTGCCGCAGACAGGCAAAAATATCTTTATACTTCATTAAAATGTTTTATTAAAATAACAGAAGATTAAAATCTAAAAATGGATGGTAAATTGGATATAAGTTGTATAAAACTATTGATAAAATGTGTAAAGGATGGGCTGGGGATGTGGCTCAAGCGGTAGCACGCTCGCCTGTCATGCGTGTGGCCCAGGTTCGATCCTCAGCACCACATACAAACAAAGATGTTGTGTCAACCGAAAAACTAAAAAATAAATATTAAAAATTCTCTCTCTCTCTCTCTCTTAAAAAAATGTGTAAAGGATCTGTTTTGTCTTTGGAGGTAATATACATATTTATACGGCTTTCTTGAATTCATTTCCAACATTAGTGTCCTGAAATCAATACCTTAAACTGCTATCTTCTAATTTAAGGTTTTTTAGGAATCTCTGCAGGGACTCAGGCTACTGTGATTTCAATATAAACTCAAGAAACTACCTTTCATAATTAATGGGTATAGATTAAAGGGTAAATGAGGACAATAACTACCAGAAGCCAGGAATCACATGTTCTCTAAGATGTGAGATCACATGAAATAAGAGCAGGAGGTAGGATAGAGGAAGGAGAATCAAGCAAGTCTTGGAGTCAAAGAATGAGAAGAAAATCCAAGATAACTATGATCCACAAATAGAATAATTAGAATTTAAACCCCCTGAATTCCAAAATGTAGGCTCAAATGTTGATCTAGTCAAGGAATTAAACACAATTTAATGTGAATAGAATGGAAAAATCTTAGGAAACAAAAACATGAAAAATGAATTAAACTTTAATGTAAGTGTAGTCAGTATTATTATATCTACAGAACTAATAGTGTTCATGGGATTTTTTATAATGACATATGAATACATTTTCTGCGCCAAATACAAAGGACCATAGCTCAATAAATACAAAAGTATATGTTACTCTATTTGAAATTTGTATAAAATACATATTTTAAAATGTCAGCCTGCAATTTGACTCAATTTTATTTTTAAAATTCACTATTATGCAAACAGTAAGTACATGTAATTCTGTATAATTATAGTGCAAAAAACTTTCAGAAAAATATGAAATTCATTTTTATTATATACCACCCATAAAATACACACACATTTATTACTTTATTTTAAAAATATAACACAACAGTTTCTTAATAAAATATCAGGTTCCAATTTTGAAAGTTATTCTGTTGTTTGGAGTAAAACTTTCCAGTTTAATGAGATGTTTGTCATCCAGGTTTTAATATTCTTAAACCTCAAAAAGCTACTCTTCTATAGTACAAAACAAAGTATTATTTTGATAGATTCAGAGAAAATAAGCAGATAGAGATTAAAAGCTGAATAGTCTGTATTCCCAGGTGTTACTGTGTGCTGAGCAGCTGTACTAAGAAACTGAAAATTTTGAAAAAAATACATTTTCTTTGTATCTCTTTTCATCATGGGGATCCCATATACTTTTCTGAGTTAGAAATCTCTTTTTGACAACGGATCTATTTTCTATTGTGCTATTAGCATATACACAAACATCCACTCTTTCCTCTAGAATAATTATAGAGTCATTTGCTAGCTGGAAGTTGTGGCTGGGTTCTAGAGTGGTGACTTAGGGCACATTTTATTGTTATCTAATCACTTGGCTGCAAATTAAAGTGTGGATTTGGGTATCTTGCTTGCACTTCCTATATTTTGTCTACAAAGAGAGAATTCATTAATTTCCTCTTTGAAAGTTGGATCTAGTTGTTTTCAGCAGGGGCAATTATTTTTATGTGCTCTGTTTGCTAGGAAAATGCAAATATGGGCCCACTTAAATATATCTTACTATTCTAATTGCTAAACTGGGGTGCATTCAAAGTGGTAAGCCTCTACAAAATTATTCAGAAATAGTCTAAACCTACAATAGAATAGCAGAGAAGGGGAGTTCAAGTTGACATTTATACCAACCTTTGAGAATTTAGTTTTTAAGGATTTGAAGTACCAGTCTTCCTTGCATTTTATACTCTTTCTAGGCTACCTCCTGTTTGGGATGAGGGGTCAAGTACAGAGAAATGGAAGTGAGTGGCTTTGGATTAAGAACGCCAGCTTACCCTTGGAAGCATTTCCAAAGTGTGTTTGCTTTTTCACTTAACTGGTGTTCAGAAAAAAAATAATAATTTCACATCAATTTAATCGTGTTGGGATCTGGGAAATTTGCTTAACTTCTCTAAGCCTCAATTTCCTGATCTGAAAAATGGAGATAGTCATATAGCCTATGGAAATGGATTATTGTGGGGATCAGGTGAAATAATCTGAGAGGTTCACTATGAGCCTCATACAGTGTAAGCTTGATAAGTAGTAGACTGTTCAGAATTCTTTGTATTCCAAGTGAACTGTGAGCCTTTAATAGGTTGACATTTGCAGTATTTATCTACTGTATTTGATGATGGCATTTCTTATTTTTCATCTTGCATCTATGGGATTATTATTTAGTGGGAAAATCTTCAACAGATACTTTTCACAAACCTTTTATACACAACATTATAAATATGTATTAAAATAAAACTAATTTCACATAAATAAAAATAATAAATGTAAACAGTTTGACAAAAATGTCAATTTCTCTTAAGCTTATTCCCAATTGTTTTGAATACTTACAGCTGAACCACTTAGATAATACATATTTTTTTTTTTTGCCTAGTCATGAAACAGCATTCCTTTTTCTTTGATTTCTTCTTGCTCCTCACAGCCCTATCTCTATTACATGATAGTTTTCATACTTAACTACTTTCAGAATTGGCTAAGGACTTCTTCAAAAAGTCCTGCAAATTTAAAAACAATAAAAAAGGAAAAAGTTCTGCAAATTTAGACTTTTTAAAAATATCTTTGTTTATTTATTTATTTATTTATTTAGTGCTGAGGATTGAACCCAGTGCCTCATATATGCATGGCAAGCACTCTACCACTGAGCCACAACCCCAGCCCAAATTTAGACTTTTTTTGACATTATCTCCAAGATGTGATTTTTTTTTGTGTGTGTGTACTAAAGACATTAATTTGTCATATAAGATTCATAAATCTATTCTATTTTGATAGTTTTCCATTTTGCCTTACACTAGAGGATGTGGAGGGAAAAATGGAAGTGCTCCATCTCTTCACCTCTGATCCTTTGTTGTCCATTGGTCATGTGGGCACTTCAAGTGTACTACATCCTGACCTGAAATCACCAAGTTGCCTTGTAAGCCTAACCCTCCTTCCTCAGGGCTATTGGGATTCCCATGGGGGCTGAAGTACTAGTCTGTTGTTCTCTATATTTCTTACTTGCTTTTCTCCCTAGGATTAAATCGTGGTCAAATGCTGTTGGTCTGTCCTTCCATCTGCCCTCCCATCTGCATTGCATTTAAGATCCCTTTTACTCCTTATCTGGCAACTTCCTTTCTGCTTTTCTTGCCTCTATCCTCTTGCTATTCTTAGTTTTTATAGTGCTGCCAGATTAAGTTCTGAAAATATGACCCTGAGTTTGTTACTTGCTTTTCCTAAAATCATATGTGGCTTCTTAAAACTACAAAATTAAACCTTATGATGTCAATGTAAATTCCCATATTAATTCATCATAAATATTGTTTCTCCTAAGTCTCCAGAGATTGAAAAAGGTCACGAAGTATTTCATTAAAAGCCATTTCTTTCATGAAAAGTACTCTGATTCTCTTCTGCCACAGCACTTTATATTTACCTGGACACACCCTCACCTATATACACATACCACACAAATGTATAAAGGCTTTGTGAGTGTGTGTGTGTGAGTGTGTCTGTGTGCGGAGGAAGGGAGGGAGAGAGAGAGAGAAAGAGAGAGAGACAAGAGAAAGTAAATATATTTATGTTTACAAGTGAAAATATTTACATATATAAATGTATGTATGCACACACATACACACACAAATCTTATCAAATATAAGAATTTTAAGATTAAGCCCTTGTTGAGTGATTTTCGGTGTTCTCCACGATGCCTAATATAGTGCTCCATATGATTATATAAGGGAGAATGGACAGGCTAGGGAGAAAGCAAAATAGAGTGCCATTTGACTCAACTAAAAGAACTAACATAAAATATGTAACATGAATTTTCCAAGGCTGTCAATTTAGACAGCTGCAATGTAGAGAAAATGTATGTGCTTGACTCTTTCATGTTTTTTGCAAAAGATTTCTCTTTAATGACTCCTTTGCCTTGGAAGCTCCAAATCTGATTGTAGGCTTCTTTAGTAAGGACATGAAGTGCTCCATGTGCCAATACTTAAATAAGTATTTCTATTTAGACAAAGATTCTGAACCTTCAAATTGGGTTGAATCAGTTCTCTTCACTGGAGGGACTTTAAATATAGAAACTTACTTTCTTCACAGATGAGAAACTGAGGCCCACAGACCTAATTAATCCAGGCCCAGATAATTGTTCCATTGTTATGAGATTTGGCACTAGTATCAAGACTAATTATTCATATTTCAGCAATCCTTCTCAATAGGTGAACTTGGCAGAAGCCAATATCTTTGAATTTTCTCAGGCCTCCCTTTTGCTTGCAATGTCAATTCCAGTGCTGATGTGTCATCTGAGATGTCACGTTGAACATAGACAGGAATGCTTTTCTGTTTCTTTACAACTCAATCTCTTGTCCCTTTACTAGGCAAAACAGTATTTTTGTTAGCTTGAAATTGGTCTATATTCTAAAGAGTTGAGATCAGGTAAGAAGCTATAACAAGAGAACCATCAGAGAAATAATAAGAGGTACTAATCACAGCATCAGAAAGAAATTAGTTAAGTTAGACAAAAAGGGTTTTATTTTAGCTATATGGGGAAAGGAAGATGATTCAGTCTACTTGTAACTGGCCAGATCTGCTTTAATTAGAAATTTTGAATCACCTTTATGCCAGCCCTGCCTTTGATTTATGAGCTAAATTGTACTAAAATAAATTTTCCTCTATTAAATATGGCTTAATGAGATTTCTTTATACAAAAAGATATTATTGGCTATTATTGGCCTTACTCTTACAGGGCTGAAAAAAATATCCTGAAGTCCTATGATCAGTAGCCATCTTCCATTTTTTTATGAAAAAAAATCATCCTGGTTTCTTTTTTGAATATTCCATAACTTATAATTTATAAAGCACCTACTGTGTATTAGCTATTCTTTAAAGAAAACAGTCTTTTAAGAAACAAAGTGGTGAATGATGAGTGGGGACTGGGTTTTGGCTACTGCATGAATTAGCATATATCTAGTTGCTATAATACATAAGACCACACATTTCAGAAAAGTCCACAATTTTCATATTTTCCTCAAAACTATTACTGGAAAAGTGTATTCGGGCTGACATCTATTACCCACTGACAAACAACCAAAAGGAGCCATGTCAGTTCAAAGCTGGTTTCTTTTCCTGTGTTCTCATAGGTGACACAAGTAAGTCTGCATCTCTCTTCATCACAGCCTCCTTTCATGGTCTACTGTGTTTTGTCTGTATCCCTTGCTGCTTTTTGTTCCAGACCCTTCTTTCTTGAGATAAAGTTCCTGAATCACTCCTATCAGCAGGAAGGCAGGCTGCATGCAGAACAGTCAGAGGCAGAGGATTGGAAACTCAAGGTTTTTAATTTAAAGGTTGACTAGGTTGCCCTGCAGCAGAGAAGTGAGCTTTTTGTTTGTTGTTTGTTTTATGTGTTTCTTTTCATAGGTTTACAAAAAAGGAGGGGCCATGAAGCTCCTGGAAAGAAAGAACAAAGAAGTCACAGCAATCATAGACACTGGCCATAGATAATAATAAAACTACCCCTTGAGCAGCAGAATCAATTGAGCCAGGGAGTTGGATTTTCCCTTCGTGGCTGACTGGGCAAGCCTCTCCTTCAATGCTTGTTCTGCAGTTCCAGAAGTTTCAGATTGCCTTTTAACTCTCAGTGAGTACAGAAAACTTGGATCAACACCCTTCCCATTTCTGCTTCACTTCCTGCTTCCAAGGAGCTTGGAGAGGTCTTATATTCTCCCTCATCAAGGCTTCCTTCTAAATGGTACCTCAAAGTTGTCAAAGGAGAGCTCTCCATAGGGATAGAAGGGTCATTATCCTGAAGTCTGCCCTAGGCTCAGGAGCCTATGATAAGACATATGTGGGAATGAAGGGAGGAAGGAGGGCCCCAAATAGTGGAAATTAGAAACAAAGTGGTGATTGAGTAGAGACTTGGGTGGAGATAATGTATGGAAAACAAAGCTTACTGCATGAATTAACATATGTCTAGTTTCTATAACAGATAAACCCACAACTTTCAGTTGCATAATATAAGGGAAATTTATTTCTTGCGTGCATGAACTCCAAAACAGGTGTTTCTGATTAGTAAGCATCTGTTTTCCCAGACTATTTTCCTTTCAGGCTCTCTCATCTTTTTTTTTCTTTATTAATTAGGTATATATGACAACAGAATGCATTCTGATCATTGTACACAATTGCAGCACAATGTTACATTTCTATGGTTGTACATGATGTAGCATTGCACCCTATGTGCAGTCATACATGTACCTAGGGTAATGAAGTCCATCTCATTCCACCATCTTTCTTATTCCATTGCACCCTCCCCATCCTTTCCCTCCCCTTTCCCCATCAAAGTTCCTCCATTTTCCCCATACCCCATGCCCCCATTATGGATTAGCATCTACTTATCAGAGAGAACATTCGGCCTTTGTTTTTTGGGGATTGACTTACTTCACTTAGCATGATATTCTCCAGCTTCATCCATTTACCTGTAAATGCCATAATTTTATTCTCTTTTAATGCTGAGTAATATCCCATTGTGTATATATACCACAGTTTCTTTATCCATTCCTCTATTGAAGGGCATATAGGTTACTTCCACAGTTTAGCTATTGTGAATCGAGCTGCAATAAAAATTGACATGGCTGCTTTACTATAGTATGCTGATTTTAAGTCCTTTGGGTACAGATCAAGGAGTTGGATAGCTGGGTCAAATGGTGGTTCCATTCCAACTTTTCTAAGTATCTCCATACTGCCTTCTGGGAATTGATTGCGCCAATTTTCAGTCCCGAGGCGGACCTGCGACCCACCGGCAGATCAGGCCCAGCAACCAGTGGAGGGGCAGAGCCGCCCCACGTGCCTGCAAGGTAGGCGGACCTGCAACCCACTGGCAGAACAGGCCCAGCGGCCTGCTGAGGGGCAGAGCCACCTCCTCCCCCCGCGCCTGCAAGGTAGGCGGATCTGCGACCCACCGGCAGAACAGGCCCAGCGGCCTGCGGAGGGGCAGAGCTGCGCCCTCCCCCTGCGCCTGCAAGGTAGGCGGACCTGCTGCAGAACAGGCCCAGCGACCTGCGGGCGTGGTAGGCACATTGCCCCAATTGGAGGAGGGGCAGAGCCGCTGCCTGCGCCTGCGAGGGAGACTTTGCAACTATACAAGAGCAATATAAATATATAGGGGGAAAATTCAATAACACAACAGTTTCACCAAGCAGAAAGATATGCGAACAGTATGAAGAGACAAGGAAAGAAAGGACCACAAGCAATGCAGGTCAACTCAACGTTAGAAGAGGTAATATCTGCAGCAGATGGAATGTCAGATAAAGAATTCAGGATATACATGCTTCAGATGATCTGGAGTATCAAGGAAGACATTAGACAGCAAAATCAGACAATGAAAGATCACTTCAACAATGAATTACATAAACAAATCCAAGAAGCAAAAGATCAACTATACAGGGAGATAGAGGTTATAAAAAACAAACAAACAGAAATCCTAGAAATGCAGGAAGCAATAAACCAACTTAAAAACTCAATTGAGAATACTACCAGCAGAGTAGAACACTTAGAAGATAGAACATCAGACAATGAAGACAAAGTATTTCAACTTGAAAAGAACATAGACAGCTCAGCAAGACTGTTAAGAAACCATGAGCAGAACATCCAAGAAATATGGGATAACATAAAGAGACCAAACTTAAGAGTCATTGGGATACAGGAAGGTATAGAGGTCCAAACCAAAGGAATGAGCAACTATTCAATGAAATAATACGAGAAAACTTCCCAGACTTGAAGAATGAGACAGAATCCCAAATCCTAGAAGCCTACAGGACACTGAATGTGCAAAATCATAAGAGATCCACACCTAGACACATTATACTGAAGATGCCCAACATACAGAATAAGGAGAGAATTTTAAAAGCTACAAGAGAAAGGAAGCAGATTACATTTAGGGGTGAGCCAATCAGGATAACAGCTGATCTTTCAACACAGACTCTGAAAGCTAGAAGATCCTGGAATAACATATTTCAAACACTGAAAGAAAATGGGTTCCAACCAAGAATTGTGTATCCAGCAAAATGAAGCTTCAGGATGGAAGATGAAATTAAAATGTTCCACGATAAACAAAAGTTAAAAGAATTTGCAAAAAATCCTCGGCAAAACATTACAGGAAGAGGAAATGGAAAATAACAATGAAAACCAACAGTGGTAGGTAGTACAGTAAAGGGGGGAAAATAATCAAAGAGGAAAACAAACCATGTTTAGTAACATAAATAAACAAATATGGCTGGAAGAACAACCCATATCTCAATAATAACCCTAAATGTTAATGGCTTAAACTCACCAACTAAGAGACACAGGCTAGTAGAATGGATCACAAAACATGACCCAACAATATGCTGCCTACAGGAGACGCATTTGATAGGAAAAGACATACATAGACTGAAGGTGAAAGGTTGGGAAAAATCATATCACTCATATGGACTTCGGAAACAAGCAGGCGTGTCCATACTCACATCAAATAAAATAGATTTCAAGCCAAAGTTAATCAAAAGGGATAAAGAGGGACACTACATACTGCTCAAGGGAACCATACACCAACAAGACATAAAAATCAT
This sequence comes from Marmota monax, assembly GCF_021218885.2. Taxonomy (NCBI): domain Eukaryota; kingdom Metazoa; phylum Chordata; class Mammalia; order Rodentia; family Sciuridae; genus Marmota; species Marmota monax. The sequence continues at coordinate 2,864,599 of NW_026692434.1, read as the reverse complement.
AAATATATATGCCCCAAACAATGGTGCAGCTATGTTCATCAAACAAACTCTTCTCAAGTTCAAGAGTCTAATAGACCACCATACAATAATCATGGGAGACTTCAATACACCTCTCTTGCCACTGGACAGATCTTCCAAACAAAAGTTGAATAAGGAAACTATAGAACTCAATAACACAATTAATAACCTAGACTTAATCAACATATATAGAATATACCACCCAACATCAAGCAGTTACACTTTTTTCTCAGCAGCACATGGATCCTTCTCAAAAATAGATCATATATTATGTCACAGAGCAACTCTTAGACAATATAAAGGAGTAGAGATAATACCATGCATCTTATCTGATCATAATGGAATGAAACTGAAAATCAATGATAAAAGAAGGAAGGAAAAATCATGCATCACTTGGAGAATGAACAATAGGTTACTGATTGATCAATGGGTTATAGAAGACATCAAGGAGGAAATTAAAAAATTCTTAGAGACAAATGAAAACACAGACACAACATATTGGAATCTATGGGACACATTGAAATCAGTTCTAAGAGGAAAATTCATTGCTTGGAGTTCATTCCTTAAAAAAAGAAAAAAACAACAAATAAATGATCTCATACTTCATCTCATAATCCTAGAAAAAGAAGAGCAAAACAACACCAAAAGAAGTAGAAGGCAAGAAATAATTAAAATCAGAGCTGAAATTAATGAAATCGAAACAAAAGAAACAATTGAAAAAATTGATAAAACTAAAAGTTGGTTCTTTGAAAAAATAAATAAAATTGACAGACCCTTAGCCATGCTAACGAAGAGAAGAAGAGAGAGAACTCAAATTATTAGCATACAGGATAAAAAGGCAGTATCACAACAGACACTTCAGAAATACAGAAGATAATCAGAAATTATTTTGAATCCTTATACTCCAATAAAATAGAAGATAGTGAAGGCATCGATAAATTTCTTAAGTCATATGATCTGCCCAGATTGAGTCAGGAGGATATAGACAACCTAAACAGATGAATATCAATTAAGGAAATAGAAGAAACCATCAAAAGACTACCAACTAAGAAAAGCCTAGGACTGGATGGGTATACAGCAGAGTTTTACAAAACCCTTAAAGAGAAACTAATACCAATACTTTTCAAGCTATTTCAGGAAATAGAAAAAGAGGGAGAACTTCCAAATTCATTCTACGAGGCCAACATCACCCTGATTCCTAAACCAGACAAAGACACTTCAAAGAAAGAAAACTACAGACCAATATCTCTAATGAACCTAGATGCAAAAATCCTCAATAAAATTCTGGCAAATCGGATACAAAAACATATCAAAAAAATTGTGCACCATGACCAAGTAGGATTCATCCCTGGGATGCAGGGCTGGTTCAATATATGGAAATCAATAAATGTTATTCACCACATCAATAGACTTAAAAATAAGAACCAAATGATCATCTCGATAGATGCAGAAAAAGCATTCGACAAAGTACAGCATCCCTTTATGTTCAAAACTCTAGAAAAACTAGGGATAACAGGAACATACCTCAATATTGTAAAAGCAATCTATGCTAAGCCTCAGGCTAGCATCATTCTGAATGGAGAAAAACTGAAGGCATTCCCTCTAAAATCTGGAACAAGACAGGATGCCCTCTCTCTCCACTTCTGTTCAACATAGTTCTCGAAACACTGGCCAGAGCAATTAGACAGACGAAAGAAATTAAAGGCATAAAAATAGGAAAATAAGAACTTAAATTATCACTATTTGCAGATGACATGATACTATACCTAGCAGACCCAAAAGGGTCTACAAAGAAACTATTAGAGCTAATAAATGAATTCAGCAAAGTGGCAGGATATAAAATCAACACGCATAAATCAAAGGCATTCCTGTATATCAGCGACAAATCCTCTGAAATGGAAATGAGGACAACCACTCCATTCACAATATCCTCAAAAAAAATAAAATACTTGGGAATCAACCTAACAAAAGAGGTGAAAGACTTATACAATGAAAACTACAGAACCCTAAAGAGAGAAATAGAAGAAGATCTTAGAAGATGGAAAAATATGCCCTGTTCATGGATAGGCAGAACTAACATCATCAAAATGGCGATATTACCAAAAGTTCTCTATAGGTTTAATGCAATGCCAATCAAAATACCAATGGCATTTCTTGTAGAAATAGAGAAAGCAATTATGAAATTCATATGAAAAATAAAAGACCCAGAATAGCAAAAACAACTCTAAGCAGGAAGTGTGAATCAGGCGGTATAGCGATACCAGACCTCAAACTATACTACAGAGCAATAGTAACAAAAACAGCATGGTGCTGGTACCAAAACAGGCAGGTGGACCAATGGTACAGAATAGAGGACACAGAAACCAATCCACAAAATTACAACTATCTTATATTTTATAAAGGGGCTAAAAGCATGCAATGGAGGAAGGATAGCATCTTCAACAAATGGTGCTGGGTAAACTGGAAATCCATATGCAACAAAATGAAACTGAATCCCTTTCTCTCGCCATGCACAAAAGTTAACTCAAAATGGATCAAGGAGCTTGATATCAAATCAGAGACATGGCGTCTGATAGAAGAAAAAGTTGGCTATGATCTACATACTGTGGGGTCGGGCTCCAAATTCCTCAATAGGACACCCATAGCACAAGAGTTAATAACTAGAATCAACAAATGGGACTTACTCAAACTAAAAAGTTTTTTCTCAGCAAAAGAAACAATAAGAGAGGTAAATAGGGAGCCTACACCCTGGGAACAAATCTTTACTCCTCACACTTCAGATAGAGCCCTAATATCCAGAGTATACAAAGAACTCAAAAAATTAGACAATAAGAGAACAAACAACCCAATCAACAAATGGGCCAAGGACCTGAACAGACACTTCTCAGAGGAGGACATACAATCAATCAACAAGTACATGAAAAAATGCTCACCATCTCTAGCAGTCAGAGAAATGCAAATCAAAACCACCCTAAGATACCATCTCACTCCAGTAAGATTGGCAGCCATTATGAAATCAAACAACAACAAGTGCTGGCGAGGATGTGGGGAAAAGGGTACACTTGTACATTGCTGGTGGGACTGCAAATTGGTGCAGCCAATTTGGAAAGCAGTATGGAGATTTCTTGGAAAGCTGGGAATGGAGCCACCATTTGACCCAGCTATTCCCCTTCTCGGTCTATTCCCTAAAGACCTAAAAAGAGCATGCTACAGGGACACTGCTACATCGATGTTCATAGCAGCACAATTCACAATAGCAAGACTGTGGAACCAACCTAGATGCCCTTCAATAGATGAATGGATAAAAAAAATGTGGCAGTTATACACAATGGAGTATTACTCTGCATTAAAAAATGACAAAATCATAGAATTTGCAGGGAAATGGATGGCATTAGAACAGATTATGCTAAGTGAAGCTAGCTAATCCCTAAAAAACAAATGCCAAATGTTTTCTTTGATATAAGGAGAGTAACTAAGAACAGAGTTGGGAGGAAGAGCATGAGAAGATGATTAACATTAAACAGGGGTGAGAGGTGGGAGGGAAAAGGAAAGAGAAGGGAAATTGCATGGAAATGGAAGGAGACCCTCATGGTTATACAAAATTACATACAAGAGGAAGTGAGGGGAAAGGGGGAAAAAAAACAAGGGGGAGAAATGAATTACAGTAGATGGGGTAGAGAGAGAAGATGGGAGGGGAGGGGATGGGGGATAGTAGAGGATAGGAAAGGCAGCAGAATACAACAGACACTAGTATAGCAATATGTAAAACAGTGTAACGGATGTGATGCTGCAATCTGTATACGGGGTAAAAATGGGAGTTCATAACCCACTTGAATCAAAGTGTGAGATATGATTTGTCAAGAACTATATAATATTTTGAACAACCAACAATAAAAATTAAAGAAAAAAAAATTTGCAGTCCCACCAGCAATGAATGAGTGTGCCTTTCCCCCAACCCACATTCTCACCAACATTTATTATTGTCTGTATTCTTGATAACTGCCATTCTGACTATAGGCCCAAATCTTCATCATGTTGGATTAGGCCCCAATTTCTATAACAAGACTCCTAAAGTGTAAGAAATAAAATCAATAAAAAAGTTTCTTCTCAGCAAAAGAAATGAGGTAAAGCAAGAGCCTACATTTGGGGAGCAAATTTTTGCCATACGCATGTCAGATAGAGCACTAATCTCCAGGATATATAAAGAAATCAAAAAACTTAACACCAAAATAATAATAATAATAATAATAATGATAATAATAATAACCCAATCAATAAATGGACTAAGGAACTGAACAGACATTTCTCAGAAGAAGATATACATCCAATCAACAAATATATGAAAAAATGTTCAACTTCTCTAGTAATTAGAGAAATGCAAATCAAAACTTTTCTAAGATTTAATCTCAGGCTCTCTCATCTTTAACATATGATTTCTACATATCAAGCCAGAAGAGGAGGCAAGAACCAGAATGATCAAGTATGAGGACTTTTATGAGCCAGGCCTAGGAATGTTACATACCCCACCTCCCTTTTATTTTTATCTTCTATTGCTAGAGCTCAGTCAGAAGGCATGCCTAATGGCTAGAGAGGCTGGGAAATGTAGTCTAGTTGAGTGCCCAAGAAGAAAAAACAAAAGGATTTGTTGAGCACCTAACCACTTTAACATCTATTATTTAATTTTTGCACAAGAGAAATCCTAAATATAGTTCAAAAATATATAGGTTGGAGTTGTCATTTTCCTGAAATAAAAAGACTTCTCTGAATAAAATCTGGAGAATGCTTGGAGTATATATATTGCCATCTGTATCTTTGGACCATCTTAATGTCTGTGCCAAGATATTTTAGCTTCAACTTCTGGTCACCAAAATATTGCAAAATCAAGGACCTGAACCTATTACACTGACACTTTCCTGTGCCCTTTACTAATAGGGCAAACACTCAGTTTAAGTATGAGCAGCAATGACTTTTGTAGATATCTCACTTTCAAGATGAACAACCACCATGTCTCCTTCTACAAGATTGTAACCTATATATGCCACGCTTCCTCTCTCAGGATATACATATGTACTAATGCATGAATGTGCATATGAAATGTATGAAAGTCAATTTAAAGGTAAAATGCAGAAAGTTATGATGCTCTAAGAAAGTTTACTCACAATCAGATTCGTGCTTTCTTATGTGCCAGGAGCCATGTTAATAAAGATATGCTCCTGTTTCATTAAGTTTGCATATCTAGGGAAAAACTTGAGAGTCTAACTCAACATCTGCTAGGTATAGAGTTCTGTTAAAATGTATTTTCTATCAGCACTTCAAATTGTCCCCTGTTTTACCTTCCTCTATATCAGTTTTTTTCTATGGTTGCTTTCAACATCTTTTTTGTCTTTATTTTCCAGAAGCTTAATTTTAATGTGTCTTGGTATGGATTTTAGTAGTCTTACTCTGTTTAGGCTTTTCTCAGCTTTTTGAATTTGTAGGTTAATGTCTCAACAATTTGGGGAGGGTTTTAGCCATAATTTCTTTGAGTTGCTTTTTAGTCCTACCCTCTTTCTAGTTTGTATAGGGCTCTGATGATCAGGTTGTTGTTGTTTTTTTTTTTTCCTTCCTCCAATTTATCTTCTTTCTGTGTTTCAGATTGGGTAAATTTCTATTTTAGATTGTCCTTTTTCTGTTGTCATTCAGTAATTTTTATTGGCCTTTTTTTCTGGTTCACAGATTCTTTCCTCTCCTCCATTTTGAAGTTGAGCCCATCTTCTGAACTTTTTTCTTGGTTGTTATATTTTCCAGTTCTAAATTTCCACTTTGATTATTCTTTTTGCCTTCTATTTCTTTGCTAAGGTTTCTATTTTTTATTTGTTTCAAGAATATTCATAATTGCCTGCTGAAGCATTTTTTAGCATGACTGTTTAAAATCTTTATCAGGTAATTCTACATCTCTGTCATCTTGGTGTTGGAATCGATTGAATGTCATTTTTCATTCAGCTTGAGATTTTCCTGGTTATTGTGATGAGAATCTTTAAATGAAATCTGGGCATTTTCATATTAAGTTATGAGACTCCCAATCTTTCTCTGAGACTATTCTGGAAGTGTAAGTAGGGAATTTCTAAGAGGAAGAAAGTAGGATAGTGGGGAGTATCAGTAAATGGAATTACAAGACCAAATATCCCACTCAGTCTTCGTTGCCACTTGAAGAGGACTTGCTCATTACTGTTGCACAGGATGATCAGTCCAGTTTCCTGTGTGTTCCACTGACACTGTGTTGGGATTGGTTGTGCTGTTAGCAGTGAACAATGTTGTAAATCCTGATCCCCCAGCAGGCATCCTATGACACCACCCCAGCAGGGAGGTGTTAGAGTCTGTAAACAAGTCAGGATGGCACCTGGCAAATGTTAGAGTCTGTAAACAAGTCTGGATGGCGCCTGGCATTTTGCCAGAGGGAGTGGTTTGTGAAGTAATGCCAGCAAGCCATTAAGTGTGGAGATTCCTTATTGGTTGACTGCTGTATCGAGTTTATGTTAATTAGATAAGCTGTGTGGAATGTATAAATACCTCTGTTGTCCTACAATAAACGGCTTCCACTCCTGCTGCATCAATCTACACAAGTTCCTCATCACCACCTCTTTCCCCCCCCCCCCCCCGTTATTCTGCTGCAGCCGGACTGCAGCAGGGAGGGTTGGGTGGGAGCAGAAGTCCAGGCTGCCATGTGAGCTCCACAGACATCATGGATTCGTAGTATTCAGATGATGTGTGTGTATGACAGTCTTGGCTGCCTACTTGTCCTTCTCTAAAAAAACCTTAGTGAGAGTGTTGAGAGGGTAGAAATGCAGGTTCTCATTTAGTTTTTTTCAGGTTAGGTAGAGGTAGTATCATTTTCTTTTTCTGTGATAACTTTCTGGAATGGAGTAGATTTGTCTGAAGGATTTCTCTTCTCTTAAGCTCCCCCTTTTCTTATTCTTGAACTAAAGATAGCAGGCTTCTTTTGCAGATAGGGGATCTATGCCTTTTGACATTTCTAGGTTACCAGATTCTTTAGTACCATGTCTAACTATATGAGTAAAAAGAAAATCCAAAGAGCTTACTGCCATATCATTTCTAAAATAAAGGCACCTGACCAATTGGGTTTCTTCTTTCCACCTTTATCATATGTATCACCTCATATATTTATTTGTGGTGAGAATACTTAAAATATCCTCTTACAGCAGCTTTCAGGAATATAATGCATTGTTTTCAGCTAAAGTTATCATGTTGTACAGGAGATCTCCTGAACTAATTTGAACTATCTAAATGAAGTTCTGAATTCTTTTGAATAACAGGTCCCCAGTCCCTCCTTACCATTTTTTTTTTCTTTTTCAACTTCTTTAGATTCTACATGAGATCATGCAATATTTATCTTTCTGTGTCTGGTTTATTTCATTTAGTATTTTGTTCTCTAGTTTTATCCATTTCGTCACAAACAACAGGATTTCCTTTTTTCTAAGAGGCTGAGTTACACACACACACACACACACACACACATTTTCTTTATTCATCTTTTAATGGATACTTAGGTTGATTCCAAATCATGGCTATTGTGAATAATGCTGAAAAGAACATGGAATTGAAGGTATCTCTCCAACATACTGATTTCATTTCCTTTGGATTTATACCCAGTAGCAGAATTGCTGTTATCATATGGTAGTCCTATTTTTAATTTTTTAAGGAAAACCCATTCTGTTTTCCATAATGGCTATACTAATTTATATTCCTACCAACAGTGTACAAGAATTCCCTCTTCTCCACATCCATTCCAAACCTATTGTTGTTCATGTTTTTATATAATAGCCATTCTAACAGGTGTGAGGTGACTTGTGGTTTTAATTTTCATTTTCTTCATGATTAGTGTTGTTGACTATTTAAAAAAAAATTCACTGGCCATTTGCATGTCTCAAGAGAAATGTCTATTCAAATTATTTGCCAATTTTCAATCATCAATTATTTTCTTGCTATTGGATTGTTAGCATTCCTTATCATTTTTCTTATTAATCTCTTATCAAATGTATGGTTTGCAAATATTTTCTCCTATTTGATAGGTTGTCTCTTCATTTTGTTGTTTGTCTCATTTGCTGAGCAGAAGAACTTTTTTTTTTAAATATAGAATTTTATTTAGAAACTGTTTAAAAGTAGGGAAAAACTCTGTCAAGAAAGACCAGTTGGAAAATGGGTTTCAGACAAAATGGAATTTTCGGGCAACAAAAGCCTAAAAGGCCACAAAAGAGAAATAGCACCACTGTCATTTGAACAATGGCTAGTTATTTGCATTTTTTGGCATTGTTAATCAATGAGTCTGGGTTTTCTCCTGAATTCCACACATAGCATGCACAACACAGCAATTTTATCATAAAATACCTGTTTTCTACACACATCAGGACAAGCTACCACCATAAACAAATCAATACGAACACACCAGGGGTTGAACAATCTCAGATGTGGGTAACATAGATTTTGCAAAATTCTGCCAAACAAGGGACTGAATAGGCCATAGGCAATGCAAATAAAGGAGTTAAGGAATGAAACATTTTAAATATTATTTCAGATATGGTACTGCATTTTCTGCAAAAGAAATTAACATTTAGTAACACACTAGTGAATTTTATCTCCAAAGAGATAAGTGCACTGACAAAGTATTCTGATAACAGTGGAGAGCCAGGGACAGATGATATGGAAAACAGCCCAGCCTTGTAGATCCCAAGATAACTGTGGCCTTCACTGATGGCTCCCTTTGCTAGAGGTCCACCAAGAGCTTGCAGCATGATCATCTGCCTGCTGTACTTCCAATGCTGCGCAGCAAATTTAAGGAGCCAAAGAGGAGTCCCCATGGGGCAAGGGCAACAGAGAAGAGAAACATGTTAAATGTAAACTTAAGAAGTAAAACAGGACAGAACTCTCATCCAAATCCCAGAGATGTGGGCAATTCTCCAAAAGTAGTTATTAGTTTAAAAAACTGGACACACCTTATTTTCCTCAATATATAAAAATTTCAGGAATAAATGGAAAAACCATCAGAGAAACACTCAATGAAACACTCTTCACCTCAAACATCTCAGGGCATCAAGCTGTTTGCTTTTAGCAGGGATGCAATTGGTCAATGATACCAAATGGCTTTACAGAGCAATTTCTTAAACTTTCCTTTTGGGATTAAAGCCTAGGCCTGTAGGGATTCAGGCAACCTTGTAAGGCCTGTGACAGCAGGTTCCAAAGGTTCTGAGGTCTGGACCTTCCTTCCCAGATACAAGGTCAGACACATAAAATCTACTGTCATGTTACATTTTATGTTTTGAAATATGGAAGCATATTTTAAATACTCTTAAGGCATTTATTTATTAAAATGTTCTCTTCCACGACTTCACATTAGCTTAAAACTCAATTCAGTCTTTACTGAAGTCACCACCTCAGTGTATTACATAAAAATACCTTCTTCAGCAATCCATGTGACCAGCATCTACAGGGTAAGCCCCATGGTGAGCCTCTTTGTTCCCCAGGTGAAGGAAGTAGAAATAATACTGCTCTGCTACAAGGTAAAAGCTCCTAACTCGAACTTATTGGGAAAGGAGCAAAACATTTGCAAAGTACACTTTTAAAAAGAGGTACTTTTTGCTTATGAAAAGAAATCAGTGAATCCTCTAAAAATAACTGTATTTTATAGTTAAGCACATGATTTAGAGTGAAGAATTCTGATGTTGCTCTGCTGATCCAGGCTGTTAATGGTCTTCTTGTTCCTCCCGTGGACCCCCTTCATCAGGTATCACAAAGCTTTAGACAATGTCTACAATCCTCTGTAATACAGGGTCGTTCTCCCCCTCATTCTCCTGGCAAATCAATTCAATGTTACTTAGCTTTCCAAGCTTATCTCTCCTTCTTCAAGTCGTCAACAGTAAGTTTCAATACGTTGACCTGCTATATCCATTCTGCTGCTTCATCATGCCCAATGCCCACACCAGAATTCTTTTGAACCACCCCTGGGCCAGCTGTAGAAGTCGCAGCAGTTGTTTGTATTGAAATGGGTCTCTGTGGAGCTGCACTCCTTAAGCTGAGAGGTTTCTTCAGTTTATTCAGAGCTGGAGCAACAAGGACGGGAGCAACTGCAGTTCCTTGACCTTGTCTGGCAGCTACAGGGTCATAGTCTTTTCCATCACAGTCTACCTCAAAAACCTTCTTGAACCACTGCACAAACTCAAAATTATCCTGAAATTTTCCTTTTACTAATTTATTCACAGGAATTATTTTGTCAGGTCCCACCCTCTTAAAACCTGCATGTAGTATTTTGAAGTTCTGGATATATTCATGTTTTAGCTTAGCTTGAAATTTCACTTTCTTCATGGCAACAGAGCCCAGGAATAGCATATCCATAAATTGACAATAAGCAGCTTCTGAGCACAATGGTTCAATCTTTGTCAAATTCAACTGCAGAGACTCATTGATCCAGGCCAACATGTCATGTCAACTTAGATTATCACTGGTGACTGACATTGGGTGTCCATTCACGGCCATCTTTGGCTCTCACTGTCCACGCCTGGCTCCATGGTCTTCAACCTCCTGACCCCTGCCCGCCTGCAGAAGAACTTTTTTAAGTGATGCAATCTCATTTGTCTGACTTTACTTTTGTTGCCTGTATTTTGGGGTCATGTCCAAAAACTCATTGCCCAAACCAATGTCATGCAACTTTCCCCATATACTTTCTTTTAGTGTTCTTTTTACACTCTATATTCTTCCATCTCCTTGAGTCTCAGTCTTTGACTCTCTGAGCTTGAGTATTCCTTCTTTCTGATACTCAAGCCTTCCACAAGAGTGAAAGCTAAGTTGGAGACAACCAAACTCATCTTTAAAATAATTTTATAAGCTGTGTACAGTGGTGCAAGCCTGTAATCACAGTGATTTGGTAGGCTGAGGCAGGAGGATCACAAGTTTGAGGCCAGCCTCATCCACTTAGCAACACCCTGTCTCAAAATTCAAAATAATAATAATAAAAAGAACTAGAAAGATAGCTAAATGTTATAGTACCTCTGGGTTCAATCCCCCTTACCTAATATCAATATTAATAATAAAATTTATGAAAATGTTCAAATGGAATTAAAGAGTTCAAATAAAAACAAGTAAACTTGCAAATTAGATAGTCTTTGAATTGACTTTTAGTTAATTGATCTACAGTGAATTCATGAATTGAGGAAGGCCAGACAATGAGATATAGGAGGTATGGTTTTTAGGCAAACGTAACAATTGATTTCATAAGACTCTTTTTGTCAATCCTCTGTTGAAAACCCCATAATTTAACAGAGTGAAATCGATTTTGAAAAAGAAAAATACTAACAAGCATGTAAAGTTACAATCATTCATTCCATAATATGTGCAGTTATGGAAGTGCATTGCTTTCCATTGTCTGATATGATCTATTGACAGCTGTAGTTTCGGACTTGGGTGTATCGGGACTCCTTTGAAAGTCTGATGAAAGTCAAAGAAGATCTGGAAACAGCAGGCTCCCAGTATTCAGCTGGGACACATCATGATTGCATACCAGCTGGCAGCTGATTAGACTGGTCAGGCACATATTTCCATTGAATCGAAATATTTTAAATAACAGTTCTGTGTTATTGGCACCCAGTTTTGTATAAAGTGTCAAGAAGTTCTTGATCTCCTGCCAAATAGTTTCCTGGACCAATAAAGCACGGGGGCCTCAAGGTAAGAGCCTGAAATTCAGAGTCTGAGGTGGGTGGACTTCTTTTCTTTCAAGTCAATTTCCATAAACATCAATTTTCAGATCCAATTGTCCATTATTTGTTTTATTTATCTCAGGTGAGGACCAGATACAATTAGGGATGGCTCCTGTACATCTCAATCTCTATTTAATAAAGTTTTTGCTGTATTTCCAGCTTTAAGTATAATTCACTTACCTTGATTCTGAAAGCTTTTCTGAGATTTGTGTCCTTGACATCCTGCAGATTTTCTTAGTATTAAACCTTGCACAGAATCTCTTATGTAGATTGTTTTACACTAGTCCCTTGCTTCTCAGAGAGTGGTTTATGGACCAGCAGCATTAGAATCACCTGGGAGTTTCTTTGAAATTCAGAATTCATTCCTACTAAGCCAGAATCTGCATTTTAACAAGATCCTAAGGTGATCTGCATGCTTTTAAAGTTTGAGAAGTGATTCTTTAGTAAAGATTACTCTGATTTCTTCAGCAAGATTGAGGTTGCCCCAAGTCACAGAGGAAAGTGTACTTGGCACTTTGTACAAGGTGCCAAGTTCCCCAACTACGAATTTAATTGTCTTTCCAAGTGAATCTATTTGTAAAATTAACTAAGTTTCTCTGATGATTTAGCTTTTTAGGTAAAAATTTGTTCTTGGGATTGACTTTGGAGCAACGTATATACCCTGCTCTCTCTTAACAACTATCCCCTTGAAATATTGCACCAGAATTCTGCAGTTTTCTGTTCAGAAAGAATAGAAGTAACTGAAATAATATACAAAGGCTCCTCCCCTTTGTAAGCTTCAGAAGCTTTATCTCTAGAGTTGATTTTCAGACAAAATACAAGACATCCAATTTAATTTGGATATCAGATAAACAGTATAAGTTGTGCCCTGAATATTGCTGCAGACATATGTATATTAAATATTTACTGACAATGTTTATTCATTCATAAATATAATTCATTGTTTATATAAAGTTTACATTTGTTGGGCAACCTATATTTTTATTTGCTATTTGCTTAAGTAAGTCTAATTAATGAAAAACCCCAAAATGAATTTGGATATCAGTACTTTCTGGTTTTGAATTTTTTTTTTTTTGCACTGATTTGAACCCAGGGCTTAATGAATGCTAGACAAGTGCACTGTACATTGATATACATAAAACATAATTGAAATTCCTGAGATCACTTTGTTGGTGGGGGGACAGCTAAATACTGTCCTACCAAATTAATGAGCAAAGCAAATGGAAGAGACTTTGATTTTGCATTAATATGAGCCTTGCTTTTAAAATGAGTGTACCCTTGCTGTAATACATCCAATAGCAGTTCAAATCTCAAGTCAATTGCACTCATGTTGGAAAACCAGGTATGCTACCAGGCAATTAGCTGTTGACAGCTGCTAAATTCAGTAGAGAATTTTGCAGCTATACCCTTTGAGATGTTAAATTCTAGTAGCCTTGACTGCACAGCTGTAGAGAGTAGGATTACTCCAACATATTACAATCAACTGTCCTGTAGAAGATACACCTGTGACTCTTTAGGCACAAGAAATAGGAAAATGGTTGTTAATTCTGCCTTACAAATCAACCAAATTAAATTTGACAAGTATTCCAAAAATACATAATTTTCCAGGTAACCAGTTTCTTCAGCAGCTTAGATGATATGAAATGTAATAAACTGGATGGTAATTAATTCCTTGGGTAACTTATTCCTTAGACTAGCTTGGGCTATGAAGAGCTCCTGGGTAATTGTAAAGTGAATTATGCCAGAGCAGTGTTTCACATCAGCAGATTTTTTTCATATATAAAATTAAATGCTACAAGCAAACTGTTAAAGAGACTAATTCATTTCAGTATACTACATTTTGCATCATCTAAATATGGGAAAGTTTTGTTGTACTATATGGCAGAGTTGAATACTCAATTGAGAAATTCATACTTCTCTATATATTTCGCCTTAAGAACTATTTCCTTTGGTTATTTCAACATAATTATTTTCATTTAAAAAATTCACTTTTGTGATTGCTTTTGTTTTTATAAACTCTTTAATATGGAAAATATCAAGCAATCACAGAGGCAGAGATTCAGATAATAAATTCACATGTAGATATAGCCCATTTTCATACTGTTTGCTCTATGCTTTAATTTCCTCTCCCCATGTAGGATTATTTTGAAATAGTCTCAGATATCGCATTTTACTTCCATTTAATTTCATAATGTCTGAAAGACAAGAATTTTCTTATGAAAACATATGCCACTTGTTGGGGCAGACCCCCAAATGGCTGTAGTTAGGCTCCCTCGCAGACTTCTGGTTTGGTTTTTAGTGTGTAGCCAGGGCTGGGAACCAGCTCTTATGGTTAGTCAAGGTCAGAAACACTCTGATTCAGCTTATATACTCAAGGCCATAAACATGAACTTGGGAGCACGCACCCATGATGCAACCTGTTGGCAGTGTGCCTTTTTTGTTTGGCCTGCATATAAAAAGAGCCTATAGAAAATAAGTGTGGGCTAACAGTGGGCTAAGTGACTGTTGCCACCTCTGAATAAAGCATCTCTACTATCCTAACTGCGTCTTGCATCTTCTTCCATCTACTGAACTCCAAATGTTTCCTAGGTCTGAGCCCCTGCATGATACCACTACATTATCATCACAAACAATAACTCTTTAATGACAAATAGGGGTCATATTTCCTGTTTTTATTTATTTATAAATGCTAATTTTGTTTTTGCAGTGTTTTGAATTGGTATCAAAAGAAGGTCTCATATAATTTATAGGTATCATCCTTATTTTCCTTCATATTGAATGTACCATTTTCTTGTTAATAAACTAAGTATTTATCAAACAAAATTTGCTGCTTGCATCCTTGTAACACCATACACTATGTTCTTTTGTTATCTATTTCCTATAATTAGTAGCCAGACCTGGAGGCTTCATTAAAGTTAGGTTTATTTATTTATTTATTTTGTAAAAATTACTTCTTAAGTTGTGGTATGTACTTCCATCAGGAGTTACCTGAAGTCTGATTGTTCATGTTTGTAGCTGTAAAATAAGGGTATAAATTAATGGTAAGAAAATTCACTTAATAGCTGGAATCATTCTACAAAGAGAAAGTTCCTTTTGTGAACCATTTGCTTATGCCAAGGTATGGTACATATAGATGAAAGCAGGAAAATACTAGATTGTTTTTATTTACCAATTTTCAAAATTGTTTTGGTTTCTTATTTTTCTCCAAAGGCAACTCAATGAGCTTTACAAAAAAAATTATCAGTTTTAAACCTTTTTCATTTGTTTTAATCCATTACAGTTAGTATAATCATAAATGTACTATTGATCCCAGAGGGAGTATATTTCAACTGACTCCTGTTTACTTTTGAAAGGATTCTAGTATTCTTTTGTGGGTTGGTTCCCCCACCTTGGGGGGGGGATTGTCCTTTGTTCCTAATTCTCATTTCATCTATAAACGAAACCCCTGAAACTGTGAGTTCCAAATAAACTTTTCCTCCTCTGTGTTTTTCTTATCAGGTCTTTTGGTCACAATAGTGAAAAGGCTGATTTAAACAAGTTTCTTTACCCACTTTGGAAGCTACCAGAGTATCACCATTTTGCACTAATATCCCAAGTCCCATTTCCCACAGAGGGTAAGAAGAGAGCCAGGTGATAACTGCATATGGGGCGAATGTGTCACAGGAGAGGAACCTTGGGTTTAGGGAACCTGAATATTTTCTCATGGTAACTAAGCATGTATGCCCTTGGATCTGGATGGGGACACAATCTTCCAAGATTAATAAACATTCTTGAAATGAGTATTGGGAACAAAGGACAATCAGTTCCTCATGCAGAAGCTTAAGAGACCTATGGATTATTGTGTTCCAAAGGTGTTTTCAATGGATATTGGAAATTACCTAATAAATTGATTATGACATTTCCATTTCAATTTCAGAGTCTTTAACTTAGCTTTGTTGGTATTACATCTGTATTTTCTTATTCTTGTGCTCCATTTCCAAGTTCTCATTGACACCAATGTAATTGTCCATTTTCCTTAATACAAAAGTCTCAGAATATAAACACCAACATTACCACTGACATATTACTAAATATGATTACTGTGATCATTAAAATATTTTGCACCTAAAGGATATTTCATATGGTAAATATACAACCAAGTTGCTATGTTTTAAAGTTGCTTGGATTAGTTTCCCTTTGAGTATTACATGAACTAGATACATGAAATATTTTTTTTAAGTTCTTCAGTTTTAGGGATTACTCTTTTGAAATTAAATTTTGTCTTTTAAGTATGTAAAATCCTCACATAGCTTCAAAGTAAAATATACAAAACAAAGTAGATTCAAAGATGTTTAGCCCTTATTGCTCTTTCCTTCATAACAAATATTACTGAAAAAAAAGCCCTGCTAATTTGTCTTTTTGGATTTTTGCCAGTATAACTTTGATTGATATCTTGAAATTGAATTGTTGGATCAAAGGGTAAATGCATATATAACTTGTCCCACAAAAGAGTCCATTTTAAACTTTAAAAAGTTAAAAATATAAATGTTAAAAACTTAAAAAAAAATGCAATTTGCTAGCTTGGTTATTTAAATTTTGTGTACTCATTTAATTTTGCGAGTTGGGAATAATTATTTTTTAACTTTAATTTTTAAATCAATGTTTGCATCAGAGGTTCAGAGTCAATAAAAATCAGAGTAAATAAAATGCATCAGAATAAATAAAAATTATTTAAATTTTACAACAATAGGTATATAAGAAGCAAACAGACATTCAAATTGTTTTTGCAAGCTTGTTGCGTTTGTAGTTCTGAAGTTAATAACACTTCAGACTGTTCTCAACCTTCTGGGACACTGTTATCATGTTGTTAGTGTATTGGTTTGTTATGACTGCCATAACAAAAATCTCACATTTTGTGGCTTGAACAACAGACATTTGTTCTCTCATACTTCTGGAGGCTGAAAGTCCAGCATCAAGATGGTGGCAGGTTTTGTTCTCCTGAGACTGCTGGCCTCTCTCTGTCCTCACCCCATCTTTCTTCTTCTAATAAGGACAACAGTCATACTGGATTTGGGTCCACTGTAATGACTTCATTTTAATTTATTCATGTCTAAAGGACCTATCTTCAAGTCACATTCTGATGTACTGAGGTTTAGAAATGTCACATATGAACTTATGGTGGGCACAACAATTCAGCTCATAACAAAGTGTGTCACATTTTCCTCCTTAGAGGTTGTGACATATAGCATTCCAATGAGCACAGCTTACGAGGGCTCCTTTCTCCACAGCCTTACCAATAGACTAATGACAAACTTATGAAGTTTTAACATACCAATAGTCGAGAAATGCTATTTCAGTGTAGTTATTTCTGTAAATTATTTTATTGAATTATGATAAACATGCAGGAAAGTGCACAAATCTAATATATAAAGCTCAATTAGTTTTCCAAAGTGAACATACATATTTATTCACTACCCAAATCAAGAAGGATGCTCATTTGACTTCTATCACCATGGATACTTTGTTACTATTTTTTGAACTTTATAAATAACATCATAAGGTAGGGATTCCTCTATATCTGGCTCAATTTGTTCATTTATCCATTTATTTATGTAGCAATAAAATCATTCTTTAAATATCCCATTACATAAATATACAAACTATTATTATCCATTTTATTTGTTGATGTGATTTAGGTTATTATGAATAATGCTGAGTTTGAGATATGATTGTGTTTAGCTTTAATAGCTAACAATTAACTTTCCAAGGTAATCATATTCGTATACCTTCCCAATAACAATGGTGAGGACTTTGTGGATACACACCCCACCACCTCTTAGCACTGTTCATTTTAAAAATACCTATTTACGTGGATATGAGGTGACTTTTTATTATAGTTTTAATTTTCCTCTATTCTATACTGCAGTTTTTTTTAAATTAAATTTTATTTTGGAACTGTTTTAGATTTACAAAAATAATGTGAGGATAGTGCAGAGAGTTATCATATATACCACACTAAATTCCCTTTATTATTAATATCCTTCATTAGTATGGTGCATTAGTTTTAATCAATGGACCAATATTGACAGGTAAGTATTAACTAAAGTCAGATTTCTCCATTGTAAAATCCTCCTGCTTGCTATACTGTACCCTCTGGAAAGAAGTCACTACATTCAGCCCACACTTAAGGAGTACAGAGTAATGCTCTTCATCATGGAGGTGCAGAATCTACATAGCCTATCTGGCATTTTTTCTGCATGGAAGAATTGTCTCTTCTCCTTCATTTATTAATTCCTTCAACTTATATCAATATGAACTTAGACGTTTATTTTATACTTTGGGTTATAATCCAATAGTGTTTTATTTTATTGTTCAAATTGTCCCAGTTATGGCCATCAAGGTCTCTTTCAGTTGGTTCCTATGCACTTTTGATGTACACCTACTGTCGTGGTCTTTCTCTGATTCATTTCCTCCCTTCCTTTCTTCATCCTTCCCTCTGTTTCTCCTTCTTTCCTTTCTTCCTTTATTTTCTTGGTTGTTTTGGGGAGAAATTCCTTACTTTTTGATACTACCAAGATAATTCAGTCTTACATATTTCCTATTCAAATCCTAGAATCAGCAATTTTTTTCCAGGAAGCCTCGATCTCTTGTATTAGAGAATAGTATTAGAGATGAAGGTCTGGACACTACTTGTACGTATTGCTATTGGGTGTTATTACTTCTGTGCCCTCTCAGCTGAAAGAGCAAGGAGATGTATGTGCATTTTAACATGTGTATATACAACTATTTATAAATAGTTCTTCATTAAAAGAGTTCATGCTAAGTTCATACTCAGCATTAAGTGAGGTCATACTTAGACTCCAGTGCATTACCATCTGGATTTTCCAGACTGTTCCACTTGCTTATCTGTAACCTCCTATTCTAGTATGAGAAAGCTGGCTTCCACCATCCATCATCCTGTTTATTGTTCAGTTCTGGTATAAATGTATAGTGGTATCAGAATTTTTAACCCACTACTGTGGGTTCCTTTTTTTTTTTTTTTTAATAAGAGTACAGTATGTTTTGCCTTTGGTCTTAAAGACTTCAATTCCAAAGCTCCTTGGTTCAGTACTTGCTTTCTTTAATGAGGTTGTTTTATAAATACAGTTAGATTTCTTTTGTCACACTGCTTTTCATCTGTTTGTCAAAATCACCATTTGGATTATATGACTTTTCTTATGATTTCTACTCTAGGTAAGTTTCTCTCTCCACTGCCTATTTCTTCAGATTTTGAAGTGTGGTTTGTCTTGCTGTCCCATTTCTCTGATGGAGTCTAACAAATTAGTTGATATTCAGCTTGTTCCCCCTTTTCTTATTTAAGGATGGAGATGATGATCATTAATTTCTTTATATGTTTGAGCTTTGGTTTGACTTTTGATGAATGATGTCTTTTGATAAATCGACATGAATTCTAATGAAGTCTTAATTATCCTTTTTATCTCTTTATGGTTATTACTTATAACCAATCAAGTGTAATAGTGAAGCAAGAATTAAAGACAGGCAATCAATATAGACAGGTAATACAGTCAGATTATGAAAATGGAGGCCATTTTGGGTCCAGGAAGTTGGAGACCACCCTGGAGACTGGAATGTTAATGTCTCCAGAGCCCTTTGATTACTAAGATTACCTGCCTATTCTACCCCTCCCAAAGAGTTGCAGATAGGGACTTGTTAATCAATGCCTCCTGGGCTGATACCTGCCTGGATCACTTCATTTGGCCCTTCCCTTTGACCATCTGCTTCTCACTTTTTGGCCATCCCACCATCCTGGGCCTAGTGGCCTATTCAGGAAGGAGAGAGATAAGGGGGAAGAGGGCAGGAGAACAAAAAACATCTAAAATGTATAAAAGGGGCAGGATGCTCTTACTTCTTGGGATACCATGACACCAGCCTTGGCCCCTTCCTCCCTCCAGGAAGTAGTCTGTGTTACTATTTTTTAAAATAAGACTGGCTTTCTATGCTTGCCTTGACTGTTTCTCTAATGTTCAAATTTCAACATTTGAGGAAGCAGAATTCATGACTGATAACCTGTGGTATCAATAGCATTTTTCTATGCTCAATCTAGCAGCTTTACTGTTTTATATTTCACATTTTGGTAGATGGTCTATTTAAGATTGAAATTTGTGTGTGTGTGTGTGTGTGTGTGTGTGTGTGTGGCTCAGGGTTAGAATTCATTATTTTTTCCATGTGATTTTCAGTTGGCTCACTATAATTTATTGAAAAGTCCTACCTTATTGTACTGCATTGCAATGGTGCCTTTGTTGAAAATTAGGTGATGATATATTTGGATTGTTCCTAAACTCTTTATTTTGTTTGATTAATTTGTGTATTCTTGTGTTAATATTGTGTTTATTTTTGGCAGCTTTTTAATAAGCCTTGATATTAACTAGTAGAGGTCCAAATTATAAATTGACAAAGTATATATACTTATGGTGCAAAGTAATATTATAAGTTATGGATACAATGTAGAATAATTAAGTTAATTATTATACCCGTTATTTCAAGTACTTCTTTTTTTAATGATGAGAACATATGAAATTTACTCTCAGGGATTTTGAAATGTATGAGAATATCATTACTTATATTCACCATGCTGTACAATATATTTCTAAGAAAAAAAAAAAAAACCTCCCGTTTTCTTGTTTAAAGGAGACATTTTACTCTTTGGCTGACATCTCTCCTTTTTCCCCAACACCTGGTCTCTGGTAACCACCATTTTACTATTATCCTTCAGATATTTACTAAAGGCTAACTTAGAAACCCACAAGCAACTTCAAAGGGAGAGTTTAATTCCCTTACTTAGCTAACTTAATATAGTAGTTCCTCTTATCTGCCCTTTCACTTTTCTTGATTTCCGTTACTCATGTTCAACTGTAGTCTTAAAATATTTAAGAGAACATTCCAGAAATAATTCACAAGTTTTATATTGTGCACTCTTCTGAGTAGCATGCTGCACTCTGAAGCTGTCCCATTTTGTCCTACAGGGAAAGGAACCATCCCTTTGTCCAGTGTATCCACACTGTACTATGGACACAGGGTTCAGTATTATCCACAGCTTCAGGCATCCACTGGGAGTCTTGGGATGAATTTCCCCAGAGCAAAGAGGGCACTGCTGCATACTTCTGCACCCTGATGTGGGAGCATATCTTCTATATAACATTGCTTAAGCAGGAAAATGTGTTCAATTTAAACATTGAATGTTTTAGTATACAAGAAACTCCTCAAGAGATGTATTGAGAATATCATCTCTGTGGTCAAGATGCCTATAGTTTCTTAGAAACACTGTTGTACACATTTAACCACAACATGAGGTAGAGTGTCACAGGTATTTAATAGAGGCACGGTGCTTAACACATTTAAGTGTTCAACTAATATTGAAATAAATTAAGTCAAACTCAGTCCTATGATATCCCAGAAAAGAGAATGACTGATTTTAATGGGAAGAAGACCAGAGGTATCCCACAAAAGCTGGCTTTGAAGCTCTTCTATGGCTGTACAGGCAACAGCAGAACTGAAGGGGCAGGATAGAGGCTCCTGAGAAAGACTATCTGCAGCAGCTATGGATCATGCCCAAATACAAGTCCTGAAAAATGTAGTAAACACTTGAAAGAATCTGGTCAGGCAGGGAAACTTTTCAAACCCATGTTCAGGTGTGTCCTAATCTACTTAGTACATGATATACTTCTGAAAAAAATGATGTGGAACCTAATTTAAATATTATAGGTAATGAAGAGAGAATAAATTTGGTGTTTCCTTGTGTTAAAAAGAATAACTAATTTTTTAACATGGTCATCCCACAAATATAGGTATTTACATAATGGCTTTCTTTAGTGTTAGTTTCATATGAAATATTCTGCTCTTTAGTGCATTGAATAAAATTGTTTTTCCTTTCCCTCTAATACAATTACTAATACTAATGTATATATTTGAATTTTGAACATTTAATTCAGACAAAAAATAGATTATTAGACTACAGAGGACTAGATTTATTTTCTAGAATTCATAAAAAATAGCAATTAGAAGCAGGAATATAATGCCATTGATAGATACAAGGAAAAGAACTACCGAAAAGAAAGTCTTGGCTTTGCATACTGTTTATCACCTCAACCTCAGCCCCTCTGGTGACTGGCAGCGCATTTCATCTGGAACCTGCCAGCTTCCTACTTTCCCTGTGGTCTGAAAATCACCCAGCTTTGGACCCTTATAACAGTGCTCTGCTGTGTATTCCAAGGTACACCAAATTATCATTATCTGGTACACAAAATCAATGACCTGAGACAGAGAGTCCAAGTCCATTAGAGGGTTAATTAGAGAATATAAAACACTTTGAAAATGAAACAAAAAAGTTCCACAAATGCCAAAGTTATTAAGATATTTGGCACCATTTATCAAAAAGGGGAAATTTTTAAGCTGGCTTAGGTTTTACTTAATCTTTGAAAACAATGTTGAAAATTCAAAGTTCAATTTAGTTCAACAAATATTTGTTTATTGAGCACATATGGTTTTCAATGTTTGTAGGACAAAAATGAATAAATCTTGTTCTTTCCCCTTAAGGGGTCAACTGTTTAGTTGCTACGTAGGTACACAGCTAATTGTAATTCAGAGAAATCCAAAAGTTCCTCAAAGAGGTCCAAACTGGCTTCTGTGGGACATCTCCATGAGTACCTACTTCCATGAGTAGATAACTGCAGTCAAAGATTGAGTCATGAAGGACAGAATATTTAATCTGGGCTTTGGAGGTCAGGCATATTTTGATAGAACATATGTCGGGAAAAAGTTATTTTAAAAAGAGGAAACTGAGTTGAAAAGTGGGAAAGACATTTTAGAGAACAAATAAGCACCTTGATTTTGTGTATCAAGGGCAAAGATTGAGCTGAGAAGGTGGGATGGGGTCGGCTAATTACTTGCTTAAATTCCTAGGAAACTCCTAGCAGCACTGAACTTTTAAGAAGGGAGAAGGGGTGAGATGAAGAGGTGATACTGAGGACATGATTCCACAAAGAATGTAGGCACTTGGCCATTATTCATGGAATAATGAAAGAATTATATTTTCATAGCTACATTTTAATGTTGATAGCAGTTTCTGTAGTTGAGCTCCTATTTTGATTCAAGGCCATGAGTCAAATTTCTGTTAAAATCCAAGTTGTGTTTTAAATATATCTGTTCTCTTCTTTGCAGATAAACCTCTTGTTACCCCATCTTTCTCTTTGGTACCCTCCATTCTGGTCTCCTGCCAGCCCTCTTAAACACAGGACTCCATGCCTGGTCACTGCAGTGCTGGCAACTCGGCTCAGGTCACTTTTCCTTTATTCCTTATTCTAGGTTCTATTGTTTCCTTCCAGATAATGCAAAGCTAGAAGTACCTGTGAAATTCTGTGATCTTTTTTAAATGTTCCATACTCAGTTGTGAATCACTGTAGAGAAAAGTGAAAAATGCTTGTGGAATGAAAACAAAGCCCAGAGGGAGCATGGGATAGAAGAGATCTTTGAAAGCATTAAAACAAAACAAAATCAACCCCAAACCAAAAGATCCTAGATATTAAGCCTCAACTTCTTCATGTGTCAGAAGGAGAATAATAGTACTGACTTCATGGGGTTGTTACAAAAATTAAATGAGTTTTAATATTCTGATGTTTATGCTTAATGAAGTGACTAGTATATTGTTACCGTGCAGTTAAGGTTAACTTAAAAAATAAAGACTAGCATCTAATAGATATTCTGATGTGAAAAAGACATTTACTCTTTCTACTCTCTCTTCTCCATCCTACTTTCTTCTCTTCTCTTTCGTCTCTCTCTTATTCTACCTCCTTAAGGTATTTTTAACCCTGAGAAAGAAACCATGGTCTGCACAAAGTGCAGAAGCCTCTGCTCCCCAAGAGGTGGCTGAAAAGGCTGCCCCTAAATTCAGTAATCATACTGCAATCTTTTTGCTTATCTCCAAATATCATTGATTACCTCTTTTAGACAAAGCATGACTCATCTCTGCATATGTTTATTGATAAGGACCACATATTTTACTCAGCCAATTTCAATCATAATAGTTTAGATCAGTGGTTCTCATTCAAAGACAACTTTTCCCATCAGCAATTATTTGGCAATGACTGGAGACAGTTTTGTTTAACTGGGAAGTTCTACCGGCATATCATTGGTAAAAGGCAGGGATAGTGTGCAAGATGGTCCTGCACAACAACGAATCATCTCAAACCAAATGTCAATAGTGCCAAGACTGAGATTTAATCAATCAGTCCCATTAGTTCCAGGTAATAGTGAGGTTCTCAGGAGGTAGTCCTAGAGGAAAAGGAAGTGGACCACTGGGCACTGCTGAGTGGGGATCTGTGGGCCAGGGAAGGTAGAAGGAGGATCCTGTGATTCCTATGTCTTCCTGTCTCTTTTGGATCACTCACCCAGGAGAGAGTCCGCTGCCATGGCATCTAAGTAGCTTCACAAAGAGGAGTATATGGCAATGAGCTAAGGCCTACTGCCAGTAACTGTATGAACAAACTCCCTTGAGAACAGATCTTCAGCCCTAATCAAGCCTTCAGATTTCTGCCTGACAGTAACTTGTGAGCCCTGAGCCAGGACCACCCAGAAAAGATACCAGTGAATTTCTTATCCTCAGAGTCTATGTAATGATTACTTTTTAAAGCTGGTAAGTTTTGAGATAATCATTAAATAGCAACGTATAACTAATACAAATATATAGGAGTAACTTGCTTACTAAGGACTGCTATAGATAGTGTACATGAGATTGGCTGCACATTTTAAGGAGAGGTTCATGAGAGATAGAATTTGTATTCAGAATTATGTGGTTAAGATATGGGCTCTTGAACTATCTATTACCAGGGCTCCAACCCTGATTCTCTTACTAGCTTTTTGACCCAGACAAATTGATCAACCTTTCAGGCTTATGTCTCCTCATTTTAAAAATAAAGATAATTGATAGCTGTAAAGTGTTTATTAGAGTGTCTGGAACACAGTAATCATGAAATAAACATTAGTTATCATTACTATTTCTGTAGTTACAGAACCTTACATGCAGATGGTGATTTAAGTTTATACAACACCCTGCATATGTTAGGGAGCATGGACCCTGGTGTTTAAGGAGCACAATTAGTGAATTCCCAAAGCAACCATTAAGGGCTGTCTTTATCCAGGTCCTTGGTTCACACAACTCCTGGCCTGGTCTTGAGGCTACAGTACTTGTAGCTCATTGCCTAAGGACCATAGTGGTGTTTGCCGTTAAATATTGTCATAAGAACAACCTCAAATACATTAGTGTGAGAAGTAAATTAATACCGTGTTCATAATGTTTGACAGCTTAACTATTTTCCCATAAGTCTTAAGGAAAATGTATTTAATTTTAGTACCAGGTAGATTAACTTCTCAGGGTTCTGGTCTCAAATATTACATGCCCTGGATTATAATAAACTCTTACATAGTGGTTAATGTTGATGACAATTCTGTATGAATTTCAAGCTTTGGGTATGTAGATGGAAATTGAAATATAAAAACACGAACAATGAAATTTAAATTTACAGAGCCTTTACTTGGACATGCCTTTGTGTTTGCAGAGAATTAGTCCTCTCCTGGCCATTTGCTGTCTCTGTCACTTGTACCCACGAGCTTTAGAATAAACCTAGGAATAGGTTACTAGACAGGCTCACCCTTTGGCTAATTGTGTACCTTTTGAGATCAATGTAAGGCAGACCAATCTATCATTGTGGAATATTTTTACTTATTTTCTTAAGCCTAACCTTGAAATAGAAAAACAAATGGGGAAAATTTTTAGAAAATTTTGCTGGATAAATAAAATGTGAGAAATACTTCAAGAGCATGCTTCTCTCCTGGTAAGAGTAGAGAATGGTAGATTTTCATCATGTTTATGAGAAAGTAAGTTCAAAGCATTTTGAACTGAGTGCACTTTTAAAATACAGAAGAGAACTACACTGTTCAAGAGACGCAGTGAATAAAAACCAGACAACTTGGCGCCTTTTGTTTTGTGGGGAAAGAAGTTCACTTCATTAAAACTGACACTATTTAGAAAATCACAATGTCACCCTTAATCACAGTGCATTTTATGTGAGGCTAATCTGTTCACTTCAAAGATTTTACTGAAATCAGTCTGACTATGTTTTGTCATTTTTACTAGGAAAAAGCCTTTAGCAACTGCATTTCAAATCCTTTCTTGATGTAAATTGTAAAAATGATGAAATGAAGAGAGGAAACCACTTGGAAAAAATGTTCCCTTTCTTTAAAAAGATTTTGAGAAAAATTACTGTAGTTACATTTTTCTATAAATAGAGATAATGGTAGTTCCTACTTTATAGGGTTGTTATGAAGATGACTTATCATTTTGAGTTAACATTAATAAAGAATTCAGAACAGTGCCTTGCACATAATTCATGTTATATAAGTGCTTGCTAAGTACATAAATATAATAATTCTTAGGATGCAGTAATTTAAGGTAGAAATAAATGTTAGTGATAAATGTTCCAAGATGAAGATAGGTGACCAGAGGTATAATAGGAATGTAGCAGGTACCTGAATACTTATTTGTACAATTATTTATATTTGTTGACTCAAATCACGCAAACAATTCTGACAAGGTCTTCTAGGCAGAATGTGACACCAGGTCATTTTCCTGACTGTTGAAAATACTTTATTCTTATTTCCTTTCTTCTGGTTTTACCTCTAATTGTTTGACTCTGGGAAATTGTTCTAGATATTCCTTTCATCAGAATATGCTCTAGCTTTCTTATGTTTCCTACTGAATTATTACAGTACAATTTTAACCTGACCCATCACCCTGAAACATACACTCACACTCACACAGTCACACATGCATATACATGTACCCTAGCATGAATGTAGGATGTTTTACTCAAGTTTGGATTTCTTGGTTGTCAAAATTTATTTATCCTCCAGGGTGATTGTTTCATTAAATGAAATAATGGTGGTTGGATACTTTAAGTATTTATAAAATAGGCTTAAATTTAAAAAGGTAATATTTTATATTGTTTGTTTGTTTATTTATTTATTGCAATGCTGGGGATCAAACCCAGGGCCTTGTACATTCTAGGCAAGCATCCCATGGAGTACTTTCTAGAAATGATCTCATTTGATTCTCATAACAACCTTAAAATTCATTAATATTATTTATTTTTATTTTTTTTAAATCCGAGCTGGTTACAAGTAAGAAAGAAAACTGAATCTCAGAGACCAAATTACTTACCCCATCATCAACACTAATTGTGGAGTTAAGGGTTTCCAGACTTAAACTCTCTTCTCTATTTATTGCATTCTAATCAGTCAGAGTTTAAGTTTTAAACCAGGATCAAGACAAAATCAAAGATGATTACTGATATTTTTTACTCTTTTAAAAATAATGTTTTATCCTCTTTCTAAAATTGCTTAAAATAACAAGTTTGAATATTATTACATAGGAATGCCTTTAGCCTGAGTTTTCTGAATCTTATAATTGACAGAATTCTAAAGATGTTCCCCAAATTCTCATTCCCTGGTTACTTATTTAATCTATATTAATCAGGTATTGCTGAGAATGGACAGTGAGTGCAAACATAATCAAGTTTACTAATCAGTTGCCTTAAAAATAGGGAGAATTTTCTTTAAGGTAGAATCACATGAGTCCTTACAAGCCAAAGAGGAAGTAGAAAAGGAAGCTGGAGGAAATCAAAGTTAATGACTCAATGACTATCACTGGCTTGAAGATGGAGAAAGCCATGTGCAAAGGATAAGGAATTTTGCCAGTAACCAAATAGGCCTGAGCTCCAGAAGCAGTCCTTGTGATGGGGATTAGGTAGAATGCTTCTTAAAAAGGTAAGACCCTGGAAAAGGGGTCCAGAATTACAGAAAGGAAGAATCAACCTGGCTGATATCTTGGATTTAGTGTGGTGAGACCCTGAGAAGAGAATCGAGCCAGGCTGTGCCGGACTTTTAGCCAACCAAAACTGTGAGATAAAAACGTGAGCTTCTAAGTTCGTGATAATTTTTTTTATGCAGTGGATATGGATCTGGACTTTTCAAGTCTGAAATTCAAAGAGGGTATCTTTTTCTTTACCACAGTTTTGTCCTAATTCATGAGATCTTTTTCCTGAATGCAGAGATGAGAAAATGGCAGTAATCACTATTCATCAGGGTTAAAAAGTATTTGGCTCCAGAGAATTCTAAATGATTCCTTTACATCATTTCAGAAGAATTGACTAAGCAAGTAATTTTAATTAACTGAGCAATAATGGCATTGCCCTATTTGTAAAGTGAACAGAGTCTGAATCACTTTGGGAGGTTGGGCATTTGGGCAGTTCCAATAATAATGATGGTATCTACCAAACTGTCTATGTGGTATTTCATCTGCCTAAACTTTGACAAAGGCCACACACATTTCTCACATGTCTTCAGAATGCAGGTCTTTCCCCTTTGAGTGACTATAACTGACTACCTAATGTTGGACCAAAGATCCTTCTTCCTTCATATGATTAGGAAAAAATAGTCAACATCTAAGCCCTTGACATTGGGCATTTTGTTTAGACCAGCAGTTTTGTTCCTAGATAATTTTGAGTTGAATTATGTCCCCCAGAAATGTTTTTGTTGGGGTCCTAACCTGTTACTGCAGAATGTGACCATATTTGTAATAGGGTCATTGCAGATATAATTGGTTAAAAATGAGTAGGTTAGGCCCCAAATTCAATCTGACTTGTGCCTTTAAAGAAGGGCCAAATTTGGGCACATACATGGGTAGAATGTAAAGTGATGAAGGGAGAGATTGGGGGATGGTGCAGAATCAAGGGACCATCAAAGACTGGCAGAGAACCACCAGTAACTAGAAGAAAGGCCTGGCAAAAGATCCTTTTCTCACTGCCCTCAGAGGGAGCCAACTCTTCTGAGGTCTTGACCTCAGACTTTTAGGCTCCAGTACTGTGAGAAAACTATTTTTTAAGCCACCTATTTTGTGGTAGTTTGTTACCATGGTTCTAGTACATTAATATAGTAGATGATATGGGAACCATTCTCAGGCTGTCAGACTATCCCTTGTCCCTTGCTCCAGCTGAAGAGTGGCAGAGATAACCTGCTCACATCCTCCTATCAATCTTTTTTTTTTTTTTTTTGCAGCACTATGGATCAAACCTAGGAACACTTTACCACTGAGCTACATCCATAGACCTTTTTATTTTTTAATTTTGAAACAGGGTTTTGCAAATTCCTTTGGACTGGCCTTGAACTTGTGATCCTCTTGCCACCACACCTGGCCTGATGTCAGCCTTGTAATGTTGACCTTTGGGGCAAAAATCTTTTGACATAGCCAAGTTCTTATAAAATCTGTTGTCATCTTTGGATCTCATCCAGATCAAGTCTATCTACAGAATCATTTATTCATCATATACTCAGAGGGCTCATAATGGAGAAATGTCAAGTGCCAGATTCTAGCATAAGAACATGACTCATTAATATGAGATGGGCCAAATATCTGAGGAACATTTTATTGCTGTCATAAAAAAATTAATTGAGACCACAAGAAATATTTTCAAAGAATCACCATAGTTTTATGAATAAGCATGACAATAGGTTTTCTGAAGTTAATAAAATCAACTCACTTTTACATCCATATAAAAGTTAATAGGGAAAATACACAGTGCTAAGTTTTTACTAATTCAAATAAATACCTTTGTGTGTAAAAAGCAAAAAAAATAAGGTTTAAATATATTTAACATATTGTTTGTTTGTCAAACAGAACATTATTTTAACAAACAAAATGTTATTTTTCTTATCAACATATTTACCAACTTTAAGAGTCAGTGTTTAACCCAAAAGGGGAAATAAAGAAAAAAAATAGAAATACAATATTTTAGGAACATGGGTTTTATGCTCAGTTTCTGGACATTATGTATGATTTTGAGCCCACATCGTAAGCCTCTTCTGCCTGAGGTCTTCATCAGTAAAGTTGGAGTGGATAAGTATCTCTACATCCTTTCCTAGAATGTTATGCTATGAAAGCTATAGAAGCTCTTTGAAAAATATGTTTAATAAATATTTTCCCAAGGAAATGTGAGACTATTTAGTGTATTTGTGTGTAAATCTAAAACTCTGACTTCGGAGTCACTAACTTATTGAAATCATTTGCTACCAGGATTTGGTTGAAGAGAAATAGTGGAAAGGGTACATGGGTTAGGCAGGCTTAGAACAGTAACGGGCAGGGCTTGCATTGAGGAAAAAACGCTGGATGGAAATAGGAATGATTTGGCCATTATGAAGGTCTATATTTAGTTTTAATATTGATATTATTAATATCATGTGGTATTTTACAAAATGTTGAGGCTAGGTAAACTAATATATGTATACATATATAAATATATGTATGTGCATATATACTTTATATAGTTTATATGTATGTACCTATGCAAACAAATACTTTGAAGCTTCATGAAATGAGATTATTATAAAACAAATAATTTATATATATAAAAGACTAGAGCAGTACAGAAAGATATACATAATATTTTCCAGTTTTGAAAGATTTATCCAGCAATATTCACCCTTACATTTACTAAATGGTATTCATAGATACAGAGCCTTAAGAAACCCCTAAAATATGGGGCTGTGACAAGAAATTCAAATAGGACAATGGGGCACATTCGTTTGAAAAAACTCATTATAAAATCTTACTCATTCTTCAAGGCTCAGTTATTTTTTTCTTTGAAGTGTTTCTAACCTTCCACTTCCCCTTTCTGATTCTCTCTGCACAGGGTTTATTCATTCCACTACAATAAATCTTATCATATTGATTTCTTTCTCGCTTGCACAAATACTTTTGAGGTTTGGTGTTGAGGCCACAAAAGTGAGTGAATACAACAGACACTAGCAATGACTGGATTTTCCTCTTTCTTCAGCTCTAAGCAGTGTCTGGAGCAACAAACATATTTGATTCCACTGACTCCCTTGTGTCTATGTGAAATGTTGACTTGTGTTTATCTTTGTATCATGCCTCACATCTTCCTCTGGTCACTTTTGCCATACTTCTATATCTCTGACTTCCTGTATTTATGAGTTGAATTATTATCAGGATTTCTAGTGTTATGGTTCGGATATGTGGTGTCTCCCAAAAGTTCATGTTAGACAATGCAGGGATGTTCCGAGATGAAAAGATTAGATTTTGAGAGCTGTAACCTAAGTGGTGGATTGATCCATTTGATGGATTAATATTTTGAAAGCTCTACTGTACTGGGTGGTAACTATAGGTTGGTAGATGTGGCTAGAGAAGGTAGGTCACTGGAGGACATGCCTTTAAAGTTTATATTTTGTCCCTGATGCCTTACTTGCTTCCAGGTTGCTATAAGCAGTTTCCCTGAACCATGCCCTTCCACCATGATGTTCTGTCTCATCCTGGGTCCAGAGCAATGGAGTTGCTCAACTGTGGACTGAGTCTTTGAAACCCAAAATAAACTTTTGTCCCTCTAAGCAGCTGTTCTTGTCAGGTTTTTTGATTACAGAAAAGAAAAGCTGACTAAATACCTAGCATAAAGCTCAGCCAGATTAAACGTCAATAACTATTCGGTGAGTGAATGAATGAACAAGTACAAATTTTACTTTTGCGTAGTACTTCGAATGTAGGTTACATCTATTCTGATTACTTATTTGCTTCATGATTGCAGGTAGGTTTCTCAGTACGTTTAAGCTCCATCTATAGTACGGAGCTAATAGTATCTACTTATGTGGCTATTTGAAGACAAAACAAGATGATATAGCTATTATTATTATTTTACTATTTCTAAATTTTGTGACCATAATTATGGGGACCACTTACATTCATGTTTATGAACCTAGCCCAATGCATTCTGATATGGCAGTGGACAATTTAGTAGTGTATTAATTGGAAGATCATCACAGGTCCTTGGAATTTTATAATAGTCTTTCTTGCCAATTCATAGTCCCTTCTGCTTCATTGTAAAACTCCTTAGTGTTCTCCCAGACCTCATGTGAATAATGCCCTAGAAATGTAAACAAAGCTTTGTAATGAGAATCATACAAATAATCTTTGTTGCAGACCATACAGCACCTACTCCAATTATTTTAAGAAGTCTTGGGTGATTGAATCATTCATTGAAAGGGCTGGAAAAACAGATTATGGACTGAAGTTTCAGGAAACACCTTCATAATCAAACTGCAGAAGTGGCTTGGGAAGAAGGTTACTGCTCCTGCTGGATCAAGAAGTCACCATTGTTACTGACTGTGGAGCCATATACCATCACAGTCACTGCCCCTGCCATACTGCTTTTCCTTCTACCTACAAAAAAAAAAAAAAATGCCCTGCATTCTCTAATATTTTTATTTAACTAACTCTCAACAAAGCTTCATGGAGGTATGTTGACTGAAAAAACAGAATCTGATGTATAGCCTGCATCATTACAGTAAATTCAGATTTAGATTTTTGGATTCCACATTGAGAAGGAAGTTTGAGGTGCTCATAAAACTTGAATGAAAGCCAGTGAGCTTGGAAAGAGAGAATGAGAGAGAAAGTCAGCCATGAAATGCAGAAGTATTGGTTTACATCTAGGAATTTTGCTGATCTACATGAAACATATTGGGATGAATAGAAAAAGAGCCATCAAGAAAGAAAGAGTAATAGACTGGATGTTTATTTTCTCCCAAAATTCATATTTTGAAGACAAACCCCCCAAGGTGTTGGGACTTTGGGAGGTTATTAGGTGCTGAAGGTAGAGCCCTCATGAGAAGTATCCTTATAAAAGGGACATCAAAGAAGTTCCTTGCCCCTTCTGCCTATATGCACACAATTAGAAAGCATTATCTATGAACCAGAAAGCAGGCCCTCACCAGATTCTGCATCTGCTGATACCTTGATCTTGGACTTCCCAGGTTCCAGAAGTATGAAATATGTATTTCTATTGTTTATAAGCCACACAATTTATGGCATTTTGTTATAGTAACCTGAACAGACAAAAAGCAGGAAAACAGAAAGGAGGGAGGGAGGAAAGGAGGAAAGACTGTTGTTTGAAGGGATTTGGAAATACTTACTAGAACTTCAGTAGCTCCTGGATATTGCATGAATTCCTATGGATTATTCCTTAAATATCTCTTAAAAGTAGGAGATCGATTATTTGATTTTAAATGAGAGCATAGTTGGGGGAAGGAAAAGAACCACATTGGGAGATTTCTAGACTCAAATATTACAGAAATCACAACTTGTATCTATTGATTTATCCAGATAAGAAGTATGGGTCACATAGATTTGCTCTCAGATGCATTTCCTGCCAAGGCATGAGCTCTTGAAACTGGGTGAACATTTCATGTTCCTACCTTAGGCCAGGTCACTCTAACTGCTAGTTACCAATGAGCCTATATTCTACCAGGCTAAGATCCACATCTATCTTGACTGAAATAAAAATGTCTCTAAATTTCTTCCTCTGAGGGAAAAAAGCATCAGCAAGCTGTGAAATTGCTTCTTTAAAGTCAGATACAGATTTTGCTTTGTGGACCAGCTTAATATTCTCCAGAATTTACTGAATTCTTGAAAATGCTGTTACTAAAAGACAATTTTACTTTACTTTGAGATAGAATGTAGCTTATTAAAGTCCAATATGCAAAATTTTAATATTTTCATATAATAAAAATATGTATAGTATAAAAATACACAAAAATACAAAGAATATTATTAAAAATCACTTATAAATATGCAGAATATTTTTTATATGGTGTGTATGGCATTTATTGAGTCATTCTCAGTATTTGCTAGAGACTGACTGTGTCTCATTAAGACTAGTATGTTGAATCCTAATACCCAGTATTCTGGTATTTGAAAGTGGGGTTTGAGGAGTTAGTTAGATCACAAGGCAGACCTCTCATGAATGAGATTAGTGCCAGGGCTTGTCCCCAGACCCCAGAGAACTTCTTTCTACTACGTAAGGACATAGTGAGAAGACAACCAAGAAATGGGCTCTCACCAGGCACTGAATCTGTAAGCACTTTAATCTTGGACTTTCTAGTCTCCATAACTGTGAGATATAACTTCTTGTTGTTTATATTGCTATCTAGCTTATGGTATTTTTATAGCAACAAGAGTGAACTATGACATTATTCAAATATATTACCTATTTACACCTCATGACATGTCAATGAGATGAGTACAATTACCTTTTCCATTTAATGGATGGAGACAATGAGGTTTAGAGAGGTTAAATGACAACCAATTCATATAGATAATAGTTAAGCTTGACCTTGAACTCAGGCAGTCTGAATTGTGATTTTGTGCTGTTTACTTCACCATCTGTGTGTATGCATGCATACATGTGTATATGAAGACATTTAGTGTCATACAGTATAGATTCTCTTCAAGCAAACCTGCTTTTTTTTTTTTTTCAATTGGTTTTAAATATTTCTTGATGTCACTCAGGTTTTTTATGGTGTAATTTTGGGATATGGTGCAGTCAAGCATACTTTATCTAAAACTGTATGGTTAAACATTTAAGAAATTCTTTGGTCAATATCAAAATCAATATCATAAGCACAATGGCTTCTGTAGAATACATTCATAGGAGGAAATTGCTTGGTCCAATGATAAGCATGTTTTTAAGGTGAGATATATTGGACAAGTTGTTCTATAGAATTGTTACTAATTTTCCTCTAAATCAGGAATCTATGAACCAAAGTCCATGGGTCAAATCTGGCCTTCTGCCTGCATCCGTAAATAAAGTTTTTTTGGAACAAAACCATGTTCATTTGTGTATGGCAGCTTTTGTCCTATAACAGAAGAATTTAATAGTTGTGACAGACACTGTACATCCCACTAAGCTGGATATATTTACTTTCTGTCCGCTTACCCAAAGGATTTATAATCCTCATTCTGAATAATACATTATAAAAGTGTAAATTTCCTTGCATTCCTCCAGTTGTGGAAATAAATAGATAAATGGATAGATGAATTGATAGATGAATAGGTAGATATATATAGAAAATCACAAATCTGCTAGACTAAAATTAACACTTCAATTTTGAGAAGAATTTGTTTCTTGGCCACTTTCAGTTTTGCTTCTGTGTCCCTTATCCCATTTTAAAATGTGCTACTCTCCATTTATTTGCCATTATTTTGTTGAGTACTTTATAAATTAAAGATATTTATACATTGTTTGATATATATTTCCCTTCTAGTCATTTGTCCTTTATGTTATTTATAATGACTCTTGATACATAGGTTTTAATTATTTTGTGATGAAGTCTATAAATCTTTTTATTTATTTATTTTCTCAATTAAGTTTCACTGAGAAAATCTAATTTACTTTGTGCTTTGTGCATATTCACATGTGTTTTCACCTGACTTTTTGGATAGTTATTTATTCAATGATTCATTTATTGCCATTGACTTTTTAATTCCATCTGGATTATATTTTGGATGAAAGTGTACATTAAGAAAGTAATTTAAAATTTCTTGACACTTAATAAATTATTCTGGCATTGTTAATAGGACAGTCTTGCTACTGATGTGTAATTCTACTGCTGCCATATGCTAAATTCTGATTACTAGTCTGTTTTTCCGTGATCATTTATTTGTCTTATTCTTGGTTACTCAAGTTCCTGAGTTTTCATTGATGAAAAATTCCCATTACTTTTATATATTTTTTTACCTCTTCCATCCTATTTATTAACCTAGTTGAATTAACCTTAGAAGCACATTTGTAGTTTAAAAATTAATCAAGATTTAAATTGATATTCATGACAATAAGAATTGGTATACTTACCATACAAAGTCTTCCCATTTAGTCAGATTCTTTTTATGTTTCTATATATTCATAATATAGATCCTGTACATGTTTTTAAATGTTTATACCTACATATTAAATTTCTTCATTCCAATAATCCTTTCTCCAATTACATTTTGTAAATGGGTATTTTTGGCATTTATAAGCTAGCTACTATTTTTATAACAGATCACATTTGTGTATTCTCTGAATGCTTTATATTTATTCCTCAGTCGATGTATTTGGGTTTCCTTGGTGGACAATCTTTCATATTATTGTATGTCTGACTTAATTTTTTCCATTGAGTTTGTCGGAAATTCTATCAAGCAATAATAGTACTTACCTGCATTTTATGTGTTCATTGCTCTTTACTTTAAAGCAATCCCTTTAGTGTTCTTCAGCTACATACCAGATTGGATTCTGGGTTAAAGTAGGTTTTGTATATTATGTTAAGAAAGTATTCTGTTACTTTGTTAAGCCCTAAGTTATTAGGAGTTTGGTGGGGGGCTAAAAATCAGAAATATTTATTGAAAATTAGCAAATGACTTAAGAATCTGCACACCCAATTTGTGAATATGAATATTTACTCATTTATTTATTTTACTAACATGATGTATTATATTAAGAATACCCTACTGTTAAGCCTTTTTTTTTTTTGCGGGGGGGCAGACGTGGTACTGGGGATAGAACTCAGGGGCACTTGACCACTGAGCCACGTCCCCAGCCTTATTTCGTATTTTATTTAGAGATAGGGTCTCACTGACTTGTTTAGTGCCTTATCGTTGCTGAGGCTGGCTTTGCTAACTATCCTCTTGCCTCAGCCTTCCTATCCGCTGGGATTTCAGGCATGCACAACGATGCCCAGCTCTGTTAAACCATCTTTGCTTTCATGAAATAAATTCTACTTGTCATGAGGTGTTATTCTTTCAATACGGGTTTGAATTTGATTTAATACAATTTGAATTATTATTTGTGTATATATCTATGGTAATAATAGACTGTAGTTTTATTTTTGCTTTATATTTTATGGTGGTAATATTTGTTTTATACCAGCTTCATAAAATAAGCTCAGAAAATGGTATAGTTGAGTTAAAACTAGTTTGAACAGCTTATATTGTGTAAGAGTGATCTTAAAGTTTAAGAAAACTCTGTGGATCTAGTGTCCTCTTTTATTTTTGGTGCCAGGGATTGAACTCAGGGACATTTAACCACTGAGCCACATCCCCAGCCCCTTCCCTTTTTTAAAAAATGTTATTTTTTAGTTGTAATTGAACACAATGCCTTTATTTTACTTACTTATTTTTATGTGGTGCTGAGGGTCGAACCCAGGGCCTGTACATGCTAGGCGAGTACTCTACTGCTAAACCACAACCCCAGCTCCCCAGCCCTTTTAAATATATTATTTAGGGACAGGGTCTCACTAAGTTGCTTAGGTTCTCTCTAATTAAGTGTGCTGAGGCTGGCTTTGAACTTGAGATCCTCTTGCCTCAGCCTCCCAAGCTTCTGGGATTACAGGTGTGCACCACCACTCCCAATTAATTCTTCTTTTTAAATTTACATTTTTGAATTGATACATAAAAATTATTCACTTTCATGGGGTACCATGTGCTAGTTCCATACATGTAACACTGTGTAATGTTAAACCAGATTAAACAGATGTATCTTCTCATTTATAATTTATTTATAGTGAAAACATTTAAAATCCTTTCTTCCAGCTTTTCTAAAAATACGGAACATAATTGTTATTATAGTCATCCTTCTGTGCAATATTGTACAGCAGAACTTCTTACTCCTATATAACTATAATTTAGTACTCTCTGATCAGCCTCTCCCCATGCTACTACTATTACACCCATCCTAATCACCATTCTATTTTCAACTTCTATGAGACCAATGTTATACTATTCCCCAAAGAAGATCACATGGGACTTATTTTCCTACATCTGGCTTGTTTCACTTAATTTAATGATCTTCATTTTGATCGTCAAATAACAGGATTTCATTCTTTTTTGTGGCTGAATAATATCTTATTGTGTATATGTTCCTTATTCTCCTTATCCATTCATTAGCTGATGGGCACTTTAGTTGTTTCCATTTCTTGACTATTGTGAATTGTGCTGCCATCAACGTAGCAGTGCATATGTCTCTTTGATAAGCTAATTTCAGTTTCTTTGGCTATATATTCAGAGGTGGGATGTCTGGATCATATGGTAGGTTTTTTTGTTTTGTTTTGTTTTCATTAAAAACAATTTATTCATTCTAATTAGTTATACATGACAGTAGAATGCATTTTGATACTTTATACATAAATGGACTATAACTTCTCATTCTGGTTATACATAATGTAGAACACACAGTTAATGTAATCATATATGCACATAGAGTAATAATATCCAATTAATTCTACTGTCATTCCTACTCCCATACCCCCTCCCCTCTTTTCACTCCCCTCTACCTAATCCAAAGTACTTTTATCCACCCCCCTTATTGTGAATAAGCATATCAATATCAGAGAAAACATTTGGCCTTTGGTTTTTTGAGATTGACTTATTGCTCAGAATAATATTCTCCAGATCCATCCATTTACCAGCCAATGCCATAATTTCATTCTTCTTTAAGGCTGAGTAATATTCCATTGTTTATATATACCACATTTTCTTTATCCATTCATCTGTTGAAGGGCACCTAGGTTGGTTCCATAGTTTAGCTATTATGAATTGAGCTGTTATAAACATTGATGTGGCTTTGTTACTATAGTATGCTGATTTTAAGTTCTTTGGGTATAAACCTAGGAGTAGGATAACTGGGTCAAATGGTGGTTCCATTCCAAGTTTTCTGAGGAATCTTTATTCTGCTTTCTAGAGTGGTTACACTAATTTGCAGTCCCACCAGAAGTGTATGAGTGTACCTTTCCCTCCCAAATCCTCACCAACATTTATTGTTGCTTGTATTATTGATAATTGCCATAAGAAGATAAATTCCATCTTACTGAAGTAAGATGAAATCTTAGTGTAGTTTTGATTTGCATTTCTCTAATTGCTAGAAATGTTGAACATTTTTTTCATATATTATTGATCAATTGTATTTCTTCTTCTGTGATGTGTCTGTTCAGTTTCTTAGCCCATTTATCAGTTGGGTCATTTTTTTTTATGTTAAGTTTTTTGAGTTCTTTATATATCGTGGAGATAAATACTCTATCTGAGGTACATGTGGTAAAAATTCTCTTCTATGGGGTCTCTCTTTATGTTATTGTTTCCTTTGCTGTGAAGAAGCTTTTTATTTTGATTTTATCCCATTTATTGACACTCAATTTTACTTCTTGTTCTTTAAGGATCTTATTAAGGCAGTCAGTTCCTAAGCTGACATGGTGGAGATTTGGGCCTACTGTTTTCTTCTATTAGGCACAGGACCTCTGTTCTAGTGTCTAAGTGTTTGATCCACTTTGAGTTGATTTTTGTACGGGGTGAGAGACAGGGGTAGTTCGTTTTTTAAAGAACATCTATAATGTTTTCCCTAATGGCTGTACTCAACAGTGTGCAAGGGTTTCCTTTTCTCCACATCCTCCCCTGAACTTGTTTGCTTTTGTCTTTTGATTAACAGCCTTTCTCCAGTGAATGTTTTTGGCACCTTTGTCTAGTATGACATAACTATATTTATGTGTGTTTGTCTCTGTGTCCATTATTCTCTACCATTGGTCTACAAGTCTATTTTGGTGCCAATACCATGCCATTTTTGTTATTATAGCTCTGTAGTATAGTTTAAGGTCTGGTATTGTGATGCTTCCTGCTTCACTTTTCTTGCTAAGGATTGCTTTAACTATTCTGGGTCTCTTATTTTTCCAAATAAATTTCATGATTATTTTTTCTAATTCTATGAAGAATGCCACTGGGATTTTAATAAGAATCGCATTAAGTCTGTAGAATGCTTTTGGTAGTATGGCCATTTTGATAATATGAATTCTGGAGAAAATATAGTCTATTCAATAAATGGTGCTGGCAAAACTGGAAATCCATATGTAGCAAAATAAAATTAAACCTCTATCTCTCACCCTGCACAAAAATCAACTCAAAATAGATCAAAGACTTAGGCACCAGAATAAAGACCCTGCACCTAATAGAAGAAAAAGTAGACCCAAATCTGCACCACATCAGCCTAGGATCTGACTTCCATAACAAGACTCCTAAAGCTCAAGAAATAAAATCAAGAATCAGTAAATGGGATGGATTCAAATTAAAAAGTTTTTTCTCAGCAAAGGAAACAATTAATAAAGTGAGGAGAGAGCCTACAGATTGGGAGAAAATCTTTACCACATCCAGTTTCAATAAAGCATTAATCTCTAGGATATATAAAGAACTAAAAAAACTTAACACCAAAAAGCAAATAATCCAATGAATAAATGGGCTAAGGAACTAAACAGACATTTCACAGAAGAAGAAATATGATTGATCAACAAATATATGAAAAAAAGTGTTCAACATCTCTAGCAATTAGAGAAATGCAAATCAAAACTACTCTAAGATTTCATCTCACTCCTGTCAGGATGTCAATCATCAAGGATACAGGAAACAATAATTATTGGCAAGGATGTGGTGAAAAA
The DNA here is from genome assembly GCF_021218885.2 of Marmota monax. Lineage (NCBI taxonomy): Eukaryota > Metazoa > Chordata > Mammalia > Rodentia > Sciuridae > Marmota > Marmota monax. The sequence goes on along the minus strand of NW_026692434.1, from coordinate 2,824,460 downwards.
AGGGACAATCATACATTGCTGGTGGGACTGCAAATTGGTGCAACCACTATGGAAAACAGTATGGAGATTCCTCAGAAAATTGGGAATGGAACCACCATTTGACCCAGCTATTCCACTCCTTGGTTTATACCCAAAGGACTTAAAATCAACATACTAAAGTGATACCGCCACATTAATGTTTATAGCAGCTCAATTCACAATAGCTAGACTATGGAACCAACCTACATGTCCCTCAATAGATGAATGGATAAAGAAAATATGGTGTATTTTCTTTATGGTGATGAACTCAATGGAATATTACTCAGCTCTAAAGAAGAGTAAAATTATGGAATTTGCCAATAAATGGTTGGAGTTGGAGAGTATCATGCTAAGTGAAATAAGCTAATTCCACAAAACCAAAGGCCAGATGTTTTCTCTAATATGAGGATGCTAATTCACAATAAGGCAGGGGGCACTACAGAAGAATAGTGTTAGCTTACATTAGGTAGAGGGAAGTGATGGGAGGGGAGGGAAGAGGATGTGGGAATAGGAAAGATAGTAGAATGAAATAGACATTATTATTGTATGTATATATGTGACTACATAACCAATATGATTCTGCAACATGTACACTCAGAAAAATGACAAATTATATCCCATCTATGTATGATATATCAAAGTGCATAAATGCATTCTACTATCATGTATAACTAATTAAAACAAGCATTTTTTAAAAATAGCAACCTTTCTAACTAGAGTGAGGTGGTAGCTCACTGTGGTTTTAATTTGTATTTTTTTATGATCAGTTATGTTGAGCATTTTTCATATAAATGTTGGCCATGTATATGTCTTCTTTTGAAAAATGTCTAGCTCATTTTCAAATTACATTATTTTTGTTTGTTTGCTATTGATTGAGATTTTGGAATTCCTTATACATTCTGGTTATTAACCCCTCCACAGATGCATAGTTTGTCGATACTGTCTCCCATTCTCTAGGAATCTTTTCACTGTGATTATTGTTTCCTTTGCCATTCAGAAGCTTTTTAGTTTGATATAATACTGTTCATCTATTTTTGCTTTAGTTTCCTGTATTTTGGGGATCTGATTCAATAAATTATTTTCTGTACCAATGTCCTCAATTTTTCTACCTATATTTTCTTCTAGTAGTTCCATAATTTCATAGTGTTTTGTTTTTTTGTTACCAATAATGTTTTGAATTGTTTTTGTCTGGTTAGTGGATTCTTACAAATATTTTTCTCTTGAGTTTTGGATGAATTTTTAAATTATACCCAATGAGAATCTGATGAACTGTTCTGGATGAACAATTTGCAGAAAAGAGGACTTGTATCCATGTTAACATTCACTTAATCTTGTTTTCAGGACTGTCTTCCACCACTCAACAGTCCTTGGCATCTACCATCCAGGCACCTTCTGCTCTACCTACTCCAGGGGGAAATCTCTAGTATTCTGTTGAGTGAGACAGAAACCATTTAGCTGGCTGTAATTAGGGAAGGGAACTGAGGCCATTCTTTTCGTTTTATCTTCAGAGGTACATGGAATAATGAGATAAGATGTAAGCAGCATCTCATGTGTTTCAGAACATCGACCATTAGGTCAGCAGAATCGTCATAACTTGAAAGGTCTTTACTAAGTAGATATTACCTGGCATGAAATGGAAGCCTTTATTATGAACCACTAATTATTTTTTTTCAAATGCTATCTATTGGATTATTTCATTGAAAATAATTTGCTGCAGTGAATATGGAAACTGATATTTAGTGAAATCAGATTGTGCTGGCAACATGAAAGAACAATAGGCAAAATCAAATCAAGAAACAAAGGTTTAACATTTGTGGATTTAAAGAAGAATCAGAAAGAACATTTATTTATTTATTTATTTACTTTTCAGTGCTGGGATCCAACCCAAAGTCTCATGCATACCAGGTAAGTGCTCTACTGCTGAGCTATATCCCCAGTCCCAGAAGTAACATTTAGAAGCAATTTATATTTCTTTCTTTCGCTTTTGAAAAATTAAATAAATACTCCTCATCCATCTTCTGTTTTTTTGTGACCACAGAGGCTGATTTTTTTAATGTGTCATATCATACTGTATCTTTATCCTTGGTCGTGTCCAGGTTTATGGGGTTAGGGCTGAGGGGAAGTAAGATTAAAGATCTGATATGGGTAAGAACTCACCACCTACCACATTTAGGAATGCAGCTCTTCGCTGATAATCCTTTATGCTCAAATTAGACTTACAGGAATCTGATTGTCACCTGTGAATGCCAAATATGCTTCCACACCATGTTTCACATTTTATCTGCAGAAACCGTGCATCCAGGAAACAACCAGCTTTAAGAATGTGCAAATTCACACCACTGAACTGCTGAGAAATTCTTTAGCTCTAACTTAGTAACTGTCAGAGTGAGCTATATTTGCTCTCCCTGAATGACATGCAACAAAAGTTCAAGGAGTCACTTATTTTTTATTCCATGATTACACACATGACTAAAAATAGAAATAGAACTCTGGGGTTTTACTCTGCAGCTAAAGAAATAACAGTGAGGAGCACCTGCCACACCGGGCATGGTTAATTAGCTTGGAAACCCCAGCTGGCCTTTCCTGGACTAGTGAGGCCATCCAGACAGACAACCAGGCCCTTGAGCAGGAAAACCAGCTAGGAAATGTTTTCCCTTAACTAAGAGACTCTCCAGTCAACTTGGCTGTCCTGGATAATTTCATTAATACAGGCTAGTCTTCTGCACAATTTTATTCAGTCAGTCTCCGAGATATTTCTTCTGGATTTGACATTTCCTGGGAGTAATTTGAAAGAGTGGCGGCATAATCAAGGAAATGAAATATTTCTACTTCTCTACTAACTTTAGAACTGTAGAGGGGATAAATGCCAAGGCTGAAACCTTGCAGGAAGGCTTAATGTTCCAAGAAGAGAAGTAGTTGCCACGTGATGAGAACAAGAGAGAGGCTGAGGAGAATGTCATCTAATCACAGACAGATCGTGAAATTGAGCACAGGGTTAGGAATGCTGAGGGCCTCAATGTGCAACTTCAGCATTGAGTTTAGATTTATCTTGGGGCAGGCAATGTGACAAGAATTTAGTCTACGGCCTAGGTGAATGTGTATGGAGGGGGCTTAATTCTACAAGATTACTCTCTTTTTTGACTCTTGCATGTTGACAGCTCATGTCAGATAACCAGACTCTAGCCTAAGCAATGGTGGGTGAAAGGAGCAAGTGTGGTAAAGTTGAAAAGGGCATGAGAAAGCAAGTATTGCTTCTAAAATAAATGGGAATTTTTCAGAGCAGTTATGGTGAATTTGGGCTGCTGGATTACATGCTAAAATAGAAATTAAAATGTTGCCCGTCTGCTTGCCTGCCATCCTTTGCTGTCAGAAAAGCCACAATTTATGCTGATTTGGTGCTATGTGGTGATATGTGCAGGTTGATCTTTACTGTAGTATTGGATCTGGATCATGCTGGTTTCATGATGATAATAGGGGATGTATACAAAAGCTTCATGTTCCATTCTTTCTACCCTTTTCCATTCTAAATGCAGTAGTCCTGTATTTTTCTTTTTAATTCTTTATATCCTCCACAAATTTGCTCACATATCAGTAATGATAGGGCAGTCTAAATCAATCTCTCTAAAGCAGTGTTTTAAACTGTAGGGCCTGACGTATTAACAAGTCTTAAAATCAATGTAGTGGATTTTTTTTTAAGTAAAGAAGAAAGTATATATTAGAATGCATTGCACATTGGAATGATTCCTGATTTAATGAAATTGTTTTAGTTAAATGTGTGTATGTATACTGGAATATTACATAGATATATTTCTTAACACAGGAAAGAAAGATTGAAAAGCTTTGCCAAGAGATGGTGGGGACTGGATGCTGGTCACTGTGGGAGTCTTCAGAGGGGTAGTTTGGCCACAAGACATGCTGTTTGGATTAGCAGAGGTGGTGTCTTACTCAGATGCTCTTCTACTTCCTGCTTCTCTTTTCTAAGCCTTGTCTTTTTGACAATTTTATAGACTCCCAATTTTCTTCCAGTAAATTCTTTTGCTGCCTAAGTGGACCATCGTTGAATCACAGTAATTTGCAAAGGTCTCTGAATTATGCTTCTAATGTAGAAGATTTAAGTGTTAATCCACCTGAGACCAATGCTACCAGTTCGGAAATGGGGAAGGTCAGTCATAACTGGTGTCATAAATCCAAAATTAATGTGGTTTATTCTCTTCCTTTTCCCCCTAGAAAATACAAAGAAAGCCAAGTTGAGTTCACTAATTAGGGTCAAACAGCTCCTCAAATGAAGGCCATACTCTGATTATTGGTAATGTCATTTAGAATTTTAATGAAATTCAATATGCCACATCACCCTTAATTAATGTTCACTAAGAGCCGACTGTTACACTTGGCAATTAGAGTTGGAAAGGATTGTAAAGGGTAAAATTACCAGATGAGATGGTTTCAATATGACAATGTGCCTCTGTGCTGTTTCAATCAATATATTAAGTAATTACAGGGTTTGGGATCTAAGCAGAGTCCTATGTATTGCTTTACTTCTTTATAATAATATGAAATGGGAAGCAATCTAAATATTCATCAATAGGAAATTTTAATAATTAATTGCATATCTGTTCAATGAAAAATAATTATCCTTATATCCTGTCATGAAATAATCTCTGAGATGAATTGAAAAAATCAAGGTATAGAATCCTGAACTTATTAGCCCCATTGGGTTAAAAAAGAAAGAAAAATATTACATATTTTCTTGTTTATACATAGAGATATCTCTCCACATATTTCTGGAGGGAACTATAAGAAATGGATGCCTTTGGCAAAGGAAACTGCCTGGGTGGGCCTAGGGAGAATAATTTCTCTTATTACTTTTGGATTATTTGAATTTTGTGTTTAAAAAAATCAGGGGCTTGGAATATAGTTAAGTTTAAAGCACTTGCCTAGCATGCATGAAAACCTGGGTTAGATTCTTAGCACCACACATACACATAAATATAAACAAAATCAGTAATTTAGCATGAAATGTCACATTTTATGTGACAATCATTAACCTCCTGTTTTATTTGTAGTCTTTTACTCTTCTTTACTCAAGTTTCAACATAATGGAAATTATAATCTCTAAAACCTCTCCCTTTTGAGAATGTGGAGTTGAGGTAGAGTGATGAGTCTTGGTGATTATAGAAATACTGGAGACCTTCGGCTTCTGTCTTTCCAGGGTGAAATTTGGCCCTTTTTACTTGGACCAAATGTATTTTGGCATATTGTGAATGAACAGCAACATCTGTCTTATTAATTTGCTAGAGTATGACCACTTGTATTTCTACAAATGGTGGGTATTTAAAGCATTTTGCAGTGTGCGCAGTAAAAAATATCCCCAGTGATGGGACCTCAGTTGCAGTCATAACTCATGGGTGCTTCTAAAATTGACTGTTTTATGACACCTAATATATCAGCAAGATTTAACCCTTGATACTGTCCACTTCTTACCACAGACATTGCTATGAATATGCATGATGAACAAAAGTTATATTTTATATTTATGAAAAGATGAAAGAGTCTAATGCAATATACTGATTTTAAAAAATACACCATAACCTACAGCACTGTGAATAGTACTTAGGCCATAATTTGTAAAGAACATGAAAGAAAATGGTTATATGACTTAATAAAAAGAATACCTGTGCGTTAGTTTAATAATTAAAAATGCCCATTCTTTCCATAACTTCCATTTTCTTTGAACTTTTCCAGTATAGAGAATAAAGACAAATCCAACGTAGCTCTTTATTTTCTTTTTGAGCTTAAGCTCTTCCTTAAATGAGATTAGCATGAATTCTATGTAAATATTGCCATATTTATTCATAGTATATTTTTTTAAAAATGAGCTACAGAGAGCTAAGCAGTAGATTAATAATATTTAATATTCTGTTGAATACTTTTATGCTTCTAAACGCATTATAATAATACATAACAGTGGGGTTCATTGTAACATATTCATCTATTCACATAACATAATTTACTTGAATTTATTCCCCAGTATCTCCCCTTTCTCTCCTCACCTCCCATCCCCTCTTTCCTGGCCCCTATCTTCTGGTCTTCCTTTTATTTATGTACATGTATGCATGTTTTTCACTGGTGCGTTATATCTGCGCATTTAATTGTGGGATATTCGTACATGCATGTAGTATAATTGGTCAATTTTATTCCCCAGTTCTTCCTCTTTCACTCTCTTCCTCCTTCCCTCATTATCCCCCATCTCTCCTCTCAAGACTTCCTTTCTATTTTGTGAGGAACACCCCCTCACACACACACACACACACACACTTTTAAATTTCTTTTTTTCTCTCTAGTTTCCAAATATGAGGGAAAATTTTGAAACTTGACTTTCAGAGTCTGGTTTATTTCACTCCACATAATGTTCTTCAGTTCAATCCATTTTATTCTCAAAGAATATGGTTTTATTCTTTATTGTTGAGTAGAACTTCACCGTGTACTCGTACCACATTTTCTTTATATATTCATCTGTTGACATCTAGGCTTCTTCCATAACTTGGCTATTGTTAATTGTGCTCCTATAAACATTGGAATGCATGTATCACTATAGTATGCTGATTTCAGTTATTTTGGATAAATATCAAGGGATGGAATAGCTGGGTAATATGCTTTTTCTATTCCTAGGCCTTTGAGGAATCTCTATATTGATTTCCACAGTGTTTATACTAATTTGCATTCCTACCCAGGATGTATAAACATTCTTACCACATTTTCACTAGCATTTATTATTATTTATATTCTTAATGATGGCCATTCTAACTAGGGTGAGATTAAATCTTAGTGTAGTCTTGATTTGCAACTCCCTGATTGCTAATAATGTTGAGCATTTTTTTTTTCATTTATTGGCCATTTGTATTTCTTCTTTTGAGAAATTCCTGTTTAGTCCATTTACCCATGTACTGATTGAGATATTAAGTCAACTCAAAGTGGATGAAAGATCTAGGAATTAGACTAGAAATTGTACAAATGTTAGAAGAAAACATATAGTCAAAACTCCAACAAATAGGCACAGGCATAGACTTCCTTAATAATACCCATAAAGTATAAGAAGTAAAACCAAGATCATTAAGTGGGATTGCATCAAATTAAAAAAGCTTATGCACAGCAAAGGAAACAATTAAGAGCATAACAGGTAGCCTATAGAATAGGAGGAAGGTTTTGACAATACTCTCTGACAGAGGATTAATATCTAGGATATATAAAGTACACAAAATGCTTAACACCAGAAAGTGAAATAAGTCAATCTATAATTCTGTAGAATTTTGTTAATAGAGGTATAATTATAGGATGAAATCAGTTTGAACTTTGAGGTTCAACCCTATAATATCTAATTCAATACTTAAAGAAGAATCATATTTTCCACTGATCAACTTGCACGCCATCTGTTTGGTGAAAGGATATTTGAAGTCATGCCAATTGACAGTAGAGGTTATTATTGAAGCTGATATTTGGCCCTTGACATTCTCCTTTTCTTAGACATTGATTCATAGTAAATGTTCCTGAGCTACATGGATAGGCTTAAACAGCTTGACCATTGAGAGTTCCCTTCTGCCCATGGTCCCTGGACCAACTCCTCATAATAGTCATCATGGTATAGACTCAAGTGAAGATGATTACCTCTCCCAATACTGTCTATAAGTTCTGGAATAGAAAATGTATTACCATGGGGTGAGGTTCCAGGTTCCAGGAATAAAGCACTGATATCAGGATTGATGAAAATTTTAGGTTGAAGGAAAATGTCAACTCTCTGTTAAAGGAGGGAAGAAGGGGAAGGAGAGAGCCCCTTTTTAGAGTAACAGATGTCTTAAGACTGAAATACATTGTGGATTTGGCAAGAATTTATAAAAGCTTTGGAGATATCCTCTCCTACCAAAGTTGACACTATCTTTCCCTGAGTAGCAATGGGTCAACTTCAGTTTAACTTCAGTAATAATAGCATTTTAGGCCAACAATTTTGTAAGGAAGTTGATTTAATTCAGAGTATAGATACTAACTTTCAAACATAAATGCCCTTAGGTTTTATCTAGTTATAAAATTATTTTAAGTAGTGCAAACAAATAAAAAATTCAAGTTATTCAACACTAATGCTAATGTTATTTTAATTTTAATTTCTTCTTGAAAATAGTATATGTCTAGTGGTGTTTTTGTGGGTTCAGAATTCTTTGTATGGTTATTGTTACTTGGCCTCTGGCTTCCTGATAAACTGCTATGTAGGATAGAGAAATATTTAACCAGAGATGAATTTAGTCTTTTCCCATTGAGGTATTTATTTGTTTTTTTTCATTTAAATCCAAACTCTAAGCATTCACATGGCTAACAATGGACAATTTCTCTAACAAAAGTGATAAGATATTTTCGGAAATAGGTAGGTACAGACAATGACCTCTTGTTAAGAGAAGACTCAGAGAAGTGCTTCAGCAATTCATCACTTATAGTCATGAAATAGAGGTGTCTTCAATTTTTCTTTTGACAGTGACATACTCTTTTTGCTATGCTATATATCTGTGCAGATTTTGCCCGACATGACAGCTCAACACTCAATCACTATGTTAAACATTGGATAAGCACAGTGTCTTGTATTACTAATCAATGATGCTTGGGAGTATATGTGTATTAAATTCATTTTATATTTTATTTATTTATTTTTATGTGGTGATAAGAATTGAACCCAGTGCCTCACATAAGCTAGGCAAGCTCTCTGCCACTGAGTTACAACCCCAGCCCTAAATTCATTTTTAAATTGAGGGGCATCAGTATAGAGATACATTTTGATGCCTAGAGATTGAAATAATGGTTAAAAATAACAGGTTAAAAATAACTTTGAAATAAATTAAAGTTTTAGTTCAGATCTTAGCTCACGATTTATTTGCTCTGTGATCTTGGACAATCTACTTGTGCCAATTTTCACCTGTACACAAGGAAAACAATTATATCTACATCAAAGAGAATTAAGTGAGTTATGCTTAGTTTGTGCTTTTTTTATGTATCAATTCAATTTCTTTGCTAGCTTTTCATTTAATGTCATTATGTTTTACTTATTGATTTGTAATTGTGTTTTGTATATTGCTGATATTATTTATAATATTTTAAATGTGGAATGTTTGCAAAATTGCTCAGTCTACCCCAGATTATTTCATCCAGTGTTATTTATGTTAAGAAAGTACTACCTTATCTAGTGAGCAGGTCCTCCCAAATATTTCTTGATTTTTATGCTTCAGTCTACATTTATTTCTTCAATTTATTTGTAATATCTTTAGCATTTGATATCAGATGACACCTTAAATGAATGCTCTTCCAGTCGATTTGTCCAATGATATTAATTGAATAATAATACCACTTTTAAAAAAGTTTTTAATATCATATATTCAGTTCTTATTTTGCTAGGTTGGCTTGGAAGTTATTTTTCCCATTGCAATAATCGCTCAGTTAATTTTTTTGTCAGTTCTTCACTACTTGAATTTTTCTGTTTATATCCGACTTTACCATCTGGTGGGGCCAGGCCTTCTTCATTAGACATTATCAGAATTTGGAGCTTTTCTTTTTACTCCCATTTTCTCAGATATGTTTAGAATGTGTGTGATAGTTTGAATATATTTTTTCATGTTTTGAAAAAATAGTACATGGCACAATGTCAAAATATAAAGTGGAAAATAAATACTCCTTTTAATTCTTATCTCCATTTCTTGTGCCCCAGAGTCAAACTACTTAGTGGTTAAAAATACTGGTTTAGGAGTCAGCCCCACTGTGTTAAATCACAGCTTGTAAATGCTGTATGGCCTTAGGTAAATTACTTAAACTCTCTATGCCTCAGTTTCCTCATCCTGAAGATAATAATTTTACCTAATCCAAATAATTGTTTTAATGATAAATTAAACCATCTAGAATTATGCCTAGCGTATTATAAGTGTCTTTAAAAGTTAGTTGATATATCTAGCAAGTGTCTCGTGAATCCTTTTAGAGATAGTCTATTTAGACAAAAGCACATGCAATCTTTGTGAACAACTGAAAGCTAAGTATGTAATTCTTTTGTATCTCTGGTTTTCAAAAAAGATAATAACACCATGAAGATGATTATCAGTACATAGACCTACCTTAGTCTTTTTAAGTACCCTATGATATATCATGTGTATATATATTATATAATTTAAATTGTCTATTGTTCATAAGTATTTAGATTATTTCCATTTTTTTGCTATTAAAATCAATGTTGAAATGAATACTTTTTTATTGTGTATCTGTATTAGTATAGTAGTAGTTGATCAGTTCATAGAAGTGGAATTGCTAGATGGAAGCATTTTTTACTTTGTCTACCAGATTTTGTATCAACTTGAATAACCATGAATGGCATGCGACAGATTCTGTAGCGACACACTATTATTGGTAAAAAGAGTATTAAATGTCATTTTCGCAAGTTTGACAGGTGAAATATGATTTTTTGTGGCTTTATTTTGAATTTGCTTAACTAAGAGTAAGTAAGTGTGTGTGTGTGTGTGTGTGTGTGTGTGTGTGTGTTTATATGCTTTAATTTACTGCTGGGTGTTGTGGTGCATGCCTATAATTCCAGTGACTGAGGAAGCTGAGGCAGGAAAATTGGAAGTTCAAGGCCAGCTTCAGCAACCTAATGAAAGGCCCCAAGTAACTTAACTAGACCTTGTCTCAAAATACAAAAATATTAAATGTGCTTTGGATGTAGCTCGGTGGTAGACACCCCTGGGTACCAAATTAATCCCCAGTACTAATTAATTAATTAAATAATTTGAAAATTTGTATTTCTTTTTGTTTGAATAGCCATTTTTGGTCATTTTTTTTAATTGGGGTTTGGTATTTTTTATGTTGATCTGTAAGAGCTTTTTGGATATTAACAGTATTTGGTCTTTTATGTATATATGGCAAATATATTTTTCCAGCTTCTTCATTTGTGTCTTACATAGTTGATATATTTTGTCTAAGTGACATAGAAGCTTAAAGTTGCTATGTAGTCAAATATCTTTTGGACTTTGCTACTAGCCTCTAACTTTTCTTTTGAATCATGGGTTTGGAAGTAAGACCCATCTACTCTTCTCTGGATCTTCTTTCTGATGTTGAGGAATGAGTTTAAGGGAATCAAGAGTTGGAAATGATATGTGCAAGTTCTGATAGCGACCTAACCCAGTTTAATAGGTCTCAAGGCAAGTCACCTGCAGATTAAAGTTATGGAGTCATGGTCATGTGTGCCATGGGAGTGAACTTGCATCTTCCTCTTTAGAGGAGAACTGCTTGCTAGTGAACTGCCCAAACCACAGGTCATGAGACATACCCTCTTGTTCTGTCTCAGTTGCTAATTTTTTTTTCTGAATTTGCCATTTTATATCAGATTCTTTAGTAAAAAATGAAAATCTATTTTTAAGCATTTGTGTGTATATAAAAATATTCACATATATAATTTATATTACCATTATACATAGGGGAAGAAAAAGATGATGTCTCTCTCTTTACTCATTAGAGAAAGAATCTTTTTAGTGCATGGTACCAACAGTGTTCTTGAAACTGTGATGTTTATTGCTCACCTTACTGAAGAGAATATTGGAAAATAAAATAAATAGACTACTTGGATGGTTTTTCTGCAATATTGAGCAAGTATATCAAGGAAGACATATTTCTATTTTTTTATATAAGAATACAAGCCTCATTTCTCTTTTCTGTCCCAGCAGACCTAATAGAAAGGAATGCTAAGCCTTTTTTTTTTTTTAATCCATGGAAATGCTGTTCTTGGAACTGTTTTATTGAGCTTTTATTCTAGTTTAAATTTCTGCATGTTTGTGTCCCAAACTTGCTTGCTTTTACTGTGATCTTTAAAAAAAATCCAACATAATAAAAGTTAGATTTATTTAAAACTAATCTTAGAAAATTAGAAAATCAGAAAAAGCTCTAAGAAGATAATATGTGATTAACTCATTTTTCCTGGTTATACTATAAAAATTACATTGCATTTCTTCATATGCTCTTTTATAAACTAATTGACAAATCTATTTAAGTGTTTACATTGTTTCTGGGACTTCATTTTTATAATCAGTATTAGGGATAACACTAATTGTATATACTCTTTTCTTTCCACTTGATGGCTTGTTACATTGGACACATTACTAAAGGTGGAATATTGAATTGAAGAATAGGTATACTGAAGACTTTGATATCTATTTATACAGTGCCTTCCATAATTTATAGAAATTGATAGCAACAATGGATGAGAGTCCCCTTTCTTATATCCCTTATTAATACTTGGTATTACATTTTAAAATCTCTACAAATTTTTAGATGAAATAAATTGCTGCAGTCCAGCTGCAGCAAAATAACCGGGGGGTGACGAACAACTTGTGTAAGTTGATACAGCAGGAGTAGGAGCCGTTTATTGTAGGACAGGAGCAGTATTTATACATTCCACACAGCTTATCTAATTAGCATAAACTAGATACATCAGTCAACCAATAAGGAATCTCCACACTTAATGGCTCGCTGGTGTTACTTCACAAACCACTCCCTCTGGCATTTTGCCAGGCACCATCCAGACTTGTTTACAGACTCTAACATTTCTCTGGCAAAATGCCAGGCGCCATCCTGACTTGTTTACAGACTCTAACAATAAATAATCCCATTCATGGTATAATTTACATTTATTGGCTACTAATAAGGCATTTTTTTTTTGCTTTTGTATTTTTTCTTTTAGGAAATTATATGCATTTAAATAATTTTTGGTTTTGTGGTATTAGACTATTAGTTATTTATAAGTGCTCATTATATATTGAGTATTAATTCTTTAACTGCCATGTGGTACACTGAATACTAATCAGCAATCCAGAAGTGCTCTTAGATTTTCAACTACTAAATATGATATATATATATATATATATATATATATATATATATATACATATATATATATACACATATATATGCATTTATATATATATATATATATATCACACTTATAGTTGATTCTTATATATGTATACACACAATTTTGCTTTCTTATACATTGCTTCATTTTTGTTTTTAGATAATAACTACAAGAACACATTAAAGAGGACATTAACTTCTTGTGCTATTTTTTGAAATACATATTTTTAAAACAGAATCATTATAAGTTTCTTTGTTAAATTTTGTACGTAAGTTTTAGAAGTTTTATTCTCCTAAACTTGTCAATGGTTAAGGACATTTTGCTTCCACAATGTTGCTTCAGACGCTTTTTTTTTAATAACTCACTTAAATAATAAAGCTGTTTTTTGAAGTATGCTTCCTTAGTTATTTTCAAAATGAAAATTCTGCTGCCTTATGCACAGTTACTTTGATTTATATACAAATTTGAAACTCAAAGGTGCTTTAAATTAGACTTCTTGTCATTGTACACGTGCAATGCTCTTAAAAAATCATCCTATTGAAATTTATTTAACTCATTGATATATTACATAAAAATGCCTGTTGATCAACTTTAAGTCATTTTCCTGAGTTAGTTGTGATGCTTGCCTCATGATTTCCAGAGTTAGTTTGTCAAATGCAATAGTGAGTATTATGGATACTAATACTTGATGTATTGCACAGTGACACTATATCAGGTACAAGTTCTTTCTGTACATGGTCATTTAATCCTTACAAGACTTCATAAGTTAAGTAATATTATTACCCCCTTTTTAAAGGCAAATAATTTAAGCCCAAATAAGGCAAATTGCCCAAGTTCGTTCAGTTAAAAGGGTCAAGATTAGACCTGCAGAGCTCCATATGAATCAAAAAAATTGTTTTTATGTTAAATTTCCCTACTCATTAATGTTGGCAGCTAAATGAAATTTTAAATATTGTGTGAGCCAACAAAATGCAAGTCAAAGACAAAGTAGCTGCACACTGAATGCAGCCCATGGCTACCATGTGGCTTTGGACTTACAGATCCCTTATTCATTTACATCCTTCCAGTCCTCCTGGCTTTGCTCACCACTGCTGTCTCTGTTCTGGATCTTTTTTTTCTGTGAGGCATTTGCCATATTCTGATCTCTACATTATTGATTTGGTTTTGTTCACTAGTTTCTTCTTACATTTTTGCAATTAAACAGCACAAATAAACACATGTGAAGTAGCAGGAGAGAGAGAAGGAGAGATAATCTGTGTGAAATTGAAGTACACAGCAATGGACAGGCTTCTGGGAGGTGAGTTTGGGAAATGAAAATATTGTTTTGATAAGAATCAGGCAATTTAATAAAGAAGCTATTCCCGACTTCTTATCCTCTTTATAAATTCTCTTGGCCTAAATACCACAATGCTCTATTTCATTAGTGGGGTGCATTTTGTCAATTGCAGGCTTTTGTTATCTCTCATTGTCATCCTGTTGTCTATAACCTCTTTTTATAGCTTGAAAACTCCTCATTTGAACTTCTTTCTCTATGCTCTTTCTTGTGTGACATCAGTCACATTGATGCTCTTTTCTTTCTTCTTGGCATATACATTGCTAGTGGTACTGGTCTTTATTTCAACTGCATTTTAATTGGGATATTTCATTTGAATCCTTAAGCTTGTCAGTTTTACGCTGTCTTGCTCACAACATCTAGCAGAGACATCACATCGGTCCCATCAGCTCTGTCCTCACAGAGTTGACATGGTTGAAGTGCTCTACAGCTAGGGAAGCTTTTATTCCAGAAATAGAGAAACTTCATGAACTGAAGGGCTGGTGTGTGACCTGCAAAACCAAAAATGGGATTGACTAAACTGGGACAACTCTGCCTCCTCCTGCTGCACTAAAATAGAATATATTCAGCCGACCCCATTTGTCTGGTGTTTGAGTGCTTCTGTGATAACAGACAGGGAATAAAACCTAAACCACTATTAGGAATATATATATATATATATATATATATATATATATATATATATATAGAGAGAGAGAGAGAGAGAGAGATTATACATACATATATATACACACACATTAAATTTCATATATACACATATATAAAATACCTTTAAAGAGACAATTGATGCTATGTTATATTTTTCTAAACCAGATCAGGATATGGTTTTTATATTAAAAAAGACTGCCTGGGATTGGGGTTATGGCTCAGTGGTGCTTGCCTAGGATACGTGAGGCCTGGGGTTCAATCCTCAACACCATATTAGAAACAAATAAACAACAACAAAATAAATAAGTAAAGGTCAAATTCTTAAAAGAGATTGTCTGCCTCATTTTTCATAAAAGATCCCTTTGACTCTTATACACTACAAAGCAACCAAATGTGTAAAAAAAAATTATGTTTTCTGCATTTTTACACTTTCCATTTATATTTGTCTTATATTTATTTCAAAAATACTTTAAGAGAAAAGGAAAAGGGTTGATGGCAAAGCAGAAAGGAAGCTGTTGAGGTATCTATTCTTAGATTGCATTACCACCTGATATAAACCACTTGAAATTCCAACTTTTTCTGTTTTAGCAATAAGCAGTATTTTTGGTGATGTAAAGTATATATTCTGTATTCCTTAAATTAGTACACAATGCCTCCAACAGTCTTGCCCCAACCTACCCTTCTCATCTCATCTTTCAATATTTTTCCTGTTTATATGTCCTTCACTTCTGCTACAGCAAACCCTCTCACTTTTCACCAATAAGCCTTGCCTAATCTCCATCTATTTGCTCCACCTGGATCTCCCTGAGCACCATTATTAATTTCTAATTTGAATCTGTTCCAAATTTGAGGTGACTTAACTCTATGACCCAGCTCATGAATTATTCAATTCATTTATTTTAAGCACTACAAAAATTTTTAGGACTTTGAGATCAGACACTTGTTAAAGGGTTTTAATATCCATTTAGTTTCATCAGATAAATACCCAAATGTTACTTAGATATTACCCTCATGTTCTTGGTCTTCTGCCCTAGAGCTGAACAATCTAAGGTCAAGATCTGGTGTTACTTGTGTTTGGGATGGTGAATGTGTGGCATGGAATACAGTGTATACAGTGAAACAGGGAATTACAGATCCTCAGCTCATCCACTGGAGATGTCATTCTGGTTGCCTCTATTTTTTAGAAGCTTACAGGATAGACGTGGTGGCTATTGATGAAATTATTTGTCTCTTCCTTGAGAGTTAATCTCATTAGTTGTTATTATGAGACAGGGTTTGAGTGAGTCCTTGAACTACTGAAAGGGGACTGGCCATCTAGGGTATGGAAAATGGAAACACCATAAGGAAAATTTGCATGTCTGAATCTTCCTCCCTTAGTGTAAGCATGCAAACATCTCACAGAAAAAAAAAAACAGTATATTGTGATCTTTGACATGCTGTGATTTGGAATGATGGTCTTATGTTTATAATATTGTTTATTCTAATAATAAAAAGATTTTACAGCTGGATGATAGGAGATTTGTTATTTTCTTTAAAATTTCACACAACAACCTGGCAAATTCTACTCATATCTTAAGCCCAGCTTTTATTACATTCTCTAACTCTGCCAGGCAGAATTAATTATCTCTTCTGTTCCACAGCATTTTATTCAGTCATAGCATTGGTATTGTAATTTATATTTCTGTCTCTTCAAAGAGAATGTGAGTTTCTTGAAGAATATGTATCACATATCTATACAGAAAAATGTCCCTCAAAAATGTTAGCAACAATCTGTTTGGGGAGAGAAAAATGATTTGTGATCCTTTTAAAGAAATATATTTTATTTCTGTTTATTTAAATTTTCTAGTTTTAAAAATATTTTATTTTTTCAGCAAGTATGTATTGACTTCGTAATAATTACAGTTATGGTTCTAGGCATTAGATTTTATGCAGTGAACAAAACAGAGAAAACTCTCTCTCCTCATGGAGAGTGTGTGGAGACAAACCCCCCAAGAAATTAAAGAAGAAAAAAAAAAGAAGAGGAAAATGGATGAGGAAGGGAGAAGAAGGAGAGGGAAGAGAAGCATGCATAGTAGTGGTAGAGAGTGATGAAGGATTGTAGATCACTTGGCAGTAAAAGCAAGATCGAGAATGGTACCTGATGAAGAAAACTTAAGCAGAAAAGAGTATATGGAAGCTGTAAATGTTTGTTTTCAGGGGCATCTTTAAATATCCACCAAGCAGAGAGAATTTCTTCCTAGAAAAATAAAAAGTATTCCAAATCCAGGATGTATAAAATCCTATCTGCTGTGGTGGATCGTGGTGATGGATGGGGCTCAGATGGAACCCTAGCCTTTCAGTCTCCTCCTGACACCTCCACTGACTATTACAAAGACTATTATTTATAGATTTATCAGTAGACCTTGGTGGACAATGTTTAAAGGCACACATTTAAAATATGAAAAAGGAGCTGCTTCATACGTCAAATTCTTCACAGAGATAAGCTAGGATATTAAGAATCAACTTTCAAAAAGGGGGCTGCACATGTAGATCTTTGGGAGAGAGAAACAAATATGAGAAGAAAAAGTCTAAAGATACCCTACAATCTCCAAAAGTATTATCAAAACTACTGCAAATGGTGATAATATTAATAATAAAATTTTCAAATGATTTTTATAAATATTATACAAAATTTAAGCAAACGAACCTTTAGAAAATGCTGTGTGAATTGATTCAAAACAATATGATATCATTAGAACCAACAGACTTGCAAATGCAGTTTTAAGATCTGGCTACTTCCTCCCTTCCAGCCAGATTGCCATGTTGTCACTCTTATCTAGTGGTCAAAAGGAATGAAAAAAAGGAGAAGTCACATCACTGTCTTCATTTTTCTCAGGGAAGTAGACATTGTCTTATAGGCTAAGATATGTGAGCTTGAAGACAGGGGAAAAATATCTGTAGGAGCAATGAAAGGTATCATGAAGAAAATGAACTTGAATAATATGATTTATAGCCATTTTCAGCTTTCACTATTATGCACAGTTGCTTTTTTAATGACTCTTCTTCCATATAAATAGCTATAATTATTAATCATCATTGCTACCATTCTGCAAATCTCAAACTAATATTTTAACTTTGGTCTTGAATAATTGCTATTATGTTGATTGTATTTGTACATATGTATTATTAACCTACAAGCTTGGCAGAAGAATACAGAATTGAGCCACCTATATGGCCACTAGATTCTGATTAAATGAAATTTCAAATATAGAATATGGATAGTGCCAACCCCTTTAATGCATTGGAAAGGAATCAGCAGTTGAACATGACAAAGAATCTAAGGTTCTAGGTAGATTTTCACTGTTAGCATCGATTCTGTTCTGGGAGCAGGATGATAATAAACTATATTACCTGTCCTTCCAAGGAAGGTAATTGTTAAGTCTAATGACTGCTTCAGAGAAGAATAGGATGGTAATTCTTAGGTGAAATTGATGCTTCTATTCTGATGCAGGTCTGGGACTTGGAATTTAGTGGGTGTGGCAGCTTCTTTACTGTAGACTACTACTTATTAGCCTGGTAATCAGGACTTATTTAAAGAGATCAGGTAACATTGGAGTTCCTAGATTTTTACCAAGAGAAGGGGTGGTAGCCGGTGCAGAGATAGACTGACTGCAATTGCTTCTGTTTGGGGTAAAGCAATGTGATTTAGCCAACTATGGAATAAAAAAAATAATAATAACATCACAGTCAAGCCTGAAATAAGAGATTAATTACATATAAGAAAGCAAAGTTCATCCCGTAAAAGATCCCACATACCTGGAATTAAACATCAGTCTTTCCCACCTCCTGGCTATAGACCTCCTCATTTCTGGTGAAGTGTGCTCCCTCTGTGGTCCAAGATGATCTGGTTATAATCTAGTGCCTTACACCTGCCTTTCACAAGAGATTTTCAGACATAGTTTGCTCTCTTTTTCTTATCATGTTATTAGGCTTTCTCCTTTCTCATCATGATGTTATACTGGGTATTATGGGCTGCCCTGTGCCTCTCCTAAACTTACGGGTTGAAGTCATAACTTTCAATATCCTAGAATGTGACCTTATTTGTAAAAAGCTCTTTGGAGATAATAAAGATGAAGTTGATAGAGTATGCCCTAATATGATATGACTTTGTCTTCACATGTAGGGGACATTTGGACATAAGAACAGAGATACAGGAAGAATCCAATGTGAAGATGCTTTGGCTCATTTGAGGGGCTCCTGTCATCTGCCACAAAGAATCCTGAGTAGCTCAGAATCTTATCTTCATTTTCCCACCCCTTTCCTCTTTGTCCCTGACTTGTTTGCAATACAACTTTAAGCACTCCTAGTTCTCTTTAATGAAAACCAAATGTTCAAAAAAATGTGTTAAATTGATTTTGAAAGTAAATTAATATGTTATCTGAAGTATTTGAATGTTGCTATGGCATGAAATAGAAGGTGAATATTAAAGTGTTCATTTGTGGTTATTTTTATTTCCCTGAGCATATTTTAATTGACAATGCAGATGAACACTCATCAAGTTTTTTTCTTGTAAATTGCAAAATTTTTAAATTATTTATAAAACAGGCAGGGGTATGTTTAATTCTTGCAAAAAAAGTAAAAATAGGTTAGCAAAATTTCATGTCACCTTTAAACCACTGACTTCATGGTTACATTTAAAGGCAATTTAATTAGCTGATTATTTCTAGTTTTAGAAAAACAATCAGATGTCTAAAAATTTTTAAACAGTAATCAAATAAGTGTTTTTTTCTTTTTAAATCCATATATTTATCATATATGCTAAATTTTTAAGAATTTCCCTTCTCTAACATTCTCTTCTTCCATCATTGCTAGAAATTTTAAGGCACTAGAATTTTTTTTTCCAATTGTTTTACATTGTTTTTCTCCCTCTCCTCTTTTCCCAGGAAGAGGATCTTGATTTTGAGGGGAAATGATGGTGATGGAGAATGTGTGTAGTATGTGTTCTTGGGATTACTGAAATGTTTGCACTATGATTATCTTTTCTGGCAAAAAGCAAAGGAAGGAACACTTAAAGGAACATTATCATAGGAGCTACTCTGTGGACTCTGGGATCATACTAATCAAAAGGAAGTCACTGATGAGTTTTTTTAAATTTTTTATTTGGAAAGTTCTCAGAAATCAGCTCTAATATAATTCCCACTCAGGAAAACTGAAGATCAGCTGAGTTGAAAAACTTAGACAAATGCATTTTTGCTTATTTTACCTATCCTAATTGTAAAATATCTTATGAGTAAGGTGAAATTTTTGGCAATTTGCCATAGTTTTACACATTGACAGAACTTTTAGTTGGATTTCATGAACTCTTTTTTATAAGTCTATAATGGGTGATATAGTTTGGATCAGAAATGTCCAAAACCCTATATCTTAAAAGCTTGATCACCCACATGTGGTGAGGTTGTGAATCCTTTTAAGAGGTGGAGCTTCATTGGAGAAAGTTAGGTCATTGGGGGTGTGCCCTTGAAGAGGATATTGGGACCTCTTCTTCTCTCTCTCTCTTTTTGCCTCCCAGCCACCATGAGGTGAACAGGCCTCCTCTCTCCATGATGTACTATGCCACCACAGGCCCACAGCAATAAGGTCAAGAGACCATGACTGAAACCTCTAAAACAGAGAGCCAAAATAAACCTTTCCTCCATATACGTTTCTTAGATATTTTGTCATACATTGGAAAGCTAACATAATGACTTAGCCTGAAACAACATTTTCTTTGTGAATAGAGGCTTATCAATTTACAAGTACAATATTTTCACAAAGTACTTTTAAGATAACAATACTCTTTTCTGAGAGAAGTGAAGGACAAACTCAGAAGCTTCTTGTTGCCATTATAGATATTATTTTAAATATGATATTATAGAAAAAATTGTCAAAACCACACAGAGTATAATGGAATTTATATCCATGATCTAGGAGTGACCCCATCATTCTTGAACAATACTGCAGTTTATAATGAGGACACTTGTATGTGTAATGAATGTAACTACTCAGCATATACTATTTGTGACATTTAGTTTATGAAGTTCTCAGTCTTAAAATTTTTTTCAGAATTTAAAATTTAGTGATAGCTGCTTCTAACTTTTGGGACTCAACATTGTATCAGAAATGACCTTCAGAATTATGAAGGAAAGAAGAATGTTTTTTTCAAATTATCTATAATCATAGAAATGTTACTTACCTTTGTCATTGTCTTAGTTTCACATCTTTCTCTTTCTCTACATCAGAGAATTCTAATAATAAACATTAACTTCCTAAAATAGTCAATATAATACAAAGATGTTGTTATTAGGAAAAAGTTTTTCAGAATTGCTGAAAGTATAATCAAAGGATCCTAATTCTTAAGGGACCCCTAAGTGCAAACTGCTTAGGCAATTTTCTTTGATATCAAAGCAACTTCAGATAGATTATCATGCTTCCTATTCTAAGTCTCTCTGAGAATGGAGATTGAATTAATTTCTGCAGAAGCTTCTTTAAAAATGTTATAATATTTACCAACAAACCTCTCTTGTCTATAGTGCAAATCTCTTTTCAATTACAATTTAAACCCATCTTCCCACCTTGGATAGTTCACATAGTATGGAAGAAACCAAAAAGCACCTTTTTTTAAAAAAAAATTCTATTTGTTAAAAGTAGTTATCACTCCATTACCTTCATTTCTAAAGATTAAATGATTCTGATTTCTTCATTCTTTTTTAATCGGCTTTTTAAAAATCATCAAATGCATCATTTGGGTCTGCTTTTTACAGGGGGTCTCTTTAAAATATTTCAGGTTGCTCTTAGAATATGGAGATCAACATTAGCCCTATATAAGGATAGAGGAATCCGTTGCTTATTCTCATTTGGCCAATTTCTCTAAGTAAGAGTTTTAAAAGAACCCAGTGTTAACTCATAATAAACTGGTTGTTTGTCTTCATTTCTTATTTTTTACAAAGTGCTCCTGATGTTCAGCCAGTGATTTCTGCAGCTAGGGTTGTGTTAAATTTAGGACTTGAATGATACCTGTTAAAATAGTTCTGATTTTCAATTTTGTCATGAATGATATATTGTCCCCTAATTGGTAACAGTCAAGTTTTGTTTTATTGTGTTTTGGTGAAAATGACCTCATTACCTCATTAAGAACATGAATTGCTTTAAAAAAAGAAATTGTTTAACTATTTCAGAAAAAAAGATAGCTATTTGCCCATTTAACAGTATTATGTAGAGATATCTTCTCGATAAGTTAGCCAGTGTTATTTTAAGAAAAAGTTCTAATCTAATACTCTTAACAAATTATAAAGAAATGGTATATTTGTGCTATATAATTTTATATTAGTTCATTAATTAATTATATTTATGTATATGTGTGTGTGTGTTGTGCATCCTCAATAAGATAGGTATTGTATAGAAGGGAAGTATATTCCTCTGGGCTCCTATCACTTTGTAATATTGCAAAGAGAATATGCATATGTATCTATACAGATTTGGTCATGTGTATTTAAAATATATAAATGCTATGATTTTGCTTTTCTATTTGGACTTTAATTTTCCTGTTTTTCTTATTAAGCAAACCTATGTAG
The DNA here is from genome assembly GCF_021218885.2 of Marmota monax. Taxonomy (NCBI): domain Eukaryota; kingdom Metazoa; phylum Chordata; class Mammalia; order Rodentia; family Sciuridae; genus Marmota; species Marmota monax. The sequence goes on along the minus strand of NW_026692434.1, from coordinate 2,801,953 downwards.
ACATATGGAACATTATCAGACACATGAATTAAATTTGAGATGTCTCATTCCTTCCCAAACTCATACTTTTTCTGAAATGAGCTTGAATTTAAGAAAGATTTTTAATGAAGGAGAAATGATGGCTTAACAGATGGCAGATGGGAGCTTGGTCTGGGTTTTTGAAATAGCATAAACTGTCCTGTAAAGCATCTATAGATGGAGAGAGACAGAAGGGGAAATAAACGATAATGATTGAGGTGATATTGGTAGGCGGGCTGGGGAAAGTGACATGGACACACAGATTAGTGATGCAGGATGGAACATCACTAAACCTTTGATGAAGAAGATATTTTTGCAGCAGAAAAGGAAGAATAACCAATTACTTTCTAAGTGAGAAGAAACAGGAAGCAGAATGTAAAAAGAAGAGGAGACTTAACATATGATGAACACTCAACCCAATAAAAAGCATGCCATCAATTCTCTTTAACTTCCCATTAATTTCCCTACCCAAGAGTAGTCTTTCGAATTAAATGCAGTGAGAAACGATTATGACAGAAGAGTCTCTGCTTCTAACAACACATAACCAGCAGCATTCCAACACATGCCTTCTACAACTATATGGTACTATGTTTTTAACAGTGAACAAAATAGCAATGGTCCCAGCCCTTCTAATTTACTTGATGAAAAAATTTTTAAAAACAATATTCAAACAAGGAAATTCATTACAAGTTGAGCTAGAGACTATGGTGGGGAAATAACAATATGTAGTACAAGAGACTGTATGAAATACAGGTGTGGTGATGAAACTACATCACACAAATAACAGAAGCTTCTCTGAGGAGCTAACACTTGAGATTAAACATAAAATTAGAGAAGTTGGTGGTCAGAAAACGAGTGTTTCCATTCAAAAAAAGAGGGTTTGTGATTATTTGAAGGCAAAAAATACATCAACTCATTTTGAAGGTAAAGAAGATTAGCATGACTGGAACATGGGGTTCAAGGAAAAAAGTAGTGAGACAGGGCCAAATCATCAGAGCCTTGTAGATAATGTTTTAATTTTTGATTTTATTCCATGTAAAATGAAAAATCATTGGCAGGTTCATAACAAGAGGCTGGCATAATAAGTTTACATTTTTACAAGACTGTTTTGGCTATTTATCAAAAGTGGAGCAAAGAAGGCAAAATTATAAGAAAATAAATATAAATATAAATTTCTGGAAAAGAGACAGTAATGGATTTCATTATGAAGGTGGCAGTTGAAATAAAGAGAAATTAATGGAATCAAGATATGTTTATAGTGAACTTGACAAAATTTGGATGTAGATTAGATATGAATGATGATGAAGGAGGAATCAAAAGCAATTCTCAGGTTTGAGTGAGTAAATATTCATGAGAATGTGGAAGACACATAGGGAAAAGTTGGGGGACATTAATAATTATACGCATTACATTTTAGATATATGAAATTTAATATACCTGTAAAATATCTAATTGAGAAGCTGCTTAATATGTGTCTGGAATTCAAAAGAGATGTCTGAATTACAAATATAAATTTGTAAACTATCCACGGTTAGATGGCATATGAAGCATTCATATGGACATATATAATATGACATTCATCTATCTGTCCCATGAATGTGAAATATCTAGGACAGAAAAACAAATATACTTTACCATAAAGCTAAATTTGCTATCTTTGATGGCTTAGGTCATGTAAGTTTTAGATTGAATTCTAGAACAGGTATAAGTAGTACCTTGCTAACTTTTATGTAAATAGAATTTTGTAGAGATATAAGGATACTTAAGATTCTGATATGGATACTGAAGATAGAGGGCTTAATGTGTTCAGAAGATTATATTGTGTCTTGCAAAAGGTGAGAGAATCCAATTAATGTTCTTCCATATAAAGGTTTAGCCTTCCTCAGTTCTGCTGTTGGACCCCAAGAATGTTTTCTTTATTTTTTTTTTTTTTGTTGACCCCTTTCACAAATGACTAAGGACATCTCTATTATTAAATCACCAATTAGGATCGCTGTGTTATTCTTCTTGCCTCTTGACTATTATAGTAATAATTACAATTAGTATTTTGGAATAATCTTTTATGCCTTCAAATTGGTTTTAAAAACACTGTCTAATTATTCCTCAGTACACTCTTGTGTAAAAAAAAATAATTTTATTGAACCAATAATGGAAAAACAGGTAGATCAATGCCACTGTGACAGCTGTTGTTTATTCAAAGCATCACAGAAATTATTTGCTAGGTGAAATTTCTAAGCTGGTGAATGCATTACATTTGCTTTTTTTCAAATAACAGAGTGGCAAAGAATAAATTCGTGATCATAGGAAAGTTGTTTAGCTATCCTAAAAGCTGAGAGACTGAATCCTAGAAATCTGACATGTAGTCTATATAACTATACAACTATACAATTATACTAGTATATAATCATACATTTAATTCTTTCTCTCTCCATATAAATATCTCTATCTTTCTCTATGTATATATAATGACTAAAGTTTATATCTTTTATCAAAAATGCTCTGTGAACAACTTTGTACAAAACATATTGAGGAAATATTATTTCTTCATCAGAAAAAAATGGAATATAATCTTTTTTAGATGATTTATAAATTTTTATCTTATAAACATTAACTCTAATACTGTGCAGCAACATTTAAGCCTACCTTTCAGAAGCTATATAAAGCTTGTCTTCTGAGTCTCCACAAGAGGGACACCAGAGGGTAGTACTATTGTCTTTGCTTTTTATACCTACAACTTGTAACTTTTCCATTTGCTTATTTATCAGTCTTCTAAGACTAAGTCAATGCCTAAGAAACTTTAGTGGGTAAAACTTCCAAATTTTAAGTACATGTAACTCTATTTTGGTTGGCTTTTTTTTTTTTAAAAAAAAAAAAACTAAGTCCCTTAGCTCTGTTTAGAGGAATTATAATAAGAAAAATATTACTTGTTTATCTACCTACAGAAGTATTCTAGATTATTACATCTATATTCACACCTGAACTATATGGTGGACAACCCCAAATTAGATAGCAGTGTAAAAAAAAAAAAACTGTCTGGAAATAGTCGACTCCATAGGGCCACAGATACAGCTCGTACATAATTTTGCCATAATTTTACTTCAGAAATACAAGTTTGAATTAAGGTGTTTTAAAATCAATAAATAGAACAAACCACATTAACCGACTAAGACAAAAAGTAATATGATAATCTTAGTAGATGTAGATAAATATTTGAGTTCAACCCATGTCCATGATAACATTCTCAAAAAAAAAAAAAAAAAAAAAACTGGAGGAAAAAAATGAAAACACTTTGTAAATGTTTCTATTTAAAGACCACAGAAAACATTGGTGAAATGTTAAGTGCGTTACCCTGAGGTTGGAAATAAGACAAAGACATTAACTTACAATTTCTGTTTATCATTTATATCACAAATGAAATAAAGAAAAAGACACAATAATTAGAAAGGAAGGAAAACAGCAAGATTATTACATTTATAAAAAAAAATCTAAAGTAGCTCACTAGAAATAAGATACTAGAAAAATAAATGAAGTTAGTGGGATTGCTAAATACAAGGTCAATTTATAAAAAATAATTGCATTTCTACTTAGAAAAAAAACAAAGTTAAAATTAAATTAAAAATACCATTCACAATATCACCAAAAATTCATATAGCTGAAAATAAATCTAGTAAAAATTCACCAGATGGGGCTGGGGATACAGCTCAGTTGGTAGGGTGTTTGCCTTGGATGCATAAGGCCCTGGGTTCAATCCTCAGCACCACTAAAAAAGAAAAAGAAAAAGAAAATGCACCAGGCACTAACAAAATGTTACTGAGAGTACTAAGGTAACACCAAAATAAAAGAAACAATATACCATATTCATAGATTAGAAATGTTAATATTTGTGTCAATTTTACCCAAACTGACCTGCCATTTAAATTAAATCACAATCAAAATCCTAACACATTTTGGTTGGTTTTAGTGGAAATTGACCCGTTGAGTCTAAAAACTGAGTGAAAATCCAAAGGACCTAGAATAGGAAAAATCAATATTTGCTAAGAAAAAATAAAACTGAAAACACAGTCAAATATCAAGACTTATAAATTGTGTGCACACACCTGTAATCCCAGGGACTTGGAAGAAGGAGACAGGAGGATCTCAAATTTGAGGTCAGTCTCACCAACTTAGTGAGGCTTTAAGCAATTTAGTGAGACCCTGTCTCAAAATACAAAATAAGGCTGGATATATGGTTCACTGGTAAAGTGCATCTGTACCACTTAGTACACCCCACCCCCTAAAAACACTTTCAAAGTATATTGTCCAGGAAGGGGCATAAAGGTGCTGAAAATATTGTATTATCTTCATACAGTGGTTTCCTGGGTGTGTGTACATATGTAAAACTAATCAAGTTGAAGACTTAAAATTTGTGGTTTTTACTATGTATAGATAGTAATATATTATAATAGTTTACTATCTATAGATAGTACTATATTATAAGTTATATAAAAATAATGTGAATACAGCTATGTTTGAAATCAAAAAGATAAACTGAAGAGTTATCAAAGAAAAGTAAGGGAATAAAATCCACAAAACAATTATGAAATTTTTTTTCTGTCTCTATCTCTGTCTCTCTCTCTCCTTTCCTCCCTTCATTCCTCCCTCCAGACCTATTTAAATCAGAAATCTGTGAACTGTTCATTTGTCTCACTAAATTGCCTGCATAGACCATTAAACAGATTAAAGAAACTATTTCAATTTTATGTACTTGATATTTAAGTAGTTAAAGTTAGATTTTAGTGAAAGAATAAGTACAGCTTAAGAAGTTGAACATTTATTATTATTATTAAATCTAAGAAAAGTGAATTTTCTTTAAGTGAACTTTCTTTAAATTCCTATTTGAAACATTTTTGTATCTTAATTATTACAAAATACAGTGCTTACAAAATCAAAAGTAGCTATAAAATGCAAATATTCTTGCATACATTTTCTCTAAAAGAATTTAGGTATTGAATCTAGGCTAAGATACAAACAAATGAAAGAAACAATAGCTGTGACATATTTCATGATAGAAATAGTTAAATATAAACATCACGAAATTGACCTGTTTTGTCTTAAATAATAATCTTTTCATGTAAGTTAAAAATTATAAGTTGACTTTAGTTGTATCTGTTTAAACATATATATTAATCTTTTTCCAGGAAAATATAATAATAATAATGTAGTAGAAAAAAATGCATAAATGTGGTCAATACATTATTTTGCTGTTTTTGATACATATACTCCAAAATATTCCACTCATTTTAGTATCCTAATGTAATGTGTGTGACCTGGCTGTACAAAGCAAGGTTGTAGAGTTAGCACCTATTAGTCTTTCTGAAGGTATATATATATATATATATATATATATATATATATATATATATATATAAATGTTTACAGGATTCCAAAAGACCTTATTGTTCTTATGCCAGTATGCTGGGTTCTGGGTCATAAGAATATAGTAATACAGCTATAAAAATGAGTCAAGATGCAAATATTGGCCTTAAACCCAAAAGATAAATCACTGAAAAGGCTCAGCAGCATAATAAACTGAAAAGTCAAAGAACTTGTCAGGATGTTTTTGTCTTATGACACTGAAAAACCATAAATTCAGACTAGAGGCTATATTATGCCTTTTGTTTTTGTTTTGGAAATTGTCACTGAGGTTGATTGATAGAGAACATTTAAGCTAGATGAATTTTTTATATTAATGATGAATGTTATGATTTGAAAATGTTGGGTATCAATTTAATTATTTAATTTTGTGTCTTGAAGATTGTTGTAAAAATGCTCTTAGATCCAGGAAACTATAATTAATCCCATGAGACCTGACATGTGTGTTGTGATGTATCTTTGACACTTGGTATATGATTAGTGTTAACTACTCTGCAAGATGGCTATGGTACACTAGAGAAGAGACAGCTGGTATTCACCCATGGAGACCCAGAAGACGAAAGTACCTAGACAGGGGATATGATCTTAAGAAATTTCATTCCCAAATTTGGGGAAATCCATCTAGGATTAGGAGTGAAGAAAGCAAGGATGTTCTCACTTTAATAGCTGACATTGTCATAGTCACCTGTTTTGTAGTAAAGATAAGGTTAACTTTAATTTTCACACAGTTTCGGGGGCAGGGGGACAATAAAGATTGAGTAACTTCTAGACACCTAGTTTCACCTGTTTGGAGGGGAAAAAAATATGCACCATGGATCTAAGATTTGTGTTTCAAACCGAGAGAGCAGTCCCAGTCAGAGAACCCTTTGTCCCCATTCCCCAAATTATACAAACATCTCTTGAAGTGCAAGCACTACTTTGCTATAATAACAACATCTATTATCTATTGAACTTTGATAGGAAAACCTTAACTTAATCTCGTTGATCAAATGAAGTTAACCAACATGGATTTCTTTTAGGTTAAGAGTATTTTTGTTTTGTTTTGTTTTAGCTTTAGTTTTGTTTTACACAGAAGTATAAAATATATTAATATTTGTGTGACAAGTCCATATAAACTTCATATTTTAAAACAAACTTACAGTGGTCATGCTACATTGATGCACGATTTAGGTAACTTGGTCCTTCATGTTCTAAGCAGACCCAGGTCAATGTTGTTACTTAAGTTATGTTTGAAATTGTTGTCATTTATTATTAGTTTTGTAATCCTTAACCTATCACTTTACTTCTCCAAAGATTACATTCTTCATTTGCAGAATGAGATAATAATTGTTCCTACTTTGTTGGGTTATTATGACACAGTACAATTGAAGACAAGGAGCACTATCCAACAAGAGGCAGCTGGTAAGATCCTTCTTTTTCTTGAAATTTAGCAAGGTCTTATTTTCACAAAGAATGATTCCAGAGGCCAAGGACTAAATTTATAAAGAAGTGTCTTGTGAACATTCCCAACATTCTGCAATTTGCCTCGAGTCTTCTGATAAATGCTTTTTGATTGTGTTATTCTGAATGATCAAGTAGGAAGAAATCAGAAATTAGGAGCTTTATGCTCATAATGAGTCAGTAAAGCAGTAATAAATTCAAAGATTCCATAGCATAATTTAGTAGACGTTCAATGATCTGCTAATGACTTTTTGATACTGGTATTGTCTTGCCTTAAATAAATTTACTACTGGCATTAAGTAGAGAAATTAAATTCCTGTGATTATCAACATCTTGTTGCTTAGCATCAAAGGGATGTCTCTGTGTTTGGAAGGAAGGAATTTCTGATGACAACATGAACGGGCTCTCCCTTTTAGTGGGGCAGTGTGGAGACCCTCTATGGAACATGCAAAGTTATCAGCAGCTATTCAGAAAATTTTATTCCTATGTTTTCTTTGAAAAATAGGCTCTCTGAAAATATATATACTGTTTTATGCTTCTCCAATAAAAAGAAGAAGAAACAACCCAAATCATTGGGATGACATGAAGGGAATGTCATGACAACATATCCAACTCACCTCTCTAGAAGAAAAGGTCTCCATGCTCTAATTTTCAGCATCTTCTAATAGTATCATAGTTCCATTTTAAACCCAGGCTTCAAATTCTCTTCAGTGTTTTTGCCACCCTGCTTACTTAGAAATGCTGGACTTTTAGGTAATCTATAATTTACATAAAAAGCTCATATTTTTTTTTCTAATTCAGATTTCTTATTGGATAAACTGGGATAATCCTTTGTGTTTACCTAGTTTTGATGCTTCCTGTTATCCCCTATGCTTCAGCTTGTCTAAAACTGTATGCCTGATATAGTTTAAATTTTGCTTTCAAATAAAATGAAAATCCTTTTGTCTTTATAATTTCATAATAAACCCTTGGTCATTATGGTTGTGGTACATAATATCCATAGATTTTTAAAACGTATGCTTAATTATTACTCATATTTATATAGAAAATCCATACAGAGAGCAAGAAATGTATTCACATGTTGCATAGAAATATTAATCTCTTTGAGTAGGAGAACAGATAGCCCTGAAATATGCATATTAAACATTAAGGGGATTCTAGCCTTCTTTATATCAGAGAAAGAAACAGATAGATCAGATTCTAATTTCCAATATCAACTTTGTTTCTAGGATTCTCTTTAACCCTGGGAATCATGAAAAAAGGTAAGGAGGAGTGCATGGCATGTTGAGATTTTTGATCCTTCATACATTTCTCTCCCTTTATTTATTACTTTTTGGCTTTGGTTTTGGAAAGTGGAATAGTGTCTCTTGGAAATTTTATAAATGATTTATATAACTTATTACTGAGTTTTAACTATATGTACCTCATGAAATGGACAAGAGGACTCAAAAGTATTAATATGAAGATCGTATTTTGAAATACTAACAGTGCAAGTGCTGTTGCATCCCAATAATGTGTTAGAGCTGACACGTCTATTAGGTGCTCTTTGTTGGACACCCTGTAGAATAAAAAACACTGATCATCTACTCAGATATGACAGGGTCTGCCAAATACATTCACAATACAAGTGTAAATTTTGTATTGCTAGCACAATATAAAAAAGATAACTGCTTTTTATGCTACAGAAACACTATATTGAAAACGGATAGTCAGAAATCATTTCATTGTTTGAGCAATAAGTGTACTGTTGATAAATGTGTCATGCACACACATGTATATCTAAGAAACTTGGAAACAGAATTTCCAAAGCATTTTTAAATAATTTATATTTTAGCAATTATTTGAACCCATATGTTAAAATATATAAATAAGCAGCATTGTCTAATAAGCTTTCAAAGACAACTGATTGAAATTAGAGAAAATGAATATTTACTAACTGAATATTTGCTATTAGTTACTGCCATAGCCAAATGAAGATACCTCACATAGATAACAAAATAAAATGAACTTGGAATCTGACCTAGAATCTCACTGTTGTGAAAAAAATAATGTTAAGTTTAGAAAAATAAAGTCACATATAATCACATAGCACTCACAGTGTGTGTGTGTACCATGTTAATAAATTAAACTTAATACCTAAAATATTATATTATCATCTCATTTTAAAATTATCCTATCTTTGAATAAGTGTTATAACATAAGCAATATATTAATATACCCATATAAATCATAAATAAATATTCATATATACTGGTGTGATGTGACCAAAAATATTATATTGACGGGGACATTACAGAGAAAACTTGGAGACTTTTGATTCAGTAGAAACTGATATTAGATGAACGATTACCCTATTACAGATGAGTAATGGTTATCACTGCCTGGAATTTCATACTGAATGAGAAGATTGTTAAGAGTGCTCCTCTGTCTCATTACTACTTGGAATCAGGTTATAAAGTAAAAGCCTCTGGGAAATGTAACATATAAAATACTAGAAAACAGTGTGAAAATGCAAAAATCTGTGTTTCCTGTGGTATTCAGTTTCAATTCTGTCTCCATCATTACCTAGTTGTATAACCTAGACAAATTATTTCTCAGAAGTTCAAGATCCATGTATCTAAAATGTAAATAATATGCGATTCTCATGATTACACTTGAGTATTTCTGAGATTATACATATGGGATACTTAGCCTTCTGCCTGGCACACAGCAGGTGTTAAACAAATAACAGTTTTTATTATGGCATTTACTCAATATGATATCATTGTTTGAGAATCTAAACTTCCTAAGTGTCATTTGATTATGACTTTCTTTTGTGTATAGGAATCGCTTCCATTTCTTTTGTTTTATATTCATTACCATGGTGATGTGAGCTGGCATATATTCTGATTTTGTGATTTGAGATGGATATATTTTTGTTCAGTAGATAGAGTTATAATGGATTCATATTATCTGTGGAATGCTCCAAATCATTTATGTTTAATTTTATCTCTTATCCCAGTCCATCTTGCATCTTAAATCCTTTTATTAGACATCATATCCCTTTTATTCTCCCCTTTGCTATTTATTAAATTATACTGCTTTATAAAATATTCCCACACACTTTTATCTTGCCCTCCTATCTCTCCACTCATCACCATTGTGCTTAAGATGCTACTTTTAGACCATCTGTTCTTTGGACAGAATCCTGCTGCTAAACAGTGCTGCCCACCTACCAGGAAATCTTGAAAACATCTTTTGTAGACTTTCCAGTTTACCTGCAGGTGCTAAGAAATTCATATTTTCCTCAACCCCAAGGATCTACATGCTATTCAGAAAACCCAGCTTCAGTCAAGTTTTGCACTTAATTATTGCTGTCAATCAACTGTCAGCAGAAGTGGCAAACTCATCTTTGGCTTCTCATCTGTAAACCTATGGGTCTAAATAAATAAAGACAATGAAGAGGATGAAGGTAAGAGGATGAAGGTACTCTGGGCTTATCTGAGTCCCTTCTGGAAATCCCTGGATGTCCCCTTTCCACTTGAGCCTCGCCCATCTCCTGGAAGTATCCTCTCCTTGAGACTCTTAAATTTGTCTGTGGCTGCTCTCTCCTTCTCTCTCTGCTTTCTCTGAATCCCTGGGAACTTTTCTGATGCCCAGCTCTCAAACCCCATGATACAAGTGGGAGGGAGGAAAGAATCAGCAGCAGGTCTTTCTATAGTGAGAGATTTTTAAAATTCCATTAAAAAGTATTCCAAATGGAATGTACTTTGCTCCTTTATATATTTGTTTATAAACTACTACTGTTGCATATTTTATATATTTTTATATCCTCTTTATTAAGATCTTAGGATAAGCTCTGTAGGAATAGTTGAAGGAAAAATTAGATGTTATCATTTTTATACCCAAAGTAAGTGTGCTCTAAGGTTGACTGCAAAATCACAAAAGTTAATTCAAAATGGATCAAGGAGCTTGATATCAAATCAGAGACACGCCGTCTGATAGAAGAAAAAGTTGGCTACGATCTACATACTGTGGGGTTGGGCTCCAAATTCCTCAATAGGACACCCATAGCACAAAAGTTAATAACTAGAATCAACAAATGGGACTTACTCAAACTAAAAAGTTTTTTCTCAGCAAAAGATACAATAAGAGAGGTAAATAGAGAGCCTACATCCTGGGAACAAATCTTTACTCCTCACACTTCAGATAGAGCCCTAATATCCAGAGTATACAAAGAACTCCAAAAATTAGACAATAAGAGAACAAACAACCCAATCAACAAATGGGCCAAGGACCTGAACAGACACTTCTCAGAGGAGGACATACAGTCAATCAACAAGTACATGAAAAAATGCTCACCATCTCTAGCAGTTAGAGAAATGCAAATCAAAACCACCCTAAGATACCATCTCACTCCAGTTAGATTGGCAGCCATTATGAAGTCAAACAACAAGTGCTGGCGAGGATGTGGGGAAAAGGGTACACTTGTACATTGCTGGTGGGACTGCAAATTGGTGCAGCCAATTTGGAAAGCAGTATGGAGATTTCTTGGAAAGCTGGGAATGGAGCCACCATTTGACCCAGCTATTCCCCTTCTCGGTCTATTCCCTAAAGACCTAAAAAGAGCATGCTACAGGGACACTGCTACATCGATGTTCATAGCAGCACAATTCACAATAGCTAGACTGTGGAACCAACCTAGATGCCCTTCTATGGATGAATGGATAAAAAAATGTGGCATTTATACACAATGGAGTATTACTCTGCATTAAAAAATGACAAAATCATAGAATTTACAGGGAAATGGATGGCATTAGAGCAGATTATGCTAAGTGAAGCTAGCCAATTCCTAAAAAACAAATGCCAAATGTCTTCTTTGATATAAGGAGAGTAACTAAGAACAGAGTAGGGTCGAAGAGCATGAGAAGAAGATTAACATTAAACAGGGATGAGAGGTGGGAGGGAAAGGGAGAGAGAAGGGAAAATGCATGGAAATGGAAGGAGACCCTCAGAGTTATACAAAAGTACATACAAGAGGAAGTGAGGGGAAGGGGAAAAATAATATAAGGGGGACAAACGAATGTCAGTAGAGGGAGCAGAGAGAGAAGAGGGGAGGGGAGGGGAGGGGAGGGGAGGGGAGGGGGGATAGTAGAGGATAGGAAAGGCAGCAGAATACAACAGACACTAGTATGGCAATATGTAAATCAATGGATGTGTAACTGATGTGATTCTGCAATCTGTATATGGGGTAAAAATGGGAGTTCATAACCCACTTGAATCAAATTGTGAAATATGATATATCAAGAACTATGTAATGTTTTGAACAGCCAACAATAAAAAATTAAAAAAAAAATAAATTATGGGGGCTGGGATTGTGGCTCAGAGGTAGAACTATCGCTTAGCATGTATGAGGCACTGGGTTCGATCCTCAGCACCACATAAAAATAAAATAAAAATATAAATTAAATAATAATAATAATAATAATAATTTCTCCTGGAACCCAAACTTAAATTTCCAAAACTTACTGCATTAGAATGTCCAAGGTGGGGCACAAAAACTCCCCCTAATATTCTACTGGTTATTTATAGTCAATATATGTTCCTGAACTGCATCAAAAACAATTTTTCTCCTATCTCAGAGCAAGGTCCATGCCTCTTTTCTCCCCACTGTCTTCTCTGTGAAGATTTTTTTATAACTGACCTCCAGACCTCTTCTACCTCCTGCTCAGTAGGACAAGTATCCTCAAGTTAAGGTATAATTGTAAGAACACAGACAAACAAGAAATAAAAGGCTTAACTCTCCCTGTAGAAAATAAAGAATTCACTTTAGAAAACATGGAATTTTAAGTTCTTTATCCTCTCTTAGAAATGTATCTAAATACTTTTGAAAGCAAGATGAGAATTTGTCAGCTTTATGACCCAGAAAGGCCTTTTTCATGGAGATTCAAGTATTACTACGAAATGTAAGCATCAAGGGAGACAACACCCATCTCTGTCATTTTCTATAGGCAGTTAAGAGCCTAGCTTTTGTGGGTGATTTGCTCCAAGTTTGAAAACCATCTCTTGGTATAAAGATATGACTTTACTTTTCCTCAAAATAAAGTCAATTGACTAACACAGATGGTATTATGGCTTGGATCTGGAATGTCCCCCAAAGTCTTGTGTGTTACAGGCTTGGTCCCTGAATGCAGCAGTGTTCAGAGGTAGAGACCCTGAGTAGTGACTGGATCATGAGGGCTCTGGCCTTATTAACATGGATTAAATCATTGAGGGACTCAATATGAATGGCCTATTGGGAGGTGGTGGAAATCATAAGAGGTGGATTGTAGTGGAAGGGAAAGGATCTTGGGGGCATGTCCTTGGAGACTATATCATGTCCCCAACTTCTTCCCCTTTCCTTTTCTCCCCGCCCCCTCTCTTTCACACACACACATACACATCTCTCTTTTTCTCTCTCCCTCCTTCAGTTCTCTCTGGCTGCCGTGAGCTGCACAGCTTTCTTTCTCCATGCCCTTTCCACCATGATGTTCTACCTCACCTCAGGCCCAAAGCAATGAGCCAGATGAGCTAGGACTGAAACCTCTGAAACTGGGAAACAAGATCAATCTTTCCTCCTTCAAGTTGTTTGTGTCAGGTATTTTTGTCATAGTGATGAAAATACTAACAGAGATTGTTATTCCATTATCATTCAAAGAGGCTATGAAAAAAAAAGAGCTATGTGGGACAAATGGTTCTGTCAAGTCCTCTTATTAAAGACTCATTCTTGCTTATTTTTATTTTGAAGACATGTATGTAAGGGATTGTATCTACTTGAGTACATAAAAGGAAAGTTTTCTTTCTGTCTGCAATCTTTTAGCAGATTGATGATGAAATGCATCACATTCTGGCCTAGTGCTTTTTCAACAATTTTTTTGTCTTCTTTCTCTACTACCTTTGTGGAGAGTATTTCCAGGTTATGAGAAAATTTTGTTTTTAATTGTATTTTCCCAACATAATCAGTGAAGATAAGATTCATGAAGGAGGGAATAGAATTTTCTGTAAATAAGAGAAATTCAACTGATTGGAGAAGGTTCTAAAGAAGATAGGGAGGAGAAACTAGCAGGGCAGACTAGGCTAGAATACCTCTGGTAGATAGAGTAGACCTTTAAAAGTGAACCACAACACCTAAGAAAAACTAGTTTAAAATAAAAGTCAGTGATTTTTATTACTATTTTTATAGTTACTCTTTGTTTGAGGGAAATAGGCTATGGCTCTTCTAATGTTAGGCAGGACTGGGCAGAAGACATGAGACAGGAGGAAGGAGTTAGATTTTTTTCAATCCACAGTTGGTGAAAATGATACAAACAGATATTTCTTAATGACATGTGCTCTTTAAGAGAGAGATTTCTGATAAGGACTTCAAAAAAGTAACAGCAACTTTCAAAAATATCAAGAAGACTTGAACAAAATGTTTCATAAAACTGGAAAAATACCCTTTGGGAAATATGGACAGAAACCATTTAACTAAAATAAACAAAAGATTTGACAGCCACTCTGTTCCTGTGCCATCTGACAAGTTTTTTGCTTCTTCCATGATCTCTCTTTCCTCTGCAGATAGGCAAATGTCTGTCTCCACAGGCCAGATTGGCCACAGCACTATCTAAATATATAAGTACAAGGAATTGGTAACAAGCAACCTTAACACTCTAAAAAATAAAAATAAAATTTAAAAAAAAATCAATGCCCATATGGCTCTAACTCAGGATTCTATTTAGCAGCGCTTGGCATTTTTCTCTAGGTAGGCATTTGGCTGACACTGGAATCAATTCATTTGTAAGACTGTTATAAGAGCTCTGCCATAGCTAATGTGAGTAGAGAGATTCACAACACCACTTAAGAACTGCAGGCTATACATATATAAATGGCCTTACATCTTATAGAAAAATAAGGTGTACAGTTACATAGCCGGCAGACCACCTGGTTGTTGGTACAGGACATGTTTGAACTATGACATTCTTGACAAGCCAGTACATTTATGGTTGCTTCATGAACTGGGGCAAGTATAAACAGTATACTTTTTAGGTTTCTTGTTCCTTAGTTTAAATATATAAGTTCTAATGTCATTTGGTAGGCAGAAGCTATGGCTCCATACTTCCCAGGCCACAAAGGACTTAATATATACCAAAGCAAAAACTTGAATGTCATATTAGATCCACTTACTACAATTAAAATGCTATAGTTTGTATACATCACTCCAAAATTCATATCTTGAAACATAATACCAATGGGATAGTATTAAGATGTGGGGCTTTTGGAGAAATGATTATGTCATGAGGGTTCACCCTTATATGAATGAATTAGTGCTCTTATGAAAAAGGGTTAATGAGAGCATCCTAGAGCTTTTTGGACTTCCATTATTTCTGCCATTTGAGAACACAGCCTTCTTACCCTTCAGAGGTCATAGCCACAACATGCCATCTTAGAATAGCAGCCTTCACCAGAAACCAAATCTCCTGTCACATTGACCTTGGACTTCATAGTCTCCAGAAATGTGAAAACCAAATTTCCATTGTTTTCCCAATCTATGGTGTTTTATAACAAGAATGGACTAAAACAGACAGCATGGTATATTTGTTTAATTTATCATAATTAATGGTAATACGCATTGTCTCATGAGGGTTTCACTAGGCAGCACATGATTGGTTGCCAAAATGTCTGTCACATGGAGTTTTTAAAATTATTTCAACTGAGACGGATCTTCCTGTGAAAGTTTTGCCAGCCACTGATTAGAGGGTTGGAAAAGATCTCTAAGCTTAGAATATGTAAAACTGTTACCTCATGTTTATATAAGGCTCACTTTTATCCAAATAAATTTGTTAATTTTTTTTGAGGTTACTTATAGTATGAGTATACTGGAAATAAAAGAACAACATGATGATCCTAATCCTTTAAAAGTCTACATTTTCATTGGGTAAAAAATACCAAAACTCCTGACTCAAAGAATAAATATGGTGATTATCAGTGTTCCCAAATATATTACACTTAATTCTACATAGGAAAAGAAATGTAAAATGCTTCCAGATGGAAGTAGAAATTAAACTGCTTTGAAGAATTTGTAAAACATAGCCTAGTGGAAGAGGAAAGAGTGGGTAATCCAGCATGAACTAGCAGCATGAGTAAAAGAATGGAGAAATGGGAATAAGCATAGACAGTTCAGCAAGCAGGAAGATGTGGAAGAAAAATTTTTTACTGGGAAGTGTATCACTTAGGATTAAGCGCAAGTGACAAAAACAATTATAATTAATAGAGACTTGTATAACATGAAATTGTATTCTCACTCATGGAAAAACCCAGAAGCATCTTAGCTGAGGACAATAGAAGCACTTTATTACCAAGGACCGAAAATCTTTCCGTCCTGTTGTTCTGCCATATAGTACTTCCATGTCTGAGGTCATCTATGCACAAGATGGCTTTTCCAGGTATCTTGGCATCATTCTAGCCAGAAATAGACAACAGGAGGAGGTCAGACTTCCTTCCTTTAAGGACACTTCCTGCAAGTTGCACACACAAATTCACTCACTGATCATACTGGCCACATTAAGAGACAAGGAAAATGAGAAATGAATTCTTCATATCAGACTGCCATGTGCTCAGCTTAAAAAAAACTCGGAGGCTTTATTACAGTAGATGGTAAGAGTGGATATAGGACGCAACTAACCATCAGTGCCACTGAAAGTGATAAGTAATAAGGTAGAGTACTTTGAGGGGGTCCATATCAGGAGCAAGCAAACTTCTTTTGTAAAACACTTGGTAGTATATATTTTAGATTTTGTGAGCTATAAAGTCTCTGAAGCAATCACTCTATTCTGTTGTTGTAGTGCAAAAGCAGTCACAGACAAAAATAGAAGCAAATAGTCATGGCTATGTTCTAATAAAACTTTATTTGCAAAATCAGGTAGCGAACAAAATTTGACTCATAGGCTATAGTCTTCTGATCCACTGCCTAGATTGTAAATTTAACTTTATCAGTAGGAGCCTTTAAAAATTCATATAAGGGCAATGTGAGGAGAGAGTATGTCATGGAAGAAGGATCACTGAACTATTGTCTGGGAGGAAGTTCAGTCTTAGTCTGTCACAAATTAGATATGCAAATTTGTGAAAGTCATTTTGCCTCATAGAGTAACAGTTTGCTCCTTTTGTTAATGAGGAGATTGAGCAGAGACTCTCTAAAGTTATTTTCACTTTGAAAGATTTTGGAGGTACTGAAAATAAGAAGTATAATTGGAAAATTATTGAAGATCCTCGTGTAAAATTGTGAAGCTGGAACAATAGCTAAGAAAAATGGAAAGATAATTTCAAAGATGTTTCAAAGGGGAAATAAGAGAAAAGAAATTGTGATTAGTTAAATAAGAGGTTAAGTAAAAATCACAAAATGCAGACTTTGTCATAGTGTGAAATACAAATAAAGGAGCATGATTGTGTTCCAATCAAACATTATTTATGAACAGTAGAATTTAAATTTCATATGATGTTTATATCTCACAACCTATTCTTCTTTTGGTTGTTTCAACCATTAAAAATGTAAAAACTATTCTTACCTGTGGCTCTACAAAAACATGTGACAGGCTGGACTTAGTACCATGGACCATGATTTGCTTACCCTTGCCTATGTGCAGGGAATTCTCTAGCAGTAATATCTAAAGCCTCTCTTGACATTCTTGCTCTGGTTGGGCATCTGGAGAAATGAACTGGGCATGGTAGCTCTAGTCCTTCTACCTCCTTTCTCTTAGAAGGCAAGAACACACTCCATTCTTTCACTCCATAGAGAGACACTGCCAATTTAAGAATCAGGAATAGAAAGCCTTCTTGGAATATTATAGGGTGCATCTGTTGATTTCTGGGATTCAGTATTAGGAGATAAACTTGCCCACAGATATGAAGTGCATTCTTCAACCCAAATTTATCTGAGTGGTGTTTGGGGCATGAAATATTTATCTTATTTAGTTCAGAATTTGGACAGTAAGAGGAGAGCTATTTATCAGGTTACTTCAAAAATCTTAAGGATTTATATCTGTTCCCAGAGACCAACAGATCATTGTCTCAGATACTTGGCTACAGAGACATTAGTGACTGGAAGAGTGCCTGAGGCATATTAGTTCGTGGGTGAATAAATAAGTGAGTAGACTAAACCATGGGGAGATCTAACTTGCTACAGGGAGTAGGATTCTTACATGGGAATGTGAGACAGAGATAGGCTAAATGCACCAAAACAGGGGCCACAATGCAGTTTCAAAACTGTCTACCACCTGATGAATACAGGTATCAATGGTTTTTAGTCAGATTATTTGGATTAATAACCAAGACTGAGACAAGTGAGAACAAAATTTATACCATAAGACTCTTCCTATTAAGAAATATTGAATTTACTTTAGAAACAAGAAATGTAATGAATATAGTTTTTTAAAAATTAACTTCTGAGTTTCTGTTTGAGAAAAAGAGAGTTAACTTTCTTTTAATAAAAGGTATTGTATGTCTCAGAAGCAGAGAGAAAGAATCCATGAAAAAGAGGTGTATCTGGATTCCTAATTCATGCATATTAATATAATAGGCAAATTGACAGCAATTACTGGAAATTACCAGTACTAGAGGATATTATATTTTAGCCTTGTGGGCATCACCTTTTCATTCACTCTTAATGTCTATTTTCTCTGTAAGGTAAGGTGATCCCAAAAAGGCTCTGGGCCTGTATCCTACTGTGGTGTCTGTACATGCATAGTATTTCTCTTATTCAATATACACTGAACTTTGTCCCCTTTCTACAGCCAGTAGCCCACATTTTGCCTCTTCTGGAAGGACTTTTTGATAAAAATTACTTTGGAAATGGAAATAAACCAAATACTTGGTTTATAATAATTCTCAATCTGAGCATGATTTTAATTCACAGTCTATTACTATACATAGCAAGAATATGTCTAAGGTGTTGTTCATGCTTTTGTGGAATTCCCTCCTCCTGCACATGGGCCGTACCTAGTAATTTATTTATCTATTTATTATTTTTTTAAAATATTTTTTAGTTGTCAATGGACCTTTATTTTATTTATTTATATGTGGTGCTGAGAATCGAACCCAGTGCCTCACACATGGTAGGCAAGCACTCTGCCACTGAGCCACCACCCCAGCCTCTAGTAATTTATTCTTCAAATAGAGAATACTTCAAAAGTGATGGGATGTCACATCTGTGATTAATTTACCAAAGACCTTGACTTCCATCTTTTCACTATGCTCTCTTTTGCTAGAAGACTCTTTGTCTTGCCTCACTGGTTGCCTCACATTATCAGGAAAAGGCTATATGCACATAGTCACTGACAGAAGCTGGAGAGCTGGGAGAGGGCCTCTGTCCAATGACCAGTAAGGAACCAAGGCCCTCAGTTCAGCAACCTACGAGGATTAATACACCTTTAACCACGTACATTAACTCAGAAGTAAATTCTCCCCAAATGGACCCTGAAGACTGCCAACACATTGCCGCAGTCTGGCTGGGCACAAAATCAGGAGCCACTCAAGCAGGAACAAACTTTATTTCCAAAACTCCCGCGAAATGCCATGCATGCAGCCTTCTCCCAGGACACGCTCCACCAACAGGAAATCCCTCCTCTGGAATTCCCTTCTACTGCACTTCCCCAACCAATGGGAACTCTCCTAGAGTCCCGCAAGAGCTCCAAAGTAGCAGGTCTAGGCAGACAGCAGGGGTCTAATCTCCAATTGAATGCGCATATTAACATAATCATTATCATCTCAATGGCTTGCTGGGGTCACCTTTCAACCCAAAATGCCATGCATCATTCCTACTTGGCTATGGCTCTCAGCAACACATCGATTTCAGCCTGTGGATACAGCTAAAATTCATCAGTTTTCTGACCCATGGAAATAATAAATTTTATTAATTTAAGCCATTGAATTTTGGGATTAACTTGATACACAATAATATATAACTAATACATGATGATAACTAGAGAAAATCCTTATAACCTACAAAAATTAAAATACAACCCAGTTTGGAAAATAGCAGATTTACCCCAAATCAGGTGACTCATAAACAACTTAGATATTTGTCTTCCTTTGCATGATACTTTGTTCCTTTCTTGGGGATAAAGGGTTCATCTATATTGAAAGAATAAAATGTTATGAGTTTTTAATTACTGGTTTCTGGTATGAATTATTTCAAGTTTATGGACTGACCCCCATGATCAGTATTTTTTTCTCTGTATACTGAATGATACATGTTTATGTTTGACTTTAATGATAATTGTGTATTCTACTATTTTTAGTGTGTCAAGTCTGTATTATGGAGAAATGACAGTTGAACAAAAATAATAAGCATAAGAACAAAAATGTAAATGGTTTTGGGGCTAAGTCATTTGAGCAAGTGATGATGATGATGATGATAATGATGATGTGTGTGTATGTGTGTGTGTGTGTGTGTGTAGTCATCTTGGCAATAAAAATCTATGTTTCATGAAGATTTCATTGAAATTGACTTCAACAATTTTTTGTCTAATCTCTATTTGAAGAAAAGGAAATGGATCCCTCACTTTCATTAGAAAATTACAGTCCAGTGATATTAAAATGATTATTGTCTGAAATGCTAATGACTCATTTCGTCACAAATCTTGAGTCTCACAAATCAAAATTTGGGTTTGCCAATTAGGTTTTACTTTGGTATGATGATAGATAGCTTCTCATGTGACAAGCTGCATATGGAGGAGTGAAAGTCTAGAAAAAGCAAGAATAGTTTAGTTTCCTACTATAGGAAGCAGCTTGTAGTGGTCTTTCCTTATATAGATTTCTAATAAATATAGAACTTCATGTTTGAAAACATCCATCCTGTGCTATTTGTACCAGATTCATATTGTTTAATGGTCTTACTCTATGGACTGAATGTTTCCTAGGAGATAACTGTTATGAGTGAGTTATTAAGATAACCTCCCAGGAAAAATAAAAAAGAATGATTGCTCTTCAGTGATGACACTTTGCTTAATGGGGCAATATTTTTCCTTAGAGAATCCACTGCTTTCTGACTAAGGGAATGAGTATACACAGGCAAAAATGTAGCCTCATATCAGTTATTTTCCTTGTACAAAGGGTGGGAAATTTCTCCCCAACATCAAACATGACGGACCATGCAGATAAAGCTGCTACATTGGAATGGCTTAGTGTTTTTGTTTTTAGGAAAACAAAAACATATCACAGAACTAATATGAACAACACAATAGAATTCAATATGGAGTTTGGGCTAAATGTTCAGAATTTCCTACAAAAATATACATATAAAAGGATTAATTTGCTTTGGCATTACCTATCATAATTTAAATATTTTTCCTTTAGCTGTCACAGGAAATATTAATATTCATCTTTGTGGATATATAATTTATTAGGTTTGTTATTAAATGCTCAATTTGGGAACTTTGGAGGTTTTTAAGACATGTACAGATATGAAAACAAAAATTACTCATGATCTCACTGCTCAGAGATAACTATTATGTTATTTTCGGGCTAAATCTGTGTGTTTGAGTGTGAGTGTGTGTGTACATGCACGTGCATGCGCTTGCGTATGTGTGTGTGTCTAGTTTTGCCACTTACTGTCTCCATTTAAGCAAGTCACTGAATTTCCATGTGCCTTGGTTTCTTGATCTTTAAAATGGTGGAAAAAAATAACATTTTAATACATTACCATGAAGATTTTTAAAATTATGTATATTTAAGCCTAGCACATAAGAAGTAAAAGCTAGTGGTTTTCACATTATGTACAAAAAGTTTGCTTCAAAATGAGATTACATAATACACTTTTATTTAAACTTTAGCAGTATCTTAGGAAAATTATTTACAGTTCACAGAATTGTATTCTATGGTATAATTTTAAATGATTAGATGGTATTTTGTCATTTGAGTGTATCACAACTTATCAAATTGCCCTTTTTTGGATGCATAGTTTTACTTATTGTAAATAATTCTATGATTGACCTCCTTTTATCTCCATCTTTACTACTGATCTGACTACTTCTTTCAGAATGAAGATATATGGGGGAAATTCTTGGATCAAATTGCACTTACAATGTAATAACTTTATTGTAAATGTTAACAAATTCCTCACCACTTTTTATGTCCCATAAGAAATCTGTGCAAGTAACTGTATGTTGAGTTAAAAGAATACAAAAGATACTCTTTTTGTTTTTGCTTTTAATAATCCTCTAATAATTTTATATGAGTAAAAAATATTGTAATTTTTATTTTTTTAATTACTAGTAAAGTCAATTTTTATTTGCTTATTGATTTATTTCTATTACTTATTTTGGTGTAGGTAGTCATCTTACAAAATCTTTATTTACTTTTGGATATAAATTCAGAGAGACTAATAAGTAGGAAAAGAAAAAGAAGGCATTTTCTTTTTATACCTTTGACTGAGGACACATAGCAACCTGCTACTCTGTTAAAACACAGTTAAATTAAATTTCCAAAGTTTTCAGATTAACTAAAAGCTGACAGGGGTTATCAAATCACTTGGAGTCTGAGTTGATTTGTTTTAAAAAGCAAAATGTAAGTGGAAGTTTTACTTAATTTGCTTCCACATGAGGGCTCCTAATGCTGCTAAGTTTTATTTCTACAACTTTTTTTTTAGCGTAGTTGCAAACTCATTCAGGGGGCTAGGGTTGTGCCTTAGCAGTAGAGCGCTCATCTCGTACGTGGGAGACCCTGAGTTCGATCCTTGACACCACATACAAAAATAAACAAGTGAAATAAAGGTGTTGTGTCCAACTACAACTAAAAAATAAAAATTAAAAAAAAGACTCATTCAGTATAACAAAAAGTCTATGTAATATTAGAAAAAGTATAACAAAAGTCATTCAAGATTTTTGCAGGTATTAAATTTTTATTGAAGATAGAGCTAAATAAATGGAGATAAATATCATGTGTGTGAAAAGATTTAATATAGTAATTATTTCTGTTTTTCCCATATTTATGAATAAATTCAATACTCTTCTAATAAATCCCAAAGTACTTTTCTTGGAACTTGAGGCTATCCTGAATTCCGATGAAAGAGTTAAAAATAAAGAATAGTCAAGATGATTTGAAAGAAATGAATAAAGAGGAGATGAAGCACTATTTACCCCACCAAATTTCAAGACTTATAAAACTAACTTGAATTTTAAAAAAAAGTATCTTGAATAAACCAGGGGATGTAGGTACTAGATTAGATGAATAGGCTAAATTGAACAGAATTTAAAAATTCAGAAATAGACCAATGTTTATAAAAACTTTTTAATGAAAAAGTTTGCATTATAAGTTAGTGGAGAAATGTTGACTATTTAATATATGGTGCACTATATAGTTGTATGGTTAAAAAGTAAATTAATATTCCCAGGTAATATTTTATTTACTCAAAAATTCCAGATTTAAATTTCAAAAAAGCAAACTTCTAAAACTTTCATGAAAGAAATAGGAGATCTTCTTTATGATTCCAGGATGGTGAAGGGTTTCTCAAGTAGAACACAAAATTCACAAACCAGAAATGAAAATATTGATCAGTTTTTCTGTGATAAAAACACTAGTGAGTGTAAAAATAAGTCACAGATTTAGAGAAGATATTTGCAAAATGTGTATCAGATAAAGATTTAGTATCCACAGCACATAAACAATATTAACACTCTCTCTAGGAAAATAGCATAACTATCTTGCATCCATCCATCCATCCATTCACCCACTATTTATTTATGATTTCAGGGAAGAAAGCTCAATGGCCAACAAATATGAAGATATGTTCAACCTCACTGTTGTAGCAGTTAAGGTCCACTCAGGAGACATTAATCATACCAATAATCTGAATAGGAAAAATGGAATCTAAGGAGTTTTTGGCTAAATACTAAGAGAAGTTAAATACCAAAAGGGCTCTTAAGATACAGGAATAGAAAATACTGAGGTGGCTATTACCTCTTGGTCCAAGGTGAATGAACAGGAAGGGAATTAAGAACTTAGCATACTTGGTCGCTCCCCTATCCTAAAGCTGCCAGTGAGAAGAAACTCCTCAGAAAGTCCAGCCTGAGCGGGTCCATAGGAGCAGCTAGCCAGGTGATTGAGAAATTTGCAGATGGCCTGGGTAGGTTGGAGTAAAATTATTCAGATCACAGAGGCACATATTCTTTCAGGGCTTATGCACATCAATTTTGTTTGATACTGTGCTGAACAAGAAAAAGAATGGATTGAAGAAAGGATGTCCTTCCTCACTACAGTCTTGCACGTGGAGTTCCCCAAAGGTCTCTATTGAAAACCTAATGTAAAAGGGCAAATGCTTATAAGGCCTGCTCTTGTATCACAGAGAAGGACAAAAAGCTGTGGGTTTAGACCTCAAAGTCAGTAAAGTGATAAACTGACCAACTGGTAATCAGGAAAATGCAGATAGAATAATAAAATTAAAAGGTATGATAATTACCAAATATTGTCAAGGATGTGAGAAAAGGAGAAGAATGATATATTTCTGGTAAAATGTAATCAACAAAGCTATCTCAAATAACAATCTGGCAATCTTAGGCAAAGCTGAAGATGCCTATGCCATATAGCCTGCACTGCTGCTCCTAGGTATAATGGAGGTGATCTGGCACAAGAGTATAAGGAGCTATGTAAGCTATGTATGAGGCTATCTATTGCAGCTTTATTTTTAATGACAACAACTGAATATCACCTAAAAGGCGATCAGTAAAGGTAGTGTGCAATAATTCATAGCATTTTCCAGTGGTATTTTAAGTTGCAGTTTTAAAAGGATGGATTGATTAGAGCTAGAGATATCAATGTTGATAATTTTCAACAACAATGTTCAATGAAAAAAGAAAAATTACAGAAATTCTTTTTAATATTATAGCATTTAGACAGTTTTTTTTTTAAAGACACAAAACTGCTTTGTGTCACAGATTGCTGAACTTTTCTTTAAAGGGCCAAATATTGAATATTTAGGCTTTGCAGGCCACATACAGTTTCTGTTACATATATTCTATTTCAACCCTTGGGAAAAAAAAAAAACATTCTAACTCATGGGTAATAGGAAGCAGGCCTATTATTATGGCTGGACATGATACACAAGTTACAATTCACCACCCTCTATTCTGAATTGTTTGTAGAAACACATACATATGGGAATGTGGCTGTGAAGATTATATACAAATCCACAGTGGAGGCTACTTCTCAGAGGGGAGGGATAACATCAGATTGGGAGTTAAGGTAGAATGGTCATATTTTCTGGCCTTGGGAAGAGAGTACAAACATATCTCCCATACAATCATTTTAGTTTTCCTGTATATTTAATATATTTCATAATCAACATAACTTGAAAAATATAATGAAAACTTCATAGGCATATACAGTTTGTAGATTTAGATGCATCAACCACAGGTTTGATGTAGAAAAAAATGAACAGAGTTATTTTTCTATTAATTTTTTCTAATTTTTAGTATTATTTTTATAAATATCTAAATTTAGAATCAATGCAGTATTTTCAGGTGTTACATTCGTTTGTAGTTGTCTTTCACAATATTAGGAAGGGTGGGGAAAGCTATTTAAGGAAGCAAAATAGTGAAGTAGGTAATTTTGCAAAGTTCAGAGAAAAAATAGAAAATTATTTGAGGCAGATATTACCTTGGTGATGAAAAAAGAGGATGAAGGCATAATATTAGAGAAAGCAATCTTTCAAAATGACTGATTTAATTTTTAAGACGTGAGCTTCAAAAACAATGCCCATTTTATGAATTTGTGGGATAAGAAATTTGCTGCAATTCTTAAATTCTTATGGAGAAGTGGCAATCTTTGAATTACAGAGTAAAATTCATGACAGATTTTATCTAATCAGATGCAGCAGTCTACATTTAAAAATACCTTGGGACGCAGTTGTTTCTGTTATTAGTTTGGTAATGAAAAAATTCAGGTCACAGAGACCAGGGCTCTCTACAGAAATGCCAAGGAGATAAGTCATAGCTGCTATTCAAATGGATGGAATCCTTAGGACTCTGTTTTGCCTTCATTGAAGGTCACAGAACATCCTCTCCTTATAGAAAATATAATGTAGTCGAACATTAAAAATGAGTAGTCTTTTAATTTAACTTACCTAACATTTTATTGCAATATCTGCCACAGAAATCATTTTAAAGGCTATTTTTAAATATATGGCCAAACCAAAAATAGAGATCATTATGCAAAGGCTAGTACACAATCAAGGAGGTCAAAAGCTCTTTAAAAGAATTAATTGAAATTTGTAGCTTTCTAGAGAAGTAAATAAATACTATTTCTCTTATGGTAGAGTAATCTTGGCCAGTAAAAGATTGTGTTGTGTGAACCTTAGCTCAGAGTCAATGGTAAGTCATTATCTAGAATGCATAGAAGCCTTAGAATTCTCCTTCATGTTCTCTTACTTGCACACCTAAACTTCTAAGTGCTTGTAAGAAAAAAAATCAAAACAAAACAAAACAAATAGGAAAGAAAGAAAACAAATGAAGTCTAGGTCTATGACACTAATCTTTGAACTAAAGCATTTACTTAATGTTAAGGGTGTTTATTGAGTTTAACCAACAGAGTCCTATTAAATCCTTAACTTTGATTTCCTTGAGCATAGTTTGATGTTGATGATTATTACTAAGTATCTTACAGGCATTCTTTATGACATGATGTATAAAATATCTTTAGCTTTGGGGAAAAACTTGTTCTAGAAATATAAAGTTCATTTCAGATGACTAAGTGGATAATACATCTACCAATGTAAATGAATAGCTCATTAAAAGCATGTGTATGGTTATATTCACAGTAAAGTAGAAACCATTCTTGATGAGGAGGTTTAGCAATTTACATAAATGCTTGAAAAATATGGTCTTCTAGATAATTTTTAAATTCAAACCACCGTATTTCAGAATGGAAGGGTAATTTTTTTAGGTTCTATGATATATGGTCAATAATCATTTAGCAATATTGTAACTCAGCAAGATATGTAATTAATCTGTTGAAAAATTACAGAGTTTGCAATATAGAATAAGGGAAATATTAATGAGACATTTTGGTCAGCAATGGAAGATTTCACATGGCTCTGATAAATGGTGATCAACTGCTAAATTTCATGGACCAGATGAGTTGATTGTTAATGTATTAAATTTTAGATCAGTATATTTTGTATAAGGGCTTCCTACAGGGATTTGTTTTCCTAAAACTGTTTTACTGCTGTTATATCTAATTTAAAAACTAACCCTAAAATCCAAAGAATAACTCTAAGAAAAATATCTGTGTTGGAGTACAGTTTATCAAATTTCCCTAGGAAATCAATTTCATGGAATATTGCTGGACTGGCATTTTTCTTCTTCTAGTACTCCTGAGAATATTGCAAAGACAGGATAGGTACATTTAGTGAATGGTTATGATAATAAGTTTAACTAAGATAAAACAACATTAATTCAATGGTTTGACTGTGAAGTTGGCAACACCTCTTTCTCCACACTGCCAAAATCATAATTTCACAAGTAGGTTTGTTGGATAATTTAGAAGAGCTGAACTGGAGAATTTTTCTCCCAGCCTTCCTTGAGGGAGCTATACCTTTCTTTTGTTCGTGTAATCTTCCTGATTACTCAGAGCAATTGCTCCTAAGCCTCTTGAGACCTGTAAAGTCTCATATTCACCTGCTCAATAATATTCCTAGACTCATGATGATAAGCATTGTATTTTATTTTGCTATAGGATGGAAAACAACTCATTTCTAACCCAAAGTCTCTATTTTTTTAGTTGTACAATATTATATACATACAGCATGTTTGATTATTTACACAAACACACACACACACACACACACACCCCATATATCACAGTGAAATGGTTAGTATACTCAATCAAATTAACACATCAGTTACCCTATTTTGTGCATATATATGGCAGAAGCAGCTAATATCTACCCTTTTACTATACTGAATGAACCTGATCTCATATGAAGTCTCTGTTTTTAATCTTCTTCCTCCTTGAGTTACTTCCTTAATATCAACCTAATCCTACAGTAACTGGCAGAAAAGGTCATTTCACAGTGAGAGGAAGACTGCTCTCTAACCAAATGCCAACCTCCTATTCCTAAGACACTTCTTCAGTGTTTGCAAGTAAGACTTTTGATTACTATTCACTCAAACACATTTTCAGTCTGAACTGCTAAGAGTTCTTAAAAATCTACAAATCCATTATCTGAATACAGGATTGAAAGAGAAAAGTCAACCCCAACATTTTACTTGTTGCTGATTATTGGTGTACATGAACCGTTCAAACTCTGTTCTATGGATGATTGGCATAAATATGACCATCTTTGTGATGAGCAAGAATAGTGTGAGCAAGAATTCACAAATATAGATTTCTAAAGGCTCATGAAATTAATTGTCTAAACTAACTTTCATTTGGGGAATGTTCTCTATTAAATTGTTTATAAAAGGCTCTTGCATTAGTCAGACTTGTTGAAGTAATAAATAATTTCAAAACATGTTTAATTTTTTTTTATTTGGTGGCTATGATTCTGTCCTACATTTCTCCTTATTTTGAGACTCAGGCTAAAAATGTAGTCCAGATTTGGAACTGGGGTTGATTTTGTGACAAACAATAAAAAGCAAAGCTTAGCCAAAGTATAAATCCTTGCTACTCAAAGTTTGATTTGAGGCAGAACAACTTTAGCATTACTTGCAAACTTTTTAGAAATATAGTATTTGAGATTCCAACCTAGAACTATTGAATGAAAGACTTCATTTTAACAGAATCTTCAAGTAATTTGTAAGCATGCTTGAGAAATGCTAGTATACATTACACTCTCTCATAATCATTGACCAAAGCACTTGAGGTGGCCAAACCTAATATGAATCAGGAAATTATACACCCACAGACAGATATTGCAAGTCACATGTTAATGAGCACACATTTATAATTCTCTTCCAATAAGGGAACAAAAAATAAAAGAAAGTAATATGATCTATATTTGTTAAAGTTTCTGCTCATATTTCTTGAGGCAGGTTATTTCAGCTGTGGGCTATATCTGCTAATCTAGTTTTAACCATCTATTCTACCTATCTCCACTGCAGTGAAGAAAGCATGTACTTCATATTCTATATACTTTCTATTCAATGAATTAAATACACTGCCTACATTCTTCACTCACCCAAGTATCATCCAAGTTAAACAAACCTCCACTATTTAGCATTTTCCTTGGGTTATGCAGTCTGCTGTCCTGTTATACTTGCTTTTTAGCCAAGCTGCTCAGGTTGGAGAAACTAGAATTAAGTATGACTTTTAGTATCTGCCCAGCATAGAAAATAATAGTACTTTTCATCTTTCTTGATCAGAATATAATACTTCTCTAATCAGAGTTTGTATTGGGGTTATAACTGTTATGTCATACTGCAGGCTCTTCACCTTTTTATTTTTATGTGTGTGTGTGTGTGTGTGTGCATGTGTTTGCTGCAGTACTAGAGATTGAATCCAAAGCCTTGTGCATGCTAGGAAAATGCTCTAGAACTGCACTATATCATTTGCCAATTCGTAGACCATTTAATATTAGCTGCTGTCAAACCATTTATTTTTCATTGTATGTCAAAGGTACTGATTATTTGAATTTATAATAATTCTTACAAAGTTATATTGTGATGTTGACTCATTATTTTGGAAACTAAAGGTTTTTAAATTCCTGATTCCATTGGGTTATAAATTAAATGTCCTCCAGTTTCAATTGATATATTATGTAAACACACATTAGGCAAAGGAGAATTTTCTGTATTTGAGGGCCTGGTGTGTAATACAATCCTGGGGATTCTCTTTCAGAAAACAAATTCTAATTTTTTTTTTCAAATTTCACAAGATTATTGTTAGAATTCTTCCCTTAAATACGATACAAGGGAGTGAGAATCCCTGAAAGTTAAGCATTATTAGTTTCCTAACAATTAAGAGTTTGAACTTGGGATAGGATATATGAGAAATTGAAGTGTCACACAGGACTGTGTCATTACACAATTTTTTTAAAAGTATCACTAATTATGGGAGTCAGGAAGAAGAAGATTAAGGGTAGAGAGGATAAAAAATATTAACATAAGCTAAAATAAGGAGACTGAGTAAATTGAGCAGTTAATGCAGGATTAATACTCTGTCCTTCCTTAATTTTCCATATTATGAATAAAAATCTTAAACCACACAGGGCCATTAGAGAATTTAGTCTTCAGGAATATGTGATTAATATATTTCCCTCTTTCTTGTTTTTATTTGTTTAGAATTCCCTTATTTTGGCCAGCAAATTTCTTGTCAAGCACACATTAATTATACATTATGCAACATAATCCATCCCTTGCCAAAAATTCATCATTCTAATACTATATATTTTCCCATATTTTTGTTAGGGCCTTATAGTTTGTACATAATGGTAGAATTTCTTGCCACATAATTGTACTTGCACACAATATAACAATATAATTTAGCCAGTATCATTCCCCAGTATTTACCTTTCTCCTTCTTTTCTCCCTTTCCCTAGTCCTTTTCTTTTACTCTACTGATCTCCCTTTGATTTTCATGTGGTCCCCCTACCTTTCTTTGACTTTTTTTCCTCTCAATTTTACATATAAGAAAAAACAAGTTACCCTTGACTTTCTGAGTTTTACTTATTTTTCTTAACATAATGTTCTCAATTTGTATCCATTTTCCTGCCAATGACATAATTTCATTCTTCTTTACAGCTGCATAAAACTCCATTGTGTATATGCACCACATTTTCTTTATCTATGCATGCATTGATTGACACCTAGGCCGGTTTCATAATTTGACTATTGTGAATTGTGCTGCTATAAAGATAATTTTGCATGTATCACTATAGTATGCTGACTTTAATTCTCTAGGATAAATACTGAGGAGTGGGATATCTGGTTCATATGGTGGTTCCATTCATAGTCTTGAGGAACCACCATACTGATTTCCATAGTGGTTGTACTAACTTACAATTCTACCAACAGTGTGAAAGTGTTCCTGTTTCTTCACATTCTCTTCATATCATACATTTTTAACAAAAACACGGATATTGTATTTTCATACCATTGTAATGTAAATTTAAGTTTGCTATATTATTCAGACCTTTTCAGAAAAACAAAATCAATGATGCATATGTACCAGAACTAATAGAATACACACACACACACACACACACACACACACCTATGTAGGGAAGGGGAGAAAGAGAGAGATTGAGACTTAAGGAATTAGCTATTATGATTATGGAGTTTGGCAAGTCCAGTTCTGCAGAAAGAGTAGTAGGTTGGAGACCCAGGGAAGAGCTCATGTTTTAGTTCAGGTATGAAGGCTGACTGCTAGAATTCCTTTTTGCTCAGAAGCAGTCAACCTTTGTTCTATTAAGTTCTTCAGCTAATTGGATGAGGGCCACCCACATTATGCAAAAGAACCCACTACACTAAAAATCCACCAATTTAAGTGTTAATCGTATCAGAAAACACCGTCTCAGAAATATCCAGAATAATGTTTGACCGAACCTAGGCACTTCAGCCCAATCTAGTAAACATATGAAATTAACCATTACATTTTATAGCCATGAATATGAACTCCAAGAAGACTCAAAAGCCTTGTTTGCTACTTGGAACTTTGAAGTCTTAAGGGTCATATTCCACATTCATTCCAAGGTTTCCTCAGACTCATCATCATGGAAATGTTGCAAAAATTTTAACATTCATGAAGCCCACATCTTGACCTGTTTCTGCAGATTCAGAGTTAAGACACAATTTTATTTTATTTTATTTTTTTGGTACAGAAATATGAAAGGAGATGAGGTTAATGAATTAAGATATGAATTTTATGAGTTTTTCAAACTTCCTGGGACAGTTTAAGTACCCATGTGATTCCGATAATGCAGGGAGAGGGTATTTCAGTGAATCTTTTTTTTTTCTGGAAGCTTAGACCATTAAGACCACATTAGTTAACAACAACAACAAAAAAACCCCCCTGAGACCTGAGATTACTGCTACAAAACATATAATCCTTTATCAATGTTGTTTTTGGAGGTTGAAAAGTCAGCATGTAGAAGTTCACCAAGGTGAGTGGGAATGCCTATAAGAATAGACTTCAAAAGAATACTTGAAAAACCTGAGAGTCACATAATGCTATCTCAATACACAGCTACAGTCACAAATTGTAGGTGTGTGGGGCTGGGAACTGGCAGGTTGCTCTTCTTTTAGGATACACCATCTGTGCTAGAACTACTACCAACATGCAGATTTTCATAGAAACTCTTTACTGAAGACTATTGCTCTTGAAATCAAATCCATAAATACAAAGAAATTATAAAAGCCAAAATCCAGAATGAGGAATGAATTCTTCCTGATCAGAAAAGACTGACGTTTGCTGATAAGCAACTGGAAAATGGACATACATTGTCTGGCCATAACATTCAAAAGAATTCCACTCTTTGTCTTGTGTGGAAGATTTGTGGTGGGGCCCCAAAAAAGGAAGAAGTAGTTCTATACTACTCTCCAAAGAATAAGTGTAAGAGAAAGGTAAGTTCGCTTCCCTGAAATATCAAGAGGTGGGAGAGAAGGACAAGGTTAGTTGCCTTTGGTGGCAGTGCCTACAGATGAATGTGGTATTGGAGTTCTTACCGCAAGCCACTTGATGGATAATGCTGTGGCAAATGCTATCTGTGACTTTTTGCTTCAATAAACAAGAGGACACATCATTGTGTGTGTATTAATAAACTACACAAATCAAAATCAAAAATTTCTCTTTAGAGTATGAAGTGCACAGAAGAAGGCACAATAAGACAATTTTTAGTTCATTTGTTCCTCCACCTTGAATGTTATGAAAACTCTTGAACATCTTGATTAAATAAAAAATAATTTATGTGTGTGTATTCTCCAAAAAGGTTTGACTAACTTCTGAATATTGAGGCCTCTTTATTAATGTTTCCACTCACCTGGTTTTTTAAAATCATTTTAACTTCCATTTTTAGAGCAATTTTATGTTCACAGAAAAATTGAGCTAAAAGTACAGAAGGTTCTCATATACCCTTGCTCCCACATATGCTATTCCCCCCTTTTTTTAATATAACAAAATGCTGCTCTCTAACAATAGTAAGACAAGTTCCCAGTAGGCAGAGGGATTCTTTATGGACTGTCTGAGGGAGCTTTCTCACTTACACTATCTGTTTTCTGCTAGATAAGTTTTCTGTTGAACTTTGCAGTCATCAGTTGTTCATATGAATCTTCCCTATAAGGTAAGGCAGACTGTCATCTATAGGGGTTTTATCTCTACAGGTTATGGGTTATCAGGCATCAAGGGGTGGTTTGAGAGGGTGAAAAGGAAACATCTGTGATTTCTTTGCAATTGGCCTCTTGTTTTCTCAATATCAGTATAACATACTAGGCAATGACAAGGTACTGCTCCATGAAACAGAGGAGTCACTTTGCTTCTCACAAGACAATGACCAGGAAGATGGAACAGGTCATAATTATTTTTCAACAGAGAATTTGTAACCACCATGATTTAGCTCTTGCTCCATGGCAATGAGACTGTCTATTTTAAGCAGTAAACTTGTTATGGATTTTTTTATCTGAATCGTATTCTTTTATTTTCTTCTTTACATTACCATGATTCCTTTAGCCCTCCAGAATCATGTCTTTCCTTGCTTTCCTTCCCTCAGTACCTCTTGTTTTTGGGGTGCACATGACCACTGACCATGTGATCGATGAGGTCCTCATTAGCAGGTGAAGTACTTATCTACAGACCTTCAATTGGCAGATGATCTTAATTGATAGGATCTCTTGTTCTTGGGGTGTGCAAGTGCATTGATTATTGTTACTAATTACTATAACAGATTATAGAAATATTAATTGTACCATTTACTGGTACAATTCTATGTCAAGAATTGTACAAGTACCCAAGATATGTTTTCTCATTTAAAACTTTACATCAACCCTGAAGAGTAGGTATTATTGTCCCCATTACAGGATAATGAGGCACATAGAAGTTTATTGAAACTCTGTTAAATACATACTGTACAGTAGTAATAAGAGCACTGCTTTTTAAGCTGACTAGACAGTCATTTTGTCACCTCATTGTAGTATTTATTTTAAAGAAGCCCACACTGACACTTGTCATATACCTGCTTCAAAGGTCACTCATGTTGTGCTATGAAGGGACTTCTGGTGACCATCCTTACCCATCCAGATTTCAGAAGTCTACAGCAATGACTTCTTTACAACAAGGAATTCTGAATTGAATAAATCTCTAACAACAAATTTCCACTGTCTTTCAATTGCAGGGGATAGTCTCCAATCAACAGAAGTCTCAGAGAGCCCATGCTGCTTCAAAAGCACAATACAGTTGGGTTTAAAGTTTTGTACTCTTACACATCCATTGATTTACATATTGCCATACTAGTGTCTGTTGTGCTCTGCTGCCTTTCCCATCCTCCACCCTCCCCCCTCCCCACCTCTCCCCTCCCCTCCCCTCCTCTCTCTCTACCCCCTCCACTGTATAACCCTGAGGGTCTCCTTCCATTACCATGCAATTTCCCTTCTCTCTCCCTTTCCCTCCCACCTCTCATCCCTGTTAAATGTTAATCTTCTTCTCCTGCTCTGTCCCTACTCTGATCTTAGTTACTCTCCTTATATCAAAGAAGACATTTGGCATTTGTTTTTTAGGGATTGGCTAGCTTCACTTAGCATAATCTGCTCTAATGCCAACAATAAAAAATTAAAAATATAAAAAAAAAAAGAAAAAAAGTTTTGTACTCTTTGCCATTGTATAGTTAATCTAAAAAAGTTACCTAATGTATATAAGTCATCTCTGTTGTGCAGCAGGTGAGTATGCAGGCTCTCCAGCAAGGGTGGCTAACCTTGGACTCTCACTGCTTCTTTACTGTGAAACTTGGGCAGATTTCTTAACCTAAGTCTTAAGTTTGTTCCAGCGTAAGGTGAGAATAATGAGTGAACTGACCTCATAAAATTCTCATGCAAATTAAATAAAATAATATATAAATAATTTAATGCAATGTCTGGCACATTGCAAACAATCAATATTAAAAGCTGTCTCTAATGTTGGTAGTAATAAGTAAATGCTTAAACTCCATTATATTTGATATAATAGTTAGGAGATGGGCCCCAGAGTCAGGTCACACTAACTAGGGGCTTGACCTGAGGAAAGTGCTTCCATCTGCCAGATGCTTAGCTTCCTCATCTGCACAATGGAGGTAACCACAATACATACTAGGCATACTTGTTAAAAACTGCAAACTTTTTTCTTGCCATGAATTTTTCCTTTCTGGATCCACCTATTTGGGAATTTTTTTCCCCCTGTAAACAGGGAGAGGGTATATCACTTATTTCAGCAGATAGCGCATGCAAAGCTGCAAGTTTCCACTGCTGTGTACATGTTCTTCCTTTCATCTAGACATAAGCCCCTGGATAAAAGTATTCTTGTTACCATTGCCACCAACAAAAACTACCTTACACACATCTTCATTTACTACATATTTGCATATGTTTGATTATGAGTTCAGACACTATGTAAATACATATGTTTTGGGAGATCAACAAGTAATGCTGAGTGCATGGTCAAAGGGTCATTTATTTAATACACACACTAAAAACCGACTGTGCATCAAGCACTGTTTTAGGGTCTGGAAAGCAATGTAGCAAACAAGGAAGTTCCATTCTGAAGGGAGAGGTTTTATGTGTTTCATTCTGGGGCAGTTTGGGGTTGAGAACATGCTGGGGAAATATCAAAGTGGAAAGATGGAAATGGAAAAATTTTTGTGTTGAGTTGATGAGACAGATCATGTGGGAGGTAGTGATGTTAATTATGTTGCAGGCAGGCCTATTGTTCTTTCCAGTCAAGAAGTGCAATGCTGTGTTCCTTTAGCAGCCTAGGTTTTGTGTCCCTGTCTCCTTGCTGTAATTCTGCCCCTGGCCCCGCCAGTCTCCTTTGTTCATCACTTCTGCCTATGGCACTTATTGGACATCTTACTGAGACTGATATTTGCTTAAATTATGTATCTCCTTTGGTAGTTCTCTCATTTTTTTTTCACATGAGAAAAGAAGAGGGGAGGAGAGAGAACTTAGCCATTCTTAGAATTTGATAACTATCAATCAGAGGTAATCTGTAAAAGAAAGGGGAGGCTAAGGTAATCAAATGCACTGCCTATACTATTTTTATTTATGTAATAACCATCTGAGCATACAGTTTATGAAGACTAATCTATGCTTAAAGTGCCAAATAAGATTTGCAGGACTACAGATAGATCATTTATATTCTCTGGATGTTGTTTTGTAGGAATGGGGCTGGAGAGACAGATTACAAGATAATGAGATCTTCATCTGAGAGCAGGTACCTAAGCTACTGGCAAGTCAGGGATTAAAGAAGGCTTTACTGCTGTGGCAGTCTTAAGAAATCCAGGATCCGTGACAAGCCTGCACAGGGATGCTCTATTTTACTCACAAGATTTTGAGGCAGATATATTCCACGATTGTGGTCCTATTGTCATCAAAAAGTATCTGTTTCCCAAGTTATTTTTTATTCATTTCTTTGTATTCTTGGGCACTGGGATTTGACATTCAAACACCTATTTAATATTTTCTTGGAAGTAATGAATGACATCCTATTGGTCACTATGGTGCATTTAATGATAAAAACAAAGCCTGGATCAGTTTCCACTTCTAATTCTGACCTAGTCAGCTCCTGCACTTCTTTATGATCCATCACCAAAGTGATAAAGCTTTAATTTTTTTTCTTTCTTTTCTAATTATCTGTACTGCTTTTAAACCTGAATATCATCCCTAAAGGCAAAAACCTAATGCTTTAAAGAAAAGGGGAAAAAAAGCTTATCTTGCCTCAATTTAATAGTTCTTAATAGAACTTCCAAACATACAACATATCCTCATACAGCTAAAAGTCTACCTCATCTAGAATTTTGAAACTGTGCCATAGAATATTCAGAAGTCCCACAGGAAGTAATCAAGCTGAGCAGTTTAACTTAAAACAAAAATAAGATAGAAATGAGGTCGAGTGACTATATATTAAATATATACTACAGCCAAGTCTAGCATGCTGCCCAGCGTCAGATATTCTCAGCATATGTACCAGTCTATTCCAGACTTGTTAAAAAAAATTACAGAATTAACAGAGGGTCTCCAGATTGAGGTATTGGGTTAGGTGCAACCTTTACAAGTAGTGAGATGAGATTCTTCCATGTCCTATAGTTGAGCTTGGGGAGTGAGGGCTGGGGCTATCTCTGATGTCTCTCTTTTTTTTTCAGGAGGGTGCACATTTTTTTTTTTTAAATCTAGTTGATTCTAAGAGTAGCAGTGAAGGATTGACTTACATAGAGATTAAATTATTTATTTGGGGCTTGGACTGACTGAATTGGCTAGTAAATGAAAATATCCAAATAATATTTGATTTTTTATGATTTTTTATGTTTTGTGACTGATATTTGTATGTTATTATGTTATTGTAGGGCAAGAGTTTTAGAATTTGTTTTTCTTAGATAGAGGACAGAAGTCTAGAAGGCAAAAATTTAAATGAAACTCCAAGTTATGAAGAAGGGGCTGCTCTGCTTGTGGTCCCTCCTGCTTCTCTTGACACCCACTGAGGCATTCAAAGAACCTCAGGGCTCTGTGGAGGACAGTTTGGAAGCCACTGTCTTAGAATTTAAATTCCTAACATTCTGCAAACCAGTTGTCAAAGGAACAAGCTCTGATGATAGGTGGACGTAGGTTCTTATCCTAGCCCTGGCGTTTATTGTTCTTCTAAACTTGGGCCAGTCCTTCTACTTTCCATGTTTCATTTTACCTTGGTTCTGAAATGAAGATGGTAATATTAGTGTCAGAAGCTAACGATTAAGGGGTTCTTAATCTTTTCTGTACCACAGAATCCTTTGGTGCCATTGAAAAACAACATGCATAGAGTTACAAAAAGAACCAACCATATTGAAATACAGCTATCAAAATCCTAAATGTCATGGGACATAGTAATATATATGGTTCTTTGCATATTACCTAAAAAGATCTCATGTGTCTAACAACTCATAATTTATTAGGTAATGATGAGGACAACCAGGTTTTAAAAAGTAGTTATCTTATTACACAATAAAAAATAATTTAATATTCAACAGGATATTGAACTTCTGTTGAAAGAAATGCTGGGCTAGGGATTTATCTCAGTGGTAGAGCACTTGCTCAGCTTGTAGGAGGCCCTGTGTTCAAACCTCAGGAAGAAAAGCTAAATTTCAGTTAAAGGTCGATAAAAATAAAGATATAAACTTTTCTACTCAAATTTCTGGACTTTTGGCTTTTGCTGGTGTTATGGTTTGGATGTGAGGTGTTCCCCCAAATCTTACATGTGAAACAATGCAAGAAGGTTTGGAGGAGAGATGATTTCGTTATAGCCTTAAACTAATCACTGAATTGATCCCTGATGGGATTAACTGAGTGGTAACTGAAGGCAGGTGGGTTGTGGCTGGGGGAAGTGGTTCACTGGGGACATGGCTATGGGATTTATATATATAGTTAATTATAGTTGGACACAATACCTTTATTTTATTTATTTATTTTAATGTGGTGCTGAACATTAAAACCAGCACCTCGCACGTGCTAGGCAAGCGCTCTATGGCTGAACCACTCCCCAGCCTGGGGGTATATATTTTGTATCTGTAGAGTAGAGTCTCTTTCCCTGCCTACTGATCATTATGTGAGCTGCTTCTCTCTGCCACATTCTTCCACCATGCTTTCTACCTCACTGGATCCCTGAGGAATGGAGCTGAACTTCTATGGACTGAGACCTCTGATATCGTGAGTCCTCAAGTAAACTTTTCCTTCTATAAAGATATTCTGGTTGTGTCTTTTAGTCATAGCAGCAAAAAACCCTGACTAAAACAGTTGGACTCCGATTTAAGAATTCTGAATTAGAGTTTAGCTCAACTTTTACAGAACAGAGGTTGAAGGCATATTTGCTATTTTTGTAGTTATTTTGTTACTATAGTTTTTAGAATCATCATTGCCATTTTCTTCATTTCACAAGACAGGAATATGTACTTGTAATTATTAATTTTAGCAATAAAGTTTTAAGATTCTTAGGAGAGCCTAAGAAAGTTTAGGAAGCTGAGTATTTGCTAACAATGTTCTTAC
Organism: Marmota monax; assembly: GCF_021218885.2. Taxonomy (NCBI): domain Eukaryota; kingdom Metazoa; phylum Chordata; class Mammalia; order Rodentia; family Sciuridae; genus Marmota; species Marmota monax. Next base: position 2,762,912 of record NW_026692434.1, on the reverse strand, counting down.
TAAGCAATACTACCGTTGATTATTACCTTTCAAAAACTTCAGTAAAAACTAATGGCTATGAACTAATGATGGTGATGACATTTTATGAATAATTCATAAACACCATATTATTTCAATATTTGGCTGTCCCAAGTAATATAGACTCACTTAGACACAGGTCCTCAGTGTGGTGGTGGTCTCAGTATTTGTTGAGGGGGTATGCTGACTACTGTACCTATAATTCTGGCTGTTGTCAGGTGATGGAAAAGCAATGCAAATCAGTTTTATAATTGATATTTTTAAGAACAAAGAAACTTATTAAAATAAGACAGTATTGATTTTTCATTAAAATTTTATGCAAGGATATTTTGTTAAAAATATGAGAGATTAGAACTATTAATAATTAGATGACTTGCTATTTTCAAAGTTTTTATCTGTTTGACAAGGTTTTTCTTTTCATTCGCAATTCTAGTATGGTTTTGCTCTCATCTCATTGCTTGTCTGCACATTTTGTCACATTGAGACAATTCAGCTTTAAAAATCATTGAAAGTTACATAAATCTCCTTGGAAGTTTCCTGAAGAGGCAGCAATGGGAGAATTCTGTGACTCAATATCAAGTAAAACTTTCTGTAGTTTTCTTACTCATCTAACCCTCAAAAACCAATTTTTGGACACCCACCAGTGAGTCCTTTCTTCCTCTAAACCCTAGTTCATGGCCAACCATAGGCAACTCAATACTTTTTAATGTGCTGAACTGACCAGCACCTAGATCAAGAAATAGAACCTTGTCCTGAAGCCCTCCCATGTGCTCCTTCATTACTGCCTGCTCCCAATAAAGGTAGCATTAGCTTTTAATAGCTTTGATTAATTTTGTCTGCTTTGTGTTCTTTATAAATAGAAACAAATATACTCTTCGATTCTGGCTTAAATTAGTAAACACTATGTTTGTGAAGAACAACCATACTGATACATGTAGTTGAGGTTATTAATTCTCCAATAGCATTCCAGTGTGTGAACACACCACAGTCTGGCTATTCTTCATGGGCACTTGACGTTTCAGTTTGGGGCCATTAAAAGGAGCACAGCTATGAATACAACAATTCCAAATCTTAGCTGAGTACATGAATTATCTCTGGGATTAACCAGGAAGTGGAATTGTTTTGTCTTATTGAATACCTATAACTAAAACAGAGTATGGAATTATCAAAGGACACTCACCTGAATCAGAGATCTTACACTTTAGCAAACTTTACTTAATAATCTCTGTTTGAAAATAATCAAAATTTTAGACAAAGCAGAGAGAAGTCAGAAGCATTGTGTTAGATTCCCACCTCTATAATGAAATATCTAAGATCACTAATTTATAAGGTGAAAAATTTTATTTTTAAAATTTGTTAAGATATGATAATGGGCCAAAATGTTGTATATGTTGTGTGAACACACCACAGTCTGGCTATTTTTCATGGGCACTTGACGTTTTCAGTTGGGGGCCATTAAAAGGAGCACAGCTATGAATACAACAATTCCAAATCTTAGCTGAAGAATAGCCAGACTTGTGTCTAGATGAAGCATTCTATAAATGACAATTAAATCAATTTATTGATCAGCTATATTCCTACTGATATTCTCCCTTCTGGATCTACCAATTACTGAAAGAGACATGTTAAAGACTCCAACTGCAAGTGAGTTTATATATTTTTGTTTGTAGTTGTGTCAGCTTTGTCTCATATATTTTGATACTGCTGTGACGTGTATGAAGTTTTAGGATTATTATGTCTTCTTTGTAAATAAATCTCTTTATCATAATGTAATGTCCTTTATCCTGATGATTTTTCTTTTTCGGATATCTTTTTTGTCTGAAATTAACATAGATATTCCAGCTTTAATTCAACTACTTTTACCATTAATTTAATTTCAACCTGTCTTGTTTTCATATATTTAAAGTGAGTTGTTTTTTTTAATATAAACAACATAGTGTAGGGTCATTTTCTAAAAAATCTGGTCTAACAATTTCTATCTTATAATTGGTGTCTTTAGATTACTCACATTTCAAGTGATTGTTAATACAGTTGTATTGATATCTATCATATTTTGGTTTTTATTTATTATACTCATTATTTTGTTTTAACTCTTCCCTCCTTTCTCTGACTTCTCTGGTTTGGTTTGAGGACTTTTTTTAAACAATACTATTTTGCTTCCCCTTTTCTCAGATCAATTATATTTCTTTCTATAATACTTTCAAAGTTTGCCTTAGAGTTTGCAGTATACATTTACAACTAATCTAATCTAAGTCTGTTTTCAAATAAAACTATCCCAATTCAGTTAGTGCAGTTATCTTACAGAGTGTTCTTGATTTCTCCTTTCTAACCTTTCTAGCATCTATTCATTTCGTTTATGCATGTACTATCATCATCAATACAATGTACCAGTATCAGTTTGAATATCTATTAGATCAATGAATAAGAAGAAAAATATTTTTAAAACTTGAAATATTTTCAGCTCTCTGATGCTCCTAATTGCTTTATTTAGGTAAATCTAATTTTATTACCTACACTATTTTTCTTTTTCCTGAAGGATTTCTTTTAACACTCCTTATAGGAAGTTTTTGTCTGAGAAGGGCTTTATTTTTTTTCCTACCTCTGAGAGAGAAATTCATTGGATATAGAATTCTAGGTTGGTGGATTTTTTTTTTCCTTTAACACTTTAAGTAAATATTCCATTCTACTTTATTCATTTGCATACATTCTTACCAGAAGTTCAATCTAATTCATAAAGTAAGTTATTCAATTTCTCCATATCCTACCCTATCCTCCAGCTTTTTTTCAAGATTCTCTTTGGTTTTCTGCAATTTGAAGGTGATATACCTAGAGTTTGTTTCACTCTGCTTGGTATTCTATGCACTTCTGGATCTGTGTTTTGATGTTTGTTATTAATTTGGGGAAATTCTCTGTCATTCTGACCTCAAAATTATCTTGCACTTCCTTCTCTCTTTTTCTTCTGGTGTGCTAATTAAACATATGTTACCCTTTTTGAAATTGTCCTGCTGGACTTGAATGTTCAAGTTTATACATTTTTCCTTTTTTTATCTTTGCATTTCAGTTCTTGATATTTCTAGTGAGATATCTTCCAGTTCACTGATTCTTTCTATTGCTGTGTTTAATCTACTGATGAGCTCATCAAAGGTATACTTCATTGCTGTTAGAGTGGTTTTGATATTTAGTATTTCCTTCTGATTCTTTCTTAGAGTCAGCATCTTTCTGATATTCCAATTATCTGTTCTTGCATGTCAGCCACTTTCCTAGTGGTACACTTAAAATATTAATCATAGTGATTTTCAACTCTTTTTGTGATAATTCCCAGCCCTGTTTTATATCTGAGTCTGGTTCAAATACTTTCTTTATATCTTCTGTTTCTTTCATTTTAGATTTCTTTTATCTCCTTTTGTTTTAAGATTTTTCTCCTTAATTTTCTGCAGTTTAGATCTGATATGCCCAAGGTTTGTTTCACTTAGCTTGATATTCACTGGGATTTCTGGATGGGAGGTTTAGTTTGCCACATGTTCTATAAATTTTTAGCATGTTCTATAATTTTTTGTTGAAAGCCTAACATGATATATCAGGTAATAGAAACTGAAGTATATAAGCTTTCACTATTAGGTTTTATGTTTATCTGGTTAGGAGTTGAGCTCTGTTAAAAGAGTGTTGTAGCTATATAGCTGCCAGAGGCCTCAGTTTTTTCTAATGTCCTTGGTTTGTCCCTGTTTTTTTTCTCATTTTCCTAAGAATTCTCTTAAGTAGAGCATTTCTTGTAGCTCCTTTGTTTGTAATCCACTGTTATTATAATTGCACTCCATGCTCTAGTGTAGGAAATAGGTTCTACAATGCTTTGTTTAAATTATCTTTTAGTAACCCAGTGTCCCTGAACTGTGACCTTCATAACTGTTTCTTTGTCCTTTTCCCTCCCCTTTGGTGAGACAGTAAGACAAAAGTGGCTGAGTTGAATAATTGCCCTTCCTCTGCATATGATAAGGATTTGTTAAGGTCTTGTCCTTTGGAGAATAGCCCTTTAGTATGGAAGAAGCTCTGGACATGTTTCAAAATTATCACTTTTTTCTTCCCTCTGTCAGAAACATGAGGGAATTTTTCAAATCCTCATTTGTGAGAACCTGATGGGGTGCCTGGAAGCAAGACTCGTGAAAATGTGAGCCCCTCCTGAAAGTGAGCACCTGGAAATTCTCACTCTCAAGCTAGTCTACTGTGGCTACTAGCAGTTCATCTAAATGCCATATCAGTGTTTTTCGCTAGTTACATCTCCAGCAGCTCCCACACCAGTAAGCTGATGTCATCTGATTGTCACCTGTCTGCAGATTTCAGGGTGGTACTTTACCTGGTGACCTCAGTTCTCTGATAGATCAAAACAAGTCATTTACATTTACTTTCAATTTTCTCAGCATTTTTTCTTGTTGTAAGGGCAGGGTGGCTTCTTTCACTCAACTTCTTTACATGTGGGAGCTAAACCTGGAAGATCAATAACTTTTTTTTTAATAAATAAAATATATGAAACTTTGAATTTCATTTAACATTATGATCAGTATAAAAATTTTCAGAGTTTCTGAGTCAAGAAGATTTTAAGATAACTAAAACTGGACATGTTTAAAATTTAAATAGCCAAATATTAATTATCCAAGGACTAATTTGACTTATATATCCTTTGTAGCTATGCCTTCTCACTTTTCCCTCCAAATATCTCTTATTTGAAGCAATCTTATGGAGTCAAAGTGATTGAGATGGGAGAAAAGAGGAAGAAAAATATCTAAGAATTTTTCCATTAGCAGCACCCTTAGGTAAGATGTGAGGAAGGAGGATGAAGTTAATGGATAAAATGAAGTGTTGAGATTGTGGAAATGAGTTATCCTGTTCCATCAAAGATCTCCATTATTATGCTTAATTGAGTAGGCTCTGTAGAAAATCAGAGTAGAGTGAGTATGGTGGATATTATTAAGAAAAGGACCCTGCAAAGTGTGAGATTCATTCTATTCACCTTGTGAAAATTTCTCTTCAATTTGTGGAGTTTTCAAAGCCTTTATGTCATATTCACCATCAGAGAAGGCTTATCCTATTCAAGATTTGACAGTCTTGTAAAGACCCACTTCTGTGACAATTTGCTTCAGCTAAAGGAGAATGGTTATACATTTGTATCCAGAACGTCAATTGTCAGTTTCTATGAAATATATCATCTGGTTCTTAAAATTCCTTTTTTCTGCAAATTACCAGGTGATGATATCCTTGGAGCATATTTTTCTTCTGAATAGTATGGTATAAGCTAATTTGGAAAGCAAATAAAATGCTTCCTCAAACATTAATGCTCACTTGGCAAAGCATACCTGTGTGGCTTAAATTGACAAGAAAATGTTCAGAACAATTATTTTTTTTTCATAACAATTTCTATATGTTACCTATTTATTATTGCTTTAAAAAACACTACAAAATAAAAGATAATAAAATCTTTTATTATCGTTCATGCTTTCTTGTAATTCAGGGATTTAGGAAAGGTTCAGTCAGGCAGTTCTCTCTGAGTTTCTTGTGCAGCTGCAATCATATGTTAGCAGAGACTGCAGTCATCTCAAAGCTTGCCTGAGGCAGGAGGATCTTCTGTAAGGGGCTCAGTCATATGGCTGGCTGGCAATTGGATGCTGGTTGTTGGTCAGGGACCTCAGCTTCTTCCACCCAAATCTTTCCATTGGTAGCTGAAATGTCTTCATGGAATATCTGCTGGACTCCCTTAGAGTAAATAACCAAGAAACCATAAAAGCCCAGGTGTAATTTGCAGTGTCCTCTATAACCTAGCCTTGACTTTTAACACTATCCACTCCAACTACATTCTACTGGGCAATAGTTCAGGCCTGATTCAACATGGGAGAATTCTAAGCAGGGGCATAACCACCAGGAAACAGATCATCAAGCCACCTTGGAGGCTGGCTATCACTCAAAGATCCATTTCTTATTTTTGGAGGTGTGTAATAATATATATCATTTTTAAATATAATTTCTCCTCATAATAGTTCCTTAGAAGTAAATCTACCTCATTATTCACTGTTTCATAAGTTCTAAAATTATTTCCTCTTCATGCAGTTGCAATTGCCTAACTGGTTGAATTTATTTTTTGTATTTCTGTCTTTGATATTAAATTTTTAAAATGTAAGTAACAAAACACTTCTTTGTGAAGGCAATATGAAAAACTGATCTGAATCTTCTTCTGAAATCCAATTCTGTCTCTGTATTCCAGTATTTCTCAGGGTATTCTGCATGCAATGTTTCAAGGTCAAATATGGTTGTGGTATTCTGGGTTAACAAAGTTAAACATGCTTTGTTGTTGTTGTATTTTCTTTGCTATATACTCTCACAGCATTAGCCTTTTATATGCTATATTTACTTAAGATACCCAAAGAGGGTTAAATTATGCCACATTTTCTGAAATTATTGATTATGGAACAATAACTGTGTCCTCATGACATTTTGCATTGGTGAGTTATCACACACCTTTTAGAAAGTGCTTAATATTTTATTTCATTTACAAGTTCTCTCTGTATAAATTTTAGTTCTTCCAGTGGTACTTAACTGTGACCCTGTGGTTTCCTGGGACATATTTCCCATTGTTTATATATATGACATATGACCTTCAAATAATCTTTCTGTTTTTCTTAGGATAAATCTCAGTCCCCTTAATACGATCTTACAGGGTCTTATCCCTTCATGTTTCCCTCTTCCCCTCCTCTGCACAAGCCACAGTGGTCTCTCAGTGTCTCCTAGTTATCATGATCCTCCCACAATGGGATCTCATTTTTTTTCTATATATTCTACCTGGACCCTCTTATCTCCCCTCTGCATGTAATTAATTCAGATCCAAATTCAATTGTTACTTGAAGTTTCTCTCACTAACCTAAGTCAAAGCCTCCTATTATTGTGTGTTTTACCCTTTGAAGCAGTTATACTTACACTATTTGCAATTTTGTATTCATTTGTATTATGATTTGATTGCAACCAGTCTGTCACATTAAATTATAGGCTGCATGAGAACAAAGACAGTTATTATTTTTAGCACCTATTATATGTTCCATAAGTACCTTGCAAATAATTGTTGAACAACCTCAGTAATTCCCTTTCCTCTCGGTCATCATCAACATTTTGGCTCTAGTTTTCATCATTTCTTCCTTAGATTGCTGTTATCATCTCCTAGTAGATTTCCTTTATTCTAGTTTATGTACTGATCTAGTTCCTATTGAACTTCACAGCAGTTTCTTCTGAAATTACCATATTCTCATATCTAAAGGTTTTAAATGGTGTTCCACCATGCAGAGCATGTTTTACAAACCCAAATGCCCTCAGATGAGGTGAAATTGGGACATTTGCTGCAGTTAATGCCCACAAACCAGCAGTTTGTGACCTTGATTTAAAATATATTTACATATGATATATAAATCCCTAGTCTTGTACTCAGCCCACTTTTAGACGTGTATTCAACTTGAGTTTCCTGTTCTTGTAAAACTGCCATACCAATCAGAATTTTAGTAAAAAATCATTTATCTGCTGAATCTTCTGAATAGCTGATGATTTTTGTCTTACTTGTAGGCACCTAAGTCTCTGATCATCACATTCCTAACACTTAGAAACCTATTCTCCCATATTTGCATTCTCCAGATTCGTCAAAAGCCAGAAGTGTATCCTATATGCCAAATTACTGCCCCAGCGGGGGGGCGGGGGGTGCTTGGTATCCTAGCTGCTGTACTTCTAATTAATTCTAAGATATTAGGACATAATGTTATATTTTGTATGTTTATAATTTACAACAAAATCATTACCATTGTGTGTGTGTCTTACTATCCAAAATATTCTTCTTGCTTAGAACATGCACAATAAGTACTTGTCAATTGCTTTCTTTAACAATCTTATTGACAAAAAGAATGGAAAGGTAGACAACAGCTCCTTGAAGCATTTCTTGTTAGGTTGAAGTCAATCTTGAGTTCTTATCATTCTATTTGGAGGACCTCTTCTTTAATGAGGCCATCTAAGCAATCTTCTTAAGTTCCTCCATCATAAATACCAATATACATCATTCTATTAACCATTTTTAAGAAGCTATAAAAATCATAAAATAAAATAACATTTAGGAAGAAAGTACAACAAAAAGATCCCCCATTCTACCTTAGAAATAGCAATGGAGAAATTAATTTTGTTATTTTCGCTGGTCCCAGGAAAAAAACATGTTTGAAATAATTTTGAGTTAGAGTGTTGTGAGTGATGATAGTCTAGAGTGTGTGGGAAATATTGGACAGAACAGCAAACCTATTTCCACAGAAAGCACTACAAAACCCTGGAAATGATCTAGTGGTAAAACATTTTGAGCTGTGTTGGCAGTTCCCTTGGTGATTGAATGGGATCTGAGAGGACTGGTGTGGTGGTGTGGAAGAAATGCAGCCATAGCAGAAAGCAATATTGAGTCAGTATTTTGAAGTTACTGTTGGATCCTGAAATTATTGAACTATAAAACCTGCCATGAGGAAATGGATAAAATACAAAATGGGTTGCTCACTTTCATTTGATCTGCTCTTCTTTTACCTTGTTTTGAACATTCACAAACTTTGAGTTAAAGCAGAGTCAGAATTATCTTATGAATACAGATAGCAAGTTCTTACAATATATCAATGACTGTGCATGTAGCACTGAGCGAATGAGTCATTATTAATTTCTTTGTTATGCACCCTGATGTCAGCACAAATGTTCTGTGCTGGAGAAAGTTCTTAAAAATGTGTGAGATTTTTGAAATGAAAATTTTATATATCACTTTTGTGAATGGTTACAACTAAACTAGCATATATGTTTATGTTTACAAATGAATTTGAAAGTCTGGGATTTTGCTTGTGTATCTCACATGTCTGTTATAATACTCAAATTATCATGTCTAGCTAATAAATAGTTAATGTATATGAGATGATTTAATTTGTTAACTGAAAGCAATCCAAAATTTTACTTTATTAAATTTTTTTATCAGTGTCACAGTTGTCTGAAATCTAAAATCTCTTTCCTTTAATAGGTATCCATTAAAAACAATAAATAAAGATTATGATTTACTGCTTGCAATATATGTATGCTATTTTATTGATTTTTTTATCAATAAAAGGAAGCCTCTCAGTGTTCTCACATTCATTTTGGTTATTTTCCACATCCTTGTCTTCTCACTAAACTCTAGTTATTATTCCATTCTTATGCATATCAACCACATTGGCTGACTCAGCTTCATTCTATTCCCCTTCCTTGTGGCCTTCTTCTATTACAGAAGTTGGCCAACTAAAAATTATGGATTAATGCTGTCTTGCAACTGAAATCCTATATGTATTTAGATTCTTCTCGGCCAATATAATCACAGAAAATTTAGAGGTAGATGTGAGCAGTGAGAGCAAGTAAATTTCACAAGGAGAAAGGATGGGGGTGGGGGGCTCCTGGCAGCAAGTTTGAGAAAAGTAACAAAGCTCATATGCTGGAGTTGAACAAATGAAGGAAGTGTCTCAAAGAAGAGAATGAGCAAGCACACCCTATAGGTCCTTTTAAGTGGGAAGTCATTGGGTGATTTTAAACAGAGGGACATCATCTGACTTAAATTTTAAAGGGAATGCTTTGGTTGATATGTTGAAAAGAGACTATAATTGGCAGGGGGAGAAACAGAAACTTAGGATATCATTGCAATAATTCAAACAGGAGTTGTGGTGACTCTTATTGGGTGTTTGCAGTGGAGATAGTGAGCATCATCAGATCCAGGATGTATTTTAAAGACAGTGCACTGCTGTTTTTCTGGATTGCATGTTGCAGATGAGAGCTGAATTTCTACTACATCAAGGGGGAGACGTGCTCACCCATATCAAATGCTACTGCAGTTGAGAAGCATGAGAACAGAGAAATGATTGACAATATGGATGGCATAGATTACCTAATTAAGAATAGTTTTTGTTGTTGTAGTTGTTGTTGAACAGAAAAGACATATCAGAATGAGTTGAAGAGAGGATTATTAGGAGGACAACTAGAGATAGTGTAGATAATGCTTTCAAGTTATTTTTCTCTAGAAAAATGTAGTATTGCGATTTAAAATAAGAAATATATATTTTATTTTTCAATTTTGGTTTCTGGCACAGAAGTCCTAATTTCTTGGAATTTCTTGAGTAGTAGGAAAATCTTCTGGTTCTAGTGAAATGACTTCTGTTGGGATTCTGGTTGAGGGCTGGTTACCGTAAAGCCCTTACCATGATTAGAAGATTGGAACTTTCAGCCTGACCACACCACCTTCAAGGAATGGAAAAGAGGCTGGAGACTGAGTTAATAATTAATCATGCCTACATGATGAAGCTTCCATAAAAATCCCTGAATTGTAATCTTTAGAGTAGTTTGATTTGCATTTATCTAATTGCTAGAGATGTTGAACATTTTTTCATATATTTGTTGATTGATATATTCTGAGAAGTGTCTGCTCAGTTCCTTGGTCCATTTATTGATTGAGTTATTTGGTTGTTTTTTTTTTTTTGGTGTTAAGATTTTTGAGTTCTTGTGTATCCTAGAGATTAGTGCTCTATCTGATGTACATGTGGTAAAAATTTTCTCCCATTATGTATGCTCTCTATTCACCTCATTGATTGTTTCTTTTGCTGAGAAGAAGCTTTTTAGTTTTAATCCACCCATTAATTGATCCTTGATTTTAATTATTGCGCTATAGGAGTCTAATTAAGGAAGTCAGGGACTAATTCAACATGATGGAGATTTGAGCCTACATTTTTTCTATTAGATGTAGGGTCTCTGGTTTAATTCCTAGGTCCTTGGTCCACTTTGAGTTGAGTTTTGTGCATGGTGAGAGATAGGGGTTTAATTTCATTTTGTTGCATATGGATTTCCAGTTTTCCCAGCACCATTTGTTGAAAAGGCAGAACCAACCTAGATGCCTTTCAATAAATGAATGGATAAAGAAAATGTGATATAAATACACAATGGAATATCACCCAGCATTTAGAGAATAAAATCATGATATTCGCAGGTAAATGGATGGAGTTGGAGAATATAATGCTAAGTGAAGTAAGCCAATCCCCAAAAAACCAAATGCCTAATGTTTTCTCTGATATAAGTGTGCTGATTCATATTGAGAATGGTGGGAGCATAGGAGGAATAGACAAACTCTAGATAGGGCAAAGGGGAGGGAGAGGAAGGGAGGGGGAATGAGGGTAGAAAAGGCTGGGGAATGAAATGGACATCATTACTCTAAATATACAAATGAAGACACGAATGGTGTGACTCTACATTGTGTACAACCAGAGATATTAAAAATTGTGCTGTGTAATATGAATTAAATAACATTCTGCTGTCATATATGACAAATTAAAATAAATTTTTTTAATTGTCAATGGATCTTTTATTTAATTTAATTAATTAATTAATTTATTTATTTATATGCAGTGCTGAGGATCGAACCCAGGGCCTCACACATACCAGGAAAGCACTCTACCACTGAACCACAACCCCAGCCAAAAATTTCTTGTAGTTGTAGATGGACAGCATTTCTTTATTTTATTTGCTTATTTTTGTGTGGTGCTAGGGATCAAACTCTGTGCTTCATGCATGCTAGGCAAGCATGCTGCCCTGAGCTACAGCCCCAGGAAATATTTTTTCTTTCTTTTAGTTGTAGTTGGACAAAATACTTCATTTTATTTATTTATTTTTATATGGTACTGAGGATTGAACCCAGGGCTTTGCCCATACTAAGCGAGTGCTATACTGCTGACCCACAACCCCAGTCCTATATACCTTTAAAAAATTTTTTTTTCAATGTGGAAGCTCTGTGATGTTTTACATAAAATAAATATTGAATAATTAAAAAAAAATTAAATCCCTGAATTGTAGTTCCAAGAGTGTCCAGACTGCTGAACTCACAAAAATTAGTTCGTGGAGGGTGGTACCCTAGGAAAGAGCATGGAAGCATCAAACTCCTTCTCCCATGCCTTATGCTACGCATATTTTCCAACTAATTGTTCCTAATATAAATCCTTTGTAATGGACTGATCATCTAGTAAGTAAACTCTAAGCAATGGGACCTACTGCTTGCATTTGTGTCTGAGTAGTAGATAGTCTTGTGCAAGTTAACTCTAATCTATGTGATCTGACATAATCTCCAAGTAGACAGTGTCAGAATTGATTTAAATAGTAGGACAACCAGTCAATGTAGGCAGGTTAATTGAATTGATGTGTAAGAAAAACAAAAACAAAAACCCACACATCAGATGTCAGAGGTGAGGTGTACAGATTGTTGAGAGTGTAGTAGAAGGGTTTTGTTTGCTTGTTTGATTTTGCTTTTATTTTAATACAGAAAACAGTGCAAAAGAAAACTACCTGATGGCAGATAGGAAAAGAAAGAAATGATTTTTTAATATGCAGGAAATAACAGCATTATTATATACTAGTATATATACTAGTAGAGAAACCTCTTGATAATGTAGGAGAGACATAAGAGACTTGCTAGAATTATGTCATTGAATAAGAAAAAAAAATGGAATGCAATGTTCATGTGGATGGCTTGGTTTAGGTGGATACAGAGATTATTCATCTCTAATAGCAAGCAAGAAGGCAGAACATGTGGGTATAGAAGGAGGTAGGGATCTGGACATTTTCTTCTAATTGCTTTAATTTTATTAGTAAAATAGGACTTAAGACTAACAACTGAACGTGACTTTGGGATGATTAATGGATTATTTAATGAACAATAAGGCAGGTGGTAATACTACTGCTCTCCAAGGGTTAGTTCAGGCTGCATCAGGGCTTCAACCAGTGTATGGGCATGAGTGGATAGAGTGTAGCAGGGGCACAGGTAGAGATAATTGAGTCTACATTTTGCTAGGAAGATACTAGGCATCAGGGCTCTACTACAAAAGTTGGGTTCAGGTTAAGCATTGATTACAATAATGAAGACAACCCAGAAAACATCAGAAAATTAAGGCAAGACCATGAGCAAGAACTGAACAAAGAAGGAAGACTTTACTTTTTTATGGGGTGCAATGAACCCATTTCAATTATAGCTAGGTCCCATTAGAAACACAAGTTTTGATTTTACTTCTATATTCTGCTCAAGTGGGGATGAGAAGGATAGAAGGGATGAACTGATGCATAGAAACCTTTTGTTGCATGGGCTTGAGATTGTTGGGATAAACAGAAAATTAGAGAATTCAGCTTATTTTAGTTCTATTTACATAATGCCAAATTGTGGAATTCTATCAATTATGTTAATATCTTCTCTATATAAGCAAGCAAATTTTTGCAAATAACTGAATATTGGGCTTGTTCCAACATGGTTTCTGACATCTCAACATAAGACTGTAATTTCTAAGTAAAGTAGATAGTGAAATGTTGTGATAATGTATTCTTTTCAACTAATTCAAATGTTTATATACATCATAACATGCTATTCCACAAGGCAGATAGCATTATATTAGATGAGAATGCTGTATGAGAGTGTTGCAAAACATCTGAGATCACAAAGGGACAAGTGCCAGATTCAGAAACCAATTTTGATTTTGATTCAATGAATTTATTTGGTTGCTCTGTGTCACACAACCTATAGCATGTTTTGTTTTAGTATTCTTAATTCCAGCACTGTTGTCTTTAAACAACAACAAAATATTATCTTAGTTAATTTTGGCCGCTATAACAAAATACCATAGACAGGATTGCATTCAATCAACAAAAGTTATTTTTCACAATTTTGGAGCCTGGAGGTCTGAGATCTTGTGAGGGTCTGGTGCAGGCCCCCTTCCAGGTTGTACAGTGCAGATTTCTTATGTATTTTCATGGTGGGAAAAGAGCTGGAGAACTCTTTGGTGTCTCTTTTATAAGGACACTAATACCACATGGGAATTCTTCCCTCATGACCTAATTACTTCCCCAAATTTCCACCTCCTAATACCATTACCTTAGGGATTTGGATTTTAGCATATGAATTTGGGTTGAAGGGACACATACATTCAGTTCATTACAATTAATATCCTGAGAAAGTTTTTATTTGTAAAAGAGCTATTTTTTATTTGACTAAACAATGCAAAATAATAGCTACATTTTATATTCAGTGATATATTCCCACTAATTTTACTAATAAGTTATTTAACTAAAATCTAAAAATATTTTCACATGGATAGGATATAACTACTTCTCTCCAGATTTCTACTGCCATATTTTGTTTAAAATATCACCCTTTTGAAAGAGTCTTGTATACATTGAAACCTATTTTCGACTTGATTGTCAATGAAGAAAAGTGTTGATGTTATTGGTAGTAAGGATTTTCATACTGTGAATTCATGTCCTGTCATTTCTCCAATGAATACTCTATTTTTGAGTACAGACTAGTGTGCATAACAGAAAAATAAGAGGTGGTAAGAAAATTGTGCCTCTTTTGCACCTGCATTCATCTTGTAGACAGGTGTTTATAGCTGCTTTAAATGAGTGTTTGGATAATATGATGCACTTTTTTTTGCTATGCCAGAGCAAGTAATCAGGCTCCAGAAAAAGATATGTGCTTAAAGAAATTTGTCGATAAGTTGACAAAGTTGGTCTCTATAAAGATCTAATGGGCTTGACTGTTTAAGTGCTTGCTTGGAGACCATTTTGAAGACAGAACTTCTAACAATGCCAATGGCAGTACGGGCAAAAATCTTCAATTATTTACTGTACTAGGATTTTAGGATCAATATTCCTTTAATATATACAGTTTGGAGCCCAGATAGGACTTTATATTTCAGTATTTCACTCTGCTATCTGGAAAAGATTGTTTTAAAAGAACAAAACGTGACTATTTAGAAATTCCATCATGATATGTGAAACTTGGCATAGGTGATAATAAAACACATATATTAAAGGCCTTTGTTATGAAATATGGGATCAGGAACTGTTATACATGTTGTGTTCTATTGATTGAATTCTCTGATTTTTCTTTGCTTAACCTTGTTGCTTTTCTGAAACCTGTGTGGCTTCTTAATAGAGTGATGCTAGTACCAATGGGCATAATTTCTTTAATAAGGCATTACACAGAGAAAATCTCAAAGGAAGTTTTAGAAACCCTTACTTAAAAGCCAAGCTTCAGTTCAAAAACCTAAACAAACTAAAATTGAATGGCCCATTCATCCCATTGCTAAAGAAGATAATTTTGATTGCTTAAAAACTGTACTCTCTTCAGCATCACACATACTAAAACTGGAACAATATGGCAAAGATTAGCATGGCTCCTGTACAAGGATGACATGCAAATTTTGAAGCACTCCATATGTTTTATCAGACCTCAAAAAAAAAGTACTTCTCCCAAAACTTCCCCATTATCCTACTTAATTCCTTTAATTTTTATACTGATTCTATAATAATTTTAGTCATTGTTCTAAATGAATAATATTTTCATATACTTAACAAAATAAAATAACACAAAAAATTGTCCTTCTATGCCCTGTAAATAATCATTTCATTCTTTTTCTTGTGTTATCCTTCCATTGTTTCTTTATGTAAATGCAATCAACCAATATGAATGGCTATTTTTCCTCTCACAATTGTAAGTTTCATAAGGCCATAGAAATGGATTTGTTTTATTTCATTACTATATCCCCAGTATCCTGTTATACAGTATGCACTTTATGTGGATCAAGTTTATCAATATTGATATAAAAATAAATAAGTAAATATTCAAGGAACAACTAGCAAGGTCATACATACCACTTGGTTTCACTGGAATGGATTCTTTTCTAGGGAGGACTGAAGTCCCAGACAGCTTAGAGATGCTAAACAAATATTACCAGGAAAATGAAAACAGGTTTCTCTATAGTTACCTCTTGCTATTAGTTGGATTACTTTAATACTGTCCAGGCAAAAAAGATTAGAGAATGTCAATGTTTACCCGCCTTCATTTTGTGTAAGTAAAGACATACCTCCAATAGTGGAAATGTCCACCTCTCTAAATGCAATAAAACTACTGTTTATGTGAAAAGATGCACTAGTTCAAAGAGAGAGACAAGTCAGAGATAGTGATGCATGTGAAACTGACTTCCTCAAGGAAAATGACAAAAAAAAAAAAAAAAAAACCAACAAAAACACAAAAACAAACAAAAAAACCCACTTCTATCTCAAAAAGATTCAAGGTCACCTTGCACTTATATAAACAGAAGAATTAAAAATTAGGAGAATTTTTTTCAGTTGATTTATGATTACTGAATTTAATACAAATGATATAATCACTGAATATCAGGTTAGATGCTACAGGAAACTGAATCAGTGAATTGAAAAAAACAGCTCAAGCAATTACCAGAGAACAGAGAGGAAGCAAATTAAAGAGTTACTACAAGCAATACAGCATAATCCACATGGATGATGGAGCCAGAAAATCAAACATAGGCATAATGAGGAATACCTAAAATGTGTTACCAAATGTATGTAACGGTCATCCAATGCATGCTTTCCTTGTCCCCCTCCCAGAGATGCTATTTTAGTATACCTAGAAATGAACTTAGGTGTATCTATTTTTCAAAATAAGTACATTAAATGATTTTAATGATGTGGAAAATTTGGGAAACACTGCCATAAATGAAAAAACAATTATAGATGCATAAAAATATTTTTTAAAATTTATAAAGGATTATTTTCAGGAGTTCCACGATGTAAGAATTCATGAAATACTAAGAAAAAATAATGAAAAGAGATATATTTTCATACATTTAATTTCAGACAAAAGGAGATATTCTTCAAATATAGATTCAGAAAAAATAATTATAAAAGAAAAAAATCACTTGCAATTTTCTATAAGAGTAAATACTAGATGTCAAAGAAAAAAGGTCAACAATACGGCAGAAAAATCTACATTCCCTGACAAGACCTTGTCCACTGCAGGAGTGATAGAAGGACATTTGGCATGCAAATAACAACTCAGAAAGTGTTTTATTTGCTTGTACATCCTGAAATTTATACACATGAAATGCTAATTAAAAAGGAGACAAGAGGGCTGAGGATATAGCTCAGTTTGTAGAGCACTTACCTTGCACACACAAGGCCCTGGGTTCAATCCCCAGCACCACACACAAAAAGTAGACACGGGGGAAGCATGTCCTAATATTGTTAACATTGCTTGATTTTGATTTTAAAATATAACTTAATGAATTAGGATATACATAATTTCAAAAAATGAAATTAAAATAGTACTAATCTAGATTTTTAAAAAGTTTATTACAACAAAAACTTGGGAATGAGAAGAAAAAAATGCATATAAAGTTTTCACTTTGTACATGTATATTAACACACATTGTTTATTTTTTACCTTGTTAGAAAGATAAATGTTAAGATACAATTAAAACATAAATGTGACCACTAGTTGGCCGAATATATGATACCTAGAAGAAAGACTACATATACCATGCTTCCTTGCAGCTCTGTGTGGCCCTGTTGTTTGAAAAAAGATGGGAGAATCCCAAAAAGGAGAGACACAAGGGGGAGCTCCAAATTCTGTGTACATAATTAACACCGTGGCTGATTTCAGGGCTACACATATGAGGAGCAAGATTTCAAGCTATCCAGGGAAAAAAACAGAAGCTAGAAGGTTAACAAAACCACACAAAGATATTAGCAGTTGCATAGATGGTGGGAATGTTGTTAGGAGTTAGATTTCCATCAACATTGTGGTATTTGGAAAGCACCTCAGACTTTCTATAGAAACTGATGGGTTATAGCTTAGAAGTAAGAACCATCTCAGGATTAAGGCTGCAATTGAAATAGATCTGTTTAAACAAAGTCTGAAACCATAGCTTCATGCTGTCAAGGTGATCTTCTAATTGCTACTAGAACAAAACTCAATACTCTTTCAGAGAAAGATGGAGATTTTTACTGGAAGCTAACTAGAAAAATAGATCAATAGGATGCACTAGTTCAGAAACAAACCCAAATAAGCATGCTGTGTTAGGTGAAACTAGATTTAATTACATTGTACCATAAAAAGACTCAAAATAAAGGCTGGTCTACAAGTTATAATTTACTTATATAACGTGTAAAGTCATTTACAATTATAATGTAGATATATATATATTTCCTGTTATGAGATCTGTTACTATGTTAAGTGAAAAAGCAGGTTTCAAAAGAAAATATATGATAAATATTTTTGCTATAAAATAACATTGCACAGCAATAAGGTTATTAAATTATAAAAACTAGTCTCAGATAATAAGCAGGAAAATATCAAGCCTATTTATTTCTGGTTTTTAAAGTAACAAGTGATTTTTTTATCATATGTCTGGGTTTTCTAATGAAAATAAACAAGTTAAAGACAGTTACTATAAAGTTTTTAAACCCTTCATTGTTCTGGCTATATTTACTATTGTGAGCTTTTTGAATAGATATTCTTTAGGAAAATAAGGGGTCATTGCCTTGTAATGATTATTACTACAGTTGAGCTGTATTTGTGTTACATAGGTTTCTGGGGCTGGCCTGTCCAAAATATATAACACTGAATGTAGAAGAAAATGTACTTGGAGTTTCAAAATAACATTCCATGGAATAAAGAGTACTGTAGGATGGGGACTTCTTGTTCTGTTCTACTCACTCTGTCCCTTTGGCAATCACTTGCTCTTTGGGGCCATTCTAAGTCTCTGAATAAACAAGAGACAATCTGTGTTCATACTTTGAGTGGCAAGTTTAATTTAGACAATCTGCAAATTTGAGAAAAAGATTCCATCAACTCCCTCAGAGCTCCTTTTTTCGCCTCAAATTGGCCAAAGCTCTTCCAGTCTTTCCACAGCCGTAGTCGAGCTCAAAAGTGTGTACATAGAGCTCTGTTGGTTCAATTCAGTACCAGCATCCAATGGAACTCAGTCAATTGTAAGCCGTCGAGAGCTCCTTTTAGTCTCGGGTCTCTGGTTTCCTGGGTGATGTAGACATCTGCACTCATGGGAGAACAATACACAACTTTGTTACCAGAAGGGTAAGCTACTTGAGTTCTGTACAGGAAGGAAGAAAATCAGAACCTGCACAGCATTTAGATTAAGATTTAGGGGTAACATTTAGGGAATAAAACTGGAAATATGTCATTTTGTGCTGCAATATTAAAATTGAAGGTCCATAGGGAGAGTAATATCAAAGCCCAATGCATGAATAAATCTCTTTTCTCCCTCTTCAGTTTGGAAACAAACCTCTTGTAGATAACCACAGGTCACTTTTAGCTATTGATGTTTAAATAATTTTTTAAATTGCTATTATAGGTAGTCCTTGCTTTGCACAGTAGTGCAGGAACATTAAATAACCGTACAAGCTGAAATCATGCAAAGCAGCCTTAATAATGGATGTGAAAGTTTGTAATTATTCTGTGGTTATTAGAAATTGTCAAAACATAAAAAATTTTACTATTGATTTTAAAAATATACAGAAAAATTTTAAGTAGTGAAACATTTAATTAGTAGACTGTTATATATTAGAAACCTTAATAATTCAATGGTTTTATTTCTTTGTAAAAAGATATATCAGGGATAGCTCAAACAATGCTTGTGTTAGCCCAGTGGCTTTTGGTTCCTTGTCTCTGATATATGCCAGGACAGGGGTTGGTTTGAGTCAAAGAGAAAGGAACCTCATTGTGTGGTGCAAGTCAGGAACCCAGACTGTTTCATGACCAATAGTTCCCAAGCTCCCTGAAGACAAAGAGTTGTTTTGGTTTGTGTAGAGTCTTAGGGGTACTCAAGGGAGGGAGAATCCCCAGAGGAAGGGTAAGGAGCTGGTTTTGTAGCAGAACATATATTACATTTGCATGTTTTCTAGAACATGTGTCCCATGTTCTGCCTTGGGTGGAAATTTTAGCATTCCAATCAGGGTGGGCTGCACATTTGGCATTGTTGTTTGGAAGAGCTGCTGATTTTTATTGTATTTTGCATGTTGTTTATTCTGGTTTCAACTAAACAGGGAGTTATGGTCAGCACCCTCTGTTTTAAGGTCTTTTGAGCCAATGTTTGTGAGGTTAAGCAATCATCCGTCAATACTTCATCCTTCACTCTTTCAATGTTGTGAAATATTATCAAGAAATCCTTTAATAAGAATGTTTGAAAGCATCACTGTCCTGGGACATCATCTTCTTTTTCATCATGTATGAAAAAGGAACATACATTTTCCTTATGTGTGTTCATAGGTTCACCTTCACTCTGTTCTCTGTACATCTAGAGCATCCTCAATGGGGACAGTGTGAACATTCCCATAGTCAGCTCTCACTGCTTATCTTCAATTCCAATTTCTTTCCTGCTGTGATTACTCTTGGTTTCTTTGCTTCACATTGACTTTTGTTTACTGATTCCTCTTTCAATTATCCTTTTTTGTATATGTCTGTATATAAAGTAGAGTTGATGAGCATGTGGGCTACAAGCCAGTATGGACCACAGCTGACACTCAGTGGACTTTGTTGGCAGATTTGTCTGTCTCCAGGTAATCAGAGTACCCAAAGGAAAACAGCTGGGGAAAACATAGTGATGTCATTAAGAAAAGTAGAGAGATTCTGATTTCAATGAACCAAGAGTGCGAAGCATCGTGGCGCATGCCTGTAATCCCAGCAGCTCAGGATGCTAAGGCAGGAAGATTGCGAATTCAAAGCCAGTCTCAACAAAAGCAAGGTGTTAAGCAACTCAGTGAGACCCTGGTTCTAAATAAAATAAAATAAAATACAAAATAGGACTGAGGATGGGCTCAGTGGTCAAGTGCCCCTGAGTTAAATCCCCAGTATCCCTCAAAAAAATAATAAATAAATGAATAAACCAATAGTTTTATTTTAAGGCTGACTACATTAAATATTTCTTCCATAGCTTATGTTTTCTTTATGGCATAGTGAATTCTTTTTTTCTGGGTCTTTATGTCATGCCTGCTATGGTTTGAATAAGTGTCCCCCAAAGATCCATGTGTTAAAGGCTTGAACTGTAACACATGGCACAATTGGGAGACAGTGAATACTTTAAGAGGTAGGGCCTAGTGGGAGGTTTTAGGTTATTGAGGATGCGCTCTCAAAGGGGATATGGGAGCACAATTTCTCCCTTTGCTCACTTTTACTTCATGGAACCCCTAAGGTGAGCAACTTGCTCCACCATACACTCTGCCATGATGGCTGCCTGTCCACAGGTTCATAGTCAAGGGCCACCAACCACAGAGTAAAACCTATGAAATGGTGAGCTAAAATAAGCCTTTCCTTTTTAAAGCTTATTATCTCAAGTATTTGCTACAGTAATAGAAAACTGACTAACTGACTAAACTGTATAACAATAAAATATAGTAAAATTAAGTAAATATTATAATATCAGAATGACTTAAAATTGAAGTAAGAAGTTTTTTTTAATAAGTAGGTAAAGATATTGTAGTGCACTCTACAACTTTGAAAAATAAGTGGGTTTTGCTCATTAAGTCAATTAGCAGAAATATTTTTAAAATTATTTTAGAGTATGAAATAAATTGTCAAAATAGCTTTTAGGAAAATAATAAGAATGCTCAAGAATACTAAAACAGGGTCGAGAGATCAGATCTGTTTTAATACATTATATGAATCAATTTTGATAATTACAAAAGGAAGAACTTACAGCATAAAATTATTATTCACAGAGTCATGAAATATAGGTAACCATGTGAATTTAATATTAGGAGATATGACTATAGAAAAATGTATATACATAGAATCAATAAGGAAAGTGATTATATTATGAGAATGGATAAGAATAAATTAGATTTTATCTTCAACCTTTATTCTTTCCCAATAGTATTACTTTAGCAAGTAAACAGAATGTGTCTCTGTATCTGAAGTTTGCTAGGATAGCTGATAGAATATCTTGTGAATTGGATTTATTTCCCAAGGTGGGTTTAGCCGAAGAGGAAGAGCAGGCTTGGGAATACTGCAATCTGGCTGACAAACCAAGCCCTGATGATAAATATGAGTAGGTCCAGTTGGAATGAGAAAAGAGTTGGTAGGGTGCCTCAGCAGTTGCTATTAGATATGATCATAATTAGCATTTTTATTAGGGAGTCTGAAAAGAAGTAAACATCAAATTAATGGAACAGCTAAAAAATGAAATAAGAGTGTTACTTTATAGCAGTAGGAAATGTGATATAATTCAGGTAGAGAGAAACTGAGGAATTGTTTTAAAGAAGAGAAAGTCAAAGAAAAGAAAAGGGTGTGGGGGAGGAGCCAGTTCATGAGGATGATGAATCATTTCCATGAGAGGATTTTAATCTAAAACTCAATTATACAGTACTTTGAAATTGCATAATAATAGCTAAAGGTGCCTGCATAGACAATAAACTTGAGCATTGTAAATTGTGGTTGGGATTTTGTCGTCCACAATAAATTATTCTGCCTGCCTATACCCATCTCTCATCTGTAGCAACAAATTACTGAAATGGAATGCCTGGATTGGAGTCTGTGTGTCTTGAGTATCTTATATATTGTCACATACACATATGACGATAAAGCCAATAAAAACTTCCATCAATTAGGAAAGAAAATTGTACTCCCTTTTTCTTTTTGTTAAATTTTATTTATTTATTTACTTATCTTTAGTTATAGATGGATACCTTTGCTTTATTTATTTATTTTTATGTGGTGCTAAGGATTGAGCCCAGTGCCTCACACATGCTAGGCAAAGGCTCTACCACTGAACCACAACCCCAGCCCCTGTACTCCCTTTTTCCAATCTCAAATGTAACATATTGTTGTAGGTTCATCCTAAGGGCAAATGTAGAGTATGATGCTATGGGTTTTACATTAAATCCTGAAAGAGGTTTTACCATTAGGAGTAAGGGGTTGTGTAGCTAAGAAAGAAAAATTTTTGAGAAATAGCTTCTTGCTTTTTCCCCCCTTCCTCTTTCTCTGTTTCTCTATTGTTTTCCCCCATACATCTGGATAACAAAATTACTCATTTGATGCTGATTACTTTTAAGCTACAAACTCTCTTTTGCTTTTTTAAAAAATTTCTCTGAGTAATTAAGAGAATTCTTCAGTAAAAATGATTTTCCATTAGAGAAATTTTTTTGTACTAGGTGAGCAAGCAAGAAACAGATGGTAATAGCTGTTATTACTGAAGTGCAAAATCCAAAGAATTTTCTAGAACTTAATATTTGTACAATAACTTCTGTGTTCGTTCAGAAAATTGAATGGACAGCTAATTTTTAATTAAACAGCAAAGCTAATAACCCAATGAAAAATAAATTGGAACTTACAAATTCACTCAAGCAGGCTTTCCTAGGTTATTGATCCCTAGGAGGGAAAAGAGCGTTGTTAGCAAACTAAATAGAAATTAAGAATATTTTTCTTCCTTGGTCTTTATGGGAAAAAATATCTCCTTCTAATTTTATTATTTTATCTTTTATACTTTTATGTCATTCAAAATTTCAGTTATAAGAGCAATTATGTCTACTTCATCCTTATACACAAGGCATTTAAATCATTCAAATCCATTCTATGTTAATGTAAGACTTGTTTTATTTTTCACCTCATAACATGTCCCTTTGGGAATCTGGAAAATTCTTTTGTTGTTTTATTATTGCCTCTAAACAAAGGGCATGCTCTTCTTTCCTCAAACAAAGGGTATATATATATATATATATATT
The DNA here is from genome assembly GCF_021218885.2 of Marmota monax. NCBI lineage: Eukaryota > Metazoa > Chordata > Mammalia > Rodentia > Sciuridae > Marmota > Marmota monax. Next base: position 2,739,275 of record NW_026692434.1, on the reverse strand, counting down.
TTTTTTTTTTTTCATTTTATTAGTTAAATGGTTGAAGAAGTAAATCTCTAACTATTTTAAGGTATTTTTCTTTATACCTCTACTAAGATTTTAAAAATAGTAATAATAAATGAAAGCAAATCACAAAAAGAAAACAAAACATCTAAAACTAATCAGTGAAAACAACCAATACTACCACTCACAACAACAACAAAACATCAAACATTTTCATTAAAGACACATTCAAATCAAGGGACAAAAATTAAACTATAAAAATAAACTAAAACACTCTATCCTTTTTAATAGCATTTCTTTGATAACAACTAGCAGTTATTGAAATTGATTACACATTATAAATATTATATATAGAAATAGACTACCTCTTCTATTTCTTATAAGTAAGTAAGAGGAAAGTAAGTTGTTCTTGTTTATAGATGACAGTAGGAGGTAGAGAGTAGTTCAGACTTTTCATGGAGATACTTAGTTTGAGAAGAAGGTTTTGAAGAATCCATACTCAGCCAATTGTGTCCCACCCAACCAGTTCCTATAATTTCTCATATTTTGGTAACTACATGCTCAAGAATTTTGAATTTTGAATGTCAACTCATGTGTTGAAGGTTTGGTTCCCAGATCATGTTGTTATTGAGAGGCAATGGAAACTTTAGAGGGTGGGGCCTAGGTGGAGGAAGTAGATCACTGGGGGAATACCTCCAAAGGGTTTGTTTTAGCCCTGGTCTTCTTCATCCATCTTCATCCTCTCTCTTCTTCCTCCTTCTCTCCTTCTCTTTCTCTTCCTCTTGATTCTCCTATTCCTCCCTTCCTCTTTATCCTCCTCCCTCTCCTTCTTCTCTCACACCCTCTCTTCCTCTACTTCCTGGATACCATTAGGTGAGTAGCTTTTCTCTATCCCCAGGCTTCCTGCCATGATGTTCTGCCTCACTATTCCCCAGAAACAACTGAGCCAAATGACCGTGGACTGAAATGTCTGAAACTGTGAGTCAAAATGAATTTTTCCTCCTTTAAGTTGATTTCTGTCACAGCAATGGACAGCTGACTAACACAGAAAACTGGTACCAAGAAGTGAGGCTGTTGTGTGGCTATACCTGCTGCTGTGATTCAGAAGCCTTTGGTTTTTTGGAGGAGTTTGGAAAGCTTTGGAGATAAAGGAAGCCTTAGAATGCTGTCGATGGAGCTTAACAATTCTGTTGAGTGCTTAAAGATGAGAGCATTGATAGAAATATGGACAATAAAGGCTGTGCTCATGAGATTTCAGTTGGAAATGAGAACTCTATTGGAAGTTAGATTAAAGTCCATTCATGTTCACTCTGGCAAATAATTTATCTACATTTTCTCCATACCTTAAGTTTGAGGCTGAGTTTAAAGGTGATGGACTAATTAATTTGGTTGAGGAAATGTCAAGGCAGCACCTAATTCAAGCAGTGGCATGAGTATTACAGTGATAATCAGAAGCAAAAGTCTGAGCAGAGAGATTTTCAAACTTATTGTTTGAACAGAAAAATATGTATAAAGTTGGGGCGAAGGAAAGTCTGGTTGCTGAAGACACAAGTGCTGTTAAAAAGAAGTCAAGCATTTTGCACCAGGACAATAGGAAAGATGCCTTGAGGATATAACAGGAATCAGCAAGATCCCATCTCACAGGCTTGAAAATGTAAAAAGACTTTCATTTGAAATAAGAGTCCTTGAGTATCCTGCTCTCATAAAGACACCCAGAAAATTGTTTTACAATGATTTATTTCAGCACATTTAATCATTTAGGCATTCAGAAATTGCTACACTTGTGATCCAAAGTGGCTCAGGCACTGCTTCTATTTATTGGAGACCTTGGTGTCACCAATGTGGGGCTGATGTTACAGGCCTACAGAATCTAAGAGTTTTTGTGGGGTCCTGGAGGTTTATGCTTAGTTTTCAAAATTCTGGGAGGTTAGCCAGGATGTGGCAGTATTGGAATCTCTATGAGAAACCTCTGAGTGGAAAACATATGAAGCTATGAGAGTGAAGCCAAAGCTGCAATAGAGACTACAAGAAGTTAGAGATCAGGAACGTGGAACATATACTGAGAAAAATCACATGCAAAGAGTGGAGCCAGTCTGAAGGCCATGTGGGTTGCAGTAGCGAGGTTATAGGAACAGGGTTGTCCAATCCCTTTGTAGTTCACATCATGCTACCTTGTGCCCTTGGATACCAGGTATGAAGCTACAGGATTTTTAAATTTTTGCTCTGTTAAGTTTTAGTCTTTCTTTGGCCTGATCCTTTTTTTTTTTTTTTTGGTATTATCCTATTCTTCCCTTTTGGAATAGGAATGTTTACCCTGTGCATTTTATGTTGGAAATATGTAACTTGTTATTTGATTTTTATAGGGGCTGAGTTCGCCTTGAGTCTCAGGAGGTTTTGAACTTGCATTTTTGAGCAGTGCTGAAACTAAAACTATGGGGACTCTTAGAGATTGACTGAATACATTTATATTGTGAAAGAGACCTGAACCTTTGAGGAGCTAGGGAAGGAATATTAGAGTGTGAATCTAACTCTGACATATTTCAAGTCTTACAGTTAGAACACCTTTCGTTTGTTGAAGGCTTGATCCCCAGCTACTGGTGCTATTGGGAAGTGGTGGTATGTTTAGGTGGTGGGGTCTAGTTCTCTGGATGTGTATCTTTAAATGGTTTATATTTTATCTGATCCTTTCATACCCCACCCCCATCCTTCTCTCTCTCCTTTCTGGCTGCTGCAAGTTGAACAGATTTGTTCTACTATACACTCCTGCCATGATGTTTTTCTTCACTATGGCCCAGAGAAAACAAAGCCTGGTGACCATGGACTGAAACTTCTGAAACTGTGAGACAAAATAAATCTTTCCTCCTTTGGTTTCTATTAAGTATTTTGTCATACTGATGTAAATCTGACAAACAATATATCTCATTCATGTTTTAAAAACTGAAGAGTCAGTGTTATGAAATCTTGTTTGGCATTGGAAGAGAGAGGTTCAATGACACAAAAGTTCCCCTGGAATTTCAGAGTAGGACTATTCATGCTGACTGAAGCAGGGAGTTTCTTTGATTTCCATCTTTCTAGCTGAAATTTTATTTCCCACAGCACTGGATGGGTATTTCCTTGGGGCTGTCTAAACTTTGTAGACAAATGGATCTATGCAGTATGCAAAATTATGTTAAACTATGACTAATAAAAAGTTTTACTGCATTCCTTCTGCTGGAGAGAAGTCAACTGATTATGAACCTTAATCACACCTGCAAAATCTTTTCCCATATAAAGGAACATATTCATGTGTATCATATTCCATCTTATGCACAGTCCTGCTAATGCTCAAAGGGAGGGAATATGCAGAGTGTGTGAATATGAGATGGAAATCTTAAGGCCATTTTAGATTTCTGCCTACTGCAGAAGAAGTATCTGTAAAATATTTCTTGCCTCACATATATTAGAGGGGAACCACCTGATTGCTATACCTCAACACTGTCTACATTAAGCTTAACTGGTCCTGTGATCCTAGAAAACAGCTATGGTTAAAATCCTTCCTATCTTCCTAAGTTCTGTGAAACAAATTCTTGCAGGAAACCACTGTCTCCTTATATGACTTACATAAGACTCAAACATACCTACTTTGTGTACATATGACAAAGCCAAACACCCTCCAGACTTCCCATTCTTTGCTTCAGAAATGACTAAATTAAATTGCTTTGTTTCTACTCAGTTGGAAGAAAACGTTGATTAATATGACTTGATCAAATTTTAATGAAACTCTTCTCCTCTTCTCCTTACCCAGGTCTCCTAAATTTGGCCCTCCCTCAGCCTGCATTAACATAAACTACCTCCTTAATAGCCTCTTCTAACCTCAGAGTAAAACATCCTTAAAGAAGTTCTTTTTTCTTTGTTTTTTGTTTGTTTGTTTGGTTGGTTTTGGTAGTAGAGTTTGAATCTACGAGGCTCTCTACAACTAGACTACATCCCCCAACACTTTTATTTTTTATTTTATTTTGAGACAGGGTTTCTCTAAGTAGCTGAACCTGGTCTTTCTATCTCAGCCTGCTGAGTTGCTAGGATTATAGGAGTGCACCACCTTACTTGGCACTATAAAACATTCTTTAATCAACGTCCTGTCACTGCTAATTCCACCCTTTCTTTGTTCCTTCCATCTCTTATACCTGGTTAGCTCCAGTCTTGCTTATTTCTTCTACAAAAAAAAAAAAAAGAGTTCCTTTCTTTCTAACTCTGAGATATTTCAGGTCTTACTGTTAGAAAAATAGTCCTCCCTCCCTGTTGCAATAGTCCTTTGCAATAATCCTTTCAAGTAAAAGGTCTCTCCTTACCAAGTCCAGATTTGTTTTTTTATTTGACATATCTGTGTCGTTTAAGGCTGTATTCTGTTCAACTAATGTGACTAATTTTTAAAACCATTGCTCTGAAGGCAGGACAATTATTCTTACATCTCCGGCTGCTGGGCACTGAGACAATGACTTAAGTGAGTCATGCAGAAATCTCTGCGCAGCCATAGTTCCTTTCTTTGGAACAGCTAATTAAGATCACCCCTCTCAACCTACAATAAATTTAATCTGGTTAACTGAAATTAACATGAACTAAAATTAGAATAAGTTAGAATTTTCCTTTTTTTTTTTTTTTTTTTGGTTGTTGTTTTGTTTTTTGGTGCTGGGGATTAAACCCAGGGCCTCACATATGGTAAGCACATGCTTTACCAAAGTAAGTGAATACTTTAAGGAAGAAAACTGCAAGGAAAGGTTGCAAGAGTTTTAAATTTACCATATGGTCATAGGAGTTGGCAGTGGAATAAAACTATTTTATTTAGAGGCTAGTTCAAGATGAAAAATCCTTAATCCTTTGCTTTGGTTGTACCCTGGGATTCAGATGAAATAAAGCAAAATTCAAATCCAAAATCTTTAAATGAGGTCTTATAGGCTTCCTTAGGAGATACTAGTCACACTCTGGCTTCACTTGGGATTTTTTAAATTTCTGATGTGGACAGATTTGAAATGATTGCTGTGATGGTTTCTCTCTCTCTCTCTCTCTCTCTCTCTCTCTCTCTCTCTCTCTCTCTCTCTGTCTCTCTGTCTCTCTCTCTCTTTTCATGAACCAAAACATTTTCTCTTTCCTCCACAGTAACAGTTCTTGGCTTTGTAGTTGTTACACTGTTACAACTATAGTTGTTACACTGTTAAACAGTGTAACGACTTATAGACCTTATAGGTCTACTATAAGACATGCATACATAAAAGATGCCAAAGTTAAAATTACTGGAGGATTAATTTACTTGTGATGTTAGCTGGGTTGGAGTTTTCAAAACCTGAATGATGAAACTATTATTGAAGACATTTAGATCTTACCTTTTAAAGTCTAAACATTTGTTCAGATTTTTAAAACTGTTTTTATCCAGGAATATCCACTTTTGAGGATGAGATTTAAAAAGCAAAATAGGACTCAAAACTTAATATTTATAGATTGACAGTTTTCAAATCCCTGTTGGACTGAATTCTCAGTATTAAACTCTGAATTTGAATTATGTCAATAAATATATTGCATCAAGATTCTGGCTTATAGGTGGAAAAAATACAAAAACAAATCAACTTTAATGTTTGTCTGAATTAAGACCCCATATACTTCTCTAACCACTAGTAAAGCAGAAAATCTGCTTGACTCAATATGCTGTCCATCTAATATTAATATATGCTCACTGGCAATTTGATAAAGGAATGTAATATAGGAAGTCTGATTTAATGATGCTTAAATGGATCCATGTCAAGTCACGTGATGATAGTCTTAATTAATTATTTAGTCTTAATTCTTTATTTCCTAGCACAGAGTCCACATTTGAAGACTTTAAACAATATTTAATCCCATAAACTTACATAATGGAGCTAACCATTAAATTTTGGAATTTGGATGCTTATATATTTGAACATTTCTATAACTTTCTGAATCTCATTAAATCTGTAAAGTCAGGTGAAAATCTTGAGGATTAAAAAAATCTAAATAGTAGCATAGTAGCTTTTTTTTGACACCAGAGGATGAGAAAGGAAGACCAGAATTTGTACCTAAAATTTAATACTTCAGGTATATTTCATAAGAAGCAGTGAAAGGAATCAACCCAGTCTAAATATTTCAATTAGAATTTTAAAATCAATATTATCTTTAGTCTGAAGCCTATTGACAAACTACTGGTATCCAGCATGGCATCATGACATCTACATCATTAACCCTTATATTCAGGATACTGCTTGTTCATCACCAATTCATATGAACTGATCTTAGCCACATTTAGCCAGCCTTTCTTCTTCACCTTTAAATGACCATGAACAAACACATCCTTTGAGTTGTCCTAATACCTTTCTGTCCTTCTCCAAATCCAATCCCATTCTTATCTCCTTTATTCCTGGCCAATGACTGCATGTTGAAATTGAGTTCTAGTAAAAAAAAAAAAAAAAAATTATTTTGAAACATTCTCCTTTCTATCTTAAATTTTCTGATTTTATTTATCATATATTTTATTTTTACCCCAGAATAAGAAGTATACTTTCTTAAAAAGCACATATATTGCATTAAGATATGACTAACACAGAAAAAAAAGGTATATACTTGGTGTATACATCTTGAGTTTGGAGATAAGTACACAAGTTCTTTATTTCATTCTCTCCTACTTTCTCAGGCAATTTGTGCATTTATTCATCTCATCCCTCTAACTTTCTACCAATGGATATTTTTAAGCTTTTAGTTTTCTCATCCTTTCCTTAATGGTCAATTTTTTTTCATCAGGGCAATTTTTTTTTTTTTAAACTATATATGCCCAGTTGCTTACTAGTTCCTCAAAACTGTGGCTATTTGCCTACTATTAAGTGCCCCAAATCTCTACAGATTGCCTGGTTATCAAAGCTTTGGGAAAGAAAATATTGCCCTTGACATGCAAAAACTTCTCTGATGTTCACTCATTACAAGCTGTTCTGATACAGCTGTGTCATAGAAGCTGGTCTCATACAAGTAAGTCATGTTGCTTTCTTGTTGACATACACCATCTTAGAAAGCATCAACATATGACAAGGTCACTCTGGACCTGATTATGCAGAGTAACCTACTTCCCTGACAATAATGGTTTACCCAATGGGTCATTGTGTGACTTGGGGATCTCAAAATCACTCTCTTAGATTCACATCTAGGCCACAAAAAGGAAAGATGTGCTTTCTCTCTCTGCCTCTCTCCTCAGCTGAGCCTATTAGCCATCATGTTGCTGCGTGGAGGAAAATCTTTGCTAGTAAGAAAGAACAATACAGCCAATTGGCAGGAAAGCACTGTTAGAAATGGAGTGAGTGTCCCAAGACCTCCATTGGGATTCCCAGATCTCAAGTGTTGTTTCTGAGGCTTCATGAATTTCTGTCTTTTCAGAGTCTGGCTGTTCAGCAGTTCCTCAGATGCTCAGAATTTGTTAGTTTATCTTATTCTTTAGCTGCAGCTGGGTTTATGTCACATGGAGACTAAATATTCCAGACTGATACACTTATTCATAGGCAGTGTTCCTGGATGGATTATAGAGAAGGGAAAATACACAGATACTCTCCTGATCTTGACCATGGACTATAGTTTTGGTCAATATTCATTCTTACATGTTATTAAGACCTATGGCAGATATTCTAGGCATTTTTTTAACTTCTGGAAAAATATTCTAAATGGGAATTTCTTTTGTTAAGTAACACCATCCTCAGAGGAAATGCATAGGATAAACATAATGGGAAATTGAATGATATATTCACTATACTACATTTTTTTTCCTTTTGAGAAGGAAAAGAATAAACCACTAACTAGCTAATTAAATTATGTTCTATTTTTTTCTAAATAAACACATTTGCATTTATTATTTAAGGTCACAACTTTGCAATTTGCAGAGATAATAAACCTGAGTCTTAGTAAAAATAAATAACATCACTAATACATTTTATTTTGTTACCAGCATTCACTCCTATTTGGGAAAAGATCTGTTGCTAATTCTAATAATTCAATGAACCCACAGAGGGGGACAAGCCAGTCTTCATATTTAGTTCTACACAAATTCTCTTTCTGCTGCCGTCTGATGTTATAATTACAGTAAATTAGCTATTCGTAAGTCTCATGGTTTCAAAATAAGACTTAACAGAGAGAAAGAGAAGAGGATCAGAAGAAAGAATTCTTGATTTCCTGAAGTTTAAATGTCAACACGGTCATTTAGGTGTTAATGAAGGAGCAATAACCATGTAAATGAACATGATTCTCCTGAACCATGTAACATGACCATGCTCTTGACCATGCTCTTGCACTGAATACCTGTTTTGCAGATGTATTGAGGCCAACCAACAGCCTTCAGTAGAATGAGGTCAATAGCCTTCTTTTTTCTATTTATAGGAGAACAAGTTATGCTAGCACGACAAACACAAAGTCAGTCCCTGCGCCTGACCATCTTGCCAGCCTTTCTCTCCACATCCTATTTCCCTGTCTGTTCACTTTGCTGATTTGCAGTTACTTTGCTGGCAATTTCTGAGTCTTTAAACAGCCATCCTGTGCCACCTAGCAAGACCCTTGAGCTTCAGAAAAAGCTAGTTGACTCAGGGGCTACAAAAGAAACTCCAATTTTAACTTCTCCATTTCATAGAGATAGACAAAAACTGTCAGCAGGGATTCCTTGATATTTTGACAGCATCCTTGTCCCAAATTCTACAAGGAAAAATATCTTCTCTCTCAAAAATGACCAGTCTTTCTTGCTTTAACAGCTTCAAAGAATATTAAAGGACATATTTGAATTCCTTGTCCTTGCAGGCCTTTGAGTTAAGAGTGAATTGTGTGAGAACTCCCCATAGCGCCCCTGCTGGGTAATTGAGCAACACTGGTAAATTCCCAAGGCTGCAACACAGATGTGCGGGGCAAGATGATATGACTTATAAAGACCTTTCAATTTCTAATCTTTATAATATAATATGTTATACTTCTTAAGTGACAATTTTACATGTCTGGGTAATAAAATGTAATAATTTTGCTTGACAAATGTTGGCGCAGTAGATTAATGGTTCTGAATGAGTTGTTATTATTTATCTCTATTTAACCTTGATTGAGCTCCAATAGCATTGCTATTGAATAAGAAAAATGCTGTGTGCCTTAAGAAGCATCCATTTTGAGATTTAATACATATATACATATGTATATATGTATTAATACATATATACATATGTAAAATGATTTAATACATATATACATATGTAAAAATTGGGGGAAGTGAGAAGGTAAGGGAGATTTAGAGATAAACTGGTGTTACATAATCATTCAATAATCACCAAATTTATTTAATATGATGAATTAATATACATTTCCTTCTGGCACTCCTTGACCAGGGTTCCCCCCCCACCCTGGCCACTTTCTCCCAGGACATTTATGCTTCTTCCCTACTGAGCTTCAGGCTGTTCCAAGAATGGCTTAAAGATCATATTTGTTTTGTTCTCTAATGAAGCCCTGATGTCTTGCCTAGGTCATGATACAGTGGTTATCTATTGAAAAAGCAAAATGTTTTAGTAATTCAGGTCATTTGATATGTGTAGGATGTTAGCACTCATACTTGAAGTAGTTGGCAAAATATGATCTATCATCTTGGGAGATATTTGAACATACTACTTAGTTGCCTATAGGCATATGCAATTTCAGTTAGCACATATTTTTATCTGTGCATTCAATTGAACATCTCTGATTTAATTGAGACACATCTAGCAACTATTCCCCCAAATCAACCCTCATCTATAATTTTAGCTTATATATTTGAAATGGAAGGGCTTTCTTCAAGAGTCTCCTATTAAAATGAAAACTAATCTTGACTGTTACTAATCCCTGATGGCTGAGATTTACTCCCAAGGGAGCTTGAGATAGGGGAGTGAAGGTGTTCACCTTCACCCTTTGCCTCTGGTTTTCCCAGCAGCGCCTATAATAATGTTTTAACATAGTCTCCAAAATACTTGAAAACCTATAGCTTTGTGAGGAACTCCACATTAATCAATAAAAAACACATTTAAAATTACAGAATTTGCAAAATAGCAACCGGAGGCATTATTTTTTCTTTTATAAATCCACAGCTGTTTTGGGAGGATAACAACCATCAATCAGGGGGAGGGAGAGAATTTAGCATCTTTCAAATTAAGATGATCTTCATCATTTTTTAAAAAAATTATGAATGGCAATATCAGTGCTGCATTGGACTTTTGTGCTATTAGTTTCTTTTTATAGTTAACATTCTTGAAAATTTTAGGAAGTGAAGATAAGGTTTTGATAGATGGGATGAAGAGTTGCTTTTGCCATTGAAAAATGTGTTTGCTCCTTGAGCACTCAAACTTCTCATTAAGGCATTGATAATTTGGAGAAAATTGGGAGCATTCCAGTTAGGTTTCCAGTAATGTGAGTGAGGGACAGAGGTAGCATATTATGAATATCAGATTTTCCTGTCTGCTTACAGAAGCATAGTTACTACTTTATAAGTTAAAGTCCTTATTTAGTAAAGAGTTATTGGTGTGTGAGTCTTCCATTCCAGTGGTGACTGGACTGTGCAAAACCAAACTATTCTAACATGTATTGTTGACTCAACAGGGGCTTTTAAATGGAAATGAAATGTTCAATCAAAAGGTTATGAAGGCATTACAAAGAATTGTCATTGTTGCCATTTAGACATTCTGTCTTGTATTCAGCTTTCTTTTGCCTTCTACTGCATTTTATAAACCCACTTGTTCATCTTGTGTCCAAATGGATGTAAAATTTGACATCCTGCTAAGAATCAAAGAATGTGAACCTTAAGCTCAACCCCTTCTGTGCTGACAGCTTTGTTAGACCCTCTGAAAAAAAAGGTAGGTTTGTATTTGAAAAGATGTGGTGTTGCTATGGGAAAGTCACCTAACATAATAAATAGTATTTCAGAGCTGTTTACTCATTCAAGATGAAAGATAAGGCAACGTGAAAAATGATGACATGAAATGTAAAATAAAGTACTTTTTGTTTTGTTTTTAGTTTATAGACCACTTATTAACATAAAATCTCACTAACCTCCTGGCCCTAACATAAAAATTTTAGCCTTATTTTATTTTACTTTTGAAATTTATGCATGCCTCACTACACTTCAATCTGTCTTCTTCTATTTATATTACCATATTGTGGAGAGAAAGGATGCCAAGGATATGCAGAGGCCAAGCCCACCTAATTTGGTATTCTACAATACAGATAAAATATAACACCCAATGATGTGCAACAAGAAAAACAAAGAAAAATAAATTCTGCACTCTAAGACAGAAGACAGTATTCTTTTACTTTTCTACCACTAGTCTCTTCTGAACTTACTTAAAATATATAGCAAATATGTTTGTACAATGCAATAGTAAAACTTCAGAAATAAATGGGTAAAAGAAATGGAGAGATTTAATTTCTGCTGCTCTCTTTTCTCTGTACTGTGAGTTTCATTTGAGTTGAATTTATTTTTTTTCCTCATCACTTAGCAAAGTGGCACATAAAAAGTAGGAACCAAAAAAAAAAAACCCTGAATAATTGAATGAATACAAAATTTGCTAAGATGAGAATAAATGGGTGACTGAGATTAGGAAAAGTATAGATAACAGGCAAAGAAATCACTAAATTTGCAACTATTTACAAACATACCTTCTCAATGAAAGACACTGTAAACAGGAAAATTTGGGATCCTGTGCATGCTTTTCTTTCTTCTACTATTAATCTTCATAGACAAAGAACATTTGATTCCCTCCTTTTTTGCTAATTGTCTGCTGTTCAGACTCCTGCTCTAAAAGAAAGCTTGTTCTCATGTTTCCATCATTTTTCAAAGGGACCATTCTTGCTATATTTCTTCACAATCACCTTTGCTCTGATTTGTGGTTCTCATATTGACAACAAAGGAGAGATCATGAACAAAACTTTACTAAATCTAGTTTTTTCTCAAGCATTCTCAGTGATCCATCTCAGGTAAATTTCCCCTCCTGTTTTCTCCCATAATAATTTGTACTGTAGTTCTAGCAAGGCTCACACTTTTCATTTTTTGCTTCCTTGGAGAACTTTATTGATGAGAGTTTAACCCTCTAACTAGATTACTTCCCTAGGGAAACCATGGCATTTACCTAAATGTATTTTTTGTTCACATTCCATATCCTCTTCTTTTAAAGTGAGGTCATTATGAGATAAATGACACATAATACACTGCATGTGTTTAAAATGTACAATTGGGCATGCTTGTAATCCCAGGGACTCTGGAAGCTCAGGCAGTAGGGTGACAAGTTTGAGGCCAATCTCAGAAACTTTGCAAGGCCCTAAGCAATATAGTGAAAACTTGTCTCAAAATAAAATTAAAAGGACTAGGGATATAGTTCAGTGGAGCCAGACTCCTGAATTCAGTCCCCACCACACAAAAAATATTTTTTTAAATGTATAATTCATTGGTCACATTTTTATATATGTACACATTGGAAAGACCAACACCATAATCAAGTGAACATACATATTCATTATCTCAAATTGTTTTTTGATCTTCATGCCCATTTTCTTTAAGGTCCTGGACCATTTCTGAAGAGGTGAGGTAAGGGATGGAACTTAATTTTTTTTTTTAATGAGAGAGAGAGAGAGAGAGAGAGAGAGAATTTTAATATTTATTTATTTATTTATTTATAGTTTTCGGCGGACACAACATCTTTGTTTGTATGTGGTGCTGAGGATCGAACCCGGGCCGCACGCATGCCAGGCGAGAGCTTGAGCCACATCCCCAGCCCCTTAATTTTTTTTAAAATTTGTTTTAATTAGTTACACATGACAGTACAATGACCTTGACATATCATACATTTGAATCACATGGGATACAATATCTCATTTTTCTGAGTATACAGGTTGCAGAATCACATTGGTCATGCATTCACATATATATACACAGTAATAACAATGTCTATTGTTATCCTGTCTTTCCTATTTAATTCCTGGGGTATTATTGCAATTTTTCAGGTTAAGATAATTTTATCACCTCATCTATGCAACACTGTTGAGAATTGCTTTTGTTGCTTCTTATGGCAGACACAACTATTTGCCCTCCAATATCCACAGTTTCACTTTTCTCGTAGTTATAGTAACCCTGAGTTTTAGCTGGACAGAAATACACTTTCCTATCTAACAGTTTCATTTCCCACCCAGTTTCCCTTGCAGGTAGATGTGATCCAGTTCTATCTAGTGGAATTCAAGTGGAAGTGGTGTGTGCAATGACCTGACCTGTCTGTCATTCTCTGCAAATGAAAGAGATGTGGGTAGAAGCACTTTACTTTAGGCTTTCAGCTGGCTTGAATGAAGTTGTAATGGCCATTTTAGAGCAAAACAGAAAATGTGAGTTGAAGATAGCAATGTAATTAATAAAAAAAGCTGTTTTACCCCTGAACTTTTAAAACTGTTATGTGGGAAAATGAAACTTATCTATATTGTTAAAACTACTGTTATTACTGGACTGAACCACTTTTTTTTCATTATTGAACCCACACTATATTCTAATTAGTACACTTTCGCTATGGGCTGAATGTTTGTTTCCATCCAAAATTAAAACATTGAAACCTAATTCCCAGCGTGGAAGTATTAAGGAGATGGGTCTTTGGAAAGTGGAGCCCTCATGAGTGGGGTAAATGCTCATGTAAATGTGGAGCAAGAAAACTTGTTCACCCCTTCCACCAAATGAAGGGCCTTATAGAAGTCACCATTTGCAAAACAAAGAGAATGAGCTGTCACTAGACACCAAATCTGCTGGTACCCTTTTCTTGGATTTTCAGATTCTAGAACTGTAAGAAATAAATATCTGTGTTTCGTAAGCCACCAAGTTTATGATATTTTTATTTTAGCAGTCTGAGTGGACTTAGAAAACTTCTATTTTATAAATAGGGAAAACTAGGACAGAGTGAATAGTTAACAAAATTGTGCTTTGAGCCATCTTATTACAATGATTATTTACTTCTTCTAAAATAAATTCAAAGATAAAGAAGAGACTATTTTAAATCACTTCCAATGAATGTCATAGAACCTCCAGCATTTATTTAGGAAAATGTTTCAGCAAGATTGACAACCTGGAATACTAACATAGCTGCTGCTTTTTAGACTTAAATGTAGTTCTATAAAAGTCAGCTCTCAAGAATTGTCCTCTGGACAAATACTTGGCTAGATATACTAGCCTCATTTATTATATTCAAAACACTAATATTCTTCTTATTTGTCTAGGCCATCTCTGTTTTGCCTTCATTATAGTGGCATTTAGAGACTTTTCTAGAATGCTAACAAGACTTGATTTGATATCATCAAGTAAATAGCCTGTCAGGATGCTTTTTCCATGCTCTGTCAGAAAGGAGTGAGTGTTAAATATGTCATCATTTTATACTTTTTTATATGCAGAAAGTCTAATTTGGCATTATCTCACTGGCACAGCTGCACTGATTTTCCTTGCTACTCTCACACCCCTAAACATTTGAAGCTCCTTTATTATAACGGCAGATATTATGTAATGAAGGTAGTTCCGAAGGCCGTAACATAACAGACGTTTACTGCTGCAGAATTGAAATATCAGGCTCAGCAGATGAACAGGTTGCCTAGCAACTGATACTGCAAGCTCCAGTGACTGCTCATGCCCACTGAGATTGACAAGGAAGCCATCACTGGTTTCCTGTACCTTCCTAGTTAGCAATTCTGACAGAAAGACCAAAGCCCCCAAAAGGAGGACGTGTGATTAAATATAAAATTTAAAAAGAGTATATGTCTATTTCTCTCTCAATATATCATCTTTATGTCTTCTGCTTTTAAATATAGAGTTAGAAACTTTACTTAGAGAAATGCCTATATTAATTGAGAGAAAGAGAATGAAACTAGAGAATAGAGAAATTAGAAAAATTAGTATTTGAAAAAGAGCAAAAGAGAAAATGGCCCTACTATGGGCTGTAGCTTTATACTTTATACTGAGATACAGTTTATTTTGGCTGAGAATCCTGTCTAATGCATGCATGACTGGGCATGTCCAAGAAAATGTATCTTCGAATATAACAACCATGAAATGACTTTAGAATATCTGAACAGGTGGAGCTACATGTTTTTGCACACTATTTTACATGCAGTCATGCCAATGTGGTATACTTAAATTGCGAAACATTACTAGCACTCTGATTTAGAAGTGCAGGTTTTTACTTACTGGAAATGAGATTTTTTTAATCAAAAAATAAAAAATAAATCTGTTCTACAGATAGCATTTATTTTATAGAATCTCCAAAATATAAAGCATAAAGCACTACAAAAAATGTATTTCTTTAAAATACAGTCAAGATCCCATTATGCATGGCAATTCTTTTGTGAAATATCCAAGTAAGGAACTGTAACTTGTTTTGTCTTTGGGGAAATGAAAGAATTCATTTTAAGATTCACCATATTTGGAGTCAAATCATTAATTGTAACCTCTGTTCTATTTCAAATACAACTAAATTCATATTTTACTATAATTTCATATAGAAATAAGTATTTTCATCTTTGTAGCTATAAAGCACATAACTCAACTAGAAAATTTTAAAAATACATGTACTTTCTGACCCAGAAATTCTACTAATAGGAATATATCTTAGAATAGGCTTTCAACATATGGAAACATAGAGGTTAAAGAATACACAATGCAGTATTGATTATAAGAGCAGAAACCTGGTAACCTAAATGTCTATTAATAGGGTATTAGTGCCATAAATCATTCTATGGCCATAAAATGGAATTATTAGGCATCCATTATAAATAATGATATGGTTGTTTATATTGTAAAATATACCCAAGATATCTTATATAGGCAAAATTTAAATAAGGCAATGTAAAAAAAAAAAAACATTTGTATCAAAAATACAGAATACATACATGTTTACATGTGAATACATGCTTTTATAACAATCACTGTTTAGGTATATGGGTAGGTGGGACAGGGAGGGAGGCACTGATATTTACCATAAATCCTATTGCCTTTAAAAAAATACCAAGCATGTATTACTTTTATAATAAAAATACTCTTATAATAAGAAATTGTTTAGTAATAATGCTAGAAAATACATTATTTCATTTATGTTTTTTGTAGATATACATAAACTGAAAAAAAGTGTTTATATAATTTTGGTAAATTATCTTTTAAATCATTGTATCTGCAGTAATCCTGTTAGGAAAAAAGATTATAGATAGTTGTCCCTAGGTCTTCCTCTAGTCTTATGTGTGTTTCTAGGGTCTTAAGTAAATTAACTCTTGAACTTTCTGAATTACAGGCAATTATCTTTGGAAAAATCCTGAGAAGATCAGGGGATTAAGAACAAGCAAATGTAATACTGATCTCTTTTTTTCTTTCTTTTCTGAAGCCCCAAAGCCAATAATATAATTACCTTACATTAAGTCTATTTCATCCTCCAGTAAAATAATGAAGCAAGTGTTAATGATGTAGAGCTATTGGCCTTGTATCATCTCTTATGCAAAGAATACTTAACACAGAATAAATATTCTACCTGGGGAGAAAAGTCATGTCTCCTCCAGTGAATGTCTTCCATCTGATCCACTTTTCCCCATGGAAACAGAACTTACATGTTTATTAGAGAAAAGTCATGGTAGTTTAAGAGACTGGATCAACTGTATGTGGTTTGCTAACCCTTACCCCAAATGAGATAGTTCAAAAAAATCAGTTTGGATTTTTAATTCCAGCAAGAGGAGCTGATTTCCAGTTACCAGTTGTTTTCCAAAAGGAAGATTAAGATTTGGAGGACCCTACTATAGATCTACTGGAGAATCTGTGGAAGGTTGAAGAAGAAATGTATGTTATTTTATGAAGTCCGGATTACCAATGCTGAGCAGGCATGTCACCTTTGAGAACTGGACTCAACTCAGCCTTCTAGTTTCCCATTCAAATGATATGTCTCTATCTTTCTGTCTCTCTTTCTCTCTTTTTCCCTTTGCCTCAGATGTCCCCAATCTAAGGCAAACCTCTTGCCACATTTCCTATGCAAATTAACAAATTAGCACTGGGTAGAGAGTCTAATGTCAGGAAGCTTATTAAGCACAAGGCTTAACTCAAAAAGTCCTTATTCATCTTGGGCCTTGTTCTTTCTTCTCTTCCCTTACAATGTGGCTTACTAATGCATCTCACCTCAATAACATCACTAAGAGATGGAAGAAGAAATAATGTTTGAGCTTGGATGCCATGGTTTGAATGTATACGTTTTTCCAACTTTCATATGTTGGGAGTTAAACTCAAAGGTGATCGTATTGAGAGGTGGGGCCTTTGGAGAAGTAATTAAGTCATAAGGTATCCACCCTTATGAGAGGGATTAATATCATGGAATAAACTTAAGAGCTGCCCAGTCATGTGGGATCACAGCATTCATTCCTTCTATTCCTTTCACTATTTGAAGACACAACAAGAAGGTGCCATCTTGGTAGCAAAAAGCAGCCCTCACTAGACCCAAATCTATTGGCACCATGAACTTGGACTTCCTAGCCTTCAGAACTGTGAGAAATAAATTTTTGTTGTTTACAAATTATCCATTCTAAAGTATTTTGTTATAGAAGCAGGCATGGACTAAGATCGCTGTTTGTATCATTTTTTGAATGCCATATTAAAGAAATAGAAGTTTAAAATATTAACAATCTTAGGCATTTTGGTTTAGATTTGACTAAATCACATAGGCTGGGTTCTACTGTCTCCTCTGTTCTCAGCCTTCACTTGTTTCTGAAAATACATGTTTTGAAGGAAGATGGATTTGCTTAAACCTTAATTTCCTCAGATTCCACACAATAATATAGAGATAATAAAAACAACAATATTGTTAAATATATTTGGAATTTAAAGTGCTAATACTTATTAATGTGTCTCAGCACAGTAATTGGTAAACATTAGGGAACTATCTTCCTCCTTTGAGAAAAAAAATACTTATTTTTTAATCTAAAGGAAGAAAAGTAAAGTAAGTAAAGGTATTTTGTATTATCTTGGATTTTTTTTTTGTGTGTATATGTGAGCATGTGTGTGTGCATATGTGTGTGTGTGTATGTGTGTGTGTGTGGTGTTAGCTATTGAACCCCAAGCCTTGCACATGCCAGCCATGTGCTCTAGCACTGCATCGCATCCCCAGCCGCTGTCTTGGACTATTTGTTAATATCGATGTTGATTCTTTTACAGTGTTTATAATTGGCAGTGAAGTTGGCTCCCTATGACTAGTTCTCTAAATAGCCAAGTGTGGTTCCCACTGCTGTGTGTTTCTTGCCTTGGTCTCCCATCAGGCAAGCCTCCTGACTCCCACTCCTCTAATCACATGCCACCTCCTCCTCCTCTATGCTTTTGTTCATGTCCATTTCCTTCCCAAGTACCGCCTCCTTTATTATCAGCCATCGTCTCCCTAATGCAGAGACCTTGTCTACATTACCCTGCCTGCATTCAACCAGATTGTCCCTGACTAGCTGCCACAGGGAGCTTACTTTTTGTGAGGAAAACTATTATATTTGTTCAAAACTCTAAATGCTGTGATTTTTTTCCACTATTTTGAGTTGAAAGCAGCTTCTTTATTTCAATCTTTGGTCCTAGGTTTGCTTATTATGGCAAGAGAGAATAAATCTAATCCCCTTCCTTATATAATTGAATTTATTTAAATGGTGGGGGAAAAAGCTAAGATATTTTCTGCGAATTTTATTTTCTTTAGGCTTTCTTCAGAGCTTCCAACTATCAATCAAATATCTGAATTTCAAGTCCTAAATGCTCATTACTGCCTTCCTTTGGATACTTTCTGGTTAGTCTATGTTCTTTTTACAGTGTAGTTCCAGAACTGAACTCAACACTTCACATTACCTCTTTTGACCAGTGTGTTTCTATTAATATAGTCAAATATTCCATTTCCTGTTTAAATCAGTCATGTCCTTCAACTGGCTCAGCATTTCTCAGGCTAGATAGACTTGCCTAGTAACTAGATGGCCTCAGAAACAAATGGCTTGTTTTCAAATCTTAGCTTCATCATTTCTACCTATGTAACCTTAGACTAAACACTGTGCCTCAGTTTCCTAATCTATAAAATAAGAATGATAATAGTATTGTTGTGAGCATGAAAAATAGCATTGCATACAAAGCATTTAGCCCTGTTGGCAGTCTGTATTAGCTATTTTATACAACTAAATCCAGTTCACACAAATTGCTATTGAATCAGGATCCTTTCTTCCCACAGCTGTCTTTAGGTAGCTGGGGTTATGAGCATGTAATGTACACCTTCACATTATTTCTGTATATTCCATTGTGTTAGCTTGGAAATCATACCCACTGATATGCATTTTATTCTTATTCTGTGTTCTACTGTCTTAGGCATTTTTCCTGCTTTGTGTCATCTTCTGAGTTATTTGATATGCCTTCTCTACTATATCATAGTTACTGATTCAATGTTGAATATGATGGAACACGGGCCAAAGAGCCAAGCCACTGGGAATCCTTCCCTCCTTCTCCCCTCCATGCTACTCCTCACCCTCTGGGTGATACTCCTGTAGTTCTCTGAGGTGTTCTGTCCAAGCAACAATGCCCTAAACACATGTCCGGGCCTCAAACCTGCATTATTCCTTCCTGCTATGAATCCTCTGGACTCTGAACAGTCCTGGTACATTGCAGGCACTCAAAAAAGAACTACACCAGCATTACAAACAAATTGCTATGAAAACACAAAAGCAACAGGTATTGATCTGGCCTTTAGGAATCAGAGAAGACTTCTCAGAGGTGGTATTTAAGCTGGGACTGAAAGCCAGTAGCATTATGACTGGTGTTGATTCACAGATAGTAATTCCAGACCCAGAGGGAAAGCTCTGTGCTAAGCCTCTAAAGAGTGTAAATATTTATTGTTTCTATTTAGAAAATTGAGTCTTTGATGATTAGAGTACAAGGAGTATGTGAGTGAATGAGTGTGTGTCTTTCTGTGAAATAAAGGAGGAAGAGAAGAAGAGAGAGAGAGGGAGGGAGGGAGGGGAAGAGAGAGAGAGAGAGAGAGAGAGAGAGAGAGAGAAGCAGGCAGGCAGGAGACAAGCATGGACAACATGGACAAGTAGAACTAAATTCTTAAGGGCTTTGAAAGCTTTATTAAAGAGCTGCCCTTTGTCCACTAGGCAGAGTGGAACCATAGAGGTTTTCTAAAGTTTCCCTGTGAAATAATTGGATTTTTATTTTAGAAAGATAACTACAGACAAGAATGAAGAGGAAATGGCACTAGGAGAATAGGAAAGGGGAAGAGATAATGGAATTGACTGACTTATTAGTACTTGGAGACGGATGGAAATGGCAGGAGGGAAGCAGGCAGAGAGGAATGCTGGGTAACTCTCCAGCCTCTAGCTAGTTTAGACAGGAGGGATGAAGATGATACCACTGACTAAGGTAGAGAATGGTGCCAGAAAATACAAGGTCTTCCATCCTGTTCCCTGTGAGTTTGTGATAGCAATGTGTAGTAGGCAGATAGAAACACAGTTGGGAATGGAGAAGGGGGAAGGGATGCATCTATTAGTGGATTTCACAGTTCCCAGCCTAGAATAGGATAAGCCTTGAAAGCCAGCATTCTGGAAGTCTTTCTGCTTACTTGGCTTGCTCACCCTTGGCAGAAACATCTTAACTGTAGTTATCAGGAGGGATTTACTTCATCCAGATGTTTCCACCTGTAAAAACAGCAGTAAGGGGTCTTTTCTCAGCATTTTAAGAGGATAATAGAAGAATGAGTTGAAAATAACTGTGCCCATACCAGGAAGTAAGTACTAAATATAGTTAAATTCAACCCCATCATGGTGAATTTCTATAAAATGATCAGCGATACGCACCCATATCCATGCAGATCTTTCTTATTATGAAACTAGGAAAATCTTCAGTCACACGTGATAAAGATCATTATTTCTTTTTCTCCTGCTTCTGCTAGTCCTCTTTGATATCCCATGCTGGTTTTGACCCATTCCAGAAGTTATTGAAGTAATGAGGCAGGAAGGTAGACTTCTCATAGGCAGACAGTATGAGGGCCTCAGAGAAGGGAGGAAGGAAGGAGAACATCATGCCATCCTGGAAGGAGACACTGGGCCTGGACAACATCAAAGGGCTGCCCCTGACAGCTTCAACCACAATGGCTTCTTCTTAGCTAGAACACCTATTACTGTTCCTAACAGCTTCAACCACAGCAGCCGCTTCTTGGCTAACTCTATCCATACCTTAGCAACAGCCAACCACAAAATATGACTTTACTTGAAGTGTTTCCTCTCCTCAACAGACATGCCAAACCATAAGGTTGGACTTGCTTTCTTAATTATGTAAATAAGGGAATAAACTTATTCACTTCTGACTCATTAAGTGGGAGCTTGAATAATTTGATTGGTCCATGCTAGCATCCTTCATCTTACCAATCACCTGAGCTGGACCATCAGACACGCCTAATCAATAAATGGGCTAAGGAATCGAACAGACACTCTGCAGAAGAACTACAAATGGTCAACAAATATATGAAAAAAATGTTCAACATATCTAGCATTTAAAGAAATGTGAGATTTTATCTCACTCTAGTCAGAATGGCAAATATCAAAAATACAAGCAACAATAAATATTGACAAGGATGTGGGGGAAAAGGCACACTCATACACTGCTGGTGGGACTGTAAATTGGTGCAACCACTATGCAAAGCAGTATGGAGATTCTTCAGAAAACTTGCAAGGGAAGTTTGTCATAGTTATCCCACTCCTCAGTTAATACCCAAAGGACTTAAAATCAGCATACTACAGTGACACAGCGACATCAATGTTTATAGCAGCTCCATTCACAAGAGCTAAAATATGGAACCAACTTAAATGCTCTTCAACAGATGAATGAATAAAGAAAATGTGGTATACATACACAATGTAATATTACTCAGCCTTAAAGAAGAATGAAATTATGGCATTTACAGGTAAATGAATGGAAGTGGAGAATATCATGCTAAGCAAAATAAGCCAATCCCCCCCAAAACAAAGGCCAAAAGTTTTTTTTTTTTTTCTGATATGTGGATGCTAATTTACAATAAGTGGGGGCAGGCTAGGGAAGAATAGAGTTACTTTTGATTAGGCAGAGGGGAGTGGAGATAGGAATGATAGTAGAATTAAATGGTCATTATTACTCTATGTGTATATATAACTACATGACCAGTATAACTCCATATCGTGTACAACCAGAAGAATAAGAAGTTATAGTCCATTTAGGTATAGTCCATTATTGTATGTGTCAAAATGCATTATACTGTCTTATATAACTAATTAGAACAAATTTTAAAAATTAAAAAAAAATACTAAAATTGAAAAAATAATCCCTAGATAACAGGCACCAATTGGCAATCCTCTCTAGGGACCCTTCTCCCTACCAAAGCTCTGCTTTCTTTCTTTCTATTATTTTAATAAATCTTGTTACTTTATTTTCATCCTTGTGTCTGTGGATTTCATTCCTTGAATTCATAAGACAAAGAACCCACCCATCACGTTCCTTGTTGATTCATCTGTAATTGCTCAAATCTCAGTTTTAGAATAGAACCATTAGTATAGCATTCAGAGATTCTTCATTCCAAATGCTTTATACTGAATGCATATGCTCGTAATGCTTAATTCCAGATTTACTTCTTTACCCATTTGACTGTTCTTTCTCTCCCCTATAAATTAACTATTGTCTCTTGGTTTTGCTTTGTTTTTCCTTATTCAGCTTCAAGGGGAGACATAAAGATAGCAGAACCAAGGAATGTCGAGTAGAGAATTGGAAATATGTTCCCTCCCCTTTGCACAGACAGATTAACTTTCCAATTGTGTCCAAATTGGAAACAATTACCTTCCCGAGGCCTGATACTTGCATGATTGTATTTAAATATTTCACTATCTCTTGTACTCCTGGGATTTCACTGACTTGTCTTGTTGGAGACCTTAGAATAGTTGTAGTTAAGGCCATAAATGCATACGAGGTATCCTATTGAGGAAAATGTACAATTGGCAGAGAGAAGCTTGATGATAAAGTCCGGATAAATAAAAGAATATAAAGAAGAGGAGAACTAGTAGACAAGAGTAAGAAGGAATTACAGCATTCTACTCTGGTCCTTGTGGATTGTTAACTCTACTCCCCACCCTGCCTTTTTTGTTTTTTTGGTTCCCCAAGTGCTCAAAAACTATCCAGTAATAGTAATCTATCCTAGAATTCTCCTGGAGATGGATGTTAAACTCACTGATATATAGTTTCTATAACTCCTGGGACATTTGCCTATCTCGCCCCTGGCCTACGTCAAGTCTCCACCATCCCTCAGTGACTACATAAGAGCTCTGGGTTCCCTTCTGCACACTCCTCAGTATTTCTAAGCATCATTCATCTGTTTCCTGAGGCCTGGGCTCACTTACAGGGCCGGGTGCTCAGTCAGCATCATCTTCACCTTTCTTCTAAAATCTAAATATTACATTTTTCTTACTAATCTTGGATGCTGTCTTAATTCTGTACTATGAACAGGAAATATTAGGGGAAATAAAAAGTTCTGAAACTTTATGGAAAACCAAAAGGGATATATAACACAAAAGTTATTTGATATAGCTATGTTAAATTTAACACTCAAAACCGGATTAATCTTACAGGAAATGTATTCATTTGTGAATGTATTTTATTTAATATTTTTGTAGAACATGATTCTTGAAACTATCCATTTCCATTATCCCTCCTCACCCTGCAGTTTATCTGTACTGTTATTCTTCTTGGGTTACAACCTTAAACTGCTTAATACTAGGTCCAGTTGCATACATAAGAAACACATCAAGACAATGGTTTAAACTTGCTACTATTTATACTTCTCAAAAGTGAAAGGAACCCATTGGCAGGCAGGGACTCTTGTGATATCAAGAGTACCAGGGACCGAGGTACCTTACCTTTAGCTGCTGCTTTAAGATCAGAGTTGGGTTGCACGGCCCATGAAGGCTGCTTCAATGACAACCTTCATATTTACATTTCAGTCAGTAAGAATGAGAACAAAGAAGTTCAGCCTTTCTCTTTCAGGAGACTTCCTAGAATTCCCAGTGCAAGGCAATGCTTCTGTTCAAGTCACATGTATAGCTCTGAGAGAGTTTAGAACATCCTGCTCTTGACTGGATGACTTTGGGAACAATTAAGAATCT
The DNA here is from genome assembly GCF_021218885.2 of Marmota monax. Classification (NCBI taxonomy): domain Eukaryota; kingdom Metazoa; phylum Chordata; class Mammalia; order Rodentia; family Sciuridae; genus Marmota; species Marmota monax. The sequence goes on along the minus strand of NW_026692434.1, from coordinate 2,715,092 downwards.
GAATTTTGTTTGAGAAAGAAAAGAGAAATGGATTTCTGGCAGCCAGCCAGCTATTCTTGCCATACTGTCATTCTGGAATCTATGTTATACTTATCAGAGATACCATTTATTTAAAATAGATTTTAAACAGCCTTGCTCTCTTGAACTTAAATGTAATTTCCTAACAGTCTTAAGCTTCTTTACATAAGATGCCCAGCTTCATAATTGCTTTTTAGCTCATCACATAATGTTTTTCGATATGTCAGTCCCAACTTTTTTCAACACAGCTTATCAGTCTTTCATCATCAGAGTTGGCAACATGGGAGTGGCTGAGAGTTACTTGGTCTTTAAGTTATTCCTGGTTTAGTTTCTGTGCAGTAAGAAATTCCCATTCGAATTTCTTATATCCTAAAAAACAAGCCATTGGAGAAGAGCAACTTTTAAAATATTACATGTAGATTCTACTGCATCCTCCAAGAAATCCAGACTGCTCCTGCATGGAAATATATGCTGGGTGTTTTTCTTCCCTCTCCAAATAAAATTGCCATATAGAATGGTGCTTCCCAGCATTCTATTGCTTCACCTTCCCTCTTTGCCTGCTTTATCTCTGAATCAATTGGGGGTCTCCTTTCTCAATATCCTCATTGTATTTTAGAAGCCATAGTTCCTAAGTTCTCCTTTTTAAAAATTTTTGTTTATTTATTTATTTATTTATTTATTTTTAGTTTTCGGCAGACACAACATCTTTATTTGTATGTGGTGCTGAGGATTGAACTCAGGCCGCACGCATGCCAGGTAAGGGCACTACCGCTTGAGCCACATCCCTAGCCCCTAAGTTCTCTTGTCTCCTGACTGTACTCCCCAGGATAGGACATCTGCTGTTCAGATTCACCCATGAGCAGATGAAGCACACATGTGTTTCTCCAATGTAAATCTTCCCTCAGAGTTGTAGTCTTACTCATCTCCTTGCCTAATGCCTTCTATTAAATGTCCCAAGGATATCTCAAATTTACCAAATTCCAAATTAAACTCTTGCTCACAAGTCCCTTAGTCTTCCTCCAAATTTATACTCTTCTTCGGGTGTTGTCTATTCAATGAGTCCCACTACCATCCATATGACTGCTGAATCTAGACAGAAAGTAGTTATCTTTGACACCTTGTCTTTCTTCCCTTCAGTATCCAACCCATCTTAAGCTCTGATGAGTTGATTACTTAAACTTAAACCCAATCATTTCTCTGTAAATTTTTACAACTACACATTATGTCTGATGACTATCAGTTTTCACCTTCCCTGTGGCCTTCTAACTTGTCTTTTCTTACTTTTCTCACCCAGTTCATTCTCTAAGTTATACCCAAAATGTAATGATTTCAAAACGTAGATCAGAACACATCACTTCCTTGTTTAAAATATTTTAGAACTTTTTTTCCATTTGTCTTGGGATTAAAGCACAATTCCATAACGTGACCTACAGTGCTCCATTTGGTATGGCTGCTGCCAAGCCTCAATCTCATCCCAAGCTCCTGTGTGTTCTTCAGTACATGGCCCGTTCTTGGACACTTTATGCTCTGTTTGCCTCTCCTATCACAAGGCCTCCGCACACACTGTTATCTCTCTCCTCTGCTTTTTTACTATTGTACCTTCTTTGTCATTATCAGATTTCTGCTCATCTTCATGGACATGATGCCTGAGTTTGCAACAAGGTCAAACCCTCTTTTTATGTGTTTTCATGGCACTGTGTCCTAGTACTTCTCTCTTCAAAAGCACCGATTTATTTCATGAAGTCCTGATTAGAGCAATATTCACCAGACTACCAACTCCACAAGTCTTGGAACCATATTTGTTTTCACTCACCATGTACTCCGGTTCACAGAACAGCTCCTGGCATATGAGGCATTCAATAACCATTTGTTGAATGGATGAATGGTTTAATGACTATAATGAGTCCGTTAGGACTGATATTCATTTATAGTGATGTGAATGATGTTAAAGCAAATGTTGTAAACCTGGTAAAGCAATATTGGCAGTATGGGTTTGGGCTGGACTTTGTGTGAATCCGTGAATAATGGTACGTCTGTTTTGGCTTCGATTTGTCCACAGGCGGTTGATGGTAAATAGAGTTGTCTCTAAGCCAAATTGTTAAGTTTTTTGGTGCCCTTTCTATGTCCTTTTGATGCTTCTGTTTCAGACACCTTTTCTCAAACTCTTTCCTTTCACTAAAACAGGAAACAGCTGATGGCAAATATTTACAATTATGTTTATCACCAGTCTCCACTTTCCCTGCCATTTCCTCCTCTCAATGTTGATCTTTTACCTTCTCACTCTCAAGTCTTCTCATTCTCAGTGTCTGTCTCCTATTAAACAGGTACGTTTCTCATAGTGGTCCCTTTCACATTTCCTTGCCTTTCATTTTTCTGAACTCTGTTCTAGGAAGGGCTACACCTAGACTAGAGCTGCTGGAGACTCATCCTCAGGCCCTATGGAGGGAGACAAGGGTTGGTCCAGTCATCAGTGAGTCCCCCAGGACACAAGGACCAGAACATTGGCTGAGTAGACAGGAGGCAGCTGAAATCAAATGCATGCTGTTTGCCAAGCCATGTGCGCTGTGTGGGTACTCCTCCAACCAGGGAAGGCTTATTTTTTTCTAATTTATGCAAAGTCACTAATGGGTGTAAAGGTTCATTTATCCAAGATAAACATTTTCTGAACAACATAGTAATATATGAAACAAAAGTGTGATGTTTACCTATACATTTAAGAAGGTAGATTTCAAGTTAAATGGTCTCACAACAACAACATCAAAAGGGGTATAAGAGAACTCTTGGAGGCCGTGGTTATGCCTATACTTTGTGGTGATGCTTTCGCCAGTGTATAGACATGCCCTAACTCATCAAATTGTACATGTTATATATGTGTAGATTTTTGTATTATACAATTAAGCCCTTTTAGCACAGCCACTGTAGGAGTCAGAGCAGTGCTGTGGTTCTGTGCTGTTCTCCTGAGGGGCTTCTAATAAGGTCTATGTCCCACCCTGACCTTCCAGCTCTCCTACCTTTCTGGAACTTCTTCTGGTTCTTCAATCAGTTCCTGTTCCATATGCCTTCCTCTCATTCTTTCTTTCCCAACTCCCAAACTTACAGTGTATATTTCTTACCAACTCTGACACTTGTATATTTTTCTCTCTATAAATTTGTCTGTTGGTTTTATACTAAAGAGAAGCATGAACTAGCTGAAAAGTCAAATAATTCCATGAGGCCTCTTATATAACACAGACTCTTAACTGTTACATCTCACCATTTCCTGTTCCTCGTTCAAACATTTATCCAACGAGTATTCATCTTTTTAAAAGCATCTTTTATATGCCACACATTGCTCTAGGTTCTTGGGATACATCAGTGAATAAATTGGATTTTTAAAAATCCCTGTATCTAGTTGGAGGTGTAGCTAGCATGGAGCCCTGGGTTCAGTTGCTAGTACAGAGGATTAATTAAAAAAAAAAAAAATCCCTGCCTGCGTGAGATTTCTAGACTCTCAGAGTGGGGAGACACAGACAAAATGCAATAAACATAGCCAAGAAATAAATATATGGAATGTTTGATTGTGATAGATAGATAGAAGCTGTGGGGGAGAAACAGTGTAAGAGGAAGGGAAGCATAAGTAGGGGCAGGAGCTGCAGATGGAGTGAATGAGAAGGGCCTGTGGCGTTTGAGATGAGCTGCATACTCATCAAGGCAGAGGTGGTCCAGGCAGACCTGACAGCACTGGGGAGTTCCGCAGGCAGGAACGCCTGGTGTGCACCAGGAAACCCAGGAAACCAGTGCAGCTGGAGCAGACACAGCAAAGGATTGTGTGAGAGCTAAGAGCAGATAGTAAGGTAGTAGTAAGTAACTCATCGGATGTGTTGAAGGTCAGGACAGTTTGTAACTCTTCTAGCAGTTTCTTTTGTTAGTCACTACATATGGTGAACTAATAACATTTCTTTTTGATTTTGGAATTTTTGGTGATTTATTTCTTCACTTTTCATTTTAGATTCAGAGTTTAATTCTTTAATTCCCCTGTCCCCATGAACAACACACATTTTACCCTGTTCCCCTCTAAATATTGTTATATTGTAATTTTATTTATTTGTTACTATCAATCTTTCCACTCTTATCACCATGCAAATGCTAATCTCAGCTGATTTTTGTCATGTGCTTTCTCTTTGGCATTTGATTCCCTCAAGGTTTTACTACCCCCAAGAGTTCTCAGAGTGTGGTGCCAGGACCTTGGGGATTCTCCAGATCTTTGCAGGGGATCCTAAAGATAAAACTACTTTGCAATAATACCAAGACTGTGTTCCTCTTTTCCTTTTGAGTTACTATTTACACATTAATGGCATAAAAACAAGGTTAAACATTTGATACTTTTTGGTACAAATAAAAGCAGTGGCACCAACCCTTATTAAAAAATCCATTTTGTTGTACTTTATTTCAGGGCATTCTCAGTAGAAACACACACAAACACACAAATAAATAAAAATAAAAGCAAAGTGCAGCACAAAGCCACTTTCACATAGTGAATCAGTACAAATGATTAAGTATATAAAATTTCAACCTTTGAGTACATGTCCTATTACTGTTGTGTGCATTGGAAAAAGAAGCAGTCTTTCCCTGCCTATTTGAAATATCATGGTGGTCCAAGAATAAGACCTTTTAGTTTATTTATTTATTTATTTTAAGTCAAACTGTTTATGTATCGGAAAGAATCATGACACTAGTTCACTTGGGCACTGGCAAGCAGAGCTCAGGGTGTCCTGTTTGGCTGTGTTTCCTGTGAATCAAGGACCAGAACACCAGCATGTGTTGGCTCCACAGCTGAAGCAGGAAAGAAATTTTAATCAGTTTTGCCAGGAACTTTTTTTTTTACCTTTAATTATCCTTTAACTGTTTTCTTAAATATCTTTCCTTCTGTAGTACATGATAATTCAGAAGCAATTTTCTTGTCAGCATGTTTTCTTTCTTGCTTTATTTTAATTTTTCAAAGACTTGAGTGATAAAGAGGGGAGGTGGTGTGCGTGCTATGGAAAGCTTTGTTCTAGAATAAGTTGTGCAGCTATCGTTGCAAACTTTTAATGAAAATATTTATTTTCTTTAGAAATTTGGAGAATTAAATTTGAGACTACACTGATCATAAAACTGTGTTGGGGGGGAATCTCTATGAAGCTCTAATTTAAACCATTTGACGAAAAGCAACTTGACAAATGAAGACCAGTTTTGAGATGAACTGGAGTCCCTTAATGCTTGGCTAGAGCACTAAATTGCTCTGTGACAATGTCTATCTACACATACCCAATGCTGTTGACAATGACATTACTGGCAGAGTGCCCTGCTCTGTTTTAACAATTTAAATAGTTCAAATGCCTGTCTATGGTATAAACATATCCTAAAGTAGAAAGAAAATATTATCAGAAAATCTTTCAAAGTGTTCCAAAAGGGTTCTATTTCACTGGTAAAGTAATTAAAAGTAAAGTTGTTTTTTTTTTTTTTTTTTTAACATGGAAGAGAGATGTTGAAGCTGTTTCAAGAACTTTATTATGATGTGGTTAGATAACATTTTTAAAAGTCAGCATCAGTTTCTATTGTGAAACAATAATGACTGGAAGAAATTCTCTCCATTAATTTAGTAGGTCAAGGTCCAATAAGCCTACCTACAGGTGTATTTTCAAACAAGCTTTGGTAAATTTTTCTTTTTGAATAATGCTGTTTTTCTAAAGAATAAGAGATCCTTATGTTTCTTTTAGAAATAATAGCTCAAACTTCGAGGACAACAAAACAGACATGCTTGATGAAGGTTTGCAAGTGTTCTGTTGAGTGAGAGGAATCTAGGGCTAGTCATTGCACTGGAAAAACTTTTTTTCTACAATGTTCCCAAAGTTGGTGTGGTAGACAAGGTGAGGCTGAGGGTGAGCAAGAGTTTGAAGATTGCTGCCTTTTCTCTGCTGAGCCTCCCAGCTCAGAAGAAAGTCAGGTAAAGCAGGGCTCAACTCATCAGGAGCTGACTCCAGGCAACAATAAATAAATAAGAATCAATAAATAATTTATGCTGAACATATCACAAGAAAAATGTATTTGGCTTGGAATCTAAGGGTGGAAAATCTTATGGCAAGGCTCAATAAATGACCATACCTCACTAGGGTTTGTGCACCCTGTTACCAACCAATGTTAGCAACATGTGGCTTTCTTCTCTTCAAATTATTCCTCATTGACATCCCAAACTTCCCTCTTAATTTTTCTGATTGCTTCAGGAAATCTCTGCTGGTCAATAATGTACTTTTTAGTAACTTTGTTCCTAATTATTATATTCAGGAAAGGGGAATATTTCTTTGCTCTGAGAAAAATGAAGAAATAGTTGCTGCTAGGGGAAATTTGTACTGGGCTAGGTCAATTTTTATTTCAATATCCTCCTACTCTCCCTGAGAGAAAGCAAGCATTTCCTATGACATCTTTTCTCAGATTATGTAGCCAAATTATGTCATGGCATCTCCAGTAATGGGATAGTACGCAATGTTTGACATAAAGTACTAACTTTCTACTATTCATTCAATACAGTTTGAAAACATGCATGGTTTCACGTTCTTAAAAATAAAAATTATTAAGACAGAAAAGAATGCTATAAATTTTCAAAGACCTTGCCAAATAGTAATTAATGGGGTATGTATTATGAACTTCTCCATTTAGGACAGAAGCATGGGACACTTTCATACCACTTACAAACCAGTGCTGGTGATAGCACAGAATTCTATAAAGAAGATTTATGATCCAGAAACTTCTGCCATGGGAGTACAGAATCACATCGTTTCTCCATTGACATAAATTTCCCCAATAATGTCTTAATTTATTTTGCTAACATGACTAATTACAGTATGTTTAATTGTTAGGAATTTTAAAAACTCATGAGAATTATAATCTCTAAGTTAGAGTGGACCTCAAGAGACCAACAGATTTGACAGTACTCTTCAGATGGTAAAGCTATTAGTCCTACTTTGCTGCCCCACTTCCCACACAACTAGAAAGCGATGTTGTCGTGAGCAAATGCCCTCTTCTTTTTTCTCCCTATCTTATTCCTCCTCTTCTTTGCCAAGTATTTTCTTATCCAATAGATTCTTTTCAATTCTTATTAATAAGCAATCAGAATCATTGTTCCTTTTGGTCATTGGGAATAAGTGCTTATTTTTATAAGGAGTCAAGAACTGAGACTGAATGATCTTGTTTTTAATTGTGATTGGTACTTTGGCAATATATAAAAATGAATTTTCAGTCAAATTGAAAATAGCATTATTATCTCCAGATACAATATTTCCATGGTGCCATAAATATATCTCCATAGTGATTTTACACCATCTACTGGAAAACCAATTTTATCTAGACACATAGTTAAAAATCCTGTACTGGAAAAGAAATAAAGAAGCTTTATTCATTTTTCAGAGGAACAACTGACATACAGCTGGAAAACCCTGGAAACTAGACGTGAATGTCCTTGTCAGCATATCATCTGCATCTCCGTCACCTATCTGCTTTTCTTCCCCTTCCAATATCCAATACACCCTGCCATTCACCTATACTCATAATGCCTCTGGGTCTTTTTTTCACATAATGTTTTCAGAGAAATCTTGATGCTTTGCAATCCCCAGGAGTCTTACACACTTTTGGCTAGTAGAGAAGTATTCATTTGTTTTCTTGTCTCCAAATTGCTTCCTTCATATGCCTTTTGTGTTTCTCTTGATTCAGCTGTTATTTCTTCCTCTTATTCTCCATCCTTCCCTGGCTTACTCTCTCTTTGCCTCTCTTTCTTTCTCCCTTTCCTCATCCATCAGTTCCCCCAAATAATGATCAAGATTTATTCCATATGTTGATGAAAGAGAAAAGTGCTGATCACCAAAGCAGAGTGGCAAGTTAATTTTCATTCCCAAATTTATATTTTGAAGCCCTTCTCTTCTACTTGTACCCCTTTACATTTTTTTTAGCATAAAACATTGTAGTGTAGAATCTTAAAATTCTTAGGCTTCACTTGAAACTTAGAAGGAACTCTTTCTAAATGACCTTTATTTTCATATGTGGCTATGAGCCAGATGTGGATTGTTCAACCTTCTTCACCCTTAACATATCAAATATTTCTAAGGTATCCCTGGCTTGATCAGAGGGTCTATAAACAGCTAGAGAAGGGTCCTGTGGGTTTCTTCTCATTGTGTGGGAATATTATATACAGTTAGACAGGTGCCAGTAAATGCCTACTAACTTTCTCTGTATACTTAAAGAAAGCAGGATACTTTCTTCAGATGACAACATAATATTCATATTTTTCTCTTTGAGTGTCAAATGATAAATTCTGAAAAGTCTACCATTCTAGAGTTATAAAATGGGAAGTTAATTATACTAATTAAAATAGGGTCAGGAATGTCTCTGCACAGCTGTGGTGAAGTGAAGCATTTGAAATTGTGGACAAGGGCTAGCAGCCTGCTTCTGAACACATGGTTGTCATAATCTCAATGTCAACAGAAAGATGTGCAACCTCAGCTTTATGATGTCCCAGAAAACCAAGGGTCTCTGCTTGAGTTCCTGAGAAATCTGTGAGTAGTTTGGTTATTCACATCTTCTCAACTGTTCCATAATTGCATGTATCTTATTGAATTACCTTTTTAATACACACACGCACACACACACACACAAAGTGATTTCTAGGATTTGATACTTTGGGATACCTTCATTAAAATGCTTTTAAGAGGCCATACCCTATTTATAATTATGTATTTTTAAGAGCTGCTTAGTTAAAAGAAACAATGCTGACAAGAACAAATCTCTGGCCCTGTTGAGGCTACATAATGGATTTATTTGAAGTATCCTCTCACTGCCAAACTTGGCAGGGATGGAAGTGGGGTCTGGCCTCCTTTATGCCTTTTTGCTGCAAGAGAAAAGCAATCAACCCACACTGAGACTTTTGCTCCAATGCAAGCACCACTCCATCCCACTCAACCAGCCCCAGCAGAGTTTCATATGCACCATCAGTTCCTTCTCTTCTAACATAACCTCACAAGCAAAGAAGCTTCCTGGCAAATAAGAACACAGGTGTGTAAATTGAGAACCAGGGACCCTGTTTGAAAAACCTCAATTCAAAGCATGAGAGGTGGCAAGCCTTATACTTGTACTTCTCCCTTTTCCTCAGTTCTCACCTTTCTGATGAATGTTCAATAATGTGCACATAAACCGCTCTGGCCAAAGTTTATCAGATTTGACATCTGCCTGTAGGACTGGTCTACAGAACTCTGTAAATGGAAGGAAATGGATCCCCAAAATCCCAAAACAAGAAAAAAGGAAAGTCCCTGGCAGAAAGGCCTCTTGTGGAGGCTATTTGCTGACCATGATCTGTGAGAGCCTCCCTCCTGCCATGAAAGCATGGCAGCAGAATCTGTTTGCAGTGGTGAGAGCATGATAGGACTCCAAGGGAGAGGAGGCCCTGCTTTAATTGGCTTCATTCTCTAATTTCTGATCTTTGGGTCACTAAGAAGTTTGGACAGCTAAAGAAGGGTCCTGTGGGTTTCTTCCATTGCTCAGTTTCCCTCTGCTCTCATGAAAGGGAAAACCAAGGGGCACCCTGCAGGCTGAGCTTATGAGTCACTGCACGTAGACTTAGCTGTTCTTACCAAAGCCGTAAGATGGTCAGAGCTTATATAGAAACCATTCCCAATGTTCTGGTTACAGGACTTAAATGACAATCATGCATTATAAATCTATGTAAGATACAAAACTTTATCTATAAATCTACCTGGGAAATTTGACATTTGTATCCTCAGAATTATTATTAATCCTTCCCTGAGGCAATGTTAAGGAAAGTTACTGGTATAAATTTTACTTTTAAGAAAAATATTTTTTGTTTTAAGTACTAGAATTAGCAGTGGCAGGATATTGCATCCAAAACACCAGGAGTTTTTTTTAACAAGGACAAAATGTGTGTGTGTGTATGTGTGTGTGTATGTGTGTGTATGTGTGTGTGTATGTGTGTGTGTGTGTGTGTGTATATATCTCACAAGTCTGGGTTTCATGGGCCATAAAATTGATAGGAATGCTAGTGAGCTCTAGGGCATAGCTAATTTTTGTTTCCTATTATACTCTTTTTCACTTTGATGGGTGGTATTTCTATGAGAAAAACTTTTTTAAAAACTTGAAATTATCTATTTATAGCTTTTATTGGTGATTTCTAAATACTAATAATTATATATAACCTCACATTAATTTTACCTTGAAATTTAAAGTTTGTTCTATTGGCCCCTCCAAGGAATTCACTCCAGAGAATTCACAATGGGCCAAACCCAAACTGTGCCCTAGTTCCTCTTCACATTAATGACTTGCTACTACCTCTTGATATACTGTATATGTTACCCTCCTTCCCCAACTTAAAAATAAGAGACATATAAGTAATCTGTAGCAGGACTATATAACATAAAGTAAGATGGCCATAAGAGAGTCTCATCCTCTCATAAAATCACTACTTGCAAGCATGACTTTAAGCTCATAATTTCAAAGTTCTAGTTATATTTTTTAGTAAATATCTAATAGATATTAAATAAACGTCTAATATTCTAATTGGCTAACTTGGATTGTATTTTGCAGTCACTTTATTCTTTACAGTTTACATAAAAATTATTTCACTTAAATGTTAAGATGTCTCATGAATATTGAACTTAAAAAAAAACTATTTTATGAACATTTAAGCTTTAGTAACCGGTGAAAATAACCTCTAAGCAAAAGTTTTCATTCTGGTGTTTTGTGATGTAGAACTTTGGGATCAGACAATCATATTCCCTGTGTTATACCAAACCCAAGCTTGTACCCTGAGGAAGTTCTTGGGAGTTATTCTTCAACAGACTTCAGTGTGGAATCCTCTGGATGCCCATGTTTTTGTGCTAGAGTCAGTGCAGGTGGAGACCTGCACTAAATTCATACAAAATACTTGCCAATGAGTTTAAACTTGAACTTTCTGCTGCCTAAAAATTCTCAATTTTCATCAGAATAATTAGACTCTGTTCTAAACTGTGAGGAACAAATCTTGGCTCTATCACTTATACCTGTGTGAAATCAGGGAAGGTATAAACCTTATTTTTCTTATTTATAAAATGAATAGTGATAGATTATGCCTTTAGGTTAGTTTTGATGATTAAATGAACTTTACACATAAATTATTCATAATCTTAAGGCATACATAAACCTTAATTAGTGCCCAATGCTCCATTATGATAAATCGTATTCATGTGTCATTTCTTGAAGTAGAATTGATAGTCTACTTTTTAAAAAATTTAGCCAGATTACTGAAAAATTGTATTACTTATAGCACATTGATATGACTCTGAAAAACTGTTTCTTGTGCTCACACTGGAGTTTTGGGTGTTTACTTGTATTAGTCAGGGTTCTCTAGAGGAATAGGACCAATAGGTTATGTGTATGTACATAGAAAGAGAGATTTATTTTAAGAAATTGAATCACATGATTGGAGTTGCTGGCAAGTCGAAATATATAGGGTAGATAAGCAGCAAGAGACCCAAAAAAGAGTAGTTTTTGTAAGCCGAGTTTGTAAACTATTCAGGAGACAAAATTTCCTCTTACAGGGCCTCAGTCTTTTTCTCTTAAGGCTTTAAACTGATTTGATGAGGCCCGCCCATATTATGATTTACTCAAAGTTCATTATTAAAAGGTTAATCTCATCTAAAAATACTTTCACAATGATGTCTAGACTGCTGTCTGACCAAATATCAGATACAGTGCCTTAGTCAAAGTGGCTCATAAATTAAAAATCACAATACCCTGAAAGAAAGGACATAAGGATTATCTCTAAAAAACTCAGGAAATTTATAAGGATGATATTGATAAAGAATTTTTCATGTAATGAAGCATGAAGGTTCATAAGAGGTACTTCTTGGTTTTCTGTTTCTTTAGTGGAAAATGTTGGCTTTTGTCTTAGAGACATTGTGAACTACATAACTAATTGCAGTTGCTATATTTGCATTGGTTGCTAGGAAGCTCAGAGTCATCATGTGGCACAGATCCAGGGAAGAGTCTAAAATCAGGAAGCATACATTTTAGGTACAAAGTTAGCCTATATATCACCTTGATCATCCTTCTTCATACTTTTCCTATACCTTTTACAAGTATTCTCATAGTGTATCCTCTTTTTCCCCTCATAAAGCCATCAATTTATTATAATTCCATTTGTTGATCTGTGTACCCTCAAAAATGCTAAGTCCCTTGGAAAGAGGGTACATGACTTGTTCCCTGTTGAATTTCCAGTTCCTAAAGTAGTATCTAGACTGCAACTGGTTCTAAATATATTGTTATTGAATAATTAAATTAACATATACCTTTATAAGCCAGGTCAATCCACTTCAGAATAAAGGACAACACAATTTTTCCATAAAAGTTTATCGCAACTATATATAACATGCTTTTTAAATTTAGAAGTGTAATTCTAGATTTGAGAGTGGGAAAGAGAGGAAGATACTAAATAATGCTAGTTCAGGCATTCGTCTGAAAATTGAAACAAACTCTGAATTGGCAAAACAAAAGAATGGAGACTGAAACATTGGCCTTCAATTTTAAGCTTTGTGGCTCTTTTATTAATAAATCATTTATTGATGGTGAGCTGGTCTTTCTTTCTGAGGTTAGTGGTTTTGGTAACGAGGGAAATGTACTCAATCCCTTTAACAAATAACGGTTTTCCCAATGACTTCTCTTTAAGGAAGGGTGAGGGTTGCAGATCTTTCTGGCTGAGCATTTTGAAGTGACTGAAGTCTAGTGGATGAAGGTCATGAATAGGTCTCATCAGTTTCCTTGTTACCAACAATGACTTAATGTTATCCAGCCTCTGACCTCTCTTCTCTTAGAGCGCTTATGTTAGCAAACTTATAAATTCTTTATCTGCCTCTTTGAGATGTAGAACAAACTTAAAGGTTCTTGCCAGTTTTAAAGCCCAGGGTCTCCTTCTCAAAGACCTTGTATCCATCTTTTTTTGAAACATAATCATACAAAAAGATAGTGCCTCTATCTTCCAATTTCGTGGGAGGATAAGAGCCCAACCTCTTCAGGGGCCTTACTGACTCTTTAGCTATAGCCTCCATAAAAACAGAGCGGATTTGTGTTTCTTGGCCAATTAGTGAACACACCTGTGAACACACCCCTACCTCATTCTCCATTCCTCATCCCAGCTCTTGAGCATTCTCTAGTCCTTTGTTTCAGTTTCGACTGACTTCTTTCCTCTTTCTCCTGTTGTAATATTCTTGAAGAAAGTCTTCTTTGCCTGTGTAATTTTGTCCAGTGTGATCTTTGCACACCAGGTCTGTGAGCTAATGTTATTGACATTTTTAAAGAATTGACTTACAAACAAAAGTTCCAGGTGTTTTAAAGTTCCATATATTTATATTATATTAAAAAAATATTTCTGACCCAGCTTCTCAATACCTGTAGGTTATAATGGTATTCAGGTACAAGCTAGAGTCTGGGTCAAGAGATGATTGACCAGCTCAGACTTAAAATTAGGTGTTCTCACCTGCCTTGTATCACCTTCACTTCGGAATCATTTCTGCTAAGGAGTCATGGGTATTTGTCTAATATGGGGAAATCCTTTCCCTTATTCACCACTGGCTGAAAATTGACAGTTGTTTAAAAATAACTCTCATCTCAGCAGTCTTAATTTCTTTACTTGTGATAAGGCTGAGCCTATGTGTGGTTTCATCGTATCATGTCTGCAGTCATCTTGAAACATAACCACCATGATGGCCCCAGTTTAACCCTTGGCAGTTTTTCCTGCATAGTTTACCAGAAAACGCTTAAGTACACAAAACCATTAGAGTGGTACGTGGACCCTGGCACCAAGCATGTGCTGACTCTTTGATATTAGCTTAAGACAAGGCATTCTGTCTAGCATGAAATCACTTTTATCCTGACCAAAATATATGTCACTCCTTTTGACCCAAATTGCGGGGATCCACTTGGTGTTGCTGTCACTTGGCACCAAAAGTGTCTTGAAAGTCTGCCAAAAAAATTGCATGCTGTGCAATTGCAATCCTGTATCTGTTTTTATTTTTTTGTTTCTTGGGGCCAGTTTTCATACACTAGAATTGTATAATTCTGAAAACACTATGCTTTTGGGAAACAGCAAATGTCAAGAAATCCTCTTGCCCTTTTGAATGCTAGAGACTTGATTACTGCAAAGAATCACCCTTTAATATTTATTAGATAAGCCTCATGGATGAACTTGTTTACAAACACCATGACAAGGTCAGATGGAGACCCTAAAACTTTCTATCCTTTGTCCCAGAAATTAGTAGCTGAACCATATGCCCACGCTCACAAATCTGAACAAAATGCTTGATAGCTTGACAGCACGTTAGCTGCGCTCCTTGCTTTCCCCAGCACTCTGAACTTCGTACCGTCCTTGAGTTTAAACAAGTACTGGGAGCTTAACCAAGAACTAGGAGGTAGAGCAACCTCTCCTGACCCACCTCTCAGAATGGACTGACCACAAAGAAAGACATTCCCCTTCAATGCCCTGATCACACCACTTCTTTGCCCCATGTGTACACCCCTAGCTCTTTCTAGTCTTCTTTACTACTCCATATAAAAGAAAAGTTATTTCTGCCTGACCTCTGAGATACTTATAGATCCTGTAATTGGAGCATATTCTCCTTTCAAATAATAACCTTTCTTCCATTACAATAATCCTTTCAAATAAAGTCTCTTCCTCCTTAAGTCTGGATTTTATTTTACTTGACACATGAAAATTATTGTCATTTTCATTGATTCCCAGGTTTTCTCCCTTTTCTGTATTCTTTGGTTCTTGGTTCTGGAATCTCTCTTCTACCATCCCAGTTGCAAACCTGACTATAGAATCACCTCACAGGCAAGATGATTTTGTCACCACAGAAAACTTTATATACAGGTTAATATTAGTTTCATGTTTTTCATTGACATATTAAAAATTTATAGGAGTTGATTAATTGATGTTGACATGAATAATTTTGGAAAACTAAAACCTGATAAAGTTATTCTAAAAAACTGAGGATGATTTGGAATTTTTGAACTAAACTTTTTGAAGTAGAGTTTTATTAGTTGTGAAGTTTTAAATTTGTAGTTATATGTTTTTACAGAGAGTTTAAAAACAATCTAAAAATGCAAGTTGGCCTAGGTCTCCAGTTTCCTGTTCCTTTTTTGCAAGTGCAAATAAAACCACACAATGGACTATAGAAATAGGTCTACTTAGGCTCACCTGTTATTCTGTATAGGCCACACTTTTCTGCTACAATTACTGGCCTCACCACCCCTATGACAACTGGTGTGTGTTTCCAGTTTTAGGCCTCCACTTCTTGCCTGAAAAAATCTCCATGGAATTTTATAAATTTGTGTTAGGGACCTAATAATCCAGAAGGAATGAGTGGAAATGCCAGGATGTCATGGAAATAATCATAGATTAGGAATGAGGCTCTTGTATTGGTTCTGTTATCTATTTATGGTCATCTTCAGTAAGTCACTTAACCTCTTTTGAGCCTCCATTCTTTAGGATAATTAATTTCTACCTCACATATTAATCCTAAGGACACAAAGAGATAATATATGATAATAAGCATTTATAAATTCTTAAATAATATCATTGCTTGTTTCACAGGTGTCTTAAATATCTAATAGGTTATAAGCCACCTAAAACAGAGTTCCTATAGTACCCTAAATATTTAACATAGGAATAAATAAATGACAGTTGCTTAATAAGTGCTTTCAAGTATGTGACTTGGTATGTATGACTGTAAACAACATTAAATAAATTCCACAAATAATTCAACATATATTTATTGTGTGAACATAATTGTGCTAGCTCCCTTAAGAAACACAATGGACCAGACATGAATTTTGCCCTCTAAGCACTTACAGTCCATCAGAGGATATCAGAAATTTGTATATGATAGTAGATTTTTAAAGCTCTAACCAAGGTACAGATGCAGTGCCATAGAGTTCCCAGGAGAAATTATTTTGAGCTTGAAAAATTCTGAAGAATGGGCTGGGGTTGTGGCTCAGTGGTAGAGTGCTTGCCTAGCATGTGTGAGACACTGGATTCAATTCAGCACAGCATATAAATAAATGAATAAAATAAAGGTCTATTAACATCTGACATATATATATATATATATATATATATATATATATATATATATATATATATAAAATTCTGAAGAACTTCATAAAGATGAAATTTGAGATGTACCTTGAAACAGAGGTAAAATGTAGACATGGGAGAAGAGGAAGAACTTCTAGTCCAAGGGCACAAAGACCAGACAAGTTGTGACTGCAATCCTAAATGAACTGTCTAGGACTGGAGTACTGAACCCTGTGTAGGGGACACCTGAAGCTCAACGTGGTAGAGTGTTTGTGTGTGTGTGCCCATGTGTATGAGAGAGAAAGAAAGTGCACTTGAATCTTAAAAGGGGTGGGCTAGAAGAGGCTCCCTTGCATTATGATTTCTTGATACTTGTCAACCTGTACTTTTATCCTTATAGATTAAAATGCAAAAACAAACAAACAAACAAAAAACCCACCACCACTGTCACAACATCCTTCTTAGAGTAACCCAAACATCCATCTACCCTAGCATCTTAGGTATTGGCAACTTCTGGTTAGTTTTCATATGCTTATATAATATTGAGTTACTAGAACTAAAGAAAAGTCAAAGTGAAAAGAAAAAGTGGAAACATTTATAGCTGTGAATATTTAAAAGAAATATTAGCCTCATACATTGAATTTATGTTTTTTAAACATACTGAATTTACATTTGCAAATGTGCTCAGTGTGTTTTTTTCCCATCAGGATTTTATAATTTGTAATGAATCAGGATTTTATAATTTGTAATGAATGACTCCATGTATAGTATGCATTCACAGCTATAGGTTACTGACATGAAAAGAGCAGTATGAATTTAAATATACATACATATATACACACGCATACACACAGATAATATATATGTGTGTATGTTTGTGTGTATATATATATATATATATATATATTATATATGGACAGAGAAGATTTATTAAATATTATTTCTATCATCAAAAAGTCATCTTAGAAATTCAATAGGCTATACAATTATATTATAATTAGCACGAACTTTATTTTATTGAAAAATCAGTCTTTAGTTATACTATTTTTTGCATAATGATGTCACTTTATTTTTAAAATCTGATTAAAAATATACTTTCAACATCTTGACACTGAGAACATGGTAAGGATCTGACAGCTCAGCCTGAGCTGTGTGGATTTTAAGGCTCCAGCTCAGAGGCGCACTTGAGTGTTGAAGCACCATCATCTGCCTTACAACCTGAGTGCGGGTCCCCAAGGTCACCAGGAGCAGGAACTGACCCACAGGAGTTTCATACACCACAGACCACACAGCTCAGGCTTATCTGAAAGCTAATCCAAATACACATTCCAGTCTCCCTTCCACCCTTTCTTGCTCCAGACTGAAGAGCACAATCTCCAGCCATTGAAAGGACCAGGAAATTGCCCAAGCCCTTCCCACTACATCTTGTTTAATGTGTCTCAGAGGGAGCAAGAAACATCAGCAGCACAGCTCTTATATGAGAGAGGATACTGGGGACTGTGCAGTTGGCTCACCTCAGGCTTCCCACTTTCAAACCAGAGGTAAATTGTTTCATCAGATTCACCCGCGCCCTTTCTGATTCTGCTAGAGAATATACAGATAAGATTGTTTTAAAATCCTGAATAAGTTCAATTCTATGCTGTGAAGAACTGTAGTATGAGTAGCTTCTTCCATGAAACATGCAGCAAACTTAATTACTTAAAACATTTTTCCCTGTATTATTTTCTGTATTGTAACTTCCTGTTTTTTACTAGTTGTCTTTTTTTCCCCACAAGATAGGAAAAAAACCCCATATTTATGTAAGAGTATGATGGCAGCAGATTTCTGACAAGTCCCATTTACATGGTACATTGTTCCAAAGGGTGTTTAAGTAGAGAATACAGAAACACTATACAAACCTATTATTACATTTGAGAAATCATTAGCCTCAAAGGAGTAATAACGGTATGCTATTAAAACTGTGAATACATTTTCAGTATCTGTATTGAAAAAAAAAACTTTATAAATATGTAAATTTTTGTTCAACAAATCCAAAATAAAATGCACTAAAAAACTGATATGTAGACAAAAGTTTATTTACACCATACAACATTTTAAATATTTTATACACAGCTGCAGCAGAGAAAGCTACTCAGAGCTTTCTAGAGAAAACTGCAATAATAAAGATGTGAAATATATTATTCATATAAAAGTGAGATTATTACTTTATTGCATTTAAAGCAATGAAGAATGTAGCTCAACAAACATTCATTTAATGACAAAAACTTTGCTTTTATATTATAAAGTAAAAAGTGTAGTAATGGCCAAACAGACTGTTATAAACTTTAAAAACTGCATAAATATATACATTGTGCTTCATGGTGAAGTTTTTTGAAAACTAAACCATATGAAGCGGTTACAACATGAATCGTTGCTTGAGGTTTATCTATAAAGATTACCTTACAAATCCATTCCACAGGTACTTACAACACAGGATGGTCAGAACTGTACACCTGGTGTCTCTCCACTAGCCTGACTAGTGAGGAATTACCATAGGAAAACACCACTGACGTTTGGCACATGAAGGTCCTGACACAGGATAGTCACATTGTCCAGATAGAAATGTCAGGCTTCCCAAGTCTTAAGGGTCAGTGCATTAGGTTATTGTGTCTTTGCCTCAGTTCATTTTGATTTTGTTAAACTTCTGTTTGAAAGTCACCTTCTTGCACATCCAGAGGCAAATTCAGACACTTCTCCCACTCTGCTGGCCTCAGTTCCAAAGCATCCTTGGCTTCTGTGTCTAAGACATTGATTGTGGTGTAATGTTGGTATTCACTGGGGTTTTTGAAAGTTTCCCATGGATTCTTGTTTGGTGCTGGGTTTTCCTGTTGAGAAAAGAGAGCCGTTTATTTGATGATTAACACTGCAACTTACTGAAGTTTTCAGAAAGAGGGCATGTTTGTAATCTTAATTTAGTTTATATTATTCAGAGATGATTTGAAATTATCCAACTACAGGAGATAGTTTTGATATAAGTTTTCATCTTCTTTAAGTTATCCTACAACAAGTCAGGAGTTAGAGGAAGTGAATAATACTACAGAAGGCAAAGTAGATGGTATTTCAATTTGAGTATCATGTGAAAGAAATGTCAGTATGACTATATGTTTGAGAAGGAAACACAGGATTCTTCTCTTTTAATAGTACCATTTCATGAAAAATGTATCCAGCAATACAAGGGGTCTTTCAAAATGCCTATAAACCATTATTCCTTATTATTTTTTATAGTATATGCCTATATATTTTCTAAGACTCAAGATTTGCCCAATTATGACTTCACTCAGAGTTCCATCCTATAGATGTTTAATACATAAACAAATAGACTCCTTTTAGGTTCTTTTGACCAATATTCTGCTAAAATTAACAATGACTTAGCTTTATTTTAAGTAAGTGTTGCTTAAAGATTTCTGCAAAGCAGGAGAATCTGAATAAGCTGAGAATCATCAAAGAACAAGAAGAAAATCATGATTAAAAGCTTTTTAGAAAAAAAACCTAAAACATGAAAACAACAGTGGGTAATTTGATGGACACTCAATTATGTAGAATATTGATTAAAGCTGAATTTATTGTTGCAAGAGAACATGTCAAGTAAAAGTTGTCACTTCTACATGAGTCCAGGTTTTAATTCAATAGAGATTTACTGAAATTAATCATTTTTCATGACAATTTAACTCTACTTCACTAAATAATCTTTCTACTTTTAATTTTATCCCAACAAAATCTATCAAGCTCTAAAAGAATTTCTCTCTTAAAAAACACTACCCTTTAACTTCTATTATCCCTTTATTTCTATTCTTCAAGATTATTAAAATGGTTTTAAAAGTCTACCATTCTAGTTGTATTCTCATTTTTCACTACAAAACATTATGTCTAATGAAAATATCAGTTCTTGCATGAGTCCATCCCCCTCTCACAAAATCTGATCTTTAGCTT
This sequence comes from Marmota monax, assembly GCF_021218885.2. NCBI lineage: Eukaryota > Metazoa > Chordata > Mammalia > Rodentia > Sciuridae > Marmota > Marmota monax. The sequence continues at coordinate 2,694,979 of NW_026692434.1, read as the reverse complement.
ATTATAGTCACTTACCAAAAGATACATAAAATAGGTTCTTGAATTGCTATCAGGGTTCTGCTTGGCATATTATTCATCTCAAGCTATGCATAAGAGATACGGTTTATAGAAATAGTTATCATAACTAGATATTAAATCACTAAATTCCTTAATAACTTAGATGTTTTCAAGACTTATTCTTATTTATGAGGACATAGAAGAAGAGATAGTTAATAGTAAAGATCTAATAAAAAGTTAACTTTTAGGATCTATGCAAGGGATTAATTCTGCTTTAGTCTAGTATCCTAAAGACTCATGAATTTGTAGCTCTCTCTTCCTATCTTTCCTTTCTCCTTTCTCTCCCTGTCTGCTTCCTTTCACCTAAAATTTATTTATAAGTTGCTCTGCATAGGATATCATATGAAGCACTAGAGAGGATAAAGTGATAAATCAAGTATGTAAAAGCATCATGGTTCACAGGGAATTTAAGATTTAGAGCCTGATATATACAGTTCCAAGTTCCAGTTCTTCCACTTCAAAAGAATTAACTGAACAATTGATTCAACTTTTCTGAACCTTGGCTTGAATATCTACAAACAGAGATATGCTTTGTATTGTGGACCAAAGGAGTTGGCAAAATGTGTGGATCAACACCTACTTTGTGGGTATGCAAGAATTTGTTAAGCAGTGATAGAGCATAGAATAATGCCTGGAGAACTCAAATCTTCACTACTTCATAATCATACTTATAATGAAAGGTATTTATAGTTAAATGAAAGTATACAATATATATATTTTAAAAAATTTTATATATATATATATACATATATATGTATATATATATATATATATATTTTTTTTTTTTTTCAGAAAAAGTGTTATGGGCTTCCAAAGGCAGGTATAGAGAGGCTTCCTTTTATGGGAAGTGCATAATCCTTCCTGAGGAGAGTGACCTTTGGGCTGGCACCAAAGGGGTTCACCATGAAGACATGTGTGTGGTTGGAGGTCTTGTGGTTGAACAGGTGTACTAGGAAATAAAAATTCAGAGCATGTAGAGATATGAAAACAGTGTCCTGTTTATTTTAGTTGGAATGAGAAAGAATAGAAGAAGAAGAAAAAAAGGCATTAGGTAAACTGGAAGCCAGTTCATAAGAGATTTTGACTGTCAGGCGATTCAATTTGGAATTTATTTTGTAAGCAATAGGAAATCATTGAAGGTTTGAGAGCAATATGTGACCTGAATCATCAATCATCAACTGAAAGATTCACAGAGATGAATTCTGCTGAATCAAGTTCACAGAGTGAGCCTAGCTACCTTAGATAAGAGCTGTTTTAAGATAAGTTTGACAGAAGGTCCAATTAGTTCAACCCAGAAAGCATTTGAGGTATATAAAGTGCGAGTTTGTTTGCTTGGAAAACATGGGCTCCATTATGTTCTGAACCAATGTTGTTTCCTTTTTTATATTTTAAAGATCAAGCTCCAGGGATACATGAACTAAGGTGGCTAATTTTAAGCTCTGTCAGAATATCTACATTCTATTTCAAAGAGTGTTATTGTCAGTATGTGACCTAATATGTTTTTGAGAGGTCTATCAGCATGTAAGAAATTAATATTTAAGGTTGATTTTCTTGAACATCTCCTTTGGCCTACCAAGGCACTCCCAACTTATCTATGGTTTTCATCATCTTTTATAACTTTTGGATGCCCTTTAAGCCAGAAGACCCTATCCTTTAAAGGTGAAGAGCTACCACATCCAGCAGCCAGGGTAGGCACAGGACCCACAGGGAGTGGTAAGGAGCTGGTGGTCAGAGGATGATGCCCACAAGCTACTCATCTTCCTACATGTTGGGTGTGATACAAGGCAACCTGTAGACTTTCATAAAAAGAAGGGCAACACTCCCAATGGGTCCCACTTAACGATAAACTGTGCAGTAGCCTGAAGGGATCATTGCATTTGACAGGGAGGGGATGCCAAGGCCAGGAAAGGCCTCAATGGATGCTGGAATCCAATGATGGAAAATCCAAGCAGTTAGTCTAAGTTCCTGAATTCATGCAGCTGTTTGTTTGTTTTGAGCCCAGATACAGAATGGAGATGTAGTTAAACTGGTGTGTTAAAAGGGTAATAATTATAAATTCACTATAAACCAGCGTGCAAGAAGCTTTCAAAAATGCTATTTCTCTTAGGATGCATCCAGAGAAATAGAGTATTAAATGCATATGAGAATTCAAAGCCACCCCCAAATATGATAGGGCTGCCCAGCATTCCCCATGATTCATTGGTATAGAAGCATGTGAGCTGTTCTCTTGGGGTAAGTCCCTCCTTCTCTTCACCCATCCTTTTCAATTTTACTCCTTCTTCCTTCTTCCTTCCTTTTTTCCTTCATTCCTTCCTTTTCCTCCTTATTTCCTTCCTTCCTTCTTTCAATCCACCAGTATTTGAGGACAAAGTTAAAGAAAGTATGAGCATTTTGTAAGAAGGAAAGTTAGGAGGAGCTATTTGGGGAGAAGAGATTTTGACAGTGAATGGTTTGTAAGATGCACTCAAGGTAAAAAAGAGTTTCATTTCTTTGAACAGTACCTCTTCTTTTGTAATGTTCTTTAAATGTTTTCCTGCCTAGAAACAAGAAAATGACTAAATGGTATTTTGGTTTCCCTTTGATTCCCCAAATTCTATTGTTTTACATAATTAGCATCATTTGTAGTGGTAGGCAGGTGTGAATCAGCAGCCTTCTCCTCCCCAAAAAAGGAAAAACACTTTGAGATTTAAAAAAAAAATGTTTTTCTCCACTCAATGACGCAATTTTTCATTAGCAGTGTGGCACTACAAATTATGTGACTGAGGTAAAGATAATGAACTCACATGTTCATTATTAATCAAAACTGAATAAGGAACTCGTTTTGTGTTCTCAGATATTTGGGACAGTATTCAAGCAGCAAAGACAACTCCATCCTTCCTTGCTCCCAACCTCCCAAATGGTAAATATTTATAAATCTCTTTTAGAAATGGCATGCTGCTGCAGAGATGTGGTGTAATTAGTAGACTATTTTGGTTGTCAGGAAACTGAGATACAGATATTTGTGCCATTAATGATTTAATAACCAGACTGTACAACAAGGGGAAATTACAATCATATTATAGCAGTCAGCCAGCTGTATCTGTTGCATAAGCCTTTCAGATTCGTAAACATAACCCTCCCCTTTTTTTCCCCAACAAAACAAATGAAGTTTCTTCAATTTATTTCAATGTTAGCTTTCAGTATTTGAAAATGAGTCGCTAATGTGTTGAGGTCTAATATCAATGGTGTGATTCTCATTTGCCTGCTAGCTAAAAATTGATGGCTTAATATTAGAAGAAGTAGATGAGAAAGAACCCCTCATTTACACAGGAAGTATCTTCTATATGCCTAGCATTGTGTTGGTGATAACAAATAATGCAACAACGCATTTTCTGCTTTAGGGAAGAAAATAGATTGGTATATACATGGACTATTTAGAGACCAATTAAGAGTTAAAGTGTATGGTATTTTTATAACCTTCATTTAACAAGCACAGATTGAGCTATCATAGCTATGCAATAAATCTACAGCAACCATTTACTGATAACATACCATAACCAGCATCATACCAGTACTGAGAAAAATAAAAAATAAAACATAAATGTACGTGGCTTTTTTTTTCTATCCATCTTTTCCCAAGCTAACTTCACTAATCAGGATTCTAAAGTCATGACTCATAAAATATGAATGGAAGGATCACTAGACTGAGAGTGTAATCAAACACCACGTACTTTAGAACTATATGTGTTACAGCTACTATAGATAATATATTATCTATATTGTCTCAGACAGATACATGGGAGAGGGAGAAGGAGAGAAAAAGGTGAGCAGAGGTCTCAAAGAGAAGGATTGCCCAAGTTTAGAACTGCAAAGAGTGGACACAGAGCACCACATCTGAAGTGAAGAAGAGTTGGTGTGCAATGGCTGTCCAAGCCTCCTCTTAGAGCTGAGCCTCAGCTTCCTCACCTGTAAGGTGTAGCTTGCTCTTGAAAGCTTTATGAGGATTAAAAGACTACATATTACTACTGTTTTCCATCCTCTATTTAGGAAAAGGAAATTGAGGTTTAGAAACTTGAGTTCTGCAACTTGCTCAGATAGTGGTTGCACTTTCAACTTGTTTTCTGATTTCTAGAGAACTGGTCCAGCACACTTAAAAATAACTATGAAATCTTCTATAAAGCCATGCACGTAGTAATTGCACAGTGTTATTTTATTTGATGAAGTCCTATGTTGAGATTGTAATAAGTGAGAAGAGAATTGTTACAATTAACAACCAATATCCCTGATATTGATGTGTGTCCTAAATCCCTACCACAGAACAAGTGAATCTCCTGAAGACAAAAACCTACCATCCTGGTTTGAGGTAACAACTCATATTTATGAGATTATCACATTTTAGGCCCTTAAAATGGCAGACATTAAAATGAAAATGGAAAATTTGGTTGTTTGGCTGCATTTTTATAAAATGAATTACCTGAACTCTGATGAAGACAATGCTTTGTTGATATATAACTAATATTCTGGCATTCCTAATTTGAATCTTAGTGACATTTTCAAAGTACATTTGGGGACTTTATCATTATTCTCATGCACAACTCTTGTGTGCCCAGCAGGATTAGGCACCCCTGGAGGCCAACGAGCCTACCAGCAGCCTATGTCCACCGGCATGCACCAGGCTCCCACCAAGCAGAGTATACTCACCAGACTGCTTGTATTTGGTATATCCCGAAATCTGTCCAAAGTTTGAAATTTCTGATTCAGCTCCTGAAACAGTTCCATGTGCCTCTTCCTTGTATGCATGACCTTCTGCAAAAGAAAACAGGATGGCTCTCATTCCCAATTTGATTTATATATTTTAAAAAACTAATATTTTTGATTGAATAATAGGGAAAGCAAGTTCAGTAGGAACCAGGAATCCCAATGAATGCCACAAATGCAAATGACTTGCACCAAATCCTTATATCCAGCATTTTTGAAAAGGAAGAAATGTTTTTTTCTTCCATTTACAAGATTACCCAAAATAGTTTTTCTTGTGGGTGCATTAAAAATGTAACAGTCTTTCCTGTGTGAGATTTTCATCACTCAAAAGTTAAATCTGTTTCACAAAAATTGCTACAATATTTAAAAGATGTTTAAAATTTGGACTTGTAAAGCACCTGAGTCTCTGATGTTTGTCATGGGAAATATTACTTTTTTATGTTTTATTTTTATAAACACTAAAATCCTAGCTGGCTGTACTAAAGGGGGAGCAAAATCCCAGGCCCTGCCATTAAGGCTGACTCAAAGCACTAAAGTGTCTGAAATATATGTAGGATCTAAAACCTTGCATTTTCCATGTGAATAATGATTGAGCTTTGCAGAAGGAAAATCTGACCCATAGGTTTCATATATTTGTATATGAGATGGCACAGAATCTTAAGGTTCAGAACATAAATTATATGGTTGATGAACTTCTAAAATCACTAATATATTGACACCCTCAATCTCTGGTTCTCTCAACTTCATTATAACTAGAAAATGGAATCATAAATAAAAATTACTTGGGGTAAGTATCATGGGCTGAATCTTTTTCTATTATGGAGCATTTAAAAGAGTACTAACAAGGAAGACTTAGATAATAAATTCCTTCTAATCACAAGTGTTATTTAAAAAAAGAAAATAACTTCCTCAATTTTGATTTTTAAGTTATAACTCAAACTTGGTGAGTCTCCAAGATTATGCCTTCATGTTTGTATAAGATTTTACAGATTCTTAAAGCATATGTATCACAACTCACCATTTGCTCATATGGTTTGCACAGGTATATTATATCCATGAATAAACTATGATTTGAACATTTGGTCCATTGTTTTAATTAGCAAATATTTTCAAAGTAGGAATTTGTTTTGAAAAAGAAATATATCTTTGGGGAAAGATCTGTAATGCTTAATTTTCTTCCAAAAAGACACTTTACTTCCTTGAGGGGAAAAAAAGGCATAGAGAAAGGCAAATTCAATCTTTAATATATTACAAAAGCCTATTCTCTCCAATGCAAATTTTAATTTTCTATATTTAATGAATATGTATCTAGGTCATTCACTGTTAGGCTAATTTCTTCTATTTTTACTAGCCTATTTTTATGGGAGAGAATTCTGCCATTTTGTGTCCTACAATAACCAGTTTCCATCTTTGCTTCTCTTAGGGCTCGGAGTTGGCTATTGAATCAGTTGGTTGAGGATGAGAACATGGCAACATTACTCATGATGAGAACATGAAACATAGAAAGCAATTACAGAGTGATTAACTTCCCATCAGTTTTAAAGAGAATACATGAAACAGATTTGCAGGATTTACAGAGAAAAACACCAGGCAAACATAATTTGACTAGTGATGACTGATGGAGATTTATGAGAGGGAGGATTTACATAAGCAACTCAATGGAGGGATTTTGAGGACCATGTAGCTGGCAAATGTAATTCAGTACATTCTGTCCTTGGGGAGGCAAGTACTTCCATGTAGTACCAAGTCCTAAGACACTTATTAAAATGTGGATTTGTTTCACAAGGAATACTTTACAAAGAAAAACAAAACAAAACAAAATAAAAAATGCTGTTAGAATACTGGCTCTGCCTCTAAAAACTCTCATTTTCATAGTAATGAGTATTACAACACAGTTATTTTCTTCTACAGTGCAGTATGAGTGACATCATACCACTGATATTTCTCTAGGCATATTTCATTCTGTTGTTTTTTTATATATATATTTACAAATACCACATATTATGCTAGATTCTAGGTTAATGATAATGAAAAACATTTGATTGAGTTACTGTCCTCTAGTACCTAGTAGTAGTAGCTGAATGGAAGGAATAGGCATTAATTGCATAATAATTCGAAAAATAGAAATTTATAATCATGTTGAAGAAATTATGGTGATACACTGAGAGTAAGTTATAGAGGAATTTGTTAAGATGAATGCAAATAAAGCACATTTAAATTGAAAATCCTCAAATTAGTTATTCCCGTGATCTTATTTGCCTATTTTCTCTTCCATTTTCTTGAATTCAGAGGATTTCTAATCCAATTTTCAATCCTATGCCTGAATTTCCTCTCCTCACTGAGATCTTTACTTTTCAAAGACAAAAAAATTCATTTTCTTCTGAGCTCTGATACCAAAGGCACAGCACCTTTATTTTGAGATAGGCATCTGATGATTTTCTTCTGTGCAGTCTCCATTTATCTGTCAACATATGAGAGCATCCTGTCTTTGTTTTGGGAACTCTCCCTTCCCATGTTGCTGGAAATGTCAATCAAATTCCCTACACTTCCCTGAGCAAGAGTTGAATTATTCCATATCTTTCCAATAGAGTTCTCTGTTAGACAAATATCTCTTCATGTTTCTTATAATCAAATGCCTCTATTATGTAAAGCATGTTTAAGAAGCAAAACAAAGGTCAAATATGTCCCATTATAAAAGAAGTACATTAACTAATTGGAGATTTTGTGGTCATATTCTGATTGAATGAGCAGTATTTTATTCTGAATTGGATGGATTTTATTTTGAGGCATTGGATTAATAGTACATACTAAAAATATACAAGGAGAATCTAAAGTTATGGTAGTTACTAATATTATATAACCAAAATACATTTTAAAATATTTCACTTAGTTTCATGAAAACTATTCTGATAATAAAGCTCAAGAACCTTGAAATGATTATGAAAGCAAATGAAAAATTGGGATGCTGAAATATAGGGCTATTCCTACTTAGAAAAATTAATTGCAAATATATTCTCATGTCAGATAATCATTCTAATTTGAAACTGCAATTTTGATACTGCCAGAAATCACCATGATGGTCTGGCATGCTGGCAGAAGTATCACGTTATTACAGCCATTGACAGCTCACATCTCTGACATGGGCTCAGTTTGATTTTCCATGCACAATTCCTACTTGTTTTTTGACTCAAGTCTTCTAGACTTCACAATGTGGAAGATGGCATTGATAAAAACACCACCTTCAGAGTGAACATTGGAGAGTTTCTAACTCAGCAATATTCTGGGATTAAAGTTCAGCTGTGGTTTTTAGTTTTCACAAATATTGAAGTTTACTTCTTATTTATTCACTCCTATGAATTTTTACTTGTAGTACTCATGCCTTTGATGGTCTTTACCTAATTAGAAGTTTTCATGCTTGTAAATATATTGGTATATTTCCATGACTATTTTTGCATCTTTACTGACTGTAGGGTTTGTCAGTTTACTGTTTTTCTTTTTGTTTGTGTGACTTAAACATCCTGTTCCCCAAAGAAATTGACTTCTATGAAAAACCAATTTAGACTTGTTTTCTAAAATCATGTAATAATGTTAAAACTCAATAAATCTATTCTATTTAAATAAATAAAACCTATTCAGGTTTCTTTTGTTTTAATGCCCATGAAATACTTCTGTGATGAATCTTTTGTAAAAGATATGTGTGTAGTAATGTTCCTTTCCATTCAGATTAACATCATTCAACATTTTGTTTGAAGCTATGTGTGAACCCCTATCCCAATGACCCTTCAACCTTATTGCAAAGAAATGTGCTCTCTGAACAGCTTATTTTATAGGACTTTGTTCTCTCAATTTATTTTTGTAAATCTAAAGAGGTAGTATTTATAACCCCTTAATTGCTGATATTAGAGAAAAAGTGGGAAGTTATGAAGCACATTAATACTTAGGATATAGTGTATGCCCTGAGCATATACTATATCCTAAGAACTCTCCTAGACCCTTTAAGTACCTGAAACATACTAAGTCTGATGGCTCTGGATGCGAGCAAATTTATGTTGAGATCTAAGTTCTATCACTTTTAAGTTGTGTGTCCTGCAGTATGGAATCCAAACTTATTTATCAGCAGTTAAAGTAATCAGACTTACATTTCAGAGTTATTTTGAAGACTTAAACAAGGTTATAAAGCACTTACAACTGAACTATACAGATAAGAGCCACTTAAGAAATGGCAGCCATGATTATCTTTCTTAATTCTCACAATAACCCTGGGAGGTGGGAACCATTATCTCCACGTTAGTGAATGGGAAACTGAACCTCAAGGAGGCTATGGTTCCCAGACAACGGGTGAGAGAGCTGAAATTCTTTCCTAAACCCAACTCAATTCCCTTTGCATGCTGCTATCTTATATGTATCTCATAGATTCGGAAAGTATCTTCTCTTAGGTTATTCAGGTTTGTGATTATGCCCTGTTCAGAAGGAAAATGATCTAGGGTGGTTTAGGTGCCCTCTGTAGTAAGCCCATATTTCCTACAGATGTTGAATACGCTACAATTATCTCAGAGTATTGCAATATCCTATCTTGTCTCTGAACACATCATGGGTAATGACTTATTCATCTTTGTATCCCTGATTCCTAGCACAGTGTCTGGTATTCAGCAAATGCTTAATCAATATGAACTGAACAAATTAAATGACTGGGACAGCAAAAGTATACAGGGAAGGAATTGCCTGCAACATGTTAGGTTATTATAAATTTTGTCTTCTCTGTTTCTATCAAAGAGGTCTCCCCATTGGAAGGAGGGTTCATTTTAATGACTCCAGATAGGAGCCCTTTATCCTCATTCTGAGTCCAGAATTTTCCATACAAGTGCTTCATAAAAGATCTGTAGGTAGTCTTAGAACAAAGTGGTTAGAGGTTTCACATTTAAATTCAGGAGTATAAGTCATAGAGTTGGATTTAAGTCCAACTTAAAAGAGTTATTACTGTATATGAAGTTTTAGAAAACCCAGGGAAATCATTAAGAGAATGGTAGAGAATCTGTTAGGTGTAAACTTTAGAGTTTGAGGCCAGAAATCATGCTTATAGGAATTAGAAGCCAGTTTGGCTGGATTACTTTTTCCAGCTTTAGAATTTTATACATCTACTGCCATTGTCCATATCCATTAGGATAAATCTGTGATTATTTTTCTTCTTTATTGTTTTACATATAAACTCTCCAAGTGAGCTTTTGAAAACTGGTCTTAGATGAATGTCACAATTCACATGTAAGGAAGAAACACATTGAAGGAATTAAGCCTAATTCTTAAAGCTGTATTATAAGAGGGAGATGATTCATGTAACTTTCCTTGGCCAGAGTCCCAATGTGTCTATAAGATGGAACCTGTACCCCATGAGCAATGCCCGACACTACAGGATCTATATTTCAAATATATTCATAAATGAATAAATCTGTACCTAGGCCCTATCTAGACAAAGCGTCTATAAAAAATGAGTTGTATGTTTCATATTTTGTTATAGCTGATCAGGAGTATACTTGGTTGTAAGTACATAATTTTGTAGCTGTTTAAATTTAGTGATATAGAAAAGCTGGATATATTCTAGGCCTAAACTATTCAAAAATTTTGGTCTCCAAAAGTGTCTTCTGACAGTGCCTGATTGCTTAATGGAATGCACTTACTGCTGGGGGTCCGGCACAACAGGAAGGGACCTTTTGCCATCAAGTAGTTTTGAAATCTTAAAGTTTATATTTAGAAATATATATATATATATATATATATATATATATATATATATATATATATATATATATATATATACATATATCTTTGATGCTATAGTTTATCTGTATTTGTAGTGCTCCCTAATTCTTTAAGTTTTTATCTCCCTTCCATTCAGTGGAATTCAATGGAATGTGTTTCATGGTCTTTTACCCTATATTCAATTAAGGACTAAGTTCCATAGATTGTACCCCTATAGTATCCCTTCATCACTTTATTTTCCTGCCACCTCCAGGAAATAGATCTTCATTGCTGCTTCCCTAGATTTAACATTCCTAATTGGTATTTCAATTTCTTCTTTTTTCCTCTACCACAATCTGACCTCCCTATTACTAACATTCATATTCCTAAAGCCCAGATTATAGGAAAGCATTCCTTACTGAAAAGCAAAATTAAAAACAAAAAGCAAATGACAACAACAACAAAACCCAAGCAAAACAAAAAGTAATGAAAGGTTTAACAGCTTTGGGCAGCAGATTAGGTAAAAAAAAATCCTCCTTCCAAACCACAAGACATGGATTTTTTCCTTCCATAGACCCCATATCAGTGAATTTTGACTTGTTTCTTGTTTCTTGATTATGTCACATAATGGCCAACCTCTGTTCTGTGTCTTTTCCTCCTCTGGATTTCTATTTGCTACTTCTGTCTCATTGAGTTATATTTAATTTAACTTGTTGAAGTCCAACATGGCTATCTTTGGCATGCCACATTTATGATTAACCATTTTCTATAATTGGTATAGTATTCAACAGCTTTTTGCTAAAGTAAACTAGATTGCAAAATAATTGCTTTTCATCAATTCAGTTTTATTTTTTTTGTTATTCTCTGCTTGGAGCAGAACATTTGGTCACAGAACATAGGAATATCACTACAGCATTTTCTGAATACTTCCCAGAAAGAATCTATGTTTCTCCATTTTACATACTAGTTCCCCTTTTGTTCTGTTTCCTCCAGAAGTGCTGTGTTGTCCTGGAGATTGGAGAGACAAGATGGCTTTTTTTCTAGGTTTAACATTAACTAGTCATACAAGTTTAATTGTTATATGAGTTGTAACAAGATTATTATTATGTATACATTCTGTGGAGTATGTTAGGCTTAAAGCCTGAAGGGAAGATGCTTCCTGGAACCCAGGAGTCTGTCAGTGGCAAAATGTCTAAGTTGTTAACTATGGTAAAGCCTGCTGAGGGATGGGGTGTCAGGAATCTTGACATCTATTTGATTAATCAAGCCTAAATTTGGAGGGGGCCTTAGGTACTTTCTCAAGGCTATCAACAAAACACAGATTGTATTAAAACTGAAATAGATTAATATGCATATATGAGTATCTGGATAACCCAAGTAATATGTATAACCATGAGGCTCTAATAAAAAAGTCACCAGGATTTAAATATGGCAATAATTTTTCTGAACACAATCTATGAGAGATCCACCACATCCCTGCAATTTCAATTCAGATTAATAGGTGTAGCACTAAGTAGCTGGCACAGAAAGAGAAGTGCTTCGGAATTCCCCCCCCCCCCAAGTTTTCATGCAATAACTAGGAATTGAAGAGCTATAGAAAATGTCAGGGTTCTTGTGTTTCATGTTTTCTCTATTATTTGCAAATATTTTGTTAATACTGTGGTTTTATGTGTGGAATTTGGCCATAGAAAGAAGTATCAGCTTAAGGAAGCTGCTAACAGTTGCCATAGAGAATAGACAAAAAAAGAATGTTTTTTTTTCTGATGCTCCCAGGGACAGTATGATTAGATTTCTTTTCAGTTTTTGTAATTATGTAACTTTGGTTGGCTGCTCTGAAGCTTAATTTTAGATCTAGATTTACTGTATTTTGTCATTAATAATTAGTGGGTTAATTTGCACCTCTTTTCCTTTGAATTAATAACAATTTATTGCTTTCATAAATATATATGTATATGTAATATAAACACTCTACATGTTTTTATATATTTATATATGAACATATATAAATGTATGTATATATACAGGTCCTCTATTTTTGGCTTCCTAAATTCCAAAGAATTAATACAAAAAAGCCTGAAAATATCTGTTCATTAAAAGGCACTAAAGACTCTAAACGTAAGGATTGTTGAATAATTTTTATTTAAATTTGTAGTCTTAGTATTTTATGCTAATAATTTAGAATACAATAAAACATATAGTCTGAATTATAACTGGAAAAAAATTTTTCTTGGACCCTCTTTAGGGTAAAACCATTGTCATCCTTCTAGTAAATAATAAAAGGTTAAGTGTTTATACATTATATGTCATACAATTTGTACTTTCTACATTGTAGAGCTACAACATTCATCTATCTAAACAAAATGATTAAATTAGGAGCTTTCATGTTCTAGAAAGCTTATGTAATTTTACAAATATCAGTTAAGAGAATTGAGTTCTACATATGCATCACAAGGGTACAAATATGCTTGAGAAATTTATATTATATCCAATTATGTCAGCAGGCTATGAATCATATCCAATTATCAAGATGCATAAGTGCATTTTATGTGATGCTTAAACATCATTAATTTTGTGCTTAGCATAAGCTGCTTAAATAGTATGATTTTAGTAACTTGTAGCATCAATATTGCAGCATCAATATAAATTCAATGTAAATTGGAAAATGAAAATCTTCATCTTGTTTATATCTGTGAAAAGGCATTTGCTAAACACAGGAGCACATTGAACTGATGCTTGCTCTTGGAAAAATGAATCTGAATGCACCACAGAGAAACTAAATAGTAGTAATCAGAACACAAAGCAAATGAGTCCCAGAGAAACCTAAGCTAACCAACCTAAGCTCACAGGATCCTCCAGTTAGTTTCCAAGCTAAAACCAAAGAAATTGTCTCAAATATAAAAATCAGGAAACCAACATTCCTAACCCCCCCAAAAATGAATTGATCACGTTCAAATTCTATAATAAACTGACCACCTACCATTTACAAAATAGATAACTTGCTTATTTAGAAAAATGAAATTCAGTTTAGTATACTTAAAATAAAAAGAACATAAAAGTTTTTGTCTATAACTATTTCTATAGTATGGATTATAGTTAAAAACCTTGACTTATTTTATTAAATTTAGCAATACATCTACATACCTGCATAGATTAGTATGTTTAAATAATTACACATCAATTTTTAATTAAACAATTAAGATTTTAAAATAATTTGTAGAAACTTACCTCAAAGTCAAGGTCTGAATATCGTGATTTTCTTCTCTGTTAGTTAGGGATTTAAAAAAAGAGAGAGAACACCAGTAAAGTTATGCTTAATCATTGAATAAAATTAAAGTCGTTATTTTTAATAAAGATAATCCTGTTTCTTTGCTGTACAAATTTTCTTCACATAAGAAAAATTTTCAGATTTTTATGATTTCAAAATATTCCATCTATATCATTCCATTTTTACCTCAAACTTCCTTTAAAGTGATGAGTGTAATAGAATATATTTCATCTTGACTTTTTATTCCTAATTTTCACTAAGGAGAGATGTTTCCCATGAAAATTCACACAATCATTCAATCTTTAAAGAAAACTTTATTTCTACTACAGAAAAACTACAGAGAGGATTCAAAGTTGTATCAGAAAAATCATCTAGGTACCTCAAGACCCCCTCACCAACCAATATCCAGACTCCATTCACCAAATTCTATCTGGCTATCTAAGCCCTGAGTTCTGCGTAAATTTCATTCACACATTTCTCAGAATCTAATAGTCTTTCACAAGCAGAAAGTCCTTCTAATTGCTAATCCTTAGGAATTATTTATTTTAATTCATTGAAACAAAAAATATTCTATATCCCAGCAAAATATTCCAGTGTTCCTTTATGGCCCCAAATCTGTTAAATAGTCTCTGAATATAGTTATATATAGACATGCATTAATGAAATAAATTAATCAAGAAGAAAGTCTGATAAAATCAAGAAATATGATTAAAATGAAATTAATACAATCTCATGTGACAATATGATTTTCATGATGTGAGTAAAAGGAAGGTATTTGAAGCATCTACTCTAGGAAGCCCTAGTCCTAGTGTTCTTAGTAAGATTGATATACAGGGAGATGTCTGTTCCATGTGAAAAAAAAAAAAGCCTCCAAATTTTTAGAGAATATAATGAATTTCTAACATTCATTCTTTTTTTTTTTTTTTTAAGTTGGCTTTTTATTTCTTGGAGGAGTGGGATAAACATGGGAAAATTTAATAAGTATTTAAAACAAATAATAATCAAACTGTGGAAAAACATGTAAATCTTTTAGCAAAATTATGCTTTATTTTTCTCCCTGTTCCCATCTCAACACCTATAATCTTAATTTCACTAACAAGGAATTATACTCAAGACAGGTGGGAGATCCTATTCTCTGTTCCAACTGTTGAGTGTTAGGAGAGGCAGGAAAATACTAGTGTCTTGTATTGAAAACTTTGACTGATTTTCTGCTGCTAGTTTAAAATTGTCATTATAAAACCAGAACCTTCCTGCGTAACCTACTCATTCAAAGTATATATCAATAGAAAGAAGGTGATGTACCAAGAGCTTTTGTTTAAAAAAAGACCTGAAATAATTTTATTTAGGTAAAACTGTTGAAGATTATAATCCAGCCTTCAGAATGTTACCAAAGGAAAAAAAAACTGAACAAAAATTGCTTTATTAAATGGAAACCCAGCATGTTGATCTCACTTGCTCCTTTCCTCCAACAGCACCCTACCCTTGACTGGTGACATCCTGGAAGAAGAAAATGTGTGGGTAGGCATTTAACCCTGCCTTCTTTGTCATCTCCCTGCCTCTATTGTTATCTAACTGTGCTGTAGAAAAATCAGGCTCCAACATCCTGCACCACACTTTGCTGCGATATGCTAGACTAAATGTCAGTGTTTCCATGCCTATCTTGGATGCTTTGCCTTCTTGGCACTGTGACTCAGCAGGACATTTTTGTAAGTGTGTATTAAGCAAAAGTCTTTCTTAATACAGCAAAATTCAATCATGAAAACACTCAGTTTCAAGCAATTATTATAAAACATTAGTCGTAGCTTTTTATTCCATTTGAAAATTAAATAGTGAAATATATATATATTTTTAAAGAAGGGTTCATTAGCTAGAAGAATAAGAGGGCCTTCTGCTGCATGCATTGAGGGTTTCTCACTTGCCAAGGTGATAACAGCCATATGTTGTCCTGTTAGTTTCTGAATGCAAGGCCCTGTTGCCTAAGAACTGAAAATGCTGAGGCATACATGTTGCTAAAGGCTTCATGTTATAGAAGCAATAACAAAAGACAGCAACCTGGGAGAACACCAGAGAAAGATTCTGAGTGTAGATGTCACCTATGTCAATGTGAAATATGGAAATGAAAATGGATACTCCCCTACAAATAGCACTCGTGCACTCTCTCGCTCTCTCTCTCTCTCCTATTTAATTTTATTAAAATTAAATTCTAATATGAAGGTATAGCAGAACTGGCAGTTTTGAAGGATTAGGTCAAGGGATGAACAAATGAAGCAAAAAGATTTTAATCAAAAGAGCTTAAAGGGGAAAAATCCTACATCACATGGAAAATGAACAATATGTTACTGAATGATCAATGGGTTACAGAAGACATAAAGGAAGAAATCAAAAAATTCTTAGAGATAAATGAAAATACAGACACAACATATCGGAATCTATGGGACACAATGAAAGCAGTTTTAAGAGGGAAATTCATCGCTTGGAGGTCATTCCTCAAAAAAAGGAAAAACCAACAAATAAATGAGCTCACACTTCATCTCAAAGCCCTAGAAAAGGAAGAGCAAAACAACAGCAAATGTAGCAGAAGGCAAGAAATAATTAAAATCAGAGCAGAAATCAATGAAATTGAAACAAAAGAAACTATTGAAAAAATTAACAAAACTAAAAGTTGGTTCTTTGAAAAAATAAATAAGATCGACAGATCCTTAGCCATGCTAACGAAGAGAAGAAGAGAGAGAACTCAAATCACTAACATATGGGATGAAAAAGGCAATATCACAACAGACACTACAGAAATACAGAAGACAATTGGAAATTATTTTGAAAACCTATATTCCAATAAAATAGAAGATAGTGAAGACATTGATAAATTCCTTAAGTCATATGATTTGCCCAGACTGAGTCAGGAGGATACTCACAACTTAAACAGACCAATAACAATAGATGAAATAGAAGAAGCAATCAAAAGACTTCCAACCAAGAAAAGCCCAGGACCGGATGGGTATACAGCGGAGTTTTACAAAACCTTTAAGGAAGAATTAATACCAATACTTTTCAAGTTATTTCAGGAAATAGAAAAAGAAGGAGCTCTGCCAAATTCATTCTATGAGGCCAACATCACCCTGATTCCGAAACCAGACAAAGACACCTCAAAGAAAGAAAACTACAGACCAATATCCCTGATGAACATAGATGCAAAAATCCTCAATAAAATTCTGGCGAATCGGATACAAAGGCACATCAAAAAAATTGTGCACCATGATCAAGTAGGATTCATCCCTGGGATGCAAGGATGGTTCAGTATACGGAAATCAATAAATGTTATTCACCGCATCAATAGACTTAAAAATAAGAACCATATGATCATCTCAATAGACGCAGAAAAAGCATTCGACAAAGTACAGCATCCCTTTATGTTCAAAACATTAGAAAAACTAGGGATAACAGGAACTTACCTCGACATTGTAAAAGCTATCTATGCTAAGCCTCAGGCTAGCATCATTCTCAATGGAGAAAAATTGAAGGCATTCCCCCTAAAATCTGGAACAAGACAGGGATGCCCTCTATCACCACTTCTATTCAATATAGTTCTCGAAACACTGGCCAGAGCAATTAGACAGACGAAAGAAATTAAAGGCATAAAAATAGGAAAGGAAGAACTTAAATTATCACTATTTGCAGATGACATGATTCTATACCTAGAAGACCCAAAAGGGTCTACAAAAAAACTACTAGAACTAATAAATGAATTCAGCAAAGTGGCAGGATATAAAATCAACACGCATAAATCAAAGGCATTTCTGTATATCAGCGACAAAACTTCTGAAACGGAAATGAGGAAAAACACTCCATTCACAATATCCTCAAAAAAAATAAAATACTTGGGAATCAACCTAACAAAAGAGGTGAAAGATTTATATAATGAAAACTACAAAACCCTAAAAAGAGAAGTAGAAGAAGATCTTAGAAGATGGAAAAATATACCCTGTTCATGGATAGGCAGAACTAACATCATCAAAATGGCGATATTACCAAAAGTTCTCTATAGGTTTAATGCAATGCCAATCAAAATCCCAACGACATTTCTTGTAGAAATGGATAAAGCAATCATGAAATTCATATGGAAAAATAAAAGACCCAGAATAGCAAAAGCAATTCTAAACAGGAAGTGCGAATCAGGCGGTATAGCGATACCAGACTTAAAACTATATTACAGAGCAATAGTAACAAAAACAGCATGGTACTGGTACCAAAACAGGAGGGTGGACCAATGGTACAGAATAGAGGACACAGAGACTAATCCACAAAGCTACAACTATCTTATATTTGATAAAGGAGCTAAAAGCATGCAATGGAGGGAGGATAGCATCTTCAACAAATGGTGCTGGGAAAACTGGAAATCCATATGCAACAAAATGAAACTGAATCCCCTCCTCTGGCCATGCACAAAAGTTAACTCAAAGTGGATCAAGGAGCTAGATATCAAATCAGAGACTCTGCGTCTGATAGAAGAAAAAGTTGGCTCCGATCTACATATTGTAGGGTCGGGCTCCAAATTCCTTAATAGGACACCCATAGCACAAAAGTTGATAACAAAAATCAACAAATGGGACTTACTTAAACTGAAAAGTTTTCTCTCAGCAAGAGAAACAATAAAAGAGGTAAATAGGGAGCCTACATCATGGGAACAAATTTTTACTCCTCACACTTCAGATAGAGCCCTAATATCCAGAGTATACAAAGAACTCAAAAAATTAAACAATAAGAAAACAAATAACCCAATCAACAAATGGGCCAAAGACCTGAACAGACACTTCTCAGAGGAGGACATACAATCAATCAACAAGTACATGAAAAAATGCTCACCATCTCTAGCAGTCAGAGAAATGCAAATCAAAACCACCCTAAGATACCATCTCACTCCAGTAAGATTGGCAGCCATTATGAAGTCAAACAACAACAAGTGCTGGAGAGGATGTGGGGAAAAGGGTACTCTTGTACATTGCTGGTGGGACTGCAAACTGGTGCGGCCAATCTGGAAAACAGTATGGAGACTCCTGGGAAAGCTGGGAATGGAACCACCATTTGACCCAGCTATTGCCCTTCTTGGACTTTTCCCTGAAGACCTTAAAAGAGCGTACTACAGGGATACTGCTACATCGATGTTCATAGCAGCACAATTCACAATTGCTAGACTGTGGAACCAACCCAGATGCCCTTCAATAGATGAATGGATAAAAAAAATGTGGCATTTATACACCATGGAGTATTACGCAGCACTAAAAAATGACAAAATCATAGAATTTGCAGGGAAATGGATGGCACTAGAGCAGATTATGCTTAGTGAAGCTAGCCAATCCCTAAAAAACAAATACCAAATGTCTTCTTTGATATAATGAGAGCAACTAAGAACAGAGCAGGGAGGAAGAGCAGGAAGAAAAGATTAACATTAAACAGATACATGAGGTGGGATGGAAAGGGAGAGAAAAGGGAAATTGCATGGTAATGGAGGGAGACCCTCATTGTTATACAAAATTACATATAAGAGGTTGTGAGGGGAATGGGAAAATAAACAAGGAGAGATATGAATTACAGTGGATGGGGTAGAGAGAGAAGATGGGAGGGGAGGGAGGGGGGATGGTAGAGGATAGGAAAGGTAGCAGAATACAACAGTTACTAATAGGGCATTATGTAAAAATGTGGATGTGTAACCGATGTGATTCTGCAATCTGTATTTGGGGTAAAATTGGGAGTTCATAACCAACTTGAATCTAATGTATGAAATATGATATGTCAAGAGCTTTATAATGTTTTGAACAACCAATAAAAAAAATTAAAAAAAAAAAAACAAAAGAGCTTAAAGGTGGCGGGATGGTAGTGGATGTAAAATAAAGCAAAATGGACTTAGAAATTAGAGTGGGGGAAAATGTGTCTGATATTTAAAGTCCAAAGGAGATAAATATTTGAATCATTTTATTCAGGTCCCTACAATACTGACTGAATGTTTCAACCTTTTGTAGTTTATAAAGTGCTTTCACACTTGAACATGTTAGCCACGCATTTTATGCATATGTAAAACTGAGGCCAGTAGAGTTAAAATAATTTTCCCACTTCATCTGGGTGGTTAGAAAATGAGCTGGGATTCTAAGGGAGATCTTCCAGCTGCAAGTTCAGCTTTTCCCCCATTATCTCTTATTTTCTCAGAGACACTAGATAATATTTTACTGCCAGATGACTTGTGCTCATTGTTCCTAGAACTCAACAATAATGGCATTTGAGAACCCAGGCAGTAAGGAATGATAGTAATAGGGCTGAGATGTTTTCTAACCTGAAGGCAAGGACAAACAGATCAGCTTTTGCATGTGTATTGCATTTTGAAGAATAAAAAGATCCGTATGATATTCATTTCACAGGAAATCGGTGTTGAGTAAAATAACTTAAAAAATCATTTTAATATGATATGGGTTATGAGAAATGCTACAATGGTGAAGAGTAGCAGGTGTTTCCACTCTCAGATATGACTCTCCCATTGCAAAATCTAGCTTATCTTAAAGAAGTATCAGACCCTGGGAAATTGGTGGTGTAAGGAGAAACCAGAATGTCCACTTTTGTTTAGTCTTGGTCTATTTCCACATTTGGTATACAATGCAGCATTTCTGAAAGTCTTTCAAAGCACTTAGGTTTGCTGAAACTGTGAATAACTTTACATTGTTATTCAAATATTCTGAGCTCTGTGGAATGACATCATAAGGTACGAAAGTGGTTAGAAATAATGTTTAATACAATTTAAAAATGAGAATCAACTATGAAAAGTGATTGTTATTGTTTTATATGAGGTGTACCCCAATAGTTCAATAGACAAAGCAAGAAGTTTTGGAGGAGAAATGATAGGGTTATAGCCTGAACCTAATCAGCAAATTAATCCCTGATGGGATTAAATGAGTGGTGACTGGAGGCTTGTGGGTGTGGTTCTTTGGGTGTGTGGCTATGGGGTATATAGTTTGTGTTTGTTAAGTAGAGATCTCTCTCTGCTTTCTGATCATCATGTGAGCTGCTTGCCTCTGTCATACTCTTCTGCTGTGTTCCTCCTCACCTTGAGCTCTGAGGAATGGAGCTGGCCTTCTAGACTGGGACCTCTGAAACCGCAAGCCCCCAAATAAACTTTTCCTCCTCTCCAATTGTTCTGGTCAGTCACAACAGCAAAAAAGGTGAATAAAACAGTGATCAAGCCATAACAATTTTTCTGATGTTGATAATTGAAAAAAAAAATGTTACATGTAAATTTCAAATAAGCCAGTGTAATATTAAAATATTTTATGAAGATATAATACATATTCTTGATTTCCCAAATAATTTGAAGTAAGTAATCCTTTTTGTCTTAGTACATGATGTTTCTTCTGTGCTGTTTCCTCTTCCTAATTTCCCACTTAAAACTCACCCCAACTTGTATTCTATTCTTAAGACTCCATTCAAACTTTTCTTGTCAAAGGTCGCTAATGAGCTCCATTTGGTCAAATACCAAGGTCAATTTTCCATCCTCATCTTATTAGACTCTCAGAAGCTTTTGAAAGTTAATCACTTCCTCATTAAAATACTCATCATCTCTCAGCTTTTGCTTTTTCTTTCTTCCCTTCTCTCATTTACTGCAGCTCATTTTCAAGTTCCTTTGTTGGCTCTTCCTCATTTTTCGGCTTTCTAAATGACAAATTTCTGAGTTCTTTATTATCTAATATTCTTCCTGGATAACACAATTCATCCCCAGGAACTCTACACTTGCAGTTTCTTTAGCCTAAAACTTTATCTTACCCTCCAGTTCCTCATAAGTCATGCTTTTTCTCAAATAAGATTTCTTACTGCTTTATACTTCCAAAGACTTTACCTACCACCATGTCTAATGAAGTCTTTCCTTCACATTGCATGATCATTAACGGATACAGCATAATGTTTTAAATTACTCTTTTTTAAAAAAGGTTTGTTGGCTGTCTCTCTGTAGAGTTTATTCTCTCTCAGGGCTGGATCCATGTCTATCTTAACCATTTATGTATCTTCAGCATCTAGCAGAGGGTATGGCACATTCATGAAATTATAATAGACCAATGATTTAAGGAGCTGAAATATGGCAGCCAGAAAAGTTCAAAAGAATGTGACTTTTTGCTCTTGTTTTGTTGTAGTTGCTTTTCTCAGGAATGTTCTTGTATAATTCAGGTAAGCAAATGGACTATATACACAAAGGAAAGCATTTCAAATAGATTGATGGACAGTCAAGAGAATCAACACAGTTTACAGGAAGGCAAGCTTATCACTGGTAGAAGGGAGAAATTCTTTAGCATTATTTAAAAGTCAGAAAATACACCATAGTGTCAGGATACTCAGAGTAATACTTAGGGAGCACATGCAGAGAAGCAACTCAGCACTTCTAACCCTTGTAAAATGATGAATAATTTCTCAGAGGAAATGCTTCATTGTTTGTGTCAATGTAAATTAAGCTGGACAAGACACTAGAAGATTCACAGCAAGTAATAAATTCCACTGACTAATGAATGGCAATATGACCACTATTAAAAGTTTCTATTATGGGTGAACAAAGAACTCACTCACAAGGAGAAAGCTTTGATAGCAAATTCATTAAAAATAGCTGTGGTAATGATTTCTGAAAGTAATTAGTTTTCTAAAATGATTTTTATTCAGGATAATTTTGTTTGTATACCTATATAAAAGATAAAATTCCCTAATTCAGGAGCACAAACAAAGAAGTGAGAAAGGGAAAGCCTTCCTTTCATCAGACCTACATGAGAAAAATATAAAAAAGAAAAACTTGTTTCTGTCCATGGTCAGTTTTATAATGGTTTCTGTTAGTGACAGAGACTCCTGGTTCCCAAGTGAGGCCATAACATTTTGTCTAATATCCTGAATCGATTTAATACAGCCTTCAAGCTTCTTTGCAGAAATTCAGGGCATAATGGTAATGACATAATAATAACACAACCTTACATCTCAAGTGCTCCTTACAATTTTCAAAGGTTTTCATGTACATTACACAATTTGATTCTCACAACAGCCATAAGGGAGGCACCTATGAAGTGACTTTATCGCTAAAATATTTTACCTTTAAAAACCATTATGCTGAGAGCTCTATAATTCATGTCCAGAGAAAAGCAGTGTATAAAAATTTAGCCTAGAATGTATCTCATTCCACCCATTTAAAAATTGAGGGTGACTGATCTGAGAATGTTTTCAGTGATACAGGTAATTTTAAATATAAATAGAATAGCAAAACGCACTGGTTTTGATAAAATAATTTTGTAACGTACTATCTAACCTTTATTGGTTATTCAAATATCTTAATTAATAAGAAAAATTAAGGCAAGATTTGTCAGAACAACAGAAAACATTTAATGTATTTATATTTGAGCAAAATGTTCCACAAGAATTCAAATAATAGAGGAGCTAAGAAGACGCATACTGAACTATGGGGTAAGCAAGGCATTAGCAGAAGTAGCCAGTGTGCCCCCTAAGATGGACAGACAAAGGGAGATGGCAATGTAATTTGAGCCCAGGGATTGGAATACCTGGCAGAAGCAGGAAGTGCCCTGGGAGCTGCAGCTAGAGAGACACAAGGTGCAGCCTCAAAGCAGAAAGAGCAGGATAAAACTAGTTTCTGTCTTTTCCCCAACCCCCATCCTCTTCCCAGTGCTTCCTGTTTGACTGAATCTAACCAGATGTCTGTGACATAGCCCTGTATTAACCCAGAGCTATACAGGGAAAAGAGGTGAAGAGTGGATCATATGCCAAACAGGCCTAGGACATGCCCAGTTACAGGCTATTGAATAAATATTTTTCAATGATTCAAAGGAAAGTACAAACCTGCCGTCTTACAATAGTACACTCATAATTTTTCAGAAAATAAATCAGTAGAATTATAATCCAAGATTTAAAAGTTGTCATATGCATGAGAACCACCATCCCTCTTTTGTTCCCTTATTCCACATTAAAAAAAAAAAAAAAAATTTTTTTTTTCCTGCCTACACACACCATGGACTTGCCACACTTCATTAACTAATTGAAGGTGAATGACTTAAAGTGCTGATTATAATTTCATTCTTAACCTCACTCAAAGTGGCTAGAGGACTTCTAGGACTTGAACCATTGTGAAAAAAAAATCTGCCATATTAATACTGCAATTATTCCATACTTAGAGGAACTTGAAACCTGAAAATTTCAGAATTGCTTAACAAGTCCATTCTGGGAATGACCAGAGTGAGGAAGACAAAAAATTTCAAGAAATAAAGAAAAAAGGTAATAGTGGGCATGGAGATAACCTAGATACACTTTTATACTCAGAAACTTCATGAATCTGTTCATTGTTTTACATCCAATACCTGGGGGTGAAGTGAACAAACTCCCCTGGGGCTGGAGACTCTCCTGCTGGCACTGCGTTTCCTGAGAGCCTCCTCCTTTCCTTGTTGCCTCCTGCTAACTTGAATAAACACTTCCACCCACTCACCCCCTCCAGTCTCTCTGGCTTTCTTTTTATTTTCTACCTCCACTCCTGTTTTTTCTCACTTGCACTTTTCTCATGGATACTGAATTCAGTGCTATGGCTGGGAGATTTTACCCACTTCTTTTGATGTTGGCAATTTGTGAAAACCCACTCTTTTGGAGTCCCATTCCTAAATCAATATACCCATCTTTATAATATATCCTTGAAAAGATCATGAGGCACCTGGCCATCTTCTGCTATGCCAGCTCCCCAGGGTGAATGTTCCTGTGGGTTTAATCTCCCTTCTCACTAAGAGGTGCCAAAGACCCAAATTGTTTTATTTCTGTAGGCTTCATCTAATCCACATGTTCACTTACTTTTGTCTTTCTATTATCTTCCAAGACCTAAGAAACTTCATGACTACTGTTGATTCCCACACTGCATGAGGATGCTCCAGTCATCCTTCTGCTTTTCCTCTATCATTGTCAAAATATCATCTTCCTCACTGTTGGGCCTGCAGATGCCACCTAACAAAGCTGAAGACTCTACCAGATAATGCATTGCTCAGGTCAAAAAGAAAATCACGCCACTGATATTTTATCTCCATGGATCTCAGCCCCATCTCTGAAATCTGTGAGCTGTACGTACTTACAGGACAGAAAAGGACTTTATCCATTTTGTGTTATACTCATCATAAGACTAAGTGTCTATCAGGGGTTAAAAAGAACATTAAAGTTTTCTTCATGCTAATGTTCAGGCTCATTACTGCCTCTTCTGGACAGCATAGATTTGATCAGGACAGAAAGATTCTACTCCTAGATTTGCTACGTACTGTCTCTGTAACCTTGAACAAATGACTTTCCATTGAAGATTAAAACAATTTATCCATTGCACAGAGGGCTTGTGAAGATTAATTAATTCATATTTTTCAGGTGGTTTGAGGATCCGCTAATGAAAGATGCTATATAAATGCTAATTTTTATTATTCATCCTCACATATATACGTTCTTTTTCAGTTGTCTTCTAAAATGGTCACCCTAAGCAATTATTAACTATTATGGTTGTTAAAGAATGGAAATGAAGAACTAAATTTTCATTCTGAATCCTGAGTTTCCTTTCTTTTCAAGATGTAAGTCTGTAATCTGTAAGTCATTTAAATGCAGATCTTTTGGTGAGTCACAGTTACATATGATGCTTATACTTCATTATAAGCACACAGAGATTTGGAAAAATTACAAACTGAACAAAGCAGTACCTGGAAAATACAGTCTATTGTCCCAGCACACATAGTCTGTACAATATCAAGTCCAGGGAGGCTTGGGGACTTTTAAGTGCTAAACATTTTTACAACAACCAAAATACTTTAATGAAATTCCATTCAAATCTCTTTAGTGCCTTTAAAAACGCCATTCTAAATGTAAAACTTCCATATGGTCATTACAATTGCTTTTGATATTATGTTATTATATGCACAGTCACTGAAATTCCTCTTAAATACTTTTGTGATTTTTCATGAACATTTTGTAGTTTGTGATTAGGGAAACAGTAGTGACTTGGTGAATTCAGAAGAATAGAATGCTTTTGTCCAAAGAAAAGTTCTGACCACTCTGGAGTTGAACTTGATTGACCTCAGTGCCCCTGTCCATGCCTTTGGTTCTGGGAAATGACTCCTATCTGGTTAGCCTCAGAAACCCTGTTCTGCTTGAAGATGATACAGAACTTAGGACTTTCTCTTAAACTCTATTCATATTCCCATTTTGGTCTAGAATTTTCTCAATCTAGTTGAGAAAATCCTTAAATTATTCAGCATGTTTCTTTATCCTCTCAAGATGTCTCTTTATTATGATGGACCAGAAGGCATGGGTTTTGGGGAAAATGAAGAAGCAATTATCTCTAAGCTCTTTTGGACACTGAAGAGCAGGCAACCAAAGATAGTGTCTTTCTCTAAATATTGTCTTATACAATAATCTACTAATTAAAACAATTGGCAATAAGTCAAGAAGAATGCATAAATTACATTGTATACTGAACATATATTCCCATAACAGGCTTACAGTAAAACTTCAAGGTAAAGGATATAAAAGCCACATACAAATCAATAAGAGAATATATGTCAGTAGAAAATAAGACCTTATATGTCTTGGATCTTAATTGATTCTAATACAATTTGAATTGTTGGCTACTGTCTATGTTGAGCAGAGAAAAGCTGAGAGACGTTTACTTTTTTACTTCTATTGGACTTATGAAGCACAAAGGCCATGTGGTTGGGCCTCAGAATCCTGATTCTTAGATGTTTACATTATATCTTTTTTGTTAATTCATAATTTAAGGCCAAAATTTCAGTTGTCATCATCTGTAAGAGTTAGAAGCAAAACATTTACTCTGAAAAATTATGTAATGTAATAATAATTTATTTAAAAAATCAGTGTGATGGTGGGACTCAGAGAAACATTCTAGTTTCATTATTTTTAACAGGTGCCCTTATACAAAAATAACCCAGATCTTGGTTTAACTTTGTAATGCCATCCAGATACAACTTTATCCACCAAAAAAGACCTCTGGTACCTAAGAAATAACAGGAGGATTTTCTATTTTTTTTCTTTATGAGTGTTTGACTTGATTCCCATTACAAAAGAATTATGACTGGGAGGTATCATTTTGAATATAGTGGAATCTTTAGTTTTTAAGATCATCTTGAATAAGGATTCTGATGAACTACTAGAAAAACCCTATGTCCAGAATCTGGAATCTAAATATTCTAATGCCAAACATTCTTAATATGACACATATCCCGAATAGCTAAGTCCTTCTCCAACACCAGTGTCCCATGAATATATATGTCACATACATATATGTCATATATCAAAGAAAGATTTAACTTCTTATTGCTCACCTCTAGAGAACTCATGGATATCGTTGATCCAGTTTCACTTCTTGATAGTCCTGCATTATCATCCAACTCAGAGGCCATGAAATTCTTCACAGCTGTGCGAGGCTCAAAGGGCAAATTCTGCATATGTTCCTGGGGTGCAAGATGTTGCTCTAAGTTCATATTGAACTGGTCCATTACAGGGGGATTCATATTGAATTCAGGATTCACTTTGTAGTGCAATAACCTTTCATGCGGCAAGGTTTCCATGCCAATATTCATTTTGCTTTCCTCTTTCATTGATGGCTGGGTATTTACAGAACTTCTGGGCATCACAATATAGTCACTTTCCATCATTCTTTCTTGAGGATGGACGATGTCCATATCGGCCCCTCTTAAATTGTCATCTGTACATAAGTACACAGTTCTCCGCAATTCACTGTTCTCTTTTTTCAAACATTGATTACCCAGCTCATTCATACTCATGGGCATATGCAGGCCTGTGGGTTGCTGGATGATGACTTTGGAAATTACATTTCCTGGCAATGTTGAATAGCTCAGCCCTTCAGGGTTTGTTCCCTTTTCTTCCTCATCGTCATTTAGAGAAATCCTGGAGAGTGTTCCTGTTATTGTTGCTGCTCGGCAAGGGCCAATATCCTTATGAAGAACTGTGAATTAGGGTATGATATTTCATAAAAGAAAAGTTAGTGCTTATTATTGTATGCTATTATCTCTCCTCCCACTAAATTGCTTTAATACATTTAAAAACAATCATTTAAGAAGTTATAAATCTACTTGTTTGCTCATAGTCCTGATTACTCAGTTCTTACTGATTCTGTCAAGCTCTCATAGCTCACTGGGAGCCCATAGTCAAAGCATGTCCGAAAGCTGAGTAACTAGCTTTCAAACACCTCAGCTCTCTGTCCTTCAACAGCTATATGTGACTTTTCAAGGGACAGGTAGATTACCAGAGAAGTTTACTCCATCAATCTACTCCAAAAGAGTTTATGAAATTATGGATATATTCACATAAATTTGATTTCTTTTAAAGGCTTTCCCCCTAAACTGCTGGAGAAGTTTTATTAAAATATTTCTTGAAAGAGATAACCAGTGGGAACTTTATCCTACTGAGTTAGAAATCCTCCAAAAATTATGCATGTTGAAAATTAACCAGCATTTATCCATTGAAGTGTCTGTGGTAAAGGAAGATATAGGATTGAAAAGAATCTGTCCCATTAAGCTACATATAGGAGGCGAAAAAAGGACTGTCGTTATCATTGTCTTCTTTTTTACAAGATCAATCTGGAGGTGAAAATCCCTTGAAAAGAAGGCCAGGTGTTAAAATTGAGTTCAAGCAGAAAAAAAAAAACCAAAAAACTATATAAGTCATTCTATTTGAAACATTCAAAAAAAAAATAAGTTATTTAGGGAAAAAAATGGGGGTGGGTGGGATATGATCACCTGTGATATAAAAAGGAACAAAATGAAAAACAAACCAACCCAAACTAAAGCAAACAAACCAAAAAGGGTTCAGAATTCTTTATTGAAATATATTTTACTTTTTCCTACTTTTTTTTGGCCTCTATATAAAAAGAAAAAAAATGTTTTGTGGATAATAGAGGTAGAATATCTTAAAGCATGCTTAACTATGTACAATTACCTGTTTTAAGTATAAAGAAAAAAATGCTAAAAAAATATTATTGGTAAATTTGGTATTGAAAAGCCAAGATTTGCCATGCACCATGGCACATGCCTGTAATCTCAGTCACTCAGGAGGCTGAGACAGGAGGATCACAAGTCTCAGGCAAGCCTCAGCAACTTAGAGAGGCTCTGATTAAAAATAATTAAAAAATAATAATAAAAAGGACTGGAGATTTAGTTCAGTGGTAGAGCACCCCTGGCTTGGATCCCAGGGGTCAAAGGGGCTGAGGATGTGGCTCAAGCGGTAACTCGATCGCCTGGTATGCGCGGGGCATTGCACTGGGTTTGATCCTTAGCACCACATAAAATAACATTTAAAAAAGATGTTGTGTCCACCAAAAACTGAAAAATAAACATTAAAAATTCTCTCTCTCTCTTTTCTCTCTCTTAAGAAAAAAAAAAAAAAAAGAATTGACCTCAGCAAGAGTTGGCACAAGGTAAATGGTGACAGCAACCTTGTCTACAATGTAGAGCAACCTCATTTAAAATTTCACTAGGTATAGATAACTACCGAATAAATAATAATATAGAATTGGTTTATAAAACCAGGAATAATTTTAGATATATTGAATTTTACTCATTATCATCCAGTTTTCAAGTAGAATGATAACTATTCTGCATTAACACAGAGGTGCAAAAGTAGGAGATTATTTACAAAGAAAAGACACTTTCAAGATAATTTCAAAACATATACCACTCATGTGGTATCTTAGCTGTAGAGATTTTACATCTAGTTATTTTATTATTATCTCTTTATTTTACACACGAAGAAACCATGATACATCTACACTTCTGTACTTTTTACTAATCCACAATATAGTTGTGGATTTTTGTACTTTGCCATTGGTCTTGTATGTGAAAGATGTTTAATGACTACATTTTAAGAAGTTATTTCTAAGCCTCTTAAAATAATAATATATCAGTAATGAATTGTGATTTTTCAGAAGTGATTATAAATGAAAACATTAAATGGCAAAGTATGTTAAATCAATAGTAAAATACATTTAGGGGGCTGGAGTTGTGACTCAGCGGTAGAATGCTTGCCTAGCACGTGCAAGGTGCTGGGTTCATTCTTCAGAACCACATAAGAATAAATAAATTAAATAAAGTTATTGCGTCCAACTACCACAAAAAAATTACTTAAAAAATACATTTAAAACATTTCCAAAGTCAGGGAAGAAAACACTTAGTTTTTTATAAAAAATAATTCCAAACTTATAGCAGCAGAATTTAGAGGAAAGTTATGGAAATATATCATACTGTATTAAGGATGTATTATTAACTTCATATTTTTATTACTACCTTGTAAACTATAAAGGAAGTCTTCATACTGAGTATTGACTTTATAAAGATGAATTTATATAATACACATTTAGTTTTATACAGATGTAATATGATCTATAGTTATAGTCAACATTTTAAAACTAATGATATAACCATGCTTTACTGAAAATTTGTATATATTAAATATTTGGGGAGAAATAATTTTTCTTAGGAAGTAGTGTCTATATGAGAGATATGCCTGCCTCTTAGACTTGCTTAAAACATATCCAAACATACTTCCTACACAAGAAAACATAATGTTGAAGTAGGACTTTTGAGAAATTAATTAAGTTGTGAAAAGCAACACAGAATTAAAAAACAAACGGAATGAAAAAGCACCTGTATATTTAGCATAGTCAGATGCATAATCCAGCCTTTGGGGAAATGAATTTCTACATTTAGAGAATGTAGGAGACATTAAATTGAGATTTTAAAACTGAATATATTTTAATATGGACAGATATCTCTTGAGCTCAGTCACAAAGGGCATTGATTGAAGTGAAAACAGAAAATAAATTTTGGGAAAACTTATTTTCTAATAATACCATGATTATTGGCCTACATTAGGAATGCAACATTCTAGAATCCACTGAAGCCTGGGGAAAATGGATAATTTAACAAAAGAGAGAAGGATGTGTACTGAAGGGGTGAGACCACAGCTTGGGGAAAATCATCCAATTTAGTGGTTCTTAAACTTGAGCATGAATTACATGAATGAATTACATGAATGATGGGTGAAAACACTGGCTACTGTACCCCACCTTCTTAGTTTCTGTCCCACAAGGTTTGGGGCAGGGCTCTAAAATCTGCATTGCTAATAATTTCTCAGGTGATGCTAATCCTGTGAGTCTGAAAACCATACTTGACAATCACTGGTTTTATATGAATAGCTATTGAAGAAAAGACAAAATAGTCCACTCTTATATTGCTTCTCTGTCAAGGAGAACTGTGAGGAGTATTCTAAAAGAGGCTGAAAGGAACCTAAATTAAAGGTAGACAATTAGGAATTAAACTGCCTAATTACCTAATTATTTAAATAATTAGATACCTAATTCTGTTAAATAAATTCAAGCTTTCAGATTCAAACAAATCACTTCCAATTTTAAAATATAGATGTGGAAACTAGCATCATAGTAATTTTTAAGAAACTGGAGAAGGTGGATGGAGCAAAGGAAGAATATTTTATCTATTATCCAAAGAGGGAAATAGTAGATCCTGGAAACCATACACCAGGATCTTAGCAATGTTCTATTGGGTCTTTTCCAACAGGAAAGGAGATTCTTAGTAACCTGAGGAGGTCCACCACGGGTTGCCATATCTTAGCAGTTATTTTACTGCTCTATGAAGACTGGACTTTACATAGAGTATTTTGATTGAATTCAGGAATAAGAATATAAAATTAGTTGCTCATATGCTTGTGATTATGACAAATATTGTGATCTGAGATTCTTCATAGATTTTTTTTCTTTCATTCTTTTTTTCTTTATTTGAGACAGGGCCTTAATATGGTATCCAGGATGGTTTCTAATTCCTCTGCTCAAGGGGTCCTCCCATTGCAGCCTCCAGAATAGCTGGAGCTACAGGGATGCACTACGTATATTTTAATGGCTATGAATTGAATCGAAACCATGCATCTTCTGGCAGATAAGGAAAATCCCAAGCCATTTAACTCTTTTATCAGCAGTTTGAATGAAGATTTAGAAGATATTTTATTACACTTTCAATGGTCAATCTCACATGGATGGTGTGCTAATCTGAAGGAAGTAAGGTTATAACAAATAGAGCTATATATAAAGGCCAGCTTTTTTTCCCCCCTGGAAAACATACTAAAATCAGAAATTTTAGATTTCTTAGGCTGAAGAAGCCTTGATGGTTCCTATGAAAAGTCTTAGGGGATTTAGATGACAAGTTGACACTAGTACTGAAATAGAAATCAGATGTGAATGTAGAAACTATTAATATAAGTAAAGATCCAACTGTGATAAATGCTGGATAAATGTGTATACATTTAGGCACTATAATTTAACATTATTGACAAATTAGAGGCTAGTTTGGGCACTATACCTGGGAGGATGCTATGAGGAGTGAATGATGAAACGTGGCTTGCTTATATCTGAGAAAAAATACTTTTATTGAACTAAATGACTTCAAATATTTGTATATTTAAATGAAATAGATATCCCTTCTTATTCTAGAAGGCAGCACACAGACCACTGAAGAAAAGATAAAATAAGGCCTTTTTTGTCCTAGTTTAAAGGCACATTTTCCAACAACTGAAACTACACAAAACATGAAACATGCAGTCTTCTTTAAAACTTTCAAGTCATCTATTCTGGTGAGAATTTAGCCAAAGTCTGAAAGACAACCTGAGGTCAATGGAATACTAGTTCTCTGAGGTGGGATGTGCTGCCTGGTTTCTTCCTTTCCCTTCTAAAAATGTAGTAATTGTGGCTGTTGCGCGTGCGCACACACACGCACACACACAAACAAAATGGCATTTCAACCTTACATCTGTCCGTATTCCATACATGATGAAATGGAGGGCAGAACGGCTATGCTATGTGGCTTCACTCTCAACAACCATTACTCGGTGGGACAGAAGTCATTTGTCTTCACATCAATGCTTTTCTGCTATCATTATGCTCCCAATAAACCATTCATTTTTTGCAGGGCAGGAGGTACAGGGGAGAAATAATTATATACCTAATTCTGTTAAATAAATTCAAGCTTTCAGATTCAAACAAATCACTTCCAATTTTAAAATATAGATGTGGAAACTAGCATCATAGTAATTTTTAAGAAACTAGAGAAGGTGGATGAAGCAAAGGAAGAATATTTTATCTATTATCCAAAGAGGGAAATAGTAGATCCTGGAAGCCATACACCAGGATCTTAGCAATGTTCTGTTGGGTCTTTTCCAACAGGATATGAGCAACTAATTTTATATTCTTATTACTGAATTCAATCAAAATACTCTAAGTAAAGTCCAGTATTCAACCACTGAGCCATGTCCCCAGCCCTATTTTGTATTTCATATAGAGACAGGGTTTCACTGAGTTGCTTAGTGCCTCACTGTTGCTAAGACTGGCTTTGAACTGCCTCAGCCATCAGAGCTGCTGGGATTACAGGCATGTACCACCAAGCCCGGCCCCAATAAACCTTTCTTAATATCTTCCTCATTCCTCATTCTCTCTTTATTCTTTCCCTCCAGACACACACATCTGTACTATTGTAATTCTTCCATTTGAAGATTCCCTTTATTCATACACATGAATAGGTAAAGCATAAACCACAGTATCTTCTTTAAAACCAAAATCCACAGGAATGATTTAACATCCCTAATGATTTTACTTTCAAGACCCAAATAGTCTTACCTGATCTACAAGCAATGTCTACATCCTTTTCAAAGTCTGTCTGTAACAAGAAACAATAAGGAATAGAATCATCATTTGATGAAGACATCAAGTACCTTTTACTAATCAAATTAACTGAAGTTTATGGATCTCTGACTAGGCAGTGCCCATTTATTATTTTGTGCAAAGGCAATTTCTCAAAGAATAATCTGATTGTTTCAAGAATATCTCTTAGAGACCAAACGTTGAGTAAAATCATCAGTGTTAATAAGGCAACACAATACCTGCTGTCATCTTCAGTCTGAAGCTGACCATTGTATAGAAAAGAATAGAATTTTATAGCAATTTTCTAACCAAAATAAAGTGACCAAAATGTGCATAGTTATGAATATACTTATATAAATGCCTTTGACATTTGTACTTTGTAATTTGAATATGTTGCTTTTAATATAATATCTCATAATACAGCTTAAAACCTTTTACTAGTGAAGCCAGGCTCCTTGAATGATTCACTTTTGCTAAAATGTGAAAAAAAAAAAAAACTCTACTAGGTTTAGGAATTAAAATTTAAGATTAAGAATACTCATCTGGTTCAGAATCTGCTAGAGTTTATTTCTACTTCATATTTTCTCCAGATTATTATTTTAAATAACTTCATTTTTCTTTTTAAAAACAGTAAAATTAAATTAAGCTTCTCAGGATCAAGGTCTTCCAATCATATGCATTTCCCTAGAAATATTTTAAATTGGAGATTTTTTGTGGTTATCTATTTGTTTTTGGTAAGATATTGATTATTGTCCTAAGTCTTAGTTACTAACCCATCATTTAGCCTATTTTATATTATCTAGCCCCAAAATGTTAATAATAAATCAAATATGTGGTTTAAAAGAAGGTTTTTATTTTTTAATATCTGTTTTTCATGAGTTTAAATTTATCTCATTTCTATAACACACCAAAGTTTTTGTGCTTATAGTACCTCTTAATTGCAACAATAGTCAGGACTTGTGTACAATATGGACCTTTCACTGGAAAGGTGCTACTCCTCATGCTCTAGAAGAATGTTTCTCATCTTGGGCTGCATGCTAGAACTTCCAGTGCTTGGGTCTTGCCTCCTACGATTCTGATATCATTGGCCTGGGGTGTGGCTCCTGTGATGTTTTTATTATGCAATTAAGCCTGAGAACTGCTGCTTTGAGACTGGGTGAGCAAGTGCATAGTGTTCTGAACTGAAAACAAAACAAAACAAAACCATGATCTTAAGTGCACATCATCATCCCTAATGCTGGGCAAGAATGAAAATACTCTGCGGTGTTGCACAGGACACCCATGGCGGGCAGCAGCAGATCCTGGATTCCCAGACAATCCAGACAGAATATTTACCTGGTGTCAAATTTAGCCCGTTAATGAACTAAAGCTGAAGTCATTCAAAATGGGATTTGATGTTATTTTATCAATAAGAATTTGTTTTAATTCTCTTGAGAAATCATGACTTAATTAGCAATCAACAGGAAAACAAAAGCTCACCATGATTTGAGCATGCCCATTAGGAAAAGAACTTGAAGAATCAGCATTGATTGGATCCTGGCAGTTTCTCAATCGGCATCTAAATGCATCCTGAACCTGCGGGGGAAAGAAACATTAATTTTCCTCTCTCTTAATAATAACCACACAATGTCTATATTGGCAATCAACCATGAGAAAGTGGCTATCTTTGCTCTTATGATCTAATACCCATTTTGTTTGCTTGATACAAATGCTGGTATACTTCGACTTTACTCCATGCCAAGGAAATTTATCACTTGCCATCATCTACACTGGGAAGTGTTGGGAACTCCTGAGCTATCAAAATGGCCATATCTGGCTCTGTCTTAATAATTCTTGCCAGAAAGCAGATTTATTTCCACTGCTACAAACAATATGTGTGTCTTTCAAAGGGGATTTACTATTTGGCATGGCAAAATCTTTAGAACAGCTTTAAACATTGTGAAAAATGAGATTACTCAATGATCTTTTGACTAGAATTGATTTAGGATTTTTCCTTTTATATCTCACATAAGGAACCTCTGGGGAGACTATTTCTTATCTCCTTTCAAGTACTATGTGCCCTGATGAAAAAAGAACACAATGAAACAAAAAGGGAAACAAAATTGGATGGTTGTCGGCACAGCCAAACATCCTTAACATCCATTTATAATGAGATTCTGAATGAAGAACAAGCAAATCACAAGGAAGTTCTAAGAATATTACATTAATTCCTTCATTTAAAAAAATACAATTATATTGTTATGTTGTGTGTATGTACAAGGAAGTAAAAACAAATTTCATTGTTACATATGTTTATAATGCAACGGTTATTTTTTAAAATTCAGTAAATATAAATAGCTGAATAGTGAACACAGTTGATAAAATAGCAAATGCAAGAGATGATTTTTCCACTGTACAAAGCCTCTGCATCAGCCTCTCCTTTTCTTCCTGTGGTTCATTAGGCCCCTCATAAGCTATCGATAGAAATCTTCACAAATAGACACTCATTCCAAGTGGCCATTTTACTAAAGCTTTGTTTTTCTGACTTCATGTTACTGATATTCCCCTTCTCATTTATGTAATCTGTTTCACTGGATTAAAAATAAATAAAACAAAACATAGGAATGTTGTGTTTCCCCTATTTTAATGGAGCGTCCTTGTAGAGACTACCAAGATGACACATGATCATTACTTTTAAAAAGCACTGATATATAATAGACTGTCACTGTTTTTATGTGGCATGTGTATAACTTGTGTATTGGCTGGGGGTCAGGGGAACAGCTTATTAGGTTGTCTTCAGCTTCCTCCTTGTCCTCTGACTCATTTCAAAGTCACTAGTAGCATCTCTCCCAAATTGCAGGATTTGAAAAGAGACACTGACTGCAGTAACCACACCAGACTGTGCCAACCAGTGCAATGAAGCTTTCATCCACTTGTACTCCCCCACCCCAATTTCTAATGCCATAATAGCTGTAAAAGAAGGGGCTCAGGGATGAATTCAGTGCTCTCTGAGTACTCTCCAATCTACGATTCTAACATTTCTAAATCTGGAATTTCTTCCACAATGAATAAGGAGTTGCCTGATAAAACTCAACAAGATAATTTCTTCTTTCTTTTTTTAAACATGTTGGTAAAAATTGTAGATGTAGTGAAATCTAGTCTGATCACTTTTTCTTGACTATCTGGATAAATATTTAGGACTAAATCATCCAGCTTCTCCTAATAAAAGACACAAGGTCAGGACAAAGTTAGGTTCTTTCAGTGCAAATGCTTTCAGGCTTCTCCTTTCTAAATTAAGATATCATGGCTGTAGGTTATAAAGTAACATGTGAAAAATAGAAAATCAGTCTTGTATTTGCCAGATCATCACTTTTTCTGTTATGCAGAGATTTGAATTGGGGAAAGCATATTTGTTTGTTTTTAGAAAAAAAAATCTTAAGAATCAATGTCAGAAATATAGGTATATGTTAATTTTCTGTTTGTGCCCCAAGTAAATTGTTAAAGAAGCACAATTTATAAAAGAAGATAAATAATATGTTAGAAGAGTCTCCCGAGTATTTAGCACATGAAGATTTCCTTCAAATCTATTTCTTAGTGTTAGCATATATAAAATATGAAGCATTGTAGTAATGTCAAATATTAACTTGACTGGTCTTAACTAACCATTCTCCATTTTTGGACCTTCACAGCATATTTGTCCAAAAGTACTTTCAGCTGACAATGAAATATGTAAAATCAACTTCTATAGAAGTTTCTCTTCAAAATTTCTGTCTACTTGCTTGAAGGAAATGTAAACAAACAAAAAAATCTCTTTTTCAGGACTCACACACACACACACACACACACACAATCAATACTTTCAAATTCCAAACTCCAAAATCTGACAATGGATTAAGGGCATTTCTACACTGGAGAATGATGTCAGCTTTAGGAACCAGTCAATGCTGTCCAGAGAAACACAAAACAGAAAAGCACGAATGTTCGCTAGTAAATTCAAGGTCATTTTAAGGGCCTTACAAATGCCATAATTTAAGGGTTAAGTTGTATGATGCTTTTAGTGCTGTCGACACCTTAAATCTAGAAAGATTTGCAGAAATTGATAGAAATCTTCACAAATAGGCACTCATTTGATTCCAAATCCTCTGTTTCATTTTTTAAAATCTTAAAAATGTATTGGGATAATCTACATGGATTGATCTTAAAAATCTGTTCAGCACTGTCAAGAAAATGATTAGACTAGATTTCATAGTGCATATTTCCTTATCACAGCAAAATGTACTTCAAGCAAGACAGAACCTGGAAAAAGCATCCACAATTATTTGGAAACATTTTGATGATTAATCGAATTATCTATCAGGTAAACAAAGAGTTTTATCTTTGGTGAATCAGGATGACTTATGCTGATGGAGAACAGAATTTTTTTTTTAAAGAGAGAGAGAATTTTTTAATATTTACTTTTTAGTTTTCGGTGGACACAATATCTTTATTTTATTTTTTTGTGGTGCTGAGGATCGAACCCAGCGCCCTGCAATGCCAGGCGAGTGCACTACCGCTTGAGCCACATCCCCAGCCTGAGAACAGAATTTTTAACAAAGCAAGTCCACAAAAATCTTGAAGATTTCAGGCAAATAGAAGCATAAGAAAATTAAAAATAAATCAAACAAGGTGGAATCTAGATCAGGCTGTGCCATGCTGAAATTAAAAACTTCTGTGCCAGTAGTCATGTTCATAACACTGGATAGTAATTGTTTTTGATTTATTATTTATGGAGAAGGAGTCATTTATTTTAGGTAACAATTTAATTAAAAGTGTGTTATTAGAGAATATCATTGTAACTCTGAATTCTTGTGCAATGAACACTTTTAAAAGCTTACTTGAGACCAGTAAATACAACTTTTAAATAAGCCTGTTTGGAACAATTAAATATTTAACATAAATTATGGCAGAGTTAATATTTAGATTTTAAGATTTCTTCTTATAATATTCTGCAACAGGTCTTTGACCTTAATTGGTGATCAGGCAGAGGGTTAAATATCTAGGAGTACAGTAAGAAACAGATATCTAACTACCTTTGAAAATGTAGGACACCTTTAAGGAAATCTGATGGCATGCTGTGAAATGAAGAAAAGAATGGCAAGAGACATCTTCAAAAATCAGATGAGGTGAAAACAATAAGTTATCAAGGTCGTCTGTTGAACACATCCAACTGTTCCCCACCAAAGTTGTTCTGACTGGCTCTAGCTGGGGGTCTGCTCTAAAAAAAAACGATGAAAGCTGTAAACCTTTCTTGTTGGGGATGGATTCCTGGATGAGACACCAGTTCAAAGGGGTTTGCAGGGGTGTCGCCCCGTCTCTCTCCCTGTGGGAGAGAGATTCAGTTTTTCTCAGCAGAAGCAAGCTGGGAGCTTCTCATTTGGTGCTCACTCCGAAAGGCAGCTGGCAGAGTGTCACTGTGAAAGTCGGTGCCAGAGTTAGAGATTGCTGGGGAAGAGCACCAAACACTGTTTGGCAGCGTTGCAATTTAGAGAAACCTCGCAGGAAAGAATGCACAGCTTGAAATGGGCTCTGTATTTAGCTATCGAGCTGCTCAGACTCAAAAGCTTCACCTTTTTAAAAGGCAGTTTTACCTCAAGCTACTCTTCTTGACTTCTTATTCCAGAAAATCATTTAAACTGGTTTTATTCTTATAATTATTTGCTATTGTTTTTAAGATTGTTTCCTTGGGGGTGAGGAACATTTTTAATGTAGTATATTTTTTTCTGAATCTCATGTCTACTGTTGTTTCTAATGTTCATACTTAAATAAATGGCTCAATTCTTTCTTATTGTATGGCTTTTCACATAATTTAATCATTACATGAATAAATTGTCCTCTGTTTCATATGCATGATGTCAATCAACATAAGCAGCATAAATGACTTTGCATCATTAAAATATTACTGGATTTTTCTCATAACAAAAGAGAAAAAAAGAAGAAGCCATTTGCTGTATAATAAAGGATAAATATGAACTGCAGTCTCTAGTTTCAGTCCTAATGATTATTTATTGGAATCCTAAAGGATATATCACTTAGCATTTAAACTTGTTGCACCTTTTTAGTTTCAAAGTACTTTTTGTTATCAGTTTATTGGGTTGAAAACTTTGAATATTTCAAACAGATGGTCTGGAAAAATTACAGTAGCATTTCCTTGGCATGCAAACATGAAAGGAAGAAAAGGGAAATGAGACTCCAGACTCCAGGACCTTGTGCCTTCATAGGTTGCATTTCCTTTGAGCCTTGTGCCACCCTCTTTGAGGCAGGTGTTATCCCAGTGTATAGCCAAGGGCCCTCAAACTTAGGAAGCTTAACTAACGTGCTCAAGATCATAACAATAAGTGGCAGAGATGAAAATGAAACCAGGTCACTTGACTTGAAAGTTGGACTTCATTCCAAGGCACCACTTTGCCTCCACTGTTATGACTCACTGAACAAAGAACAGGATAGTTTAAAAGAAAGAAAGAACCAGAACAATTGTTTCCAAATGAACAGAAATTAAGCTGCTGTTCTGTAATCTTCTACCTTTTATGAGTTAGATAAAACATTAAAAAAATAAGAGGTAATGTGATAAGTTTTCATTTTATTCCTTTATTCAAAACATTGAATTTCCTGTTACTGGAGTAAAAATCTTGCCAAGTAGGATCTGGATCTTAAAGGAGAGGGAGGCAGGATTTGCCCATCTGCATGCCTGTATTCAGGTGCCACTTCCCACCACAGAGAGAAGCACCGTGCTGCTGCCCAGAGTGGAAACAGCTGAGAGGATAATAGGAGGCTCTGGGAGAAAGATTCAGGCTTCAAGCAAGCCATGGGTGGACGCTACGGGCAGGCATGCCAGGGTTTTCCATCTCTGGTATGACCTCTCCATGTCTGGGCTTGTTCACTGATGCCATCTTGCTCATCTGATTTCATGCTCTTGTTAACTTCCTAAGCTCTGAGTGAACTTGGAGAACCACACTAGAAGATTAAGATTGATGCCAATATTCATGATGTAATTACAATTATGATAAATCATGAAAGCCTAATCTGGGGAAGGTAGGACTTATCTTCCCCTGCCAATGAAATAGGCTGACTAGTGGGTGAAGGTAGAGATTTCTGGGAAATGGTTTAGTGGATTAATAGTATATTGTCCCACTTTAGGTCATATTCATGTTACTGTTGAAAGGCCATCTTTGTGTTCCCACTCCCTATTCTGACAATATCCAGGTTTACTTTGATACCTCTAATCATTCTCCCACTTTAAAGCATGCATCCTATTTTATTGAAAACAAAACTACAAAAAAAATTTAAATTTTTTTTTTTAATTTTCAAATCAACCTGACAAAGAAAAAGCTCTTACTAACCCACTCTATGCTTTCTTAAGTTCTTGGACACACACAATTCTCTTCTGAGCAGGTTAAAAATGTTAAGATCAGTACCCTGACCTTCTGCCCTCTAGGCCACTTACTAACTCTCCAAAGTCTATTTAACTCTCTTCATGACACTACTTGGAGTAACCTCTTATCAAGGCCACTGAATGCTACTAACTAGGAAGCTCTAAAAAAATTTCTTAAAAATTCTGTCTTCAAGTCATCAGTATTATCTGGTGCTCAGGCATAGCTATTTTGGGGGAAAAAAATGACTCCAGTGTCCAAATTACATCATTTGCTTTATACTTCCATGTGCTTCATGTGGTCCCAGAGAAGACTCAGATGCCCTATCATTTACCAAAGGCTCCATTTCACAAAAACTATAAGCCTAGTAACCTCTGTCCATTTTCTTCTAATGGAAACCTCCTCCTTAATTCTCCAACCTTATTTTTTTTTCCCCTCAGGGCCCAATTAAATTCTGAAGTCTCTATTATCCACTCCTTTGTCTTCAACGACCAACTGAAATCACTGCCCCACTCCTCATTAAGAAAGGGCACAAAACCGCCTTTTTTCCACTGAATCACACCTAATCTCCCTGTGAGTGGTCAGGCTCTGAGGGCCACACAACCCTCCATCTGAAGTATATTACATGCAACATGGATTCTTTCCAAATTACTATTTACTTCATCACTGCATTCGTCCATCTGTTCTTTCTTTCTTTCCCTCCCTCCCTTCCTTCCTTCCTTCCTTCCGATATTAGGGATTGAACTCAGGGCCTTGCACATCCTAGGCAAGTACTCTACCACTATGCTACTTTGGGAGAATGTTGATTTTAGATTTGATAAGCAAGTATGCTTGCATTTTATACATTCACTATCATGTGCTTATAAATAATTTCATCCGTACTCTTTTGGGAATAATAATAGTGAATGGGAAATTGGTAAACAATTAAAAAATCAAAAGGTGGGTGGTAGGGTTAAGGAAGAAGAAAAAGAGAGGCAGAAAGAGAGTCAGAGAGAACAGTTCATGTTTATTTTAAGAATTTTGCTACAAAATCGCTTCACAGGTTTGGATGAAGGTTTTGGGACCTCATCTGGTGCAGCTTAGACCTCCTGCCAGTGCTTGGGAAAAAGAAAAGAGAAGCTTGGCCCTATTACTGATGCTACAGAACAGCCACAGGATCCTCACACCCTGACACAACAAAATTATCCATTTAAGCACTTTGCTTTTTATTTCCATTTAGTGAAAGGGTTTTATTGTAGCTTATTTTGTATCACAATCTTGTTATTTTCCCCCTCTGACATCAAGCTGTAAGATTGTCTTAGAGCCAGGCACAGCCAGAGACAGAGATGAGAAGAACATGCAGGCACCAAGAAAGCGGTTTCCTAGCAACAGTAACTATTTCAAAGGTTTCATAACTCTTGTGTAGTCTCAATTTCCATAGCAATGTGGAGAATAGTAAATAGTATATGCGATT
Organism: Marmota monax; assembly: GCF_021218885.2. Taxonomy (NCBI): domain Eukaryota; kingdom Metazoa; phylum Chordata; class Mammalia; order Rodentia; family Sciuridae; genus Marmota; species Marmota monax. The sequence continues at coordinate 2,652,584 of NW_026692434.1, read as the reverse complement.
ATTTGCTTAACCCAAATGAATTCTAATCAACAAATAATGATACATGCAAAACATCTTATTAACTTTACATATTATCCTTAAGATCTAGTTTTGTTGCTAAAAGTAGTATGTTGTGATAAATCAGATGGCTCAAAAATTTTAAATTCCTTTTTCCTCTTTTGGCTTTCTCTGTTTTTCAGAGGGATTTACTAAAGCAATTCAAAAGGTATTCCATAAGAAGAAACTGCATTTTGAAGAGAAAAATTTCATGGAATTTAAGTGTTAAGATGTCATGTCTGGAGATCAGAACAAACAGCTATGCAAATATTCAAATTGCTTTTAAAAAGAATAAGTGGAATATAATTGAGTTGGCAGTGCCAGTGTGATCCTTTCTCTCTTCTTTCCTGATTAGAAATTATTTTAGTTTTAAAATTGGACCCACTAAAAGCAAGGGCACATTTCAAATAAATTTGGCTCCATACACAGCACATTCAAAATGCTATGATTTCAGTGTTTCTTCTTTAACTACAAGGCTTTCTTCCAACCTCCTCCTCAGAAAGAGTCCACAAGCAAATATAGGTACAGCCTCTTGAATTCATATTGAAACAACCATTAGAGACTAAAAAGGACCAAATTATGTTAGAGTGTGTCCGAAATACATAGAAATATGTCTATATGACTCTAGTGCCTAAATCAGAAAGTAGTATTTTCTTACATCGCTTATATATTTTAAGAAAGAAAAATCCATATGAATTAATTGTGATATTGTGAAGAAAATCTCTTAAAGTGAAAAAGCAGTAGAGGAAAAAATGGCATTCTTAGGGTCTCCTGTAGATTATCAAGATGATTGAGAATAGTTAATTTTGACCCATATTTTATAGGCATCTACCTATTCCAATTGCTTTGGTGTATTTTAATGGACTTACTATTTCATAACATGTCACTGGAGACACAGGGGACATGGAAGAGGCTTCTGTTTCTTAGGCTGTGGTCAATGCTAGTAACCAGAAGTATTACCAGATAGACCTATTGCTAGTGCCAGGCAGTGCACATGTAGTGGGTCAAAAGGGACCTCTGGGATGCAAAGAGGCCTCCTGTGACAAGTTCCATGGGTATGTGAAATTCTTTTAAACAAAAATCTTTTCATTTTCAGTAATGAAATTCCTCTTAAGAATTCTGAAGGACACTTTCCCTACAACTGAAATCTGTTCATGTATAGCAGTGTTACAAGGTATTTTTCAAGTTCAAAAAAAGAAAAAAAGATGTGTCATTTCAGTGTTGGAATTAAAGAGTGTTATGACGTTATGCTACTAATTTATCAGCTACAAAAATTATTCAATTTGAACTAATCTTTAAAAATGCAACAATAACAGAGATGATATCTATATTTTTATTCCCCATTAATGAATAAAACATGTATTTACAGATATCTACTTCAGCAGAGACATTTATTCTATGATTTGATTTAATTGCCCTTAAATCATGTTTTTGACAGTTAATAGTCTAATTAGGAAGTATGGAAAAGTTCTGATGGAAATGAAGGATTTTTGTGCCAAATATTTTTCTTCATGTAAGCAGCAAAAACTTGATAATAAGCCATCATAATGTCTGTCACTTAAAAATCTGCATATTTTGATTATCTCCTAAGACTATCTAGAAATCGTATTTATGAAGAAAAAGGAAGCTTATTTAAAGATGGGGTACATTCCTCCTCCTTAATACCTAAGGTATTAATGCCATCTGAAAATTGCATATAGGTATGTCATGCTCCTCACTTAAAGCCTGTAACAGTTCATCCTCAATTGTCCATTAAAAATGAATTATGTGTCTATTTATTTAGCATAAGTCTGTTACTTAAATAGAGATAATATTAATACAGACGTTGTAATTAGAAAAGACCACAACCTAAATTATCATTTAACTTTATTTTAGTTTTTACTCCTTTGGTACGTAGCTCAATATTTGGAAGATTTTAATGGTGACATTCTAAATTTGTGATGAGAGTACTCAGGTCTGTAAGTAAGTAAGGTCTGTAAATTATTTCAGAATTTCCAAATGATGAAACAGCCTCTCCCCTTGCAGGATAAACTCATACTTCATCTGTTTTCTCTGTTTTTTTTTTTCCTCACAAAATGGCTTTAGAATACACCTGTGGGTATATTGCTGACATCTGTATCTTCCTGAAATAGTACAGAAATATTGTTCTCCCCACCTGGTAAATCAGGTTAAAGCCTTTGGTTGCCTTCACACCTCATTGTACAAACTATGTGGTGTGTACTCACATGCACAGTTATCTCTTTGCAAGGTGCACATCATAATAAACTTCTCAAACAAGCCAAATAATGCAAAATGACAGAGTAGACCATTTTCTCAGAATCACTAGCATGGCACGGTGTCAATGTGTTCTTCAGTCACCACTCATCCCCAGAGTAAAATGCTAAAATGACTCATAAACCTTGTAAATACTGTGTCAGTGCTTGAAAGCATTCAGAATAATTTTCACCCTGGTTGGAAAACAACATTTTATTCCTAATCAACTCAAGTCTGCAATCTTTCACTGTCCTGGGTGGATTTGGTGTCAGTGTCTCTACTCATGAAGAATAACTTCTTCCCTCACTGCTGACAAGAAACTTCAGCCATGATGTAGAGAAATGCTATGATTGTAGGTGTACAATTCTAGGAACAAATAATTATTGCCTATCATGCCCCACTAGGTACATTCTTTTGTATTTTCTGAACATAAACATCCATATCAAAATCATTAATCTTTATTAACTTTAACCACAATTTAGAGACAAAAGAACTATCCAATAATCTTCAACATTTTATAGTAAAAATAAATTTAGTTAATATGAGAAATGAGAATGTGTTGTATGTAGAAGCATGAAATATCAGTGTATTATTTATTTATGAACACTGCCAATCAACCATAAGCCACCTTCCCTCTCATGCACCAGTTTCTCTAACAGATCTATCTCATTCCACATAGCATCTCTTGAATCTTCTCTCCCTGGTTCTTGGTACCTCTGGCTGTGAGTTCTTTAGCACAGACCCACACATTTTAGAGTGCCAGGGGCGCTCCTGAACTATTCCTTAAAGCTTCTCTCCAGCTTTGACTCTTAAGAAATCCCCATTGCTTAAGATAATGTGGTAAGACCAGCTTCAATCTGAAAATCAAGATATTACAATAAAATATTATACTTTTTAGCATATATCTTTCAATTATCACTCATCTCTTGCACAACAATCACATTTCTCACCTCTCTCCGAAGAATACAGTGGACCATGACTATAACAAAGCCTTGCAATGAATCAAACACAGCAAAAAGTATTTGAAACAATATGGAGCGTTTATCTGTCATGGCCAGAACTGCAGACATCCATGTCAGAGCCAGAAGGGGCAACACCACACAAGAGCTCCAAAGAGAGGCCCTGTTGAGAGACAAAGCAACATTACGTAGCTGCATGTCATGCCCCAGGCCATAACCAAACCCCCGTTCAACATAGCATTCTTATATGTGGCACCAAGACTATTAACTTGGAAACCACAAAGCAGATAACATTTGAGAGTTTTATTTATTCTTTTATACACTATCCCACATAGTTATAAAGGTAGTTGCCAATTACAAATATTTAAGTATTAGCAAACACTATTTTATTTTTCATCATAGCATTTTCTCACATGCACTGTAAAGATTTGTAACAAGAAGATGTAAATGATTGGGACTAACATGGCGTTACTGGCGGTGGTGGCTGACAAAGCTGTTGTTGAAACTACTCCACACTTGGCACATTTGAGCGTCAAACCGCTATGAGGCTCACTCATCTGACTGCAAACAAACAGAACACCCACAAAAAGAACAAAATATTGAATTGTCACCAAAAAAAGTTGCTGCTGAAAGTAAGCTTTAAATACGATTTCATACAGAAAAGTATACTTATCGAAGATGAAAGCTCTAGATTGTTTTAAAGACGCATTTTTACTACAATTTATCTTTGTAACATTTACCTCTTAACAATCTGGGCCTTTCTTGCATGCAAAGCATATTTCCATCATTTACACCATAAATATCCCTATCAAAATTGCCCAACACTGAGATTAACATAAGCATGTGCTTGTGTAGACATATAGCAAAAACCCTTTATTCAGACCTCTGGTACTCAAACATGTGAGGACTCCTAGCTTCAAGGACTTTCATTGTTGTTTGCAAAAGGTACACTTATCAATTAAAGCCCCCTGAGACATTAACCTCAGAAGCCCACATAGGGGCATGCATTACATATAGAAATAATACATATATATAGCACATAACATGTATGTTAGGAGTCTTCAATTGTAGAAGAAAGTTTTTCTCTCAACAATTTTGTTCTTTGAGATTTCCTGTAGCATCAATGTACTATCCATATTTTAGGATGATCTGAATATAGGGGCTGATGAAACTTGATGAAACATTAGTTTATAATAAAAAGAATGGTAGTTTTCTTTTTTAATAAAATACATTTAATATATCTGAAGTTCACAATTTTCTTTCTGAACATTTATTATAGGCTCCAATATTACAGCATTTAAATGGTCCATTCTGGTCTAGGAGACTTCATGTGTAAATTCAGATTCCATTTACTACATCACAGAAACAAATTATACTACATATAAAATTTGACATGCATTTTGCTTAAGAAAAGCATCCCTTGAAAAATAATTTTATTAGAACATAAATTTCTTGAGAAAAACAAATAAAAATTCCTTGAATAGAAATCCAAAACACCTTGAAATTTTTTTTTGTGGTGTACTTCTTTAAGTCTATTCCAATGTGGTGCCTATGTCTAAAATATGACTGCCCTATGGGTTTTTTAATTATTTATAGTAGAGTTGCATATATATGTATATATAATTATTTAAATATATATAATTATTTAAAAGAAACCAGACATTCCAAATTATAAGCATCTCAAGGGGCAGAAGAGAGAAAATGTTAAGATACTTACAGTTTGGAATGTCGAATTTCTTTTAAATAAGTATACTCATTTATGGATAGCCCTTAGATTAGATAATAAATATGAAAAATATAGCTTGATCAGCAGATCTCATGAGGAAATAAAAAAAAAAAGACATCAGAGTTGGGGGTAAGGGAATATGATACTAAATTACACATCTAAATCACTCATTTCTTGCTTTACTGAGTCAACCCAAGGCATATGTACCCAAACCAGTCACATGTACCTAAACTTCTCAAATAATATATAAGAGATAATCTGTCTAGTTTAGTTTACAAATGGTTAAGTGAGCATGCCACAGTGCTTGAAACTGCACCCAAAGGAGCACCTAGATTGGTGTTAACCCAGTGGTTGCACACAGCAGTTCACCTGGCCCCATCCCCAAATACTAATTTGAGGAAACTCATGCACCTGTTTTTCTTGAAAGTCCATAGATTATACCAGCGAATGAGCAAAAATGAGCACCACTGCTCTAGATATACATTGAGCTTCTTTAATCATCTTAAATTTGATGATATTGATATTTCAAAGGCATGGATTACTCCCTTATTGTTTTTGTTATTACAGAGGATGAGTTATTTGATGTTGTGCTTCTAACATGGATATGGCTATTTCTCAATTTAAAGACATTTTGCTCTGGTTTCTAAACCAAGACTAAAAAGTCAAAAGTGATTTAAAAAAATGATTTCAAGTACCCAATACAGCAAGTATTTTAGCCCTGAAAACTGTGATTTAACCTAAGCATTGGCTTTCCTGATTACAAATTGAAACTAGTGTTCAATATGCTTATTTGTCTTTATTTGAGGCTGACTGAAAGGTCTACATATACTTTCCTTGTAGCAAACTGTTAAAAACTGTGCTGGATGCTAATTTTTTGGACAGCTTTGATACTCTTACTAGATGTGAATGGAATAGATGAATGGTAAATTACCTTGGGAAATGTAATGATTTTTTCCTAGTTTACATTACTTTACAGAACTGATATAATATGAAGAACACATAGTCTATATGGTAGATCAAGTAGCTTCAATGAAAAATAGAATCTTTTTTTCTTTGTTACAATGGAAATTATGCATTTATAAAATAAAACATTCAATTAGTTATATAAAAAAAAAGAGTTGAACTGCCCATACATTCCAGTGTAACCAGGGCACCAGGGCAGGAATACAGTTGCTTTACTACTCCTCTTCCAAAGAGTTCTGCCAGTTCCTATAATTACTATGGGTCTTGAAATGTACAGGTTGTAATTCCCTTCCCAATTTTATTTAATATTTTATTTAGGATTTTTTTATTTGATTTGTTTATTTTAATACTCTAACAGGTTACCTAAAAAGAAAATTTCCCCTCCATCTCCATTTGGAAAAATCTCATGAAATTTGTTAAGGATTCTGCTAAATTAACTTCCTAAATTCAGGTAGATAAGATGACACAGAAAGTTCCACTGCAGAAAAATACAGAAAACTAAACTTACTTTTTAAGATATTATAAAAAGACACATAGGGTTTTTTCTTACTCTTATTCTTTCCAATTATAATTTTATATATGAAATATATTGTAAATTCATAATAATCCCCACCTTGGTAAATATATTTTAGGCATTAGAAATATTTAATATGTTTGGGGTTTTATAAAACTTGTCAAGCTATTGTATTATTTATTAAACATTTTCTCACACATTCTTTTATAAATACTTATTGAGTACAAACTATATACTTTGCTGTTTAATAAGAAGTGATTATAAAAAATAAGAAAAGAGAAAAAGTATTAGAAAAAAAATGGAAGAAGGAATGTCTGGGTCCTATCTTCAATTTTAAATAACAACACAGTTTCAAAAGATATGTTTGATATTTTTGTATATTCAAACAACCTGAAAAGGACAATTTTTACAATTATGGAAGTCAATTATTAAGTCAGGTAGGTTCTAGTCAACATTTCTTTAAGTTAGTTGTGATTATTTGTTTTTCACTCAAGTCTTTATTATTGTCCTAACTGCTTTTACATCCATTTCTTGTTAAGTTTACCTTTAATCATACTTTGGAATATAGAACAAATTTTAATCCATATTTACTTATGACAAAATAGCATTTTATATTTAAGAATCTTTTTTAAAACTTAGTCATTAATTTGATAGCTCTTTCTGACTTTGGACAGTAATCAGCATCCTACTCTGGTCATGTAAGTTACCAACACTTCTTTGTCTCTAGTAGCATCCTTTGAACCAGAAGATCCTCACTCAGTTTTGCCCATAAGACATATGTGATGTCGAAGAAAATTTTTAGAATTAGAGGCTTTAAAATTATAATGGTCATAGTTAATTTGTAGATTGATATGGATTTTTTCTAAATGCATAATACAACAAGGTTGCCATTCCTTCTAAACTTATATTATCTCTTACAAAGAGCTAAGTGAAACAAACTAGGCATTACATTAAATGAGAACATAAATACTGTGATAATTAAATGAGAACATAAATACTGACTAATAATCTAATAAATCCTCAGCATTGTACTCATTTTGATTATTTCATCTTTTTCTGACCTCACTATATAAATGATGAAATCATAGATCCCTGGTTGATAGTCAGGGAGTTTTGAAAACACACATCCACTTTCACTTCCTTATTTCATTGTGAAATGAGGAATAGCCACTGTTGAGTAATGTTTCTTATTTGTCAGATCCTCTAATGAATAGTTTATACACATTATATTCCATATGCTTTATGAGGCAAAAGCTATTGTTCCCATTGAACAGATGAGGAGACCGAGCTACATGCAAAAAGATGAAGTAACATGCCCAAAGACAGACACACACAGAGGTAGCAAATTGCAGAGCTGAATATTGAATATGGTTTTGATTTGAAGCCTTATCCTAAGCACTTAAACCAACCCCAACTATTTTGTTTAAATTATGTAAGTTTATACCATCATAGCAGAGCTGAGTTTCTATACCCAGTAGTCGGTATGATCAATTTATTCTTATGATTAATTTGGACTTAAATTTCAACCATATGTGGCAGATTAACAACAATAATCTTGTGAAAGGTTCATGTCCAAGTATCTATGCTAAGTAGAAGCCTTTCTATTTAAGGATGCCATGGGACTAATCTGTAGTGCAATTGTCTCTGAGAAGTGACCCTCTCTCGAGAAGGAACTCCAATGATGTTTTTTTTATTCCACTGCAGTTTCAATGTTCGATATGAATAACATTAAAATTTTATATTGAAAGCCATTAGAGTTGGCTATTTACTAGTTTAGATACTTGGTCTATCTTACCTTATAAATCATTGCATAGATTGTAAAAACCAAAGGATTTAAAGCTCTCATCAGGAGCCAATCAAATACTGTCACTATTAAATAATACCCTAAATTATTTAAAAAACAAACTATTACATAGACAAGTTTTCAATGATGATGCCATTTAACAGAAAGGTGAAAATTATAAACTTTATAGACACGGGGAAAATTAAAGGCATTAGTATTTCATTCAAGTTTCTATAAATGTTTATGATGAGGTGATGATGTAACCTTGAAAAGGTGCTATCAATCTGCATATGAATGTTAAGTCATTTGATAGGGAGATACTGTAATAACAGCAAAATTAAGGTAGATCCTTTTCTAAATTTTATAAGTGGTTAAAATATGCAAGTGAAAATTATGAATAGCTCTTGCTAGCAAATTAGGGTCAAAATCATGTCATAAAGAATGAAAATATAAGACAAGAATAACATTTGACTAGGTAATTCTCTTAAGTGAAGACTTTTTTTTCTGGTATCTACAATTAATCAAAGAAAATGCAGTATTATTGTACTATTTGGGTTTGCTTGTCCTAGCTCAGTCATGTCACATAGTGACACTGTGTTCCATCTACCCTCCTGTACTTTGTGACCAAAAGTAGAAGGGCTTTGAAAATCCTTACTTAAGGACAACTATTTTAAGTCCAGCCTTCCTGAACATTTAATCTTCTTAACTGACAAGCTGGCAACACAGTCAAATAAACCTAGACTTTCTTAATAATCTGTTAAATCATTTTGAGATTTTTGGTCATATTACTTAAGAAGAGAACATTAGAAACGTTAGGCACAATCCACCAGACACACTGGGACATCAAGAACAGAATTTGAGGCACAGTCAAATGCAGTCAACAAGGATTTGGAATTGGATTATGATATTCACTGGCAAAGAACCTTCAAAATCCACCAATTGCAGCTTACCCGGCTCTGTGTTTGAGCTTTTTATCTAGGATCCCATCTCTGGAAACAAGTTTATTAAATACCAAAATGCCAATCACCATGTTGACCTGTCAAACAGAAACAAAGTTGACCTTTCAATAATTTTGAAGGGAATTCGGTCTCTGTTTTATCAATTTAAAACCACTGTAGAGTTCTATAGTCACAAAAGTAGTGATATTAAGCACTTCTCAAACCTTTTAATTAAGTGCATAAAGGCATATAGAACAATTTAACAGTGGTGTGTTACTGTAAGTTTTAAAGTACACCAAGTACTTTAATTCCTATGATTTGCAGTTAACACTGGGGAAATTAACCTTCAATTGCCTTACTTTTAAATGGTACCATACTATATCAATTTGGCATTATTTTTTGAAAAAAACTTAAATAAAATCAATTGGCTTAATGAGTTTTACCCTACGCTTAAGAGCTAAAAGATTTTGCATCTCAGGGCGTGAGGCTAGGGTGAGCTGTGGGAAACCAAGAGTGCTAAGCAGGGAATACAGAATGACCACATTCCTCACACTGGGTAGCTGTTCCCTCTTGTGGGATGGGAAAAGTGTTGTTGCACTATTTTTCCAGGCAAGAGAAAGCCTTTTCAGCTATCTAGAACCTTTAGGGGACAGAGAGCATCAATTCTTAGAATACTGTCTAGTGAGCATTGCTCATCAATTCCTTTCCAAGGCTCTTACTCTCACTTAAAAGTCCTTTTGCATTAAGACAGCTGAAATGAAAATTTTCTTTCTCAAGTTAGGTTGTAAAAAGCCACACAGACAAACATCTGTTTGTAGCAGCAGTATATCATGATAGGCACCCTTGGTTTTCTAACCTATCAATACCTCTTGATAAAGGAAACCCGTCCAATGGGGAAACCAAAATAATCAAGGAAAAGTACGGGTTTTTTTTTTTTCCTTTTGTTTTCCTTGCCTCTCACCCTCCATGATCCCTGAGCAATAGAATATCAATGTAATCCTGGCCTCTCTGCCATTGCAAATGGTGAATATAAAGCTGAAATCTGTTAAATTGTTGTTGTAAAGAAGAGTCAAAGCACATCTGTTAAGTAGGGACTTAGGAGGTGTCTCTCTTCACTGACAAGATAGCAGTTAATCAAGAGAACACTTATTCATCTTTGTATTTCTCATTATTTGCACTAAGAGAAAATGTACATTCCACGGATTCTGTTAATTTACAACTTACTCAGGAGGGAATTTATGACTACTCCAAAGGCCTTTCTTTGGTGTTTCAATTATACACATACTCTTTATTTCTTCATTTTAGGGTTATATGTATATTAACCTAGTAGCTTAGGGAAATGTTTCTATTGATTAAATAAAAATTCAAAGCAGCAGACAAAAATGTGTCTAATGGTTTTGATTTCCCTATGGTCTTCTCTAACATCATGCCTAGAGTGTTTTTATCCCTCCCCCCCCTTAGAAAACAGGAACAATTTCCTCTCCTTCCTACAGCTTAGAGGAGGGAGAACAAACTTGAAAGGAAGAAAACTCAAATATCAGAGTTATTAAGAAAAATGTCATGAGCTTCCAATTTTTTGAATTAATTTTTCAAGCCAAACAGTAATTTTCCAACTAGAATTCTAATTGTACAGTGATATGAATCATTGTATTTAATGAAGACCATTTCTTTCCTCTTTTATTATATCCAGATATTGTCTAGACAAGTAATATTTATAATTAATAACCTCAGAGAGAGAGAAATTGGTAAGGAATTTCACATTACCATAATTAAAAGATTTAAGGCTGGACACAGTGGCACATGCTTATAATCCCAGTGACTCAGGAGACCGGGGCAGGAGGATTTCAAGTTCAAAGTCAGCCTCAGCAACTTAGTGAAACCCTAAGCGACCTTATCTCAATAAAAATAATAGAAAAGGTTGGGTATATGGTTCAGTGGTTAAGCACACCAGGTTCAATCCCTGGTACCAAAAAAAAAAAAAAAAAAAAAAAAAAATTAAGGATTTAAGGAAGTGTTTTGTGATTCCAAGGAGAATCAATTGGCTAAATGTTTCTTTTTTTTTTTTCCCCTATGTTTAAGAGCCAGGGAACATCAGAAATATCTGGAGATGTTTTGATTGCCATAACTAGAGGATGCTACAGGAATGTGCAAGGTAGAGGAGAGGGATGTTGCTAAACATCCTAAAATACACAAGACAGACCCCACATCAAAGAAATATCCAGTCCAAAATATCAGTATCATTGAGGTTAAGAAATATATTTGATATTTGGTAGTAACAGCCTTGAAGAAATCCCCCTATTAATAACTATATATACTGTACCAATAGTAAAAAGGTAATAAATGATAATAAATAATGAGGCTCTGTATTTTGAAGAGTAAGAATTAATTAAAACTCAAAGTTCTTCACAAGTCTAAAATGACTGTAAGAGAAATACCATACTCCCCAATTTAATATTCTTCAGTATTTAAAATATGAATATTTAGAGTATTAAAGAACTGAAAGCAATTGATATTCAAAGCACAGTAACAGTTCATTGAACATTAAAATTTGTGCACAGCAAATACTTTATCAAAATTGCCACTCTAATTGAACCAAATTAAGTCTTCCGGCTAAGAAAGTAAATAAGTAGTTTTCAATGTTTACCAGGACAACAGCGGCTGCAGGTCCAACAAAAGCATACAGCAGCCCTCCTTCAAGAGAAAGCCAGCAGCTGAAATAACATTAGAGAAAAACTAACAGAAATTAGTGATAAGTATCAGACCACAAAAGCATGACACAAGTAATTTATACATTTGGCCCTGAAATGCTGACACCTTTCAAAGATTTGTAATTAAGAAAATAACTACATAGAAGATGAAGAAAAAGCTACAATTGGAGCTTTTTCAAGTGAGATATACTGTGGACCTCTCACTGAGGAGAAATTTCTGTTATAAGGCCTTACTTTCAAACAGTTTATACATTTTAGACAAATTACTCTTATGAGATTTCTGCATTTACTTTCATTATAAAGGTGATTATTACTTAAAAATTACAAAAAGCTATTTTATTTTCCTTATGTAAAAATTTTAAAATATAATTTAAAGCAAGAACAGTATGTTTGTAGAGTCTTAGATGTGCTATTTACCTGTTTTTCCTTGAGTCCATTGAGATATCAGGAGAAACTGGTTTAAAAGACATTATTACAGGAAGTAGATAATCTATAGTTGTATGCTTTATTCTTTTAATTTTACTGTTTCCAAGACTACTAAGAAAACTCACTATTGATAATTTTTTGAACAAAAATAAGTACAACTATGTTTGTTTCAAGGACTAAATTCATGAAGAGATGTCAATCTGCATTGAGAGAGGTAGGACCCACATGGGTGAACTCAGAGACTGAAAGTTCAGTCTCTTGCAGCAGAAGGCAATGAAGGGGCCATAGGGCTCAACCCTGGAGGCTCTGCAGGTGACATATCTGCACATTCACTTTCCAGGAGAATAGACATGAGGAAAGTGTGAGGGACTATTTTTACACTGCTGATGTAGAGCCATGCCCACAATTTCATGCACCTGGTTTTTACACTACTTTTTCTCCATCCACAAAATTGGTGAGCTGCTTTCAAAAATGAAATTAGGACAGGGGATATGGCTCAGTGGTAAAGCTTGCTTGCATGCATGAGGCCCTGGTTCAATTTCCAACACAGCAGAGCAACAATAACAAAAAGTAGCATTATACAACAACTGTTCTACATCTGTTAGAACAAAAAAACTATATTGATTGTGGTGATAGTAACATGAAATGCATTTGTTAAGACACATATAACTGTATAGTTAATAGGATAAATGTTACTTTATATAAATTAAATCTTAATTTATACCTTGTTCAATTTATACCTGTATATAATTTAGACCTTAATTTATAATTTATACCTTAAATTTAAATCTAGTAGTTACATATATACACATACAAGTTCATATACCAATATGTATGTTCATCATTTGTGTGTATTTATTAAAAGTCTGCATTTAGTTATTGCTCCTTGCCATTAACAGCAGAAAGATAAAATTTTATCTTCTTACTTTGAGGTAGACAACTAAAATACCCCTTTTTATATTAAAAAATACTTGGAGAAAAAGATTGAAAAAACACTTTAATTTGGTGTCTCTGAGGCTACCACCAAATTTCTACTATATTTTTGTGTGAGCAAATCTCCAAACTGAGATTTAGTTTGTCTTTTAAGGTGCTGTTGTACCTTTCAAGTTATTTTTTCTCCTAGGGTTTACATGACTATGAAGAAAATTTGTAGTCCTAAGATCAATACATGACTTGTTATATTATATTTGGCTTTAATTGATAACTCCTTGAAAGTAGGAACCATAACATTTATAATCACACTTGTTTTCATATTCACAATATAGGAATTCATCAGTACCAAAATCATCATGTTATTGTAAAAAGTAATGATTTAAAGGTAATAGTGCTATAGTAAACAATGCTTTATTATAGATGCTATCAGAATTTTTTCAACAATATAGACTGCATAAGAAAAATAAGTGCTCTGATTACATGAGCTATTTAAACTCTTAGAAAGTTTCTTTTGGATTGGCAGGTGGAGTGAAGTCCCTTGGCATCCTCCCAATATAGATAAACCCACCAGCTGGCCTAACTAGCAGTGAATCCTACCTCAAACCTGAAGGCAGTTAAATAGAACATTACATTTTAAAACGTAAGCCTTTAATAAGATGCACACTCTTTCCACATCTCTCAATTGTCTCCTCAAAATGAGAGTAGATGCAGTAATGTATGAAAATGCATTGTTTTAAATCTGAAATATCAAATATAAACTTTAAATTCTCTCAAAGAATTTTTTAGCTCTCAAAGTATAAGATGGGCTATTACCTGCTTTTCTCCCTTCTAACTTCTTCTAGCCCAGGTATTTTCTCACATGGAGTCTCTTACTTTCCCTGATTTATAATATCAAACATGTATGACCCTAAACAACAGCAAAACTTGAACTAACACACAAAAAAACTTATTGGTTAATAACAATATATATTATCATAATGTTATTAGAAGTTCAGTGCAGAATCACATTCTAAAAGGTAAATATGTCAAGGCTTTTTTTTTATCTATTTCTGAAAAAAAAAGTATTTGAGTTTCAACATGAACAGTAAATACTGAAATATTTCAAAGCCAAATACACCTATCTTATTAAGAAATGAGAAAATGAAAGGAGGATTCTGAACAGTACCATGGTACTTTTCCCTTAAATTTTGTTGCTCACATTGTTCCTCATTAATAACTCAATGACAAAATACAAGCCACAGCAGTGTCACTCAAGACGATTGGGGCCTATTTGATGACTTGCTTAGTTTTAACATGATTTATCACTGTGGATGGACTTACTAGTGATCTGTGCCATATCCTTTCGTCCTGGTGAAGCCCACTGATGTGGCCACTACTAATGCTGGCAAACCTGCAAGAAGAGCAATGTCACACTTCATATTCAGCAATAGCCACTGTGCATACTGGCCCTAGAAAAGCCAGGTCAAACTCTAGATGTTCAAATCAGAGCAACTACCTTTGGATGAATCACCTCACAAAGTATGTTTCCATTACAAACTTTCTTTCAAGTGCCAAATATGAGAGCGACAGCTGGTATTTCAACTTGGTGCACTTCCTTGATGTTGCTAGGTTACCACCACATTTGACACAAGTTTAAAGGGAAGTAATAACAGAGATTTAGGGTATCTTTTAAGTTATTTTTTCCCTAGGGGTTTACACAGTTATAAAGGAAATTTATAGTTATAAAATCTGACAGGCAAAAACTAGATATTCTGGTGTGATGGAATTTTACAGAAGTGGAACATTCATCTGGCCACATATTATTGATCCATGTCAAATTGCACTTAAGATAGAAAAAGTAAACCTTATCAATTAACATTTTCTTTATAATTTACTTATAATAACAAAAATGTGGGAACAAGAAGTTTAATTACCTGCATATCTGCACCATTTCTGAATTTACAATTTATTTTAGTTTATGTTGTTTATGTGAATCACTTATGATCTCATTCAAGTTTAATGAAAGAATTTCCCTTTATTTTGATGAATAAAAGCTCAATCTAATCTGTTAAAGTTTTTGTTTGTTTGTTTAAGTTTCAGTTGTGCCTTCTTTTCAGGAACATCATGTTTGCCTTTCAGATTAAAAAACCTATCACCAAATCATCCTTTTGTGCCCCTCTTTATGTTTTCTTTCTTCCTACCATTTCCCATATTTCTTACTATTCTTTTTCTTCTGGGAGCCTTCTCTAGTGCCATCCCATTCATCTGTGAGGTATAATGACAAGAACTATGGAGAGCATCTCAGAGGGACCTATCACATTTTTGACCAAATACTGATGACTCCATATATAATATAAATTGTGTATGTAGTATCCTCCTCATCTCCACCCTCCTCATCCTTTATTCAGCATGTGATTTGTTGACTTTTTGGTTGACTGGACCAAGTTCATTAGAAAACAATTCTCCCTTGAGTAATAACTAAATGATGAATAGTCTTTGTTTTATATGATTTGAATTTGTATATATATCTTTTCAAAATTCATTATGTCACATTGTCCAGACTAAAACACACATGCCACTATTCTGCCCATCGGTGTAAATTTTTGCTACCTATATATATTAGCTGTATATGTGGAGAACTGCTGCCAACCCTCTCCTCAAGATCTTGAGTAACCATGTTAAATAAATCACCACTCTTTATTAAGAATTTTGGTCTTTTACTTGCATTCTGTATTTCTAATAATGACAATTTGTCTAACAAATGACAAAAATGTTCCCTTAATCAATAGTAGTTCACTTTGGATGATATTTGTCATGGAGTCTAGACAAATTTTATGAAATTTTAAGTAGAAAACTTCCTTCAGCTTTTCTTAACTGCCTTCCTGTCCCAAGTACTGATACACTTGTTAAACATATATAGACTCATACTGAAACCAGGGATAATCTTTAATTATTTTTAATCTTTTTTCAGCATGAATTATTCTCATATTTTAATAAGCCCACTAATCGGTAATTTCCCTGGATCTCACTAACCTATTCTCAACTTCTTATACACTAGTTATTTATTGAGTATTTGGTCTAAGATTCCTCAGTTATTTTAGTGTAGGTGTTTTAATCAAAGACAAACAAGAAAATTCCTGGGCTTTTTCTAAAACCAGCTTTTAAAATTAGGCTCTCATTAGAAATGGTCCTATGAAATGTGTAAACCTTCAAGATGTCTGTCATAAAGCGATTTGGAAGAAAAATTTCCCAATAAAAACAAGCAAAGAAATAATGAAATCTGTTTGCAATTCTATTTATACTTTTGAGGACCCCACCGATTACACATGAGATTTCACTGATTTTTTTAATGGCTTTCTGTCTATGACATGAATAGGTGTATTCTTTAATTGTTTTGAGATTTCTTGGGATAGGACTCTTAGTTTGGGGAGGGGAGAACATGCTAGTGAAGAATCATGTCCTGAAAACTTAAGACATTACATTTTCAGAAAGTATTAGCAGAGAACTTTCCATCTCTGGTCTCATTTCACACTCTGCAGGCACTGTTGCCTTCTTAAGAGTTCCAGATGACCAATGCATGTTCAAATGTGACCGCCCTCATATATTTCTACTTAATATATAAAATTAGACACAAAGCAGTCTGTGGATAATCACTGTACTGCTTCAGGGTACAGAAGCTTGAAGTCATTTAAGAAGAGCTCGAAAGGGTATGTAATATGCTTACCCCATCCAAGGCACAAAAAGCGTTTCCTTATAAGCCGTGTCCTAATTTTTCCAGTTACAGCCATATATGACTGCCACGCCTCAGTCAGAACCCAACAGAAGGAAGCCAGGAAGAAAAAGTGCAAAAATGCTGTGGTAGTTGTACAGATGCTCTGTGGAAACAAAGAACAGACTCACACTGGACTGTGGTGGGGACTCAGGTGTCCTGCAGAGGGTTCTAAATCTCTGGCTCAGCCTTCACTTTTTCTTAGTGCCATGTAATTATTTACAGAAATTAGAAGTCGGGCAGTCTATGCTGCCTATGGTCCCTTTGACAGAACAAAATATGTGTCCTAATTCGTTTGTGTGTTTGATTTCTTTTATGAGAACTAGGAATGTAAATTTGAACTCAAGGGAGATTAAAATTACTGCTTTACTTTAAAATTTTTCTTGAAATATAATTACAGGAATGGTCCTTTTCTTTGGTTTAATTTAAGTTACAGACATCTTACATGATTATTTTGGCTACAGTCTTTATCTTTCCTTTTTACCCAAGAATTCTTCTTTGTTGTTTTGTCTGGGTTGATGTTAAGATTACATTTGCAAGACTAACAGCCTTTCAAAAGGAAAATTTTCTTTGCTTTTATATATGCGTGATATTCATGATACAACAGCAAAGTACAAAATGAGGTTTGGCTAATAGCCTAGAACAAAAATAACATATGTATTTTAAATTACTTAATACTCTGCTTCAGTATTATTACATTGCAACATGTGTCTTAATCCAGTCATTTTGAAAAGCTAATTGGGTCACTCATAATACACAGGCATGACTTCATAGATATTTTTCTTCATACAACTTAATCATTCTAAATATGTGAACCATTAGTTGTGACTTATTTGCAAAAGACAAGCAGCTTCATTTTGGTAAATCCTGCTAAATATTTCACTATTGGTACAATTTCCTTGTGTAAAATCTTGTTGAAAGGCAAGTTGTCACAGACAAGAACAAGCAACAGAACTAACTTCTTCCTTTGTCAGTCTCAGTCTTGCTGTTTCCAGAAACTGAAATCAACCAAAGAAACTAAACTAAAAAAAAATTAAAAATTAAAAAATTATAAAAAAACGCAAGCAAGTAAATAAAAATAGGATCCTCATCCTCCTACCTCCAATTCAATCTAATGCTAAAGGAGAACCTTATTAGAATTTTTATTTTGGGGCCAACGTTATTCATCTTAGTTACTTATTCTTTTGCAATTTACCAGGTATTAATTTAGCTTCCCAATTCTTTTAATCCCATATGAAGAACTTTTTCATGCTTATCTCACCAGGCTGTTCCAGTGATAAGAGATAATCTACACTGTGTTAGGCATACAGCAAATACTCAATGAATGATACTATTAGCATTATTATGATAAATAGCACTTAAAAAGGTGGTACCATTTTCAGCATGTGATACCTTATTTCAGGCAGTACTTATATCTGCTTAGTCCTTATGTTTATGCTCGTAAAGATGTCAAGTATCAGTACCATAAAGCCATGGATTTCCATATGCTCTTCCCCACTCCTTTGCTCCTGTCTCAAGTATAATGTAGAAGGTTTAACCAATTATGACTTCTTCTATACTTGAGACATTGGGACTTTCCCCCCAAGTTAAGGTTTAAAGATCTACAGGCTGACTATTCTGACCACTGATCTACAGTCTCTGATCCCAATTTGAAACTCAAGATAATTTTTCCAGTCAATATCTAGGACTAGTTATGCTTTATAATTTACATTTCATTTTCTTCCCCCAACTTGTATTATCTCAATTTTAAGTGCTAACAATGCATTCCTTGTCCATTTAAACACCATCAATAAAGGATTATATCAAACAATGTAAAAATGTTGAATGGTAGACCCTAAGTGCTGAATGCACTAAAATTTTATCAAAAACGATGAAGTACTCAATACCTGAATACAGAGATTTTTAATCTGCTTTTTTTCTATTGTGTTTATTACTTGGAAGTCCATCACTTTAATACTAATAGAAATTGGAGAAGATTTAATTTGGAGCTAGTGGCATTTATTTCAAAAATTCATGTCTCTCTGGAAATAATATAAGTCACAGCCTACGAGGAGAATGAATAGTAACTAAAGTATGGCCTGTTTCTGCCTGCAATCAGTGGCACTGTAGTATGGCCAGATGACTCTTCAGATGTCTTGAATGTGCTCTAAGTTGGAGATCAGCTGTCTTAATTTAAAGGATTGTACGTGTGGACTAGAGGGGTCTAAAATCACAAAACTAACCTCAGAAGAGGACAGCAAAATCTATGTTCCTGAGAAACAGAAAAAGGGATTACATTTTGCTTCATAATCACTTGAAGAAACAGTATAAAAGCAAATACTTGACAGATGGAAACACACATTGATTTTCTTCTGAAAGCTATATTTGCTAAGTTGTAATAATGTCAATAATATGTTTCAAATAATTATTATAATTAGCAATTTTCCACAAACGACACATCTGCTTCCACAGGAGTTGTCATTCCAGTGTTCTGGGCTCAGAATTCTTTGGCCTTTTCCCCCACATAACCTAAATTCCACATCAGCAACCCCCAAAGATTAAACATCCCATAAGTTCCTCAGTACTGGGGCTTTTGCCCTTAAAAACTTTCAACTTTTGCACTTAAAAACTTCCATCCTCCTTTTCTAAAACAGGTTCATGTCTTGACACCTGTTCATTATTACCATGAATGAACCCACCATGATGAACTTGGCTCTTATAGTTTTTCCTTCTGCAGCTCTTGTGTGTGTACTCCTGGATCTTACCTTAGAAGGGTCTTGACAGCTCACAGTTCTGAACATGAAACTCAATGGAACCTCAAGTCTGTCATTAATTCTTTGCTTTTCCTATCTTGTTAAACCCTAGTCTGGTCTCCTCAGTATCACCACTAATAAGTGTTACTGACAAATATTATAAACTTGAAGAAAGCTGATTTAGGTTGTTAAACTGAGCATTGTTCATATATAGCATGCTTGTCTACATCCTTTATCCCAGATCCTTAGAGATAATAGAAGAGATATTTTAAAAAATAACTGACAAGAAAGGAAGTATAAGTGGTGTTGAACCAAGGACTGTGAGAAATCTGACAGAAACCAAAAGCAGATGAGAACAGACTGAAGATGGACACTGAAGTCCAAAACGAGGTGTTGGGAACAGAGATGAAGATGCAGAAAGTTGGAAAGAGTTACATGATATGAATGACACCAAAGTCCTAAAATATATTTTAAGTACTTCCAGAAGAAAGAAATAGAGAAATAGAGGGAAGGGCAGAATTAAAAGAAATATTATGGGAAAATTTCTCAGAACTTTAAAACTTCTCTTGGCTCTGGGATAGATGATGAAACACACATATACACAAGTGTACCTAAATATATTGTGATGAAATTTGTGAGCATGAAGAATACAGAGAAATATCTTTAAAGCTGTCAGAATGAAAAGAAAGATTACTTACAAAGAAATAAGAATCAGATTGACATCAGATTCCTTGTAAGCCACCCAGGATACAATGAGGCAAAGGGATAATAGCCTCGACATTCTAAGGAAAATAACTTTGAAGTTAGAATTCTACACCCAGCCAAACTATTATTCAAGTGAGAGGCAGAAATAAAGATATTTTTAGAACCAAAAGGAACTGTGAAGTTTAGTTCTTTTAAGATTTTCTCTGTAAGAATTGCTGAACAATGTAAACCACTCAGAAGAACTCCAGGAGGAGGAAATGAGATAAAAGAAGTGATAGATGTAATAGATAGCAAAGAAAGAAATAAAATATGTGCAACTAAGTAAACCTTCACTTAAATATATATACATATATAATTTTATAAATGTAGCCACCTGGATATTAAATTCAAAATAATATCAGTGAGAGTTCAAAGATGTGAGAGGTGAGAGTTACAAGATGCAGAGGAAGACAAAATTATGTTAATTTTCCTTTTACTCAGGCATATTAGAGATATTGATTAACTCCAGATGATAGAATAAATATGTCTGAACATACATGCTAACAATGTTAAGGAAAACACAACAAGTAAAAACAAATTATATATTTGTAAAATAGCAGAGGAAAAATGGAACTAAAAGCAGTCTTCTATTCCTCCAATTAAAGGTGGGTAAAGGAACAACAAACTAGAAAGAATCATAAATACAAAAAAATAAAAGAGCAAAATAATTCCAAGTACATCATAAATTACAAATTAAGGGATGCTTAAATTCACTGCAAAAGATTGAAAAAACTTTCATATTGGATTTAAAAATCCAGTTTCAGAAATGTACTTATGAGACATCCCTCAAACCCAGTGACACAGGAAGACAGAATGAAGGAATGAAAAGAAATTAATTAAGCAAATGTTAATATGCAAAATTCCAATGCTACAATGTTAATATTGGAAAACCCATTAAAAAAGATGAAGAGGGCCTTTTCATGGTGATAAAAGGAGCAGACCATGAAGAAGATTCAGAAGAAACACATCTCTATGAAATCAGTAACCATTTTTCACAGAAAATGAAACAAAAACTGAGGAAACTAGAATAAACTATCAAACTAAAATTATAATCAGGGACTTAAGATACAGCTCTTAGCCACAGAAAAGCAGAGGCTAATATAACAAATGAACAATTAGGATAACACAACCAGAAAAAGAGATTAATATTTTTTTTTGTAATATACATAAGAGTATGCACATTTCTTCAAAATACAAATGGAGCATTTTCAGAAGGTAACTAGTCCTATAACAGAAAGTGATTAAATAAGTCCAAGAAAGTTTATAACATATAGAATATTTTCATAATACAATGAAATTAAAAATTAAAGTTATAATTCTCAACTCGGGGTAGAAAAAGCTTTTAAAATATTAATGATTTTTAAATGAAAAATATAAATTATAATTTTGAATAACAGGGAAATTTATATATCAAAACTTGTAAGATTTTACTATAATTATATTCAGAATTTTTATACCCTGAATATAGAAAACAAGAGAACATGAAGACATTTGTTTAGCTTAAAAATCAGAAGAAGGGATTTATAAAAGATAAAATCAGAAACTTAAAAAATGGAGAAGTAAAGGTACCATAAAATTTATCTATAAAACCCATACTGAATCTAAAAAAGTCAATAAAGTAGTTAAGCCTTGGCAACTGTGATTTCTTTCTGTTTTACTTTTCTTAATTGACACATCAAAATTGTACATACTTATGGGCCACCATGTGATGTTTATATATATGTACATATATGTTTATATATATACACATACACACACACATACTTTGTTTAATGCTCAAATTAAAATAAACATAGCTTTTTACTCAAACATTTATTATTCCTTTGCAGTGAAACCATTCAAAATTTCTTTTTAGCATTTTAGAAACATACAGGACATTATCAATATCTATAGTCACCCCCATCATGCAGTAGAACACCAGAACATATTTATGCTATTTCACTGTAATGGCTCAATAGTTATTAAAACAGTAATAAAATTCCTCAAAAGCTTAAAAATAGACATGTCATAGGATCCAGCAATCCCATTTTTGGCTATAGATCCAAAGGAAATGAAATAAGTTTCTCAAAGAGACAGCTGCACTCCTGGTTCACTGCAGCACTATTCATAATTGCCAAGAAATGGAATCAACCTAAATGTCCAACCAATTAATATATAAAGAAAATGTGGTACATCTACATAGTATAATAATATTCACTCATAAAGAGATGAAATCATAGCATTTATAATAACATGGATGGAACTCGGAGATATTATGTTATGTTAAAGTAGGCACAGAAAGACCAATACTTCATGATGTCATTCATATCGGGATTCTAAAAAATTCATCTCTTCTAGTCAGGTGTGGTGGAGCATGCCTGTAATCCCAGTGGCTTGGGAGGTTGAGGCAGGAGGATCACAAATTCCAGGTCAGCCTCAGCAACGAAGTGAGCCCGTAAGCAACTTAGTGAGACACTGTCTCAAAATAAAAATGAAAAGGACTGTGATATGATTCAGTGGTAAAACCCTTATGGTTTTAACTTACAGTGCCAAAAATAAATAAATACATGAATAAAAAGTTCATCTAACAGAAACAGAGTAGAGGCTGGTTACTAGAGGCTGGGGGAGTAGGGAGAGATAGGGAGGAATGAAAATAAGTTGATCAATGGGTACCAAGTTACAGCATTTTTTTTTTTTAATTTTTAAAGGTGGGCAAAAAGGTAAACATTGTGATAAAAGGATAGCATGTATTCTATCTATATGCAAACTTGAAAAGTTATATAAAATAGACATTCTTCTAAAAAACTACAGATTATTAAAGTTGCCCCAGTGATAAAACTAATAACCTTAGTTAAAACTAAATGAAAAAGAAAGAAGCAATTCTTTAAAAAGGACAAAAATTCAGAAGAATTTAGTAGACAAACTAAATCAACATATAAAATTTCCATTTTATAAAACATTTCCAGACAAAGAAAAATAATAGACCTATCCAAGTCATTTTTAAGGATGTTACCATGACATTGATGCCAAAATGAGCAAAAAAAATTATAAGCCACTTTCATTTATCAACTAAATGTGAAAGAGCCAAATTAAAAAAATGGAACCCAGAAACACAGTAAAAGGATAATAAATTAGTATCAAATCAGAGTGTTTCTATTAATGTACTATGATTCAACATTTAAAATGACCTCCATATAATTTATTACATTAATGATTAAGGAAGAGAAAACCATGTGATCACATCAACAAATGTGAAAACATTTTATAAAATTCAAAACTCAACTTTTCATTAAGAAATGTTCTTTGCAAATTAGGAGTAGAAATGAATATTCCTACTTAATAAAGACTTTCTCTCCAAAACAATGAAAGTAATATTTAATGGTGAATATTAGAAGTCCCATCCCAATCATGAAAAAGAGGAGGATCTTCACCATTATGTCTAACATTCTAAAATAGACAAGAAAGCAAGAAAGATCAATAGGAAAGGAAAAGACAATATTGTCATAATATACCTTCTTATTAGAAAATCCAAAAGAATACATTTTTTAAATTATTAGAAATAAAGAAAAAAACTAACAAGGTGGCTAGATTCAAGATCAAAATGCAAACCTTTTATTTCCTAAACTACAAAATCAATATAAAAACTTGATTTTCTTAAATATCAGCAATGATCTAGAAAATGCAATATGAAATTTATAATTAAGCATGACACATTAATCTCTCTGCTCCCTCCCACCTACACTATAGTGACCAAGTCATAAGGAAAAAGAGAATAGGTGATTGATAGTGAATTCACTGTGTGGCCAAATTCAGAAGATGCCCAGGGAAGGTTTAACTGATTTTAACTGACTTAGGATGGGAAAGAAGTTATAGCCTAGGTGATTGAAGGGTGTTGGGGTGGTAATGGAAGTACTAATTAAGATGGGACTGGGGAATTATCTTATGAAGGGTTTAATTTTTGAAAATATTAGGGATCAGAAGCTAAGAAAAGAAACTAAAAATATAAAGCAAAATTGCTAGGGGCAAACTATTTGATAAAAGCAAAGATCCTATGCATAATAAAACCAAGCAGTATAAAGTACTTTCAATTACAGTGAACAAAAATGGGCAGGAGTTTCATGTAACAAATTATAAAATTTAATAGAAAAACACAAAAGACATGAAATAATGGAAAAAATACTAATATGTATATGTACTAAAAATCTCAATACTATATTAATGTCAATCATCCCTAAATTGATAAAAATATTCAATGCAGTCCCCCTAGACTCTAAGTCAGAGAGAGGATTAAACCCTGGAAAACAGGATAGAGGATTTTCCTAACAATATAAAACAGAATGAAATGTGGTCAGATGATAACCACGCCCATTTGCATGAGGGTTTGAAGAAATCAAGTAGCTTGATCAGTATCACATGGTTCATGAATGGGTTGCAGGGGTTAAAATAGGGCATCTGATCCCACAGCTTGAACAGTTCCATAGCTACCATATGCTGCCTTTTCACAATGTGTTTGACTCATTTCATAATTCTGTCCTCATAATCTTTCTTTTTTTTCACCTTTCCCAAATCTCAATATCCCTCCATATCCTCTTAAATGGCCTTGCCTCCTATATCATTGATGAGGGAGAGACCATCCATGGTTTTAATATCCTCATATTCCCTATGCTTCCCATCTTGGAATTTCTCCCAATCCCTGATCCTTCCTTTCCAATGAAGCCTTTCCTCTAAAAGGAGACCATATAATAGTGACCAGGAGATCTGAGCCCTGCTGTCACACTGGAGTAACACACTGACTGCTTCATTTACATGTTGTTGTCTATGCTTCTCTTTCTACATCTGTGAGTCAAGGACATTAAGAGACCTGCCCCATAGAATTGCTGTGAGGATTGAGTGACATCATGCATGTGAAGAATTTGATATACACTAACTACTCTTGTTTGGAGGATAAAATATTAATTGATATATCATGAAATACAGTAAAGCTTAATACAGTTTTTTACAAATAAATATGCATTTTGACAATAGATATTATAATAAATCTTGATATATTTTTTAAATGAATACCTCCATGTAATTATAACTCACATGAAAATCTAGAATATCACCAGCCTCCCAATCTGTTTTGTATGCTCAAAGGTAACAACTCTCCTGACTTCTATCACCAAAAGTAGTAACTACTTTTGATTCGGTCAGTTTATAATTCCCCTCCTTTAATTAACTTATATGCATAATCTCTTAGCCTACAATTGTGTTGTTGAAGTCTCTCCTTAAACCAATCACTCTCCTTTTTTACTGGTTTATACTTTCTCCAATTGTGGTCACATTTCTCAAAAAGGTAAACTAAACATCAACTTCTTTTCTAGCAGCTCACGTCTTTTCTTCCTGCCATCTAGCATCTCCCCTGAATTTCCCTCCCATGACACCCTAATTTCCAAAACAAACATATTGATGTTTTTCCTTAGCCATAAAAACTTTGGACTCTGACATTCTTACTTAGGAATCATGAGATTTTGATGATTTGGTCTTTAATGGCTTTTCTTTTCTTTCTCTCTTCCTTACCTTCCTTTTCCTTTCCCCCAATCCTACTGGGGATTGAACCCAGGGGTGCTTAACCACTGAGCCACATTCCTAGCCTTTTTATTTTTTTTTAATTTTGAGACAGGGTCTAACTATGTTGCTAATTCAAATAAATGAAAGGTATTAATGTATTAAAAAATAAGAATCTTAAATGGCTATTTTTGTAATAATTTCAAAAACCAAGAGATACAATGTTTTAAGTGAAAGACACATAATATTTAAGAAAAAAAAACTTCCACAGAATATAGAATGTAGATAAGTTAACTTCTGCTAGAAAGAAATGAAAGAATACCGAAATAAAAATCTTCAATAGAATACCTGGAAATTCTCAAAGAATACCAATATCTATATTATTGCAGTATATGTGGAGAAATGAATAATTACTTATAATCATAGCAAAATTTCAACAATATTTGACAAAATAATTCCTCCATGTGAAGCAATTATTATTTGAATTACTTAGATAATTTTGATTCACACATTGATTTGTATAGCACAAATAATAAGAAAGACATATCTTGCTATTCACATAAAACAAAACATGAATGAGACATGTGCAATATACTTTTGGACACACCAGCAACTTCTGGTTTATAAATGATGTTATGGGAAGTAATACTAGCTCATCACATAATAAGTTCAAAAGTGGTTCTTCACAGGATACTCTAGTACGCATATTTACATTAATCAGAAGATAGCTATTCTTACAGAAGAACCAAAATGACTTGTTGTTAAGGATGAAATAAAATAATGGATACAAAAAAGCTTTGGACAAAGGTAATTTATAACTTTGCACATAGTAAGTGTTCAATTAATGATAGTTGTTAATAATAAGATCACATTAGTAGCTTAGTCAAATACATAAATTTGAGATTTTGTTTGGTAAAATATGCACGTTTTAAAGATATTTGTCTATCTCTTAAAGGATGATGAGAAAACTCACTTTTAATCATGTACTCAACCTTAAACATTAATTGCATCAATGCTGCAATGGAAATATTTTACAAAGAAGGCAATGAAACTCAGAGAGGCTAAATAACCATCTACAGTTTCACAGGTAGCAAATGGATAAGCATGTACTATTTCCTTTATAACACATTACCTGTGCTCTAAAGAACTCTGACTTTGCAAATATTACTTTTTATATACTTCTATCATTCCTTTTAAGTCACTTCAAAATATTTTGAAACAAACTATATGTAGATGGCAATTAAATAGATGTTACGATAAAAAAACAAAAATTATGTAAATGATGAGCCCTTATTGTCCAAATCATCATCAACTAAAATAGCAATGCACCATTTCCAAGCATATTTTGATTCTATAGACATCATTAACATGTGTGCAAATCTTTGAAGTGACCTGGATATTTCCACTCTAATAAAATGAATCAAAACACAATGGGCATTGTGAACACAAGGTTCATTATTTCATAAAACTAAGTAAAAACTACCATGGCATGAAGAATCCAATCAGAAGCTTTTTGTTAATGTCATTTTACTCGCCTTCCTTTCCAATAGCTGCTGTGACATATTACACACTGAAAGTAATATTATTTGCAGGCAGTTGACAAATATCTCTCATACACTCAAATACTTAGCTTCTGAATTCTTCCTCTTGGATATGATGGGGAATATCCATAAAAGAGATGAAATGGGCTTTAATTCTTGTGAAAACTCCTTGCTGATCATTAAGCACAGGTTAAGATGCTTGCTTAGAGAGCTAGTATACAAAGCTAAGAGGAGGAAAGGTCTCTCCAAGCCATCTTTTTGAAAAATTTGAAGGAGGTTATTTTCTGCATATGCAAATCTCTGCTATAAGACTGACTACAAATAGAAGAAACTTCAAATATAAAGTCATATATTATCCATAATATTTGAGTGAACTAATAAAAGTAGTTGTTAAATTGAGTATCTCAAACAATAACAAATTTTATCTGCTCATTTTTATGATTTCACATTAAAATAAGGCGGTGTTATTAACAAGAAAATAAATGGAAGATAGATGTCATAGAGATAAAAATCTGTTCCCCATATGTCAAAAATATGTATGCATAAGACATGCTTACAATTTGAAGACCTTGTAAAGCTTATCATGAATAACAGGAAAAATTGATTTTTTTTCAATATGTCCTTTGGGAATCTAAACATTTGTGCATCATACACAGCAGATGCTTAATTCCACTCTGTTATCTTCAAGCTCAGGAAAATAAGAATTTTGCTCAAAATGAAATAAAAATAGTCACTTGCTAAATAAGGCCGAGAGTTCAACTATAGCTTTACTAATAATTTAGAAGCTTCAAAATGTGTTATAAAATCTTGAGATACCTCTAGGAATTGATTTACACTGTATTCTTTTCTGTAAAAAGAAATCATTATATATCGGGTGTGTTTAGATATACCTCCCCAGCTTGCAAGCACTGCATGTGGTCACTCAAAACCAGGAAGAATAGTGACATAAATATAAAGTTGCTGTCAACAAACAAAGCCACCAAAGCACTGTAGCTGGGATTTGGGGCTTTGAAAATGTTTCTTTGATGACGTGGAAGGCAGAAGAAGATCATTCTTTTTTATCAAGAAGACATTTATTTATTCTGTTTGTCATGTTTGATCAATTGTCCTATTGGTGTTATAAGAAAATATCCAAGTGGGATGCAATCAATTTTTTATTTAGAGGCAGCATGGTAGGAAGAGATCCTAGGTTTTAGTGGCAAGCTAGTATTGTTCAACCTTGGCTGTGTACTGCTATCACCTGGGGAATTATTAAAACTCTGGATCTGTTAGTGCTTTTCCCTGATTCCCAGGTTCTGATATAATCTGCGTGGGGTGCAGCCCAAGTGCTGGAATTGCTAAAGCTCCCCTGGTGATTCCAATGTGTACCCAGGGCTCAGAATCAGCAGCTTCATCATGGGGTGACTCTTGGCAACAGAAGCTGCCAAATGGTTGATGGTGCACAAAGTATCCAACTTCTCCCAGCTTCAGCCTTTCACGTCTAACTATGTAGGGTTACTATAAAAATTACAACAAACTTCTCAGCTGTTGGTGGATTCTCAAAAGTATTAACAATAATGACTACTTGTGCATTTTCTCAACACATTTTAGTAACTTATCTGGATTTGGTCGATTTTTAAAGGTCTAGAAAGAATAAGAAATTTGAAATATACTGCTGTGCATTCATATTTTTATATAGAATCTATTAGAATGGATAGACATAATCAAATGATTAATATTAGAAAGAACTTCAGAATGATGAAAGTCATACATTTAAAAAGCCAAAACATGGTCATCTTGCCTTGGGTGATGTGCAGGAAGAAGGCAGGCTATCAGCTGATCCCATACTCTGGCCTCTCCAGACCCCTGGGAGGAAATGCCTGCTGTTGTAAACCACACAGTTGAATTATTCTGAATGCCACTATTGGTCTTGCTATGGAACTTTGGATGTGAGAATTTCTAGAGAACTCAAAAGACTTCTACTTCAAATAAAAAATTTCAGGCCCCAGATTGCTTAATTCCATTTTCCCCCAACTTTCCTATCCCTATCTGCTCATCTTTAATCTACCCAACCTCAGATATTTCAAGCCCAACAGGTCCAAACATGAATTTTCACCTTTCCCTTCAACTAGTTCCTCTATCTATGATTGCTACTATGCAAGTAACATTACCATAGCCAATCAAAACATACTATCTTTGTAATTCTCCCACACCCAATCAATTGCCAACTCCTAATTGATTATATCTAACAGTGACATAGGGATTTCATGGACCTCACATTTCCATGACTCTAAATGAGGCATCATTCACTCTCCCTGGAACTACTAGTGAAAATATAAGATTCTTACACAGAGACCACCTGTCTGATGGATCCACCGCCATAGTCAGAAATGAAGTGGAAATTCCAGAGCTAGGCAAGCCTTAGTGATATGTTTCTGTTCCTTCCTACTGAAAGAAAGATCTTAAAATATATCTGGCACATACTAAGTGCTTAAAAAGTATGAGGTGCTATCAGTATTTTTATAATTATTAGAAGGGAATGTGTATATAGTTTTTATTTTTACAATAAAAAATACTAAAGCACGTTTAAATGTAAAGAATCAAACAGATAAAGAAGCTGATAAATCAGGAGACTGAACTGACTGAATCAAGTTGTGCAGAAGTCTGATGGAAATAAAATCTGAAGCACATGCGAAGCACTGGCCTTTGGTTAAAGGAGAGTTCCCTCTTGATTTGAGACAGTTAATAAGAAGAAAGACTAGGTATGGATGGATATAGAAAAAATAGCATACTTCCTGGTGAGAAGGCAAGATAATCTCAATCTGTGATAGCTTCAAATATTTTTGGAGTAGGAGTTGGGTCAGATGTTAAAGCTAAAGAAGTAGGAAAAAGATTAGAGGTTTGAGTATGTGTGAACAGACTGAAAATTCTCTTTAAGAACCAGAGAGCCAGATAACATGAAATTGCCAGAAAACTTTGATGTTTCTGTTGAGCTGAGTGATTGTATATTTTGATCAACTTTTTACCACTAGAAAAACAAAAGACATACATCTAGAGTCACTTCCAATTCTGAAACCATAGATTCCAGTCATCTGCAAAGGTAGACAAACACTGGTTCTGCTGTTTTCCTGCTTGGGTTTTCTCTCACTTCCCCTTTCAATGGACTTTCCCAGAGCACAGTCCAACATCTTTCTCACTTTGACTTATGACACATTTTTTGCTACCATACCATGAGAAGAGAGAAAACTGCCAGAAACAAAATTTTAATCTGTTGGTTGGGAAATGTTGACATCACATTGCAGCAAATCCCTTACTCTAAAGCAAGACTGAAGTGTCTCAAGCTGATCGGTATCTTTTTAATAAACAATTACCTTTGAAAGTTTGGAACCCTACTAGGCTAGGTTCTCAGTTTCCCAGCGTGTGGGGAAAATGACTATGGTCAGGGTACCATAGTCAAGGTTGGACCAAAATAAGATGGCGAAACAAACTATTTCTAGTGCCATTACTTTTATAAGTAATGACTATAAACACCTTTTGAGGAGACATTCACTTATTCAGAAAAAAAATAGCTCATCCATAAAAAAACCTTAGGTCTTTTTTCCTCAACATATCCTAACAAGTCTTGTCATTGAGGAATTTAAGGTCAAAATATTTATTGAGCATTCACAGTAAGAAAATACTCAGTTAGGCAAATTATAAATATTTTACATAAGAATACCAGAATAGGAAAATCATATTAAGTATAAAACATTTGCAAATAATCATGATATGTGGGTATGTTTAGAATGATTTACTGGAAAGAACAAGGTTAAGAGGGTAAGGACACTTCCAATTCTAAATCTACATTGCTTGGGTTTTATTGTTTATTGTATAGACTAGATTCTTAACATTAACTTCTTTTATCAATATAGAATATAGCAAAATTTTATTATAGCAACTCACTTCTAAATCTAAAGTCTAAAGGGGACTAGCAAATGTTGACTGAAAAGAGAAAGAGAATCAAATATCATTTTACTTTATTTTCAGAACATGAAAGAACAGCAGGATACTCCATAATTACCTCTAACTTTGTTTAGAAATGGTAATGGCTGGATCACAATGTTTCCGATTTGAACCAAAGCTGTATTATTAAGCTCTTTTGGTTTCAGTGTGACATTTTATGCATTATACCATTTCCTCTTATCATGTTACAAATTTTTATTTGAAACCAGAACAGGAGAAAGTGTCAACAAGACAAGAGAAGCAAAATCCAAAAGATCACTAAGTCAAAAATAGATCTTACAAAATATTTTAAATATAGTCTTTTATTCTTATATCCTGACTTTAAATTATACAGTTGAAAGCAATGTGGATAAGCTGAGAAACTCCCTCCATTTTTACTAACAAGTATAAAAGTAGTGTAGAGAAAGAAAGAGAGATCTGAGCCCAGGTTGAGGGGCAGAGGGTGGAGAGGGGTGGAGAAGGAGGAGAAATGTGCTCCTGGTCTTCTCTGGAGAGCTATAATTTCATTCTTCGTTTTAAGTGGGTGAAAACTGTTCCTCTCACCCAACCTCCCACCATATCTCCTGCTATTCTTTTCCACACATTGCTGCCTTCTGAGGAGAGGTGTGGCCATAGTCAGTTGGTATTGGATCAGGAAAGAGAAAAAAGAGCATGCAATTGCATTCAGCCACCTGTCCTCCTACTGTGACCACTGTGCCTCAAAGCCAGGCTTCCAATCAAAGCTGCCTGGCTGTAGAGTCTGCTCAATTCAGACCAACCAAACACTGTACCAATAAGCGAATCCTTTCAAATCAAGATCATTTTATAATAAATAGTATCTGCCTTTGTCAGAGTACTTATTTATCTAGCTTATTCAATTCAGCTTGAATATACAAGGTGTGAATTTCTAAGAGGAATCAGATTACGATTCACATTTAGATCTCAATTATAGTCTCTAAATGCGTGAAATATTTCCTTGTATTAAATGAAGCACTTTAAGAGGAACACGCATTCTTCCAGGTTTCCAGGTTGCCACTTAATGCATCACTACAGCAACTAATGATCACATCTCAGAATAATGCAACACCTAGTTTTTTCCTTCTATGAATTCAAAATTACTTTCCCTTGTATTGTCACATTATCTCTTGGAAATTCATATTTTTATCACTATTTCATATATTATAGCTAATAAGGGGTAAGGAATTTGTTTCCCTTTTTTATGTGCAGTGGAATACTTAGCACTATAGGTTTTATCTTGGAAATTTTGTTGTATGAAAAGAAAATAATTCTGTTATTAATAATTTCAAAGAGGATATGGTCTGAATATAAACGTTGTTGCTCACAGGATGAAGTTAGAAGAGGTCTTCATTTATTTTGTGGAGTAATTAGTTTCTCCCATTATTTGTTCTTTCCTTTTTCCCATAACAGAATTTGAGAGCACTTGGGTCCTGTAATAAAAACTATATTTCCCATCTTTTGTTTCAGTGAAGGTCATATGAATAGATTCTTTTCAATGTAATGTAACAAGAATAGTATGTGAAATTTGGGAGAGTATCCTTTTCTTTCCACTTTTTTTTTTGGGGGGGGGTGCTGGAGATTAAACACAGGACCTTGTGCATGGGAGGCAACTACTCTACCAACTGAACTCATCCATTTTCATCTTTATTGACAGCTGGAATGTTTATAAGATGGCTGGAGCTGGAACAGGTATATTGGATTTTGGAGTGTAAATTACAAGTTTGGTATGAAAAAAAAAAAAGAAAGCAATGTATCCTTAATGATCATGGAGCTACCTATACTTTATGTGAAAACAGAACAAATTTATGTTTTTTTATGTCTCATTCCTGCTTTGATTTTTTCCTATAACTCAGAATCAAAATTAACCCTAAATGATACATTTTGGTATCAGTACCTACAAAACAGACACACTTTATCTTAATTGATAAAATATCATATCATTTAGTAAATACAATCTGTGAACCAAATGGAATAAATTACATTCATTTGCCAGCTCTGAAATTAATCCAAATATTTATATTTCATTTAAAAAACTAATCTATATCTTCCTCAATTGCACAAAATCCCCCTTTACTTAGTAATTAATGATTAATATGTAAGGTGTGGTGGGTTTTATATAGTAGTTTACTACTTAATAACTCAGTTGATCCCATTATTCAATAAAAAAAGTAGATATGATTAGTATTATTTTGGCCTTATGGATGAATAGCACATGCTCAGTGAGACTTTCCCAAAGTTACACCATAGGGGCAAAGCCAGGATTCACAATCATGCCTTTTCATTTTATTCCAGGTCTCTTTTGCATTCCTTTTCACCAAATGGTTTTAATGGATGTACTCAAAATAGGAATGGCCTATTATCAAAAATTATTAGACATTTACAACTTCATGCTGAACAAAATTCTCACCTTGTTCCTCCCTGACTTTCTAGCACATTCATGTCAAGGTTCCTGGGTTTCCTATTATTCCCTGTGTTATATGCTACTCTTTCATATTTAATTTATAACTTGGCATCAAACATCTCCTCCACTTAAGTTTGAGATTGGGGACTCTATGGCTAAGAAGAAGCAATATCTATGCCGGCCACACCTTTGACCACTTCTCCTAACTCTTTGGGATGCATGGTCGGCCTGGGCTATTGCAATAAATTGAAACAACTAGACAGTGACCATTCTGGTCTCCTTACTTCAGATTTGAAATCCAGGACCAGGGAGAATTTATGAGAAGATCCTCCCCTGTGTAAGATAATAAAACAAAAAAAAAATGCAAAGAAGAGGATATATCTGAGAAAGGGGGGGGGGGGGAATCAAGATAAACCTTGCTCAAGCAAAGAAATTCCAAAAGAACCAAAGAAAAGTAAAAAAGAGCTAGGAGATATACTTACAACACAACCTCTGCTTGACTGTTATTTCACATAAGGTGTTACAGAAACTCAAAATGGGTCGGTATTCAAATTACATAGAGCTTGAACTTACACTTACTGTGGATTTCTCAGGATGAAAACACCCATTACTGTTCTTTAAAATGTAGCTCTTGGCATACACGGCATTCTGAAACCCATATGACATTTAACTACGATTCACTTTTCAGGCAGTTGAAATGGGACTCGTTCTTTAATATTATGACTTTATAGAAAATACTGATATGTGGAAAGATATTTAGACTCAAATATAACAGTCAATGAAAAACAAAGGAGCAGTCACTGAGAAGGTCATGAAGCTGTACTTGATACTCTAGGTTGAAACCAGGAAGTGAGCATAATTGAGAAAGCAAGAAAATTGTTGAAGGTAAAAACAAAAACAAAAACATCCTTACTTTTGCAAATGTAGCTACTACTATGGCCTGAGCTTAAAAGAGAGAAGGGGAAAAGCAGCAGGCATGTAAATCAGGAGGTGTAGCGATTTGCAGTGCAAGGTGATAGTACTAAATAAGAAGCTGTCGTCTAAGGTAAGTAGAAAAACATGTGATGAAATACTCCAGAAAATCTTGCTTAATCTCCAAATTCTGCAATATGTCCTCCAATGTTCCACTGGGACCTTTCCCAGGAGCATCATTAGCACATTTCACACTGTATTAGCACAGCTTGGTAGTCATCTGTCCACGCCAACCTCCACTCCCCACCATACACACATTAGGATGTAAGTAACAAAGCCAAATCTTTCCTTTGAAAGTATTGCTGTTGCTGTTCACTGTTGTAATCCCAGAATCAGGCTTTAAATCTGAGGTGTGTTCAGAAATAAAATTCTACTGTGTGAATGAGTAAATGAGCAGGTACATTGCTGGCTCAATGAGTACTTTCTATTCTCACATTGCAATATTTAGTGTTACTGATGTGCCTGGCTTATCTGCCTTTATGTAAGCTTTTTCTTCCTCCACATTTTATTGGTGCATTATAGTTGTACATAATGATCGGATTTGTTATTACATATTTGTACATGCATACAATATAACAATATAATTTGGCCAGTATTACTCCCTAGCGCTCCCTCCCCTGTGCTTCCCCACCTCCCACTTGCTGGTCTCTTTCCTCTAGTGATCTCCCTTTGACTTTCATGAAATCCCACCCCCCCCCTACCTTTCTTTTCCTTTTTCCTTTCCAGTTTCCACATACAAGCGAGAGAAAATATATGACCCCTGACTTTCTGCGTTTGGCTTATTTCGCTAGTTCTATCCAATTTCCTGCAAATGATGTAATTTCATTTTCAATTTTTCTTCAAGGCTGAATGAGACTCCATTGTGTATATATGCTACATTTCTTTATCCATTCATCCACTGATGGACACCTAACCTGGTTCCATAGTTCAGCTACTGTGAATTGTGCTGCTATGAACTTGGGTATGCATGGATCCCTATAGTACAATGACTTTAATTCTTTAGGAAAAATATTGAGGAGTTGTATAGCTGGGTCATATGGTCAATCCATGTTTAGTCTTTTGAGAAATCCACACATCTACAGTCATCTGATCCTTCGTGTAAGTTTTTTGGAGGAGCTCTATTTCCAAGTCATTTCTCAATGTGACTGTGCCTAACACATTGTTCTCAGCAGAGTGAATCCATGGATGACCAAAGGTAACATGTTATTCTGTATATGACAGAGACTGCAGATTGTAGATTAAAGGTTTGTTTTAAGTGCCATTTTCAAATAATGCCTGTTATTTGAAAAAATAATGCCAGTGCAATTTTTCTTTTAAAAGGGGAAGGAATCTAGAACTACTGCCTGGCTACTTATATGATCTTATGCAATTCTTTAGTTCTTTGTATTGTAATGCTAGGTGGGAAAAAACAGATGGCAGGAATGATACATGAGGGAAATCTAGTTTGAATGTTTATGTCTTATTTGAAAACATACATCAAAAACAAACAATATTCTATTTTGAGTTCAGTAAGTCTTTAAAGTATTAATTTGCTTGGCTACTTCTTCCATTTCAAAGAATGCCTAATTACCAACCTAGGCTGTTCTTTCTGAGTTCATCTTGATTGTAACTACCTTTTGGAAATGATTTTTCTCCTCTGGAAACCAACATCCCTGAATGTTGGCCCTCTAGCTTAGAAATCTGATTGCTGAGGGAGAAAGGTTCAGAGCTTATTACCTTTGCCTCTCTCATATGTTGATGATAGGAAACGTAGATAATACTTTTTTTTTGTAATTTTACACCAAAAAGCTTCCTCAAAATATGTTTTCTTTAGGTAGAAATTTCTTTAAGCTTTTCTAAGTGGACTGTATATGGAATAAATGGAAAGCAAGGAGTCATTTGCAGAGTGGAATCTCCTTAGCAATTATTGGGCTGATATATATTGACTCTCTTGACTTCACACATTAATAATCTACCTCCATTTAAAGCAACCATGACCTCCACTATCAGTGCAATGGCAAAACCCAAAGCAGCAACCAACTGTTGTTGACCAAGCTCTGCATTTCCCCTTGATGATGCAGCTGTACATCAATCTTTTGCAACTGTCCCTGAGTCAAAGTCTGAGAAAGATGGGAGTCTGGACAAATGTGATGAGAAATAACATAAGCCTATAACATAAGCGAATTTTGATTTTTACCCTGTTGACATTCACTTCAGCATCTTTTTCTAAAGCAGCAGCAAGTTGCCATATAGAAGAACAGTGTCTACGATCTTGATCCTGGTATGATATGTCTGGAGCCACAAAATGCTCTGAAGGTGGCAACAGGTTCAGAGGTCAGGTTTGCACTCATGTGCTGGGGACACTGTACCCCAGCACAGTAAGTACCATACCTGGGTCTGAACCTCCCTCATAGGAGTGGTAAGAAGATAATGAGACACAATTCAAGTGACTATATTTTAAAATAAAAGCTGTGTAACTAAAGAGAATTATTTTTATTACTAAGAGAGTGGCCATCTGTTTCCAAAGAACTCAAGTGAGAACACGAATATTCACTTTTCATGGAGTAATTTTCACATAATGTGTTTTCATCGCCTCCTGTGCTGGAACATGATGCGAGCTGAAAGACGCTCTGTCTCATGATCTTCAAACAGGTGTAGGGTTCTTATTATTTCTAAGGAAGGCATAGATTCATATTAACACTTGAAAAAATGCTGCCATGCCCCAAAATATATATTTGGGAGATGGAGAGAAGTGGGATAAATATGCAAAGATAAAATAAGTCAGTAAAAATGATGGGATGGAAACACCGCCAAATCTCTTGTCTGGAATGCAGCATGGCCAGGAAATAACCATCTATGCTCATTATCCACCATGATTAACCTTCCTGGGTCTGCTTCATCCCTTGAAATTTGCACTGCAATTCTGTCTGTTGTACTCACTGCAGCTATTAACAATAATAATCCTATCTCACTTTGGATATTCATCAACTTAGCTAATATGAATGTTATGACAAAAGGTTCCATGTTTGATGGGAGTCACTGACAAGGCACAGCTTATTGTTTGGCTTAAATCCGACAGAAGCAATAAGGATGATATTACCACACAGACGAGCTAAAAGGCATAATGAACCATTCTATGTATGCAAACGTGATGTTACTAGTCCATCAAATAGGATATATATATCCTCAGATATCCCTACTCCAAGCTGTCAACAAGTTTTCCCAATTCATTGAAATATGCTAGTCTGGCCCCACATGTAAAAATTGGAGCTGTATCAACATGTGGAAACCAAACAATTGGAGACAATAAAGGTTAACGACTCTTTTATTGCATTTGGTTTATTATATATTTTGCAGGTTATTGACTTTCCTTCTCTGTCCCGATTAAGAATGGTACAACTACTGAGCAAAGTAAAAATCAAACCCATTACATGTTGCTCAGGAATGAGTGTTGGGGGAACTGCATCCCCTGCCTGGTGTTTGCATGAGGTTGTGTTGTTCTCAGGATACAGGAATACTAGGAGTGGCATCTGCAGTCACTGTCCCTCTTTCCTCCCTCAATTAGGTTTTCAGGTGTTACTCTTTATTGTTCTCCAGTAGTCTGAGCTTTGGCAAAGCCTTTGGAGCAGCCTATCTGGTCCCCACTTGATTCCCCAGGCAGTTGGCTCTCTGATGAGAAGCTTCATGTTCTCCACCTACTCTTCATGTCCAGGAGAGGAAGTTCAATATGGAAATTTGGGGGCAGCAAAATGTCCTTTTATCTAAAATTGAAGGCCAAGTCCCTCAATCCACTCTACCAGCCATAGTTCTGGCCCTAATATTTAACTTCTTTTTCAACTGGAAGGCCATGGGATGACTATCTTATAAATTCCAACTAAAAAATGCAGGAAAACACTGCAACTGTTGATCAAATGAAGTTCCATTGCTTTTTTTTTTTTCTTCTTCTTCTTGCCTTTTTATTTATAGATTAGATCTGGATTTCAATGATCCCTGCATCTACTGACATGGATAATTGGAAATTGGCTGCAGTTTTTAGTAACATCAGGCAGTAAAGTTGATTACTTTCCCTTTCCCTCCATTGCATAATCTTGGCAGTGTCTGCTAGGTCGGTCAGAGCATGCTTGCTGCAGTGAGAGGGTTTCACACAAAGGCAAAGAGACAGGAAAGACAGAATATCACTGGATACTTCCTTGATTTTTTTCAGCATTAGTGTTATCAGTGATGTATTAGGCAAGGTGAAATAAATATAAATATACAGAACGTAGTTGTATCATTGAAATTGGTATTAAAAAAACCAGTGAAGTAGAGAAAAGGGATAGAGGGAGAGGGAGCAGGGATGAGAAAAGAGAGGAACAGAGAAATGAAATTAACCAAATTATGGTATGTGCATGTATGAATATTCATATAACAATAAATTCTACTTTTTGATTAACTATAATGCACTAATGAAAAAATTAATTGACAGAAGGAAGACAAATAGAGTAGAGAAAGAAAATCAGTGAGAGAGGAAGGAGGAGAAAAATGGGGCTAGTACCAGGGATTAAAATGGAGCAATTTATGTTATATGCATTTATGAATATGTCAAAATGAACCCCCAAATTGTGTAAAACTATAATGCATTAATAAAACATAAAAAGCACAAAATCATCTTAAAGCAGAAAGGAATGAAGATCAGATATCCAATGTATGTCAAATTCTTGAGCCTTCCAGGAAAAAACTCACCAACCTAGGAATTGAATTGTTACATAATCCAGGCAGTATCTCTTCTCAAGCATTATCAAGAGACCAAATGTGAATAAATCCAGCTCCACTGCACAGGTTTTGTCTTCCTTATGTAAGAACCATATGTGTACGTCTTATTTTAAGAGCTAGCAGGGCACGGCCCTAGCAGAATGACACGTGAGAAAGATGCAATGTGGGAAGTGTCAGAGCAGGCAGTAGGGAACCCAAAGGCTGCAGCTTGCCACCCAAGGCTCTATATTAAGTAAGACACAGCACTTAGTTGAATCACTATCACTTTCTTGTCCCTCTGCCTGGCATGTTGAAATATTCCACTTCTATTTTTCTCCATCTGTCCTATTTACCTTGTAACTCCACATGCAAATTTAGGTAAAGCTAAATATATTAAGTCTTTTGAAAAATGACTTATGAAATGTGCATGTGTTAGAAAAAAGATTTAGATTGTCAGAAAACATTTTATTCCACTGAATCTATCTTTGTAAGGGAGCTTATTCTCTTTAGTTTAGATGGATTCAACCAACAATGCACAGAAAATATCACTACAATCTAATGCATTTTAAGAGGGTTTAAACAAGTCACATCAATCAGGGTACAGTAGGAAAATAGAAATGTCTCTCGGTGTTTCAGGGAGGAAGAATTTAATACAGGGGATTGGTTAAACAGGTGAGAGAGGAGCTGAGGAGATAAATGGGATAATACAGTGATGTAACCAAGAGAATAGCAATAATTAGAAGATGCCTCTACCAATATCCTTAGGAGTTCCTCAACCCTGGGGTTGCTCTTAAACCTGGGCAAGGTGGAACTCTGATATGGAATCCATACTTTAGAAGACCCCACTGAGTTCATCCCCAGTCATGTTCTTTCCTTCAGAAGAACTTTTGGGACAGGAGGGTATAAACACTCATATCTCGTGTCTTTATCTCCTTTCTGGACTGTGCTCCTACACACAGATATTTTTCCTTTTCTCCCCAAATAGATGCAGATTGGTGCCAGATTGGAAGATTAGCTTGGACTAGCTGGGGTAAGGAGCAATGTTTTAGTTTCTCTATTCTTAGTATTTTTACAGTTCCACAGACTGTGAAATTCTGAAAGGATGGATAGTTGTACGAGTATCTGAGCCTTAGATATGGGACATAAGAGCCCTCCACTTTACCCCACTTATCAAAGGAGTAAGATAAAGTGGATATTTATCCTGTGGATTCCCAAGCAAGTGATTTTCTAAATGTCATTATGAAAATGTATATTTGTTAAAACAGAAAAAAATGGAAAATACTTTTATGTCTGTATTTAATTTATAACTTTTAAATATTGGATTAGATATCTAGGCTTCATTTTGTGCCTTTTCAGTGAGGCTTGCAAATTTTGGAACAGACTGGCCACAGCCCAGAAGCTGGGGACATCCAGCTGGAATTAGACTCATGATGGGGAGTTTCCAGGTGGGAAATACAACAGCACAGGGAGGGGCAGCTCAAAAAGAATCAGAATCATAGAAGGGATGCACTCACACTGAGCATAGACAAAAATTGATAGAAATACCCTGACTTCTCACCACTTCTCCCTCCAGTCTTTCTCCAGTGCATGGCATTGGTAGAGGCTGCTCTACAACAAGAAAGCTAGAGTTTGACACATGTGGTTTCGTATGATCTGGAGGTAGGGAATAGGAAGTGAGAGCACACAAAGGATGTTATATAAAACGAATGAACTAATTTATTCTCTTGCAGGCCATTTAACAGAATGGCTCAGATCTGGCTTAGAAACTAAGTAAACCTAAAAACTCAGTAGCAAGAATGCAAATAATCTAGCTGATTGCAGAGGTCCATACCTGCAATCCCAGCAACTCATGAGAGTGAGGCAGGAGGATTACAAGGTCAAAGCCACTAGGGCAACTTAGAAAGACCCTGTCTCAAAATAATATCAAAAAGAGCTGGAGATATAGTTCAGTGGTAGAGCACCCACAGGTTTAATCCACAGTACCTCAAAAAAAATTGAAAAGGAAAGGAAAAAAAAAAAAAGAAACAAATAATTCAAATACAAAATAGACAAAAGACTCCAGTAGACATTTTTTCAAAAGAAGGCATACAAATTGACAATAGGTATATGAAATGATGCTCAACATCACTGATCACCAGGGAAATGCAAATTAAAAAAGACAAAGGATAACAAATGTTGGAGCAGATGTGGAGAAAAGGGAACCCTTGCACACTGTTGGTGAGAATGAAAATTAATACAACTATTATGGAAATCAGTGTGGAGATTCCTCAAGAAATTAAAAATAGAACTGCCATATGATCCAGAATTTCACTACTGGGTATATATCCAAAGGAAATGAAAAGTATGTCAAACAGACATCTGCACTCCGTGTTCATCGCAGCCTGTTCACAGTAGCCAAAATATGGCATCAACCTTAGTGTCTGCTATGGTTTCATTGTGTCCTCCGAATAGTATGTGTTTGAAATCTGATCCCCATTCTCACAATGTCAGGAGGTGGGCTTAATAGGTGGTGATTAGGCCTTGAGGGCAAAGTGAATGGATTACTGCCTTAATCATGGCAGTAGATGTTATACAAGGGGGAGATTGGTCCCACTTTGCTCACTCACTCTCTCTCCATCTCTTGCCCTACTGCCTTCCACCACAGATGACATAGTAAGAAGACCATCAGCAGGTTCTAGTCTTTTGATCTTGGACTTCCAGTACTATCAATAAATTTCTGTCCATGTTCTGTTATAATAGCACAAAATGGACTAAGATGGCGTTCATCAATGGATTAATGGATAAAGAACATGTGATGCACATAAATATATATTATAATAAATATATACAATGGAATATTACTCAGCCTTTTAAAAAGAAGAAAATCCTGTCATTTAAAACAACATGGATGAACCTGGGAGAACTCAAGTTAAGTGAAATAAGCCAGTCACAGAAAGATAAACACTGAATGATCTCACTGATAAATAGACTCTAAAAATTTGAACTCAGAAACAGATAGTAGAATGCTATTTACCAGAAACTGGCAGAATGGAGGTTAGGGGAGATCTTAGACAAAAGACACACATTCTGAGTTAGATAGAAAAAGTGAGTTCAAGATATCTATTATAGAACATGGCACCTACTGTTGATAATCGAATACTATATTTTGAAAATTGCTATGAGAGTAGATTTTAAGTGCTTTCACCACAAGAAAGTTAGTATATAAAGTAATTCATGTTAACCCTACTGAGCCATACCATCATGTTAAACATAATATTTTACTGGTTCATAGTGGGGTAGGGAGAGGGAATACGGGAGGAATAGACAAACTTTATATAGGGCAGAGGGGTTGGAGGGGAAGGGAGGGGGCATGGGGTTAGAAATGATGGTGGAATATGATGATCATTATTATTCAAAGTACATGTGTGAAAACACAAATTGGTGTGATTATACTTTGTATACAACCAGAGATATGAAAAATTGTGCTCTACATGTGTAACAAAAATAGCAATGCATTCTGCTGTCATATAGAAATTAAAAATAATATTTTAAAACATCATGTTTAACAGAATAAATATGTACAATTTTGTCAATTAAAAAAACAAACTCACTGAGAAGGAAGAACATATAGTATGCCTTTCCTTGTCTTATATATCAATTTTTTTTTCTAAATGAAAGAAGGCAAATCAGTGTGAACTGGTAGGCCACTCACAACCCCTCACTGTACTTCTCAATAATACTTAATCTCTCATTACTTCTAGAAAATGTTTGTGGAGGGGAGGAAAATATCTTTTTCTCTAGTTTCAAGGTTGAGGCCCCCATAACAAAAGACAGATTAAAAATAAACAAACTTCTGTAATATAGGTTTTATATGACATAGGAGCCCTCATAAGAAACAGTTAAACATCTGTATTTCTTGCTAGGTTTGAGGAAGACTGGACGTTGTGGAGAAAGATAGGGTAAGGAGGGTGATCTAATGGTAATGAACGGGAGGAACAGGGCAAGGCCTGTTTGCTGCAACTCCTGTGACTCTTCATCTGCAGAGACAGGAGATTCTTTCTTCTGGGTACAAGGAGGGCCCTTCCCACATGAGTCATATGACCTGCTTCAGGAAAAAGTCAGAAAATCTGTTTTATGACCTGCTTCAGAAGAGAAAGGCAGAGGAAGAGAGGCAGAGAGACATCATTCAGTGTATGTCTTTCTGAGACTGGCTTATTCCACTTAACATGATATTCTCCAGGTTCAGGAAATGACAGGATTTCCTTCTTTCCAGGGAGGTTCAGAGAAAACTCTCTGAACGTGTCACTTCTCAAATTCTTTTGTTTTTGGTATTTAATATACCAAAGTACTATATTTGGGGGGGTAGTGTCTTCTGAATCTTATCATTTGCCATGTGTTTAGGGGTTTGACAGACTTTTCTCATTGAAGAAGCCCAAATATTTGAAAGATTGGGCAGCTTCTCAAAAAACTTGGAATAGAACCACCATTTGACCCAGCTATCTCACTCCTCATTTTATACTCAAGGGACTTAAAATCAGCATATTACAGTGACACAACTACATCAATGTTTATGGCAGCTCAGTTCACAATAGCTAAACTATGGAACCAGCATAAATGCCCTTCAGCAAATGAATGTCAAAATATTCCATTGTGTACATGTATGACAAAAAGAAAATGTCATACATGTACACAATGGAATATTATTCAGCATTAAAGAAAAATGAAATTATGGCATTTGCAGGTAAATGGATGGAACTAGAGAACATCATGCTAAGTGAAAGAAGGCAATCCTCAAAACCCAAGGGCTGAATGTGTTCTCTAATAAGTGGATGCTGATCCAGAGAATGAAGGAACTGTCGATTGTGCAGAGAGTAGTGAGGGGAGAGGTGGGGCTCTGGGGATGGGAAGGACAGTAGAATGAGACAGACATTATTACTCTCTCTGTATATATGTATGATTATACTACTGGTGGACTCTGCAACAGGTACAGCCAGAGGGATGAGAAGTTGTGCTCCATTTACATACAATGTGTCAAATTGCATTCTACTGTCATCTATAACTAATTAGAACAAATTTAAAAAAAAATAAGGGAAAAAAGGAGAATAGAGGAAGGGCATTGGGGGAAAGAGGGGAGGGAAAGGAGAGGTACTTGGAAAGGAAATAGATCAAATTATACTATTTTATTGTGTGCATGTATGAATATATTATAACAAATCCCACTGTTTGGTATTATTATAATGTACCCAAAAAAAGGAAAAATGGGGCTTTAAGTTAATGAATATAGAAAATATTATGAATAACTTGTTTCAGAACGTTAAAAATA
Organism: Marmota monax; assembly: GCF_021218885.2. Taxonomy (NCBI): domain Eukaryota; kingdom Metazoa; phylum Chordata; class Mammalia; order Rodentia; family Sciuridae; genus Marmota; species Marmota monax. Next base: position 2,607,691 of record NW_026692434.1, on the reverse strand, counting down.
AATGCAGTTAACACTAATGGTATTAAGAAACTCAGAATTTACAATAATAATGAAGATAAAATGAAATGAAAATTAGCAGGGTATTTTGGAAAAAAAATACAGATTTCTACATTTGAGTCCTAATTCTGATGACTATTCATGATCGCTGTGTATCTTTTAGTGAAATGCCAATCTCCCTGTTAGTCTTGGTCCTCTCATCTTTCAGATAGAGATAATAATATTGATCTATTTAGTTATCAGCCATCATTCAAACATAGTCTCTAGCACATGCCCGTCATATAGTACATGCTCAAGCAATACTTAATGAAGATAATGGTGGTGATAATCAGTAATAATAATAATGTAAGCCTTTGATGGAGCTCTGAGACTTCACATAAAGGAGGACACACACTCATAGAACTAAAGTAACCCTCATTTCCACTTTCCAGCCAAGCAATGAAGGCTATCTCACAACAATTAATCCAAGAGACATAAAAAGGATGACAACCCTTCCTCAGAAACCCATTTCCAGTTTTAAACATCATATTCCTCATTGTTAATCTTCATGCCCCAGCCAAATTTTTCTTTTGTCTACACTATCAGATTTGTCTAAAAGTTAAGAGTAAGACTTACATGGAATGGCAACTCTCATTCTGGCCAAGGAGGTAAACATTGGCCTAGAATTATAATATAGAAGAAAAATAAGGTTAAGGTCCCTGTTATTCACTTGTTTTAGATGTTTTTGTGGTATCCTTGAACTTATTGTTTTCTTAAGTAGTCCACAAGATTTTGCCTATGGGACTGTTATATTTAGTAGACTTAAGTGGTTAGAAAATTGATTAACTGGGACTTATTTAGACATTTACTGTGAAATGCATTTATGTATTTGTTTGATTTAATCACTTTGTTTTTATTTTGAATTTAGTGTGTGTCAGAGAATAATAGTGATATAGATTTATATGCGTATGTTTGAATATTACACATTCTGAAGGAGGCTTTGTGTTATGCTTTGTGTCAAGTCTTTGACAAAGACTTGGAATCTGACTTAAGGTGACAGACATTATCCTTCCTTATACCAGCCCCAGAAGAACATGAATAGAAAGCACAAATGACCTATATGCTCTGGCTTTCTGTCCCCTCTCTCCATCTGTCTGTCTCTGTCTCTCTCTCCCCCTCCCTTTCCCTCTGTCCCCTCCCCCTTCCCTCTCTCATCCTTTCCAACTTCCATCCCTCAAGGGTTAATGTTTTGACAACCCTGTGATCAGTCCCTGTAACTAATTATTTTTGAACTACCACTGCAGCAACTTCTGCTTGGTGCGATTGCGGCTTTCCTGTTCCTGTCACTCCCTTCTGTAATTAACCTTGCTATTCTTAGCCACAAAGCACGCATCTTGTTGCAGGCTTCTTCAGGACTCTATTTTATATTTCAATGGACAGTTACTGTCTCATTTTCTCTTGGGACAGGTCTATAATCACTCAGTTATATTAATGAAGGATGACTCAATCCTTTCCCACCACTCCTCTTTCATTCTGATAATGTTTGGTAGAATTAATCATGTGAGCTTAGCAACTTCGACTAAAATAGTTTACTCACAGTCCAATCAGTGATAATGCTGCTCTTGAGGTGTGTGAGTATCAGTGACCAGTGAAAATGCAAGCAAGCTTCCACTATGAAAACCCAGTGTCTATGTATCTTGAACAGACCCTGCCCTCATGCCTGAGAGGCTGTGTGCACTGCTGAGAAGAGGTGATCCTCCAATGACCATGCCACACACTGACTCACAACACTGCAGCAGGCAGATTGTATGACAGATATATTAGCAAAGAAGATGCAGCAAGATAACAGTGTGATTAGTCAGTGATGGCCACCATCGAAAAATCACAACAGAGAACCAGGGGACAACCTCCCAGCTCAGGCTATTCAGACACTATTTACAGCAGAGGTAAAACTGCAGGGTGAAGGATGTTTGTGGGGATAGAGAGACACACAGGCCTGGGCCCTGATTTGACATCTCCAGGCACATCCAGCTAAAGCTCTTTGTGGCTGGGATTTGCAGGTGTGGATGAGGCACAAAACAGGCATAAGATAGGGTCTGGAGGTGAAATGGGTCTGGAGGTGAAATAAGTCTGGAGCAAACAAAAGTCTGCAGTAGAACCATAATCCCTGAAATAAAATCTTTGCTTGTTTAATTGTCAAGGAGTAGAGGCAATGAAAATCTCACTTTTAAAAAGAAATGGCTAGGGATATAACTCAGTGGCAGAGCTCTTGCTTTGCATGCCCAAGGCCCTGGTTCAATCTCCAATATCTCCAAACAAAAAAGAGGCTAAATTCGGGTTGTTTTGACAAGCCAGACCTTTATAGAGGTGCATATCTTCTTTTTCATTCAAAAAAAAAAAAAAAAAAGAAAAAGAAAAGGTTGTGTAAGCACCTCCCAAATGTGGAGGTATTATTCAAGTAACTGAAGGTGTAGTGTGCAAGGAAGTTCAGAACTCTAACACCAAAACGATCTCTTTATCCCATGCTGCGCCACCTCCCTCCTTTGCAGGTGATTTAAAATTCATACCATTAGTGTTACTCTATTGGGTAGAAAACTAGATTGTGTCTCAGGAAGTCAAATCTGAAATGTCCTTGTGGTTAGTCAGTCTCAGAACTGGGCCTTCTCTCCAATTATGTTATAATGTTATTCGCTATCTAATCTTAAATGAAAATATACCACAAAGAAGGTCAATATAAGAAAGGGATATTTCACCTTTGTGAACAGGGGATGCACATGCAGATGAAAGTCTTAGAAAAAGGAAGTATGGGGTAGACTAGAGAACCATGTTCCTTTGAATGTCAGCTCTGTATGAAAAAATATCACTATAAAGAAAACCAATATGATAGAAATTATCCTTGTCTATCATTTCTTGAATAGAGATTCCATTGTTATCAACAGAAATTTTGCAGCAGACTGTAAGGTAACGTCTTCAATTAAAAATAAATAAATAACAACTATAATGGGAAAGCTAAAACCAAACATCTACCCAGAAAGTATACCAGTGTCTAAGCTAAAGACTTCCTTGGGGAGTCATACCTGCAAGAATTGTCATTAGATTGTTGAGCTTAAAACAATCTATCAAGATGTAACAATGTACAAAGATCAGGGTGAAATTTTAATTCAGTTGCTAGAGAATGATAATCAATGAACTTGAAGCAAAGAAAGCTGCTTCAATTGCAATATAACAGGTAATGTAAGAAACCAAGTTGTATGGCTACTACAAGTTTCAGGCACCCAAATAACAGGACACAATGAGAATTCAAGTCTGTTTTTTAAAGGTAGGTTTCTAATAGTCCCTAAATATTTTAGAGTAAGCTTTCCTGAATAATAGAAAACAAGAATAATTATTATTGAGACTCCTGGAGCTATCATATATTGACTGGAATTTTTCAGCTACAGAAGATCCAGGTGATCATATAAATCTCTTTCATCTACCAGGTCAATTCAGTCTGACGTTATGACAGAAGAAATTGAAGAAAACTCATATTTATTACGTGTATATGATGGGAAAGATATAGGATTTGAAAGCCAGGGCTTTCACCTGGGTTGAAATCTTAGTTCTATCATTTATTATCTTTGTGACACTGGCCTTCTTGAGCCTCAGTTCGCTTAGGTATGAAAAAATGGGAACAATTACACTGTCTATGGACTGTTGTGAAATTTCAATAAATCAACAATGGTGAAAGCATCTGGCTTCATCAACATAATTTACTTTTTTAAATAAAACTCACACGTAAAGAGTTTTTATGCCCCTCACTCCAGAACGAGTCTTAATTCTTTTGGGTACTAAAGGAGTTTTAGACCCCTTCTCACTTAGCAGTCCTTCTCTCCTATGTATATAAGTTTTATAAAAGTGGCACATAGTGGCCTGAAATTGAAAACAAGCAACCTACCCTGAGGGGAGAGGTATAACATGCCCACAGCCACATACATTGCCAGACAAGCAAAAACTCAGAAAATTTAAAACCATTTTTATTCTTTCTTAAGATCAACTTATAATGTTCACATAACAGAAAATATAATATGGTGTGAAAACAGTATATATAGACCTGTAGACTTAGAAATGACTGTTCATATGATATGGTACAAAAGACTCCAAAATTTTCATGCACTATAGGGATTTAATCACTATCAGAGAAATTCAGCAATGTGTTAGTCATACTAACATTAAGCTCATCAGAGAGGTTAGCATAGTTGGTCACTAATATTACATATTTAATAGCACTGGTATTATGTACTCATTCATTCTCAACAGCATATGAAAATTTTATGAGGATTTAATTTTCAGTATTTTTAATTTAATTTAATTTCTTTTTAGTTCAAATTTTTATTATGTTTTCTTATAGTAGGCTGCTCCCAAAACAAGAGTACCTGAGTTCTAGGATAGATTCAAACATGGTGACCTTTCTAAAAAATGTGTTTGTATGTGTGATGTGTGTACAAGTTTCCAGTTTTTAAAAGACTCCAGCACATTTCCCCCCTGGTTGGTCTAATATTCATGGTGGCAACAGCTGCATTCTCTACTTGGATCCAGAGTCATATTTTGGCAGTTCTTCCTCTGGACCGAGGACAGGCTGATCATTCTAGCCTCACTTGCCAGTCTGGTCTCACTGCACCTGGGATGTCTGGCACACATAGCCTTGGTGATATGACAATTAAGAAGGGACAGGTAAATGGTACCTCCTCTGTACATTTGGGTTCCCACACAGTTGTCAGGAATCAGCACTTAAAAGTGAAAGCAAGAAGTCCCAAAATTAATGTGGGAGGAAGTAGGATGCAAAAGTTGGAAAAGGAGAATACAAAAAAAAGAAATAAGACAAGGAAAGAGAGGGACAAATCAGGTAAGCAAGAGATCCATTCAGTAAATGCTCAAGAGAGATGATTCCTAAACAAAATTTAGAAATAAAGGATATTTTTCGGATAGGTATCTAGACCCAGAAAAAAAAAAAAAAAAAAAAAAAAAAAAACTAAGAATGAGGAAAACTTAGCCAATGCAAGACTCCCTAGGCAAGGAAAATCCTTTTTTTTTTTTTTTTAACTATTAACTAAGTAACGATTCTTTATAGTTAAATATTCTATTTAACTATTCTCATTGATTCAGCAGGCCCCCTTTTTTTTAGAAGCTGTGGCAAAGGAGAGCGGCCCAAGGTAACTGGAAGTTCTAAGTTTCAAAATGAGTAATGATATGTGGGCAGAAGCCACACAGGGAAGCAGAGGCATTAATCCTTTGCCTCCTTTAATCAGAGAAACATTTAATTAGGGTAAAGCCCTTGTTTTGCTTAAACTTGTAGACCTGTGTAGTAGAACTGGGCTGGCATCTGCCTAGAGGTTAGAATAAGAGACCAGCTGCAAGCAAAAGGTCTGATAGAAGAGTCTGGGCTGCAGAGGGCTAGGATGTGCAGATACTATGCAAAATTGAAAAATATGGGTGGAGGACTGCAAGTGGTTTTGGACAGGGGGTGACTGTCACAACAAAGTATTCTTTTAATACAGTTACTATGGGAAACAATTCTTAGAGGGTTTGGAAGTAGAGGTAACTGCAAGGCTTTTATAGTGAGCCAGGTTTTGGGACAGGTAAGAGAGGGTAAGCTTCAGGTGAATTTAACAACAGGGAGACTCTCAAACTAGTTTATGTTTTCTTTCCTAACTGTTCAGTGAATGGCATCTCCTTCCTTTTACAGAATTTCTTCCTTCTTGATAATGGGAGCTAGTACCACTCTTAAAATCCCTGTAGATTATTTAAATATTTATGCCCCTTGGGCAAACAAACTCAAAGAAAGAATCTATAAATTCTAAGGCTTTCTTTGAGCATCTTATTATTCCACAAAGGTATTATGTGTTTTTGTATTGTCAACTTTAATCATTTTTCATTTTCCATGAATAGCAATATTTTTAATGCCTTTTCTCTGCAATTTCTTATCAATTTCATATGTTCAATCTATATTTTAGTTCCAAAGTGTCTATCTTATTCTTCTCAATCCTCCCTGCTGGTATTCTACTTCTCTATAAAGCTCATCATAATGATTTTTTTTTCTCTCCCTCTGTTTTCACAATGGGAATAAATTGGAGGAAAAAAGCAGTTACATACTAGTGACTATACATTTTGAGAGTCTTTAGCCAATTGTCAGGGTAAGAGACAAAGTTCACATAAACCAACACAAACTTGGGTTATTTTTAAGGGCAAGATCTACAAAGTCAAGAAAAATAAAGTCCTGCTTCAATTTGCATCTCCATTCCTTTTAGAAAAATTCATATAAAGGACCAGATGTTGAAAAGCAAGAACCAGGGCTCTGTGCCCAATTTCATGCAATGCCCACAGGGTCTTCACTGAGTGCTTGGTCTAGCTTACAGTCTTAATTTTGACAGTCTGCAGCCCTTTCAAGTTGCCAGTACAGAAATCACAATGCTGGTAGTCAAGCAGATCAAGTCAGCTGCTATGAGTCTATTTTCTGACCTTTACCAAGAACACAACAGGGATCAATTATTTTCATTGCCCGATGGAGTCCAGAGGAAAGCTGAACTACAAATGTAGTGGAAAAAAATAGGATGACTATGTGCAAAGTATGCGCTCATGGGCAGTGTGCCAGAGAAAAGAGATGAAAGGTAGGCAGGGAGAGGAGGAGCAAGGTGGGGGAAATCTTAGGATTCTGCTACAGGGCTGCACTACTAGGTAAGGTGAAAGGTGATCCACGATCAATTCTACTCTGCTTCTAACAAGCCTTGGAATGTAAATTTTAAGAACAGTGGGAATTAGAGCTTCTTCATCACCTACATAGAACAGCTGCAAAAATAATTTTCGGTAAAGCAAAGAGGCATCATTCCAGAGCCCCTTTTGTGGAAAAAGCTAGCAGCCTATGACTCATGGTTGCTTTTTTCTCTTTTCAGGGAAGAGCTTGCAGGGTGTAGTAACTGTCTCATGCTGCTGCATTTTAATGGGGGAAAATGTGTACAAGGCTCAGGCTTTCACTTGACACCACTCCACTCTGCCTAAACATGCTTGGTCTAGTAATGTCACAGTTCAAAATGCTAATTCCTTTCTCACTTATGTCAGATTTCTCTTAGATTATATGTGAATCTGTTTGATTGGATTTCAAATAAAGTAGGGTATTCACTGGTTTACTGAAGAGAATATTCACAAACTCAAAGTAAACCTACTGTTTGCAACTACTCATAACCATAGCTACTCTTTACTGTTTTTTCCCCGATATGCCAACAAATGGGCTAAGTTTTCTTCACTAGAGGGAAAACAAAAAACAAACAAACAAAAAAAACCCTGAAACATAAAGAGGTTAGAAAACCTGCTCATGCACCTACAATTTGAACATAGGCCCCACCATAGGGAACCAGAATATGTCCACCTTGTCTGGGAGGCATTGGGTGGTGGAGTGAAGAAGCCCAGGCTTCCTCTATCCAAGAGGTGAACCATCTCCTCATGACAACATGACACAACTGTTATACAATCAGCTGGGTGGCTGGGTGCTCTCTCTCCAGTCCTTGAGTAAAAGGGTGAAGCATGAAATTGTTTGCAGGCTCCAGGGCCCAACTGCTCTCTAGGGTATCTTTGATATTTATCAGTCTTACTTGATTTTCCTTACAATCTAATCTCTTCCCCCAAAGCATTTTCTAATTGTGTCACCACCCTGTTACAAAACAGAAGCAAAAAACAAATATCTTTTAATATGTCTCCTAGTCCTCCTGGCAATTTCCTTAAGAATAAATTTCCAATTATTTTCCCAGGCTCCTCTTCCTTTATTCTACTCCCCACATCCAGAGCTCAAGGGGCCAACTAAACTGCTCATGATCACTTAGTTCTGACCTTCTTTTTGTCTCTTTGCACATTTGTCCCTCATTAGTCTACCTCTATTATTTTTCACCCATCCTCTTGATGTCAAGCGGAACATCCCTGATTTACTCTCACAGTCCTCCGTGTGCTCTCATAGAATTTGATCTGAACCTTACTACTTCCATATATTTCATCATCCTTCACAGGAGTTTGTGGTAGTGGGGATCAAATCCAGGGCCTCAGGCATGCTAGGTAAGCACTCACTACTGATCTATGCCTCCAGCCCTGGATCTTGTATGCTTTGAATTAGTAGATAAATACCTTTTTTTATATTTCAAGCTAATTAAGAGCAGAAATTATTCTGTTCATTTTTATATTTCTTAGATGGTACTGAGAATAGTGAAAGATAAGCATTTATATAATGATCTTACATGCTATGCTTCTATGCTATGGAGTCACAGTTGGTTCTTTGCAGCTTAGTCACCCAATAAATGTTGGTCACTTTAATTCTCAGTAGACCCCTATGCTTTCCTTCTTTTTTTTCAGTACTAGGGATTGAACCCAGGATTCTCTACCACTGAGCTAACATGCCCAGCCCTTTTCATTTTGTGGAACACAGTCTCACTAAGTTGCTCAGGCTGGTCTCCAACTTGCAATCCTCTTGTGTCAGCCTCCCAAGTTGCTGGAATTACAGGCATGTGCCACCATATATGACTAATAATTAATCCTTTTATTTTCTACCATCCCTTACCTGTCCTCTATAAAAAAATAAATGAATGAATTATTTTAATATTGCTGTAAGCTACATAAATACATTTTCAAATTGAGATTTGTACTGTGGGGATATAGCTCAGTAGTAGAGCACTTGCCTAACATGTGTGAGGTCCTGGAGATGCTAACACACACACACACACACACACACACACACACACACAAAAAGTTGCGATTAAAAAAAATCAAATTCTGAAGAATTGGATTAGTTAGATGGAATGGCCTAAGTACATTTCAATTCTCATTTTACAAAAGTAATTTAGACCTCTCAGTGCCTTTATTAAATTTATCTCTTTTTTATTTCAGATTTATTTTTATAAGCTTTTGGTTACACATTGTTGGGGCATTTTTATTGCTCTTTTATTTTGGTGTCCATTATCTTATTAGTTGAACAAAACCCATCTCATCATTTAGTTCTGGGAATAAGCCTCAAGCATCTTGTGTCTTTCAAAACAGTGGGTGGGTTTCTATCTAAGCAGCTTTTAAAATCAGATGCTCAAATCCTGATATTCATCCGCTTTGATAAAGGAGTCTCATTTGGAACCATTTCTCTTGAGAAAACTGGATGGGAGGTAGAAGAAAGACCCCCTGAAGGACCAGGAGGGGAGCAGCTTCTCATCCTAAGCTCTCAGGACATAGAAGAGCCCTTTGGTGAGATCACAGTGTGAGCCAGACTTTTCTCTATGTGAGTCTTGCAAGCTAATTCACACATCATAGGAGATGCCTCTCCTGATGCTTTGGGTTTTGCCCTTCCCATTACCATGTCCAAATCAGAATGACGGTGACTTCTTAAGACGATAGCTAAGCCTGGTCACCAGGGAATTTACTTTTTCCTCTGATAATAGTGTATACCACTCAAGATTTAATAAATTTTATTTTGTTCCTTGTTGGAGTTATCCATTATGTAGTTTCAATTGGCACCCAACACAGAGTAAAGCTTTTGTATGTGTCTAAAAGAGTGGATTCTCCCCAAACATATCACATTCCATGGCCTGATTCATCTGATCCTGGATCTTGGTGGGATGAGCTGTGCTTGAAACCAGAGCCTTTTTTTCCCAGTACCATGGGGAATTGGTAGTTGGCAGCACCTAGGGCAATGCAGGCTGAGGTGCTATAGGTGCAGAGGGACTGAGACTTTACACCTTCCCAACCTTCCTTAACCAAGCATCTCTAGTTTGCAAAGACAGGGGCCACTGCTCTGCACCAAACTGCATCTCTTCTACTAGGTTCCCAGGGTCAGCAGAAGATCCATATTGGTACTAAATTGTTTGACATCTCAAACAACCACAGGTTCCCTCTCCTATAGTTTTCCAATTGTTCTATTCAAAGTTTCCTGGAAAGGTAGTAAAAGCATTCATGCTCTATGAATCAGCACTGAGAATACTTAATTAAATGTGGGCAAGATCCTGGTAGTCAATACCTGTTGTACCCACTGTGTACGAGCAGATCATGCTGCTTCTCTCTCTTTCAGAACACATTCGTCCATCTCAAAAGAACCTAGGCAGAAGACCTGAATCAGAAAATACACTCTGGTGGAAATGTATGCTCCAAATTACCAAACAAAGTAGTTCCATGGTTTGTGACTTAATTAAATACTGTGAAGCTCACTGAATGGCTTTGTTCTCCAGGTAGCATTGTCCTTTTGACTAAGCTTTCATACTAATTAATTGGCCTGCTGCTGTATTTTAGGAGGGGATTCCAAAAAATTGGTTACTAGGACATTTTAGTTTGATAGAAAGGAGATCCCACTGAGATTCTGTTTCTTGTTACAGAGAACTAGGTTTTTTTCTTTTTTCTTTTTCTTTCTTTCATTGTTTCTTATACATCTTGCATTTTTGTTGATAGAGAAACATGAAATTTTCTTTTGCTGTTGAAGCTTGCCTAGGGTATGTGCTATTTAGAGCCACTGGATATCTTTGTCTTTGAGGACTAGGTTAGATGCCCATATTATGTGCCAGGCACGGTGCTGGGGTTTAGGGATTAGAGAGATCGATTAAACCTGTTCCTTACTCCTAAGAAATAAAAGCAAACCCTTAGATGGCACTTGCTATTCACTAGGTACATTTCTAAGTGCTTTACACATATTAACTTATTTAATATTTACAACACTAACAGGAGGTAGATTTATTATTAGTAGTAATAGTATTCCCATTATACAAATAAAGGTAAACTAGGGCACAGAGAGGTTAAAAAACTTGTCCAAGCCAGGCACAGTGGCACACGCCTATAATCCCAGTGACACGGGAGGCTGAGGCAGGAGGACTGAGAGTTCAAAGCCAGCCTCAGCAACAGCAAGGCACTAAGCAACTCAGGGTGACCCTGTCTCTAAATAAAATATAAATTAGGGCTGTGGATGTGGCTCAGTAGTTGAGTGCCCCTGAGTCCACTCTCCCCCCAAAAAAGACTTGTCCAAGGTCAACAGATAGGAGATGATGAATGCAGTATTAGCCCAGAGTCCTTGATTTTTTTTCATAATACACCACCATGTCTCCAAAAACAGACTAGAACAAACAGCAGTGCAGATTCCGCAATAGCTATACATATTGGAGGCATGTCAATTCTACCTGGTGAGATCAGGGAAAACTTTGAGATTCAATAATCAACAACATTGTGTGTTTTGCAGCTTTATTCATTAAGATCCATGGACCATCTAGCCTTGGACTTCTGTTGTAATGAAGATTATTTTTCTACATAGAGCAGGATAGAGAGCAAATGTGAAATTCAGGAACATGCATTTTTAACAGCCTGTCTTTCTCTCCCTCTTTGCTCTGGCTGTCAGCTCTCCTTTGAGGAATTCATCTCCTGTGGTCACTAGGGAGTTGGGTTAGGAACTAGGAGCACAGACACCTCACACCCGTGGGAGACCAATGACTACAGCAGCTAAAAACAGTAGGAGGCTTTCTCTAATATATTTTTTCCTTCCTTGGAGGTTTTTGTTGGAGAGACAAGATACAAAGAATGAGTATTGGATGCCTAGTGTAAAAGGATGAAAAGTAAGGGTAGTGTCAGTGCAATGCAAGTGAACAGGTTTTTCCTCAGCCCTCTCAGTAACTCCCTACTTAATTTCTAGACCGAGGAGAAAGTTAGCATCTTTCCTTAGGAGGGCTAGATTTCATGGACACAGAGATCAGGCCTGTCAGGCCAAAAGGGATCTATATTTTAACTAAATTGGTTAGGTATTAACCTTGAAATTGGTAATGTTGGAATGAAGCATATTCCTCTAAAATTTCAAAAATAGTCATTCAAGCACACACACACACACACATATATATATACACACACACACATATATGTGTATATACACATATATATATATACATATATATACACATACACATAATTACTATCTGATTGATATAAATCAGCTACAATTAATTTTTAGATTAATTAGTCTCACCTACAGAAAAAGAAACAGAGTCAAGAAAACATCATTATTTGAGAAATAAGTTTATATAAAGCACCAATGTAGAAAAAGTGACCTATATGTAAAGAAAGATTGGAAGGGACTAGAACAAATGACTCCAAGGATAGAATATTGCTTTGGGTATGGGATGAGATGATAAAATAATAATAACAATAATATATATGTTACGGTTTAGATATTAGGTGTTCTCCAATAGTTCATGTATGAGACAATGCAAAGAAGTTTAGAGATGAAATGATTGGGTTATAAGAGGCTTAACCAAATCAGTGCATTAATCTCCTGGTGGAGATTAATTTAATAACTGTAGGCAGGTAGGATATGGCTAGAGAAAGTAGATCCCTGGGAGTGTGCCTTTGGGTTTTGTATTTTGTCCTTGTTGAGCAGAGTTCTCTCTCTGCTCCTTTGTGGCCATGTCTGGAGCCACACCCTTCCACCATGATGACCTGCATCACCTAGAGTCTGGAGGAATGGAGCTAGTTTCCGAAACTGTGAGTCCCAAGTAAACTTTTCCTCCACTAATTGTTCTTATCAGGTATTTGGTTATAGTAGTGAAAAAGCTGACTAAAACTGTTAACATCCATTAAGTTTTTAACCACAGGTCAGACAGTTTTTTAAGCAATTTCCCTCTCTCTCTCTTTTTCTCTGCCATACCCCCCACCTCCTTCTCTTTTTCTCATGCTTCAGTTAATGACCAGGACAGTTCTGAGAAATGTACTGCTATTCAATTTTGTTGAATAGCAAAAGTATTATAAATATTCAAAAGTATTATAAAATGTATTTACACAAACTAAGAAGGTTATGATGTCACTAGGTGATATAATCTTATGGGACTACCATTGTATTTGTGTTCTATCACTGATAGAAACATCATTATGCAGCATACTACTATTTAGACATTATTTAGCCAGGTGAGGGCTAGGGCTGTAGCTCAGTGGTAGAGCCCCTGCCTCACATGTGTGAGGCACTGGGTTCAATCCTCAGCACCACATAAAAATAAATAAATAAAGATATTGTGTCAATTTATGATAAAATAAATATTTTAAGAAAATAGGTGAAGTGTCACAGAAAGAAGAAAATGGGAAGTAAATATTTGAAATGGAATTCTGTTTATTGCAATAGGAATGCAAAGAGCAAATCATTCTTTAAAAATACTTTCGTTTTCAAGTGTTCTATGAATTTCCTCATTTTTAGATTATATCTAAATGTGATACTAATGATAAGTTTAAATATAGTGAGCACTTTTCCTCTATGCCAGAGACTTCTAGTTATTTCATATACATTTTTATTATCTCTAATCTTCAGTATAACATTCTAGGACAGACAATATTATTACTCTTACCTTACAGAAGAAGAAACTGAGGGAAGTTAGGGGGAAAAGCAAAGACACAAGATTTGAGCCTGGAACCAAGACTGTCCACCAGAAATCTGTTTTGGGTTCTTATGGCAGACAATGAATAAATGTCACTAATTTTTTAGAAAACTTGATTGTCATGACTTAAGTCTCAAAGAGTGACAGATGTAAAAAGGTCACTATAAAAATTTGTTGAAATTATGCTTATGATTAACTATCAATGCTATTCATCAAACAACAACAGATTGGAGGAGGTGAGGAGAGGCACAATGTCTCAAAAACAATGGGAGAAAGTAATTTATGAGATAAGAGGGGAATTCTAATATCTCAATTGTTATATTGAATTAATTCACCACTAATATACTACTGGTATGCATCACAGGAATTTGTCAGAGCTCCTAAATTAAAATCTCTGATGATTAACCTCCTTCATGTTTTGATGAAAGGAGGAATAAGTTACAGCAAAGTGTTTCTTTGCCTTCTCATAAGAACAACTGATCAGAATCTGTTAATACTTTTATTGTGTGAATAGATTAAAACTGTTTTCTAGGATGCTTTGTATAGAAAATGTTAAAGATAGTGTGTATCTATGGCACAGAGACATTGGAATTATGTAAATGCAATTATGAATCCTGAAAACTCTACTATTTGAAGAAACACCTTGCTTTCCCTCAAAAATATGTTCATAAAGCACTAATAAGGAAAAAAAAAAGAAAGATATTTTAGGTACACAGGAGGATTAACACGAACCCGCACAAATGTCTCCAAGATAGAATGACATTCTTAGTATGTGACACAGTAATGAGATAGTGGTAACTAGAGTAGTAAACATCCATGCCTAATATCCATGCCTATTTCTACATGCCCAATAAGTTTTCTAAGCAACTCACTTGTGTTATATTATTTAATACTTACAGTAAAACTATGAGGTGACTACTATTGTCATTATCTGCATTTTACAGATTCTAAAACTCTAGAAAGAATTACTAAGAAACTTGCTCACAGTCTTAGAACAAATGGTGGAGTCACACTGCCATGCTGGTGTCCTTCACTACCATCATTTGTTCTGTTTAATAATAATGATAGGTGGGAGAGCATTCGCTCTATAAAAATCCTAGTTGCAGATCCCAAATTCTAAAATGTGGCTAATGATGCTAACTGAAAGCTGGCATTGTGGCAATTTATGACAGCTGCAAAACCCCGTGCGGTCCTTTGAAAATGCTTATGCTACAAATTCTTGGTGCATCTTCAAGTGGTGCTGACCCCATGAAGACTTTACACAATCTGGTATCTTATTTACCAGTGTCTCAAGTGTGTGTTGATGCTAGATATATATAAAATGTAGAATGATAGACCAGGATATTTATGAGAGGAAAGACAGTGATGAGTATAGAAGTGTTCCAAAAATCATTGTTAAAGTACATGAATGAAATAGCAGTTTAGGACCGCAGTAGTGATCTCATGTTTGTAAAGCACCCTTTACTATAAACAAGTATGCTTCCTAAGGCCAGAGGTCTTCAGGCTGAGAATCTACAGGGGGAAAGCAGGGCGGTGAGCTAATTTCACATCATCTGCACCCTGCCCATTTATCTAATCTCATAAAACCCCAAGATCCTCCATTAGTGCTGAGGAAAAGCCTTGGGGAAGTCTTCTCCTGGGTTCCATAAGGAGAAGGGTTAAAACTAGAGATTCTTCACATACTATTATACATATTCATTAAAAAAAAAAAAAAAAACTTGAACAGAAATTTGTCTGAGCACTTTGCTGTTGCAGAGACCTCCTTCTTCCCCCTACTCTGAGGCATTTTTTACTTTATATTGATTCAGATTTGAAGTGACTCAAACTTGAGAGGTCGTTTATTTGCTTCTTTTCCAAAACCCATTGGTATCTCCCTTGACCAAAGCCTGAATTTATAAGATTTCTTATTTTAATTTCTTCTTTTCTACTCAACCCTTTTTGATATCTAGATATTTAGTATCACTTGTGAATGTGTTTTAAATGGATCCATTTTTTTCCTCTTCCTGATGGTGTTCATTCCCCTTCCTAAGTAAACATGAAGATGTTTCACAGAAATAAGCTAAATACCAGATGCTGCAGAATTTCAGGACAATCCTCTTCATTGAATCTCAAAGTGATTCACTATTATTTCTGTCTACAGTCTTGCTGTATTTTTTTTTACCTTATGGGAAGTCTAATGTTTATGACAACTTTGAATGAAGTGGAAATTTTATTATTTAATATCATGCAAAGACTATGATTAATGCTTAGTTACCATGGGGATGAAGCAATTAAAGGAAAAGAGGGGAATGGCTAGGCTTCATTTGACTCCGGTGAAAAGACAAATGACACAGCCTTAAAAATAAGTTTTTGTCTGTTTATTTTATACTAAGAATTGAACCCAGGGACTTTACCACCAAGCTACATCTTCAGCAGCTCCCCCCCTTTTTTAATCTTTCTTTTTTCTTTTTTCTTTTTTTTTGAGTCAGGAGCTCACTAAGTTGCTTAGGGTATCACTTTTTTTACTGAGGCTGCCCTTGAACTTGCAATCCTCCTGTCTCATCTTCTGAGTTGCTTGAATTACCAGCATGTGCTAACACACCTAGCACAAGTATGTTTGAATATAATGTGTTTCTTATTTTAATGAACTTTTTTCTTTCCTCCAGAAAGAACTGGTCCTTGAAACTCAAGAGAAATCATTTTACTAATTTCAAAATACTCAGAGGAAACCAAAAATAAGTATATTCATATAATTTCATATGCTGAAAGACATCTGCAGGTCTACTGAAATTTCCGTGATCACATCCAATCTTGGGCATTATTTAACATGTAATTTTGATTTTATTTTAGGGGTCTTCTTTAGCAGCTCCAAATTATATACATAACATATTTTATATATTGTATATGATATATGATATATGATTTATACATATATGATGTATATGTAAAAATTATATATATGTATATATAATGCAGGAACAGATTGTTGTATGTATTTTGTAGGAAAAGGTTTTCTGAATATATATTACACTCTCATCTGGATCAAAAATTATAATTACATAATATATATTTTTATACCTTGTTGAAAGGAGAAATAATAATATATTATATATAATTAATCTCAGTTACTACTTCCCACAATGAAGAAAATAATGCCTTGCAAAGAGTCTACGGTTGGGATCTCTAGGCCAATCAGGAATTAAAATTGCTAATGTAATATATCTTCTCCCTTTCAATTTTTCTTTTAACTTTTTTAAAAATGTAAGTCTTAGACTTGCAAACATTTTTTTTCCTGAAGAATTTCAGTTTAAGTAAATATGAAAGTGTCATTACTATAAAATAATGACGATTCAAGCTCTAAAGCACTTTTGAGGAATCCAACCTATTTAGTGTACAGGAAAGAGCCAATAGTAGTCAGATCACAATGCTCTGCATTTTCATCCTACATACAGATCTGGAAAACACACTAGAGGCATGAGATGCTCACTCTCAGTAAATCCATGACATCCCAGCATGCTCCTTTTAACATTTTTCCTCTATCTTTTCCTTGGGGGAGTGGGAAGGGGGAGGACTTCTCTAAACCATTGCAGACTGGATAACAGTTAATAATAGAGTTCATCAAATGAAAAAATGCTAAAGAACAAGAGGTGGGAAGTGGTACCCAAGATGTACAACTGTGTATTTCTAAGACATAGTTTAATTCTTGGCAAAGGGTCCCATCAATGTTTTATTGAGACTCTGCCTAGACCCTCCTTCAGGAAGAAGCTGATGGGAAGGAAGATGTAAGGCCACCCTACTGATGCCTGACTGGTTGTTTCAGAATACAGTCTTATCTTTTATTTTCAAACAAATTTAACTTTTTTTTTTTTTTTTTTGCAAAAAAGGAAAGAAGGAAGAGAGGATGGGAGGGAGAAAAGAAGAGAAGGGGGGAGAGAGAGAGAGAGAGAGAGAGAGAGAATGAATCAACTTGAAAGAACCTTTCTTTCTCTCAGTATGTTTTCTTCTACTTTACTGCCACTGGTTTTGGAATGAACTCTAACATTCTTTGCTTCTTGGCATGAACACTAAAAGTCAGGTAAAAATGTTCAGCTATTTGTGACCTAGGGATTGAAGGGTAAAACTCACAAAATTGGTTTGGCTTTGAATCCAAAGAGTTTTCCCAGAGGTGAAAGGTTTGTGTACCAGCAAAACAAACATTGATTTTGTTTTTTTCTTTCTTGGACATTTTAAAGTACAACTTGGAACTGTGAACATTTCAGTGTACAGGTAATCTTTTCATCTCCTTAACCTTGTTTTGCTCAAAATGTCCATTTCAGTTTCTTTTCGGTTTAAATAGAGATTTGTTGACCCTGGATATTGCTACTCACATTTCTACTCCACCTCCTGAAAACATTCACACCCACCAAACTCCCATGCCCATTTCCACCTAGACAGCTCAGCTTCCAGAATTCTCCTTTTTTATTCCACTTCAATGCATCATCTACAATTTAGGGGGCTGATGACTATGAGAATTTACCCCACCCTCTCCATGACACATTACTGTCTACACTCATGGTCTGTATGGTGAAAACACAGAAAAAAGGCTCAGCAGCAGAGCAACATCACACTTGAAGTCTGTAAACCTTCTACAAAGACAAGAGGTTGTCTTATTTTCATGTTTCTTTGTGTAACTCCATAAAAGGAAGCTTCCCTTTTATGGAGTTACACAAATAAATATGAAAGCTGCCACATTATTTTTTAGTGTTTAGTGCTGTATAAACATTCCCAAAATTGACCTACCAAAAAATGATCAATACCAAGGGAGAACAGTTTAATTCTTATAGTAGGTGATCCTAATTCACTCTTCATTCTATCTCTTACACAGCACTATCCACATGGGCTTCAAAATTCTTGAATATTAGGAAGAACCAATGAAAAGGATTTCCAGATCTAAAGACAGTCTACACGGAGTTTAACTTTCCAGTCTCGCAAATTGCATGAATTTGTCTTTTAACCACTCTGTGTGTGGTCAATAAAATTGCTCTTCTGTGTCCTCATCTTCTTTTAGAGAGAATTCAATATGAGAGATAGAATTTACATATCCATCCATACACAAACAGTAAACTTTGATTAGCAGAACTCAATAAGATCTAACACTCATAATTGGGTTTTCATGGAAAATAATTGATTTAGTTTTCTTTTTCTTTTTTTTTTTGTTTTTTTTGTTTTTGGTATCAGGGATTGAAATCAGAGGTACTTGACCACTGAGCCACATCTCCAGCCCTATTTTGTATTTTATTGAGAGACAGGGTCTCACTGAGTTGCTGAGTTCCTAGCTTTTCCTGAAGCTGGCTTTGAATTCCTATTCTCCTGCCTCAGCCTCTTGAGCCTCTGGGATTACAGGCATGCACCACTGCACCCGGTGAAGAATTTAATCTTAAAATGGCAATAAAACAAATAATTATCAGGAACATAAAACAGAGGGTGAAACTTTGGTATTCTGGAATAATTCAAAACTTACTTATTGTGGGTCTGGCTCATACTAGATGGAGAATAAGCAAGAATGCTGATCCAGGGTCCAATCTCTTCCTCTGCTCAGGAGCCACTAATCCTTTAAGGCTGCTCTGCCTGAGGGCATGCCAACTCTGAGTAATCTACTGTAATGGACTTGCTCTTTGCTTCCCCATCTCGTCTTTCCTGTTCTAATCCATCTTTCACACAGTAGCCAACCTTATTTATCCAGAGTACACTTCCATTTGATATCTTCATCAGGACACTTAGGATCCATCTCAATGCAACTCCAGATTTTCCCTTTCCTATCTAGTTATTGTCTACCCCATTATATCCTTCTTGCTTGGGCAAATTCCTAATTACATGTTAATTCCTTTTCCAATTCTATATCCTCCATGGAGCTTTCCCTAACTTTTCCTTATATCCTTACTTTCATTGTGCAGAATTATTTCCTACCATCTCTCTTAAGCTGGACAATGCTCACAGTGTGTCCTAATTATCTGCCAACCTGGTTATCTCCTCCAGTGCAAGGAAAGAAAACCATTCATCTCTGCACCCCTAGTACCTGGCAGGGGGCAGGGGATAGAAGAAAGAGGAGATACAAAAATAAATCTCAGGACATATTCCAAACTCTGATGAAAATTCTTACAACTGTTTGAACTGAATTTTCCAACACCTATCTATTGGTCAAGATATGTGTGTGTGTGTGTGTGTGTGTGGGTTACATGCATTCATGCACACCTGTGTTTGCTTTTCTATTTTACAATGTTTTCCCCCCTTTGCTATTTTTAATTATTTTTTTCTTAATGTGTTTGGAATTTGGAATTTTTTAGCTACTTCTCTACTTTCAGGTAAGAAGAGAGGTATGGTTTACATGGCAATATGAATAATGATTTGATGAACTATAATTTTGCTAATAAACAAGGAAAGACTCAGGTGTTTATAGTATGCTGTATCTAAGAAGGCAGTAATGTCTCCTATTTAAAAAAAAAAAAAAACAAGCCTAAATCAAGAGAATTCTCATTAATCAGAAATCCTTTTTTTGAGACAGTGTCTCCTATGTCACCCAATCTGGGCTAAAACTCATAATCCTCCAGCTTCAGCCATCCCAGGTCCAAGTAGCTGAGATTACTGGTGTGCACCACTGCACCTGGCTTCATTGGCAAAACTTAATTATAATATTTAACCCTGGTTTTGGAAGGATGTGTGTTTGTGTATATGTGTTTATGTGAAACTTTCAAGTGCAAGTGAGATACAGAGCAAGAGAGACACTCACATGCTGTGAGAGGGGGAGTGTGAGAGAGCTACTTGTGGGTTTCTCATGTATGTGGTGCTGGGGATCTAAGCCAGGGCCTTGTGTGTGCCACACAAGGGCTTTGCCACTGAGCTAGCCTAAATGTATATATTTCTAAGTTGAAAAAAGTCAGGCAATATGTTTTACAGGATGCTTTGGCTTTAAATGAAAAACATATATTCCAAATAAAATGCCACAAGGTAAATTGCCAGGCATGATGGCAATGCCTGTAATTCCAGTTACTCCTGGCCATTTGTGAGGCTGAGGCAGGAAGAATGCAAATTTGAGGTGAGCCTCAGTAACTTAGCGAAACCCTGTCTCACAATAAAAAATTTAAAAAAAAGATTGTGAGTGTTGTTTAGTGAGTGGTAGAATTCAATCTACCAGGTAAGTAGAGAGGTATGGTTTACATGGCAATATGAATAATGATTTGACACACTATTGAACTAGGGTTCAATCCCCAATACTGAAAAACAATAGAAAGAAAAATGAAAAGAAATTAGGGAACCTTTGGCGCTTTCCTGTTGATTTATAAACACATTACCTGAAATATTATTTGTAAACAGGGGAAAAAATGAACAAATGCCTTTTTAAACTTAATTTTATCTAATTTTGATCTTAGGTGCATCAATCTTGGATTTATCTTAATCCTTAGTTTATGAAACAGGCTTGTCACTGATCTTTGCATTGCTCCTTTTTAATTACTTGAACCACTCATTCATAGAAGGCGTTAATATTGCAGCATGCACTCCTGCCCCAGACACCCAATGCAAAAGAGAGAACCTTGGAAACACCTTACACACGGCCATCTGGTCCTCTGCCAAACAACCCTCCTAACTCTTTCAACCTGTGCAACCCCCATCTTAAATACCATGCTGACTACTCCCTGCTTTTCTTATTACTGAGTTTTATTTCCCATTTACATATCCTCACAGTTATTCCCACCTATGTTTAAAAGGTGCTTTTCTAGTTTTTAATAGAACAATTCTGGAGAGTTCTCCCATTTCTGTCTGACACAAGGTTTATCTTTCCCAATTTAGTGAAAATTATGCATACCTTTATGGTAACTGATCATTTAAAGTCTGGCATTGTCAACTGATCTAAAACCAATGAAGAGAATATCGTCATGTGGCCAATCTACTGTATGGCCTGAAAAAAAAATGTAAATTTTTTTCATGTAAATTTTTTTCCTTTAAAATATTGTTGGCCACAAAAACCATAAAAGGAATATAAGAAATTGGAAAACAAACTAAAATTTACATACCCTTGACTTAATTTGTGTATCATATTAAATGAACTGGAGGGAAATACCAGTCTTAACCAAATAATGGAGCAGCAAGTAGAATCTGAGCTTCTAGCTCCTTTTCTTCCTGTGATTTGCAATAGGATTTTTGGCCTAAGGTTCAAATTTTAATTAAAAAGAACCTAGTGTTTGTATTAACGGATTTGGGGTTTTCTCAGTATTCACATGCTTTAAATTCCTTCTCATAAATACACATAATAAACTCTATTTTCATTAAAAGACCACTTTGATTACCATTATAGACTCTTTCAAAATAATATACAGGCTTATTTTCTGTCTCTGTCTCGAAGACTGATATGTCTTATTGTTAACAAACTAATAATTTATTTAAATCATGCCTATGAGTCTACTCTTTAAACAGCCCTCTAAGTTCACATGAGAAACATTGGCCAAATAAGAGACAATGTTTAAAAGGAGAACGTAAAGTGCTCCGAAAGCTAGGTTTTTCTCTGTGACAGACTTTTCCTCTTATTGCTGTGTTATCGACAGCATGCTCATTTACAATTAATTCATTTAACTGATGAATGTTCCAAAAGCTCTAATCATGGAAAGCCTGGTGATCTAAAACCCATCTTTGACAAGCATTTCACTGCTGGAAGTCTAATATCAAAATGTCAGCCACAGTGGAGCAACCCTACTCATTAAGTGTAATAAGTCCATCAAACACTCCAAAAACAGCCACAGCCATGCATGCCACTCCAACGAGTCAAGGTATAAAGATAAGAAACATCGAACTTTATATCTCTGTGATACAAAAAACTGTCCCTTATATAAAAATCATTTTCAAATCTTTAATTTTATAGTCTTTACAAATGGGTTGGTACTACGAATGTTTATAATATTTTGTGAAAGATCCTGGAGTATCATGAAATATAAAGCAGCTTCTATATTTAACTTTTTTAATTCCAAAGGAATTATTATACAGAAAATTCTGTCCAATAAACCTAAAAAAACCCCAAAATATGATACACAAAATAAATGAAATCTTATAGTAATACATATTTTACTTCTGGGTCCACTTCCTAGTCCTTAACTTTAAAATTATATGATACTATTAAGTGATTATTTCTGTATGCACAGCAGTCATGATATTTCTTGATTTGAAAGGTAAATGATTTAGTGCTAGCATTGACTCTTAGAAATATCAAGGATTAACTCTAAATAAATGCAAAAATGATTTGATGTATTATACATTTATGCAATTCAAATTTTGATTAAGGAGAACCACTTGAAATAAAACTAATCTTGAATGCACAATTATAAGTATAAACTACTTTATCGAAATGCACATATCAGCTTAGTTCAAATCACATGAGAAACTTTTCACTTTAAGATGAATTTTTACACTGAAAACATTTTTAAATGATTAAGATTTTTATTATTTTATTCTGTTCAAATGAAATCTCAAGAAAAACTTGCATTCAATAAAATATGTATTCAGAGTTCATTCTGAGTAAACACCTCTATGAACCTGAACAACAGTTCATTTACTATTGTAGCCAAGAATATTGGTTCTAGAAGTACAAACCTAAATTTAACACTTGGTTCTGTCTTGTATTAGCTGTGTGACCTAGGGCAAGATATTTAACATTTGTTTGTTTCAGCTTTCTCATTTCTAAATTAAGATGAAATGAAAGGACCTATTTTTAATGAGTTATTTTGAGGAGTAAATGTGATGATTAATACAAAATGTTTAGTACAGTGTCTTGCAGAAAGTAAATGCTCAGTAAGTGTTGTATATGAGAAAACAATCTTGAGGATTTCAAATACTAGGAGTAACAGGACTAGCAATCCAATCTGCACATGTGAAATATCTGAACTAAGAAGACCCTCCATGATCATCAGCTAACCTCATTGAAAATATCAAGGACCAGAGAGCTCCAGTGACAACCCCCTAATATTTACTCTCTGTGAAGGTTTCTGGTAACCAGCCCTGACCCTAGTCCCTCACAGTTCATTTTAGGAATAGGTAATACAGAGAAAGTACTGATAACGTCAAGGTGAAAGGAAACTTTTCTTTAATGAATAGAGAGTAATCATGCATGACAGAAGCACAAAGTTAAATCATTTTATTTATTTCAAGGAAAATCAATATGCAGTTTCTATTCAAAGAATGAATTCCATGCTGAGAAAAAGAGGTTTTACAGCCTGAAGAATAAAGGGCTTAGGTCCTCTGGACTGAATGTGTCAATACTTGTGTGAATACCAAAATGCCTTAGGAACCTGAAATCAAATCATCCCTCTGGCTGCCTTAAAATGTTAGCGGGTCATCTTGTCAAAACAGTGATTATTAGAGAGAAGTCTAATAGGACTAGCAATAAATTTGACTGGATATAATGTCATGACCATTTAATGTAGCAGATTGACCTGACCTTCTACCCATCTGAAAAGAAGCAGGTTCTTTGAGAGAACTAGGGCAATAATAATGTTCAAAAAAATAAGCTGTAGCCATTCCTCAGCTTTCAAACAATTCTCTCAAAAATGTGTATTTTAAAATTATAATTGCACATTATGCAAACATATTGGAAAAAAAATTACATGCCAAATCTCCAAATACTATTATTATACTGTTCAAATCCTGTCAGATTACTATTGTAATAAGATTCATAAATTTAAAAATGAATACAACCATATATATAATATGAGCTCTAAAAATATTCTAAATGTTTTCAAAGGTTAGGAACCTTTAAATCTCTATGTTTATAATCTCTAAAAATAAAAATAATTTTGAACTGAATGTCTTTTGTAGATAAATTATGTTTTATAGTCATGGATATTTTGATATGTAACAGCAACATATAACTGTAGTTAACTAGAATTTATTGATGAATCTAGCATTATAAAGAAGTAACACTATTATCTTCATGCCGTGATTTTACACTATCATCTTCATGCCATGTTTTCATAGTATCTCTTAAGATTTTGTAGTTGTCAAAGTGACTGGTGGCAACAATAACAAGGAATTTATTGCCCACTAGCCAGACAAAAAATATCAGACACTTATGCTAGGATGGTGTGAGTCCCAAACCTCGTTAAAAATGGTTTAATTAAAATTTCATTGAAAATTAAATGGAACTTAACTCAATTTTCTATTCAGCATTAAAAAACAAAATTTACCTCAATGTAGCAATATTTTTGATCTTCCAGTGACTTCTACATAAAATGTTTTATTTGATGTATCAAATGACATTGCTTACATATAGATCTATGCATACGCACACACATGTGTGCTATAATGTGGCTTTAAAAATGGCTAATAGGAAAAGATATTTCGGTATATTAAATACTAAAAGATTATTGGGTAACATTGAAACTGGTGAACAGATTCGTTCCTTAAAAAGTGGGAATTCTTATGTTCTATCTGCCATAATAAATCTTTCATAGATGGGATTAGCCTTTTGTGCTAAGAGACAGTAATGTGCATTGGGCCTCCAGGGGGAATTTTCTATCTCGTTTTAACTATGAAGTTTCCAGAGACCTTGGGCTGTTCTTCCTGCATGCTGCAAAATACACATGAACACTAAAGACTAACATAAGGTCCTCTGAACTACAAAACCAATATACAAACACACTCATTTTGTCTTTAACCTACTACTTTCAATAAAAGATAATTAACAATAATACCCTGCACAGTCCTTTGAAGATTCACAATTATCTGATTATTACCTTTAAATCATCCATTATTTAATGGAAGTAACTCCGAACCATATTTTCCATTTCTTTTTCCTTCTTTTTTGAAAATGTCAGGCAAAAAAAAAAAATAACAATAAAATTTTTTGACATAAAAATTACCCTTTCCACAAACAAAATTCCACAAAACTGTTAAGAAAGCAATAGTAATAGTAAGTTTTCTTTTATCTTATTATATTTTCTGAAAGAATGCAAGTAATTTGAACTATTTGAGTAAAATTTTTCAGTCATTAAGCAATATATAATGGGTACAGAGTGCAGCAGAATCTGAAGTAAACAAACTACATTTGCCTTCAAGGGTTCTTTTGCAATCTGTAAATGAGCAGCTCATCACCAATAGGTGTTTCTTTTATCTGTCCATCACAGATTTGGGATGAATTAATTCAAAGTGTGCTTCAGTACACATGTGAAAACAGAATTTGGGGAAATAAAAATGTAAAAACAAACTGACCAGTAGCGATTTCTATTTTTAAAATTAACCAACAACCTTAGGGTTTTTAAATTATTAGCATAGAGAAATAGTTCAATTTTTAAAGTTGGACCAACATTGTTTCTTTAATTTGAAACAAGATTTGGTAAATTTTCAGCTAAATCAGATTAAGGATTTTCAGGATTGAGTTAAATTTTAATCAAATTTAGAGATTTGATCTTTTTACGAAAAACATACAACATTAGGCAGTTTCTTCCCTGGAGCATGTAGAATAAGAAGAGAACTCACAAGGATATTAAGAATAAAATTTTGAGGTCGATTTTCGGCTAAGAAGAGTTTCTTGCAGATAGGAACTTGGGGAGTTGGGGAAACACACTTTGGGGAAAGGTGGAGAAGTAAGGAGCAGGTATTGTGTGAAGATGTTTACATTTTACTATATGGACAGTTGATTCATTTAAATTGACTCATTCATTGTAAGGTCTATTATGCTGTGACTTAATTCTAGCTGCCTATCAGTATCACTTATGATGACTTTTACAGCTCTAGTTCCTTTAGCTCACTCTTGGAGGTTCTAATTCAGTCAATTTCATGGTTGAGTCCCAGGACTCCCTGCTTTATAAAGCTCTATGGGTGATTCTGGTGAGCAGCAAGGGTTGAGAAACACTCTAGAAGGCAATGTTCCGGTTTATTTGTTCCTAAGTGAAAGGCTATTATCTGAATTTCGGTAAAAAATAGTAAAAGGGAAAGAAGGGGAAGGGCATGAGGAGGGAAGGAGAGAGAGAGAGAAAAAAAAAGAGAAAGAGAGTGTGTAAGGCTTATTATGCTTTGGATAGTGATCTCAGTAGGAGAAAAACCAATGGGACCATGTTCCATGAGCCATGATTCACATTGTTCAGATATTTAATGCCTCAAAAAAAAAAAAAAAAAAAAGAACAAGGCCCTGAGAATATCCTAGAACAATTTTTGTTTTGTTTTTAGAAACAAAAATAAATTTTCCCTCCTGGAAACTATGTAAAGTTGAAAAGAACTCATACAGCAATTCATGACTGTTACTTTGTACTATGTTCTGTAGGATGGTTTAGTGGGCCTGTGCAGTAGGTTGGAATGAGTGCTATTAATAGGTGCATTTGTGAGATCTAGAGTGAGAATGAAAGTATGGGTCCAAGCAAGGTAATGAGACCCTATTGCAGCACCAAAGAGGCGTTAGTAGAAAACACTCAAGTTTTTGCACAAATCTCAAGGCCAAAGGGCAGGAGACATGCCATTCTAGTGAGAAAGATGGTCTTAATGCAAAGAGGAATTTTTTAAAAATTAAAAAATACATTTAAGAATATTCAGAAGAGGGATGAGGAAAAATCATTTTTTTTTTTGTTTTTTGTTTTTTTTTTTAAGACTGGCAATCCAAGTTCAAACCAATCACAGATAGTTTTAAGCCCACAGAAAGTAAAGCCCTGCTGGACTTGAAATAGCAACACCAGTTTCTAGGTATCAATCTCCTTAGTCTGTGGATCACACATATCCTAGTTGTACTTAACTTTTTTGCTCCAAGTGAATAAACTTCCTAGTGAGATTCCTTCTCACTTCATAAATTGGTTTTCCCAAGCAATTTTAATTGGATACAGTTTTCTCTTACTGTCTCTTTTACTTGGTAAAAAATGGGAATAAGCAAAGTATAACAATATATGCCCCACCTATGGATGAGTGCAATATTGTCCTTGCATCCTTTTACAATTTGACTCTGCTGTTAAACTGCCCACTAGAAGATATAAGAATATATATCCATAAAAGGAAGATTTTAAATTAATACGAAGATATCTCAGTAAGATTCACCTGACCATCAGATAACTGGAGAAAGCTGATTTCCTGTTCCATTTCTGCTGCTAATTGTTTACTATGATCAACCATCTGTCTCCATTTTCTAATTTGCAAAGTGAGGAGTCTGAATAAAGTTAATCATTAAGACTCCCTCCAATATTATATGAATTCCTATACGACACACATAAATCCTGAAATTTTACTTCTCCATGAAGTCTTCCTAAATTGACCAAAATTAGACAACTGAACCACTCATATTTAAAAATAGAAATTCAAGGCCAGAAGATTCCTAAATTTAGCCTAATTTCTAAGCATAAAGTTAACATATACAATTCTTACATGTGAGGCAAATATGACGTGTAATTTTTTCTGGATTGGGGTGCTCCCAGAGAGTATTGGCCATCCCTGTGCTGTTATGGAATGTTACTACTGAATCAGAGAAACAACTCCACTATTAAGTCATCAACTTCCCTATGCTGAAATGCTGAAGTCATTTAGGTACCATCAAGCAAAAACCTCTTTTTTCATCAACATGATTTTTTGGAAGAAAAACATGATAGAAATTCTTCTGTACCTTAGTCATTAGATATCTGAAATCCAGGAGATAAATGAGAATGAGGAATTGTATTTCCTATGGGCATCAATGCTAACATAGAAAGCATTCACTGATGTAACAGTTCTAAATGACTTAGTATATGAAGACTGGACTCCATTCCTTTGCCTTTTAGACAGTGAACTGAAGAAAGTCATAGTAAAGTCAGTACCGACTAGTCATCCTAGCAAGTCAGGAGACTGAGTCAGAAGGACTGCAAGTTTAAGGCCAGCCTCAGTGTCTTAGTGAGGCCCTAAGCAACTTAGTGAGCCCTGTCTTAAAATTTAAAAAACAAAAAACAAACAAACAAACAAACAACAACAACAAAAACTGATGTTTTAATCAGTTTTTTTACTGCTGTGACTAAAAGATCTGACTAGAATAATTGTAAAAGAAGAAAAGTTTATTTGAGGGCTCATGGTTTCAGAGGTCTCAATCCATGACAACAGGCTCCATGCCTTCAGGGCTCAAGGTGAGGCAGAATATCTCCACAGGAGAAGTGGCAGAGAAAAGTGGTTCACATCATGATCAGACAATAGAGAGACCACTGGCCAGATACAAATATATACACAAAGCCACACCCCAATTCCCACCTCCTCCAGCCACACTCTACTACTTCAGTTATCACTCAGTTAATCCCATCAGGGGATTACATCACATATTGGGTTAAGACACTTACAACTCAATTATTTATTTCTCTGCTTTCTGAACAACATATAAGCTGTTTCACTCCACCATGATGTCCTGCCTCACTAGGAATGGAGCCAGCCTTCTATGGACTAAGACCTCTGAAACCATGAGCCCTCAAATAAACCTTTCCTTCTCTACACTTGTGCTGGTTGGGTCCTTCAGTCATAGTATCAAAAAAGCTAACTAAAACAGCTAGGGATATAGCTCAGAGGGATAAAAGTAACCCTGGTATCAATCCCCAGTATTTAAAAAAAAAAAAAAGTCATAGCAAAGTAATGTTTGTGGCTTCCTTTACTATATCTCTTGTGAGCTATCTTTTTTAGTAAAGACAAATTATACCTACAATTAAACTCAACTTTAACTTTTATTTATCAATAGTGTGTTCAAATAAATACTTTCTGAAACTTTTCTAATTACTAAGTCCAAAATTGCTCCCTTTTGGGGAAACTTAACATCTACATTTAGGAAATTCTATGTGTAAAGTCTCACACATACTATTTAAAACTCAATTATTAGAATTTTCATATGTAGTGGTAAGAAAAACTGAGAAATTGACAGTAAATGATAAATTATTTTTGAAACACAGAGCAACTTAAAATAACATATTCATGGCCATGGTCCTAATAACCCACAGAGAAAACCATTCATCTAAGTACAGAACTGATATTAATAAGACCAAAGAGAACAAGGATGAAGAGCAAATAAAAACTTCTTCTCAAAGTTTTGCCTTTCGCATTCTTTCAATTTTGCCTATCTTTTTTACTAAAGGACTTTCAGTCCAAGGTACCAAAATGAAATATGGCTAGAATAAAATTATGAGTTAAGAATGAGCAGGCAGTATGATTTTGCTTATTTCTTTAAGACAGGATCACAGTGATATTCTATATACTGTTTCCTATAGCACAAACCAAAACATGAAATAAGGCTTGTGTGTCTTGGACTCTAAGATGTGTTGACTTAAAAACAAAAGAGGAATGGTTAATTTTTGTCCTATAATGACACATTATTTTTTTGTGTGTGTGGAACATATATGCATTTACAGGACATACAGAATGCATTAGAGGCAAGACATGCTGACATTGATCCTAGATGCCTATAACTTGTTAATAAGCACAAGCTTTCAGTTATAAATTGTACCTTAACACTTAAAACACTATATAATTTTACATTTATTCTAGTATTTAAAAATAAATACCAATTTACACATGCAATTCTCAACTATCTTTTAGTGCTTCTAATGCTGATCATATTTGGAATTTATCCTACAGAATTTTCCTTGTCTCAAATGAGCAAAAACAATAATTTTGTTGTCATTTAATGCTGAGTAATATTCTATTGTGTATATATACTACAGTTTCTTTATCCATTCATCTACTGAAGGGCATCTAGGTTGCTTCCACAGTTTAGCTATTGTGAATTGAACTGCTATGAACATTGATGTGGCTACATCACTATAGTATGATGATTTTACATTCTTTAGGTATAGATCAAGAAGTGGGATAGCTAGGTCAAATGGTGGGTCCATTCTAAGTTTTCTAAAGAATCTCCATACTGCCTTCCATAGTGTTTGCACCAATTTGCAGACCCACCAGCAATGTATGAGTGTGCCTTTTCCCCCACATCCTTGCCAACAACTATTGTTTGTATTCTTGATAGCTGCCATTCTGACTGGCCGTGAGATGAAATCTTAGAGTACTTTGATTTGCATTTCTCTAATTACTAGAGATGTTAAACAGTTTTTCATATATTTGTTGATCAAATGTATGTCTTCTGCGAAGTGCCTGTTCCCCTGCTTAGTCCATTTATTGATTGGTTGTTTGGTTTTTTTTGGTGTTAAGTTTTTTTAATTACTCAGCATTAAAAGAGAATAAAATTATGACATTTGCAGGTAAATGAATGGAGTTGGAGAATATCATCCTAAGTGAAGTAAGCCAATCCCCAAAAACCAAAGGCCAAATGTTCTCTCTGATAAGTGGATGCTGATCTATAAGGGTTGGGGAGGCATGGGAAAAATGGAGGAACTTTGATTGAGCAAAGGGGTAGGAGGGATGTGGAGGTGGTATGGGGGTAGGAAAAATGGTGGAATGAGATGGACATCATTATCCTAGGTACATGTATGACTGCACATACGGTGAAACACTACATCATGTACAACCAGAGAAATGAAAAGTTGTGCTTCAATTGTGTATAATGAATCAAAATGCATTTTGCTGTCTTATATACCTAATTAAAAAAAATTAATTAATTTTAAAAAGTACAATATACTCTGGCCTTCATTTTCAATGTGGATGTTTAAAATAAATGCTTATATATCATAAACTGAAGATTTACCATGAACCTCCAAATATTAGAGATTATTTTCCAGGATAAGTTAGAAATAATTATACCCCAAGACATAGATTCATATACTTGCACATATCTATTCATTTAGAGCTTTCTCATTTTACAAACTCCTAAAAAGATATCAAGAAGGAATTCTCAAGTAAAACATTTGAATAATTTTACTGTGGATCTATAATTTTCAAATAGATGAAATTAAATATATATAAATTAGCATATTTATATAATAAGTCCTATTTTTTTCTGTAACTTCTGAATGTGCACTTGGGGATCAAATCTATTTTTAGGTCTCTACAACTGATAGCTCTTGAATCGAGATGAACTTTGATTCTAAAAGAATATATTAAAGAAGATTTTTCATTCTGCTTTTAAAAAAACCTACAAATCTATTGCAAGCTGAACTTATGGCATTTCTGAAATTCTATCAGTTCTAACAGCTGGAGACCTTTCTCTTACAAAAACATGCATTTCCCTGCAGGGTTCTGAAAAGTTTCCCAGCAACACTCATTAAGAAAGGCCACAGCTATAGATTAGCCTTGCTGCTACCATTTTCCTTCTAAAGTTGTTTTTTTTTTTTTGTTGTTGTTGTTTTTTGGTCACAATTTTTCTATTCAGTAGTTCTTCAACTGCATATAATTATTCAAATACAAAAGCTTATTGTAAAAAAATGTGGAAACGATTGCAAAAACATCCAAAACCCAGAAAGTGCCCCTGTTTCCAAAATATCTCTCACTTTTAAGAGACAAGGGTATGGGTGAGATGGGTTCAGGCATTTATAAATACTTACTGGAGAGTTTGCTTTAGATACATGCATTTCTTCGTATATGGATTTTAATTCAAAAAGTTCTATTAAAATTAATTGCAAAAATCATTAAAAAAATGAATTGCTATGGCTTTTAGACACAATTTGGGTTTTCACTGTATTTACTCACAATTACCATTAGGAAGGATCTTTGTATACAAGACTGAGGGCAGATTTGGTCCATTTCCAGGGAGATAATGTTCTTAAATACATATTAGACTAGTGCAGATGTACAAGAAACAAACAAAATAAGTCCCATCTTTAGTATATCAATGTGTTATCACTTAGTTTTTGAAAAAAAAAAATAGAGTAGCACTTGGGAATGTCTTCTTTCTAATACAGCACACAAGGAAATGAAAATATATGAAGAAAAACATGATACGGTATAGAATGTTTATAGAAATCATAATAAAAATACTGGGAAAGAAAGAAAAATCTATCATCCCTCAGATAAGAATCTTAGAACTGTAAGAAAATTAAAGATGGTTTCCATTTAATCCCTCCTAGCAGAGTATAACCCTCCTCTTCCTGTACCTCAGCCACCATTTCTGTAGCAAGTGTATACACACATATTTCCATTTTACTGTTCAGAAAAGCAGTGTTGAGACAGGATAGAAAACATAAGTCATCTTATAATTGGTGACAGGTTAGGATTTGAGACAAGGAACCTTTTGACTAGATCATGTCTAGAAAGAAGCTCCACTACTAAAAGAAAATAAATACATTTATTTCTGCTAGTGAAGAATGCCACTCTATTTCTCCTGCACTGTTCAAAGAAAGGTAATTGCACTTATAATAGAAGACTCATTATTTATGTGTGTTTGAATTATTGACCTCAGAATTGTAGGTCCCTAAATTCTGGTGAGATGCATGAAAATATTTAGCTTTACCATATAAAAACATAGACAGAACTTATTTTACCCAAATGCTATGATCATCCAGTCTGATTTACTATGTATTAAAAGGACAAAATATACTTTAAAAAATTACTCTGATTTTTAATATGTCCCTCCCCACATCCTCTCTCCCACCATAAACTAAGAATTACTGAGACAAAAAAGAAAAATTTGTAACAGATTTTCACATTACACGTGTGCATGTGCACACATACACACACACAATTTTGTACAACAAAAAGATATACAACATCTCTATGTAAAATATGGCTTTTAATTGTGTCAAGTTAATCATGACTATGTTTAAACTTCCGATTAACTTTTCTCCTATTGTTAATCACAATTTTGTAGTCAATAAAATATGGCTTGTTACAACCTACAATGAAAACCTACTCAGTTTAATGTATTCCATTATTGCTTCCCCTTATTTTTATTCAATGAGATAGACAATTTCTTTATATATGAGTCCACTAGTACTGCACATATGTAATGTTTGCTGGATCTTACTCTGTCATTGCAAGTAGAGAATACAGGGGGAAATTGTAAGTATATTCTTTTTAAATTTTTTAAGGTTAAAATTAACTATATGTTCTTGAACTTAGGAACAGAAGAAAACATTAAAGAAATGAAGTGGGAGAGCTGACAAAATTGGCTCAACAGGTTAATTATTGAAGAGCATAAACTACACATTACCTGGAATCATTCCCCAGTAGGCTCAGCTTTTGTTGAATCTAATCTGCATGAAACTGAGAACCTTCATTAATTTACATTCTACTGATTTCTTTTCTTATCAAGAAAATTGGAATCCTTTACTGGATTCCTTTCTATTAATATCTTGTGCTTTTCTCCAGGAAGGTCAAAGAGTTTAATATTAATCCTTATAACATTCTTGTGGTGTATTCTTATCCTTACTTGACATACAATAAAAGTGATGTAAGTAGATTACATGAGATAGACCAACTCAGGAGAATCATTGACAGGCAAGCTTTAGTCTTCTATTTTTTACCCATCTTTCCATTTTCACTGCAAATTTTAGCAGCAATGGTCTTTAACTGGGATTCCTATAAAAATCTCCCATGAAGCATTTTCAATCTGTGCACACAATTCCTGAAGGCATAGAAGAATTTGGAGAGATTGTAAGGAAAACTCTAGGTGGCTCCAAATATCCAGTATCTTTGACCTTAGCTGATAACCTCTATTGTCTGGGCATAGTTCCACAATTTATACACTTTAATTCCTAAACATATTTTCCTTTAACAATTTTCCTTGTTAAAATGCTTGTCTCCCTATAATAATTGAATAATTCCTGCCTTGAGACCTTGGGCTAACCATCATTTAGTGTTTAAAAAATGGTTCTGAACCCTACAATTTTTTGATACATAAAGGTAATTCATTTCTTTAATGATTTTGTAATTTTTTCTTTGCTAAATGCATTAACTTTATTTAATGTTTTTATAATCAGAATAATTCCCAAGTGTTCAATTCTATATACATGTATATTCAATATGCAGAAATATTTATATTGCCAATTCTTTGTCAGTATTCTATGAAAAAGAATGTCAACATTACACATTAATCATATCCCCTCCGAGTTTCAAGCAAAAGTAATAAACATGGTAGGGTGGAATTGGAATTTTGAAAGTATAAAAATCAGCTCCTGTCCATCAACATTATTTTCAATTCTGTAACATGCTAGTTTTCCTTTAATCCCCAAGAATTCCTTTGCATTTCATAGAAATCTCCCTACTAGTAGAAATAGTTGTCTTTTATAAATCCTTCTTTGTGAATACAATTCCATTTCTGAAAACGGAGCTTAAGCATCTTCTTTCTATTGCTAGCTGCAGAGAATTTATTCAAATTCCCTCTTTCCCAACAAATGGGCTCTGGAGGCTTAACAAGGATCCTCTTCATAGCTGGACACAAGACTGGGGAAACTGCATAAATACACTCCAGCAATCTCCAGTACAGAATAACAACCACGTTCTACAAATAGATAGGTCTGCCAGCAAGCATTAAGGATTCTGCAATGAGCTACCCTGCATGATACCCTGAAGAATTGAGTTTTCCCTTGATGTGCATAGCTAAGCTCTATTACCACCAAAAGACATTATAAGTAGGTAGCCGGGAAAGATTGTACCCTGAAAATATACTTCTCTTACAAAATTTGTACTATCCCCCTTTGAGACATTAATGCAGACCAGGTCAAGTAAACCTCTAACATGATCAGCTGGCAAAACGGAAAATAATTAACTTTCCCCCATATGTATAATGTATTTTTGTCATTGAGTTTATTACCACTTCTAGCTGTGGAAATAGGTAAACAGTATTTTGTTTACTTTGGATGACATTTAAAAAAATTTACAACCGATAGCTAATGAAACCATGCAAGAATAATACCCTGGGTCTAGGAATACAGACATCTCAGAAAGCAAATCATTTTTAATTGAGCAAGGAAACACGTTCAATAACATAAATCTGAGACATAATTACAAGATTTATAACATTGGGATTTAATGATCAAAGAAAATATATCACAGTATAGGAAGTAAAAGAAAAAAAAAGATAATAGAGAAATAGTTATACTACATACTCCAAATCACTGAAACAGCCTCGCGGGGAAAACCTCTCTAAGAGTACAAAAATAACTTAGAACAGGATTCTTCCTAGTATTGGAATAAACAAATAAATAAATAAATGGAAGACTTATGCTATTAATCTGCTCATAAAAGAAATAGGTTTTATTAATAAAACATAGGTAAATGTTTTACTTTTTAAATGATAGCATTCATTACCTTTGCATTAATAGGCAAATGAGCATCTCATTTTAGATATATTTGGATGTTGAGCAGTTTAAAAGTGGCCAGATACAGAATATTGCCCATACTTATGTTTAATCTAGCCAATGAAATCTAAGCATCATGGACTTCTACACTGAATGTTCACTGCTGGACTTTAAAACCTGTTCCCATTCATTGGAACTGAGTTAAAGAGTGCTTGTTTAGCATGAGTTCTAGTCCTTAATCTCTTGTCAAATTTTTCTTAGTTTGAGCACTATCTTGCTCCCATGCAAGAATGTGTCACCAATCTCTGACTGCATAGAAGGGAATATAGATGCTAATTTCTTAACTCTACAAATGCTCCTTCTGTGCCTAGGCATCAGAGGCATACCTTCCCACATGCCTAAAGAGAAAAGTAGCTCACAAACCCTTGATCTCGGAAATGTACTTTCCCACAGTTGGTACTAATTAAGCTTGAGAAATTTTTAAGAAAACAAAAAATCAATCTAACTGTGCCATATTTTTGTTATATTAATATGTTTGTGGAGGAAAATGTTCTGCTTTTATAAGAGACCATATTTAAGAAATAAACACATTTAATGTCCAAAAGGATCAAAGGATTGAAAGACAAGATCAAGGAAACAATCTCTTAGAGCAGAATACTTTCCCTAGAGCAGGACTCTTCATTTCCTTTCAATTCTTTTTCAATTTAATAGTGAGCACACTAATTAATCACAACATGTTAATGATTTTACTTTATAAAGTTCAACCCATTGTCACTAAATGAATAATAATAGCTATTGAAAACAGATATCAGTTTTCTAAATTAACCTCAAGATTCAACATAATGCCAAAAGGTAGCAATAGCTTTCTTTTGTAGAAATTGATGAATTTAGGCTGTGGTTGTAACTCAGTGGTACAGTGTTTCCCTACCATGTACAAAGCCTGGGGTTTGATCCCCAGTCCTGGGAAGAAATTTATTCTAAATTTTGTTAACACAAAGGACCTAGATTAGACAAATCTACACAAAAGATCTAGATTAGACAAAATAATCTTGAGAAAGATTAATAAAGTTTAAAGACTAAAATTCTGACTTCCACACTTAACTACAAAGCTATAGTAAGTAATAAAGACCATGGTGTTAACATAAGAGTACATATACAAATAAACAAAACAAAATAGAAATACCAGAAAGAGACCCACTCATACAACCTTTGATTTTTTAAAGGAACCAAAGCAATACAATGAGAAGGAAAAATCTCTTCAACATACAGTACCAAAACAATTGAATACCCACATGGAATAAAATGAACCCAAACCCCTATCCCATATCATGTTAAAAATTAATTTTATATGAATCATAGATCTATATAAAGCAAGACTATAAGGGAAGGTTTACAGAAGACAATATACAAGAATATTTTTTTGACCTGGAAGAGCAGAAGTGATCATAAAAGATTAGAGAGCCAGGTGTGGCGCACACCTGCAATCCCAGTGGCTCAGGAGGCTTAGATAGGAGATTCAAGAGTTCAATGTCAGCCTCAGCAGAATTGAGGCGCTAAGCAACTCAGTGAGACCCTGTCTCTAAATAAAATACAAAATAGGGATGGGGATGTAGCTCAGTGGTTGAGTGCCCCTGAGTTCAATCCCTGGTCAAAAAAAAAAAAAAGATATAAAAAGAAAACACAACATACAAAATATAAAAGAAAAATATAATATACCAGTCTTCATAAAATTTAAAACTTTTTAGCTAAATATGACGTTAATAAAATGCAACAATAAGCCACAGAGAAAATATTCCCTCCCTCACACACACACACACACAATTTGTGTTCAAACAAGCCAAGTAAAAAAGAAGTAAAGACTTGGAGAGACAATTCACAGCAGATTATGTAAAATGGCCAATAAGCATATGAAGGTACTAAGTCTTACCAGTTATTACTAGTTAGTAAGGAAGTATGAATTAAAATATTGGCAAGGAGGTGGAACAATGTTGCTAAGAGTACAAAATGGTATGACCACATGGAAAAACTGTTCAGCAGTTTGTTTCTTTGTTTCAGTAAAAAATACTCGAATCTACCTTTAAACCCAAGAGCTCTACTTCTGGTTATTTTCCCAAGAGAAAAGAAAATGCATGTCCTTACTTAGACTTTTTATAAGAATTAGGGCTGGGATATAGCTCTGTAAATTGCTTGCCTTGCATGCATAAGACCCAGCTTTATGCATAATAATAAAAAATCTGAAAATAGTCTGTCAATCAATTGAAGAATGGATAAACAAATTGTGATATAGTCATACAAAGGAGTAATATTAGCAATATAAAAGAATTAACTACTAATACACCCACTGATACAGATAATTTTCAAAAACAATTCATTGAGTTTAAAAAGTCAGAACAAGAGAACTCATATTGCATGATTCCATTTATATAAAATCCTGAAAAGGGTGATGACAGAAATCAGAACAATGACTGCCTGTGGTGGATGGGAATTGACTAGAAGGAAGTCAAGAAGAATTTTCTAGGGTGAAGATAATATTTCTCATCTTGATTGAAGTCTTGGTTATATAGGTAGGTAGTGGTCAAGACTCATGTCTCACTGCATTTCACTACATGAAATTT
This sequence comes from Marmota monax, assembly GCF_021218885.2. Classification (NCBI taxonomy): domain Eukaryota; kingdom Metazoa; phylum Chordata; class Mammalia; order Rodentia; family Sciuridae; genus Marmota; species Marmota monax. The sequence continues at coordinate 2,569,609 of NW_026692434.1, read as the reverse complement.
TGCCTGAACTTAAAGGGCACAGCTGGGAGCCCCGGAATTCAGTCCCTGGTAAACCCCCCAAAATAAAATAAAATGAAAATAAAAGGGAACAAACCTTCAATTGAAAGATGATTAAATTCTAGAGAGCTAATATACAATATGATAACTCTAGCTAATAATAACCTATTGAAATTGCACATATGGTGCAATGCTACATCATATACAACCAGAGAAATGAAAAGCTGTGCTGCAATTGTTGTGTACAATGAATCAAAATGCATTCTGCTGTCATATATACCTAATTAAAATAAATAAATAAATTAATAAAAGAATAATAATCTACATTATACTTTAAATTTATTTTCTCTGCAGTACATAGGTAAGTTAAGTAGGCTAGCCTAAGAGTGGAAGAAGACTAGCTGTGGCAGACGAACAAGAAGTGAGAAAGTTGAAAGATGGAGGGACAGGTTGTATGCTAGGCAATGCATACAGTGGATGGGACACTTTTGAAAGTGGTTTTGTTGATAACTGCACCAGAATAAGAGGCACAATCCAGGAACCTTGCTGTTGAATTCTCACTTTCCGTATAGTATTTCTAGTAGAAAGCCAGCATAACAGGGATTCTGAAGGATTTTAGGTAGGCAAGTGTCATGATCTGATTTACAATTTTAAAAGATCACCAGAGTATTTATGGAGAATGTTTAATAAACTTGACAAATGGCACATGGTCAGTGAATGAAGAGCTTCAGGCCCTTCCCTTAGAGCAAGTGAAGGTTTCATTAGGTCTGGAAGCATGAGTCTTTCTGTAGTAGTATTAAGTACACAGAAGAGTAGCACAAAATACACATTTCAGCCCCAATTAAGCCTTCAGACTACTGTGACTTTGATGCATCATGGTGGCTTTATGAAAGACCAACTAGATCACTCCTAAATTCCTGCCTGACTCATGAGAAATGTGAGGAATGTAAATATTTATTGTTTTTTTTTTAAACCACTAACTGTAAGGTAATTTATTAGTCAGCAACAGACAACTTGTATAGATTATCTTTTTCATTGCAACAAAGCAAGCTCTTCCTTTTCTATCTCCTTTTCAGCTTTATTCTGGAGGTTAGAAAAAAATACAACAAAACTTTTTAAACAGACATAGATGTTCATCCATATGAAAAAGAAGAGCAGAAAACCAGAACTAATTTGTATTTCAAAAAAGCAGTAAACATTATTCTTACACATTAGGAAAAATCACTTTAAAAATACAAATAGAATTTAGTTGGCAATAGGCATGTTAAGTAGATACAAAACACTCTGTTGTATGGATGTATGTCAATGTACTATCTACCAAGCACATATATAGAGATATGTAAAAACAATATACATTGTAGCTTAACAGAACACTTATAGAGGCCCTCATTATGAATATTAATAAAATAAAATAAAATAAAATTCTATTTATATTTCTACTCTTAGAGCTAACTATTTCTTCTTTACAGTATAATTTAAACTTTAAGCTTTGACTCAATTCACTAGAATAACTATAAATATTATAATTTACTAATTTTGAATTTCATATACCTAAAATTTCATGATTAAGACCTAAATTCAACTCAATCATAGGCTTACTTCTTTCTTTAAGGCATAAGACTTAAAATTAACTGACTAGTCATCACAAAAGAAGTAAGAAACAGACTTTAATCTTCAGTTATTCTTACTTTTTTTCTAATTATAGGGATTATTGTTTGGTCTTTAGTTCTAAATTTTGCTATAGCAAGGCTTAGGCTCTGATCTACATAATAATATACAACTTTTAGGCTAGAGGGAGGTTTAGGTAAAAAAAAAAACAAAGGACTGCCTCTGGGTGAATTTAGTGGAGAATTAGCTGGACTCTGCCCTCCCTATTTTCTGTTTCAGAGGTTACTTCTCTGCCAAAAATTGTCAAATGAAAGATTTTCTCTAATAAAGGCTTTAACATTTATTGCTATCCTTTAAGATGTTTTCTTCTACAAAGAGATCCAGCTTTGTTGTTTCATGTATTCGGCATTTGTTAGCTATTTTAGCTTCTTCAATTTATAAAATGCCCAGTTTGGTTGTGAGTGATGTGATTCATTCTTCAATTTCACGTTTTTATACACTGACAACAAATAGTCACCTCAAGTAAAGAAATTCTGTGTTTAGTTTTTGCTCCAAAGAAGGAATTCAAAGCAATTTGTACCCCTTTTTATCTCTGCAGAAGCCTTTTCATAGACTGCCAAAGGTCCCCTGTTCCAGTTCTTCAGGCTACAGGGGCTAAACCTTGAGTAGACATTTTAGAATTGAAGGTTATTTTTACATAAAAGCATCAGCCTAAAAATAGACTGTCCTCAACTTTACATTGTAATTCTACTGTTCTTATGTACACCGATACTTCTAGAAAACTCAAAATCACCCAGAGTTGGCAAATGACAGTCAAATTCAACCAGACCTTTACCTTTTTGTCTATGGCTACTCTAGCATTACAACCAGAGCCGGGAATCAACACAGACTGTATGGCTTTCGAAGCCAAAGTTCTATGACTTTTTACCCCAAGAGGTTTGCAAGCTTTTGAGGTAAAAAGTCATGGAACTTTCTAGGCTTTGAAGACCATACAGTCTCTGTTGATTCTACCCAGCTATGGTTGTAAAGATTCCTTTCCCATACTTTCCACAGGGTTTCAATCTCCTACTGAGACAAAGTTTGCCTTGGCCATAAGATCTTCAGTGATAACCTAAACTCTACCCTTTTCTCCTCCAGTTTACTCCAGAGAATCCTAGTCTCATAGCTCTAAAAAGAACCATTAACGACTCCATAGCTTCCTAACTCAAGGACCTTTCATTTTTTGTGTGAGAATATTTGGTAATAAAATTCACTTTCTGAGGTTTTATTTATCACTTTAAAATTTTACACTGTATTAAGAATTACTACAAACGTTATCAGCTATATTTCAACATGGTTTCCTTATTGACATTAGTTAAACTTCTGATCAGGTCATATTGTCTATTTAGAAGGAAAAGGTGAAAAATCATACATTGGGATATGTACAATTTCTGTGCTGGTTTGACTTGAAGCAGGTCGAGCGGAAATATTCTTTACCCTTTCTGTAAGACTCCTGGTATGCCACTGAAATTCTCAAGTGTACTTTCAGATATCCTACATCAAGATGAAGTCTGATTTAACTCATCCATCTTTGATCAAAGTAGGGTTTTAAAAGTATTCAGTAAGTCTTCAGCGTTTTCCTCAATTCCCTTATCTCATCATAAAACAACAACAAGAATAACAACCAAAAATGACCTGGGTTGCAATTATTCCAAAATGAGGCTCCCAATGCCAAGTAGCTACACATCTGTTATCTTATCCCTCATTTAATAGACAGAGACACACTTCATTTATTTCAGCCACATTTATTTCCTACCATGTATAAAACAAATACTAGTAATAGTGGTTTTAAAGTCTAGAAATAGAAAAACATCACTCTTGAGAATCACAGTGGACAAGGTTAATCAGTAAATGAATAGTATAAAAGAGTGTGATAGGTGCTAAAAGTAGAAATATATTGTGTGCTTCAGAAGCTGAAAGGAGTGTAGATAGAGTTCACTGAAGACAATTTGCATGAGCCAACATGTGGAGTAGGACATAGGAAAAGCAGTTCCTATGTATATAGGATACCCTAGAAAGCAGAGATAGGTCCCCCAGCAGGGGGCAAAAAGGGGAGACTGAAAGTCAGCTCTCATTGCTAAGCCAGAAATTCTACTTCAGGTATATCAGCCTGGAGGGCAGAGGTTATTTTTGTACCTCATCTACTCAGAAGGAGTGTCTTTTTCATTTCCCATAGGCAGCCCCTGAATGTGGGTGATGTTCAGAATATGGAGTTAATCTCACAAGCCCTGTAGACCCATTATAGAGTTTTAAGCAGGTGATAATAAAATCAGATATTTGCCTTTGTCTTTAAATTTAATATCTTTCTCACAGCAATATAGAGGATGGGCTAATGCAAACAGAGGTTCAGGAGGAAGAACTAAGTGGGAAGAATGTAATGTTAATCCAACTGATAAAAGTCCTGAAGGCCAGGCTTAAAGCAGGAGTGAAAGGGATGGAAAATAGGGATTGTCCAATCAGGGAATCTCTTCACATTGCCTGAAAGATAATTTAGGACAATTCCCTGAGGACAGACTGACATAAGGCATTGAGAGTGAGCATGGTATTCTTCAAATTATTTGCCTGTTCGTTGGCCAAGATTAGATTCTACTTCTTCCCTTTTGGATGAGGCTTTACTCTTTGGAAATTTTGCCTGGCTTTGAAGTTGTAGTTAAGAACACTCACTGAATGTCCACACTGGTCTTCTTGTTACTCAAGGTTTTTGGACTCCTAACATCTCATCTCAGTGTCAACATTTCAGTAACTCCCTACTGTCAAATAGTTGCAATTTTCATCTCCTTTGTCATCTTTCATATTGATATTTTCTTCTATTTAAAGCTGACTTTAATTAATGGTCTCTGGTTCCTACCACACAAAACTGGAAATATATAACCAAGAGAATAGAAGGTTATAGAGGAGCAGGAGCATCTCTGAAATCCCACTGCCTCTCATTTCATTAACTCCCTACCAACAGGACAAAAGAATCCTTCACTGCCAGTAGCCTAGAGAAATTGAGAAACTAACCAACCACTTTGTTCATTCTGTTCCTTAGGAACAGAATAAACTGTCAGGAATCCAGAAAAAACTAGCAGAGTTAGTATGATATTCCAAAATGGACTCAAATGCATTGTACACAAACTATGCCATTTTCATCCTTTTACAAAAGTCACAGCCACTCATCAAATTAGATTTTAATATATCTAAATAAGACTTTAGCTTCAGCCAATAGGATCACACACATTTGAGAGCTGATGAGCACACTTGGGACATTATTGGCAGGATAGGTCTTGTAGAAAAAGAATTATAACTAAGCACATTTCTTTTTTAAGGTTAAGAACATTATTTCATATAACATATCAAGTAAAATGATTCACATTTGTTAGGTTAGGTTGCAGGGTCTCCTTAAATGAAATCCAGAAAACAAATCATTATTACATCATGACATCAATCACTTAGAGTTTAAAATGGGATCCAGGGAAAATCTTGTTTATGGCCATATTACCTGAAATTTTGTCTGCAATGGGAGTTTTATTCCTTGTAAAACTATAAGCTACTAGTTTCATAGGCTCAGATTTTGAATTTGAATAAATTCATTTACTTGTATATTCAGTTATGTGCTTCTTGTACCTAGATTACATGCTGGCAATTAATTTAAATATAAATATATCGGGCTGGGGATGTGGCTCAAGCGGTAGTGCGCTCGCCTGCCATGCGTGTGGCCCGGATTTGATCCTCAGCACTACATACAAACAAAGATGTTGTGTCCGCCGATAACTAAAAATATATATATATATATATATATATATATATATATATATATATATATATATATATATATATATATATATATATAACTTTGTCCTACCTAAGAAATGGATAGTAAGTTTAGAAACAGGTAATATAAAATAAGATAATGGTATGTATTGGAAATCATGAATCCAAGAGTAGAAACACATTAAGCAAGGAAGACAGAAGAGGATATCCTTGAGGTTGAAAGGACTGAGTAGAGAGTCAGAGAAGGCACACAAGCCAGAGGGAGAATTTTGTGAGGTCAGATGGTGTTGTGGTGGAAGAAAACTGATCTAGGATGAAGTGTGCCATGGAACAGGAAGCCATCAATCGATCTTGATGAATTGCAAGCAGTTTGGTGTAGTGGGTATAATGAAACAAAAGTCAGTAAAATAGAATGAGGATGAAGAGATCCTTACTGTCATGTTTAATATCAACTTTTCCTCAAATTTTATAAACTACAGGACTCTTTCTCAAGTAAAATTTATTTCTGAGTTATATTATATTATTACAAAGATAAGCAGTGAATAAAAATCATCCAATATTAAAATTTGCCCCACTCCTTGTATGTGAACATAGTTTGAAAATCATCTCTATAGGAGATGACACAACAGTAAATGTTACAGAGGGGAATGGAGTGGTTCCATTTAAAATTTGATTCTATCCCTTGGCTTCTAGCTTCTAGGGTAGAGAATGGGTCTGTCTGATGATGTTGGAAGTAGTAATTGTAAAGGTGATCAGTACCTGAGAGAAACAAGAAGTTGGGCTTGAGAGATATTTAAGGATTCAACTGGCACAGGTAAATGATTTATTAGATTTGAGGGAGAAGGAGATAGGGAGGATAACTCAAAGTTCTAGTGTCTATAATTGGTTTAGCGACAGAGAAGTCATGCAACATTTACAAAATGTGTTGGGGTGGTGTGAGGACAAAAGTGGTGAATAGATAATTGGATAAGAAATCCAAAGCTCTGGAAGAAAAGGACACCATCAGATGTGCATCTCAGAGTCGTGATCATCATCGCCATAATCACAGCTAATGTTTAAGGAATACTTACAGGTACTAGGCTCTGGAATACATGCTTCATGGGTACTGTCTTGTGTAACTTTGACAAGAAGCTGAGGTCTAGACATGTTGTGTGTCATGCTGCAGATCACAGAGTAGGAGAAGTGGCAAATTTAGGATGCTTAGATATGTCTTAAGATGCTCTTAACCATCCCCGGACTGATATCTCTCAAGGAAGCATGTAGAACACTTAAAATCTCAAGGGCAGGGCATGTGCTTTAGAGGATATGCAGGGGACAGAAGGGGTAGCTAGGAAGCACATATTCAATATTCCTCCTCAAAATCTGAAAACAGGTAGTCAGTCAGAGGGCAAGCATATCAGTAAATGTGTAAAGAAGTCTGATCTATGGCAAAAGAAAGTCATGGGAGAGTTAGATGCTTATTTCAGTTAAAAAATATTCAAATTCAAGATTTTACTTTTAAAAAGCATGATTCTGATAAAACAAAAGCCTCTTCCATTAGAAAGTCATAGTCTTCTAATTTAGTCACCTTTACTCATTATCTCTTGACAAATTACTGAATAAATAGCACTTTTATAAAAGAATTAATAAGGGCTGGGGATATAGCTTAGTCAGTAGAGTGCTTGCTTTGCATGCACAAGGCCCTGGGTTCAATCCCCAGCACCACACACACACACACACACACACACACAAAAGTAAATAAGTACAAAATTAAGTAAAACAACTTTGTAGAATATGTGACTTTTAAAAAGTGCTCCTAGACAGAGAATTTCTGTATCTTTTGCAAAGCTGAATTAGAAGACATAGCTCATTGTGTAATTCAATGCAACTATGAGATAAAGTTACCAATTTTTTAAAGAAAATGTCTGCTTATTCCAAATAATTTGGAAAATTCTCTTCATCTGTCAGTGAGGAATTTTGTTTTGATTCCTAGGTCTCTTGAGACTGAAGATGGTATCTATTTTATCCTCTTACACTTTTGATTATTGTCAAAATATTATTTTTCATGCTTGTTAGAATGTCTGTAATTTTATTGTAATAATCTGGTATTTTCAACATGACATTATATACACATATGTGTATGTATATATATACACACACATATGCCAACATGATACCATATATATGCCAGTTTTTAACCCTTAATTGAAAGAGTAGTAGAGAAATGCACCAACCATGGTTAACTGACATCATTTTTGTAAAGTCCTTACTTCATAGGAAACAAGGACAACATGACCTAAGTGTATCCATCCACAATCAACCCTTCACTCATAATTAAACTGAAAGTAAAAGATATGTCCTTATTGATAACTCTAGTTAATCAACTATAATGGTTGTATCATTGGATTCCCTTCAGTGAAAATAAAGGCATTCAGGGTATATGGATTGGCTAACACTGTTAAGCAGTTTTATTCTTGAACAAACTGTATATAGATTTCATTTAGGTTTATATCCTGGACTTCTTAGAGGTAGGACACACTGTTTTAGCCCCAATAAGTCTGTGTCCAGGCATTGGATTAGGAAGATTTCTGATTGAAGATTGCTTGCCAAAGGTCACAGAATCCATTTTCTGGAGTGTTGCAATGCTCACCTCTAGTTAAAATATCCACAGAGAGTGGTCAAAACATCCAAAGGATAAAAACCTAGGGTTTCACTGAATTTATATAAACAAAGTTGTTCCTGGTTTGGTAATAAGTGTCTAATAAATATCTAAATGTAGGATAAAACTTTGATTTAGATTTGCTTTTTATCATAATCTAGTAGTGAGGTTGTAGGACAGAAACTAACTTTCAGCACTTTGAACTTCTTGGTTATTCACCACTATCTAACACACACACACACACAAAACCGCCAAAATTTTGCCGAATTTGGCTTCCATCAGTTAAAATGAGTGTTATGGAATCATTAAAATCATTAATATGACAAATTACCCCCAAAGTAGTTTGGAAAGAAGCAGAAATATCTTTTTGTGATTAACAAAACTATTTTGTGAATATATGTTTCTGAAATGATCCTTGCTTTCTGCAAAACAATAGTAACAAATGCTTAATACACACACACACACACACACAAAACATGCATAATTAAAGGTATAAAAAAATTCTTTACAAATAAATGATACATGAACATCCTGGTTGAAATTTTAAATGAATAAAGAGATCAAAGGGCAAAGTTACTTTATAAGAAAGCTGAAAATATAATGAAGTGAATTATAATTAAATTTTACAAGTGCATTTTAAGAAGAGATGTATGAAATTGTATTTGAAGTCTTACTTTGCTGCCAGAAATTTGAATCTACATTTTAAAAATCTGAATATGTTCACATTTTAAACAGATTATTTTGCCTAGTTTCTATCTTAATTCAAAAAGAAGCAGAGAGACTTTGTAGTAAGATAATCAGGTCAATTAAATTTCAACAAGTAGTTCAGAGAAAGACTCCAGATGACACTTCAGAATTATTCTAGAACTTAGCATCAAATACCAGTTCTCCTACAAACTAGAAATGACAACTCTCAGAGGCAGTATCAAATATTTTGGTCATCAAGAATCTCGGATGTTTCCATTTTCCAAGTAGGAAATACTATCACATCAATCAAAACATCAGGGAAGTAAAAAATGGAAATCAGATCAACTACAACAACAATTACACCCACAACACGAAAGACTCCAACATACAACCTAAATATAATACTGTAGCCATTAATTAATACTTTTTATTTTTTTAAATTTATCATTTATATAGATAACATTCCTTTTTCTCATTCATCTTCTTTTTGGTGTGTGTGGGGGGTATTAATCCCAAATACAGTTAAACAAACATACCTTTGACAAACCAAAATTTCACATATAAACTCACAGGAACAGCTTAGTTCAATTCCAAATATATACATAATAAAATACACAATTGTGCCCATTGTAACACTTAGTATTATCTAGAGTGACCTAGAATAAACTTCCAGCTTTTATTTTTCTATTTTTGTCTCTTGTTCACTTTAATGTAAATTGTCCTAAGCTTGCAGAACTGATGATGCAAAATTAACATAGAATAAGAGAAAACCACATAATACCACCACCACTGTCCACTCCTCCCAATAAGCATCAATATCTAACAGCAGTCAATCTAGAACAGATTCTTTATGGTCCTAAAGCCACATGAAATCTATTCTGAAGTTAGTTACCTGGGAAGAAACCAAACATTTTTTTTTTTCTTAAATAAGCACATAGTACCCATTTCTCACAATCAGAAATGTAAAGTAAAAGTCTTATTTTGCCTTTGATATTCATAATATTTGAAGACTCAAAACTACATTTTAAAAAAGTAGGACATTTGAAAATCTACAAAGGACAAAATAAGCAGGCAGAATGTAATTTTTTGAGACAATTTTAGTTTCTGAATATTATTACTATTTGGACCAATACAATATGGTAGTCACTGAATACATGTAATCACTTAAGCACCTGTAATGCAGCTTGTTCAAATGAGTAGTATTATAAGTATAAAATATGGACCAGATTCTGAAGACTTGAACAAGAAGGTAAAATGTTATATTAATAATTGTATATTAACTATATATTAAAGTAGGAATATTATAGTTTTATTGAGTTAAGTATATTAAAATGAATTTCACCTATTTCTTTTTAGTTTTTTACATGTAGCTTCTTAAAAACTTTAAACTACATATATGGTTTGTATTTGTGTCTTGCATTGTATTTCTATTGGATCATTTACAGAAACCTTACACAGATTCTGAACTATCAATCCTGTTTACTAAAAGGATGTTGTTACTTTCATGAAAACTTTCATCTACTCCAACATTTTTATGCACTTAGCAGTGATTTGGACCATATGATGTGTGCTTTAGATAATTATAATGTGTAGTAAACCTTGCAGAGAATTTATACTCTAATACTTGGCTCAGAATTTGCAAAACTAAGCCACATAGTACAGAAAAGTTTTTAAACCATATTTCCTAATGAAGATCTCTGGGTGGAAGTTCAAGGACAATCAGTCAAAGAAATAAGAATAGGTAAAGGAGCATTTGTAAAGATCTGAAGCACAGTCCAAATAGAGGAACAAAAAGGGAAAGGTGGCATGAATAATTCATAATTCATTAAGGCTTAGGTCTCATTGCCTCTCCTTTTTCTGTACTTCCTCCCCTTCTGTCCCTCCTCATTTTCTTTCTCCTCAGCTGAAACTCCTGTTTATCCTGATTTTTCATCTGCTGGATATTTTATGGTTTCTGTCTCCTCTCCCCCACCTTCAGTCCTTTTTTTTCTCCATTATCCTTTTTTCCATCTATTACTATTTGTTTTTAAATTTGTATTAAATGTTAACAACATTGACTTGAACTATATTTTAATAGACCTGATATGCTTTCACATCTTTTTTTTTTTTTAAGAAGAAAATACACACAAGGGAAATGGTACAGGAAGTGGGCATTCATATATATGAAAGTACTTTTATTTCTAGGATGCTCTTTATTGGGTTGCTTTCTTTTTAAAGTGTCATATTATGGGGGATAAGTTCAACTATTGGCTTTAGTATTTAAAAATTTTTAAAAATGATGAAAAAAGAAGAAGCCTAAAAGCATGACAATTAAATTTTCAAAGTGGTAGTGAACAGAATCCCTTTGAGGCTAGGATAAGTTAATTTAAGATTGCTATTATGGGTTTCTTAGAATGTATTTCAGAGTTGTTCAGTAAAGACTAGTCTTTTCTGGAAAAGACATGGCCATTCAACTCATATAAATTGGTCAATTTACATAAATAAGATGTATACTTTACATTCTGCTAAAAAAGTAACTATATAGTTAAATAACTGCAATGTTGGTTAAGTATTAAAAAAAAATCTCTGGTTAGTAAAAAGTATAAAACCTAGACCTACACTCACTTCCACCTAACACTCTCTTTGATTATTAACTATGGACATTTTTGAAAGTGAATTTTTAAAAGCAACATTCCAGATGTTAATAAATTAGAACCAAACACAGGCACTGTATCTGGTTATGAGTGGATCTGATTACAACTGGAAAATAAATAAAATATTTGCTTTTGATGTCTCAAGCCTTTGAACTCATAGAGCTTTGATAGTATGTTTAACAAACATTTTTACTATTATATAGTCTCCAGAATAAACAATTACATTATCCATAATCAACTATACACCAAAATATAAACACACAAAGAGAATCAGAGTAATTACCAGTCATACCTTATTATGTGTTTGAGTTTGTCCAACCAGTATGAGGATATTGGATGAGATGATAGACAGGCAGAAGTTAATTAAAATTATGGACCTCTCAGAGCGTATGTACCTAGCCAGAGAGAGAAAGAGTGTCCAACTTTAATATTCAACAGATGAAGAATTCTGTATTGTGCAATTGGTGGAATTCATCTGGAAAAAAAGAAGCACTAACATACAACCTTCACACAAATAAAAACATGAAAAGTTTTTCATAGTTTTTTTTTTTCTTAGAGACCTAATTTTATATTACATGTCATATTCAAGTGCCTTTCAGACTTATTTTCTTCCTTAGACATTAGTGTGGACAATATGGCATTTCTGAAAGAGTCTAACTTTCATATCTGTGATCATGATAAATTCCTTATTAGACATAAAACATTTCTTGGAAATATATCCATTAGTGTTATTACTTTTGTAAATATGTGGATATCTGTACATTTAAATGTTTGGTAGTACCACAACCAATAGAACTCTAGAACCAAAATATAAACCCTATACAGATTCTCACTTATCAATCCTGTTTACTACAAGGATGTTGTTACTTTCATGAAAACTTTCATCCACTCAAGCATTTTTATGCATTTAGGTTGTTAGTTATGTTCCTGAATAACTATTCTAAACAAACAAACACAAAAATAAATCTTTATCTCTAAAAATGGCTCCAATTAGCTTCGCATAGTGGCACATGCCTATAATTCCAGCTGTTTGGCAGGATGAGGCAGGAGGATCACAAATTTGAGGCCAGTCTCAGCAACTTATCCAGGCCCTAATCAACTTACTGGGACCCTGACTCAAAATAAAAAATAATAATAAAAATAAAAAGGGCTGCAGGTGTAGCTCAGTGGTGGAACACTCCTGGGATCAATCCCCAGTACAAAAACACCAAAAAAGTCACATTCACAAATGATAATTCACTATTAGGCCAAAACATAAGTTATTATCTACCATTTGTTAATCCTTAAGATGAAATATTTATAAATAATATGTTACATGGTTTATAAGTACATCAATATTATAAACCATAGCAAAATCTGCTCAGAATCAAATGTTCTGCCAGCTATTTACCCTGAAAGGGTAACAGCTATTTTGTTTCACTGTACCTTCTAAATCACTAAGTGACAGTAACTAAAAGACAACCTTGTACTTGCTGTGTGTTTCAGCCTGTTCAATTTGTATTAGAAAAGGGAATCACATCCCACAGCAGGCATGGGATTACCTGTGCAATGTTAGGAGGGAGTGCCAAAGATCTGGCACCTTTGCAAGTTAAAATCTACCAAAGTTCATCCCCCCACCCACCCCTGCCTTTGAAAAGGATTTAGGCAGAAAGAGGCCCCACATCCCATCACATACTTTAGAAGCAAAAGTGAAAGAAAAACAGGATTGACACTAAAATACTAAAAGGAGATTTTATAATATGAAATAAATTAATCTTTTTTTGCAAAAACAAAAAATTTCAAACAAAATGAAACAAACAAAAAAACCCAAACAGGACTAACCTAGGTCAATTCTAAACACAAAATGGCTTCAAGAGATGGGGAACCTTTTCCCTTTGTCCTGAAGATACACATGTAATAAACCACACACTGGGATACTAAAGACATCATCAGATATTAAGTTGCCCTTCTTTTTATGGTTGGAGCAATTAATATAAGTTTAAGGACTTTATCATATTAACCCTTTACATGATGTTAGTGGTTTCCAGATGATGTTATTAAAAGAGTATTTCAATGATATTTTTGCATTGTAAATATTAAAAATAAGAGTAATAAAAGATCCAGAACTGACCAACCCGAAGACTCTGAAGATATTTCCATTTTCATCAATATTGAGCAATATTGGTACCTTGCAAATTGCTTTCAAATGTCTCACCTTTCAGTACTTTTATCTACCATGTTTGATATTTTAAACTAAATTTATAAATGCTTCATGTCAATATCCCATTTAAAACAACATATTTAATTGCTCTTTGATGTAACAATATAATTCTACAGAATATATCTATAAATGGAGAGAGCACCCTTGTATTAATTTTTTTCTTTTTCAGTTCTGGGGATTAAATGTGCTATAAGCAAGTGTTCTACCACTTAGCTACACATCTAGCCTTGTATTAAAATTTTGAGGAACATTTCTGATAAACTACATAGAATACCAACAAATTTCAAAATAACATTACATATAAAATAATTTCCTTATAGAATAATATGCTTATATATTTTTTAAATCATTATAAAGCCAAAAATCCTAAAAATTTTTATTATTTAAAAAAAAAGTTAAAGGAAACTTCACATCCTTATTACCTTCCAGTAATGTTATAGAGTAAATAAGATGTTTATAAAATGCTTGGATTCATCATGCTTCAATTTGCACTCAGTAGTTCATGGGTCTTGACACTTTCAAAATGTGACTATTAGCTCATTTCTTCTATAGGTGAATAGTCATTTGATGACCTCTTAACTCTTAGGGATACAGATTTGTTTCTTTGAACTTTCCTTCTATAATTCTGAATTTCATGTTTAATTTTACTATTATAGGAAATGATTTTCTGGCTTAAAGAAAACTTCTTTAGGAACCAATTAATCCTGTATTTCTATGATTAATTTTACATATAATTTAACTGACATTGTTTATCCTAGTGTTAATGATATGTATTGAAGGGTGAAGAGAAGGTGGAATTGGTACCTGAACCCTAAATGCTAAGAAATGAATTTAGCTCTAAATACTCCAGGGATCATGAATTATGATGCTAGCATGATTACTTAGTACTTTGGGCCTTAAATACTCTCTAATTTTCAAAAGGAAATGTCATTCATACAATGGTAGGAGATAAATCATCTCCCCAGCCTTTGTCCATTTGTATGTTCCAGGACAAGATGACTGACTGAGTCCAAACCTAGGATTGCCTTGCCTACAATGTCACACCTAGACTAAGCTTTTCTTCTATTTCCTGAAATTGGCCATATTTTTCAGATTGTCTGACTTCATCTGTGTTTGTACTACCAGATAACTTTTTCTCATAGATGTAGAACTTCTGTTATGTGCCTGTTCCAATAGGTCAAATTATGTACATATTTTATTTTTGTATGGGGTATGAAAATTCTTAATATTTTTGATAATTAAATAATTTTGACTATTACTTTTTGTTCTCAAAAAAGTAAAAATTATAATGGAGAACAATGATTGTATTTAAAGGATGATAATTCTAGTGGCCTTCCCTCTTAAATTATAATTAATTTTTAATTTTTAACTGATTATTTAAAATTTACAGATAAAAACTTAGAGCTCTTTGAGGTAGAAACAAAAACTTTTGTAATTTTAATATTGAAAATATTCAGAAAGCAATAGGTAATTATCTACCATTATTGTTACTTCATTGTAGATAATTTAAAATAATATGCATAAACAAAAGAAAGTTATTTAACATTTGGAAGTATAAAATCCATTAGAAAGTTCAACCTTGTGGTTAGATACTCACTCTCTGTGTGTGAGTAGATATAATCAACCTCGAAGGTCTAATTCCTGCTAGTAGAATAAAACTTGTTACAGAACTTAAAGAAATACCAAATTTCCATGTAATATCCAATAGATTCAATTTCAAATATCTTATAAGAGAAAATTTCAAACACTTATCTTTGTTTATGAATTTGTCTGATTTCTTGTAATCAATTTGTCAAAGTCAATTTATTATACTCAACCAAAAAATCTTTTCTAGAGTAGTGTGATATTATATTAATGCTTTAATATTAAGGAAGGGCTTTACTGGACATGCTGAAAGTATGTGTTTGAAACTTGAAATCATATTTCTATAAAAATTAATTTGATAGTATCAATTAAACACTCTGGATCAATAGCAATTGGGATAAATAGAAACCACACAGAGACTGAATGATATAGGAATGCCATATTTAAGTGTAAACAACTTGTTGAAGACTACCATCATTTGAACTGGAAGGAAAGTATGTCTGTAAATATGTGTCATTTATTACAACTCAATTATAACTCTGTTTTTAAAATACTGCTTTCAGTAAATTAAGAAGGCAGGAGACATATCATGGTTATCACACTCTCTGATTTAACTGAACAACTGAGCATTCCATTTCAAGTCTATCAGTTGATCACATACCTCCATAACGCTGCATAGACAACTGCTAGGGTGATCAAGGCCAGGCAAGAAAGGCCACTGCCTACTATTAAAGTAACCGAAGGTGTACCAGAGGATTCCATGATCTGTAAATTAAAACACACACACACAAAAAAAAAAGGAAGAGAAAATTTATAACTGAGTTAAGATAACCTTAAGTCTCAGCAAACTAAGCTACCACTCAAAAATAGCCCAAATAGTTCCTATAATTACCAGATAATTAGCCATAAACCCACTCAGTTCACATATTTTAGCCTCTAAAATGACTAATTCTAGCTCCCCCTTCTTTCACACTGTGAAGCAATAAAGTCTTTGGAGTTTTAAATGCTGATTATGGCACCTTATAGCTTTCTTAAAATACGACCTGAAAGTACAACTTGGTCAACATTCAGATGTTAAATGTTCTGTAGCTAAAATCATTTTTCTTCAACTAACTACATTTCAGTCATTCCACAACAGGATTCTTAGTAAAATTTATCTATATACTCCCATGTACAACTCATTATGTTACCCCAAACTGGTACTAAACAGTGAAAAATTTTCAAACTTTCTGACTTTTGACAACTTTGTTCTAAGTCAAGTATTCTCACATTATATTTCACTTCCTTAGACTCTAAGAATATAGAAGAAAATAAAATATCAAATTTAAGACCTTCATATTTATTTTGCATTTTTTTCTATGAACAGAATAAGTGGAGATAATTTCCACAATACCAGTACCAGTCCCTAAAAACATGACCTTGAAAAAATGAACCTATATCTTTTAAAACAAATATAAAGATTATAAGCATTCACTCATCTGAGAGGTATCTTTCCTGACACACTAATGTGACAATAACCAGTGAAATCTGTTGTTTTTCAAATTTTATACAGGAAGTTTGTAGGAATATACTTTAAGATTAAGTGTATTCATAAACCTTAGATATGCATATCAAATTATATTAGGTATTTTTGTCATCAAAATAAGTAATAAGAATGTTGCTTATTAAGGCCAAATTTAGGCAGAAAGTCACTTTTATCTGAATAACTATTTTTTCAGTATTTCATTTCTTGTGATTTTTTTTTCAAAATACATTTGGTGAGAATACTAGTTTTTAGATAGTTCTATACAGCTGCCTCTTTCAGAAACTATTTTTGCAAAATCCATATACTTATAAGGAATGATCTTTCAGTTCCACACAGCCATGCTTTCATGAAAACTTCATTTGATTTATATATATATATATATATATATAATCTCCATCCAAGGACACCCTCAGAAACCTGTACTGAAAATATCCAATGCAGATATGCAATGTGTTTGGCTATAGTGTCTGGGGTCTTCCTTCATTCTACTACTAACAGTATTCTCACAAATTCCCCAGAATAGCTTTCCAGTTTTAAAATAAATGTTATATTGGCAATCATTTTTATTTGAAAGTTTGCAACATATTAGTAATACCATAGGAGCATATCCTTAAAACCATACTGCAGAAATTTCAAGTTAGAAGACATAAAACTGAGTAGAATTTAGTTATAGCACACCAACTAGAATTCATTACACCAAGCTTCTGTAGCTAAGGAGGAGAAGAACCCAATTTTGCCACCCTGCAACCTTTTCCGTTTCCCCATTTAAAATGCAGTTCCCTGGAGAAACACTAGCCACAATGTCCCTGCCTTTGCATTAAAGCCGTGTTTTCCCTTTGTTACTTACTATTTCTCTAGGTTGCTGAGCCAAAATGGCGAAGGTAGAGAGACGATCACATAAGCATTTCGTATGGGATGCATCGGTAAGCACAGTTTTACATCCCTGGGTGGACCACGTTCCCAAAGACTCGTTCCTGCAAAGGGGGTGGGGGGAGATCGGGATAAATACGCCTGACAGCCAAATCCGTAAAGAAGAAAATGCAGTTTAATTGAGAGAGTCGTCTACTGTAATTCTCGTACAGGAAAAAAAAAATCTACTTGTTGTTGAACAGGACGTAATTTAGATGCATCTCCAGTTATGCAAAGCAAGAGTGGGAAAAAGCAGGCAGGCAGCGGTGCGGTGTGCAGAGAGCTGTCCAGCGCCGGAGGTGCTGAAACCGGGACTAGCTCTGTCCAGCCCTCTGCGAGGAACGGCGGCGGCAGCGGCGGCAGCTAGAGCAGCCGCCAGAGCGTTGGCAGCCACTTCCTATGCTCATCGGATCGTTTCAAACACTCAGGGTGTAAAGAGGCTTTTCATATTTTCATACCAGCTCTGATTCCCGGCCCATAGTTTGGACCATGAACGCTGGCTTTTAAAATGCGGATTTCTCTGAAAGCCTGCCTAAAAGGTTACATTGCTTGGGTTGGGTGATAGGATCTTCTTCGCTGCTGGTTAGGGATTTTTCCTCCCTTTAGAATTAGCTGCTGTGAAAATTTCACCCTGGAAACGGGAAGCAGCAGCAGCGGCATCAGCTGGTTCCAACTCTCATTGCCTTTGCCGGGTTTCCAGGGGAGGGGTGGGTTTCAGATATAAGCTTCCACTACACACTTTACTCAGCTCAGCGCTCCTCTGAAGCCCTTGACATTTTCCCCCGTCGACTGCCTCTTTGCCCTGGGGCAGAAGGATTTAGCTAACCCCAAATCTGCTAAAACATTTAGAAGAACAAACCCACCCCAAAGTCCAGTAGGAGGGGGAAAGAAGGCCTGGCTCAATTTTCTCTTTGGTGTAGCCATTCAAAGTGTTAAAGTATATGGTTTATTTCCCACCCCAGCAGAACAATAAAAATGGTATCAACCTACTCTTCTTAGCAGGGGCTGGGGGGATGGGAGGGAACCCTTCCACCCCCACCTGAACTACTCTATAGGAAGAGAGAAAAGAAGAGGAAGGGGGAAAAAAAAGCTATAGAGCTCAACCAATCAACTTTATTATCATTACACGTGTTCTATGTTGAATGCACCAATTATCACCTCCCCTCCCCCAGGCAAGGAAACTCTCCAGCTAACAAACCTGTATGTATGAGTATGTTTAAATTTTAAGCCAAGTTACTATCTGTGTTTAAAATGACTGTGAAACTTGGATAGAAAAACACACGGCTTGGTGTTAATTTTGAGGTGATACTTTTGATTTTGCCTTCTATATCTTTGAATGCCTAAAGCTACTGGGTTAAATATGCATGCAGTCTATTTCAGAGAGACTCAATGAGAAGTTTCTCTGTGACAGTTGGACTTCCAACTTGAGTTACAGAATATAATTCACACTTATCCATTTTTGGTATCTATAAGCAATTCTTTTTAATATTCATGATTTGCTATCATTAAAATTTATGACTCAATACACTCTTAATTATAACTCCTTTTAAGAAAGAATACATTGTATTTGGGGAAAGTTAGATGAAAATTATATCCAACTTCACCCAAATACCTCAGAGTATTAGTCAATTTGAAATGCTGTCTCTCTTATTTTTTATGATATCATACAATGCTGCCAAATTTTCAAAACAAAATCAGTTATACTTTCAACTGCAAAAATAGTATTGAATTTACATTCTATCTTATCATAGCAGAATATCAATTTATTTCATTAGTTGTCTGTCTCTTATCTTCTTGTAACAAAGAGTTAAGGCCAAATGAAAAACATCTATCTCAGCTGATCAAAGTTTAAAGAAGGAAGATATACTTAAGAGAATCTGACATGTTTTAAAACACAGCATCTGCATTATTCATTCTGGATGGCAGTTTTACTTTAATGCAGTATCTCTGCTTTCAAGATGAAGTCCAGTACTAAAGTTTTTCACATTATGTGGTTATGCCCAATAAATTAATTTAATATCTTAACAAGGAAGAACTTTACTGTAAATAAGACTTCATATGAGACAACCTTACAAATTTACATTCATTTAATGAGAGTTCATTACTCAAGATGATATTAGCATCACTACACTTTGGCTGTCAGATATAAAGTCTATATTCAATATAATGTTACTAGACTATGAAGATAATGCAAATTTTACATGACATCTTTAGAAAACTGGGTCAATTTGCTTTACTCAGTACAGTGATTGCATTGCTGACCTGGCCCAGCCCCAGGCAAAATTGGGAAGTAAATAACTCTGCTCTCTATGCTTTAGTCCTTCACTGTTCCCAGCAGTCCCTGCCTCAATATGAAATGCTTCTAATCTCATAGGGCCCCTTTTCATATGTACCTTCCCAAGGCTATATCATCTCTGTCCTTACCTTTCTTCAAAACTATAATCCTTTTACTGACTTTATCTGATTAAACTAATGTATAATAAGGTTTGAGATACTACGTACAGCTTAACATATTTCTCTTAGTTTAAAAGAAGATATGTAACACAAAATAATATGCCTGATAGGATAACACCAGAATTTGAAACAAGGTAGTAGGAGAGAAAATCTCAAAAGGTGAGAGGGATAACTACTAAACTCTGCACTGGGTTACTCTTAAGATTTGGGTACTAAGAAGTGTGATACCATTCTATGGTAATATTTATATTGTTTCATAAAATCTCTTGATATGTGAAGATCACATAACACTTATAAATTAGTTTTTAATTACTAGTATACATGTAACTGTTATTACAAACCCTATCGTATGCATTGCCTATATTTTCAAACTTTTCATAGCTTATTCCTACTGTACAAAATTCTTTTGAGAGCATGGTGAGCATGGCTGATTGATTTCAGGGAGATATTATGAAGCAAACTCATATGTGGTAGAGCTAATATGAGACAAAGCAACTTCCTTATTCTGCACAGAGAAAGGTTTTTAAACGTGGATTATTAAAGTGGTCACATTATTCTTCCAGTGTTGTAGTTTTGCATGGTATAATAAATAATATATATGTGAACTATTCTTAGTTATCAAGTCTAGCTTGTCATCAGGAATGCAAACAGATACAGTGAAGTATGTATGAAAATTAAAGATATAATGATAGTAACACACTGATGTAACACACAGAATGATGATACACACACACACACACACATAAAATCACATAGATCCTTTCCATAGTTTCTTTTTTTATGTTTTATGTAATTTTTTTCAAATAGTTTGAAACATAGTTATGCTTGCAGAAATTTCATACAACCAGCACTGTCTTTGTTGGCAACACCTACATTCACCAATGTTAGCTGTTAGCTGTCATCTGTACATTTTCTCCTTCTTCCTATTATTAGGCTGGCTAAAAGGAGGAAGGAGTCTTCTTGTCCCAAGCTTCTAAAAGTATATATCACAAACACAATATTCTATTAAAATACAGGACAAAAAATCTCTTACTTTATAGCTTATGATTTATTTGAGGCCTCTTCCTAATTTTGTAGGAGTCTAAGTGTTTCTTTCTGGATCTGAATATTTGTTTGAGTTTTTTATTTTATGTAGTTTTAAATAATATACATTTACTCATATTCCCTAGTTCTTAAAATAAAAAGAAAAAAAATAAAAGGGAAAATTATCTGCTTACTCCAATAAAAGCTGTTTAGTAAAAAAAACTGATGGCAAAAAGATACAGTAACCCATTTCAAAACTATTTCAAGAAGTCACAACTATAATCTTTTGAAATATCAACTCAAGTAGATATTCCACCTCAACCATTCTTTTATAAAGCTGTCCATTCTGCTTAATAATAAACAAGTATGCAAGTTATTTATTCTGAACAAGTTATATACTTTAGGAAGTTCATTAACTCTTGATATATTTAAAATTCATTTATTCAAAATCAAAATAGCTACAACAGCAATTTTAAAAGATTTTCATATGCAATTTCTAACTACATTGTCTTCACATTGCATGTGTACTAAAAGAAATTGCCTTATAATCATAGCAATAATTAATTCTGAGAATAGAGTAAATCTATATTATTTTTAAAGCACATATTACACCCTAATAATGATGCATACTTGGTTCTTAGTAAAAATTGTAATACAGAAGTTTCAGTAGTACATGAAAAACAAAAGTTCCTGATTTTGAGTAGAAACCGTCTTTGAGAGCCATCTCTATAGGATAATGCAAATACTGAGAACACTGTTATCTCTAGCAAATGTTAGTATGTCAAAACACAATGAATCAGGCTGGGGATGTGGCTCAAGCGGTAGCGTGCTCGCCTGGCATGCGTGCTGCCTGAGTTCGATCCTCAGCACCACATACAAACAAAGATGTTGTGTCCGCCGAAAACTAAAAAATAAATACTAAAAAATTCTCTCAATTCTCTCTCTCTCTCTCTCTCTCAAAAAAAAAAATCACAATGAATCATAAAATTAGAAAGTTTTGCTGGAAGTAACCTTAATGATCATCCAGTGCATTGGTTTTCAACATTTGCTGTACATTAAAATTACCTGGAGAGATTTAAAAATGAAACCCTGAAGTGGGTCCTGAGCATTATTACTTTATGTTTTAATGCTCTCCAGATGCTTCTAGTGTATAGCCAGGGTTCAGAACCACTGATCTGTCCTAACCACTTAGCTTTATAGATAAGGAAAGTGAAGTACAGTGAATTTAGAAAACTTGTTTTAAGTCAGAGTGAGAAGTAAAGTCGGGCTTTTCATTTAGAGACAAAAGAATTTTTTATGCTAATTTTTTGTCAAAATGTATTTTAAAATAGCATATAATGAAAATGTCCTGTGAAGTTATAAGATTATCAGATCTAAAGATATGATATAGTACAATATAATCAAATGAATCTATTCTTTTAAAGCATATATTACACCCAAATAATGATGTAAGGACAGATACAGAAACCCATTTCAAAACTATTTCAAGAAGTCACTTGGAATATAGACACTTATATATGACACTTATAATATAGAGGTTTGGGGAGTACAGATGAGAAAATGTTCCCAATTTTGATTCGAAACAGTCTTTGTATTATAATGTATTTTCATTTTACTTTAATTTGGGGACAAGTAATATTTTTACTACAAAAAGAGCAACACCAACATAAAACATATATACATCCTTTATTAAGGTAAGAATTAGAGGCAGGCATTTTCTCATGAACAGGCAGGATTCTTGTCATCCACTTCAGTGGCCCCTTCACACCATAACTTCAAATTTCTAATTTGTTTTCTAGAAGTTATTCAGTTACATGAATACTCTTCCCTTAGATCTTCCTCACACTCCTCTATTAATGCTTTCCATTCAACACTACAGTATAAATGGGTAATCTTAACACATTTTCTTCATTTATAAAATCGATATTCTCCATGCCACATTAGAATCTTAGTGCTTTTGAGAACTGTATCTTATTGACTTTGAATCCCTGACACACTGCTTTTCACTTAGTAGGGATTTAGTGATAAATGTTCAGGTAAGTTAATGATGCTTTCCTTTTCTGAATTTCAAGGTATGATTTCTAATCCGGATAGATTGTTTTAGCTCTAATTCACTTGCTATCCTTCAGAATAGAGTAGACATATAATCTGAAGAGTATCAATGGATTTTAATAAGCACATCTATTTGCTTTTGGTCTTCAAATATCATTTGATGATAAACTGAAAGTTTCAACATCCTTTGGTAATTATGTTCAATGCAGCAGGGAGGCCTGAGCCTTTACTAACCAACCAGTCAATACATATTTAGTGAAGGGTTTTTAAACATTAGATGAGGTGGAAGACACATAATTAAATAAACATATAATTTGCATTTTAGAGAAACTGAAAATCTGTCTGGGATGATAATATACAGTATGTTTTCTGTTTTATTAATTCTGCAAATTATTCCAGAAAATGCTGTCAGATCTACCTTTCTATTAAAAGCCACATCATCCTTGCCTGGATTCTTCACTGGGCTTCTTTATAAATCCCATTTTGCTACCTCCTCTCAAGTGCAATTTCAGTAGAGAAGCCAGAGAGATCTCATTGACAAATTCATCCAACCTTGTCACTCTGTTAAAAATTCTGTTAATGATTCTTCTGGACTAACAGAGCAAAGACAAAACTCTTATATTGGTCTAAAAGCACCTATTCTGTCTGCATCCTCATTTCCTCTACCTCTTAGACACTTGTTGCTCAATCTCACCAACCTTGTTGGGCCACCTTGGTATTTCATGCTGGTTATTCTTTTGGCCAAAAATGTACTCTTTGAAGATATTCATATTGCTTGTTCCCTCACATCATGGAAATCTCTGTCTTTATGTCATCCTATCAAAGTTGCTGTCACTGACTATCCAGATAAGTTAGTAACTTCCCCATCTGTAGTAGGTTAAAAATGGCTAAAAACTCTATACAATCCTTTCCATCAATAGGTGCAGTCTGTTTCCTCTTCCTTTAAATATGGATACATCTTGTGACTAGACCAGTAGAGTGCCGTGGAGGTGATGAGTGACTTCTGAGCCTGGACCCCAATAGGTCTTACAGTTTCCACTCTTATTTTTGAAATGCTGCTATAATGTGAGGTAGCCCAGGATAACCTCACTGAGGATGAGAGAGTGGCACCCATCACCAGGCATGTAAATAAAACCATACTAGATCATCCAGCCCCAGGATGAATTGCCAGATGGCAGCCTCATAAATGACAACAGATGAGCAAAGCTCAACCTAACAGCTGAACCACAGAATTGTGAGCAAATAAAAATCATTGTTTCAAGCAGTTGACATTAGAGGTGGTTTGTTATATAATCAATACACTATCTAAGCACTTCCTGTGTTCCCTTTGCCCTTAATTTGTACTGTTGTTGCCCATAGCACTTACCACATCTGATACAGCATACACATATACCACATTTTATTGTGCCTTATAGACGTTTTGTTTTATTGCAAGTTGAATCCCACACTGAGCAAGTCTATCAGCATCATTTTTATCAATAGCTCAGACAATTATTAAAAATTTTTAGCAGTGGTTTTAAATTAA
Organism: Marmota monax; assembly: GCF_021218885.2. NCBI lineage: Eukaryota > Metazoa > Chordata > Mammalia > Rodentia > Sciuridae > Marmota > Marmota monax. The sequence continues at coordinate 2,544,982 of NW_026692434.1, read as the reverse complement.
AGTAAGCACATACATTTTAAAGATAATGCTGTTGAACACTTAACAGACAGCAGTATAGTGTAGACATAACTTTTATATACACTGGGAACCAAAAACATTGTGTAACTCACTTTATTATATTACTTTATTACAGTGATTTACAACCATACTTGCACTATCTCCAAGGTATGCTTGTAAGTATATTTTTTTAAGTTTATTTTTTGCCTTTCTTTGGTTACCAGAATGTAAGGATCTGGTGATGGCAGGAAATATTAAGTTCACTTCAGTACTTCCTGATTCTAAGACAATCCTTGAAACATATAGTAGGTGCTTAATAAATATTTGTTGAGTGAGTATAGATTCTGATAGATTTTAATGTGATACACTGGATTTTCCAAAATCATTCATTCATTTGCCAAATAGTTATTTCCCTTTTGGCTGATGCAGGCACTGTGCTGAGTTATTTTGTGGGCATTTTAGATTTCCTCTGTGCCTTTTGGAGCTTGAAAGCTTCATTGGAAATTATCTTGGAGGTGTATTATCACTGCCTCTTTGTCATAAAATACACATTAAAATTAAGAATATGTCACTCTTGAGGTCATTGAACATCATTTACAAGAAAGGTAGCACCAGTTTTATTGCCAGTAACATCTTTTTTTGTTGTTGTTTTAAATTAGAAATAATGAGAGTAGAAAGGAGTATGGGAAGGAATAACATTAAGAAAGCCAGTCTACCAGGTTATAAATATGTACAAGTATCTTCAACATGATTTATTAATAATTAAAGGTTAAAATATGCTAGCTGCCATCATTAATTACTCTATAGGCAAATAATAATAATCATCCTAATGAAAATAACAGCTAACATTTATTTAGTGTCTACTCAATGTTAGGTGTTGTAGTAGACACTTTAAACATATTTTTTAAAAAATCTTAAACTGAATTCAGGTGTGGGGCACTGGGATTCTTGCCTGTAGTCCCAGCTACTTAGGAGGCTGAGATGAGAAGATCACATAAGCCCACAAGTTCAAAACCAACCTGGGCAACATAGATCCCATCTCAAAATAATAATAATAATAATAATAATAATTATTATTATTATTATTATTATTATTATTATTATTATTATTTAAATACAATGCCAACATAGATATTATTTTTCCTATTGGAAAACCAACAAATGGGGTTGGGATTGTGGCTGGGCTGGGATTGTGGCTCAATAGGTAGAGCGCCCGCCTAGCACACATGAGGCACTGAGTTCGATCCTCAGCACCACATAAAAATAAAAATAAAGATATGTGTCCATCTATAACTAAAAAAATAAATATTTTTTTTAAAAAAGAAAACCAATAAATGGAGGTCTGCCTCCATGCAGGATCATGAACACCCCAGAAAGGAAAGAGCCTAGAGTTGAAAGTTGCCTAGATATCTCAACCACAAGCACGGCACTGCCTATCTTTGGTGTAATTATTTTGTGTTAAAAAAAATAAAAAGAGCCAAGAGATTCTGACTTCCTAAGGATATCATGCTGATAAAGGGTTGTGCCAGGAATTGAACCCAAGACTGTCTGATACAAAGCTGATTCTCTGTCCTCTGTTCTCTCAGTATGGACTAGGCACAGTAAGAGAGCATAAAGGTAGGACCACACAAGGAAAACATTCCAAAAGGGTGAAAGAGTATTGAGAACTAAAGCTTACAGAATATATATGGGGAAGATTTCATGAACAAGTGATTGACCTCAGGTCAAACAATTATTAGAAACAAAAGATGTAGGTTTGCTGAGAGCCATAGCCAAGTAGGATGCATGGCATTTTTGATTGAAAAGTGACCCTGCTCAGGGATTAGGGTGGCTCCAGGTTTAGGGTGGATCCTGCTGGATTAGGGTGGCTTCAGGTTTAGGGTGGATCCTGCTGGGAATAGGGTGTATCCTGCTGCCTCAGAGCCCAGTGGAGGGAGTGTATTTTTCCCAGAACATGCATGTAGAGGGCGAGTGAGAGTTCGGGAATAAAGAGTTGCTGTTTGAATCTACAAGGCTTTTGCGGTGGCTCGGTTATTTTGTGCCCAGCCAGACTGCGGAATAGGTTGAGAATGGTCATCATGGGCATGGAGAAAGCCATTGAGAGCCTATGAGCTAATGATTTTAGTAGAAGGGTCAAGTAGGAATTAGATTGCTAGAAGTTGACAAAGAAATCTTATGATACCACAGAGTTCAGCAACAAAGGGAAAAGAGTGCACACAAGTTAGGTAGCACAAGGAATTAAATTTTTATCAAGTATGCTTTTACTTTGAGGTGGGAGTCAACCTCTTAACATCTTATGATGCAGACCCAAACAGTCAGAGAGAGACTGAGAAGAGAAGGAGATCATGATAGGATAAGCAATGATGAGAGAGAAGTTCCCAGAATTTGAGTTAAGAGTATTGATGAGGGTCATAATATTAAAAAGGAGAAAGAAAAAAAATATCTTCCATAAAAACTGCAAGGGAAAAAAAGCACTACTGCTTTCAATAACATGGAAGAAAATGCAAGAGTAAAGTTCCATTTTTATCACTCTAAGCCTTTTGTCCCTCAGAAATTTGAAAAAAAAATTGAACATTAAAAATAGCAAAATTTAAAGAGACAATTTGGGGAATATGGAAATAGAATTTTGAATGGAATTGAAGATGACAGCTACTATATACTTCAGTTAACTGATGAATTATGTATGATAGGTCTAATAGAACAACAAAATACATTTTAGATCTGTATATAACTAGATTGAGAAAGATTTTCAAGTTGTTCTTGGAAATAAATAGGGGCAGGTATTAAATAATTCACTTTTTTTCCTATCATTATGTTCAAGAGACTTTGTCTTGGACACTGAGTGTTTGCAAATCTCAAAATCACAAAATAATAATTCTATTTGGATATTTTTTCCCCTCAAAAAAGAAAAAAAACTGTTTATCCTGTTTATTTGGGCAAGTAATCAGTTTTTAGCTTGATATAATTTGTAATAGCTGATTGCACAAATCTGAAAAAAATAGAATTATTTAAATAAAATAGAGCAAATTTAAACATATGTTACCTTCCACACTACTTTTCAGTAATCTGGACACATAACCAGTGTCAATACATGAATAGACCATAAAATCTATTACATAGTAAATTCAAGATCTCACTAATTTATTATCAACTTGTTAATTACCTGATTCAAATGACTATTGCATCACAAACCTTTTGTAAAAGGATTAATCCCAAATGTGATACAGATAGAAAAAAGACTGGAAGCATATTTGAAAAAATAATTAACAGTGTTTGTCTTAGGGTGTTGAATTATGGACATTAAGAATTGCTTCTTTATACTTTTCATATTTTTGCATTTATCCCAAATAACTATATTACCCCTGTAATCAGAAAAAAAATCATTTGGGGATTAAAAAAATAAATAAATAAAGTCAAACTAGTGTATGATTATCAGAATATTAATTCTTTCATAGTCTGTATATGTGGAAATTATATTTCTTCTTAAGTATTTTTATAACTTGAACCAAATTGTCCCCTTACCAGAAAACTAACTTATATTTTAAAATCTGTTTCAAAATGTACATGTCTTTATATGTGATATAGAAACACAAGAGAGTTTCAATGTTAAGTGGACTCTAAGTCTTTTGCTCTTAGTTATTAAGTCATATTGCAGCATATGAATATTTTGTCTCATACTCTGGTCACATTGTCATGCCCTGAATTGAATTAACAATGGTTTGAACCACAGATTGATGTCCATTTTTTATTATCTTCCACTATTTACTGAGGAGAGAGAATCTTCCGTAATCCTGATTTATAGTGATGAGGTAGATTTTCCAAGATAATATTTAACCACTGACCTATAATAGACATTTTTAAGATATAACCAGTATGTTGTAGAAAACCTAGCAAAAAGTAAACTTGTAAAGCAGTATATAGTCCTCAGCATGCAAGTGAAAGACCACTGTTTTTCCTGAAAATGGATCTTACATATCTTAGGAAGAGATTATGAGAGTTGTGGATTCTTCCACTACTCCTAACATGTCTAAGCCAAATCATTATACTATTGAGAATTACCTACATGAATGTTTCAAAAACATTCAAACAAGGTTGTTAAAGGAGAATTTACGATACACAGCAGTCTTCTGTAGGCTAAAACCTTAGAAAAACAAATAGTATCTATAGATTCTATAGATAATATTAAAGGGACAAAATTTGTTTTGTATTTTTTTTAATTATAAAAGGACAAATTTTGTTTTGTATTTATTTATTCATTTATTTAATCCCCAAATGAAATAACAACAACAAACCCCAACAGCAAAATCACTGAATAAGCATCTTGGGTAGGTATTTACATTTTACACCTCCCCCAATACCCCACTCATTGTCTTTGATGCAAATACCACATGGGAGGGCTATACACTGAACCAGTCATGCTTCTGGCACTGGGTCATGGGTTAGCTATTCTCTAAATTAAAAATTTGGGCATATACCTGTATTGCCACCCCAAACTGGAAAAAAAAACAATTCTCAACAATTTTCTGTTGAGACAATAAACTGAAACATCAATTAAGGATTTAAGCTTAACTCATTCAAAATTCTGATATATTATTTCCTACAGGACCATGAATATGTGGTTTTGATATCAGAGTTAGTTTTGAGAAACAGAAAGTTTAAATTGAGTTAATCAGACTTCAAAAACATGATTCATCTTTTCTTACATAGAAAATGCAAAAATGAAGGTTCATTGGAAATTTATATAGTCTAAATGACTATTTGGATGAAATGATATTCTTAGAACTCTGAAAAAGGAAGTTCTTAGTATTAGAGGAATATGTCTGCACTCACTCAGTATATTATGTTTATTTGGGGAACCTGGATATTGGTAGAGAGGAAATGGAGATGATTGAAGCAGTTAAATAAAGTCTGAACATGTACAAACACATAAATATAAAGTGGTCTCTGAGTGAAAAATTGGATTCAATTAAAATATAAACCAATAAACTGATTTGTCACCTCAAATCAAGTGCTTCATAATCATATGCTTATTAAACTAATACATTAATTTTGCATCAAGCCCAATGTCACACATTTACAACTTTTGAATTCTTTAAAAACAAATCAATATCACAGCATTGCAGTGTTCAAAGTAAAAAAGCTCACTCAATAAAAGCCAGGCTGCAAATGTTTTTTACCTACTGTACTGGATGGTAGAGATAAGTTGAATGCCCAAATCAAAATTGTAATAATGGCTTCAGTAAAAGTTAAGAGAACATTCTCATTTTTTTTTCCTCATTGAAATTATACCTTGGATTTTATTGTGATCACTTTTAAAAGAGCTCAAATTTTGTCCCTTTAATATTATCTATAGAATCTATAGGAAAACAAATACCTTGGTCCTATATATAGCTTTTTATTTCATTATTTTTAAAATCATAGGTGTGACAATAAGAAACTTGGCTTCTGTTCCTGGCAGAATTCTGTCATCTGGGGGGACATCATCATCTTAAATTGGGACTCAGTGTCCCCAGTTATAAAATCAGACACTGGCATATTCTACCCACTTCACAGAGATACTGTGTTCACAAAATTCAAGATAATGAATATCTGTGTTAATCATTTACTTGTTAGTTCTTTGAACCAGGCATTATTGAGAATGAAAATATTTTTCTACAAGTTAAGTATTTTACATAAATGCAATATATTATCATGATGATCACATGTACACTTTATTAATTAGAAAATCATGCCAGAGGTGCCAAGTGACTGATTAAAATTATGTATCAAATTTCTCTATCTTATGGTAGTATCATATTCTGATTTGAGTGGAGAATACCAGAGTCCAGGTTTCAAACAACCAAATTTAAAAGAAACAAAGCAATCAGTGCTCTTCATGAAGAAAAAAAAGATGACATGGATCGATTTTAACTGTGAATTTAAAAAATCACTATAAAGATGGATTAACAAATTTCTTTGGGATCCCAGAGCTGCACAGCCAACAGTTAAACCACAGATTGTTTCCAAGTCATAGATAGATCACAAAAATTCGCAGAAAAATCATATACTATTAGGAGAAAGAACCCATGTTGTATCCTAGTGTGAAATGCAAAGGAGGGAATATTTCTATCTTCTTAACACTCTCATTACCAGTAAATCATCAATTGAAAACTTTAGCTCAAAAACTGGAAATTGTATGTATTTAAAATAATGACCTGAGAAGTATTCTCAAAAAGAGAATTCCTAAAATTCACAAAAGTAGTGATTTCTGTAAATTTATAGCATGGGGAGAAACTTGTAGATATAGCTCTTCTACTGAGAGGCCCTAAATTACCCCAGTCCCTGTAAAACAATAGGATGATAAGTAAGTAAGAGTAGAGTAGCTGCTTCCACTGACAAGAAATTATAGAAAAACATTGTTCTAAGACTCCAGAACAATCCATACCATCTGAATGGCCAACCAGTCATTTGCCAAGCTATAAACTTTTGGCTACATGGCAACTTGACCAGAAAACAACTGACTTGGAGAAGCAATGGAAGCCCATTCTTAAATTCTCATTGATCGTGCACAAAGGATATAGAGATCTGAGAGCCTTTAAATGAATTATGTAGCATAAGTTCAATGCAATTTGATTTGTATATTATGATAAAAAATTTGAATGTACATTATTCTTTTATGAATTTATGGGTAGATGAAATTAGTTTATACCCTAAAATAATTTAAGGAAAATAAGACTTTATTTTAACTTCAAAAAATTTCAAATTTCTATGAAATGTTTTAGTGTCTTTTTTGTGTACTAGGTGCATTATCAAGCATCGCAACTTCAAAGATTAAAAAATAAACCTAATTCCTGCAGTCAAGTATAGCATGGAGAAAAACATATAGCTGTTAAGAAAATTCCAAGATCTATAATCCAATTAGAAATCATAGCAGTTTGGCCAGTGCTCTTATGATAAAGGGAAATTCCTAAGTCCATATCTCAAAAAGCTTCAAAAAATATACATCACCAAGTATGTAAACGTACACTTAATCTTCCTATCATGCTGCTGCTGCTCCATGGAAAGCAGGGGAAATTCTTGGTTGAAGGGCAGTGCTGAACCCTCAATAGCGTAATTAACATTTTAATGAGCAGTCAAGGCCTTTCCTGTTTTGGCTCTTAACCCTGTGTGTCTCCAGAGTGGATCACAATCTGTTGAGCTCAGAAAATGAGGTGATTCCTTCTTAGTGAGATTTTAAACAGCAGGAGATCACACAATCCACAGGTTCAACTTCTTACTGCCCTCTCTTTTGTTAAGGAAGTTCCTTATGCTTGAAAGTGCTGTGTCTTTTTTAGCATGTACAAAAACTGTACCCATAACCCTCACAATCCAGGAATGGCTAATTTTCAGTAAGTGACCAAGTAATTGCAAGTTCTCCTCATTTGCAAGGTGTAGTGGGCTAACTGCCATTTGGGGACACAACAATTTGCAGAGGAAGCATTAGATAATGCCTGTAATTTAATTATTTGCAAATCAAACTTTGCCTAATACCCCAAAGGTACTAAATTTCTTCTTTGGAGACAAGTTTGAAGGTCATTAAAAAGCTATTTGTTTTGAGGTTTTAGAAAGTAAAGTGCCTAAAAATGTTTTAATGGAGAGAAAACCACTTTTATTCCTAGATTAAAAAAAAAAAAACTCTCAAAAACATTAAAACCCAATCTTTTTATTTCCATTATAGAGCAAAACAAACAAACAAACAAACAAACAAACAAAAAACTGTCATTAGAAAAACTCCTGTGGGAAAGTTTCAAGCATCTTAAAATTGAGGCTTATAATGAAAAAGCCTTCTCTGTCATAATTAATGTAGTATCGCTAATATAAATCCTGGGCTGCTTCTGTCTTATTTCTTTTCTGATGGCTACAGACCCATTACTATAATGTACATCATACAGCTATTTGTTCTATTATTATAATGTAAAGAGTACAAAAACTCAAAACAATTTTGACACATTTTTTGGTGACAAGAAAGTACAGCTCAAAGTTTTCTCTAAAGATATGAACATTAATAACCTACACTGCTTTCAATTTTGCTTACTGATTTAGTTATAAAATCAAGAACAACAAGCACATTTACCTATGAGTTGCTTCTTTTGGTACCAGGTATCATTTATAAATCTGCAAACTTCAATTGTATACATAGTGTTCTTCAGTTCTTCTGGTTCTCGTAATCAGTCAAGGATTATTGTTTTAAAAAGTTAATACCTAGAATGTTTGCCATATTTAATTGATTGATTTTATGAAAAACAGTTGTCACATGGTATCTGTCACCAATGCAAACTTCATGTGGAGAGCACCAAGTTCCCAAAGAGAATCAGACAACAACATAATGTTCTACAATTAAAAAAAAATTGTAGCTATCTATGATACATAGAAAACTCCATAAAATCAGAGATTTTTCTACTGAGGATACATTTGGGAAGACTGGTATAATGATTGTTTATTCTCAGAGTGGTACATAAAATTTACTTTGCTAATAGAGAATTTCCAACTTTGCAATTTCAAGACAAAGAAACAAATTAGCTTTGTTCAAACATCTCCAAATTAGACCATTTAATGTATTTTTGATGTCTTAAGAGTTTAACTTTGACCATTCCCAGGGACAAACTCAGACTGAAAAACAGCCCTGAGAAGTACAGTGACTACATCCCAGAGCAGTAGTTTTATACTACTAAAGTGATTTCCATGTCTTTTAACATGTGAAAGAAATGCTGATGGAAATTCCTGCACCTCCACATGTCAATGTTCTTATCCTATGAATTAAATGCAGCTTTGACAAGATACATAATAACTCAGATACACAGAAAATCCATTATATGTGACCCTTCAACTGCTCCTTGGTTCCAACTTTGTCTAATGTCCATAACTTCCCTTCCTTTCTAGATACCTTTACCTAAGTTGGCTCCTTTTGCTACTAGACTTCCAGAACAAAGTCTCCTATAAAATAGACAGATTCTTCGTAGAAAATCAAGCACAAAAAAGGAAGAACTAGTTTTTTTTGAGTCCCTGGCTATATCCCAGTAGTTTCACATGATTTCTTTGAGGTTCTAAGTGCAAATGTCAGTAAAGTAATTTATTTATTCATGTTCCTGTAAATTAAGTTTTCTTTCATATTTTACATACCAAGATAGACAAGATTCTTACTCATAGTGACTCTCTTCTCCTCCCTCTTTCCAGAGAGAAAAAGTCAGACTATAGTGATTTTTGTTTCTATAGCTTCACCAGGACACAATCTGCCAGGGGCTGATTCTGATGTGAATAGGACATTTTAGATGGAAAGAGTAATCTAATGGAGTCTAAGAATGAACTGTTATTTAAAAGGTGACTAGCTTCTTTTGGTACCAGAGTCAGTTCTGACATTAATGGATTCTGCATATTCAACTATATATGTCTTTATAAACCTTTTAGATGAAAGTTTTCATATTAATCTCACAATGATTCTTTTTTTTTAATGTAAGGGCTGAGAAGTCTTTTTTTTTTTTTTCAGATGGAGGTAAGTTTTTTACATGTTCACCCAAAGATATTAATGTTATGTGCAAAAAGAAGTGTTGACTCAAAACCATCTCTGGTATATCTAAGAGTGAACTTGCCCGGGCAGTGATGTAGACCTGTAATCCCAGTGGTTCAGGAGGCGGAGGCAGTAGAATTGAGAGTTCAAAGCCAGCCTCCCAATAGCAGGACTCGAAGTAACTCAGTCTCTAAATAAAATACAAAATAGTTTTGGGGGATATGGCTCAGTGGTTGAGTGCCCCTGAGTTAAATCCCTGATACACACACACACACACACACACACACAAGTGAACTAATCTGATCCAATCTCCACATTTCCTATATCATACCAATTTCATTTTCCTAAAACTAAATGCCTATCTAAAGACGTAGAGGGAGAAAATGGTACACACATTGCTCTTTATTCTGCTTATTTCAAGTCTTGCTGTCAAATATACATTAGGAAGGATGCAAGGGCTGTTAACTCTTCCAACGGACAGCCAAAGGGTCTGCTAAGAGAAGCAAATCAGGTTTTTTTTTTTTTTTAATCATCTAACAGCACAAAGGAAAGACATGTTCAGATCAAATCTTTCATCTCCCACTGAACTTTCAGGCAAATCAAGCCCCTGCTGGGCCAGAGGTGACATGCTACAGCCCATGGGACACTGGGCAATACCCTGCTTCTTTTTCCTGCAGTCAGGCCACCTTGAACAGAACACTGCAGTCCTGCTGTATCATGCAGCCTTCCTCACTAGCCATGTTACTGAGCTATAGATAATTTATGACTGCAACACTCAGGAGTAAGGATCAGAAAAGCAGATTCTCAAACCTGAGTTTTGCCAGTTTTATTCTGCATGCTGTCCATCTCTTCATAAAAATTCCCCCTCATATTGTGCAGATATAACTTCTAGTGTTGGAATTAAAAGGGCAGTGAGTGTCTCAGACCTCACCTTCAGTACAACAACTGGTAAGACCCCCTTGGTCCCCAGAGAACAGGATTGCTAAGGAGTGCTAAGGAGGACTAAGGCCAGTCTCTAGAGCCACCTTTAAGTGAGGCTCCCTTTGGAGGAGGCATCCTCCACTCATACATGACTCAGAGAAGTAGAGGGTTCCCTCTTCTCACAGCCATTCAGTGGGACTGGATCCAGGGTGGTCAAAAAGCTCATGCTGCTTTATATATCTCCACTGTTCCAGGGATAAGAATATAAGATTCACGCCCCCTTATGTCTGTCTGTCTGTCTCTCTCTCTCTCTTTGTTACTGTGGATTGAAACTAGGGGCACTTAACCACTGAGTCACACCCCCCGCCCCAGCCTTTTAAAAGAAGAATTTATTTAGAGACAGAATCTCCCTGAGTTGCTTAAGGCCTCACTAAGTTGCTGAGGCTGGCCTTGAGCTTGCAGTCCTCCTGCCTTAGCCTCCCAAGCTGCTGAGATTACAGGCGTGTGCCACCACATCCGGCTATGTCTTTCTTTCTTCCTCAATAAGCTCCTTTAGGGTTTCTGGATAAGACAGGTTGCATGGAAAGTGATAAAAGGAATGGGAGTGGAGTGGGCAGCTCTGGGCCCTCTTCATCTCTGAACCCCAAGGCACATACCTCCTCTGGTTACCCAGCTGCTTTCATCATCCCACTGAATGCCAACATTTAAAATGAACATCAGTGCCACTGGGACCCCTTGTACATGAAAGTTGATCACTATCGTTCTATGTTCTACGACCAAAAGGTAGACACTTCTCAGTTATTCTGTCTAAGCAGATTCTTTCTGCCTTCTAGTCAATAGAACTTTTTGTAGGGCTCTCTGGGCTATTTTTCTGTTTCTACAAAACTGAACTCACAGGGTATCATTTTATGTGTTTGTGGAAAGACTTTGATCCAGGGACTCTGTATCCTAATGTTCTTCCCCTTCCTTGGTCTCCATGGTTCTGGACTTTCTGCAGTACCTTTTACCTTATAGGTATGGCCCAAAGTGTCTAGCTCAGTCTCATTTACAGTTGCTGTTCCTTTTGCCTGAGAGGACAGAATGAGGAGGGCTCTCTGATAGCCCCAATGTGGGTGACTCTTTCCTTAAAAAGGTGTTAAACCCTTCTAATTACTCACTTTCTCAATAGGAACCACATCCTGAATCAGTCTTAAGTAAATTTTCTCACTAACTCTGAGTATTAAAATGCAAATGACCCCAGGCAGTAGTCTTTGGAGATGGAAAGTAGTTCTGTTTAGACCCATTAGGGTCTCTTAATCAAGTAAACTCTCAAGCCTAGGGCCTTCCATCCATCTGTCCACTTAATAAATAAGGTGTCTACTATTGTCAGGCATGTACTAGACATTTGGGGAGATAAAAAAAGATATTCTGCCACTGAGACCATTATAATATTTTAAACAATTCAGTATTTAGTAGCAGCATAAAAATATGTTAGGTGAAACACACATTTATTTAGATTGTAATTCCTTAGCCCAGTAGAAGATTTTGAAGATAATCTTTACATTAAAGAAAGTAGTCAAAGTAGAGAATCGGTTCAGGAGATTTTAACTCATTTTAACAATCTAGGTCAACTGTGAAAAAGAATTAAAGAGGTTAGCAATCCTGCTTGAGGATTATCAAGAACTAAGTCATTTATTTCATTGTGTGAAAGACAGACACACTTCTCTCCAACAAGAACCCAGAAAGATGTTGTTTTAGTTATGGGAAAAGGCGTTTGAATCAGCCATAAGAATATTATTAGAGGGAATGGACAAAGGCACAACTAATAGAGTCTGGAATGTTTTTCTCAAAATCTTGAAATCTTTGAAATATCTCTAATGAGGATTGTTGGGACAGGCTACAGATGTCTTGTAGGTTTTACATCTCTTTATTAAAAAAAAAAAAAACAAAACTTTTTGAGTTTAGTTCCTATTTTCCTTAGAAGAAAATACCTAATTTCTGAAAGCAAAGGACATTTCACAAGATAAAAAAGATTGAAATGTATCACAAAATTTTGTGACCCTCCTCTTCGTCTACTCTAACTACTTTGTTAAAGTTAGACCTGCCAGGTTTTCCCACTTTTTTTTCCATTTGTAATTAATAAGTATCTTTTGCAGACATGTATTTTCTTTTGAGAACATGAGCTCTTTCAGAAATGGACATGTGGGTGATTCTGGGGAACCTCTTAAAGGGATAGGAAGCTTCTTATTCCTTTCTGACACCCAGCATACTTCGGTCATCTCCCCATATCCCCACTGCAAAGTATAAAAGTTTTAAACCTAAGCAGATTTGGGGAATCAAAACTGTGTACAAGCTAATGTTGCCAGCCTGACTGTTGTATGAGTCATTGTTTAGTTGGTCTTTGCCAAAATTTCCTTCCATTAATATGGTATAGTTCTTGAATGAAATGCTTGCTCCAATAATATAAAGTCAATCTCCTTTGCCTAGCAGAAAAATAAAAGGGATCTGAATCAGCAGGGATAGAGGAAGCTTTAACGCTGTATCTAGTGGAGCAGCACTGGCTGCAATACTCAAGAACTGCTGGGAATCTGGATGGGGTTCCTAAGGTGCCCTGTGTCTGGGCACTATTGCTCCTGACAACTGAACAAAAAGGAAACACATCCATCCTACACATTCACGTATGTGCCTTCATTAATACTGTCCTTACTCTTCCTCCCCTACACTGGCATGGAATGTTCCTCTCCAGCTCAGGTCAAATAACCTCTCTGTGAAATTTCCCTTGATATCTCATATTTGGGGCTTCCCAGTTCTTTTTGTGTTCTGGTAGTATTATTTATACATTATTTATAGCAAATAGCACACTGTATGGTGCTTATTTAAGGATGTCCCTTCTTCCCTACTCAGTTTTCAGGTTCTTAACATCAGAGATGATATCAATCTACTCAGAACCACAATATATATAACTTGAACATATTGAGTGGTAAATGAATGTTCATAGAGCAAATGAGCTACAAACTTCAAAAACATTAATACAGTAAAAGCTGTATCACATTTTCTCTATTGATTTAGTTATTGATCCATCTATCTAATCTAGCTCTACCCTCCTGGTTACAGAAAGATTTAAGGTGACATTTAACCACATATAATAAACGATAAAAATAATAATAATAAACAAAAATAGATTTTTTTTAAAGGGGGAAGAAGGAAGGAGCCAGGAACGTATCAAGCAAAAGGCATGTTATAGTGTCCTGCATTTTTTCCAGAGATGGGGTCTAAATTAAGCTTTGTGATAAAGAGAAAAAAAAAATAAGCTCTCTAAAATGTCATGAAAACCACACGACTGTACAGTATAGTCACAAAATGTTCTGTATGATTTCTCTACCCTAAAGCTAGTAGATGGCAAATATTAATTTCGAAGTCAAAGCACAGCAATAGTTCTTAGTCATGCAAAATTATTTGATGATGCTTAGTCAAGGTTTGCTAAAGCAGTGCACATACCTCTTTCCTATTCATATTTGAGATTTTGGGAAAAAAAGTACCTGGGAATTGGGGCAATAAATGTATTCCCATAAGATAAATAAAAAGTGAGAGTTAAGGGAAAATTAAGTCTTCCATTGGTTGGATTTTCTTACATATGTATATTTAAATGATGTTCATTTGAAAGCTTTTTGAGATGCATTGGGTAGAGTGAGTAAGATATGAACAAATATCTGCATTTGTTCATAGACATGTACTTTAATTTTGTGAAATATCCACAGTCATCACAAAATAAAGTGACTTCTTTATCTATACCTTATACCTACTCACATATTGCATTAGATTAGTGGGTTAAAGTGAAACATTATTTGATCATATTACAGGAACATTTTTGTCAAGCTATGTATCTGCTTTGTTACACAAGATAATATAATCCCCCCCCCCCCTTTCACTCCATTACAAATTTAAAACTAAAATAATGTCTGCTGCCTCTTACTACCTCTCTACTGCAAAGAGGCATCTCAGGCCCACAGATCAATGAGAAAGCTCTAAAATAAGAAAGATAAAAAGCTGGTTCTGACTTGCTGATAAAGATTACATGCAAAGACCCTTAATCAAACACTACCATTCTTCTTTTCTATCACATTAAGTTTTCTTACCAAACCAGTAGTTTCATTGTCTGCAATGGGATTTAAAATAGAAATAACTGGCCAATTAAATATTTCAAATATTCTGCCTACCAAATCAAGGTAGGAGTAGGACAATCACTGAGTGTGATTTTCTGAACATTCATTAGTCTGGAGGAAATCAAAGAGAAGGGCATATTTCAGTTTCTACTGGTGATGCTCCCTTTCTTAAAAAAGAAAAAAAAATAAAGCTTTGTTTTGGAAAAACTACTACAGGTGATCATTTTTAGTCTAAAAATCATTTTGAAAATATTGTAAATTAGCTCTTCTATTAGGTTGTCTTTTGAAAAATTCAGTGCTCCACATAAAATGGGAGTCAAAATAGTGTGGCCTCAATTACTCTTAAGTAAAAAAAAATCTTGTGTTTCTCCCATTTTAGATGGAACAAACTTGTGTAAGCACTTTAATTTTTTAAATGTAGCTGATTTATGTTTTCACTAATTAGGCAAAACTAATTAGAGGACAATATTGGAAAAGGACTTCATAAAGCACATTTCATGGGCAAATCAGCAATGAGAATGAGTTTTGATGCTTTTTCAAATGCTGTGCAGTTCAAAGTGAGGTTACAGTAACTTTATTTATTTCCTGCAAATTCATTATGCTAATACTGGAAACTTTATTCTTACATCAGAATTTATAAAGGCCAGAAAATGTTAAAACTTCTTCTATATTTAAGAATAAAAATAAGCCCACTATATAGGATAATAAGACATATCCTTGAGTTTGTCTCTCCTCTTGATAAATTCCTCGTATATCTAAACATTTTATCCTATAATAAAATATACTATCATATGTAAAAGACATGTAACCTATTTATAATCTGTACAGAATGAGTCATAAGAGAGAATGGTCCTATGATTTAGTGCTGAATAGATGGGTTTGGAATCAACTACCCAGGTATTCAACAAATACTGTTCCAGGACCAGTTTTAAGTTTGGGTGATACAGCAGTGAAAGTTACTGTCCATGTGTTCCTGAGAGAAGGGAGTGATAAACTGATAATTACCTATTGTCATTCAACTACAGCAAGGTAAGGAGCAGTCAGTGACAGAGTGGGTCCAGGGCTTTTGCTTAGGCAAAATAACCTCCTTAAACTCATTTTTTTTTTTTTTGCATCTTTTATGATTCTGATTCCATTATTAAGTTGTAACAGATTAAATGACACAATGCAGGTAAAATGCTTAGGCAATGCTTGGCACTTGGATGCACTCAAAAAATATTAAGGTTTTATAGGATTAGGGTTGGCAGAAAACGCCAAATAAGATTCTTTTCCACATAAAGTCTGAAGAGAGGTGGCCCAGGGCTGGTATGAATATTCTGCTGTGTCAGGGGCACAGGCTCTTTCTCCTTTATTGCTTTGTCATGTATGCTCTCCAGGTCAAGCCCCAAGAGGAATGAGCCAGTTCCAGAAAGCCCCTCTTCATTCCAGTCAGCATAAAAAAATAAATGGAAGAAGAATTTTCTCCTTTTCCTTTCCTTAAAGATACGTCCTGAAAGTAACATGTAGCATTACTGCTTACATCTTACTAAGCAGCTAGGTTTAGAGAAAAGGGTGGCAGGGTAATGTTGTGCAGCTTTTTGGTTTTAGTTTTAGTTATGGTTTTTGATTTTTTTTTTAACTGAGGCTATATTTTCAGTTAGAAATCAAATGTCTTTCACTATAGAAAAAAGGTAGAATATTGAGGGCATTCAGTCTCTAATATACAAAACCAACATAATTAATGTTTATTTTACATAAGAACTCCAAGCATGGAGCATCTCTTCCTCTAGAGTAGCTTTGAAACTCTCCTAACATCTTCCTAGAGTATAGACAAATGCTGTAGCAATGAAGGTCCCAGATGACCTTAGGTTGAAAAAACCAGCCTCTACCTCAGAGCAAAGCCTGTCCAAGGAAAGGACATGACCTTTGTCCTTGGAAAGACCCACAGAGCACTCCTAGGCACATTCCCACCCTGCTAAGTTGTTTATCTACAAATAACAGGAGAGATCTGCTGTGCCAGGTGTCCCTGACTCAGTCAGGCTAGGTGGGGACCCATAGCGATCCCCTAGTAGCCACTAATCAGCATGAGACAGGAAATACCTGGGATGCCAGATGACCCTCCCAGTAGTTTGTGGTGGTTGATAACATGTTGGGAAACCATGTAGTTCAGCACGAACATCCCTCTTGGCTTAAACCAATCAGTTCAAATGAATCCCCCTCTAATCCTAACCCTAACCCTAAGTTAGAGTAACCAATCACCCCTACCCAATTTGTTCCCACCAGTGAATGGGCTAATTATGTTTTAGAGTTGTTATTTGATTTTCCTGCGGTGTGTGATGATTTGCTAAGAGATGCTATGATGTATGTGGGGGTCCCTGCCTTCTCCAAAGAATGTATAAAACTGCTGCAAACCCTGGGCTGGGGCCTCTCAGCGTCACCAGTTGCTGTGTGCGCATGGAGGACCGAGCTACCTTGCAATAAACACCTCTTTGCTGTTTACATGGATCTTGGTCTCTGGTGGTCTTTTGGGGGTCACGAATTCGAGCATAACAAGGTAAATACAGCTTTCTTATGTTGACTGGACATTACCTATTTTAGTCAATATTTGGGTGGGAGGAGGGCCAGGCAATATTCTGTTCCATGTATACAATTCTGTAATTCCTTGTTAGGTTTTCTAAGGTAAAAAAAAAAAAAAAAAAAAAAAAAAAAAAACTTTCCAAATTATTTGTTTAACTGAGTAATATTTTAAACGAAGGAAATATATGAGCATATTATATAAAAAATTTTAAATTAAAATGAATCCAACTTTATTTGGTTGTACTGAATATTACATTAGGAACATGTTAACAAGCACATCACAAGTTTTAGAAATTAAAAATTCTATCTAGTAACTACTGAGACAGGGTAGTCAGCTTAGATTGTAAATGATGGGGTGAAAAAGATGAGGGCTAATTATTAAAGAAAATGAAATGGGATGCTAAAACCTCCAGAGCACTTCCCCTCTCAACTGCTTGCTAACACCTCCTGCGTGGGGAAGGACTGCACTTTCCAACACTAGCGATTTCCCCCCAGGGCGGCTTTTTTTCCTGCCTTTGCCATAAGCAGGAAAGAGACCATGGGGGGGGGGGGTCTATAAAAAAGCAAGACACAACTGGTCCCTCTGGCAACCAGCTTTGGGCTCTCGCTTCTCTCTGGAGACATCAGCTATCTCTGTTTTGTCTCTTTCTTAAATAAAATTTGCTTTCTACACTTGCCAGGGCAGTTTCTCTGGTGTTTATCTCCAGCACTGGCAGGGATGATTACCCCTTCCTGATTTCCAAAGACCAAGACCAAGACCCATATTATTGCCCATCTACTATCTAGTTTTAGGTATCCTTTAACTTTGTCCATTTGTACTGGAGCTATAAAAGAAACTGGCAATCATTTACAACAGTTCCATAATTTTATAGCCTTGAAAACTGAAGGGCAATGAGGTTACAGGAGTTGCTCTGGGAAGAAGAACTAATGATAGCAACTAGGAGGTGAGTATTCTGATTTCAAGATGAATTGCTCTGTAGAAAACAAACATATGAATCAGAAAAAAAGAACCATAACTGAATAGTTGGATTTTATGAACCCAGCTCTCATCACCATCCAAATTCAAAAGCAAAGAGAATACAAAACATCCAATTTTCATATTGGTGCATATATGGCTCAATTTTATATGGATCATTTGTAATTAAGAATATAATCACCTTCATAATTGTTATAAGAAAAATATAATTTTAGTATTAACTAAGCATATGATGTTCAATGGAGACAATTTTGCCTCATGGAAAAGGAAATATTATTTTGAGGGCTCTGGGCTTTTAAATTTTACACAGAACATTTAGGCTTGAAAGCCATGCCAAGTCTCAGAGAGGCTTTGAAAGTTTAAGTTAATGTGTCCAGATAAAGGTTAGTGCTTATTCTTAGTGCACTACTGGTCAGCCAGTCAGTTGGTAAATACCATTTATTAAAAACTGAATGCATTTAGGACAGAGCTATGGGAATGCTAACAAATAAATGGTTGCTCTGTTTCTCTTATCAGAACTGATAATTATCTAAAGGTTGACAGAACATTCTCACATGAAAAACTTGCAGTGAAATAAAACACAAATATATGAAAGACTAGTTTCTATACATAAGAACAGAGTGTTCATTCGGATTTTATTTGTAGCAAAATTCTGATGATGAATAAAGGAAATTAAACATGAGATTGCAAACAATGTAGTCTGTTAAAAGGGATTTTCAGGTCTTTGGAATGGGATATGATGCCCAGTATGTGTGGGTTTTGAATGACAATATCAATATGTTTGTAAAGTTGGAAGAAAAATGCAATAATAGTTGAGTAGGTGCTGTACAGAATAATGTGTGAGTCAGGAAGTAGAAAGTATTGTGGCTGGAGAAATGAGCAGGTGCTAGTTATTGAAGGAACGTTTGGGGTCACACTTACAAGACCAGTATTCACCTTGGAGATTATGGTACAACACTGACAAATTTTGAGAGACTATAACAACACTTTTACAAGTTTCAATAGCTCCTAATGTCTTAAATCTTAGTATAATTAGATATGGGTAAAAGAAAAGGAAGAATGGAGAAACTGCTAACGAAGGAATAAATGAAGAAAGAACAAGAGATTGGGTTCTATCACTATTTTTTATCCTTAAAACCAAGATCCTCAGTCAGTTCCAACAATGCCTGTGTTGCTGATAAATGGTTTATAGCAAGGTATAGTTGCTAAAAAACAACTCAGTGACAATGATAATAAAATTATGCAATGATGATCTGATACACCAGCATGCCCTTGTACTATCCAAAATTAGGGTGGGACTGGATACTGGTTTTAAAATCTCCATACATTATACTGACTATGCTAATTTCATAACTATCTTTTAATCAAATATCTGCATACTTAAGTAAGGTCCTCTCAGACCTCAGTATACTATCCTTTAGTGATTGTTGTCACTGTGTTATATTGCCATAATTCTATCTGTCATGGTGTTAATTTTCACGTAATATTTGCTGTTATGATTATGCACGAGCAGCTGGGAAGACTAATTTATGTCTTGGCTATTATTGTTGAAGGTCATGTAACTCCAACGTCCTGTTAAAGCATTTGATCACATCCTGCATGCTCTGCTGGAGACTTTCTTCTGGCAACTCTGCAAGCTTCTGTGGAATTTATCACTTTTTCAACCAGTGAAGTTGAAGCCAGTAGGTACTTATTTCTGGTAGCTGCCAATAAAGTATCTGATTTCTCAAATGCACTCTGTTCTCATCTCCAGCTTTTCTTAATTCAGTAATTGTAAGAAGTGATGTTCATAAAAATTCAGCTACCACACACTCAACCTTCAAATAGCATTAGTTCTAAACATTACTAGCATTCTCAACTAGGACACTTCACTGATTTATTTTAGGAGTAGAGAATAATATGTTCAATTCTACCTATAAAAAGCTCTATTAATATGGCAGGTGTGAATTGTGGAATGATTTTTGAGACAAGTAGAAGAAAAGTCCTTTGCTATATCTATCATTCATCTTTCATATATATTATAATATATAATAACATTATAGATCTCATTATATAATTCATGGAGTGGGAGTAAAAATTGGAATGTTGTAGAATTCATGAGAAATGGGCTAATGTAATTGATTACATGTCTAGATAAATGAGAAAAGATAGTCGGGATCACCTTAGTGTACAGAAAAGTGTGGAGGTTTTAAGAATCTTTCATAGATACCTTAAGTTGCCTTTCAGTTAGATGTTAGTTTGATCTCAGAATTATTTTTAGTATTGAAAAGCAAAATGGAAAAATGAAAAGTCAGTTCCATGAGATAACTTGCCTATCATCATTTCAATATTTGTAATTAAAACATAGCCTTACTAGATTAAATATTAACAGACCAATATATCTTCAAGATAGCCTAAATTCAACTTCTAGTGCAGCAGAACATTCATGAAGGACTGAAAAATCACGCTGGCAGATCAAGTTGCATGTAGAAATTGTGTTCTACTGCTGCGGTTTGAACAAAGTTCAAAGTACAAAGAGCTGCAAAGCAGAGCTCAATTGGTTTCCTGGATAAAATATTTGACAAGTGATGATAATCCCACCTTTCTGAATACCTCATTTGGACAATCATAAATTACTCAGGCATTTGATGAATTAATAAGTTAAACTGGAGAATTTGAGGAATATTCTGGAAGTAGCTGAAGTGGTCCATTTAGGGAAAAAATAGGAGTCTTATGAAAGGAGCAACACCATTTAGAACAAATCTAATGTCAATGATACCTATATGGTTACAATTCTGTAATGGACAAGAGTGGTAATGCTGACAGTGATGAAGTTAAGAACACAGGCATACAAGAAAAATAAAAGTGTCTGCTTTTTAAAAATTAATATATTTATTTTAATCAGATATATATGACAGCAGAATGCATTTTGATTCATTGTACACAATTGCAGCACAACTTTACATTTCTATGCTTCTATATGATGTAGCGTCACACCATATGTGAAGTCATACTTGTACCTAGGGTAATGATGTCCATCTCATTCCACCCCTTTCCTTCCCCCATGCCCCTTCTCCACTAAAGGTATCTACTTTTGATATTTTAAGTCAATAAAGAATAAACGTAGAGAAGAAAACAGAGCCAAAACCCAGAACTTTAGCCTAAATTTTAGGAATCAGGAAATAAAAAAGTTGGAGGAGGCAGAGAAAATGAAAAGGATAGACGGGTCAGAGAACCTAACAAGAATGAGGTGACATACAAAATTAAAATGCTGGGGGAAAAATGGAAGAGAATTCAAAGTTAGAGTTAGGTAGTCAGGAGAGTCAAATATCTCACAGAGAAGTCCAGGAAGAGACTACTGAGACAGGGTCCAGGGCACCAGAAAGTTTAAGGAACTGGAGGAGAAAATCAGATCCAGCCAGGGGAGGCAGAGTGAGGAAGCAACAAATGCAAAGAATTCTGTGAAGATTTTTCCATCAGGCACTTCAAGAAGTGGAATGCTGGTTCAAGAGGAATGGGAAATATTGCAAGATAAGAGGAAATGAAATCATCATGGTATGATTTCATTTCATTGTTCTTGGGTTTCTTATTTGTTTCTTTAGAAACAAAGAATCTGGATGAAAGTTTCTGAAGAACTAAGGAAAGTAAGGGGTGATTTGTGGGATATGGTTGCCAGGGGAAAAGAGAATGGAATAAGAATAGTGGTTTTATTGCTAAAGCTGTCAAGTTATGATGAATACTTGTTATCTTACCATTGGTTACTAAGTATTTAGGGGTTGGCTTCTAGTTTTCCAAGTTACCTGTTTGCAGACTTCTGGTGTGTTTTAGTCAATAGACAGTTCTGGTGTCATTTGTTAAAACCATGTGAGACTTGAAAGAAGAGCCTCTCAGAGGCCATCAGGGATCTCACAGCTGCTCCATAGGGTCATAATGGCCATTGCTCTCTTATGGATGCTCAGACTCCCAATTTGAACAGAAGTGTTGTATCTTTGGTCAGAATCTTTAGTCAAATAGAAAATTGCACACGGAGAATGCCCTGTTCTGGCTTTGACTATGACACCAACCATTTTGTCTCAGATGTGTGCAGGGATTCTGTCCTCCAGACTCTGCTCCTTTCTAATCCTTTAGTAATTTCATCTGTCAATGTGGGTTTAATTTCATTTGTATACTGATGACAACAGATTGATGTTATAAAATTAGCCTTAATGTTCTCTCTGCCACATCTGTGCTATATGCTTGCCAAACTAATGTCAAAGATAGGGTATCTAGAGATTTTCTTCAAGTTACCACTACCAAAATAGCACTTTTTATGAAATGAAGGCACTGTTCTAATCTTTTGGTTTCTCCTTCAGTTTCTTTAAACTTCATATTGTAAACCAGGAGCTTATACTTGAGAATACCAGATCCAATAGAATTTTCTCTATCTTTTTAAGTTAAAATTTAATTTATGGCTTAAAAAAAAAGAAAAGAAATGTACATACAGTAGGAAAACAATGACATCTAGTTCTAGCAATCTTAACAAAGTAACATTTTAAATGCCAGAACTGACTATGTTCCTTTTTGTCCCCAAAAGCTTTTTTTCAGTCAACATTGAAGGACTTAAAAATATTAATAACAAATAGTCAAAATAGCAATTGGGCTATACAGGATGCAAAAGATATTTATATAAAAGATCATTTTTAATTCACTTAATACCCTTGCAAAAGGAATATTATTATTACTCTCCATTTGGAGACAAGTCCATAAAGAACAGGGAGCTGACATAGCCTCCAAAAATCATCTATAAAGCAGGCAGCTGAGTGACAGCTCAAGTATCCATCTCCTGGGTTCAAACCCAAGAGATTTTCTGATTCTACATTCCCTCCAAGAAATGTATTATTGTTTCTGAGAATGTTCCATCTTCTATTCCAGGAATGCCTTGGACTGAGCTACTAATGAAAGAATAAGATGAGCCTTGCCTCTCTCAGAAGAGACTAACCCAAACTTAGGTTTTAGAAACTTGTAGAACTAATCATGGTAAGACTCACTGCCAGGACAGTTCTATCTTTTCCTCATTATAAAGAGAAAAAAATTATGTTTTTTGAAAAATTTTCACATACCAGAACTCTATTAAGTGCTCCACATAAATTATCTTTTTAACTTTCACAATAATAATCATGAAGATTATTATTATCATCCCCATTTTGGCAACGTGAAAATTGTGGCAGTGATAATCTAATTTGTCCAAGATCACCCAGCTGCCTTCAAAAGCAGTCAGACTCTAAAGCTTACGTGGGTAATCTTCGGACACACTCCCTCTCTGATAAGATACTTGGAATGCAGTTGGTCTACTGAGAAAGCTTTTTCTCCAGAATAGTAATGTAGCACCCAGGAAGTGTTAGCAGAGATGTGCTGGGCAATGAAAAAGAAAAGTGAGGGAAATAAAGTTTCAGAGTAAGTCTATCCACTCCAGAGAGATTTACTGCCACACCCAAGCTGATCTGAAGCACATAGTCTCTTGGCACATTTCTGCTTGACCTCCACCCTTGCCTGTGGCAGGACCAGGAAATGAACCTGCATTTAGTCACTTGCTCATTTTTTGTGTGTGTATTTCTCATCATTTGCTCCAATGAGCCCTGCCCTTAAGCTTAATTCATATTAAATGGTCAGATTTCTTTAATGTTTTAATATATGGGGTGATTAGGATGAAGAAAATAATATTATAGCCATAAATCAGCTAATTTCTCCAAAATAAATATCCTTGGATCACTTCATATATATGGGGATCATCAACTATTTTATTCACTTCTCTCATATTCACCATATTCATTTGCTGGATTCCTAGTGCACTTAAAATAAAATCCCACTCCTTCCAGATAACTCTTGAGTTCCTACATGATTTGGTTCCTGTTAATTACTCAGTCTTGTCTCTTACAGTTTTTCCTTGGGCTCCCTTATTTGCTTTCCTCCTGTTAAGTATACTGAATTAATTCCTGCCTTAGCACATTAAAGTTGCTGCTATCTTTTTCATAGTGACTTGACCTCCCTAGTTCTCAGATGCTTTCTTCATTCATATGTCTGCTCAAATGTCACTTCTCCCCAGAAACCTTTCTCATCTTCCTCACCACTTATCCAAAATGCCACCCCAGCATCATCCTTTCTCTCTGTTTTTTCTTGATATAGCTTATCCTGATGACATTGTGTGTGTGTGTGTGTGTGTGTGTGCTTGTGTGTGTATGAGAGAGAGAGAGAGAGAGAGAAGTCAGTTCATACAATATAAAACTCAGGTGAACAAGGACTCATCAGTCTCATTCATCTCTCCATGACCACATTACTGCATCTGTTTATCTTGGGTATACCCAAGCATTACTCTAGATTCTGGGATAAAATTATGAATAAGACTAACAGAGCCCTTCTCCTAGAGAACTTATATTCTAGTGGGAAAGACTGATTAAAAAACAAAACAAAACAGATAACCATTACATCAGTTCCTAGCACTGTTAATAAGTTCGGAAACACAAGAAGTAGAAAATACTCTTTCTGTCTTACTGAAATCACAATTATTCTTAAAAATACAAATGAACCAAATGATATGGAAAGACAAAGGAATGATCAGGAAAAAGTGAGGGTATTAGGGACTCAGAGGAGGTAAGTTTTGAATTAAGGGATGATTGAATGGATGACTGGGTACAAAGGGAAAAAGATTTCCATGCATATGAAATTAAATATTTTTAAAGACCTTATGAATTTTTTTTTAAATTTTTTTATTTTGGATTTTCTTATTTCCTGATAGTCTTTATGTTATTTAGCCTCTTAACATTTGGTTGACATTATACTCACATCAATAAAACACCTTACTTTATAATACTTGTAATATGGATATTTTAATTTACATTTGACTCACTTTTTTTTTTCTTAGCTTCAGTTGTGGAACATGGATTAAATGACAGAAGGGATTCTAGAGTCCCTCATTTATAACAGGTTAGTGGAAACAAAATGTTAAAAATAAAAGAAAAATCAGTGGAAATGTACATTGAACCTCTGATGTACTATAATTACAACTTCTCCATGAATTTGCATGATCAAGGATATATCCATTTGAATAGGATTTTTATTCTGAAGTCCTAGAATAAGTTCTTGTTTTATTATAATTTTCCATTTAAGGTAAGTGGGTAGGTAGCTAAAAAAAAAGTCAAACAGTGTAAAAAATAGCCTTTAAAATAATGATCATAAAGCACTTTGCTTTAAACTTTTAGATCTCTTCTGTATACAGAGGTAATTCCATGTTTATCATAAAAGATGATTTAAAATTTATGTTTTAGAAAAAAATCTAAATCTTATTACAAAATATTATATGTATATGTAACATTATATGCACTTACTACATAAGTAAAATGCATAAGTTTGAAAAAATAAAATATTAAAACTTTTTTGTTTTTGAGAAAATGTCAAACTAGCTGAATAATAACACTATTAATTATAAAAATAGAGAATATTAAGTTGGCCATTGAAAATTAAATTTAGACTAAAAGATAAAAAGCAGAACTTTTGTATTTTTCTCTTGAAATAAAGGGATGCCAAGTGTATGTAATATTAATATTAACAATATAATAATACTAGCTCTTCAACACCCACATATTGATATAGTTGACAGGGTACTAAGTGTAGTTTTTTTATAACTCAAAACAGTAGATACTAACATCTTTACATTTCAGTTGAAATATTAGGCTCTTAGAGGTAAAATAACTTGCTTCTACCAAATTATTCCATTCAAATCCATCTGCCCCTAAATCCTACACTCCTTCCACTCTGCCACACTTTCTTTCATTAGGTAATCAGTTATCCTCTGTGATAAACCAAGAGACTGACATGGCTCCCAGGTTGCTGAACCATGCCTGTCTCCTGGTCCCTCCTGATAAGCAGCACCAGAACCCTGCAGTGGCTATGGCAGCCCGGGTGGGTTGCAGTACAGGTGTCAAGCACTGCCAAGTACCAGGTGGAACCTACCATTTCTGAACCATGGTGGGCCAGCTCTGCAGTTCCAGACACCCACTGAGCATGCATAACTCAATGACCTCACCCTCTAGCTTCCTAACCTGCCATGAGAAAACGGAAGTGAGGCAGACTTGAATGAAAGCTGGGAATACAAAATTGACCAATAGCTTAGTATGGTTCCAAGCCCTAATTAGCATAAATTTGAGCCAATAGCATTAGTACAATTCCAAATCCTAATTAGCACAAGTTTGGATTAAAAGCAGTGACCCAAGTGCTAGAGACTAGCACATTCAAATGGAGTAAAGCTGCTATCAAGTCCCCTCTTGCACTGCAAGAGTTATGTTCCTACTTTTACTCTTCAATAAACCCTACTCTTTCACTTATCCTGGTCTGTGGATTTCATTCTTTGAATTTGTGAGACAAGAACACTAAAAGAAGCAATTGAAGCTGAGCTTCTGGGGTTTGTTGCAACACTGGTGGCATGGCTTGACATTAAGAGCTGCAATGCTTCTCTGCTACAGAGGCCTGCAGCGTGTGCAGACCCAACTTGCCAGCAGAAGCAAGGAATTCAGTTTCATCTTAAAACTTTGGTTTCAGACTTATCTTTTTACATAGAACAAATTATCAGCAGAGACCTATTTGTTCTTGTCTTTATTTATGTAAGTGTTATGGACTGAATCATGTTCCCCTAAATTTTATATATTGAAGTCACAATGTTCAGAAACTCAGAATATAACCATATTCAGAGATAAAGATATTAAGGAGGTAATTCAGTTAAGATGAGGCCCTTAGTTTGGGGCCCTAATCCAATATGGACTGGTGTCCTTAAAAAAAGAAGAATAGACTCATTGGGATGCATAGAAAAGGCCACAGGAGGACACAGTGAGAAGGCAATCATCTGCAAACAAAGGAAAGAGGACTCGGGAAAAGCCAAAGCTGCCAACACCTTGATCTTGGACTTCAAGCCTTCAGAAGTATGAGAAAATAAATTTTGTTATTTGAGCTCTGGTACTTGGTGAGGGCAGCCCAAGCCAACTAATAACTAAGTCTGACCAGTTTTGGCATTTTATGAAGATCAACATGATGGATTTTATTATTACCTGGAACACTCATTAGAACTCTAATTCACATGAAATTGGGAAGGGAGAAAAATTTTAAGTAAAAGTTTATGATTGTATGCACCTGTGCATTATATCATAAGATGAATATCACAAGATGAATGGAAACTTCTATTCAGAAGTAATTTGAGATTCTCTAGGCAATGTTCAAATGAATGTTATCAGAATACTCATATTTTCTTTGAAATCAATAATTGTCTCCTAAATCCAAACTTCAAAAGATAAATAAGGGCTTGCTATGACATAGTTATGTTTTATGAGGAATAAAGAGAATAGGAGTTAATTTAAATTGTTTAGAAAGGTGGTGTAGGGCGGAAAGGAGGTGGTGGGGGGTGGGCTATGGGTACTGTTAGGGTTCTGTTTGTTTTGGTGCTGTATATATAAAATATCTGTGTATTGATTTATCCAAATGTAAAACCAATAATAATAATGAGAAAAACCCAAAAAACCAAAACACGAATGTCCTAAGGAGGAGCCGAGAAAAGGTGTGTAAAGAGTGAGAGAATAAGGGTGAAACCAGGGTTTCCAATTGCTTCATACTCTGTGGAGCATCTGTCAGCGTTAGATTTTTGGACAGTAAAAGAGTTGCAGATTTTGGATCTGCAACTTGTGCAGCTCAGAAATATTTCTACTAATAAAACTTGGAATATTGAATGATTCAAGGCCAATGCTTCCAACAAAGGTCCTGTGAAAAGTGAGAAGGCTTGACTCTTAATCCTTAGCACATTTGGGAAGTTTTTCTCCGTCTTCCACTACTGCTCAAGAGCAGTAGGTCTATCTGCTGATGCACCCATCTCTAGTCATTTGTCCATAAAATGAATAAAAAATATTAGCAGCTAACATTTACTTGAGTATGTGTTCTGTGCTGGTCAGTGTTCTCAGCACCATATATATAGTAACACTTTAAAACTTCATCATCTTGGGCTGGGGATGTGGCTCAAGCGGTAACCTGCCTGGCATGCACAGGGCTCTGGGTTCGATCCTCAGCACCACATAAAATAAAGATGTTGTGCCCACCGAAAACTGAAAAATAAATATTGAAAAATTCTCTCTCTCTCTCTCTTCTCTCTCTCTTAAAACAAAACAAAACAAAAACCCAAAAAACAAAAAACAAACAAAAAACTTCATCATCTTCTATTATTGTAGTTTGCTGTA
The DNA here is from genome assembly GCF_021218885.2 of Marmota monax. Taxonomy (NCBI): domain Eukaryota; kingdom Metazoa; phylum Chordata; class Mammalia; order Rodentia; family Sciuridae; genus Marmota; species Marmota monax. The sequence continues at coordinate 2,516,641 of NW_026692434.1, read as the reverse complement.
CTGAGGTGAGAGATACCAAGTGCTGAATATCATAATCGTATAGTTAGTCTCAAGCCCAGACAGTGTAGCACCAGAAGTCCCACATTAAACTCTGTAGGCTCTAATAACAATAATGTTTCTTATTTTTTTTCACTAAAATTACATAAGTAGGACTAAGAGGTTTTGTCAGAATTAAATGATCTGATTACCATCACTTTTTTTGACATAAATGGTGAAATCTGGTTTAGAAATCAATGCAACACTCTTCCAGGCTCATTCTCAAACAATAAAAATCTTTATAGTAACAAACTAGAACTCACAACTAATTCATTTCTTTGCCTTAAGCTGTCAAACTATGCCCTTATCAGGAAGAACCAAAAGAGGCATTAAGAAATTTCTCTGATCTTCTGGAAAATCTGGGAAGCCCATAGTCAAAGAATTCAGCTCCAACAATAAAGATGTCTTCAACATTGGTGTAACTGGCAAGCATCACTGTTACCCAATATGTATGAGTCCTCTGTGGGGAATGTAACACTGTTCTACCTACCATAGGAGGCACAGTTAAGCACAGTCCTAAAACATTCTTGATTTAGGTCTATCTGCTGATGCTACATCATATGGTCTTTGATTTGGGGTAAGAGTCCTTTGCATTTCCATCACCATCTGTCCCTTAAAATTTTTAAATAAATTCATTTTTTTAAGAATTTTATGGCAATCCCAGAGGCTAATGGATAAATAAGAGAAAAATGTTGAGCTGGACATTATTAGTTTCAAGATTTATAAAAAGAGGTGAGAAGGGTAAGAAAGACAGGGAGAAGGAAATTTAATGAAAATGAATATGTGAATAGAATGGCAAATGAGGGATAATATGGTAGGTGGGAAAGGGAAATGAACACCTGTGTCAAAGAGCAAAATAAATTAGAGCTTCACCTCTTTATCTTGACTTCATTTTCATTTTCCTACTATGCAGGGATCCTCATGGCCCAACTCCTGAAATAATGTTCTCTTAATTTGTGCTACACATTTTTTGATTATTTTTCCTTGCTGGAAAGTACCTACATTCTAGCCTTCACATTTTCTCTTATCACACCTGCCTATTGTCTTCAAGGAAGGGCAGCTGGTAGGAGATGGGATGCTGAGGCAGAGGAAGACAAGATCTGGAGGGCTAAATTGGCTGTGGAATGGAATAGGCTGGAGCAGATGTGGAAGATCAGAGCAGTCAGTCTAACGAAAACCTGGCAAAGAATCCTCCACATGAAAATCTCAGAGCGAAAGTCCAGACTTAGAACGAAAAAGAAATAGAGTTTAAGGGCAGTTACTTCAACGGTTTGGGACTTGTGATATTGAAAAGTAAGAAAACGAATTTCCATCAACTTCATGTTCCTTGTACATGTGTTAAGTTTCAGAAAAATAACAGCCTATTTTATCCACTACCCCCCTCCATGCTAAGGTAATTCCTAAGAAAAAAGTTGCAGTCAGCAGTGAAATTATGATAAATATATGTCGATAAAAGCTCTAAGTGGTTTGGGAATGTGTTTATTTTGTTCATTGTTACAGCTCTTCCACTTATTTTAATGCAGGATATAATGACCCTCCAAATGTCTATTTAATGAATAAAAGTTTTATAATGCTTAAGATGTAAACAAGATTTTATAAGTGTGCACAAAGAAATTGATAACCCAGCTCTTCCTACTTTGAAATAAGAAAAACAAACCGTTAAAGACTCAAAGTCATTTTATACCACAAATAAAAGAAAAATTCATAGGCTAAAATTCACAGGGATAAGTGTTAAGGTTAACTATTATTACATCACCAGGATCACACTTCCATATTGTACTTCCCTTGCTTTCCTCAAAATAATTTTAATTCTTTTTTTTAAAAAAAATGGTTTTAGTTGTAATTGGACACAATATCTTTATTTTTTATTTTTATGTGGTGCTGAGGGTTGAACCCAGTGCCTGCACGTGCTAGGTGAGCGCTCTACCGGTGAGCCATAACCCCAGCCCCTAGTTTTTAATTCTTGACTCTGGATTTTGAGAAACATTCAGCTGATAGTTGTCCCAGAAGGGCATGGATCCTTCTTTCCAACCTTCTAATCTTATACTATCCAACTGTAACTCAGTGTGTTGTAATGACTTCTTTACTTGTATAACTGTCTTTCCAACTCTTTCCACTTAAACTAAATTTCTTTGTTCAATCTGGGAACATAACTATATTTCCCACACACATAGTAGGCTGTCAACAAATATCTGATAAGTAAACGAAAATACATTTCAAGTGCACTTTTCTTCTTTTGGAATGCCCAAAGTGCCCTCCATGAGATCTATATTCTATGACAAGCTAAGAGAAACACAAAATAATTATTTCAGATAACATGTTAAAGCATATTTGCTGTATAACCACAAGCTACAAATATTACTATTATTATGAATCAAACTAAAGTAACATATTTGAGTCATTTCTTTATTTAACTACACTAGAATTAAATAATTTATTTTTCAATATTAACGCTAATTAATAAACCACTGTAATGACTGTACTAGTACTTGCCAAAAAGATATATCGGTTTTTAAATTTCCAGTATTTTCATAGATTTCAGATAAAGCTACCATTTTTTTTTCCTCCAGTGTTGGGGATGGAATTAATCTAGGGCCTCTTAGGAGCTAGGCAAGTATTCTACCACTGAGCCACTCTGGCCCACAACTACAACTTCTTAAACCATTCATTCAGAGATAAATCCCTTTGTATTTAAAATAGCTCAAAGTATTTGCATTTTGAATTGTTGACACTGACTTCAAACATAAGCAACAAGGTTGTACGGAAAAACCATTGAAGTAAAAGTGAGAAGCCAGGGGCTCCAGTTTTAGGTTCATCACTACTCACTATGTAATCTCAAATAAGACTCACAATATTTGGAGGCTGCTATTCACTTCCAATGATAGTAATATTTGTTGAGAGGATAATATGGGATTATATATATGAAAGCATTTTGTAGGCTCAACAGCAATATCGAAATACCGGACAATATTACTGTTTCATGCTACAAAGGACTCTTCTGTACTAAAATAAAGTGAGATGATATTAGTAAATAAAATTCATTATGCTGCATGTATCTTACAAAGTAAGAGATTATTGATGAGCAAACTAAGGGCAACTGCTGACTCATTTTAAAAGATATTGGCCTAAATCATAATAGATGTGCCTATTTATAATTCTGAGAGATTCCCTAAGGAGAATCATATTGAACTAGATGGCATTTTTACCAGACAGAATTGTTTTCCACAGAAATGAATGTGAATGTTAATGTGAGTAGACTCTGATTATAGTCACATTAATAATTCCATAGCATTCCTAACAAAGTAATAACAAAAGATGTTTATGCCTCTTCTTGTGCTGTGTCAATAGTAAATCCTAAAGCCTTTCACTGCTAACACAAAATCTTTAATATGAAGTAGCACCACTGGGGACAAATAAGTAATAAGAATTCTCAGCATGGAAAGTGTTGGTATAAATGTGAACATCAAAATAGAGTTGAACTGGCAATATTGGGTGAATAGTTCCCAAAGCAACTGACTCAGAAGCACCAGAACAAATAGTGAGGTTCCTATTCTGATTCCACCATGTAAAAGATGTTTTCAATACAATTTCTGATGTTCATGTTCTACCTCTGAATTGTGCAATTGTAGTTTTGCTTTCATTTAGAAGTATTTTGAAAATACACAAAGTGTTCCAGAAGAAATTCAATGGATACCATTTCACAGAGTGACTAAGTGGAGAAAGAACATAGAGATACTTCCTTTTCAATTAAGTTTAAAAATGTATCTCTTACTATACAACACCAAAGAACATTGTAATATTATTTTTTTATTTTATCTTATTGCAGCTAGGTAGTAAAACTTAATTTTACTATATATGCAGAGGCATAAATAATTATGTGGAAATAATAATTGTGGAAGACAATAAAATACATGGAGACAAATGTTTTCTCAAGATATGCACATTTCAAACAGACTTGCCAGTTATAATTCCAAGAATTAAAAAAAAAATTGTTAAGACAGAGAAAGACTTCAAAGTGTGTTGTATGGTCTTACCTTTTATGGCTTTGCTTGTGCAGTGGTACAAAATAATGTGTCTGTTGTGAAAAGTCATGAAACGTAAACTTAGTAATAAGGAAGTCTAGGAGTGAGACCTAGTGAAAATTACCTTAAAATATTTCTTAAATAAATAACAACTCACAGAACAAAAAGGCATTTTTATGGCATTATTCTTTTTTGTATCAGTTAGGGTAAAAGCAAAAAAAATACTTTTTAGTTTTACCAAAAATGATTATTTTTTGAATCTATACCTCACTCCATTCTACAGTCATACACACAACAAGGCAATATTAATCACGTAAGAGCTAATTGAGGATAGAATTTGAGAAGAGGTGTCTTTTAAAGAAGACATCTAATCTCAACTTGACTTTTGCAAAGAACAAATATCTTTAGACTATTGACAGTCTAATCATCACTTGCAGAAGTCACAGAGTAATTTATTTTCTGAATGACTTCAAATTAATGGGACTTGAGAGCCTACAGGTCCTCCTCCACATTGGTTAACTTCAGGACTATTTAGGCAAGCAGAACTTAGTGACCAAACAATGCCTGGTTTGGATGGCATCTCCATCTGCCATCTGCTTTTCCCTCTCACAGGGGCCTTAAATCTCTTTCCAATCCAATTCTTTGCAACCAATCTCTTTTCCAGTTTTTCTGGTAGAAGGTAGGAAAACATCATAGAAAGGTGGGAACTTGAAATTCCTTATATGTAGAACATCTACCTAAAAACATTCTTTGATTTGTGCTGAATCTGAAGTAAATGATTTTCATTCTGCTTTTAAGTTGGCTAAGCTTCAGGAAACAAAACTCATAGGTAACAACTTCAAAGGTGATGATAAGCCACAACATGAATAGCAGTGCATGGAATCATTACTAATGGTACATCACTGCCTGAATTTGAATATTACATGAGTCACATAACTTCATTTTAAAGATGAAAACATCATTCAATAAAGACCTAATGAAATATGGCATACTGTCTGTTTGTCCTGACAGATACTATCATTATATAGATGTTCTATTGTAATTTTAGTAGATCAACAATCTCAAACAAAAATAGTTGTTATTACCTTAAGTCTTTTTTTTTAAGAGAGAGAGAGAGAGAGAGAGAGAGAGAATTTTTTAATATTTATTTTTTAGTTTTCGGCGGACACAGCATCTTTGTATGTGGTGCTGAGGATCGAACCCGGGCCTCATGCATGCCAGGCAAGCGCGCTACTGCTTGAGCCACATCCCCAGCCCCTACCTTAAGTCTTATATCTAGTAAAATTGTTGTCTCTGGTCCTATGACATCAGATCTAACATTATAGCTAGACATCTTTTTAAAATTGTTAGTTACTTAGAATATTTTCAAAAAGCAAAGTTAATTACATTCTCTCAGTCTCACTACCTCACTACACTATATATATACACATAGGCTTTGTAAAACACACAGTATTAATATAAATATTGTATTGTTTTTGCACTCCTAATGGTTTCAGAAAATAATGAGGAATTTAATAAGAAATAATCGCATTTCAAATATTATACTCACTATCCTAATTATTTTTGTTTCATAATGTCACTCAGATATTAAAGAATTAATTCAGCTACATACTTTCTTTAAAAGAAGACCTTGCTATAAGTAAATATGGAATTAAAGGCTCAAGTGATTGATACAGACTGATTTTTTAAAAAAATATGTACACAAACACGCATACATACACAGATACATTCAGATACATGCTAGGCATATGTTCTGGCTTTTCTATTTTCATTGACTAAAATTCAGTTTGGTTTTAGCATTAGGTTTAAAAGACAGATTTGAGGAAAGAGAATTTTGGTTGAAAGTTGATAAAAGAATTTGGATTTTCTAGCCTATTGTGTTCTAAAAATTCATATATTTATACCTATATTTAATGACTGAGTTTTAATATGTGTCATTTTTTTTTTTTTGTAGGTGCTGGGGATATAATGATCAAAAGAGAGATTTGCAGCTGCAGTGGTACTTATATTCTTGTTCTGTGCCTGACAGGGAACAAGTTGGATTGGGGGTGATTGGAGGAGATGAGCTTTCATGAAGTAAACTCATATAGTATCTTCACAACAGATTACAAATTTCTGATTGGCAACGAAGTCAATGCTGCCTTCTAGTGTTACTTTTATTTAAAAAATGAATAAATTGTGTTTGGATCAATTATTCTTAAAGTACAGTGCCTATTTTTCTAGTTGTGGCCAAGGACAAAGATAAAATTTAAAGTTCTATTAGGTCAATAAAGGGTTGCATGCCACTTGACAATTGTTTTTGATGTTTGACTTGGTGGTATATTTGAAGAGCTATTTTGTTGCCCAGTTGAGACTACTCAGCCATTTTTACTCCTCTGAGTGGGCTTTCCTCGACTCCTATGTCTGCTGAAATCTTCATCAAGGCTAACTGAATACCAGGCTTTACCCACTAACTTCCACCACTCACCAACACACATGTATATGCACACACACCATGTTTTAAAATCTAGAATTTCCTTTCTTCTACTCAATTGGATCATTTTGGTCCTTTGCCTTATTCTGACTTGATGTGTCTGCAACTAAAAAAGTGACTTAACGCACAGATATTTTATTGGAAATATAAATTCAAAATGCACTAGATGTCAGATTCTTGTGTAAGGCTGTCATTTAAAATCTGGGGAATTCACAATATGCAAATTGCTTCTCGGAGCCTACAGAAGTCATCTTGTATTCTTAGCAACTTAAAAGTCAATGTCAAGTAGGTCCTGCCTTTGAAAGATAAGGTGCATACACATACTTTATTTCCTTCAATTATTTGAATTGAGACCTAAATAGAGCATTCTGAAATAAAATCAACGTATGTTCCTTGTAAAAGAAGTGATAAGAATGAATGTGGTTTTTTTTTTAAAGTTCAGAAAGTACTTCACCATTCAGAAGGCATACAGTGTGAATAACGACAGATAAAATGAAAGTAGTTGATTCTAAGAAAAAGAACGCTAGTCCTTGTACCAATATGCCATGTTCTGTTCTGTGAGAAAATGTTCTTGGATGTGGTCTAATCTGGTGCTTTAGTTACACAGTACTTTTCCTTTTATGAAAGATGTGGGGGTTTATATGTTCTCCTAGCAGCCCAGCCCCTTGGTTAAGGGGAGGTATAGTCAGAATTTATAAACAGGAAATCAGTGTATAAGCATGTATAAATCTGCAAGAAGAGTTTCTATGCTATATGGTTCCATTTCCAGCCAGGTTACCTATATTTTATCAATATTAGAGTCAGATGATGCCATTTATGTATAAACTAAAACTATTGTTTTTGAATTTTCATTAAACTTATCCCCCATAATATCCCTACAAGTGGAGGTATACTTATTTCCCTTGATTTTCTCTACTATTTTCTTTTAAGGAAGTTATTTGAAGGCTAATTCCAGCTTAGAAAATCTAAAAGAATTTATGTATTATTTAGACATTAAAAAAACTAAGGATGGGACATCTTTGACAAGTCTACTTCCACATGTTCAAGGCATAGATGGCTTCATAGGCTTATTTAGTTTTTTAAAAATCACTGTCATACAAGAATATCCTTTTCCTCCTTTGCATTTAAATAATTTAAAATTTCAAAATCAGACATTTTAAAAATGAATTCTAAAGAAATATGCAAGTAGATTTTAGGGCATATTATTCTCTACTACAACAAACATTTCCATGAAAATTATGAGTTTAGGGATACAAGGATATTTTTTCAGAAGATTTTTATTTATATTATTTTTCCTCCTATTAGAACTCTTTCTTCTGGATTCATATGAAAACATCTTTTATCTTGTCTATAGATCCATATCTGTCTTTCTACGTTTTAAGAAATCTATAAGATAAAATGTCTTTAAAAAGTCAAATTTCTTTAGTAAGACAATAATGTCAAGCCAGTTTATAATTTTAAAAATAAAAATAATGCTGCTTATACATGCTTATACATGTTATACATGTTGGGGTTGGTAAATTTTGTGTGATAGAAAATATAAAAATTCCATGTATAACTAAGGTACCTAAAGAAATGAATGATGTCCTTTTGATTTTTTCCTTTTAATTATTCAAAACTTGTTTTGTTTTCTTTTTCTTTCTTTCTGTTTTGGAGGTAGTAGTGGTAGCCATGATGGTAGTAGTTCATTTTTGAACTTGAGTTTAGAGGGAAGGAAAACTATACTTCACATTTTTTTTCAAGTCATGTGAGAAAAGGTGAACTGTCACACCCATATGTCTAATTCCTACAGCACCTGTATGCTACATGGTGGAAATGGCATTAGAAGTCAGCAGATGGGGACACAATTCTTTATAATGGATGGACCTTCAAAGAAGCACTGATTTTGATCATGATTTGCTAGAGCCATGAGGAAATGTTGCACCATGAGACTGAGGAATCTATTTCTTTGCTAGATAGACAAACATAAAAAAGGTCAGCAGCCTCAATTGTTATTTGAGTTATAAAGATTAAAAAAGTTTTACTCTGTCATTTGCCTTCATATCATAACATGTTCTAGAGTTATTGTGTTTGAGCTTTAGAGCGTTTGTGAAATTATTTCAACTTGTATAAAACTAATGTGTTAATTAGTTTTTTATAGTAATTCCTTATAATCAAGGAAGATTAAAGGCACACTTGATGCATTTACACTATCAAACCTATGGGGTACAAGGCATTGTTTTTAGGGCATTATCTTCCATGAAAATAAGTTTGTTTACACTTGTGAAATATACTTCCATTTTTATCTTTTTAAGTCTGCACTGTTTAAGAAAGTCTGATGTAAACCTATATATCTTAGGGAAATTAAAATTTAAAGACATGATTTAATATTGAAGATTAAACTATGGATCTACTTTATTCTTCACATATATCATTTATGGTCATTCTTAATTGCAGATTCAGGAAAAATGAAATCAATAATCTGACCATGTCCTCTGAGAATTAGTTGAAGGATTTTTAATGTTTTATAAGTACTTTGGTAAGGAGTTCACTCAGTACCAGAATCTTCGAGTCTATAGCATTCACAATTTAAAGTTACTGAAGCACTTCACAAATTGGAATTACAATTTGAAAGAATGAAGGTCTCCTAAAAACCTGAAGCACTCCAATAATTTTAAATTATTTTCTACTTTGTAAGTTCAGAGTCCTCACTACTTATAAAGAGAGGCACTTATAACAAAAAGGAAAGTACCATGATAATTTCAAATCACTGTGTATGGTTGTAGGACAATTTTAAGGCACTAAAAGTACTTTCAGGTTTTTCCTGTTTCATTTGAAGGCTTTCAAATTGAAAGTAAGTCATGCAGCTTTTATACTACAGCAATTCAAAACACACTAAGTAATTTTAAAGTTAACCAAAAATATGGCAAAAAATGAAGGGGCTATGGTTAGAGGAAAATATAAAAATGTATAATAATGTGTATCCTCCAAAGCACAAAAGGAAGTTAAATTGTCCTATAAATTGTTTAGTTGGCTAAAATAGTGGGGTAGGGTAGGATGCTAATATCCATATGACAGTAATAGCAGATTTCAAAGCATAGTTCAGAAAGTATTTGGAATTTTATAAGAAAGAATTTAAGAAAACAAGATCTATATGCTGAAGTTTAACATTTCATCTAAAGTATGCTGGAGGAAATTTGTGCAGCCTTACAAAAGTCAGTTTCGCACATCTTTCCAATTTTGCATTGTACTGTAACATTAAGTTGGTAGCTTGAAATTAGCCATGGTAGAAATATTTACACCATGGGGATTGATAAATGCTGTGAGTTAGAGCCCCTTTCTTTTGCAAAGTCAGTTGTTAAATGTTTTTTAATTCTCAGGCAAGGGAAGAGTCTTAGGTCAAGAAGGAAAAGCAGAACTAAGTAGTGAAGAATCAAAAGCATCACTGAAATGACAACCAAAGTCAGTGGTTCTGAACCATTCAAGATTCTTTAGCAGAATTTTAGCTTAGTCATCCTTAGATTTCTGACTATGCAACTCTGTGCTTATCTTCCCATTACCACTAGTTTTTTTTCATACTACACTTTTCTTTTCTCTATGTCATCATTTATGCTTACTCTTGGTTTTTAGTCACTCACAACTTTTTTGTATCGTTTTTGTCCTCATTAAACTCCCCTCCTGTCCCATGTGAGCATCTGCACATATGTATCATTTTCAGTCTGTGGTGTGAAATAATTTCTTTCAAAGTTTCAAGTCAAAACAATTGAGGTTGGGAAATCTGGTGAACCACTTTCCATGATGAACATCTGTTAAAAATCCCTCTTGTTGAAACTACTGACTCTAAGGGAGTGTTTCACTGAGTATCCTTTCCAGGAATTACTGGAAACAGTGGTCAGTGAGATCGTCCTCCAAAACAATTACCTATCTAGTTGACTCTAAAATAACTAGCTGACTAAATGACTATAGTGAAAAATGAAATAAGTAAAATAGATGAAGTACAAAGATAGTACTAGGGACATTCAAAGAAGGGATCATATATTTCCAGCTACATGAAGACAGTTTCTGGTCAAATAGTTTAAATGACCTTCATGGATAGATAGATAGTTATTGACATATCAAAGCTTACGTAAATGACATTCTAGGCAGAAGTAAGAGGAAGATGTTTTCCATGAGTATGTCATATTTTTGCATGTCTTCAGAGCAAGTTACAGATTGTCATACTTTCTGGTGTATATTTCCAAGACAGAGGTCATAAACTCTCTTTTGGAGCAAAGAACAGGAATTATTCTGTTCATTATAAAAGATTCAGATTCCCTAAGCTTAGAATTCTTCTCCTATAACACATTGCAGTTTGAAAACAAGTATTATCTGGCCCCCTTTCATGTCAAACTATGTGAAATAGAGCTTAAAGAGCTGGCTCAAAAAGTTCTAATATTCTAGCTCCTATTTTTGAAGAAAGTTCTAAACTTTTCTTTTTCTCTTATTTCAATCTCTTACAATAAACACAGTATTCTATTCATGGAACTGTAGAGTGCTAAGTTAACAGACTGCAAGCAAATAGGAAGAAATCTCATATTCTTTATAAACCTTTATAGAAGTAAAATGTAACAGATCATGTTCCTTATAAAGGAATGCAGGTGATCTATAAGAACTACTGGGAAATCTATCAGGAGCCATTTAGTCTTTGATTGTCAGAAAGAGGTGTTTGTATTTAGTTGAGTAGTCAGTGCTGAGCTATTAAGAAGGTTGCTGAGCAAAGAAGTAGTGTTACAGACACACTTAAGAAAGGTTCATCTGATGGTAGCATAGGTATAAGACTGATGTGAGTGAAAAGGGGAGGAATTAGGAAGATTAGAGATGAGACTACTGCAGAAATTATGCTGCGTATTTAATTCAGGTCTTGACTAGAATAATGTTATGGGAAGAAAAGAGATGGGCCTGATTTGAGACCCAGGAAGAAATGGAATTTTCAAGACTAGCTATTAGACCATCTTAAGAGGTGAGAAAAAAAAAAAAAAAAAAACAGTCAAGGATGGATTCCAAAGGAGGCTTGACATTGCTTACATATTTGACTAGATAATTCTGCTTTTGGAAATAAAACTCCAGAGATAATTTTGAGAGGAAAACAAAGATTTATACACAAAGATGGTTACCTTGGTATTATTTATTATAATGGGAAGGACATAAACCCTCAATAATTAGGAATTGATAAACCTCTTCAATAATCATGCGATCAAATTATTATTGAATGTTTTAAAATTAGAATTTAAGGAAATATATTTTATTAAAAGTAATGAAAACAGTTTAAAACCATAGTTTATTTGATAATATACATGTATAAAATGAAGCAAAAAACCCAAAATTTAAAAAAATGACATGATTGAAACCATATAAAAATTTTTCAAAAACCTCAAAGGGAATTTAACCACTAGGTGATAGAATTATAAATGTTTCCAACTCTATAATTTAATGTTAGATATCTTTATGATACATATATAGTGGTTTTATAGGTTTAAAAAAAAAGTCTATTTAAACGAAAATGAGTTGAGTCCAATATGTATGAATAGGAGAATGCAGTATCATTTTTTAAAACTGAGGGTATTATAAGGGAAAGTAAATATGAAGGATATTTGTCATGAATAAAAAGTAAATGTATAAGTAAAGGTATAAATAGCTCTTTATAAATTTCCTATTGACTATTGACTACATGTTTTAATATTAATATATCAAGTTAAATATATCATTAGAACTTAATTTATTTTTTCTTTTCACTTTTGAATATGGCTCCTAGAAGATGACAAATCATATGTGTGACTTGCTGCTATGGTCTGAATCTAGAATGTCCTGAGAAGCTATAAGTGTTAAGCAATGCAGCAATGTTCAGAGATGAACAGATTGAATCATGAGGCCTCTGACCTTATCAGTGGTTTAATCCATTCAATGGATTAACATTTGAATGGATTAGTGAGAGGGTGGTGAAAACTATAGAAAGGTGAAAAAGCTGGATAAAGTAGCTGGTGTGTGTGTGTGTGGGGGGGGGGGAGGGTTTGAAGTATATCTGTTTTGTTTGGTCCCCTTCCTCCATGTGCCTGTCTATCTGTGGGTGCTTCCCAGCTGCTGTGAGCTGAGCAGCTTTCCCCTGCCATGCCCTTCCGCCATGATGTTCTGTCTGTCTCAGTACCAGAGCAATGGAGTTGATGAACCATGGATTGAATCCCCTGAAACCTCAAGCCAAAATAAACTTTTCTTCCTCTAAGTTGATCTTGTCAGAAAATTTTCATCACAGGGATGAAAAGCTGACTAACACACTTGCATTATATTTCAATTGGAGGCACTGATCAAAAAGGTTTTTGATTGCCTTCTAACACACTACCTTACATGAGCTTTCCACTTTGACTTTCTCTGCCTTCAAGTAAAATTGAACTGCCAGCAACCTTGCTCTCATTCCATGCCTGAATCCCCTGTCTCTTCTTATTTTTTCAAGTTTTTGCTCCAATGCCTTAACATGATTCCTTCCCAATTGGAAGTCATAATGTGCCTTTCTCTAATATCATACAGCTTTACCTGTGCCGTTCTATGACAGAGAACACACTTTGCTTTAAATTACAGAGAATGTTTTCATGTTTTTAACACCACTAAACCTCATGTTTTCTTTTTCTGGGTGGAGATTATGCTTCTGAATCATTGTATCTTCCCTTAATGGCTTGGCTATGGTAGAAGTTTAACAAAATAACTGTGAATAAATGATACATAGTGCTAGTGTGAGAAACAATAGAGACAGGTCCACTCAGTAAAAATTCAGTCCAAAAGGCTGAGAAATTAGAGACTGAGTGCTGGAGAAAGGGCAGTGGCCCAGAGGACTTTTGAAAGTGATGAAATACTTATCGCGTGGCATAAGGAAAAAGAACACTTCCAATATATGCTAAAAGTGTGCTGTTGAGAATCCACATCATTCAAAGATGTAGATCTAGGAGCTGTTAAAGAAACACTTTATTTTCAACATATACTTGAACTAAAATGTTTCAAGGAAAAAAAAATTCTCGTACCTGGCCTTATTATAATAATTTGGAAAATTACTTCTGAGTGTTTCAAAGCAATTCAGTCTAAAATACCAGTAAAATGTTCATGACATTTCAGCATTCTGGGGTCTCTTGAGAGCAGGAGTAAAGAAAATCCATCCAAAGTTTCTCCTTGGGGTCAACTTCCCTTCATTAATGGTGCTCAGAACTAATAGGGCTTCCTAAAGCCCTGAATGATCTTCTTGAGCTGACTTCCTGGTAGAATTATTAAGTTCCAAGAGTGCACTAGAGAGCCTTCTACTCAATTCTAAGTTTTTCTGTACTTAGCTGGCCACGTTAAGACCCAGTGGAGGCAGTGCGCGAAGAATCTAATTCAAGGTCAAGCTACAAACTGTCATCTACCAGACCACCATTGCCAGAAAAATGTTTGTAAGCCGCTGAATTTGTAAGACTTGAATCTTTCTAAACACTTAAATTGGAAACTAACTATCATGGAATAGTGTTTTTCTTTAGTTTTATCTCAAAAGTTCTTATTTATCTTTAAGGTCAAAACTGATATCTTCAACTACACTTTTTTTTTTCTATATTATTATGGTTAATTCATTCCACATTTGTAAAGGTACAGTGCACTGATGCAAAATAAATGTAAAGTAAGTAAGAGAAATACATAGAGAATAGAAAAATAAAACCTAGTATGAAGCTGCATTGAGCAGAACACACACACCATGAAAACCTGTATGCTTGCTAGATGTACGCTATGAATTTCAAAATAGTCAGTGGCAAAATTTTATGAGGGTTTCTAATAATTTGGCATCTGTTTTTCAAAATTCTTCCATTAATATGATATAGTTTCATTTCCATTCACTCTTTTTAGAGGCATATTCATCCTTTAGGCAGAATGGCTATAGAGGAACTATCCTTATTTTTTTGTGTATGTGTATTATTTAGTTTAGCCTATATTCATTACATTATTGGGGAAAGTTGCTGAAAGTGAGAGTGAATCCCTTTAAAACACATTAGGTTATCTTGGTAAAATTATACAACAATAACAAAAAAAATTGAATTGGGATATAACTTTAAAGTAAAAAAATTAAGTTATGTTATATTTATTTTGTTTTTATAAATTTTGTTTTACAATTTGTTCTTGCATCCATTCTTAGAATACCTGCAGACTGAACCAAATGCTTATTTTTTCCAAAAACAACAACAACAAAAAATTAAGATAGGATGAAATGACACTGTCAATAACTTAGTATGAGTAGTGAAATAATACTACTTATAGAAATTTCATGAAATCAGTCTTGCAAAATTTGAAATTTCAGTTTGTAGTTGATTTCCATTAAAATTTGATTTTAACTTGGCTACTGAATACAGGCTATAATCAATGAGAGAAACTGACTAGATTAATAGAATAAAAAACTACTGAATTGTGTGGGGCTGTTTAATGCAGACTTGTTTTATAAAGGTCTATCAGAGAATAATTCTCTTTTAAAGTAACTTTTGGTTCTGCATCACAATCATGGCTTGGATGCTCATATGTTGGATATCTGGGTAATCAGTAAGCCCTTACATTAATTAGTCAACTATATTTGTTGTTTTTTCATAGATTTTGTTTTCCCAAATTCTACATTTATCAGGCAACTACAGTTCTATAAGCCTCAAACTGCTTTTTAAGTGATGAAATTGAACCTAGTATTTGTTCTCATCTACTTGGTGACATCCAATAACTTTCTACTAATTAGACTCCTTTTTCTGATGGCACTGACATAATTTATTGGATGCTAACCTCTGAAGCAGGTAAGAATTTCAAGCTATATAGTGAGATGTAGATAATGTGTATGCTTCTGTAATTTTCTAAAATACAATGTCTAATATAAGTGTCAATTTTCCATCCAGCTTTCAGGAACATAAATAATCTAGTATGAGTAGCTGGTTGCTCTACCTCACACTGGACTCTATAGACATTGTAAATCCAGCCCCCTCTTTAGCTATTTCTGTCTTCTTAGGCACATGGAAAATATCCTGTGGCTGAGGGAAACTCTTTGAGGCTGCCGAAGAATATTAACCATCTCAAAACTAGTCCCTCTGCCCTTTGATCTGGCAACTAAGAACTCTGAGAATAGCTTAAGTCCTCTGCCCAGCTGCAATGTAGGCTGCCCAGCCATTTCTAGGGTGTAGCATCTATACACTATGGAGGGAAACCCCCAAGGTCTGGTATTTTTCTTGGCTCTCTTCAGGAATGGGGCACATGTCTCTTCTATTCTTCTATGCTTTCAAATATATCTGAAGAAGTGTTATTATCATCCTATCCAGGAAGAAATTATTTAGAAGGGATATTAGGAAAAAAAATAAATCAGAAAAACTCAAATTCCTGAATTTAGGTGTTTGGCAAAACAAACCAAACAAACTAACAAACAAAAACATACAGGATTGTAAGCCTAGGACAATGTATAAATTAGAGGACTTAAGGTGCAAAAGAAATTATGATCAGATTTAGGAAAAGATAGTTTATTTCTTATATACCTGAGGTTTTGTTCTGAAATTTATACCTTCTAAAAATGCAAACCAAATTATATAACTCTAGTGTTCTAAAATCTTCAATCTTCTCACTAAATACAGAATAAAGTTTATACTCCTAATATTGGTCCTCAAGATTCTCTTTATTGGACCCTAAGCTCATTCTCTCTCTGTACTATAAGCTACAGACATGGTGATCCATTGGCCAATAAGTAAACATGTACAAAGCATGCTTCTATTCAAGTTAGTCTCTTTAAATGATGCTCTGGACCAGCAATGAAGTGCTAAATTAAAATCTAAATAAATTTCAATAGGCAAAGAAGATATGCAAAATATTAAAGGGACAAAATGTTATCAGGTTAAGATTTGAACCTCATCTAATATATCTGACAAAGGGTTAATACCCAGAAAATGTAAGGAACTTAAAAACTCAAAAGCAAAATAATAAATGGTCCAATTAAAAACAGATAATAGACTTACACAGACATTTACCCAAAGTAGAAATACAAATGGCTAACAGGTATATATATAAAAAAAATGCTTGATGTCACTAACCATCAGGGTACTGCAAATCAAAACCATAATGAGATATCACCTTATTCCACTAAGAATTTTTGTTGTCAAAAGGGCTAAAGATCATTAAGTGCTGACAAGGATGCAGAGAAAAGGGAACTCTTGCACACTGTTGGTGAGAATGTAAATGTTTAGTAATCAGGGAAAATAATACACAATTTAGTCAAAACATTAGGAACACAACTACCCTATGACCCAGCAACTCCACTACTGGTTACATATCCAAAGAAAATGGGAACAGTCACTTTGAAGAGATATCTTACTTCCATGTTTATTATGGCACTGTTCACAACAGTGTTCATGATAAATGGATAGAGAAAATGGTCCATATACCCAATGGAATACTGTAGAGCCACAGAATAAATAGAAACAATGTGGTACATATAACTGATGAAATACTATATAGCCATAAAAAGAATGAAATCTTGTCATTTGCTAGAATATAGGTAGAACTGCAGATCATTATGTTAAGTAAAATAAATCAGACACAAAAGATGGTACTGGGTGATCTTATTTACGTGTGGAATCTAAAAAAGTTGATCTCATAGAAATTGAGAGTGGAATGGGGGCTATCAGAGGTTGAGGGAAAGATATAGAGAAAGATTGTCAATGGTTACTAAGTGACAAATTAGAAGCAAGATTCTGGTGTGCTATTGAACAACAGAGTGACTAGAGAGCAATTTGTACTACAGGTCTCCTAAAGCTAGAAGAATGGAGTTGAATGTTTTTACTCTGAAGAAATGATACATGTTTGACGAGATTTGTTTAATCTGATTTTAACATTACACAATGTGCACATACATTGAAACACCACAGGGCACTCTATTAATATGTGCAATTTTTATCACTTTACACATCAGTTAAAGGAACTGAAGAAGGTTAACAACACATTAATGGGACAAATTGAAAGCATGTACCATCTAATTGGGTGGAATGAGAACACAAAACTGTTACTGGGATACTGCAGCCCTGGAAGAAGCACAACTTTGAAAGTAATCATAAAGAAACTTTAAATAAACTGAATTTAGGGACATTTTATAAACTAGCTTGACAAAATTGTCAAGGTCCTGAAAACAAAAAAAACAATTGTTTCTGATTAAAGGAGACAGCAGAGACATGAAAACTGATCTTAATATGTGATCTTGGAGTAGATTATTTTGTAAGGTACATTATTGGGACAATTGCCAAAAGCTTGAAGGATACCTATAATTTAGGTAGAAGTAATGCATAATTGTTAATCTTCTGTCTTCAATAATGTTACTGTAGTTGTGCAGAAAACTTTACTCTGTGTGAAACATATTCACTTAAAGAATTTAAAATACTGAGATTCCTATCAACAACTTTCTCAAAAGGTTGAGAATTGAAAGCTCTTCAGACTATTTTTGCAATTTTTAATTATTTTAATATAAAAGTAAAAAGCACACAGAGAGAGATATGCAGCAAATCAAATTCTTAAAATGCACATAAAAACAAAAATATTAAATATAAATCAGATTTTAAAATGATAAGAGCATTGATAAAGAAGGAAAAGCTAAGGAGCAAAGTAGCTGAGAGTCCATTGTACTACTGAAAAGACAGTCCTGCAGTCAGTATTAGCATAATAATTGTTTTTTTTTCTATAATCATGATGGAAGAATATGCAATGTTATTATTTAATATCTATGACAGTAAGGTCTTTGTCTTTTTTCATCCACGGTTGTATTCTTCAGTGCCTATAACAGTGAGTGGCGTACATATAGAAGTACTCAATATTTGTAGAATAAGTTTTTCACCCACAGCTTTGATTCTGTGTGCTCCTAGAAATCTTTTAATTATGATGTAACTTTTCATACAGATTTGATAATAAGGAGTGAATGTATTTACCAGTGAATGGATTATGAATCAATAAAGTATCACTCAGGTTATAATATATTAGTTTCTTATGAATTTATTCAAATTGAATCAGTCTTTCTGAAACTGATGAACCCCAGAAGCACTGACATTCAAATTTGTAAATCTACAAAGTTTAGGGTGAGACTCTGTGGTTATATCAAGATCCTACTCATGGCAGTGAATCTTTCTGAGAGGCCAAATAGCCTTCCCTAGATAACATAACTCTATCACTTTGTATCTTTTCTTCAAGCTACAAACCTCCTGAAACTCTTACTTTCATCATTTTCTCCCAAAGACCAGCCCCTCTAAGAATTCTTCCCAAGGCTCCCCTCTCTTGTGTTCACATTACACAAAAAACTTTTTGTTTCCTCTATTGTTAATGGTAGAAAGCAACATCTGCCCAGTCGAAGTGTGGTGACTAGTGATAATGCAGCAGAAAACTTCAAATGCTCAGTAAGTGTAGTGATGCTCAGAAATAATAGCTATCACAAGCATTGCTTCATCAATTGTCTGATATTTTCTAATAGTGCATTTCAATTCAATTCAATTCACTTTAACACGTGTTTTCTGTTTTCTGTTAAAGTACTTAACTCCAGGGAATGAACATTTAATCTCTTGTACCTTGATTTCTTCATCTATAAAATAAAGATAATGAAATCTAACCTAAGGAACATTTGTGAGATTAAAATTATACATAAATGATTGGAACAATGTTTCATGCATCTGTAAGCATTCAATGAATACTAGCTATTATTATTAGCAATATTACTGGAGTTTAGCAGAGAGATGTGAGTAAAGATAATTTTAATATTATAAAAAACAACCCCACAGATATGCAAAAGATCCAGAAATAACCCAAGGAAAGAATGGGTGACTTTCACTAGAGTCTGCTGGAGAGGGCTTCCTAAAAGATGTGAAATGTGAGCTTGATTTTGATTAAGACTCACCAAATAGGTTTGGAGTTGTCAAATGAGAAAATCAGCTCCAAGAAGATAGATGGAATCCAGAAGAGTGTGGTATACTTGGGAGAGTGTACCGAATATTGCTGCTGTGTAGAGTGAGCTTGGAGTGTGGCTGCTGGCGGACAGAAAGAACAAGAAGGTAACACAAAAATGACAGGTACTTTGTACCTTAGTCTAGATTTTTTCCTTAATTTTTTTTTTTTTGTACCAGGGATTGAACTCAGGGACACTCGACCACTGAGCCACATCCCCAGCCCTATTTTGTATTTTAATAGAGACAGGGTCTCACTGAGTTGCTTAGTGCCTCACTGAATTGCTGAGGCTGGCTTTGAACTCTCAATCCACCTGCCTCTACCTCCAGAGCCACTGTGCCCAGCCTTTGAAATTCTTAATTTACAATACTTAGACCTTTAATGGGCTTAGGAAGTAGATTCAGAAAGAATAGGAACACCTACAAATTTAGTACAAAATCTTACGCTCTCAGTTCATTTTAAGTGTGTTTTAGAAGTTTTTTCACCACTGTAATGAAAGGATCTGATCAGAACAACTGCAGAGGAAGAAAAATATATTTGGGAGCTCCCAGTTTCAGAGGTCTCAATCTACAGGGAGCAGTATCCATTCCTGGGGCGTGTGTAACTGATTGTATATATTTTTACTCATCAAATCATTCTTTTTGTGCAGTTTTTCTTTTCCTTTCCTTGACAAGAAAAAAATGGCAGTGTTTACTTGATTTGGTTGGCATTTCCTTGGTCTTCTTTCCTCCTTTCATTCAGCAAACATACTCAGTACCTGCCTGTGCCAGGTCCTGTGTGAGGCTCAGGAAGAAGAAAGATATGTGGGACCCAAATCCTTCCAAGAGCAGCCTTTAGCTTAGTTAGTGATGATAATACACATGTGGAAAAATAATTAGGATCAAAGGAGTTATGAGAGCAGAGGGTAAGTCCTTTCTACCTTGGGGACAATTCTGGGGATACAAAAATCTGCATTAAACAAGACCTCACCTTCAAAGATCTCACAAGATACATGGCTTTGCCTTTAAGAAAGACAAGAAATTAATGAAGGAGGAGCAGGCTCATACCTGAAGGATGTTTCATTAGATACTTAGCAATACTCATTTGAAATTCAGGAGAAAGTCATGGTTGAAACTAGAAATGGTTCAAAAAAGGCAGTATCTGAAGGACATTATTCTGAATACAATGTGCACATCTTAAGAAGGCAATTAAAATTTCAAATTATCAGTGAACTTTTCCCACAGAATTAATGCAAAATGATTCTGTATGAAATATTGGTTGCTTAATTATTTTAATTTAGTACTGTAGAAACTAGCATTTCTTCCCTAAAAGAGCTGCACAATATTTATAAATCAACCAACTCCTTAATCTATCCTTAGGCAATCTTAGTGGCTGGCACCAGCCCACTGATTTTTATTTCACCTTGGCTTTGGGTCATTTCAAAGCAGTTTCTTCTATCTATGATTCCTTAACGGAACTGATTAGCATTTATAAGGCCAAACTGAAAACATTGCTTTCCTCTGTCTTTAATTTTTTTCACTTGGTTTGCATGGTTTCACTTACAGGTCTTATGAACAGTATTTAACCTTTTCAAAATCATATTCATTGAGCATTAATCATTGATTCCATGGGACTAGAGGAGGGGCATGATACCTGCTTGCAACTGAGGTGGAGAAAAATTTCTCGACTAAAGAACCAAATATCTGCTATCGTTTTGAATGCATGAGCTAACTTTTTCGTTGCCATTGCTGTGACTGAAGTAGTGGTAAGGAAAACACTTATTTCGATTTGAGTGGCTGTCTGGGGAACAGATGACCTGAAGCTGTCTTGGGCTGATGTGATGGGTAATGGTTAGGGCATCTCTGTTCCCTTCTCTCCTTTGAGATGATTAAGAGAATTGATAACATGTTGAACTAAATGTCAGCCAAAATCAATAACCGGGAGGTAAGAACAGGCTGAGGCAAGTGAATTGACTTCAGACAAACAAGCAGGCCAAGGGAACAAAATCCCCACCTGGATTCTCATGCTGTGGCAAAGAATATGAAACCTGCTATTGGAATTAGATGTCACCAACTCCCAGAGTTTGGGTGGGAAGGGTGATGGGGGTCAAGCAGACTGCTTGTCCCTCTTGACTGCTTGCTTCTTGGTGCAGAATCTCAACTAGACTTGACAAGCTCTGAAAAATACAGTTATTGCATCATTTAACCCCATGCAAAAAGTAACTGCTTAAAGTAATGCCCAAATCAACTTATTCTGCACAATTTCCTACACTTTTAAAATTTATTTTTAAAAACCAGAATCTTTTATTTTCACCTATAAATTAAAACCATTCCCCATCGTTATATGAAATGCTGCTCCATTTATAATGTTGATTTTCCCACGCAACTTTAGCAGTTATTGTGTTCTTGATTTTATTATAAACTTGCTGGGTGGTCTAAGCTTTTAAAAGTGTCTTTTTTTTTGGGGGGGACTGGGGATTGAACTCAGGGGCCCTCAACCACTGAACACATCCTTAGTTCTATTTTGTATTTTTATTAGAGATAGGGTCTTACTGAGTTGCTTAGCGACTTGCCAAATTTCTGAGGCTGGCTTTGAACTCACAATTCTCCTGCCTCAGCCTCCCCAGCTACTGGGATTACAGGCATGTGCCACCGTGTCCGGCTTAGAAGTGTCTTTGAATGTCTGTACTTACGTATTTACAGCCATCAGATGCCTACAGTTTGGAATAGGTTAGTGCCAAGTCCAAAATAGCTTTACTGATATTCCAGGCTGCAGATTTTCCCTACTTAAATATGTACTTAATGGTTAATAAAGGGACAAGATCCTACTGAAGCCTGTAATAGAATTTAGTTCCACAGTTATTTTTATGCAATTTTAAAGTTATGTTCAAATAATTCATTTTTAGTTGAGGTTTATAACAAAATTTGGAAATTTCATTGTTAGAAAAGAATATTGAAGAAAATTAATTTCTAATTATAGCATAATGTTAATTATCTTAACAGGAAAGTTATCATGTAGATGACTGCAGTAGCTTCCTAACTTGTCTTACCTCCATGGTCAGTATCTTTCCATGATAGATTCTCTGTCATGACAATTACTTACTTTTAGCAATAATTTTCAGATTATGATCCACAAAGCAGCATCTTATCTAATACTTTGGCCATCAATGATTAGTGCCTCCTTGTACTTACATCCTAGTCTAATCCATTCCCATTGAGTTTGGGCTAGGTTAAGTGCCAAACAGAAAACTTACAATGCAAGATAAGTTACAAAGTCTGAGGCTTTTACCTTGAAGATCTCCTCTGTCTCTCTCCTTACTTGCTCCAAGTGAGGGAAGCCAGCTACTGCCTTTTGAGCTCCCCTGTGGAAAGGCCACTTGGTAAAGGCCTGAGTGAGGGCTTCAGTAAGGATGAGGTTCTCAATTCAACTGCTGGAGAATTACTGAATATGGCCAACAACCTCACCAGTAATCCTAGAAGCAGATCTTTTTCTACTCAAGCCTTCAAATGAGAGCACAATCCCAGCTGCCACCATGACTGCAATGTGTACCTCAATTCCTGACCCACAAAAACTGTGAAATAATGATTTTTTTAAGTCAGTAAGTTTTGGAATAATTTGTTTTATAGCTATAGATAATGAATATACCTGAAACTTTCCAGATGTACAAATTCTGAGGATCTATTCCTCACTCACTTAATTTGAAACTATGAAAGTGGGATCCAGAGTTTTATAGATCTCAAATCTCTTATAAAATATTCTGATGCATCCCAAGTTTGAGAACCATTACTTTAAAGAATGAACCCTAAAATCATTCTTTAAGCTTAAGAGGTCCTTTCTAGGGCCCTATCTAAAACCAAACCAAACCAAAAACCTTTCTTCATCTTGTATTATTCACCCCTAAGAATTTATAATCCCAAGAAATTTTAGCAGCTGTAGCTACAGCTGAAGAAGCTTTAGCAGCCACTGACTGTCTCATTAGCTGCCAAAAACTATGCTAGGCAAATTATACATATTATTTCATTTACTAATAATAATTATTATGGAAGTAATGATAGATACCACCTGTTGAGTGAAGACTACATATGAGGTATTATTATAACCATTTTCTATAGGCCATTATAAGAATATTCTAATCAAGCCTTATAAGACAGCTTCTATTATTATCCCCATTTACAACTGAAGAAAGTAAGTTTCAGAGACTTAGCTTGCCTGAGACCACATAGCTAGTCACTGGTAAAGACAAGATATGACATGAGTCTGACTATAGAATTGGCATATTAAGCTAAATGAGTCACACTGCTTCCCAGAACAGACAGTTCTTTAAACGTCCTTTGATCTCTCAAGTCTTGAGTCTTGTTTCACCTAACTAAGTTCAGAGGTAACTGTCTTCATGCAACTATTCCAGAATCTCTCTGGCAAAAATACATACATATTCTTCCATTTATCCAACAAACATTCATTGAAAGCTTGTGATCTATTTGGGAACTTTCCAAATATTGCAAATTTAGCACTAGAAGAATTAAAGAAGCAAGAGACAAAAATTATTGATGTGGAGCCTGTAGTGGTTTGAATGTGACCCCCAAAGTTATATGTTAGAAAATTAATTTCCAATGCAACAATGCTGAGAGGTAGAAACTTTCAGGGGTACTTAGATTATGAGAGCTCCGATTCATGAATGGATTAATGTTGTTATAGTGGGTATGATAGCCTGAGAATGGATTTGCTATATACACAAGTTTGGCCCTTTCTTTCATTCATGTATGTTCTCTCCCTTCCACTTCCACCATGGAATGACCAATAGGAAGGCCCTGGGAAGATTTTTTTGGGAACTTTTCACTAGACCTTGGTTTTACCAGCCTCCAGACTATAAAAAATAAATCTGTTCATTATAAATTATTCAGTCTCAGGAATTCTGCTATAGCAGCACACAAAGAACTAACTTAAGATATGGGCCAGAATGAAATACTTGAAAATCACAAATAATTATTCCAGATAATAATAACATAAAATAAAAGAGAAAGAATCTGATGGTCATGGAGAGGGAATTCTGGAATTAAATGCAGTGGTTAAGGAGGCACACACTGGAAGATAACATCTGAACAAAGTCCTGATGTAGTTGCAAAAGGCAATTTGTGACTTGGATAGAATTCTATGATTAATGTGAGCAAGTGCGAAGGATCCTGAGGTCCCAGAGTGATGTTAAAAGAACATCAAGAAGACCTGTGTGGCTAGAGTGGAATGAGTTAAAGGGCAGCTGGCAGATGACATCAAAGAGACAAGGGGAAAGGGGAGATATAAAGAAGGTCCTTCTAATCTATTATAAAGAGTTGCATTTTCTCTGCATGAAATGGGAAGCCATGACAGATTGCTGAACAGAGGGAATGACATGGCTTAACTTCTATGTCAAGGGACCACTCTGGTTGATATCTTGAGCATAGAATGTAATGGCAAGGGTGGATGTAGGAAGACAAGGTAGAACACTTAAACATCTACTTCAATAGACCACTGACCATGGAAGTTTGGGCCATGATGATAGCAGTGGAAACAGCAACAAGTGATTAAATCCAGTTCACATTTTGAAGGCAGAGTTGGCATGATTTACTGAAGGATGTGGTGTGAAAGAAATCAACTTTTGGGGCCTGATCAAATGGAAGAATGTAGTTATATTTTACTGAGATAGAGAAGAATGTGTGAGTTGTAGGTTTTGGGGTAAGTTCAGGAATTTCGGTTTTGTGAGGCATATTATATACCTAAGTGGATATCTAAGTGGATGTCTATGTGGATATCATATACACAAATCAGAGGAGCAGTTGAAGCTAAGTACCCGAGTCTAGGAGTCATCAGTTTATACAGGATATTTAAAACTATGATATTGTATGAGATCATTAAGGAAATGGATATATATCAGAATCCTTGGGAATCTATGAACCAATGCATATATTCAGTTATAGCCTTTTGTCACTCTTCCTTTCCTTTCTTAAATATTTATTAAATAAAAGCTTTTTGCTTCGAAATCAATTGGTCTTGGTTTGTCCACTAGGTCATTTTTCTCTCCATCTAGAAGAATCACTGGGCTAGGAATTATTTATGCTCAGCTTTGCATTCCAGCTATCTTGCATATATAGGTTTTTACATGTTTTTTAAAAAATTGTTAGCTATAATCAACTTAACTAATATTTGAGGTAAGAAAATATGATACAAAATTAATAATAGTATACATAACAGGATAGTCACAGTTAAAATGCTGATGGAATGTAAGGGAAGAACATTCAGTTGAGCTTAGACTGTTTAAATTCTACTTAATCATGCAAGACTTATGGGAGGGTGCAAATTAAAGTAGGAAGTACATGGAAAAAATTTTCAAGGAAAATGAGAAGAAAGGCATTAGAGGAATCTGAGACCTAGTTACTTATGATGTTACATTTCAGATTCCATGTAGGAATACTAAAGACATTTTGAAACTTCAGCATTAGACTGAAGCCACACTTTCTCAGTGCTCTGCACCCGATGAAACCTGAGAATAATTTTATAAGACGTGGCAGGAGGGGATTTGGAATCTGGGAGAAATAAAAGAAGATGAATAATGCTATAAGAAAACCATAGAATTAGGAGTTCAATTCTGCCTTATTCAGATCTTCAAAAAGATTGAAAAATTGTTATAATCAAATGATATTATAGTCTGCATTACTGTATTTTTTTACTTTGGAGTTAGGAAAAGACCAGCTCACTCTGGAAAGTGCTCTTATGTTCACTTTGAAGTATATGAGAAAAAGCTGGGCAGAAGCAAATGAAAAAAAAAATGTATATATATATCTTCAAGCAGTTTTCAGAGGAAGATGTCCCAGTACCTTAGCATTGCTCAAAGACTTATGAGATAGGAACACCCCCAGTTTCTTCTAATGGGTAATATTAATAAGGAAGGGTTATCAATAATATAAATTCAAAATAAATATTCTTCCTTTTTCTGTTTTTATGAGGCCATATGTAATTTGAACAAAGCATAATTCTTAGCAAGAATGCTTTTCAATTAGAGCAATACATCTCTTTACATTGATTCTGATCTGCTCAAGCCTCATTTTGCATTACTTCTTTTTTTTTTAAATTGAACTTTAGTGAAGGGTAAGAAAATTAATACTTAATGTAATATGTGTTTTTCAATCTAA
Source organism: Marmota monax (assembly GCF_021218885.2). Lineage (NCBI taxonomy): Eukaryota > Metazoa > Chordata > Mammalia > Rodentia > Sciuridae > Marmota > Marmota monax. The sequence goes on along the minus strand of NW_026692434.1, from coordinate 2,490,014 downwards.
ATTTAATCGTCTGAGGTTATGTGGAGTTATAGCTATAAGAGATGGGGGGAAGGAAGATGCAATTATCCAAAGCTATTCAATATACAATTCAATAAACATTAATCTAGTTCATTCGGTACTTAAGGAACCTTCAGCAGGTGTTGCGTAGGTGTGAGGAGGGAAACAAAAAACAATTCTTCAAATTATTTACAATATGGTAGTGAGGAATCATAGAAGTAAACACTGAATAAGAAAATCACCATTAACGCTACTAGAGTTTATATCTTTTACTTCTTAAGCAGGAGCCCTGGAATTGAATAGATCTAATTAATGTTCATTGAAAAAAATGAATGATTAAGGACAGTCAATGTGACAGGATGATTCTTCTGTAAGTAACAAAATACCAGGCCAAAGAGATAAGAACTTATTTTAAAAATCACACTTTGAAATAACTTGTTCTAATGATGGAGGGATAATTCAACCACTCAATGACTATGAGCTCTCATCATTCTACAGGATTCTCAGACTCTTCCTTATGGTCACAGTTTGGCTGTCACCATTCCAATCATCAATTTTTTCCTATAGAAATACCCAAAATCAGGAAGAGGAAAGGAAATATCAGAAATATTTCCCATTTTATTTAGTCAGAGAAGTAATTGATCAGTAGCTTATCTGCCACATATACATTTTTCCATATGGTCCTTTACCCAAACCAGACTGCCAAGCCCAGAAATGCTCTGGGAAACAATATACATTTTTTTTTTTTTTTGTGAGATATGAGCTCTACAAGATTAAAGAAAATGAAAAAAATGGCAGCTGGATAGGAAGGCACTAATGGATTCTCCCAAGAACATCACCAGGTAATTCTTTAAGCAATGTACATCTCTTGCCTTTCCCATTATTGTAAATGTCTCCCCACTAGGTACAAACCTCTCCACACATCTTTGCTCCCTAAGTCCTTGACACATGATGCCCACAATGTTTGCCACATCTGTGCATCAGTGTCTTACTCTTTCATCTTTTTTTTTAATTTTTAAGAGAGAGAGAGAGAGAGAGAGAGAGAGAGAGAGAGAGAGAGAGAGAATTTTAATATTTATTTTTTTAGTTTTCAGTGGACACAACATCTTTGTTTGTATGTGGTGCTGAGGATCGAACCCGGGCCGCACACATGCCAGGCGAGCGCTCTACCACTTGAGCCACATCCCCAGCCCTCATCTTTTTTAATAACCATTTTATAGTACTCATTAGGTACTGTTCTTATTTCTTCTAAAGACTTACTCATGTAATTCTCATGAGATAGAAATTGTTTATTATCATTTCTGCTTATAGATGAGGAAACTGAGGCTCTAGGATGTTAAGTATCTTATGCACAGTCACACAGCCAGTGAAGTGAAGAAGGGTATGAAACATAGCCATTGGGATTCAGAGTGAGTGCTTTTGCCACTCTGCTGTGCCACCACTTCAATGGCAGAAGGAAATCTGGTATTTGCTCTGACTTGCAAGGTCCTGGAAGGACCTTGGGAGTACTAAGGGATAATGCAATGACACAGCTTGATTAAGTTGTAAACTCTGTTACCTAACTTCCCCAGCCTTTTTCATCTCTAAAATGAGGAAAAACATGACCTCTAAGATCATTTTCATCTTAAATCTCAGTGACAGAATTGATAAGTCAGTAGAATAGATGTAACTAAAGTTGAAAGTTAGCCTCTTATTTTCTTAGGAAACCTGGTCTTCCTATTTTTTTTTCTTCTGTCTTTACCATTCATTGTTCACAGATCAACCTGTGGGATCTTTTAAAAAGTTGGACCAATAATCCATCATGTTTCTTTATTCCCCATATGACTTCTCATTGCCTTTGAAACTAAACTTTTTCCAGTGGCCTAAATGTCCCACATACCTGAGATTTTTCTCAACTAATATGCCCTGGCCACACAGTCTTTCTCCAATTCTGTGCCACAGGGAGCTCTATTTCCTGCCTGGAGGAGGCCATTGTCCTGCTTTGTCCTCTGCAGTGAGGACTCTGTCCCTGCCTATCACAGGGTTCCCTCTCATCATTCAGACCCAACCCTGAGTACTTCATCATAGTGTCTTTCCTGGCTTTGCTGTACAACACAGGGTCCTCTCAGCATTTCTGCTGACAAAACTATTCTTTATCACACTGTCCTGCTTTGTTTCCTTTATATTATTTTCTATTTTCTGAACTTATCTTGTTCATTAATTTGAAGGGAGAACCATTGTCCATATTTCAACCATAACATTGCCTGCACTGGAACAGTGATACCTTTTTTAAATTTTATTATTTATTTATTTATTATTTTTTTTAAATTTTTTATTGTTGGTTGTTCAAAACATTACATAGTTCTTTACTTTATTTTTTTATTTATTTATTTATTTATTTTTTTTAATTTTTTATTGTGGGTTGTTCAAAACATTACAAATTTCTTGACATATCATATTCCACACTTTGATTCTAGTGGGTTATGAACTCCTACCTTCACCCCATACACAGATTGCAGATTCACATCAGTTACACATCCATTGATTTACAAATTGCCATACTAGTGTCTGTTGTGCTCCGCTGCCTTTCCCATCATCCACCCTCCCCCCTCCCCACCTCTCCCCTCCCCTCCCCTCCTCTCTCTCTACCCCCTCCACTGTATAACCCTGAGGGTCTCCTTCCATTACCGTGCAATTTACCTTCTCTCTCCCTTTCCCTCCCACCTCTCATCCCTGTTAAATGTTAATCTTCTTCTCCTGTTCTTCGTCCCTACTCTGTTCTTAGTTACTTTCCTTATATCAAAGAAGACATTTGGCATTTGTTTTTTAGGGATTGGCTAGCTTCACTTAGCATAATCTGCTCTAATGCCATCCATTTCCCTGTAAATTCTATGATTTTGTCATTTTTTAATGCAGAGTAATACTCCATTGTGTATAAATGCCACATTTTTTTTATCCATTCGTCTATTGAAGGGCATCTAGGTTGGTTCCACAGTCTTGCTATTGTGAACTGTGCTGCTATGAACATCGATGTAGCAGTGTCCCTGTAGCATGCTCTTTTTAGGTCTTTAGGGAATAGACCAAGAAGGGGAATAGCTGGGTCAAATGGTGGCTCCATTCCCAGCTTTCCAAGAAATCTCCATACTGCTTTCCAAATTGGCTGCACCAATCTGCAGTCCCACCAGCAATGTACAAGTGTACCCTTTTCCCCACATCCTCGCCAGCACTTGTTGTTGTTTGACTTCCTAATGGCTGCCAATCTTACTGGAGTGAGATGGTATCTTAGGGTGGTTTTGATTTGCATTTCTCTGACAGCTAGAGATGTTGAGCATTTTTTCATGTACTTGTTGATTGACTGTATGTCCTCCTCTGTGAAGTGTCTGTTCAGGTCCTTGGCCCATTTGTTGATTGGGTTGTTTGTTCTCTTATTGTCTAATTTTTTGAGTTCTTTGTATACTCTGGATATTAGGGCTCTATCTGAAGTGTGAGGAGTAAAGATTTGTTCCCAGGATGTAGGCTCCCTATTTACCTCTCTTATTGTTTCTTTTGCTGAGAAAAAACTTCTTAGTTTGAGTAAGTCCCATTTGTTGATTCTAGTTATTAACTTTTGTGCTATGGGTGTCCTATTGAGGAATTTGGAGCCCGACCCCACCGACTGTAGATCGTAGCCAACTTTTTCTTCTATCAGACGGCGCGTCTCTGATTTGATATCAAGTTCCTTGATCCATTTTGAATTCACTTTTGTGCATGGCGAGAGAAAGGGATTCAGTTTCATTTTGTTGCATATGGATTTCCAGTTTTCCCAGCACCATTTGTTGAAGATGCTATCCTTCCTCCATTGCATGCTTTTAGCCCCTTTATCAAATATAAGATAGTTGTAGTTTTGTGGATTGGTTTCTGTGTCCTCTATTCTGTACCATTGGTCCACACGCCTGTTTTGGTACCAGTACCATGCTGTTTTTGTTACTATTGCTCTGTAGTATAGTTTGAAGTTTGGTATCGCTATACCGCCTGATTCACACTTCTTGCTTAGCATTGTTTTTGCTATTCTGGGTCTTTTGTTTTTCCATATGAATTTCATGATTGCTTTCTCTATTTCTACAAGAAATGCCATTGGGATTTTGATTGGCATTGCATTAAACCTATAGAGAACTTTTGGTAATATCGCCATTTTGATGATGTTAGTTCTGCCTATCCATGAACAGGGTATATTTTTCCATCTTCTAAGATCTTCTTCTATTTCTCTCTTTAGGGTTCTGTAGTTTTCATTGTATAAGTCTTTCACCTCTTTTGTTAGGTTGATTCCCAAGTATTTTATTTTTTTTGAAGATATTTTGAATGGAGTGGTTGTCCTCATTTCCATTTCAGAGGATTTGTCGCTGATATACAGGAATGCCTTTGATTTATGCGTGTTGATTTTAAATCCTGCCACTTTGCTGAATTCATTTATTAGCTCTAATAGTTTCTTTGTAGAGCCTTTTGGGTCTGCTAGATATAGAATCATATCATCTGCAAATAGTGATAATTTAATTTCTTCTTTTCCTATTTTTATGCCTTTAATTTCTTTCGTCTGTCTAATTGCTCTGGCCAGTGTTTCGAGAACTATGTTGAAGAGAAGTGGAGAGAGAGGGCATCCCTGTCTTGTTCCAGATTTTAGAGGGAATGCCTTCAGTTTTTCTCCATTCAGAATAATGCTAGCCTGAGGCTTAGCATAGATTGCTTTTACAATATTGAGGTATGTTCCTGTTATCCCTAGTTTTTCTAGAGTTTTGAACATAAAGGGATGCTGTACTTTGTCAAATGCTTTTTCCGCATCTATCGAGATGATCATATGGTTCTTATTTTTAAGTCTATTGATGTGGTGAATAACATTTATTGATTTCCGTATATTGAACCAGCCTTGCATCCCAGGGATGAATCCTACTTGATCATGGTGTACAATTTTTTTGATATGTTTTTGTATCCGATTCGCCAGAATTTTATTGAGGATTTTTGCATCTAGGTTCATTAGAGATATTGGTCTGTAGTTTTCTTTCTTTGAAGTGTCTTTGTCTGGTTTAGGTATCAGGGTGATGTTGGCCTCATAGAATGAATTTGGAAGTTCTCCCTCCTTTTCTATTTCCTGAAGTAGCTTGAAAAGTATTGGTATTAGTTCTTCTTTAAAGGTTTTGTAAAATTCTGCTGTATACCCATCGGGACCTGGGCTTTTCTTAGTTGGTAGTCTTTTGATGGTTTCTTCTATCTCCTCAATTGATATTGGTCTGTTTAGGTTTTCTATATCCTCCTGACTCAATCTGGGCAGATCATATGACTTAAGAAATTTATCTATGCCTTCACTATCTTCTAATTTATTGGAGTATAAGGATTCAAAATAGTTTTTGATTATCTTCTGTATTTCTGAAGTGTCTGTTGTGATATTGCCTTTTTCATCCCGTATGCTAGTAATTTGAGTTCTCTCTCTTCTTCTCTTCACTAGCATCGCTAAGGGTCTGTCGATTTTGTTGATTTTTTCAAAGAACCAACTTTTAGTTTTGTCAATTTTTTCAATTGTTTCTTTTGTTTCGATTTCATTAATTTCAGCTCTGATTTTAATTATTTCTTGCCTTCTACTTCTTTTGCTGTTGTTTTGCTCTTCTTTTTCAAGGATTTTGAGATGAAGTATGAGATCATTTATTTGTTGGTTTTTTCTTTTTTTAAGGAATGAACTCCAAGCAATGAATTTTCCTCTTAGAACTGCTTTCAATGTGTCCCATAGATTCCGATATGTTGTGTCTGTGTTTTCATTTATCTCTAAGAATTTTTTAATTTCCTCCTTGATGTCTTCTATAACCCATTGATCATTCAGTAACCTATTGTTCATTCTCCAATTGATGTATGCTTTTTCCTTCCTTCTTTTATCGTTGATTTTCAGTTTCATTCCATTATGATCAGATAAGATGCATGGTAATATCTCTACTCCTTTATATTGTCTAAGAGTTGCCCTGTGACATAATATATGATCTATTTTTGAGAAGGATCCATGTGCTGCTGAGAAAAAAGTGTAACTGCTTGATGTTGGGTGGTATACTCTATATATGTCAATTAGGTCTAGGTTATTAATAGTGTTATTGAGTTCTATAGTTTCCTTATTCAACTTTTGTTTGGAAGATCTGTCCAGTGGCGAGAGAGGTGTGTTGAAGTCTCCCATGATTATGGTGTGGTGGTCTATTAGACTCTTGAACTTGAGAAGAGTTTGTTTGACGAACATAGCTGCACCATTGTTTGGGGCATAAATATTTATGATTGTTATGTCTTGTTGGTGTATGGTTCCCTTAAGCAGTATGTAGTGTCCCTCTTTATCTCTTTTGATTAACTTTGGCTTGAAATCTATTTTATTTGATATGAGTATGGACACGCCTGCTTGTTTCCGAAGTCCATATGAGTGATATGATTTTTCCCAACCTTTCACCTTCAGCCTATGTATGTCTTTTCCTATCAAATGCGTCTCCTGTAGGCAGCATATTGTTGGGTCTTGTTTTGTGATCCATTCTACTAGCCTGTGTCTCTTAATTGGTGAGTTTAAGCCATTAACATTTAGGGTTATTATTGAGATATGGGTTGTTCTTCCAGCCATATTTGTTTATTTCTGTTACTAAACATTGTTTGTTTTCCTCTTTGATTGTTTCCCCCCCCCCCTTTACTGTCCTACCTCCCACTGGTGGTTTTCATTGTTATTTTCCATTTCCTCTTCCTGTAATACTTTGGCTAGGATGTTTTGAAGAGATGGTTTTCTAGCTGCGAATTCTTTAAACTTTTGTTTATCGTGGAAGGTTTTAATTTCATTCTCCATCCTGAAGCTTAATTTCGCTGGATACACAATTCTTGGTTGGAACCCATTATCTTTCAGTGTTTGAAATATGTTATTCCAGGATCTTCTAGCTTTCAGAGTCTGTGTTGAAAGATCAGCTGTTATCCTGATTGGCTTGCCCCTAAATGTAATCTGCTTCCTTTCTCTTGTAGCTTTTAAAATTCTCTCCTTATTCTGTATGTTGGGCATCTTCATTATAATGTGTCTAGGTGTGGATCTCTTATGATTTTGCACATTCGGCGTCCTGTAGGCTTCTAGGATTTGGGATTCTGTCTCATTCTTCAAGTCTGGGAAGTTTTCTTGTATTATTTCATGGAATAGACTGCTCATTCCTTTGGTTTGGAGCTCTGTACCTTCCTGTATCCCAATGACTCTTAAGTTTGGTCTCTTAATGTTATCCCATATTTCTTGGATGTTCTGCTCATGGTTTCTTAACAGTCTTGCTGAGCTGTCTATGTTCTTTTCCAGTTGAAATACTTTGTCTTCATTGTCTGATGTTCTATCTTCTAAGTGTTCTACTCTGTTGGTAGTATTCTCCATTGAGTTTTTAAGTTGGTTTATTGCTTCCTGCATTTCTAGGATTTCTGATTGCTTGTTTTTTATAACCTCTATCTCCCTGTATAGTTGATCCTTTGCTTCCTGGATTTGTTTGCGTAATTCGTTGTCGAAGTGATCTTTCATTGTCTGATTTTGCTGTTTAATGTCTTCCTTGATACTCCGGATCATCTGAAGCATGTATATCCTGAATTCTTTATCTGACATTCCATCTGCTGCAGCTGTTACCTCTTCTAAAGTTGCGTTGACCTGCATTGCTTGTGGTCCTTTCTTTCCTTGTCTTTTCATACTGCTTGCGTATCTTTCCTGCAGGTGCGGGCGGCGGCTCTGCTCTCTCCTTATTCCAATTGGGGTGTCGTGGCTACCACGCCGGCAGGTCACTGGGCCTGTTCTGGGAGCTGGTGGCGGCTCTGTTCTGCCCCTACTCCAATTGGGGTGATGTGTCTGTCGTACCAGCAGGCCACTGGGCCTGTCCTGCTGGTCGGTCGCAGATCTGCCCACCTTTCGGGCACGAGTGGAGGTTCTGCTTTGCCCCTACTCCAATTGGGGTGTCGTGACTACCCCGCCTGCAGGATGCTGGGTCTGTTCCTGGCAAGGGAGGCGACTCTGCTCTGTCACTACTCCAATTAGGGTGGTGTTTGTACCCCGCTGGCAGGCTCCTGGGCCTGATCCGCCGGTCTGTTGTAGGTCTGCCTACCATGAAGGCGCGGGTGGCGGATCTGCCCTGCCCCTCCTACCACGCCTGCGGACCCCTGGGCCTGATCTGCAGGTTGATCACTGGTCTGCTCACCCTGCGGGCACGGGTGGCGGTTCCGCTCCACCCCCACTCCAATTGGGGTCACGTGACCACCACACCGGCAGGGCCTGATCCGGGCGTGGGATAAGGATCTGCTCTGCCCCTACTCGAGTTGGGGTGACGTGTGTACCACACTGGCAGGCCACTGGGCCTGACCCGCCAGGCTGTCACAGGTCTGTTTACCTTGCAAGCGCGAAGGGCGGCTCTGCCCTGCCCCTCCTACCACGCCCATGTACTACTGGGTCGTGGGTCTGCCCACCTGGCGGGTGTGGGTGGCGGCTCCGCTCCGCCCCCTCTCCAATTGGGGTCACGCGGTCACCACGCTGGCGAGCCGCTGGGCCTGCTCCGGGGGCTGGCGGCGGCCCGGCTCCTTCCCTCTGGCTCGAGGACAAATTGAGGAGACTCGGGTGACTGAGCCTCACCCCCCTTACCAGGAGACCAACTGCTTATGTCACCGCTGGTATTGATGAAGATCTCTCCTCCACCGCTTTCTGCTGACATCAGATCTCTGCCATGTTGGTATCCTATGCGAATGGCAGCATTTCGTTCCCCTTGCCAGGCAACCCAAGCAATGGGTGAGTCCTGACCTGCCCTCAGCAGGACCCGGACCGAGACACAGTTTCCGCGGGCTCCTAGCCCCGGTCCAGGGAAGTTCCGGGAGCCGGAACTCGGCCGCTCCGTGCTCGGTGTAAGCTCCTATAAGTGTAGGCTCCAAGAAGCAGCCCCCGCGGGCTCAGTTCCGGGAGCCGGAATTCGGCCGCTTAGTGTTTGGTGTATGCTCTGATAGTAGCAGGGTCCAAGAAGCAGCCTCCGCGGGCTCCGCAGCCCTGAGCCAGGGCGGTTCCGGGACGGTTCCGGGAGCCGGAACTCGGCCGCTCTGTGCTCGGTGTAAGCTCCTATAAGTGTAAGCTCCAAGAAGCAGTCCCCGCGGGCTCAGTTCCGGGAGCTGGAATTCGGCTTCTTGGTGTTTCGTGTTTGCTCTGATATTAGCAGGGTCCAAGAAGCAGCCTCCGCAGGCTCCGCAGCCCGGAGCCAGGGCGGTTCCGGGACGGTTCCGGGAGCCGGGACTCGGCCGCCCCGCGCTCCGTGTTCACTCCGATAAGATCAGATTTTAAGAAGCCCCCAGGCGCTGAACCCTAGCAATCTGTCTGCAAGCCGCAGGCGAATTGCAGCCTGAAATTACCTGTTCTATGGCTGAATGAGCTGCGGTCAGTCAAAAACAGGTGTGGTGACGTCAGTTTACCAACATGGTGGCTGCTGGCCTCCTCTGTGGTCTGACCGGTGTGGAGAACCGAGATGGGCCGCTTCCTTCCCCGTCTCGAACCCAGAATTCAGCCCTGAGTGCGGTGCTTGCGCGTCTGGCAGAAACTGCAGCGCTGTAACCCTGCGTCTCTATCCCAGAGCGCCTTGCAGACTCTAGCCGCGGGGCGATTTGCTGAATAAGCAGTGTTACCCTCCGTGCGACAAACCTCTCGCGTTTGAGTCCCCGTAGCCGATCCTCATGCGATGGAAATCCTTCCTCCAGGTTCCGGCGCACCCCACTATTGCTGGAAATTCCTAACAAGATATCCTTTAGCCGTCCTGACTTGTCATACTCCCACACAGTGAAGCAGCACACGGGGGTAATGCACTCCCCTCGCCGCCATCTTCCCTCCTCTCCCTTACATAGTTCTTGATATATCATATTTCACACTTTGATTCAAGTGGGTTATGAACTCCCATTTTTACCCTGTATACAAATTGCAGAACAGTGATACCTTTTTGAAAAAGAGTTTTCTATTTCCATAAAAGAAAATCATGATATTTTGAAGCTAAATTAATTGTTAATAGGTTTGAAATTTTTATCTTTAATTTTTATTCATTTATCATGGAGTAGTTTGATATTTATATTTCAAACTCCAAGCCTTACGCATGCTCGTTAAGCATTCTACTACTGAGATGTATCCCCAGTCCTTCAATTAATTATTTTAAAATGAAATTAAGAAGCATATATAAAACAAATTTAATTAATTCTAAATATAATTAAATTCATGTTGATCTTTGGACTTTCATCAAACACCTACAAGAAACGTAAGAATATCCTTAGGTACTGCCATATTGCCATCTCAGTGAGAAATATACCACAGAAGGTTTTACTGAAATATTGTTACCCAAACAGTTGCTTACATGATATGGTTCATTTAAAGCTTCCAAGTAAAGAAAAATAAAGTATTTCATCATTTTACTGAACTTTTATCTTTGTTTTCTAAGAAGCATTTGAAATTTATGTCTTTGGTTGAAAGAGTTGGCCTCTGAACATGTTTCAAGTGATAGAGATTATTTTTACTCAAAATCTGCCTTATAAATAGCTCCAATGTTAAATGATGGCAGTGGATTAGGTGATTGGGGTTGATGGTGGTAGCTGCTATTCTTAATTACTTACTCTGCAAGAATTCAATGTATTGCTGTACTAACAATCTTTAAAATTATTATTGGCTTAAGTTCATAATAATCAAAGTTTCTAATGTATCTTGATGAAGAATAAAAGATATTCACTGAAGTGTATGAAGGCATAATGTTAAATTTTATACTTCTTGGAATTTCTTTTCTTTGGTTTCCTGGAAGCAAACAAAACATTATGGTTTATTATTTACATTTTTAAAGATTAAAAGCAAACACACAAAACCTGCTTGGTGACCTATATCAAAATGTAGATGTTTATCTTGTCTTAAAGTTAATGGCAGTAGTACCTTGGGGGATGTGGCTGGGAAGGACATTGTCAAGGTACGAAGTATTCAGTTTATTCATTTCTCTCTCATTAGATATATTGGGCATCCTCTTTCATATGAGGCAATTTGTCACATTAGGTTATTAGCTGTATGAGAATTAGCTCTCAAATCCAACTTAATAAATCAGGTCTTAGATTTCAGAATACTTATAAAGTCTATTAAGCATTTCACTGCTACTTAAATAACCAGATGTGGGCAAAATGCACGTTCCATGTTCTTTATTCAGTTTATTACTTATAGATCATAAAAGCTACTGCAATTAAAAAAAAAAACTTTTAAGCTAACCATTCTTTACTTATAAAACTCTGCTACCTAACAAATAGCAAGGACCATAGTGAACAATGTGAAATCTAATACCTATTTAAATGAAAGGATAGAAACATTACACAGACTGAAGTATACTGAACAGTTCAGCTCAACAGATAATGGGTGTGTACAGTGAGCCAGGTACTGGGCTGGAGAGTGGGGAAACAGAGTCATTGCCTGCACTCTGTGGGGGAGACTGCCAATAACTAATTGCTATGTGCTATATAGGTGGTAGATGAAGGGTGCTTTGGGAACACAGAAGCTAGGAACTATAGTTGTGATCTGAATTTGCTAGACCAAGAGAAAAAGTGTCTGGAGAAAGCTATTCTAGGCAAATAGAACATCATGAAGAAAGGTATGACTCAGTGTGCTGTGTTGGGAAACTGCAAATGGCCACCTACTGGAATGACAAGATGGAGGCACAGAGGGCAAAAGGAAAATGAAGGAGAGGGGACTGGATCATGGGGACCCTCATAAATCATGCTAAGAAGCCTACACTTAATCTAATGAGGCAGTAGGGAATCATCAAAAGATAAAATATTCTGAGAGAAAATTGAAAGATTTGAGATTCAATGACAAAGCATGTTTTCTAGAGCAATTATTGATTATCAATGCAGGTTTCTCATCATCACATGAAAAGTAGGAGCCATCCTTAAGTCCTGACAGTGATCTATTATGGTGAATGAATAAGCAAAGAATTGTTGGCCAAAGGGGTGCATTTATAAAAACTGACTCTAAGATTGTAAGAGACCAATTTTGATGTGTGGCTCCAGGAGTCAGGTTCAATATTGCATCATTGCAGTTCATTTTGTTTTATTAAAATTATGCAAGGCCCACTTTTATTATTATGCTTCTAATGTAATTCAATTTACTCTTACTAAATTCTAATATTCGACCTTTTTGGGAAGAGAGGGATTTCAGGGATAAGTCAATTGATCTTTACTGATGGATCATATTTGAAATGTCCTCTATGACCATAACATTAAACTTAACTAACTCACCCTTGGGACAGGGTTCTAGTGGCATATCTTGTTGAAAACAAGTTTCCTATTAACAGGCAATGACAAGGTTTTGGAAGTCAGAATGTCAACCTCTTGTTATTCTTCATTTACTTTGAGCTAATATTCTAATATGCTTCTTGGGATTTTTTTTCCCCTAATTTCCCTTTCTCTGTGTTATTCCATCTGTTTATTGGTTTTAAAAATCTCAAGAGTTACAGAGCTTTAAAAAAGATTGTAATACAAGTCTTTGGACCTCAAAATATGTGTTCAGAAGCAGAAAAAGGGCAGGGAAATTGCTAAGTCCTGAAGGACAATTTTGTAGTTCTATTCTCTTATCTTCTGTAGTAGGTCAATCTCTGCCTCCACAATATATCCTCTCTCTGTCTTTCATAAATATTTCCTACTTCTAAACAGAGTTTAGAATTGAGAAGCCATGTTTTATGTTGAGTAACTTAGGTTTCTTGTATTTTTTAAATACTCTCCTTCTGATATCTGAGAGGACACATCATGCATAATTCACTTCTATGGTTGGTTATGTTTTTGGTTTTTTACATCAAGATCAACCCCTTTATTGGTTTTATATCTTTTCCTTACTGTTATGACTTAAATAGTTACTGAAAAATAAGTGAGATCATAAACTAAGTACCACAATTCAGTTCCAAGACTTTGAGATGTAAATGATGCTTTAAAAAAATGTCATTAGCATCTCTATATAATATTATTGGCAATTTAGTATTTCTTATGGTCTAGATGTGAGATGTTCCCCCAAAGCTCATGTGTGAGACAATATAAGAAAGATTAAAGGTGAAATGATTAGGTTATAAAAGTCTGAACCCAAGCAGTGAATTAATCCCTTGATAAAGATTAACTTCCTGATCATTTCCTAACCAGCTTTCCTCTGCCACACTCTTCCACCATGATGTTCAGCCTCACCTCAGGCCCTGAGAAATGGAGTAGCTATCTATGTACTGAGAACTATCTAGGTTCTGAAACCATGAACCCTAAATAAACTCTCCTCCTCTAAAACTGTTCTTGTCAGTTGTTTGGTTGCAGCAATTAAAAAGCTAACTAAAATAGTATTAAATTGCAATACTTTTAATATAATAAAAAAGGTTATTTATATTTCTATGTACTATCATATGGTATTGAAAGCTATAGATTAACACAATATTTCTACTTTCTATGCCAACTAATAAGACATTCAACCTAACAAATTCTGCATTGTATTTTAGGTACTATCAAATAGTATATAAAGTCAATATAACTGTGTAACCAAAAAAAGTTCTAAAATGTATATTAGTTGCAAAAGGTCAACTTTGATACTTAGATTAAAAAAACACACGTACCCAATTCTAGTTACATATTCAGACACTTAACACACTTGTAGATTTATAAATTGTGTAGCCAATACAACTGTCCCTCTGATCAACCTGGGATACATAGAATTAGTTGTCTGTGTTCTTGGGATGAGGGGCAAGTCACTAACAGCACCTGTAATTAACCACCTGCTCTTCTAATTACAGCATCACAGATTAGATATTCTAGAAAGCAATTCACTTTCCACATTTCAGATTAAAAGCACAGATTTACATAATAGGAGAACATTTATCCCACTAATGGTTTCTAATAAATTCATACTTGATTTGCATTAAGAAGAGTCACATTTGGGGACCTGAATTTAAACACTATCTTTTCAAAATTTCTCTCTGGATGCTGTGGAAGCTATAAGATGCAAGAGCTTCACAAGAGCAATCTATTTTGAGAAAATAATTATGGAATAATGTATGAAGTTTTGAAATATAAAAATTAGATTCAGATTGTGAAAGAAATGAGTTTTTCCTTATCCCCTAATTTTTTGTTTCAAGACAAAAATAAAATGCACTAGTGAGTTTTTTTAAGCTTTTTTGAATGACAAAACCAAATAGTCATATCATTCATGGTAAAAAAAAAAAATATGGACAAGAGTCCCTAGACAGAGCTATTTAGCCACTGAATAATTTCACTAAACTCACTCAATGAGCACCTACTTTATGCCAGGCACTGTTTTAGATGCAGAGTGAACAAGACAGACATAGTTGGTTTGCATAATTTCAGAGAAAAGTAATATGCAGGATAAATAAGTGAAATATATAGTATTTGGACAGCAAGTGCTAGGGAGAATAAATAAAATGTGAGAAGAAAGGAGAAATCAATGTGGGGACAGAGAATGCCTGAGAAGGGGGTACCAGTATCACAGTAGTAGACAGTTAAAAGAAATGAGAAATCAGCCACACAGTCACCTAGATAGAATTTCTGTAGGAGCAAAGGCTACTTCTGAGGGTGTCTGGAGGAGAGCAGAAGGAAGCCATGTGGGAAAGGGAGCCCAGGTGGGACAGGGCATGCAGAACATCGAAGGTCAAAATAAGGATGTAGGTTTTTTACTTTGGATTAGATTCTAGGAGGATTTTTGCTAACTGATGGGATGGGAAAGGAAAAAAAAAAAACAGTTTACAAAATTTTAGACAGTGAGAAATTTAGAAATCAGAGTGTCTTAGTCATGTCTACGTCTAATACTGCATTTTAAGATGAGTCAATTGAAGTTGAGAGTGGTTGGGTCTTGTCCATAAGTATCTCCTTTAAAGAAACTGGGATTGGGTTAGGACTAGAAGCTGAATTCTAATTCCATCCCACGCATCTTAAATGTTCTTAGATGCACCTCAGGAAGGTCTTTGCCTTAGTCCCAAGGAAACCAGAGGTTGGCATTGATGAGTTAAGAATCAGTGATGCTAAGATGAATTTTCACTAATAAAATGTTGGGGAAAAATGCAATTTTCTAATATTACTTTCGATCTTGATTTGGTAAGTATTCCACTTATTGAATGTCACTAATTAAAGAATGTTCCATGAGAAAGGTTTAAAGTGTTTAAATTGATCTGTCATTACATTTTCTCTTGGGAGGTTAATTTAGAATGGTCTAAAACACTGTTTTATGGGCCTACAATATTCCTCTGTGATTGGCATAATCTAAGTGCATCTGTCTTTTGTGAATAGATGTATAGGTGTATATATGCCCAGGCAGGGCTCCCTGGGATGAGACCCTATGGTCATTTAGCTTAGTGAGTTAAGGCCTGAAGCTAATTAAGTTCGAGAGCATGAGTTTTTCCCCGTGTGGACTCGTACCTTGGTCCCAACACAACTGAAGAATACATTGCAAACCCCAACCAACTGTCCTGAAAATGCATGCCCTTGGTCAAAAGAAGAACAGCATCACAAAAGACAATCGTGGCTAGTGGAAAAGAAGATTGCACACAGCCCATATCATACTGATAGTGGGTGAACAGCATCTTCTTAATACTCACAGGCAACACACCAATTGGTCTGGAGTTGGAGTAAACTTGGTCACTTCCCTGGCTCATGACAACAAAGGCAGATGAACAAAAATTTAGTTTCTTGGTGTGACTGTCTCCTCATGTCTGTGGGGGGTGGGGGGTTCTCTGCTGAGAGTTCTTCTCTCAGCGGGTCTCTGTTCAGGAGAATGTATACATTCTAATCTAGGATGTAATCAAATAAGATAGCATTGTTTTGTTTTATTCTGTGCCCTTCTCAAAAGGTTGAGTCCACTACAATTCTCGTGAATTGCCTTATTTAGGCTATTCTGAGGCATTAGAGACTCTTGAATTCAGCAGATGCACTTATGGATATAGTATTGCTGATTAGTATGTTATTAAGCTTAGTGTCCGCGTTTTCCAGCATGCGCTACTTGCATCTCAGAGGACAAGATGCTAAAAGGGCAAGGGCTAAAGGAGATTAGTTTCTAAAATGGCGTATTCATGGAATCACTTAGTCTATATTACAGGAGACAGCATGTAGCAGAGGCAAGAGGACTGATCATACTCTGCTCTGTGCTAGGCTACTAAGCAATTAGTTTACTTTGAAATAGGGGCACTTCATTTCTATATAACTGCAAATATAACTTGATCTCAGAATTTTCAAAATATAAAAAAAGTTCTAATCCATTCATTTTATATTGAGAGTCAAAGTGAAAATATATATTTGAAGATAGAATAAACTAGTTGTGGTTAAGACAATGGATATTGGCCTCAGACAGATCTATGTCTAAGCTTACCACCATTTACTAGTTAGATCGATTTATGCCATTTACATAATGTTAAAAATTTAATTCTTATTTGTAAAATAAGGTTGAAAAAATCCACAAACAGTTTTTGTAGGGTCAATTTAGTAACAAATAAAGTACTTAGAGAGATGAATGGCACATAACAGTCAAAATGGTAGCTCTTACTATCTCCTTTTCATTAGTTAATGCATATAAATAATATAATTAATAATGTCAAAATAAACAAAACCAATTCTTCACATAAAACAGAGCCTTAAGAAACAGATATACAATCTGATTTGAGGGACAATGAAGATACATCTATAATAAAATCTCTCCCTGAGAACAGATGGCCTGAAATAACCTGCATTAGCAGTTGCTTTTTGTACTAATAGGGCTCTTAAGAACTGGTCCTGATATCAGCGAGTTTCATAGGCACTTATTTATTGTCATTTGAGTGCCTGTAGAGTGAGTCCTTGTGGGACAGTTGCCAGGTCAGATGAGTGCTGATGGTGGGAGAGGTGAATGGGTGGGGAGAGGAGAGGAGAGCAGCTCAGGACTCAGGCAAGAAGGGCAAGCCCGACCTGGGGACGCACTGGCCTGTCAGGTGTGAATAGGCATCCGGTATGGGAAAAGGGTAAGATGAGGAGGTATAAAAAGTGTCAAACACCCCAGGTTCACTGTGGTGATTGGCAGGACTTGGTGAGGCACCTGCTCATGACCACACAGACACGAGTAGCTGTTATCTTATATTGAGTAATTTTTATGAGTATTTTTTTTAAAGAGAGAGGGAGAGAGAGAGAGAGAGAGAGAGAGAGAGAGAGAGGGAATTTTAATATTTATTTTTAGTTTTCGGCGGACACAACATCTTTGTATTTGGTGCTGAGGATCGAACCCGGGCCGCACACATGCCAGGCAAGCGCGGTACCGCTTGAGCCACATCCCCAGCCCTTTTATCAGTATTGATCAGTTTTCAAACAGAAATTCTTGACAGGAAACCTAGAAACCAAGTTCTGCTTACTCTCAACAGAGCCACACACTGGTTAATTTTAAAGTTAAATCATATTTTCCTCTAGAGTCTACTGACGGGTGTGAAGCAATTTTTCTCGCATTAACATTTTTCCTCTTATAACCTTTGCTTTCCTTAGTCACTTGAATTATGATGTGAATTTCTTCATATAGCTCTCCCTTTTATTATTAATGGCAGCTTTATGATGAAATATTCTTATTCCTCATTATAATTCATTAACTTAGCATTTTACAAACTTAATATTATAAATCTCGTTAATTTGGAATTCAGGAAAGAAAAAATAACACCTTCAATAAAAAAGCACTCATTGTATCTGATAACTCATTTTAACCACCAAAAAACCTGAAACCAAGCCAATTTCCTTCTCCAAGAAAAAAATTATGAAAAAATCAAATAACTTGTCAACGGGTCATGGTTATTAAGGTTTGTCTTAAATTTCACTCTAATTTTGGCATATTTATAAGGTGAATACTTGAACTCTGGCTGCCACTGAATAAGTTTACAAGGAACCTATGATGATTAAAAGGTGGTACCATGTCAGAACCATTACACAGCTTTGCTTGAGCCCCCAAACAACTCTGGAAATTGGTAGCTGCATATACTCCTACTATACTTTTATTGATTCTGGGACAATATTGCTTAGTAAGGTAGATAGGGCAGAGACTGCCAACTAATTTCCAAAAAAAAATATGTTTTTTTCTTCTTCTGAGAACATAGTAAGTCATACATTCCAGCCTTATTCCCTGAATGTTGAGATGTTCATGTGATGCATCAAGTAAAGTGATGGGTACCACTTCTGGGTCCGAGTCATTAAGACCTCCCATTATTACTCTTCCATGTTGTGTTCTACTTTCTGTTGCTTGGGTTGAAAAAGACCTCAGAGAAAACTCTGAAGACAGGTTAAACATGTCATCATGTTCATCAGCTGGACTGCTGAATTAAATTTGAGGAAGAACACCCTGCCAATCTTTTTATCTAGTTGTTCTGTCAATAGGAAGAAAAGAAAGATTTGTATTATGCTGAGTCCCTACAGAGTGAAGTACTATTTCTTACAGCAGTTAGCATATTATAACTGATATGACAAATACTATGGTTTCAGAAATGACTCTTTTAAGCCACCAAGATTTATCTGCTGTGTGTTTTTAATTTGCTAACACATAAGCTAGTCCACCTAGTTTATCCAGATAATCACAGGAAATGCATTTTCATCAGTTCACTTTATCCATTGGTGAATTGATGGAGCATTTAGCAAAGGAAACAAATCACTAAAATATATATTCAAATATGACCCATTGGGCATAAGGTAACATCATTTGAGAGAAAAGCCAGTCTGTATAGACACCAGGGGGAAAAGTCTAAGATTCCATATGAAATAGGGCATGCAGGAGGTATAAGGGTCTGCATCAGTATTCTCTTTTAACTCATATGTGAGGCTCAAAAAGATCTTCAAACAAAGAAACTACATTTGGGGCATGTGGAGGAGAAAAATATTTCCTACTGGAAAAGGCATCATGTTTTAAAAGAAGACACTAAACAGTGAGGAATTGAAATCTGTTCTGTATCCAGCGAAACATACACCGGCACCCACACCCACCTATACAAACACATCAATATGTGTGTATAACCCTACTAAGATTTTATTTCTGAAACTATTTCTTGTTATTAAAGAGTATGTCAGAAAAGAGATATCACATGTTATTTAAGTTCAGTCTCTGATTTTTTGCTTTCCTCTGTGAAGACTAAATCAAAGTTATGTCTTGGCTCATTTCCTTGTATTTCATTTCAAATATGCAGGAATCTTTCATAGAGGGAAAGATTTCTGTTTTATGTTTTGTTTATTGCCACTGACTAACCTGCTATGTATTTTCCAAATTCAACACTTGGCATTTTTTCTTGTTTTCCTAGTTGTCCCTATGGTCTCTTTTTCTAGATATTATGGACCTTTTATCCTTAGGCAGGCTTTTGATAACCGTAGTCAAAAAAACACAAGTCACTGAATTTTCCAAGTTAGAGTTGAAATTGGTCCTTTGGCATCAGTTAGATACAAGAGTCTGCAAAATCCTGATAATTAATGTGCTTTAACTTGCTGGATTTTTTTGAGTTGAGACAAGATTTATTTTTTATTAAGGACATAAGGGTATAAATGCCATGTTGTCTGTACTTACATAATTTATATGTAGAAATTAATTCATGTATACACTTTTTCTTTGCTGACAGTATATTAATTCTGTTGAATTAAGAGAATTTTCTTTTTATTCAAAAAGATAACTACATTTTTTCTCAGTATTAAATTACCTTATATAGGACTTTTTATGGACCGTATTGAAGTCAATGTCACCAGGTGAAAATCTGAAAACACTTAAAGAGTCTTGATGTAATGTATCAAAATTCTTACCATGTAAAAAGTAGTCATGATTTTTGCTGAATAGTACTTGCATCCATAAGGCTACTTCCAGAAACAAACTGAAGACAGAGAGTGTATAATGGACAACAAAGGTCACTACTTAAAATAGTCATCTCCATTACTTATTTGAAATTTTAAAAGCTTCCTCATTATTTTAACATTTATGTAGGTAGGTGGTCATTCATATCTTTAGCTGTATGTCCAGGTTCCTCTTAAATGGAATTTTAAATGTATTGAACTTTACACTCTTCTGAGAATACTGTAAAAGATATGATCTTTCATGGAAACAAACAAACAAACAAAAAACCATAACACTATAAACAGGGATTGTTTGGATGCCAAAGATGACATTTAAATTTAGAAAAAAGTGCACATTAAAACTAATGTAGTCAACCTTTTCTGATTTAACTGTATTCTATGGAGACATTTCTCTGAATTCTTTTGAAACATAGCTATCTAACTTGTATCCTCTTTTGTTCACACAATCATGTATGGTCTTAACTTGACCTCCAATTATTTATACACACACAACACACACACACACACACACATACACACACACCTCAATTAGAGAACTAATTTCAATAAGTTCATGAGGATAGAAATTGTCCTGTGATATACTTGTATCCTTCTGTCCTTCTTCCAAAGTGCTTAGGTTTTACTAGTAGAATAAGAAAAACAAGAAGAATTATTTGTTCAATGGGCCATAGGAGTTAAGGAGAAGCAAAAGGTATATAATCCTAATCTCAAGTGTGTTCTCAGTTCAACTTGCAAAATAATACACAGAAAGTTAGTAGATTCAATAGTGAGTGTGTAATGGTCACTATAAGTGATCAGTGTTGTAAAAGATACAGGAAGTTATAGTGATGAGGAAAAGCTTTCAGGAGAAAATGAGACTTCACCTGACTCTTGAATGAAGGTAAGAGCTGAAGAACATAGACAGTATAAATGGTGATAGAAATGGGAGGAAGAGTGGAGAGAATGGTTTATATAAAGAGTGTTTATTTAATGCATGTCCATGAGTGACAATTTTCAAATAGTCTCCTTATGCTTCAACTGTGAATATACCCATAGAAATTGTACTCATTGTGATTACATGCCATGGACTTTGCTATGATTTGCTTATGGTCTGAGTGTGTCCTGAAAAGGTTCATGTGCTGGAAGCTTGGTCCTCAGTGTGGTGTTTGAGGTGGTGGAACTTTTAAGGGGTGGGGGCCTGGAGGAAGGTAGTTCATAGGGAGTGCTACCCTCAGACAGGATTATATATGATCCTCAGTTAGCTGCTGTGAGAGTTGGTTCTCAAAACAGCAAACCTAGCTCTTGAATTTATCTCTGGGTTCCTGTCTTGTCAAATGATCTCTTCAATACACACTGTCCCCATTGTGATACCTTCCACAATCAGGTCCTTACCAGAGGTTAAACAGAAGAGGATGCCCAATCTTGGACTTTCAGCCTCCAAAATTGTAAGCTGAAGATGCTTCTTTTTATAAACAAAACAAAACAAAAAGCAAACCAAAACCAAATCAAACAAAAAACACTCCTACCATCAAGTATTCCTTATAGCAACAGAAAACAGACTAAGAGAGACTTGTATTCACACTACTTTCTTTCTTTTTTTTAAGAGAGAGAGAGAGAGAGAGAGAGAGAGAGAGAGAGAACTTTTTTAACATTTTTTTTTCGGTGAACACAACATCTTTATTTTATTTTTATGTGGTGCTGAGGATCCAACCCAGCGTCCCACGCATGCCAGGTGAGCACGCTACTGCTTGAGCTACATACACAGCCCAACACACTACTTTCCTTGATGCTGTTTGGTGCTAGGTATAATGAGAAATTTCAGTGTAATTCTTCATTCAATTTTAGTTAAAAATAATTTGCAATATGAGTTTTCAGAATTCTACTATTTGCCCTTCATGATAATTTCATGATTCCTAATTAATTTAGCTTATACTGAAAAGTTATTAGTTAAGCATTTTTTATTTCTCCAATTTCAAGTGAATTTATATTAGATCTGAAATTTGAAATAATTATCAGTTATTTTCCATCACTTGAAATTCATGACTTCTTTTAAAACATCATTCTGTTTTAATGGTACTTAATTCTTATCTGGATATTTCACATTTACAAAAAATATTACTGAAATTTGGAAAATATTACCACAAAACTTCTGTCCTGCATCATTTAATAATGAACTTCAAATAAAAATATATTCAGGCAGACTAATTGAGGACTCTAGTCGGATTTGCTAGGTAAAATAACTACTAATGGATACATTTCAAGCAAAAAGAAGTCAAAACAATAAGAAGGAATGAAATGTAGAAATAAATGATGAGTGAAGAATGTGCTAATAATGTACAGGCAAAACTTCAAAAACACAGATTTAAAATAAAAAATAACAATGACTGGCCTGGGATGTAGCTCAGTGGTAGAGTGCTTGCCTTGAATGCACAAGACTTTGGGTTCTATCATTCCATGTAGTCAAAAAAAGTAAAACAAAAAAGAAATATAAAGAAAGAAAGGAGATGACCAGGGAAGGAAAAAAAAAAAAAGTCTACTCAATTCAGAATACCCTCCTCTTCTCTCTTGTAAGAATAATGGCATCAATGAGATATGTGGGCAAACAACTCCGATTCAGATGAAAATTACTTTGGAATTTGGCACAAAGGTAGCCAAGATAATGAATAATAAGAATGAAGTAGAGATATTATGGTCTGAATATTTATCTTCTCCTCAAAACTCATCTATTGAAATCCCAGCATCCAATGGGATTGCTTCTAGGAGGTGGGGCCTTTAGGAGATGATTAAATCATGAGGGTGGAACCTCAAAATTGGGATCAGTGCCTTTAAAAAGAGGCCCAACTGAGCTCCTTCTTCCTTTCCTTATGAGAGGACAGAGCAAGAAGGCATCATCCTTGAAGGAGGAAGAAGGTTCTCATCAGACAAAGAGTCTGTCAGTGCCTTGATGTTTCACATTCTAGTCTCCAGAATTACAAGAAATAAATTTCTGTTGTTCTCTGCTGAAGGGACTAAGGGGATTTTCCATCATCTGTGTAACCATCCAGACTCTATAAAAACTAGTTTTAAATAAATAGAGCAGATTACTTACCAAAAGAGAAGCCTGGTAATGAGATAAAGAATAGGAAAGGTGGGGCTGGAGATGTGGCTCAATCGGTAACGTGCTTGCCTGGCATGCGTGGGGCGCTGGGTTCGATCCTCAGCACCACATACAAATAAAATAAAGATGTTGTGTCCGCCGAAAACTAAACAATAAATATTTAAAAATTCTCTCCTCTCTCTCTCTCTCTCTCTCTCTCTCTCTCAAAAGAAAATAGGAAAGGTACTCCAGGGGAGTAATGATAGTGTATTTCTGAACCAGAGAATCCTTAGAGTACCTTTATTTTTCTGTAAAGACTCAGTAAACAGTAAAAGTCTATCAACAACTATAGTCCAGTGAAATATCTCCCCTAGCATCTGATCTAAACTGGTATTTGATGTTGACTCGCCTGGGACCATGATGAGAGGCTGAGAAATTACAGTGAGTATGGCTTGGAAAGCAATAAATAGCAAGTACATAGATTTTAAGAATAAAACATTTTATCTTTATATTTTCAACCTGTGTTACTCTTCCCAGCCCATCAATAATGTTTCTCAAAACTTTTCTGTTTAATCTCTGCATCCAATGTATACAGTATTCATTCTCCCCTTTCTTCCCTCTTCTCTTCCTTTTTTTAAGCTTATTCTTTCTTGGATGCTTCTCTTCAACTTTCTTATTCTATCACTTTCTCTTTTTTTCATATCATGTGCATTGCTCACAATTTTAACAATTCCCACTAGGTTCCACAAAAGCTTGTTAAATTCCACACACATGCCCTGAATTCCTTCCTTCTCATAGTAGGTAGGATATAACAATGACTGGCCTGGGATGTAGCCAATGGTAGGATTTAAGAGTTTGCCTGGGCTCCAATTTTTGCTATTGCACATACTAGCCATGTGGTTTTGGTCAAACTACTTGCCTTCTGCATTCAAGACCAGTCATCAGTAAAATGAAGACAATAGTACTACCAACCTTATAAAGTGGTGAAAGTTAACACAGAGGCTTAAACATGCTTCCTTGTTCATAAGGAAAATGTAGTCTAGTAGTGTTCTAGAAAGGTAAATCAACTAGTGTAAGAAAAGGCTGGCTGAAATGAGCACCTCAGGGAGAAAGGATTCATAACTTTAAGAACTGGCTTATCAAGTGCAAGAACACTTAGAAGATTCCCAGTGACTAAGTGCTAATTCAGCAATCCAGAGTGAGAAGACATATCAACTTGATCCTTTGATTTTTAGGAAGGTCAGGAATGGTAAAGCTATAAGTAAAATAAAAATGATAATTAATGTGTACTTCCAATATAAAGGCCCTGTAAATGAAGTAGCCAATTTCTTTGAAGAAGAAAGGTCTGAAAATAAATTTAAACAGTGCCAAATTTACACTTTGAAAAGATGATCTGCGGAGAAAGTAGCACCACTCCATTTACATTTTTATTGTGAGGCTTGTTGAGAAAGTACTAAAAATTGATTGCTTGGCTTTAAGCCTGGATCAATGATTCCTGGAGTTTTCTTTTTCTCTTTCTTTCTTTGGAAATGGATGCATTCTTATCTACTATGTAATTCACCAAATAGCAGAAAGAGACCTCAAAAGAAATTCTATGATTATAGTTACTGTACATTAAAGTCAGAGGAGGAGCATTTTAATTTATCAGTGTTGTTCCTGAAGAATAAACAACTTCTCTGAATCATAAACCCCAGGATTCTCTCACAGCTCTCTTCACTTAAACTGAGGCTTTAAGTTTTAATAAATGACTCTAAGCTGGATTTTGTCATTTTTGCTTGGGGGAATTAAGTCTTTAAATAAAATTGATGTGCCAAAGATACAAAAGTACATTTGACTTTCAAATAAAGGGATAGTTCTCAGATCCTCTCCTTCTGAATAGACAGGTGACAGTGAACATAAAGGATATGTCCTAAATACTGATAAGGAGAACTGACAGCCTGTAGTCAGCTTTCACCTTTCAGAATGAGAAGTCCACCTACAATTTCTCATTCAAAAGAGAGTAACCAGGTTTTTTGAAAACGAAGAACCTGTTTACATGTGAGTATGCTTTGCTGACTCCGGGCATTTCATCTCTTTTCTCTTTTGCTCTAGTATTTCTTTGCAGGAAGGGGAAGAGGAGAGTTTTAAAGGCATCTTTGTCCAAATAGTGCTACAGAAGGAACACTTATTACTTTGGCTATATCATTGCTCTGTGGGCCCTGCCTTTTACAAACCCCCAGGCCACTGAAACATGTAGCAAGGATTAAACACTTATGTTAGTGAAAAGCTGATTCCTGACTTGCTGTTGGTATTCTTAGCATCAATAATTTTTGAACAAAGAAATTATACCTAAATATGATGATAATGATCTTTCTGTAATAAAAATGTGTGTGTGTGTGTGTGTGTGTGTGTGTGTGTGTTTGTATAGCTTTTAGGGAAAAAAAGAATAGAAGAAAGTTAAGTTTTTAAATACTAACCCTGACTTAGGAGGTTTGTGTGTGTGTATGTGTGTGTGTTTGTGTTGTGGTTGATTGAATTGAATACACCTTGAGTGGTTGTTATTTAATCCTTATCTTTTTAACAGAGAAAAATAAGACACAGAAAGATCTCCCATGTCACTCAATATTTTATAGAAACTGGATTACAAATCAAATTTATGGTTTAAACTTAGAGCAATAACAAAACCACATTTGGAAGTTAAAGAAGGGTCAATTTTACAGACTGAATGTGTTTAAGACATTAGAGAAATTTCCCAATATGGCAGACTGTACTCATGTTCAGGTGATACCAAGGATCCACACATAAGT
Organism: Marmota monax; assembly: GCF_021218885.2. Lineage (NCBI taxonomy): Eukaryota > Metazoa > Chordata > Mammalia > Rodentia > Sciuridae > Marmota > Marmota monax. The sequence goes on along the minus strand of NW_026692434.1, from coordinate 2,464,358 downwards.
GGCCTCAATTTACAACTATAGTCACTTTCTTTAGAATGAAGAAGAAAAGAAAAATTGTATGAGAAAGCTTCCATTTATCATTGGTATTAGTGTTTAATTTCCAAAAAGAAAAGCACTGTGTGGATAAAAAACATTTTTTCTTAGTATTTTTAAAGAAAAATGGCTATTAAGGCTTGAATGTGATTATAAAGAAGGTAATTACTATCTGTGGAACAGAAAGCACAAGAAAAAATTTTTATGGCTGATTTAGACATTATCTGATACTAGGGCTTCATATCTCAAAAACAATTTTGTATAGTTTATGGGTCAGACTGACCTACCCAGGATCAATTTTATCAAGAGGCAGAGATCAAAAATAGACTTACAAAGAGACAGAACATAGCTTAGAAAATTTTATAATAGAGAGAAACATGTAGTTTTGAACCCAAAAGGATCTACATGGTGTGCTGTGTACGTCTTTATTTATACAACAGATGGCCAAAAAAAAAAAAAATACAATTTGGAAATTACAATAGATATACTGTCTTCAATTACAAATACTCATATACAAAGGCAATAAATATAAAGTTTAATTTGTTTCAAATTCACATTAGTAAATCTATGTGCAAATACTAATTAATTTGAAGATGTCAAGCAGGAAATGATTCCATAAGCACTGTGCTATCCTTTTCCCTCCAGTACAGAATTAATATTTATCGATTAACTAAAATACACTACAAATCAAATTCTGGCTTGGAAGTCTAAATAATAGGAACAATAAGGAAAATATATCTTGGTGGGGCCCTTTATGAATATTTCAATGCCACTTCAGAGCTTCAATTTTTATTGTTGAGAATACTAAAATGAAGGTGCCCTTCTATGCTCTTTTACAGTTTTGTTTTTTTCCCCTGTGGTGCTGGGGACTGAACTCAGGACTTCTTACATATTAAGCACATGCTCTATCACTGATCTGCACCTTCAGCCTCCCCTTTTCAGTTTTTAAATGTATGAGATTGATTAGGACATACTGTGAGAGACTTTTGACTGGTCTCTGTGCTAACTATATTCAGGCCTTAGATGTTGCTAGAACATTTTTGACCTATTATGATAGTTCCTAAACTCAAATCAAGAGAGAGATACATTTGAATATTTTATCTCTTAGTACTAAAACAAATTACTATTTAATTAATTATAAATTAAATATTTTCATTAAATGACATTCGTAAAGCACCCTACTATAATACACATTAATCTGGGTATTAAGAGCTTGAAATTGTCAACATTGAGCTTTGGGTTGAATGTGAAAATCCTTTATATATTTATTTTAGAAATGTTCTTCTTTGACATAGCTTCAATCTGAATTACTAGTGATCTGCAGTGGGAAAATTAAATTCAGTTCAACCTTATAAATGTGCTTCTGTTCTACATTTTTTTCAGTTACTTCCAGGTTAAAGATTAGTGTCCCTTGGGTAAATATGCACATATATCCAAACACTTTCATTATCTCTCTTCCATTCAGTACTCTTTCCAAATTTCCTTTCCTTCTGCATTCATTCCTTCCTACCTGATTAATCTCTTTCAAAACACTCCCAAAAGTAATCACATAAAAGGAGCCTGGTTGAATAAACAAATTGGTGACAACAACATGAAGACTCTGCATTGAGTTTTGTTCAATTCTCTATTGAACAATATTTAGTATTACAGTTTCTGGATTTACTTTGTAGCCTGTTTGATGGTTTGGGGACATCCAGCTAGGTGCTCCTCTGACATTTCTGACTTTAAGCACCCTTCTTTAGAATAGTCACTCCCGTGGGCAGCCTGTCTCCTTTTATGTATGGTGTCTTTGTCTACTCAGGAGCACGTTGTTCCCCATCCCATCTTCTGGGTTATCTTTAGGCCCATAAAAAATTTAAGAATTTCTATCATCTTCATTTGGCTTTGCTGAAAACATAGGGAAGAGTGATTTTTAATCTTCTCCAAATTATTTTTATTACCCCTAATCTCTCTATAGTTCTTTTGTGGTATCATGGGAATAAATGAAGAGAACCTACAGTCAAGTCAACTCTAGTCAGGGAATTGGATGCCAATCCCTTTTGTCAGTTGAAATTCTGTAATGTGGTAGAGTGACATATCAAACACATCCTCATGGGTGAAGACAGGAAACACCAATTTATCTCCTTTTTACTCCCCACATGCTAGTCTCAGAAGATCTTCTCCCTTTAGCCTCCAAACCATTCCCACTTCCCTATACCTTTAAATCTTCCTGACAGCAAACTCCAGCTGACTAATTCTGTCTCATGTTCAACTGAGAAAAAAAAAGAGAGTCTGGACTAAAGGGGAAATAGTTCTTCAATTATTAAAATTTAACTTCTGAAGTGTTAACCCTAATTATTTTTAGCTTGAAGACCCCTTTAAGGGAATTCAGCTTAGAATTAGAGGGGCAAAACTCTAAAGAAAGAGGTGTGTGGTAGTTAATTTCAGGTGTCAATATGACTATTAAGGGATACTCAGATAGATGGTAAGCATTATTTATGGATATGTCTTTGAGAGTTTTCCTGGAAAATAATGGCATTTCAAGCAGGAAGATAAGTAAGATCTACCTTCATTCAAGTTAGGTGTGTTTCATGCACCTATGTGGGGGCTAAAGAACCCAAAGATAGAAAAAATATTAATTTTCCCTCTAGTCTGGAGTGGGAACACCAATCTTCTCCTGCCCTTGAACATCAGTAAACCAACCTTTGCAATCTGCAACTTGTAGCCATGTTCTCCTAGGTTCTCAGGCCTGTGATCTCAAAATGAGACTTACACATCAATCAGCTTTACCAGTTCTGAAGCCTTCAGATTTAGGCTGAACCACTCTATCAGCTTTCATGGTTCTCCAGCTAGCAGAAAGACGGTCATAGGACTATTAAGCCACCGTCATTCTGAGTCAACTTCCCTATTAAATCCCTTGTCATATCTATGTATCTGTGGATCTATCTATTTTTCTATCTATAAAATCATTCTCTATTTGTTTAGAGAACCCTAATTAATACAGGAGGATGGGAATTTCTTGTTATGCACCTCTGTGTTATAAACTATTACCTTAAGCTTAGACATACCTACTCCATAGTCAGAAACAAGAACTGAGGCACAAAGCTCAGGAAGTACAAATTGAGAGATGTGGACTCAACTCTGGCCAAAATGGTAGGTGCAGCAAAAGCTTCTTTATCCCTTTTCTGCTTCCCCAATTCACTGAATGACATACTCTTAAGAACAGGTACAAAGGCCAAGTAGAAATTGTGAGAACATAGATACTGATGGAAACAGACCGAAAGAGAAACCAGAGCAGAACAAACTGCCTTCAAAGCAGGAGGTAAGCATTATTCTTTTTAAAGAAGCACTAGAGAACTTTCAGGGTCATTAAGGAAATGAAGGCCTGTTGGGTTAGTCATGTCCTTCTTCTTCTTTAGATATTATCTTAGTCTCTTGGGACTGCTATAAAGAAACACAATGGCCTATGTGGCCAATAAAAATACCCAGAAATTTGTTTCTTATAGTTTAAGAGGCTGAGAATTCCAAGATCTAGGTGCTATAGATTCAGTGCCTTGTTCACCAATGCCCTCTTCTAAGGTATGTCCTCACATGGTCAGGAAGGGCAAGAGATGTCTCTGAGGTCTTTTTTTTTTTTTTTTTTTTTATAAGGGCACTAATCCCAAAGGCAGTATTCTCCTCACAAAGATTGCATCTTATAATAGCATCAGCTTGGGGGTTAGGATTTCAACATATGAACATTCAGACCAGAGCAGATATTTACAAAGTACCTGAGTTAAAGCTTCAGAAGTCCCCAAGTGCCTGAGTTTTTCTGGAGAGGACTCCATGTATGTGTTTGAATGCTGAAGGAAAATATCAGAGTGGAGGCTCAGGGAAATCTGGATTTCCACAAGTGATATGAAAGAAAGACACAAACAGGGAAAGGTAATATTGTCCAAGAGGGACCCTAAGTTGGCAATTATCTGGTCTGCCTGTTTGTTCCCTGTCATTATATCCTAAGAGGAAGTCTTCCCGTCAACACCTCTTCTTAATGATGTCAACCTTACAGAGAGGATTCCCAAGCTACAGGATAATTGGGAGGGGGAGAAAAGACTTACTCTATACAGAGAATTCCCCAGTGCCTGCTATCAATATGCCAAAATCCATGTCACTTTCCCACTAATATGATCTGTCAATTGAGCATCTCAAGGCATCTAAAGAAAACCAATGGCAACAATAACAATAAAGGCTAAGAAATAGAAAAGAAATGGCAGACTCTAGTAGAAATAGAAATAATTTAATTTGAGGGACAGGAGAAACTGTTTTCTTCAGGAGATTTGATAGCATATTACATATATGAGAAAAAAAGGATAGGCTGTTATGTGGAAAGAATAAATCACAAAAAGTGAGAAAATATCTTTGAAAATTAAAATAATTGTCTTGACTTTCTAAACAATAAAAAGTCTTGGGCTGGGGATGTGGCTCAAGCAGTAGCGCGCCCGCCTGGCATGCGTGCAGGCCAGGTTCGATCCTCAGCACCACATACAAAGATGTTGTGTCCTCCGAAAACTAAAAAAAAAAAAAAAAAAAAAATTAAAAAACTCTCTCTCTCTCTCTCTCTTAAAAAAAAAGTCTCAATAGTAGAATGATGACTGAACACTGAGTTAGTGATCTGAAAGGTAAATGACAGACATTAATTTGTCCCTCCCTATGAAGTTATCTAAATCTCACAATATTCCTATAATGTTGTTATCATTATTATTATCTTTATTTTATAAATGAAAAATCACAGATACACAGAGATTAAATAACTAGCTCAAGGTTATAGACCAAATCACTTAGCAGATACAGAACCCTACCTTTGGCTCTCTATAGCACAGAAAAAGATAAATGTGGAGAGACTGTAAAAGAAAGTATTAAATGATATGGAAGTCTATCAGTTCATTTTCTAGAATATAATGAAATTATAATTAATAAAAAATTAAAATGAAATAAGAGAAGAAATTTTCATTGGGATGAAGAAGAACTAGAATTTTTGGCTACCTGAGAGCAACTTTTGGAAAAAAGAGTGACATTCACCTGAACAATGTATAAAATGTAAATATAATGAGAAATGTCAAACATTACAGAAAATGAAAAATGTCACCAACAAAAGAACGATATTTAAAGTCCCAATGCTCCATGGTTTGGGTTGAAGAGGCCGCCAAAGGTTATGTGTAAGATTTAATTTTATAAGTTTATTTTCCCATCAGCTTTCACTCAAGCCAAAATGTAAAAGGAAGAGCTCTTTGGAATGAACTCAGATCATGCAAGTCTTCTATGTAAGGTCTTCTACTGGTTCCTGTTTCACTCTGAGTAATTAAGTTTTTACAAGTCCTGAAGGATTTTGAACAGTGTGCATCTTATTGTCCTCATTTCTTAAATCTCCCTCTATTAATACTCTCTGGGGACAGGGGCCACCTTCCTAGAAAAGATCAGGTGTGCTCAACTCCAGGCCTTTAAAGCTTTCAAAGAACACTCTTCCCTAAATATTCACATGACTTAGCCCTCTCTCCCATGAAGTCTGCACTGAAATGTCACCTTCTCAGTGATTCCTTCCCTAGACATTCTATGTAAAATTGCTTTCCCCTTCTCTTTTCTTCTCCCTTTTTTGTTTTCTACATAGAAATTACACATATATACATGTATATATACATATATACAATATGTATATATGACCTTCATTCTCTACTGAAGGTATAGAAATATAAATGATAGTTAATGTGTAAATTATCAGCCCAATGATGTTAGCCCATCATCTGTAGATTTACTCATGTCTATGTAGAACATAATAGGTCCTTAATCAGAAACCTAGAATAATGAAGTTCAGTATGACTATTAACTGATACTTTTGTGTGTGTATGGCAGGACCAAGCTGACTTTACACACATTTTTTTTTCTAAAATGTTGCCAACAAGAAGTGTTTTTTTGTTTGTTTGTTTAAAATATTTGTTTAATTGTAGATGGACACAATACCTTTATTTTATTTGTTTATTTCTATGTGGTGCTGGGGATCCAACCCAGGGTCTCATGCTTGCTAGGCATGTGCTCTACCACTAACTTACAACCCCGGCCCCAACAAGAGATTTTTATAGTGACCTCAAATTGTAAAATTTCATGTCATATAAAGAGTTCTCTAAAACTTAAAATGTTGCTTTGCCACTACATGGGCTTGGTCTTAAATAGCTTGAATATCTTTTCTTGTCGCAAAATGAAAGAATAATGAGGTTTCCTAGAAAAATGGTTCCAAGACTACATCTCCCATTATTTTTAACTTATCTGTGAGCTTCTATGAAATTCATAGATATCATGCTGTACTTTGTGAAGTAAGAAAAACAAATCTAGAAATTGCAAACCAAATTTAAACAGATAAATTTAAACAGTAAAAAGATAACTGCATAAACTTGAAGAAACAAATTTGTTTTGAGACAGTTTTTTTCTATTTTGTAATAAAAACGCACATTATTCTTCCTGTTGCAAGTGAAGAAAATCATTAAATTCAAGTAGCCCCTGTTTCTACTGAATCATACAAGTAACACCATCAATCTGCCATTTGATAGGTAATCATCTTTATTACCTATGTTTTTAAGGCCTAGCAAAACATCAAGAAAATCTCTGATTCTACATGCAGTTATTATTTTTATCCTAGAAATCTAGAGGATGTTAGAGAAAAATAAAAGCAAATTTTTAGTACTATCCCTTTTCCTTACCTGCTGCTCCTGTCCCCAAAACTTATAAGGTACTTGATTTGACAGGATTATTACATAATTGCTATTTGATTCCTTATGTCGATTTTGATTCTCATATCAACTGTTCACTCTTCAAACATATACAAATTAAGACTCAGGTAGAGAGACCATCTTGTCCCAAACCAATAAGGATTTGAATCAGGTCTTCTCTTGAAAATGATATATAGTATTTCTCAAACTTGAATATACACCAGAATCACCTGGATGGCTGGTTAAAGCACAAATTGCTGGACCCCATCCCAGAGTTTCTGACTGAATAGATTTAGGATGAGGCCCAAGAGTATGCATTTCCAACAAGTTCCCTAGTGGTGCTTATGCTGTTGTTCTAGGGACCATACTTTGAGAAGCACTGAAATATACAAACATACAAATAGATGTCTTCCAGGCTTTCATAAAACCACACATAGCTCCCATTTTACCCTATAAATCTGATCTGCTTATTTTTATTTTTATTTTTTTTGCCAATAATGGCAACTTCATTATTTTAGTTGCTCATGCCAAACTCTTTCAAGTTATTCTTGGAACCCCTAATTCCCACACATTCTAAATCTAATCTTTCAAACTACATCCAAAATATGACCACTTTGCCCTATCCCAACTGTTATCATCTTAATGGAGATGCTGCCATTTCTCACCTTCTTCCTACAATAGACTCCTGTGTGAACTGTAAGCTTATAAAATGTAAGTTTATATCATTCTTGAAGTAGCTCCTTATTGTCTCAGATCAAAAGCCTTTACATAGCCAATAAGCCCATGTGATGTGGCCTCTTGAGTTCTCCAAGCTCACTTTCTCTTAAGTCTTCTCCTTGCTCACTGCACTCTAACCATAGCAGCCCATTGCTTTTACCTGTGTAAGCCTGGAACTCTGTAACTTAATGCTTTTTACTCCAGCTGTTCCTTCTGCCTGCATTTCTCTTCCCCCAGGTGATCACCATTTCCTTCAAATCTTTGCTCAAATCTCCCTTCTCAGTGAGGGTTGTACTGATCATACTATATAATTACCACCACATCACTTAATTTTTTATTTTTTAAAAGCTCTTATTACCTTCCATAATATAATTTCCTTATTTGTTGTGTTTTAAATTAATTGTCTATCCAGGCTAGGATATATAGTCCAATAGAACAGAAATTATTGTCTATTTTGCTCACTGAAGTATTTCAGACCCTTACTATTCTCCTAGCATATAGTAGGCATACACACATTTACTGAATGAATGATTTTTTACATTCATCTAACATTTCATCACATGTGGATAAGTTCTATGGTAATAACCTACTCTTAGAATCAGTCACTCACCAATACTCTCTGTGAAATAACTTTTTAGTTCAGCTAGACACATGAAATACAAGTATCAATAATTTCTGACTTTTATGCAAATCAGAAATTTTCTATGATAGCTATTAACTGGCAGATGGGTACTTATGTGGTGGCATGTGGACTCAAAATAGTATTAATAATAAATATCAGCTTTGACAAGTCGTAATGTGAAACACCAGTATTTGTCTTTTTGAGTGTAATAAAATATGAACAGAATTACAGCTTAACTCATACTATATTCTTTTAGGGCATATTTATCATATACTCTTGATTTCAAGGGAAAAAATTAAAATACTGTTACAGAAAGCAACTTTATTATCGATAGGACAAATATAAATTTGGTTGTTAATTATTAAACAATAACTTTCAAAACTTTATACAGTAATATGTTTTTATTTAAAATAAATCTGTGTACTAAGATATGGAGGGATTATTTTCATAAGGCAATGGACTCTTTATGTTTTTCCAATGCTGAGTCTGAGAACATCTAGGGCTGCCATCTGATTCCTTTAATGTCTAATTCAATCTTTTCTCTGTTGTGATGCTTTCTACCTCAGAGACAGGGCATTGGTGCAAACTTAGGAGAGACCTTTCCTGAGGCAGTGCGAGGCTTCATCTTTGGGAGGCAATTTTTGGATATAAGAGGAGGATGAGTAGCCCAGGTAGCTGACCAAACTCTGTGCTTAGGCTTTGAGAAGTTTCTCTAAGTTCAGCCCAGTTAATTCAAAGAGGCATTTAATACCGTGTATTAAATTGACTGGAGTAGATTGTTTCTTGGTATTCTGACTCTGACCACTACAGGATCCCAGGACTGACAGTCACTCATTAGTGCACGAGTAGAAGAAGCTGCTTCTGGCCTCCAAAAAGGCATACTAGAATTTCAATGCTCATTTTGTTCAATTATTTCATTTTTCAGGTGGTGAAACTGGGTGCCAGCTGCTTTTGCGATATGATTGACAATACAGTCACACTAAGACTCCAGAAGCACCTGATTATCTGTACAGACTAGTTATTACTACATCATATAGATTTGGACCTAAAAATGTTAAATTATGGTATTATCTTTATGACTTTGGAAAATGCATATATCAGTAGAAGAGTCAGAAAAACAGTGAAGGAAAATTTGGTTGTTACAATTAGATAATGCTGTTATCTTCACATGTTTCAAGATGGTCATTCTAGAAATGAATGATCCAGCTTTACACTGTGGATATTAGCAATTCATAAAATAGGCAGTAATGAAAAAAAGTGTGTTCTTTAGAGACTACCACATAATAAGCTTCCAAACTTAATTTTAATCTAATTCAATAAAAGACATCATACGCAGAGCAAGAAGACAAGACAATAGTTAGAGGGCACTGAAAATTTGTCTTGAGTTTGGAACTGTAGCCTTAAAGCTCAAGATAATGAAAAATTTAAAAATGAGCTGTCCTTGATTCATCACTCATATTTCTGAACTTGTTGAGATAATTAAATTTTAAACTAATGTTTACTCCTGAAGTATTACCTATTGCCTGTAATAATTTGGCTTACTCTAATATGGCTCTGATATTACTTACTAGAGGTTGATGATTCAGGGTACACTAGGGTATCTTTTTCTACTCCTCCTATTAAAAGGCAGAAATTTTAAATGCATGCTTGTAATCTGAGAGCCACAAAAATCCTAGGAATATGTATTCTAGTGACATAATATATTTTATATTTTATCATTGGGTTATATACTTTACTTCTACAACTACTGTTGAGAATGTCAATACAATGGAACTTTTATGCAGCCCTTAAAACACTTGTAGAATTTCTATTGATGGGGAACTACATGGATGCGATAATAAATGAAAAGTAAAAGTGAAAGGACTCTATACAGACTTAACCCATTTTTTTTTGTAATTATATTTTTACCTAAATCCATAACCAAATTCACATTTCTATCCACACTCAATTAAAAAAGGATTTGACAGTATGCACCAACACCAATAGTAGAATTACAGATACATTTTCTCTTTCTTTTTTCCAATTTGTATTCAGGGAATATATGTTACTTATACAATATAAAAAAAAAATAATAGAAGAGGAAATGTCCCCAGGGCTGGAACTTCTGAAGTCAGCACGGCAGCATTGGAAGGAAGGGGCACTGGGCAGCAGGCTCACAGAAGCCCACCAGCCAAAGGCCAGCCTTGCAGTGCAGAGTCCCCATTGGCAGCACTAATGAAGCGTGCACATCAGCCGGCACATTAGTAAGCCCATCATGCCCACTGTGGTAATGTACTTTCACAAAGCTTTGCCCCAGGCAATGAACCACCTGCCCAAGGACAATCCTTTTGCTAATGAAAGTTTCCTTCTGAAAACCATACACCTTCATCTCACCCTATCAGTGTTAACCCTTAAGAGAGCAAGAGGTTATTTAATAATGGATCTTTCAGCAACTTCATCTTCTTAGTACCACCTGAGAGGAGAAATTGCCCTTGTTTTTTTCTGAAGTCAGTGGACATAAGTACCTAGATTCATTCTTTTTTCCTGATCTCTCATAGAAATGCCACAGGTTCCATCAAAGAAAATGTTATTTTTGCACAATTTTAAACTCCTTGTCTTGGAAGATGACTTTCAAGGCCAATCTGTTCATAGCCCTTTCGTATTGTGAGAAGTCTAAATACAGTTCTTCTAATTTCTCTCTGGTTCTGTGTCATTGTATAAATGAAGGCTTAGGGGTGAAAGCTGATAGGTATGAGGTTAATTATACTTGGGACCTTCCCTGCCCATTGTGATGGTTCATTCTAGGTGTCATCTTGACAAGGTTAGGTTTAGCTGTTTGGTAGGCTAGATTAGGCTAGATCTTGCAGTGAAGGTGTATTGTAGATGTGAAAACATAACCTGTTGACTCTAACTAAGTAAAGCAGATTGTCCTCCATAACGCGGTTGGGCTTCACCTAAGTAGTTAAAGGTCCTAAGAGCAAAACCTGAAGCTTCCTGGTGAAGAAGAAATTTTACCTCAAGACTGCAACATAGAAATTCTGCCAGTCACCAGTCTGCTGGTCTGCCCTACAGACTTCAAGCTCAAGATCACCATTTACTGTTAGTTGAATTCCCACCCTGGTGCCTGCATCACAAACCCCAGCCTTACTTGTCCCCATAATCCTGCAAGCTAATTCCTTAAAAAATATCTTTCTTTTTCTGCCTTTCTACTTACTGCCTGTCTTTCTATCAAAATTTATGCAATTTTCAAGAGTTTGGAGTCAAAGAAAAGAAGGGAAAACTTTAGCTTATCTTGAATAATCCCATCACTTACCAAGCCTCATATTTTCTATCTGCAAGATGTTAATAGTAGCACTTACCTAAGGTCCATCAAAAGAATAATGCTGGTTCAGTGGTAAGCACTCGCCTAGCACATGCAAGGCCCTGGGTTTTATCCTCAGTACCACATAAAAATAAATAAAATAAAGGTATTGTGTCCAACTACAACTAAAAAATGAATATTCAAAAAAAAAAAAAAAAAGAGTAATGCTTAGGGCAGCACCTGGGACAGGCAGAGTGTGAAAGGAGTAGTGCCCTATAAACATCAGGAAAACCATAAAGATGCTATGGGAATGTTCATTTTCTCCTCTTAGAATCTTGCTATCTGGGACTTTCCTTGCTCTGGGCACCAGAAGCTCTGCAGGTCTTATACCCAAGCAAAACCCTGAGATCACAAGACATTAGTAATGCAAATCTCTTTTAATGTCCACTTAAAGGGGAGCTCCTATGCTGTCTAAATTCAGCCACTCAGTCTGACTCAGTGACATGATCAAGGTCTACTCAAATTGCACCTTAGTAATATTCATTCAATTATTTGATGTTACAAAACCTTATTAGGAAAAGTCATAAAGATTAAAGTTGTTCCCAGGGCTGCTCAACTAAAGACTTTGAATAAATACCTTCTCAGAAGCAAAATAATTAACAGCTTCAATCACATTAGTTTACCCTTTTCACATTCTGATGCCAGGAAATGTTGTAACAAATACTACAGATTTCTGAAATTAGGAAATATTTTAATATGTTTAATAATTTTGCATAAACATTTACAATATATTGAAATGAAAATTTCCTTTTCCTTCTGAATTTACTAGGAATTATGTAGGAACTACAATTCATAATTCTATCATAGTTACTAATTATAAGTTCATGTTTTATTTTGTTTCTTTTTTATAACTTGAGTTTCTATTAATTTTTTATGTTACCTTAGAACTTGAAAAATAATTTCTATAAGGAGATGCTAAAAGGAGGTGTGTGTGTATGTGTACACATAGATATGGACGTATAGATACGTATGTCTGTAAGAATATTTTCTTGTATTAATATTACAGAAACATGGAGATATATGCTTGTTACACAAACTTCAATTGTCCTCAATATCTCATATCTATAATATTAGGAACCTAGATTTTTATCCAGAGAATACTTTCTTCAGCCATTATTGCAGTTAAGTGACTAAGTTTTGGTCAATAGGATATTAATACCAACAAAATCAGTTACCAAATCCTATTGTATGGAAGAAACTGTTAACTCTCTACATTTTTCTTTTCTTTTTTCTGCTGACTAGCCTTGAATCCAGAGATGGAAGACAAAGGAAGCCTGCCTGCCAGAGGGGAGAGGGACTCAAGTGATCTCCGGGACAAGAGTTACCCACTGCCTCTGGATTGCTTAACTACCCACGGAATGGGAAGAAAACAGAAAAGTGCTTCTTTATTTGAGCCCCTGCAATCTTAGATCTGTTTACTACAATATCTTAGGCTTGTCCCTAAAAATAACAGAGCCCATTTTCCTCCCTCCAAATAATAGTTTCTTCTTATGAAAGGATTCTAAATTAGTGCAACTACAAACAATTATTCCACATCCATTGAAAATGATTCATATCTCAACACATAGCAAATATGCCACCAAACTGGAGAACAATTCTTTTATTTTTTATTATCAAAGTTATCATAGGAAGGTTCTTAAAGCTGATTGCTCATGCATGCTTAATTGTTCTGTTTCTTCTGCTTTTCAGAAGTCTGAGGTGAAACAGCATTTCACCAAAAATAGTTCACTGCATCAATTACAATTACTTTGTTTTCATGTTCCAGAAAACTGAATCAAAGTAGCTAAAAACTAGACAAACATATCACTCAGCCAAAGAATCAAGGACAGTTGTAAGTTCAGATATGACTCTAGTCATATATGTTTCATAATGTCACGAATGACATGATGTAGTTCTCTTTCTTCACATGGCTCCCATGCTCAACAGTTTCATCTTAATACTATCTTTCCAGGATCACAAAGTGGTTGTAGACACCAGACAGGGTTAAACACTGTGTTATTCTCAGTCACTACAAAGGGAGATTAGTTGTTTCAGAAACTCATGAAGTGTGGTTTGATTAAACAGACTGAAGTCGCATGCCTACACCAAAATAATTAGGTGTCCAGAAGCTAAACTAGTCACCACATCCCATGTTTTTTTGGGGGGTCAAATCTGCATCAACAAATGGCTTTGTATAGAGGGGTCTGAGGTTTTGCTAAGGAGATTTGTGCTATTCTTTCCAGTAGGAATTGAATACATATTGTGTAGCAAAACAATAGTTAATTCTTTTAGGTAGCTTGTCATCCATGAATGAGTGAATGGGGAAAGGATAATGAAGGACACTGAAAACCACAGGGAGTCTTATCTGACAGACATGCACCTAGAAGATGGAGTTTGGTATGTCAAAAACGCCTCCAGACATAATTACATCCCCTTAAGAAAATCTATTGTTTTAAAATCATGCCACATGATCCTGGACACTCCCTTATCACAGAAACTATGTCATAACTCCCAATCACCCAACCCAAATAACAAGACCCTCACAAAGATAGCTTGCTAAGGGCTATTAAAAGGGAAATAAACCAATTAAGGGGACAAGAAATTGAGGCAAAAAGAGGGGGATTTAATTTCCTCAAAGTTTCCAATTCTATGAGCACCATAAAATGTCTTCAGTGTTCTGTGCAGTACCCATGCTGTTAGTCAAAAGACAAAAGGTAGACCTGTGCCAGACTTTCTGGAAACTTCCCTGAGAATCCCAATGAAACTGAAATGCAAGAGGGACATATCATTCTTCTCTCTGAGAGGATCCACTCTCTCCCTTGAGAGTGTCCCCTTTTTCCTTTTCTTAATCCTTCTAATAAATTCATGCCTGTTTTTTGGAGGGACATATCCGAAGTCTTTGTGGCATGATCCCAAGAATGAGTTTGAAAGGAAACCTTTGCAGCAGTCTCAGTTTTGCACCAGACCTCTGCCCTGTAACAATATATTTCAGTCCCTATTTATTTGGAAGGTACCTAAAGGATTTTAATGTGGATCATATGGGATCTGATTTTAATGTTTCTTTGAACGACATCCTATTTGTTGGTTAAACAAAAATTATTTTACGACAATGTTATTTCATTAAAGACTAAGTAATCAGAAGGAATCCAAAAAACTTCATCCCCAGTGCAACAGTGTTGAGAGGTGGGTCTTTTAAAGGTGATTAGGTAATGGTATTGTCCTCTTGAATGGATGGAAATTGTCATTGTCATGGAAGTGGGTTTGCTACTGCAAGGGTGAGTTGTTATAAAAGGGAGTCTGGCCCTCTCTTCCCCTCTCTTGCATGTATTTCCTTCTGCCTCCCACTGTGAGATGACATGCAAAAGGCCTTCATTAGATGTGTTCCCTCAATTTGGGGCTGCCCAGCCTCCAGAACTACGAGGTAAATAAGTTATTTTTTCATTATAAATTATGCAGTCTGTGGTACTCTATTACAGTAGCACAGAATGGGTGAAGACAGAGGGCTTTATGTTGTTAATTTTTAAAGCAAATTCTTATTTTCTATTACTTTCATAACAAAGAGAAAAGAGCGAAACATAATGCAAGAGAAATGTTAAGGAGTTAATTACTTGCTCTTTACTTAAATACAGCTATGAATGAGATATTACCTCTACACAAGAAAATTTTAAACTTTCTTATAGTAAATTCTTATAGTAATAGCCTTGGCTTTACTAACTTATGATATGTTTCCTTTTTCAACAAAAAAGTGATTAGACAATCATAAATTTCTCATATTGTTAAGGGCATTATATTCAAAGATGGTCATATTTCATCTTTAATTCAGTACATGGAATGTTTTTATCTCATTAAATTAAACACAGGCACTATTCCAAAGTCAATACCACAAAGTCTCAAAATATAGCAATAGTTCATCTGATTAAAAAAAAAAAAGAAGGCAACAATAACAGTATCAAGGCACCATTTCCATTTTTAAAGTATCCTAGCCATTAGTTAAAAATAACAATGACAATGATATACCCCCAAACCATAAAAATCTCTCATAATATTGTTTGCACATGGAATTGGTTTTACTTGCCCAAACATTACTCCCTCTAAAACTTTTTTGAAATCTTCTCAGATTCACATCTTGGTTTTAATAACATGACTTAAAAAATATAAAAGGCTTCAAGTATCTTATGTTTTAATTGTAAGACCAGTTCCACCTACTCACATTATAGAGAAGCAATAATGTTTTGTTAATTATGATTTCATGCCAATGCAGTTGTTGAAAGAGAAGAAAGAAGACAGAGACAGACAGATAGACACAGACACTGGACATGCTACACTAAGCTCATCAAATAGTATTTGTCTATTTTTCTCTTTTCTCCTCCCATTGTGCATTGGCCTGCTCTCCAGGGTTTAAGGGGATTTAAGCAGGAGCTCTGTCATCAGATATCCTGAGATAGATTTCATTTACTGGTTATGGAAAGTTAGAGTCACCTCACCTCTAGAAGACCAATTTTTTTCATCTATTTCACTGTACTCATTCTCAAGAGGTAGAAGAAATGTGGTATTAAGAAAAGGTCTCAGCGGGGTACAGAGGCGCATGCTTGTAATCCCAGCAGTTTGAGAGGCTGAGACAGGAATATCACAAGTTCAAAGCCAGCCTCAACAATTTTGCGAGGCCTTTAAGCAACTCAGAGAACCTGTGTCTAAATAAGATACAAAATAGGGCTGGGGATGTGGCTCAGTAGTCGAGTGCCCTGAATTCAATGCCCCTGGTACCAAACTACAACAACAAAACAAAAAAAAAAAAAAAAAAGAAGAAGAAGAAGAAGAAGAAGAAAGAAAAGGACTCTTGGGCAAATTTTGCATTTTTAGTTCCTCTTTAAGAAGGAAAATCTCTGACCCAAAAGTAAGATTTCCAACTCTTGCTGCTGACTTACTCCATCATCCAGCCAATCCAGACAGTCCTATCTTCTTTTGCTGCCATATTTTAGCTTATTGATATTTTAAAATATATATAAATAACTATCAGTGTATTTTGTGACTGCTAGTAATCTGCACTCTGACTTCATTTCTCACCATGAGAAAGCTACAACTAAAGACAAGATATAAAAAGCAAACCTCTTATTCTTAACACCCTGAATAAGGTTTGCAAATATTATATAGTCAATGCATACTTATCAAATGAATGACTCTTTTTTTTGTTGTTTTCTAATGTATATTTAACATGTTGCATTAAAATGACATGCATGTGAAAGTGATCCTTGTTATAATAATTCAGTGAGCTAAGAAAAGAAGCTTCAGTTTTAGGAAAACTGCATTTTCAAATTCCTTGTTCATATACCTAAAAAGAAATATATTCATGTTTTTTTTCCTATTAAAAAGGGCTAATAAGAAAATACATTTAAACATACCATATAATTTTCTTATAGAAACTTAACAAAAATTAGTCAAGGTCTATTGTTTTGCTAGCTAAAAAGAATACCACAGATTTATTTAGATGTTCTTTAGGGAAGATAATTATTTAATAGATTTATATGTACCATGGCATGGAGATGCTCAATGAAGTACAAATTTTCAGAGACTTAAGAATTTGGGCGGATTGATATTCAAGTTAGCAATGTGAACCAACCAAAATTTCTTCCATTTTTATTTATTTATTTAAAAAATATTTTTAGCTGTGTATGGACGCAATATATTTATTTTATTTATTTTTTTATGTGGTGCTGAGAATCAAACCCAGTACCTTATACAAGCTAGCACTATACCACTGAGCTACAAGCGCAGCCCCCATTTTTACTTTTTAGGATATGATTATGTACAAGGACCAGAGTCATGCTATGCTGCTCCCCTAGTGTAGGACATAATTAGGGAAGCATAATTGAATCTTGATGTGGTTTGCTTTCAGCTATTTAGACATTATGTCTGTCTTCTACACGGCCAATAGCACATGGTCATTTTTGCATTGCCAGACTGCAAGTGTGAACAAATAATTCATGATGAACATTTTCCCAGCAGCACAGTCCTTCACAACAGAAGTCCCTTGAGAAAAGTGCTTTTCTACCTTTATGATACAGAAGGCGATTAAAACCTCCAGAAAACTGCTGAATCCATTGAATTCTCCTGGCAAACAAATAGCTCTGACCAGTGATGGTAATTGAAATGAGTTGGCGGAGGAGCAAAAGCTTTTACTTACTTAGACACTCCTCAAAAGGTGATTTACTTTCTATTGGAAGGAAGAAGGACACACAAATGTATTTTCTCATGTTTCCAGTACTAGTAGGGACAAAAATAAGGCCCAATAAAGTGGTAGGTGACAGAAGGACAGCTTCAACCTAAGTGAGGTTACTCACACCACATTTAGTTAAATCCAATTTATAACTCTCTACAAGTATATGCCTGAAAATGTACAGCTGGACAGGAATGCTGTGGTCAAACCCAGTAACAAATGCAAAATAAAGTAAAAAAAATGACTCTTTTATTCTAAGTTTATTGTTCTTCTAGTATTTGTTTCTTTCCATTCAACAAGTAACCAGATCTCTCTGGTGCTGGACTTTGTTCAAATCTGAGTTCTGCCACTTGTTAGCTGACATAGCTTTGGGCATGCTACTCAACCTATCTGGCCCTAAGTTTTCTCAGCCATAAAAGGAAGAAAAAGACAGTACCTCCATTATAGGGTCAGTTTCAGTATTAAAATTTATTTTGAGAAAAATAAATGACTTCCAATCCAGACTTACAGACTAGAAGCTATATGTCCACTATAAGTTCCCATATGATTTATTGCTATTATTCGTTTTGACTAACCTTCTACTTCACTTATTTGAAGGTCAATTCTTTGGTCATTTGGTACAAACTATAATGTTAAAGTATGTTCACCTTCCAAATGTTATTTTAAAAAAATCATATGTTGCTTATGCTATTTGATGTCTTTCCCCTAACAAGAAAAATATTTTTGGAATGAGATGGATAGAAAACGAAACTGTAAAACAAAATACATGTTTGCTTAAATTTCTTTGAGGCAAATAACAGTAAATTGTTAAACATAAATTATTTCTAAAAATGTACAGGAAAGTATTACCCAAAACTAGGAAGATAAAAAATGTGATATTGAACTATTAGACAACCAGGGGAATTTTTACTGAAACAAATATTGTTTTCAGTGTTATTCTTTGGTTCCCCACAAAATAGGTGGTTAGGATTTTCTATGTCTCCTTTATTATAAAGAAAAGGGTAAAATATTCTTCACACAATCATTTCATGATGTTTATACATTTTTATGAGAAGACTGCAAAAAAAATCTAATAAACATTCCAAAGTGACATTCAATAACAAGAAGAATTTAAGTTCTGTCCTAGACTTTTAACAAATTAAAATATGAAGTTTCAGGAAATCTAGGATACAAGAATCCCAACTTAATAACATGCTATTATGCAGTGCCTTTCATATCAATGTAAAATTTTAAATATTAATGGCAGCACCTATGAAAGCCTTGAGATACAGGACCTAATTGCTTATTAGTTGGTCAACAAGTTCTCCCATTGTCACTACCTGATAACTCTCAAACACAAATGGTTCTATTTTTTTTTTTTTTTTTTTTTTAGGTAAAAACACAGGGGCACTTGACCACTGAGCCACATCTCCAGCCTATTTAGTATTTTATTGTCTCACCGATTTGCTTAGCACCTCACTGTTGCTGAGGCTGGCTTTGAATTAGAGATCCTCCTCTCTCAGCCTCCTGAGCCGCTGGGATTACAGGTATGCACCACTGTGCCCGGCTACAACTGCTTCTGTTTTAATACATGCTACTTTATAGTTACACACAAGTTTTTCCACACACTCACTTGGGCATATAGATGACTAAGAAAGCTCTTCTGATGCTGATGCAAGGAGAGTCATCCAATTGCCCTTATTCATTGATTTCATAATTCATTACAAGATGGAGCAAAGCATCAAAGATATAGGAAAGACTGTTTGAAATCCTTAAATCATTTCAAGATATGATAAATGATTTTTAGAAGTTGGATAAAAGCCATGGATTTATCATAATTAATAAATATCTGAAGGTTCATTGCCAAATAAAACCTTTCTTAACTAATATATTAAGAGAATGTGATTATTGGGACAGAAGGTTGGCATACTTTAGTTATGACATGTATAATTAAATCTATAAAAATAACCTGTTGAGTGTAGTCATCTCAGTAGAGCTATATAAAATAGATTTTATATCTCTACTCTGTCTGATGAAACGTGCTTTCTCTTTATATATTGGCATGGTCTAAATTTTATTTCAGCAAATACTATAACAGTTGCATAGTTAGAAACCACTTTTAATTTTTTTTTTTAATGGAACAGACACATTTCAGTATGCCAGAAACATTTGGACTCTCTCTGTGGTTCAGCATAGCTGAATGTCATATGTAGGTGCTACAGCAAGGGTTATGCCATCCTCCTTACTGAGGTCAGCAGAATTTTTCATGGTTGTTTCGAGGAGAACATCTGAGCACGTTCCCATTTTCATTTTGAGAATACCATGAAATGACTTCATTCCAAGCATACTTTTCCTCTTGCAACTGTTGTCATGAGAACAAGTAAACAATACAACACAAGGACATTTTTTTTAAGCGAAAAGAAAAAAAAACAAAAAAAGAAAAGAAAAGCAGCAGGGGAAGGAGCAGTAAAAGAATTAAATAAATTACACCTTTGATTCCAAGCCTGTCTATTCTTAGGGAGAAATTTGAATAAATCTAAATGTAAGAATGAGTTTCAGAATAAAATGAAAAGCTGCATAGTGATAATTTATTCATGAGTCCACACATGAAGTGTATCACAAAAAAGGTTGTGACTTCCTTTGAAAGAGGTCAGTTATATCTGGACTCTCATTACAAGTCCAATCTGTTCCATAAATCAGATGTGGCACCAGGTAGGCTCTCTTCTACCAAGTAATCAGTCTAAAATTACTCAGGCTCTATTTTCCATTTGGGCTCCACCGGTCCTACCTTTGCAACTCTGCTGCTCACTGATCCGTGCCTTAACATCACCTCATACTCCTGTGACATGAATTCCTCTGCTCTGAGGGCCCAGGGAATGTGGCCTCAATCACAGTGCCAGAGACCTCCGATCCCTAACACCAGGTATTTAAGTAGCTGCTTCTTAAAAGCTGGAGCACGAGACAGACATAAGCTGTTTTTTTTTTTTTTTGAAAGGAGTTTTAGATTACATTAAAAACACTTAAAGTGTCCAAAAATACACACATTTTTGCAGTCTTATTCTAGGGTATTCACCATACTAACTCATTTAATCCTGTTTATAAAAATTTCAGAAAAAGTGTCTCTGGATGCTTGGGATCAGTTTTCTAAGTTTATTATTGCAAATGAAAATAATTTCAATGTGAAGCTTTTCCACAAACTATGAAAATTTTGTATTCAAATGTTTTTACAGTGGAGATTCTTAACATATTAGGAGGAAATATAGCATTCATGGTGGAATGGACTGCTGGGTTCAAATTCCATCCTACTCTCATTTAATGAGTCTAGGCACATTTTACATCTCTGTGCTTCATTTCCTATTATATAGAACCCTTAGAACAGTTCCCTGCACATAGAAAGTATCATATAAATGTTCCTTGTATAGAATGATTAAAAGCAAAGAGAAGTTCAAATTTTATAAGAAAGATAATCAGCAAATAAAAATTTCAACAAAAACTAACTGATTCAGGGTTTATCAGTTCTCTACCAGTCTAACTCAAACTGTTCTATTTTCTTCTTGTCCACTGTTCTGTAGTACAAACTGATGATGTTTCTAATATTTGCATTTGTAGCCCTATGGGTATTCCAATTTTCAATATAACCTTACGAATAAAAACAAAGACATACAATTGTTTTAAGAAAAAATTTAGAAAAAAAAATTCATTTTACTTTACTATAGTGCTTTAAAGACCAGTAATCTAAACCCACATAAAAATACAGTACCCCTTACTCAGCCTGATACTTGACTTACATAAGCAGATTTTTATTGTGGAAGCATTTTAGATTACTTGGGCTAAGGGGAAAGAAGTTGTCAGATTCAAAGAAACTACTAAAATGTCATCAGATTAAGTATCCCCTAATCTGGGAAACAATGTAGGAAGGAAATGGAATCCACTTTAATATTTAAAAAATGCTTTCTCTCTGGCTTGCAGGATTATAGGAGCATATCAATGATCTCTGAGTACCTGAGGATGCTTGTTAGGCCTCTTCTTCCTCCCTCCTCCCTTACCTCCCTTCCTCTCTTCCTTCTTTGCCACCAAATCTACTCTTTTTTTTTCTAATAAGAACATTCAATTTAAAAGCCTTTAGGAAAAACTTTAAGAGTAATTATTTTTCTGGAATTATTATACAAAACTTTAAGGTCTGTTTTGAAAAAATTCTAGCAACTGGAATATTATCAGGATGTACTGTCTTTGAAATAAGAAGTCAATGTGTGACTGTTTATGTTCCCATTGATGCATATGTCTAAAAGGTACTTCATCAGGAAAAAGTCAGCTTTTCACTGGATTACTAGGTACAAAATGGGAGAAGTTAGTTTTTGCTTCACTCCTTCTCACTTGCTCTCTCACTACCACAGGCCCCTCCCCCAAGCCAAAAGCAACATTTCTTAGATGAAAAAAGACAGGGAAAAACAACCTGAGTCTGTGGAGTGTACATTTTTCATCTTTTATGCTGGATGCTGAAATTCATAGCTGTGAACATTGTTGTCTCTTTGGTTACCATTCTGAGTATAAAGAAACTGATATACGCCATACTAAATTGAATGTACTTCTCAATTATACAACAGAATAAACAGAAACATAAAATATTTGATATTTGTTGGAGATTATTCGTGCCTCAGAGTATAAATAACTTTTTGAGATTATTTTTATGGATAGGAACAAATGCTTTTCAGTTTTTTATTTTTTAGTTATTCTGTATCCCCTTACAACCCTCCAGGTAAATAATGAATAATATGTGTGTTTCACAGATGTAAAGAAAAAAAAATACCAAAACTAAAAAGGAAGGAAGATTAATAGAAAAAGTTGTAAGTTAACATATGACATATATTTAAAAAATATAGATGTATATATTATTATTTACAGGGAATTTGTCACTATAATGGAAACACATTCACATAAATTGCTTTGCAAATGAGAACCCCCCAAAATTAATACAATATCTAGAGAGAGGCCAGTAGGAGAGTTTTCCATAGGAAATATTGCTACTTAATCTGTTAAGTGCCACTGACTTCTGTACCTAAATCTAATAACATCAATTACAAAATAGACTTTAAAACTATTTTCAACACTTGGAATTATTCCACTTTTTCTTACCTTTTTGTACATGGATATTTAGGCAAGAATGACAAGTATTCAAAGAGAGAAACAAAGGATTGAAAAAGTCATATTCCACATGTGAATCTCTGTGAGTGATGACATTTACCTGGCTTGCATGATACTGGGTAAGGAATGGTTAAGGAGATCAGTCCTTAGACTACCTCAACCTTATGTGTGACATTACACAGGATTGATGAAGAACACATTTCTGTCCCTGAGAATAAAGAAAATTCTTTAAACCTCAGACTCCCAATTATTAAACACAAATGTGTTCAGAATGCTTATGTTTTGGGAGAATTAATAAATAGTAGTAGCAAGTACAGTATAATTAGGAGTAAGGAATTCACTGTTTTATAGAACATTTTGAAGGGGGGGGGGAACCCTCCCTCTGATACCATGTATAGAGATTGTAGTTAAAAGAACTTTGCACTAGTGAATAAGCAAAAGAAGATTTTTTGCTAACTGTTACATAGTAGGGGTGTCCGAAACACATAATTATCATATGGTTATCATGAGAAAACCACACCAGATGTAGATAAGTTTTATAGAACTTGAACACAGAGAAACAAATTTAGGCTTAGTGAGATAAACTGCTACTCTCTTGGACAATTTCACTATCTGGTCTTACCAGGTTTTTTTTTTTTGTTTGTTTGTTTGTTTGTTTTTTGTCACAACTGACATTTTTGTGGTGGGAACTGTGCTGTGCATGGTAGGTTGTGTAGCTGCATCACTGGCTTCTGTCCACTAGAGGCCAGTGGCTCCTCCACCCAACCATGACAAGAAAAACTGTCTTCAGACATTGCAGATGTCCCTTAGACAATTAAAGTACCACAGTTGTGAACCATTGGGAAAACCCTTCATGTTGATAGGAAAACTGCACACATGATATTTTTATAGATGTGGCTATTTAACTAAGAGATTCTCAAATATTAGTTCTCAGAGAGAAAATTGGCACTGAGGAAATTTTCATTGAAATGGAATAAAATAAGAAAAGTAAAATGAATGTTATGACCTTTTATTATAGCTAAATATAATTTATAATTTTTTCATTCGAATATTTAAGTTGTTTCATGTGGAGCATGTCCTTACTTTAATGACTTGATAGTAATAACTAGTATTATTTTGGATTTTCTTATTTTGAGTAAAATAAGAAATTGATAGTCATTTGCTGGGAGTCATTGACATCCAAAATTAATATATATGAAAAGCATCAAATTGTATGTCATAATGTGGTTTCATTCATTCTCAGAAAATTTCTTCTGCTGTCTTCATAGAGTCCTAAATTAAAAATACGTGAGCCACGTGCTTATTTTCATAATGATCTGGTGCTCAAAGCAGTAAAATTCAGAGGAGCTTCATTACTAATTTCTAATTTGTGTGTGTGTGTGTGTGTGTGTATGTGTGTGTGTGGTATTGCTGAGTGAAACACAGAATGAAAAATAACTGATAAAACTGAAGTTTCACATTCCAATCAGAAATCATTCACTGGGTAATTAAAGAAAACAACCTATTTTTACTTAAATTAACTAAAGTCAGCTATGTAAATGAAACCACAAATTATCTGGTTTAATTCTAGCATAATTATGCTTTTATTTTTCTTTTCGTATGGATTATTATAACAGTTTAAATTTAAATAACTCATAAATGTTTAAAGATCTATATGTATTTTCTTGGCTTTTTTGGAGAGAAGATTATAATTTTTTAACTATGGTGAATGTGTTTGTGTATTAAAATAATTATAGAAAACACTTCCAAAGTACTTAATATGTCCAAAATTTTCCAACATCTATAGCGTGCGCATGTGTGTGTGTGTGTGTGTGTGTGTGTGTATCTCAGTAGCTCCAAAATGTAGCCTTAAGAACAATATATGGTGATGCTGATATTGCAGATGACTTGGAATGTAGAATTATTCTTGCCAATGCATAGTAGAGTGGAATCTATGAAGGTAATTTTTCTTAAGCATTCAGACATGATTGCTTAGATGTATTCCATTTATATGCAGGAAATGCTTCTCATCTACCAAAACCTGAAATATTATAAAGATCACCTTAAAGATCACCAAAACCGCAATGTACTTTAAGTCAAAGGTTAAGAATTTCACTCATGAGTGGGCCTCGGAAGGAAGATGGCGGCGAGGGGAGTGCATTGCCCCCGTGTGCTGCTTCACTGTGTGGGAGTATGACAAGTCAGGACGGCTAAAGGATATCTTGTTAGGAATTTCCAGCAATAGTGGGGTGCTCCGGAACCTGGAGGAAGGATTTCCATCGCACGAGGATCGGCTACGGGGACTCAAACGCGAGAGGTTTGTCGCACGGAGGGTAACACTGCTTATTCAGCAAACCGCCCCGCGGCTAGAGTCTGCAGCGTGCGCTGGGAAACGAGGAGATAGCGACGCAGGGATACAGGGCTGCAGTTTCTGCCAGCCGTGCAAGCACCGTACTCAGGGCTGAATTCTGAGTTCGAGACGGGGGAAGGAAGCGGTCCATCTCGGTTCTCCACACCGGTCAGACCACAGAGGAGGCCAGCAGCCACCATGTTGGAAAGCTGACGTCACCATCCCTGTTTTTGACTGACCGCAGCTCATTCAGCCATAGAACAGGTAATTTCAGGCTGCAATTCGCCTGCGGCTTGCAGACAGATTGCTAGGGTTCAGTGCCTGGGTGCTTCTTAGAACCTGATCTTATCAGAGCGAACACCAAAGCATTGCAGGAAGAGGAAATGGAAAATAACAATGAAAACCAACAGTGGGAGGTAGGACAGTAAAGGGGGGGGAAATAATCAAAGAGGAAAACAAACCATGTTTAGTAACAGAAATAAACAAATATGGCTGGAAGAACAACCCATATCTCAGTAATAACCCTAAATGTTAATGGCTTAAACTCACCAATTAAGAGACACAGGCTAGTAGAATGGATCACAAAACAAGACCCAACAATATGCTGCCTACAGGAGACGCATTTGATAGGAAAAGACATACATAGGCTGAAGGTGAAAGGTTGGGAAAAATCATATCACTCATATGGACTTCGGAAACAAGCAGGAGTGTCCATACTCATATCAAATAAAATAGATTTCAAGCCAAAGTTAATCAAAAGGGATAAAGAGGGACACTACATACTGCTTAAGGGAACCATACACCAACAAGACATAACAATCATAAATATTTATGCCCCAAACAATGGTGCAGCTATGTTCGTCAAACAAACTCTTCTCAAGTTCAAGAGTCTAATAGACCACCATACCATAATCATGGGAGACTTCAACACACCTCTCTCGCCACTGGACAGATCTTCCAAACAAAAGTTGAATAAGGAAACTATAGAACTCAATAACACTATTAATAACCTAGACCTAATTGACATATATAGAGTATACCACCCAACATCAAGCAGTTACACTTTTTTTCTCAGCAGCACATGGATTCTTCTCAAAAATAGATCATATATTATGTCACAGGGCAACTCTTAGACAATATAAAGGAGTAGAGATAATACCATGCATCTTATCTGATCATAATGGAATGAAACTGAAAATCAACGATAAAAGAAGGAAGGAAAAAGCATACATCACTTGGAGAATGAACAATAGGTTACTGAATGATCAATGGGTTATAGAAGACATCAAGGAGGAAATTAAAAAATTCTTAGAGATAAATGAAAACACAGACACAACATATCGGAATCTATGGGACACATTGAAAGCAGTTCTAAGAGGAAAATTCATTGCTTGGAGTTCATTCCTTAAAAAAAGAAAAAACCAACAAATAAATGATCTCATACTTCATCTCAAAATCCTTGAAAAAGAAGAGCAAAGCAACAGCAAAAGAAGTAGAAGGCAAGAAATAATTAAAATCAGAGCTGAAATTAATGAAATCGAAACAAAAGAAACAATTGAAAAAATTGACAAAACTAAAAGTTGGTTCTTTGAAAAAATCAACAAAATCGACAGACCCTTAGCGATGCTAGCGAAGAGAAGAAGAGAGAGAACTCAAATTACTAGCATACAGGATGAAAAAGGCAATATCACAACAGACACTTCAGAAATACAGAAGATAATCAAAAACTATTTTGAATCCTTATACTCCAATAAATTAGAAGATAGTGAAGGCATAGATAAATTTTTTAAGTCATATGATCTGCCCAGATTGAGTCAGGAGGATATAGAAAACCTAAACAGACCAATATCAATTGAGGAAATAGAAGAAACCATAAAAAGACTACCAACTAAGAAAAGCCCAGGACCGGATGGGTATACAGCAGAATTTTACAAAACCTTTAAAGAAGAACTAATACCAATACTTTTCAAGCTACTTCAGGAAATAGAAAAAGAGGGAGAACTTCCAAATTCATTCTATGAGGCCAACATCACCCTGATACCTAAACCAGACAAAGACACTTCAAAGAAAGAAAACTACAGACCAATATCTCTAGTGAACCTAGATGCAAAAATCCTCAATAAAATTCTGGCGAATCGGATACAAAAACATATCAAAAAAATTGTACACCATGATCAAGTAGGATTCATCCCTGGGATGCAAGGCTGGTTCAATATACGGAAATCAATAAATGTTATTCACCACATCAATAGACTTAAAAATAAGAACCATATGATCATCTCGATAGATGCGGAAAAAGCATTCGACAAAGTACAGCATCCCTTTATGTTCAAAACTCTAGAAAAACTAGGGATAACAGGAACATACCTCAATATTGTAAAAGCAATCTATGCTAAGCCTCAGGCTAGCATCATTCTGAATGGAGAAAAACTGAAGGCATTCCCTCTAAAATCTGGAACAAGACAGGGATGCCCTCTCTCTCCACTTCTGTTCAACATAGTTCTCGAAACTCTGGCCAGAGCAATTAGACAGACGAAAGAAATTAAAGGCATAAAAATAGGAAAAGAAGAACTTAAATTATCACTATTTCCAGATGATATGATTCTATACCTAGCAGACCCAAAAGGCTCTACAAAGAAACTATTAGAGCTAATAAATGAATTCAGCAAAGTGGCAGGATATAAAATCAACACGCATAAATCAAAGGCATTCCTGTATATCAGCGACAAATCCTCTGAAATGGAAATGAGGACAACCACTCCATTCAAAATATCTTCAAAAAAAATAAAATACTTGGGAATCAACCTAACAAAAGAGGTGAAAGACTTATACAATGAAAACTACAGAACCCTAAAGAGAGAAATAGAAGAAGATCTTAGAAGATGGAAAAATATACCCTGTTCATGGATAGGCAGAACTAACATCATCAAAATGGCGATATTACCAAAAGTTCTCTATAGGTTTAATGCAATGCCAATCAAAATCCCAACGGCATTTCTTGTAGAAATAGAGAAAGCAATCATGAAATTCATATGGAAAAATAAAAGACCCAGAATAGCAAAAACAATGCTAAGCAGGAAGTGTGAATCAGGCGGTATAGCGATACCAGACTTCAAACTATACTACAGAGCAATAGTAACAAAAACAGCATGGTACTGGTACCAAAACAGGCGGGTGGACCAATGGTACAGAACAGAGGACACAGAAACCAATCCACAAAACTACAACTATCTTATATTTGATAAAGGGGCTAAAAGCATGCAATGGAGGAAGGATAGCATCTTCAACAAATGGTGCTGGGAAAACTGGAAATCCATATGCAACAAAATGAAACTGAATCCCTTTCTCTTGCCATGCACAAAAGTGAATTCAAAATGGATCAAGGAGCTTGATATCAAATCAGAGATGTGCCGTCTGATAGAAGAAAAAGTTGGCTACGATCTACATACTGTGGGGTCGGGCTCCAAATTCCTCAATAGGACACCCATAGCACAAAAGTTAATAACTAGAATCAACAAATGGGACTTACTCAAACTAAAAAGTTTTTTCTCAGCAAAAGAAACAATAAGAGAGGTAAATAGGGAGCCTACACCCTGGGAACAAATCTTTACTCCTCACACTTCAGATAGAGCCCTAATATCCAGAGTATACAAAGAACTCAAAAAATTAGACAATAAGAGAACAAACAACCCAATCAACAAATGGGCCAAGGACCTGAACAGACACTTCTCAGAGGAGGACATACAGTCAATCAACAAGTACATGAAAAAATGCTCAACATCTCTAGCTGTCAGAGAAATGCAAATCAAAACCACCCTAAGATACCATCTCACTCCAGTAAGATTGGCAGCCATTATGAAGTCAAACAACAACAAGTGCTGGCGAGGATGTGGGGAAAAGGGTACACTTGTACATTGCTGGTGGGACTGCAGATTGGTGCAGCCAATTTGGAAAGCAGTATGGAGATTTCTTGGAAAGCTGGGAATGGAGCCACCATTTGACCCAGCTATTCCCCTTCTCGGTCTATTCCCTAAAGACCTAAAAAGAGCATGCTACAGGGACACTGCTATATCGATGTTCATAGCAGCACAGTTCACAATAGCAAGACTGTGGAACCAACCTAGATGCCCTTCAATAGACGAATGGATAAAAAAAATGTGGCATTTATACACAATGGAGTATTACTCTGCATTAAAAAATGACAAAATCATAGAATTTACAGGGAAATGGATGGCATTAGAGCAGATTATGCTAAGTGAAGCTAGCCAATCCCTAAAAAACAAATGCCAAATGTCTTCTTTGATATAAGGAGAGTAACTAAGATCAGAGTAGGGAAGAAGAGCAGGAGAAGAAGATTAACATTTAACAGGGATGAGAGGTGGGAGGGAAAGGGAGAGAGAAGGGAAATTGCATGGTAATGGAAGGAGACCCTCAGGGTTATACAGTGGAGGGGGTAGAGAGAGAGGAGGGGAGGGGAGGGGAGAGGTGGGGAGGGGGGAGGGTGGAGGATGGGAAAGGCAGCGGAGCACAACAGACACTAGTATGGCAATATGTAAATCAATGGATGTGTAACTGATGTGATTCTGCAATCTGTGTATGGGGTGAAGGTGGGAGTTCATAACCCACTTGAATCAAAGTGTGGAATATGATATGTCAAGAAATTTGTAATGTTTTGAACAACCCACAATAAAAAATTAAAAAAAAAAAAAAGAATTTCACTCATGATCTAGCAGTTACTTAAGAAAAAAAAAACTTGCTTCTAGTAAAATCATTTGGCTTAAAGCTGTTCATCTAGTAATATTGCTATTCACTTGAAATGTTTAAATCCAGAGATACATTTATTTTATTCTTATTAAGTTGGCCATTGTGCAGAGCTTAATCTGAATCACAGATATTCTAATCTTGTGAAGTGGTAAGTGACATCAACATGGACTTATCCTTAAACATTATTGAAGAGTCACAAAGATAAAACGAAACAGAATGTAATCTTTAGCTCTCATTACCAGCTATAGCTTTTAACATGAATTTGCTTTCTTAGTCTCCTCTTTTAACTTTAATGTTAGAGGACACAAGGGTTAGCTTCTAATATTTATATAAGCCAGGAATTCAAATAGCTAACTCACAGAGAAAATGTGATTTCACTTTCTTTCAAAGACTCAATGCAAATTCCATTTGGATTCCTGAGAGACTTTGAGATTCACTTCACATTTCACTTGAAATGCAGTGTGTAGTGTGGATAAAACACAGGAGAAGAAAACCTCTGGGTGGCTGAACCATTCCCTAAGATTAAATGAGGCACTTAACAGAGGTCAGAAAGGTATTGCCAACATCTACCATGAAGCTTCAGCTTAATGTATCTGGACAGAGTGTATCAGTGAATTTTAAAATTGACCAGCAGCTATGAAAGCAGGGTCATATGAATAGAAACAACCAGAGGCAAAGATTTCAATAAAAAAAGAATGATCATCACATACTATAAGCAAAATTATAGTGACTTGAGCTCAGAAATATATCTGCTTTTAAATTAACAAGCTAAGGGCTAACTTTTCACAGCTGGGAGCAGGAGAGTGAACAGTAGGATTTTTTTTTTCTTTAACAAATATTTTAGTGGCATTGAATAATTAATATAATTGAAAATGTTTTATTTGTGTGTGTGTGTGTGTGTTTATTTATTTATTTATTTTTAAATTTTTTATTGTTGGTTGTTCAAAACATTACATAGTTCTTGATATATCATATTTTACACTTTGATTCAAGTGGGTTATGAACTCCCATTTTTACCCCGTATACAAATTGCAGAGTCACATCAGTTACACATCCATTGATTTACATATTGCCATACTAGTGTCTGTTGTATTCTGCTGCCTTTCCTATCCTCTACTATCCCCCTTCCCCTCCCCTGCCCTCCCCTCTTCTCTCTCTACCCCCTCTACTGTTATTCATTTCTCCCCCTTGTATTATTTTCCCCTTTCCCCTCACTTTCTCTTGTATGTAATTTTGTATAACCCTGAGGGTCTCCTTCCATTTCCATGCAATTTCCCTTCTCTCTCCCTTTCCCTCCCACCTGAAAATGTTTTTCTTAACTCTCAGGAAAAATCTGGATGTACATAATGGGTGCATATAATTGATAATGCACTTAATAAGGATAAGCAAGGGAATGGAAGAAATCTTTTATAGAGAGAATACAGCTGTCTTTAGTTAAAGCAAACTCACTTAGCTTGGAGACTTGGGTTGAATTTAAATGCTGATATTAGGCATCACCATATAGTAATAGTAAATTAAATTTTAAACTGTTGACTACAATAGTTTATATTGAAAAATTAGAAAAGTTAAATTATTCACCTATGTGTCTTGTAGAAGTAAAATCAAGAATCAATAAATGGGATGGTGTCAAACTTCAAAGCTTCTTCACAGTGAAGGTAACATCAAGAACATGAAATAAGAGCCTACAGAATGGGAGAAAATCTTTGCCACCTGCAGTTCAGATAGAGCATCAATCTCCAGGATATACAAAGAACTCAAAAAACTTAACATATACACACACACATAAAAAAAAAAAAACCCAAACAACAACAACACACACACAAAAAAACAAGTTAATCAATAAATGGGCAAAGGACCTGAGCAGACATTCACAGAAGACATACGAATGGTCAACAAATATATGAAAAAGTGTTCAACATCACTAGTAATTAGAGAAATACAAAGTAAAACTACACTGAGACTTTATCTCACTCCAGTCAGAATGACAATTATCAAGAATATAAGTAACAATAAATGCTGGTGAGGATGGGGAGAAAAGGTACACTTCTACATTGCTGGTGCAACCACTCTGGAAAGCAGTATGGAGATTTCTCAGAAAACTTCAAATAGAACCACCATTTGACCCGGTTATACCACTCCTTGGCATATATCCAAAGGACTTAAAATCAGTATACTATAGTGATGTGACCAATATTTATAGCAGCTCAATTCACAATAGCTAAGCTATGGAACCAACCTAGGTGCCCTTCAACAGATGAATGGATAAAGAAAATGTGGTATATATACACAATGGAATATTACTCAACCATAGAGAAAAATGAAATTATGGCATTTGCTGGTAAAAGGATGGAACTGGAGACTATCATGCTAAGTGAAATGAACCAATCCCCCCAAAAACATCATGTATAACTAAAAAGAACAAATGCAAAATTTTAAAAAATGAAATATAAAAAAGTATATTCATTTATGACCTAAAGGGACTTCTAGACTTTCATATTAGAAGCACTCTAACTAAAGTATTTGAAAAGTTTCAAAAAGAAATGAAAATTTCCACTAAAAAACAGAAATTGAATAGTGGAGCATGCCAGGCAGAGCACACCTGTAACCCAAGCTAGTTGGGAGAATGAAACAAGAGAATTGCAAGTTCGACACCAGCCTCAGCAACTTAATGAGATACTTTCTCAAAATTAGAAGGGTTGGGAGAGTGTCTCTGTGGTAGAGAAACTCAATGCCCAATACCATGAATAAATAAATAAATACATACATAAATAAATAAAGGACTGGGAGATGTTGCTAAGTGGTGGAGTGCCTGTGGGCTCAATCCCTAGTACTGCAAAATAAAAACAAAAACAACAAAACAAAACAAAACAAAACAAAAAAAACAGTTAATGTTAAGCATAAAAACAATCTGAGATGGAACTGTGCATACAAATGGTGATTTTCAAATGTCTTTAAAGGTATTCTGGTTCTTTCACATTAAATTTTGTTTACTATTTATATCTGCTCTGTACCTATATGATATTAACAAAGAAATTGTCAAAATTAGCATGATAAAACTAGGATATACAGGAAGAAAATACATAGGCAGTATAGCAATTACAAACAAGCAAGGTGTATGAGAGTTCCTGCATGTGCATATGTGTGCACACTCTACTATACCATGACATAGAAGCAATGAATTTTAATAGGCATCTCTGTTTGCCTTTTTTGAAAACCACTTCATGATTACTCTGGAAGGAACTCATGAACTAAAAAGAAAAAGTAAACAAAAGCACTAAACTTTCTTTCAGACAGACGAAACTATCAAAACATCTAGGTAAACTGGTAAATCTTATTTCTAAACCCAATCTCTTTAGACTATAATATTATTATTTCTAAACCCAATCTCCTTAGAATTTAATATTATTCACTGACTGGTATTCCATGCCTTACCAGGCTAATTATAATTATTTTCACTAACTTAGTATGTTGAGTGTATCTTCGTACAAATTTATTTCCCTCTCCTCAATGTACACCTGTCAGCTGTGTGTCCCAGTTCATCTCCTCCATTTCCAACTATGAGGATGCACAGGATTCTATCCTCACAAAATCCACTTCAGAACCCTTCTATGTTAAAAGCCTCCCATGCTAAAACTTTCCCATTCTGACTACTATTTAAACCAAGTAGAATTTTCAAAAATAATCTGTATTCTTGCCATTCAGTCCAGTTTCCTCTTCAGTAGTACAACTTGTAGATATAGTAGGCACTATGGTGAAAAGCAGCCTAAGGAAATTATAAGACTGTGGGTTCTTTAGTTCTGATTTGAGATAATTAGAATAAAGAAAAGTACACCAAAGGAAAAGCTATGTTTTTCTGTGCTAAACAAAGTCCTAAAACAGAAAGACCACACTGATGCCTTCAAATAGGAATGTAGCTTTTGTTCTCTTCATGAAGTTTAAGTCATACTAACCTGTGATTTATATTATTTTAAGCCCTTTTGAAAGTGTATTGACACATGTACTTCAAAATGCTCTAAATAAATATTTAGCTTTATAGATGATTGATCTGGGCATTGGCAGTTTTTTTCACAAACAAAGGCATCCAAATATGTTGTTTAGCCTACATCATATGACTAGAGATTTGGATTTTTAAATTTTATAAAAGTTGTAAAGTTTTTTTTTAAAAAAATATTTCATCCTATGTTGCATACAGAGTGCTAATCATGAGAAAAATGCATTCAAGAAAGTAATGGAAGCAATACGGAATGATAGTTTTCTTCTTCAGTTGAATAATCTAATCTTTGATCTTTTGAATGCCAATTTAATTTGGATATGTGTATCTAAATGCTAAATATTAATTAGCATTTGTAGGTTAGTACACTGTGCCAAGTCAGAAAGTAGTTTGACCTAAAAAAATATCACTACTAGCATATTTGAAAATAAACACAGTAGCAACTAATAAATGAATTGTTTCAGAAAGAAGAAACGGCATCTTTAACCATTTAAATGATCACAGATAACAGCAGGAGAGTCATCAATTTTGATGTCTAATCAAAAGACATTAAGTAAATTCCTTCCAGAAGAGAATAGAGTCTATATTGATGAAGTGTTGCACAGACTCTCTGGACCACTCTGAGAGACAGCCTCAATTTTTCTTTCTCTTTCTTTCTCATATATTATAGGTCACCAAGTTCTGTTGGCTTTAGGTCAAAGACACTTTCTAGCCTGTTCACACCTCTACATCACACCTCCATGGTCCAATCCCTCTACTGTCTGTCCAGTCTGAATTCTTGTAGCACTCTGAAGCATATTTCTGTCTGTAGTCTTAGAGTTGCCCAT
This sequence comes from Marmota monax, assembly GCF_021218885.2. Taxonomy (NCBI): domain Eukaryota; kingdom Metazoa; phylum Chordata; class Mammalia; order Rodentia; family Sciuridae; genus Marmota; species Marmota monax. The sequence goes on along the minus strand of NW_026692434.1, from coordinate 2,429,705 downwards.
CTTAGATCTGCCCACCACCTCCACCCACTAAACCAAGATTCCATGTATTCTCAACAAGCTAGATATTCTAACATCACCCTTTGTACCATTATGCATACTGCTCATTCTGTTTTGAAAACTTCCTCCCTCTGTCCACCCCAACGTTTAATAGGCTAATAGCACCTTCAGGAATCAATTCAGGCATAGTCTCTTCTGAGCAATCTTCCTTGCACCTGCAAGTCTGATGGCTCTGCTCTCTACATGCAACAAATTTCCTTCCAGAAGAGACAAAACATCTGCATTGATGAGTGCAGCTTATCAAATGTAACCATATCCTCACTCTTCCATTTTCATTATTAATGATAATTTCTTAGAGGAATGATTAGTGTTTACTTGTGTGTTCTCGGTGTCCTGTGCAGTGACTTGCACAAAACAACAATTTTCATGCATGTTAGTTACAAACATCATCAACAAATAGCATCTCCAGGATCTTTTTGGACCACCTACTATGTGCAAAGGTAGGCAAAGTTTTGTAGTGGGTAAAAGGTGGATGTGGAGATAAATTAAATTGAGGCTTTCTATCCAATCCAGTTGGTGAAAAAAGTAAACTCATGAGAAGTTAGTTAACAATGTTACTTCAACTAAACCATTCAATAAACATATAGGCTATGGGGGTCAGTGTACTCTATCCCTCCAGGGTAGTAAATGGAAGTGACATAAAGGTACTAGCAGTTTCTCATGCCTCTTAAGATAAACCATTTACCTTGAAGAGGGGTAGAGATGGACAGGACAGAGACTCAAGTCTGTGAAAATGGCAACCAAATTTAAATAGTTTAAAATAATTTGTTAGTTTTTTATTAAGAGATTCTTAAAGGGTTTTGCTAGTAAAAGGGACAATGCCTGTGGGAGTGAAAGACTGAAAAAACAAGAGAGGGAGGCAGTAACTGCCAAGTAGCTGATAAAGCTGAAGAAAAATTAATTTAGGGTCCAGGAAATGGGGCTTATAGGGAAAGAGGCTTCAGACAAGAGCTTAAACAAATGGCTCATTCAATTGTTTTCCAACTCCGTAATTTTACATTTTGTCCCAAAACACTCAATTTTCACCATAATGATTTTTTATTTAAAATTAATAGAAGATATGAAGAGTTACATTTTAATAGCTTTTTATGCCTAAAATTAAACTGTTATATTAATTTAATTAAATTTCAGAAAAATTCTTCCCCCCAATAGTAAAAATACAGGAAATATGTTTATAGCACTGTTAAATTAATTTCCCCCTATGGCATTAGCTGTGACCAGGGCAAACATTAGGTGCTAAATTATCTTTTCTAGACAATCAGGGAATTATTTTCTTTGCTGAATAGGTAAGTTGCTAATAACCTTGCATAACTGGTTAGGTCAGTTATAGCCTCTTGCTAATGGAAAGCATGGTTTTTACTTGACTTTATGACCACATTTTTAACATTTACTCATAGATTACAAGCTCTGTACCTCATCCACTATCTGTTTCCCTACTACTCAGCAATGCCTAATACACTGTAGATTCCCACTGAAGAGTTCTTGAATAAAATGAATGCAAGAATGCATGGAATAGTAAGTGACTATATCACTGAGTGTGTGAATGAATGGCCATTAGGTCCCCATTCACTATGGTTCCTAGTTATCTCATTAATTTGGAAATACTCATGACTTGCCTTGGAAAGCAAGGCCATAGTGTACTTCCAGTGAAAGGGTGGTCTGTCCAGTGACCTCACTCCTTACTTTGCTATGTACAGGACATCATTACAGTCAAATTGCAGCATGGCCAGGTTTCCCAAGAGGCCCAACAAGAGCTGAAGGCACAGAAGTACTGAGGCCCAAGCACTTCCTTGGACAAAAGGTATTGAATAACCCATAGGACAGTAAGGGCTTAGAAAGATGTGTAATGTTAAGTTTACATACTCTCTTTGGCTATTTGATTTTTGCACCTAGGTAAGAGAAGTTTAAAAATAAAAGGCTAAAAGAGCTATTTTAAATAATAATTCTGAAACTTAATATATGTTAGACCCATTTGGAAATTTAAGTTGCAAAAACAAAACAAAACAAACAAAAAGAAAACACATAATATTTATATACTCTTCAGAGTAGATCTAATTTGGGGGCAGAAGTCTACAATTTTCAATAGTTCTCCTCTACCAATAGTTCTCAACCAGGGATGAACTTGCCCAGCCCCAACTGCAGGGACATTTGGTGATATTTGGAGATAGTTTTAATTATCAGAACCATAAGGTGAGAAGTGCTACTGGTATCTTGCTGATATCTAGTGGGTAGGAGCCAGGAATGTTTCTAAACTCCCCAAAATACCAAGATTGAAAGATGTGCTACTTGGTAGAGAGAGAGAGAACACTCTAAGGCAAAAACATAAGAGTCAGCCTGGAGTATGTTCTTTTTTTTTTTTTTTTTGCAATGCTCTTTTTTTTTAAAAAAAATATTTATATACGACAGCAGGATGCATTACAATTCTTATTACACATATAGAGTACAATTTTTCATATCTCTGGTTGTATACAAAGTATATTCACATCAATTTGTGTCTTTATACATGTACTTTGGATAATAATGTTCATCACATTCCACCATCATTTCTAACCCTATGCCCCCTTCCTTCCTTTCCAACCCCTCTGCCCTGTCTAGAATTCGTCTATTCCTCCCATGCTCACTCTCTTAAATGGAGTATGTTCTTAATACAGATATGAGGAGATCAAGTATATCCTAGAAAGACTTTTAAAAGGATTGTAAGTGGTTATGAAAGAGAAGCTCACTATACTGGAATTTTCTTTGTCAGATATTTTATTCTCCAGCGATGCCGAATAATGAGGTTTCAGTGTATTATTAATTTACTTATCCCTAATTGCAGAAGCTCAGAAGAGTGTATGATATTTCTACGTATCCTGAAAGGAAGACAGTTCAGGAAAAAAGACTGATGTAAGTGTTCCTTCATCAATCTATTCACTCATTCACCAAATATTCCTTTTAATCTATAATTATTAAGCATCTAATTGATATATACAAAAAAAATCTGAAATGATATATTTTATAAAATTAATGATTATGCCTATGTTCAGAGTATGTCTCAATAAATATGCTAATATTTTTTGACAAATTTAATGAGAGTTTGAACTGATTCATGTACTCCTGACATCTTTTAACACTATTCATAGAAAATACTATTATCTACTTTTAATAATAGTAGAAATCTGTAAGTGACTTTACTGAGCATTTTAAATATCAGAAAGAAACATGATACTTCTCTTTAGAGCTTCAGAGAACTTCCACTAATTAACCCTTTGTCTTCTTAAAAATTAAATTATCACTCCCTAGTATTTCAAGACAAACATAAGCCTCCTTTTATAAACCTGCAATCTCTTTGCATAAGAATAGTTTCTTTCACCAATTGTGGTTGATTTACCATTTAGCAGAACAAATTAAGAACTTATCAGTAATTATGAAAATAATTTCTTTCTTTTATTGAAATGCTTTGTGGCTCTGCAGTTTAGCACATTATTATTCTGGGTGGCGTAGGTGTTGTTGAAAGGCAGTGTGAAAATAAGAGCCTGAATTATGAATTCCTCCCATGAACACTGAATCACTGTATTTTCTGTGGCAAAAAGAACTTATTTCGCTTTTGAAAGGAAAGAAAAGGAAGAACATGAACATTTCAGCTTTCAGGAAAACATAAGATGGCTATACCACACACATATATTGAACTAGACGACCTATCAACTTTGAAATAGTATTGTATTCTTTATTTTTATCTATCCACAAAACTTACTACTTTTTTAGTGTAACAAGTATGTCCATATAGACAAGGAAGTCACGGTGCAAATTTGTTATAAAATTGAACAATTCATTAAATTTTAATTTAGCAAGTATTTATAAAATGCATATATTATGTGTAGTATTATGTGTAGGTGTTAGAAAAAATAAAATGGGGTCACATAGCAAGGGATCCAAAGATGAGAAGAGGCTTCCCTGGGAGAGCCAATATCACTCAAGACAATCTACTAAGTTTTGTGTGCCTGAATCTATAGAAGGTGAATTTTTTTCTGCTTAGCTTTTGAAAGAGAGCATACATTGCCACGGCTTGTGATTTGTACTTAGGTCAGGCTGAAAGCCCTTAACAACATAGAAATTACATTGAGCTGAGGCATAAATTTTCTTTTAATTAAAGTGATTACTAAAAGGGTAGATGCTCATCTGTAACACAGGCGCACGAGTAGCCTGAGATCTTTTCAAACAAAGGTATTATGTTTCCGTTAGCTGCAGTACTGGCTAGCTGTCTATGGATTATTTTCCAATTTCGTCTACTTATAACTTTTGCAAAAAGAATTTCTTCTGACTTTCCAACTGCCTTAGCTCATTTAGGCTGCTCTCAGAAGATGCCTTACTCTGGGTAATTTATGAACAATAGAAATGTATTGCTTATCATTCTGGAGGTTGGAAAGTTCAAAATCAAGCTGCCAGCAGATTCAGGGACTGGTGAGAGTTCCTTTCTATGTGTCCTTATATGGTAGAAGAGGCAAGAAAGCCCTCGTGGCACTTTTCTTATGAAAACACTAATACCTTGACCCAATCAACACCCGGATGCCCCACAAACATTCAAACCATAGTACCAAATCATTTTAGGGGTACACAAACATTCAGACCATAGTACCAAATCAGTTTAGAATTCACACCTGGATAACCAGTTATTTTTCTGTTTTCCACACATTTCTAGATTAAATGAGATGGACAATAATGACTTTAGAACAATAATGTTAAACTCTCTAAGTTTCACCTATCTTGTCAGGAGCCTTGAAGTTAACAAAAATGAAAGAAAATACATAAAAATTCCCTTTGTAGGTAGTGGATATGGGTGGTCCCTTTTGGAAATCCAGCTGTAATTTAGACTCAAGTTACATACAGTATAGGATTCAACATGTTTGGGCTTCCAGGTGGGAAGCTGACTAGTTGTAGTCTTTGATTAAGTAGTATTTTACTACAATGAATTCTGAGACTACATATTATATAGTTTCAATTATGGGTCTAATAACATAGCTTAAGCTATGTGCAAAGGAATCCTTTGCAGACTAGACTACATTTTTTTTTTTTAATCTTGTCGACTAATTAAATTTCAGAGTCAGCTTAATTGAATGTATATTTCAAGTACACAGGTATCTACATTTAGCAATTTCTGGGCTTTTGCCACTGTGATAGTTGAAATAGATAAAAATGCACATGTGTAGAAAACTTTCTTTAATGAGACTTTTTTTTTCCTCTCTTCTCACTCTCCAAGAAAACTGAACGAACAACCAACCAAGCAACAATAACAACCAAATAACCCTGTAGCCAATTTCAAGTCCTTAGCTATAATCTCAAGTACAGGTTCATAAAACCTAGTAAACACAACCTCACTTTAAAAGATCATAACTACAATCTGCAAGTGACAGGAAATAGCACCATACACTGCAAGTTAGCCTATTAAGTATACAATCTTAGGATAGTGCTGCCATATTATTTTGGTGAAAATTCAGAGAAAAGGAATTTGCCCAGTTCTTGTCAAAAATATAATTCTACTAATTGCATCCAAAAGCAGTCTCACAACACCACCAGCTGTTTGTAAAAAGCAGTGGATGCACAGCCTTTTTTATGTTGTGCATTGGCAATATAGTTTTTCACTATTATATTGGGATATTAATATATTTTTAAGTGTAGATTTCCAAATTACCTTCCTATTTAGACCATGACTGCATATATTTTAATGCCTTCTTTTATTTTCAAATTTTGCAAAATGTCATTTGCAATAAGAAGTCAGTTTGATTCCAAATATAATCTGCAAAATATTATTACTGATTTATAACCATCAGGCATAATTACTTATGTCTGTTTTTTCAAACAAATGAAAATGATTAAACAGAAGACTTTAATTTTCAACCAAAATCATTATCAGTATGTGCGTTCTTATCATATTGCTTCTCCTCAATGGCCTCCAAAGTTGAACCTAGAACCTATGTATTTTTTAACCAAACACTAAAATAATTTTCTTTGTGTTGACCTCATATTTACTAATGTTCGTTCAACTCTATATTTTGAACAATTTAGAGAAGAATTTTAGTAGTGATTTTAGGACCTATTTACAAATATATAATGGATTAAGTAGTGCTATGTTGTGGATATGATTTTAATGTTTTCTCCAAGGTTCATGTGTGGGAAGCTTTCTCTCCAGTGTGGTGATGTTAACATGTGTTAGATCTTTAAAAAGTGTGGCCTAGTGGAAGGTCATTAGGTCATTGGAAGTCTGTCCATGGAAGGGACTAATGTAGATTTCCTTATGGGACCTCAGTTTCCTTTGGCTTTGTCTCTTACCATATGGTTTCTTCTTTTCCCCTACATTACATGTAAGGCCATTTGCTATGAAGCACTTGTCAGAACCAATGAAACCGGAATTAGACAGGCAGTCAGTATAGATAGGTAAATCCAGTCAGGTCAGATTGAGTCAGGCCAGTTTTGAGTGAATCCAGGGAAGTTGGAGACTGTACCCTGAGGGACTGAAATGTTGATTCCTTCAGAGCCCTTCCTCTACCCTTATCAAGAACCCACCCCTGCTCCAACCTGTTGCTAAAGTAACCTGTCCCAGGAATTGCCCCTCCCTACAGGGAGCTATAAAGTTGTTAATTAATGTGTCCAGGGCTGCTCCATCCTGCCCTTTCCCCTTCAGCCCACCAGTTTCCTATCTTTTGGCCATCCCACATTCCTGGGACTAGTCATGTAAGGAGGAAGGAGAAAGATAAGGGGAAGAGGCAGGAGAGCAAAGGAAGCCTAGGACATATAAAAAGGGCAGAATACCTCACTTCTGGGTATACAGGATACCAGCTATGGCCCCCTTCTCCCTCCTGGGAGAAGTCTATGTTACCCCCTTTTAAATAAACCCTGCTTTAATAATGCTTGCCTGGGTGTGCTTCTCTAATGTTCAAACTTCAACATGCCAGGAAGCAGAACTCATTAACTGGCGGTATCATCAACTCTATGTTATTTAGATGTTCAGACACCAAAACTTTGAGCTAAATAAACCTCCTTTCTTTATAAGTTTCTAGACTCAAGTCTTTCATTATAGTAACAGAAAATGAACCACAGTTGGTTGAGAATGTCTAAGGAGAAATATTAGGTAGTATTAATTACTGAATGTTTTTGTTATATGAAACTTGTAAAATAGTTATTAACTATAGTACAGGTAGGCAATTCTGAGGCTTAAATTAAGAAAGGAAAATACCAAATTAAATATTAAGGAAAATGTCCAGTCTGTTGTTTATAAAATATATAAGTGGGGGAAATTTTAGCTTGAGTCATTCAAAGATTAAAAACATACAGTTCTAAAATTATCTAACATGAATTATCAGCACATCCTGTGTCTTTTTGAAATAGAACCACAGACATTAGTAAATTAAGAAAGGTTCACCAGGGGCCTATCCTTTACTAGTCATCTCTAGGTTACTCCTATTAATACTACCCCCATTAATTTTTAACAACGTGATTTAAAAAATCTTGTCAAAAGAGCCTCTTGGAATCATCCCAGGAACCCTAAGAGCAGTATAAATTGGTGACAAATATTGGAGGAGTTCCCAGTTTTGCTATTATTGATTTCTAAAACATTTTGTTTAAGTAAATACTTTGGAACTGACCTCAGTGACTTTCTGAGGATAAGAGGAAGTAAGCAGATATTTGGGGCGATATGCACAAAATCTGTTTCACACAGTACAGGCTCTGATGAGAGTTTTGTGGCACCTGGCTGCATTTCTTATCTTTACGTTCCCTAGGTTATGGTTTTCCCCTTCCTATTCTTGAAATTCTTCCAAAAATATATGTTACCTTTAAAAAATAACTTTTTCAGAAACATGAAACCCATTGTTCAAATAATATGAACAGCTATTCTCTTTATTAGATCATCCCACTAACCAGCCAATGAACCAGACAACTTGAGCATACCCTAGACCTTTATTGAGCACCTGACATATCTTAGTTAGTGCGCCAACGTTGTTAGAAGAGTTTTTTTCAGGTGATCCTCACAGCCACCTATGCAATAGGCAATGTTATGATCTCTTTGATTTTTTAAAGTAATATAGAACTTAATGGAATTAGACGTATTCTAGCTATTTTAGTTATAGTTTTGCATAATATTGATTCAAAAATTTAACTAATTTTCAGTTGCATAACCTCAAATACATAGACAAACTTAACTGGCAAATTGGGAACCCCGATTTCCTATACAATTTTCACTAAACAATAGAAAGGAATATTGAACAATATTATTCATTTAAAATACTGTGGCTTTTCCAGATCACTATTCATATGGTAAATAATTGACTATAGAAAAACATTATCTAGATGTCATTGGTTATATTTTTGAATTTAGAAATAACTATGAATAAGGCAAAGAGTTTTTGTTCATGGATTTTAATAACCTGCTTGAAAACTGATATTAAAGAGTAGACACATCTCCTTTACTATTTTGTTTAGTTTTAACTAACACACATGGATTCCTGATTTTAAAAAATCCTTTCATACAAATAAGTATATTGACCAGAATTCTTGACTGTTTTGATTTTATAAAATATGTACTTTCCATTTCATAATTTATGTCTACACCTCTCAGGCATTATATAATGTAACTAAACAGTTGGGATAATGACCACTGTAGGGTTGGGGTAAAGACATTCAGACTGCAGACAGAAGATGGAAGGCCACTTGAGGGAAGGTAATGGAACACAAGAGAACTCTAAAATAAAATGTAGCTCTCAGTGGACTCATGAAAGCCAGATGGGTTCCTGAAGTGATACCCTGCCCATTTGCAGAACTGCTAGATGAACATTAATTTTATAAATGAATGATGGCATCTTGGAATAAGTCAGTCTAAGGAATGTAAACAAATCAATTGATATAAGTGGCATCCCTTATTCTTCTTATCTTGATTCATCCACTCATAAAAATTTTATCTTTTAATACACTAGGTATTCATATATCTTATGTTCTTGTTGCTTCCCAAAACCCTTCCCCCATATAAAACTAATAAGGCAGGTGTTTTTTTTATCTGTTCTCTGATGCATATGTCAAGACCTTGAACAGCAAAACAAATCATAAATTTTCAAGAAACACTTGTAAGATTAATTAATGAATCTATAGAATAGTATTTTGAATTCTTCAGTAGAATTTACAAACATGAATGTGACATACTTACACTCTTCAAATACTGAAGTTTAGAGGAAAATATAAAATTGTACCATAAGGAAGAAGATATGTTTTGTGGAAGGTGTACACTTAGAGCACTTTAGGGTTGCATTTCCTTATATGCATGCTGTGGGACATTCGTCTATCCTTTAAGAATTATATGTGAGAGGAGATACTGATTTAGATTTCCTATTTCCAGCAATAAGATATTTTTATATTAATCTTCTCATTTAAATACTGTTAGAAATTTTGAAATATATTTGGGGAAAAAATTAAAATTATCCATCCCTCATGTGAATTTGCAGTCTGTGTTCAAAACACCCAAGTGGTCCAAGGAGCCTCTGGACTCAATTCCAATTTAAGTGATCCTCAGTTACAAAAATATTACCAAGCATTAAGTAGAGAAAAATGCAAATTATCTTCGGATAAATGTACTTTTATTCTTATTTCTTCAAAATAGTCTTTCGAATAATTTTTAGGGGTGTTTAACATGGCATAACCTAGCACACTAGGAAATAAAGTAATCTGAGTAAGAATTAGAGGAAACAAGAGAGTAGAGATGAACCCATGTATAGTTCAACTGTAAGAATTATCAGTCACGGATTATAAAACAGTTGTGTTTACTAGATAGAAGAAATAAAACAAAAATTTAAAATACCTTCATGGACTAGAACACTCTGAACACTTTGATAAAATTATATCAAATGCAAATTTTACAAATGAAAAAATTGACAGCTACAAATTTAAAACTATGCATAATTGAATAACAGGTTAGACAACACTGATGAGAGAATTAGTGAACTGGATGATACACTGAAATGCCTATTTGAGGGGGTCTATTAGTCCCTTATGCATTACTATAACAAAGCATCTGAGCCTGGATTACTTTATAAATAAATTAAATTTATTGTGGCTCACAGTTATGGAGGTACAGTGTTAAGGAACTGAATCTGGTAATGGTCTTATTGCTAACAGAGTTCATAAGGTGGCACAGGGCATCATAAGACAAGAGACAATGTAAGTGTGTGTTTGTTTTTCTGTCCTCTGATTGGCTGCTTTCTTCTTACCAAGCTAAGAGCATTCAATCATGGGGGCTCAACCCTGATGACCTTATTTAATCCTAAATACATCCCAAAGTTTCTAATTTTAATCACCATAGTCAGATTGGTTTCTACCCTCTTAACACTTTACAACAGGGATTAAATTTCAACACATGAATCTTTGCAGGACATACTCAAACCATTTCCAAACCATAGCAGCAAAAGAAAAAATATGGAAGAGAGTTTATGAGATGAAAGAATACAGGAAAAAGTTCTTTGTCAGAGCTCCAGATGAAGAGGAGGCAGATTATTATAGCTATATTTGGAAAAAAAATGGTGATTGAGATTTTTTTCAGAACGAATGGATGAATTTTCTCCACCCTATCCTGACTCTGCTTGCAAACATCTTCCTTCATTTACTCCAATGTGATAGCTAATCAATATTTTCTTTGTGCCAAGACTGGAAAACTGCTGGAAAGCACTGTTGGGCAGGGGTTGACAATTATTTTTTCTATAAAAGACTTGATAGTAAATATTTTAGGATTTGTGAGTATTGTCATTTCTGTTGTGAGTCACTTCTGCAGTTCTTGTACAAAAGTAGACACAGACAACACATAACCAGGCATGACTATGTCTGTTAGAACTTTATTTACAAAACAGCCAGTAGTCTGAACTTGTGCCACAGGCTATAGCTTGCCAATCCCTACATTAGGGGGTTGAGGCAAGGGTTACAATAAAGAGCACATGTCACCATTTTACTCCCAATGTTTGCCCTCCATATTCATGTTGACGGAATTATGCAGTGTTTCTTAAATTTTATAGCTTGCCCTAATGGACATAATGGGTTGTAAATACTATTACAAGCACTTAGATAAACTTTATCATTTAAAAGTGGTTATTTGTACACTAGCAAATTTAGAAATGCTCCTTTAGGAGACTGGGCACTTAACATTCAATGTCACAAAATTTGCAATGTAACATAAAACATTTTAAAATTTTATGAAATATTTTAAAGGATATAAAGAAAAAAAGGTCATTTTGGATTATAATGTCTTCATGAGAAAACATGCAATAATGAATATGATGAAACTTCAAAAACTAAGGCATAGTATACTATGGCAGAAAAGGAAAAAGTAAATAAAACTTTATTCAGTTTTCTACCAAGGAATCTTTCATTTTACTGTTATATTTAAGGAAAATTAAGATTTTTGTTTTTTACAGCATTTTCTGAAAAAAAAGCATGGTTGTTTTGCAAAAACAAAAGTGTTATCAATAGCAAACATCAATAGTAACCAATAAATCTTCTAATATTGGGCATTGTTATTATTTTGGGGGAATATTAGGGATTAAATTTAGAGGCACTCAACCACAGAGCCACATCCCCAGTCCTATTTTGAATTTTATTTAGATATAGGGTCTCACTAAGTTGCTTAATGCCTTGCTTTTGCTGAGGTTGGCTTTGAACTCACTATCCTCCTGTCTCAGCCTGCAGAGCAGCTGGGATTACTGGCAGGTACCACCATGCCCAGCCAAAATAGTATTTTTCTTACTATTCCAACTACAGAGAAGCCAACATGGTCTTAAGAACTGTCCAGTAAATTTGAACATGTTGATACCTAGGGCATATATTGGATGAAATTACACAATGAGTTCATTTGGAAACTGAATACCTTAAATATGATTTACTTCCAAAGTGTGAACTATCATGATGTCCTAAGTTATACTTTTACATATTTTAGCAGACCAATATGTGCAGGAAAAATGATAAAACTCCTTGAAGTTAAATAGCTTTAAAATTCTGTCTTTGGGTAATTGAATCACCAGGAAATTCTAGAAATAGTGACTTAATGGAATAATGATACAAATATGCTGAATATTTTGACTATAGACTTTCTTCATCCCCCCATCTCCCCCGCCCCCAAAAAAAAAACAAACAAAAAAACCCATGCAAAACAAAAACCAAAAATGGCTCCATAGGTAACTGCAACTCTATAGAGTCTTTCATACCCACCCTCTCAATCAATAAGACCATTACATTATTGTTTTAGGTGGTTGGTTGTTATAAGTCTATTTTCTTTATTAACTATTGTATAATGTGTCCAACAAAACCACTTTCTTATGCTTTTTACTTTCCATCCATATTTGCTTTCCCCTAGTTTAAACAGTCTTATGAAAGAAATGCTTTACTTGGTTATTCCCTGTAGGATAGAGGTTGGCTATCTAATAGAGAAGTTGGGTATAATGGCTTAGAATTTCTAAGAGGTAATAGATCTCTCCGTGTGTGTGTGTGTGTGTGTGTGTGTATCTAATGCATAGGCATGTCAATCAGCCAGAAAGCAAAGAAAACAGCAATATTCCTAGGATGTTGGGATGAGGGTGGGGTGTTAGCTTTATATTTACCAGGTATTATATTTTGAGGTAAATGAAATACAGTCTTCCAATGTGAATGATAAAAGAAGAGGAAGATGTTCTGGGTATGGAGAAATCAGGATAACAGAAGGAAAGGAGAGGTATCACTTCAATCTAGTAATTAAACTTTTGAGATAAAATAAGCCAATGTTAGCTTTGGTCGAGATATGAATATCATTACTCTTAACAGCAATAAATCAATTTGAGATGTAGAAAAATGGGAAAGTTCAGTTCCTAAAAGCTTCTGGTAGACAAATAACAAATAGATTGATAAAACTGCAATAGTTAAGCAATGACCACAATGAAAATACCAGCAATTAAAACTCTAAAATATTTTTTGAAAAAAAAATGTGATCCTTCACAGACCTGAGAGTATCAAATATATGACATTGAGGTTCCATAGAGAAAAACTACAGGATAATTTAAAGAAAGGACTATAGGTTTTTCATGGAATGCAATCATGACATATAATCCAATACTCTAAATCCAAATTCAGATCAACTCAAAAAACATGCAGATTATAAATCAGTCAAGCAATAACTCTGTAACCCATTTTAGAAAAAAAAAATTAAAAGGCTTGGAAAACTTGGAATGGAACCACCATTTGACCCAGCTATCCCACTCCTCAGTTTATAGCCAAAGGACTTAAAAACAGCATAGTACAGTGACACAGCCACATCAATGTGATTCACATAGCAGCATGATTCACAATAGCTAACTTGTGGAACCAACCCAGATGCCCTTCAGTAGATGAATGGATAAAGAAACTGTGATTATATATACACAACGGACTATTACTCAACTTTAAAAGAGAATACAATTATGGCATTTGCAGGTAAATGGATGGAGTTGAAAAATATAATGCTAAGTGAAGTAAGCCAATCCCCGGAAAACAAATGCCAAATGTTTTCTCTGATATGAGGATGCTGATCCATAATGAGGATGGGGCGGGGGAGCATGGGAGGAATGGAGGGACTTTAGATAGGGCAAAGAGCAGGGAAGAAGGGAGAGGGCAGTGGGGTAGGAAAGATGGTGGAATGAGATGCACATCATTATCCTAAGTATATGTATGAAGATATGAATGGTGTGACTCTACTTCATACACAACCAGAGAGCTGAAAAATTGTGCTGTATATGTGTATTATGAATTATAGTGCATTCTTCTGTCATATATAACAAATAAGAATAAAAAATAAATTTAAAACAGAAATATTCCCCCTACTAAAATAAGACTATTTTTGAAACAAGAAATTATTATCAACTTGTTTCATGGGTCACATGTGATGAAGTATTTTTGTTGTTCTGTTAATTAGTGAGCCAAAGCAAATCAAAATATGTTTTTAAATTGTCTAAAATTCTTGTGCTTTATGATACTCAAATAAAATGGCTTTGTTTGATATTATTGTGGCAAAAGATTACAGTTAGAAATAAAATTATTTGTTTGCAATGGAACAGTATTGTAACAAGTTGTAGCATCCTCCCTTCAAATATTAGGGTAATAATTGCTAGAAATATTTATCAACTGATAAAATAAAACAGAAATGGGAGTAGTAATTCTTCAATAAGACAAATACTTGAGAAATTAGTAAACCTTCATTTGTACATAAAATTAGCTAACAAGTATTTGTTAGATGTGATGTGTAAAATATCCTACTCTAAAAGGCATTAAAAGTGCAATGGTGGACAAGAAACATAAAGCATTTCTGTTTCTTCTTCTTCTCTTCTTCTTCTTCTTTTTTTTTTTTTTTGTACCAGGGATTGAACCCAGGGGTGCTTAACCACTGAGCCACATCCCCAGCCCTGTTTTTATATTTTATTTTGAGATGAAGTCTTGCTAAGTTGCTTATGGCCTTTCTAAGCTGCTGAGGCTGGCTTTGAACTCATGATCCTCTGCTTCAGCCTCTGAAGTCACTAAGATTACAGGTGTGTGCCACTACTCCCAGCTTAAAGCATATTTCTTATGGTGCTTATTTTCTAGTGGCAGAAACAGTCAGAAACTAAACAAATAAGAAAGTAGGAAGACTTGCTGTAAGAAAAATAAAACAGGGTGATATGAAGAGAACAAGAGAGTAAAACTATGGATTAAGTGGCCAGAGACATCCTTAAGGAGAAATGTACAAGGAGAAACACAGAAACACAGTTTACAGAAGAAAATTAATTAGAAACCACTTCAATAGCTCTCGGTTTAGGGAATACTAGATCGATTATGATATGTCTATATGATGAAACAGGAACAAGGAAAGGCATATATATAATATAATATAAAAATTTCCAAAACATATATTGAATTTAAAATTGAGGCATATTATAAGTAACATAACATGTATGTAAAAATTTGGTTGATATCTATAACTACATATATATATTTCAGTGTGTTAATGTATGTCAGAAATTATTCATGATAAAATGTAACAAAGATTGACTTTGGGGATATGGGTGGGTGTAGAGATCCAAGGTGGTGATGATTAATGAATCTTTTTACCTTAACAGTGGGTTTTCAACTTTTATAAGTAAAATATTTGAATGAATTGCTTTTGTTATTAAAAATTAATTTTAAAAATGAAACAGGATGAAAACAATAAACTAAAATCAAAGCACAATTTCGAATCACAACTTTATTATTGAGATCTTTAAGATATCATTTAAGTCAACTCTTGTCTGTATTTTTCAAAAAGTAGTATTATCTCTCCACTATTAACTATATTTGAAGGATCTACAATACTGTTTAATACCAAACATGATCGGAACAGAAAAACAGATGTGAAAGAAGAAATAAAGTTGTCTTAACCTTCACTGTTTAAAAACTCACCCAGAAAAATAATTTTAATGATGAGACAATCTGATAAAAAGCAAGATGGGACAGAAGTTCTGTCACAAAGGAGAGCTTTTTGATCGTTTTCAGATACTTCAAGGAAACAGGAACTACATTGATCTCTTGAAATTATCTGCTTTGAAACACAGCTAAATACATCTCCTCTTCCAGGTTAGTTTTCTTCAAGGACAAGTGGAAAGTTGAGTTTTGTAAAACTACACATGTTCTTTGAGAGGGATAAGACCATGGTCAGGGGAAGTGAGTGTGGTTGATTCTGAAGATTAACTCTGACCTCAAACACCAATAGTTTTTAAATTAAATTTAACACATTACACTGTCTGTGAAAGGAAACTAACAGAAGGTGTGAAGCAGGCAACTGGGTCTTCTTATAGTGTCGTTTTAACAGTCCTAAAGGACTTTGGGAATAATTAATACTTTCCCCTGTTTGTATCAATATACAACCACATTCTTCCTACTAAAAGATAACAAAACTAAGTCAAAGTTAGTTATTATTCATGGATATTAAAATAGCTATAATGAGGAGTTTTTCCTTGAGCAGAAAATATTCAATTAGATTTTTGTAGCATTTCACTTTTCCCTCAGCTATACAACACACCAAGCAGCATCTTAAAATATACCACCAGTCTTCTCTAGCTAATGGTAGAAATGGCAAAGCCTGGGAGCATTTTTCTACCATAAATTTCTCTATGAGATTTCATAAAGAAGATAATCATGGCATCAGTAAGGGCAACCAGCTCGTATTACTACCAGAGCAAGTTGGGCATCTCTTTATGGTACTAGGTTCCTGGAGAAGAGGATCCATAAGACATCAGAACCTATAGTAAAAAATTGCTTAACATTATTGATTTGTCATTCCCATGAAGATAATTGTAGTTTAAATTATATCAGTATGGTAGGACTGAAAGAGTATCAGGGGGTTTGCCCTTTTCTTAGAAATTCTAAGCATGTCCCTCTTCTAGACTCTGGGAGAGGAAGTGACTTCATCAAACCTCAGATGTAGAACAAATCTCAGGGGAAGAACTCCAGAGAAAATTCTTAGAAAACACAGAGCTCAACAACATGGTGCTCTGACATAAAACACATGGTAGTGTTTACGTTAGGGATTGATTCATACTTGTCTCCTCTTCACGCAAAAGCAAAGAAAATAAAACAAAATAAACAAAACCTTCCCCCCAAAAAAGGCCAAAAAGAATTTGGAAGCCACAGTAAATATATATGGTATTGAAGTCTTAGACTTAACTATGTTTTTTTTCCCCTACTTTTTGAGACATTAAAATCTCTTAGAATTATCAACGAGATAAATATGAGTTTGACCAGATTCATTGCAATTACTTGTACTGACAATTAAAAAATCATGAAAGAAGTACTCATTCTATTTAGTACAATTATTTTCTTTTGTCTTCATGAATTTGTAAAACGTATGAATAAAAATCAGATGATATCATTCAGTGCTTTTATAAGAATGCAGTTTGGAAGGACCATATAAATATTGCTTTATTCTGATAATAGACACAAGGTCATGCAAGTAATGTTTGAGCTAAATGACCATAGAAATTGCTGTTTTATTCTGCAATGCTAAACTGAATTACTAGGACAAGATATTGAAATAGTATTTGAGCTTCTATAATTCTAAAATCTCAGAGCTTTTAAAAAAGCCCTCAATGAATTTACAGTGCAATGTGCTTTACACATTAGGTAATGCAATCCTTTCTTAAGAAGTAACCCAATGGCATCATCACACACAAACACATTCATCACGCTGTCTTACAGATTCAAAGAGGAGAATGTTTTCTTTCTGTGTATAACTCACATCCTACTGACTTATCATATTCCTGTTAACTAGCAGGCAGCTGAAATAATTTAATGTGCTTTGAATATTTAGTTCAAAATAATGTAAGAAAACATCTGTCACTTACGTTTTTGAGTCATCCCATAACACACAATAGGGATTCAAAGTACCCTAAAAATAAGCAGAGAAGTAATAAATATATTGTGAGTATACACATGAAAAATTAAAGTATTATTTGATATAATTATTTGAAATGATTAGTTTAAATCAAATAGAATGGTGGATTTCATATCTTGTGGTAAGATACTTTGAAGATTCTACATCAATTTTTTTTTTCATGAGAAATTTGCATTTCCTTTCTCACAGATTTGGTGACTCACTTTGTGAAATTCTAAGAAAATAACACATTTGTTTCAAATATAACCTGTATTTAGTTCTGTTAAAAATTGAAAGTGAAGCTACCATATTTTGATGCTTCCAACTCCATATTTATTTCTCTAAAATATTAATTTCTGGGTTATTTTCTTTAGGAAGACCAAGGTATTGATAATATTTACATCACAGGAAAACATCCCCCTTTTTTTAGTTTATTTTTTATTAGTGCATAATGATTATCTGGAATAATGGTTTCATTGTGACATATTAATATAGGTACATAACATTTTTGGTTATATTCACCCCACATTACCTTTCTTTACCCTACTTTTCCCCTCCCCCTGTTCCCTTTCTCTTCTATGATACTTTCCTTTCTACTTTCATATCATCTTTTATTTTCTATATTCCACATATGAGAGAAAATGTGTGATATTTGTCAGAATTTCTGAGTCTGGCTTATTTTGCTTAACATGATGATCTCTAGTTCCATACATTTTCCTGAAAATTACATAATTTTGTTCATTTTTTGTAGCTGAATAATATTCCATCATGTTTATATTCCACATTTTCTTTTCCTATTTATCTTTTGGTGGACATCTGAGCTGCTTCTATAACTTGGCTATTGTGAGTTGTGCTATGATAAACATGGGAATGCAGGTATCTCTATGATATGCTGACTTTAATTCCTTCAGGGTTATACTGAGGAGTGGTATAGTTGGGTCATATGTTAGTTGTATTTTTAAGTTTTTTAGGAACTGCCATACTGATGGCCACAGTAGCTTCACTAATTTACAATCCCATCAATATTGTATAAGCTTTCTTTATCCGTGAATCCTCATTAGCATTTATTGTGCTTCTATTCTTGATGATACCAATTTTGACTGCAGTAAGATGAAATCTCAGTGTGTTTTCTTAATTTTTTTTAGATGTTGGTGGATATTTATTTATTTATTTATATGTGGCACTGAGAATAGTACCCAGTGCCTCACACATGCTAGGCAAGTGCTGTGCCACTGAGCCACAACTGCCCCTGCCCCAGTGTGTTTTTGATTTGCATTTCCCTGAAGGCTAAAGAATGCATCCTGTACTATACCTGTGTGCACTCATCAGCATCACCTCCCTTTCAGCCTCTAGTTGCTTCTTCTAAGAAAGAGGTTATTGCATTAATTTTCTATTTCCAGAGAGTTGGTTGACATTCAGTATCCTCTTAATCAAGGGATAATATTTGGATCCGATAATGTTTAATGAATTTTTAAGAAAAAAAAGTGCTAGATTTTTATTCTGTTGAATAATTTTATATTGAGTAGCCACCATCACTTTCAGGATGACACAGTGAGTTTTCCACACTTGTCTAGGGCTGTGTATTGATGAATACTAATTTTTGGAAAAGTGTTTTTTCCTCTCTATTTGCTTACATTGATTGGACTTTATTTTTCCCCACCTTGAAACTAACTTAATTTTTTTCTTTAAGCAAAATCTCAGATTTGTACAAATTCTTTCATACCCCTGAAGAGTCTTCTGTTATCCATTAAACATATTCTGTTGGTTCAAATTCTTTTATCTTCCATGCCCTTAATTTCCTGGAGCATACACTTTTAGAGTTCACTTAGGGTAATCATCCTCTGTGCCCACCCATGCAGAGAAGAGCAGTGCTACTGCCTATCCAATTTAGACGCCATATTCCCAACAATGCAAACTAAGATCACATAACATATTTGGTATTTGCTTCCTGAGCTTAGCAGGCATTACTCATACATAGCAGTCTTTTGGGAGCTTTTAAAATTCTGATTTTGGCATCCCACACAATCATAATTGCTTCCAAGCTTTATGACATTACAGGATTAAAAGCAAACATGATTATCTGTGTCCTCATCCAACCAAATTGTTGATAAAAGTAATGAACAGGCCAGCACGATTTAAAAATAACAGTTTCCAAAAAGGTCACTGGCTCCCTTCTACAGGTAGACTTGCTCCACTGGTTCCATCAAGCTACCATCCAACCCTTAGGTTTCAGCTTTGCATATAAACAGATACTTACTGGAGTGTGTCTGATAAAAGCAATCTCTCTAAAAATCTAGGTGGTATCTTTGCTGTGTGTTTCTAAGTGATATTGCCTGGGTCCATTCTAAAAATTTGTTAGAAATAAAAGTAAGCTTATTAATCTAAGTTTTATAAAACACATCTCAGTCTCATTTATTATCTATTTTAATTGATGCCTTTGACTAACTCTAACATTGTAGTACCACAACCACTCTCCAGGTTCTTCAAAGACCATGAATCCAAAATTTCTTGGCTATCAAATGCTCATACTTCTATGCTATGCCCCTAGAACATTAAAAAAAATTCCCTTCCCTGAAAAAAGTCACAGGCCTATAGAGGTAGATAACTCACATGAAATGATTATGTTACAATGAAACATCAGTAGTGATAGTTTCTTGCATAAAAGACAATGAGTCTGTGCTAGTCTGAGTGTATTTCATGGATGCTTTGGGTCCTTATCTAGCTCTTCCAGAAGGCACAGATCCTGTGTTCATGGGATGAAGGAGAGAATGGTTCTGCAAACTGGTATCTTCTTCCATTTTGTGAGATATTATCTAGATTAACCTGGATTTTTTATATAGCTTGTGAATTTTTGATAAACTTTCAGCATAGTTAAAATACTGTATCATAATGTTTTGCTGTAACCATCAAGGCTTTTTTATTCAACAGGGTACAGAGCAATATTATTGGAATACCACGATGAAGGGTATGGGTGTGCACATTTCATGGCTATAGAAACCAAATGTAGGTGAGAAACCTGAGATGAGAGACCTCTGAATCTAACTCATTGATTTTGCTAATCTAAGAGTGAGATTAAGCTAAATCTCTACATAAAACAATTCTGGATACTGCTTATATGCTTATTATTTTATAAGTATTGTTCATAACATGTTACAACAAAAATCTAGTAATATTAGAAAATAAATATAATATAAACTAAAAATTTGGATATATTTTCCTTTTGACTCCCCTAAAAAATTTCAAATTAAAACATAAAGATGAGAAATGTTTCTTTTACTCCACACCTTGGTCAACATTCAGTTTTATCCTTCATCTTTTTTACCCCTTACTTCTTGACCCATTGCATGCTTCTCTCTCTTCCTGTTCCTATGAAAATTCAAACTCCATTCACCTGAGAGTTAGTATGCATTCCAAATGCACCATTCAATCTTGGGGTATACATACTGGGATGCACAAAACAGTCAGATACTCCTCTGTGGATATTTATCCTAGAATAACCACAATGCACAGGCTTGTGATATGAGATGAGGTCTATAAGTTAAACATTTGAAGTTTAGACAAATAGGAAAGACAAAAAATTAGAGAAATCTTAGTTCCTGGAAGACCAATTACTTCATAAGAATTGGAAATGGAAAATATAAAGCAAAAACCAATGATGAATGAACTCTAACCTTATGAAAATACATATATACTGGCTAAATGGTTCTTCTAAGAAACTACTTGGAAAATACGTTACAAATTTTAGATAACTTTTCTGAAAGGGACTGTTCTACAATATCTGTTATAAGGAATTTACAGGAAATCAATAATAGGAAATGGTGAGCCCCATGGAGAGCAATAACAAAATGGACTGGCGGGAGCTAGAGAAAATCCAGCAACCTGTGAACTTCACCTCTACAAGCAGACTTAAGAAATACATCAAACTAAGAAAACAGAAGTTGTCAGGTGAATGAGACAGATGGGCTAATGAAGATTAATTCATCAAGCTGTCAATATAATTGACACTTGAAAGTATCAAAACTGCATGTATTTGAAAACTTTTGGGAAAGATATACTCTTCTTGACAAACACGTTTTTTTGGCAAATCAAACAATCCGCCTCTCTTGGCTCTACTCAAAATAGTACAGTTTAACTTGAGTTAAACATTTTAATCATACCCTCATAAGCATTTTGAAAATGCACCATGACAATACCCAATTACCATAGGTTGTTCTATGCACCACTTTTAAGCATCTTTGTTGTTTTCTATTACTTTCTCTGTTTCAACATCAAGGACTGTATTTATTAAATAGTAGAATGTAGCCCCAGCTTTGGTCAATGACTTTCTATGGGTGATTCTTTTCCCTTTTTGTTTTCTTATCTTAATATTAAATAAGGGATTTGGACATTCTTTTTAGCTCTAGTTCTCAAATGTTCTACTATGATACTCATAATTAAATTTCTTTCATTCTTTCAAAACTTTCTTCTAACTGCCCCCCCATGGAATACTTTATTCTCACTATAGTAAAACAAACAAACAAACAAACAAAAAACCTCTCACAATGTACAGAATGTAGAAGAAAGTTAGCAAGATGATTTAAACAAGGTCATCCATTTATTTATTTATGCATGCAAAATTTTTTTAGTTAATACCTAGTATCTTCCAGGTATCATTCAAGGTACTTTCATACACCGTGGAAGAAAACCAAGTTCCTGCCTCATAGATGTCATTACAGTGAAGGGGCAGGAGAGTGACAAAAACATCAACAGACAAATATGTAATCTGCTAGATGGTAATAGGTGCTATAACAAAAAGTCAACCACAGTCAGCAGCAAAGACCAGGGAAGCAGATGCATACTGGGAAAGAATCACTATTAAGCCTTAATAATTTGAGCAGAGATCTGAGTGAAGTTGCTTATACTAAAGAAAAAAATAAATTACAATAAAAGTAAATAAGGTCCAAGTGTCTTCAAGTTTTTCCCCAGTGTTTTTAAATATGGATAAATTCAAATTCACATGCTATTTTAATCTTAATCATACACTTGCTCTCTTCATAATGTTCAAATCATTTTCCCTAGACCTACTCTAGAATCATCTAGGGTGCTGACTTAACTTAGATTCCTTGGTTCTAGGAATTTTGAGATGTGTGTTAAAAATAGAAACGTGCATTTTAATAATTTTTTATCTACATCAAGTTAGGAGAATCATTGCTCAAGATGTAAAAAGAAAAAGAAATAACATGTCAGAGACGTTTAAAATCTATACATCTAACAATTTTAAAATATACAATGCTTTAATATTTTACTTTAGTCACCATTCTGTGCAATAGATTATTAAAACTTATCACTCCTATCTTAATGATACTTTGTGAGGTGATGGATGTGTTAATTAGCCTGATTTAATGATTGCACATTATAAACATATATCGATACATCACTTTGTACCCCATAAATACAATTTTTGTTTGTCAATTAAAAGTAAAATTAAAAAAGAAATAACATGCTTACTCTGTTTTATTCAACTTTTAAAACTGATCAGTACTCAAATACTGTAATAAATTACTAATCTGGAAAGTTCATAACTTTTTTGTAACTTTTTCTGTCCTCTTGAAATAAAAATAATCTCTTGCCTGTGGAGACAAAGTAAGCAAATAGATAAAGTGGCTCAGGACACGAAGAAGGGCAATGATTTCATCTTAACTATTTTAACATTTCCAGTGCTCTGAGTCAGATGTTCTAGGATGATTCTTTCTGTCATGTCATCCAATGAATTGTACATTGATTTCTTGAGCATGGATGAGAGAGGGACTGTTTACCTGACACTATACCATCTCTCCTTAATTTTCTAAGTTTTAGACAACAAGGCATCACACACACAAAAATGACCAGTACAATATGTGCTTAGCATGTGCAAGAACCTAAGTTTAATTCCCAGCATTAAAACCAAAATCAAAACCAACCAACCAGCCAACCAACCAAACAACCAACCTAACAAACAAAACCCCCAAACCAACTAGATTTTGCTGAGCTTATTCTGACTTTGATTCCCACTAAAATTGAATTGTTGGTATTATATGCAGTTGCACAAATTAACCAGACCTACAAAAGATGAATTCATATCCAGTTTATAATTTTAATATTAGTTGAAAAAGGACATATTTAAAAAAAATCTCAGGAATTCCTGCTAGGCAAATAAGGCATTAGTAAATGTAAATTGTTCTATAGTCAAATCTATGAGATGTTACTACTATAAGCTGATCAAAGAAAGGGAACCCTTTCAGAAGTATATCTTTTAACAGAAAAATAGCCCCAAAGTCCCTGAAAGTATTATACATCACTCAACGGGATGATGTCGCTCAAAGTGTGATTGTTGCATATTCTTCAAACAAATTCTCAAGGTTAGGATAAATAGTGGTCCTTGGCATAGCTTTTGTTTGTTTGTTTTGTGGTGCCAGGAATCCAACCCAATTAGAAGGCTAGCATTCTACCACAGAGCCACATTCCCAGGTTGGTGGTTTAATATTTTCAATGAATCTTAAAAAGAGCTAAGTCTAGGTCTTACTCTTTCTATATATTATTATTATTTTTTTATTTTGGGGGTGGTAGTTGTCTTGTATCTGAAGTCAAATGGGCCTCATTGATGATGTAATAATGTATTCTTACTTATTAGGAGTTTGGAAGCATAGAGTATTTGAATGGACTTGTGAGGATTCTATAGGAAGCATCACATTACAAGCCAGTTAAACCAAGGTTATGGAAAATAAAGAGCTTGATTTAGCTATAGGACAACGATCTAAAAACGACTGAAAAGAGAAATGCAGAATATCGTTTTATCTGGAGGAGTCATACCCATGTCACAATACTCTTCTTAGGAAGATGGTGGCTATTTAATGGGACCATGAGGAGAGAGCATATAGTTAATTCAGCTTCTACTATCCAGTTACTCAGTAGACCACATTAACCAGATGACACCATTTTTATGGGTGTGGTAACAGCTTGCTTCTCTAATTTCTGAGACCTGTCATTAGCCTGATTGTTCATTATTACCTAATGAATACTGTTTGTCATGTTAGAAGCAGTAAAATGTAGAACCATAATAAGGAGCTTTTAAAAATGTGTATCCTTCAAAAAGAATCATTGCTTCAACATTGATGTCTTAGAAAGGGTTATCCCTATATGCTTGCATCATTTCTTACAATTGTTACACAGGGTCTAGTGCATCTTTCAGCAAAAACAAAACAAAACAAAACAAAACAAAAAACGCCTTTTTAAAAAAACTGTCTGAGTATTTCCTATGATTTGAAGTAGCGCATAGCTTTAATTAATTAACACCAAATCCCTAGATTCCACATAGCATACCAGTTAGGTCTTTCCCTTTATATTCAAGTTTAATAATGTGTCCTAATAATAATCATATGAGTTTATAGCAGATACTAAGGCAGGCAAGGGTGATTTTCACTCCTAATGTCTACATGCTGACTGAAGAGAAGTTTCACTAAGGTTTTTCAGGAGCACAACATATGTGCAGATATCAGGGTTCTGCAAGACATCCAGCACCTCCTTCTGCACAGCCCTTCTTTTGGCTGCCTAGGCAATGCTATTGCATGATGTTCTCCAATTTCCCCTAATAGTCCACCACCACTTTACAAACTTGTGATCAAGTTTCTAAAGTGCTACTAATAAAACTCAGGACAAAATACTTTCCAGTTGCCAAGTGATTTTTAATTCTTTAAGCTTTTAGAATTTGATGTTCATAAACACACTTCCTGATGAATGGTTGGATTTCTTCATATCATTTCTCATGCTTCTCTAATAGTAGCAAGAAATACACTCTCCACTCTGTT
The DNA here is from genome assembly GCF_021218885.2 of Marmota monax. Taxonomy (NCBI): domain Eukaryota; kingdom Metazoa; phylum Chordata; class Mammalia; order Rodentia; family Sciuridae; genus Marmota; species Marmota monax. The sequence continues at coordinate 2,404,436 of NW_026692434.1, read as the reverse complement.
TTCCTCCATGATTTACACAGGCTTTGTATCATGATTAATTTTAGTTCACATACATAAGTCAAATTTCTTAATTGGTTAGTTTGATCCTGTTAGTATATAAGCAAATAAGACAAAGAAAACAAAACTCACAAGTGCAAAATTCCCATGATATTTTTTTTTTGTGCACATGATCATTTTGAGAAATACAAATAAATCTTATGGGTTTTTCCTCAACCCTGAAAGACAGGAGTAACACCCTACTTAGCCCATTAGAGTTGCTTCACAGAGGGGAATTTTTTTTAAAAAGGGCAAGTTTAGACTACAGGCCAGCATAGTCTCCTCCATCTTTCCACTCAAAATGGAACCATGCAGAAGAACATTTATTAGAAAATAATAATGCATTTTCAAACTTGCAAAGGTGATAAAGCAGAAGATAACTAAAATTTATTTATTTTCTATTATTTTAGCTCATCTTTAAATATGAGGATGTTATCCATTCTGGAAAGACACAGTAGGTCCAGACTTGTCAGACACAGGGCATCCTCAGAGTGTGTGTGTGTGTGTGTGTGTACATACAGAGCTTTCCTATTATACTTAGTTCTCAATAACTATGTTCAAAAAATTATTAACTTTCCATATGTGTTGTAGATTTAATATTTAATAAATTTAATATTTCTTAAAAGCAAACGATTGCTATGACTAAGCATGAAGTATCAGAAATTCAGAGACTATATGGTCATGACAATGAAGACATAAGACTGAGAACCTGATCTAAGAAGAGTGTCTTACTCATTAATGACTTAAAACCAGGTTAAAAACTGCAACTAGCTTTGCTAACTGCAATTTGGAAATGCAGGGTTCTATATATTTCTTATTCCTACCATTTCCCAAGGGCCTTATTATATTTAACATACTATAAAATCTATTTGATAAAAAGCTTTTTAGAAAAAAACACATTTCATTTAGAAAATGTTAACAGGCTTTCCCCTAGACTCACTATAACTTTTAATTCCCACTTTTCCTTTTCTCCACATAGAAAATCCTATGAAACAGATGTAGTTTGCAAGCTGTTATTTTTTCCTAAGCTCAGAAAAGTATGGAAAATAATTGTATTATAAGAAAATAAGTGAAAGTAGACATATTTATTATTAGAGACACATCATATCCAATTACAAAGGCAATGAATATGGATAAAAATTGAGCATGTTTCCATCAATTTCAATCCTCATGTTTTAGCTAAGATTGTTATCTTTCATTGTAGGCTTTTTTAGTGACCACTTCAATGAAATCAAACGAATATTAGTATATAGAAAATATCTTTTTAAGACTGGTAATAAATATTAAGATGTCTGAAAGAGTCAGTCCCATATCCCTTACTTCAGTGAACAATACAGTGTTTTTGAAAATCTAATTTGGTTGAGAATATAATTGCAGATGAAATTATCATTAGAAATTAAAATGGTAAAGCATAAAGAACTGTCTATGCTGTACAGGTGGTGCAGTGCATTTAAAATCCAGGAGATCCCAGCAAAGCTCCTTGTGTGGCTGGAGTTGCAGTGGCCTCTGAGCACAGGTGTGGAGCAGCACTGCAGGTGAGGGGGAACTGAAGTAAGAGCACTTTCATTTTTTCTTTCTCCAGCAGAAACTTTTTTTCTTCCTCTTGTTTCCTCATTCTGTTTTGTAAGGTATTTGTCTATATATTTTTTAAAAAATCTGGGTCTTTTAGAGTGGAGAGAATATTTTTTAGGTGGCTGATCAATTCACTTACTTAAAATATTAAGACAGAATTCATCCGAAGTGCCTTATGATCATTATCTCTTCCTTCTTATATGCTGACTTTCATTCCACTCCAGTGTCTAGTTGGTGCTTAATAAAATCTGTTGATTGTACATTTGTTTCCCATATTTGAAAAATAATTTTTAGTACATGGTTTACCTCTGTTATAAATTGGCTGTCAAAATACATTACCAAAAGATAAAAGTTTGAGTCCAAGTTTAAAAGTATTCTTTACAAATAGTTTTCTTGAATTAAAGTAGAAACTATTGCATCAATACTATTTTTGAGGTTACTATTTTTCAAGTTATATAAAATTCAAACAATTTTCCTCTAACATGGTTTCAAATTTTAAATAATGTTTTCATCTTTATTTAGGAAAGTCCTACAAATATTCATTTATAGAAATGTTTTCTGCATAAAGAACAAGGCCTATGTTCTGACACTGTATTACTTTAATTTTGTAATTCTATAATTTTCATAGGAAACTAAATATCTCTTACTATTTTGCACCAATTCTTGTAACTGTAGAGACATTTCATGACAATAAAAACAGGCAAAGTGATAGACATTTTCATAGACAATCTTGAACACACAAATAAGCTCCTTATTCAAAAGCACATGTTCAAATGTTCAAATGCGTCTCCCAATTTTTAGGACAGTAATGAGATTAGAGCTATAGGAAGGTATGAGGAAGTAGATATTAAAGAAATAAAACATTCTTGAGATTAGAAACAACCAGTATGGTCACATTTTGGCAAAAGTAGCAAAAGACCTAATTTTTCAAATATTAATTGTGATATTTGAAAGTTATTGAGGAAAGATTTGCAGTTTTCATTAAACAGTCTAGGAAGCCTGAGGCAGCTTAGCAAAAAGCAGTTCATGGGGAAGATGATTATCATTTTCTATGAAACTAAGGCTAATTTCTTGAGGAAATCAGAAATTATACAATGGCAGAAATTACACAAGTTTTGTAGCCCAAAGGATGTGAGTATGAATTCTATTATGTCATTCTCTAATTATATAAACTTGGGGAAATGGCTTAATCACTTTTTGCTTCTTTTTTTAATATTAAAGTCAACTTGATAAAAACATTTCAAGAAATAATAAAAATATATATGCATACAAGATAAGATTGGACAACTTTAATACAGGAAGTATGAAAGTATTATGAGGAGATAATTCTTGATAAGAATTACCTTCCTTGTCCTTACCCATTAATCATTTAAGTATTTAAAGTGAATGTATAAATGATAAAAAAATTAATTTCAATATAGAACTGAGCACAATTTAAAGCATTTCAGTTGCAGTTGAATGGACTTAAGGAAAGGTGCTTGTCATTCTGGGATGATGGAAGATTGAAATTTAGACCAGTGGAGCACTCGGGAAGTTATAAAGCCCCTTCCCCAAAGCTGGACTTAAATGTTGAAACCTGCTGCCCGACTCACTCTACATTCCCAAGTCAACTGATCTCCTTTGTGCTAATTTTATAAGTTCTGTTGCTGCATGAAATTTAAATCCATGAATTTATGTGCCAGTGTTTCCGATCACACAGTGAACTAAGCTTTTGTTCACATCTTATTCCCCAAGTCTAGCATAGAGTTCGCTAAAGATGTATGCACAGAAAACTAATTTATTAACTATTATCTTGGATAAATTGAAGAGTGCTTTATCAGGAACAAAAACATAGAACAATATAGTGTCCTGTTTATATGTGATCATAACAAATGAATACATTTCCAACTATAAAAGCTTAAAAAACGTGTTCTGACACTATTGGTTCAAGGAATTATTGTTGATCTTCTTTAAAGGGTAATTCTGAAAGCAACTGAATGCCAAGTAGATAGTACTTACATTAGCCAAATGAGCTAGCTCTATCTCCAGAAACGAGTCAGTTGTTTTGGGTTCAGGCCTTATTGTGACCACGATGATTTTGGAATTAACAACAGTATAATTTCTGAAACAGAATAATTATGATTAAAAGAAGAAAGGATGAAAACTATAATTCATACTGCTCAATACCTGTTGGGATGACATTAAATACATCCTAAGTTGAAACATAGATATGAGGTTATTCATGGAAAGACAGTCAATTTACTGTTATAAACGAACTCTATCTGAACCTAGAAAATTTGGGGAAAAAGAACCATTTTATCATTTTAGATACAGAAAAGATGAAAAAACATCACTACTGACAAGCTTCCAATTACTTAAACCTGATTCACCCAGAAGAGCAATGGACTGTGAACTCACACCTTCAGGCAATCTTTGAATGAACAGAATTCATTATCTCAAGGAGGATCTAGCAGTTTTATTCTTCAGGAGACCAAATTCTCTTCTTTCAAAGTGCCGTCTTGGCAGTTTTTGGATTCTCCCAAAATGCTTTAAGATGAAAATTTGGAATTTGGAACAACGTGAGAGCAAGCAGCCTTTAAATAAGTGTTGTTGCAAATTCTCACTCCCATTCATTTCAGCAAATATTTACAGGCTGCTGCTTAATCTCAGTGTCCTCAAAGAAACATACATGTTTTTTTGAAATACCATACCAAGTGCAGTTCATTCACAAAAAAAAAAAAAATTAAATTGATTTTATATGGAATCACATAACTGAACCAAATTTTCCTAGTTCTTAAAAATTTTCATTTAAAATTTATAAAATGCTATAGATCACCCATTATTTAAAGATTGAAAAACTTGATTGTACTTTTATACACACACAAAAAAAAATTAAGTATATTCATCCCTCTTTGAAGATGTGAAATAATCATCTGCTCTTTCAAAGGACAGATACTATTTGGGGAGATTAGTAGCATGTAAACACCCCCACAATCAAAACAGATAACCAATTCCTTGCACTAAATAATTTCCTTGATCTCCTTTGACTTGGTCCCCTCCTCTGCATGATCCCAGAAACCATGGACACGCCATTATGAATTGACCCTTTCTAGCATTTCATTTCAATAGAATCATATACTACACTGTTTTTGACTTAGTTCAACTCAGCATAATATTTTTGAGATTCATACTTTTTGGTTCTTTTTTATGGCTAAGTAATATTCCGTGGAATAGATGTACCACCATTTATTTATATATTTATCAATTAAATAAGTGAACTTTGGGCTATTTTGTTTTTTAACTTTTATGAATAGACCTGTATGGCTATTATGAATAATTGCCATACAAACTCTGTGTGGACATTTATTTTCATGTGTCTTGGGTAAATTCTGGGAGTGGAATTGTTTGATCTTATGATAAAAGTATGTTTAAACTTACAAAACCCACTTTTTAAAAACAGTCATATTATCAAAGTACTGTAGTTTTAATGTGGTAGAGTAATCTTGAACCTCACATTCATTATGATGATGTTTCCTCTAATGGGCTCATATTTGACACAAGATATAACTTTCTAGAAAATTATGCTGAACTATTCCACAATTTGGAATTTACTGTATTTAGTAGTAGAGGAACTGGAAGCATACTTGGAGTGGAACAACATTTTTAACTCAGTTTCTCATATATTTAGTCAAATAACAAATTCATACACAAGAAGGTACGTACCAAATAGTAAATAGGGAAAAATCCATAAGTCATGAATATATTTTGCTTTTCTTGGAATGCAAGTGGTTGCAAACAGAAAGCCAGTTAGTTGTCCTTTGTTTCATTTAATGTTAAATCAGTCAGATAAGCTATGTTGAGAAAAATATAACACTAAGCTATGTTGAGAAAAATATAACACTAAGCTCTAAATATCAAGTTACTTTTGCCAAATTATCTTGTCTGTGAGTAAAATTAATCAGGAAATCGGATGGAAATAAATGGAATTAAGAAAGCTGGAAGGCCATCCTGGGTGACTGATCGTATTAGCAGAGTTGACAAGCCTCTTGGAGAATGACAAGGTGTCTATAGCATAGAGTTCTGGGAATGTCTGTGTTACCACCAGAAAAATTTTGCAGGTTTCTCCCAAAGAAAAAAATCGGGCACTGAACACACAGATGCTAATTCTTTATTCAGGTTAGCCTGAATATGTTTGAATTCTTGTTCGGTTATATAAAACTAAAATATTGACACACCACTCAAATTCAATCTGCCCCCTTACTCTGGTTCTGTTTAAAATCTTTTTTTTCCCTTTGCTATAAATGAAACCCAGTGACTGCCAATTTTAATTAATGTTAGGTAATTTTATAGTAAAAAGGTATTTGTATTATTTTTCAAGTTACATAAATGGATAAACTACTGGAAAATGTAAGCACGTGTATTCTATTTAAGAATTTGCAATTATGTTAAGATACTTATGAACTTCTTTGTGTGTTCTGGGAATATGGGGAGTTTTGGTACTGAGCAGTGGGGAGCCCTATGTAGAGTACTATTTGGGGTCAGGTTCATCAGTTATTCAATAACTGGCCTGTTGGAGAAGGTCCCTAGTATATGTCATGGTTTTGCTAGGTGTGTTGTAATTAGTTAGAATTTAATTGGGAAAGTATACATGACAATCAATTTATGCATTCAGGCGTACTTATCTAATTTGCATGGGTACCCCTTACCTTTTGCCACAGCACAGTAACTCATACCAAATTCTATCACAGCATCCATTGGTTCTATACATGTCTCTTTCCACAAGGGTAAACTCTTGTGAATGGTGAGAATGGTGTCTACATTTATGTAGACATTTGCCTTATGCTGGGCATATTTTAGTGCTCAAAACATGTTTGAATGTTTTATTAAATACAAACACATTCTGAACAAAATATCGAAGTTTTTACCATGTTGGCTTAATATGTAATGCCAATATCATGGTATGCAAATAATTAATACAAGTAAAATAAGAATTTATATTATGCAGTGGCTCCCCTTTTTTAAAAAAAGTGTATACTGTACAAAATTTCTTCAATTTATTCCATCAATTTATTATAATTTGCATAAGTGAATATCTGGCTTCTGATGTGCCATGTCAGGCTTTGTGATCTACTAATGCGTCCTGGCTGCGTATGCGTTTATATTCATAGCTAGGAAAGCAGATCTTATAGCAAAATGGATTTCATGAATAAAGTAATAAAATTCTTTCCTGTCCTTGAGATTTGTGCTACTTGATATCTAAAACATTTAAAAATGTGTAAAGTCATCCATTTAAAGGAGATTCAACTGATTCTGCATAGTCTTTGCAATCTTAAGATGTTTAGGGCACACAAACCATATATCAAAGAGAATTAAAAAATGATTAAAATTTCAAAGCAGCTGACTATAAGAGACTTACTTTAACTATACCAAAATACATAAAGTGAAGGATTTAAAAAATATTTCATGTAAATGGTAACTGAAAGAGTAGGATTGGGCTATACTTAGTCATAATAGAACTTAGGTCAAAAACTGTCACAAAAGATAAAAAAAAAATGTTATGATAAAATGATCAATTTGCCAGGAAGATGTGCCAATCTAAATGTATAAGCACACAAATATATGAAGTAAACACTGACAAAACAAAGTGAGAAATAAATAATAATCCTAGATTTCAACTCTTTCAATAAAGTATAGATCAATTAAACAGAAGATTAAAAAAGAAAATGGGCCATGAGTAGCACTGTAGAAGGACCTAACATACCTACATACAATGACAGCAGAATACAGTTTCTTCTCAAGGACACACTGAATATTCTCCAGAGTATATCACCCATAAAATAGTCTTATTAAACTGAAGATGACTGAAATTATAACAAGTATATTTTCTAAATACAGTAGAACAACACTAGAAATCAACAGCAAAAAGAAAATAGGATATTTTGCAAATATATGAAAGTTAACACAAGTAATGTGTTGATAAAGAAATCACAGATATCAAAAAATGCCTTGCTACAAATGAAGGTAAAACTACAACATACCAAGCTTAAGAGGTGCAGCAAAAGCAGTACTAAGATAAAGGCCAAAATGTAAAACTTAAAAATAATAAAACCCCTACACACACATACACACACACACACAATAAATAAATTAATAAATAAAATAAAAAGGGAAAAAAAGGTTCATGACATTGGATTTGACAATTACTTGACAATGACACCAAGAATATACGAAATAAAAGATAAGACAAATGAATTATATTGAACTTAAAAAAAATCTTTGTTCAGAAAAGAAAATAATAGAGTAAAAGACTAACTTAGAGAATGAGAGAAAATATATTTAAGCCACATATCTGATAATGGGTCATATCCAGAATACAAAAAACAACTCTTATAACTCAACAGTAATCCAATCCCTCAAATAATCTTATTAAAATATGGCCAAAATATATGAATAGTTATTTCTACAAAGCAGTTACACAGATAAGCAACAAGCACATGAAAAGATATTCAATATCACTAATCGTCAGAGAAATGCAAATCAAAACCACAATAATATAACATCTCACAACTATTAGGACAGTTACTATTAAAAACGGAAAACAAAATAACAAGTGTTGGTAAGAATTTGAATTCATGTATAATGTTGATGATGATGTAAAATGTTGCAGACTTTTTGGAGTACAGTATTGGAAGTTTCTGAAAAGAAGTAAAAAGTAGAATTACCATATGATTCTATAATCCCACTTCTGAATATATTCAAAATAAATAAAATTAAGACCCTCGAGAAATATTTGCATGCCTGTTCATCAAGTATTATCCATAATTGCCAAAAGTTGGTATATATATATATATATATATATATATATATATATATATAATATTCAGCCTTGGATAGAAGGAAATCTGGTCACATGCTACCACATGGACAAACCTGCAGGACATCATGCTTGTTGAAATAAATGAATCACAAAACAAAAAGGACAAATACTATATGATTCCATGAATATGAGATGTAGGGTGGTTGAACACTTACAAAAAGAAAGTAGATGGTGGTGGCCAAGGACTGGAGGGAATGGAGAATAAAATTTGTTTATTAGTGGAATAGCACTTCAATTTGGCAAGATGAAAAAGTTCTAGACAACTGTAACACAACAAGTGTACACAGATAACTATTGTACTGCACACTTAAAAATAGTCAAGATGGTAAATTCTGTTGTGTTTTTACCATAATAAAAAATGTAATGTGATATTCCAGGAAAAATTTTAGTGGAGGAAACAGCAGAATTAGGGGTACATATAAAGGGTAGCCACATAAAATATGTAAAACTATGCTTATGGTTTAATGAAAGTTATTAAAATTTCTGCAGTATTTTTTCCATTTTTAGATGTATCATTCATATAGCTTCAAAATTAAGTATTTTCATAATTGCTTTAAATGACATCCCCAATTTAAATGAAGCAAAAATAAAATCGATGATTTCAAATATTCTGGGAACTAGGGGACTTCATCAAAATCTTTAAGAAAAATATATTCATTTTGGAAATCCATAAGCAAAAAAATGAAATTAAACCCCTATTTCTCACCATGTACAAAACTCAACTCAAAGTAGAGTAAGGACCTAGGAATTCAACCAGAGACCTTGTGCCCAATGGAAGAAAAAGTAGGCCCAAATCTCCATCATGTTGGATTAGGCCCCAAATTCCTTAATAAGACTCCTATTGCGCAAGAATTAAAGCCAAGAATCAATAAATGGGATGGATTCAAATTAAAAAGCTTCTTCTCAGCAAAAGAAACAATCAGTGAGGTGAATAGAGAGCCTACAGGATGGGAGCAAATCTTTATCACAAGCACATCAGATAGAGCACTAATCTCTAGGATATATAAAGCACTCAAAAATCTTAACACCAAAAAACCAAATAATCCAATCAATAAATGGGCCAAGGTACTGAACAGACGCTTCTCAGAAGAAGATATACAATCAATCAACAAATATATGAAAAAATGCTCAACATCTTTAGCAATTAGAGAAAAGCAAATCAAAACCACTCTAAGATTTCATCTCACTCCAGTCAGAATGGCAGCTATTATGAATACAGACAAAAATAAGTGTTGGGAAGGATACGGGGAAAAGGCACACGCAAACGTTGCTGATGGGACTGAAAATTGGTGCAGCCAATATAAAAAACAGTATGGAGAATACTTGGAAAACTGGGAATGGAACCACCATTTGACCCAGCTATTCCTCTCCTTGATTTATACCCAAAGGACTTAAAAACAGAATACTACAGGGGATACAGCCACATCAATGTTTATGGCAATACAATTCACAATAGCTAAACTGTGGAACCAACCTAGATGCCCTTCAGTAGATGAATGGATAAAGAAAACGTGGTACATATACACAATTGAATATTATTCAGCATTAAAAGACAATAAAATCATGGCATTTGCATGTAAACGAACGGAGCTGAAGAATATAATGCTAAGTGAAATTAGTCAATCCCAAAAAGCCAAATGCCAAATGATTTATCTGATTTAAGGATGCTGATTCATATTATGCTGTGGGGGGGGAGGGAGGGATGGCAGGATTAAATGCACTCTAGATAGGGTAAAGGAAAAAGGGAGGGAGGGCAACAGAGGGAGGATATGGGTAGGAAAGAGTGGAATGCAATGGTCCGTATTACCCTAAGTACACGTATGAAGACACGAAGGATGTGACTCTACTTTGTGTACAGCTAGAGATATGAAAAATTATTCTCTATATGTGTAATATGAATTTTAATGCATTCTGTTGTCCTATATAACAAAATTAAAAATAAGAAATATATATTCATTTTTAAAACTAAAATTCCCTCATGGCTACTGAAAAGTAAGGCTCAGCTACTTAGACCTTTGAAACTAATTAGAATTAGTTCAGTTTTTTAACATACAGCACTTAAAATCACTGGCTTGCTAAGTGATCACAGATTTATTTTCCCTTTTAAAAGGTATGGCCAAGGGGCTGGAGTTGTAGCTCTGTGGTAGAGCACTTGCCTTGTACGTGTGGGGCACTGCATTTGATTCCCAGCACCACATATAAATAAGCAAATAAGATAAAGATCCATCAACAACTAAAAAAACAAAATTGCAAAAAAGGTATGGCCAAATTAAGCCCAGATTTTTGTTAATTATGCTTTTCCTATGTAATATTTTATACTACTTTCATGCCAATTTGCTATCACTGTGCACAATTTTAATTCATAATGTCTTTATGATAGGGAACTCTAAAATACAGATTGTCATACAATTACAGTATTTTTTATTATACTGAGAAAGAAGAAGGAAGCTTCAAAGTTTAGGTCCTGAAAGTAAAGAACACATGTTCTTGAGAATGCTGACTGCTCAGGTTGAGGGTTTTCAGTGTGTTCTGGTGTTCTTGTTTGTTTCCAAGAGTATTTATTTCATTTTCTTTTTCTGAGTGTGTCTAATTCCTTTAATATTTGGAACTCAAATGATTAATTTCATAAATATATAAAAAGTTCAGTATCATTTATCTTTATTGTTAATGTGCTTATTAGAAATTCATGTGATTTTGCATTATTGAAATTTGTTAGTTTTTGGGGGGAGGTATAGACTGGGGATTGAACTCAGAGGCACTCAACCACTGAGCCACATCCCCAGCCCTATTTTGTATTTAATTTAGAGACAGGGTCTCACTGAGTTGCTTAGCACCTTGCCATTGCTAAGGCTGGCTTTGAACTTTCGATCCTCCTGTCTCAGCCTCTCGAGCCTCTGGGACTACAGGTGTGTACCACCATGCCTGACTGAAATTTGTTACTATTTCAAAGGTAATTTTCCAACTACTTTGGCTTTATGAATATGTTGTAGTTCTTACTTAATCTGTATTTTCCTGGCATATTAACATTAGAGTAGAATTTTTATGTAATTTTAGTTAGATTCTTCATACTATCTCATATGCTAATGGGTACATTGAAATGTATTTTGTTTGTTTGTTTGTTTTCAGAAAACATGGTTGCATTTTCCATGTGTCTTACCAGGGAAATTACATACTGCTCACCTACTGAGAAGTTTTGTGGTTTTCCACAATACTGGAAACTGCATTTATTAAATGAATCAAAGAGTTGATTGTTTACAACTATTTTCTGAATTCCTGGCTTCAGTGTGTGTTTGGAAATACTATTCTTTTTCCTTGAGATAAATTTTTGGATTTAGAGTTGCCATATCAATGATAATCCATTTTTAAGTTTCTTAATGTAATCAGGTTGGCCTCCAAAAATGTTATGAGTTAAAATTTTCACAGTAGTTTATGGACTTGCCAAGCTGAAGATGTTTGAATTCTTGATGTGAGAGGGCTCTCTGTGATGGTGTTTCACCTTCTGATCTGGACTGGCTAGCCTTCTTTTGTCAGGCATGTAAGTGGTCATGAGGAGAAGAAAGGTATAAGAAATTTAGGCCTCAAATTTAACAGCCCAGGTTTGGGCTCCTAGGCCAATCTCAGAGCTCCCTGACACATTCCACTCATGGCCACTTCCTTCTGGGCCTTACATGATGCTTTGCAGACTCATGTATATTCACACACTATAAAATAAATGCATGGATTTTATTGCTTAAAGCAATCAATATTAGCAGCACAGAGGCAGAGAGATACAGTGAAAGTCCTGGTTTCCAAACAAAGACTTAAGTTGGATTAGAACTCATTTACCTGCTAAACATAAAATCTTAGGCAGGTCACTCAAGCAATAAGGATCATAGATACCTCATCTTTGAAACGAAATTCCAGGTGACATTAAATTCTAAAGGATGTTGCACATCACTATCATATAGCTCTATAATTTTTAAGTTTAAAAAATTATTCTGAAGAAGGAAAATATAAGAGGCTGAGAATGGCACCTATTTAGTTTAGACTTGAGTAGAACACATTTCCTTCAAGGAACAATTTGAATTCATCTCATTTCAAACAGTAAAATAAAAATTGCAGCTTGAATAATAGTTGAATGAATATTAGGCTAATAGGAGAAAAGAAGTACCTAAATAAAAAGAGTCAACATGCAAGATTATTTATGCTTTTGTATGAAGAAAAATATTTAAATTATATTTATTTGAAACATCATATTAAGTCCTCCCTCATAGTCCTCCCAAGGGAAATTATGCAAAGCATCATTTTTAAAATGATTATATAACATCATGTAAAAATCAGGGAACCTAACAGCAAATCTAATATTGTTTGACATATGGGGAAACATGCTTCCAAACATTTCAATAGATAATTAGTAAAATGATCACTGAAGAAAATATTTCATGAGAATTTATAAACAAAAACTAAACATATAGAAAAAATTGTACATTTTTTCATTAAGAAAGAAGATTACCCTTTCTCTTTGGGCTCAGTTCACACAGACTAACAGAATAAAACAAGAGGATATGTGTATTTTATTTCTTTGTTCCTAAGATATTTCCATAGTTTAAACACTAAGTGACTGTATGCCTTACTTTAAAAGACTGGCTTAGACATGACATTCTAGCACATAAGATAATTAATTATTCCAGAAAAAAACTCATTGACCCTTTATTATTTAGTAAGCACTGTTCTGGGAGTCTTAAGATTGGAGGAGACTCAAAAGAATTAATATTGTACTGTTAAATTCCACCAGTAAATTTGCTGAGTGACTCACAAAGATATCACACTTGTCTGTTAAAAGATGTATTCTTTACTTAGCAGATCTGTCATTGGGATACTCACTTTCTGGGAGACGTTTTTTGAAAATTAGAAAAACAATACTGGGAGTGCTTAGTGGTCATGATTTCTTGTATGAGTTAACAGAAAATAAGTAAACACCAGGTGTTTCACCTTTAAAGATTATTTAAACTAACATTTTTAAAATTTTTTTTAAAAAATTCTAATTTGTTATATATAATAGCAAGATGCATTATAATTCATATTACACATAAAGAGCACAATTTTTCATATCTCTGGTTGTACACAAAGTATGTTTACACCATTCATGTTTTCATACAGGTACTTAGGGTTAAACTAACATTTCATGCTTAGTCATCTTTTGTCATTATTTCTGGTGGAAGACCTAATATGAATATAGTTTTCTATGGTATCTATATTTACTGAATAACTTTGTAGATAAAAAGTATGTGTGGGTATACATATTTATGTTTATCTCTGAAAGTATTTTGTTTTTACTTGATACATAATAACTGCATTTATTTATGAGGAACAATGTGAAGTTTTGTAGTGGATATATTGTGTAATGTTCAAATCAGGGTTATTAGCATATTTATCATACCAAACTTCATTTTTTTGTGGTAAGAATATTCAAAATTCTTTTCTAGTGTTTATGAAATATATAATATTTTATTGTTACCTATAGTCATGCTACTATGCAATAGAGTACAAGACTTATTTTTCTTTCTAACTGTAAATTTATATTCACTAAATATTCCTAATTCTTATACAGAGGTTACAAAGGACTTCAACCTAAGAACATGTAGAAAAAGACACACTCATACATTGCTGGTGGGACTGCAAATTGGTGCAGCCAATATGGAAAGCAGTATGGAGATTCCTTGGAAAACTGGGAATGGAACCACCATTTGATCTAGCTATCTCTCTTCTCAGTCTATATCCAAAGGATTTAAAAACATCATACTGCAGGGACACAGCCACATCAATGTTTATAGCAGCACAATTTACAATAGCTAAACTCTGGAACCAACCTAGATGCCCTCCAGTAGATGAATGGATAAACAAAATGTGGCATATATACACAATGGAATATTATTCAGCAATAAAAGAGAATAAAATCATGGCATTTGCAAGTAAATGGAGAGAGTTGGAGAAGATAATGCTAAGTGAAGTTAGCCAATCCCCCCCACAAAAAATGCGGAATGTTTTCTCTGATATAAGGTGACTGACTCATAGTGGGTAGGGAGGGGAAGCATGGGAGAATAGATGATCTCTAGATAGGGCAGAGGGGTGGGAGGCAAAGGGAGAGGACAGGGGCTTAGAAATGATGGTGGAATGTGATGGACATAATTATCCAAAGTACATGTATGAAGACAAGAATTGGTGTGAAAATACTTTATATACAAACAGAGATATGAAAAATTGTGCTCTATATGTGTAATGAGATTTGTAATGCATTCTGCTGTCATGTATTTAAAAAATAAAATCAATTAAAAAAAGGAAATATGAAAAAAGAAATCTCTGATTATATATAGTATATATTTTTATACTATGTAATATAGAATATATACTAATATATAATATATAAAATATATAATATATATGCTAATATATAAATATGCACTACATACATTAGTATATAAATATATTAATATTTACTATATATTTATATATTCCATAAATAATATATACTATATATACTATATAGTATATATAATATACATTATATCATATGATATATATACTATATATTTATATGTTGGATAAACATACATATATATTAATTTATATAGTTATACAAATATATAATTATAATAAATAAATGAATATTTTTATATATTTATATATTGGTATAAATATATATACTAATTTATATATTTATATAAATACATAGTATGTGTATATATATGTGTATATACATATATACATATATATACATGTATATATATGTAGTTTGTTTTGATCTAAGGGCTGGAGACCAATCCTAAAACTTTTTGAAGTTGGGAAGAACATTTAAGTTCAATTTTCACATGAAAAAATTTCAGTGACTTGCCCAAGAGTCTGTTGGAATCCCTGTGTGTCTCAGGTGGTATTTGGATAGTTCTTCTAGACTATTCTGCTCTATTCATTAAATTATACACAATGGATCCATTAGCATATTCATACACTGTGACACCTGTTCCTCCCATGATTTAAAAAAAAATGCAACCAATAATTGAATGTTTCTTTTTTCTTTTTACAGAAAAGACTGATGTCCCTAGATAAATTTCCAATTTCCTTGACTTCATGGATTCATAAAATGTGGGATAATTTGACTTCATTTGTGTAGGTGAATGAGTTCTATGATAAACAGAACAAAGTTAATTATGCAACTTTGTTGGATATCTAGAGGGAAACTCGTAATCAAAAACATTTCATGTTGAATAATTATTTTGCATTTACTCTTGCCCTCAGGAACAAAGAGTTTATTAGTTTTGTTACACATAAATGTGCTTTTATTTTAAGTTGAAATGAAGGCCATTGAATCGAATTGTGTGGTGACTGGACAAGTTTATAAAACTCTTGTCATGATACATTGAAATCTTTTAATCAGTCCTGATTTTTAAGACTATGTCTAGTCTAGAACTCTTAAAAATTAAACCTTACATAAATTAATTCCCTATGGAAATAAGGGTCTAGCTTTTTCTTTCCAACATATCTCCTCTTTTTCCTTTTAGAGGGAAGGTAGCATTATAACTATGAAAGATTTTGATCTGTGACTATATATAACAATGTATTTTAATAAAACCAGTAGCAAAGTTGAGAGTAAACTTATTAATTTTGAAAATATTGTATTAACAAAATGCAACCAAATTCAAATATATCCAAGTTCACAAAGTCCAGTTCCAGCCAGAGGACACTATAGAAAATATAACTTCCCATGATTGTCTCTATGGCTGAAGGAGGAAAAGGTTTGCATCAGTAAGGACTTGGGATAATTCACCTCTTGCATTAATCATGTGCTTCATGCAGAGATTTTTTCCAAAAGTCATGCCTAGTCATTGTCACTTCCTTGGGTGGCCTTTTGCTGCTGGATGGAACTGTAATTGTTTTTATTTATTAGAGTATACATTGTAGCACTGGCATAACTGTACATATCATTCATATGCTGTCCTCCCTAAAATCTTTGCTTTATTTATGAAAGTGTGGGGAGATATCTCAACACAACTATGGCTGTGTTTAACCAAAATACAACTTTGTATCAATCCTCCAAAATGAGGTGGTGTGGAGGAAACAGATCATCGTCAGTAATAGGATCACTGTCCAAGGAGATGTGAATTTTGTTTTCTGTGAGATTTGGCAAAGTAGACAGACAACAGAACACATAAATGTTAGTTGAATTACTACTTGCTTTTTTAAAAGTCTGACAGAAAAGAAATCAATGGATTTCTTCCAAAACTGTTATCTAATTGAACAATAGCATTTTCTCTTAATGTCCCTGTAATTGAAAATATATTTTGAAGCTAATTGAGATCTTGTGCAAATGAAGAATAAAAGCATGTTTCCCCAGTCATCCCAGTACTCCTTTAATTTCATGTAAAGTTGATGAACAGTATCATTAAGTACAAATAAAGCAAGAAGACAGATTAATTTTACAATGACCCATTCTATTATAGAGACTTGAGTTCTTTCTTTTCACTCTTTAGTCTTTAGGCAAGTCATGATTAGGTACAAAAAATTGCAGGGCTACAATAAGACACCAAAATTATCTTCCCTAGTTGTTTTGAAATGCATAATATGTTAATAACCTGTTCGATAAGCTGATATTTTCTATTTCATTTACAAAAAAAGCCCTTTGTGTTACCAAGGCTTGTTTGACTATTTTCATAGAATGAACTATAATCACATTTTAGAATAATTTATAAGGTTTGCAACAGTGTGTTAATTTGTAGCTTACCTCAAAGTGGGCAAAATGAGATCTAAATTTTTGTAGAGGACTGCTCCAAGAACAAATACGGATGATTCATCTAATTCTAGAAAGAATAAAATTAAAAATATTAGGAAAACAGCAAGAAAAATACTGTTTTATAAAACTTTAATCTGTTAATCCCAAGGGGATTCCAGTACAGCTGTTAAAAAGATGCTGCTAGGTACTGAGAAGTGTTCTAACTCTGCATGGGGCAGTTTGAGTACACACTCTGCATATTAATTACACTACTATAAGACATGTTTTTGGTAGAGGCTGAGACAAGAATCTGCTATAGTTGCATTTAACAGTTTAAATACCCAATGACTTGAAGAAAAAGAGCTGATTTTTCTTTTGTAGCCTTCAGTTTTAAGATCAAATTCTCCAAAGCAACAATTAAGACTACAATGTCACTTTTGATGATAGCCATTAATTTTAAAGGCTACTTAAAATGGTCTTAAATCTTAATTTTTCCCCCTAAATTTGTTTCTATGTGCCAAAATAATATCTTCTAACCAAAGCAAATTTTAACATGAGGCGGAAGTAGAAATGAGTTTGTATGCATAATGCAATAATTTGTACTTGTATGTTTTCCTCTCACTTTAATGGATCCTTTCCTTCAGTAAATTCAGAGATTTGTAAGCCAAGTGTAAGTTGTCTATATTTACAAAATTAGTTTGGAATCATGACTGTAAATTGTGTCAAAATTGTTTAATGTTTACACCTAGGGTTTCATTAAATGACTTCATCAGAAATGTTTTGTTCAAAACTCAGATTATGTAGTAATTACCTTTTGAAGACACAGGAGTGAAAATACTTTTTGGAATAACTACCCTATCTTCTGAATTTCTTGCCCAGTCAACCATTCCTTTCCGTCCTTTCATTGGGAAGTTGATGTCTGTTAGAACAGAAGCTGCCGGAAGTTTCTGAATGCTAGCCACTATTAAAAAAAGAAAGAACAGTGTCAAACAGTCTTGCTTTATTTTTTAGTGTAATTAAAATTGATCAAATTAAACCTTGTAGCATATTCAAAATAAAGTTCAAGTCCAAATAATATATACTGGAGCAGCAAAATAGACACTTATTATTATCAGACAGTACTTTTTTTGTTAAGGGTGCTGAATCCTTCTTTTATCAATATAAGATTTGTGTTATTTTCAGCAGAGATTATACCATAATGGTCAATAATGGAATGAATATTCTGAAAGTACCAACAAATGCTGTCATACTGATGGTTCATAGTTAGTCTCTATTCCAACTGTTAGACACTCATACTGTAGTCTCTATTTTTGTTAACAGACTGAAATTTGTACTTAAATCTTTACTTTGTTTTCAAAATGATAATTTTTTTATCTGAACATTATCATCAGAACAAGTTTATTTTGGATTAAATAGGGTACCATAAAGACATGGATAACAAAGCCACATTGTTCTGGGAGACAGAACTGTCAGCCAAATGATTATAGCCCCAATATTGACATAACTACTGAGCTGTAAGAATGTGCAAGAACATTCATCAAATAGATTAATAATAACATAATCTTAAGACTTCTTCCTAAAATTGAAAGATAAATATATGTTAATGGAGGATTGTGTCTTTACTAGCAATGAACATTTTAATAGATATTGAAAAAAATCATAAATGATATGTTTGGTAATGTCTGAGTATTTTTATTATATGTAATATGTATAATACAAGTTCTTATGTTTTAAGATGATTTATAAAAATCATCAATTAAGAAGTTTAATTTGTAAAATTTTACATGGGTTCCTGCTGTTTCTACATGAATTTTTCAAGTGTCCCATGGAGGATTTAAGTGGAAAGATGATGGGAAAAACTGTAAAAGCTGTCACAATAGGAAAGCTAAAGTAAAATATCATTAGGGTATTCCTAAGTGGATTTCATTTTAAGGGAACTTGTAATTTAAATCAAGAGAGGATGAAAATTAAGAATTTAACAATATTAGTTGTATAAATATATTACTGCACCACTGGCTTAGTTTCAAATTAAATTGGTTATGTATTATTGCATCACACTAGTGAAATTATACTTCATTAAAGCTCTTTCAGGCTATTATACACATCCATTATCAGCACAGGATGGGATTTCATTTTGAGTGTAATTTGACATATTAAGCTTAAAAAAGGATTTTCTAATTAAATGTTGAAGGAAAGAAGGTACTGGGTAATGCATAAACTATGTAAGAATGTTTAATGCTATTTTTGAATAATAGTTATAATTGTTTAGTTTAATTTTTAACATAAAATACTTTTTATGTTCATAATTAATCCAGCTCTAATGTCCTAAAGAGTACAAACTCTCTTGTGCATGGGAAGATCAGCACATTCTTCATTGTGTCTCCTAAACTTTATTTTAAATATTATTATTATTATTATTATTAATTTTTTGGTACCAGGAATGGAACCCAGGGGCACTCTACCACTGAACTACATCCACTGTCCTTTCTAGTTTGAGACAAGGCCTTCTTGAGTTGCAGAAGCTGCCCTGGAACTTACAATCTTCCTCCCTTTGTCTCCTGAATCAATGGGAATATAGTTGTGTGTCACTGTGCCCAGTCTACACTTTATTTAATGTCTAAAACAAAGTACATCTACTTCTATTTCTTTGATTCTAACTTTGGTTGTCTTGAGGTTTAGACAAAATCATCTCTCTGACAAAAAGCTGATAAAAATAAATGAATGTTTTCTTATATAAAATAGTTTTTGCTCTAAAGGAAAATAAACCAGAGATAAGAGGTTGGGCTCTGAGTTCTGAGTTCTAATAATTTCTCTCTCTCTCTCTCTCTCTCTCTCTCTCTCTCTCTCTCTCTCTATATATATATATATATATATATATATATATATATATATATATAACTAAAATGAAATAATACAACAAACTTAAAATGGAGGATATCTGTATCAACTCTATGTCATTTTACCTTTGGTAAATTTTAGTTTAATACAATCTTTATAGATTTACAAAGTGCTTTAGTGGTATAAGGCATGTAATTCACTTCTTGAAACATTCATTGTTTAGAGGTACAGAAGCTGTCAAATTATAGTTATATGAATGGATTAAATTATACTTTTGAAAACAGTACAGTTTAAAGGAGTATAAAAATTGGTTAAGGTCACTAATTTGCACATCAAGTTCTTTAAATTGCATATTCATCAGTATAGGGAGTGCATAAAACTAAATCTATATTTCTTAATTATACTAAGAATGTAGTTTATACATGTATACGTGTGTGGATATTATAAACACAAATAGATATATAAACATGTAAATTCTAAGTGGTTTGAGAGTTTTTGGAAATACTGAATTATGTTTTGTTTCTTGAGTAATTTTTTAAATTTAGTTTTAATTGGAAAATCAAAGCTTATATTTATCACATACAACATGTTTTGAGATATGCATATATTGTGAATAGCTAAATTGAGCTAATTATCATATGCATTACTTCATATACTTTTTTTGGTGAAAACACTTGGAATCTACTCTCTTAGCAATGTTCTTCTTAAAATAAGATGATATTTTCAGTAAACCATTATAAAATGGAATATGAAGCTGGCCATTTTGGCACTTGCTTTATTTCCAGCAACTGGGGAGGCTAAAGGAGGAGAATCTACAGGAAGATTGCAAGTTCAAGGCCAGCCTCAGCAATTTAGATAGGCCCTATTTCAAAATTAAACAAAAGTGGGGAAGGGTATGTAGTTCAGCGATAGAGTGACTGTGTTCAATCACCAGTATCAAAAACAAAACAAAACAAAAACAGTAGAAAGAAAATGTGATTTAATGGACATATAGGATTCAAATGCTATCCTTCAAATTATCAGTAAACATTTTTTAAAATATGAAGTATTCAAAGTTATATGTGTGTGTGTGTGTGTGTGTGTGTGTATGTATTTTTTTGATATTGGGAATTGAATATAAGGTTATTCTACCACTGAGATATATACCCAGACGTTTTTAAATTTTCCTTATTTGAGACATGGTCTCACTAAATTGTGTTGTCTGGCCTTGAACTTGTGATCCTCAGTCATTAGCCTCTAATGTATCTTGGATTACAGGTTGCACCACCTTGCTTAGCATCAAAATTAAACCTCTTTAACTTCAATCAATTTTTCTTCAGCAAAAATTATTAAAAGATGACTTTTATTTCTTTCAGTCCCTTTAGGAAACACTTGGATTAATCCAGTCCCCAATCCCTTCCCTTCTTGGAGATTACCTGTTTCAAATCCTTAGGTAAATTTAGATAGAGTCATGGCCTTTAAGGAAATGGGAAGCTAAGGTGTTAAGTGAATAGTAAAGAAGGAAGATTAAAAAAGAAATGTCTTAAATGATATCTAGTGTAAATACATGCCTAATGCTGATAAAGGGACACAATGCAAAGCCCAAGTGCACAGTTACATTTGTGCTTCTGTAAAAATTGCTGAATAAAATCCAATCATTGTAGGTGTTCAATGACAGAGCAACTTGCTTCAAAAATCGAAAAATGCCTTTCTTACAGAAGATTATAGTACTTAGAAGAAACCTCAAGGGCACTGTGTCCCTGAACAAACAGGAACATTCTGAATGCACCAAGAATTATCTTAAATTCACTGTATAGTGTTTTCATTACAACACTAGATTTGATTTCTTATGTAATAAAAATAGGTGACACATAACTGATAAACATTGTAGCAAAACTAGCCACACTTCCATTTTTCAATTTTAATACTTTCATTTTGACTCTGTATATGCAGCATACAATACTTTGAAAGTAAAATGTCTTGTTGTTTTTTTTGTTTTTTTGTGTTTTAGATGGGGTCCCACTAAGTTCCTCAGACTAGCCTTGGGCTTATCGTGCCTTTTACTGGCCTCATTTTCAAAGAACCCAGGTTCAGTATAGATTTCTGTTCATCAGAAAGCACAAGGGAATTTTTGCAGACGGACCTCAAGGTACATAAGCTATTTCTTCATGGAAAATAAAGATCACTCCTTTGGTTCATCAGTGAGAGACAGTGCTTTGAAACCTATTCATTAGGGAAATCATGAAGTTTTAACTCTTTCCTTTATGGAGGTCCTAGAGGATGGGGAGTCTGTCCTCATTGTACTGTTCTCCATGTAAAAACTGGAGTTAATTAATTTGACACTTCACCTGAATTGTGGACAGAAATGGAGGGCATGTAGAAGGGAAACAAGAGAGAGCAAGAGAGTAAAAATGTATGGATGAAGGCTATAGAGATAAGCAAAACAGACAAAGGACAATACAAGAAAACAGCAGCCTTCTGGAGTGGTTTATGAGCCTACTCTGGATCTGGGCCATGGAATCAGCTCCTGAGTTTTTTCTAGTTTTACAAGCTAGTTCCAGCTTATACTTGCTATTTCATATGATTATTCACAGAATACCTTATCAGTCTCTCAAGTCAGTTTGAAAGATAAATTCCACATTCATCTTACCAGTATACAATTGCCTAACCTCTCTGTGCCTCAATGTTTCTGTAATGTGGGAATAATACCAACAACTACCTCATTGGGCTAGCAGAGGAATAAAGAAGTGAGTATCCGTCAGGAGCTTACAGCAGTATACCCAGGGCAGTGTCTGGAGCTGGGGGTTCTAGGTAACATCACGATGGCTAACATCACTGGAACAGATTTTATCATAATGAAGTTCAAGGAAACTATGCCACGATGTGTTCCATATTATGATGAAGTATTTGACTTTTGCAATAAACATTATTTTTTTTGGTTGTCCTTCAGAGACCTTACTCAAGAGATTAAATATTCAAAACTTTCTGTTGAATATATTCATATAACCAAAGGCAGGAACTGCATTTAGAATAAATAGAGCTCATCCTGTAGTACTTAAATGTACCACCTAAGGAGTTGAATAAGGTTTCCTTTTTACTCAGTTTTATTCCTTTTCCTTCCTTCCTTCCTTCCTTTCTTCCTTCTTCTTTTTATCCTTCTCTTCTTCTTTTCTTCCCTCCTTCTCCTTCTTTATTCTGATAGATGCCTTCTTGGTTTACTTAGATATACAATGTTAAAAATATATTGCTTCATAGAATAAGAGAATTGCTCATCATTAATGACAAACTCAGAATTTCCATTGCACCTGAGACCACGAACTGCAAAGAGCACTTCAAAAACCCGACCTTTAAGCATCCACCTAACTCTTTAATACAATGAGATAAATTCTGTAGCACTCAATGTAAATGATCAGAGGAAATACCCAGGCGAGGGCCCCTCATAACCATAAACAAATGTGTAAGAGAATATCAAAGTTGCTTAAAGTCTTCCTGAAAGACTATTCTTCCCCCTCCTTTTTTTTTGGGGGGGGGTGGTTATACCTATTTTCCTAAAATATATATGAAGGTTGCATCATTTTTCATGTTAATTTCATAATTTTCATATTTACAAACTGGATCTTGACTCATCATTATTAGAAAATTGCCCAGTTGCCAAAATGGAACTGCTTGTGGAAGACATCACTAAGATTACTAGTTGTTAACCTACAGTTTTGAAATCCTGTCCGAAAAGCAGGGGCAGCGGGGTGGGGATGGGGGTGGTGTGGGAAGATGATGTGTTGGCTCTGTGTTAGAAAGTACTTATAGGAAAAATAGAGTACTTAAAAGTTTTTTTTTTTTCATGTGTTCATATCAAACACAGAGGGACCGAGCCAAGCCTACATGTGGTGACCCCTTTGCCATTGAGCAGTTTAAAAAGCCATGCTTTTCGTATTTGTATAGCAATCCTTGATTCCAAGTAAAATAGGGCATTTGGGAAGGACAGCTGAGATTAATTGAACACAAGCAGGAGCTTGGCACTTTTCACTCATTCCTTGATTCATTCACCAAGTATTTACCAAATTCCTTCTATGACAACATTGCCTTATGTAAATATTTTTCATTGAGTATGATGCAATAATTCCATTTGAGGCAATAAAACAATTACATGTCCATCAGGAGTTCAAATCTAGATACCACTGAAGAATGGTGATTATCAAATCACTGGTTATAGATATACATGCACATTAATTTGTCTACTATAGTCTTTGTGTTGTAACCAGTTTTACTATTTGGTGAAGTGGTCTAAATAGGAATATTCAGACATTTCTAAAGATAGTTTTTTAGTTGTTCTCTCCACTCTACTTCCCTCATACACTCCATATCTTCTTTCTTAAAAGGCCAGGATTGGAATGTCAGGGCCACAGAGAAAGAACAGGACTGATGGATTGTGACACACAGCCTTCATTTCTCTGGAAACAGCAGCTGGCAGGAGCTTGGCCAAGACAACCATGCCCTGAGAACTCTGCCAGATCCCCTCCATCACCACCAGTATGTAGTTTGGATCCCAAAACCCCAGAGGCTTTGAACTTAGATGTGAATGAGAAATGTCCTTCCATGACAAGGCAGCGATTTTTATTTTTTGAGAGAAAGCAGGATTACCTGATACTCAGAAGTAGGCACACTATATGGGCAGTTAAAAAGTAACCTTCTGGTAATTTAAAGTTACATTTTTTACTTGCTAATGTCATATCATATCTTAAAACTTAAATAATTAATTATTTTACATATTATTTTCTAGAATAAAGATAGAAAAACTTGTAAATTAATTGGTGAGTGAGCTTTACATTCTTTTTCTTTTTTCTTTTCTTTTCTTTTCTTTCTTTCTTTCTTTTTTTTTTTTTTTTTTTTTTGATTCATTACTAGTTTCAAAGCCTGGGCAGAATTATGCATTTCCACATTCTGCTTGAGGTCTCTCTGCCAGGCTTTGGTGCTCTGGTGGAAGACCCCTTGAAAAAGCTTTCTTTCAGATCACTCTCACTTTGTGGCATTTAATAATGCTGACACACAGGGTATATCCAAAGCCACACACGTGGCTCCTGTTCAAACTGACCTGTCTTGAGCAGGGATTTGCAAACTACCAACCAAGGGTCAAATGTGTCCCATTGGCTATTTTTCTATGGCTTACAAACTAAAAAGGCTTTTCTCATTTTTAAACAGTTGGAGAATTTTTTAAAAAAAGACTACTATTTCTTAACATGTGAAAATTATATCAAACTGAATTTCAGTGTCCACAAATAAAATTTTATTGGGACACAGCCACATCCATTAATTCACATATGGTCCATGGCTGCTTTCGTGTGGCAGAGTTGAGTAGTTGCAGGGGAAACCATGTGGTTATATTTTGGAAAAGCTATTCTTAATGTGGCCATTAAAAAATAAAAAGAAAAGAAAAAGAAAGAAAAACCTAAAAGCAACTACTGTCTTCATTTCTTTTGTTATCTATTATGTATTTATACCAATCATCTTTTAGTTTTCAAAAAGCATATTTTTTGTGGTCTTTTAGAAATAGACACTTATTAATATTCATCTTTGGTACTAAAGTAGTTCATAATTTTAATCCTAACCATGAACAAAACGTGAGATACAAAGTCATTTTTGCATATAAATCTGAAGTTCCCATTCTTTCTGTAGCTAGTGAAATTAAGAATAGAAGTCCTGTATAGGAAAGAGCATTACATAATAATTATCCAAGTGTAAAACACTAAGAGCTTTGGTATATACAGCATTAATATTCCCTCTCTGTCTCTCTCTCAGAGTGTGTTATTGTTTTGATATTAAGATCATTTAAATTTTATTAGAGAAATCAGTCAGGAACCTATTAGACATTAGGCACCAAAATGGACAAGAAACAACAAGTGAAGGAAACAATAAAGGGCCTTCCCAGGATAGCAAATCCTCAATTTCCCAAAGAGCAGTAGCCATGGGAAGTGCTATATTTTGACAAAAGAAAAAAATGCCATTGGAGACTTAAGAGTTTATTTGTAAATGCATTCATCCGACAACCTCTATGGAGCCCCAGGGTGTCCTAAGAACTGTCCTACCACTGAGAATTTTGCCAGTGAACAAGAGACAAAAAGTTTTTGCCCTTAAAGAGTTCATGTCTAGAGAGGAATACACATGTTTGGTAAGGGAAAAACAATTCAGAGAATTCCAGATTGTAATAGGTGCCATTCTGAAGGAAATAACTGATGAGATGTGTTAGGGTTTAGATATGAAGTGTCAACTTGAAGCTCATGTGTAAGACAGTGCAAGAAGGTTCAGAGGTGAAATGATCAGATGATGGCAGTTACAACCCAATCAGTAGATTAATCCACCTATAAGGTTAACTAGGCTGTAACTGTAGCCAGCTAGGGTACGGCTGGAGGAGAGAGGTTACTGTGTGTGCCTTTGGGGTTCATATTCCCCCCTCCCCCAAGTGAGTGGAACTGTCTCTCTGCTTTCTTGTGACAGTTCTGAGCTGCTTTCCTCTGTCATGCCCTTCTGCCATGATGGTCTCCCTCACCCAGACTAATGGACTAGGACATCTGTGGGCTGAGACCTCTGAAATCATAAATGCCAAATAAACTTTTTCTCCTCTAAAATTTTTGTCAGACCTTTTCATCACAGTGACAAAAAAGCTGATTAAAACAAGATGGAACACAGATATCTGGGCCAAGGAAGGCCTCTGCAGTAACACTGTTGTAGCTGTGGTATAACAAATGGGTCAAGGGAACTGCCTGTGTCGACCAAGAGCCTGGTAAAAGCTAGTAATGTTCCAGAAGTATCAGAATAGTGAAGGGCAAAGGAAGGGCATTCTGAATAAGAGGAATAACATTACACGAGAAAGCTTAGAAAAATAGTAATTCATATTAATAGGCAGGGAGTTCAGGTAGGGTAATAGGCTAAAACTGATATTGTCTAGGCCGAGAAATCTGGATCTGGAGAATAATCAAATTTAGAACATGAACATATAAACTGGATGTCTTCTTAGCAGAAGTAATAGTAGATAATGTAGACATGGATAAATTTTCCCAAAGAGAGAATACAATGTACTAATTCATCATTTAACAAATGTTAATTGAATACTTCTTATGTTTGAGAAATGGTTCTGAGCACTGGAAATACACTTATGAATAAAATAATTGAAGTCGCTGGCATAGAATTTGGGGAGAGACAGACAGTAGTATGTAAACAAAACTAGAGAGGATGTTGGTAATAATAACTGTCATGAGATGGAATGCTGGGCTGGGCTGGGAAGCTATACTGAATGGAAAAAAGTTCCTTTGGCCAGCGGCTCAGGAGGCTGAGGCAGAAGGATAGGGAGTTCAAAGCCAGCCTCAGCAATGGCAAGGCACTAGGCAACTCAGTGGACCCTGTCTCTAAATACAGTACCAAATAGGGTCTGGGGATGTGGCCCAGTGGCTGAGTGCCCCTGGGTTAAATCCCTGATACCCCACCTACCCCCACAAAAAGAAAAAGCTCCTTTGGTCAGCTGGCAGTTAGGAGACACCTAAAATAAATGAGGTAGGAGTTATGAAGATAAAGAGGAGATGATAGAAAGGAGTCAAGAAATGAAACTTAGGAAAGACCCACTTTGTAATGTAATGATAAACAGGGAGAACTACCAAAAACAAACCATGTGAGAGAGAAAGAGTAGAGAAGAGGGACTCAGGAATAGGAAGACATCATGCATAGCTTAATATTGAGAGTGTGGCTTTATAAGGAGTAAAATCCTTTATAAAGATTATGTAAAGAACAACTATTATATTAAAAAAAAAGAAAATAATACTCTAAATTTAGATTTAGGGTGTTATAGTAAATATTTGAATTTTTTTTCCTATTAAAGTTAAAAATATTTTCAGCTTCATAGCCACCATTCCTCTGCAACAACCTAACTCTATTATTTTGATGTGAAAGCAGCCATACAAAATTCATAAATGAATGGTCCATTATTAAATATGGTATTTAATAATACAAAACACAAGAATTCTCTTATGTGATCAGCACTGTGGTTCTTTAATTCAATAATTGTTTATTGAGCAGAACCCTTGATTTTCCACCACCAAAGCTCTTTCTTCCCCATATTTCTAAAGGTGCTGCCATCTACTCAGACTTCAAAACAAAAACCTAAGGGCCACTCTTTACTTCTGCCTTTTCCTTGCCTCCTACAACCCAGCCATCAACAGATAGTTGGGTGTTATTTCTGCAACATGTCCTGAATCACTGCATTTCCTCTGTCTCCATTCCACAGCCCTCTAGAAGGCACCAGAATCTCTCTTCTGAACTCATTCAGGAGCTGTATGACTGGGATTCTTAACTTTTGTACCCAGAATTTCTCCTTCTCTCAAAAACCACAGTAATATTTTGTAATATATAAAGCAGGTCACATTTATCCCCTCATTGAAACAATTGAATGGTTTGACTGATGCTTATGGGGTACAAGTTGAATTCTCAGGCTCTGGTCTCTGAGGCTCTCCATGGCTGGGCTTCCATCTGTCTGCAGTCACATTTTACATGGCCATCAGTTTGCTCACCAGATCAAGCTGCACGGATAGGCCTTTTCCACCACAGGGCTTTTCCTATGTAACTAGAAAACATTACCTCATTCCTTTTCTCAGGTCTCTGCTAAATTATTTTTTTTTCTTTAGCATCTTTTGTCCCCATCTAAAGAGATCTAAGCCCCCACCTCTCTCTGTCATATACTCTCTTAATTTTTACATAGGCTGCCTCATTTTCTGCCTTCGCAGTAGATTATGAATTCCAATATCCATGTTCCCATGTTCCCTATTATTGCTGTACATAGGATCTTAGCATACAGTGGGTTTGATACAATAAACTGCCCATATTTTTTTTAATAAATGAGGTTTGCTCAGAGCTTAATGGGAGGCAGGGGGTTTAGTATGATCAATTTGGGTCCTGTAGTCAATCAGTCCTAGTTTTCCATTTATTCTGTGGACTTTGGCAGTCATTTAATTGCTCTTCCGTTTGACCATTTGTAAAAATCAATAGCCTTTCATGAGGACTAAGCCAAAGGCAATTAGCTCACTCCTTATACATAGTAAGATACAATACATGCCAATTCCCTTTTATTTTTTA
The DNA here is from genome assembly GCF_021218885.2 of Marmota monax. NCBI lineage: Eukaryota > Metazoa > Chordata > Mammalia > Rodentia > Sciuridae > Marmota > Marmota monax. The sequence continues at coordinate 2,375,298 of NW_026692434.1, read as the reverse complement.
CCTTAACCATTCTCTCACTTGAACAAAATACTGTGGAGAATTCAAAATGTAAAAAGGAAAAGTCTTTACATATTGCAATCTAGTGAGAGATGTGTTTCACACAAATATCTTCAGTTATGTGCAATGTGTATAAGAAATTTTCTTCCAAACTCCAGTCCTAAAACTGAATTAATTATTTGGTCCTTTCTCTGATGTCTTTAGATATCTCAAAAGTAACATATCCAAAGCTTAAACCTTGATTTCCACTCACTCTATCAAAATATGGTTTCTCTATGCATTCTTCATCTCAAGAAAACCGAGTGAACCCTTTCCTCAAGTCAGAATCAATAAGTTATCTTTGACACATTCATATCTTTACCTTGTTAATCCAGTTCATCATTACCACTGCATCTCCTCCAAAACAGCCTAATGATGTTTCCTAATCCCCATTTAGACTGCTGCACATTTGTCCATTAAATATTAACCTAAGTTAAAACAACTCACTACACACACCACTTTCATATTGTACCCTTGCTACTCACCCCTCACATGGCAGTCAGAATAGGTTTTAAGCAAAAATTGAATCATGTCACTCCGGGCAGTTTCCTGTCATACTGTAGAAGATACAAAGTCTGTTCCAAGGTCTCCATGACTTGACCTTTAATTTCCTCTTCAGTGTTAGCTCAGGACCTTTCCACTAGCAACTAGACTGCAGTCACACTTGCAACTCTTCATTTCCTACCTGTTCCTCTCCTGACTAATTCAACCTTCAGGTTTTGGTTTGTTTGTAGAATTTTAACCACTTTGCCTTACTGAAAAGAAACCATGGATTTCATACCCCTTCAAAATAGGGAGTACTGAGGTTAGGCATGTGTGCCTCACTAAGTATAAGTCTTTGGAGAAAGAGAAGGAACAGATAGAAGAACAGAAGATACCATTTACTAAGCATTCTTGAGTTGGCACCAGTGCATGGTTGCACCTGGTTCCACAACATGCTTTAAACCACATACAATCAATCTCATCTTATTAGACTAGTTTTGGATAATTATAAAGCTAACATACACTTTAGAGCACAATGGTATTATTGTAGAGACTTATGATATTATAGTTACAATTATAAATAAAGTATGCTGAGCAAAATTAATGTTAACTCTATATTTGAAAACAACATTTCTGTTTCATTGCAGGAAATAAATTAAGTCAACTGAAACTCAGAAAATAATTTTTACCTTTAGATATTCAAACCAAAAGGAAAAAAAATCTCCCAACAAACAATGGTTTACTCCCCAACTTACATACAAACATACACTCAATGATCAAATTCAGCACTGTATTTCACTCTAGTGACATATGTATTTAAAAAAGAGCACGAGAAATGCAAATCAAAACCACCCTAAGATACCATCTCACTCCAGTAAGATTGGCAGCCATTAGGAAGTCAAACAACAACAAGTGCTGGCGAGGATGTGGGGAAAAGGGTACACTTGTACATTGCTGGTGGGACTGCAAATTGGTGCAGCCAATTTGGAAAGCAGTATGGAGATTTCTTGGAAAGCTGGGAATGGAACCACCATTTGACCCAGCTATTCCCCTTCTCGGTCTATTCCCTAAAGACCTAAAAAGAGCATGCTACAGGGACACTGCTACATCGATGTTCATAGCAGCACAATTCACAACAGCAAAACTGTGGAACCAACCTAGATGCCCTTCAATAGACAAATGGATTAAAAAAATGTGGCATTTATACACAATGGAGTATTACTCTGCATTAAAAAATGACAAAATCATAGAATTTGCAGAGAAATGGATGGCATTAGAGCAGATTATGCTAAGTGAAGCTAGCCAATCCCTAAAAAACAAATGCCAAATGTCTTCTTTGATATAAGGAGAGTAACTAAGAACAGAGTAGGGACGAAGAGCATGAGAAGAAGATTAACATTAAACAGGGATGAGAGGTGGGAGGGAAAGGGAGAGAAAGGGAAATTGCATGGAAATGGAAGGAGACCCTCAGGGTTATACAAAATTACATACAAGAGAAAGTGAGGGAAAAGGGGAAAATAATACAAGGGGGAGAAATGAATGACAGTAGAGGGGGTAGAGAAAGAAGAGGGGAGGGGAGGGGAGGGGAGGGGAGGGGAGGGGGGATAGTAGAGGATAGGAAAGGCAGCAGAATACAACAGACACTAGTATGGCAATATGTAAATCAATGGATGTGTAACTGATGTGATTCTGCAATCTGTATATGGGGTAAAAATGGGAGTTCATACCCACTTGAATCAAAGTGTGAAATATGATATATCAAGAACTATGTAATGTTTTGAACAACCAACAATAAAAAATTTAAAAAAAGAGCACACTAACCAATTATGATTATGTTTTACCAATGTAGTCTCAATTATGTTACAAAACAATATATTTAGTTTTTTGCTGAGAAATTGTTATTTAATTTAAAAATTTTATGATTTTTTGAAATACTCAAGATTTTCAGAATATATTATAAAGATAGCAGAGGTTAGCCTTATTATTAAGAATAAAATTTCATTTTAGGGACAACGAGACAAACTTGTTAAGGAATTAAGGAAAATTAAAAAAGAAATAATTGGGCAATGAGTTTGGGGAAAGCAAAAAGAGACTATATAGAAAAAAATGAAATTATTTAGATTATCACTCTAAATAATGGATGCAGATCCTTCAAAAGGAGAAGCTCTTCAAATGGAAATTTTAAATAGATATAAAAGCTCCAAAATATTTTTGATCATTTGAGAGACTTTAATTAAGGACTAAGCAAACTAATTTATTTCTAAATTTTAGAGAACATATAGTAATGTTACAGAATTCTTTGATGCATCTCTAAAGATGATTGATAAAATTCCACAGAACATAGTTGAGATATTATAAAGTTAAGTCAGAAAAGGTTTTTTTGGTCTGCATCATCCAAGGGAGCTGGAATTTGACTAATGACAAATGCATCCATGGAAGCAAAAAGTAGCTTCTTGTAGCAAAATGCCAAAAGCCCAGAATCTCTTGGTTCTTATTGTCATTATTCTACAGAAGGCAACTGAGTCACATAATACTTCTAAAACAGACAAACAACACAGGTGATTTTCTAGACTAGTCATATGCCTATATATATGGAATCTTGCTCTTCTTTTTGATGTACACAATATGCATAATATTCAGATTTTTTTTTAAAGTATGATACTGAAACTTGGTATGAACTTTAGAAGTTCCCTGGAGGAGCAGACCATGGCCAGGGGTCTGGGTGACCTCACTACAATCACACAATCAATAGCATAGCCCGTATTTGGCCTTGTGTTTGTCCATTACCAATCAGAGGGCCTATTGTATGTCAGGTGCTAAATGTATCTAATCTTATCATTGATATTATCTCTGTGAAGAAGACATTATTATCTTTAGAAAAGAATAAGAAGAAATTTAGAAATGAAATAACTTACAGAAGGATCAATTAGTCATGGTACAGCTATGGTTTTCAGCCCAATGCATCTATCTTCAAAACCAGCATATTTTAAAAGATGCAAAACAGTATCTCCTTCTTCCATGAACATAAAAGTACCAGTTTTTAATCTTAGTCAGATTTTTCAGTTTTCAAATTAAAAGCTTCCTTTTTTTTTTTTAATTCAGAGAAGGAAGCGGTGGGAGAAGAGGAAGGATTTAGTAAAGAATTCTTGGTGGAACCAAATAAATTAAGACTTTTGAAAACAAGAGAACATGAAAATAGAAAAAAGAAAAAGAAAAATTGTTAACAGAGAGTCAGTGCCTTTTTTCTCTCATTGCAGGTTATTGTTATAGAGGCAGACCACTATTACCATAGAGATAAGCAATTATTGCCATAGAAACAGTTGAAATGGGATTACATTTTGTGTTCACACAAGCTTGCAGTGACATCCTTCTAATTCAGTTGAACAGCAAAATCAGAAAGGAGGCACACAGTATGCCATTCTACTAATTCCAAATATTCATTGTATTACATCAACCAACAGAGATCAGAAGCAATGTCATAAAATTTAAATTTTGTTTTCTTTAGACCTTGGATTTTATCTTTCTATTTATTGTAGTGTAAATCTACTACATGCTGAAAGAATTTATCTCAAACAGAACAATGGAGTCAATCTGAGAAGAATTATAGCTCCAACCCCTTTTAGATACAAGAACTATAGGGAAATACAAAACCATTTAGTTTACCAGTCCTTTTTTTCCCCTCCATCCCACCTTGGAGAGACTTTTCATAGTTAAAACTTTTGCCAAGTTTCTTGAACTGATACAAAGTACCAACCTCCGTATGCAAAGCTACTATTGGTAGATTTCTTAGGACAAAGAGGTCACAAAGAACTTCTTGGCAGAAACTCAAGCTCTTTATAGAGAATAGAAGCACAAACACAAAACATTTTGTGGCTAGTTCTATGTGTCAATGCATGAGAAAATCAAGAATTCTCAGCTTGTATTCTTAAAAGAAATTTTAATGTTTAAAGTTATAGATTTCTATTTGAGGACAACTTTCATAATTAATATCTGGTAGACCAAGATATGCCACTAAAATATGTCACTTCACCATCACCATCTCTGTTATCCACATTTCCTACTTTAGGCCATGCATTCTTTTCTCATAGATATGCATAGTTTTGGTAGAAGTCAACTTTTCCTCTGGTTTTCCTAATTGTTTTCCCAAAGCTATTGCACATTGTTGTGCATTCCATACAGTGTTGGTTTCCAACTGCCTTTTGTGTGACTCTCTTAGGTTTCTCCAGACCATGTGCTTTTCCCCAGTAAATACAAAATCCAAAAGAAATGATGGTCTTGGAGCAAAAATTTGTTCCTGAATCAATGCATTCTTTACCAGACAGTTACCGAAAGGATAGAGATTTAACCCATTTTATGCAATAATCCCAGATGTGGAAAGTTCACAAAATTTTTATTAGTTAAGATGTAATATAAGGGCCAGGCATGGTGGCACATGTCTGTAATACCAGCTACTCTGGAGATTGAGGCAGGAGGATCCTAAGTTCAAAGCCAGCCTCAGCAGAAGCAAGGTGCTAAGCCACTCAGTGAGACCCTGTCTCTAAATAAAATACAAAATACAGCTGGGGATGTCAAGTGCCCCTGAGTTCAACCCTTGGAATCAATCAATAAATAAATAAAAGATGTAATAGAAAAAACACTTAATGCTTATAGAAAGTGTAAGACAGGCATCCCTCAAAATATATAATTAGCCAGAAAAATAATTTTACATTTTAACAAAGTAAGCATATATGAAGATTAGTACTAGAAAAGAAAACAAATGGTCAGTAGTTATTTTACTTTGTAGAAATACAGAACATATGAGTAAGATTTCCCTAGGGTCGTATCAAAAAATCTACACTGAAGTTTTAGAAGGTTAGAGTGTGGTTGGCTGAGCAAGATAATGAAAGAAATCTTTAACTTTCAATTACTGAGATGCAAAGGAAAAAAACAATGCATCCACTCTGAATGGGAAGCACTGATCTAGGACAACTTATGTGGGTGTCCTCAACTCTTAGGCAGCAAGGTTGTTAGGAGTAAATACTATCATGAATATTTGTGAAAGCATTATTTTGGGAAGTTCTATAGATTACAACAGATGCTTTACCAAAACTTTTCATGGAAATCCTGAGGAATAAAACAGAAAAGCTAATAAAAACATTTTTCTACCTATTATTCTTGAGGTAGAAAATTGTTGTAACTATGACAGTAATGCTATTACAAATAATATTTTTCTCATGCTGTAGAAATAGAGGTACCCTTAAAAGATCTTTCCTACCTTGAGAATATATGTTTATATATTTATATTTTTAAAATTTTTATATAAAAACAGAAAAATGATTTTAAAAAGAGGAGTAAAGCTAACTAATTTATTGCTGGACTTGGTGGAGACTGAAGAATTCTCCTCACTTGAGGTTCTATCACTTTTAAAAGTAGTAGAAGAAAAAAGATGGTAGGAAAAATGCCATTTACTTCATTTGTTAACTGGCAGTTCAATCTGAGCCACAGCTTCACAAATTCATTTCAATAAACAATTTCATCCTGGCTTTTGCCCAAGGATTCAGATGGTAGGATGACGACAGGATGCTGATGGTTTCTAAGGATAAAATTGTTCAATCTTCCTGAGAACAGTAAAAATGAAATGAGCTTAAACTGCAAGAGCAAGGATTTGTGTTGCACTTAGGAAGATAATACATAAAAAATAAACCAGAACAAGCTTCCTTTGGTCTCTGAACTTTAGAGACTTTAAAACGGTCACAGAAAATTTTGCCAGTGAATTTAAGAAGTATTTTAATTTTTGACGTAAATCTGTTTACCTTCTGTAGTTTTTGAGTTTTTAGAGATATTATGGAAACATTTCTTTGAACTTTCTCTTTCTTCCAGACCCAGTTATAACTATTAATAAACTCTGTCATATCAGCTATTAAAATATCTTTTCACTATCTCCATTGTCACCTGGTCCAAGCATCTGCGTTCTCTCTCCTGGCTGCTGCTGCAATAAACATCTCACTGCTGTTGCTATATCCACTCATGCCCCCTACTGTCTATTAGTCTACACTTCATAGTCAGAATGACCATTTTAGAATATAAATCAGAATTCATCATTCTTCTGTTCAAATCTTGTAGTGTTTTTGCTTCTTATTTAGACCTTCAGTTAAAGGCGTTCTGCAGTCTCACTTCTCCTTCCTTGAAATCATCTCCTCCCACTGCCCTACCCTCAGCTTCTCCAGCACCACTTAATTCTTTCAGCTCTTCTTACATATGAAGCACATGGATGCATCATGGTATTTAGAATTATGGTTTCTTCTATGAAGGGCTCTGTCTCTACATATCATTACATCTCACACTCTAAAGGCAGTTGCTTCTATATTTAAATATCAGTACACTGATACGAGGATTTTTCTCACCAATCTGCATTCTCTATTCTCTTATCCTAGTGGTTTTATTTATTTTCACAGCAATTATGACCATTGGACATGTTAGATGGCATTTGTTTGAAATCTGTCTCTCTAATATAAAATATAAGTTCCACAAGAGCAATTTGTCTAATTTGTTCACTGAGGAATTAACCTAGAACATAACATGAAATATACTTATTGAATGAAGGTCTGAGATTTTTTAAAATTAATTAAATCCATGAGTCCTTACCAACCAACTATAGTGACTTCAGGGAGCTCCTTAAACTGAGGGGTAGGGAGATCTTCACAACCCTGAGGAGTTTGTACTGCTTGCCTCAAGCTCTGATAATGGTCTTTTGCCTCAGCCTCCCAAGTCTTCTGTCCCCAGTCATTTGGAATAAGTGAATCATGGTAAATGCCAGGGGATAATTCCCATAAAATAAGAAATAATAAAACAACTCATAATGCTGCATATCATTCCGAGTCCTGGTTTAAAACTGTCTGACTGCTTTTCTTTTTCCTCAAAAACAAAAAACAAAACAAACTAACAGAAACAGAAAAGAAAAAGGTAGTTTCATTTTTCTTTCTGACCTAAAGAAAAACTTTCATTTGTCTCAGGTGTCTAGCAAGCGTGGGAGACTGCCAAAAAGCAGTCAAGTCTCACTCAAGTCTAGCTAACTGCACCAACATCAGGTGCTACAAATAAGCAAAACGATGTTAATTCCTGTATTTGGGGGGCTTGGTGTCAACTGACAAGTGTCATTTTTAAGGAAAGAAAGTTAAGCAAGTGATACAGATGTGTGAGCCACAAAGCTAAGCAGTAACAGAAAAAGAAAATAAGCTAAGAAAGAGAAGCCGTTCCAGTTTTACATCATCAGATTGAAAGTAGATTCCTCAATTGAACAAGACATTACACCAATGAAATGATGAACTTTATCAGTAAATTTAACAAATAACATAGATTTAATGTTCATAAAAAGGCCTGCAGAGAAAAAAGAGATGTTGACTTTTATATTATACCCTTATTCAGATCAAATTTGATTTCAATTTCAAAAAATATCAGGTATGAATATTTCTTCTAAAAAGCCCAATACTTCATCTTTCTAAACCAAGAATAGAGAGTGATATTTAGCTTGGTAAAGATAAATGTGTTAACTTTAATGTTTCCAAAGCATTGGTGCTATTGTGTTATTGGCTTACTGGAGAAGAAATGAAACTATCCTTTCTAGAGTCTTATAGCTTTTAAGGTTTATATACAGAAAACATTTCAAATTCCTTACAAGTAATAAATACAACATTCTGTGTTTGGAAATATCATTTTATCTGATAGTTGTCAACTTTGAATAATTCCTAAGAGACAGTTGTGAGATAGCAGGGCATGGGTGTAAAGCACTTGTCTGTGCAAAGTAAATCCTTGGAAATAACTATTAAAATATTTAGGGTATGATCCATTGAAACCACCTAAGGAGCTTGAACCTTTAGATGCTGTTCACTGTTTCTGCTCTTTTTCTGTAGAATCTTCATGCTCTTCCATCAACAATCATGTAAGATTTTTCTTTATCTCTAATACTCTAAACTTCATAAGTAATTAAAATTAACTAGAGTATTGGTTTTGAAATATTCTCACCCTCCTATTAGTTATGACACTGATTTTTTTTTTTTTTTTTGCCTTATTATGGAAGGCCTTACATCCACTGCCTCCAGCCACTCCTGCCTTCAGAGACTGGCTTTGATCCTTTGTTTTCAGTGTGGAAATCACCTTACTTCTCTCTGTCTTATGTCATGATGTTTGAAAAAAAATATGTGCCTTCACCATCACTTTTATGCAGATGATCACTGATTACATATTTAAGGATTTGACTCCTCTACCAAAATCCACAATCTCATGTTAGGTTTTCACTTGGGGGCTACACTTGCTTAAATGTTAGTATATTAGAGACTCAAATGTTTGTTGAGTTAATACAAATTTTATTTCTCCCTTCTCTCCCATACCCTCGTCAGTTATGGAATTCTATCAATTCTAGCTCCAGGTAGTACTTCAAATCCACACACACACTTTGGTTCCTATTTATACTACTGCTAATTCAAGTTTTCATTATCTCCTGCATGGATTACAGTAAAAAAAAAAAGCCTTCTATCTATATTTAGACTAATTAAGTTTACAGTTTTTTCCAATATCTATAAATTCTATTTTCTATTCTAATGTATGTTCTACTGAAGCACAATTCTTACAAGTTAAGCTTCAGTTATTCCTTACTATCAGATGTCAGACATGGCTCTCAAATTTTATTTCACTTTAATTGCATACATATGTGTTTTAATCAAAATAGACCAATTATCCCCTAAACATAATCTGAACTGTCACATCATTTTACTATCTTTGCTAAAGGAATGTTCTGGAATGTAACAATTTATTTGCTACTCACTTCCCTTCATTTTGAATTGTTAACGATCCAACCACCCTCCAAAGTCTGCATCAAATGTCTCATTTTCTAAGAAGGTTTTCTTAATCCTTACACAGTACATTTCCTGAAATGAATCTATAACATTTGGTTTATATGATACATACCAAAGTGTTCATGCTATTTATTTATGTAATTTTTTTATATCTAAACTAGACCAAACTGCAATCTGCTTGCAGACTAAAAGATTATTCATTTATTTTAAAGACTAGAATCACTTAGAAAAGACTTTGCTTATAGGAAGAGATAAATTATTTTTGTTTTTAATTGTATAAGGTAAGTAGGACCACAACATGTAGGACCACAACATCACTTATCTTCCTCAAATTCAATTCAATGAATTCAATTCTAGTTGTAAGTCTCAAACTAATACAATTAGTTTCTAAAGAGTAGGCTATTCTTAGCTAAACTATGGAACTAACCAAGGTGCCCTTCAATAGATGAATGAATAAAGAAAATGTGGTACATATACACAATGGAATAGTATTCAGCCATAAAGAAGAATGAAATTATGGTGTTTGCCAGTAAATGGATGGAACTGGAGACTATTATGCTAAATGAAGTAAGACAATCCCCCAAATCCAAAGTTCAAGTATTCTCTGATATGTGGAAGCTGACTCACAATAGGCAGGGTGCGGGGTCGGGGGAGAAGGGGCGGTTCACTGGATTGGACAGGGTACAGAGTGGGGAGAAGGGAGGGAGAATGGGAATGGGAAAAACAGTAGAATTAATCGGATATAACTTTCCTGTGTTCACATATGAATACATGACCCGTGTAACTCCACATCATGTACAACTACAAAAATGGGAAGTTATACTGCATGTATGTATGATATGTCAAAATACATTCTACTGTCACGTCTAACTGCAAAGAACGAATAAAAAAAAGAAATAAAAATGACTAGGCTATTCTTGTTACTGAATAAAACAAATGTAATATGCTACATGAAGTTTTTGCAGAAAATACATAACTAAAACATGATACAAATTATAAAACATTCCAGTGCAACTTTAGATAAATCCTTAGACCAGAGATCCGTGCATGTGCCCCATCATTCTTATCACATAAGATCTCAAACATTCTGTTTTGTCTTTGAAACTGCAAAGTGCTGGGGCTCAAATAATGTAGTTTTTTTTTTTCCTCATGGGTGCTGAATCTTCCTTAATTTATTTTATTGCCTCCAAAATTCCAAATATTTCTGAGTCATGAGACTGGCATTTATCCTTTAATTCTATTTGATAGTGTAATAAAAATAAAACTGCTAATGAAATGGACAGTTTCAAGAAACAGAGAGGGGTTTGCAAGGCACAGAGGACATGAAGGATGAAAAATGGGAAGAAGTTTAATTGGGTCATTGGGAGTTTCCAGGAGGATTTTCCAATAGAAGTTTTAGGAGAGTGATGAGAGACATGCTTCACTGCAAGAGATGTTAGAGGAAATAGATAGAGAGAAAGTAGAGGAAGCAGGTTTAAATAACTCTTCAACGAGCTTTTAAATATTTTTATTGAAGAGAATAATTTGATTTTTTATTAAAGAAAAAGATAATTTCAATAATTCATATTAACTAACAATTTCCCCTGACCTGTTTGATAATTATAAATTTTAAAAAATTATTGATATATTTAAAAAGTCACATTTTTCTTAAAACAATAGCCACTTACCTGTGATGCATATTTAGAACACTTAGAATGCAATTTATGATAGAATAAGGCACATTGTAAATTGAAATCTCTCTGTAGCATATCAATTTTTCATGTGCATTCATTCATTCTGTAATTATGTAAAATATTTAATGGAGTTTTTGTCATTAGAAAGTGCTCATTAACTCACATGCATTATGATTACCATGTGTCTGTTTTTGAATGCCATATTCATATGTGAATATGAAAAAGTGTTCTATTAAAGCTCAAATATTTTATAAATGCATTGCCAAAAGTCTTAGTTTGTAGGGCTGCTTTTCCCAAACCATATTAATTTTTTTGAGATCTTAAATCTTTTGAGAGACTAAATAAAGCTGTGGACATTCTTCCTACAAAAATATACACACATACATATCTACCAAAATGTTCATAGATATTTTAGTATATAGGAACATTTCGTTTATCAAAAACGGATATAGGTGGGGGCATTTTTTCAGATAGAAAAAGCTTTAACATTTTCATTTAAACTATTTTTTGAAGATAATCTTTCTAAGATGCATTACCCATTTCCCTGCCATCTAAAGCAGATTATAGAAACTTTTATCTTGATGAATTAAAGCCATGATTCTACACATACATTATTGTCTTAATTCTTAACACTAGTGTTTTCAATTCTGAGGCATAAGGAGTCCTGTATTCCCACAATAAGGACTCTATACTCTGTTGCTACTATTAATACTTCTTTCTCCAGCATTTCATCTATTCTGTTTTTTTTCCTCTCTCTATATATATGCCCTACCAGCATTCTCTGCTTCTATCTTTTTGTATCTAAACCAAGAACCAGAAAACAGAGGTGTTGATTCTATGTTTATGTTGAAATAAAATAAGATTATTAGTGAAGTTCAAAGATACTAATTAAACCTTATGGTCTTTGTGGCATTTATTTTTAGTTGTTCAAGTTTCTTCAGGAGCTAATTATCTATGGTTCAGAAAAATGAGGTCGTGAAGCATATAGACTTTATGAAAAAATAATTTTCCCTCTTTTCTAAAAGGCATATGATATTCTGAAGTTCTTTAAGGAGTCTTAATCCAACACACTCTGAAAAAAAATGGCCACAAGTAACAGCAACTATTCCCCGTTACCTAGACTTTATTCAGCATTAACATTCTGTAAGTCTGTGTGCATGCTTGCATGTATATGTTTTCAGTATAATTAGTTCACTATTGAAAAGTAATATTTAGGAGGTAAAACAAATTGTGCCAACTCACACATTTCATAATTTGTTACTATAAAATATTATCTGTTTGTTCTTGCTCAAAAACATTGAAAATATCAGATCAAATAGGATAATAATGTTTTATATATATTAAACTGGAATAAAAATGAAGAGTATTAATGGTAATCAATTATATTTGTATTATCCTACTCCATACTAGTGGATATACTTTGGAAAACACATAGATATTATATTGTAGAGAACAATCTTCAGCTCTAATCACTAAACTATAGTAAGTCAGTCTCTGTGCCAGCATTTGGGAAAAATCAACAGTATGTTTTATCCATGGAACATAAATTTTTAAAATATAGATTATCAGTACTACATAAGCAATCAGAATGCTGAATAATCACACTGTCCTTACACAAGATCAAAGGAAATGTAAAATTACCTTATTTTTATTTTCAGCTTTAATTTGCCTTGAGTTATTCTTAACATGTCCCTTCAAGTTTAGTAATATGAAAGAAGTAAGCAAACTTACATAAAATAATCTTATTCAAAATTAATATGTAAAAATTTAAATATATAATTATGGTAAGTTAAAAGAAAAATAAAGAAGAATAAGGGTTTTTTATGGAAGTTTAATTTATGAACTTGCTAGAATTTTTATAGCAAATAATACTATACTCTAGATAAATTGATATGGCTTTATTCTGAAATAACCTACTCTAAGGTCAAATTTAAATTTTTAGATCTGAGTTTAGCTTTAGTTATTTTCTAGTATTTTCATTCTGAACAAATTTGAGTTATTGGTTGGATTATACTTTTAATTATCAATGCCTTTTATAATTAAGTGTTCACTATACACAAAGAATAAGAAAACAATAGTTCTTTGTTTTTCCTACCTCAGCTTTCCACTTAAATTACTTGACTAATTGTTCAATCTGGCACAGCACTCCTCATAACACCTTTTTCACCCACCAAAGAAGTCTTATGGTCCTAGAATGGTATGGGCTTGAATATCCAGCATCCCTGAAATCTGTCTTGGTTCTTCCTTCCATGTGTACTAAAACTTATAGCCCATCATAATAACTCTTTCTTCCAGACTTTCCTTCATTTGTCTAATCACTTATGGAATGGACATTTAATTTGGATTTTCTCTGAATTCTGAATTCATCCTTTAATAAAAACACTGGCTTTGAGCCTTTGTGTCCTCATTGCTCTTAGAAAGGGACAACTCACTCTGTTCTTGGACTATCACAAGCTGCTGGACACCTATTTTGGAAAAATGGCTAGGATCAGTGAGGTGGTGCATGCCTGTATTCCCAGGGGCTTGGGAGGCAGAGGCAGGAGGATATCGAGTTCAAAGCCAGCCTCAGCAAAAGCAAGTATTAAGCAACTTAGTGAGACCCTGCCTCTAAATAAAATACAAAGTAGGACTAGGGATGTGGTTCAGTGGTTGAGTGCCCCTGAATCCAATCCCCAATGCCCTCCTTCCCTCCAAAAAGACAAAAAGACATCAGTCTAACTTGAGACTTGTGCTGCATAAAGAGTGTATGTGGACAACAAATCTGAGATATGTGCTTTTATATTGCTGATTTCCTATTTCTGTAATATAGATTTTCCTCCAAGGAAGAAGATTATCAGTAGTTATCTGTAACCAATTACAATCTGAGGCCACCCTGGCATAAGGTATGCTGGGACAAAATGAGTCCCTGCAGGATTTAAGGACTTCAGAAGAAATCAAGTGTAAAATGAACCAACAAAAGCCTTAATCATAAAAAGTTATATTCCATACCAGTGGAACCATCCTAGGGGATTAACCAAGGTAGCCTTCTTCCTGATCTAGAAACTAAAGCTTAAATATCTAAGAATAAGAATGTTATTTTCTCTAATAAGAATTTTATTATCTCTAGTTCAATGGTATTCATGTGAAAACTATTAAAGCATGACAAATGAAAGAAAATCTTTCTGAATCAGGGTAACATTGTGAGAGAAAGCTTTAAAGAAATTAGAAAAAACATAAACTTGTGTCAGTTCAATGGGTGTAATTATGAATACCATTTCTTAGCTTTGGCCAATTTTTAACTACAAAGAGAAATGTGCCACTTGATTAATATAATTGTGTTGGCCCAGTGTAATTGTGGTAGTGTAAAAGTGTGTGTAGGTTTTGCTGCTATGTGTAATTCCACCCCATTGTAAGAAAAAAATATTAAAAGCAACAAAGGAAGAAATATGCTTTTATTTTATATGTTTAGCATCATAGGATCCATTGGAGGGATCTGTGAGGCCCACTATTTCCTGGAAGGTATTTAGGAGAACTGTAGTGATCGCAGTTTTTCTTATGATCCTTAAAGGTATTCTGAAGTGTTCCAACACATTCACCACCTGCTTGGAGATCTGGTACACAAGCAATTCAGGGTCCTTATGAATAATGTGTGTAAATCAATGAAGATTCATTTTTGTTCGGGATCATTAGAGTGTGTGTGTGTGTGTGTATTAGGTTGGATAGCAAGGACCATTTGGTAAAAGGAAAATTAAGTACATATTATCTTTTACATACACCTGTGCAGATGTATACAAGCCCATAGCATTCACACAAATACATGCAGATGGAAACAAATGTATGTGTGTGTGTGTGTATATGTAGTGCACATAGGGCTGGATTCATCTAAAACTCAGACAATAAGTATCCACAATATATTTATTCATATATACTTAAAGATATTGACAAGGATATTACACTTGAAAATGTATGGTGCATATACTTGCAATCTTTTTTTAAATTTCAGAAAGATTTTGGGAAAAACCTATTTCTTACCTACATTTCCAGTCATTAAGTATGAATTCTGAAAGTCCATCATCCCCATTCCAACAATGTGTATAAAATCTTCAATCACCTGCATTAATTCTATTGAGCCTGGATAAATCTAGAAAAATAAGCAAAAGTTAGATGGAATAAAAAGTCCACAAAATGAAATACAGGGCTAGAAAGAAAAAACTCTACATAATGATGTCACAAATGAGCTCTGTTTATTTGAAGAAATGGCTGCAACTGGAAACAGCTGTAGTTTTTGAATTAATAGTTGAGAATGACACCAGGTGCCACACAGCAAGAACTTTGGAAGTGATATGATGAGCCAATTAATCCTCCATAAATCTAAAGAAACTCAAAATACCTACCAGATTGTCTACTCAGAAACAGCATGACTTTACTTTTGATGGACTCTTTCCCTCACTTAAATATAACACAGAACAAACACTGAAATTAGGCTCTATATTTTTAGCTTAGTATCCATCTGGGGGACATAGGAATAAAAAACAATTATTATTGCTATCATGGGGATATTTACAAAGTATTAAATCTATTTCATAAAAAATATCTTAGGAGAAACATTTATTTTTAATAATTATAATTGTCATTATATGAGTGTTATTAGCAATAATTTTAGGATTATAATAATAGCTCTAGGGTAGATGATTTACATGTATATACACACAAAAAACTATGAGGTTATTATATTTATTTCAGGCAACAAACAACAGAAGCTCAAGGCGTTCAAACTATCTAAAGCCACATTGTATTGTTGCTAGTGACTGAGGCTGTGGTTATCTACCTATTCTATCTGCATCTATATCTATTTTATCTATCTGCCTAGCTACCTACCTTCCTACCTAGATGCCTACATACTAACAGAGCTATCTGCCTCCTTTTCCCCAAGTGTATTTTCTAACATCATGGCATCTCACCCAGTACAAATAGATATGTGTTTTCTTAAAAACAACCTATGCTGGTATATTCCAAAATGATGTGAAATGCAAAGGCCGTTTGAAAGGTCACATGCATTTTAGCATGCATAACCCATAAAGCCTATAAAGTGAGCCTGCATTATATAACCACATTAGAGCAGAATGTCTTTTGAAGTTAGGTTCATTTCTTGTAGCTATTGAGTACCACTGCAGCTTCTAGCCATGAAAAATTAAGTGGATTACAGAGTTCTTCCTGCTTTGCATTGCAAAGTATGGTGCAGAAGAGACAGAGAGGCTTGGGTTTGCAGGTAGGCATACAGTTAAGAGCAGGAAGGGACTTGAGTAGGAGGAAGACAGGTTGAGCAGAGCAGGCTGCAGGCAGAGTGTGAGTTTTGTAGGGGCTATGGCTGGGCCCATCTAAAATTCAAGCTCCATGTATCCACAGGATATTAACTAACATGCACTTTAAGACATAAACAATAGATATTACATTTTAAAATATATGGCAAAGAGAGTTGGAATTTTTTTTAACTTCAAGAATATTTGGGGAATAAGTCCTATTTCTTAGCTACATTTTCAGTAATTAAATCTGAATTCTGAACATTCGTCATTCCCACTTCAAGAAAGTGCATAAAACTTTTGTTGTCTTTAACACTTCCTGGTACTACTCTATTTCCCCTGTTCTTCTGTAGGTGTATGTGTGTATAACATGTGTCACGGACAGACAAATACAAACTAATGACAATAGGTATGATTTCCTGATTGGGAATAGACCACCTGTTCTTTACTCTTTCTTTTTTTTAAGAGCATTCACTTTAGAAAGCTAGCTGTAAAGCTCTTTCTCTTTCTCTTTGAAATGTATGTAAATCCTTTCTAAAAGCTAAAAAGATATCCACCAGCTTAAAGATCCAGTGATGTCTCTCTTTGAAATGTAAACATCAAGGAAGAGTATACATCTGCCTGAGAGAAGGGTAGGGACCAAACTTCAATGGGTACCTGAGCCTGACTTTAAACTGCAAATTTGCCTCCTGTCATAAAGATTTAAGGAACTTATTTTGCTATAGATCAAGATAATTAGCTAATGACAAAGTTACCCCCAATTACTAAGGGACTTTATGAAAAAGTATGTGTGACAATTGCACTGCTAAGGCCTCTTGGCCCTAGCACTAGTCATTGTTTATCTTGAGGCTACTTAGGTCTATAAAGAGTGAGGTTCCTTTTTGTCCTAGCTGATTGTCTATGATATACACATCACACTCCAGTTTAATGCTTATCCAGTAATAAAACTCTTCTCTTTCTCTTCCATCTTTGTGGAAAGGTTTTTCAGGTTGCTTTTAATTATATTTCCCCAATAGTAGACAAGTATTGTAGAGAAGAGGTTGGCAAATTTTTTTAAAGAGGGACTAACTGTTAATATTTTAGGCTTCTCAAGTCATGGGGTTCTCTGTTGGAACAAGGAAACTCTATCTTTCTTGCACCAAAGCAGCCCTAAATAATATGTAAATGAACAGGGGTGGCTGTTTTCCAAAACATTATTCACAAAGTAGGTCCCAGGCTGGATTGCCCTCACTGACTGTAGTTTGTCCATTCCTGTGCTAGAGACACATGAATTTTTTAGGTTAACGGTGAAATGCAGAACAGAGTACATGACTGAAATGACTGGTCTTGATGAAAATGGACTTGTCAACTACAACCATCGTTGTGGATGTCTAAAATATTGCTATATAAAGTTCAGCCTTTTATTTACTTTAGTATGTTGTTTTTATCTAAACATAGTTTGATCTTCCATAACTGAAGCTGATGGGTAATAAAAAAGCTCTGAAATGGCTATGTTTATTGTTCAAAAATGTAAATTTTGTTTGCACAAACCTTCTGACATCAATATTCACCATTTTACTCAGCTACTTTTCCAGATGTGCACAGAGCTTTATTTAATATTTCACTTTTTCTGACTTTATTCCTCTAAAATAAGGGGGTCATGAGGATTATTTCTGGCAAAATTTAAACAACCCTTATTTCTAAGAGGTCCACATTTTATGACACACATTTAGAGACCCATTTACCATATGGCTGTAATTATGACACCACCTTTTATTAAAAGCTACAAAATTGTTTTTTTTTTGTTTGTTTGAATTTCAAGTAGTCATTTTTTAAAGCAGCATTAAGGATCATTACCACTGGAAAAAAATTTAAAAATTAGAATAACCATTAATCACAGGTAAATAAATGACTTATGAATTCATGATTTTCCGTTGATGAGTTCTGCCATAATTCCATGTGTTCAAGTTGCTATCTCACAGTAAATAATACCATGTGATGAACCACAGCCTTATTTTAAATAGGGTATTGCATATTTGTTCTAAATATATCCATAATTAATAGTCCCTGGCATTCTGCAAAGATGTGCTTCTCTGTAGCTGCATTACAGGGAAAGATACCACTTCCTTACAGTGAGTGAACAAGGGTGTCCTCCAGATGAAGGCCAAGGACAAGTACATAATTCAAACTAGTGGAGAAAGATAGATCAAAGTCTTAAACTGAGGAGGGATTTTTTTCCTTGCCATGACCAGAAGCACAGAATTTGTACTGCTAATGAGGTGGACTACAGTGGACTATTTTTAGAGCTCCTACCACAGTGTGAATAAAGCACATGATTTACTCCTGAAGGGCTAGAATGCACCTTTGAAAGGAAAACGTGTAGATCGTTCATTTGAACCTCAGTAAATATTCATTCTCTTTTTCAAGATTGCCTTTTTCATAGGATATTTAGAAAGGGTCAAGTTGAAAATTCAAATAAGTTTAACATTTGGTTAAATTAAATTTCCACAGTATTTTTAAACAAGATTATACTCCATTTCTTGACCCCAAATCCTCTTTTTCTGTATTTTAGAAAAAAAAATCTTACTATCCATATGTCATCACAGCACAAATGACAATGTAAGGCATTATGAATCAGTAGCTAAACTAATAAGGTTATTTGCTACACTGGTAAAAGCATAACAAAAAAATCAGAATACATTTTTTTTACTGTAACAATTCTTGGTTTTGAACTAAAAGTACATATCTGCTTATCTGATTTAGATTTTATATAAAATTGAAATAAATGAAAATTATCTTGTCAATAAATACCCTATAATTTCATTTGAGATATATGCTTTTTAGATTTGCATTTTTCCTGCTTTGTCTGTATATAGGAAGTAAACCTATTTTGTATGAGTTCCTTAATATATGTAACCTTCAAGTTACAAATCACCATTTTTGCATATATAAACATTATTCCTCCAATGGACTGATATTATAAAAGATCATTTGATATCTCTAAAATGATTTTGCAGTCTAGAATGACTTTTAAAATTATCTTTTTATGTTTTGAAGGAGCAAACTGTTAATTTCTTCAAGTGTGTTTTACATATATGTAGCCAACTTTATTTGAAGTTCTAAAATAACCCCAACCTTACCTGCTGTGCATCTTCCCATTTTTCCTTGTTTTCTTCATCTAGAAGGTTGCTAACTATTTGAAAGAAGTTCTGTAAATTAAATTAGATAAAAGTTTTAATATTACATGAGAAAATAAATATATTTTTCAACAACACCCATTTGGTATTTTCTGTTGTGATGATATAAACAATTTGCATAATGGGTAGAATCATAATGCATCTATTTAGCACCAAAATCCTAAGATTATGGCCTGCATCTTAACCCCTGACTCCTTTCATACAAAATTTCTATGTAACTTCATACTTGCACCCCAGAAGCAATTATAAAATTAAGACACTTGCTTGAAATTCTTTGTTTCATTACAGTCTCTCAATTCCATTATATAATGTCATTGTATAATTATTCTATACAAATGAGATTGATTCTTTCTATAAGGAAAATTGCCTATATTTGTGCTGTTACAAATTATTCTGTTATGGTGGGTGGGGAATGCAGATCAGTGATTGAGTGCTTGCTTGGGTTCGAGCTCCAGCATCCAGGTGGGGCAATTATGGTGAGATTATGGACTATGAGCAAACCTGAGGCAAGAGGCTCCCAGGGTTGGATTACTAGCTCTTATACTTTTTCAATTACCTATTGAAAATACTATTGAAACCTTTGAAGTTCCTGGCTCCTGGCAAATAAATGCTTGGTAAATCTTAGCTAATTTTGAATTATTGCTCTTTATTCCTGTCATCAGAAAGCTAACATGGAGGAATGAGTAGACAAATAACATGTTCCCATTAAAGTTCCAAATCCTTGCCATTATCCTTGTCCCTAAGAAATTGTGGAAAATCTTATTGGTTTTATCTTCCTTTAGAATTACCCAATTTTCACTCTCTCTTTCCATGAGGACAAGCATATTTGAGTACTCGTTTTTCCATTTGCTATGGACACATTGTCAGTGTTCCATTCAGCTCTGTTATTGCTCATTCACTTGTGAGGGGCTATTTTTGTAGTTGTTGTTGTTTTTACTGGAGGGAGACATTTTTTGATGTCCTCTGACATTATACTGTGCCATCAAGACACAAGAGTCAGAACAAGGAAACCAGGGTTCCTGGTGAAGGAAAGCCATGATTTGGGGTCATAGAACACCTAGAGTCAAGCTAACATATTTGTCTCAAACCACATAGACGGTGGTTACTTGGTTGTGTCCTCAGAATCCATCTTTTGTAACTGGTTTGCAGGTAATTTAGCAGAAGCATTGCCTCATACTGGCACTTTAGCTTATGACAGAACTCCCTTTTGAGGGCAGAAATAACAATAATTTGTTAGTCTCATCTGTCTTCCTCCCTATCTAGCTTTTCAAAACAAGCATTTACTTTAATTCTGAATAAATTCACCTGGGTGTTTTTAGATGAAAAACAAAGCTGCTTCATTTCCTCTAGTTTTGTGATTTGAAACTGTTAGTATCTATATTTAATTGCCCTATTTGAGCTATTTATTTTAATAGTTCCTGGCAATCACATGGTGGAAACATGTTTGGAGTCATAACCTCTATAAATGTTCCAGAATATTTTATGCAACTATTGAAAAAAAGGCAAGTCTGTTTTAGACCAGTTTTCAACTCATTTAACCTTTTTGTACAGCCAGCCATTTTTTTTCCACTTAAAATTTCTCTCTTGAAGTGTTAACATTTTAAGGCCTTAGTCCATTGAGCTGCAACTCTACCTATGGGCAGAAAGAATTAACCTTCAGAGTTCTCCAATTGCCTATGGCTGGTTAACTCAGCAGGGGATTTGGTACTAATGAGGCAAATGTTGCAGGTCTCATCCCTGTGCATGCCAGTTAGCTGCACTAAAGCCCAGGACCTTGGCCTGCATCTTAACCCCTGCCACCTTTCATACAAAATGCGTGCTGCTGCTAACAAGAGACTCTAAGAGAATGGGAAGCAATTTGTGCAAATGCATTTCCATTTCTGGAAAAAAAAAAACAGTTCACAAAGCATGGTTTACTGACAGTGGGTCAGTGACTTCTTGCTGTACATGAAGGCCACTGCTCACATCCAATTCCTTGATGAAAATAATAAATTCAGAGTTCAGATTTTTTTAATCACCAAAGGGCAAACATAAAAATGCAAATTGCTAAAATAAACATTAGCCAAACATAGAGTACCAGAATGTTTTATCATTTTCCAAGGCCAACAAATGGGACTTAACTAAGTCACGGTGGGCGAGCAATACAGATGACAGTTCTTCGGTGGTCTCACTGCTGATTGGTTCAGAATAATCTGTAGTAGTTCCCTTAGTGCAGACCAGATAGGAGCATAGTGAGCTAAGCCTTGATGTCTGGTTTGGAGTAGGAGCATTTATGGGAAAACCAAGTCTTCTGGTTCATCAATATATTTTCAATATATATAATGCCTTGCCCATAATGGATACTTAATAAAGTTCTAAATTAAAGGAAACAAGGTGAAAAGTCTGTATGCTTTGGGTTTTCTAACAAGATTCGGCACCATTCCTTTGAGCTGTCTCCATTCTAATTTGTCTTCCAAACACGGAAAAATAGGTATATTAATATTAGTTATTATATATTAATTCACTTTGACTTTTGGTCAAAGATTAAAAGAGAACAGAACTGACAGAACAAACAGGACAGACAGTATTTTGGAAAGGACACTTGTAACATTTCAGGCCACTTGATTAAATTTCTGAACAAAGAACAATGCTGATTCCAAGGCAGCAAATATACTACTTGCTGCTGTTCCTGAAGAGCCCTGCTAATGGTGCTGTTAAGCTGATGATTTATGGATCAGGTCGCTTATCTCAGTCTGAAATGCACCAGATGTGTATTATTTCTCTCTCTCTTTTTGATCATCCCTGATGCCTATGATTTAGGCTGATTTCAAAAACTGAATGCATTTGGCAGAGTCACAGTTGCTTGGAGATTGAAATAAGCAGACTTGGATTAAAATTTTGTTCATTGATTATTAATTGTGTGATCCTGGGCAAATGTTGTCCAGCTAACCCTTATTCCTTTAATCTGTAAGAGAGGAATAATAATAGTTACCTGGAAAAGCTATTGTGAAACTTGGAGGTAGTGTGTGTGTGTGTGTGTGTGTGTGTGTGTGTGTGGTGCTGGGGATTCAACCCAGGGGCTTGTACATGTGAGGTAAGTACTCTACCAACTGAGCTATATCCCCAGCCTGTGGAGGTAATTCTTAGCACATTTCCTGACATCTAGTAAGTCCTTGATGTACAGAGGCTTTATGATTGTATTCCCTTTATTTTTTTTTCTGTTTTTTTATATGACTGACTGCATAATTTGTATTTATAGCCACATTATGGCAAATATACATTTAGAATGTTAATGTGGTCTTTCACAACCAATGCCAGTCTCTCCTATCCCCATTTAATCTATCTTCCTCTCTTGGCAAAATGCAGAGCACAGAACTCATTCATGACTAACTTCTGGGGCTGTAATTTGTTCAGTAGAAATCTCTCCATCCTAAGAATGCATTGTGCTAGAAGGGTTTTTCACTGTAGTGATTATTAGACACCTACTAAAAAGCACTCTGCCAAGTGGTTGTGGGACACAAAGGTCAAAGAGGCATGACTCTTTTTGTATTTTTCTCTGCAGGAAGTGTGAAAATCAGTGAAGCAAATATATACTATAAAGAGAAGGACAGATGCTTCTGTGAATTTCAAAGTGCAGGTCCTAGATTTGCCTATAAGAGACAAAAACAAACAAACAAAAAATATGTGTTTTATGGAAAGCAGTAATCGTTCTTTGCTTTACTTCTGATTGGCTTCCACTTGGCAGATATCTTTTGGATTATATATTATTTTTCTGTAACTATGCTAAAGCACTCTTAACACTTAGCTTTTGCTGAATTCTTCATGGAAATAAAATTACATATTAAGCTATAATTTAAGATATCTAAGCCACAGGAACTGTTTTCTTCATCAACCCAAAATGTTTGGATGCCAAGATAAAAGATAAGCCCTAAAGGACAAGATTAAATAATGTAGAACTGAGGGTTTGAAAGAACTGTTTTGGTCCTGATAAGAAATATAGGGGTAACCCTACAATTGACCTAATAGCTAAACAAGGGATCAGCAACAAGCTATTAGATTAAGGATGGAGAGCATAGAACAGAGCATCCATCTAGAGAAGAGGTGAAGGCCTTGCCTGGTCCAGCTCCTTCACCTCTCCAACCTTACCACATGATATTCTGCTCCACACCCTCTATGCAGCAGGCTCTTGAGAGGTCTTTCTGCCCCCCTATCTTTTCATCTCTGCCTGCAGCCCAAGATACATGCTGTTCCCTTTCTTGGACTGCTCTACTTCTTGTTCTTAACTGGGATGACCCTTTCTTATCTTTCATTCTAGATCTATATGGAATTTCCTCTACAGGACTTCATCAGATCAGTACTCTCCCCAAGTATATAAGGTCTGCATATATGAGGTCTCTTTCTTACCTCAAACTGCATAGCCTTTTTTTGAAGTATATCACAATTTGTCATCATGATTTGTAAGATTTGGTTTAGGGATTTTTTTCTCTACCAGCCTATCATCTAGTTGGGATTGGTTCTGTTTTGTTCACTCTTGAGACTCCAGTGCACAGCATAAGGCAAAGTGTGAGCACTCAAACATTTAAAATCAACTGGCTGCAGACCTATGGTGTACAAGGCAATCAAATATGCATTGAGGTAATTTAGAAGAACAAAAAAATTTCCTACATCTAATTTGCAGTCTTCTTTCCATTTCAACACCCTCTTCTGATAGCCATGCCTCCAGTACCACCAGAGTCCTCTATATATTCAGGAAATGAAATATGAGACTTATTTTAACACATAAGAGAACAGGTTATCATGAGTAAATATGGGACAACACTCTGTTTTAAATAGCATTAAGAAGGTTCAATGTCATTATTGAACACAGATACACACTTTTGAGAAGTCATAGGGCCTAATTAATAAAGCATTAGCTGTGGGTGTTTAACCCAAGGAAGGTCCTCCTCTTTCATAAACATGGCTTCTTTGCCAAACACAGGGAATCCTTCCCCACCATTACTGTCCCTACCCAACCCCTTGCAGAATGCATCTATACTATAAGTGCTGCTTTGTTCAGAAAAATAATGGATAAGGAAAGTTATAAGAATATAATTCATGTAGCAAAGTGGAGGGGTCTTTGGCAAAGAAAAAGTTTGGAGAAAGAAACATCACAAATAATGCTTTTCAATAGCTCACAGTAGTAATTATGAAGGCCTAAAGGAGAGAAGTAAGTGTGGGAATGAAAGAGTGAAGAAAGACATGGAAAATACCTAGAAGAAGAAGTGCATTTACCAATTCAAGGAATGCTTTTTAAATGACTTCTCTATCTTGGGTATTTCTCTGAGAGCTGGGAATGATAAGAGTGAACAAGATTTGTGAGGGTTCCTGTCTCATGGAACTTACACTCTAGTGGGTGAAGAAAGGCAGTAAGTCAATAAATTTTAAAGGATGATATCAAGACTGGTGATATAACTCAGTGGTAGTACTTAGCATGTACACCCTGGGTTCAGCCCTCAGTATCTCCCTGCCCACTTCCATGATTTCAGATAGTGATTGCAATGCTTTGAATATGTCCGCTCCAAAATGTAGATGCTGCCAATATGATGGCGATTAAGCCCTCTCTTCCTTGTAAATGGTATCAAGACCCATTTTTATAAAGATGTTTCTGGCAGTATTTGGCTAGCTTGCCCTTCTGCCTCCTTTTATTGGAGGACATAACATTCTTCCCTCCAGAAGATGCCATAACAAGGTGTCTTCCCAGAGGTAGAGAGTAGTCCTCACCAGACTGATGTTGTACCTTAATCCTGGACTTAGCCTCTAGAACTGTGGGAAAACACAGTTCTGTTTTCTGTACCAATACCAGGTATTTTGTTATAATATTAGAAATGGACTAATAGGCTGATTTCAAACTATAATAGGTTATAGGAATGGAGAGATTAGGTCAGGGCAGGCTGTGGGGGCGGGGAGGAAGAGAGAACCACTTTTGCTTGGATAATCATCAGGAAAGACCTTTCTGAGGTGACACTTGAGCTGATACCAGAATGATGAGAAGGAGACAGACATGGGAAAACCTGAGGGAGAGAATTCCTGAAAATACTGGGAAGAGGAAGTACAAATTCCCTGGATAAAGGACAGTCTAGACAAGAGAAGAAGAAAACAGAAAATACAGGTGGAGTGGTCTTGGAAAGAAGATAATTGGGACAGAGGGAGAAGAATATTCACACAGGATAAAAAAAAAGATAGAAGCCAGATAAAGTGAGGCCTTGATCCCACAGTTGGTTATGTGACAAATTTAGTTAAAAACGGAATTTTGGCTTCAGGGTAAAAACTAAAGTGTAAGATAGTAAAAGAGAAAACATGGAGGTTAGAGAAAAGTCTTAAATTACTGAGGCCAGAGATGATGGTAGCTTGGCTTAGGGAAACAGCATGATATAATGACGTCTGCACAGGTGGGAAAGTACAGACTCCAAGGTCAATCTCTGGTCCCTAGATTATGTCATTTAGGATGATGATGCAATTAAGTATGCTGAATCCCACCTATGAAAAGGCAGTGCTGGAAAAAGAAAGCGAGCTTAGATTTGTTCAACTTGAGTATGAGAACTCTACAATATAGCTAATAGAAGATGGTCTAGCAGACAGGTTTAACTATCATCTACATTTCAAAAGACAAAAATTTGTGAATAATTAATCCTGGTTGAAAACTGGAGACTTTGGGGATAAAAAAACTGAGATGATCAGGAGCAGAGTTGAATGGGGTAAGTAGAGTTGAATGGATAGGAAGAGTAAAAATCAAGACAGATAAGGAAAAAAGAGGAGGAGGAGTGACAGGTGACAAAATAAAGAAGAGGCTCCAGGAGTGAGGTTAATTTAGAGACCAACAGGTACAAATCCAAGCACAGTTCAAGATAGTGCAATAGGTCTCCCTATTAGTCTTGCACGTGGCAGACAACAATTGACCGTGTAATACATAAAACCATAAGCACATCCACATTACAGACTAATGTATGGATGGCAGCTTACATGTGATCAGACTGTGATTCTACTTCTAAGTCTCCTATTCAAGAAAGTATACAGAAATGAAATTGAGTCCAAGCAACATTACTGTACAAATCATGTTTAGTTTGTCCAATGTGTTTGGTTTTTTAAAATTAATTTTCTTTGTAACAGGAAATAGGCAAAATAACTTACAGTTGATCTGGAGAAAGGATTGTACATATTATGGATTGATACTTTTACCCAGAATATCTATCCAAGCTGCACACGCATTGGCCATTGGCAATTAGAAACTATTAAGGATTCAGGAAGGCAGCAGATTTTCATTCAGGATGCCTTCCCTAGTGGGTTTCAGGGCCCAAGACCAATGAGGATATGATTCAGAGACAAGATACTGAGCCACTGGGAAATCAGCAGAAAAAAGGCAGGGCTCTTTGGAAGGACTAGATTATTAAGCTCAGTGGTGGGATCCACAGCAGATGGGATGACCAGACTTGAGAGCTGTGGTCACAGGGATCCTGAGAGAGGCAGGACTGTCCAAGGATCCTGAGAAAGGCAGAACTGTCCTAGCTTGATGACTGTGATCCACTAGACCCAGAGTAATGTGAGAGCAGATTGTTGAAACAAACATCTCCCAAGATGCAATAGTTAAGGGGGGAAAAAAAAACAACCTTTAATGATACCTTTTGTTTTTTCCTCCTTTTCTTCTTTTTTTAGTCACAATCTTGCAGAAACCCCGACTTGTTTTGAAAACTGCATAAGAATACCGCTCCAGGAATTACTGGCCGCATTTCTTAACTAATCCTGCTCTTCCATGATGTAAGACAGTTTGCCTCATAGAGTTTCTGAATAGCTGGATGGGCAATGTTTTATAAAATGATACCAGTCCATGTTAAATTTCAGATGAAGAACTCCAGAAAGAGGTGGCAGAGTGAGTCAGCTGGGAGACTGGATGAGGTTAAGGGAAAGAAGAAAACATTCAATCTTCAGTCCTCTGGTGAATGAGTTCAGCACTCATTCAAAAAAGAAGGGTAAAAGGCGATACTAACAGGGTTAATTATGCTGTATGATTATTCCCCCAGAGGCAGTCTGGCAGAGGAACCAATGTTATAAGAACATCACAACTAAATGTGGCAAAGAATTATCAAATCCAGACAGAAGATGCTTTTTTTTTTTTTTTTTTTTTGTCCTGCGAGGAACCAAACCCAGGGCCTTGCACATACTAAACAAGCACTCTAACACTGAGCTACATATCTAGCTCTTTTAAAATTATATTTTGAGACAGAGTCTTGCTAAGTTGCCCAGGCTGGCCTTGAATTTGTAATCCTTCTGCCTCAGTCTCCCCAGTGGCTGGGATTCCAGGCAGATTCCACTGAGCTTGCCCCTAAGGGACGCTTCCTAAGAGAGGAATTAGATGAGGACCAGTAACTCAAGTTTGAGCAAGGCTGGCTGGTACACCTGAGGTCACCATGTGAAGGAACCAAGCACACATCACAGGTTTAGACACTGAAGGAGGCAGCTATTGCAGGCCTGTCCTGGGAGAAAATGCTAGGCACACACCTCTTTAATACAAGGAATTCTCAGTTACTCAAGATTCCTTGTTATGGGCTGAATTGTATTCCCCACTCCAACCCTGACTCCCATACAAAATAACTATATGTTGAAGTCCTAACATGCAGTACCTCAGATTAACTTTATTTGGAGTTAGGGCCATTAAAGAGGAAAATAAATTAAAAAGAGGGTATGAAGGAGGGATATAATTCAATCTGCCTGGTGTCCAGGAGAAGAGGAGATTAGAACACACAGAGACACCAGGAATATATGTGCACAGAGCAGGGAAAGACACATGTAAAAACTCAAAGACAAGCTTGTCATCAATGAGGCAAAGAAAAAAAAAAAAAAAAAACAAATCTGCTGACTACTGATCTTTGATTTCTAGCCTCCAAAAGGGTAAGATAAATTTCTTTCATTTAAGTCACCTAGCTGAGTCTTTATTATGGCAGTCCTATCAAATTAATATATTTTCAATGATAATTTATAAAAGAAAAATCTTTGATAACAAGTGGAGATCACAATGACAACCCATCTGTGTATTTTTCTTGTGTAAATCTCAATATTTGCTTGATTCTGAAGGCAATGGGAGATCCTAAAAGTGTAAAAATACGTAATACAAATTTTGGGTTTTTTTGTTTGAGTGCAGTCAAAATAACATATACTAGTTGATTGCACTATATATATAATTATATGTAATTTATATATATATATATATATATATATAATATATATATATAATTTTTTGTGAATTGAATAATTCAGATGTGCTATACCACTGAACTACCTTTTTACATTTAAAAAAATTTAAGACAACTTAAAAAATTAAGTTGCTGAAACTCGTCACTGGGATTATACGTGTGCACTACCATGCCTGGGTCTACATAATACATGTTCTTAAAAATTCCTTTCCTTCCTTCTTCCTGCATGATCTCTGTGCACAATTTTGTGCTTTCTTGTGAAGCTCATTAGCTCCTGTCAGCCAGCAGCCATCTTCTAAATTTTGTTTATGGCAGGATTCAATCACGTTGATTTGTGGAGCAAAACTTGTTGCTTAATATTTCATCCATTTAAGGAAGGTGTTTAGTGTTGAGTGTCTTATTTTCATGTTTAGATTAAGGTTAAAGTTTAAATACTACTTAGAAGGAGATGATAATTATACAAGACTCCACCACAGAGAAATATACGGACTCCTCTGTTAATCATTGAAAACAGCAGACATTTAAAATGTGGGGAGCTTGTCAACTGTGGTTCTGGACTCAATGTAGTTTTCACTGAGCCAAGAACCCAATGATTGATTTACACGCTCTCTTCATTAATTTGCCCTCCAACTCTAAAATGGCCCTGCAGCATCATCCCTGAAGACTAAATACTTCTTCTCTCTTCCCATTTTCCCTTGACATATTCCTTGCTCTTTTCCCTAACAAGTGAAGAATAAGCAATGCCTATAATTTCTTAGCTGGTGCTATGAGAAACATCGGACCTTCCTTTCTTGCCAGGAACGCTTCAAATACACACCTGCAATGGCAGTAGCTACCTGTGGTCCAGAGACTTTAAGTTTTCACTCCATCAGTCTGAACTTATTGTATGATAGCAGTAGCAATATTTCTGGATCTCTACTATGTGTCAGATACTGTGTATTGCATATAGATAATTGAATGCTTATATCAACCCTATAAGGTAAGTACTATTATCCCAAATTATGGAAGAGAAATTTGAAGTACATAGTAACTTGTCTAGGGTCACAGAGCTAACAAACTCCAAAGCCACATCCTGAAGTTCAAAATTCTGTATTTAGAGTAAGCACGCAATTGTCATACCCTACAACCTTCCTTATCAACCTGACACATGTTTGAGAAAATAATAAACCTTTCTGCTTGCACAATGCTTTCTAAACACAGGCTCTCATGACATCACATTGTATCTTGAATGTTGCAGTTGAATTATTATTGCAAACCAGAAGAACTCTTAACAGATCTTATTTAGTTAAGAAAATTGGAGACCTCCACAGTTAAGACTTATCATTGTGTTACAGTATTATATTGTTATGGTTTGATGTGAGGTGTCCCCCAAAAGCTCATGTGTGCCACAATGCAAGAAGGATTAGAGGGGAAATAATTGAGTTATGATAATCTTAACTAATCAGTGATTTAATCTGATGGGATTAACTGGGTGGTAACTGAAGGCAGATATAGTATGGTTGGAGGAGATGGGTCCCTGGGGGCACACCTTTAATGTACATTTGTATCTGGAGAGTATTGGGGGTATATATTTTGTCTTTGTTTCCTGATCATCATGTGAGCCAATTTCCTCTGCCACATTCTTCTACCATGATGTTCTTCCTCACCTCAAGCCCCGAGGAATGGAGCCGGCTGTCTATGGACCAAGGCTTCTGAAACTGTGAGCCCTCAAAGAAACTTCTCCTCTCCTAAAATTGCATATTTGAATCACAGTAGTGAAAACACTGACTGGAACATATATTATCATATTAATAGTTACTTTCACATATACCATCCACCCTTTCATATGCAAAAGGTAAAAACATTTGGTACTAAACTCACAGAAGAAATATTACTCTATGGTCCTAACCAGGTGACCTAAGCTACGGATGGTCATTTTAGGAATGATCCATGTGATCCATGTGACAGCAATATGTGCTATGTCATGAAATGTCTTAAGGTAGAAGATGCTTGACTTCACTAAAATCACTATTCTGCTTTTAATTGATTTCCTTGATCACCCAACACTGAAATATTTCTTTGTAATACAATTGGCACTTTAAAAAGAAATTGGAAAACTGAGATTAGAGCTTCCTATTTAATTTCAACCACTGTAAAAAAAAAATTCTCAAACCTAGGAAATGTGTCAAATAAGCAAGGGTCTTCCAATGTTGAGTACTGACCATTAACAGGTCATGATTAATTTTTCTTAACCAAATAGAAAAGAATGGAAAGTACCAGAATGTGTTACACATAAAATGGTAGATATTATTTTTGTAAAACTCTCGTCAATTATATATTGATGTAAACTTTGTGTTTTAAAGTGGGCCACAGTAAAAAGATAAAATAAAACTTTACAGTATTTTACAATACTAAGTGAGACTAACATAAGTGTTTTAGAAGAACAGAAAAATGCCTAAGTGGAGACTGGCCTTTGCATTCACATGAGTACGCTGTGGGTCTCTGTGGATATTGCTATATTTAAGTTCTTCTCCAAATTTTCTGTATCTCCCAAGTGCAAACTGTCTCAGGACCTACCTTTCATTCCATTAGGAGATCTGTCTTCCCTGCCCCAGTGACCCTGAGATGTGCTTCCTTCCCACACCTCTAAACCACCTTCATTGCATCCTCCACAGGCTTACTCCCCCTCCCTACATGCTATTCCTTTCCAGGCTAATCTGCGTTACCAATCTCTGCAGAGTATCTTTCAAAAAATAACATTTATATTCAGTAATATTTAGTAACCTTGTTTATGGAGAATCAAGTCTCTCCTGTCTCTTTGAATTAGATATTTATTTATTTATTTTTAAAACATATTTATTTATTTATTTATTTTTTTAGTTATTGGCAGACACAACATCTTTGTTGGTATGTGGTGCTGAGGATTGAACCCGGGCTGCACGCATGACAGATGAGCGTGCTACCACTTGAGCCACATCCCCAGCCCTGAATTAGACATTTAGAGCAGTTTTTAAAATTTCATCTTTTTTCTTTTTTTTTGGTGCAAGCATGTGATTTTCCCAAACATTATTCTATTTCTTTTGTTAATTTAATAATTATTTCAACAAATATTTGAGGGTCTGCTCTGCTTCAAGTGTCAGACTAGGCCCTAGGGATGTAATTATCTCTCAACAAATCTAAAATTTACTGCTGAGAGCAGACTTGGAAATAGTCATTACAATGCTGTATGTGAGTGCTCTAGTAGGGATGTATATAAGGTTTCAAAAGGCCAGAGGAGTAGGGAAAATCCAGTTCTGCCTAAATTTGGGGAGAAGACTTTTGAAAAAAAAAATATATTTGATTCAAATCTTAAAATTGGAAAAGGGAAGGATACGACACTTAGAGAACTCATATGAGTTCTGGGAGATGTGATGAAGTGTAGGTTAGGAAAAGAATATGCCTGAAGGGAAAAGATTTTTGCAAGATGGTATACCAGATACCAAGTTGTATAATTATGGTTTATCATTCTTAGATACATAGCTTTTTTTCAACATCTTATAAATTAGAATGGGACTTAAAATGAAAGGCAGCTTAGTGTAGTGTATCACATATAGCACCTTTTCTGTCTTAGATGTGAAATGATGGTGTATATTAGAGAGGATATTGTCCAGATCAGGATGAAACAGTTTCACAGTAATATCCAAAGATGGATACCTACCAGTAAAAAGAAAAAAAGACTTAATGTGGAGCTTCATTTTATGACCCAGTGCCTGACCAGGAAGGGTGCAGATGCTAAGTAACCCATGAAAATCTTCTCTTGGAGAGCTGGTGAGTGGCCTGTGTAGGGTATTGTTAATGTCAGAAATTATTTCTATTGTTTTGCTTTGCTGCTTCTCTCTTTTTATTGTTCTAATTCAGGTTTCTGGCATTAAAAAAAATAGGTATCATGCATATGTTTGATGCTGGGCATAACCTTAATGTGTAATAGCTGCCAAAGAGCTAAATGGTTACCTGAAGACAGAGTACCAAATAAAGGCAAACTTCCCTGCTTTGTAGTTAGGCCCTGTTGCTTATTGAAATAATTGTGCACATTTTAATAGAATTTGGTGTTGATTTAGCAAAGTGTAAAGGGATTCAGCCTTGTATTTCTCCATAAAATGATAGGCAATTATATTTTGAACTTCTGAGAATTTACACTGTAATGGTTTTAAGTCCTAATTATCTTCATTTGATAAGGCAAAGCTGTATACTTTTCTGGTATAAAATTATATGAGTTATATATTTTTCTTCCTCCTTTTTTTAGTTGTCAATGGTAACAAATTATTGTTCATAAATAATAAAATTTAGGGCACTTATTCTAAGAACTTGAAGTTTCAGTGGCTCATGTAATTATAATGCTGTTTCTCAGTACTGTGAATTATCGGGAACATTTAACTTCATAATTTTATGGATTCTTTAAGCTGAAACATATTTTGGTTTATGAAGTGTCAAGCCACAACTAATAAAGTAAAATTTTTAAAAAGAAAAGACAAAAGAAAATCTTACTAACATAAAAGAAACAGATTCACTGAGTTCACATGGGGAAATATAATAATCATTTACAAACTTTAAAAATTTAAGGGTAAACATATAGTTCTATATTTTTAAATGATTTTTTTTCTGTCCTGGACTATGATTATTGAGCAAGTCTAGATGACAAAAATGCAAATGCCTTAGTGATTTTTAGCAATTCTACTGAATGAAATTTTCCATGGATACATTTTCTTCAAAGACCAAACCAAAACAGGACAAAACAAAAGCCCTCCCAAATCTTGTCTTTTTGGAAATAATATTGGTAATTACAAAAGTCATCTGAACAAAGAGAAGAGCTTCATGTATTGAGAGGAATCATGCCAGTTCTCATCCTCTTAAGTCATAACATTATCATAGCCACCCTAAAGCCTTTAATTTTGTCAGAGGCCTTCACAGTTTAATTTATTTGATTTCTAATAAAAATATATTCATATACATAGATATGTGTGTGCATGTGTGTATAATGCAGGCTGCAGCTATTTTGATTCTCTTTCATTAATACACTAAATCAATTTTTTGAAGCCAGCATATTAACCATTTTAAATAAAATGCTCAGTATATAACCACACTTAAAAGAATGTATTCTTTTTACATAGTTTTACTTAATTTATTTGTTATTCTTGCTCATTGTTTGCTACTGAGGGACAAAATATGAAAACTGCTCAATGATAACTATTTGATTATTTGTTCTTATTAGTTTTACTTTTGACTAACTTAACCAACTTTTTGTTTCTTCATTTTTTTTTTTTAATGCCTTCTCTAGTCAAGATTTGATTCTAAATCTTATTTGGGGTAGGAGACTGGAGCTTGGCTAGGGTTCAAAGGTGGATCAGGAAAATTTCTTCTTTTTCAAAAAATTTGTAGCAAGTGCTAATAATTTAAGATATAATGAGGTGCAGGAGAAAAAGTTTCAGAGGCCCAGAGTACCAAGAGGTGACTTTGGAAGGTTGAGACAGACTAAGCCAGTCTGAAAGCACAAAGGAAGCAAAGACCCAGAGCCAAGAATGTGCAATGCATTCAGGAAGGAGGAAGGGTTAATTTGGCTCAAATTAACTGTAAAGAGGAAGAGCAATCTAGGCAAGAAGCTTGAGACATAGATAATCTACATACTGTACAGCGTACTAGAAGCCAATATTAAGATTTTGGGATGTCATCGAGGGGTCCTTGAGAATCCCCTAAAGATTTCTTAGATGTTTCTTAGTTGTCCCAGGACAACTAACAGGAAGATAGTGTGTAACATGGATAGGAATAGAGGTAAATATGTGAAAGGATCAAAGAAAAAAGGCCACAGATATCGTGGAGGCTGAGCTCATTAGAGGCTGGTTAGGATAACAGCAGTGGGAAGACTGAGGAAAGAATAGATGGAAGAAGCATTGTGCTGGTAGACCCAACAGGAAAGAAAGACAAGGCAAAAATCAAGATGACATTACAAGTCTAGGCTAGGACTGCAAATTCCACAAAGTAAACTAAGAAATGCAAGAAAATTTGGAGTTCAAGATGAATTTATATCACGTGAAGTCTGGGGTGCTTGCCAATTGGAAATGTCCAGAACTTTCACAAATGGCAAGTTGAGGTTTATGTAAAGTACATGGAATGTTGAAGATGGCCACAAAGTTTATAATAAAGCAAAGAAGACAAGGTATACATGTATCCATTTATATTGAATTCTGGAAAGTAAAATAAGAGAGGTAAGAGTTCTCTGGGATTTCAGAGAAAGGAAACACCGTTTTTAAACAGAGTTAGGGATTTGGTGGTCTGGCAATGGGAAAGAAGTGACAGAGTTGAGCTGAGAGAAGAAAGAATATCACAAAAGGATAGTATTCCATGTGGCTGAAAAGATGCCAGCAAAATCAATAGAATAGAAAAATAACATTTCCACTTGTAAGGTAATTAGGAAGATACCAGTGAGTTCTGGACATTGTGTATATGTGGAGGACTGAAGAGAGCATAGGGTAGAAATGAAGGAACCTATTTCTGACAAGAACAAAATGGCCACAAAATAATCAGCCAAATTGTTTCATTTAAGTCAAACCAGCTAGTGTTTAAGATTAAGCAATTAGTTAAACTAATTGCTCGTTGACTCATGTATTCCAATGAGTATCTCAAAATACATTGTGAACATAACCTGATACCCTTAGTTTCTTCAATTTACTACATAAAATCTTAGAACTCAATTATTTTGAGAGTTAGAGATTATTTAGTACAATATTCTGTTGGATGTTTCAACTGTGAACATAGTGTCTCAGAGCCTGTGTATTTTTGTTTTGTTTTGTTTTTTAAATTAAAAGTTGTATCTTGTGTCAAGGACTTCAAATATTAGGTTTTAATGTCAATGCTAATATAACTATTTCAGAACTGCAGGGAATAGCTGTATATAACTTTATTAACTTGTTAATATTAAAAATTACTTCATTCTTTGTATAAAACATCATCTTTAAAATGACTAAAGGAAGTCAGCCTTCTATTCAAGTCAATTCCACCCTTCCTGATGGAATTTTATAAATATAATTTAAAAAGTGAACACTGATGATATAATCTATGAATGCAGCACCAATAATTCTCACAGGAGATACTCTCAGTTGCATGTGCATCAAATTTTAGTACATAAATCAAGGCAGCAATATTATTTGTAAATAACTCCATGATTCCAAAAAACCCTTCTTTTTCTCTTTCACTCAAGATTTAATTAAATCCAAAACCAAAACAAGCAGACAAAACAAACAAACAACAACAACAAAACAAACAAAAAATCCAAAAAAAAAAAGAGCAAACAAAAACCAAAGATGTATTTAAAAAGTGAAATGCAAACAAAACTCCCAAATGAAGAAAACAATACCTGATCTGGGAGTTTTGCCAATCCTTTATTTTAATCAACTTTTTACAGAGATAATAGGAAGAATATTGAGCTGGAAATGCAGAAATCAACTCAACACTCTTGGCATGAATACATTTTAGACTAAGCACAAAAAGAGTTAATCTGAAATGCCAACTGAGGTTGCATTAAATATGCTATTATTTTGCCACTCAACAAGCTTTGTTTCATTGGCAAAGGCAACACTAAAACTGGTTGAATACTTAAACACTATTATGGAAATAAATGATGTTGCTCTAAAAGTCTTCCATGGTAAGAAAAAAAAATGCTGTAAATTTCTTATTTTCCTATTCAGATCAATTTCTATCTGCCTTATATTTTCTGGCAATGATTCCACAAAATTAAATACGGTTCTCCCTCTTCTAATAGCAAACTCCCAAACAAACCTTAAACTATGTCTTCTTTGCATGTTACAGTTAATGTGCTTTCATTATACTTAATGTACTTTTAATAGTCTCCTATGGCAAGATGTTGATATTAAATGTGGGAATAAAATATCCGTGATACTACCTTGAATTTGCTGTAATGCCTTTTATCTGAGGGCTCAAAGCACTCCACACACATTTTCATTCAGTATCTCCTTGAGGTGTAATATGTGCACTTTATGGTTGAGGACTCTGAGGTGCAGAATGAGGAAAGGAATTGAGGTCATTTCCAGAGTTCACACTAAGCGCAGCCTTGATATTTCCCTGCAGGGGTGAGCATTCTCTCCCTGCAGTCCAGGCTTACTACCAGGTGGCTACACTGGCTTCTGGGTGCTAAAAATTGATTGCATCTTATCTGGTCCTTTCCTTCATGAGATTGTTTCTCTTACCTGGACACCATCAGATGCAGGGATGTAACTTGCCCTTTTAAATGTGTCTGTAACATTTCTGAGGATTTCCACAGACATCAGAAGATCTCCTGCATAAAAATTTTTCCTTTGAGTTAAATCCAACAGTGTCTTCGTTACCTGGGACATTCCATCACCTGCCAGAGTTCGCTGCCCCTTAGCCAGATGCTCTTTAATCTGTGATGGTCAAAAGAACACAATCAACATCAGAATCTTCATTACTGTTTCTCTACAAATATTCATTAAATAGCTATATTAAAAATTCACTGATCAAGTTTAAAATAACTTTGCAATATTTCGAAAGATACAAAAACCTTACATTGTGTGTATCCCACATTCTGATAAGCATCCAGCACGAAAAAAAAAAAAAAAGAGTATATACTTCTTGTCAAACCTAATAGATTTCCCATTTCTAGTTAAAAAATGCAATTTAATACCATTGGGAAAAATATGTATAAATTTAGGTTTTTGATTAGAGAAAAAAGTTAAACAATATACTTGCATGCATTAAACATGAGAGATTGTTTAGGGAGGTGTGATCAGAGATGGAGATTATAAATGCTTCAAAATTACCAGTTTTTGTGACCAATTTTAATAACTTTTGTCTTAAACACATCTTTATGTAGTAGCAAAGAGTTGTTGCAACACAATTTTAGCTTAAGAAAATGTCTCTAAATTTTAGAGGTTTACTATGACATGATTGAAAGTTAGATTGCTTTAATTTTATTTTTATTTTTTAAAAAAACAACAACAGGGGGAAAAAAGAATAAGAAACTCTCATCTGGGTTCTCAGCAGTAGAAGGAACCATTAAGATGCAAAGCTTCAATTACTTTGATGGCTAGAAAAATGGCTGTCAATTCTCATGTTTGCCTATCTTACAGCTCAAGAAAAGAATCTTGTAGCACATAAGATTGAAAAGGTAAGAAAGGTGAAAGAAATAACAAGGATCTGTTATACTTGTTAAATAAAGGTTAACCTTTATCTCACATTGCTAACTTTTTTTTATGAAATTAGCTTAAAAATCATGAAATAAGCAAGAATGAACACATCAGAGAAATACTAAAAAAAAAAAAGGTTAAAGTATAATACGTGTCATCATAACTATGTTTCAGTTTCTCATTAA
Source organism: Marmota monax (assembly GCF_021218885.2). Taxonomy (NCBI): domain Eukaryota; kingdom Metazoa; phylum Chordata; class Mammalia; order Rodentia; family Sciuridae; genus Marmota; species Marmota monax. Next base: position 2,337,259 of record NW_026692434.1, on the reverse strand, counting down.
GACACATGCCAACAAGTCATGGTAATCAATCTACACTAAATAAAAAGGTAGAAATTTCCTAAGAGTTACACTTTTAAAAAGTATTATCTTGATACTTTGGGGTTTTTTAATTAACCTTGAAAATTCCCTAATAATATTTCAGTAAAATGAAAATCTTCATAGACCAGCATGGTGGTGCACATCTGTAATCCAAGAAGCTTAGGAGGCTGCGGCAGGAGGATCGAAAGTTCAAAACCAGCCTCAGCAACGTAGTAAGGCCCTAAGCAACTTAGTGAGCTCCGGTCTCAAAATAAAATATAAAACCAGCTGTGGATGTGGCTCAGTGGTTAACTGCCTCAATCCCCAGTACAAAAAAAAAAAAAATCTTCAGACACATTTTATATTTGTTGTGATATGCTAAAAACTAGAATGTATTTAGACAGTTTATTTTTTCCTATTTTCTTCTTTAATTTTTTTTCCTATCTCCCTTCAGTGGGAGAGAACAACCACAAGTAAAGGCCCCCATGACTGGTGTGGCATTAGTGATCTAGACCCTCTCTTCAGACTCAAGGCCAATAGCTGTTGAATGACATTAACATATTTAATCATGATATAGACCCGGCATTCATCAGTCAGGACACTGGCTGTCACAGAAGAATGTGACACAATGATATGTACAAGTAGCCTGAACTCCAGCTCCACTTCTGAACTGTTGATAACTATTTTCACTTTTCTGTTCAGGTCATGTATTACAAGGCTTCATGTTTGCATTAGAAGTTCTACCTTCCTCCCTTTCATTATCTCCTGTTTAAAAACCATTGAGATTTAGTCTCGCTTTTGTCACTATCTTACCAAAGTTAATAAATTGCTTCTCTCTGCTATCTCTTACCTTGTACATGTATGACCTTTATCACAGTGAACAATAATCATTTAACAATATCTTTCAGTCCCTACAGTCTTCCTACACTATGAGGGTAGGCTCACTGTCTTATTCACAGCCTTATCATAGAACATAGACACATATCATGGAACATAGTAAAAAGTAGTTAGGTTGAATTCAGTTTTTACATGCTAACTGTACTTTTGTGGTAAAATGGAATGAGCTTTAGAACCAAGGGTTCCTGGGTTTGTATTTTAGCTCAACAGCTTATTACTTATGTAATTGAATGCCTTGGAGACTCAGTTTACCATGGTTTCTGTAAGATTTGAAGAATACACCTATTTAATGAAATGTTTTAATATTTTCTTCATTCTAATGAACCCACACAGCTGAAGATGATTAGCAGGAGCTGCTGCACACAGGAACGCTTTTGGCCTCACCATGGTTTGAGTGCCTTACACGATCTACCCTGGAGACTTCTAGCACTTTGCACCTATCCCCTGCACTCTAGTCATTATGGTTTTGTTGCTTTTTGTCCATCATAAAAAGTACATGCCTGTCTCAGGACTTTTGCATTTGCTTTTCCTTTTCATGTGGAATAGACGTCCATGGAGATTCACATCCTTTCTGTCACTTTCTTAAACAAATCTTTTTTTTTTTTTAATATTTTTAGTTGAAGATGGACACAATGCTTTTATTTATTTTTACGTGATGCTGAGGATCAAACCCAGTGCCTCACATGTGCGAGGCAAGCACTCTACCACTAAACTAATACCTCAGCCCCCTCAAAAGAATCTTACCTGAGTAAATATCTTAAATGGTATTCTTGTTACTTTCAATTACCTTATCCTACTTCATTGTGCTCAACCTGACCGGCTATATTTTGTCCATTTTGTTTATTACATTCCCAGCATTGAGAAGACTTCCTCAATATGTTTAATGAATGAATTGAAGGGATATAAGAGTCAGCTGTCTTCTATGCAGTTGAGTAAGTTAGGTACACTTGAAAGTTGTCCTACCTCACTCCTGGACATAGTACATAGCAAACGTGGGTATCAATAACAGGAGATAAATAAACTACCTTACTGAGAGAGAAAATGTAGCCTCTAGACTGAAAAGTATGTGGTTCAGTAGATAGTCTGTGGTTTGGAAGAAAATTCAGAAGAGAAATGAAGTCAACAGGGTCTAACTTGTAAAGTGTCATAAATTCAGTCTTCAGTTTTGCACTGGTGGTGTAAATCACAGCTGTGATGCTCAGAGCAGCAGAGGACTTAAACTGTTCCCCATGACTGCCAAGGTAAATAATGCCTGACTGCCTCAAATCAGCCTTTATTATTTTGTCAACCTACACTCATGCCTGTGAGAGATCTAACTTGTACAGATTTAATGTACGCTCCCCTCACACAAAAAAGCATCACAATATTGATTTGATGCTTGAAGAACAAAACACTGAGACATGTTTTCTGTTTGCAGTAAGAATAGTTATAGAAGGCACTGAATGGATCAACTCATCAGAGATAGGAAGCCAGTTTCTCATCTGGGTCAGCATCAAATCCAGCACAAATCAGTAATAAATCAGCGTCATTGCCAACTGACAGCTGCATAGCAGGCTTATGTGGTATAAGTTGTTCTCAATCCAGCAAACAGGTGCTCAGATCCCAATACCAGCTCTCACAATTGTCACTAATTAGCATCCTTTTTGGCATTGTTAGTGAAAAGTACCCAGGAAAAATTCCTTGTAGTATTTTTACACACTAGAGCAAACTATTCATAGCATTCATCCAGGGTATAAAGAATGTTTGGATATGACAATTTCCAGCTAGAAGATATTCAGTTGAAAGACAGTTAGTTTCCAGTTTTCGATCTTTCTTCCACAATACAAACATACTGCAGAAAGTTCTTACCTCCTGCCTATGCTTTTATTTCCTTTTTCTAGAATGACAAATCCAAGTTTACCTGCTAGATTTTTTTTTCTGGATTATGAAAAAGTTGGGTACAGATACCGTTTCTCTATTTCAACCCATATTCTATCTGCTTTCCATCTCTCCTCCTTTATGTTTGTCTGTATATTTTAACTCTCTGGTTATCTCCATGATTTTCTTAATCCTATCCAAACTCTTCTTCATTTCTCTCTCTCTCTCTCTCTCTCTCTCTCTCTCAAAAACAGGCCTGATTTTATATATTTTCTTTAATACCAACTTCTCATATTCTTACTTCATCTACTGTCTTCCCACTCGTTCTCTTCAAAAGGCACCTAAAACCTAGCAGTCCACACTATTCACCACTTCCCAAAGAAACCCCATGGATCTTGTCTTTGCTCCCTGACTCATTCTCTTCTATAATTTTAAACATTGTCCCCAAATCCTCTTGTTCAACTATTATCTTTCCTTCTCCTTCATGAATTCTATTCAGATAACTGGCACTTTATCAACTCTATTTTCAAGCCTTATAGAAGTAATCTTGCTGTGTATGACTTCTATTGTTATATTGCTGGTGTTCTTATTCATTCTACTAAACCATAAACTCCTAAAGGGCCTGTCTTTTCATATTCATCTTTGGTTTAATGTAATCTCTAGCACATTGTCTACCACATGCACGAACAGGTTCAAAGTGTTTTCTAAATGAACTGAAACTGAAGATTTTTTTTTTCTTTCTCCAATTGCAATACTCAACTGTTGACAGGGCAAAAACAACAATTTATGATCATCCAAAATAAAGACATATGCAATAACTACAAAAGTTTTACGTGATGTAATTGACTTTTCAAAGATATCCAATTACTATGAGTAGGCATTTTGAAAATTCTAAACATCAACATTTATAGTTGTATAATTTCTACCTTCAAAAAATAACAATACAAGTGATACACATTTACTGAGTGCCTGTTATATGACAAGTGTGGTATCATGTATTTTACATGAGATATGTGATTTGGGTTTTGACATGATCCTCACATGTACTACAGTTATCTAAGGATCTACAGATGAAGAGAGTTATTTAGGTTAGCTCCAGCCCCAGGACTGTGTAGAGACAAACAGTGGTTGTATTAACAGTTGAGCTAAGGCAGTCTGATTCCAGAGCCCATCTGCCTCTCCATTCCATGCTTAATTCAGGTTTAATAAAATTTTTGTTAGAAATTATTAAAGTGCTTAAATATTTAAAAATTATTATAAATTATACTTATTTTAAGAGATATTAAATATTTTTCATAATAAGAAAAAAATATGTAAGAAACAAGTGTCTTGAATAACCGGATTATTGAGGTATTGTCAAGTATCTGAGCAGCAGTCATTATTTTGGAATATAATGTATAATGTTCCCAAAACTACTTACCAATATCTATTTAAAGAGTATAAAAACCTTCGTAGGCAGTTTTATTCAAGAGGAATAAAATTCACTAAGGATATATTGAATTTCCCTTGAGTGATATTTAAAATTTTTTCTTAATTTTAGGAATTTAAAAATTTCCTAATTAGGTTGGAAAGGCTTTTATAAATTTAGTATTTCCTTAAAAAATTATAACTATCAGTGATTAATCCTACTTATATTCAAATACTCTCTGAGTATTTTTGCTCTAAAGGACAATCTTAAAAGTTTCTTTGTCAGTCACATTTAATGCTGTTGACAAGATCAACGGTGAAAGGGGAAGAATGAAATCTAAAAATAGATGCTTTTTATAGTTCTGGATTAATCCTCCTTGCTCTTTATATAGAGATAAGTGGCAAGGGTCACGGCTTAAAGAGTAGGTGTGTTTCTGAAATAACCTTATTCTTTCATTTTATGCCTCCCACTGCCAGCCACACTTGCCTCCATTGTGTAAATCCTAAAAAAAGGTTTATCATAGTTGCTTTGTGCAAATGACACACTTTAAACATCATATATTTATATATTATTTTCAACAGCAACTCCTACAGTCCATCTGTAAGGTATATTAAAGGTTCTCACAGTTTGAGTGGCTTCAATTAACAGATAATTATACATGGAGCTTCTTTTTGTAAAGCAATAATCTAAATATATATTTTGATTCAGTTCATAATTCTGTCATTTTCTGAGACCAAAGTCATTCATTTGATAATGGCATTAAATTACTTACATATCTAACTTGAGTCTCCAGGAAAGACAGAGATTATCCTGTATGAGGAATAAGATACACCCTTAGATCTAGTATGAACATTTCTTAATTTTTCCCTGTATTTGATATAAAGAACTTGCTTCACCTTAGAGTTGTCCTAGGGCTAGGAGTTACGTTTAAAAAGACAATTCTTTTTCTTTTTCTTTTCTTTTCTTTTTTTCTTTAGAGAGAGACAGAGAGAGAGAGAGGGAGAGAGAGAGAGAGAATTTTAATATTTTTTTTTAGTTTTCGACGGACACAACATCTTTATTTGTATGTGGTGCTGAGGATCGAACCCAGGCCACACGCATGCCAGGCGAGCAGGCTACCCCTTGAGCCACATCCCCAGCCCTAAAAAGACAATTCTTGTCTATAGATAATATGATAAGGCAGATTTACCCCTATATTGTCCTGCATAAAGCATTTATGTATCAGTTATAGCCCAGGCTAATGGTTTAAATAGGATTTGTCCTAAGAGGCTTTATATATCCCACTTTCTTCTCCCAAGAACCTCTAAAGTGAGAGGAAGAATGGCATGAATTTGAGAATCACAAGTTACTGTTATGACAATAATTAGTCATGAAGAAAACTGAGTAGGCATACACTATTCAGGTTTCCCTGTGAAACCCTGAAATTTCCAAAGTAAAAATGAGCACAGTAAATTCATGTAACCAGTGGAATATAGGAATAGCTTTAATTTAGTAGTTTGGGGCTAAAATAGGACAAAAGTACAATTCTTGAGGAAAGGACATATGTAGGTAAGATTGTTTTTCTGAACACCTAACAAAACCAGATGTTCTCATAAATATTTCCATTCATGGAATTTTCATGAATACAAACAACAATAAGTGTTGGTGAGGATGTGGGGGAAAAGGCACACTCATACATTGCTGGTGGGACTACAAATTGGTGCAACCAATCTGGAAAGCAGTATAAAGTTTACTTAGAAAACTTGGAATGGAACCACCATGTGACCCAGCTCTACCACTCTTCAGTCTACACCCTAAAGACTTAAAAAGAGCATACTACAGTGACTCAGCCACTTCAATGTTTATAGCAGCCCAATTCACAATAGCTAAACTGTGGAAGCAACCTAAATGCCCTTCAATAGATGAATGGATAAAGAAACTGTGGTACGTATACACAATGGAATATTACTCAGCATTAAAAGAGAATAAAATTATGGCCTTTTCAGGTAAATGGATAGAGTTGGAGAATATCAACCTAAGCGAAATAAGTCAATCTCAAAAACCCAAAGGCTGAATGTTTTCTTTGACGAGTGGATAGTAATCCATATTGGGGGGTGGGGCATGGAATAAGTGGAGGAACTTTGGATGGGGCAAAGGAGAGGGGGAAAGGGGAAGACAAGACAATGGAATGAGACAGACAACATTACCCTAGGTACATATATGATTGCACAAATGGTGTGGCTACTACATTCACAACCAGAGAAGTGAACATTTCTGCTCCATTTGTGTACAATGAACCGAAGAACTTTCTACTGTCACTTATAATTGATTACAACAAATAAGTAAGTAAATAAATATTTCCATTAATGGGATAGAACTAGAACATGCCCCATGAGCTCAAAGCAATAGAGTTGTCCCATACTGGAACCCAAAATGTCAAGAATCTCCCCAATGGGAGGCAGAGCACCAACTGACTCAGTTTTTCTCTAAGTTTTCTAAATTCTATTTCCATTACTAGAGTGTTTTGGGGTCTAGGGATAGAGCATTAAACAGCAAGAATCTAAATAGAAGTTATGCTGCAATGACAAATAGCTCCAAAATCTTAACACCTGAAACAGGAGAGGTTTATTTATTATGTTACATATGGAGCCCATCATCTTCTGGAAGCCTCGCTCTATCACAGTCATTCAAAGACTTGAGGTGATGAAGGATAAATGATCATGCATTGGTAATGATATCCTCAGACTAGACATGACAAAGATCACGTCTATGCAAAACCAAATGACCAGAATCAGCCACATAAGTATACCTAACTTCAATGGAGTGAAGAAGTACAATTCCCTCAGGAGAGGAAGATAAAATATCATCTATGATTCTGGTATGTCTTATTATAGTATGGAGTTGACCATTAATCATTTCATTTCTTTGTCCTCTCTAATTCCAGTGCATTCATCAACCAAAAGTGCAACCCTAGATAAAACCCACCATGGTGATTTTAAAGCTTAATCTGCAAATGAATCACAAAGGGTAATATTCAAAATGCAGATTCTGATCAGGTAGATCTGGGATAGGGACAGAGATTATACTTTTCTAATAAGTGCTCAGGTAGGTACTACTGATACTTTTGGTCTTCAAAATAATTTTTTTTCTTTAATTTTTCTGAATAGCAAGAATGCCCTCTTTGCCCCCTGCCCAAGTAGTTCAACTTTCCTGGATAAAAATTATAAGGAGACTAACTAGGTAGACTCTAAATTCTTCTCTTCAAATCTCAGATTGTACCCAATGCAACTTGATAATACTATTATATTTTTCTAATAGGCTTATTTTCAACATCCTGCAAATTACTATTTCAAATCTTTTCTTCTTTCCTAAAAAGACACCTGTCTCCTCTAAATCTTCACTCTTACCTAATGATCCTGCCTCGTACTTAATGGCAAAAAAGAAGTCTGCCAGATGAAAAACCCATAATCTTTCCCAGACAAATCTTGCTAAGCTGATCCTCTGTATTCATCTTCCCCATCGTTTTTTCCCTCTGGTTATAATGTAGCAAGTATCTCTTCTCCTATCAAAGACTTTATTTTTTCACTTCTGTTATAGATTATGGCTCCTTTTTCATCCTTTCATTATCTTTAATTTTCTTGTTTTTCTTCTAAATTTTTACCATTTATTTTTTTTTAAACTGGATCATTTCTTTTAACATGCAAGACTGTTCTAATATTTCCCATTTAAAACAAACAAAAAATAAAACCCCACGAACAAACACAAAAACCTCTTTGGACCTTGCATCTTCTTTTAATTACTATCCATTCTTTGGCTCTCATTCATCATCAACTAGAAATAAACCGCTATGAAGTCTTCCATCACTTTCTCATCTTTTCCTCTTCATATTGATGACTTATAAAATTGTTTCTGGCCCAGGCTTGGAATCTAAGCTTCTGACTTTCATATCCAATTACACTCTCCCTACTTCATAAAAACCTTCTTTAACCCCCAATTGTACCTACCCCAAATTATTCCTTGTGGTTCTGCCTTCTTCACCTTAGAAAGTGGCATTACAATACTCCAAAAGTGATCACTAAACTTTAATAATGTTAACCACCACATCTCATGGATTACTGCAGCAGGTTTCACAGCTTCTATTCCTGCCCTACAGCCCAGTCTCCACAGAACAGCCATAGGACCCTCTTTAATTAGATTGCATCACATCACTTCTCTGCTCTCAATAGCTTCCTATTGTACTTAGAATAAACTCCAGACTCCTAGTAAGAGCCTTGAGGCACAGCATGATGTTTTCCATACTTAGTTCTCTAACTTCATCTCAGGACATTCTCTTGCTTACCACCTCTGCTCAGTGATCTACTTTCACTTCCTTAAAGACCTCAAAATCTCTCCAAATGTTATTTCTTCTACACGGTTTGTATTCTCATCCACTGATAAACTTGGCCTCTCCACTATTTACATGTCCAGTTCATCTCATATTTTAGGTCAGAGTTTAAAATATAATTTTCTTGTAAAGACTCCACCATTTTATTAAAATCTAGGTTTCCAACATTTTCCCCTATTTTGTCACCCTGTGAATTAATTCCTGTATATCACAATTTGTGACTATTTTATCTCTTGCCCTGCCAACTTTATTTTGTATTTGTTGAGAGTTCAAGTTGTAACTCCAAGTTCTTGCACTGTGCTTGGTACAGTTAAATCTCAGTGAACATTTGTAGAATGAATAAATGGATAGATGAATAGATGGATTAAAAAATATGGAATAACAATACAATTTCCTTGGTAATTTTTTCTTTGGTATTAGCCTAACTATAATTCTCTGCACAAGTATATTATATCAAATCATCTTATGAATTAAGTTCCAATTCAATAAATTTCAATGCCTATAACTGACTCTAACATTTCTTCTCCAAGGCACAGTAATTCTATACTCTGATAATAGGTTAAATATCTCTTGGGATTTTCTAAATCTAATCAGAAATACTTTCTGAGGTAGAAAAGGAAAAAAAAATCCGTATAACTAGTAGAGTTATTTAATTTATACATCTATAATTGCATTTCTTAAATTCTCTAGGAAATACATTCATGTGACTAAAGATTTTTTTTTCTTGTTTGTAATATAGTTGACATTTACTAGTTTGGTAGATTGTCTAATTCATGTAAAAACCAATGCTTTTGCTTCCTCAAATAGAAAAAACCCACATACATTACAAAAAAAAAAAAAAAACAACAACCTTTTAAGGGCACCCAGGAGGACTAATACAGTGAAAATGATATGAACTAAATTTACACAAAATAGAGATATTCTCTTATGTAAGTCAAAAATTTCATGTCTAAAATGGCACTGCATTGTCAATCATATCTGTTTACATTTTTACTCTTGTCCAGAGAATATCTGAGAAGAGTCCCTTACAATTATGTTTTATGAAGTCTGCACCCAACTACAATAACATTTAATCACAGGACCATTTGTCCATATTTTTCATAAATCTATCAATTAAGAAAAAAACAAAACAAAACAAAAACACTTTTCTCTCCTCAACTTAGGAACTTTTGTTAAAGCTGGACAAAACCTGAGGACAAGTGTGGCCCAGTTAGAGAACTTCTGGGGCAGCAAGAGAAACTGCAGTTCTTTGTTCGCTTGAGCTGGAAAAATCGATTGGAAATTTGAGAGGCTTTAATCCTGCTAGCTCTTAACTTATGTAGGAAGATGAAAAGTTAGGAGGAAGACTTTTAAAATGCAGAAGTATAATTTTCTCCTTCTTTGCTAGTCTTTGGAAACAAAGACTGAGGGGAAGAATGCAAATTTAAGCCCCAGCAGGTCTTCCTCTGAGGACATTTGGTGAATTTGAATTTGTTGTGGTAGATAACTGGATCCGGATCTAGGCATTTCTGAAGAATAGAGCTGAGTTTTCCAGTTTCTCAAGGCTAACAGGGTGGGTACCCTCAGGCTTTCCATCCTTTCTTAGGAAAGAGACTTTAAGACATTGTTTGCTATGGTTTGGTTAAGTGTCCTCCACAGGCCTGTGTCTTAAAGGCTTCTTCCCTAGTTTACAGTGTTCTAGGAGCTGGTGGAACATCTAAGAGGTTAGGCATAGTGGTAGGATATTAGGTCACTGGGGATGTGGCCTGGAAGGTGATATTGGTACCCCCAATTCCTTCATCTCTTTCACTTCCCACAGTCACAGTTGAGATGCACATTCCTCCTCCCTGCTCTCTCACAATGATGAACAGCCTCATCACAGATCCCGAAGCAGTGGTTCAACCAACCATGGACTGAAACTGTAAGCCAAAATAATCTTTTCCTCTTTTTAAGTTTATCAACTCTGGTATTTTGTCATAGTAACTGATAGCTTATTAACACACAGACTTCTTGAAACTTCAAAATAATCCTGTCCAAAATCAATCCCTGAATGAACTGAAGTTTCAATCCCTCCAAGTATCTGAATAACTAAGGAAAGGGGATGGTTTCTGGTAGCCATTAACATGATCTACTTTTGTTTTATACAGTGTCTGACATTCAGTAAAAAAATTACTAGATGTGCAATCAGGAGAGAAAATATTATGAACACTGAAAATGGTTAAAATGCTGAAGAAAATAGATGGAAAGGGGGATAAAATAGACTTTTCCAGGCCTTGAGGGAAAATTTCGAAGGAACTGTAATCTTTAAAGAAAAACAAAACAAATAAACAACAAAAAACTTATATTTTAGACCAGAAGCCAATGAAATACTGTCTAAAGGCCAAATTCAGTTCATTGCCTGGTTTTTATATAAAGTTTTACAAAAACACAGTCATTCCCATTTATTTATTTATTGTTTATAGCTGTTCTCATGCTACAAAGCAGAATCCATTGTCTTGACAAACACCATATGTCATGAAAAGTCTCCAATATTTACTATGCTATCCTTACAGAAAAATAATTGACAGCCCTTTCCTAAACCAATAATATATGAAGTTAAAAAACAATTAAAACAATTTTTCAGATATAATAGAAAATACATTAGGAATTTTTGAAATGTGCTATAGACTTTTACATGTGGTCTGAATAAACTTAAGAGGATTCTGCTCATTATAAAACAAGGCACGTTCTTCAACTTTCCTGGGCATTACTGAGCTTGGCAATCATTTAAGTTCTAGAAGAAAGGATTTGAAGGTTGGCAACGTCAATATAAAGGGAATTGAATAGTCTATCTTGAGTTGTTGAAACAAGGGTCTCCATATTCATTCCTAAGAGGTCTGTGTAAGTAGAAATAACATACATATAGATACATGTTTTAGCCACACCACATCCCAAAAAAAACAGAACAGGTAACTCCTATTTCTCAGGCTCCCGATCTCCAATTGATTAGTGACTACTTCAAAATTAAAACTATATTCTACTTCTCCAAATCAGCTGGACCTTAGCAGTCATTTCTCTGTGCTCATTAAAGAAACAGTAAGACTTACACTCTTTTTATCTTAATATTTGTTGTAAGAAAAATTGCCAAGGCTATTATTTTTATTCCCCTATGAAAGTTTCAATAATAAAGTATATTACCCTCTTTCAGGCAACTTGCTGAACATTTTTGCAATGAGCTCGTGGCTAAAAAAGTATAACATGTGAGGAGTTTTGTATCATTGAATAAAAATTCCACTGGGATATAGCAAATATAAAAGAAAAATAAATCAAATCTATTCTGTTCTCTCACTGTCTCTCTGTCTCAGTATCTTTGTTGGTCTCCTGTCTCTGTATTTCAATCCCTCTCTATCTTTATCTCATTATTTCTCAAAAACCACCAATAAAAGGAGTAATGAAGTCCTTAAACCAAGATTCCAGCTCTTTGATATCTCTTACCATGAAGTCAAACTTTCAAAAACTAGATGAATTATCACTCTGACTTTTGTGTTTGTTCATTTAGTGAAGATTTGAAAAACCGAAACAGAGACCTTAAGAAACATCTCAAAGGAGAACATTTATACTTAGCTCTTCCAATTTCTGTATGGATGAGTTTCTACTAGTGCAATGTCTTTAGCCTTTCTCAATTCCCCATCACTCATATTTTGTCAGTTTTATACAGCCTCTCTCTCCAGATGCATGTCTGTGCATATGTGTGTAGGAAAGAGAGAAAGAGGAAAAGAGAGAGTTTTTGTCTAGGTGCACCAATGACAAAGTTGGTCTGCTTAACTGAGGGGCACCCTGGCCTATTTAGACACAGCATTCCATCATTTCTCATGATAATTTTATAAGCAATAAGAAATGGTATTCTTACAAGCAATAATAAGTGTTGGCAAGGATGTGTGGTACACTCATACATTGCTGGTGGGACTGTAAATTGGTGCAACCAATATGGAAAGCAGTATGGAGATTCCTCATAAAACTTGGAATGGAACCACCACCTGACCCTTGATTTATATCCAAAGGACTTAAAATCAGCATATTACAGTGACATAGCCAAATCAAAGTTTATAGCAGCTCAATTCACAATAGCCAAACTATGGAACCAACCTAGATGTCCTTCAACAGATGAATAGATAAAAAAAATGTGGTACATATACACAATAGAATATTACTCAGCCTTAAAGAAGAATAAAGTTATGGCATTTGTAAGTAAATGGATGGAACTAGAGAATATCATACTAAGTGAAATAAGCCAATCCCAAAGGCCGAATGTTCTCTTTGATAAGTGGATGCTGATTCATAATGGGAGGTAGGTAGGGAAGAATGAAGAAAATGTGGATTGTGCACACAGAAGTGAGGGGAGGGGAGAGAGTGTGGGGGTGGGAAAGCTTCCGCAAGAGGGACATTATTACAATATACATGTATGATTACACTACTGATGTGACTCTGCACAGAGTACAGCCAAAGGAAGGAGAAGTTGTGCTCCATTTGTGTACAATGTGTCAAAATGCATTCTACTGTCATGTACAACGAATTAGAACAAATTAAAAAAAAAAGAAGTGATTTGTGATCTTTACATTACTGATATCAGTGGTTCAACAAGACATCTTCTCTTAAGCATTTGAGAATTATTCTCCTGCTATTAAGTTGACTCTCATTAAAGCATGTTTTACTTGTGAAAAAAAATGATATTCTTCATTTGTCTGAATCCTGTGACTATTTCTCAATAGGTTAAAAATTATTTTACCTCATTTGGTATATTATTTTAAAATTCCCAGTATCAAAAGACACATTAATACGTAGAAAATATGAAATGTCCAATAATGCTACTTAACATTTAGTATGTTGTTCCTATATTTCTAATTTTACTAAAGAGTGTGCACATGTTTGTGCCTTATCTTTTCTTAAAAGCAATACTTGGAGCATAGTGTTTAACTTTGTATCTTATAAGGTTTCCAAACAAACTTCACAGGTGATAGCTTACAGAAATTGTTCTGTAATAACTAAATAATTTCATAAGGTGTTATTATCAATCACTCCACATTTCTAGATATTTTTTCAGCTACAGAAATTGCACATGGAGGATAACATTTATAAATTCATGAACAATACTTCTGGTGTATCATGTTCTTAGTGCTTTCTAGTTCCAGTATCCCACCACTAAGAAAAGTAGCAAAATCATTCATGTAGCCACAGAATATCTAGTCTGTACTTAACATTGTGCTAGGCAATAAAACAATAAAGACAAAACATGGTTCTTACCCTCAAATAACTCAAACTACATGTTTAAGATTGCTGACTTTATATTTTTAAAAATGTTTTTAATAGCACATTGTAATTACAGATTTTATAACTGTGTATATGTATATATATTATATTCTATGTGAAAGAGTTGGTAACAGGTCTATTTATTTTAAATAATTACCTTTAGTAGATTATTTTTTAAAGTAATTTTAATAATTTATTGAGCTTTATGATCATAGAAAATCTTTTAAAAAGTAAAATTCTTCAAGGATTAAATGTTGAACTGATAAGGAGAAAATATAGTCTGCAAAGTAATTTTGGATTTGTAGGAGTCTCAACTGTTCTATATCACAAGCATTATCCAGCTATGCCAGTCAGACACAACATAGCTTAAAGAAGCAAGAAGAGTAGGTGTATGGAAGGAAGCTGACCTCGTTTCCATCTCAAGTGTACTCTGTAGGATATGGATAGTGAGGCTAATGTGTGAGGTAAACATCTTTGAAGACACAGATTGATCCTATATTCCTATGAACATGTAAAGCAGATCATCATCCTTAGGCAAACACTAGATTTGTTAATGTATGCATGTATAAGTGTGTGAGCATTCATACATGTGTAGGTAAACATAATTCATGTATAAAATATATATAACATCTACACTTTCCCTCATCCTCCTTATCTATCTTTTTATATTAATTTATCTATATTTTTCTACACGCATAGCTCAAGTCCACAATATGTGAAACTCTAAAATATTATTCTTATTGAAATGGCTACTTAAATGCAAATGAATTTTCTATACATAAAGTTATCAATATCTTATAGTTACTCAGCTCTTACAAACAAACAATAAATGTATAGTATCTCATCTGTTTTTCCCCTATATTTCCAGAGATACTAAAATGAAGGAAGGACTTCCATTCTGTAAATAGCAAACTAAGACTTGAGTGAGACCGTTTGACTTTTTCTGAGAACATGTAATCAGAAAATGTGGCTTCCAGCCCCAGAATTTAGGGCAGATGATTAAAAAAAAGAAAAAGAAAAAAGACTCAGGAGTTGAATGGCCACCACAAAAGAGATTGGACATTGGATCAATTGTGTCTGGTGTGTAACTTTCACTCTTTACCTCTCTTAGGTGGATTCCCTCTAGGTATATCTTTAGTTTCTTTTTATGCATATTGAGGCAATAATACCACACATGTTGAAGCTTCTTAAGAAGATTGGAGTTAATTAATAAAATTCCCAGCAGGTGGTTTGTAGGAGATGAACACATAGATGCTTTGTGTTCTAAAAATAATACACCTGATTTTATACCTATGCCAACAAGGCCATATGTACATTGGCTGTTATTTATCAACTGAATTGTTTTTATAAGATAAGTAACTTGAAATCTTATTTCTTTTACTTCACAGACTGAAGGCTCTTCATTATCATGAGCTACATTCACAGAATGCAAATTCATTTCCATATTTCGGTACAGAACATTGGATTCAGAAAAATAAAACTTTTCTGCAAAAATGTGATATTTTTCTTATTCTTGCAAATTTCTAAGAATTGGCTTATATTTACTTAATTCTTGAAATTGTTCCATCTACCATCATGACTAAGAAAAAACTGAATGTAGATATAATTAGACTAAAATAAACAAATGCTAATGTCTAAAATGCAGGGAAAATAAAATCCATTAAAATTAAACTCATAAAAATATTTTGCTCATATATAATTCTGATACAGAATAACATGAGTTATTGATAGCTATTATTAAATGAGGATTTATCTATCTATCTATCTATCTAAATATATATATATATATATATATATATATATATATATACCCACACAACAAATAAATTTTTAAAAATATGAAATTTAAATACTGTTCAATACCTTTGTATACCATATCAGTAATTAAATTGATGAGTTTTTGGCTATATAGGAAATACATAAATTTATTTGTATTATATGTTTTTTATAAGTATATGAAAGCATATACTTATAGTGGAAATAAGGCTTTAGGTAGCCAAATAATAACTTTCTAATATACATATATGTATCTATAATGAGAGATATAAGGATCTATGTAGTTATCAACTCAATTTTTGTTTTCATACATAAATATATTACTCAGCATATAATTTCTAGATTTTTAAAAATTTGTTTTATTTTTCTGATAAATAGATAAATGCTGATTCCATCAATTGATAAGGGTGGTTTTTGTATAAGCTTCTTCTCCATCCACAAGCAAGATATCCTTCAGGGTTTTTTTTTTTTTTAAGAATATGTGTTGACAGTCAGAACATTAAAACACACACACACACACACACAAGCACAGCAAAACATAAAGGCTCTTAAAAGAAACATCATCCCTACCAAAGTTCAACTTTCCATTTGGCTTTTAATGGTATTTTATTCTGTATCCCACAATGTGTACCATTCCAATGGATAGAGGTCTTCCTAACTGTCAGGATGAAATGACAATAGTGTCTAAAATGAGAATGACTTGCCCTTATGAAATACCAAGCAAAATTTAATTGTTCTCAAAATATCCATGTATCACATTCTGTATAGTTTAAAGATGTGTGGGTAACAGGCTCTACACTTTGAAAACTTGAGCCCCACAATTTTTGTCTAGTAATTAAATTCCTCTGGTGCAACAACATTGTCATTTTGTTTTTACATCTTAATTTCAAACTGCAGTAAGAAATTTGACATCTCAGTGACACAGCTTTGTTATTTCCCAATCACTGAGAAGTTAAAGAATTTTAAAATTGTATGATGCTTTGAAATAGATCTTATATAGAATTTAACACAGACTTGAATTACTCATTATATATAGTTTAATTCTTACACATAAAACTGGAAAGCAACTTTGCTTAGTCCTTTTCCCGTTAGACAAGGAATTCTTTCATTTAAATAGCAGGATCCATATAAACCCAAGCCTGAGGAATAAAACAATTTAGCCCTAACTTACAAAAAAATTAGCTTTCTATCACATCCCTTTTTCCATTAGACATTTTTTTCAGAGACTTTACTGATTCGATTGTACAGCAGAAGGTTAAATTCTCACACAATGATCATTAGCAAAAAATAAACAGAGCAAGTACTAAAGCTGGCTTTGCACCTACTGAATGCTGCAAGTGTCTGTACTCATTTGATATGCATCTTGCAAAGCTTGGCTGTTCCCAGAAGGCCACTCCATGAAGACTGAGAGAGCAGCGTCTGCTAGTGGTGCCTGTGTGTCACAAAGAACAGAGAGAAGCTTTATAACAGGATGCTTGAAGGCATCGTATAATTGGGAGACTGGCTGAAAATTGGGCTTACGCTATTTTTTGCTTTAAAAAACATGCATTTGAAATTGTTATTTGGGTTATTTTTTTAATGCCTGTGAGTCACACTGAGAAACCACTGCACCAGCAATATTTTGGGGGCCTCTTTTTTTGGCTCCTTTCAGGAAGCACTTTACTAAAATTGTTTCATTAATTGCTTATGGACAGACTTATTTATGGTTACAGGACAAAAGCATGACTTCATAAGCAAGCACAGCATGCTGTTGTTGGATAGCAATCTTCATTTGGATTTGGGCGGGTCATCTTACTGTACCTGTGGCATTCAGTGGGCATTGATTGAATGCCAAATCGCCTGCTGGAGTCCTTTTCCACACCATCGACATCAGATAATCCTCTGGGCATATTTCATAAGGTGCTGCAATTTAAAACAGAGGGCCTTGAATGTCAGCAGTGTTTATTTTTTTAAATATTGGCAATAAACAATCCTCAAATGCATCTCTCTCACTGTGCACCTCTTTCATGTTCTTTAAAGTAGATTGCTTCCTGAAATGTTAGAGACATAAACAAAAAATCACCAGGTTTTATTTCACTATCTACAAACTCTTCATGCTTCCTTTGAAATTTCTTACTGTGTAGGCTTCTATGAAAAAGTCACTTGGGTTTATCTCCAAATTGAACACATTCAAGAATGAAAAAAAAAAATCTTTCCAATTTTTTATAATATTTTAGGATGTTATACAATAAAGTGATTTACAATATACCAAAAGCCATATTAGAATTTTAATAAGTGTTAAGAATCAATTAACATAAAGTTCAAAAATATGTTTTTATTTCTTCATCCAAGAACAAAAAATACCAGTTGTGCTTTTATAAGAATAAATCAATTTGATTTTTTAATTATGTTTGAAATTTCAAATAATTATAGAATAAGAAAGTTAAAAGGAATTTTAAGAACAGATCTATAACAAATATATTATAATGGAAAAACACCCAAATCATGAAATGATGATTTATAGTATTTGTATAAATACCTTGATAAATGAGGACCTAAGAAACAATAAGTAGGGCCGGGGACATAGCTTAGTGGCAGGGTGCTTGCCCAGAATGTGCAATGCCCTGGGTTCAATTCCCAGCACCACAACTACTGTAATAACCACTATCACTATTACTACTAAAGTCCCTAAGTAAATATAAGCATGCGACTTCCTGGGAGAAATGTCTTTCTTTGGAAATAGTGTCTTATTTAATCCATGACAATAAAAATTCTACTGATCCAATTGTACTTCAGAATTTGTGAATTCTGTAATTTAACTTATAACTATTAGTAGGTGAAAAAATGCAATTGGATGCATTAAGTATTGAAATTGCAGTTTTTTGTAATGACCTAAGACAGGCTGAATGATTTAAACAAGCGAGCATATTAAAGTTGAAAGTATCATCAAAGGTCACCTATTTCATTTCCTTCATAGATGAGAATGCCAAAGCCAAAATGAGACTCACCCAAGGTGAGGGAGCTGGTGGAGGTTATCAGCAGGGCTGAACCCCAAAATTTCAATTCTTCAATAGCCTTCCTTTTGACTTTCCAAGTGTTTTCCTTGTTACCTTGAATTGTTCAAGAAAGTATTCTTCCCCTGATTTACTCTGAGTTCTGATAAAAACACACTGGTGACTTGACTCCAACACATGGAAGCTTTGCTTGGCAGATAGATTAGTAGGCAATCTATGTCAGCCCCAGTTTGTTTCATAAGCTGTCTTCTTCTCACTAGTGATGCCCATCAGGCCTACCACACTCACCTCAGTCTTTACTCACTGAACCTTCCCTGGAGCACCTCTGACTTTTTCTTTCTCAAAAATACTTTCCTCAGGTCCTTAGAAAATCATTCTCTCTTAGGCCTCCACCAAATACCCAGGCCATTTTCTTGTGTACATTTTCCTTTCTTAGTCTCCTTCCTTGTATCCTTTGCAGAATGATTCATACTTCCCTTTTCCCTTAAGTTAAATGCTTTACTTAGATAATTTCCATCATTAATAATATTAATCCTTTTAACATTCATTGAGTCTTTTACAGTCTTTCATACCCAGACTCAATCTTCCCCAACTACCTATGATCTAGAGATGACTATTAGTCTTATTTACCCATGTGAAAAAACAGAAGCACAGAAGGAGAATTGAAATTTTTCCTTTTCAAATTTGAAACATTATTTTTATCACATATTAAATCCAGACAAGAATATCAGTGCAGTTGGGGCGCACTGAATAGGGAGGAGTGGCTTGGTGAGGGTGCCTGGTTCTCACTCCCTTTGGGAGTTAACCATGCCTTCCTGGTCTCTTCCATGCATCCAAGGCTGCTATTCTGACACTATTAAAGGACACTTCTTGGGATCAAAGAAAATTTTCATTAAGGCTGGACTGGGATAGTGGTTATGGGTAGAAGTAGAGTCATCAGAAATCAAAACTAAAAAGCAGCAAAATGTATCACACACACACATACATAATTTAGCTCAAGTAAGGATAAAGGAAGCCTCCATAAAGGATTCTCTTCCACAGTTATCTCAGGAAACAGGAGAGAAATAAATTAAGGAATATAGCAGCCATCACCAGCCAAGCATCCATAACCAGACACTCCCACAAGCAGGCTGGGGGACACTTCACTGGCTGCTCCATCTGTCCCCCACAGCATGGAGAGCATATGCTCCTATTCTGGACTCTGCTGCCCAACCAGTCTCCTCCCAGCTGGAGGTTTCTCCTAAGAGGACAGGTGACAGTATCAGGAAGAAAAGGCAAAACCCAGAGGTGTGGCAGTGGTGAGGGAAGTCACTGCCATGGAAATAGATGGTGCTTATATTAATGTCACTGAAGGGGAGGAAAGCTGGGAAAAGAGGAAAAGTTAGTAAAATGTCAGAGTAGCAGTAAGATTGCAATCAGTTGACTTTTAACTCAAACTTTTGCTTGTGTTATACTGTCGTCATTCTTCTAACTCCAGCTATGAATTGGAGACAACTATGTGTTTCTTTGGTTTGAATGTCTTTGTTGGGTTTTAGATTGGCAGAGACAACTGGTAAATGACATTTTTAGTTGAATATTCCACAGAAAACTCAAAGGCAATCTGTCCACACTTCAATTCTCACCATTTTCCCCCACACTGCTGCTTATTTTCGCTCCCTGTATTTCCTAACTCTGCCAGTAATATGCCAAACATGTCCCTGTAACTAAAAACATCAGATGCATCTTCTACTCATCCTTCTCCTCTTAATCTTCCACAATTCTACTTCCACCATTCACCCAGGCATCCATCCTATCCTGTGTGAATTAGGGAACAAGTTCATTGGTAAATTCATGCATTTACTAACCTGTGCTGGGCCCTGCTATAGAGAGAACCAGCGATACATTAGAAAAACAGTCTCTGCCTGTGGTTCTCTCAGGCAAAGGGAGAAAACAGAGGTAAAACACACACACACACACACAATTACTTTTTGTAACTATGCAATATAATTGTAATTCAATACAATTGTGATAAATACTTCAAACATTAACTATAGGGTGCTGTTTCCATCTAAAATCTGAGACTCTTCCTGGAAGAAGTGACACTTGAGACTGGCAGTGTGAGATACAGTCAGTGCTCTCGGCATAGGGTACATTACATGAAAGTGCCTTGCAGCAGGGTAGGGCTTGAGGCATTCAGACTGAAGTGACTGGAAGGAAAAGAATGAGGAGAACTGTGATGTCATGCTCTGCAGAGACAGGCTCAGATAAATTTTTAATTTTAAGAAGATTGGTTTGCCTTGTTTAGGCAGACTAGATGGGCTAGACCATAGAGGAGGTTAATGCAGGACCACAGTTATCCTTTAGGAAGAATGAGTAGACTAAAGATGGAAAAAATAGGTGGATACAAGATAAGTTTGGCCTGTCGGCTAAATGATGTGGGTAATGAAGGCAACAAAGAGGTCCAGGATGGTGCCTGCTTCCTGAGCTAATGGAATGGGTGTCAAGTGATGCAATTCCCCAGTACCTTTCCCCTTAAACCAATTTTTATGCCTTGTAACAGTAATCTCTAAAATGAAGATTAACTTTGCCCCTTGCTGTCATGGGTCCCTTGTCCTCATAGAGTAAAGTTAACTGTGCCTGTGTAATCAAAGACCCTTCTAGTACACCTGAACCTGGGATGCCTCCTGCTCACTCACATGTACATCTGTCACAAAGAATGATTGGTTATTTCCTAAATATTTCACACTAATTCATTCTTCTTTCTCTGTGCAAATGCTGTGTGTTCTGCTTAAAATGCTTTCTCCTCCCATTTTTGAAAGTATAATTCCAATTTATCTTTAATACACAACCTACATGATGGATTTTGCAAAATGATGGAAATCTATTTTCACTGTTAAACCTAGTAGCCACTAGCCAAATATCGTTCAGTTGCTAAAATGCGCTCAGTGGGGCTGAGGACAGAATTTAAAATTTCATTTAACTTTAATTAATGTAAATTAAATTTAAATGGTTACTACTTTGGACATTGCTATAATAGATGATAACTATTTCTGTAAATTCATTCAAAAACTCTTATGGAATATTTTAAAATGGAAAACTAGAATAAGTATTAAAGTTCACAAAATACATCCTGAATAGTTTATAACATAATCAAATTCTATATAAAATGACTAGTCTATTTTTACTGACATGACAGTTTTTATCTATTATTACAGTTATACTTGATTACTATTTGTTCCCTCTATGCATCTCTCTTCTCTTTGTTATCCTCATCATCATCTTTTGATTTATAATCTTTTACTTCCACAAAACTTGTACTGTCTTTCTAGTGTTCAATGCTTTCAAACTCAAATTTTCTTCAGTTCTACTGATGAAATCTGAAATACATTTCATAAAACCTGTTGCTACAGCTTCTAGTATTTCCTGATTTAGTCTTGATATAAACCAATGAAAAAGTAATCTGTACACTGAACTTCTTCATTTCCCTGGAGTGGACTCAGAAAGCTTTCACACTTTATGTTCTGGCAAAAGGCATTCATTCCCTCTCTGTGCCCCTCCTCCCTGTCCACTGTGGTCAGAATATCTGGTCATTGTAGATGTTAGCCACTAGATGGCAGTGGTGGGCCAACAGGGTGAATGTTTACTGGGCCTGCAGCTCAAACTGATGAGGTTCAAAATCAAGGTTGCAGTAGTAATAACAATCTGCTGGGAAATATGGGTCACTGCTTGATTTTTTAAAGGGCATACTACTTGGGGAAAGATGAAATGTCGTTTTTTCATGTAAGGAAATATGTTTAATGCTTAAACTGGCCTGTTACAAGGTCCTGCAATCTGGTTCCCTTTGGCTGTGTTCCTTCCCTCTGCCCTCTCACTACCTCCTCAGTCACACTGGCCTCCTGGCTGGCTCCTTCTCCAATACTCTGGTTGAGCTGGTGCCTCAGAATGTGTCCACCTGTTCTTTCCACCCAGCATATCCCTCCTCCTTGTCCTTAAATATCTCCATGGCTCATATATTCACCACATTTTATCTTAACTCAAATCTCACATTTTCAGTGATTTTCTGACCCACCCTTCCACACTTCTGTCCCTTCCTTTGCTCTGTTGTTCTCCAAAGTATGTGTCTGTCACCTTGTTATATCTACATTTTTTTATAGGTTATTCATTTGTTGGTCTCCTCTGGCTAGACAATCTATTTTTCAACTATGCTGATTCTAAAGATCACAGAGAAATAAGATGATTCTGCACAATACTGAGGGTGTGTGTGTGTGTGTGTGTGTATGGAAAATGGTCAGGCACAAGTCATCCCAATTAAAAGTAGAAAGAGACAGAGATTAGCTATTATAATCACACTAAAAGTTAAAGAGATTTCTAGGGTATCAGATATTGGAAAATTTGACCTTGGAGGGTTATATCTAATTTGTAAGAGCCAATGCGCCCCTTTTTAGGACCCTCTGATGTGACCTACATTATGCCAACTCTAGGTATGAAAGAAGCTGCATAAGCACTAGTTCTCTTGGGTCCATTCACACTACTCAATTACTAAATTATTGACTATCTGTTTGATCTACCTATAATCAAACAAAGCCAACCAAACCAATAATTTTCTCAGTCTAGGGAGGCTGACAAACTTTATGTTTTGCTCTACTATAAATTCACAAAGCCTCAGCTGCACTGTGCTTCTTGAAGACAGAAACCCAGTACACAAATGATAAAAAAGGGGAATCATCAATTTAAAAGTTGCAAATTGGTCCAGGATTTACAACTTTTCAGTACTGATGTCAAATCCCACAGCTGCTTTAAATATTTGATCAAAGGTGATTTTGGCATTCTTTGAAGATTATATCTTAAAAATTAGTAAAGAAAACAAGTCTGTTTATGCACATACTAGAAGCAAAAGAGCCTAGACACTAAAATAAGAATTTATTTTCTTCTATCTTATGTTCATACATCTCGAGTAGTGGGGATCTTCCTGGGTTCTTCAGTGCCACTTACAGAATTTGAGACTAAGAGACCTGGGACAATCTAAATAATGTACAGAGGGAGGGGGAAAAGAATCACAGGAAATGGCAATAGGAAGTAGATGGATTCCAAATCTGTTTAGGAAGTAGACTGTACTCAACTTCATGACTAATGGGTGCAAGAGGGAAGGAAAATGGAGAAATAAGAGGACTCCAGGAGGGACATCCAGTGTGCTTCATCTTGAGCTATAGTATGTGAAGCAGAGATGGCTTGGGAGAGATGCTGAAAATAGTTTTGCATTTGTAATATTTGAGCACATTTAGATACTATCCAAAACCCAGTTGCTATATGGAACCAAAGCTCAAGAGAAAAACATAAGCTAGAGATAGAGATTTGTGTTAATTTTTTGTGTGTGTGCTTAATGCTACTTATGTGTATTTTGTAAATTAGAAAATAGATAACTAGCTTAGGCCTCTCTCTGTGCTCAAAATAAAAACATATTATCATGCAGCAATATGAAGGACTCCTTATTTTTATGCCTTAGCAAAATGGAAGAGCAACTCTGTGCATCAGCTGAAACATCCCACTGTTTGCTATCACTAGCACAAAGATACAAAAACTCATTTGTAAGATACAACTGTACTTGAAGTCACAAGTATGTAGTTAGCATGCTCCCTTAAAATAAGGTAGCAATTACCTAGTGATTAGCTGTTAATCTGTCTATTCAAACTGATTTTCTGTCTCTTAAAAATAGCAGAAATTATACAGGGTTTAAATCAATTTGATGTGGAGAATTAGTTTTCACCTCATATGCTAGAATTTCAGCATTAAAGAGAAATTGATTCAAAAGTATAGAGTTGGCATGCAGAAAAAACTAAAAGGAAAACATGCACTACTCGTGACCCCACGTTTCAATTTTTACTTGCTGGCAAACATGAATTATTATGTTTTGTGAATTCTCAGGTTGGGGGATGCAGATAATGAGATAGATCCCGTCTCTGTGCTCACATGGTTTACAGCTCTAAATTCAAAGGTGGAACCTACTCAGGTGAAGAATTCATGCTGCTGTCAAGGCCTGAGAGAATAAAGAGTATTTATGAAGTGTTTCATAACACTGTGCCTCACAAAAGAAAAGGTTTTAGCTATCTCAAGCATACAATTGTATCAGCAATCTGTATGTTTCACTAGGAATTATTCTTCTAAGTGAATTTCGTATTTTAATTTATCAAATTCTCATAGTAATCTCCCTGGGTGAATAGAATATATTTTAAACATGAGGAAACCAAGGTAGAGAGAACTATGTAGCCTAAGGTTACAGCTGGAAGGTGATGGCTTGCAGACACAAACAAGACCCATTTTTAGAGTAGACATTGTCCCTAAGCATAGGGGTACTTTTGTTGTTGTTGATCTATGATAAATAAGTTATTCATATATTTTACAAAAAATTGTTTTTAAGTCTCGAAGACAGAAACGACAAACTTTAATTTTATCAGCAAACTGTGTGTTACAGATTGCCTGTGTGAGTGCTGGTCTAGATCATATTTTATGTACATACTCCCAAGCAAATTCTGTATTTTATCATTTAATCCTATATTTCAGCTTAGTAGATAAGATCACTCTAGTTTCAAGCTGTTAACTAATTTAATTAAACAATGGCTAACTTCAATTTTGAAGAATAACTAAATAATTCTTTACCAAGTTTTTATTAGACTTTTTAACATTGAAGTGCATTCCACATTTTGCTGGAAAATTTTACTTGCCTTTTTATATTATTTTAGGAAAAGCTGAGGATAAGAGTCCTTTTTAGCTTTCTCTAATCTTAGCACATGTAGAAAGTGATGACTTGGAGGCACACTGGCATGAGTGGCAAGGCTACTTGAGACTTGAGCCACCTGGCCACAGCCTCCTGTCAGGCCAGCTGCACTGAGGTCTTTAGGATCATTATTTGGACACACGGAGGGCCAATCCCAGCAAGGCTGGTTACGGGGTGGGACTGCCTCAAGGAGCTCTGACCTAAAAGGGTTAGTGGAGCTAAGATATGGGGAAACTGAATTACTTGTTATAGAAGTTTTGACATTTTTCCTGCCTCCGGCATTTCCTTCATTCATTTCTAAGGAAAGAAGTATCATATTACAAATTATAACCGCAAAAAATAGTTTAAATAAATTTCAGTTTATTATTAAAAATAATGTTAGTAAGCACTGACCCCAAAAGGGAGTTGTATTAATCAATTTCAGTAATTTTAAAGATTAACTTTAATTCCTTTATTTTAAAAATAATGATTAAATAGTGCCTAAAATTTGTGTTTATTTTTATTACAAATTACTGGAGATAGAAGAAAGAAACCAAAAAAAAAATGTATAAGTATTTCTCTACTTTTTGACTTGAGAATGCTCAGCATGTTGCCAAATATTTCTGTATTGGACAAAGTATGGTAATATAAGATTACAACAAATTGCCTTTTAAGTTTCTACCATGACAGAAGCCCTGGGCTTCTGTCAAAGTCTCATCTGATGAGCAATCTGTAAGACAAATTATGATAATAAAAGTCTCCATAGAAACAGGTTTGAAAAGGGACATAAATTACTATTTGATATAGATATTGATTCTTTTAGACCTCAGTGGTTTCTCCTTAATTCTGCCTACAAAATTCAGTTGATTTTTTTTCCCAGAACTGTTGAGTGGACTATATTATAAAACCCATGCTTTTGTGGGAGGATAGGACACTATTTTAAATATTTATTAAACAACAGGTGGTCTCTCTCACATAGGGTTATCTTCAAGTTCTAATTAATTTCCATGCTTTTTAGAAGTGACATGGTAAAAACAAATAGAACATTTAAGAAGAAAGAATTCAATTTCTAGTGCCACCTACTGTTAAACACTGAACCTAGTGTTTAGTTTTAGGTGATTGATGTGAACTTTAAAGTGTGACATTATTTGTTATGTCCAAAAATATTCAGTGAAAATACTTGCTTTAACCTTATGAAGAACTCAACCTATAATAGCATAATTCCCTGTAAAGTATACAGATACCATCTGACATCAGAAAAATCAGAAATTCCAATGGAATAGGAGCTTTTAAAAGCACTATTTGTGATGAACTAATAGTAGTTTAAAAAGAAAAAGGCAAAGCAGATGTCAACTTGTATGTAATTTTAACATAGAGTAGCTTTTTTTCTCTTTCAATAAGAAAATGCAAATTTTATACTCACATATCTGGATTTCTAATAGTGATTACATTTAGCCTTAAAATGGAGTACTACACCGGCGTTTTGAAGGGTCTAATTTACCAAACATATTAAACTTATCTCTACCAAAGACAAAATAATTGTACTGGAAGTGATTTATCTACCACCCCACTAACTGGGACCTGGGGAGAAAATAAGTCAATGTGAGCTAAGATGCTGTCTTCTTCCCTGACACCTTGCTCACACTCACTTATATGTGTATACAGTAGCTAATAGCCTTGGGGAATAAGAGGCAGCAAAAATATACTCCTGCTCAGGAAGAGAGAGGTGCTGGGGATAAGAAGATCTGTGTCCTGGCATTGCACAGTTTTTATCAAACCTGCTCAAATAATACTTAAGTTGTTTTTCCTGCTTCTTCATGGAACAGGAAAAATGAGGACTGGAGAACTGAGAGTTATGGATAAGGACTAAACCATCTTTACCCACACAACTAATTAACTGTCCTACTTTTCTTTATAGGACTGCTGTGAAGAGATCTTATTTTGGTTGAAATGAGTTAGCTGGAAAAACTTAAAATGGATTGTTTGTATTTTCATTATCAACAGATTACATAAAAAAATCCCTCATCATTTCTGAAGAAGCATGAATAAAATAGAACTTTGCAATCTTGTTGAGTAAGAATGAATAAAATAGAAGCATGAGTAAAATAGAACTTTGCAATCTCTAACCAAGAGAGGTGAGATGGAGGATTGCATTTCATTTCTCTGTTAGTTTTCACATTATTATTATTATTATTACTACTACTACTATTTTTTTTACTATAACAGATCATTGCACCCCAAAGGATGATAAGCAGACCAGCATCCTCAAAAATACTTGACATTTTATTAAAAATGCAAATTCTCAAATTCACCCAGACCTGCTGAATCAGAGTCTGTGGAAGTCCATCTTAGGAGTCTGCGTTTCAACAACCTTTCAGGATGATGTTTAAGTATACTAAAGTTCAAAAAGCGTAGCTTTGGAAAATGAGAGTGGGCAATAAAAGAAAAACAAGGGGGCATAAAGTGAGCAAGTTTTGTGATTCCTCCTACTGAAGTTCAAAGAAAATTATTCAGAAATTAAATGAAGTTTCTTTTGGTATTTGGAGGAGAAATTTACTGTTGCAAAGCAACTTTGCAGAGATAAGGAATGGTCAATCCCAGAATGACATTTCTACAAAGTGGGGGATTGAGTGTGTTGGGGGAGATTACATACATTATATTACAGGGTGCCAAATTCTAATACAAATGAATACCAATGTTCTTAGAAAGGTTTTGTGCTCCCAACATTACTGTCCTCCTTTGTTATGAATATTCAGAGATATCCCCAAAATTGCTGCATCTGTGACCCAAGGTGCTATTTCTATGTACACTTATGATATGGGCTAATTTGCTTCACAAGTTTTTCTGAGCACACTCAGCCTGCAAGTTACGCAACTGTCATTCCAAGAAGGAGGTTTTATTTATATATTTAAGTGTAATATCTTCCTGTAAATGGTAGATTCCTACTCAGTAATTAATGACTAAAAGAGTAATGGAACCTGGAAATAGAGTTGTAGAAATAGTGAGCTCTTCCCCTGAGAAAGTGACTAAGAATGTCCCCAAGGAACCAAAAAGTTAACAGAGGCTAAACCAGCTATAATATTTGCTTTCTAAATAATAGTATCTAGGAAATTATTAGAAAAAGAAATGAAAAATATAACAACAACAACAAAAAAAAAAAACACGGAAAACTACTACCATACTACTATTTTACTCTTCAGAGTCTGAGGGTATACAATGACAGTGAGGTAAATAAGATTATTATTTGGCAAATTTGACCAATTTAAAAGTTGAAACCCTTAATTATCTTCCCTGTAGTTATTCTATTTCCCAGCTACTAGTATTTATAAAAATAAAATTTCCATCCCTACAGTTTCTTATGATGACAAAAGAAAAATCTTATTCTTGGTTATGATATTTGTAAAAATCTTTAGGTTATCCATTTACCCTTAAAGAAAAGTCCTAACACTGATGTGCAAATATTTTTATTGTCTACCTTTAGTAGACATTACAGCAGCTTCTAATTAAGTCCAGATGATTAATTATTATTTTCACTGCTTATCTAGACAAAGATGTAAAAGTATTATATCTCCTTCCTGACTACAGAGGGTCTCCTTGCACACTTGATTAATTTGTTTTGCTTTCAGATTAAGTGAAGCATAAAAATAAATAGCAGTTTTGCCCAGGTATCTGAAGAAATATTCACAATGATAATAGTAGAAAAAAATTATTGTTCTAAAAGGAACATTTGTTGAGGCTTTGTTATTGATGAAAAGAGGAAAAATGCCTTAGTAAATGTTTTGGTAATTTGAAAGTTTTCTCCGTTAATATTGTCTATGTGCAAATGTGCACCTATAAAATGATTGGAATTGAGAATATTAAGGTCCTACTTACAAAAATGATACAGTGACCATAGAAGAAATCAAGGAAGATTAGGATCTCATTTATAGATCAAGTCTACTGTAGAAAACTTAGAAATACTGTTGTCTTAATAAAATA
Source organism: Marmota monax (assembly GCF_021218885.2). Taxonomy (NCBI): domain Eukaryota; kingdom Metazoa; phylum Chordata; class Mammalia; order Rodentia; family Sciuridae; genus Marmota; species Marmota monax. The sequence continues at coordinate 2,307,974 of NW_026692434.1, read as the reverse complement.
ATATTACTGCACATGAAAAAAGTTAGATAAATATAAGCAAACTATTTTGATAAAACATTTTATATTCTCTATAGTGAAATGCATTTTTGACGTTAGTAGTCATATAAAGCTTTTGAGAGACAATGTAATTTGTGTTTATATAAAAGTATCAGATCAGGATGTATTCAAAGGCCTAGTGTATAAACCTGCATGTGTGTGCATATGTGTGCATGTATGTGTATATATAAATATATATTTGTCCCCGTGAAGCAGTAATTTGTTAATTATTTACCTGATTCAAGAATTCATTTTAATTACGTAACTACATACTTGTAAATAATTTGTTGTTCCTTTCATATATTATCCAAAAGAGTAAAATTAAAATGTTAATAATACTCCAAAATGTATGGTGTAATATAAAAGGTATTTTTAATTCTATGTGATAATTTTTCAACTTGCCTTAAATCACAAAAGCCAACAAATAAACTGAGGCAATACAGTACAGTATTTTTCTTATAAACTTATTTGTAAAATGTTTTCCAAACAGCAGGTGGCAATCTTGGTAAATTCGATTGCACCAGAACCATCTTACCTAGATATATACAGATGAAAGACAGTTTTAAAAGACCTGTTAAGAATTATAGTATGCTAAGACTGGTTAAGGTAACTTCAAATACTACAAGAGTCTTGTTTAATCATGCTTTATTGTCTAATGAAATTTGTCCCTAGGTGAACTTAATGTTTTTGTTTAATGCTTCTTTATTTCCAGGCAGCACAGGAGTCATTTCACAGTGCTAAACTGTGTAGGTATCCTTCACATCAAAATGCTGCATGCTGTTTACTTCTTATCATTCTGAATTCATAAGGCTTTAGAATTAAAAAAACAACAACAACACTGATCTTAATCCCAAAGAAAACCTACTGACAAATTGCTGCTCTTAAAGTTTAGTTCCAGTTAGTATTCTTGGTGTTGAACTGTGAGAAATGTTTAGAAGTCTAATTATGAAGAAAAGAAAAGTTTTGACTCCTAGATATCTCTGAGAGTACTGTGGTTTTTATAAACAGATGCAGTCATGTTTGATAGAGACAGAAATTCATAGGTTTCTGAACTGAAGAGATCTGCAACTAGTTGTGCTCACTATATTTTCAGTGTCTGTATAGCAGGAGAGACAGACAGCTTCCCCACAGGGACTGGCTACCAATAGAACAAGAGATTCAGATTCTCTAAGTTCAGCCTTTTCCTGTATACCTCACTGTGAAGCACTGTCAAATTTTAAAATTTCATCATATCACATTTTAAGTGTGCTTATAATAATTTTGCTTATGACATCATCCTATAAATTATATTTATTGAGTTTTCAATATGCCAATAATATTTTATTGAATGAACATGTGATTTGGAAGAAATCTCTCTCTCTCTTTCTCTCTCTCTCTCTCTCTCTCTCTTTTTTTTTTGCAAGGTGGCACTGAGGATTTAACCCAGAAGCACTCAACCACTGAGCCACGACCCCAGCACTTTTTATCTTTAATTTTGAGACAGGGTCTCCTTAAACTGCTGAGGCTGCTTTGAACTTGCAATCCTCCTGCCTTAGACTCCTAAGCCACTGGGATTATAGACATGCACCACTACGCCTGGCAGAAATCTTTCTTTATGTAATCTTTAAAAACATATGCTTTATAATCTGGAAAAGTTCTGACTTTCATCCTTTTCTGTGCTTATATGGAAAAATATTCTAATGTAGTAGCACTTCAACTCTTTCACTGGTAATTTAGACTTTATGCTTTCATTTTAGAATATTTCTCTCATAGGAATTTCTTTGTACAGTGGAAATTGGTGAAAGGGGTAGGAACAGAGATGTTCAATGGCATCCATCAAAGTGAGGTTAATCAGCAATAGAACATAAAATGTCTGAATTTCAACATCATCTCTTTAGCTTCTCACTGAACTATTTAACATATCTTTGTATTTATGGTATATATAATATAAGGCAACTTGCTTTGTGTTATCAGTAAACAAACATTTCAGAAAATGGTAGAAAAGTTATAAGCTAATTTAAATCATGGTCTTCCATATTTTTATTACCATATTTTTCAATGTCATTTTTCAACAAATCATTTAAAACCAATAAAACTATTCTATGACACCTCTGGAGGGATTTCCCATATAATAGAGAAAACGTAAATTGCTGGGTTATCATTAGCAATCTTTAAACTGAGGAAGTACTGTCCTTGACTAATGGCATTATTTTTAATCTTTTGTAAATTTCAGGTTGCAAACTGTTTCCATTGGGATCATTTCTGTTCATTCTTACCAGGGCATCGCTGTTCACTGCATCGTCTCACTTCTTCGCCTGTTCCTTCACATTGCTGTCCTGTGATTGCTGCACCCTGACAAGTCCTTATTCTTCTTTCCCAACCTCCATCACAGGATTTAGAACATCCACTCCAATGGCCCCACTGATTCCACTGACCGTTGGCTAAAAGAAATGTGTCATGGTCAATGACAGTGCTCTACCACACACTGATTTAGGAATCTGTATATCTCAGAACATTACAACCCCTTGAATTTTTATTAATCTCCACCATGAATAAACTAGTCAAATATTTGACTTACTGGACAAATAAAGTTCATTGTAATTAGCAAATGGTTATATTAGTGTGTCTGACTTTTGTGTCTGACGAGTTAGACACACTTACTTGTAAAAGTGTCAGTTCAGTGCTAAACTTTGTTAACTTACTTGGTATTCAGTCTCCTGAATATGTCACTTTACTAACATGGTATTTAGTAGAATAAACTCTGATATACTGGCTTCATTTATTAGGAATATAAAAATATCTTATTATTCCATGATTGTCTGGCATGGCTCTGTCAGGTTTTATTTTATTCACTTATTTATTTTATTTTTCATGGTGATGTGGATTACGCTTGGGGCCTCACCTATGCTAGGCAAACATTCTAACACCAAGCTATAGCCCCAGCCTGGTTCTGCCAGGTTTTATGAATGGCAGGCATTCATTAGATGCAGGACTTACTTACCTGTACACTCAGGGTTATAGCACTCTCTGCTTTCTGCCCACGGTCCTCTGCATTCAGAGCCCCCATGAGCAGCTGCAGTGCACTGCCGGCTTCTCTGCTGGGTCCCATTTGAGCATGTCACTGAGCACTGGCTCCATGAACTCCACTCCTGCCACTGTCCATCAACTATCAAAGCAGAAAGAGAAACATTGTGAGGAGATCTCCCTATTGGGAAGTCTGTACAGAAAGCACACAGTAAAACTAACCTTAACAACGAATCCCCACCAGTGAATTCTCAGGGAATGCAATGGAAGGTCACACTAACATAAGATTTTACTATTACCTTCAAAACTATTATTACTTTTTCACTTATACTTTCTTTTATGTATCCCCAGTATCTCTTTTTTAAAATTTTAAAAAATTGCTCTAATTAATTATACATGACACTAGAATACATGTATGCACTTTGATATATCATACATAAATGGAGTATAATTTTTCATTTTTCTGATTTTACATGTTGTATAATCACATTGGTCATGCAGTCATATATGCACATAAGGTAATAATGTCTGATTCTTTCTACTATCCTTCTTACCTCCATATCCCCTCCCCTCCCTTTACTCCCCTGTACCTAAAGTAACTCTATTCTTTCCACCCACCCTCCCCTTATTGTGAATTAGCATCTTCATATCAGAGAAAAGATTTGGCCTTGGGTTTTTGGGAAGTGGCTTATTTTGCTTAGTATAATATTCTCCAGCTCCAACCACTTACTGGCACTAGTATCTCTTTTGATTCACTTATTTCTTCAAAGCTATTGATCATTCAAAAATACAAGGTCTTGGGCCCCAACTTAGAGTACCAAAGGTGAAAAATCAATAAATACTAACCAATGCATCAAGAGCTCATATTTTAGAGAGGGATCTCTTAAAAATAAACCATTAATTGCCTACTAAATAAATCGCTGATAATAGTGTGTTGCAAAGTTTGATTTAGAGCACTATGACAGAAAGACTAGGAAGTTTTCCTTGACAAACTGAGGTTTCAGGCAAGCCCTGAAGAACACTGAGAAAATACTTAGGACATGGTTTCTCTACAAAAGGGTACACAAGTGTCTGAGGCAGCAGAAATATGGGCACTTGCAGGAATTGGAATGAGGCCATAGTGAACAGAATCTAGAGAGCCAGGTAAAGAGAGATGGCAGAGGACAATGGTAAAAGAGCAGAGGCCAAATTCTGCAGGGCTTTTGTCAGCTGTGTTATGAGTTTTGGCTGTTATAATCAGATTAATAAGAAGCCCTTGAAGGATGGCATTGATCTAGTGCAGCGTGGAGAAAAAGTTACCCAAGAAATAAGGGAGGGTCTGAAGCAGTAATGAAGAAATGTTTGGAGGAAATCAGAAAGCTGCTGGGGAGGAGAGGTGAGAGGAATACCTGAAGGACTGGCCTTGGAAGCAAAAGCAAAGAAAGCATGCAAGTCATTTTCAGATATCTGTATCTGATCCTTAGGATCTAATATGGACTGTTAAACTTGACTAGTCTTATCAGTCACTGTGATAGGTGTTAAAGAGGGACAGAGGAAGAAAAGCAAATAAATCCCAACCTCAAAAATCTTATAATTTAATACACTATGCATGTACATAAACAAATTAAAGGTCAAAGGCAAAAACATCTTAACAGGCACATGAAGGATTTAGGCTTTCACAGGATGGATCACATCTGTTTAGGGAGTAATTATATTAAGCTTAGAATAGTGAGATTTGAATAATTTAGAGAAAGGAGACAGCACTGACAAAGGCAAATGCCACAAAATAAAAGAGAAAAAGGAGTCAACAAAAAATATTTACCAGGTTAAAATAACTTAATTAGCTTACATGTTATAATGCACTCACATGTGGCTACTTTTTCCCCTATCATTCCATGGTTCTTAGTCAATTTGATTGTAAGTGAAAGAGAATTCACCATAAATCCAAAGTTTTGAGAGAAGCCAATGTTGTTGTGAAGATCCAAACAAATGAGAAAGTCTGGCAGAATATGAGTAAGTACTTTCAACCTAATTCCAAGCCTTACATGTTGCTATACTTAATAAATCCTTTATGAGATTAAAAATTACAAAACTCCAATTTGATCATCCCATTCATGTAATTTTAGCATCTCACTTTATTAAAAGTATCTGATATAATCTTATTGGCTATGTAGTACATTTGCAGGACAAAAGACACAATTTTAGTGAATCAATACGACATTATAAATTATCCACTTACCTTCTATTTTGGCTTTAAAGATGAGTGCATTTTTCATTTCAGAATTTGGCTTTTCAAAGATAACACTTATTGAGCTTGCATTATGAACCCTTACTATTCTAAGCAATCTGAGAAGGGTTTATAAAAATAAGACTTATATCTTGTTCCTTACAATCTGTTTGGCAAAAGAATGCACAAGTATGCACATTTTAGAGAAAGCAAAATGAACAGAGATGAATTTGGTGATGCCATCCTAATCTAAGTTACTATAAGAAAGAAATGTGTGCTGTCCTTAAATATTCAGATTTGAAGTGATTTTTAAGTATGTTTTAATATGAATAGTTACACACAAGCAAAGAAAGGAGGATATGTCTTTATATATATGAAGATGTGGAGTCAGGAATGTGCAAATAAAATGTAGACTTTGGAGAGAAGAGAAGTTGGTAGGGAATTATTATTCCTTGAGGAATGAGAAAAGACCTTACTAAAAAGAGATTAGAAAGAGTGAGACATCTGTTTTTGAAATGTTGTCCTCATGAGGCTTCTTCTGAAGGGTGACTTTGCCTCATCATTAGTAAAAGAGTGAAAATTAAAAAAGCAATTTAAAGACTTTATGTTCATGTATTTACAATATTAGTTGCTCAGTCCTTTCTGACAGTGGACATATTCTATATTTTGGCTTATGTTCAAAATTGAGTTAATATTAGAAATTCGAGGGACATTTGAAGTTAAACACTATCATAAATTTTTTAAAAAAATGCATCCAAGATGTGAATGGTTTTGTTCATGAAGTCAGTTTCAGGAAAGAAATAACAATGACATCAAAGATGTATCAAGTGGACTCTTTTGCTCTTTTATTTTACACTGAGAACTGAAAGGTCTTTTATTGAATATTAGCTGCACTACTATGAGTGAACTGAATTGACAAAGTATCTTTTTGGACATAGAAAAAAAAAAAAAAACAAGGGGAGAAAACCCAATATGAAATGTAATGCAAAAGTCCAATATGTGTTCCTTTAATGTGTCAAGTTCAAGTTACTGGAAAAATGGAAAATTGAGATGTCAGAAAAGAGAGAGACATTATATATACATTATAAAATTCCTTTTAGTACCGTTAGATGGGTTTTATTGTTAAGGTTTTGCCCATGTCATATCCTAGAAGTTTTCTAAAAATTCATTAATTAGGATGTTCCTTTTAACGACCTCAGCCCCTAGATGATGGATATAGTAAGTTCATTTTATGAAGTAGAAAAAAAAAATGGAGGGTAGTAAGGTTTTAGGGAGGTAGATATTAAGTTCTGTTTTGAACATCTAAAAATTTCCAAGGAGGAAATATGCATTATCTTTCAGAGATAAACACTGAAATATTTGAGAATAAAAGCCATTTACCATGTTCCATATCTATAGTTCTTTTTTTTTAAATTGCCCCTCATGTAGATATTCTAGGACATGAATGAATAGCTTTTTATTTTATATCTCATGTTTAACTGGGAAGCCAAAGTGGTGAGGGAGCAGCTCCTTCCACCCTACTCACAGGTTTGGCACATAGCTAATAGAGACAGTCAATGCCCCCCCCCCCCCACCCCCGTATACAGTGTCAGTCCTATGTTTTCAGTTGACCCCTCCATATTTGTAAGAGAGGGCTTCCAGGGTAATTGCAAACCTACAAATTTGAAAGAAAACAAACAAAAACAAACCTCAAACTATTGTTCTAAAACTGTAATCCTATTGAAAACTGATTCATAACTAGGTATTTTGTCAGAGAAGAGTTTTCTGATATGTCAGTGTTAAACACTCCCCAACCCCTACTGAAATCTCATAAACACTAATAAATAAAGATTTACTGACAGTTTAGGATGTGTCTTCTTGGACCTGGGAGAACTGTGGTGACAAAGACCCACTAAGCTCTGCCCTCACAAATGCATACTCTGGGTAGATATGTGAGAAACCGATGATAATCAAGTAAATAAATAAATCAACACATAAAAGCCTCGGTTAGAGGTGTTAGGAAGAGAATGTGAGGAGGGTACTGTGATAGGAAAATGCTCTGCCAGTCCTCTCTGAGGAGACAGTACCACAGCTGGGTCTGAATCACTAAATGGAGCCAGCAATTCAAAGTCTTGTGGCAAGCTCTGTCCAAGTGCAAAGGTTTAAGGTCCCCAAAATTATGTGTGCTCCAGAAAATAAAGAAGGTTGAGTCCTGTGGAGATCATGACAAGGAGAAAGAGGCAGGAGATGAGCTCAGATGGTGTGCAGAAGCCAGATCTTACAGGGTTCTCTGGCAATATGACCAAGGAAGAAGTTAGCTATGATAGGATTTTAGTAGGAAAGTCATAAATTTACATTTTCAAACTTAATTTTTGTCATATCAAGAATAAATTGTAAAGGGTCAAGAATGTTGGGAGAAACTAAGAAACTATACTATAGTCCAGATAGGGCTAACGTTGGCTTGAATTGTGATAGCAACATTGGGTGTAAAAAGAAATGGATCAATCTGTGAGATTTAATGGATTTGGAGCCATATAGTTGGTGATAAGGTATAGAAGAGTGGAGTCAGGTTGAGAATCCTACTTAATCAAATACATAAAGGGTGGATCCTTTTATTGAACTGGATTAGACCAGTGGTTTGAGGGGTTATAAAGCCCTGGAAACCAAATTCTGTATTTATGATATTTTGTTTGGAATGACATTTTAGATATAATACAGGGATTATTATATTATATTGTTTAAAATTGTGCCTCTACTGTTAAAAAATGTTTTATTTTAAAGACATAGTTATGCACTATTTGAAGTAATTCACTTTGTCTTTAAACATTTGCATAGAATGAAATTGAAAGATGTAATAAGATATTCCATGCAAATGGGATCCAAAAGATACACACACACACACACACACACACACACACACATTTGGTACCAGAAATTGAACTCAGGAGTGCTTAACCACTGAGCCACATCTCCAGTCCTTTTTATTTATTCATTTATTTTTATTTTGAGACGGGATTTCACTAAGTTGTTTAGGGCCTTGCTGAAGTTCTGAGGCTTGCTTTGAATTTGCTATCCTCCTGCTTCATCCTCCCCAGCCACTGGGATTACAGGCATGGACTACCACACCTGGCAGCAATAGGCATATTTATAAACTATAAGGAGAGTTTAAGTCAAAAGTAGCAAAAAGAATCAAGAAAGGTCATTATATATCGATAAAGGGGTCAACTGAGCAAGGGAAAATAATTCTAAATATTAATGCACCCAATATCAGATAACTCAAATAACTGAAGCAAATATTATAGACCTAAAAGAAGAGATAAACTCCAATGTAATGATAACTGAGGGCTTTAATATCCCACTTTGTGCAATGGATAGACAATACAGGTGAATATAAAGAAACATGAGAGCTAAATTGTAAATAATATCAAAATAATATCTACAGAACATTCTATCCAATAGCTGCTTAATACACAGTTTTCTTATCAGCATGTGGAACATTCTCAGGGACAGATTGTACATAGATATGTCACAAAACAGGTCTCAAATCTTTAAAAATTGAAATCATATTGAGTATTTTTTTCTAACCACAATGTAATGAAGCTAGAAATCAATAACAAGAAATCTTGTGATTATACAAATGTATGGAAATTAAACAACTTCCTCTTGAGCCAGTGGATCAAGGAATAAATCAAGAAGAAAATTTAAAAATTTCTTGATACAAATGAAAATGGAGAAAGCATACCAAAAGCTATAAGAGTCAAAAAAAATTATTAAGAGAGAAGTTTATAGCAATTGATACATCAAAAAAAAAAAAAAAAAAAGAAAAGAAAAAAAAAAGGAAAACCAAACTCAAGTAAACCACCTGTTAGTGCATATCAAGGAACTAGAAAAATAAGAACAAACCCAATACAAAATTGGTAAAAGAAAAGAAATAATACATATATGTGCAGAAACAGATAAAATTACAAAAGAGGTATAAAACAGACAGTTCTTTGAAAAGATAAATGGAATATATAAACAGTTGGCTAAACAAAGAAAATGAGAAAGAAGGTTCAAAGTAATAAAATCAGAGAAGAAAATGTAGACATTACAATAAACATTATAACAGCACAAAAATACAAAGGATCATTAGAAATTACTATGAACAACTATACACCAACAAATTTGATACCCAGAAGAAATGGACAAATTCCTGCATGCATATACCTTATCAAGGTTGAGTCATAAAGGAATAGACAACCTGAACACAAAAATAACAAAAAATTCCCTTCAAATAAGACTGGACTGCATTGCTGAGTTATACTAAACAGTTAGAGAATAACTCCCAATTCTTAATTTTTTCCAAAGAATTGAAGAGGAAGGAATTCTTCTAAACACATTTTATGAAGCTAGAAAAACCTGAAACCAAAACAAGACAAGGAAACAACAAAAAAAGATGAACATAGAAACAAAAATTCTCAAAAATGCCAGCAAACCAAACCCAACAGCCCATTAAAAAGATTACTTAATGGGCTCAAGTGAGATTGATCTGAGAGATGCAAATCAATAAGCACAAAACATCACATGCACAGAATGAAGGACAGAGGCAAAAATTGGATATCCACAGGGAGAAGGATGAATGTAGACCCCTTATCTCTCACCAGTCACAAAAATCAACTTGTACGACAAATTAAATGTAAAACCTGAAATGATGAAACTACTGGAAGAAAACAGGGAAAATGCTTTAGCACAACAAAATGGACAGGGTATTAAAAATAAAATGCCAATAGCACAAAGTGACAAACGGGATTATAATAAACTAAAAACTTTTGGCACAACAAAGGAGATTATCATCAGGGTGAAGAGACAACTTATAGAACAGAAGAAAATAATTGAGAACTATACAAAAGGTTAATATCCAGCATCTATAAGAAACTCCAAAAACTTAATAGCCAAACAATAACAACAACAACAACAAAACTTATTTTAAAATGGACAATAGTCCTAAGTAGACATTTCTTCAGAGAAAAGGTAGAAATAGCCAAAAAGGTCCATACACACACAAAAAAATTGTTCAACATCATTAATCATCTTGAAAACACAAATCAAAACCACAATGAAAAATCACCTCAACTTAGTATGAATGTCCATTATTAAAATGATTTGAGATAGCACTGGTAGATTAACTCAGAAGTAAAGCATTTGTCTACCATGTACAAGGCTCTGGGTTCAATGGTCAACACTGCAAAAACAAAACAAAAACAAAAACACTAAATGCTGGCAAGAGTGTGGAGAAATGAGACTACTTGATCACTGTTGGTGGGAATGTAAATTAGTGCAGCTACCATGGAAAATAATATGGAGATTCCTCAAAAATTTAAAAATTGAACTACCATATGATCCAGCAATCTCACTGCTGGGTACATGTCCAAGGAAAAGAAATTCAGTATGTTAAGGAAAAATTCGTATCCCCATGTTTATTATAGCCCTATGCATAATAGTCAAGGAATGGAAACAATTGAGGTATCCATCAATTGATAAATGGATAAAGAAAATGTGGCACATATACACAATGAAATACCATTCTACCCCCCAAAAGAATAAAATCTTGTTATTTGTGACAACATGAATGAAAATAGAGATCAATATACTAAGTAAAATAAACCAGGCACAGTAAGACAAGTATCACTCGATATTATTTGTGGAATCTAAAAAAGCTAATCCTGTAGAAGTTGAGAGTAGAAGGGTGGTTAGTGGAGACTGGGAAGAGGAGAAGGGAAGGAGGAATGGGAAAAGGTTGATCAACCCCTTCTAGGATCAGTCAGAGTAAGAAGTGCTTGGGTGCCATTGCACAGTAGGAAGAGTATAGATAACAACAATGTGCTACATATTTCAAAACTAACAGTGCTTCCCAAATTTATTTGAAATGTAACCCCTCATCTCTCCTACTCCCTATGGAACACCATTTGGTAAACACTGCATTTGAGAACATAATTTCTTCCATAATATTCAGCCAGGTCACAATCAACATTTTCATAGCCTGTTTGATTTCTCTTCATTTCCATCACAAGCACTTGAAGTTGGATTTCTATTTTTTTTTCTTTTTCAGTTTAAAAGCTCCAAATGCCTATTGCTTTATAAGCTGATCTGCAAAGGTGACTAAGAACAGAGAAAAATAAGGCTGTGTTTTGAAGCAGGGAGAATGCTGAGAGATCAGACTGTCATGCCATTGTATAATGTGTTTCCTTATGCACCAATGTCACATGAGACAGTTGGTGTTTCATTTTAGCAATATGACAATGCACCAGATTTTCTGGACCTGGAAGAGTTAAAACTGCAAACACAAATTGTTAGGCTTTTGATGTTTACATTGTTGTTTGGACTTGCTCCTGCCATATATATATGGAGCTGCAATTGTGTTCACCTGGAAGAAAAAACTATTTCTGTGGACAAGGCCCAAACTAAATTCTATGGCAATTAAAAAAAAAAATGTTGCTTTTTTCAGTCTATTTTCACATCTTGATCAATAACTGGTGAAAAAATAGAATATCTCAGATAATAAAAAACACAAAATAGGTTGTGTGTCTATCCATCGCATCATGCATATTTTGGATAATAAAACTATCATTTCAGCAATTTTTCGAAGTTAAATACTGCTGACTGATTAAGGCAAATATATGGAAGAGATGCAAGGAGAAGAATCCTGGCTCCTGTCTTTGAAGCATTCTGATTTATTTATTTATTTTTTATTTATTTATTTATTTTTTCAAACTGGACGCTGCCAACATTACATTTTAATAGTAAAATAACAAAACTGTAATTAACATTATATTTTAATAATCCAACACGACCATGGAGAAGCACTCTACTTTCCCTCTATTACATTAGCAAATACATAGGACAAAATTAAAAAATAGACTTCACTTCAAAGCACTGGCTCTTAGAACCAGGTAAATGTCAGAATCCCCAGTGCAGGTTTCTAAGATATTTAGGTACAGGCCACCCTTTTGGAGAAGGTTGCAAAGGGGTCAGGACTGAGTTTTTAATTGGTTCTTTGTGGTGCGAGGGAGGGCATGCAGGGCCGTGGGTGTGCTCCTCTAGTACTCCACCCAGCCCAGGGCCCAAGTATTTCTGAAAAGCTCTTGGGGTGACCGCCGCTCCGGCTGGGAGAGTCACTGATTTGGGGTTGACTGGGCTACTTTGGCCTTCTTCAGCCACTGTTTGGGGGTTTTGGGAGATTTTCTTGCAGATTTGCTGGGAGTAGTAAAGAGCTTGGCCTCTGGCTTTTTTGGAGTCTGTCTCAGGTCTTTTTTCCCCAGTGCAGGGTTTCTTTCTGTTTTCTTCTGTTCCACTTTTGGCTGCTTTGTTGGGCCTTTTCCTGGGGTCTCGGGCTCTGCAGATTCCGGGGTCTCTGGAGCTGGCGGGGCCTTTCTCTTCTTGGCACGAGGGGTGCTGGGACCAAGACTTTTCTTGGGAGACTTCTTTCCTGTGGCCTTAACATTTTCTTTAGCCAGAGAGCTGCCTATTGGTACCAGCTGTGGAATTTCCTCATCAGACGTATCTGTTGCTTTTAACTGGGGCTTTACCAGTTTGGTCTTTTTCTTCTGGGACCCAGGGCTCTTCGCTGGACCCCCAGTTTTAGGTGCCGCAGGGTCACCTTTACTTAGGGCTGCAGCCTCCCTAGCCCGTTGCCTTAACTTCTTGTTTTTCTTCTTCTTCAACTTCTGTTTTTCACGGAGTTTTCTCTCTTTCTCTTTTTGCTTTGCTTCCTTTTTTTCCTTCCTTCAGTTTACGGAAGGACACTCTGTCGTTCTCATTCTGACAGCTGACAAAAGAGGAAAAGACGGGAAGGGAAACAGACCTCTCAGTCTTCACAAAGAGAAGCTTCAGGCTCTCCCACTTCTCTGGCAGTTTCTCTGAGAGAGTTTTTGTGATGGTAATGATGTTTTCAATAATGTGCTGAATCTGCATCCCAGTGTGACCGATGCGTATAGTGCTGCAAGAACCACTCTTGGAGATGTTTAGGACAGTTCCACCTACAGAGCTGTTGATTTCTTTCGATAAATTCTTTGCCAGAAGGTTCACAGGAACTGGAACTTTCTTCCTACGGTAGAAATGCTTCCCTATGTGTGAGGGCAAAAGCCGCCGGATTCTGTCATCTGCGAGGAAGAAGTCAAAACTACTCAGAAGGCGGAGCTTGGCTTCATAGGCTTTATACTCTGTTTTTAAGGCTTTGAAAGGGATAATCCGAGAGATGGTTTTAATTCCATGCTTGTTCAAAAGTTTTCTGTAGAAACGTTCTGTCTCTTCAATTGATGGGCGCTCATCCTTAGTGAATAAACAGACTTCTGATAGATCTGATCGAACCATGAGGCAAGGACCTGCTCCTGGTCCAGCTGGTTCCGCGAGGTCGGAGCAGCCGGGGTCGAAGCAGAGGTGGCAGAAGCAGCCGAGGCCTCCGCTGGGGTGGAGGCCGCGCCGTCCATCGCGCCCTCACCTCGTGCGGCCTCGCTGCAGCAGCTCGGCGCCGCTTCCTCGTGCGCACGCACCAGCGAGGCCCGGAACCGGAAACTAGCATTCTGATTTAGATAAAACAAATTTGGAGAGTTCAAACCTGCACTGAATTAGGAGTTATCCTGGGATCCGGAAAAACCATCAGACCACAAGGCTTTTTGCTCTGAACATATGCTGAATAAAAAAATCTGTTTTTTTTTTCCCTTGCTATTTTAACATAAATTATAAAGGAAAAAATATCAAAATGCAAATATCATTCCTAGAAAACAAACATGAATATGTAAGGAAGTGACCAGGGTAAGGTTCAAAAGGCTTGTGGGTGGGGCGGGACCACTGGCAAGTAAGGGAAAACAAAAACAATTAATAGACTGAGTAGCAAAATGAACTAAGCTAAGGTTACAAATAATTTTTTAAAAAATCTTATCAGCTAAGAATCAAAAGATTACCAGGATAATGATAAAAATCTAAAATGAAAGAAAACAAATATAAATTGACACACAGCAAACTAGAAAGTTAAGAAGATAAGATCCAAATTAATTAAAGAACAGGTTAATGAGGTAGTATTTGAGTTGGAAATTATAACATCCTCACTACAGACAACTGTGGACCTTTGAATGAAGGTCAAGCAAATGTTTAGCATCTTCCCACTGACAGTCTTCACCAGAAGGGCTCCCTGCCGAGGTACAACTGGAAGGTCATCCTCTTATAAAGGCTGAGGATAGAATTTTTAGGCCAGCAAGAGACTGAAATCTCTTGCTTTAGATAATAGAGATATTTGGATCAAAGCATGCTCCTGAGGACTTACCCTTGGGTGATTCTTCCTCTCTCAAGGTTTATAGGAGTATGCAAATGTACTTGGAAACTACAACCCAACACATTCCGTCTAGCGGGGAGCCTGGAAACTTCTCAAATATATAGGACAGCCAGTATGATACTGTTCAGCCCAAGGCAAACACAAGCCCATAGGTAAGTACTATTCTCTAGTACAAACCAGAGAGATCTATTTGAGTGTATGATCATGGCTGTAGAACTCTAAAATTATATAATATTTTGAGTTTATCTGAACTACTTTTTCCAAAATTTCTTTTTTAATTAAATTATTTATTTATTCTAGTTTGTTACATGCTATGTCAGAATGCAATTAATTTCATATTATATATACAGTGCACAAGTTTTCAAGTTACTTATTGTACACAAAGTATTTTCACAACATTCGTGTTTTCTTTTTTTTTTAAGAGAGAGAGAGAGAGAGAATTTTTTTTTAATATTTATTTTTTAGGTTTTTCTTCGGCAGACACAACATCTTTGTTTGTATGTGGTGCTGAGGATTGAACCCGGGCCGCACGCATGCCAGGTGAGCACGCTACTGCTTAAGCCACATCCCCAGCCCCAACATTCGTGTTTTCATGCATGTACTTAGGGTAATGATGTCTAACCCATTCCACCATCATTCCTACTACTTTGCCCTCTCCCTCCCCCTCCCTCCCCTTTACCCTATCTAAAGTTCCTCTATTTCTTTCATGCGACCCCCCATCACCATTATGAGTCAGCAACCTCATACCAAAGAAAACATTTGGCCTTTGGTTTCTTGGGATTGGCTTACTTCACTTAGCATTATATTCTCCAACTCCATCCATTTACCTGAAAATGTCATGATTTTATTCTCTTTTAATACTGAGTAATTTTCCATTGTGTATATATACCATAGTTACTTTATCCATTCATCTACTGAAGGGCATCTGGGTTGTTTCCACAATTTAGCTATTGTAAATTGTGCTGCTATAAACATTGATACGGCTGTGTCCCTGTAGTATTCTGTTTTTAAGTCCTTTGGGTATAAACCGAGGAGTGGAATAGCTGGATCAAATGGTGGTTCCATTCCAAGTTTTCCAAGGAATCTCCATACTGCTTTCCAGATTAGCTGCACCAATTTGCAATCGCACCAGCAATGTATGAGTGTGCCTTTTTCCCCACATCCTCACCAACACTTATTGTTGTTTGTATTCTTGATAGCTGCCATTCTGACTGGAGTGAGATAAAATCTTAAGAGTAGTTTCGATTTGCATTTCTCTAATTGCTAGAGATGTTGAACATCTTTTCATATGTTTGTTGATTGATTGAATATCCTCTTTTGAGAAGTGTCTCTTCAGTTCCCTGGCCCAATTATTGACTGAGTTATTTGTTTTTTTTTTTTTTTTTTGGTGTTAAGGTTTATGAGTTCTTTATGTATTCTAGAGATCAGTGCTCTATCTGCTGTACCTGTGGTAAAAATTTGCTCCCATTCTGTAGGCTCTCTATTCACCTCACTGATTGTTTCTTTTGCTGAAAAGAAGCTTTGTAGCTTGAATCCATCCCATTTATTGATTCTTGGTTTTAATTCTTGCATTACAGGAGTCTTATTAAGGAAGTTGGGGGCCTAATCAGACATGATAGATATTTGGGCCTACTTTTTCTTCCATTAGGTGCAAGGTCTCTGGTTGAATTCCTAGGTCCTTGATCCACTTTGAGTGGAGTTTTATGCATGGTGAGAGATCGAGGGATCATTTCATTTTTGTTACATGTGGATTTCCAGTTTTCCCAGCACCATTTGTTGAAGAGGCTATCTTTTCTCCAATGTATGCTTTTGGTGCCTTTGTCTAATATAACTGTAGTTATGTGGATTATTCTCTGTGTCCTCTATTATGTACCATTGGTCTATAGGTTGATTTTGGTGCAAATACCATGCCGTTTTTGTCATTATTGCTCTGTAGTTTAGTTTAAGGTCTGGAATAGTTATATCACCAGCTTCACTCTTCTTGCTAAGTATTGCTTTGGCTTTCTGGGTATCTTATTTTTCCAAATGAATTTTATGACTGCTTTTTCTATTTCTATGAGGAATGTCATTGGGATTGCATTGAATCTATAAAGTGCTTTTAGTAGCATGGTCATTTTGACAATATTAATTCTGCCTATCCAAGAACAAGGTAGAGCTTTCCATCATCTAAAGTCTCCTTTAATTTCTTTTTTAGTATGCTATAGTTTTCATTGTAGAGGTCTTTCACCTCTTTTGTTATGTGTATTCCCGAGTTTTTTTTTTTTTTAGGCTATTATAAATGGGGTGGTTTTCCTAATTTCTCTTTCAGAGGTTTGCCACTGATGTACAGAAATGCCTTTGAATTATGGGTGTTGATTTTTATATCCAGCTACTTTGCTGAATTCATTTATTAATTTTAGGAGATTTCTGGTGGAATGTTTTGGGTCTTCTAGGTATAGAATCACATCATCTGCAAACAAAGATAATTTGAGTTCTTCTTTTCTTATCTGTATCCCTTTAATTTCTTTAGTCTGTCTAATTGTTCTGGCTAGAGTTTTAAGAACTATGTTAAATGGAAGTGGTGAAAGAGGGCATCCCTGTCTTGTTCCAGCTTTTAGAGGGAATGTTTCCAATTTTTCTCCATTTAGAATGATGTTGGCCTGGGACTTAGCATAGATAGCTTTTACAGTGTTGTGGTATGTTCCTGATATCCCTAGTTTTTCTAGTGTTTTGAACATGAAGGAATGCATATATTTTGCCACAAAATATATGTGGCATTTCTTAGTAAATACCAAAAAAAAAAAAAAAAAAAAAAAACAGAGATACTACCCTACATCCTATCTGAACACAATGGAATGAAATTAGAAATCAATGATAAAATAAAAAATAAAAGATACTCCAACATCTGGAAACTAAATAATATGCTGTTGAATGAACAATGGGTTGCAAAAGATATCAAGGAGAAGATTAAAAAATTATTAAAGGTAAATGAGAAAACTGATAGAACATATCGAAATCTCTGGACACTATGAAGGCAGCTCTAAGAGGAAAGTTCATTGCATGGAGTTCATTCCTTAGAAGAAGAAAAAGTCAACAAATAAATGACCTAACATTATTTCTCAGAGCCCTAGAAAAAGAAAAAATCAACCCCAAAAGCAGTAGAAGACAGGAAATAATTAAAATCAGAGCTGAAATCAATGAAATTGAAACAGAAGAAATGATTCACAAAATTGACAAATCAAAAGTTGGTTCTTTTAAAAAATAAATAAAATTGATAAACCATTAGCCATACTAATGAAGAGAAGGAGACAGAAAACTCAAATTACTAACATCCATGATGAAAAATAAAATATTATGATGGACACTTCAGAAATACAGAATATAATTAGAAATTATTTTGAAAATTTGTAGCCCAATAAAATACAAAATATCAAAGGTATCAACAAATTTCTAGAGGCATATGATATGCCCAAACTAAATCAGGATGATATACACAATTTAAACAGATCAATTTCAGAAGCCTACCAACCAAGAAAAGCCTAGGACTGGATGGATACACAGCTGAGTTCCACAAGACCTTTAAAGAATAACTAATACCAATACTTCTCAAACTATTTCATGAACTAGAAAAAGAGGGAACATTTCCAAATACATTCTGTGAGGCCAATATCACCCTGATTCCAAAACCAGACAAAGACACATCAAAGAAAGAAAACTTTAGACCAATATCTATAATGAATATAGATGCAAAAATTCTCAATAAAATTCTGGCAAATCGAATACAAAAACATATCAAAAAGATAGTGCACCATGGTCAAGTAGGGTTCATCCAGGGAAGCAAGGTTTGGTTCAACATATGGAAATCAGTAAATGTAATTCATCACATCAATAGACTTAAAGATAAAAATCATATGATCATGTCAATAGATGCAACATTTCTTAATATTAAAGTAATATCCTTATATGAATATTGACAAATGTCCTCTACTTTATATTGTTATATACTTTTGAAGCTACATACAAGTAATTATAATCATATCTCAATCAATCCCATGATGTAAAAAGATAATGAATATTGGTTCCATTTTATAAATAGGAAAACTGAGGAATGAATAGATAAGTTGTTCAAATTTAGTATTACCACTGAGACTTAATCCATGTGTTCTAAATTCCAGACCACTTAATTTCACACTAAATCAGATAATTAAATTTATTTATTCATATTTTAATATATAAATAAAAATTACTTATCTGCTAATTTATTTCTTTCATCATTTATTTTCAATTTTATCTGTCACTCATTTTTTATTAATTTTCTCTGTTTTAGTTGCACTTTACTACATGAACAGGTATCATGATGAGAAATGAAAAAAACTGAAACATTAATGAGGATCCAACTGGAATAATGGGGTTCTCTAATGCTCAACTACTCACAAGGAAAATTTTACTTACATAGCCATTTATTATAAAGAAAATTTGAAGTTTTGAACTGAGAACTTAAGCTTTTGAGGTTTCTGCTGTATTTAGTTTTGGAAAAGTTTATTTAAGTATTATTTTCTGGATATATATCAATATAATTTTAATGGTGAGCAAACTAGAAAAACTCAAACATTCCATTACAACTGATGCTCTTTTCCAGTTAAACATAAGGGAAAGTCAGAGACTTCCAAAGCGAGCAGAGCACGCTAGGAGAATAATCACTGTGAAGGGACACCAGGAATTGGTTTGACATAGTTGACATCTCTGATCTTCATAGCTTGTCTGGTGCTCACAGTAGAGTTCATGTATTTCCCTGGACCCAAGACATCTATGAGAACATCAATATCAGACGCGTTCACTTCAGAGACAAAAACAAGGTCACAGTACAGTCTACAAAACACCAGAGCTAAAATGAGTAGATGCTACTTCTTTACCAATTATAGTTAGTCTTCCTTTTTTTTAGACTATTTATCAATATAGCCCATCATAGACTTGTAGACTTGTTCTTCTTTCATAACCACAGCCAACCCAGAACAATGTTCCTGGCTATTAAACTCTCCCTGAAAGCACCTGTGTAAACCAACGTCTTTTTCTTAAGGCTCTTCTAACCCTCTGTGAGATGCCTCACAGTCCTCCTTGTTAGTGTTTTCTCATGGCTGAAGATAACAAACTTAACTTATGATCCTGGTGGACATTGGCTGGAGGGCACTGACATAATACAAGTAATATTAATTTCAGTGTTTTCAGTTTATGAAGCACCTCGCATAGTTCTCCTAATAGTCCTGTGAAGTAGATATTGCTAACACCCACATTTTAAAGATGAAGAAACTATGGATCAGAGGAGTGTCACAATTATATTATGAGTTAAAAATCTAAATTTAAATGTGTCCTTGGCAAAATTCCAAGATCCTTATATAATACCACATTAATATGTTACTAAATAGATGTAGAAGATATCCTTTAAAAATTGAGATAAATACTAGAAATTCACATATGTGAATGTCAAGAAAATCTATTCAATAGTAATTTATTAGCTATTACCAGGTTCAAAGTTCAATGGAGAAATAAGTAGAAAGTAGGAGAGGGGCTCCTTTTACTCAAATACACCAATTAAAACCATTATAAACTCAATATTTAATTAGTAACTACAATGAAAATTCAGAGAAAATTAAAAAATAGATTTGACTGAACTTTAAGTTTGGTGAGATAAGAGAAACAGATCACAAACACTATCAAACACACACACACACACTCTCTCTTCAGTAATATTCATGTTACTTAATAGTATAGATGACAAAAGTGGGAAATGGAGATCACATTGTATTTATGAGAAAGTGAATGAATAATAGTGAATTCCTATTGTTACCCCATACTCTGTGCTGCTTATATCCTTTCCCATTAACATGAACCCCTGTTCTCAGACATTGTTACATACATTGAAACTATTAGTTTCAATTAGCAATTATTAATTGATAATTATCAAATTAGGAATGTAATTACAATTTATGAGTTACAAAAAATTAGGAAATGCCATATCTATCTTTCCCTTTTTTTGTCTCTCTTTATATCGATCCCAGGCAGAAGGTTTTCACTCTAACAAAAGTGGGAGAAGGTTGGATATTGACTAAGAAAAGTATCTGATAGGACATTATCTACTCATACATAAATACCAAATTATGTGCAAATTAAAAAAAAATAACTTTCACTATTGAATGTGAACAATACACTCATCCCTACATGATGTTTACTTCATTGTAGGGGTTATACCTGTTTCTTAAAGCAAGATGGTGGAATGCTGTTGTAGCACAATCCCACACTAACCTGGCACTGCCCTTATTACAATTCATATTGC
The DNA here is from genome assembly GCF_021218885.2 of Marmota monax. NCBI lineage: Eukaryota > Metazoa > Chordata > Mammalia > Rodentia > Sciuridae > Marmota > Marmota monax. The sequence goes on along the minus strand of NW_026692434.1, from coordinate 2,287,133 downwards.
CAAATCTTGCAAAATTTAGTAATGCGTACTGATACAATTTGTGGTTTCTGCCATCTTCTTCTTGTCTGCACTTCATACTAGGTCCAATCAAAAACCAGCTAATGTGGGACTTAACCTACTTCTTCACTACTGAAACACCTCTGTCATAGCTTAATCCCATAAGAGGACATCTAAGAAATAGGTAGCATGGCTAGAAGAAATGTTAACCAAACCACTGAATCTTCAAATAACCACTTTTCACTCAGGCTGAAGTACTTACATATAATGTTAAAACTGCGTTCAACTTTTCATATTCTTATGTCTGAATCTACATAAGAGATTTTAAATTTTTGAGATAAGGAATTATATTCTCAGTAGTCTTATACCTAGTTGATGATTAATGATGGTTTTATAATCCCTGAAGGTATAATCAGTGAGTTTAGCTATAAGACAATTAGTTCTAAGGGGAATTGCTAATGTTTGCACAAAATACATCTTACATAATTTATAAATGATAATGCACAAAAATTTTGGCAGAATATGAAAGTATTTTTAAAAATCCCAACTATTAGAGTTTCCTTTCATATCAGAAATAAATTAAGAATATAATATGATAAAAGTTTTACATCTTTTATTGTGTAACTAAATTTAAGAATCAAAATAACAGGAAAAAGAAACAACTCATGATGAATTTAAGTACACAGAGATGGACCTATAATGCTCACTTATGAGAGCATACTGGATGGGCCAGATTTACAAATAAAATAAAAGCATAATGTCCTGAAATGAAGGATCTACATGAAAGTAAGTCATCTGGTTTTAGCTGTCTTAGAGCGATCCCATGGATAGTATAATACCATTAAACACCAGCCAGCTCAAAAACACATATGTTTACTACTTGAATGATAGAGCCACAACTATATCAATGTAGGAAAATGAGTCTTCACATCTGAATTCTCACAATATAGTCTCCTTATACCCTAATGTCCAAGTGTTTTATTCCTGAAAGAGTTCTTCATGGAAAGTAGATTATGAGAAAACTGGATTATAATATTTTAACTGATTAATGATGCTATATCTTTGTGTACATGTGGACCAGTTGAGGTAAAAAAATAGTAATAAAAATCAAAGTATTAACAAGTTCTTTAGTTATCTATTACTTTTTATTTACCAAAATTTATTTTTTCATTCACCATAAACAAATAAGATTGAACTATATTTGATTCTCCATTAATGTCACTGAATAGCAGTATACATTTTACAAATTCAAAACTTTGAATAAACTTTCCCAAACCCTTAGAGAAATGATAGGATATGAATGTGTATGCATGTGTGTGCCCATCTACGCATTTATATATAGAGAGAATAAAATTGATCGAATGAACTGATATTCTGTGAGTAATTTACAAACAAGTAATCATGACTTTCATTTCCCAATACCCATAATTATATGGCTATTGGCTTATATGGATTATATTCATAATTCATATTATTTATAATGTCCTGTTCAATAAAATTCCTTTATCCCTAACTGTATGCCGTTAAGTATAAGAATTTAGTAGTCCTTCTCTGAAGTAATGGGGAAAAATTAGCTTGTTATTTGAGTGTTTATATATTTTTTCAAATCTTAAAATGTTTTAGATAGTTAAAATTTCAGAACTTTGAAGCACTGCCTCATACCATAAGATATTGATTTGGGGAGTTTAGAGTGTAAATGGTATTGAATGTGAGATGGATAATGTTTTCAGATCCAACATAACTGGGATTCTGGGTATGTTGTTTGCATATGCAGAAGATGTAACCAAACAGAAAAATCTCCCAAAGAGTTAATGAATGAATTTTTATAGTCATTTGTCATTCTTGATAGATTTTGCCACACATCATTCATATCTATCTTTTTCTGGGAGAGTCTGTCATTTATGTGTATGCATTCCTCCCCGCCTCCAAATTGTGAGTCTCTTGAAGATAGCGATCAGCTCTATTCATTTTGGACATATTTTTGAATGTGTGAATAATCTAAATAATTGTGTTATGAAAACTTCGCTGTGTCATAACTGGTGAAATTAATAAAGATAGAATAGATTTGAAACAGAAAAATTTAACACAACATAAATATGTTCCAAGAACAGACTATATAGTCTTCCATAACCACATAAATATTATATATCATTTATGAGTAATCATTTTATGCAGCCAGCAGTAAATCTGAAAAGTCCAACATCCTACCAAGTATCTGTCATTTTCACACACGGTCAGTGGCAATTCCCTTCCTTAACTGAATGAGCATGAAGGAATGACAGGGGGAGAACCACCACTAAATAAAATCTTTCTAGTTATCATATGAGAGTAACAATCAATTTCAAGATCTAAGGAATTCTTGAAATTTTCTTAGAAGGGGAAATCAAGTGTAGATAAAACTCATTGGAAAACATTAGTATACACATTTATAGAAATCCAATAAAGGTGATTCATACTCACTCAAGAAAATATATATTGTTATAAATGGTAGAGTCTGGGAAGGTAACCAATTTGGGGCTAGAAACAATAACCAGGGAGCACATTTTCCAATGTGACTAAAAGAGTTCTATTCTTTTATATCCTATGTACACTAGGAACTGTATATAAAGCATATAAATGCAAAGTTCACCAAAAGCAAATATGCTCACCTGGACAGAGGGCGATATTACAAGGCTTATGATGTGTTTCTGGTCCTTCACAGGGCCTCCCTCCATACTGAGGAGGTGTGCATGATCTTGTTCTTGTTCTTTGGCCTCGACCACATGTAAATGAGCATAAACTCCATGGTGACCATTCCTCCCAAACTCCATGTACTGTAATAAAGCAAAGAAGCTTCAATAACCAAACCAGATGGTAAAGCCCAAGATTATTTTCTGTATAATTAAGAAAAAAAACTCATTGAATAAAGTATGAGGATACTTTTAAAATTTAGTTGCAATAGCAGTCTTATTTTCCATAAAATTGAAAATTTAATTTAAAATCCATTAAAATAATATTAAACTGTATGCACTTCTTTCTACATTTGTAGTTATGGCTCATGTCAAAAAGCTTAAAAATTCCTTGTGCCTCTCTCCCTCTTCATAAAACACAAGTTATTTTTAAGTCAAAATAAGATTAACTAAGGTAGAATATATAAAACTAAATTTCTAATAACAGAAATGAACCTCTGGAGTTAAATTTGCATTTAAATTACCAAGGACCAAACTAATTCTTCTAATACTTGTAATGTGTGAGAATTAAAAATTTTTATTGAATCAGAAAATGAAAATAATCTGAAAATTGATGGTATATATTTCAAAAGGTTTTAAATTTCATTTTAGAAAATCAATATATTTTATTAAAATTTTTTGGTTCAAAGTAACCACCTTTGCCTAAGAGGGTCATTTTAAACACTCGAATAAGATCCTCTTCTTTCCCCTATTTCAAAATGAGTGGTAAACATGAGGATCTCTTTCTAATGGCCATAAAAATCAGAAGACACTCTTCTTTCTCTGACAGCTTGGGAGAACTGAAAGTACTCCTAATTTGTATAAATTTCATTAACAATCCAAGTTATATAACAAAGATTATGACAACATAACTATGAATATACCAAGACTTCACATATTTCATTACAATGAGATTAAACTTGACCAGACATAACAACATGATCTTTGTTCCTTCATAATAACAATTCTGAATAAATACTGGTATCTTTTACAAAAGACTACCAGGCTTCAAAATTTAGATCCCTTCTCTGAATGTTCAAATTACTGCTGTCATCCCAAACTTAATATTTGGGGTAGTAAGCCATAGCACCTTGTGGATAACACAAATAAAATGAAGTCAAGAAAAAAAGTAGTCTTCTGTTGAGAAGCTCCTGTCTTGATGTGAGCTTCTGGCATTAGAAGACCCTAAGTTCAAGGTTACAGAAGAGTGAAATGCCACTCACTGGGAGGAGTGGAGAGGGTAAAATTTATAGTAGAAAATGACAAAAAATTCGCTCATTTTCTCTTCAGTATTGGCAGGGGTAAGCACAAATTCATATAAAGTGGCAGAGGAATTATGTGAGTAAATACAATATATTTAGAATTTTCTTCATGTATATGCTGACCAAGTTGTTACCTTAAAAACATCATAATATACTTATATTTAGCTAACTGGAAAATGTACTACCACATAGGATTATCATTTTTGTGGTGAGACTACTTAACATCATATTAAGAGTACAATATGTTGTCATTGAGTACAGCTAGATTTAAAAATTCTACAATGTGCATATATGTCAAAGCATTAGGTAATACATAGGTACATACAATTTAAAACATAAATAAATAAATTTAAAAAGAAACCCACAAATATAATACCTTAATAATGAGGTATACTATTCTCTTCTATTTATGTTATTGACTTACCTCAACTAGTGGTGAAAATATGTTCAAATATAGGGAAAATTAGCCAAATTTGAGTAATATTCAAACTCTTAAAGATTCTATGCTACATGCTGGGAAAATATTTTAAAGTAGCATAGAAAAGAACAAGAAAGTGAAATAAATTAAGATTTTTTTTCCATTTTTCCCAAGAAAAGTTGGAAAAACCAAAGCCAATTTGTATCCATTAGTATTAGGATAGATAGTAAGATGATATTTAATTTTAAATATACACATATAGTTTTAAAATATGTGCATATTAATATATATGAGTGTATGTGTATATGTATGTATAATAAATTATAAAATGATATTTAAAAGTAATTTACGTGAATGTGTTTTTAAGTAAAATTTATATTTTTATCAACTTTTGTACTTCTTTCCAATTACTAAGATTTCTCCATTTAAAAGCAACCTGTCTTCTCCATTTTCTATATAAAATATTAACACTATCTCATTCATATTTCTGGTTCTCTTCATTTTCTATTCTATAAAATTGTATTGCTTTAATATGCATTGAACAATCCCAGAAAAAATGCTGAATTGGCAAATTTTCTCCATGAATTTCAGAAAATACTGATTAATCTTGATGGGTTTACTTAAATCATGGAACAGGATTCATCAAAAATTAATGTTACTTAGTACTTTTTAACAGTCTTTATTGTTACATGGTGACATTTCATGACTTATTCACATCATTTCATAAAAGCTTAAAATGTTTTTCATTTGACAAAGGTAGTAAATTATTAACAATTTGTTATTTTAGGTATTGAATTAGTGGGAAATTATATCACATTCTTTATAATATTTAAAGACATTTCATAAGACATTTATTAAAAATTAGATGTTTTCATTTTAAAGGAGAGTTGTTACATAAGTTTTTCTACTTTTTTGGCAAAATATGAAAATCTATAAATTATATAGTCAATTTGAAAAATAATCATAAAAAACATTTAACTTCAATAGCTTCATCCATTTTTATAGTTTTCTTCTTTATCTTTGGTACCAGCTATATTATCATATCTCTTCTTTGTGTTGACCAGAGATATAATTTAAAAAATATGAAACACACAAGATATGTTATCACCAGATTTTAAATTATCTACAAAATTAAACAATAATAAATAATTAATAAAATATCTATGATTTAGATTTTATTGTACATAAAATAATTCCTTTCAGTGAAAAGTTTTTTCCTTAATAAATAAATGGATATGACAACTATGACATTTACAAAAATAAAATCCAAACTTATTTTTCAGCCTACGTGGACATCTATTGAATTAGGATACATATGGCATAGATCAGTGATTCTCAACCAGAGACAAATCTGCCCCCAGGAGACACTGGGTAATGTCTGGAAACATTTTGGCCATCAAAACTCAGAAAAAGATAAAGTGCTAGAGGTACCTAGTGAGAGGCCAGGGATGTTGCTAGACACTGAAATTGCATAAGACAGGCCCCCCTGCAACCAAGATTTATCATCAGAATGCCAACAGCCAATTGGCAGAGGTTGAAAAACTACACATTAGACCATAAATCTAATTGAATCAAGTTGGTAAATATAGAATTAAAAGTAGGTCATTTTCTCAATTTGCTTTCTGTTTATTCCATATTTTCTACTCTAAATAATAAGACCTGTTAAAGAGAACATAACGTCAAAGCAAAAATTTTACAAGAGGTCGCATATCTCAGATTCATATTAGAAATAACAGTTTTAATAATTAGTTTTTAAAAATTCTTTGCAAGTTGAATAGTTTGAGTAAAAGTTTATTTATAACACTAGTGATCTATCTTTTATAGTACAAATAAATATAAACTCTAATTCTATCATTCCACATGTTTCATGGAAAGTGACTTTAATATTTAATTTTCTGTTTTTGTGTCATATTAATTAGTTAAATGTTAAATATATTTTTAGTTTCCACAGTATTTCAAGTTGGTTATTTGTTTCTGAACTAATTTTCTTGGGAATTTATTGTTTTAGAAAGATGTTTACATTGTTTAAAATACTGTTTATTTTAAACTATTTTAAAATTCACTATTTTCAACTTGGCAGACAATTAACCATAATAGTGAGCATAAAATATTTCAAAGCACATACAATAACCATGTAAAATAAATTGCAATTTCATAAACTAGAATACTGATCCTACATTTTTAAATTTAAGAAGTTGCTAAATTATTCTTTATATTTGGAAAATTAAATATAAATTAACAAAGTTCATTATCTTTAATTAAACAAATTGAACTATAACAATGATTACAAGATAAACATTTCTTATCAGTATTATTCAACCAAATTTAGAAAGACAAACATTCCTCTTTATGATAAAAATGAATTTAGTAATTGCTTATATCTTTTTCTATAGATGTAAGGATAAAAGGCTAAGAAATCAAGGAAAACTTTGTAAGCAGAGAACACTGCTCAGTTTTCTGGTCATCAGACAGAGGGAGAGAGCTTGGCAGTTGAACGTGGGAGAAGCACTCTTCTCCTGCTACAGATGCTATTGGTGCCCAGTGGATGCTTAATCAGCAGCCTGTGGCAGAAGGATGGAGATTTCCAAATGTCAGCTTATGAATGTGCATAGCTGGTGAGTGGACATGTAGCTCTGAATGAAAATTCTTTGGGACCTAGTCAAATGCCCTTTGCCATTAGACTCTATCCTTATTATGTTGAAAGCCTCTTGACTATTAAATAGACACTGATGAGATAATTTATGTATCTAGCACAGCTTAAATCTCAAGGAACACTTCTGTCATTAACAAAAAAAACAAAAGAAAACTTGATCATGGGACCCATAGAGTGAATACTCTACGTAGGCACCAGGTTAAGTAAGTGTTCTTCCAGAGGGTCACTGTACTCATACTCAAATGAAGATCCACAAGCATTTACTCTTGTGGCCTAAAGATTTCATTTTTAGAATTCTCAGATCCCACTTTTCTGATTGTTTTCCTTCTCCTGACTTGTGTCTCTCTAGACTCTGCTCTGTGATCCCTATTTTCAAGCATCTTTTCTCATGGTCTTCTCCCTTCCATGACCTCCTTAAGCATTTATTTTTAACTGAATCTTTTTAGTTTTTACTTTATATTCTTTCTCATCTAGTCTGTTTCCATTGGCCCTTGTTTATTGTTCTTGTTTTCAGAAGCAATTACTGTTTTTTGCATTCTTCTTTTTTTTTTGTAGCTATCAATGTTTTGCCCTGTTTAACTTTAATTCTTTCTTCATCTACTGCTTTCCTACCTTTCAGTTCTAAGATCTCCTACATCATTATCTCATTCATTCCTCCTACACCTTCTGCCCACCACTTTCTTTACCTGTATATCCCCCATGTTTTTCATTATTGTAATAAAAACCACATAACATAAAATTTACCATTGGAACAATTTTGAGTGCACAATTCAGCAGTATTAGGTATATTCATATGGGTGTGAAACAGATCTTCAGAACTTTTTCATCTTGTAAATAATGAAACTTTATTCCCATTAAACAACAACTCCTTCAGACTGTCTTTTAATGGATCCCACTTGCCTATTCTGTTAGGAAATTGAGTTTATTCTCACCCTTCTTTCATGCTACCCACTCTCTACTCTTGCTTTAAGTAACTACAGAATCAGCTATTTCTGAAAATGGAATTCAACAGGAAACTTTTAAGCATTACTTAGCAGATGCAACACTACTACAGCACCAGTACATCTATATCCACTCTCTTTTGGAGGCCTCTGGAAAGACTGTGCAGTCACAGAAATTTTGCAGTAACCTATCCACCAAAAGTTTAGAACAAAATATAAATATGTGGATTCCTAACATTCTGTGCTTTAGACTTTTTAAAAGAAAAGCCAGATTCCTATTAATACCTTTTTTTTTTTTACATTTAAGTCAGTGGTCCAAGAGAGAAAAACAACTATTAAATGCATGTGTGCATAGATATAAGAACCAAACTTTGATACAACATAAAAAAAATCTGATCCTTGGTGGGTATGCTATTATGCAGTGTTCCAGTAAACATTAAAGATCTCTTTCTTTTTCATTAATAACTTTATTTTTTCAAAAGAGTAAATGATTCCTTCAAGGGTAATTACTTCAGGGAATTTAATAAAATAAAATAACTGGTCTTTCATCAGGAACACTAATTTTTCTTATAGGGTTCAATAAGTGGTAGGAAAATGGCTGGCTGTTTGGCCTGAAAGACTGTGTCAATCCCTGACTTTAAACAATGTCTATCCTATTTCTAGCATGCTGTAAAATTATATTTTACTCAAGCATTTGATTGGGCATTTTTGACATATAAAATATAGGAAAGATATGTAAGCCTTATCCTACAAGAAGCAGATACAGAAATGTGAAGCTGGTATTTGCCACAGGAAGTCAGTCACTTATGTAGGTTCTTCACTGCTCTGAAATAATCACATAGATAGTAAAATATCACAGTTGAGTAGGAATTACACTTATCCACTCTAATTAAAATGTCTATACCCAGTTCAGATGAAAATAACAAATTGTTCCAAATGCGTAGCATGACATAATTCAATAACATCCACAGTTGTAGTTGCTGCTAACACTACCTGGACAGAGGGCAGTGTTATTGCAAACCCTTGATTCTCTTAATGGGCCGCTGCAGTGTGTCCCGTAAGGTGATACACAAGTTCTGGTTCGCACCTGCGACCCTTGACCACAAGTAACTGAGCATGTGCTCCACTGGGACCACTCTTCCACACCAGATTCACCTGCGTGCAAGACAATAAATAAACGTGAAATACTGTCTTGAATACTCACAAGCATTATACCAAACTGACATTATGACATGCATGAATAATTTCAAATGTAAAAATATGATAGTACATCAAAAGGTACAAGAAAACATTTCAGAGAAAAACAAATTTAAAGAGGGACAAATATAATGCTGATACAAAGACCAAACTGGTTCCAGTCTTGTTAGTAAAGCTACTCTTCACAAATTTCACTGTCCTATTGACAAGGAACAATTATTATTTTTCAATAATAATTATAGTTGAAGCAATTCTCTTCAAGCCTTTGATGGAAAAGAAACTAAATACATGACAAAGCTCACTATGTGGTTTTGGTGAACAGGAATATATGGGTGTGTTCCTAGTCCTTTATTGATAACACTCTTTCTAATGCAAGATAAATGGAGCCCTGAGAATTTGAATCAATTTAACTGTGTTGAACACCAACAACTTTTTTGTAAGTTACTCTATGTGAAACTTTTATTTTTCCATCCTATGATAGATATTTGTTCTGTGGTATTAAAAACCCTTTGCTCACAATTTCACCTATAATCTAGAGAAGTGATATTTACTCAAATTGAAAAAGAATTTCTCTATAATTTCTATTACTTTAGTATGGGCCTAAAATTTATTCCAGAATAGGGCTCCAAGATGTTAAATAATGTCTGAATTCATTAACTTTCCTGGAGTTGGCTTCATCCTGAAATTATGTCTAATTTCTATTATTATCTCAATTCATGTCCCAAGGAGATGCAGCATTGAGCATTGTAAAGACCATTGCAGTGGGCTTCTAATTCTATTCTGGCATCACCTCCAGGATGAATTTTAAAAATGGTTTGAAAGTTGCCATTGCTTCTCTTCAAATTCAAATTGCATCCTATACCTGCTAGCAGTAACTAAGTTAACCATTTGTTTAGCTGTTGAAAACTTCTATAGATGAGGTGTTGTTTGTGAAAACTTTTCATCATTGATTAAATAGATCAAGGGGCATTCTAATTCTATTTTATAGATTCTGTCTGGAATTTGCCTTTGGAATAGAATTAAAAGGATAGTAATGGTAATTCATTTGTTGTTCTTTTTTCTTTGAAGAGTTAACAAATGACTTAGATATTATTTTCAATGCTATTCAAGGCAGCTGGTTCATAAATTGGTGCCCAGGGAAAAGAGAAGTTTGGATCAGAACACAATTTGACACACTGATTTCTTATTTGAGAAATCTGTTGAGAGGGAGGGAGGGAAGGAGGGAGACAGGGAGGGAAGGAGGGAGAGAGGGAGGGAGGGAGGGAGAGAGAGAGAGAGAGAGAGAGAGAGAGAGAGAGAGAGAGAGAGAGAGAGAGAGAGAGAGGGGGAGAGAGATAAAGAAAAATAAAGATTCAGCTGAAATAAAACATGTGCTTGTTGAAGTAGCCAATTTTATACTCTGGTGTAATCTGCATATTCCTTGAGGGCTCAATTGAACAACATGCTTGCATATAAGCACTGGTCCATATACCACACTTTGAATAGCATGGTAATGAAGTATTTGCTCTTATATTTGTTTGCATTGTGCACTCAAAGGCAGAAATAATGATGCACTGATAACAAGTCATATACCACAAGGGCACAGATAATGGTAACTGGGATGACATATCTATCAAATAGGGCTCCTTTTTGATATTGCAATTGGTTATTCTGTAAGTAGTAAAGATCATTTTTGATCACATTAGTATTTTTACCTTCATGAATTTGTATACACTAATTTCTTAAAAGTGTCCTTGGATTATTATTTCAAATGTATTTAAAGACATGTCTCCTAGTTTGTTCTTTTACATTAAAGAATATTCTAGCAAAATTGAAAGTCATCATTTTAAAGTCCCGATAATATGACAATGGTTAAAAATAACCTGTATCTATGTATACACACATGTATATTTCACAATGAAAAATGTAAGCTTAAAGTTAGGGAAAATATAATGAATTTTTAAAATGATCTCTCAACCTATTTGTAATGAGATTAAATGATGTATAAATATTATGGCTGCATGTTATTTTAAGCAAGAAATTATGAATGTGAATTCTATAATAAGTGAAATGATAAAGGGTATGGATAAAATTAGTTCTATTTTGCCATAAAGCAGTCCTCTTCCCCTGGCTTTGTCTAATGACAGAAAAAAATATACTTTAATTAATTAAACAGAGCAATGAATTAAGATCAGGGTCTACTTTTTGTTTAAATATTTAAAAACTTGGATATTTTAAATATTTAATGCTACAATGATGCTCAATAAGCTAAGCAGTGGTTCCTACATCATGAAAGGTTGATAATAAATGCTGAGAACTGGCCTTCTTCACTCTCCCTCAAACTGATGGTTCATTTTGTTGATCAAAAATCAAATTAATTATTTATTTAATTAATCAATAAAATGCATACTGGTTTTCAAGTTTTGAATCAAAATTTGTCATTGTAACAGTGACCTATGTGCCAAAACAATCTTGTTATAACTCAAATGTTATCTTTCAAATGACATTTTCACTGAATAATTATTTATATGTTGCCACTTCCATCTTCATGAAGGTGTGAATACTATTCTAGTTGATTGGGTCATTGTAAGAAATGATTAATATACATAAGAAAGATATTTTTAAAATACTGACATTAGAATAGTAAAGTATAAGACAAAGTCTATTATTTTCAACATGTATGTCTTTGGACATAACACAAACTGATCTGGTGTCCTAACTTGTAACTGAGATGAGATCCTGTAAATGGCTTCAGTATCTAAGGCACTATTAAGGCTCTTTATCTTGGAACAAAACACAAAAGAAAACTGGAAAAGTCTTGCAATTAAAATCAAATGACCTACGTTTGATGGTTTGATGAAAAGCTATGGGACTCTGTAACTTTGAGAAAGTAACTTTATTTCTTTGAATCTCTTCAATAAAAAGAGTAATACATCTACCTTACAACTTTTTTCTGTGGATTGGGTGAGATGTGTAAGAATACATTTTAAATTATGAACAAAATATTAATATAAAATTTTGCTAGTATGTTAAGATCATGAAATTAAAAACACAATTTTAATTTTACTTTTTTTTAATTTTAGATAACATGTACATATTCCTAAAATGTATGTATTCCCCAAATGGGCTGTTCTTCCTGTTGTAATAAGAAACTATCTTTCTAAACGTGTTTATAAATTCATTTGATGACTGATGCTAAAAGCATCATAAGTGTAATTAAGATGACTTAAGCCATTTTGTTGGCATTTAATTCAGATGTCTATTTTACATATCAATATCTATATTTTATCATTTAATTTCTCTTAACCAGATAGTGTCTTAGGCTATCAGACCATCATCATTTATGTTCTAGTTAACTTACATTAATTATCTGACTGACAAAGTTATTTGATATAGTTATGATACTTCATTTTTACTTTATAAAAATGTCACTCTTAATCTACAATTTTTTTTTATTACAGCACTTACTAATCACATTAATACAGGAGAGTAGGTTACTCATTCTGGGAACTAATTTTTAAATTATAAACTATGATGGCTTTTGCTTTCATTTTTCCATGATTAATATAAAATATTATGTTGTCTTTTATGATTATTTACCTCTAGTGCATTATTCCTTGTTATCGAATTAGTAAATTTTTATAATTATCATATGTAATGGGAATATTTTGAGAGACAAATAGAGAAAATTTATAAATCAATCTTAATTTATAAAATTTCATAGTGTGACATCTGTTTTTATTTAGACTACCTTAATATCTAAAGAAATTATTCAGGAACTATTTAAAAATATCTTCTCATTTTAGCTTTATAATTGCTTATGATAAATTTATGAATTTTATACATGATTAAAATAGCACACTTTCTAGTTTTATCCCATTATTGTAGCTACTTAATTTTAAAATAGGTATTATACGTGTATTTATATTTGCTTACACTATCTTTGAATTAAAACGGAATAATAAATATTCATTATTTATGAATTCAAGCCCCTGATCAACATTTTGAGAACCTTTATTCTGAAGTTGACTGCCTTATCTAAGTTATTTTTAACAACATGGGGAAATGATTTTAAAGCTCCTCATGGGTTCATTTAATAAGTGACTTATCCATTTACTAATTCATGTGTCCCTAAAATGTGTATTAGCTATAAAACAAGGATTAGAAAAGAATGAGTAAATGCAAAATTTAAAATTAGTAATTCCTGTTTAACAAAATCAGTATTTCTTGAGGTGTGAATCTGCCAAAAGGGTTTTGGCTGCAAATTGTGAATTTTCTTGGTATATATAGTAGGCACATCCAAAAACTGAATTTGAACAATGACTCCTGGCCAAATTGCATAATATTTAATGCAGAAACTTATTTTACTGTACTACTGAACATTTAAACCTATTTTTCTTCATTTTATTCTCCCAGTGACCCACTTTTCAGGAACGTCAGTAAACTAATATTTGTCACCTCTTTTGCACAAAGGACACTCTAATCTTGCAGAAATGCCTCATGAGATGCTGCCTATGAAGCTGATAGTCAGCTCATTTCTAACCTTGATTTAAACACTCCTGATCTCTGTTAAAGTTTGAGATTTTTGCTCCTTGTTAAGGACAAAAATGCATGTAACATTCTGGAAATTTGCCTGAATTTGGTATCATTGTTGAACTTGATCAAGTAAATAGAAAAAATTTTAATCACCCTCACTTAAATAAGAAGGTGTACTAGAAACTATCCAGATAAGCAAGTTTTTTACATTTTTGGATTGGCTGTAACATATATTTCTAAACAACTAAAAATACATTCCTTATAGAATTTATTCTAAATATCCTGTTCTGATAACTTGACCTACTTGCAATGGATGTCTTAAAATGTACTACTCACCTATTACCAAGAACACAATTCATAAACAGCATTTGCATTTTAAGTTGTAGATTGGGGGCTACTGTTCTGGATAGATATTACAAGAAAATGTGAACTGAAGTAAATATGCATTTTGGGGAGGAATGCCATCAAAATCAGTCTGATAATCATGTCTGAGAATTGGTCATGTACTTGATACCTTTCTAATGTTAAAACAGTCAACATTGAATGTATAAAATTTTATAATGTATAACAAAACTCTTAAATTTCAATATCCTAAAATAAAGGCAACAGCTAAAAATGTTCATAGAACAATTTAAAACACTTTTTCATCCAAGGAGATGCCACATGCAATGTATAAGATGGAATTATAGCCCACTTATTATGAGTCAAATTATGAATTCATCTGTTTGATCAAACTCTATAGACTAATGTATGATATTCAGAATATTTATATTTATGCATTTTTGAAATTATTTAAAAGAATGCAGTTTTCAGTCTTTTGGTGTGTGTGTGTGTGTGTGTGTGTGTGTATATATATATATATATATATATATATATATACATATATATATTTGAGAAAGTTTTAAAAATAATCTAGTCAATTTATAAATACAAATTTTATAAATCATAAATCAATTTTTGTTGATATTTAATTATCTGGAGTTGTATTATAACTTAATAGTAGGCTGTTAGTTATTTGCTATTTAGCTTATGTAACACAATTCTTTTTAAAATAATTTTAAAATGATTTTTAAATGATATATTAAATTGTTAAAAAGTTTTTAATTTCTATGCATATTCTCCATTGGCTAATATTTATAGATAGTACAACACTTGAAAAAATATTCAACATGTTGAATTTTGTTAAATTTCATCATATAAAGTCCTATTTAAATTACAAATTCTCAATTAATTATTGAAGAAATAACTGCTGTCTTCTTTTAAAAGTTTAATGGTACATTTTCAGTGATTAATTAACATGAAGAAATAATAATATGTAAATCTTAAATGTCCCATACTCAAAACAAAATAATTCTTACACACTTCTTGTGCACTTTTCAATTCACAGCTACTTTATTTATGGACTTTAACTGGTGACAAAAAATAAATGGCTCAAAAAAAAAAAATCAGCTCCAAAAACTGACAAATGTTTAGCAAAAGATTATGAAAACATGCAGTGGTTTCATTAAATTAACAACAATAAATAGAAAAATGTAACTAACGTATTACCAGTTTGTGCCATAAATTTAGCAGCATCAGCTTGTTCCTGAGGGACCCTTTTTTCATGAACAGATCGAGGTCGCTGACTTTTAATTGTATGATCTCCCATCATTCCAAATTCTAAAGACAGAATAAAGGTATATGAAAGCTTGTGTGTAGACATTTCTCACAAATTACATTACTGTCTCATGCAATATGTTCCTACACATACCTAGAAGTTACTGATTAAATTCACAGTTCTAAATGCTCTAGGCTGATCTGCTTGGAATATCTCTAAACTCAAGTCAGAAAACCTAAAAACATGAACAAGGTTTCAAGAAACAATAACAACAGTCAATGAAATGACACATTAGGTTTTAAGTTAATGTAATTAACAGAAATACTGTACTCATTTCTGATAATATTCTGAATCAATACATCAGAAAAAAATACAACCACAGTGTTAACTGTTGTTTTTCAGAAAGAACATCCAAACTGGGTAGCAGCTGCCTGCTTACTGACTAGAAATCACCCCACGTTTTCAGCACTTTTTCTAAAGGAATGAATCATTTTGTAACCTAACTTTCCTATTCTTGATCTAAGTCAAAAGGCTGAGAAGTGCTATGTAACCTAACTTCTCTGTTATTCATTTGATGGACTTTATTTTTATTCAAAGATGAGGTTATCCTTGGTGTCCTAAAAAGCTCAGAGAAAATGGTGGCCCTGGTAATTCTTTCCTGCCCTAACCCAAAAATAATCCCTTACCTTTCTCCTAATCTCATGTATAACAATGCTTTCTCTTTATTCAGAAAAAGAGAAGGATTCTAGGTTTCTGTTGCTTAAACTTTTTATAGTAAAACTTTTAATAAAGCACCCAAGCTCTGTAACCATCTCAGAGGCAAATGAGGGAGAGAAAAAAATAAATTGAAAAAAAAAGAATAGTTTCTATGTAATATAATTTTAAAAATTCATATGCTTAAAAATTCATATGCTTGAAATTCTGAGAGTTTTGTGCTTATTGAACTGTTACTGTAAAGTAATTTTAATAAAAACCAA
This sequence comes from Marmota monax, assembly GCF_021218885.2. Taxonomy (NCBI): domain Eukaryota; kingdom Metazoa; phylum Chordata; class Mammalia; order Rodentia; family Sciuridae; genus Marmota; species Marmota monax. The sequence continues at coordinate 2,270,868 of NW_026692434.1, read as the reverse complement.
AACCTAATGCATATGATATTTGTTGGTTTTGGCTCATGAGAGTATAAGAAGGAGAAGGGAATTCCTAAAGGGAAAGATACTGTAGCAATTCTCTTCCACTGAGAAAATTTTTGAGCTCTTAAAAGTAGGTCTTTAATACATGGGAAATATGATTAGTGAGGATATGTTACCAAATCTAATAATGTCAAATTAAGGGAATAAAAAATGTCACCAACTTCTTGTTTATCTTTTTTTCTCACCAATTTTAAACACTTTTCTGCTAAACTATTACAACTTACTTTGCAATGTATTTTGTAGGCAGTAATTCTATCAACTCTTGTCTTTATGTAAGGAAAAAAAGATGAGTACCCTTGTTTGTCTGTTCTGGCAAATTCCAACATAAACTATGATACCCAATAGCATGACCTGTCAGAAACTCTTTCCAGATATTCTACTTGAGGGCATGTCCCCTGAGAAATCTAAATGCATCTTTGTTTTTGTCAGTTTAGATAATATCCAAAGTAGAAAATGGAATCCAAAGTAGAAAATGGAAATTTTCATAAAATGTCAGTTGGTTTGATCTTATAAAATCCATCACAATTTTCCATTACTGCCAACATCCTTTCATTCCATTGATGTATTGGTATGGTATGTGCTACCTAAGCCAGCTTTCATCAGGCTCATACAAACTACCTAATTACATATATCAGTTAATGATTTTTGAAATTAGCTATTTAGAAAGTTATATATAGACTCTTATTCACTATTCAATATTTAAAGTTATTATATGCAATTGAAATGTTTCTGGATCTAAAATAGCAAAATAAGTTAGTAGTAATTTTTATTAACATTATGGTTCACCTTCTTTCACCTTCAATTTACAATTTTTGTATTTTGTGTATATGTTTATTATTTTCAGCATTTTAGAGTAGATGTTTAGGGTCTAGTGCCCACACCAAGGTAGCTTTGGCATTGAGAAAGCGAATGAGGCCCCCCAAATTATTCTATGTCTATAACTTCTGAACTACACAGTAATTATATAATTTGTTCTAGTAGAAGACAACTCTTGAATTCAGTGGCAGCATGTAAATAACCTGCAATCTCTCTTCTAAGAACAAATGGTTCATTTGCACAGGGAGTGCGAGTCTGAAATTTAGGGATTTGAGTAATATAGATGAACCTTGCTGGGATAACTTTAAGAGTGTCATGTTAAATTTTTAATGATTTCTGAAATATAAACAGAAAATCAAATATTTATTTCTCAAGATAGAATTGAAGTAACTTACTTCATATTATTAGCTGGAATGTGATTTCCAGACCTCAAAAATATTTACAATACAAACTAAATTCAATATTTTCTAATGTAGTAACTACTTATCATCAATAATATTCTACAAGCATTGGTGATGATACCTTATTACAGGTTACAGTATTTAAGATAACAAAATCTCAAATAATTTATGGACTTGATTACATAATTCATATACGACCAAACGTTTAAAATTGAATACTTGATTATTATTTTCAATACGATTTATCTGAAAAAATAATGTTTTTAAAATGTAGATTGATATGAGGTCCTACATAACTAAATTCTCTGTAAGATATAAGATACACTAGTAACTTTTATGCTACTAACTTAATAACTTTTTCTTCAGTGGATAAAACAACACTATGGTGGTATTTTTTTGAATATTCCAAATCTATTATTCCATAGCTAAGAGAATTCAAATTTGTAATTAAATATGCAAACTATTAACCAGCCAAGTGAGTTTCTTTTGCCAATGTTCATATTCCAAGTGTTTGAAAACTAGAAATCTTCCTGTTCTTAAGGCTGTTATCAATGGTAAGATTTAACAATAAACATTATGTTTCCATCCATATCTCAAAGTAGGTTATTTTCAAAACATTTATGTTTTCTTCCATGATGAGATTATTGCTCTCACTTCTGATGAAAATAAAGGTCAATTGAATCATTCAAACTTAGGGAAAAAACAAACCATTGCTTCTGCTATTTTTCTCTCATGTGGCAAATGTGGGTGTGGTAAACCTTTAGTGTTGGATGCTTTCTGAATAAGTTCTTTATGAATGGTTGATTCATATTCGAACGATATACTACATTAGTTACACGAGAAAAGTAGCATAAACAAATAAAAAGATGACCTGCTTTGGTGAAAGCAATGAAAAGCAAGTTATGAAATCAAATGAAATAAGGTATAGCATAATATTGTGTATGTGCACATACATAGTCATGGCTTATGAAAATACAGTTATTTCCTATATCTTTATGGTGATGGTACAAATGAAGTAGTAAGTAAATAACAATTCATATATGAAGTCCAAATGACTTGATGATGACTTCCATGCTTTGGAATATCTTCTCAGATATCCTTTCACTGTGCTTCTTGCTAAAAAGCAGTAGTCTTTCAGGGCATGGTAGTATATGCCTTTAATCCCAGCTACTTAGGAGGCTAAGGCAGGAGCATCACAAGTTTGAGTCCAGACTTCACAGTGCACCAAGACACTGCCTCAAAAAATAAAAAGTGCTGGGAATGTAATGTAGTTCAATGGTAGAGTGTCCCTGAATCAATCCTTAGTATTGGGAGGAAAAATTTAAAAAGTAGAAAAATAAAAAGCAGTAGTATCTAAAAGACACAATAAAAATTACATCAAAAAAAGGCTTTGAATGTCATTTGTCTTAAGTCTAGTTTTATGTCTTCTCTTTCCTCATCCAGGATTTATAAAGTATGAGATGATTAAGAAACAAATAGACTTTAATCTTGACTCTTGATAATAAATTGTCAGTTTTAAAGTTTTTGTCTGGAAATAAAGGGTTATAATATTGTGTGATTGAATTCTTCAAAAAGTTTCTTTAAAAAAAAAACCCCACATCCATTGGTTATCTTACCACGTGTTCATTTTTAAAAATATGGACAAGCAAATCATCAGTTAGTAGATAATACTAGTCATTATAATCCATTTTAGAGTGTATATATACTAACTCAACATTTTTAGCCAACTTTTTTTTTGCATATCCATAGAAACCATCCAGACCCAGGTATTACTGCTTCTCAACAAACTCTTAGTGTTTGCTTACACCCTAAAACCAAGCTGCACTACCTTTCATCATGGAACTAGTCAAGCTACTAATTTCCTCATCTTTGTTTCCTTCCACAAGAAAGACCTGCTCTTTAGCCATGCCTCTAAGAGAACCTCTCCAAGTCCAAAGACACCACGCCCATAAATTGTTTCCTAATCAAACAAGAGCCTTGCCTTCTGTAAATTGTGTTTTGCATTGAATCAATAATGGACTTTCATTTTAACTATTAAATTAAGAGTCTCATTTCTCCCATTAGATGACCATTTCTAAGGGAAAGAAAGTAGGGATTATTTTTTTAAATCACCTTTGCTTTATGTATAAGTGGGGTTCTATATTTTTTATTAAAGAAATAAATTCTGTGTTAAATATTTGCCTGTTCCAAAATGCACATTTCTATGTGTCTAAAACGGTTCCTTTAACTTGCTTGATGAACAGTTCAATAGTAACATTAAAATTCTGAGTTAAGTACTTGAAAATTAGTTATGTATGATTATAATGGTCAACAATTTCTGCTGTCGAGTTTGTTATTCATAAACAAATTCAAGTTGTTATTAAAATATGAACATATTTAGAAATTAAATCATGCTGCTCTAAAACAAAACTGTATTCTTAAAAAGCATTTATTACTTCCTATGCGTTAGGTAGTAAAGTTTCAAAGATAAATGTTTTCTGATATTATAAACCTTACAGCCCAAAAATTAAAAAAAATAAATAAATAAATAAACCTTACAGCCCAAGCAGATCCACTAAGCATAGCCAAATCTTTTGAAATATGTATTTATTTCTTTTAATTAAAATGTTAAGCAACATTTGAGACTCTGTATATCAATTTCTTGAAATTCTTGAATACCCTTATCTAGTATGACTTGCTAATATGTTTCCAAAGAGAAAACATAACTTTTAAGTCATGCAACTGGACAACTGAAATGAGATCTTGTTTGTTAAAATCTCACAGGAGAAAATAGTAAACACGTGACTTATTAGAAGAAGAAAAATTCCATCATCTGGTTGGTTTAAGGTGATGTAGACAAATAAATTTCGTTAGGCAGCCAGATATTCTCTAAAATATGATGATTAGATTTCATATATTTTAGACTCACATTTAGGCAGGCATAAAAGTTATTGAATGTGTTTGTTTTTTTTACTTTTCTTGGAAACAACTGGCACATGATTTTGCATGCAAACTTTTTTTCTGCACAATGTAGTTCGGAGATACATAGTGAAGAACAACTCTGATCATAGGCATTTTGATATCTTCTGATGGATTTTTGAGAGTTTATTTTGATTTTTATATCTCTTTGAAATGTTAAAAGACATGAAAATTGCATTTTCTCACTCAGTAAATCAAATGTTTTATGAAAAGACAGGTTAGAGGGGTAAGAATTGGACTCTTCACAATCAATAATGTTTCTAGAACTAGTATGATCTATTAGAAATTGGAATTTTAGAATTATACCTAGTTGGTTGAAATTATGAAGAATATGTAAAAAATACTTTTAGCAGTGATTTTAAAAACATCATTTGATTTTCCCAAAGAACCAAAAGAAAAAGAATGAATGGACAGACAACTTCCAAAGAACTCAAGAATGAAATTTGTGTAATAAATCAACAAATATTAGACAACATTTAAATTAAAAAGTAAAAACTCTAAAGAAATAGTATGAATCTAAGAAATTCATCATTAAAATTTATGAGATTAGTTAATATTGTTTTCCTACAAATTATTTCTAAGACCCATTGCCAAAGTTGGAGATCTGACTAGAAGGATCAAGATGCTATTTGTTACAATAACAAACAGTCTTTCTTTTCAAAATACTCCTACAGAAATTATTTTATTAGGTATCTGGCTATGACTGTTAAGTAGATGGGTAATTTTATGGCACTTCTAAATATGGATAATGCATGAAATACTCAAAGGACACACTATTTAACAAACATCTTTATAGAAAAGTTGAGAATGTCCTGGACTTTCAGTGAAGAAGTTGTTAAATATGAAACTTATAAAACATAATATAGAAGTGTTCAACAAATATATTAGTGTATATATATTTTATATCATGATTTTTCACTCCAGGTAGGAATATTGAAATAATTGTATATAATGGTAGAATTCCTTGAACATGTATTTGAAAATTACATCATAAAGCATCTCTAGTGATTCCAGGAAATCTGGGGTGTAAACCCTTACATCATCACTTTTTGTTTATTCCGTTTGCCTTCTTGGAAATGTTAAAAAGTTGGATATACTCTTCTATGTAGAAAATAATTTATGTGTGTAATCATGTAGGAATTATTTGTAAATATGTCATATATTATCAAATTGCATTTTATGATATTATCTCTTTTTGAGTTAACTATTGAATTCTTATAATTCAGTAGTAATGGTTTGCTTGAAATATAATTTTCTTTATTGGTGAGGAAGAAAATAAATATAGAAACACATAAATGATAAATATAATTCCATTTCCAATAGTAAACTTCTGGTTGAATATCTTCCCTTGCCGATTTGCGTTAGCATACCAGGGGTAATAGATTGCTTTCCTGAAGTTCTAGTATCTTTTGCAGGTCTCCTAAGATTTTAATAACCTTACTGGGAAAGTGGCCTAACAAGATCTCAGAGAATCTGATATATAAGAAAGTAAATTGACTTGTTCCTGGATAAAATCATTTCCATATATTCAAAACTAGAACCTGGTTTGGTTTCTTTCCTGCCAAGGTTTGTGATCCACATAGGAATCCTCCTTGTGCCAAGGAACTTTTACAGGGGCTTCCAAAGAAAGGGGATGCTGCTGTGGCAGGGATAGAGACATGTCTTTCAGGTTTCTTCAGAAGCAAACAACAAAAAATAATGGTATTGTTGTTTCGTTTTGTCCTTGAATGGAACACGATGGGCCTCAATAGTGATTGAGCAACTTGGGAAATGTGTGGTTGGAAGAAGTTGATATTTGAAGCAGGATGAGGTTGAGGACTAGGTGAACACAAAGTGGGGGTGATAATGGTGATGATGATGATGATGATGATGATGATGATTTGTGGTAGTAGGATTGAATCCAAGGCCACATGCTTGCTTGGCAAGTACTCTACTACAGCACATTATCCTTAGCCCTTTTAAAAAAATTATTTTTAATTTTTATTTTGAGATAGAGTGTCAATAAATTGCCAAACTGGCTTTAAACTTACAGTCCTCCTGACTGCCAAGCCCGGGGTCACAGGCATATGCCATTGCACCCAGCACAAATTGATAATAATTATTTGAATATAAAGTATGCAAAGAGAGGTAAGAGATATTCTTGAAGACATTAGAGGGAGTGGGAATGAGGCCAACAGAAAGCCTCTCATGCTTTATGATGAGCCCTGGAACTTCCTTATGTCTGATTAAATGTGACACCTTTGAAGATTTTTGCGAATGGTATTTGTAATCAAGGTTTGATTTGAATTTCAGATATGTTATATTAATTGAAGAATGGAGAATAGAAGGGGAAAACAGATTACTAACAGGCTATTGCAATGGTTCATATAAAACTCTGATTGGATAGAGGTGAGGTTTGATGGACAACTAACTGATAGCTCCTAAATTCAGGTAAGTAGGTAGGGGTATTCTGTAGATACCTGATCAGAACAACACACAAAAACACTGGCAATCCCCAGTTTACCAAAGATTGAGTCCATCTTTGGCTTAGTTCAGGTAAGTAGGTAGGGGTACTCTGTAGGTAACTGATCAGAACAACAACAAAAACACTGTCAATCCCCAGTTTACCAAAGGTTGAGTCCATCTTTGGATCACTAGGTTCAAACTGCTGGAAAAAAGGATTTGAAGTACCCTAAAGGTTCGAGGAAAAATATTTTTATAGGGAAGTCGACACTTTAAAAAAAGGATACTTTAGGGCTGGGGTTGTGGCTCCATGGTGGAGTGCTTGGCTAGCATGTTTAAGGCACTGGGTTCGATCCTCAGTAATAAATGAAATAAAAAGGTATTTTGTCCATCTACAACTATTTTTTTTAAAAGGGACACTTTATTTTGATATTTTTGATGGCTCTTACTCATACATTGTATATATAGCAATAATGTGTATTTATTGAGAATTTTTAATAAAAATAATTCTATGATTTTTAATTAAAACTCATGTTCACTTGACACTTTGTAATTTGAAAAATCTTTTTCTCATTTATTATAACAGTATAGCATAGAGAAAGTTAACTGGGTGTGGGATATATGCCTATAATTCCAGTGACTTGGGAGTCTGAGTCAAGAAGATTGCATGTTCAAGGCTGTTCTCAGCAACTTAGTAAGACCCTGTCTCAAAATTTAAGAAAACAAATAAATAAACGAAATTGTGGGGCTAGGGTCTGAGGCACTGGGTTTGATCCTTAGCACCACATAAAAATAAAATAAAGATATTGGGTCCACCTAAAATGAAAAAAAAAAATGTTAAAAAGGCAGGGGGGCATTGGGATATAGCTCAGTAATACAATGCCCCGGGTCCAATTGCCAGTACTGAAAAAAAACTTTAATCTAAAGCAACCTCATTACCCCCCACCACTCCCCCCCACCCCCCCACACACATTTACTGCAAGAAAAATTTCAAATATTCCATAAAATAGTTAATATTATTTATTGTACTTCTATTTTGTACTAATGATATACATTATCAGTATATCATTAGTACAAAATAAATATTATATCTCAGTTGAAGACTTAAAGATTAGATAAATGGTTAACCAAAAAAAAAAAAAAAACTAAATCAATATACTGTATGCAGTTCATTAAATATTTTCTTTTTCATCAAACATTGTTACCTGGATAAATCTGATACATCATTGTTGCATTTCAATTTTATTCAATTGACTTGCAATGTTTGCTTTTCTCAAGGTTTACTTTTTTAACTATATCTAAGAGACAAGGTTTTCTTCTATCATTTATAGTCTTTACATTATCTATTATGTTCATATAGTAATATACTTTTTAGTGAATCTCAAAATACTGAAGTAGTTCTAGTCATTTTGTCATTTATCAAACATTTGTCAAATGTTTTGTCATTTATCTACTGTTATATTTCTACACTTTATTACAGAATGTTTTAATTTAAGCAGTATCAATTATACATAGGTACTGAAATAAATACCCAAACTGACTTTTGTAATGAAAATGATTCTACTAAGACATATGTATAGTGCTAATCATTTCTAAAATAACTAATACTAACTTTAACAATTTCTTTCACCTTAAGGCTTATTTTTCAGGGACAAATTAAGATCCATGGAAAATATTTCCAGTATTTTTCTAGGATTTGAACTATTCTTATAATAAACTGGTATATATTCTAACTAACTTTCACAAATTATCATTATTAATATTAAAATGGCATTCTTTAGAAACATATAAAAGTGATTAGCCTTTCTAAAGCAGTGTTTCACATTCTAAAGAAAGTTAAGACCATTTTAACTGGCAAGTGGGCTAAAGCTCCATGTGGAGGAGTGGACAAATAAATCATTCATCAGGAGCTGCAGGTCATGTTTCAGAGTATCATGCTTTAAGTTTCCTGCACCTGTTTCTTTTGCAAATGGAGAACTGACACCATTATGCCTAAGGTCTCTTTAAGTTCCAAAATTATATTATATTACATTACTTTCTAAGGTCAGAAATTGTTTCATGAACTTGTGGCCTATCTCAACAGACTAATAACTCAGAGAATCTGATCAAACTCCATTAACCTGTCTATACACAGATTTACATGCATGTGTACACACACTTGAATCTCAGCAACATACAGCATTGTTTGCCTCAAATCATTTTCTCAATCAATGTTTAACCGTTATCTTGATCCATATCCAAGTACTAAATCAAGATTTCCCATGCATGAGATCTCAGATTTCTTAATCCTTAAGTACACAAGCATCCATATTGGATAGGGAATTTTTTTTAAGAAAAAGGATGTTTCAAAGGCATTTGAAAATAAATAAATTTCATGAACTCAATAAACATTAAATAAGTACCAATTACATTCTGTAGGGGATATAGGCACTGAGATATCACAGAGAATATAACAGAAAAAAATATATTTTTCGTTTTTGCAAGAGAAAATTTTGTGCTTTTCCAGTCTGATACTTAAGGCTTATGAATTATTACGTGAATATTAAATTAACTAGAAAACCCTACAAAAAGGTTAATTATAAGCTGTCACACATATATTTATCAGAGGAATTACTTTTAATTCATTCTTTCATTTCAGAGTTTGCTTCAGATAAAACTAATTTAAGTACATATCTTATCAATATTATTCAATATAACTTGGCTAAGAGGACCATTTCAACTAAAACTGTGGACACAAACAATAATGTGGTCTCAAGTTAGCTTTAGAGTTTTTTCTCCTTTTATTTTTATTTAAGTTTTGTTGTGCTAATACAGTCTTCAATACTTCAGAAAATAATATATTACTTTTCTCATTCTATTGGCTAGCTTTGCTTTTTCAGTATTTTCATTTTTGAAAAATAACCAAACACACACACACTCACAGGCATGCACACCCAATTTTAAAATATCATTCCCCCTTGTTTTCTCCTATTGCTGGACATTTATGTTGGCTTCAAACTTTTACTACCATAGAGATTTCTGATGTTGTTTTACTGTCAGGAAGCACAATTTAAATTTTGATGGATATTATCACTATCACAAATCTTTCCCAATTTTTTTCCTGACTTACTTCACTAAAAGTAGCATAGGAAACGATAATGTTATATATTCTTGGTCTGATTTTATGAATATTCAGTATCACTTTTTATCCTGATTAATGCTTTTCCTGCTGACTGTTTTTCATGATGTCTGATATTAATGTCATTCCTGCTTTGTTGGTACACTTGTCTACCTCATCTTTGTCTATATTTTCTTTTGAACCCTTTACTGCCATTTTTTTAAAAGCAGGTTTCTAATACACACCAGACACACCACACACACACACACAAACACACATACACACACACACAGAGAGAGAGAGAGAGAGAGTTGGATTTTTTAAAATCCCATCTAGTTATCTTTTTTTTAATAGGAAATTAAATCCATTTATATCTCTTCTCTTATATTAGAGTATCTCTATTGCATTGTTTTCTTGCTATTTCATATATATATATATATATATATATATATATATATATATATGGCAGTTATAGGAATTTTGATTGTTATGTGTTTGTCTCTAGGTATCCTCCTCAAACTGTACAAAAATATTATATCCTAGTCTTAACACATGCGTATAAAATTTCTTTTAATCTCTCAATCTCTTTAATTAATCAGCATCTATATTCTTCCAAATCAAGGCAAAACTGGGTATGCTGTGCTTTTTCTGCCTTTATATCATTGTCATTTACATCCACACAGCTATGTTAAACACTGTGTTTCAGTGCTTTAGACTTACTAGATCTCTTGGTTTCTTTGTTTCTCCTCTTCCTTGGATTCACGTTTCATTTTGCTCAAGTATATCCTTCAGTAAGGAATGCATCTAAAATTGATTTATCTCTTCCTTACACTTTTATATTATTTTGGCTAGGCCTAAAAATGTAGGGTCAATAATTCTTTTTCTTACTGAACTTTGAAGATGCTTTCCCTGAATCCTGGTATTCAGGGTGTGCATGAGGAATCTTGTAAGAGAATTTATTTCTAGACACTGTTTAGAATTTTTCTTTTCATCCTCAGAGTTTTGAAATTTTGCCAGTATGTCTAGATATTGGTCCTCATACCACTGAACTTTCAGTTCAAGGACAGGCACTTTAGCAGAGGACCTGGAATGTGTTTTTCTCTTCAGCCAGCTTTTCCATTTCTTTGTTTCATTTTATTTCTGTTGCTGAGATTCTGAGTTGCCTCATGCTGTATTTTCATTTGAGCCCCATATATACTCACTAAGAATTTTCCCTAGGCTGGGAAAATTCAGTTCCTGATTTCTGATTATTGAGGACTGACAGCAAAACATTCCTTTGCATTTCATTCTCTTAACAATTCTCTTCCTTGTGACAGAGTTTTCAAGACTATCCTCTGGTTTCTTGCTTCTTATTTACCCAATAATGTCAAGTGATCTGACATTAAACTTCCTTCTTTGAATGAAACTGCTCTCTTGAAAGTGAGTTACCTCTTAGAAACATTCATGTTCCTTTTGATGGCTTTAGCAGTTGACACCCTCCTGCCCTTCTCCAGCCTACAACCTCTTCTGAGAGCCACCTCCCTGTGGCTTTCTACACTGGCAGGATTTTAATTTTCTTGCAGCTTCTGACTGTTTTCCTTGTCTCTTTCCTTGCCTTAATGACTCTTGTTCCTCTATAGGAGAATTCTCTCCCTAAGAAATCCTACTTAGAGATTTGGGTATGGCTTTAAGGCCAGTGGGTACCCATCACTCCTCCTCATATGCCCATCCACATCTTCCAGACTACCTGTGGTAAGGGCCAACAACAAATTCCATTAGCAAACTTAGCATTTGTGAAAACAAGTTCATCATTTCCTTAGGATAGCTGCTTCTAACATAGACTGCCTCAAATAATCATTTGTTGAATAAATTAGTAGCAAAGTAAAAATAACATGAGCAGAAAAAGTATAGAAAGATGTATTAGGTTTATCGAAACATTTTGATGGACCACTTAGGCTACATAAAGATAGGCTCTAAAGGCTTGATTAGAAAAGCTGAAGGTTATAAAATAAAGAGATCATTTTGCTAATAAAAGGGTAATAAATAATTTGAAGTTTACTTGAGCTGAGTATAAGAGAATGTGAGGCTTATTGAGGACAGCTGAAAAATAAAGACAGAGCTGTCCAGAGAAATGGGGGAGTATAAGACTTCAGGAGAATACTCTGATAGTTTGTTTGTTTATTTATTTATTTATTGGTGCTGAGGATTGAACCCAGGCCTCCCACATGTTAGGCAAGTGCTCTATCACTGAGCTACATCCACAATCCTGTGATAGGTTCTTTATGGAGAGATTACAAAACCAATATCAATAATAGTGCTATTTAAATATAAGTATATATACCGTGCTACTGTGAAATATAATGTCTCTCCACTCCAGCCAACTTTTATTAAAAGAATATTTAACATCAGTTAGATTTATTTAAAGAGGAGGGAATTAAAGAAAAGGAAGATTGATTTCATGTTGAGATTGACAAGAGAAAATAAAGAGAATAGTCCCAGAAGTCAAATGCAAAACAATTATTTATAATAGAGCTGAAATACATTGGCAAGTGGCAGGGCAGGAACATATGCAACCCCACCCTCAAAGATATTACATTTTTTGGACCTAAATGATCTGGTAGCTCAACCAAGTGCTTTGTTGAAATTTGTTATAAAGATTGTCCTCAGAAGACTTAAGTATTTGGGAACAGCTTGATAACCTCAATAAGATTATACATTGACATTATAATCTTGGAGTTCGAGTGGCTCAAATTGGTAATATTCATTAAACATGGTCTTTTAGCTGATTTTTGTGCTTTCTGAACCATGTAAAACCCCTGCAAGGAGTCCTGAACTGTTGACTCATTCTCCCAAGACTGAGCTTCTATTAGGCTGGTGACCAGTGATGGGCAAGGGTGGTTAAGGATGGAATCTCTTATGTGTTGGATCCTTCCCTACTTCAGTTTACATTTTTTTCCCTCCTTCACCCAAACTTTTACAGAAAGTACTACTAACATTACCCTTCAATCACTTTACCAATAAAGTGAAAAATATAATTATGATTTTGATTCTCCAAAGGAAAAATGTTTACTTTTATGTTGTAGGTTTAAAAATTACTTGATATTTTCCAATTAATTATAATATTTCTTCAAATCTATGTATTCTACTTTTCTTTACCATAGGATTGTGCTCAAGTGTGTCTTTCCATCTGAAATATAATTGGTTTAAGGTATTTTTTAAGTAGTTACATTGTTATTGTTGTTGTTTTTTGAGGAATAAAGGTAAGGAGCCAACACTGTAATAAAAATAAAATAATAATAAATAAAATAATAAATAAATAATAAAGCTCTACCAAACCTCATTTAAACTTTAATCACATTTTTTCAGCATGGAATTCAGGACTTTTGGACTCCTTAGCACTTAGTTGTAGGCTACATTCTTTAAAGAGACATATTTAAAAAGTAAAATGTGTGTAAAAAAGGGTGCTCAGAACATAAAGGGAGAGAGAAGAGGAATGAGCACTGTCTCAAAAATTACAGTTAAGTGGCAGAGTTATTAATTTTTTTGAGTTCCCAATGAATAAGGAACTGTAGTGAATAGAATCTAATCTAGGGCAAGTTCAAATAATCAGACTTCAATGTTAAATTGTAAGTACAGTGCCATACTAAGAGATTCTTGTCTCAAAAGAAATATGAATGGTCAACAAATGCATGAAAAAACGTTCAACATCTCTAGCTAAAACTACACTAAGATTTCATCTCATTCCAGTCAGAATGTAAATTATCAAGAATAAGAGCAATAGTAAATATTGATGTGGATTGGATACGGGAAAAAAAGGTACACTCATACATTGCTGGTGGGAGTGCAAAATTGATGTAACCACTCTAGAAAGCATTAAAGAGATTTCTCAAAAAACTAGGAATGGAACAACCATTTGACTCAGTTATCCCACTCCTTGGCATATATCCAAAGGATTTAAAATCAGCATTCTACAGTGATGCAGCCATGTCAATGTTTGTAGCAGCACAATTCACAATATCTGATCTATGGAGCCAAACTAAGTGCCCTTCAACAAATGAATGGATAAAGAAATTGTGGTATATATAACAATGGATTATTACTCAGTCATAAAGAATGACTTTATGACAGTATCAGTAAATGGATAGGTCTGGAGACTATTACACTGACTGAAATAAGCCAATCCCAAAAAACCAAAATTGAATTTTTTCACTGATATGTGAAAGCTAAATCACAATAAAGAGAGGAGGGGAAGAAGAAAGGCTCAGTCAATTTGACAAAGAGGAATGAAGGGAAGGGATGGAGGTAGGAAAGGAAAGACAGTAAGATGATTCTGACAATTTTCCTGTGTACATATATGAAAATACCTAAGTAAATCTCACCATGGTGTAGATTCACAAGAATGGGGTCCTAATTAAAATAAGATATTATTCATACTGGTATAATTTTATCAAAGTGGATTCTACTCTCATGTGTAACTAAAAAGAACCAATAAAAATTAAAGATCTCTTTTGGGCTTACAAACAAACAAACGAGCAAAAAGAACTAAGAATATTTGGTTTGGGGAAAAGATAACCTAAGAGAAAAAAGTAATATTTGTCTTTGTATATTTGGAAACTGGAATGAAGCACAAGATTAGAAATAAATTAACTATATGATTTATTAGAAAAGAGTTTAAAATGTGTCAAATACATAGGAAGAGCTTTCTTCCATTTTGAGATGAATACAAATAAATGGGTAGACTTTCAATGTACCCATCTTTTGATACCTTGAACTGTTTAAGCAGTGGCTGTGTAACAATTACATTCCTACATGGATTTATCTCTCATATCTAGAATTTGATTCTTACTTTTATCCTGACTCCATTGCCTATCAATTTTATACTATTATCCTATCTCCATCCAAAATATTTTACAAAACTGTCAATGCCTCATAATCTCTATCATTACAACTCTACTCCACATCCCACTAACCTCTCTTACTTGGGCTGCTCCTGTTTACAATCCTGCTCCACATAGCAGGCAGACAGATTCTTTAAAAGATAGGGCAGATCATGCAAACATCCTCAAAGTCCTTTTATGTCTTCCCAATATTTCAAATAAAATACAAACTCCTCCTGGCTCTTGCTAGGAGCCCTGTATAATGTGACCTACCATGCACCTCCAAGATTGTCCCACTCCCTTTTCCCTTTCACTCACCATGCCTCAGCCACATTGGCCTTCCTTCAGTTTCTTAATTGAGTTCTTAAATGGAAAACTTCTAATCACTGCATGTTGGTTCCTTCTTCTTTTTCTTATCTAAGCTACCATTTCACCTCCTTTAAAAGGTTCAACCTATCAAACATAAGTAGTTATGCTGTCACTAAGAAACTATAACTCCCTACAAAAGGACTTACCCAGACTTGTGATTTGCGGTTTTTTTTTATTATTTATATAATAATTGTATTCACTACCCTACTAAACAGGGAACTTAACAAGATTAGAAATATCTGACTACCACTGTATCATGTGTCTTACAGGTGATAGAAAATACTTTGAAATGAAAAAAGAGGAAATAAAAGGAAGAGGAGAGATTATTATTAAACAATATCATCCTCTCAATCATATTTACTGTATTCTAGGTGATTTTCCCTCAATCTGCAAGCATTTTCTTTGATAATGTACAGACTGTAGCTTTTAATTAATTTTTTGAATTTTAAAATTTCAGTAATTATATGCTTTTTAGCAGTTTTATTTTTCCAAATCAATTTTTTTCTGAATTTTTCTATTATTTATTACTTCATCATTTTTTTCTTTTTTATTATTTCTAGTCATTAGAAAATCATTTTAAATGTATCTTTTTTCATAGTTTAAGGCTTTTTATTTTTCTCATTTTTAATTTGTCTTTGTTTCACTCCCGGTTTCTCTACACATTTTTTTAATTTCTTCTATAGTTTATTTTGTTTTGTTTTATTGAATTTCATTCTTTAAAATGTTCATCTTGCATCATAATTTTCCCCTGTGAACTCCATATAAGGCCTCAAAGCAAATGGCCCTCCACAGCAATGTGTTGGCAATTTATTGTGTCATAATGAAAGTACAAATTCTGTCCATACCCTTCATTGTATATGCTGGAATTTGTTATTGTTGTTGCTGTTGTTTTGTTTTGGGTAGGGATTTTATTTTTCCCTCACTCAAGCCTTCAGACAGAAGGTAAACTTCCTTCTTACTATTTTCAGGGACTCTTGAGTGGTATTTCTCTAGACCTTCTTTTACTGAAGGGACAGTCCTTCCAGGATCCAGGCTTCATGAAGTTGGACTGATTTACTTCTCTAAACCCACACAGGCTGAAGACACTCTCCTGCACATACACTAGCACTGAGATCCCATTAACAGTTTATAACTGTTTAAAACAATTGAAGTCCCCAACTTGTCCTTCATATTTTGTCTTTTGACCTTTGTCTTTTTTGTGACTACTATACTTAATGACTCTGAGTTTCCCTTTCAGGCCAGGCATGGGGGTCCAAACCTTTAACCCCAATGACTGGAGGTTAAGGAAGAAGGATCTCAAGTTTGAGGCAAGGCTTAGCAATTTAGTGAGACCCTCAACCAAAATTTAAAAAATAAATAAATAGGAGTGGGGTATATCTCAGGGGTAAAGTGCCCCTGGGTCCTTAATTTAAAAACTAAGTACAAAAATTTAAAAAAAGAAATCCAATTCTGTTGAGTTTGGCTTATTGTTTCTGTCATTACATTTTTATACAGCACTATTATGAGTTTTAACAGGTCTGGGTATCTCCAAATCAGCTCATTCTGCTACATGGCTCGAATTCTTTCCAATGAGGTAGGAACTACACTCATTGTAAATGAATATATTGAGTATACTCAAGCTTGTGATCCTACTGCCTCAAAGAGTAAAATCATTTTCTGTATGATTTAGGTCCCATTATTATTCCTATCTTATGTATTCACATAATGAGATTTCACTAGGTTGTATTACTTGGCTATCATTATACACATTAAAATGTGTTGAGTCTGGGATTAAAAAAAAATCACATATAAACCAGATGTTGTAGTGCATACTTGTAATCCCAAGGTTTTAGAAGGCTGAGGCAGGAGGATTGCAAGTTCCAGGCCAGCTTTGTCAACTTAAAGAGATCTAGTGTCAAAATAAAGAGAGCTGAGAAATAGCTCAGCTCAGTGGAAGTGCACTTGGCTAGCATGTGTGAGGCTCTGGCTTAAATCCCTAGCACTGCTTAAAAGAAAAAAAAAAATCGTGTCTAATTGATGCCTACCTAAACTACACTCTCAAGTACAAGTAGGATCAAGTACTTAGTAGGATCACAAAGATTCCTTTAAACTAAAATGAATTTTATATTCCTGCAGTCTGCATAGTTTACTTCTCTAATTGGAATACAGAGCTTCATGGAGTTAATCTTGGTGGGTAGGACCAAATATAATTACAATAGAATCAGGTGAATGTATGCTCAAGGTATTAAAATCTCAGCTGTAGGTTGCTTCCAACTGCTTTGTAGGTTTTATTTGATACTCCATGGGAAGCAGAACATGCTAAATTAAGAGACTCACAATGTGAATTGATATTAAGATGCCCTAAAAAGAGAGCGTAATCTTATAGTGTCATTAACATGAGTTGGATATAATGAGAATACTTTCATGGTGAATAATGTATCATACTGCTTCTTCACTAATGTTTTCACCCTTGGTAACCAGATGCCTTTTTAATTTTGCCTCTACTGAAATTTTCTTTATTGAACATGAATAAGACGAATTTACATTTTAATTGAAGCATTTAAAAAATGTGAGTACTCGGCCACAATAGATTCATTATGGAAGAAGCATGGAAAAAAAGTTAGAGAAATTTTTAATATTCATTCCATAAGTTACTGAAACTAAAAAGGCATTAATTTTGATGTCCTCTGCAGACCATAAAGATTTTTTACTCCAATTTTAATAAAAGAATAGAATTCTCATAACAGTACTCAATTCTCCTTAGTGAATGGCTGAGAAAGAATTGACCTCCTTTACCAGACAATCTGTTTATCACTCAAAAAGGTCACAGCTGAATCATGCAAGAACTTAATTTTTCTATGTAACAGTGCTCTATGTTTTGATCAAACCCTGTGGTTTCAGAGAACCAAAATTTCCCATTAACCCAGAACACTTGTTTGACTTCAAAAACAAGCCTGGAATAAAATATCCTTCCAGACTTAAAAAGAAAGAAAGAAAGAAAGAAATATGAAACACAAACAACCACCACATGATGTGTGACATTTAAGAATGACCTTTGTGCTGCAAAAAAAAAGTCAATTCCCAAAAAGCCAACATTCAAACTTTCCCAGAAACAAATTTGCAAATGAAAAGACATCACCAGCTAAAAAAAGGTAATTACTAGACCTAAAATTTTTTTGCAAACATCACTGAATTTTGCAAACATCTTAACAAAGTTAAATGCCCAGATTAAGTAGAAATGGTCCATCAATTTTCATGCCACTTCTGTATCACTGAACTAAATGTACATTTGTTTTTAATTGCTAAACCTCCTTTCAGAGCCTCCTCTAAAGACTCAGAGCATTATGCTGGTATCCAGAATGTCTCACTGAATTTAGTAAGTTAAGCATTTAAATTAGGTTTGTGGTTTACTGTCTTGACCTCAGGCTTTGCCATCTGAATCTCACACTGATTCTACAAAATGTTATTATCTAAAGGTTCACATAGCAGATTGTCTGGGGGAAAAATAAAGTAAAAAGGTCATCAGAACCATTTATATCTGACACTGGCATAAAAGAAATTAAGCAATATCAACATGTACATGACAGAGTTACCACAAAAATGATCATTCTTAGTTAAACTCAGAACCCACAGAAATATGTGCCAATATTTCTTCCTTCTGCTGTTAAGTGAGAACACCAACATTTCTTTAGTTTTTACCATGTCATGGTAAATTTGCTACTTCATTTATATTTATGTGAAATAAACATTCTTATTCCTTCAACCAATGTAGAAATAAGGAGGTAAAAGATAATAAATAAATGTCCAATTACACTTTAAATTAGAAAGCTTAAATTTACATGTCATAAATAACATGTTTCTGGTATCAAGGTCAATGTTCTTTGTCCTATAATACCAAAAGTCATTACACTAAGGAAGGCAAGATATCCTCCGACATATGAAAGTAATTCAAGTCCCTCAGAGAAAATACAAGTTGCTACAAAATATATATTATGTATTTCAACTCTGCTGATATAGACATATATGTGTGTATTTCAACTCTGACACACAAAAAAATCCTTACTAATGTTACCTTCCAAATTTTGTACTTTTCTTTGGGGGAAAGGCATAGGTAAAGATGTTATGAGGTTTTCTTGAAAACTTGTTCCAGAGTTACCTAAAAGTCCTAAAAATTCACCTTTGGGGAAAAAAAAAAAGTTACTGAATTAAAACCTCCACTGTCTGTCAGAGACATAAAAGCAGTTTTTACCATTGATGTTCCAACATAGTTTATCTATAGGTTTTCTTTTTTTTTAATTTTTTTTTTATTTTTGGTTGTTCAAAACATTACATAGTTCTTGATATATTTCACACTTTGATTCAAGTGGGTTATGAACTCCCATTTTTACCCCATATACAGATCGCAGAATCACATCAGTTACACATCCATTGATTTACATATTGCCATACTAGTGTCTGTTGCATTCTGCTGCCTTTTCTATCCTCTACTATCCCCCCTCCACTCCCCTCCCCTCCCCTCTTCTCTCTCTACCCCCTCTACTGTCATTCATTTCTCCCCCTTGTATTATTTTCCCCTTTCCCCTCACTTCCTCTTGTATGTAATTTTGTATAACCCTGAGGGTCTCCTTCCATTTCCATGCAATTTCCCTTCTCTCTCCCTTTCCCTCCCACCTCTCATCCCAGTTTAATGTTAATGTTCTTCTCATGCTCTTCGTCCCTACTCTGTTCTTAGTTACTCTCCTTATATCAAAAAAGAGAAACAATAAGAGAGGTAAATAGGGAGCCTACATCATGGGAACAAATTTTTACTCCTCACACTTCAGATAGAGCCCTAATATCCAGAGTATACAAAGAACTAAAAAAATTAAACAATAAGAAAACAAATAACCCAATCAACAAATGGGCCAAAGACCTGAACAGACACTTCTCAGAGGAGGACATACAATCAATCAACAAGTACATGAAAAAATGCTCACCATCTCTAGGAGTCAGAGAAATGCAAATCAAAACCACCCTAAGATACCACCTCACTCCAGTAAGATTGGCAGCCATTATGAAGTCAAACAACAACAAGTGCTGGAGAGGATGTGGGGAAAAGGGTACTCTTGTACATTGCTGGTGGGACTGTAAACTGGTGCGGCCAATTTGGAAAGCAGTATGGAGATTCCTGGGAAAGCTGGGAATGGAACCACCATTTGACCCAGCTATTGCCCTTCTCGGACTATTCCCTGAAGACCTTAAAAGAGTGTACTACAGGGATACTGCTACATCGATGTTCATAGCAGCACAATTCACAATTGCTAGACTGTGGAACCAACCCAGATGCCCTTCAATAGATGAATGGATTAAAAAATGTGGCATTTATACACCATGGAGTATTACGCAGCACTAAAAAATGACAAAATCATGGAATTTGCAGGGAAATGGATGGCACTAGAGCAGATTATGCTTAGTGAAGCTACCCAATCCCTAAAAAACAAATACCAAATGTCTTCTTTGATATAATGAGAGCAACTAAGAACAAAGCAGGGAGGAAGAGCAGGAAGAAAAGATTAACATTAAACAGATACGTGAGGTGGGAGGGAAAGGGAGAGAAAAGGGAAATTGCATGGTAATGGAGGGAGACCCGCATGGTTATACAAAATTACATATAAGAGGTTGTGAGGGGAATGGGAAAATAAACAAGGAGAGAAATGAATTACAGTAGATGGGGTAGAGAGAGAAGATGGGAGGGGAGGGGAGGGGAGATAGTAGAGGATAGGAAAGGTAGCAGAATACAACAGTTACTAATAGGGCATTATGTAAAAATGTGGATGTGTAACCGATGTGATGCTGCAATCTGTATTTGGGGTAAAATTGGGAGTTCATAACCAACTTGAATCTAATGTATGAAATATGATATGTCAAGAGCTTTGTAATGTTTTGAACAACCAATAAAAAATAAATAAAAAAAGAAGACATTTGGCATTTGTTTTTTAGGGATTGGCTAGCTTCACTTAGCATAATCTGCTCTAATGCCATCCATTTCCCTGTAAATTCTATGATTTTGTCATTTTTTAATGCAGAGTAATACTCCATTGTGTATAAATGCCACATTTTTTTTATCCATTCGTCTATTGAAGGGCATCTAGGTTGGTTCCACAGTCTTGCTATTGTGAACTGTGCTGCTATGAACATCGATGTAGCAGTGTCCCTGTAGCATGCTCTTTTTAGGTCTTTAGGGAATAGACCAAGAAGGGGAATAGCTGGGTCAAATGGTGGCTCCATTCCCAGCTTTCCAAGAAATCTCCATACTGCTTTCCAAATTGGCTGCACCAATCTGCAGTCCCACCAGCAATGTACAAGTGTACCCTTTTCCCCACATCCTCGCCAGCACTTGTTGTTGTTTGACTTCCTAATGGCTGCCAATCTTACTGGAGTGAGATGGTATCTTAGGGTGGTTTTGATTTGCATTTCTCTATTGCTAGAGATGGTGAGCATTTTTTCATGTACTTGTTGATTGATTGTATGTCCTCCTCTGAGAAGTGTCTGTTCAGGTCCTTGGCCCATTTGTTGATTGGGTTATTTGTTATCTTATTGTCTAATTTTTTGAGTTCTTTGTATACTCTGGATATTAGGGCTCTATCTGAAGTGTGAGGAGTAAAGATTTGTTCCCAGGATGTAGGCTCCCTATTTACCTCTCTTATTGTTTCTTTTGCTGAGAAAAAACTTTTTTAGTTTGAGTAAGTGCCATTTGTTGATTCTAGTTATTAACTTTTGTGCTATGGGTGTCCTATTGAGGAATTTGGAGCCCGACCCCACCGACTGTAGATCGTAGCCAACTTTTTCTTCTATCAGACGGCGTGTCTCTGATTTGATATCAAGCTCCTTGATCCATTTTGAATTCACTTTTGTGCATGGTGAGAGAAAGGGATTCAGTTTCATTTTGTTGCATATGGATTTCCAGTTTTCCCAGCACCATTTGTTGAAGATGCTATCCTTCCTCCATTGCATGCTTTTAGCCCCTTTATCAAATATAAGATAGTTGTAGTTTTGTGGATTGGTTTCTGTGTCCTCTATTCTGTACCATTGGTCCACCTGCCTGTTTTGGTACCAGTACCATCCTGTTTTTGTTACTATTGCTCTGTAGTATAGTTTGAAGTCTGGTATCGCTATACCGCCTGATTCACACTTCCTGCTTAGCATTGTTTTTGCTATTCTGGGTCTTTTATTTTTCCATATGAATTTCATGATTGCTTTCTCTATTTCTACAAGAAATGCCGTTGGGATTTTGATTGGCATTGCATTAAACCTATAGAGAACTTTTGGTAATATCACCATTTTGATGGTTTCCATTGAAAAGAAGAAAGAGGAGCCTATAAAAATCACTTATAAATTTAGGAGAGACTGAAACCTTTCTGATTGGAGGTTAACTTAATCTCCAGGCTGCCTGCAAGCTTTAGTGATGTCAGATAGAGAGAACTGGCACCAAGGCAGATGCTTAGATGAGATCTAGTGAATTATAAATATGAGAGTGGATTCATTCCTGAAGCTCAGTGAGTGCATGAGGATTTGGATAACTTCAAGATAGAACGACTTAGAAGTAACAGAAATGATACATACTAGCAATCAGGAAGTCACAACAAGAATTGTTTTTGAGAAGTTTATGATTTCAACTTTTTAATGGAAATGTTCAACAGATAATTAGAAATAAGGCTTAACAATGTCTATTTGAAGATGTAGGGGTTTTGACTTTTATGGTGATTGGGTGAGATTGAATGGAATCTACAAAGCAGATGACTATAGGCTACTTATGGAAAGACCCACATTAAGGACTGGGAAGAGGAAAGAGATCTTTGCACTAAGAGGAAGAGGAGTGAAAGTAGACAAAAACTAGGAGTGTTTCACCACAGAGAGTCAGCTGAGACAGAATCAACAAATAAAAGGAAAGTCTTGGGAGATCAGAAGATTGGTAGTCTGGAGATTACATAATTATTGAGGACCCTTAAATATCAATTTCCAAAAAGATTAAAAAAATAAGTTTATTAGAAATAGAAAAACTTAAGAATTGATTATTGGTAGATAAATCAATAGACTTTTTTCCTTCTGAGTGTGACAGGAAAACTCAGATCCAGTGAAGAGATAAAAATCCATGTAAAAAGTAAAAAAGCAATAGATAAGTAGAGTTTACTGATTTTAATATTAAACTGGACACTATTAAGTGTGTAAAATATCACCATTATGTTCTCAATGAAGTAAAAATCTTCAGAAAAAAATAGCATTCAAGAAAGGAAAACATATTTCCTTGTTCAATAAATGAAGAAGAAACAGAAAATGTTAAGAACTATGTGCAAATAGGGGCCATATTGACATACATTATGGGGGGAATATTTTTAGTTTTAGTAATAAAATTATTTCCCAAAATGTGTTACAAATGTTAAGGAAAATGAAACACACACTACTTAATTTGTTTTATGAAATTAAGAAAAAAAAGAAACATATAACAAATATGGTTAAAAATAAAAACCACACAACAAAATAAATTTAAGTGAGAATCCTAAATACAATACCAGGATAAAATTAATAATTCATGAGAAGAAAAATATCTTTAGCATCTAAGTAGAGTTCACTCCAAGAATTGAGATATGTATTAACATTGGGAGATCTTTGAAAAACAATATAAATTCTACAAATCTGAAAAAAACTGAAATATATTGACTCTTAATTAAAATTCTTTAAAAAATGTGAATCTTTAATATGATTAGTAAAAAAGACTGCTACAAATGTCTCAATTTAATTGTTCTATTTAAATTCAGTGATTAGACTCCAGAGGCAATTTCAGAGGTAAAAAAGTACATGTCAAGGATGCTCATTATAACAACAATCATTGAACACTTGTTAAGAAGTAGACCCAGCATAATTAGACTCAAAGCATTTTATATGACAAACAACAATGGAAAAGAAGCAAATTGACTTTATTTGTAGACAATAGAGTCATCTATCTAAAAAGCCCAACTTGAAAACTTAGAATTAATGTTTATTGTGACTGGCTTTGTGAAAAAATACTCAAATTTAGGGGCCAAGGGTAGAGAACCTGGAAAGTGTATGCAAGTTCCTGGATTTGATACCAAGAACCACAAAATAAAGAAATTAAATTAAATTAAAAAAAATAAAACTTAAAATACCTCAGATTAATAGCTTTGTTTTAGCACCAGTAGTAAATTACAATGGTTTCAAAAATTTACCAAAAGCAAAGTGCAAAACAAGCAATTAATTTAATAATAAATATGCAAAAGCTATATAAACCAAAAACTACAAATTTTAACCGGAATTGAGTGGGTTATAGACTGCTGAGTCCTTCAAAATATTATTTACTCCTTACAGTTACTCCTGTATATGTCATTTTCCCTTGAGGCTTCGGAATTATCTTGCCTCATGTTGCACAGGTTAAATGACAGTATGAAGATGAAAAGAGTAAAGGAAAAAGCAATGAGGAGAATATGGTGATTATACAGGTAAATATTCAGACATGAAAGACATTACCTTGGAAGTCTTTCCATACATGTTGAAAATTTATTTTTTCAGAATCATCATAAATAAAAACTGGGGAAAATATTTGTTTCCATGTTACATGAAAACACAATTAACACACAAAAACCAATTGCTAATGAACATACTAACTCCATTAGCTGTTCAAATAAGACAAGCTACAATAACTATTTTTATCTATCAGATTAACAAAGTTAAAAACAATACTTAAGGGACTCAAAGGGCTGGGGATGTAGCTCAGTGGTAGAGCACTTGCCTAGCATTATGACTGAAGTCCTAGGTTCCATCCCCAGTATTGAAAGAATTAAAAATTGAAAGAAAAAAAATAATACTTATGGGAATTTCGAAATGTGCACTGACAGAATGTTATCAGAGTCTAAATTATTTTTCCCGGCACAATTTTGACAACTTTCACTAGGATCTTTAAAATTGTCAATATTCTTTAACACAAATCAGTCTACTTTCTTAAATTCATCTGATTAAAAAATACCAGATATATAGTCAGATATATGATTAAATACTTATTACAAAATTTCCTCTCAAAGCAAGCAGTTAGAAACCAAGAAGCAACTAGTAATAATGAAATTAGTGCAAAATTTGAAAATATTTTTCAAGAAATTTTAATGGCAAAGGAAAATGTTCATGTTCTAACGATAACCACAGTGTGGGCATATATATATATATATATATATATATATACACACACACACACATACAAATAAACCCACAGTATTTATCTCTTTAAGGATATTAATTATTGTGTTTATAATCCAATGTCTTTTACAGGTTTTCCCACAATGCTTATATATTCTAAAACTAAAATTATAAAAGAAACTCCATTTTAAACCACTGGAGTTCAGCATAGTTTGTCTAGAATATAGGGACGGAAACTAGATTTGTGTATTTAAGGAGAGAGTAGGTGGTGAGAAAATGGAGGCAGTGGTCTAGTTTGCTTCTTTTGTAACTTTGTGAAAAAGAAAGGAGAAAATTGGGACAGTATCTAAAGGGAAGATTAGAATTGAATATTTGGAAACCTTTTAGCCTAATTTGAAAAACTCATTTAGTTTGTAGACAATCAAAGAACTGCTGTGAAGCCAGGAGACATGGGGATGATCACCACTGCTGCTCAGTCCTGTGGAATGATAGGTTGGAGATGGAGGTCATGGATCAGCCTGCAGCAGGTAGGCTCTGAAGTAGGACACAGGTAATTGTCTGCTTGAGCAACCAGGCAGAAAAAGGAAGCCTGCTACAGTTCTCATCACCACTCTTATGATGAAAATAGACCACAGAATATTTTGCTACAAAATACATCTATTTGCCTGTATCTTTATAGTTTTAATCCACAATTGAAAAAAGTATTTTTGCTGAATCCTGATGGACAGGAAATACAAAGATGTCTTATGGAAGCACTGGAATTAACTTATTACTAATTGTTTTTAACAACAGAGGCTGGGGAAGAGGTTAGTGGACTTCCTGACAGCTAGAGGAAAAAGAAAAAAAAAAGACTAACAAAGCAAACCTGAAGACTATTTAGAAGTCTTTATAAGTGTATGTGAAATGATTACCTCTAATCTTAAGGAATAGAACCCTAATAAAACAAAACATGACTTTGGATCTACTATTTGGGACTCTCAGTGCAGATATAAAACTTAACAAAATGATGTCAATATATTGGTCAGAAAATATACAATATAGGAAACAGTTCCAACAATTTAAACATAATTTTCTTCCATATATTTCACCCAATAAAATCCAAACTTGGCAGCATACCTATATTGTCCATGTTCATCTTTATAAATGAAGTAAAATTCAGTTATCACATGACATCATCAACTTTATGAACATGTCCTGCTTAATCTCAAGAGAGAATAAATATTGACATACTTTTTTAATGTTTTTATTAGTACATTCTAGTTACACATATTAGTGGGGTTCATTTTGATATTATCATACATGAATGGAATATAATTTGCTCCATTTCAGTCCCCAGAGATTGAATTCTTAATAGGTGTACCACCACTGATGTGATGAAAATCACAGAACTTCAGTTGGTTGGGTTTTTAGAGAAGGAATAACTCAAGGGAATAGTTTCAGTATTTGGAACAGAATTCTGAGAGAGACTTGAAAGCAAAGTCAAATCAGCAGGATCCTGGATGTTCATGGTTGGCAACCTAAATATCTATTAATAAGAAGTAATTATACAAATTATGATACAGATGAATACAGAAGATTTTGCATGGGTTAAAATGAAAGGCAGGTTTATGTAGTACATTGTATTGAATTGGAAGGATCTTCTAGGTACACTGCCAAGTGAATAGGTGTTTGATAACTTGGACCAATTCCATTTATTCAGACTTCCATCTAAAATGTGTATATTTGTGCATGTAGAAATGTCTCAGAAGAATTAAACCAACCATTAACTTTGACTGTTGTAGTGAAGCCAGGTAGGAGAAGTAGCAAAGCATGTAGTCAACATGCTCTTGCACATTTTGGGGTTTTTACAATGAGCATGTATTCATGTATCTGTTAAGGTTTAAAAAAATTAAGTCAGCTCTGAATTTTTAATAGTCTACTGAATACACACACACACACACACACAAAACAAAACAAATCAGTTAAATCCATGAAGACACAGATGGATCTTCATCTTCATTTGTCTGAGTAAATGTAGTGCTTGGTTGTGTATTTAAAAGGCAATTTAAAATTAGAGGTGGCTCTGGACTTGCTGGCACATACAGGGAACTGATTATTTAAAAGATGAGCTTTGGGGAACTGTGAGTGGAGAAAGGTTCTCACAGCAGGAGATTAGGATGCGAATCCACTATTCATCTCACTGCACTCCCCTGCTTCTGAGAGTAATGTGGTTATTCCATGGCTAACTTAATTCTGCAGTCAAAATACAGTAAAATGCTGGTCCCACAGAGTCCCACGTCACTTCCATAGATATTATCAGTTACATTAATCTGTTCCTAAAACAGAGCAGTGTTTGCACTTGCAGAGACATACTCTCTCATGACTCTTGGCTTATTTCTAAGATGAATATTTTTGTGCTTAACTACCTTGTCTGTTTATTTGTTTGTGTTGTTGAAGATCAATCCCAGAGCTGCACATGCTAGGCAAGGAATCTATGCTGAGCCACATCCCCAGTTCCTTTTCTTAAAGGTCAGTAATAATAAAGCATCCTATTATTAGGATGTCTTAAGACCATTGCAACTAGTTATAGGACCAGGCCAGGATCAGGACTAAGATGTGTTTTGCTAGAGATCATGTCTAAGCTGAAGTTACTAAACTAGAAATCAGATGATTTTACAGAAAAATGTGACACTTTAATAATGCTTTCCAGTAAAGTTCTGCTACTTAACATTTGCCCTTCTGTTTCCTTTTATTTTCGATTTTTAGAATACATAGCATATACCAGTTTCTAAAGCTTTTCCAAAATATATGTTAGAACCTAATTCAGACCTGCTGATTCAGAATCTATGGTGGAGGGGTTGGGATTATGCATTTTAAACAAGAACCAGGCAATTCTGCAGCAGATCTCTACTTCTTTACAATCACCTTTCATCAAAAGTAAACACAAACCATCAAAAACTGTTCACAGACTATTTGGTTTGGCTTTTACCAAGCCTTAATGATCATGAAATTTTATACAAAATCTATACTTCTGGCTTCTATTTAAATATCTGAAGACATAGCAACGCAGACACGCCTTCCTGAATGGCAAAAACATTTTTAAAAAGGCTCCCAACTAGTTACATACTTACTCTCTGGTTTTCAGGATTTCCAAGAATTCCCAAAATAATTTTCTTACCAGTTTAATTAATCATATCTGCTAGCAACTCTGGGCTTTGGAGTTTCTAACATGTACATATAATCTATTTATTCCATCTCATGGCTTAAATATAATGTATGACTTTCAGACTGAATTTGGATAGAGTATTTTTCATATATGCTACTCTGTGCCAAATATTCAAAGGAAGTTATTTATATTGATTCATCAAAAGGTTCTTGAAACCAGAATTCCTTCAAGTTGAATAAGTAAGAGGGGTTTAGGTACCATTCTTAGGGTGTTAGGAATATTACAGATGTTATAAGCATTATAGCAGTATTATCATTTTATCAAGTTCCAAGCATCATTCATTCAATTGTAGGCCTAAGTAGAATTTTCTATTTTAAAAAATACTAATAATATATAAGGTTGTTGGCACTTTTACGTTCAAATCTGATCTTTGAAGTAATAAATATATTCTGAAGCAAATAAATATGTGTTGGTAAGTTACATACAATCCTTCATTATTAAATTTGTAATTTTGCTCCATTAAGGCCAGGCAAGGTAGTGCATGCCTATAATTCCAGCGGCTCAAGAGGCTTAGGCAGGAGAATCACAAGTTCAAAGTCAGCTTCAGCAAAGGTGAGATGCTAAGCAACTCAGGGACAGCCTGTCTCTAAAATAATACAAAATAGGGCTGGGGATATGGCTCAGTGGTCAAGTGTCTCTGAGTTCAATCCCTAGCACCCCTGCCCCCCCCCCCCCCGCCAAAAAAAAAGAAATATGGTCAGGATTTTCATGATAACTTTTCATTAAAATATATGTCATTTTGTATATTTTTTGATTTTAAGTAATAAAATAATTAGAGGGGCTGGGGTTGTGGCTCAGTGGCAGAGCGATCTTGCCTAGCATGTGTGAGGCACTGGGTTCTAGTCTTAGCACCGCATTTAGTTGTCCATTGACAGCTAAAACTAAAACTTTTTTTTAAAAAAGAATTAGAGATAAAATAATGTATAATTTTATTACTATTTTTATATAACAAACCTGTATAATTTTGGCCTGTCAGATCTGTTATGTATTGTTATCATTGACTCTTACTTACAAAGTTGTTTCTTACAAAAGATTATTTTTTTGAAATTATTTCTTGAAATTATTTCTTCTTCTCACAAAAGATTTCTCTTATGTTCAGATCACTATACTTGCTTGCTAGTGAGTTCAAGTCAGAAGGGGGAACTATGGGCCAGCTAGTTTTAAATTTTCATTTTAGATTAAATCATATGTCCTAGATTAGTAGAGGTTTCTTAAGTTAAATATTCTTTACCCATAAATATATTCATCTTCCATATTCAGAGATGTTTCATAGAAACCAGAAAAGTTGCAGTGGGGCACAACCTGATGTTAATCAATTAAAAAATTATGTCAAAAGCATAAAACGTGAGCTCAGAAAGGCTTTTAATCACATCGTCTAGCCCATTCATACTATTCAATCATGCAGAGTTGAAGTTGACAGTGCCAAGATCATTGGGTGGAGTTTTTTTTCTTTTCCCTGTTTATCATCCAAATAGAAAATGATTGATATAATTGTATTTTGTTAAATGTAATTTTCTTTCACTTTTATAGTAAGTAATATAGTTAGTCCCTCCAAGGCCTTATCTGAACAAGATTTCAGCTTTTCATGGTTTATTTCAAGATTATAAAACCAATTCTATTAATCACAATTTGGGTGTTGAAATCTGAACTTATAGTATGTTATCTATTAAGTTATTCCTTAAATCTTCTAATTTTACATATATTTAGAGGCAATTTGAATTTTTCTGTCATAATGTTTGGGAGGACAGTAGGCAATATTCTTTGATTAGTGATTCCTAATGAAAAAAGCAGACAATCTCCAGTCTACTGAAGAGATGACATGCTGTTTCATGCTTAATGAAAGATAAATTAAAATCATTTGATGCTGCCATATGTTAACAATCATTTCCTAAGCAGAGAAAAACATTACGGCAGATGGTTTGATTTATTATCCTAAAAAGGTTGCAGGGAACAAATTCTCCATTGTTATACGATTCTTTGTGTGATAACAAAGACAATATTTAGTGAATAAAATAGTTGAATGCTTATGACTATGTCTGCCATTTTGAATCTGAGGTGGCAGAATGAATATTAACCAATTACTTGTATACAGGTTTCAAAATACAAATAAGAAATCTTATAGTGTAAAAATGTGGATTCTGTGTGTAAAACAAAATGATTAGCATTAAAAACCTGTTGCCACTGGTGATCACATGGTTTTAGTAGTTGTCAATGGTCATCCCTCAGTCATGTTCATTTTATAATAGTTTTCTTTTTTTTTACTTTTGAAATTTTATTTTATCAACATTGCCCATTTTTAAAAAAGATATATATTACAGTAGAGTGTATTCTGACATATTATACATACATGGGTTATAACCCCTTACAATTTTGATCTTATTCTTGTGGTTGAACATGATGTGGAGTTACACTGTCATGTTATAATGGTTCTTAATCTAACTTCATATATTTGAGACAAAATTTTTTATAGCTAGGAAATATTAATTAGTATTAAGTATTGCCAGTGTTACTATCTCTTTAAGATCATTTTATAAGAACTTTCTATTATAATTGGTGGTAAACATAACTATTTCAAGAAATTCTTATCTTGCACTTTAACATATGAATTTCTTTCTTTGTTATTTGAATTTTAAATTTTTAAAATTACATAGTGGCATTAGAGATAGTGATAAAAGGATTATTTTAATTTACTTTTTCATTTACTGGTAAGCAGTATCCAAAAATGGCTCTCAGTGACTGTGACTGCTTGAAGTCACACTCTGTGGAATTCCCTAGAATTAGTGCCTGGAATTCACGTTAATCATCTGAATATTACAGAATTTATGGTATGGCACACTCAACATTGGGTTATAAAAATTTATATGTCTTCTGTCTTGAATGTACTCACTCTCAAATAATTTGTCATGGAGGAATCCAGTTAACATGTTTAAGGCCTCATGGAAAGGCCCATGTGACAAGAAACCAATGCCTGAAAATAACCACATGTGGACCCTGGAAACACAGACCACTAGTTCAGTCTTCAAAAGAGATCATATTCCAGCCAACTGTAGACTCGTGAGAGACTCTGAGTAAATCACCACTAAATTTCAAGCAATTTGTTATCCAGAAATAGAAAACTAGTACAGCCTTGGGGGTCAGTAGTAAGATTGTTAGAAAGATCATCAACTCTTTGAGCATGGAACTACCGTCATTCTTTGGTTACTAGAAAATTAATTTCTTGGTTAGAAGTAATGTTTTTGGAAAATCCTATTAGTGTGTAAGTCATTCTGTAAATTCAAATATGATACCTTTGGCAGAGGCATAATTGTGAGAGAAGGAAAATCCATATCCAGCATAACTACAGATGGTTCATGATTTATGATGATTCAAGTTAATGACCTTTAAATTTTACAATAAAGCAAAAGTAATAAGCATTCAGTAGAAACTATACTTCAAGTTTGTATTTTGATCTTTACTTAGGCTAGTGATATACACTACAATACTCTCTCTTGATGTCTGGCAATGGGAATAAGCTGCAGCTCCCTATTAGTCATGGCATCATGAGGATAAAAATACTGTTCTCCTATCTTGGTAAGCTATTATGTTTGGTATGTTAGGTATGTTAAATGCATTCTAGACTTACAATATTTTCAATTTAAGATGGGCTTGTCAGGACATAACCCCACCATAAACTGAAAAGCATTGACATCTATTTCAATATGAATTACTACTCCTTCTATTATGGATATGGCTCAGTTGGTTTATGCTCCTATGAAACCTTACCAACTTCATGAGCACTGTGTTGGTTTCCATTGCATGACTGGATGTATCCAGATCAGTGTCACTGACTGAAAGTACATGTTGCTGAGCCATGCATAACCTCCCTGTTGTCAATTTGTTCAAGCATTTATTGGGCAATAACAGGAGTTGCTGGGGAAAGAGATGGATTGGAGTCTATAGGAAGGGTCATCCAATCTACTGGTTTATTAAAATCTTTCCTGCTGAAGTCATTTTTTTTTGGTGAGAATTCATATGTGATACAAGTATCTTCAAATTAGCTGTGTATTTGGAGAGATTTATTCACATAACTTTTCTCCAGACCTCTTCATGAGCAATTTTCCAGTTGTGTTTCTTCTTGTTTTATTGTTTTTGTTTTATTTTCAGTGCTATGAATATATATCCCAGGACCTTGTGCTTGCTAGGGCGACATTCTTTCATTGAGCTATACCTTTAGTCCCTCAATCATATTCTTTAAAGTCCCTGAAAATTTAGACAAATGCTTAGGTATAGTTCATGAATTTCTATAGATCTGTACTTCTGTACAGTTATAGATAGATACATTAAAGATAAATACATTCCCAGAAATTATATGACTCGGTCAAGGAAAATGGTCATTTTTTATAACTTGATTACTGTTATCTCAGATTGTTATTCAAAAATATTTTTGCTGCTACCACCATATGAGCTTAGTCATTTGGCTTTCACCTTATTACTATTTCCAATGTTTACTATTTTTTACACACACAGAATGTATATATTTAACCAAAATTTACTGAGATTATATATTTCAAAGGGCACCGTGCTTAATGTTTTGCTTAAAAATTATTATCTTCAATGTTGTTCTCTATTTTTTTTGGTTGTTGTTTACCACAGGGATAATCTTTATATCTTTTTCTTAGTATTCTTTGAACACTTAATTTTAAAATATAAATTCATTATATCCCTTTATATATTTTAAACATTTAATAGGATTATATAATGCTTCTCCCTGTTTAGGCAGAGGTCTAAAGTATTTTTATAGTAATATTTTGTCATTTTTCTTTCTAATACATTAAGTCTTTAAAAATACTCTATTAGAACTTTTTAAATGGCAATACTTAATTTTTAATAGTCAATGTTTTAGTTTTTTGGCCTACAACTTGGTATATAGATACGATAGTAATTTTAAAAGAATGATAGAAGCATTTAACTAAGAATCTTACACAATTTTCTCATGTCCATACATGAATATATCACAATGAATCTCAACATAGTATATATCCACAAGACTGAGATCCCAATTAGAATAAGATATATTCCATGCTTATATAAATATATTCTACTATCATGTATAACTAAAAAGAACAAATAAAAATTAAAAAGTGATAATTTCTTATCAACTTTTTCAAAAAGATTTTCAGTATTAATTTGTAGGCATCTGTCA
The DNA here is from genome assembly GCF_021218885.2 of Marmota monax. Lineage (NCBI taxonomy): Eukaryota > Metazoa > Chordata > Mammalia > Rodentia > Sciuridae > Marmota > Marmota monax. The sequence goes on along the minus strand of NW_026692434.1, from coordinate 2,237,327 downwards.
ACTAATTGCTTAAATAAAGTTTTTACTTAGTCTTAGGTTTACAGAAAAGTTGGGAATATCATACAGAGTGTTCTTACAAACCCCACATTGAATTCCCTCTAATGTTAACTTTTTAAAAAGAATTATGTGTATGTGTGTATATGTGTGTGTATGTGTGTGTGTGTGTATAGTTGATAGACCTTTATTTTATTTATTTATATGTGGTGCTAAAAACGAAACCCAGTGCCTCACACATGCCAGGCAAGTGCACTACCGCTGAGCCCCAGCCCCAGCCCCTAATGTTAACTTTTTATGTGATTATAGTTCACCTATCAAACTAAATTAATTAATGGCTATATACTACTATTAATTAAAGTGCACATTTTTTTTTCTGATTTCCTTGGATTTTACCTAATGTCCTGTTTTATCTAATTTCCTAGTAAAAATACTACCCATGCCTTAGTCTTCATGTCTACTAAGACATCTCTTTGCTCTACTTCTGTTTTTTTGCAATATTTTATTGTATTTCTTTGGTGTCAAAGAAATACCATTTGTGCATATCTATAAAGGACAGTTTAATACAATTTGTGCATATCTATAAAGGACAGTTTAATGTTTTGACTCATATATGTATATTTTCTAATATATGATAGTGACGGACTCAGGGTAATCTCCATATCCATCACCTTGTACTTCTATCATTTCCATTCTTGGTCTGTCCCCAGACCTAAAAAGATGTTCTCTTAAGGATCACCAAACAAAACAAAAGAAACAAAAAACAAACAAACAAACAAACAAATTTGCAAAATCTTGTACACTAAATATATATTTATCAAGACAGGCAAAAATAAAATAAGCTGGGTACAAGGACTCATACCTGCAATCCCAACAACTCTGGAGGCTAAGGCAAGAAGATTGGCTAGTTTGAGGCCAACCTTGGCAATTTAGAGAGACCCGCATCTCAAAATTAAAAATAAAAAAAGACTGGGGATACAGCTCAGTGGGAGAGTTCAGTTCAGTTTCCAGCACCAAAACAAAACAAAAAATCAAGTACTAAAGATATTTTATTTCAAGTCAGTATAACTTGTTTCAAAGATTTCAACAGGAAACCGTTTGCACAACACTGAAGAGACTCAGCAGATTCAGCAGTTTGTGAAGCCAACTGAATACTGAACTACCAAGGAAGGATATACTGAAGGAGTTGCCTCTGGGGAAGGATTAAAATACTAATGAAAATGGATTGATTCATAAGAGGATGTCTTCTAGAATTGTGGATTCTTGTGTTTTAAGAAGTATGTTCCAGAACACTTTGATAATATTTTCTACAAACTCCCTTTACCTATGAGATCTGGATTTTGACAACAGTAGGTATTTTTTAACCACGTACTTTCTGATCACCTAAAAACATGCAGTTAGCTGGAGATTACCAGATGATGATGAGATCTTCCTGTCTGATTAAACACTACTGAATGCCGAAATAAAAATATGTTAATTCACGTAGCAAGTGGATTAATAGTTATTTGAAGTAACAAATTAAGCTTGTATCTTAACTCATATGACTTGAAGTGAAATGTTTATGCCAAAATTACTGGGGCACACCACATGTTCCTTAGACTCATTTGAATTTTTGAGATCAGAATGAGTTTGTGTTTTGATGGAGCTATCTAAATAATTACTTCATCTGCATTTCACAGGCCATTAATGCAATTTTTTTTCATATTAACCAATCCATCTGTGTATACAACATGAGTTCATAAGGTAATTATCTACTCTCTAATATGCCCCTTTGGGCAAGAGAGGCAGATAAAGGAATCACTTGCAGTCTTTTAAGGACTCATGCTATAATTTGCACCTCTTGGGAATCATCTGTCTTTCATTTTCTCAAGTTCTCTATCTAAGGAGGCATGGGCTAGCAACAAATTAATAGAATAAACTTTGTAACACCCATAGTACAGGCATCTTTCTTCAGAACATACATTCTATAAACTAACAATTATACCAGAAAAACCATAAATAGCTCATACAACATGTTCCATACTTTATGTCCTGTTATTCTTAAAAAGGGATATTTGTCAGGAATATTGTGTCCATACATGGGGAAAGTTTATTGTTATATAATTTAAAAAATACCATCTGCCAAGCAATGGGTCATAGAATAAATATGCTTAACTCAGGGAATTAGAAAAGGATTTCAAAAGAAAACTTATTAATAGTATTACTCATGAGAGTATCAATAATTTGGGTAGCAATTTTTCAGGAGTACTCTATATTTGAAGCTTAAATTTATATTATTACATAATTTAAAAATAAATCACACATTATGTACACATATATTATCCCTGCTCATTTAAAAAATTTATGCTTTTCACATTGACTTTTGGAGTAATCCATCTGGATATAGACTAAACCTTGGAGGAATATAGATATGTATTTAAACAGAGGTAGGATTAGAATCTGTTTTAAAATTCAGTTTTATTTTCCAAGCACTTGATATTTATAAAGACTATACATTGGCATAAAAATAAACATGAAATTTAAATTTTAAATTTGGAAATAAATTAACATTTATTAGATGCTTGCTTTAGTTTATACTAGGAATTATAAATATCATATATTTCTTTTTTTTCCTATCTTTACTTCTCCTTTCCCTTTCCTATTTTTCATTTTCTTTTCTTTCTTTACTTCTTTTTTTTTAACATTCATAGTATCAGAACACAAAGCATCATACTGAAAAATAAAGAGTGCTGGTTGTCCTGGAGACAGATTTTCGCTTTTCTTTATCAACAGATATGTAACCTCATTTTAAATGCTAAAAAAATACTGGCTTTCATGTATGTAATTCCTTTTTATATTTAACTTTACAATTATATACCTTAGACAATTCTTATTTTATCAACCTGTAAATGTTGCACCATCAATTTCATTCCTAGTGAAATAAAATTTTATTAAAAGTATCACTCTCTGCTTATTTAAGTAATGGAAGCAGTTCAATAGGCCAGCTGCTCTGTTTCACTCACACAATGGAAGTAAACAAGTATTTTTCTGAGTGATAAATTGGTTCTTATTTCTCATGCATTTCCAAGCAATAATAGATTCTTTCTTTTTCTCTAATAAACTGCCAATCTGAGAATCACAGGTTTTATTTTATTTTGTTTTCTATATGGTAATAATAGTGATGATTACCTTCCATTGTTATTCAAATTCCAAAAAATTCTTGAATGAAAATTTTCCAATGCTTTGAAGGGTCACAGGAGTCCAAATCATAAATCTAAGGCAGAATTTAGAGGGGTGCTGAGAAACAGTGTTCCTCTAGTATAGGAAGAAGCCCAGTGGAACCAGAGGGGTAGAAGACAATAATTTGAGGCTTCAAACGATACATAAGATACATGGTTTTTTCTTCTCCTGTAAGTACCATTCAAATTGTGTCTTTTAAATGATATTATTTTAGTTTTTTAAAAAATACTTTTTAGTTGTCAATGGACCTTTATTTTATTTATTTATGTGTGATGCTGAGAATGGAACCCAGTGCCTCACACATGCTAGGCAAGCACTCTACCACTGAGCAAAACCCCAGCCCCAGTTTCTTTTTTTTAATGGACCTTTTCTCAGGTATCTTTTGCTAATTTCGATTATGCAAATTTCCCTGAGTGTTGTGTTTCTTTTGAAGTGTACTGATTTAATAACAACGAATATTATTTGTGGAAACTTATGTTTGGTAACTACATATTCCTTGATCAAGCAGTCTTTCTGGTATTTGATCAATACCCAACCAATATTTACTGTATTCATGCCAAATGTCAAATGCTGATAGGCATGAGAAATATAAGACTTATATGATCCTTGCTCTTAGGAAGCTTACAATCCAGTGATGGAAGATAAGGGAAATAAAGATACTAACAAGAACAAATAATGATCCATGGCATAAAGGAAATAATTTGGGAGTTGAGTAAGAGAATAATAGCAATGGCCTGGCTTATTAAGATAAGGGTCTCAAGGAGGGCTTTCTGAGGAGACACACTTACCAGAAACTTAAAAGATGAAAAGAAGAGTGCACTGCACAGAGCGGGGAGATATGGAAGGAAGCACTAGAGAATGAACAATGGACATGATCAGAAAAGATTCCATCTGTTTGGGGGAAGTTAGAAGCTGATGTGACTGGGACTTTAGCTAGGGATAGTGGGGTTGGTGAAGTCTCCTTATAGTCGTAGTTCAGGAGTTTGGATATAAAGAAAAGCCATTGGTGAATTTTAAGCAGAGGAACAGGTTTAAATTTATATTTTAGAGACATTACTGGTGGGCTGAGTACCAAAGTAATTGAAGTGAGCCAAAGTTTTTTAAAAGCCTCTGTAGCTACATTTACAAATTCAGTAGCTAATAGATGTGTAAGGCTATTTCAATTTAAACTAATTAAAGTTAAATAAAATTTAAAACTCAGTTCTTCCAAGGTCATGTAAGGTTGCTGGTCACTGTGCCAGACAGCACCGAGGGAGAATATCTCCATAGACGTTCTCCCAGACAGTGTTTCTGGGGAGCACCATCCATTTCCTGGTCCCCACTCTTCAGCTTCTCCCTCTTTCTATGATGTCTGCAAGCTGTAAGGTGGCTCTTGGCTTTTCATCCTCACTACCCATTTCCCTGATTCTTAGATGTCTTGGACCACTTCTCTTTCTCCTTCCCCTCCAACATATCCTTCTTTTTCAAGACACAGCTTACTAGCTGCCTCTTGTACAACTTCATAGTACTATATGAGAGCAGACTGAATTCAGGATATTCCTAAGTACTTAGCTTTCTCCAGGACCTGACTCCCCCGCCTTTTTTTTTTTCCTAATGGCACTACCCATCACTTGGTCATCATCTTGAAATCATTGAACTCCTTCCTTCTCACTCAGGCAACAGTTGTTTATTCATTCATAATCTACCACTGTGATGTTTCACATACATTTCATATATAATATTGCCTAATTAATTATTGTTTATAGTATCATAATTGCTGTGATAATATTCATTCCAAAGAAGCTGGATAGATTGGTATTCTTAAGGTTTCAAAGTCTTTAAAGATACTTTAAAGACATATTTCATTTTCATGATTGCTATAAAAACAGTGTTGGATTTCTAATTTTATTGTTTCTCATTTTTTTCATTCTATTCCCATTCTTTTTCACCCTCAAATTTGCTTATGCTATCTTTCTTTCACCCATTAAAACTTCTCACATCCATTTGTGACTGTTAAAACTCCCATTAATTTTAAGACCTATCACAAATGTTACTTATTCTATAAGTTCATTCTTTATATTCAAAATTTGATATTTCTTTCATTAATTCCTCATATATTTTAAATTCTCTGTGCCTCTTTAAATATTTTTTTAAGTTTTTATAGGCTCACACCTGTAATTCCCAGTGGCTCTGGAAGCTGAGGCAGGAGGATATCAAATTCAAAGCCAACCTCAGCTATTTAGTGAAGACCTAAGCAACATAGCGAGAACCTTCTTAAAATAAAACAGAAAAAAGGGATGGGATGGGATTCAGTGATTAAGCCCCCTGCATTCAATCATCAGTACAAAAGAAAAAAAAAAGAATATTGTACACAAATCTATATCCCTTATACCCCCTGCAGCATTTAACATGTTTATTTATTACATTAAATATAACATACAAATAACCCCAAATTTATTAGAGATTTATTAGAGATTTAATTTCAAACATAAAAAAATACCATGTCTTAACTAAATTTCAAAATAATTGTAATGTAAAGTTTGCTCAAGTATAGTTTTAACAATGTTCCTTTAAAAAGTTTGGAAGTGAGAACTGAAGTCTTCAGTCACTTTGAGGTCATTCTGATGGATTGTTCTTACCTGTGGAAAGAAGCATAAAATGTTCTGTTTTGTCAGGGCAAAAGTATTTGCTAAGGATAAATTGAACATCATTTGTGAAATTCTCAAGTGACTATACTTACCTCTAAGTAAACCTCTGTCAAGATTTCATTCTTGGATTCTTTATCCCAAGATAAATGCCTGAGAAACTGAAAGTCATGATTTGTTCTTGGATCCTTAGCAGAGTTCTCTTGACGGGTGGTTCACAGAAGAACAAATAGGCTGAACTCTTGGTGAACTAAATGCTTTATTATTTCTTTAGTACATTATTGAGAGAAGGGATTTCAGAAAGAAAATAACTTCATCACTTAAATCATAAAATGTAAAGAGCATATAAGTGAAGTATTATTACTTACATATACTTATGGAGAAATCACTTAACATATTTTGAAATTTATAATTTTAGTTATTGATAATATATAGTTTTACAACAGTACTTATTAATGTGTATAATTTCTGTGTAAGTACAAGCATTCCTCAGTCTATGGGGGCTGGTTCCAGGTCCCCACTTCTAGATACCAAAATCTTTCAATGTTCATATCCCTCATATAAAATGGCTTATATTTGCATATGACCTACAAAATTTTCCCATATAATTTAAATAATCTCCAGATTACTTATAATATTAAATACACTGTAATTAATATATAAATATTTATTATACATTATTATTTGGGGATTAGTAACAAAAAACAATCTATAGAAGTTCAGTATGGATGTAGATTTTTCAAAATAAATTCAATTCCTGTTTGGTTAAAACCATAAATGTGGAACCTGCTGATATGAAAGGTTGACTGCATATATCTAAAGTATATACAAAATTATAATGGTATATGAAAATTATGCTCTATAATTCTAGATTAATCTTGCCAATATTATTCAAAAATTCCACATTCCCTGATCACTGGTGTTCATTTAGATATCAGGGATAAATACTTGATATTCAACTGGACTAGGTTGGAACATAGTATAAATATGGGTATGATACAGTTGGTCCCAGGATAGAAGGTAGAGGCTTATAGTTTCTGGGAGGTTAGCCATCAACATAATTCAGGAACCAAAATGTTACTTAAAGTTATAACTTGAATCATGGAAAGCAAGTTGTGTGTTAAAATAAAGTTTGATTTTCAATATTTGGAGAGACAACACAATGTGAAATTGTTTAGTCATTATTACAGGTCATTAGTAATATCACTAACGCAGTTTTGTTAAAATTTATACATCAGCAAATTATGCTTCTGTCCTACTACCCTATTACTCTAATCTATCCTTTCATTTGATAGTCATCTTTACCAAGCCTTTGTCTTTCAGTTCTTTTTAATGCCAAAAAATAACAACAAAACACAACAGTGTGTCTTAAGGCAAGTATGACTGTAAATTTGTCTCGGGCTTTCTAGCCATCTGGACCACTTTATGGATTTAAATGTTAATTGTGATAAGAAATTAATTCAATAAGAAAATGAGAAAGTAATATGTTTCCATATAATCCTGACCATGCTATGAACCAAGCACTCCCCTGTCTTAGGAACTCCCCATTTGCTTTTTCATCTGCTTTTACTGCTCTAAATCCTAGATGCCTTCATAGGCCTCCCAGAGAAGGGCTCCAATGCCATTTCCTTCAAGTACTCTTCACTTATCATCCCCTGTAATAATAACAGCCTCCTTTTCTCTTTTTCTTCCCATGCTTTAATTTTCTTCATAGCATTTAATACCTCTCATTGAATTCTATAACTATTTGTTTGTTTGTTATCATTTTTTCTCATTTGAATGTGAATAGAAAGCAGGAACTCTGTTTTTGCTGTATTTCCAGTAACTAAAAAGTACTGACAAATACAAATAATTAGTAGACATCAATTGAATACAGGAGCGACCAAAATATTAACTTAATCCCATATGATAATTCAACTTTGTATGGTCAAAAGCATAGACACTTGTGATTTCTACCTCTTCCATAATCATATAGAAAATTTACATGCATGAATGAATTAAACATTTAATTATGGAAAAGTCATTTCATGCTAGTATTACTGTATCTTTTATTAATACACTAAAACATTTATTGAGGTGCATAAATAAGCCACTTTTGCATTAGAGCTTCTGTAGGTAATTGAAAGCTGTAGTTATTAATACTTTGTAGAAGTATTTTCTTGCTATCCTCTCTTAACTCCTTTGCTCTTAACTTGATTATTATAGAAGCACCATCATCATATGATCTCCCATTGTCAATCTCAAATTGTCCCACATCCCCAAATGAAATTTCTATCCAAATCTTTAACTAAAAGAAGAGAGTTTTTTTTTTTTTTTATTGATGTGTGTGTGTGTGTGTGTGTGTGTGTGTGTGTGATTGTGTTTGTCTATTTCAGTATTGGGAATTGAACCCAGGGCCTCCAGCATACGAGGCAAGTGCTCTGTCACTGAACCACATACCCAGCCTGAGAGTTTCTTATTCCTTAAGTAACTAAGATTTTGTATCAGAAATGGAAATAGGCATTGTTTCAGCAAGCACTAAGCACACCACTTGCAAGGAGTGCCATGAATTATGTGAGTGTAGCTTTCAGTTTGTGTGATTAATCATGTGACTGACTTCAAAATTTTCCACATTCTGCTGACCTGCTCAGATATTGGTGAAAACGAGGTTTACCTTTATGGCTGAGTAGGAAAGCTACTTAATTTTCAGCTTTTATAAAAAATATTGTGTCTTTATACATGTCTCTTTTGCTGTAGATTGAGTGCTTTTAAGAAGATAATCATCATAAAAGTGGTAAAATAAATTACATGAGATAATGTCGGTAAGTATCACTACTTTCATTCATTTTAATTAAGATATATTGAATAAATAGTTTAGGCAAACAGGTATATGAACAAATTGACACTATTTATGTTCAACAACACTATATACTAGCATCTCGATTTTTGCAATGGCACAGAAAATTTTTGGCAACGTAAAACACACTACAAATTCAATTACTTTAAAAAGCTATCCAAACTGATTGTTCTGGCTGATTATCAGGCCAAAGAAATTAAGAAACTAATTTGAACATTTGGTAGACATATGTAAAGAATGTGAACTAGATAGTTGAAAATGACCAATAAACAGAAAATAATATTCACTGATAAATAACTCCGTAAGTACAAATTAAAACCCTAGGACGTCATATGCTATCTGATAGACTGCAAGATCAAGTATCAATGGTAAATCAGTTGAAAAAGTGAAGGGATGGCTATTTACATACCTTTCTGGAGGTGAGGGTGCTGGTGTTTGTAAGATGATTTGAAAATTTATATTAAAATCACATAACTTTAACCCAATATTGTTGCTTTCAGAAATTAGTCTAAGGAAATGAACAAACGCATGAATATACACATGAATTCACATATTATATATACATATACAACATTGCCAGAACCAAAATATTTGTATGTCTCTGTGTATTATGTAAGTATGCAAATATCTATAGAAAACAGTATTGATAATACAAAATATGGGTACACAAGCATATAGAACTAGGTTACTTAAAATTTCATGGAAATTGTAGATGATATTAGTCTAAAATTGTTCATTTAAAAGACCATCATAAAAAAGTAAATTGAGAAAAACAGGTAATAGAACAGTACAGATAGAAATACTACATTTTCATGATATGATCATGTTTGGGAACAAAGGTAATATGTATATGCATAGGAAATAAGCTGGGAAGTTTTATACTAAGATATTAATGGTGGCTATCTCTATGAAATGATTATGTTTGATTAAAATATTAATCCTTTCTTTGTTTAATTTCCTTAATCTGGATTAATTTTATTAAAGTGTTTGTTTAAAGGCTAGGGATGTGGTTCAGTGGTAAAGCACTTGCCTGGTATATGTAAAGTCCTGAATTTCATACTTAGTATCGCAATAAATAAATAAACAAACAAACAAACAATTTGAAAAACTGTCCCCCTTATACAAATAAATAAAAGGATATTTTGATTACAGAACTCTTCACTAAATTATACCTCATTGTTTGGAAATGAACCCTGGGTTAAGTCTAACCATGATTTTGGAAAGTTATTATTGAATATAAAGAAAGAGTATATATGAGATGGTCCATATTTCTGACTAATACTTTTTTTCTTACTTTCCAGGAAAAGAAAAGTTACAGCATTAATTGGGGTCATTATTTTCAACTTGCAAGTGCCAGATGAGAGACATGGAGAATGACACAGTTAAAAAAGTCTGACCCCTAAATAGTGAGGATTGTACTCCTAGTTTATGGAAAGTATTAGTTAGTAGTAGGTAAGTAAATACTGTTGAATAAGGTAGACACCAGCCTGCTATCCCAGCAAGACTACACAGCAGGATTAGACAGCTGTGGAGTGCAGGTGCCATCAGCTGCTAGGAATGAAATGACATCCTACTCTTGCAACAAGCAAGTCAAAGTATGTGGGTTAAGATACACAGAAATTCTACTTGATATGTAAGCTACGTGTTTCACTGGAAAGTACTGCTATCAATTTTCCTTTTATAGTTAATCAAACATTCTGATTTATTCAATAATCATTTCCCAAATTTATGAGATGTAAATTTCTCTTTTTGTAGAACCCCTTATTTTTTTTTCCTAGTATATCTAAATCCAAACAAGTGCCCAGTCCAATTTCTCTTGTTTTTGTTTCACTTTCATTTACTTTCTCAAAAATAGTCTTCCCTTCACACTTTCATATCCTTTATTCTGGCCCTTTGTACCTCTGACTCTAGATTTGATCATTTCTTCTTTCCAATACTTTGTCAAGATTTCACTGTAGACATTCATTAAGTCAACTCGAGTCCAGTGTTTTCCTACTCCAAGGCCCACAAGGCATCTCTATGATGCACATGGTGAAGTACAAATTCTGAAGGCTATCTAACTGAACTTTGATTAATATCTCCTTCTTCCAAGTCCTTCTTCCTTCTTGAGCTCATGGTACCCACATCCTACTCTCTTTCTAATGAGTTTGACTCTTTTTTTAGATTCCAATGTAAGTGAAACTGTGTGATATTTATCTTTTTCTGCCTGGCCTATTTCACTTAGCACATAATAATAATAGTGCACTCCATATTTCAAAATTACTAAAGAAGTAGAGTTTAGATACTTCCACTTCAAAAATAAGTATATTAGGAGATTAATTCAATCAGCTGGATTTACTCATTCCACAATGTAAATATATATCTAAACATCACATTTTGCCCCATAACTGTGTAACATATACAATTAGCATTTGTCAATTAAAAATTTAAAACACATTAAAAAGCAAATTCTGAAGATGGGCATTTCATACTCTTCAATCAAATTACTTATATTCTGATAATCTCACCAAACTCTAGTCACCTCAAAGCCTCTTCCAATTTTCTCCCTTTATAAATGTCTGCCACTGTTAGTCCTAGAATGTCATACCTCCTCCTTTTGGAACATTAAAATTTGCCCAGTTTCTCAAGCTCCCAAAAGAATTCCTTGACCACTGAAGACCTCGAACCAGTCATTGCGTGATTGATTTAACAATTATCCACGGCAATTATGCATGGCTTGCTTATCATAGTTCCTCTATTATTGCCTTAAACTGTTATTTGAATCTTTCATGATGAGTTAGTTTTCACTTATTTGTCTCTTTTCTTTCTACCTATATTACAAACTCTCTGGATTAGGCACTAGGTTTCCTATCAGTAGTCTTCAAAATTGGAGTATGAATATTCCTAGGCAGCATGGAGGCCTTTGAAGAACATTTTTAGGATGTTAAAATTCCACCTGTACTCATGTCTGAAACTATCTCCCTGAGGACCAGCCTTTTTATAAAAATGTAAATTTACAAAGTAAAAACAAACAACAAAGGCTGAATCTCTCACCCTTCCAGAATTTTGTCTTTTGTGTAATGCATACAGCTCCCTTCCATCTCTTCCCCCTACCTCTCTGTCAAATTTTCATTGTTTTATGACATAAGCCCCTCACTCTGGCCTCATTTTCTTTCCTTCAAGTAGTTTCTACACACTCTCTTTTTAACCTCATCTCAGACCAGGTCCTGGACCCTGGGTGATTTCTCACCTTAGAGTTTTTCTGTAAACTCTGGAATTCTATGTGCTGCTTCATTATTTAGCAAGTGCTTTTTTTCCTTCCCTTTCAACTTTCAGCTTTAAGCTCTATTCTCTTAGAGAGAGAGAGAGAGAGAGAGAGACATGTCCTGATTCAATCTGTTTTCATCCTATTATTTTCAACATGACACCCTCCCTGAGATGTCTTTGCAGCAGTTATCACAGTTCCTGTTTATTTGTGTGGTTATGTAATGTTTTTCTCACCCTAGACTCTGAGCCTATGATGGAAGAAAGTTTCTAGCTCTGTGCCTGGCATGAAGGAAAATTCATAAAGCATTTACTCAATAAATTAGAGAGAATATTAAAGCTTATATGGATTTTTTAAAAAAAAAACATTTAAGAACTAGATGAACCTTATAAATCATGTTACAACAGTGATTTCATTTTTGAGATGGAGGAGGATGGTTCCCACATTTAGTGAGGGACAAAGCAGGGACTAAAATCAAATACTTTGAGTTCCCATCAATTCTCTCTTCATCCTGTTATTGTCCTTTATAATATAACATTTAAATAAACATCCATTGTCAGAACAGCAAAGTAGGTGGTATGCTTAAACTCTTGTTTGAGTTCAAGTATCAGTAAATTCTAATTTTAATTAAATGAAATGCATACAATTTTCAAGTTACCATGCCTCAGTATTTTCTTTTTAAAAAAAATATTTGTTTTTTTTGTTTTAGGTGGACACAATATCTTTATTTATTTTTATGTAGTGCTGAGGTTCGAACCCAGTGCCTTGCACATACCAGGGCCAGTGCACTACCACTTGAGCCACATCCCCAGCCCCAAGTATTTTCATCTGTATAATGTGATGTACTTCACAAATGAAGTTTAGTGTGTCAGATGAACATATTATAAAGTACCTATTTCTTTTTTAACTTTAGTACTTTAAGAAGAAAAAGTCTTGGTCTTTCTTTTAATTATTTCCTTAAGAGATAGATAGAAAAGATAGAAATTATAACATGGTCAATTAAGAATCTTAGGATAATGAGATACTTAATAAACTTAATTCCTCTTTAGTGCCTTTTTATATAAGCAGTTCCATAGAGCACCTCAGAAAGACAAATTTGCCATCATAAATATTTTCTTGCTGAGTTCAGGTTCTTCTAATTTACTTATAGACCCACTAAAAGAAATAGCAGTTAAGTAGATTATGTGCTTACCTAGAGGGTATGCCAAAAATTAAAAAAAAAAAAAAAACATTAAGAGACTCTTTAATATCACATTATTTCAAAAAGCCTTCCTAGGTATTTCATCAATTGTTTAAAATTAAAGCAGCGGCTGAGTGCAATGGTACACACCTTTAGTCCCAGCTACATGAGAGGTGGGAGAATCATTGAATCCATGAGTTTGAATCCAGCCTCACTAACACAGTCAGACCTCACCTCAGAAAAGAAGAAAAAAATTAAAAATAAAATAAAAGCGAGGAAGAGGAGGGAAATGTATACTACTATAGAGATTATTAAAATAATTTTCATCAACTTGATGTCTGGCATGACATAAAGTAAGAGGAGTCTAGGGGTTGTCTGGGGGTTGCTATAGAAAAAGCGGTTTATCCCATTCACTCAGTTTAGAGAGTTCCATAGGAAATTATTACAGAACAGTATAAGATGACACATTGTGAAGGAAACGTAGGATTCTTTTAAGACTCTGAGATAATAATAAAAAAAAACACACTAAAACATTATCATTTCACTGTATGATTAACACAACAAAATGGAAATCTGTAGCTCTTTAGATAGAAGAACGGTGCCATATTTACATGGAAAACTCCCCAAAGGAAATGAGAATTTCAGTATCCTGTGGCTTAAATGTTATACATGAAGGTATAATAACTATTATTTGTATGCAAACTACAAACATTACCAATATTGAATCACTACCTCAGAAGATTTTTTAAAAAAATACCTTGGGACTCTATAATCTAAATATATTTTTCCTCATGGTAATAGAGCAATTACTTATAATATCCATAATTTCTGTAGAAATAAAATCCATATTATGTACCAGTTGAGAAAAAGCATTAGAGAATATTTATGAAATGAATGGGAATGTAACATTTCTAAATCAAAGTCAAGTAACCCATAATGGAATATTAAAGGTCACTAATGGATCTAGATTATCTACACCTAGGAGGACACAATAGTATACAATAGGATTCATAGATTTCACACAAGCAATTAGCAATAGATTGTATAATCACTGACTTGTGCATGGAAAAATTTAGATGTAAATGCCTAAAAACCAAAAACTATAATTATGGTCATACTTGAATATATATCTAATAGTTTGTCAACTTATATGGAACAGATAACTATGATAATTATATTTACTACTTTCCACTGAAACACAACATAAAGGAAACAAAGAATGTTTCATTCGATTATCAAAAAGGATGATTGAAAGTTAATTATTAAAAGAGCTATGTCCTAAAACACGAATCAAAAGGAACAACAATGAATGCTAATCTCTGAAAAAGTACATGATTTCTGATCCCTGACACTAAATCCCATAGCCAACTGATCATATCTGACTCTCCTTGACTTCTGTATGTTGCCTTATAATTGGATTTGTATTGTGACTTATCTCAAATATACATGCACATTAAGTGATAAGCTACATAAAGAAGAGGACCATCATCCTTGGATTGCCCACTATGATGCCTTGAGCACCAATACTCACTGAGAAAAAACTGTAAATTTAACATAGTTATTCAACATATACCTAATAAATGCTAGCATTGTGCTAAGCACTGGAAAAAGAAAATGCTGAGGGCCATTGCTAAGTAAGAACGACACATGGCATGACCCAGGTCATTTGCAGTGACATTGCATGTAAGGTGACCTTGCTCAAGGACCAGGGTGGATCCAGGTTTAGGGCGTTCCAGGTTTAAGGTGTACCCTGCTGGGAATAGGGCGTATCCTGCTGCCTCAGGAGCGCCTGCTCCTTGAGTTCCCGTTGAGTTCTTGCGGGATTCAGAGCCCAGTGGAGTGTTGGATTTTGCCCAGAACGTGGATTTGCCCAGAACGTGTGTAAAGTGCTGGTGACAGTTCGAGAATAAAGAGTTGCTGTTTGAATCTACAAGGTGTGTGGTGGCTCATGATTTTGTGCCCAGCCAGACTGCGGCAAGAAAACACAGTCTTTGTCCTTATGGAGATAAACGTTTAAAGCAACTACAATACTGTGTTCGAGGGCTCTGATATGAAGAAGCAGCCATGATCTGTTGGGGTGGGGACTGTATCATTAGGCAGAGAAGACTTTCTGAGGAAGGCATATGGCAAAATCAGCCTTGATGAGTAAGAAGAACCTAGGCAGGTAGTGTAGGTTCTTAATAAAAAATGATAGCATGCTATATTGGAGGAATTGATGGAATTTCAAAGTAATGCAATATGAGAGTTGGGAGGAAAAAAATCTCAGATGAGTGTATAGGAATGAGCCTCGACAAAATCATGAAGAGCTTTGTAGCACACACTGAGACTGAAGAACAAGGGATAGAGATTTGAAGGTTGACAAATAGAAAAGGGACAGGAATTGTTAGCATATGGGGACAGCTATAGTGCTGATTCAACCTTGCCTAGTAGATGGTGATCCACTATCTAGATCCCCACATACTTCCCTTAACCCCTAGCAATGGATGTACTTATCTGAAGTGAAAAGTCAGGATCTGTGGTATTAAAAACCTTCCGATAATATACCACCGTCCCTTGATTGAGAAACCTTTCCATTTTAATAGTTTTCAAGCAATCCAGCCATATCTAGCTACTGTTATCAAGGTGTTATGACGCATCCAATTCCACTTTATTGTAATTGGTTTTCATTTTATAATTTGTTAGACTGCCATGTAGAGACATTTTGAGTATAATTTAATTGGGTAAAAGTGCCAGAAGAAAATCTGAAAAGCCCAATATCTGCTTTGGCTCATGTGTTCAGAATTTTACTGAACATAAAGATCAACTGACACTGCCAAATGGCTTGGAAAGTGCATGAGGAAAATATGAGTCCAGGCCACAATGGCAGTTCACAGTTTGAACTTAGAAAAGGTGCACATCGAAACATTGATTAATTCTCTCATTTACTTTGCTAATAGTTTTCAGTACCTATGTGTTTGAAGTACTTATTAAAGCTAAGTATTTTTAGTACAAGAGGGATCTTTTTGAATAGTTTTAGCAGATTCATGGAATTGGAAAAAATCATGAACACAAGGAGGCAGACAACAGAACCATGAGGTCATTGAGAAACAGGACAGCTCCCCTGATCATTTCCAAATACTCTGTCCATTTCAGCAGCTGTTATTTAATCTTGAAATTTTTCTAAATAAGTAAATTTCAAGAAGAAAACTAAGAGTTTAATTTAGATGTGCCTAAAAAAATCGTGACAGTTTACATTTAGAAGAATATACTGAATCTTAGTTTAACTTTGTATATATATATACTATATATGTATACATATATATATATATATATATATACATATACTATATAAAAGATTTGATTTTTATGTCACTAAAAGTACTTAATTTAAATCACCTTTACCACAAGACTGCTATTTGCATAACAATAGTAGTAAAAATTCTCAATTTGTGAGTTTCTGTGGTGAATTAATGTCTCCTCTAATTTTCACAAAAACCAGTGTACTATACCCCTATATCCCGAAATAGGAAACTGAACTTATAGTCATATTTTATACCAAATATTGAGGTTCTATAACAATTATAGTTAGAAGAAATTCAGAGAATTTAAATTCTACTGTTACTTTATCTCCAATATCCCAACTTTGAGGTACTCCCCTCATCCATAATCTCCCTTTGACAAAAATTATAGTTGTACAGAATTTATGTATGATAAAACTTTTAAAATAATATTCAGAGATATACCTGCAATTTTATTATGTCAATATGATAAGCTAATGATATTAAAAAGGCTTTATCACTAAGCTATTTTAAAGATAGGTGAAATTTTTTAGTAATATAGTATTAATATGCAGAAATGTGAATTGCATTTAATTGTTTGATTACAGTTAATTGGCTTGCTTTGGTAACTGGCTTTAGTTATTGATATTTGATTTATTTATTACCTATGTGATCATAATGAGATTCAGAAGCAGTAAACTCATCCATTTTATTTTTATTTCCCCAATCTCTTTCTCTGTCTCTTTTAGTACGAAGGAGACTGTTATTTATTACTTAATTTTTTATAAGTAATTGGTAAATATCTATTGTTTTGAATCTTTGGCATTTACATATGCTCATTTTTCTAATAAAAAAGACCACATTTCCTCCAGCGTAATTCACATTTTTTGGTTGAGGGTAATCCTAGCTGTGTGTGTCATTGTTTGAGTCAAGACACATATGTCCAATCACAGATCAGAACCCACTTCCTCTTGATAATAAATCCAGGGTTAGGGCTGTAACTCAGGCTGAGAAAATGAAAGCACCACTGGAAATTTCACTGATCCTTCTTCAAAGATGTATTCTTGTGCTTTCTCTGCCAGGGATGCTGATCAGGAGTGGTAAAAACGTTCTTTATTTTCCATCAGTTGGAATAGATTTACTAAGAATGAAGGCATCCAAAAGGAAAGTAGAGAAAGAAGACGCAGAGTCATATTTCTGACATTTGAGCACCCGGACCTAGTCACCAAATCCTTGAAAAATTCGGTTAATAAATCAATAAGTCCTTTCTCTTGCATAAGTCATTTATAGCATCTCATGAAAATGATAGAACCATGACAAAAACTAAACGTTTCAAGAGTAAAAACCCTTTTGTATTGTACCATTTTTGGGACCACACACATTTCACAACATAAATTAATAGATTGCCCATTTCCCTGCATTTGGATCTATAGGTACTGTTCATTTTTCATTGACATAAATAGCACAGATCCAAACATATAAACCATGAAGCATTTCTATGTTTTAACTGATGTCTAAAAATATTAATTTTTTATATGATTACTAGGTAATGAGAAAGCTTTTAAAAATTTTGCCAATAATCAGTGAAAGTCACTATAAGCATTTCACCTTGCACAAAACTATTTAATATTTCAGAAGGCCAAAACAGATACCCTTCTGGACCAGGCCCATGTAAACATGTTTTGACTGAGTTAATTGAAATTTTATGTTTCTTATATTATTGAAATAAGCACTTAATAAAATCTCCTGAATTTAAATTGGAATAAAATATTGGAGCATAAGGATTAAAGCAAAACTAACTATAATAAAAGTTATCCTAAAAGATTGCCTTGAATATATTAAAATGAAAATGGAGGAAAATGAAAGAAAGTAATTTTTGGTTTCATGTAATGAAAAAAATTAATTATGTAGCAATAAGAATTATAGTCATGGAAAAGCTGACATGATCCTTGTAAAAATTAAATACTCAAATTCCATTAAATATAATAGATTCCAGTCATGATTATATCTCTTAATAAAGTTATTCATATATAGCCTGATTCTGATTAGGTGTTTGACTAGTGAAATAAAGTTGCTTGACCCCAATTTTTTAGAAAGAAAACAAGATTGGATTGATAGATCAGATAAATTGAGTAGTCTGTTATTCAACAAAATTTCTTTCATGATGATTATTCTAGTTAACAACTAAGATGGACTATTAGCCAAAGGCCTTGATATAAATTAGTTTTAAACTCTATTTCCCCTTTCATCTCTCACTACAAATGTAAGTGCTTTTAAAACAATGAATTGCAAGAAGGAAGATAATATATTTTTATCTTCAATACTTCAGAAAGAATTTTCAGATGTCTAATTAGCCCAGATCCATTAAAATTGGGGATATGCTGGGAACAAAGGTCTATTTGGAAGATAATCTGCCCTCACCGAAAAGTATAAGTCATGAACACATGGCTTTGCAAAAGATAATGGGCTTTTTATGGGTAAAGTCGCCTTGTGTGGTTATGAAAGTACTTTTCGGAATTTTAGATTATAAGACTACTAGGGCTTGATAAGTGATAGTGTAACTCTAAATAAAAAGAATAACAAATTATAAGTCCTTTCTTTTCAACACAGGTATTATTCATATTTTTTGAAATGGTGGCTATGTTCTACCTATAACTGTTCTCAAATGCTGCCACCTAAAGGTTAAAGTTGGGTATAGCCTAAGAATGTCTAGAAATGAAAAAAGTATAGTACTTGAAGATTTATAACAAATCCACTCATTATACCCAGATATTTGTCTTATATAAGAGTTAATCTCTGAATGTCATCTGATGGGAAATATAGATATAATACAGTAAATAATTTATAACTATTTAAACATTGATCTTAGCAAAAGAAAATAAAGTACTTCCATGTGCACCAAAATAATACTAAAATGCTATGTCAGAAGACATTTTTCAAAATGAGAGATTTGAACTAGGCACTTGATAATTAAACACTTAAGATTAAAGTGGTTACATGAGCCCCACGTTTACTAAGCATTTTTTTAAAGAGAGAGAGAAGAGAGAGAGAGAATTTTTTAATATTTATTTTTCAGTTTTCAGTGGACACAATATCTTTATTTTATTTTTATGTGGGGCTGAGGATTGAACCCAGTGCCCCATGCATGCCAGGAAAACGCATTACCACTTGAGCCACATCCCCAGGCCTGCTAAGCATTTTGTGTTGTTTACAAAATGACTTTTCCAATTTTGAAACAAGTTCAGTAAAATCACACAAGTGAACTAGTTAAAAACAACAATATGGGATATATAACACATCTGTAAACATTCTGAAAAACTCAAATGCCCAGGTATGATCAAAAGGACCAGGATACACTCAGAGAAAGACAATGCAAAATGTATTCAATGTTTTTCAAATGGTGCTTTTGGGAACCCATAAAAAGAATGCACACTAAGCATTTTGCAATATTTATTCATCACAGCCCAAAAAGACTAACAATACCTGAAAAACAAAAGTACTTTGGTCAACAAAAAGGTGTTCTAGGAATAGACAGAAGCTAACTCCCTGGAAGAAAAATTATCCATTGATTGATATCATCTATTATTCTCTTTGCTTTGACTAGGCATTTACCAAAACCTTCTAGTGATAATTTCCAGTGCCAGGAGCATTCTATAAAATCATTACCTACTGTTACATATTAAACATCAGCAAAATAATACTTTGGTTTCTACATCCATCTCTTTTGGCTGTGGTTAAGTTAATTTGTTAATTAAAGCCCAATCATCTCTCTGATACAGTTCCATTTTGGTACTCACATAGAAGATTCTATATACCACAAGACAGTTTGTGTCTTTCACATAGCAGTAGTTTCCCTTGCTGTTTGACATCATTTCAGCTGAACAATTCATCTCCTGTGTGTATGGTAATCACCAGATTGAAGGAGAGGGCAGAGGAGAGGGCAGATACATATCTGTCTGCTTCACTTAGCCTATAAATTCAATACATACTCATTGATTGAATTATTAAATAAACTATATTTAAATGTGATATTGTGTAGTTGCTTACTAATTTATATGTGCATGGAATAATTATCAAATATAAAAACTAATATTTTCATCTAAGATAATTTCCATTAAGTTTCATTCTACTTTGGGCTTTAGCATCGAATGGAATATACTAGAAAATTAACTTTCAACACCCATATATGGAAAATAACAGTACTTGCAATTTTACTGACAAATATGGCACACATGGATAAGCATCTTTTCATACTTCTTATACTTCCTATTTGAATCTTTAAAAATGTTAAATTTCTGTTTAATAAAATTTCCAAAGGAAAAGTTTTAACACCAAAATCATGTACTGGAAATAATAATGTTTTTCTATTTTAATATGATTAAAATAGTATCAACATAGTTGATATTTAAAGTACTAAAACATCTTCAAATCTGAAAGGCCTGGTCTCAAACCCACTTTTTTGACAGAGTAAGATATCCATTTATTTACTCTTAAACTTGCAATACTAATACTAGTTAAGCTATTTGGGGGGCTTGGGGTTTATCGAAGTTTTAGAGCACTTGCCTGGCATGTAGGAGGTCCTGGGTTTCATCCCTAGCACTGCAAGAAACAAAACAAAACATGTAGTTCTCACTAGGTATGTGCATTTGTTGCTAGAAGTGATCTTAGTACCACATCATTAGCTAGGAGAAACCACTTGTTTCTGTGTTCAGTGTCTGACTTTCATGATTCCTGTCTAACTCTATCAAATTCATCAATTGATTTATACAAGTATTGGTAACAGAGGGAGCTAAGAACCAATGTTCTTTTGAAAGAGAGAGAAGAAAATGCTTCATCTCTACCCACCCAGGCTGCTGTTGTAGGAAGATCATCAAGGTTCTGAAGGAACAACAACTGCCTGCTATCTTTAGAGAGAGCCTTTAATATGCAGGCTTTGCTGGGAAACTTTAGACATTATGAAGCCAGGGTTGCTTTTGGCCTTCATTTTTGTTCCACCATAGTATGCTTGGTCATCATCATACTTTGAGATTTAGATTTCTGAAGCTCAGGCACAAAATATTGTACTCAGTGAATCATGATTGAAAGGTATAAGAACATATTCATAGCATGAATCAGTGCTTAATTGGACAATTAGTTGCAAACTCCACCAAAGTAATAGTTATACTCAACTGGACAATCTAGTTGCAAATTCCATGAATGTAACTAATAATAACAATTTTAGTAATGAATTAACAGTGGCTTTGTTTGAATTTCATATACAGAATTCTGACAAGATTTGGCTTTCTATATTTGAAATATACAATATTAATATTGGTCTTCTTAATCTCCCTAAAATCATAAGGGTTTTGTGTAAGCCATATAACTAGCATTTTAGAGTTTGCCAAAATATGAAGGTCAACATATCAATTCACTGAAAAGTAATTCAGGATATAGTAAAAATTTTATTTATTATTACTAAGAGGCCAGATTGTTATCCAGAGTAAACGCCCTTTGAGAAAGGAATTTTTAACTGTATGTTAAGAGATTACAGTTCATAATTCATAATCCATGATTCATTGTTATGAAGAATTTACAGTTATGAGAGTAAAGCCTAGAAACTTGAGGTGTTACCTGGAAATGTAATAATAAATCATGAGGGCATAACATGTTATTTCCCAGAAGGTCATGTTTTAAGAAAACAGTTACAGTAGTAATATTTTTGTGAAATCACACATTTTTATGCTTACCAAAAGCACATTTATAAATGGCAGCATTTATTAAAGGAATACTTTCCTATGGATATTAGAAAATCCAATTCTTATGAACAGTGTCACATGCAAAGTATACATGGCCAGCATTTCTAAAAGTCAAATTTCTAGTTACTTCCTGTTGTGATGTGTGCAATCAGTATTTGGAGCTTTTCAGTACTGAATCAATATATTTATACAGTTCAACAACTAATGCAATTTCAGATTTTCCTTTAAATATTTGGGATTTTTCTGAGTCTTGCTAATTAATTTGAAGTAAAGACAGAGTGTATACTAAACTTTTATAAAATAAAGGGCCCATTTAAACATACTGAATTACCTTTAGGAAAATGTAGTATAAGCATTCTGAATATTTAGCACCAACTCCTATTATAATGAAGTTGACATAATTTTTCTTTCTTGTCCCCTCCACAAAAGTGAACGCAATTAATATTACTTCTTTGATGAAGAAACTTAGATCTTGTAATGATATCCTATATTTTTCACTGTGGTAATTCATAATAAATAATTTAAAGTGGAACTATATATTATTATTTCAACATTATTAAAAATAACAATGGGGCTGGGGTTGTAGTTCAGTTGGTAGAGAATTTTCCTAGTTTGTGTGAGGCACTAGGTTCCACCCTCAGCACCACATTAAAAAAATAAATAAGATAAAGTTATTAAAAAGTAACAATGGAAGGCACTTAAGCCATGGACTTTCCTTCAGAACTAGCAGAACCTTTACTTGTCATTTCTTAGTTTTCTTTATTTTAAACCTCATTTCTAATGCACTATTTTATCACTGGCACTTAGAGAAATCACATATGTTATACTAATATTGCCCCAGTTCTTTCTTCTCTAGGAATTAATGGCATTACATTGAGAGGATTTTCATTAGCTTTCAGAGAGAAAAATACATGAAACATGGCCGTAATCCAAACTACAATCTCACAAAAAAGTAGCCAAACCTAAAACCAGAATATGTTCACCTGCTGTTTAGAAACTATTTTCATCCAGCTTCTTTGCTGAGCTTCATTCAGCATTATACAAAGCTATTACATTTATCAGATTACATATTAATACCTTCTATTTTAAGATATCTTGAAGGATCTGTCACAATTCTAGTTAATTACAAACTCTTACTTCATAAATGGCTATCTTAGTTCTCTTGGTTTTCAGTAATGCTGTTTTCCAATAGCTTGTTCCAATAGCTAAGCACAAAGAGGTGTGGTTTGGGGTTTGTGGAACTTGGAGGAGGATCATTCTGTAGCCACTTAGCAAGTGCATTTATGAATCTCAAAATTCAAGTTATATATATTTCTCCTAATCTCTTTTCCTGGAATTCTTTTTTTTAGATCATTCCCCACAATTTTTGGCTAAGTTTAATCAAAGAACAATAAAATACATTAAAAGTCTAATTTGTCAAAATGGACCTTCAACACAAAACCATTGAGTCTTTCCTATTAAGCACTAGAAAATCCTTTGAAGTCTTAAGTTGGTTTGTACTTATAGGCAAATATAGCCACATACACCATAAAACAAGCTTTTTTTTTGTGAGTGTCGTATTTCAAAGAATTGTATACATTTCAAATGATAAGGTAAAATATATCACAGGATTAATAAAGAGACTATTTGCAATAGCCAATCTTTTTGGTATATACAATATATCAAAAACTGCACACCAGCAAATCCTAATCTGGAGACTATAGTAATGTTATTACTTAAGGAGATTTTTTTAAAAGTTTCAAAAATTAATATCAGCCTTCAAAAATGCAACAAATTGCCTGCTCTTCTATTTCTTGCTTTCTGTTTATATATATTTCCTTTTAAGCATAATTTTCTTAGTTGTTTCTTTTATTCAAATAATAATATCATTCTGATAATTTTTATATTCAGTTTCCCCATATTTTCTTATATTTTACTCTCAGTAAAAACATTGCTATTGCATTACAGAAAATAAATAACAGGTGGCTAACTCATTACACAGTATTCCCACAGGCAAACAAATGCTATCTAAGGCTGGCATAGACTAATCTTTAAAGAGGCACTAGTTTCCTGGAACCTATTAGAAACCTATTGATTGCTACAAATACTGAAAACATTGCCTGAATTGAATTACAGGATGCTTTCTAATCTCTACTGAAGTGTCAAAGCATTACACATATGGATATATTTATGCTTTATTCATATGAAAGGTATAAGAAAAGAAAATTAATTTATAAAATTTAATGACAAAAGTCATAAGCCATTTTATGGGTCATTTATAATCAGTAATATATGATTTAATTTGTTATACAGAACCTTAGCAAAAATTGAAGTATCAGAGATGATCTAGTAAAGAAACAAATCTAGTCAAAATAAAGAATAGACCTAACTCCATCAAAATATTATTCATTGTACACTCCATTAAAAGTTCTCTCTTGCCTTTACATAGATTTTAAGATGATAAAACAAATTTAATTTGACTAGAGAATAATACAGTTCTATATATTGATGTTATTGCAATATTTTTTGCACACTGTGCAAAAATAAATAATAAATAAAATAATAAATTGATCAACTGATCCCAGGGCCTAATATATGTCAGGTAAGCATTCTACCACTGAGTTAACCCTTAAAGAATATTGTGAAGGAGACAGAATATGCATGTTTATGCCTTATACCTTTTTCCTCAGTGAGAGATTTGTCTCTAGCATTTTAAAATTTTCATATTAATTTTATATTTTCAAGTGGAAATGTTAAAAAAAATAAAACATTATTTCTCCTCCTTGTCCTTGACAATTGAAGGTAGGTATCACAAATGATGTTCCAATCTCCACAATTTGTTATTTTAAAAAGTACATTTGTTCAGAACAATAGCACAATTCTTTTTGATCACACTATGTTGTCTGATCTCTTATTTTTTAACACTGACTTTTATTCACATGTCCAAGAGCGAAAATTCACAAACACCAAATTCATATGGGCTTTCATTCAAACACTCAGATGTAGGATTAACAAATAGGGAGAATTAAATGATTAGGACTATATGAGCAGTACCTAGATTTGATGCCTGGCTACAGATGGACTCATCTTTTGGGCAGAGATTCTGAGACTTGATTCATATTGAGTGGTTTACTAACAAGATCAAATACTCAGACAAAATGTAAAATTTGTTAGGCATTGTTCTAACTACACCACATATATTTACCAATATATCCCCACAAAGCCCAATGTGCCAGGTATTCTTTTTGTTCAGGTTGCAGAGCTAGGATTTGAACCCACAAAGATGGATTCTGTAGAGGATGCTTTAATCACTGCATTTCATTGTCTAGAAAACTCTGGTGATCGATGAGACCTTAATGTTTTCACCTGTAAAAGATGAACTAAATCCAGGGAGAAACAGTCATATGTCTTTGGAGTTACAAAGTTAATAAATGAGTGGAGCATATAGCTTGAAAGAAAATAGGGATGATAGGAGTGGTGGAAATCTGGAGAAAATGTGGGATCAGTTGTTAATTCAGCTCCAGATAGTGGCTAGACAAGCACAGTTCATGCTCAAATTCATCTTTACTTTTCAAGAGAAGCTAAGAATTAAGATTTCTATGTGCAATTTCCAAACATTTAAAATAGCAATAAAAAAATCAACCACAACTGTGGTTAAATGTTGATCCCAAACCACCAGTTGGTTACTCTGACCAGATGAGTTGTAAAATTTCTTCCAAGGCAAGGTCCTAATACCAATAATATCCATAATGCCCATGTGGCAGTATATTTAATGGTCATTCCTCATGGGAAGATTAGGGAAGGAATGACACTGGTTTCTGACACAGGACATTCAGTGAAAACCATACCACTAATTATATTAAGGAAGTCTGCCTTCCATAGAATAAGACCTTTTATTTGAAGCTATGTGTGCATTGCATCCTTTACATAAAACCAGAATTTAATAATTTTTCATATATACAAATAATTTCAGAAGTGTGAATAAGTAGAAAACTTGAACTTTTTACTTACTTCCTTTATATTTAATATTACTTTTGTTTTTACATTGGATTTGAGTTGAATGATCTACAAATATTATTTGTTGATTGAACTGTCAACTTTCATTTTTTGCATTATAAGCGCCTAAACTGATCTTCAATGCTCATGCCTGTTTCCTCTCCCAACTTATCCATCTAGAAAATTTAAGTTCTGGTAGATATAATTATCACTCTAAATTTGAACCATACATTTGGCATACTCAAAACAACTAAAAATATTCCTTAAATTTCCTATTTCAGAAATTCTCTGTGCATAATTTTAGCTATGGTTTTAATCGTAGTTAAAATTATAAATATTAAATAAGTGTATATATATATATATATGACAGACTATTTACACTTCTGATGGGATTATGAATTTGGGAATCTTTGTCAATTTCCTATAGTTAGCCAATGAAAGAAATGGATGGAATTAGTAATTGCAATGATGAATTCAGAATAACTGAAATGCAAGCATCTTTTTTTTTTTTTTGATACTGAGGATTGAACTCAGGGGCCCTCAACCACTGAGCCACTTCCCAGGCCTATTTTGTATTTTATTTAGAGACAGGATCTTACTGAATTGCTTACTGCCTCTCTTTTGCTGAGGCTGGCTTTGAACTTGCAATCCTCCTGCCTCAGATTCTCAAGCTACTGGAATTAAAGGCATGCGCCACCATGCCCGGCCAATGAAAGCATCTTGTAATTAGTTTCTTTTTAATGTACCTTAGCTTCCAGTTGACTGTTGAGAAGGATACAATATTTAAACTCAGTTAGTTTCATTGGAATATATTGGAAAGGAAAGGATTTATTTTGCTTTGGGAGGGCATCAAGAAAACCAAAGCACAGAATTTTATACTTGGATGATAAGGTGTTAAAACACAACACACACACACACACGCACCCAAGTGTGCACACACAAATACATGCATACCCGTATCTAAGATTTTTGTCTCCAAAGTTGTATTTGATATATAAAATAGTTCTTGGTAACAACCTTTCCAGGAGTTTGTATTATTTTATTACAAGGCTGCATAACAAGAAATATTGCATAAATGTGAATTATGATATTTATTCAAAACATCTCGGAGAAACATAATAATAGTTATCAAGGGTGTGACAGTTCCCTAAACTAGATTTTCCAAATTAGAACTTATAAATAGCAACATTCTATGCTCCCTTAAAGTAGGCATTTGGGGAGCAAGAAAAAATAAATATATATGCTTTAAACCTGTGTCATGAAACTACTGTATAATTGTTTATATCAATTTTGTGTTTTGGTTTTGAGAATTATCTTACTGTGTATAAAACAGAATGTGGTCCCCACTACAAACATCTTCTTAAAGGTAACAGCATGCTGAGTGAGACTAGTGCCAAACTCTGATACAAAGAATTTTTAAAATTATCCACATTTCTCAAGTGAGCCTGTAATTGGGGTCAGATCCCTACCTCATTGCTCTTTACGAGTCAAGATATTGCAGAAATCTTCTTATATCTATATAGTGAACATATGGAGGAAAAGAAAGGTGGAAAGAAAGTTCTATGTCTTGTGAAAGTGTGTGATATTAGACAATTCCCTGTCTCGACCATGGTAGAGAGGATTAGGAAAACCATTATTGTGTTGTCTGTTAAGATATCTGCTTACCTAACAGATTTATTGATCTGACTCAACCCTCTTTTAGCTGGAAAGAGTTAGAGAGAAACAGCGGGGGAAGTGGACAGAGTGGGCAAGACTAGTCCATTCACATGCCCAGCATTGAATCTGGGAAGATGTGTGAGTCTCCAGAGGCGCAGAGACTCTGAGGATGAAGAACTTGAGGATTCTACTGGTAATCCACCAAAGACTTCTGCCCACCAGATAAAGGGACCTCCGCAACAAGAGGATGATAATGCTCTATTCATAGTAAATGCTTTGAAGATGGGTGAGGAGTTATTTCTGGAATAGTCTGATACTTTTACACCAGAAAACTGAGCTGGAGAAAGATCTTACAGCACCCTCCACAGCCACAGATAGCCACCCCACAGGAGAATCACCATTTCATCTTATCCTCACAGAAAAGATGACTACTGGATGAAGACTACAGGAAATGATGGATGAAAAGGCTGATCCTTCTCTTACCAGTTCAGGTTCCTCAGCCCTCAGAAATGGCCATCTTGATACTCAGAAAAGAAGAGAAAATGAGGTTTTAATCAAGTTTGAGATTATGTTACTACCTAACATAGATTTTTAAATAAAAGTAAGAGTGGAAATGTATAATATACTCAAAATATTGGTATGGGTTAGAAGTGGGTATGAAGATAATCAAAAGATTCAAGAAAAGCAAGACTAGTTTATATTTAAACCTCCCTCTGAGTAGAAACTTCTCAATAAACTACAGTTAGACCAATACTCAAAATGTGTTGATTATTTATCTTACTTGGAGTAGAGGAAGCTGGAATGATCGGGAAGAATAACTTTACAGACCAAAATTTAGATTTCAGTTTAAAAGAAAGGCAAATCCATCATTACTTGAAGTCCTTTCCAATAGGCCAAAATAATTTCAATTTTTCAATTGGAGTCCAAACCCAAGAAAACTGGGGGAAATGTTCTGCTATAATAAATAGCCTACTTTCAAGCACTACCTGGCTTATTTATAATATCTCACAAATTAATTACTTAATGACAACCAGCTATCTTTAGAAAACTCTGATGCTTCAAACTTCAGGGACTGGGAAGCTGAAATTCAAATGAAGTCCATCAGGGATTTAATTGAATCCAGGGGCTCCCAGAACAAATGAACTGGCCAGAACCTTGAGGAGAGAAGATGCTGTTTCCATACAATCAACTATTTACTTATATTAATCAGTATTAATCAGAAGAAACATAACATAGTTTCCAAATAACAGTGAGTTAAAGAAAAGAGAAGTCATTCATATTGTTCTCAGTTTGAGGTTCTAATGTCAGTTTTCATTCCACTACCCCTTGGGGATGAATCTCATCCTCTTCCTGTCTAGGAGGGACCTCTGAGTTCCAAGCAGCTGGCTGGAGAGAGGAACTGAAGAGTCACACTTCTTCCTTTAACATGTGTCCTGAAAATGGTACACTTTCCCTCCATGTCAATGCTCAGAACTTAGTCAGCTGGCCACCATAGCCTCGGTTGAAAAATGAAAGTTCTGTTATTATTTATGGAGGGAATATACAGGAAAAAATAGCAAAATGCAGTTGATAATACATTACTTTTATGACAAAATTAACTATACATAGATCTAGCCATATCTAGGAATGACTTAAAATATGCTGTGGACAGTGCAATAAGTATTAAAAATCCATGCGATAAGCTTAGCACACTAGATTCACATATAGCTGCTCATACCTACACAAACAAATTTTACTCTGATAAAATAACTTTGATTATATGGTGTAAATCCCTTGCTTGAAAAAAAAGGGGGGGCAAGAAATTTTAACAAAGGAGAAGAGATGATCAGGAAGACATGCTGAATTACCATGAACTTTAGTAAACTGAAAGATAATTTAATTAGGAAAAAGACAACTCCAACCTCACAGAGATGTTAATATGCATGAAGATTTAGTATAAGATATATGCCATTAATTTACTTTACTCTGCAAGTATACCTGCAATATTAACTGTAGTTGATTAGATGCCTTTTACAAAGCCTGTGCCCTTTTAAGGTATTGTTGAATGTAATGCATATTGAGTGGTTAAATGAAGTCAGTTTCTTTTCTTACAGGTAATAATCATCACTCATTTGAAAAATTCAGCGATCTACAAAACCATCATAAACCACATAGCAGAGAGTTTAATTTCTATGGATATATGCATGTGTGTGTACATGTGTGTATACATATATATAACTGCTTTCATCAATAAACAACTTTAATGTACTTGAATAAAAAGCTTTTTAAAACTTGAATTCATAAATTGCATTTCACTTAGAGTTAATATACATTTGTAAATTTTATTGAACATTGTAACTACAATGCATAATGATTTTAATAAAATATATTCATTTTACCTAAAATGACAACATAATTTGTTCTAACTACTAAAGTATTCCAAATTACTTTCAACTTAATTGCAATCATTATGTGATAAGAAACATTACAGGCCATATACTTTATAAATATATGGCAATTTTAATACAAAGTTTTAATATTAGAATGAAAAATTGTATTAACATTTTTCTTAAATCAATTAAAAAATCAGAATGAGGAATTCTATGGATACATTTTTTTCTGGCCATTTCTTGTATCTGTATAAGAGAAAGTTTTCCATTTGTGAGAACATGATGAACCATTATGCTAAGTGAAATAAGCCAGATGCAGAAATTACTGCATGATTTCACTTACATGTAGAATCTAAATATAAAATACAGAGAAACAAAGGATGAAATGGTGGTTACAAGGGGCAGAAAGGCAGAAGAGGGGGAAGAGAAATAGGAAGCTGTACGTCAGAAGATACAACATTGCAGTTACATGAAGACATTTAATGTACAGCATGAGGACTATGATCAATAACAGAGCATTGTATACTGGTAATTGGTTAAGAGAGTATATTATAATGACTCTTTAAGAAGGAAGGAAGAAAGGGAGGAAGGAAGGAAGTGGGCTGGGAAAGCAAATTAAAGCAAAGCAAGCACATAAACTATATTGGATAATGGGCATGTTAATTTGCTTTACTGTAGTATCACTTCACTAAGTTTGTATGTATGAAGATAAGCATAGTCAGGTATGGTGGAGCATGTCTGTGATCCCAGCAACTCGGGAGGCTGAGGCTGGAGGATGGCACATTTAACATCAGTCTGGGCAACTTAGTGAAATCTTGTTTCAAAATAAAAAAAAAAATAAAAAGAACTGGATGTAGCTCAGTGGTAAAGGACTTCTGGGTTTAATGCCCAATATTGGAAAATAAAAACAAAAACAAAACCAGAAAAAGTATATTGAAGCATCATGTTGTGATGTTGTATATCATCTTAAATAGGTGCAATAAAAAAATCATGTTGGAGTAATGATCACTTAAGTTGAGTTTTTATCAAACATGAGTAGTCTGCAATTTGGAAACTACTGGAGTTCATTTTGATGTGGTCTTTTGAAAATAAAAAGGACAAATTTATTTTTTTGCATGACTGTTCAATAATGAAGAAAACATGAAATGTTGTAGTTAGATAGTTGTGAGTCATGTTTCTGGGTTAAAACCCCAGGCCAGCTGCAATATAGAGTACAGGGATAATCAACTCTACTAGAATCAGACTCATACTAAGGATAATAAGATTTGCTTATTGTCATGTATTTCTTTTGCAAAAGCAGTGACTACCACACTAGTTCTCAAAACTTGTGCTAGAAATCCCTTGGGGACACTGAAGACTCTTTCAGGATCTATCTGAAGTACAAGATGGATTAACGGATTTTAATAAGAGCATGCAATGTGCATCATATGTCTTTTTTTTTTTTTTGTACTAGAGAGAGAACCAGATATGCTCAACCACTGAACCACATATCCAGCCCTTTTTATATTTTATTTAGAGACAGGGTCTCTCGGAGTTGCTTAGTGCTCACTAAGTTTCTGAGGCTGACTTGCAATACTCCTGCCTCAGCCTCCCAAGCTGCTGGGATTTTAGCTGTGTGCCACCACACCTGGCATCATATGTCTTCTGAGCTTACATATAACTAGCTTCTCAGAAACAACCATTTGTTCAATTTCAGGTAGCACCAAATAATATTGACAGTAGTTTGTAAAAGAGTAATAAAGATTCTTCCTTTGAAAATATTTATCATATGAAGCTTGATTTTCTTCTTATACATGAGCATAATATGTGTCACAACATACTGAATGAAGAAGCAGATATAGAAATCCATTTGTCTCTGATATACCTAGATATAAAAGATAAGTGCAAAATATAAAAATAGTGACACTCTCCTCTTGTTTATTTTTGAAAACTATCTTCACGGTTATAGTTCTGTATATTTAAATAAAATAAAATAATAAAATCTTTCAGATTTCATTGTTGTTATGTCAGGCATTTACTATTTTTATTTCTTAATGAATTAACACTTCTTTCTTTCTCTGTGCTGGGGACTGAACCCAAGACATGGCACATACTAGGCAAGTACTCTATCACTGAGCTATAACCCCAGTTCTCTTAATTTTTCTGTTTTATTTCTATTGATATATATGACCCATATAAGCAAACATTGAGAACCTCAATAATTTTTGAGCCCCAAAAGTTCGAGAATCATAAGTCTATGGTAGCTAATCAATAAATTCCAATACCTTCTCCCTGAAATTTTTTGGTAATATGTACAGATTTTACCTTATTTTTCATCTTGTAAAGTTTCATTTTGTACTGCAAATTAAAAAATTGTCATTCTACAATCTAAAATAATAGCTTTAAATGGTTGTGCTTCTTGACATATTTAACTAGCTCACCAGTGACAATATTAACATTTTGCTATTATACTCTGCAGAGTAAAGTTTGTTATTATCTAACATGCTTTTGCAAAATTATTTTGTTTAATATTGTTGCTAATTGAATAATGATTATTTTAAAGAGGATACCCATTTTAGCAGTTTTCATTTAAGAAATCACTAATAATATTATAATATAAAGATTTGTATATAGAAATTATAACTGTAATTATTTTTTTCTTTAAAGTGTTGAAATTAATTTTATGGATCACAATGGTCCAGCTCTGGTAGACTGTCATAAGGATGGAAGACATGGGCCTATTTGATGACTAAAAATCTTGGGGCTGTATTTACCAGTATTTAAAACTAGAGAGTTTGAACATTAAAAAATAAATAAATAACCCAATCAATAAATGGACCAAGGAACTGAACAGAAACTTCTTAGAAGAAGATATACAATCAATCAACAAATATATGAAAAAATGGTCAACATCTCTAGCAATTAGAGAAATGTAAATCAAAACCATTCTAAGATTCATCTCACTCCAGTCAGAATGGCAGCTATCAAGAATACAAACAACAATAAATATTGCAAAGGATGTGGGGGAAAAGGCACACACATACATTGCTGGTGGAACTGCAAATTGGTGCAGCCAATCTAGAAGGCAGTATGGAGAATGATTAGAAAACTGGGAATGGAACCACCATTTGACCCAGCTATCCCACTCCTCGGTCTATACCCAAAGACTTAAAACGGCATAATATAGGGACACAGCCACATCAATGTTTATAGCAGCAAAATTCACAATACCTAAAATGTGGAACCAACCTAGATGCCCTTCAGTAGATGAATGAATAAAGAAAATGTGCTATCTGTTCACAATGGAATATCATTGAACATTAAAAGAGAATAAAATCATGGCATTTGCAGGTAAATGGATGGACCTGGAGAATATAATGCTAAGTTAGGCCAATCCCCAAAACTAAATGCCAAATGTTTTCTCTGATTTCAGGCTGCTGATTCATAATGTGGGGAGAGCATGGAAGGATTAGATGATGTCTAGATAGGGCAAAGAGAAAATGGGAAAGGAGGAGAAAGGTGGAGGCATGGGGGTAGGAAAAACTGTGG
This sequence comes from Marmota monax, assembly GCF_021218885.2. Taxonomy (NCBI): domain Eukaryota; kingdom Metazoa; phylum Chordata; class Mammalia; order Rodentia; family Sciuridae; genus Marmota; species Marmota monax. The sequence continues at coordinate 2,203,710 of NW_026692434.1, read as the reverse complement.
AATGAGATGGATATCATTACCCTAAGTACATGTATGAAAACACAAATGGTGTGACTCTACATTTTGTACAATCAGAGATATGGAAAATTGTGTTCCATATGTGTAATATGAATTATAATGCATTCTGCTATCATATATAACAAAATTTAAAGAATGAAAAAATTACAAAATAAGGCTAGGTATGTGGCTCAGAGGTTGAGTGCCCTTGAGCTCAATCCCTAGTACAGAAAATAAATTTAAAAATTAGGTAAATAAGTAAATAAATTGCAATATGCATTTTTATCATTTCCTTCTCTGTCTTTTTTCCTAATGTATTACTTTTATAAGGGTTGATACTTAAATTCTGAGAAGGATTGAATTTCTCAAGGAGAAATCAAATCTATACTTTATGTCTCAAAGAATAAAATTGCTTAGCTTTCAAGAAAAAAAAAAGCCTGGTACACAATCATATGGACATAGATATTAAAAGACATTTAGAGTTTATGTCTACTAATGCAGGCATCAAAGAGTAAAACAGAATACTTAAGCTTTCACAAAAGGACTATTAACTAATGCAACATACAGCAAAATGCTAGGGGCAGAGAGGAAGCTCCTTTATGTAAAAATAAACTTCTAAGTAGTTTCCTTCCTGACAAAACTGTCCTATCTGGGCCTAGCTCTGTAGGCACAGATAAACACATTTGAGAAGCTGCATGTAGGAGCAGAGTACATGAAAGGAGTTCCTGGGGCAGGGTGAAGCAGTGAGGTGAAGCCCTGCTCAGTGATTTCCTCCATCAAAACAAGTCACTGCCTCCAAGTAGAGAGGAAGACAAAGACCCTGAAGTATGCAGCTCTGAGGAGAAGAGAGGAATCAAGTATATTAAGTCATAAAGGCAAAGCAATAAAACCCAGTTAGAATGGAGTACCCTAGCTTTGGAGTTGAAGGAAATACGCAGTGGAGAAGATCTTGCAATTCAGACTCTAAGTCTCCAAAATGTTAGCATAGGCAAGGCATTTTTTTCTCCTTAGCCAAATTTTTCACTAAGATAAGGGCTGTTCTTACAGACTGATCCCCTGCTCCAGAAGCTCAGCTTTGAATCTACAAAAATACAAACTAAATAGTGAGAAAATAATTCCAGAAAATAATTCCAACCATGTTGAGAGGTCTGCAGATCACCCAACAGAAGAAAGCAGCAAACAATACAGACAGTTGATGAAGCCCCTGCACACACTTTTTGATCAACCAAAGACAGAATGTCTCTAGAAGATGTCTTGTTAGGAGAAATTAGCCATCCTTATGAAGATCATTACAAAACAATCACAGCAAGAAATGGGTAGACAGTGTAGAATTAATAATTAAGATAATTAATAAAAGATCTGCACAGGACCGGGTCAAAGAAAATGCTTTCTTGGTACTGAGAGATTGGAAGTAAACATCATAACCATATATGTGTTATCTGTTTACTCTTAATTATGTTTAAGTGTACTTTCTAATAAATTGGAAAAAGTTTGTTCAATGTGTAATTTCAATCCTTCTCATGTCATTTTAAATTTTTTTTCAAGTTCATGTTAGAAATTCCATAGGTGTTGTTAAACAGATATTTGAAATACATAAATTTCCAAGTTGACAAACACTAAGAATATTACCAGACTAGGCAAATAGGAGTGCTGTACCACTCAAAAAACAATATATGATAGAGTGTCCTCTACAATTACATTTTTAATCAAAATATTAAGAACTCTTTGAGATTTTAATTGGTTTTCTCATTATCCACATTTCCCCCTCTGTGTAATAGCATTTTGGATTTCATATATTTTCCTTTAATAAAACATTATTTTTAATTTTACTTAGAAAGATAGGAATCACTACAGAATGAAAAACATTATTAAATGTTTCACCAAAAAAGAATGAAAGCATTCATTTATTTTAAACTTATGGTTATTAAATTTCATGTTTTAAAATCTTTTACAAATGATACAGGTTATGAAATCTACACTCAATTATAACATAAGATAATTGCTTTCTTCCCCAAAGGCATTTTTTTGTTATGTTTACTCTGGGCAATTTCTGTCAGATGTTATTGCACAAATGTATATCATAATTTGTTCTGCTTTGGTCTATCATGATTGCACAAAACATTAAATATTAACCTATAAATAAAAAACCAAATCATAGACAGTAATGACTGGACTCTAGAATATATACATATATTCAGTATGTGATTTCAGGAATGGGATTAATTAAATGCCAAACTTGGTCATCTTGATGAGTGTTGGGTGAAGATAGTACCCACAGCTCCTAAAAATGATGATGTGCTTCCCATTCCAGGCTTTTCAGACACTGAATCTAAAGAAGTAACTCATCATTCTACACAAGGAGCCAACATTTCCTTTGTGAGGCAAATTCCTAACAAAATTAATGTGAGACAAGTACAGTATTAATTTACTTCATTTAAATTAGTGGTCTACTCTTTGGCAGCCTGCATTGCTAACATTGTACAGCACTGAAGGCTACAGTTCTTCTCCTTTTTTTTTTTTTTTAAGAAAAGATGATGTTGATAACTTATAAAACAGAATAGAATATTATGTAGCTTTTTCAACAGAGGCATCATATTAGAAAGGTGTCATTGATGGTGTCCGTTTGAATCCTGAAATGAAGATTGTTAAAATTTTATATCAAAATGTTTAGTGAAGCTAAAATGCACTTATTTACCTTTTTAGATTGCATCTCTGAGATTTTGACAATAGGAAAAAAGTATAGCATCTTTAAAGACAAAATGGTTATTGAGTGTATTAAAATATAGCTTTCTACTAATTATATAAAATAATTTAAGCATTTTATCACAGATCCATTACTATAATTCATTTATTTTCTATATTATGTTAAGGGTATTCAATATATGCTAATTTAGTTATTTATATACTCCCAAGCCTTTTTGCAAAAATGCTTTTATGTGGAACCCTTACTAGTTAGGAATAATAAAAGAGAGAAAGAACAAACATTTTTTGTTTTGTTTTGTTTTGTTTTTTTCACAGTTTTCAAGGCTCCAAGAAAATAACTACATATATCTGAGTACTTATGATTGGGACAAAGTTGTAAGTAGTATTTAATATGTAATTTTTAATCTCTAATTTTAAAAAGAAAATATAAATTGTCAATTTATTATGGAGGTGGCATAGTAACCACTGTATTAAAGCAATTACTTAAAGCTCTACAGCAATAAATTATAATAACTAATGTTGAAATGAATAATACAAGAAGAGATTTTAAATACAGGCTGGGTCTGGGCTATAAAAGAAAGAAAACTTGTCTTGTGGCACAATGCAAACATATAGCTTTTATCAGTCAGCAACAATAGAAATAGGAAAAATTGTCTCTGTGAAATGTATATGTTTAAAGCAACTTCTATTTACTCTAGTGAGACATTCCAAAAGTAATTTGAACTGCTTTGAATAATGAGAAGAAACAAAAATAAAAGTCCAGGTAAATATTTAAACACTGTCCTGCAACAATGGGATGGACTTTATATCATTAATAGAAGACATTTTAAAAATGGAAGATTTTTTTTTTTAATGCCACAAGTCCGAGAGCATGATTGTCCCAGAACTATAATAGTCATTGAAAATTATATGTAGTATTTGAGAGCCAGGCATGGTGCATGCCTAATGCTAGCTCCTTAGGAAGTGGAAGCAGAAAGATTGCAAATTCAAGGTCAGGCTGGTCAACTTATGGAGATCCTGTTTCAAAATAAAATATAATTTTCAAACAGATTGGGGATATAGCTCAGTGGTACAATGCTTGCCAAGCATGTGCAAGGCCCTGAGTTCAGTCCCCATTAACACACACACCACACCCCCACACACCCACACACAATATTTCTATCTACACATATATGTATACATATCTATATATACCTTTACACACATATACACATATACACACACATCTATATATACATGGTGTTTGGAAAATCATTTGACAATGTATGTGCAAAGGGATTAGGGATTTCTGGGTTAGATGGCTAAAATATGTTCATAGTACTAGAATTTTCTTCACTGGTACTAAATAAAATGAGTAACCAATGGTCATCTAAACGGAAAACACTACCAACAACATCCAGGAAAGGAAATAAGCTAAGGACATACAATCATCTTTAAATTAGCAAGACAGAGACAGAAACAGATAATATGTATGTAGCTCAAAGTTCAACTTTGAAAGAAAAACAATATGGTCTCAGATATAGGGTATAAGAAAGCAAATGTGGTCTCCCGTGTTTATGAGGACAGAACTTCTCTCTAGAGCTCCTAACATAGACAAAGAAAGAAAGGATTACCAAGCATCTAACACAGAAGAAAAATAGCTCATACAACAAAATGGAATCCTTAGAATTACTTCATGTTATAATATATTGAGAATATTGTTTTAAAAGGAACTCAAAGATGAAGTAAAATTAAAATAACTGTTAAAGACATGAGACCACAAATTGAGGATCAAAATTGCACAATTATATAACAATACACAATTTAGGAATAGATACAAAATTGACTTGTCTAAAAATCAAATAAGTTATATGGAGGAAAATGTTGAGGGTTACATAGTGAATTTTGGTTTTCTGAAAGCTAAAATGATTAACAGAATTAAAGAAAAACAAGTGGAAAAGTGGGACAAAGGGAATCCAGTATTAATAAAATTCACATCCATGAATTAGAGACCCAACAAATGCAAGAGAAGAGGTATTTTAAATCTGTAGTATATTTCCTCCAAATTAAAAAAAAAAAAAAAAAAACTGAATCTGAACATTAAAAGAACAGGCTGTGTTTCAAGCAAATTTGATATGGAAGAGTCAATACCCAGACATGTTCTGGTCAACCAAGTGAATATACACATCCACCCTCCTCCACCACCCCAAGCACCAACCCCCTACCAAGAATTTACCCAGTAAGAGGGAGATCATGAAGCTAGATGTGGTCATTTCTAACACTTAATGCAAGAAGCGATGAAACAGTGTTTACATATTCTGAGTAAATACAAGTGTACCCCAAGAATTCTGTAGCCATTTCAGACATTATTTATGAAGACAATAGCAGGTTTTCTCAAACAAGAACAAATAAAACAATACAATTTTAGAGAGTTTTATTGAGATTTTTTAAAAAATAAACTTGACTCTGAAATACCTGGTCAAAAGATAAAGAGAAAACAGGGGAAGATGGGAAGAGAGGAGCAAAGTACTGGGGACTGAGTGGAGCAAATTAAATTCCATGCATGTATGTTTATGTCAAAGTGAACCCTAATATTAGGATAACCATAATGCATTAATGAAAACATTAAAAAATTGAAATAAATGCTGAGGAGTCCATAATCCATGAGGCATACTGAATCTAGTTGAATACAAAAGTATTAATAAAACTTCCACCTGAAGTTACAGAATGAAACTTAGATGTTATATATATGTACAACATGAAAATATTAATGTTATTCAAATGAGGTATGTGAGCAATAATACATTCATATTTTCTACATAGAGACACTAGAGATAAAATCAAAGTTGGCTGTTTAAAAATGACTTTACCTTACAAAGATTGTTACAATCTCTTCCCTGTCCTCTCATGTACTTGTCTCTATCTCCTTATCTGGTTGGCTTCTTCCCATTTCCTCTCTCTCACTCTGTATTTAACTTTATCAATTCCTCTTTCTTTTATTAAAAGTCAAGTGAATGGGGTGAAGGTGGGAGTTCATAACCCACTTGAATCAAAGTGTGGAATACGATATGTCAAGAAATTTGTAATGTTTTGAACAACCCACAATAAAAAATTAAAAAAAAAAAGTCAAGTGAATTTAAAGTTTTATTTAAAATGACATCTATACTATGATTCCTATAAAATAAATTTTTAAATTATTTGTCCATCCATCCATTCATGTATCCAAGTATCTATATGTATTTTTGCACAGAAAGATGCTGTGTTGGGAGATGCAGGAGTAGTTTCAGCCAATATTGAAAACGGCAGCTTCAGAATGGTAAAATGTGAATTTTTCATCTTTAATTTTCAGTATTATTTGTTTCTTTAAAACAATGAAATACATTTTCTTTAAAATATGGAGGCAGCCAGGCGTGACGGTGCATGCCTATAATCCTAGTGACTCAGGAAGCAGAGGTAGGAGGATTGCAAGTTCAAAGCCAGCCTCAGCAACTTAGCGAAGCCCTTAGCAACTTAGTGAGATCCTGTCTCAAAATAAAATATAAAAAGGGCTGGGAATCTGGCTCAGTGATCAAGCACCCTAGGTTCAATCCTTGGTACTAACCAACCAACAAACAAACCAGAAGCAGATGTGTGAAAAGGCATAACATTTCAATGTTTAGTAGTTGAATCCTAACTGAAGATGCTTCACAAGTTGGATCTGGATAATATGAGTATTTAACACTGATGTGTATGAATCTTATCTATTTATCCTTTGATATTTCCTCTCCTATATAAGAAGTTGCTGAAGTGATTTTTTTAAATTGTAAGTCTGAATTTAAGTTAAATGTGTGAATTAGATGATAGCTTCTGCATTCTTGAGACTATCTAACACCCCCAAACAGGTTTTAAAAAGAGATATTTTAAAAATATATCTATGAATATTTCCACGGGGGCAATTTTTAATTTAAGGACATTGATGTTTTCTCAAAACTCTGTTATATAATCCAAGAACCATTTCTCACATAAAGCTCAAAGCAAATATTATTTCTTTTCAAACCTTCCTGATAAACAACTCAAATATATTAGTTATCTTCTAAGTGAGCATTTCACTTGTTTAAAAAAAAATGATTCAACTTTTCAGAGAAAAGTTTTGTGTTTTCCCCTTTTTTATTCTAACAAATGTTAGGGCATGGCCTTTTTCTTAACTGGGAAGAAACATTAAAAAAATCAAGTCTGTCTTTGAACTGCCAATTGTTCAAAAATAAATGGAAAATTCACGAAATTTTAATACCACCTCAGGAAAATTTCTTAGTATATATGAGATGACTTCTACGCATTATTCAATTTTGATGGGATTGATCATTGAAAGAATGACAACTTTTAAGATGAAACAAAGTTTAGCAAAAGAAACAAAAAGCTGTTTGCATTTTCTGGGTCCTCAGAACTTTACTTTGACCTATTGTTTTGTGACTTCATAAACCACATAGAAAACCTAAACCTATTTAATAGTACTATGTAAAACATGGTGGGGAACATGTGAGTCTGAGAAAGAAAATACTCTTGAAAACTATGAATAGAACACTTGATAGCAGCTTGCTTAGATCAGTGCAAAAGATTATCCACTGTGTGGTTTTTGTGATGCTTTACTTTCAAGGGTCTAGATCTTTTTATAAAAAGCTATTTTAAAGGGAAAAAAATTCAAAGCTTGATTTCTACCTCTCTTCTTAACAATTTCTTGAGAATGAAGATTAGGTCAGGCATGGTGGCACTCACCTTGCCACAGTCTGGCTGGACACAAATCACGAGCCACTGAAGCAGGAACAAACTTTATTTCTGAACTCCACCAGCACACTCCACACATGCTCCCCAGGAACTCTCCTGAATGCCACCCACATGGCTCCTCCAGGAACCACCAACAGGAAATCCCGCCTCCGGCACTTCCCCAACCAATGTGAACTCTCCAGGAATCCCCACGAGAACTCCAAAGTAGCAGGAGGACAGCAGGGGTCTAATATACACAGCTTAACATAACCATTATCATCTCAATGGCTTGCTCGGGTCACCTCTCAACCACTCCTTTCTGGCAAAAATGCCTTTCTGGCAAAAATGCCATGCGTCATTCTGACTTGGCTATGGCTCTCAGCATACCTGTAATCCCAGAATTTTGGGAGGCTGAGGCAGGAGGATTGCAAGTTCAAAGCCAGCCTCAGCAACTTAGTGAGGCCCTAAGCAACATAGTGAGACCCTGTCTCTAAATTAAAAAAAAATATATAAAAAGAACTGGGATGTGGCTCAATGTTTAAGTACCCCTGGGTTCAATCCCGGTACCAAAGAAAAAAAGGGAATGAAGATTAGCATTTCTGTTCCACTTTTCAATGAGATGTTATTATTGTTGCTATTTCCAGGAAAATAAAGTGTTTTATGTATGTTATTTACCAACATGTAGAGCCTTGGATTGACTACCTGGTAGGAAAGATCTGTGCTTTTGTTCTTCTATTTATTGCTTTTTTTCATTTTATTCTTTAACAGTCCCTATTTCTTATTTTTTAATGTTTTAAATTTATAAACAGTTTTCAATTTTGTTTAGTGACTATTTCATTTTATAATATATTTAACAAATATTAGCTCTTTATTTAAATCTCTCAGATTTTTTGAAATCATTTTATGTTTTTTTGTTTTTTGGATTTAATGTCTCATTTGACACAAATTCTTAAATTTTTGCTTTATTAATACAATAACTTTGAGGATCACAGACTCTGGGACAGGAGTCCCCTGGTTTTCTCCTTTGCTAGCAAAGCAATAAATTTTCTTTTTCCTTTTTCTCAAAAAAAAAGAAAAGAAAAAGAAAATACAGTCACTTTTGCTCTTTCTTTCTCTCTCTCTCTCTCTCTTTCTTTCTTTCTTTCTTTCTTTCTTCTTCCCTCTCATTCTTTTTTCCCAATGTAATTTCTACTCATTCCTGGACTCCCCCTTTCAATGTCACTATTCCTTTTGATTTCATTTGATCTAACAGTGGCCTTTCAGGAGCAGAACCATAAGGTCAGTAATAGAGAGATTCCATGCTACCAAAGAAGTTTAGACCTTCACCCAGAAGGTTATTTATATGACATCCATATAAATGGTTATTAATCAAAAAGTTTTATTCCTGGGCACTTAGGCAAATGAAGGAAAAAAAAAAGAAAGAAAAGGAAAAAAAATAAACTGTCCCAGGAGAGTAAATACTGTTCACATAGAAATGGCAAAATGAACCCTGATGAGTTGTGTTCATTTTTCACATTCTATATAACCAAACCATCATATGAGTATCTACATTTTAAACTTGCTAGCTTCAAATAAGCTTTGATTACAATATGTTACAATACTGAAGCAGAAAGATGATAGAAGAATACAATTTCACCTGACTCATGTAAGTAACTAGATGCTTTTAAATTTCCTAAGAGATAATGACAGAAAGGTACCTTCATTTCTACAGCATTATTTCTAAATTTGGACCACTCTTTTGATGACTAGTGAGCAGAATATCCTGTGTGTGTGTGTGTGTGTGTGTGTGTGTGTGTGAGAGAGAGAGAGAGAGAGAGAGAGAGAGAGAGAGAGAGAGAGACAGGGAGGAGACAGAGAGACTCCAAATGAATGTGTATCTCTCATATCTTGTAACCAGTTTATCTCTTTTGAGTTCACGTCTAGGAAATGAGAGCCAATTTGGTTACACTTTAAGTTTAGTCTTTGCCTTAACTTAATTTTATTTGTTTATATGCTATGTGTTCTTGTAGACCACTTGAAAAAGATTTTGCAATGAAGCAGGGGTTGAGAATTAATACAAACAGGCACATGAAACAGTGTTTAAAATAACCCTTTAAGTTAGTGGAAATACCATGGCCACTTTGCAGGCACCATATCAGGCCTTGAAAGGCAACACAATTTTATAAACCAAACTAAGAAATAACAGATCCAGAACTCTAAACTTAGGCTCCTAATTCCTACTGAAACCAATGCTTTTTTAAAAATTTTTTTTTCATCTGGTTGTGTTACAGCAGTTGAATTTTTCCTAAAAGTTTAACAAGTAACAAGATTATGTTATTACTTGCCCTGATATCCTATCTAAATTATTAGAGTTTTTTTTTTTTTTTCCTTTGGTACCTTTTCTAAAGGATGCAATTGTGGAATAAGAAAATGGGGAGTGGAGTGAATTCAGTTAAGTTTAGTAAGAGATGTTTGATGTTGTCATCTTTTTATTTCCTTTAATTTGTGCTAAGAGTGAGAAAAGAATGAGGTAAATTGTTTCATATGCTGCCTGTGTCCCAGGAGCTCTTTTCCTCCAACTTTTTCTGTAAGTAGATAAGTTCTGAAGGAAGAAGTTACAGCAGGTCATCCAAAGAGTTTAGGGTGTGCTTTTGGTCTGCTGATGTCTGTGCCTCCATTCTGAAGAGGTGCTGGGAAAGGAGCTTTGGGATCACAGGAGGTTCTGTTCAGCCTTTTCATGCAATGGAGTCAGAAGCCAAATTCTGGTATCCTGGTAGCAGTCTGCAAAATTCTTGGCATACTGCACCTGCCATTTTTCAGGCAGGTGTTTCCATGGAACTTTTTTTATTTTCCTGAATACTGTTTTTTCCCCCCTGCAATTATATTTTTTCTCATAAAAAGCAAGGACCTATGTTTTGAAAATTCAACATCCAGAATGAAGTCAAGGATCTTCCAAATAGTCTTGGAAGTTAACTTCAATGGGCTCCCTCACAGCTTAGTCTGAGATAAGGTTTTGTGGTTGCCTCAGCAAATGGATTTTAAACCTGATTAAATCCTTGGACAGCAGCATTTGGCTTGAAAAGAGGGAGTGGGGTTCCAGGTACCTAGGTGATCTAACTGATAAATCCACTGAGCAGGAAGCTTGGCCTTCAGAAGCCACACCGTAAAGATCAGGGTCACCAAACCAATTTTTCAAATGAGAAAGACCATCATCCCAGCTTGAAAAGGCCATCTTTAAACGCATATCCATTTCTTCAGGTAGGGCCATAAATGATACCTGAATGATAAGACTCAGTTTTTATTTTAAAGTCCTCCAAAAGAGCAAATGAAACTTTTAAAATTAATAACCCTTTTTTTCTTGTTCTTAAAATATATGCGCTTTATAGAAATTTTCTCATTTTTTCTAGTTCATATCATACAATTTACAGATTAATTTTCCAATATTATCTATAAGGATATTTAAATAGTTGTACAAAAATTATAGTTATAGCTTGATAAAGGTAAAGTAAATTTGACAGTATAAAAATTGGTTGTAAAGTAAGAACATATCAACTATGGCTGACTGTTCATACTTTTGTTCTAATCTCTCTAGTTTGAATTATTAGCATTTGTCTTTATTTTTAAATTCCCAGATATCTCATGGCATAGTAAGTATCAAAAGGAGCAGTACCTCAGGGAAGGCTAAGAACCAGCAAGTTAACTACAGAGAAAAGCTCTTTTGTTGTTTTATGGTGTGTATAATTGCATGTTTTTTGATGTGTATAATTGTATATACGTGTATAAAGGCATGAAATAATGTATATCTTCTTATCAAAGGGTTTGAATAAGTTAGCCACAGAAAGGGTCAGTGGTTAGACTGCTAGAAAGTTGCAGAAGGGGAAAGTTAAAAAGTTTTCAATTTCTCTAAGTTATGATCCTTGAAATGGAGGTTAATGCTTTGAAAATGTAAAGATTTTTAATACCTTAAATTAAAAATCAAATGAAATTTCCTTTTGAAGGCACAAGCTTCACTTTTTCATATATAGCTTCATTCTACCATCATGACACACATCTTTGACTCTTAAAACTAGGCATAGGGAGGTGAAGTAAGAAATCATGCATGATTGTTCTCTATAGTAAAGAAGAAATATCATTTTCTATAGTAGATTAAACATCTATCAGTACCAGCAGTAGGTGACTCACAGAATTTCAAAGGACACTGATCATATTGAGATATAATCTGAACCTTTCATTTAAAGATGTCAATGTAAGATTTTTCTATGTCTGTTTCTTCTTTCTGAAACCAATCAAGAAGAAGAAATACAGTAAAGAAAATCCCATCTTGGGTGAAATTGAAAATGGTCACAACTGTGAACTGTGATCAAGGCAGACAGGCTTCCAAAGGCAGCGATCACTGAACTTGGTCCAGGGAAGCTATAAAGTGAATCCATTCCAGTGCAGCTTTTAGGCAGCATATATCCATCAGGGACAAAGCCCATGTCCCTTGCCTAGAAAGGTAAGATCTAAGTGCATGGACAGGTGTTCACAAGAACCCTGAGCCTATTATCAAGGAGTGGCAGGGAAGATGGGACCAGGGAAATAGATTCATGGCATTTCTAACAGAACTTGATTTGTCACATGGAGGAACAAAAGTGACTGCAGCTGTGTTTTTGATATTAAAGAAAAATAAAGTTCAAGATCCAGGAATCATGATATACAAAACATCCTTGCAAAGTATAAAGCTGGTTAGGTACCAAAACAGCATAAACTCAGCTATGAAGTGCTGTGTTGTCTATCCCTCTGCTCAAAATAATGTTGTTTCTTACCTAGTTTTGTTTCTTGCCTATACACTAACAGCAGTAAGGGACACTTGGTCTCATGCATGTTGGGGGAAAAAAAAACAAAAAACAAACCAGCATCAACTAGCTAATAACCCACCAGCTAACATTTCCACTTTGTTCCTAAAGAAGTGCTGGGTCACACAACAAATTAATAAAACATGATGCTGGTAAATGGATGGAGTTGGAGAATACCATGCCAAGTGAAATAAACCAATCCCAAGAAACTAAAGGTTGAATGTTTTCTCTGATATACAGGTGTTAATTTGAAATAAGAGGAGGGCACTAGTGAAGAATAGAGTTACCTTAGATTAGGTAGAGGGGAATGAAGGGAAGGGAGGGGAGGTAATATGTGAATAGGAAGAATAGTAGAATGAAATAGATCTTATTAACTTATATATATATATATATATATACATATATGACTGCATGACCGATGTGATTATACAACATGTACAATCAGAAAAATGATAAATTATACTCCATCTTTTTAATCAAAGTGTATAAATGCATTCTGTCATGTAAAATTAATTAAAACAAATAAAAATTTAAAAAGCAAGTAATATTCAAGAAGAAAACTACTTTTAACCAAAATCCAAACAAAAGAAATCCCTCAAGAAAAAAAAAATAGGTAAATTTAAAGGTAGACAGAGAATCTATAGCAGAAAATTTTTCATATAAAGGCGACAAAAACTATGAAGAGAATCCTTGAAATTCAAGAAATTGTAAACTTCTAATACAAGAGAAGTTGTGACCTCTCTAAATAATAGCTAATAAAAATCTAAAATCTAAAAACACATGCATGGGACCAAAAAGAAAAGCTCAGAAAATAAAATTTGAGTTAGGGCCTAGATACAAACGAAAAATCAAAAGGATAATGGGATCTATATCATGTCTATGTGAGTTTGGGGCATAATTGGTTCCTTAATAACATTTCTATTTAATTTGCATTTTCATTTAGGAGGAATTTTTCTCACATAATTGAAAAAATACATCACTGAAAAATCATGCAATTACTAATTATAAAAGAGAACAAGGAAACATAGCACATTATATGTAGGTAATTTGTCTAACCATGAACTCTACAGAGAGACAGAGTTAAGCCACTTCACAATTTCCAGCAACATAAATTCAAGCTGACTCAGAAACATAATACTGATCCACAATGACCATATTGCCTAGTCCCCGTGATACTGAGCAAGCCCTCCCCACCAGAAAGCAATGTGGAAAGTATTTTAAAAACTGTCTCCTCATTTTAGCAGATCTAATGACAAATATCTTATCTTGAAGGACAACTGTATAAAATCAGAGTTTAAAATGCTTGGAGATTGACAAGATTTTTTGAACTTTCTCTCAAAATTCTCCTGAGGATATGTACTTCAAACATTTCAAGGGCAGAGATTATATGATATATATGTTAATAATCTTTCTGAGTCCAGTTTCTTTCACTTAACATGAAGATCTACAGTTCCTTCCGTTATTTGCCTGCAAATAACATGATTGTATTCTTCTTTATGATTGAATAAACACTCCATTGTATATAGGTACCACATTTTATCATTTTATTTGTTGATGGGCTCCTAGACTGATTCTATAACTTCGTTATTGTGTATTGTGCTGTCATAAATATGGGAATTTGGTATCTCTGTAGCATGCTGACTTTAATTTTTTTGGATATAGGTTGAGGACTGGTATAGCTGAATCATATAGTGCTTCTATTTTTAGTTTTTTGAGAAAAATTCATGCTGGTTTCCATAATATCTACACTAATTTAAATTTCCACCAAGAGTGTAAAAGGGTTTCTTTCTCCCTACCAGCTTTTATTGCTATTTCTATTCTTTGTAAACATTCTTTTTTTTCCTTGTGGTGCTGGGGATTAAACCCAGGGCCTCATATATGCTAGGCAAGTACTCTGTGTCTGGCTACATCTCCAGCCATTTATTTCTGTTCTTGACTGTTGCCATCTGACTAGAATGAGATGACATACCAAAGTAATTTTGATTTATATTTCCCTGATAGCTAAATATTTTGAACATTTTTAATATAATCTATTCCCATTTGTTCTTCTCAAAAGAAGTGTCTGTTCAGTTAATATACCCATTTATTGATGAGGTTATTTGTTTAAATGATCCAGACATTATTTCTCAACTCCTATATCTTCAGTTTGATTCACTAGTGACTTTAAGGTTGAAAAAAAAATATTATTTATGCCTAATTTGTCCAAAACTTAATAGGCTTGGAGTCTGATCCAGATTCTTCAAAGCAAAATCTTGAATCTCATCTTATAAACAGTATTTACATAGCCTGCTGAATCTAGGCAAGATCTTAGTACTTAACTCTCTTACTTTAGTGACTCACAGATTGGAGTTAGTGGCCACCAGTAAATATATTCTTTTCATGGCCACCAGTAAATACATTCTTTTCAGCTGCCTCTGCATTGAACAGATGGAGTATCCATGAATAAATTCAGCAAGCCCAACTCAGAATTTTAAGGGTGGGGAAACTGTTGAAGTGATCTCCTGAAGAATTTCAACTTGGCTGCAATCTTCTAGATTTCTGGTCCTTCACACAAAGTGGTTATTTAAGTTGTTTTATTCTATAGCTTTGAATTCAGCTCAACTAGTCACAAAAGAGAACCATTTTATTATCTAAAACCACTTACATGGTAGAGATTTTTAAAAGCAAATTATATATACACACAAAATAATCCTAAGCACTGTTCCATTATTATTTTCACAATGTCCTATTTCTTCCAGATCAAAATAATATTATTCTATACTCTGGAGAACATGGAACTTGAGTAATTATTCTTGTATAGTTATTTATTAGCTTTGTGTTGGTCCACATAAAACTTTACTTGGTTCCTATTTTTACCTCTACGTATTTTTAAATAAAGGCAGCAAAGCAATGGGAATTTGAAAACCTTAATTTGACTGAACATTTGGGTATTATACAGACTGCAACATTTGCTTAGTCGTAGTTATGCAGAATAATACAAAAGGGTTTACAATCAAACTTAGGTATATGTGTTTTTCTTTGCATATTGCAATTATGTTTACATAAACAGGAATTACTTTCTTGATTATCATTCCTTTAACAATTGTTAGTAATGGCTTGTATTTGTAAACAGAGCACTTGGTGAGGGGGATGTTACAGAAAACAATGCTGTTATGGTTTAGATGTGGTGTCCCCCAAAAGCTCACATGTGAGACATTGCAAGGTTTGGAGGAGAAACGATTGGGTAATAGGCTTAATCTAATCAGTGAATTAATCCCTGGTAGGATTAACTGAGTGGTAACTGGAGGCAGGTGGGGTGTGGCTGGAGGAAGTGGTTCATTGCAGGTGTGGCTATGGGGTATATATTGTGTAGATCTGGTCAGTAGAGTCTCTCTCTCTCTCTCTCTGCTTCCTGATAACCATGATGTTAGCTCCTTCCCTCCACAACACTCTTCCACCATGATGTTCTGCCTCACCTTGAGCTCTATGAATGGAGCCAGGCTTCTATGACTAAGACCCCTGAAACCATGAGCCTTCAAATGAACTTTTCCTCTTCTACAATTGTTGTGCTTGTGTCTTTTAGTTACAGCAATGAAAAAACTGACTAAAACAAATGCAGACCAAATCCCTGTCCATATAGATTATACTTTTTTAAAGAGGAAAATATTTTCAAAACTTGGTTATTATATCTAATTAATTAATTAATTAATTTTCTTTTTTTAAAATGTCTTTTCTAAGTCCAGAAAAAATATTGCTTTCATTTTTTGGAAGTAATGACTATTATTTTTTTCTAAAAAATATCAAGGTTAAGTAAATTTTAAGTTATGAATTGCTTTTAGTAATAATTGCTGAGGAAATAGCAATTTTTTTCTTTATTAAATAAATAGTCAAAACATTAAATTTAATTGTTTTAATAAGCTAAATTATATTTAGCTAATTAATATGTCAATCTCAGTAACACAGAAAGATAATGATTCTGACTTCAAATACTTCTTTGATCTTTAGGTAAGAATACTTATCTAGTGAAAATAATAAGGAAATGGTTTTTCTTTCAACTGCTTGATGATATGAACAATATAATATCATTTAGTTCAATAATGATATTTAACCAAAGCCACAAACCAAATGACTTGATAGAATGTGTTCCTTTGTTACTCTAAAAGGCCTTTATCCTATCAAAAATATTATAATCAACTTCAATATTTGAAAATCCTGCTCTTCTATACTCAATTTCTTAGCTTAGTTTATATACTACATTAAAACGATCTTCTTAATATAATTTTTGCATTCTTAGAGAAATTTGTATAATTCAATCAAAAAATATTTTCTTGAAACAATTCAGCATAAAACGTTACATGTATGATACTCAATGGAGACACCTTAGGATATTGGGATTTTCACTTGCATACATATAATATTTCCTACAAAGGATAGAGATGGCCATTTTGTTGAAAACATAAACCTTTGAAATAAACACATTCTTAACAGTCCTCCTCAACCCGTCTTGTCTTAGGAATAAACTGATCATATTTCTGAGCACTCTGCTGGTAATAGCACATACGAAGTTATACAGAAGGCAAATGCTCACGGGTCAGTATGGGAAGTTGGTCAACAGAGGACATTTCAATCTGAAGTCTGGAAAAATGAAATAATTGTGCTGTTTTTAAAGAATAAACAAGTGGATGGGGTTATGGCTCAGCGGTAGAGTGCTTGCTTAGCACATGAGAAGCGCTAGGTTCAATCCTCAGCACCACATAAAAATAAATAAAATGTATTGTCCAACTACAACTAAAAAATTACACACACACACACACACACACATATACTTAACCAATATGACACTACAAAAATATGGCTTAAGTTAGTTGTGAATTAGTAACCTTGAAAAAGAGAACTAAAAGTTCTATAAATTTTAAAATTTAAAATCCAAAACCTTAATTGATCTTATTAGAATTATTCTTTAACCAATCAAAAATGATTTTTATTTGAAAATACTTAAATGTGAGATGTCATTGGGATGGTGGTAAACTGATCTTGTTAAACCAGATATGTGTTATATCATCCTAAATGATATTATAGAAAATATTTCACTATGTCTCTATTTTTGGACTTTGCATCTCAAAGGAAAGTAATGTGGAATACCTGGATGAGTATTAATTTAAATTTCAATTTAAACTGAAAGTCATTATTGCTGCATTTTTTAAAATAAAGGAAGCAGGAAGATGAGAAAACCAGGACCAAAATTTCATGTTCTCTATATTGCTTTCAGAAATGAATTTGTTAAAACTGAGAGATCTAGGTTATAGAACAGTTGGCTCACATGATAAATCTGAATTCACTTCTGAATATGAACCTTTCTTTACTTTGAATTTCTCTTCTTTCCCCCCTCTATATCCTGCATTTTATTGTCCATGTGACAGTAAAGAGCAAGGCATTTGTAGATCTGATACCATCATAGATCTGAAAATGTCAAAAATAATACTTGCTAATGGAGACTGTTAACTGACTCTGATTATGGAAACAGCTGTGATTCATAAGAAATCAAGGCTTTGCTTAAAATGAATCTCATCTATTACTATTCTTTTTGAAGGTGAAAATTTATATGGCACTTATTACATCTGCTTTGATAGTAAGATTTTAGCTGTTTATTGTTTCCCTAAAACAAGGTATAATTCTAACCACTGATAATTTTGGAAATTCCATGTGTCTGAACAACAGATGTAGCTATTTATTTCAAATACTTATTTGTATCAATACTTTTCATCTCATATGAGATCATTTTATTTCACTTTCTAATAATACTAAATTCCAAGCATTATTTTTTATTTTAATCAAAGTGAAAAATGAATTTTTTGTCACATTATAGTCATTTAAATATGAATGTGGAAAAATACTACCAGATAACCTACCAGATAATTGACTTTTAAGTGAATGCTTTTGATTACATTTCAATTAAAAAGGTAGATGTCATAGTAAACGACTAAACACTGAAATTAATGAACTCATCTGTCAAGAGCATGTTCCCTGTTCATAGTCATCAAAATAGGACCATGGGTATTAATTCAGTTTTATTAAAAGCATTTATTGAATAATTAACATTTTTTTCTTCTTCATAACTTATTAATTTCTTTTCCACAAAGAAGTCACTAGCCTTGATGATTCTGGAATTCTTCACTTTGATTCCACAGAAGCCAAAGTTTCAGCATAGGATCATCACAACAGTCAACTTTCCAGAATGAATACACTTTTTAAAAAATGCTAAATTGTCTCTAAATTATTAAATTAACTCCTTATTGCTGTAAGTAGGAGAATATCAAATTTTCATTCCCTCCCTCCATTATTGCTAACATCATACAGAGTGTTGAATTAAATCCTAAGTGATATATAACACAGTGCCACACTTTAATTCTCTTGACTTTATTTATAAGGAGATTCTTCAAAAGACTCTAAGAACTTTTGAGAAGTATCTATTCAGATCATGTGCTCACATTTTAATTGATAAATGAAATCGTGTCAATTTTAGCAAAATCGTTGGAACTAGAGAGTATCATGTTAAGTGTTTTAAGCCAGACACAGAAAGACATTTATCATGTGTTCTCTCTTACATGTGGAAGTTTTTTAAAAAGTGGGTCTGAAATAGGAATAGTGATTACTAGGGACTGGAAGGGGGACAGAGTGGAAGAAGGGTGAATGGGTTTGATCAGTGCACATATATGAAATATCATACATATATGAAAGTATCACCCTAAATCCCATTAATTTGTACAATTAATATGTGTTAATAAAATACCTGTTAGGACTTAATTTTGTGCTGGCACTATAACAATGAACTAATAGTAGTTATATGAAAGGTATATTTAGGAAAACTTGTCTGCTCAGAAATATGGGATGCTTCAGACATCAACCAAATGCTGATATTGGCTTCCAGCTGTATATTTACTGGTGGAAAATTGTTCAAAAATTATAGGGCAGTAGTATAGCAAGCAGTCTCTTTCTTTGCATCTAATAGTTTAAATTTGCATTTTTGCATCATAAACTCTGGTTATACAGTAGACACATACAGAGGAATGCCATGGCTCTATACTTTAGTCATGAAATTAAGGTCTATATTACCTACAACCCTGTTGATAATCACACGAGAAGCAAGAATGAGAACTGAAACATTTATTTGATTTCTTTTTTGATGCAACAGCCTATGCTCCTAGGTTTTAATTACTGTTGAAAGTCTCCTGATACTTGAATATTGATAAAATAGTAGTCAGTCATGGTGCTTAGTTCTTGCTTTGCTGCTTACACATACATAAGAATCTACATGAAGTCATTGATTAAAATTTATTTTGTTTAAATTTGATTTACAACCCTGTGCTCTCTCAGCTCTGACCAACCTTCATCCTCAATATCAACACGCTCCACTAAACACATCTTTAGATATCAGTGAATTTTTTAGAGTGTAAATATAAAAATATGAAGCAGTGCTGTCTCAGGCTATAGAAGATACTAAAAGTTCTTAAATTTAAGTTTAGTTTCAAAAATCTTAAATAACAATTACCAAATGAATCCATTTTGCTCTTTTTGAAAAAGGTGCTGGAACTCCTTCTTCTGATGCAAAACTACTTACTGGACTATTGAACCTACATTTTGCTTACTCACATATTATCCAGACATCATGCTATAATTATGCTCATAATATTAATCCATATGCCATTTAGACAGCCAAACTGAGTAATGCGAAGCACTCTTATTTACTTTGTATCATATAATTATAGATTATGTATATGTTTAATTTTGTATTTAGCTTGTCAATCCATAAAAATAGTGAATGTCATTGCTACTCAGAAAATATTATTTTTTATACATTTTAAAAGAGTTGGTCTTAACCTTGTGAAATTTAAGTCCAATGGCATAGTCTTCCTTTAATCAAATGAACACATAAATAAACAGATACTGCATATGAGGAAAGTGTTGTGAGGGCCTCAATAAAAACACAAAGGGGGTACCCCCAGGGACAGTATGACAGAATGTACACATGCCCTGTAGTGAGTGGGAGCACAAGGCTCATAGTAGCTCAAAGGCCCTTGTGGCTAGACCACAGAGAAAGAGGCAAGATTATGCAATGCCTTTGTACTGTGTTAACAAAGATAATGCATTAAATGTGTGAAAATACACAGCCCTTTTTGACAATCTCACAGACTACATCACCAAAACCCAATCCATGACTACTTCACACACACACACACACACACACACACACACACACACACACCCCATAAAACAATAATCTGTTCAAAGCCAAAGCTTTCTGGAAAGTTAGAAAAAGCCAGCTCCCCTGTCTATGCTACATTAGATCACATCCTTTCTCACCTATTCCAGAACAAAACCCCAGCATCCTCCTTTTTTCTGCATCATCAATTTTTTTCTCTTCAATTGTTTCCCTCTGTAAACATGTTATTATTTTTACCATCTGAAAAATACTCTCTTTTATCCACACTCCCCTCTCTAGCTATGGCTTCCTTTTCTTATTTAATTAAAAAAAAAAAGATAATCACTTCCTTTTTCCCCATTCTATCCTGAACCCACTCCAATTATTCCTTTCCCCATTTCCAAATTTCAATTGCCATTGTGGTCACATTGTATTCCCCAACATATCTGTCTGTGCTTTCCACTTGGCACACTTGAACAATGTCCTAACTTAGGGGACAATACATTTATCTTATTTCCCTTCTAATTAATGGGATGCTCAATTTAAATCTGCTTTTTGAGTTATGCTGCATCTTCCAGACCTCAAAACATAGAGCTCCTGAGTTATCAGTCTTCAGAATTCATCTTTTCTCTTTTCATACCAACTACTTTGAGGAACTTACCGGGTCAGAGCTATAAATAAAATCCATATATTGTTGTCAGCCAAATTTATATCTGCAATCCTTCCTTTGCTTACTGAACTGCCTTTCTATTTGAAATCTCCACAAGAATTGTTTTATAGCTATCTTCAAAGTAGCATATCCAACACTGACATCTTGAAATCCTGGTCATATTATTCTCTTCCTATCCCCCAAAATGGTAAACCACCCTTGCAGTTGTTCAGAAAAAAAGCAATGTAGTCATTCTGGATTTTTTAATAGCCCACATCCAATCCATCAAACAAATCCTGTAGGCTGTACCTCTAGAATCTGCCTACTTCTCCACACCTCCACTTCTGTTTCTCTGATGAAAACCACTGCCATTTATTATCTGTACTACTACAAGAGCTTCCTGGTGGGTATTCCTGCTTTATCTTTGACCAATTCCAATCTCTTACAGTACAGCAACCAGGTAGAATATGTTAGATGATACTATTTCTATTTTCAAAGACTTCTTCAAGATCCTTTTCTTATCTGTATCCTACAACTTCAGGGCATCTGTGTTTACTCTTCCTTCTACCTGGACTGTTCTTCCACATAACATCACTGTTCAGTTCCTCTACTTTTTTAAGGTCTCCCTTGTTATCAAAGCTTTCTGTGATTCTCCTTTTCAAAGTGTAATTCCTGAAGTAGCTTGAAAGAGGGAGAACTTCCAAA
Source organism: Marmota monax (assembly GCF_021218885.2). NCBI lineage: Eukaryota > Metazoa > Chordata > Mammalia > Rodentia > Sciuridae > Marmota > Marmota monax. Next base: position 2,181,944 of record NW_026692434.1, on the reverse strand, counting down.
TTCATTCTATGAGGCCAACATCACCCTGATACCTAAACCAGACAAAGACACTTCAAAGAAAGAAAACTACAGACCAATATCTCTAATGAACCTAGATGCAAAAATCCTCAATAAAATTCTGGCGAATCGGATGCAAAAACATATCAAAAAAATTGTGCACCATGATCAAGTAGGATTCATCCCTGGGATGCAAGGCTGGTTCAATATACGGAAATCAATAAATGTTATTCACCACATCAATAGACTTAAAAATAAGAACCATATGATCATCTCGATAGATGCGGAAAAAGCATTCGACAAAGTACAGCATCCCTTTATGTTCAAAACTCTAGAAAAACTAGGGATAACAGGAACATACCTCAATATTGTAAAAGCAATCTATGCTAAGCCTCAGGCTAGCATCATTCTGAATGGAGAAAAACTGAAGGCATTCCCTCTAAAATCTGTAACAAGACAGGGATGCCCTCTCTCTCCACTTCTGTTCAACATAGTTCTCGAAACACTGGCCAGAGCAATTAGACAGACGAAAGAAATTAAAGGCATAAAAATAAGAAAAGAAGAACTTAAATTATCACTATTTGCAGATGATATGATTCTATACCTAGCAGACCCAAAAAGCTCTACAAAGAAACTATTAGAGCTAATAAATGAATTCAGCAAAGTGGCAGGATATAAAATCAACAGGCATAAATCAAAGGCATTCCTGTATATCAGCGACAAATCCTCTGAAATGGAAATGAGGACAACCACTCCATTCATAATATCTTCAAAAAAAAATAAAATACTTGGGAATCAACCTAACAAAAGAGGTGAAAGACTTATACAATGAAAACTACAGAACCCTAAAGAGAGAAATAGAAGAAGATCTTAGAAGATGGAAAAATATACCCTGTTCATGGATAGGCAGAACTAACATCATCAAAATGGCGATATTACCAAAAGTTCTCTATAGGTTTAATGCAATGCCAATCAAAATCCCAACGGCATTTCTTGTAGAAATAGAGAAAGCAATCATGAAATTCATATGGAAAAATAAAAGACCCAGAATAGCAAAAACAATGCTAAGCAGGAAGTGTGAATCAGGCGGTATAGCGATACCAGACTTCAAACTATACTACAGAGCAATAGTAACAAAAACAGGATGGTACTGGTACCAAAACAGGCAGGTGGACCAATGGTACAGAATAGAGGACACAGAAACCAATCCACAAAACTACAACTATCTTATATTTGATAAAGGGGCTAAAAGCATGCAATGGAGGAAGGATAGCATCTTCAACAAATGGTGCTGGGAAAACTGGAAATCCATATGCAACAAAATGAAACTGAATCCCTTTCTCTCGCCATGCACAAAAGTGAATTCAAAATGGATCAAGGAGCTTGATATCAAATCAGAGACACGCCTTCTGATAGAAGAAAAAGTTGGCTACGATCTACAGTCGGTGGGGTCGGGCTCCAAATTCCTCAATAGGACACCCATAGCACAAAAGTTAATAACTAGAATCAACAAATGGGACTTACTCAAACTAAAAAGTTTTTTCTCAGCAAAAGAAACAATAAGAGAGGTAAATAGGGAGCCTACACCCTGGGAACAAATCTTTACTCCTCACACTTCAGATAGAGCCCTAATATCCAGAGTATACAAAGAACTCAAAAAATTAGACAATAAGAGAACAAACAACCCAATCAACAAATGGGCCAAGGACCTGAACAGACACTTCTCAGAGGAGGACATACAGTCAATCAACAAGTACATGAAAAAATGCTCAACATCTCTAGCTGTCAGAGAAATGCAAATCAAAACCACCCTAAGATACCATCTCACTCCAGTAAGATTGGCAGCCATTAGGAAGTCAAACAACAACAAGTGCTGGCGAGGATGTGGGGAAAAGGGTACACTTGTACATTGCTGGTGGGACTGCAGATTGGTGCAGCCAATTTGGAAAGCAGTATGGAGATTTCTTGGAAAGCTGGGAATGGAGCCACCATTTGACCCAGCTATTCCCCTTCTTGGTCTATTCCCTAAAGACCTAAAAAGAGCATGCTACAGGGACACTGCTACATCGATGTTCATAGCAGCACAGTTCACAATAGCAAGACTGTGGAACCAACCTAGATGCCCTTCAATAGATGAATGGATAAAAAAAATGTGGCATTTATACACAATGGAGTATGACTCTGCATTAAAAAATGACAAAATCATAGAATTTGCAGGGAAATGGATGGCATTAGAGCAGATTATGCTAAGTGAAGCTAGCCAATCCCTAAAAAACAAATGCCAAATGTCTTCTTTGATATAAGGAGAGTAACTAAGATCAGAGTAGGGACGAAGAGCAGGAGAAGAAGATTAACATTTAACAGGGATGAGAGGTGGGAGGGAAAGGGAGAGAGAAGGGAAATTGCACGGTAATGGAAGGAGACCCTCAGGGTTATACAGTGGAGGGGGTAGAGAGAGAGGAGGGGAGGGGAGGGGAGAGGTGGGGGGGGGAGGGTGGAGGATGGGAAAGGCAGCGGAGCACAACAGACACTAGTATGGCAATATGTAAATCAATGGATGTGTAACTGATGTGATTCTGCAATCTGTGTATGGGGTGAAGGTGGGAGTTCATAACCCACTTGAATCAAAGTGTGGAATATGATATGTCAAGAAATTTGTAATGTTTTGAACAACCAACAATAAAAAAAAAAAAAAAGAAATGGAAAAAAAAGTGTAATTCCTGTTCCTATATCCTTTCCATAATATTTTTTCTTCCATAGTACTTATCTCCATCTAGCATACCATATGCATTATTTATTTCTTTCAGATGTCATCTTGTCCCTGCTACAATAGAAATTCAATGGAGGGTTTGTCTGTTTTTTCATACCTGCGATCACTTAGCATTTTGTCTGACACCTAGTGTGTAGCTATCTGTAGAAGACACAAATAAATGAATGATTTCTTCATGAAAAAAGATTTTCTGGCATAGAAAAGTAGGGAAAAACTGAACAGAATGGAGAGTCAGATTTGAAAAGTTATTGTAAAAAGTGGCCATGCAAAAATTCTGATTCTTAATCTGTGGGTAATGAGAATTATTCATGATATTATGTTTTACTTACATATGGCATGCATAATTATCTTACATATATGAAAATTCTGTTTACATGTGATCTCACAAATAAAAAGTTTTAAGCAGTCTTTGATATCTGATATTTGATACCAAGCAAAAGCAAATGCCAATTTTCTCTTGAAGAATATAAAAATAAAGGTTGACAGAATTGTCTCAGACAAAAATGTGTAAAAATATGCACTCACTGTCCATATATACACAAGGAGAGACATCACCAGGAATATAATTCATGACAAGAAATAAAAAAGCAGAATTGAAATACAATTAAACCACAAGCGTTCAGATCATAGACTTACAGGGTATGCATTATAATATAAATGACTTAAACATGCAAAATAACAAATGAAAATATGTTGAAGCAACAATATACTAATATATTATCAAAACAGATGAGACAGGGATAATATTAAAAAAGGATACAAATGTTCTCCTTAATGATTGTGGTGGTGGTTTTCTGGTTTTAAATATATACAAATTATATATATATATATATATACACACACACACATACATATATATATGCATATATGTGTGTGTATATATGATATATACATATTTAAACATACACATATACATATTATATATATATGCACACACATACACACACACACACACACACACACACACACACACACATATATATATATATATATATACACATATATATATTCAAGAAAGGATTAGCATTTGCTTTTGCTAGGCATCCCACTGGTATTAAAAGTTTTTATTGGGGGACTTGGATTGTGGCTCAGAGGTAGAATGCTCGCTTCACACATGCGAGACCATGGGTTTGATCCTGAACTCCACATAAAAATAAATAAGTGAAATAAAGGTATTGTGTCCAACTACAACTAAAAAATGAATATTTTTTAAAAGTTTTTATTGGTAAAGTCATATGTAGACAGAAGTTTCATATATGTAAGAGAATGTATCTATATATGCATATGTATGTTATACGTAAGTAAATATAATAAGTACCTCTTTTCATTCCCCACAGATTAGGAAACAGAATTTTATATATAGTGTAATATTAGATGCATACAATCTTATCTCCAATAAGTTGTATATTTTAAATCACTATTTTATTTTATTTTTATGTAAATACATATGAATATACAAAATATTTAAGCAATTATACTTTGATAAACATGATTTATAGATTACTCATGGAAAAATAAAGTCATAGAAATTAATAATGTAATTGATGGTATAAACAGGAAGTTGGGGCTGACATGGAGACTGGCCTAGAAGATAAAGATGAAGAAATTATTCAGAATTACTCCCAGAGACATAAAGAAATAGAATTATGAAAGGCAACTTGTGAGACCTGCAGAACAGCATATATGTCATCTAGAACTAATATAAGAATCACAAATTGACACTGAGAAAGATGAAACATGTTCAAAGTGAAAACAGAATAAAATGTCCCACAAAAGATGAAGGACATAAAATTCCAGGTTTAGGAAGCATAAAAAAGCACAAATAAGATCACTAGGAGGAATTCTAAGGCTGGGCACAAATCAATAAAAGTTTACACCATGGCAATGAGAAAAATGTTAAAAGTTGCAAAGAAAAAATGCTATAAAGAAATAAGTGTTAGACAATGCAGTGATGACAGAAATCAGAAGATGGCTGAGTAAAATCTTTAGTTTTCAAAGAAAATAATATAGAATGGAATCCCTATCTAAATCATACAAGAATGAGGAGATTATTATGACAGTTTTATACAAAATCTGAGTATTGTTCCCAATAAAACCACTGACAGCGCTTCTTATTTGAAGAGCTTTTTTTTTTTTTGCAAGAAGTAATGATAATTTACTTTACTAAAGCAATTGAGTTCCACTTCCTAGTTTACTACATATTCGAAACATCTTTTCAAAATTTGAGTAGCATCGAAGCACATTGAACACTAATCATTTTATATCACTAAGATTCTTAGTCACTAACTTGATTTTTCACCAGATGTGAACAGTTCTAAGAAAAATCTTTGCATTACCAATGGGAAACAACATCTATAACAGGAAAGAATGTTTATCTTTATAATAAATGTCCTAAAACACCAAGAATATAAAAGAAAACATAATTTCTTCTACAGTACCTTAATGAACATTTGCACTGTTTAAATAAATAAGTAATGTTTACATCTACGAACCTACCTACCTACTTATCAAGATGATAGGTGTTTTCTCCCAAAAACTATAATAGGAGAAATTTTTATCATATTTTTAATATAAACCAATAACAAAAGTGTTATTGGTTTTTCACTCAAAAGATAAAAATTTAACAAGGATATAAAAGTATAAAATGTATCCATATTTGTTTGTACCATTTTTTCCCTGTGAACAAACTTTTAGAATCATATCTTATTGATTAGAATCATATCTTATTGAATCTTCAGTTACAACCCTCTTAATTAATATTATTGGTGTTTTAGTGAGGATGTTTAAGCGGTTGTGCAATATTGCACAGTGTGGATGAATAGCACCTGCCTTCCTTTTGGGTGTGAGCCTCTAGTTGGTTTGAATTATTTGTTAATTCTGAACATCTGCATGTCTAAAACGTTTGTGTTTTATTTTTATTTCACCCAATTAGACTCCTAGAAGTAGAATGACATATCTTTCTTTTTTTATTTCCCTGTAAACTAATACATCTTTCTTGTAGGAAATAAAAGGAAAAGATGCTTTCAAAGACTCTTCGTGACAGCACAGCCTCTACAAAAATGTGACTAATTTTAATGAACACAGAGTCATTTACAGAGCCTAAAATGAAGTGCTTCATGAAATGCTTGGATGACAATTTCTATTTCTTAAAATCACTAGAGTTTCTTAAGCTGTAGTTGAATGTTCTGAAACTCGAACTTTACCACAAATACATTTTTTAAAAGAATCTACATGATGAGATTCCTTCAGTATGAGATCTGCTGGTTCAAATAAACATCAGGTGGAACTTGAAAGATAGATTTTGAACTTTAATAAGAAAACCTGCTAAATAATAGAAATATTGGCCTTCAGAGAACACAATAACTCTATTTGAAGATAACTTTTAAACTATCTTTAAATGGGAGTGGGGCTCAAACATATTAAGTAATAGGTATTTCAAGTGGAACAAATATGAGAAAAATAAGTAAGCAAAAAGGTATCAGATTCTATGCCATCAGTAATATACCACCAGACTGTTTTGGTCACTGTGTTTTGATAAAATCTAGGATTATGTGCATCATATTGAAGTTATTAATGTCAATATAATTATTAATATCATACTTATTTCACTTTCCCTCTAATTTTCTTCTTTATATACCTTCTCCTTAATTCTATTGTTCATCAATTCTTGTGTGATGAGATTGGTTACAGAAAGTGCTTACCTATTAAATTTTCTAATATTTTTAGGGGCATACATGAGATCAGTCTATCCTCTTTTTGTTTTCTAAATGTCATGAGCTTTCCTGTTTCTCATTTAATAGGTATATACATATTTTGGAGGACCAAGAGAACAACATTCTTAGAAGTGAAAAGTCTGGATCCAAATTTCCTGGATTCCATCATAGCAATTTTCATTTACTAGCTGTGTGATATAGAACAATGTACATACACTCTAGTGCCTCAAGTTTTTCATCTATAAATACAAATAATTAGAGTACCTACTTGCATGATTGTTGTAAAACAAGAAACGGTTTAGAATTGTTCTGAAGAACAGTGTTAGACACATTCTGGGTATAATTAACATTTTTATGTAGTATTATATGTAGCTTTTTCAAATATTCAATTTCATTGGGTAGCTAACTCCATTAATCATTAAATAAAATATATGTGAGAAAAATTACAAGTAAATTTGTTTATATAACAAAAATTTAAATAAAACAATATAATTTTGCTGTCAGTTGAGTGTTTTAAAATTAGAAATTCTTTTCCAAATCCTTTAGATTTAAAGTACCATGCTATATTTTGTAAAGATTAAAAACTTTTAAAAAGTCAGACTATACATGGCCCATTTCACTCAAAACTCAATTTTTATAGGAATAAATAATAAATAGGTGAGGCAATTTAGTGGAGTTATTAAAAAATATATTATCAAGTGGCAAAATGAGACTAATATTAAAATTTCAGTAATAATTATATTCAGACAGCTTTGAATGAACACTGCTTACTAAAATTTGATAAACATTCAAGAGGTCTATATACTGGGATATGCACTGTGATGACAGAAAAGTAAGGTGTAGAATTCTGGGTGCTTTCAGTCGGGGGGAAAAATGATAAAAATAGAAGTACAAATAAACACAGAATACATTGTAGCTCAATAATGAGGTAAAAACAAACAAAAAAAATTGAGTTCTTTTAAAAATTTAATAGTTGCTAATTTGATTAGTATTTATAGAGCATTCACAATCACTCACCTGTTATTAAAGTTCTTGGAATATAAGAGTTAAAAAGAAAACTGGTAAAAATGCTTATACACATGAAGTTTTCAGTCTTATTGCACCCCAAAATTTACAGTGTGGTCAAGTGATAGAAGGAGATTCCTAAGAAGGTAGTATTGGAAGAGCCTGGACTTCAATGAGATCCATATGGGAGTGGTCCACACTTTGTTGTACCTCAGAGGGAAAAACACAGTATATGTGACTGTTTAAGCATGTTTGTATCCTTGTCTAGAACATGAGACAATAAGTTATGGATTTTGTTTTGTTCTGATATTCTGTTCTTTTTTCAATATATAGAACTATACCTACCACACAAAAGATGCTCAAAAACATGTTTGTTGGGGCTAGGGATGTGGCTCAAGCGGTAATGCGCTCGCCTGGCATGTGCGGGGCACTGGGTTCGATCCTCAGATCCTCAGTACCACATAAAAAAATAAAATAAAAAATAAAGATGTTATGTCTGCTGAAAACTGAAAAATAAATATTAAAAAAATTCTCTCTCTCTCTCTCTAAAAAAACATGTTTGTCAAGTAAATTAAAAAATAGTAAATAAAAAGATAGGTGGATAAATTGAAAAAACTATATATGTAGAGTGTGGAAGGAAGAACGAAGGAGAACTGGAAATTAAAAAGATAAATATCTTAGTAAGCTATGATAATGGGAAGGAGGAAGAATTTTATAAAGAGAAAATATGACAAGTGTGTATAGGTCACAAGAAGGTGAGTACTGGATCTAGGTGGCTCAGAACCTTGTGTACATTCTTGCAATCCTGGTCAGTGCAGAAAACACTAGCTACTTGAAAGGAAAACATACAGTGAATGGTGATATTTAATACACTTCCTGGGCAAAAATGTAGAATGAATTTTGATAGGAAAGAAAATCATGTGGAACCAACTATAAGACTACTGAAATACCTCAAGTTAAAGGTAATAAAATCTAGTTGGTGATAATGGGCAGAAAATGAACTGATAGCACTGAAAAATCCTGGAGGAAAATTCCATAGTACAGAGCAAACAAAAATCAAAATGGAATGACAAAGTGAAGGTTGCTTTGTACTTTCGAGGATGTTTAAATCTACCACAAGATAAGAAAAAAAATGGTAGAAATAAGTTTCCATGGGGGAAATAATGAATTTGGCCTTGGAATCTTGGACTTTGAGGTATGCAATGGTACCATCAGGCAGAAACACCGCAAAGCAACAGGATGCTTGTGGTAGATGTCAACACTAGATACAGAGACTTGAGAGTCATATTCCTAGCAAGACTAACCAAACTCAATTTATGACAGCGAATGAGGAGTTGGTCACAAGTAAAAGAACAGAAAGTGGTTCTATTCCCTGAGCTGTGGAAGCTTAAACAAAATATGTAACTCATTCCATCACATTTCTTCTATCTCCAACCAAAAATGTGTTTCTCAACGAGAGTGAATGAAAGATAGTGCAGAGGAGCTCAAGGAAGTGGACATGGATAGAAAGTATGAAATAGTGCAGAGATGCTAAGAAAGGGGAGAGATGATAAATGGTCAGGCAGTTAGAGGGCTGTTACACTAGGAATTAGAAGTTTCAGTGGAGTAAAAGGCTGAAAGCCAAATCATCAAAGGGACATATGGACATGACAGAGACCACATCTAGCTGGCAATAAGCAGTCAGATAGGTACAATTGAAAATAAATATACGCCATTGATTTCAGGTACAAAGGTGAGAAAAATGAAAGGCATATCTGTACACTCAATGCTAGACAATTTCCTTAATGGAATAAACAATATTCCACTCACTTAACTATCATTGCTTCAACAGGTGAAAGCTGTGAAATTTCAAGATAAAGAAGCATCTGCCATGTGCATTATTCCTTTCAATTTGAATGTTTTAATAGTGAAATATGTACTTATCAATCTTTTATAGAAATACTGTAGATTTATTTGAAATTTATGTTTCCTCAGAGAGTTGATTTTCTTTAAGGATTTTAAAGAAAATGTTTAAAATTAAATAAAGAATTGAGAGAAATTCTTGTCCTTGAATTTTTCATATTTCAGATTTTTGTATTGGCAAAATATAATAACATTTTGGGGGATTATATGTCTGAGGAAAAGAAGACTTGCATAGTTCATTTTGGAGTAGTAGATAAAAGCTGCCAGTGGTATATGATTAAATCCATCTTTTATAAGAGAAAAATTAGTTTCAAAGAGTTTTGAGGGCCCAAGATCATGTAACTGGTAGGAAAAAGAGAATACAACATTTTTTTCCTCCTTTTCAATAAAGATGTCATGCTAGGTAAACCACTAATTCTAAATCAAGATCTCCCCATCTTAGTATCTCACACCAAACCAAGCAACTACACTTCTTTAGAAGGCTTTTTCACATATTACAACCCATGGAGGGAGAAAAGGGAAAGAGAAGGGAAAGAAGCTGGGCCTTGAGGTTCTGCTCTGTGTTAGGAACAATGCTGGATGCTTTCCACTCTGGGCTTCTTTACTTCTCATTAGTGGAAGTGGGTAATGCAAAGCTGTAGTAATATTGACAGTGTGAGCAAATAAACTCTAACTCCTAAGTGTGCTTGTGTTCACTCATACTGCAAGGAGAGCATGCTACTGGAGAAAACTGGGAGTACAGAGAACCATGCATGTGGTTTGCATTCTTTCTCCCCAACATTGTGTGATCTGTGAGACTTCCAGGTATTATAGCAAAATGAGGAGTTGGTCTCAAGTAAAAGAACAGAAAGTAATTCTATTCCCTGAGCTGTGGAAGCTTAAACAAAATATGTAACTCATTCAATCACATTCCCTTCTATCTCCAACCAAAAATGTGTTTCTCGACCTTTCAGATTATATACATCTAAAATGATGCAAATCACAACATTAAACATTGAAAACTACAAGCACAGAATTTATTTTACAGGAATGAGCAGGTATAAGGCAATAAAAGTGGTGAAAAAAATAATTATTTTTCCCCTCCCAGTTAAACCATGTAACTTCTCTACATGAAGCATACTACAGTTTTCAGTTGTCTCTCTGATCCTTACAAATGCATTTGGCTTGAAAAACAGTATGAACACAACCATACCTATAATTTATTGATGACCTACTATAGGTTCTCAGTGCTATGCCAGATACTTTGCATTTTTACTAAGCAATTGTAAGTGCTATGCCAGATACTTTGCATTTTTACTAAGCAATTACCAACCATTGTAAGGATTTTCAGAAGACCTCTTCTATATTTGCATTTTGGGTGTTGCTTTAGTTTCACTAAATGTATTATATGCATGATTGCCTATAATGCTTTAACTTAAAGTGCTCTTTAGCATTCTACCAATATACAATATACTAAATTGAACAGGTTTTATAGTGTTTAGGGGTACCAGTGGGAAAAAAGTATTCAGATGTGAAAAAAAAATAGATAAATAAAGTTAATAATTTAAATGGAAGAAATGTTAATTATAGAGTAGCAAATTTTATATATACAAGGACAATCTGAATTCACTATTATTTCTCTCAGAACTAATTAAATAAGCCCTTGATTGTTGGCATTTACATCAAGCAAGATATTGAGTTTTTCTTCCATGCATTAATTCAACAAATAACTCTATAAAATACCAATAATGGCCAAGTATATGGAGCTGGTGCTCTTAGACTTGGAGAAAAACAGAGGAGAATAAATAAATTTTCCTATACTGAGGAATTTTGGTCTAGAAAAGTACATAAAGATATTATAAAAGATATTGGGTGTTGTGAAAATTAAAATCAATGGTTGGTTTCACAAGTCTGTTTATGGCAAATTTCTCTACATATTTCCCAAATAAGGTTTGAGAGAATTACTCCTGGCAGATTCACATCAGACTACTAAATTGTCACCACAATACTCACATTGGAGTGAGTATTCAACAGAACTGTGTTTTGTTGGGGCAGTGGGAATCAGGAGAGTCAAAAGCCCAGGTCTTAGCACAGGAAGTTAGGTTTCATGGCTGGGACAGATAGTGCTAATTCAGTCTGTGCCCCTGAAGGCCCCTTATATCAGAAGGGGATCAGGATGGACACATGATTAAAGGGAATAAAAGGAGCTCTAAATGCCAACACTTCCTAATTCACACATTTGCATAGTGTTGAGTTTAAGGGTTTTTTTTTTCTTTTCTATTTCTTATTAGTTGTATCCTTTGTGTGATTACATTAATATCTTTAAGCCAAAGTAAGAAGATAACTGAACCTTTCATGCAATAGAAAACATAGTTCTGGGAGCCATAGCTATTTAGAGAAACTAATAATATATTTGTTTAATAAATAAGAATTTGTAAACCAAACTAATTATAGCAAGAAGAAAAAAAAGCTTTCCTCTTTAATCTGGTTGTCATTAATACTGCAGAAATTATTTTTGCACTCCTGTAGAGCTAATTACAAATCAATTTTATATAATTAGATATTAATATTCTGTTATGTTTTCCAACAACTCTCCATTTAACAGTGTTATAACTCAGTACAGATTCTTAATCATTTTCATAAAAATAAATAACCCCATCTTTTATTCCAGTAAGCACTGGCTACTTCCTCCAAACCAAATGTTTCCACGTATATTTCAGATTCAGTATACCTCAGTATATTAAGCAGTGCTCAAAATAATTATTCAAAGTAAAATTAATGTATTTGCTAATTCAAAATTGCAAAATAAAATTATGTTTCTTCCATATATGAACTAAGTTTTGTGTTTTAAAATGGAAGAGTTTGTTCATTGCAGTTAGTTTTATTTGATCTTTAACTTGATGCCATTCTTCTAGGGATGGATCCTTGTTTGATTGTTCTGGGGCCTGAGAAAGAATGTTGTAAGATACCTTACTCATGTTTGCCTAGATCATGGAGGATTTTCATTCAAGATCCCTAGTTTTTTCAAGACCATTTTAAAAGCAAAAACATGTATATCCCAATAAATAAAAAAAGAACCTCAAGTACCCTGAAGACTGTATTTTAAAGGATTCTCAATTATATTTAGATAAATTACAATGTCGAAAGGCAATCGCCTCTTGTTATATTATTTCAAAAATTTTTTTTTGTCTGGATCATGACACATTGGGCCAAGATAATTTCAGAGAAACTACAAAAGATGTAGAAATTCTTCACTCTGAGGAGGACAATGCTACTCAACTGAAATAGCTTAATATTTTTCAATTAATAAACATACCAATTTGAGTATGGTAAATATATGTATCATGAGGACATTTTTTAAATGGGTCAAAATGTTGCATAACATATATTATCCAAATTATTATATTACTGTAGAAAATATATAAAACAATGTGCATATTAAAATTATTTTCAAGATCTTGGGATATGAATCTTTAAATAAGACTACTTTTGTGCAATTGTACATGTAAAATGTATTTAAAGCCACTGTTCCTCTACCTGAGTTTCATAATTCAGGAAGAATTTTCATGTAACTCAGATCAAACAGGACTAGTACGTGTATGCAGGACTAGTATGTGTATGCATACGCACACATTAACACGTTATTTTTGATTATCAAATTAATGCTTTGTGGCTATTTTGAAAGTTGAATGTTCATTAATAAAACTTTCTCTAGCAGAAACTATATTAAGAAAGTTAATTTTCTCTTTGGGAGGTATTCCTATAGAATCTAACTCAATAAAACTACACACAATGCTATTGTTGGGTTTCTTTGGTAGGTATACAGTATTGGTTTGATTTGACAAAGTTAGCTTTGGTGTCAATGCTATAATTAACTTACATAAGGATTCAAAAATAAATAAGGTCTATCTTTTGAGATTCTATATTTAGCTTGTGAGTGCTATAAATAGAGATTGATTAAGAGCTAAAATTTAACTTTTAAGTTATACTCCATATTGAACACTAAAAGCAGTTGGGCAGAGTCCTGAAAAATTGTCTGACTGAAGTGAAACAAAGCATTCTTTTGTTCATGGCAAGTAAAATTATTCTCATTGTCTGATTCTTGCAAGCTCTAAGTTAATGTGAGCCTACATACCTGCTACAAATAACATTAGGTCTGGTATCTGTTATTCTTGAAAACTAATTTATTACTGAGACTTTAAATTTATTTAATTGATACTACCAAGCATAGTTTGGCCCATTTGGTACAAAAATGTGCCATATTGAGAATTCTAAGAGTATTTAGATTTTCTAAGCTCAATTTTATAGAATCCCTAGCAGCAATCATTGTACTCTGCTTGGTGGGAGCAACGTTCACAGTAATCAATGACTCTTCATGATGACAATAAGCCTTAATCTATTAAATAGACCACTGGGCTTGTATAGTTATTCCCACAGAAATTGGTTACATTAGCAAGGCATATATAAAGGAATATTAACTAGCATCTGAAAAGTATTCTTATAATACTGGAGATTTTATTACTAATGGAAATTAATACAATAATCTAATAAAATTTCAGTTTAACTCTCTGAAATATCGATATTCACAAAGTAGATCCTTCTTGTAAACAAATTATCTCAGAAATTAGAATAAGGACAGATTATTAAGATATCCTCAGACACATGTAATAATGCAAATATTCTTATCATATACTATGTCCCACAGGATAAGTTTCAGTTTGGTAGTATAAAATTTAAAGTTCTTAATAATTAAGTCCCACACACATTCTCCACTTCTCATACCAAGCCTTTGAAATAGGCTAATCTACTTGATATCTCTTGGAAATACATGATTTAATTCACATCTTTCCCTCTCTACCTCTCTGTACTTGTTCAAACTCTACCACTCATCAAAACACTAGTCAAATAATTCAAATTCTGCCATTATAATTTTTCTTTATGTTTTACAAGTAAAAATGATCTCTCTTCCTCCCTAATTTATAAGAGTATTTACTGATCAATCACCTAATCATATATTTAAAAATGTATCAGTTATGTGTATGCATATGTCTATCTTTCTTATATCACATTCCTCTCACAGGATCTGGAAGACTGCCTTGTCCATTCTGATGTTCTGTATCTGTCAAAAATTATCAGGCATGACAGAATAAACTAGCATTAAGTAATAACCCATGAAAGATTCTTATTACCATATGGCATCTGTTATATATAAAATTAAGTACTTTTGTTTGATTATACATGGATGTGGAAACCTCAACTGAATTATACAGAAACTTTAAGTCCCTAGGAATTAAAATTTTCTCATTCCAAATTATACTTTATGAATATAATGGTGTAATTTAGATAAATTGGACACTGATACTGAGTCAGTATTGAGGTAGTGCTTTGTAAGTATGTTTGGGTATTAAAATTAATTGAGTATATGAAATATAATGAGGTTATATGATTTTAATCAATTTGGGGAGTCACATTTAACATAGACTCCTAAATAACATAGGATGGAAAGGTAAAAATGAAACCATAGTGTTATTATTATTCATACTAAATAACACAAAACCATGGTTAAAATTCACAAAGCAGTTATATTGAAAAGCATGTTTTATAATTTGATTAATTTCTAACTACTTATATACAAGTTTAGGAAAAATACTGCCAATCTTTCTTTTTTACCTGATTTCTCACCAGTGTCCATTACCTTATACATTTATATATGCTTTCATTATAACTCTTTTCTTTTTTTAACTACCAGGGATTGAACCCAGGGGGGCTCTACCAGACAGCTACATTCCCAACTTTTGTATTTTTTATCTTGAGACAGGATCTTGGTAAATTGCCAAGTCTGTCTATTGTTTTCACTCGATCTTTCTTTTCTTTCTTCCCCCCTCCTATTTCTCACCCCCTCCCTCCTCTCTGTTTTCCTCTGTTTCCTATATGTCTGTCTTTCTTCCTTTTCCTCATTACCACTAACCTACATCCCCAGTTCTTTTTTCATTTTTTATATTGAGACAGTGTTTCACTAAATTGCTGAGACTAACCTCAAGCTGTGATCATCTTGACTTAGCCTCCCAAATCACTGGGATTACAGGAATGTGCCAACACAGCCGGCTCAACCAATTTTCTTTCTAGGAAAAGTATATGTTTCAGGTTTTTATTTTAAATAGTATTCTTCTAATTATCCTTTCTTCATTTTATTCTTTTAAAAAAAATTAAATTTACTTTGTAGTTAAAGCCCCTCTGGAGATTAATCTCTAATACCAAAAAATGCATTTTTTTTAGAAGTTTTGTTGGTATCTTAGTATTGCTATTTCACAGTGCTCAAATGAAACTATAGGGCAGCAAAATATGTAATTTTTACTTAAGTGTTAAGGATAGGAAATGAAATACCAAAGGTGCTTACTACACAAAGATATTGAAGAAAAAACTGGATGGTTTGTATAAATACCCAGATAAAAACTACACCCACTGAAATGTTGCACATACTGCCTTTCAATTAAAAAAAACAAAGATTAATTATTTGGAAAAGAAATTAAATAAGTCTTCTTAGGCTAAAGAAATACCTAGCATGATAAAATACTACTTTCAACAAATCTTTTCTCAGACAACCATCTCATGACCTAGTTATTTTCTGTCTCACCAATGTATATTTTGGGTTTTTCTTATCAACTTATCAACTCTTGTGTTGTGCAAGCCAAAAGAATGCTCAGTCATCAGCCTTAAACCACTAATCCTCAAAACAGGAAACAGGTCTGGAAAGATCAGCTTATTTTCTCAGACTGTTTTTACTGGAAGATAATCTCTTGACTCATTAAAAAGATTTTCTACTGCATCATGTGTCCACTCTAAACAACTACTCAACCATTTTTTTGATATGCACCTACTTTGTGGTAGGCCATGTCTCTGGTTGTTGATAGTGTCATGGCAATGACTCTCCATTGGTTTGGGAGGGGTGATGTTTATATCAGTGTTTGTGTGATATTCTAAATTTTAGGCAACTGAATTCCATTCTTTAAAGATTTGTACAGTTCACTTCCATAGGAATCAGCCTCCAAAAGCAGCCTAAATTATCAACCAAGAATGTAATACCCATTGATTAGTGATCAACTAGGTAATTTGCCACTATGCTCCTAGTGATGATAGCAGCAATGGCAGTAGTGAGACAAAATGCAACTGTTGCAAAGGCAGGAAAAGTCAAATATTAACAACCTTCAAAAAAAAGGAGGAATTTAAAAGCTCTAAAAGTAGAGTACAACTAGGGATCCACAAAATGCTCTTTCTCCAGAGCTGAAAGCACTTTTGCAGAAAAATAAAAATGAACTTTTCACTAAATAATGTATGCTAAAATATGTATTTTCTGACATTAAATTTTCAGTGCTTTGGAAAGAACTGTCTTGATTTGCATAATATACTTGTACTGCAATTCAACCTCAAACATTGGAGGAAAAAGAGGAAGGGACTAATATGCTAACAAAGATTAAAATACTCATGTCAAAAAGAGCTTCATGAAAAATGCTTTTTTCATTAATAATCAATAATTTTGGCACCAATCTAGGCAATATTTTTTAAATGAAGGACTACAAAATTAGCACTTGACCTTTGAGACTGTGTATTCATCTTTCTTTTTTATGCTAATTTTTACTACATGAGAACAATTATTTAAACTATATGGAAAAATAGGTTTATAATCTCCAAAGTCATAATTTAGGCATATTCCTAAATATATAATTTAAATAAAATCACTATTAATAATAATCAGGGCTGGGATGTGGCTCAGTGGTAGATACCTTGCCCTGCACATGTGAGACACTGGATTCGATCCTTAGTACCACGTAAGAATAAATAAACAAAATAAAGATATTAAAAAATTAGTCACCATTAACTATCATTTAGATTACACTTATAATATTTGCCTGGGTAAAATGTGTTCCAACATCAATCGATTTATACTAAATAGTTTGCAGACAACATTTGCTATTTAAATTCTTAAAATAATTTTCATACTTCAGCAATTTGGAGACTATATCTACATTTAATTATTCTGTTAATTAAACATTAATCACGTTCATCATTTAGGTTATGTTTAAAGAAAAATACTTTCTAAATAAAAACTATAGTATTTTAAAATTCCCATGCTCCTGTGTCCTCATCAGTTTCTTTCAATGTGTTCTCCATCAAAGTTTATTTTATGAGAGTGTCCCTGGAATTTATGCTTTTTGTAATGCATAAAGACAAATCATAATATAGGAATAGATTTTCTAAGCTGACACAATATTTTTTAAAATCAGGCCAAAAATCAGAATATTCAGTTAACTTTATACATTAGTTCAATAGATATCAAACTTCACTGGGCACAAAACTCATCTTTGTTGCTCATTAAAAATACAGAATCATGAAGCTGGGTATGTAGCTCAGTGGTAGTGTAAATGCTTAGTATGCAGAAGGCCCTGGGTTCAATCTCCAGCATCAAATAAACAAAATCCAGAACCTTGAGCCCAACCAAAAGGAGTTAGACTTTGTAGACACAGGACTACATGCAGAAATCCTTACTTTATCAAGCACATGGTGTTAATCTTTTACAGATGGTCATCCTGACTGAAGAAATGCTATTATAGCTAATTTTCTGATGACAGCTGACAATGCAAAGGCTTTCATTTATTCATTAGTCATTCATTTTTTCTTCCCTTCATTGTTTCTACTCCTTCATCTTTCTTTCTCTTGTATATGATTATCTTATATAGTATCACTTGGATATATTAATATGTTCTGAGAGATATTAAAAATATAAAATTATTATATGTAGTTTAATTTGATATTTACATTTTATCCATTCACAGCATGTAGTGCTTATGTCAAACAAACAAACAAACAAAAAACACTATCTGGTGGGAAAATGATTCAATCTACACAGTAATGAAAATGGACTAGATCTGAAAATAAATATCATAAATATAATTTTGGGAAGAAATAAAAAAAAAAAAACAAGCCTTCTAAAGTGTAATTTTTTGTTGTTGTTTTTTCCCTTTTTAGTGTAGTCCATAGTTAACAAGTGTGTATGTCTGAGAACTGTTCTCAGATATTATCTGAGAAAGAAGCCAAATCTCAACTTTGTACCCAGCTGACAACGTGATGGATGACATTACCAAACAAGCACTTCTTTCTGAGATTGTACTATTGAAACCACAAAATGCCAGATGAGAAACAACCATACAGGAATTCAGGGAACCTAATTTTATTTGGTTTTACTCTTCCCAGAGATAAAAGGAAATTAGATCCCTAACCTTAAAATATTCTTATTAAACAAATTTTATAAATATTTTAGAACTTCCTTAAATGAATAGCAAAATTATTGTGAGTAGATATTAAAGTTAGAAAAACCAAATGGAAATCTGCATGCATACTTAATAAATGTTTTCATAATTCCCAGTTTATGACATTCTTGCAGTTATTAAGTAATGACTAATATAACCAACTGAGCTGTTCTTGGTGGTTTCACTGCTAAATTGGATTGGTACAATATTCCTAGGAATAAAAGAAATCTAGTTTTTGTTTTAGTAGAATACATAGAAACATTTTAAAATTCTTGATTTGAAAGAACTCTATAAGTTACTGATAATTGGGGCACAACTGCCTATGTATATTCACACATCACCTTTATTTTTTTAAAAATTCGTGCTTAAGAGAGAAGAATCAAAGAATAATCATTAATCACTACATGTTAAAAATTAATATCTTTATGTGATATTTTATATGATATGGAAGGAATACATTGATAAACCTGGACTTTGAGTCAGATTTTTTAACAGGTTTACAAATTCTTTAAAATTTGTAAAATTCATACTAAAGAGTATTTTTAAATGTTGAAAAAGGGTAAATTTTGCTGGACATAGTGGCACATGCTTGTAATCCCAGTGACGCAGGAGAATTGCATGTTCAAAGCCACCCTCACCAATTTAGTGAGGTCCTAAACAACTGAGAAAGAACCTGTCTCAAAATAAAAAATAAAAAAACGGGCTGGAGATGTTGCTCAGTAGTTAAGTGCCCCTGGGTTAAAATCCTGGTTAAAAAAAAATAGAAAAAAGAAAAGAAAAGAAAGAAAAGTAAGTTGTGTTATATCCTTGCTTTTGGAAACAACTTTACGTAATCATTTTTGGAAGTCATCTACTCCCCATCAGCATCAAAGTCTTATGTATGACTCTAAGACAATGTTTAAAATTTTATCCTGGAAATTTTAGTCAGCTTTTTCACCACTGTGATTAAAAGACCTGACAAGAACAATTTTAGAGGAGGAGAACTTTATTTGGGTCTCATGGTTTTAGAGGTCTCAGTCCACAGACACTGACTCCATTGATTTGTGCTTCAGGTGTGGCAGAATATCAAAGCAGAAGAATGGTTTAGGAAAGTGGCTCAATATATGGCCAGGAAGCTGAGGTCTCTCCTCTCACCAAGGAAAAATTATATACTCCAAAGACACATCCACCTCCTCTAGCCACATCCTAGCTATCTATAGTTAATAACTTTCAGGGGATTAATGCACTGATAAGGTGTAAATTCTCATACTCCAATCATTTTACCTCTAAATATTGCAATGTCTCACACATGAGCTTTTGAAGGACACCTAATATCTAAATTATAACACTGGGTAAATAATAAGTAAGATTCATAAGAATATGGATGCTTAATGAAACATTGTTTAAAGAATCAACAAATTAAATATATTTTTAAAGTGAAATAAAGGGGACTATTTTTAAATGATGGTTACTCTATTTTTCTTTTTAGAGAGAGAGAGAATTTTTTAATATTTATTTTTCAGTTTTCAGTGGACACAACATCTTTATTTTATTTTTATGTGGTGCTGAGGATCGAACCCAGCACCCCTCGCATGCCAGGCTAGTGCGTTACCACTTGAGCCACATCCCCAGCCCCAAATGATGGTTACCCTATATGGTAATTAATCTGATGTATAAATATTAAAAGTGGCCATAATATATTTTAATAAAATTTCTGATAATAAAATTCATATTCTTATTATATATTAGTCATATTTTAAACATATGCATAATTTATACTTATATTCATGTTTGTTTAGCTATCATGTTAGAAAGGAAGGAATATAGATATTTAAAATATTTAAAAATTATTCCAAATTATTAACAGTTATTGCCTCTGGAAATTGGAATTATAAGTACTTTCTTTTTTTTAATTTAGGCTGCTTTCTGATTTACATCTTTATAATAAACTCAAATAATGCTTTTTCAATAAATAAGTAAATAATAATGAGTGCATGTATTTGTTTTAGAAAGTTAAAATTCTAGACTACTTTATAACCATTAGAATAATCATTCAAATATTTCAGCAAAATGGACCTGTCTGGCAATATGTGAATATACAGAATACAAAATTGTTAGAATTTCAGATTAGAGCTATAAAACTTATATAGAATTGAAAATGGAAAGCTAATGCCAGTGTTTTACTAAGTTTTAGAATTATAAGTTACTTTTGCTTTATTTTCTTTTACATTTTGAATAATTTACAAAAAACTGTTTGAAAATTTCAACTCAGGTGTGTACATCCAAAGTCATGTATATATGACTTGCCTGGAGTTCAGACATTCAGTAGTCTTTTTAACTTTTTTATTATTATTATTTTTTAATCTCTATCTGGTAAATGGGTGAGGTCTCTAAAGACTACCAAAGGAAAATGCTCTCTCAAACTACATAAACTAGTTCAATGTATACAGTTTAAAATTCAATAAGTACAATTATAAGGATATTTCATTTATATTATATTTGTTTTATTTCTATTATGTTTTTATATTTTTTAAAAAGACAAAAACAAATGCCCAGGAATTAAAAACAAATACCCATCTTAATCTTAATATGTAATGCTATATCAAATCCTCAACATTGACTTGCAAAAACCCTTATGATCCTAAACCAACTCTTGACATATAAACACCTTGATTTTATTAGTTTGCAAACACCTGTATTATGCAACTACTATGCTTGGCTCTGGCACCTAAGTGTCTTATTCAGTCACTTAAGACATGGTCCTGCCAATCCAAGGGCATATTCCGGTTGGTGAAGGCTGTCTCTAAGCCTTTTATATAGTTCAATGGCTGTAAATAGTCTAAACTTTTATCTTTGTTCTCAAGGCTTTCAGTGGATAAGAATCCCAGAATGTCCCTTGAGGGATGGGAGTACTTTCAGGAGTTCTTTCACTTCATGGGTCAGGGCAAAACAGGATAATGTTTACCTCCTAATGGGTTCAGTGAACCATTCCAATACAATCACTAGCAGGATGGAGTTCAATATAGTAAATGCAGGAAAAAGAGACTAAGAGAAATGGATGCCAAATGAGAAACCAATGTTTTGGGGAGATAAGAATTTGCAAAATGTTCCCACTCTCTTTTATTGTGCCTTCAGAGTACAGAATCATTTTAATATGGTATTTTTGTCGGAACTGTGGTTTATGTATTTCAATACAAAATGAGAAACCAGAGCAAAGTGAGAGATGACAAATCATGAAATATGAAAAACATGATCTATAATAACTAGTCATTGATTTTAATAATCTGACATAAAATAAATGTGAGAATATTTTTAAATGTTGATTTAAATATTTAATTTTGTTTTAGTCATTATCAGAAGAAAAGTCAGCACATTTACCCAATTTACTACAGATTTACTATTTAAATTGAAGGAAAAAAATATTTTATTAAGTTTCTTTCATTATTTTCTTTTATAGGGATAAATGATAAGGAGGAACATTATAGAATTTCTCTCACCAAAGAGTTTTGCTGGAGTACAGACTGTAATCAAATAAGTCAACACATAATGATCATCTCTACTGTGCTAAACACTGTGAATGGAAAGATAGTTAACCTAATTGACCAAAAAGTATAACAGGAAAGAGGAAATATTTTTAAAACTCCTTGAGTATATGATATGTTCTTTTACTAAAAACTTCTAAGGGGCATGGAGAGTATGAAGGCAATACAAAGATAAGTTACTAATTCTCCATGTTAGAAACCAAGGAAAGCAAGTGGCACAGTGTGGTAACATCTGAGAGATAATATGGAAGAGAAGCTTTGCCTTTCTCAGGTTGAAAAGCATGAAACAGCATTCTAGACAAAGGGCAACAGCTTAATCCGAGGCCTGAAGGTAGAACTGTGCATAATGTTTTGAGGGTCTTCTCAAGTGGCTCTTACAAAGACTGTGTTAAGACTGTGAAGGGTTCATTATGTAGGCAAAGGGAGCCACTGGGATTTAATGACAGAAATGAAAGATCACATATGTCCTGCAATTAGACCTTCAGTTCCTAAGAGATAGGAAATAAGTCAAAAGGGTAAAGATAATGGAAGATCATAGCCTAAGAAGAAAGTGAGCAGCATTTTGGTAAAGAACTGTGTTTTGAATGTGGGTATTAAAACATATTAAATGTTGGAGAAAAGTAAATAGAATGATGAAAGATGAAAAGAACATTAAGGCAAAGAAAAAATACTGATTTGGAGGTCAGTAGTGCTGCAGAAGTTAACACCTAAGAAAACAGAATTGAAGAGTGAATAGAAGTGATGCAAGGTCTTGTGCATCAACTGATATTTCCACAGTTAAAAAAACAAATAGAGAGCAACATGGCAGTAGTCAGAGGAAGAAGTAGGGATATTGGAAAACATTGTTATTTATAATGAAAATCACTAAATATGATATAGGAAGGAGAAAATGGAAAAGAAGATATCAAAGGTACAAGAGAGAAATGATAACATCCCATATTGGGTAAGGAATATAAAAAAGAACACAAATGCAAGATTTAAAAGGTAATGCTTCTGATTTAACGGAGAGAGGGAAGCTGGAGTGTGGACATAAATATATTCGGTATTTGCAAGAAATAATTTGTTAGAGGTCACACTTAGGCTTGTTTCTCATTGAGTCTGCAGAATGACAGGTAGTAGGACTGAAAGGGTAAAACTGTGGTCAGATTTGAACTGTTTGCTCTGGATAATGCAAAAAGAATGCAATTTTGCATAGAAAAAGAGACAACTGAGCAGCCTGGAGGATACTGTGACTAGTGAGATTATTAATTGTAATGGAGCCCATAAGCAGTTTTTGATTTTCTTACATTAGTCAACAGGTAATTCGAGTCTTGGAAGGAGTCACAGAAGCAGTGGGAAAAGATTAGAAAGATATTCCAGTGAGGCTCAACAGTGAAAAAGTGTGTCGACGTGTATAGACAATAGAAATTTGGAATATTTATTCAATAAAAAGTATATGGTGAAATAGTAGAAAGAGAAAGAAGAAGGAGAAGCAGGGTGCAGCTAGGTAAGAGAATGAGAAGCCTGATAACTTCGGAAAGGTATGCTGAAGGAATGGCAAGGGCTCTGGCTGTTATTTAAGAAGTTTAAAGAGCATTCTTTAGGAAATTGTCAAAGATTTTTAATAAGGGAATCAAATTAATCAAAGTTAAAAATAATTCTGGCAGCAATGTGGAATCCAGATTGGATTAGTAGAGACTATATCTAATCACATAATTGGAAAATCTTATTGCCATGAGTTCCCATGAAAACATGATCTTGTGTAGATTAGTAAATTCTACAAACTCTAACATAATTTATTTACACAGAGTCATGAGTTCAACTGATTAAACTGATTAATTAATTGATTAGTTCAGATTTGAATTTCAACTGACCAGGTGTTTTGTTATACCATGCTATTCTCCTCAAAGTTGACAAATAGAGGAAAAAGAAGAAGTACTGGGGACTAAGTGGAGGAAATTATATTCTATGATATATGATTATTTCAAGATGAACTCCAATATTATGTATAACTATAATGCAGTAATAAAAAAATTAAAAACAAAAAAGATTGATAAATAGAAGCTAAATAGTATAATTTTTCATCTCTCATCAATATTTGAGTTCCCCATTCTCTAAGCAGGTGTAGCAAAAACTTACTTTTACATTAGGAGGGAGTAAACTTGGAAGTTTGAAATACAAAGAGAATTTGGCTAAGAATTATTCTTTTTCATTCTCCATTCATAAAATGACACATTAACATTGTATAATGTTTTCTTGTCATCTCAACTTTCACTCTTGTTTCTAAGTGTACAGCAAAATTATTCTAGCTATTCAATGGAAGGAACTAGACTGTATTAAAAACTCTGCTACTGTGGCATTTGTGTGTGTGCGCGTGCTCATGAGGGTGTGCATGCATTTTACTGTATTGAAGAAAAAAATAGCCTGGAATTGAAAATACTCAAGTTCCTGTCTGCGTTGTATAAAATTGAGCTTTGTGTCCTTAGATGTATCAATGGAAATTATATGATTTTTATTTCCTCAAGTGAAGAATAAAGGACTTAAGACTATTTCCTTTCCTTGCCTAAGGCTCTAAGAGATAAATTTTTTGTCTGTTTCATTATTGTGTGCTTTCAATCTCCTCTAAATCCCATAAATCCTATAATCTATGTAGGAAAGAGTTCAGCTTAATCTTTGGCTGTGGCCATCTCTGTGGTCAAGCTATGCATGGGCATATTTATCAAGCTATAGGGGCATAGTGCCGAAGAGCATATTAATGTATTTGGTGGGAACTTCTTTTGCTTAAGAAGCAGTGAGCTCCATGCTCTTGGTGCCCGAAGGTGAGAGCCTAAAAATTATTGGGAAGATCAAAGACGGACAGGGGTGGAGAGAGATCCTCTTCTGAGTTTGAAGTCAGTGGGAAAAAACTGTAACTCCAAACTCAAGGGGAGTAATGCTCAGAGGCTCTCAGAATAAAGCCTGGCACTGAGTAGGAAAGAGAAACATTTCTGCCAAGAATGGAATGAACATTTGAGGAACCTGTGTTGTGGGAGCTCCTAGAAATAGCACCAGGCAGAACAGGAGGGCTACATTCTCCAGAATGCTCAGGGGCAACAGCAAGCAGGATGAGGAAATAAATGTGATTCATATTAATTAAGCCTGCACACATAGGACAATGGAGCTGGAGAAAAATAAAATTAAATCAGGCTGTCATCTCATCAGAAGCACAGGACCCTTTTGCTTATGCCTCAGAATAAAGCTTTTATTTATTAAACAGTATATAAGGTACAACCGGGTCTGTTTGTCCGAAGGCACTTCTGGCTCTGACATTGGCTGTTCACCTAGTTGTCTCTCAGCTCCCTCACCGACATACTCTCAACCTTCCCACTAAAGTTGTTTGCAATTGTCTTTTTGTACAAAAATTTTATAGGTACAGATCTCAACTTCAAATATGGGAAGTAATTCATCCAGAAGCAGAGGAATGTTAATTTTTTTAAACTTTAAATAACTCAAGGTTTAACTAATATCCCCTTCTAGCAGTAATTTACAATTGATTCTTACCCTCTTTCTAATTTATGTCACTGAAATTCAGTTATGAATCTTCTCCTCCTCCTTTGCTGAAGTCCTCCTCATTCTGACTTCTGCAGTATGCTTCCAGTCTTCCTGCCCTTTCTCCATCTGCCACCTCCCCCAGCCCAGGTGATCTCATATGCATGTAGGCTAGTTATTTCCAAGTTTATACCCCCAATCCAAACTCTCTCATAATTCCAGAGGAAGCAGTCTGGCTCTGTACCGGGCATCTCTATGTGAATGTCCAAAAAGAATCAATCACAAGCTTAGCATAACCAAACACAAACTTCTAGTACTCCTTCCCCCATCCTCTGCTGAAACTTCACTCTCCCCATCCTTTACTTGCTCAGGCCAGAATCTACTATTCCTCCTTGACTCCTCTTTTTCTTGCAATAAAGCTAATCTATCCATATATCCATATATTTAAATACATACTGAATTGGAACACTCTTGGATTCCTCAACATCTCCCTAGTCCTGCACAAGGTGACACTCCTCTCTCCCAGCCAGCTGCAGCTTTCCTGCTAGTCTCTGTTCACTCTACTCCACAGTCAATTCGCTACAGTCCTGTCAGTGTCATGTTTTAAAGTCATGAATCAAATCTTGTCACTGATAGCCAAACTCTTCAGGGTTTCCATCTCAAATGGCATAAATCTCCAAATCCCTGTCATTGCCCAGCAGCTACTTCCCATACCCCTGAGGTTCATTTCCTATCCCCCCACCCCATTTTCTGATTTTGACTCTTTTCACTCCACACCATGATGAATCTTTTTTTCACAGTGCTATAGTCACCATTCCCATGCTCAGAACTTTGTCTTCCAGATCATCAGACTGCCATCTACTTCTTTCCTCTCTCCAATTAAATATAGCCTTCTTGGAGGGGACCTTCTTAACCACCTTAGTTACAGTGGCACTCCCAGTCCTTGGCCTCCCTCTACTTCGTTGTCTACTTTAGCCTTCTCCAAATGGCACTTAGCACTCACTCCTATTTATGGCCTTCTGTTTACTTTGTAAGCTACTGAAGGACAGGAAACTATCTGTGGTTGAAATACTCATGAGTATTTGTTGAATGAATGGCAGTACAACTCCAAACGTCTTGGTAGGTGGTTGTAGTTTTAATTTTTTTTCTCCAAGGCATCAAATGGGCAAATAGTCTCTAGTGTTTGTTACTCCTGAATAACTTTCTGCTGCTGTTTTCTCCATGGCACTGTTATAGTATAATGGTGTTTGTGATTGTAACTGAATGTGTATCTATGTTTTATTTTATTTAACGCTTTATCTGAATTTGTGATGCTTGTCCCTTCCTCTACCAAACAACCTTGTCTTTTTTTTTAACATGTTTATTTTGTTTATTTATTTTCATATGGTGCGGAGGCTTGAACCCAGTGCCTCACACATGCTAGGCAAGCACTCTACCACTGAGACACAACCAACCCCAACCAACAACCTATTCTTAATATTGAAAAGTGTTTCTATTTCTGTTTGCTATTATGTAAATCTGTTCAAAACCTCTCCTGCTTTAAACCCTCAAAGTATTCCATAGCGTGGAGGGAGAAGATAAGTAATCAGGAAGGTATCTAAGGTCTTGAAGCCACAGCCTTGCCAGGGCCCTTAACCTTATCTCTTCCCATTATCTTTTCACACTTGGAGCTTTCAGAAAGCTGAATATTTCAACTTTCCTCAGTAATTCTCAGAGTTTCACCCTGGCTATCATTGCATAGGATGCCCTTTTTAATATGAGTAGCCTAACCCACTAACCTGGTCCTTATAGAAAACTCCTTTGCAGTGCTTATTTATTTTGCAGTGCTGAAGACTAGACTCAGGGTTTCACAGATGCTAGGTAATTCTTCGCAGTTTATAAAACCAATTTTGAGCTTCCCTTCTTCAGAAAATGTTTCCTTACTCTCCAGACTTAGTCTCTCTCTCTCTTCAGGTCAACTCTATATTTTAAACGTGCTTCTAATCTTACACTCTTTATTCAGCCATACAATTTACTAGCTTAAATGTCTGTCACCTGTACTAACTTGGGAACCCCTTAAAGATGCAGACAGTGTGCACCTCACATCCTAATCCTCTAAATGAAGACGGACATGGGACATGGAAGGTGTATGGATACATGACTATTTACCAAATGGAATTAAAATATACTTCCATAAATGTGTGCTATATACAGGCTAGTATTTTTCTTTTTTATTCCTAATAAGCTATCCATTTTAATGAGGCTATTTAAAATGTTATTTAAACCATTGACTTGAAAATTAATTATATTGCTGGGGAGGGGATAGCAGGAAGATATTCTTTAAATGTTAATTCTCTGTTAGAGAGAAAATTAGAACAATGGGAATATCACAATAAGAAAGTAGAAGTAGGAGGAAGGAAAGAAGGAGAATAGAAAAAGCATGTGGGTATGTTCATGGATAGTTGGTTAAAATCATTTGAACTGAAATGACTTTAAAAGTGTTTACTAGCAAGCCATGAAAATATTGTTATACAGTTTCAGCTTCCTTAATGAACCTCTGGTCCAACAGAGGTGAAAACATGCTAACTCAAGAAAAATTCAAGGAAGAGTCTAAGGAGTAGGACTTGATGGAGGAAGAATTCTTGTCTCCATATAGCCAAAGCAAGTGGAAACTTTGGTGAGGTGGTTAAATCACTAGAGGGGAGCTGGAAACCTTCCCTTCAAGGGCAGTGATTTAACTTAATTAATAGAAGCCTCCAAGCCATGCCCTTAAGTGCTCTGTGTCTCTATTCCCACCCTGGTAATGTAGGAAACAAACTCCTGATCTCCCTGTCTTAAGATACTGTTTGGTGGATACGATGTCTGTCCTTCAACCAGCCCAGTGCCTTGCAGTTTCCACTGTGTGGATATCTCTCCCATCTCTGCAACTCCCCCAGTGCAGCTTCTTCTGTGTATCAGTATTTACCCTGTCCCAACTCTTCATCTGCTGAGACTCTGATGGAAAAAAAAAAAAAAATGCCACAAAGCTTTCTTTCTCTTGCAGTTGGAGACAGGATTGAGCATTTCTGCACATAGTTTTTTTTTTTTTTTTTTTCTTTATCCCAGAGCTCATTTGTTCATGTTGTCTCTTCTCAATAGACAGTGAGCTGCTACCAGGCAAGAATCATATTGTTTCTCCTCCTCTCTGTACCAGAATATTCTTTCAGTGTATTTGACCCATTGTAGGCATTTAATGCATGGGTTTGAAGTGAATGAATACAAAAATGACAAATAAAATGGGTGATGGTTATGGCTCATTCATTTCCAAATTGTGGCTCACTTTTGGCAGCTAGATGTGCCTTGGGATAAGGATAAAGGGACATTATAGCCATAGGATACTTTCCCCTCAAAAACCTAGGGAAATAGGGAAACAGATATTCTTTGTGTTTCTGGAAATACTTTTAAAATAGCTTTTCCATGACCTATGAAATTCTTTTCCCTTGACTTTTCTTCTCCCCAGAGGATGATATATAGCACTGATATAACACCAAAAAAAGTCTTAGGTTTTTTTTCTCTTACTGATTTCCTCCCACAGAGGCTGCCTACAAATAGATACCTAAGAAGCTTGACCCTATGGTCTGCAAAACTCTTTCTGTTTTGCTTCATTTACAGAGAGACTTGTGCCTATGTTGTTATGAATGAACAAAACTATTCCTGGACTGACTGTACCAGAAGTTCCAGAAGTTATAGAAGCAGCCATTCATTTCACATTTTTCTGAATTTGGGTCATTATAGTAGCATTGTCACCAAGATAATAGAGACCCTTACAGTGAATCACAAAGATAGTGTAAACATATTCCCAGAAGATCTATGTCCAGAAAGTGCTTAACTGAAGTTTTGAGACAAAATAAGAAATTCTCAGAAATCATTTGGAAAGATTGACAGTGGACTGATTATAGACACTCTGGCATAAAAATATGAATATTTCAAAGGAATGACAAAGATAATGAGGATACTTGTATACTTGTAACTCTAGAATATTTGCAAAGAATGGAGAGTTTAAGACTCATAATACATGAATACAAGGCTTAAAAATAAAACTGCTGGAGGAAAGTTATATCTAGGCAGATTCCAGACATTACCATATATGGATTATTATTCTGATAAAGTGGTAAAACATAGAGTTGGGTAGAGCTCTACGTAGATGTCAAGTGATTTATACATTATTTCCATAAAATGAATTAAAATCCTTTGGTATATAAGTATCATTATTTCAGGTAAAAAAAATATAATGAGATTTAAAAAGTCTATGCAACCTGATGAAGTTACATATAAAAATTTGAACTCATATCTACCTGGTTTACCTGGTTCCAAGACTTTTCTTTTACCTCCTTTCACACCACTGGTTATTAAGCAGAGGGTTATCATTTTTTTTTTCTTGGTGGCGAGAACAGAAGAAGTTCATGAAAATGAAAGCAGAGCTCTATGAGCCTGTGGTCATTTTATATAAAGCCAATAAGACAATAGGTATGACATCTGTAAGTCAGTCTAGTCTATTGACCATGGTTGTTTTTTTTTTTTTTTTAAATGGAGAAAAAAAGAAAAATTCTGAGTCCAGGAAAATAATGATTAAGAATTTTTGGACTCCACTGAAAATCTAATAAAAACTTTCTCCTCAGAATGCTTTGCATTTTAATTCAAGGTGCTCATGGACACTATCAAGCCCATTCCAGAACACTGTTTACTTCTTACTTAGCATAACCTTCTCTCAAGGACTTCTAACAATTTTAGCTTTTAAATTCCCTGTAAATATTCAACCTTTCAAAATTAAAACTTGACTGAGAAAAAATTCTGATGTTTTGATTTGAGTAGAAACATTGATTTGACCTCTAGCTAGCTAAGAGCACCTTAAGATTTGCATTTTTATCACTGTATCCTTGAATCTGATTGTTTGGATAAGAAATTTATAATTGTGTTTTCCCTCACAACTTCTAGCTTTTTAAATATCTAACCAATGTGTATTTAAAAGGAAAGTATCTCATTTGTCTTGGACTTCTGAAGCTTTATATACTGTATATTTTCTTTTATTTCAAGATATATTTTTCCCTCTGGGACATCTTATTGTTCTGTAGTTTATTGAAGATAAATTTAATTTTCAAATTTTCTACCTTCATTTGAAATACCATAAATTGATAATAAAGCTAAAGATTTGTTATTATTAAAGTGATTATTTACCCAGACATATGCATGAAAGACCAGCTAATAGATAAAATCATTAAACATTCTTGGCAGCTCAGGGGACATGGACTTCTAAATGTTATACATGTATTTACCTTCACTACTACGGAAACTATACACAATAGCCTCATTTCTTGTTCTCACCTTTTTATCTATGGCTTTATTCAATATTTAGTGCAATCTCCAAAATGGCAAAAAAGGGGAAGAAAGGTTAGAATTAATAGTGATCATGATTTTTGAAAACACAATTTCCCCAGGAAGTCAATCAATAACATTTTGGTTTATCTTTGTGGATTGAAATAAAAAATTAAATATTCTGCCATCTTAGGGCTCCACCATCCCCTGGTTTTGAAACTTAAATTATCTGATTATAGTTCACAGTTGTACACAGGACAAGATCAAACTGGATTTCAGTGATGAAACTCCAATA
This sequence comes from Marmota monax, assembly GCF_021218885.2. Lineage (NCBI taxonomy): Eukaryota > Metazoa > Chordata > Mammalia > Rodentia > Sciuridae > Marmota > Marmota monax. The sequence continues at coordinate 2,150,619 of NW_026692434.1, read as the reverse complement.
CCTCTGCGATCCTTCCTACGTACCAACCTCTCACAGAGGATTAATTTCCAATCCCTGATTCAACCTCCCACTAAAGTGTATCCCTAATAGGCGAATGGTTTATCTCTGCAGCTCTAATTTCCCTCTGAAGTACAAAGGGAATAAAGCCACTAAAAGAGACGACCAGACTAGATATGCTAATTGCTACATCTTTAGTAAATTGCTTAATTTCTTTAAGCCTCAGCTTATATGTGAAGTGGGAATAATAATGATACTCACTTTTTAGGGTTGTTGTGAATATTATTAAATAGATAAGCATGTTAAGTGCTATACGGTATGAGCTCAATATGTGCAGCTATTTCCACGGCATAAATTTCTTCCCCCAGATTGCTTCTCATCTTGCAGAAGAGCAGAATGAACTGACTTGCATTTCAAACTTATTCCATAGCTTCTAAAATTCTTATATTTATTGATCTATGTGTAGAGATTAGTATTACTTATGCTAGTTATATTAACTATTATATTTGTATGAATTATGTATATATGTATTGTTTATATGTATGTGTATATATATATATATATATATATATATATTTTTTTTTTTTTTTTTTTTTTTAAAATATTAGGAGAGTAATATCCCACGACTCTCTTGTAATGGACTACATTTTGATCTTTTAAATTTATTCCTATTCTACCTTTGAATCATTTCCAAACTTTAAAGGATACCTCAAATTTACTTATATACATGAGTAATTTATCCAATTACAAGCCCCAACGTTGATCTGGTTATATGGTAGAAAGTATGAAGAGGATATCTGAGCCGAAATACTGATACCCACATACTACTTGCAAACTGCACAGGAGATTTTTAACACTTGGAGTCTAATGAGACAGCTTTACGTGCATCTTGAGAAAGCAGCAGTGGAAAAGCTCACTCTGTCACAAGATGTAAGAGCAGTAAATAAGACACTAATCTTATATAGTTTCCAGACTTAAAATATGAAGAATTTTCTCAATGGTGAAAGAGACTGTAACTAATAGAAACTAATCTATAAAAAGGGTGATAATTTTACCCAGTTAACAATTTAAAATATGGACTGTAACCTCAAAGAAAATTATGAATGCCATAAAAATAAATTCATGTATAGAGGTAAGAAAGTAATTCATACTAGACTTCCTAAATAATGGGATAATCTATGGGCATAAATAATATATGTAATAAACATACAACATGTACACACTCATCAAAAATACAAAAGAATGGAGTTGGGGTTGCAGCTTAGGGGAAAAGTACTTGCCTCTAATTCACTAGGCTCTGAGTTTGATCCCCATCACCACAAAACAAAAGAAGAATACAAAAAATATATAGATTAGTTTTACTTGGTAAAACATTGGGTATACAGACAAAATGTGTGAACTATTGTTGGTGAATTATAGTATCATCAGCAAACTTTAAGGATGAATATGCACAGGGGAACACACAAGAGTGAAATTAATACAGCAGTGTAGCCCTGAGGTATAATGTTCAGTGCGGACCAGAAGACTTCTCCCACTTGTGCTGTCTGTCTCCCACTACTTCACACAATGGTGTCCCACCAAGCCTTCCTCTAGCTTTAGTCAGGATCCTAAATAAATCAGACAGCCAAATATTTTACCTTTTTGACATAAAGAAAATGGAAAACAACACACCAGAAATAATTCTGAATGCTTGATGATGAGGAATTAGGAAGAAACAAACAACAAAAAGAGGCAGTTATTTTAAATGGCCAGAAATGTGCTGCCTAAAGGTGAACAATTACATGTGGTCAGTACTTCCTCTGCTGTGTCTCTCAACCTTGTAACTGCCACATTCTGTCCATGGGTTAAGCACAAACATTTTCTCAGGTATCTGAACGCAAACACTTGAGATGCTCAGTGTTAGTGTAAAAAGAATAATCCAGGTAGTACTTATGTATTAAAATTTTAAGATCAGGACAGGGAGCTGGGAGGCCCTGGAGGGATAGGGAGACAGAAAGAACACTAGGATGAGCATGACAGGTGAGGTCCAAGGTGATGGAACACAGGGTGCCTGATAATACAATGGGATACTTTTCCCCTTTGGTTTCATTCTTTCCTCCCCTAGTCGTCTTGTAGCTTTGTTTAGAATATGAGGAGCTTCAACTTGGCATAAAGGAGGCATAAAGCAAGAAATGCTTCAACTGTAATGCATCTAAGCATGGAAACTGTGAGGGAGGGGAACATGATTACTGTTGAAAAACAAGAACTGTTGGGATATCTAACATTAAAACAACAGTTCACCTCCCCACCTCCACCATGCAAAAGGGGTTAAAAATGCCAGGCCTCTTTTTAGTGGGAGGAAATGCCTATGGTGCAGAGTAAATGGAGCTTCCAGGACAACACAGGGCAACCAATGCTTTGTACATCACAGAGACAGAAAAGCAAAGACTTGGTGGGTGTTTCAAGATCACTTAAGCAAGATACTACATGCCTACTGTAACTTAGCAATAAGGAACTAAAGTAAGACTGGGCTTCAAGGCTCACAGATCAGGAGCAATGCTGACCACTTTGGGAATCTTGAATGGAGAAGAATTCCTCTCTTTTACCATCTGATGAGTGTCAAGCTGGCTCCTCAGTGAGCACACAGATGTATTTGTGACAATAAGCTACTTTCAGGCACTCATGAAGTGCAGAATTAGTCAGTCTCACAAAGCCATTTATCTTTATAAATTTGGGGATAAAATAATTTTTAGAGATACCTGGTGTAGAAATGCTGTCTTATAATTCTTATAGTCAAGATTCTAGAACCTAAACGTGATAAAAAGAGGAAAGTAATATTCACATTTTAACTCAGTTCCTTCTTAACCAAGGTTACTTCTCTGAATAAGATGCAGTTTATACTAGCACTGCCCTGGTTGACCCCTTGTTAAACTGTGTATTGATAATTTGAGGCTTTGAATTTATTTCATTCCTAAAGTTTATTTTTTCAGAATTTCCAAATCATAACGCAGATTGCCTATAATCATTATTATAATATCCTTGGCTTGGCTAGAAAACTCTTACTTGTCAAAATTAACCAACTTCTAATTTACACTTTTGAAAACTTTCTTGAATGCAACATTTTCTAGTCTTCACCTATACAATCATGATTCACTCTGCATATATTCTGTGCATTCAGGTAGAGGTGTGGAAGGATATGAGTGAATATTCTATTAAGAATCATGATACAATTTTCCCCCTGAATAAAACATTATTGAAAAGTTACAGGAAGATATTACTAAAGAAACTTGAGATAAAGATGTAGGCTGCCAAAAGGATATTAAGATTTTTCATATAGACACATTATAATTATGACATAAACTCATTAATACTGAATATTTTGCTCAATGGGGAGTGATGATGAAGTTCTATGAGAACCAGAGGTTTATTCATCCCTTTCTCATGTAGCTTTTAGCTATAATTAAATTCAGCTATTACTCTACCTGGCTTTAATTCCAATATGTGACAGTGATTTTTGACATCCAAGTAAATAAAATGAAAGCTATTAAACTGTGAATGAAAAGAAAACAAGAAAAGGAAATGGACCACTTTAATATCAAGAATTCTTTCACTTTGCTGATATGCAGCTATCTCCATTTTGACACAAATGAGATATAACTCCAATGAGTGCCTATAAAAAAGTAAAATCAAAGAAGCCAAGAAAATAATTTTTCACCTGTTAGCAGACCAAAAATGCATTTGTACCTCTAAAGTACCTTGCAGCATAATGGAAACCAGGTGAAACCAAGTTTAAAGCTCATATAAAATTATTAAATAGCTTTCTATTTACTGAAGACATTTATATCCTTGTCAGGTGGCATTCTGAGATGTGGATGTTTGCCAGTAAAAAAAATATATATATATATTTCCGTCAGAAAGTTTATTACTTGGAAATAATAAATAATATAAAATAATATAAATGTAAAAGGAAAGCAATTTAAATGGGAATTGCATAGAAGTTTGATTTCTTTAAATAAATGTATGGTATAATTATGATAGATAAATAGGAGATACTCTGATTCAGATGAAGATGATCCATGAGCATATGTAATAGTAATACTGGTTTGAACAAAAGATGCTCAGTTATGATCATGGCTCAGCTATTTAGTAAACTTATGATAATACTTTGCTCTTTTTCCTGCTTGTTTTACTTGTCTTCAAATGAGCAAAATAGCCATGCTACTAAGCTCATAGTTATATGAAGACAATATATGAAAACATATGGAGAATTTTATAATAAAATATGACAAAGCATAAGAATTATATAGCTATGTTTATTCAGATATCATTGTTTTAGTTTTGAATCAAATTAATAAAGAGCTCTATCCAAACATTTAAAGCCTAAGGCTACTTACTCTCAAAAATCTCTAACTGATGTTATTAAGAACATAGGTTTTCAATGATTAAGAAGCTAAAAGGGAATGGTATAAGGTCAGATACAGCTGGTGGCACTTTTACACTAATGCCACATTTAAACCCAAGCCCATGTTTTGTAGGGCATCTGTCTGACATCCAGTGCCCTACACAATGAACATATGCTCTACAAACATGTCACAATAGCCTGTAGGCAGAATGGTATTTCTTAAAGAAAATGAACTGGGACTTTCCACAACACACAATCATCAATAGCTTCCCATTTTCTTGTATATGAAGTTGTCTCCCAAGTAAAATGGATTCCAGATGGTATTCCTAGCCTTTTCTCTTACCAAAGTTCCTCCTCCTGTACTGTCCTTTGATGGTTCCCAATTACGTGGTCAAGCTTACCAAGATCTCAGAAAATATACACATTGCTGATTTTACTACTCCACTCTGACTGCTTCTGCTTTTGGGTCACATGGAGAAAACTTCACTCATATTTCAAGTTCAACTTGAGGGTATTATCTCCTCAGTAGTCTCCAGGGCCCTGAGGACAAATGGTCACTACTTTATATCATGGGCATAAAAATCATCAGAGAACTCTGAATACTCATTGCATGTAGGGAGAAAATACAGAGTAGAGTTAGGACCAAGGAGTTTAGAGACAGATGGTCTCTAAACATCAGGATCTTGGTTATTCAGCCTTGTGACTCTAGGAAATACACTTGACTTCCTAAAGCCTCGATGTTATCTTCTGTAAAATGCGGATAATAAGATGAAGTCAAAGGTTATATAAGAAACTATATTTAAGTAATTTATTGTAGGTTCTGGCAGATAAGTAGAGATCAATGAATGTTAGCTTGTAGCAAATTCAAGCATTAGCATCAGCAACAATGGCAGTGGTTGCTGTTTCCATGATGGTATCCTCTTTAAAAAAGTTTATTGGCAGCAGAGATAATGTTCATTCCATTTCTATGAGTAAAAAGTGAGTATATCTGGCACGCTACTGCATTTTGGTCTTTGATCCCTCCCCTACACCTCTCTGTTCTGCCTTATTTTCCTTGCTTCTGGATTATCTGGAGGGAGGCACTGCACTCAAACTGTTTTCCTGGCTCCCTTGACAGTAAGGTCTGGCCAGTGGGTGGCCATGGTCTAACAAGAACCTGTTCCTGGGATGCAGTAACACTCCTTCTCTGTCTGCAAGGTTCTGAGCACAGAGGCACCTCTCTTTGTGTTTGACTTTAGTTTTGTCTCACCTTTTCTTGATTGTTCTTTTAACTCTTTTATTTAATTCTAGTCATCATAATAAATTCTCCATATTAAATTTTCTTTCATTATTTATATAGCACAAATATTTCTTTCTGGCTTAACCTAGTTATTTCAACAAATGAATGTGACTTATACTATTAGATACCCACAAAGCTGAAGTGGAGACAAAAAGAGTAGCTTTGTCTATGACTCAGTGTTTCTGGGTAAGAGCAAGGAAAATTCTGTACATGAAGGCATTCTGAAATGACTGATTGTTACACAAACACAACCTTTTGATCTTCATATTTTTAATTAAAAAGGGACAATTTCATTGTACTGATCTATAGCAGCAGTGTTCTAAAAGTTACTGACCTCTTTGGACCCAGTGCTTGTAACTTGTTACATGGTGAGAGAAAAGGGGACAACACAAAGTCCAATAGATAACTGAATTTGGCAGAGCAGAAATTTTATGACTCATAAGTCAGAAGACATTGGTCAAAAGAGTGAAACTTATGATTTCACGGAAGACAAGGGACTACTTGGAAGAAATCCACCTCAGACTTGCTCCAAGTCTTAATTTTGTATATGAGCAATCACATTAAAATCCACAAGAATTCATGCAATGGCAGGTTATATTATTCACTTATTTTAGAATAATACAAATAAAAACAAAGGCAAATATGAAAGCTGAAAGCCTTAACAAATTCAAATTTCAAGTAAATCTTTCTTGTGGATTAAGACATATTATGGAACAGCTACTTAAAACACAAAAAACTAATCAAGACAGTAATTAAGATATGGTAAATAAAAATCTTTAAAATCCTGCATATTTGTGAAATCCAAATAATGTCTCTTGTTAGTAGTAGTTTACCGATGTCAATTTCTGTATTTTGATAATGTACTCTAGTTATGAAAGATGTTATTACTGGGGAAGCCAGGGGATACATGGAGACACTGTGCAATTTTGCATTTCTGTTGAATCTAAAAATTTTTAAGATAAAAAATTAGAAATGAAATTATGCTTAGTACATCAGAAAGAACCCATAAAAAAGTTGGAGTGTGAAATTTGCAGCCTTAAATGTACTGACTACATGAAATTTGAAATAGAGTTCTAAGTAAGGTACTCATGGGTGTTTGAATCACTCCACAAGCAAAAACAAAAGAGTGAAACTTTTATTTGGTCGAATAAACTTTTATTTATTAGCCAATTAGGCATTAGGCACCGGATGTGCTGTCACACTTTCCTCCTGGCTTCCTTTACCATTTGGGAGAGGCTCTATCATCTTGTATTTACAGGGCTTTGCACCTGCTAGGCAAGTGCTTCATCACCAAGTTATGTACCAGCCCTCTAACTTCTGATGATTTTACCATTAGGCCTGGGGTTTCCAATAACTTAACTCTTCTATTTGAATGTTCAATCATCTCCCAAGAACAGGCATGGCCTACTTGCCACAAATCCTGCACTGACAAATAAAGTGATCCTTTTCTTAACTATGCAGCTATTTAGAAATGGCCTTCTGGATAGCATAAGGATGGATTCCACCCCAAGTCTGAGTATTCCAACAATTACACAAGATCATACTCCAACCCCCAGTAAATAAGGGTTTAGTGGCAAATTGAAAGAAAAATTTTCATTTTCTTCCAAATGAAAAAGATACTTTTCTATTTTAAAATAGCAAAAGAGCATTTTCAAAAAACAATTACACTTTTAGGGAAACTATCCTTTAGCATTCTTTTCTGGAGTTTTACCTGTTTCTAACATGTTACTCCCTCACACATGCATGCTCAAACACGTAGAAGAAGTAGGAATGCAGCAAACTCTCATTCCCTCCTTCCTATGTGAAAGTGTCTAAGCACAAAACCATCAGTAACATAAATAAATGCAGTGTGACTTGGAAAGTTCTTAGCCTCTCTGTGCCATATATTAAAAATAATAGTACTTTGTGTTTAATGCTTGTGATTATCTTACATGAGTATGGCAGAGTGTTCCACACATGAAAATTTCCTTTCCTCCTAAGAACTATGAAGCCAGAGGCAGACATACTTCAAAATGACTTGCTTTCTTCACACTGATTATTGATGATATTTTTAGGTCAAGATCAAGTACTTTGAACATTAAACATCCACATCTTCCATTAGGAGTCCATGGTTTGTTTCTGCAATGGCAACAGGCTCTCTGAGGATTAAGAGTGTTGCAACAGTGCGCAAACATTGAGTCCTACAGATCTTGGAGACCAGGCGGCATCATATGGTAGTGCCCTTCTCAGGGTCATGGAAGTGAGCATGGAGGCTCATGATTGTGGAAGGGGCATGCAGGGAGAAGAAGGCAACTTCTGTATCTGCTTGCTCTAGGTTTTTGAGGCCACTTCATTCTCATTGTTGTTTTCCTTACCTTATCTGTTTTACACATACACACACACACAAATGTGAACACAGTACATGTAAATACATACACATGTAAATATTGGCTAATAAAGATGGTGAACTCTTCTTGTTAATTCATCACCTATGATAATCACTGCATCTCCTAGGGATTATTGGCTACTATATTCATTACATTGTCTCCTTTTCCATGGTCCATTCATCTTCATTTGAGACCAGGAAAAAAAAAAAAAAAACGGTTTGCATTTGCTATACCAATTCTTTGGAAACTAAGAAATCACAACCATAGAATTTTGGTTAGGTCCAAATCAGAAGTGCCTTTTCTGTTCCACCAGATGGCAGTCCCGCATCAGGATGGGGGTAAAAGGGGGTGGGGTGGGGGGGAGGTAGTATTTTGGCTATGGAAGCAAATAATTCTGGTATTTTCTGCAATAGGAAAAACTGAAAAAAAAAAAAAAAAAAAAACACCACCACCAACAAAAAAAAACCATGCAGGTTGGTTCAGTAAGAAATGAAGTGTAGGTGTTTTGTACAAACTCATCACAACTGTTGTGCAAAAATTTTAAAAAGCAAATGGTCAGAACTGCCTGAATTAAAAATATTTTGATGACTAACCTAAGCTTTTGCCACATGACACTGGAAGAGTTGAAAACAAATCTACAAAACAATGTGTTCAAGTCTGTGGTTATAGCCACTATCTGCATATGGTTTGTTTTCTAAATATATTTCTGCTTCACAGATAAAAATAATCATGACTTTTTCATTTGAAAAGTGGGCATGACAATGCATTGCTGGTGGAATTAAGGGAGAATATGTATGTGTGATGAAGGGATTTTAAAAGTCTAGTTTTGTTCAACAACATGGAGCATAGGAAGCTTTCCCATCTGTCTCTCATACCAGTCTTCTCCATATACTAGACTAGATAGCTTTCACCCCTTCCCTGGAGAAATCTAGTCCAGAATCTCTAACATAACTCTCACGCCAGAATCTTGGGCCAGCTCCAAGACCATGTCATTTGCTGGCAGTAAGTGATGCTAATGAAATAGCATCTACTTCAGGATGCTGGATGTGATATCTGTGACTGGTTAAAAGGCTCATTGCAGAGACCAGAATGGGTAGACTCAACACTCCAGTTTTTTACCCACTGAAACCCAACACTGCTTTGGCATCAGGTGGTCACTGCTTTGAGGATGTGCTAGCTTACCAGATGAGGACAGTTTTGTCTTTTCCTTGCTTAACATTTTCATCATGTTTCAGGTGCAGCGAAAACAAAATTTGTCATTAGGTCTCAATTTAGTATTTTTGAAGCAAACTCTGTACATGTCTGTACTTGAGATCCTCTAGACCATCATCTCCTCTTGGGTGGAAGTCAGCTTTACACACCACTTAGAGATGGCTAGAAATGTTTTCCACATATATCTATTAGCAAATCAGTTTATCTTTAGTGGGTTTCTTAGCTTCCTAAGAGATCAACTGATTGCTCCCTATTCTTTTTGGTCCCATTAATAATTTTCAGTATGAAAGAAGAACATGAATTTTTTTTTTTTAGTATTTGCCATCAATTTCCTTGTCTCCAAAAACATTTTCTCCTTGTTCCTTTTATCCCTTATCATTCTGGTTATCATTAGTAGGTAATATGAGTTTCTGCTTTGACTCTCTCATATAAATTTATCTTCCATGGCCGAAGAGTGGAGACATCAGAGCAGCAAAGTAATTTGGGGAAAAAATGTTTTTGAATGCCTCTCAAAATATTGAGCCAGGTATATATTTTTTATTTAGGATATATAATCATCATGTTGATATATAAGATAGTTGCCAATTGCATCACAATGCAAGCAAACTAAATTCTATTAATTTGACACAAAGTTTGTTGGCCATGGTAATAATCCTCTAGCCACAGAAATTAAAAACACACACTTCCATGCCATTACAGTGCATGGAATAATATCCCCTGCACATAACAGAAGGCATAAAAGTCTATATTTTAAATCAGTTGGGTTGCAATATAACACAAAAGCAGAATGCAAATATTATAGACTTAATATTGGCAAAATAAAAAAGTCTACTAGACTTTTTTGCAATATTTTCTATAGTCAAGCAGCTAAATGGGTCACAGTATAATATTTCTATATTTTTCCTAACCCACAGGCCATGTAGAAATTTGACCTAATTAAAGATCTGCAAAGAGCTTTTTAATTTTTTCACTTAGGTTAATTTTGCTTAGTAATGAAATGAGGCTTAAGAATATATTTTTGGTTATTTCATATAAAATATCTTTAAGAAAATCATAGATTAATTAGAAACAAAGGTGACTCTTACAGACTATAGACTTCCATTGCGAGTACCCTGTATAATCTGCAATATCATTCTTCTTAGATTTGTTTACTTTCCATTATTCATAATTGCTTCTTTTAATTGGATCAAGCAAGCTTCGTTTAGACTCCCCCTGAGAATGATGTTGGCAGAAATGATTGGCAGTTTGCTCTCCCACGCGGTGCCATCCTAAAAATGCAAATGTCAGTTAACAGGCTTCTCTCACCAATGTTTAAGAGTGGGAGTCTGCATTTAGCAGAATGTAGTCTGGGTACACACATATTTCTGAATAAATGCATGTGAAATTATGCATTCAAATTATGGAATCAAAGAACTGAAAAGAAGCCATAGAGGTCAGACTGCATTCACACTATGGACTTCAGGTGTCTCTCTATTCCTCAGCCACCGTGGTCTGGTGAAATTCTTCTTTTAAAAATCAGTATGTGTAACCTTTCCTCAGCTGTCTTGGTAGAGGATTAAGGAATATACCACTGGCTTAAATGTTCAAGAATTTTTTTTAAATGTTACAACTTTTTGCACTAATACTCTTTTTCAAATTTCAGTTATTAGAATATTGCTTTATTATTTTGAAATGAATTTTCCAATATGTATCACTTTAATAAAACACCAAGTTTGTATAAATTCAATAGAATAGTCTACACAACTTTGTGTCATATAGCTGACGGAATAAAAAAGAGAAACACAGATAATAAATTTTCTCTTTCTATCACTGATCAGCCATCTTACGACAGAATATGATACTTAATTGCTATAGATTTATAAAGTCTATAAATTTATCTATGCTTACTATAATGTTGTCTTGGCTATTCTTTGCACAAAAGTTCTTGGAATTTATCAGGAATAGAAGTGGCAAGTCTCAGTCTATTCTCATTTCTGATGCATAGTTCAAATTGAGGTGCTAGTAAGCAGTGACATGAGCCATAAGTGGAGAAAGTAGGACAGGCTGAAGGGACGGCAATAACAGAGAGTCTGTGTTTGTCCAGCCTCTGAATCAGAACTGAATGTGTGCACTCTGTGTGCTGACAAATGTAAGGAAAATTCTCAGCCACATTAATGAACATGAAGTGGCACAGTACAATCCCACCTGCCACCCAACATTCTTATTTTTAATACTACTAAAACAACAAAAATGCAACTCAGTAGTTAATTAATCTTACATGAATAAAAGGGCTTTATAATAAGTTAGATGACTATTTGTTTTAAAAGAATAAACAAAAATAAAAGAAAAAAGTTAAAAAATATATATATGTTTTAGGGCCCAAGTTACCTAGATTCAAAATGAATCAAGGAAAGGAAGAGAGGCACCTTTTCATGGCTGGGTCACAATCAGTGTTGGGGAAGGAACAGAAGTTTGTGAATAGGACATATAAAAGAAGATTTTAGGCATAGAATACAGTCTTGCGGTTCTGACCTGTTATTTTCAAAAATGCCTAGAGGAAAGAAGTCTTGAGGCAGTTACGTACTCAATGTCATTCACTGTCCTGAGTGTTTTGTAAATATTAACTCATTTAATCCTGGACACCAAGGACAAGGAAGAGGAGCTCTGAAGTTCCTCTGGGAAGGATGGCATCAAAAACTCATCTGATCGGCTGCTGTCTAGAGGTCACTTGCACAGAGAAATGGATTAATTCCCTCGATCTTACTGTTTTCTTCTTGAAAGAGGCAATTTCTGGTTTTCATTCCCTATGCCTACCTCCACTGAACCATAGGAGCCTGGAAGCCAAGTAAGGGCCCCTGTGCAGGGAGGCAGCTACTTCCACTGCTCCCCTGCCAGCAGGTAGCATCTGGACCTACTCAACAACAGCCTGAGTCCTCACTCCTCGTGACCCCTGGGGATATTTTACCACCTGAGGGAAGTGGAGACTGGAGTAAAACTGGTCAGAAGCAAAAAAAAAAAAAAAAAAAAAAAAAAAATCAAACACTTTTTGTTTTTAAACAAGTGACTTGTGAGAGACCTGAATGTAATGGGTTTAATAGAACTCATTTCTAATTCTCACATGAAACATTATTATTCCCACTTCACAGGCCATAGCCATGAGCCTTTCACAACTCCCAAGACCTCCCTGTGTCTCTCCCTAGTTACTCTTTTAAACAACTCTTGCCTCAAAAAAGTCTCCAGAACCCATCCTCCCACAACCTTACAGGATGAGGGTTCATTTACTGGTGCTACTGTTTTAAATTCCATTTGTATGAAAATCAATGTTTCATGTTAAAATAACATGGGGCCATATTTTTTTCATATTTTCAAAAACATTTCTTAGAAACAAATGTGTCACAGAAGCATTACCTTTTACTGAACTAAAATATCATTTTTCTTCTGAAAAAGAGAACAGTAATAAATAAAAAAGGTCATATGTCAGCACAGGCCTACCTAATGCCCCAAAGCTTTATCCCTTGATTAAAAGTATTTGAAAATGTATGTAACGACACATGTAAAACTGGAAGAGAAATTAATCCTGTCTCATTTTGGAGTTAAATTCATACAACCTTGGAGCAATTCTGAGGATACCACTATTAAAAAAATACAATGAATATTCTAGTGGTCAAGTAAAAGATTCAGCTTTATTTATTGAAAAAAAGGCACTAGATTATACACAATGGATTGTTAGCATTATTTAATCCAGTCTGTTCTTGCTCACTACATGACTTTTGTTCTTTTCTTAGTACCAATTTCTTAATATACATTAACATAAGAAATCATGGAAAATCCTCATAAATTCAGAAATACCTAAGTTCTCACAAAGTGATTTTCTATAAAAGTAAAATTTTAAACACTAAACTTTATAAACTAAAAAAAGTTTCTAAAATAAACCTGAAATGTATTCTATACCTTTGTCTTCTTTAAAGAGAGTGCATTACATATAATTTTATAGCTTATGTGTAATTTGGATATCAAAGACCTTCGTCATCTTTCCCAATTTAGTTTACATGAGTACATCTTTCCCAGTGTGTTTTTCCAGTTTACACAACCCCATGGGCCTTATGCTCCCCTAGTCTGCACCCCTTTTTCAACTTTGCAATGAGCTCTTCTTCCTCCCTGTGGCTCACATCAAGGCCTTCATGTGTTGCTGCCCACTTAAGGAACCCACCTTATGCCCAGATCCCACTTTTGCTCTTAGTGTAGATATGACTTCCCATAGAAAGTCTTCCCAAATCTGGACTATGTTATTCCTGAGTTCTAGCATGGTGCTCTTTCCATGCATAACTTATTACACAATATTTAAAACTGTCTGTTTTGTTGTCTATACTAAGCAAATGGGGAAAGGATTAATTTCTATCTCATTTTTGAATCTCTAGGGTTAACACCATGCCCAACACTGAGCAAATGTTCAATAAGTGGTCATTGAAAGAATGAATGCATGAATAAACATAAATTACTTTGTTGCATACTAACATTGGGCTCCTGGAGATTTATGAACTGAGCAGCACTATAAGAAGTTGGAATCAGTTTCACTGATGTCTCTTGGTCAGATAGTTGGGAGTGTTTAGGAAAATACCAATTCACTAAGCTCAGCACAAGGTAGGAAAAAGAAAGCACAAGGCAAGAAAAACAATCTCATTACTTTCTGATCACAGTGGTAAGAAGAGCTCAATTCAAGTCCTAGAGCTCAGTTACACACAAATTGGGAAACATTGGGAAATTACTTAGTTCTTACAAGTCTCAAGTTCCTGATCTGTTGAATGAGAAATTTAGTAATAGTGAACTCACAGGTTGGTGTTGAGCAAAATATGAGACGCACAGTGCTTGAAAACATTTTTGTGTGCTTGTTTTTACAAGGTATTAAAAGCTATTTATGTATCTATTTATAATTATTATTAGTAACTTGGATAGGGATTCTTTTTGCCTGTATTGCTGACATAGTTTGGTTTTATTCAGCTTCAAATATCTTGACTTTTCCTATTAGAGTTACTGATAGAATATAAATGTATGAGAATTGATTACCACAACAATTTGTTACTTGCATTTAAAAAAAAATCCCATATCCCAGATATCCCTTTTTGAAGTTGAACATACTCAACCGCAAATTTGCATCTTGAATTGCACACTGTCTTTCAAAAATCCAACCCCCAGCTGCATGAGACTTCTGAATCTCTCTAGCAAAGAGCCTAATCAATACTTCAAAAATCCAAATCTGAAATTGCCTGTCCCAATTCCAGAACATAATCATCCACCTATCTTCTTTATTTCTGTAAATGACTTCATGATCTCTTCACTTACCCAAGTTCTAAACTTGAGAAGCATCTCCGGTCCTCCCATCCTCTATGTCTTCCCCCTCCCTCGCCTCACATCCTCGTAGGCTTTTCAGTTTTGTTGCTGCAATGCTTCACATCAGTCTTGTCTATCACAGTGTCACTACTCACTTGTACAATGGATTGCCATAGGGTCCTAACTGATTTACCTGCTTCGAGTTCTTTATTACTTCCAATTCCTTCCACAAAGTGCTGGTGGAGCAATATTCTGTTCATATAGCACAATTCTCCTCACTCTAGTCCTCTTTATAAATAGAAGTAGGCAATAAACACAGCTGTTAATGCCTTTCCCCTCCCCCAGAACCACCTTCTTAACAAGCACTCAAACTTCCATCCAATATAATAACTGTGCCTAGAACACAACCTCTTTTCCTTCCAGTTCTGTATTTTTTCTGTCTATATTGCAAGCTCTCCTTCCCTTTGCCAATCAGATGCAAGATGATCAGAAACTCCTTTCCCATTCTCCCTGTCTAACCCAGCTCAACCTGGGTATACCAGCTGGCATCTACTCATGGTGCTGTATTTTTCCTCATGGCACTTGAAGTGACATATGATACTTGCTGGGGTTGTGGCTCAGTGGTAGAGCACTTTCCTAGCACATGTGTGGAAATGGGTTGGATCCTCAACACCACAAAAAAAATAAGCAAATAGACAACATAAAGGTATTGTGTCCATCCACAATTAAAAAATATTTTAAAAACTTGGAAAAAAAGAAATGATATGATATTAAGTTGCTTATCATTTATATTTTTTTGTCTCTCTGTTTCTCCTTGTTAGAAGGCAAAGTCACTAAGTACAGGGACTCGGTTTCTTCCACTATTGTATTCTCAGTACCTACAACAATGTGTGTATGACTCAGAGTAGACACTTAATAAGTATTTGTTGAAGGAACAAATGAATGTGGCTATTTTCTTATTAGGCTTTAAAATACAATCAGTAATATAGAGTTAACTACCTTCAGCAAAAATATAACCTACATATGAACATAGATACATGTCTTATATATCCCTTACTATATACAGAACAATTTCTGACACATTAGAAATCATCAGTAAATGGAGAATTAAGTTGATAAATATTGGTGGACAAATATTAGGTATTTGGGTTTTTTTAATTACTCCCTTTTTGACTTCTAAGAGGCAAAAAAAATTTCTAAATTCAATTATTTTGTTTTTGTAGTCACCAAAATCTGGCATATGGAAATGAAAACATTCTAAAATCAAACGTAAGTTTATGTACAAAAGTTTAAATTAACTATTTTGATAACTCACTACAGTCCACTTGTGGCTGTACTCTTCAGTGATCCAAGTGAAAGAACATTACTGACCATTCACAGACTAAGAAAACTGCATGCACTGGCCAGCCAGGTGCAGGCCACTTGCCTATACCATATTTTAAAATTCATAACAATTATAAGAAGGAACTTAGAGGCAGAAACTAACTTTTTGATTTCTAATAAGAAACTCATATACCAATTTGCATAATGAATGAGCAAATTCCCTGATGTCACAAAGCAAAGGGTCAAGGATGTGTATAGCAGGTGTGTCACAGGACAGACTAAGTCACTGTCCCACACTCATCCTTGGGATCAAAATTAGCTCCACCTAGAACCTCAACTTCCTGAAGCTTTATCTTCCTCTTATTTATAATTAATGGATCAGCATTATTTGGTATAATATTTGATGACTCTTCTAGTTATAATAAAATGACATCTAAATAGTATTTCAATGTTGTATTATCAAGACTGAGGACAAATCTTACTTTTAGAACACAATGAAGGTGTTAGAGTGAAAGAAAGAACACAGTGTAAACCTTCCTTGAAAATAACCCACTGGCCCATTTAAGTGGTAAATTCTCTGAATGGAGAGAAAATTAATTATTTCATCTAGATTGCTGCTGGGTTTAGAGTTAACAGGTGTCATTCGTATGAAAAACAGAAAAGCCTCCTAACTATTAAGTTTACTTGTATCAAGTTTTTGTTTCTTCTTTTTTTCTTTTTTGTTTGTACTTATGAAGTTCCAGATGCTAATGAGAGGCAAAAAGGTAACAGATAATGTGAAGACTGAGAAGAGGATCTTCATATTGCAATTAATATCTGGAGACAGAGATGTGCATTACTGAAGTTAAAACATCAGTGATTCTGGCAACCACTTATCAGACAGAGCTGCTGTTCCCTTAATATATTCCTTACAGAGTGCCTGTCTCCCTGGCCAAATAATCAATAAGCCCTGGGATAAAAATGAGAATGGAGTCTCAGAATCCAATTACTGAGGTTTGTGTATAAAACACCAGAAAACAAAGTATGCAGATTTCTTTTTCTCATTCTATTAGGATAATAAAAGACAGTGCTTGTCAGATGAAAATGAATACAGCCAGGGTAATTCAAAATACTATACTGAAAGCATGCAAATAAGCCATGCCATATTTCACATACTAGTTTTAGTTAATTTTAAAAGGAAATCATTAAAAATTGGGGACATTCAGTCACGAATCCTTACCTTCCTCCACTTTGAGGGAGAGGAGAAAAGGTTTAGAAATATGTTCTCACTGGATTGACATCTACAGTTCTTTTAAATGTTTTAATAAGAGCAACCTTAAGTTTTATTCTCAGAACTTCATTTCCTAGATAAGAAAGGTGCCATTCTACTTATTGTCATAAAATTTCGATATTTAACATTGACAATTTAATAATGCTATAATTGTAATAGAACAAAATTCATATCAACAGAATACAAAAGTGTTATAAGTCTTTTTTCTGCAGTAGTTAATATTGACTTTGAAATATCATACGTAAGTTTATTTAAGCCATGTTTTATATGATTTTACTTTATTCCTTTACATATAAAAGCTTGTAATTATAATGGGGGCAAAAACTTAGCAGGTTATTTTGTATGTTCCTTTTTTAAATTTGAAATACATGCAGGCTTTTTATGAATACATCTCTCTCTCTCTCATTTGTTTAGTTAATTAATTAATTGATTAATTTTTGTGGATTGAATCCAGGGGTGCTTTACCACTGAGTTATACTCCTAGCCCTTTTTATTTTTTACTTCCAGGCAAGGTCTTGCTAAGTTGTAATGGCAGGCCTGGAACTTGCAATGCAATTCTTCTGCCTCAACCCTCCAAGTGGCTGGGATTATAGGTGTGCACCACTGTGCTGGGTTCAATCTGTCCTTTTATCTTCCTTAACTCAAAGATAATTTGCACCAAATAACTTAAAAGTTATTTGAATTATTATAAAAGAAGTTACAGTACCTTGGAAAAAAAATTTTAGTGTAAAGCCACAAGAACAAATTTTAGTGTGAGGAAGACATAAATACAGTGAGCAAAATTTTAATACAGATCTTCTTGTTCAATAATATGATGCTACATGATGGAACTGTTATATTTACTAATTCTCCAACTTCATTACTTTTTTTCTTGATTGTCAACACCTAAAATACTGATGCATGCAACATAATCATGATTTTTATTATATATTTACTAATATAAATGTATACATTCAAAAAATTGAATTTAAAGAAATTAAATTTTAGTAGAGTTTCATATTACACTATTATATGATATTTTCCTTGTCAAAGAATATTTATTCATATCACAACTAATATCTGGAGACAGAGATGTGCATTACTGAAGTTAAAACATCAGTGATTCTGTGTCTCCAAATTTGCACATTTACAGACATGTTACATGTCTTTCTTCTTAGCTTTGTGTCTAAGCACAAACACAGCTTTATAGTTTTCCACTGTTATCTATGAGGAATTAGTTTTAGGATACTATTGTCCTTAATGGATTCTAAAATCCATGGGGCTCAAGTACCTTTTATAAAATGGTCATACTATCATTTTTTTTTGAATTGTTGAATACTTTTTCTTTACCTTTACTTTTTGAAATTGATTTTTTAGTTATACTTAATATTAGGATTGATTTTGACATAATTATAAAAGCATGGAATATAATTTGCTCTAATTTCGAATTCAGTCCATATTACTTCCCCTTTGTCTCTCCTCATCCCTCCTCCTTTTCCTTTCCATCTACTGTACTTATCTTTCTATTATAGCTTTTTTTAAATTAAGACCTTGTGGGTATTCATAAAGGTAATATTCACCATGGTATATTCGTATATTACACATAGAAAAGTTAGGTCAGATTTATTTCACTGTTCTTCACTTATCCCATCTTTCCTCTCTCCCCCTCAAACTCCTTTCTTTACTCAACTGATTTTCCTTCAACTTTGATAAACCCCCCCCACCCCATTTTCTTTTTTTCTATCTCATTTTAGATTAGCTTCCACATAGAGCAATCATACTTATCTTTGCCCTGCAGAATCTCTTAAATTACAACTTTCTACTTTGGAAGTACGGTATAGTTGTAATGCTATTTATTCTAATTCATAAAATATAAACATGAGTATGGGTATACTCTGATTATTTCCCATCAATGATGTATAGACAATAACACGAGTAATTTGTGCCTTTAGAAACAAACATTTAAGCAACTAAACATGGAAAGCCATTTGAAAAGACACTATTATAAAGGAAGTATAGAATTATGTAGAACAGAAAATATAGAGAATATTTACTTCAACAGGAATGATAAATCATTACCATGTGTTGTCAAAATGTAAATAAGAATCAAAATAAGAGTGTCTTGATACAACTTTTTTGGGTAACTATGGGTTAAGACCCAGCACATTGGGCTGAGGTTGTAGCTCAGTGGTAGAGCACTTGCCTCACACATGTGAGACCCTGGGTTCAATCCTCAGCATCACATAAAAGCAAATAAATAAAAATAAAAATATTGTGTCCATCTACAACTAAAAAATAAATATATATTTTTAAAAAAAGATTCAGTACATTACTAATGGATTAGTGCTCCATTACCAGCTATCTTTGTAAATTCATCTCTATGTACTAGTTGATTTGTGGTTTTGCCATGAACAAATACTATGTATTTGCAGCATGAATCAGCTATAATTTTATCTATACAGATATATTTTCTATGGATATATCAATTTGGAGGTTGTTGGACAAGATATAATAAAGGTTTATTTCTTTTTCTTCCTTCCTTCCTTCCTTCCTTCCTTCCTTCCTTTCTTTCTTTTTTTTTTTCCCCCCAGTACTGGGATTGAACCTGGGTCTCACGAATGCTTAGGCAAGCATTTTACACTGAGCTACACATTCCCAGCCCATTTAAAATAGTTTTTAGTATATCTGCCAATTGGGATCATTTAGTGCACTTGTTAATAATCAAGAAAACAAATCAAGCAAACCAAAAATTTTATTCAAAATAACTTTGTATGAGAAGACTTGGCAAACACATTAAACAAGATGAATCAGTTTTCGTCCATTAAATTGCAAACTGTCTGTAAGACCCATAATTCCAGATACAGAAATGATGTGGTAACCAAAATCATTTACTTTCATACGTTGATTTACTGTGTATATAAATTGCCATAATCTCTACAAAACAGCAGTCATTTAAAAAGTCTATACTATGTATGAAACAACTAACAAAGGATCCCAGGGAAATGTTTAGATAAAATGTCATTTAATGGAAAAACATGAAAAATTAATAATCATAGCTCCCGGTGGAGTGAGTTAAAAATGAAGAACAATACACCCAAGCAATATAAGGGAAACAGTTAAGAGAAAAAAAATGAAATAGAAACTAACAACAAAAACCACAAGAAAGGTGGTCAACAAAAATAATTTCCTATGGCATCAAAGCATAGGCAACAGATGCAAAAATAGACAAAAGAGATTAAGTAAAACCAGGAAGCTTTTGCACAGCAAAGGAAACAGTCAATAGAGAAAGAGAAAGCCTACATAATTGGAGAAACTATTTGTAAACAATTCATCTGATACAGGGTTAATATCCAAAATATAGAGAGAACTTAAGAGCAAGAAAACAACACAACTTGAAAAACAAGCTAAGGTACTGATAGACATTTCTCAAGAGAGGAAAAATAAATGGCCAATATGTATATAAAAAATGCAAATTAAAGCCACAATATCATCTTAGGTCTGTTAGAATACCTATTGTGAAGAAAACAAAAGATAACATTGTTGGTGAGGATGTGAAGAAAAGGGAACACTTGCATACTGCTAGTGACAATTTAAATTAGTACAGCCATTATAGAAAGCAGTATGAAGGTTCTTCAAAAAATTAAAATTAGAACTACCATCGATCCAGTAAACCCTATTGGCTGTATATCCCAAAGGAATGAAATCAGTATGTCTAAGAGACATCTGCACTCCCATGTTCATTGCAGCACTATTTAATATAGCCAAGTTAAGGAATCAACCTAAGGATCCATTAATAGATAAATGGATAAAAAAATGGTACATACACACAATAGAATAATATTCAATCATTAGACAAAAGGGAATCCTAGTTTTTGTGAGAAGATTCATAAACATGGAAGGCATGATGTTATTAAATTAAAACCATGCACAGAAAAATAAATACCATGATTTTACTTGTATGTACAATCTAGAAATATTTCTCATTGAACTGCAGAATGGTGTTTACCTGGGTCTGAGGTGGTTGTGGGAGGGTTGATGGGGAGATGTTGGTCAAAGGAAACAAAATCTCAGTTAAGAGTAACAAGTTTAAAAGATCTATTGTACTTCATGTTAGCTATAGTCAATAATCATATATCTTAACTTGAAAAATTCTGGGACAGCGGATAGTATGTGTTTTCACCTCAAAAATGATAAATATGAGAGGTAAAACATATGCTAACTAACAAGATTTTATTATTGCACAATGCATATATACTTCAAAACATGTTGTACATAATCAATAAATAAATACAATTTTATCTGTCAATTAAAATAATAAAAGAAAATAAATAGAAAAAAATTTGGCAAGTATAAAGAAAGCATAGATACAGCTGCACGTAATATGAAAAATGTAAATATGATCATTTTTAAATTTATAATTTTAAAACATAAATGAAATACTTCCACATAAATATGTAAATACATAGAAATATATAAAGTAACAAAACTGGCCAAAGTATAAAAATAGTTATCAACTTCCAGATATTTTGTAGGGATTTCTTTTATAATTTCATGAAATAAATATTCCCTATCTTATTCACACTGCTTAACAGAAGCAAAGGAACCTTATTTTATGAAATTATTATAACCTTGATCTTAAGTGTCATATGGAAAGAAAATTATAATCCTGAAAACATAAATAAAGATGAATTAAATAAGACAAGAACATTGCAGGGATCAATAGTGATAGCACCCTATGAACTATGAAGCATAAGTAATTCAACCCTCTGTTTCAATTGTACATTTAAAAGAATACATATCAGAGATAAGGCATTTTTCAATGATGGTCAAAATTTGTTGTATCTATCAATATAATTTTGTCACAGAAAAAAACAGAATCTGATCAGTATTAATAGACAGATGAAACATATTCTAGAAAATTATTTTTAAAAATCAGGGGTAGAAATCAATTTCCTTAACCTATTAAAAACAGTTTCCCTTTTTCAAAAGGACAATAAATCTGAAGCAAACATCATCCTTATTTGGTGTGCATATATAAGAGTCCATGCATAAATATCTGTACAAGCTGAGACAAGGCAAAAATATATTTAAAATAAAGAAAATGTAGAATTTGAGTTAAAAAAAAAAGTAAAAATCAGTACACTTTTTGAGAAAATGGACATTTATGGTATTCACGTGAACCCAAAGAATTTACAGAAAATCTTTTAGAATTCTTAAGACAGCTTAAAAAGTAGTTGGATATAAGATCAACACACTAAGTTTGACAACATTCCTCTATATGACAGTTTAACATGCTAATTTCCTTAAATTAATAATTCAATTTTAATCCAATGAGAATGATTACCTTAAATAAATAAATTCAACTTTAATCCAATGAGAATGATTTGGAAAACCTGTTGTTTTTGTTGTTACATGGATAACTTTATTTTTTTAAAAAAGAATGGAAGGTAATTTTAAAGGGCCCCATATCCATCATCTTGCTCTCCACTTTCATCTTCACTGAGAAATTCTGAAAAAAATATTTCTTTTTCTAGGTCTGCTGTTTTGGCTTCTATTAGCAACCTCATCTTCATTTCCAATTCTGGTATTGCAACTTCATGATCGTTTTAGAATCAGCCTCAACAGAATGAAATCTCCTATTGACCCCTTGCCAAAGCTGTCACTTTTATCCATTTTCTGTTAGTCTTTTCCTGGATGGATTTTGATCCTCCTAGTTTTTTTCATCGCATTTTGAATAAAAGTTCTGCTCAATTTGGCATCTTGTGCTAGTTCCTCATAGTCACTATATTCTTTTTTTTCTGACTAAATCTCGATTTTCTTCAAAATTTGGACATGTTATATCTGTACTTGCTCTGGAATTTCATTTAATAGAACCAGGAGAGTTTTGCAAGAACATTAAATAGGGACTGTCGGAATTAGGTGAAAGAACAATTGTGCACAAAACTGTGATGTAATTCAAAACCTACTCATGTCTAAAAATACTACTTACAAAAAGTTGGAAAATTTTCCTCAGATAAAGAATATTGGTACCTTTTCTTAAAACAAATGAATCTAAAGTGAGATAGTCCTTAATGGTCAATCTTCAGAAGAATTTCCTTTGAAATCAGAGACATAATGCAAATACCTCCTATCACCTATGAAAACACTTAAGTAACATTTCAAATGCATATCTCCTACCATTCAGTCATTTACCAAAATCCTTCAGTACAAAAATATAGACACATGTAAATGTTCATGCCAATTTATTTGTAAAACGTAAAAATCAGCTAGGCACAGTGATGTATTCCTGCAATCCCAACAACTGAGGCAGGAGGATCACAAGTTCAACGCCAGTCTCAGAAACTAAGACCTTGTCTCAAAATTTAAAAAATAAAATTAAAAGAAACAAAAAGAAATGGGGATATAGCTCACTGGTATGGTGACACTGGGTTCAATCCCCAGTGTATATGTATATATGTGTATACACACACACATACACACACAGATGTGTGTAAACATCAACAAACAAAATGTAATGAGAAAACAGACCAGTTCAACACCAGCTACAGCCTGTATGATAAAACTGAAAATAAATGATTGGCTTTTGCATAATTTGGAATATAGCAGCACAATATGCAGTATCCCTGTTGAGGAGAAGCAAGCAAGTACCACACAGGTGCTAATCAAAGCTGCAGAGGACAATAGAGCACAATTTATGGTACACTAGCACATTTAATGAGAAATGTCAGCAGCTGCAAAAGCCAAATTTAAGCCCACTGTACCATCATGGGACAAACCAGGCATACTAAAGGCTAACTACAAGGTGTTACTATGTATCAAAACCCAAGCAGAGTCAAGACAGGGACGCAAATAAAGAGGTTTAGGGCATTTAAATGAATACATAAATTGAGCATGCTTGTTAGAGAATGCTTAGGGTACAGCCTACTTCTTACTTCTCCCTTTCTCTGTGCTGCTTCTTAACTGGGGTTCATTGATTTAACAGAGTGGGTAAGCTGAACTGGGACTGCAGGAATGATACTGCTGTTCACTGCTACCAAGCACCTGTCCTTTCTATGAGGACCACCAAGAAAAACTGAGGTCACCTACTGTAGGAGGTAACAGGAAAGGATATCTATAGAATCAACTTAATTTTTCCAGCATGGAAATAACCCAAGGTATTTAGTTAGAAGGCAAGATGTAAAATCAGGCTAATATTTTATAAAAATTATAAGGTTAGCAAAAAGAAAAATTATAGTATTTGAATGTTTTTCTTTGGTTCTCAGTATATGCCATATATCTAAATTGCAAGTTGAATGCAGCTGACAAATTTATTCAGAGAACTGGACATGCTGCTATTAGAGTGTCCTGTGGTAGGCTCAGTAATTGGGACATTGAATCTAGCTAGAATTTATATCCAGTTACATTTTGCTGAGGGTAAATTTATCCTGGCAAATGGCATGATTTTCTCTAGCTCGAATACTAAAAGGGAGGCGGTCCACCTGCATGGACAGCTGCTACTTCACAGATTCTTTGCCAGGAGCCAATATTTAATAGAGTTGTGTGGACATTATGTTGTTTTCCTCTTAACTCAAAGCAAGATGAGTTGGACCTGAGTCTTTGCCTAGACTTCCTTTTATAGCCTCTGTAATCTATTAGGAAACAATACTTGGAATTTCATTTTATTTGGTTTTATCCACAGCAATCCTTTGATACTTTATGAATTACTTATCTCACTTTAATAAGGCTTAATGTGGAAAATTTACCTTCTATAAATTTCTAATTAGTTTTTAATGAATTTTAGCTTCTCTGTTAGGAAAGATCTATCCAACTAACTACTAGGAATTTAATCTCCATTACTGAAGCATATGACAGCCACTCCTAAGGGACAAATGTCCTTGAGGCACAAGCACTTGTGTGTGTGTGTGTGTGTGTATGTGCGCATGTGCACGCAAGCTCGCAATTGCCATTCTCAGAAACAGCTTAAATATCAAGTTGTTTCCTTACTTTTGATGGCACAATAGCTAGTGTCATTTGAAATTAACAAATGGATTTTCCCTCTGAGTTCTGGTCATTGAATCCAGGACTTCATGCATGCTAAGCAAGGACTCTACAACTGAGCCACAACCCCAGCCCTAATAAATAACTTTTATTATACAATGCTAAGCATCACATAAGTCTTAGAGTGCTCACATATACTGAATTGCTTGCATCTGCTTCTATCTTATGCTTTAAATCAAGATATAATAGAAAATAATGGGACTAACTAGCAAATTATGTAATTAAATATAATTTTCTAAGCTAAGGGTAATTCTCTAGAATGAAACCAATAGTATAGCATAGTACTCAAACTAAACTCAAAATAAACAATTTCAAACAATTAAGATTATTTTTAGTTAATGAATAAAAATCCAAGAGATATCTTTAGGTAAAATTTTACAATATATGGTAGTGTTCATGAAATAATTTGTGCTATTAACATCCATTTTCTTCAATTGTAGTCCTAATTTCATGCCTCTTTATTGACCTAGTTTCTTTGCTTTTTCTGGCAAAAGAAGTTCTTTTTTACACATTGAGAATATTTTTACTAACACAAGAAATATTCTGTATTTAAGTTCTATTTTTGTATAGGGAAAATTCACAATAAGGAAATATTTTTTTTGAAATATCTTTGGCATAAAAGAATCAAATTTGATATAAAGACTTCAAAATTACCATTTTAATAAAATTAGGCCATGTCAGAATGTGAGAGCAGTTCTAGAATAAGAAAAGCATGACCTAAGGTTGCACACATGAGTTTAAATTAAAAATAAAAGGAAGCTGGGACCAAAATTAACATAATCAACCAAAGCAAAAGGATTGGAAAAGATACACAGTTAATGAGAAGCACATATTTTAATCATTTGTGAATTCTTTTAAGAATAGAATAAAATAATTAAAAGAAAGAAGTTTACAAGTATATGTAAATGCTTTAGATTGATAATAGCAAATTAACTTGAAAAAATATATAACTATATTTTTATTTGCCTCAAATATATGAAAAAATAAGTGGTTTTTATTGGCTGCAAAGGCCTATGTATGCACTCTATATTTTAATAAATAGCCTGGCCACACATCATTACCTAAATAACCTATATCCTTTATTATTCAATAGCTATGATTTCTCAGCAGGTAAAGAAATTATCAAGGCAAATTGTTCATTTTTTAATACTTTTTTATGGGTAAACTCTTTTGATTGGAGGATCTTTCAAGGCATTTCAAGTTTATAGGAGTTCGTGGTCCAGTGTTTCATATTCTGGGAAATCATCATATTTAACTGCCATTTCAATTATGTTTGCAAACAGAAACATCTTTGAGATACAAAGACCACTCCAATTGCACACCTATAATCCCAGCATCTTGGGAGACTGAGGCAGAAATATCGTACGTTCAAAGCCAGCCTCAGCAAAACCAAGGCACTAAGCAACTCAGTGAGACCCTATCTCTAAATAAATTTAAAAAATATGGCTGGGGACATGGCTCAGAGGTCAAGTGCCCCTGAGTTCATTCCCCAGTAAATGCTCCCCACCCCAAATGAATGAAGCAATGTAGTTATCTTAAAGCAGTTTTTATAATTGTGAAAAGGGTGGTCAAAGTTGCCATACTACAAAAGATAATACCATAAATGTCATAATACTGTAAATTTTTTTAATGAATGGCTAGAGCTGGAGCTCGTGGTAATGTGCATGCTGGGAACTGCAGGGCCCTGGGTTTTATCCCCAGTACCACACACAAAACAAAACAAAAATAGGGAAAAAGAGCTATATGAATACACTTGGAGGAATATGAACTTATTCATTTCCAACAGAAGGTTGTAAAAATGACTTCAAGGAGTTAATAACTCTGTTGGACTGTATGTGTAGAGGACACTTTCCTGCACAGGCAAATAACTGAGTTAAAGAGATTGAAAGTATGATATTTTCTGTGGCTTAAACATGGGATGAATGGAGGAACACCTTCGAAGATAAGGATCACAGAGGGCATATATGATATATTAGGAAGCAATGGGTCAGAACTGCAAGTTTTTACAAAGGAAGGGCACAATGAAGCTACTTTCCAATACTGTGTTTATTCCACTTGGGTAACTATTATGGAAGTAGTTGAGGTACAGAAAGAGAAAACAGTAAAATCAGGACAAGATAGAGCCTTGGTAATCTAATGAATAAGCTGATGCTTATGATGCTGGTGATGGTGATGATTATGGTGATGGCAGCAATGGCAATGGTGAGGAAGGTGGACAATGGTGGAGACAGTAATGGTGATGATGAAGGTGAGAGTGGGGCAGGAGTGCTACTTGCAAAGCAGCAACTCTTACTGAGCTCTTCATATGTACCAAGAACTGGCCAAGCGTTAGTGTCTATGACCTATAATCTTAATACTAAATCTAGGTGCATGATCTCCCACAGTTGACTAAATGAGCCTTCCAAGAATTAAACAGGTACCCTACAGTCATATACAATCAGAGACTAGAACAACGGGATAGGTTTGCAATTATGTTTGCAAAGAGAAATCATCTTTGAGATACAAAGACCACTCCAGTTGCACGCCTGTAATCCCAGCATTTGGGGAGGCTGAGACAGAAGGATTGCATGTTCAAAGCCAGCCTCAGCAAAAGCAAGGCACTAAGCAATTCAGTGAGACCCTGTCTCTAAATAAATTTAAAAATACGGCTGGGGATAGGTTTGCAAGGTTGGATAGCTCATATATGTAGGCTTTTACCGTGGTGCTTCCTGTTAGTGGCAGGAAAGGGACATCCACTCCAAAAGGAATGAGGCTGTAACAAGGAGTTACCAAACAAACTTCAAGTAGAAACAAGCAACAAGAAATACAAATATTGTGAACAAATACTGAAATCAATAACTTTAGAAGTCAATAATAATGCTAGAAAACAGTCTTCATAACTGTTAATTATGAAAGCTGGACTGCAAGGAACTGAGACACTGGTGGTGACTGTGTAGTTTCCCAGGAGATAATGAGAGAGAAGGTGCTATTTTGTAGGGGAAAATCAAGACTAATGGAAGACTTTTTAAAAAATCTTTTCTTTTTCTCTTTTGCTTATTACAATCAGAAAGTCTTAAACACCTTCAGGACTTTCAGAAAAATAACTATAACAGAATGAGAAAGAGATGTCAGGGCAGAGTGGGGAAATGAAGAGGCCTAGCACTGTAGACGTGAAACTGTGTGATTAAAAGCTCCAGGAGATAAGCTGGCCAAAGTAACCAGTATTGAAGTTAAAGGCATTTTATTTTCCAATCAATGGTCGGGTAGAAAATGAAACTAAAAATTAGTTGAACCACACAATAGCTAGGCTATAGAACCAACCTAGGTGTCCTTCAATAGATGAATGGATAAAGAAATGTGGTATATATACTCAATGGAATATTACTCAGCTTTAAAGAAGAGTAAAATTATGGCATTTGCCAGTGAAAGGTTGCAGTTGGAGAATATCATGCTAAGCGAAAGAAGCCAATCCCACAAAACCAAAGGCCGAATGTTTTCTCTAATATGTGGATACTAATTCACAATAAGGTGTGGGGGGGCACTAGGGAAGAATAGCATTACCTTAGATTAGGTAGAGGGAAGTGATGGGAGGGTAGGAGAAGGAATGTGAGGATAGGAAAGATAGACTAAAACAGACATTATTACTGTATGTATATATGTGACTACATGACCAATATTATTCTGCAACATGTACACTGAGAAAAAAATAAGATATTATATCCCTTCTAGTATGATATATCAAAGTGCATAAATGCATTCTACTATCATGTATAACTAATTAAAACAAATAAAAAGACATAGTTGAACCAATGTGGTGAAGAATACATAACCTCCAAGATTCAGGCACTGACTTCCCAGGTTTTTCTTAGCAAAAAGGCAACAGTGTCTCAAAATAAAATCAGTCTTTTTTTCTAAAATTCTGGCAGAACTGGGAGTGGTGTCACATACATGTGTCCCCAACAAATTGGGAAGCTAAGGCAGGAGGACAAAAGATTGAGGCCAGCCTCAGCAATTCAAGACTCTGTCTCAAAAATAAAAAAGAGAGGTGATGTACCTCAGTGGTAAATTGTCCCTGGATTAAATCTTAGTACCAAAAAATATATAAAGTAAAATATAAAATATAAATGCTTCAGATATATGATTTCCATAAAATCGAGGGTGGTATTAGGTGGTGAGGACAACACAGTAATGGGAGATAATAACATATCTGGGCAGGCAGAGAAACAGCACCTTATGTTTAGGAAAGAGTCCTGGACAAAAAAAAAAAAAAGGTTAAACTCAGAACAAGTTTGAGAGCACTTGTGATGTAGAAGAGATCAAGAAAGATGAATAATAGAAGTATAACCAAATTGGAGGGAAGTTGAAGAAATTCTCAACAAATAGTTTCTGACTTCTCAAAACAATAGGAATCAGGAGTAGGGAAATGAGTGAGCAGTGTGAGAAGAGGTGAGAGATGTGCAAGAGTCACTTCAGGAGATGAAAGTGCCATGGACATGACAAATGGAGCTGGGAACACCGCAAACTTGGCTGGATGCTGCATACTTCACAAATGGATGACACATGTTATGTGACTAAATGTCCATTATGACACCTGGAAGAACACTATACCTGAACAATTTTAATCACCCCATAAATACAAAAGTGTATTCTGTGCAGAAACAGTAGATCTGCAACTATCAGAATACCAAGGGTTTTGGAATTAAGCAGTTTCCCTTCCTTGAGGCAAGTTCCTCTAACATTAGAGGCCATATGATAAACAAAACAGCCCCAAGCTTTCATCTGGTCTCTGGTTAGTGCAGGAAGCCCCTATATCTCCCCAGTGATTTTTCTCTGGTATTGAATATGGCCTGCAGTGTCATGAGCACCTGCTCTATGGGAAAGTAATCCACTGCCATTCTATCAAACTAATTTTGAAAACAAGGAGCCTTTGCTTTTATTTGCTCCTTTGTATTTGCATTTAGGCAACCACTTTCCTCCACAAGCCTAGCTTCATCTATTGCCTCTGCACTCAAAATTCCCCTTGGATTTGAAGTGCTCTGTGTATGGAAAGGGAAATACTGTATGCACTTGAAATATTATCTTATTAAATTGTTTTAGTTCTTAACTCTCATACCCATGGGGTAGATAGGAAGGAAGCAGTGTTATTCGATTATAAAGTAACTCTCTCTCCTTAACCAAATGCTTTAAATTAAACCAAGGCATTTTTTTCATTGGTGGCATTTATATGGGAGTTATATACAGCTGTCTCCTGGGGCATTGTACTCTGTCCTCTACCCTTAATTTGACCTGAAGAGATTTCCCAGAGCTGTTAGCCAGCAGGTGAAGGAAGCGGAAACATGCCAACATGCCCATTAATCGGAACTCCAGGCTTAGAGAAACACATATATCAGTGTTTTCTAAAAGCTCTTTCCAACAGAGCCTAAAAAAAAAAGGCAGAGGGATTTTTACTTTACCTGAGAATTATGTTCCTTATAGATGCTTATTTTTGAAAAAAAAAAAAACTGTACTTTAGTGTAACATTAGATAAATGGACCATGTCTATGTCTACATCAGAAGGTTGACACAAAACAACAAAACACCATTTATCAGAAAATTTGAAGTCTTGGGTATATTACAAAGCAAATGCCCTGAATAAATTCTTAAGGAAATATTTTCCCTGTCTGAGACTATTCCACTTCTGGCAACCAAAGCATTTTGTTCCTCCCCTTCTCTCTTCTATCATAAGTACTTTGAATCCCTAACCATCCCCACCCGCAACCCTTCAGCTTTGTAGCTTCTTTCCTCCTTCCTTCCAAAGCTGAACTTCTTTCCCATGGGTTGATCTCTGGCTCCCTTCCCACTGCCATCATCTTTATTCATCTTTTATTGATCACCTCCCATAGAGTGGCTGTTCTAAATTGACCTTTCATGCAGGTGAACACCAACCTCATTCTCGGCAGGGAGTTCTTACCTTCTAAATCTCCAAGAAAAACCCAGACAGACCATCTAATCTGTTGTGAGCTCATTCCTAATACTGTCTCCACTTCAATCAGTGTCCCTTGTAACTCCTGTCCTTCTCTCAAATGTCAACCCCTTCCTGCTCAGCTGAGCCAAAACTTTACAGACACCTGGCCCTATATTATTACCTCCTCCTGGAGAGAACTTTCACTAATTACCCTCATAAATGGCAGCATGTTTTCTGTTTTATTTGTCTGGCTTTTCCCTTTTTACCTTTAAAGATAATAATATCAACAAAAAAACCTGGAAGAAGGATAACCCTCTATTTCCAAAAAGGATTTGGCCCTATTTGCTCATTTCTATAACCATTCCTGGACTCAGCTTACTATCATTACAGAAGCATTAGTGCCTTTGAAATTGCTTCTTCTCCCATCCTTTTGTGTCCAAATGCAGTCCTATTGATACATCTGTTCCATCACAGGCACATAAAGTTGCACACAGTAACATACACACAACCTCACGCAGACTGATTGACATGCCCACATTCCAGGTTCTCAGCATCTTCTTCCTATTTGACACTGTTATATTCAACTCGTCTAGTTTTCTTCAAAGATTTTCAACTAGTGTCCACTGGGCTGACTGGTCTGGCTTATGATTTCCTTTCATGTCTCCCTGCTTCCCCATACCACTGTCATTCAGCAACACTGCTCAAGCCTTAGTCTTCATCTTCTCTCTGAATTCTCAGGTAAGACATCTACATTTGTTTTTGTTTTTTTAACTTCCCAAATGGTGGTTTTACAAAATGACAATTCCCTTATTCTCCACACATGATTTCCTCATTTAATGGAAGGGGTCTCATCTAGACAGAGTTTATAAATTATTTGAGTTCAGGAATCATATTTTCTATTTGATACTTTTCTTATTCTTCAACTTTCCCAGAATGGTACTTTGTAGATAGAGAGCATTCACAAATATGCTGACCACACCCACCAAATGATGTTAAAGCTGAGAAGAGAACACAAGTAAGATGCTATGTGTGACTTCAGAGGAAACTTTGGAATGCTGAGCTATTAATGGTGCCATAGACAGGAGTACAGTGTGTGAGGTCAGTGACTGGGAGAGAGAAAGGCCTCTTTTCTACCTCCTTGGTTTCCAGTTATATTTATCCAAGCTCTGACTTCTTCAACCCTAAAATTCCTCTGCTCTAGTTTTGTTCAAAGACTATCAAAAGTTTAATTTTTATAATCAAACATGGAGATAACATTATCTTGAAAGCAGTTTGAAAAACTTTATCCTTAATCTCTGGCTTCAGAGAATAGTTAATCTTGCTTGGTAACTCAGTGAGGGACCCAAATCACAATATAACACAAGTTCTTTCCCTAGAAACCTGCTCTTTTGAAAAACTAAAACACCTGTGGATTTATATTTTCTTCATATTTCTAGTCATTACCTCAGACAAATAATATAGACTTTTTCATCCCAAAGTCTTCGTATTTGAAGTGATTTAATTTATAAAATTCCATTTTAAAATGACCTTGTGCTTTCAAATATTTCATTTCCAATAGTCTAGTATTAACATTGTCAAGTTGGATACCATCTAGGACCTCAAACCAAGTTGATCCTATTATCATAAGGATATAGCAGCCCTTCTAAAGAGTATCAGACTATATTTTGTTTGTTTGTTTTTGTCAATGAAATGTCACCTCAAAATCACACAGGTTAAAGACAATGACTTTCTTTTACTTTCATTTTTCTCACCTCTAGTTACTGATGTTAATTTGGTAGTGGTTGAGGGGTTTACTGGGAATTGAACCCAGGGGAACTTTACCACTGAACTATATGCCAAGTCTTTTTTATTTTGAAACAGGGTCTTGCCAAGTTATGGAGGCTAACTTCAAACTTGTGATCCTTCTTCCTCAGTCTCCCAAGTCATTCAGATTATAGGTATGCAACATCATCCCCAGTTGATGTTAATTTTTATAACATCTTTTAGACAGTCATATTTTATAATCTTATTACTTTCCCTGTTCTATTGGAAAATGCACCTATACTATTACAATTATGCAGAAAATGCTCTGCTTGCCTTTAGTTCCTACCTTCTGTCAAATAATGCAGACTTCACTTGTAACCAACCAAAATAACTGTTTTAACATCATTCTTCTGTTTAGAAGACTTCCATAAGCATCCCTTGCAAGGAAAATAAATCTCAAATTACTTGCTTACCTTGCCAATCTGGTCCCATTACTGCTTGCACAATTCCCAAAGTGTTAGTTGTTAGACAAACAACCAACTTGATGATTTCTTTTCTTCCTCCCCCTTTTCCCCTTACTTTCCTTAAAGGCCCACCTAAAGTTCAATTTTGTCCAAAAAACTTTCTTATCTTGCCTGGTAAATCTGTACCAAAATTTAACACACTTGGCATGTGAAGTCTCACACTGTTGTTTTGATGTGCATGGATTTCATTATCCCCATAAGCCACTTATTGTATGTTATACCACACTAGCCTTATTACATGGAGTGGCATCTTCCCATAGGTATCTCTTACACAAGTATCTCTGCTTCCAGGTCCTACATAAAATGTTATCTCTGTAAAACTGAACACAGCTTCTTAATCAATTTCCAAGCTAGCTCCATTGTTTTATGACCTTTGAAATACATATTACAAATATAAGATACACCTATATTTTAGAAAGTTTGATATATATATTTATATATATATATATATATATAAATATATATTCTGATATATTTATATATATATATATATATATATATATATACACATATATATGTACATATATATAGTCTTCGTATTTCAGGAATATTCTACTTCCATTGAATTTTATTACTTATTTGTCTATTCCTATATCTTAAGAAGCTAATTATTTCCATAACCAAAGTTTGAGTTCTTGTGACATTTTAATGCATTATCTTTGTACTATTTTTTTATATTGCTTACAAATCACCTCAAATTTCCATGCACTAATTTTCAATTAAGGGTCCTGAAAAATGAAAACCTTTCTTAGAAGTTCCTTTATATTTTCCACAATATCAGACATGGGCTGATGTTAGATTAATAGTAAGCTAATGATAACAGAATTGAATTATCACAGAATTACAAGAAATATATAATTGGCTCTCAATTATTCATATCACTACATCACACCCTCAAGGTAATTTATATTATAAATGGAGGATTTACAAAGTGGTACCATACACAAAATTTCTGATTAATAAATAATCACATGTGCATAATAATTAAAATAATCACCTCATCCTTTTCCATTTATGTGCTCGCTACACATGAAATAGGATTTTCTAGAAGCGATGGACTCCAATTTTGGCAACCATGAGAAATGTGTACAAATAGATGGGGAAACGAGGAGGACAAGATACAGAGGTTTTCTAAGAAATGAGATTTTCTAATTTTCCCGTAGGCTACATTTTGAATTATTTGAAGGAAAAATGCTCCTTTGGTATGGGAAAGAATCTAATGGGACTTTTTAAAAGTATTTTAATTACTAGACAGCATCCATTTTGATAAGAATGTATTTTTTTAAATGTTTTTTTTTCTTTCGCCATGAACTTGCATCTATTCAGTTTTTTTCTTTTTTATTTTATTCAACTTGAAGATTGGGTATAGGAGGGCAAGAAGGAGAAGAGATATAAACTTGTTTTTCTTTAGTGTGCTACAGGACATTATGAATAATTGTTCATGGGAGAGGGGTAGATGTGCATATACTTTGGGGGGAATGACCTAATTAGAGATACATTTATGAAGAAGGATTAAACTGGGAGAAAAAAAAATCATAGTATAAGTCTCAGCAATTAATGGGTGCTCAGCAAGGGACCAAGTGAGGAGGCTGGTCTTATGGATGCTGAAGGTACTTACACATAAAATCGAGTTGTAGTCACTCATGCCTGTGTTTTGCATTTCAGTAAGTACCATTAGGCCATGGCGACTGGACTAGGCTAGTTCAAGAGAGACACAAGGCAGCCTGTGCCCACACTTGGAGAAACAGCATTATAAGAGGAGGAATAGTACCCTGAAGGAGGGAAGCAGCATATAAGGAAAAATAGGCAACCCAAGAAGAATGAAAAGCAGCCTCATCCACAGGACTAATTAGAGTGCAGGATTTTCTTGAGACTCCCATAAATATATAGGAAAAGTAGCCTAGCAAAGAACTAGCTTTCTGATGCATTCAGGTGTGCTGGGGCTTAGAAAATGGTTGTTCACACATTAAAGACTGATAACAGGATGGCCAGACTTTTCAGTTTAGTGCTTGAAAACTTTTCTGGATGGACTCTTATACACATCTACTACTAACCCACCTATCCCATCCTTAGCCAGAAATCTCACTGAACCAATGGTAGGTTTCCAAGCATCTAATAAAAGAGGACTGACATGTATAACTAATTAAAACAAATAAAAAATTTGAAAAAAAATCATAACACAAAAAGAGGTTGATAGAAATAATAAGTTCTTGTAGATTAATTAGACTGTTGCTGAATGCCAAAAAAGAAAAAAAAAAATGCTGAGTAACAAAGTTGTAAACAGAAGTATCGTTAATCTTGTTTCTTGTTAATATTTTGTTTCAGTAAGAATACTTACATTTGCTAATATGGGGAAAAAAGGGATAATCTATTCAAACTTAGAATTTATTTATCCATAGTCTCTAAACACCTCTAAACACAAAAACACTAGTCTTGTGGCAATCTACAATACATATGCCCTATTTTGATTGATTTGTTCCACAAATTCACCATAATCCCCAAGTCACATGGATTGAAATTATGTACTCCATACTGTGTCTTTTAGAAAAATACAAAAGTCTTAAAACAATTCACTGACCATAAGAAAACTCAATGATGAATGAAAGATCTGAAATTTAATACTATCTTAAATATAAAGTATAATTTATTGTTTCCTTTTTTTAAAAAAAATAAGTTATAGATGGACATACCACCTTTATTTTATTTCTTTATTTTTATGTGGTGCTGAGGATTGAATCAGTGCCTCACTTGTACAAGGCAAGTGCTCCACCACTGAGTTACAGCCCCAGCCCTATTGTTTCCTTTTTAAAAAATACTTTTAATTGGTGTATTACAAATTATACATGATACTAGAATTTGGTGTTACATTATTTTTTATTCTCCCCACAAAATTATGTGGAAAACAATGTTTATGGGAACAATGTTAATTGTTGAATTACAGTAAAACCAGATTCATAATACAGCTGTTGAAATTTTAATGCAATTTTTTTCAACTATCCAGTATGGTCATAAAATGCATACTCATTATTCAAGTCTTCTGATTAATATACAGATGTTGTGTGTAGGTTACTAGTTACCCAAGAATTAGATTACATCAAAATAGTTAACTCTTCAGTTGTCATCAACAATTTAGTATAAGTTCAAACTGTGCTTTGTGAACTTGTGGTACTGCAGTGTCATTAGTATGACTAGAAATGTTCTCATGGATATATAAAAATGTTGCTAGGTACAGAAAGCTTTTCTTTATGTTTTACTATTGTAACTCAATCATCTGTAGTCACAATCCTTGATTTAGAATGCATGGAGCCCCTTTATATGTATCCTACAATAGTACCATGGTTACTGCTGCAAAAATGTTAGAAAAGGTAATCACAGTGGATTAAATCATAGTGACTTATGAAATTTAATAACACTTTTTTGATAGCCAGTGTTATTGGACAAATTCACTCTGACATAGAATTTAATCATGGTATAGATATCTGAAGTCACTTTTATTCAACATTACAATGCAGGATTAATTTACATGCAATATTGCCAAAGACATGCTAATAATGCTAATGACATTTTTTATGTGTGTGTGAAATGGTAACATGAAGGCTGTGGGTATTTTGTTGCCAAGAATACTCTCAACTAGATAATTCTGACATTTCTAGATTTCATAACCTCCCATAAACTATTCAAAGATTCTCCCATTTCACACTTTTATATCAATCTTCTTCCATACGCTATGTTTAGTGCCAAATTTGCAAATGCAATTGGCTGAAATGATTCCACTTAAAGTACTTAGATGAATTATGCTAACGTATATGGAAATGTGATGTTCAGATTCTGAGTCAATTCCAGGAGGTTCCTTTTGGATTAGAGAATGCATTCTATGGGTTCAAGTGGATAAAAAGAATAATTAAAAAGCAAGTTATCTGATTGCATATTGCAATAAAGGGTTATTAATCTATCTATCCATGAGACCAAACTCTTTTACAAATATGAACGCAACACAAATGGTTGTGATTGGGTGATTTCACTACCTTTGCTTCTCACAACATAGTGCAGATGATCTACTGCTGTCTGAAAAGCAACACAGAGCCACACACAAAAACATATTCTTCTGCCCACATAGCCTGAAACTTCATTCAGATGGGATAATAGCATAAACAATGGTTCACATCTATTTATTTTTTAATTCAGGGGAAACACTTTTATAGTTCAGCACATTTTTCATGTATATATATGATATATTTGTATATATACACAATTCATGCATAACATGTAACTCCATGCAAGTAATTTCATTTCTTGCTTTCCAAGGGGCTCAGTGGCCCCTGCCATCCTCACTTGACCCTAGTGAAAGCCTTTGCTAGTGTGGGCTGCCTTAACAAGGTAGCAACTTATGGAAGCTCTAAGATGATTGTAAGCCTGCTGCTTTTGTGACTGATGTGTTCTGTCCAATAGACACAGTAACCCAATAACTGAGCATATTCAACAATCCACAAGGGAAAGCAAATGGACAATGGGGTTAAGAACACAGAATGAAATATTAGAGGATGTGGAAATTAAATTATGTTCAGAGTATTAAATAAAATAAAAATGTTAGCTTAAAAGGATTATGGAGTCAAAAAAGTACAACAGAAATCAAGTGAATGCTTTTGGAGAGTCAGGAAGAAACTACAGATGAAAAAAATACAAGAAAAGCCCCATAAATGATAAAATGCTATACTAGAAAGGGGGGAGGGATAGAGGGGAATCATTTTACTACCTAAGAGAGAAAACTAATGGCTATTGAGGGAACTTCCCTGTTCACAAG
The DNA here is from genome assembly GCF_021218885.2 of Marmota monax. Taxonomy (NCBI): domain Eukaryota; kingdom Metazoa; phylum Chordata; class Mammalia; order Rodentia; family Sciuridae; genus Marmota; species Marmota monax. The sequence goes on along the minus strand of NW_026692434.1, from coordinate 2,112,477 downwards.
ACACAAACTTGTTAAGACACGGGAAACAGGGCCAAGTATGGTGGCGCATTGCCTGTAATCCCAGTGACTTGGGAGGCTAAGACAGGAGGATCATGAGTTCAAAGCCAGCCTCAGCAATTTAGTGAGGCCCTAAGCATCTTAGCAAGACCCTGTCTCAAATAAAACATAAAAAAGGAGGTGCTGGGAATATTGCTGAGTGGTTAAGCACCCCTGGGTTCAATCCCCAGTACCAAAAAAAAAAAAAAAAGACATTGAAATAGGACTCTAATTACAATGTAGAACATTTATTTGATTACCTGAAGTTACAAGCATTTCCATGGTGAGATTATTTCTAAATTAAGTTACAGACAGGGCTCTTAGAAATCAATAAGAGAAAAACAATAACCTAAATAAAAGTAGAGAGGTAGAATAAGAATACAAGCAAGAAGTACTCATAAAAATGTAACTACTAAACATAAGAAAAGATTTTCATCTCATTAACAGTCAAAGAAAGGTAAAATAATATATTAAAATGATGTCAGCAACATTTTAAAAATTTTAGATAAATCATTTAAATTGATACAATCCACAACTGGCAAGGCTCTGCCAGAAGCACATTCTCAAGCTCCATGGAGACTAATTTGGCAGTAATAATTTTTTAAGTGGCAGAAAAATGTAAATGTTATGTCATATCTCAGATCCAGATTTCCACTCACAGGAATCCATCCACTAGAAAATTTGTACAGAATTGTTCATTGTAACACTTTTGCAATAACGTGCCCATTAATATAAGAATGACAAACAGAGCACAGTAAGTACTATGCTATTAAAACATAAAGTTATACTAAACATCATTATTACAAACTGTAAATAATAGATATGGATGGAAAACTGTGTTACAATGTGACATGTAAAGGATTGATACAGCACATGCAGAAAAGAATAATATCTTACCAGGGAGAAAACAGCAACTGTGTGTGTGTGTACATATATATGTTTATGAATATGTACATAGATATTTACGTATAAAGTATATAATATACTATATAAATGCATATTTTAAATTAAATGTTATATGTGTATATGTGACATATATGTATATATACATACTGAGCACTGAATATATGTATGCATACACACATGTATATAAGCAGTGTGCAGTAATCCTATGGAAGGAAGGAAAGAAGGGTCCATGCTGATATTTTTTATTCTGGAAAAGAACACATGATTTTACTTTTACATTATTAACATTTTTTTCTTATTTTTTTTTTTTTTTGTATTCAGGATGGAATCTATGGTTTTGTTCATGACAAGTAAGCACTCGAAAAAACTAAGCTACACCCCTAGCCCCACATTAACTAATTTTAAGTGTACAGTTTAGTAATGTTATATTCATATAAAAAGATATTCCATAATATTTTCATGTTGTAAATCTGAAGCTCTATACCCATTCAAGAAATTCATTTCCCCCTTTTACACCTGCCCCTGGCAACCACAATTCTATTTTTTGCTGCTATAAGTTTGATTACTTTAAGTAACTCATGTAAGTGGAATCAGATTAGTGTTCCTCATTTAAATTTTTTTTTTAGTTGTTGATATAGTTTTATTTTACTTATTTATCTATAAGCAGTGCTAAGAATCAAACCCAGGGCCTCAAATGTGCTAGGCAAGCACTCTACCACTGAGCTACAGCCCCAGCCCTGCTGTTCATCATACAGTGGTTGGCATATTTCACTCAACAGTGTGCTGAAGGCTCATCTACATTGCAGCACATAACAGGATTTCCTTCCTTTTAAAGGCTGAATGATATGTCATTGTATGTATATACCACAATTTTTTTTGTATTTTTCCTTACAGTAGGATAATATTCATTTTTATGTTTTTAGTAGAGCACTGTAGTTATACATAATATTGGGGTTCATTCTGACATAATCATAAATGCATGGAGTATAATATGCTGCTTTTCAGTCTACAGTACTTCCTGTTTCCCTCCGCTCTCCCTTTCTCCTGTTCCCTTTCTGATCTTCTATTTATAATATATGTATGTATGTATATATATTTATACTATATATAATGTTCTGTTCTTATATTAATTGTTTTAATTAGTGCTTTATATGTATACATAAATTCATTGTGGCATATTCACATAGGTACCTGGTATAATCTGGTCATTTTGATTCCACTGTTTCTCCATTTTCCCATCCTTCTCCCTCTCACTCAGTCACCTTCCTCTGCTCCACTGATCTCCCTTTTATTTTCATAGGATTCCCCCCCCCCTTTTTTCTTGTTTTGGTACAATTTCACATATGAGAGAAAACATTTGACCCTTGAGTTTCCATGTCTGGCTTATTTCACTTAGTATGATGTTCTCTAGTTCCATCAATTTACCAGCAAATGCCACAGTTTCACATTTTGTTTATCTGTTCTTCTTTTGAAAGGTATTTGGGTTGCATCCACATCTTGGCTACTATGAATAATGATGCTGTATACAGAGATGCCCAAATATCTCTTTAGGACCTTCATTCAGCCTTTTAGGATGTATATCCATCCAGAGGTGGGATTGCTGGATCACACTGGCTTTTAAATAGTGTAACCACCCACCCATGGTTTACAGAAAACAGGAGGCATGAAGTAACTTCATTTTTTTATTTTATTTATTTGTCTATTTTTTTAAATGTTGTACTTTTTGTATTAAGGAGCAATGAATATGAAAAGCCTCAGAGATAAAATAAAATGTGTGTTTTCTTCTTTTTCTCTTAACTCTGTCCTCCTCATCTCCTTTCACCCCCACTTGTCAAACCACACCTGTACTTTGAAAAAAAATAAGTGAGGTTATTACAGTCCTCATTTTCACCAGCAGGCCCCCTTTCCCTATTACAACCTGTTGGTGTAAAGTAAAACTTCATTTTAAATTGTATTTATTTGAACAAATTCAAGGTACAATTTTCTCCTTTAAAATTAATTACTTCTAATGGACATAAAAGTTTTATAGTTTTGTAGCAATTCTACTTCATTTTTCATGAATTTACTTTCCCACTTTGAGAGTGTATGTGTCTAATGTATCTCAAACTCTTACATATCTGACTTTAGAAAAAAGAAAAAAAGACACACACACACACAAACACAAATTCACACACCAAACATTTAGTAAACAAAGGAGAATAAGCCTCAAGAGAGAGAATCCATTCCAATAAAAATAGAATGTCATGAACAGAAAAAAAATGAAGTACTTAAGGATTTCCAAAGGCACTGCTAAACAGAACATCTGGATACATAAAAAAATAAACAAGCAGAAGATTTAGATTTCTCAACTAAGGAAAACAGAACATAAAATTGAAAGCAAGCATAGTCACTGCTGAGACCTTAACCAATAGCTTGAACAATGCATGAGAGAAGGAAAATATGAAAGAAACGAGAATCAGCAGATCCCATAAATTAATACTTGAGTAACAGGAACCATGAGCAACCAAGATATAATTAAATATTTAATAGAAGAAAAATTGTTTTTTATCTAAAGAGATATGATTCTATACATAGAAATGTATCACAAAATTCAGTCTATTGTATCAGAAATCTACCTAAAAGTTACCAAAGTTTACACATTTGGTAAACTGATAGAGCTCTAAGACTAAACATTAAAGTACTATGTAACTTCAAAGAGGGAAGGAAAAACAGTTGCTTTTCTGCATGTGGATACACAATTTTTCCAGCACCATTTATTGAAGAGACTCCTTTCTCCAATGTATATCCTTAACAGCTTTGTAAAAAATCAGTTGTTTGCCACTCTGGCAGTAAGTGTGAAAGTTCTTCAAAAGACTGATAATGGAACAATACTTGCCCAGTTATACCATCCCTCAATATTTACCCCAAAGAATCAAAGTCAGAATACTAGAGTGATACATGCATACTTGTGTTTATAGCAGCACAATTTACAATAGCCAAGTTATGGAAACAGCCTAGGTGTCTGTGGACAGAGAATGAAAAAAATACATGCATGAGTTTTATTCACTTATAGGCAAAACCAAAATTATGCCATTTGCAGAAAAATGGATGGAAAGGGAAAGCTTCATGTTAAGTAAGACAAATTCATCTAGTCAAAGGTTATATGCTTGTTTTCATATATGAAAGAGGGAAAGAAAAAGAGAAAAAAAGGATCTTATGAAAATAGAAGGAAAACCAGTGGGACAGAGGGAGAGGACCAGTGGGAGGGAAGAGGGAAGGGAAAGAGGAGGTGCTGGGGAGTGAAACTGATCCAACATTTAGGTACATGTATGAATATGCCACAATGCAGACTACTGTTGTGAATAGCTATTATGCACCAATTAAAATGTTTCAAAGATAAGAAGGTATAAATAGTACATCTTTATTATATACAAAGTGGGAAAATAAAGAAAAAAGATAAAAATTTAGCTGCAACCCCATCAAATGGCATGCATTTTCTAATTCCCATGCTAATATATTTAGTTTATTTCTTTATGTGAGCAAAAATAATTAAGACTTAGAAAGTCACAAGGCTATTTTATTACCACATTGTATCCTATGACTTCAATTAATTTTTAGGGCAATTTAACATTTGGTAATTGCTTGTTGAATGCCAAACACTGTGGTAAAACAGTCACATTTCCTTTAACTTAAGCTTCACATACAACCAGTGTGGTATGCATTTGTTATCTTTAGTTTTCAAGAGTAAGTGACTTAAAATCAACATACTATAGTGATGCAGCCATATCTTTGTTTATAGCAACTCAATTCACAATAGCCAAGCTGTGGAACCAACCTAGATGTCCTTCATAGAGGAATGCATGAAGAAAGTATGGTCTGTATACCCAATGGGATATTACTCAGCCATAAAGAAGAATGAAATTATGGTATTTGCCAGTAAATGAATGGAAATGGAGAATATCATGTAAGTGAAATAAGCCAGTCCCCCAAAACCAAAGGATGAATGTTCTCTGAGGTGTGGATGATAACCCATACCAAGGGAGGGTAGGGAAAGGAAAATAGAAGTTCACTGGATTAGACAAAGGGAAATGAACAGAAGGAAGTGAGGATGAGAATAGGAAAGACAGTAAAATGAGCTGGATATAACTTCCCTTTCTTCACAAATGAATATACAATGTAACTCCACATTATGTACAACCACCAGAATGGGAACCTAATTGGAATGGGTTGTACTCTATGTATGTATAATACATAAAAAACACACTCTACTGGCATATGTATCTAGAAACAAAACGTTTAAAAAAAGAGTGACTTCCTAAGTTGGTACAGAGGTGAGACCCAGGTTTCAGTTTCTAATCTTCCAATTCTAAATCATTCCTCTTTAAACTATGGCAACTCATTCTTCAGAATGAAACTTTCTTCTGAGAATGATGGGTATAGACAGCATTTTCATTTTCCTCTTTCTCCTCTGTCAGAGTAAAATCCCAAAGGAAGTAGAAAAGATTCGAATTTAATTTAAAAATGCATATAACCTGTCATTGGACAGACTTGAATCTATATTTAGATATTTATGTTGAGGTAAAATATATAAACAGACTGCTTAATTGGAGAATCTACAATGTATACTGAATTTGAAGATATTTTGCATCACGAAGAATCTACTCATTAATAATGATTTGTGAAAAGAGTCGGGGGAAATGACAAACAATATATCTTCCAGGATTTCTTCAAAAGTCAATTCAAAGCAATAGGAGTTGGTGAACAACATCATAATTCTAATTCAGGGAAACTGCTGCTTGTTGTTTTCTTTATTTTTAAGACTAAAATCTTCATACAATAGACACATGCGCATCTACTCCTTTAAATTTTTGAGAAAGAAATTTGGGTTCAAAATTTCTCTAAACTCTCTCATTTTTTTTCTTGTTACCTGAACAACATATTGTCATTTATGAGTGATGAGAGAATTTGCATACTTAACTAAAATATAATAAGTAAAACATATAAAAATACAAAGATGGGAAAGATTTCTTAAAAATATTTAGTCAGAAGCAAAATTTTTACATGCTGAAGAACTAATAACAAGAACTCAAAATGTCACTTTAACAAGTCAATTTTGTATAAAATTGTTCTTCTGTGTAAAAAGACAAAATAAAGGTTAAGATTTGTCTTCAAATAGCAGCTCTGCCAGCTGATAGCTATATGACTTCTGGGCAATTACTTTATCTTCTAATGCCTCAGTTTCATAATCTGAATGAAGAGAATAAAATTTGCTGAAATATTGCTGTAAGAATTAAATGTGTTAAGAAATCTTATAAATATAATACTTAAAAGAGTGTTAAGCATATAATAAGCCCTATGGAGATGCTGTATATCATAATTTTGTATGTCATATGTATATGTATTTCCTATATTTTTTCCTGTAAATCAAACTAACAGTTTTTTGTCAATTTTGCAGACAGGTTTCAATCTTTCAAAACAATGACTCTGTTAAAAATTCAAAAACTCATTTTTATTCTTCTGTTTCTTGCTTAGAAAACCAAAATATTTCATTTTTTATGATAACAAAGATTGACTTCCCAATTCTCTCAGCTAAACTCTGGATCATCCTCTGCATTTCAGAGAAATAAGGAGTAGCTTGGGAGTGTCTTATAAAGGACTGACATAACCTACCAATATTCCCTCTGTTTCATTTCCCATAAACTCACTTCATCTTTGTTAAGGTAATAGGAGAAATGAAAAACAAAAATGTTTTGTCCCAATTAAAATTCTGTAAAGTATTACTGATGTCTGTCTGTAGATGTACTGAAGCAAATTTTGCAAAAAGCACAAATAAATAAATACTATGTTTTACTAACACATTTTATTGTGAAAGGGGAATTTTGAAACCACTTCATATATTTTTAAAATACAATATTATGGAAAAATTAACACTGACAATGTGACCCATATAAAGTTAAGGTTGCTAGGAAATTTATGTTCCATTCTATTAGCTAATGCTAGTGAAATGCTTTTAAAACAGTGGTATTTAGCTCATAATCTACCATAGTGGCATATTCCTATGCAAGATTCATGATGCCAGTTGATTTTTTTAAGATGCTTCAATTACTCATAAGAATGTTTTGGTTTGTATGTTATTGGTATTTGTCTCCTATTTATCAGTAAGTACAATCTGAGCCCTATGGAACTCCTGGAACAAACACACAACATTGCATGTAATTATTATTAGCAAAAATATACCCTGAGATTTGTTTTGAAAGGAATTCTTTATTAATTAGCAGGAAGCAAAGAATGCTAAACAGGTTCAACCAAGTATATAATAACTGGAAAAAAAAAAAACAGAGGTGACAGAGAGTTTTGTATAGTTCTATTACCTTTGACTAATTGGCATTAGTCACTTACAGTTGTAACTGCTGTTGATGAGTCTTGTTGTTTATTTGCAAATGCTAAATAAGCATCTCCTGTAACAAGCTACAACCTTTTGCTACCAGTAGTCCAGAAAGTTAAACAAAGGCATGGAAAGTTAATTAAAACCAAACAGGTGAGATAATGAAACTAAATGACTACAATGAAGTACATGGATGGTTGGATGGGTGTTGATTATTGCAATTTGAATATGTACACATTCTTTCAGTTGCACTTAGTACCTGTTTTTTTTTTTTTTAGGAAAATAATCAAAGTTAAGGAAGGAAAGGTCACTTTCATATTCAACTACTCCACTTCTTCCATCTCTCCAGAACTTCAGTACCTCCCAACTTTAGTCTCAGCTGTTTATGTTCTTAAAATATAAAAAAGTGTTTTCAAAGGCTATCACCCTCCTATCCACCATCCCTCTCTCTCTGTACTCACACACTCTGGCTCCTCTCATCTGCCAGCATGTTCCTATCTGAAGAAAATCCTTCCAGTTATGCATTAGGAACCATTTTCTCTTACCTCCTTAAAACCAAGTGTTTGTTCTCTTGATTTCTTATGTAGTAAGGTTTTTCTTCTCTACACAATAATTCTGGTCAGCACATTAAAACTGATTAACTTTCTCATAACTCACAAAACAAATAAAACTTTCACTTGATCAAACATACCTTGCCAATGTCCCACTAATCTGTCTGCTTCTCCTTTCCAAAAATGCCTACAAAGATCTATCTTGATTGCTTCTGATTCCTCTCTTCCTGTTTGTCCTCAGATCCAATCCACTGAGCTCATTCAGACTTCTGCCTTTTAAAACTGCATGGGAGTGTTCTTGTCAAAGCCATCAGTGACCATCATGTCTCCAAGTCAGTAATCAATGATCTGTCCTCATTTTACTTGATCATTAGTAGGATATGAAATATTAACTCACACCATATATTCTTTTTTTTTTTTACTAGTATAGAGGACATGGTATTCTTAGTTTTCAAATTTTCTGACCAGTCCACATCAGTCTCCTTTACTGTATCCTCTTCACATCCCAAATCTTTTATGTTGAAATGAATGAGGCCATGGGACCCAGTGCTTATATTTACAACCACCCTCTTTATAAGATGACACAATCCATAATTTTAAGTATCTATGGATAACTTCCATATTTTTATCTCTACTTGGACTTCTCTCATGAACTTCAAATTAGCATAACTGAAAAACTTCAATTTGAATGTGAAATAAATACCACAGATATGATGTCTCAAACCAAAATTTTAATCTTCCTGTAATTAACTATTTTTTTGGTTTTTAAACATTTTTAATACATGACAATAGGTTGTATTTGGACATATTATACATATATGGAGTGCAACTTTTCATTCTTCTGGTTGTACATGATGTGGTATTACATTGGTCATGTATTCATATACAAACACATATGAATAGAGGAAAGTAATGTCTGATTCATTCTACTTTCTTACTCCCAATTCCCCTCCCTTCCCTACATTCCCCTTTGTCTAATCCAAAGAACTTCTATTTTTCCCTAACTCACTTATTGTGAGTTAGCATCCACATATGCAATACACAACTCTTAATACTCTTATGAGCAGTAATAGTGAGGTACACATAAAAACTTAAGTGTGAAAATATTTTTCACCTCTTATAAAACTGATTTTTAAAAAATGAGCAAGGGGGGGAAGTGCTGGGGACTGATATTGGTTAATTATATTGTTATATTGTGTGCATGTACAAATATATAACAATATATTCCATCAACATGTACAATAATAATTAACCAATAAAAAACTGTGGAAAAGAAAAACAATGATCAAAAACAAAGAAAAAGTTAAGGTAATTATATTTCCTTTAATAGAATATATGCAACCTTTGTAATTATATAGAAAAATATATATTATAATCTTTTGAGGAAAATATACTTATTAAAGATGTGAGATATTAAGATGTTAAACATGATTAAATCAAATTTAAAAAAAATAGAGATGGGAAGAAAGTATAACAATTAGTAGTGACTACTTCTAGGTTCTGGGATACCTTCCTATATTTAAATTATATTATATAATATAAACATATTTGTATTATTTTTAATACTTTTTGGTTTATTTCTTTAGCAATGTAAATTTTTAGATGCTATATTAGTGAAGCAATGGAAATTATTTACTCATTATCCAGCCTCCTATTTTAACCAGATTCAAGCTTCATTCTCTTTTGGTCATTACTAAATGCACACGTCTTCTAAAAAACATCCCATTCTTGTTTTGGGTACATATAAAGGGCCCACGTTTTTTCTCTATTACTTATCCATCCACAGGTCTTTATCTCAGAACACTCACATAAATCATGGGAGTATTTACACTGAAGAATGAGATATCTGCATTTAATTAATTTCAATTAGTAGAGTCACTCAAACTATGTGCAAATTAATCTTGTTATCAATTAACATTGGCAAGTACAGATAGAGTTCAACTTAATAAGGTTTAATACATTTTCATTTTTGTAGAGATATTCAATTTTTTATATTGTAAATTATCTAAAGTTTAATTTCCCAATTTCCTGTTACTCTGAATGAAAAGGAAATAATCATTCCAGTAGTATTTTAAATTTAAATAAGCCTCTTTCATCATAAAATTTTGATAAGCTACTTAAAGGCATATAGTTCTTTACCCAGAATGCAGAATTCAAGCAAAATAAAATAAAATAAAATAAAAATAAAAACTGTGAGAATTCATCAATTATTGTGTTATAGATAATGAAAAAAGGTTTTCCTTCAAAAATCTTTCAACCAAAACTGAAGAATTTACCTATTTTTCAAACAGAAAAAAATAGGTGCTTATTCAGTCTTAGGTTCCTTCTCTCCATAAACTAGATTCAGCCTAACAATGCCTTAAGCAACCATTGAATAATGAGCTCATGCAAGGAGCATGGTTAGCAGGATAGCCCTTATCTTATCCAGGGTAGAAGCCTTTCCCTCATAATTTTGTTATAACCTCTATACTGAGCATGTTAAAAAGTTCCAAATTTTAAATCAATTTAAGAAGAAAAAAATCTGTACTTATTAATCTGTACTTGTATTTTAATATGGTCACAACCATACTGTCACTTCATCATAATCTTTCTGGTACTTACCAAATTTTTCTCAATAACTTAATAGATGTCTTTTCTAATATATAATATAATGTTTCCCATTTCCTTTTTATCATATGTGTTTACACAGCACATAACTGTAATTCAGTTTAATTCTTCTCATATTCTACCAAGTCATCATTTTATTCTTCACCATAGAAAAGTGAAATACATTAGATATTCTGAACACTGATCAGACCTAGGTAAGCATACATTCGTGTCAGGTATGTTTTATATTCAGTAATCTGTGTGTTATATTTCAATAAATATTCACTTTAGAATTTATTTTGATTATTTATTTGTTCTACTAATATTTTTGATCACATGTTCTAATATGCACCAGGAAGCTCTAGAATTGGGTCCTGTAACCTACAAAATTTGAGAACCACTAATAATTATTCTTAATCCTGACTACATATTGAAAGTACCTGTGAGCCTTTAAATAACATTCCTGCCTAGGATTCACCACCAACCATGTAAATCCAAATATCTGAGTGGCAGTTGCATTTTCCACAAAAGTTGTCTGAGGGACATCTCATGGTATTACATCACTACCCATATGACATCTGATACAGATCTCAGGAGCTTTACCCAGACTCCTCTCCCCCCTGCTGAAGGCTCTGCAAAGTCATCTTGAACTTTTCTCCAATTCTTCAGGCCTCTTGTCAGTCCTCACATTACCATTTGTTGAATATCACATTATAATTTTTAAACTATGTTCAAATGGTATGAAGGTATGGGATTTTATCTTCTTTATCCATTTCTGAATTTTAAGTTATATGGCTTTTAAAACCGGACACAATTTCCTTTAAAAATAGTTCAATATTAAAAATATTTCAAAGATTCACACTGAGCTAAACTTTTAAGACTAACACAGTATGTTTTTAAGTAAGCAAGCATTTAATAAGCATTTATTTCACTATCATAAGAAGTAAAAATAAAATTAATCATTTTATAAAATCTACATTTTGTTAATGAGTACATATCTAAATATACTCATCTAGGTATTACTGTATGTTGTTTCACTCTATTGAACAATAATGTCCTAGCAAAAAAAACAAAAAGTTTGAATGCATAAGTGTGTGTGTGTGTATATATATATATATATATATATATATATATATATATGCTTATATATTTTTATATACTTGATAAATTATATATTATAATTTGTATTTGGATATAAAATTACATATTTGTTATGTTATTTAACTTATTAAAGCTTATTACTTTTAAAAATAGTAAAAAATTAATGTACAGTGACAATTTATTCCACATATAAATCATTAATATCCAAATATAACTCATTTCTTTCTCATCCTTGAAATTAAATGTAATTTTACCCTGTACAAGTGACTAAGATTACATGATTCATTGTTTTACTATAATTTAAAACAGTTTGATTTAGGCATATGCCAGTGTATGTTGTAAGTTATGCTTGTGATTAAAACCTGAGTAATCTACAAAGCATATGAAAATTATAAAACAGGAGCTTAAACATTAGTGATATTTTTAGAAAGCATGAAACCATATACATTTGACACACACTTTCTTTTCAAACATTTACATTCTAAACTTAGAGTTTTGTTTTGTCATTGTTCTGTTTTTGTTTTTGTGATGCTGTAAATCAAACCCAGGACCTTGCACAAAGTAAGTACCTACTTAACTGCTGAGCAACATCCCCGACATGCAAACTTAAAGTTTTAACAAATATTATGCATCTTGCTCTAATACTATAGTTTGAAATTTTGGTGTTCTCTGTAACAATTTTGTGTGACAGATTTGTTTTCTTTCTTTTTTTTCTTTCTTCCCTGTTTCCATTACTGTTGTTGCTTTTTGTTTCTCTTGAGATGCTGAAGCTGGTCTTGAACTGTTGGGCCCAGCCTTATTCCCTTCTCAGATAAGCTGGGTCTAGGCACCCACTAGCAGTGCCTCTGTACTGATTTTTGATATATGGAAATGCAACTTAGTTATATATAAATTATTTTATGTTATAGTTTATGATAGTTAATTAGGTTGCTAAATGCTTATTATAATGTCTATATTACATGGAAATGATCAAATAAATAAATCAAACCCTGTTTGAAAAAAAATCACAATATATATTTGATCTATAATAAATAAGTAAAATGAGGATTAAGATAATCTATAGGAAATCACTCTTTCCAGTAGTTGAGATTATTGACCACATATTAATTTATATGTCTATCTTATTGCCACTTATTCAGAAGGTTTTTTAATCTTTAGCATAGGTACAAAAACAGAAAGACCTTTTGGATATTTTTCTTACAATTTCTTAAAAATGCTCAAACAACACATTTGATTTATCTGTCATTTGGCTATAAGTCCAGAAAAAAATCATTAATTTATCTTTTCTATCCTACAGAAGCTTTTTAAAAATTTTTTTGCTTTCTAAATAATTAAGTTTTTTCCCCTTAACTTCTGAAGGCAACCCTGAAAACCCATATCTGATATCAAAGAATGAAGCAATCCACAGAGCAGGACACTTTCAATCTAGAGATTAATGTCTGGACAAAACGCTAATATAGATTTAAAGCTAATTGAATTGGTATACTAATTCATGAATGAAAGCTACCTATAATTTAAGTATTTTTTAAAATTTTTCATTTAAACCATTATTTTAGCATCTTTCATCACTACTTCTCTTTATAACTGAGTCGATGAAAATTATGAAATTGATTCTTTTGAGTTTTATCTCCTTTAGCTTCCTTTTTTCCTGCTCAAATTGCAAGAAATGTGAACCCGGCAATCACCAAAAACCAGAAGCAAGATGGGGAGAATGAAACAGGGCTCTATAAATCACAATTTTTAATAGTTTAGAGTCAATTGTATGTGAGTGTCCTCAGTAGGAATCGTTTCAATACTGATATGCTCATATTTTCTAATTCATTCTTCTGGCTCCACATTGCCTGAGTCAACATTTATATTGGATATTTACTGTATGTGTGCCATAATTCCATCTTAAAATGCTAATTTTTGAAGAAAAGATGTTTTATGATGTTTAGACTTTGCATAGCAGTACATATATTAATAAATATTATACATTCACAAAATCTTAGTCCTCTTAATGGATTAATTTCATTCTCCCTCTTATAACCATTCATCAACCTCTTATTATGTTACTTAAAGTTTAGAAATCTGCAATGACTTTGTAAAGCCACATGATATCTAGTTTATGGATAAGAATTTACTCAAAGTTTAAAAACTAATTTACTCTACATTTAACTACATATAAGAGCTTAATTATTCCTTGAAACTTCCATTTAGAGAGATTTCTTTGTATGTACACTAGAAATAGGTGATCAGACACTGGCCCTATTTTCTAAAATTTCAGTGTTTAATTATGGTGACAGATGTAATAAAATATAGACTTATTTATAAATGGCATTTGCTTTATTTTTTAAGCATCCTTTGCCATTAAGGTCGTAAACTCCTCTGCAGCAAGGGTATTTTCTTATTCATCTTTGTTTTCCAGGAGCTGAAAAGAGTACTTCACCAGTGTATAACCTGGCATGATAGATTTTTGGCATCCAGAAGTGGATCTATACTGTAAGAATATGAGGAAAAATGTGTATTTGTAAATGGAGAATCAATAAAGCAAGGAGAAAGCCATTATCTGACTATGCTTCCCTCAGCATAGTACTGATGTTAACTGTTCTGAAAAGTGCCACCCTAATAGCAATAGTGATTGCAACAGCCACACAACAACAATTGAAACTTTGGCCCTGATTCTCTAAATAGTGGGTATGGGAAAGAGATTCTCTGGGACTTTTATATGATCCCAGTCTGGCTCAGTGCCCTTAATTGCCTGCTGCAGAACACAATATCCCCATAAAAAATTCAAGATATGGATCTTCTATAAAGCAAAAGAAACACCTCCAGGACCACTGCATTCTGCCCATTTGTAATCTTCATGCTGTTGCCTGATACAGTGCCCATGACGCTCTCAAGCAGGAGATAACAGAACTTTAGATTTCTGTTTTTCTGGATAAGATGTCAGGTAGCATATTATTTGCTTATTATAATCCAGGTATATTTAGAAAGAATTTTAAGTTTAGAATCAGACCTTCTAAAGGAACTCATACTTTCTTTTTTTTAATATTAATTTTTTAGTTTTAGGTGGACACAATATCTTGATTTTATTTTTTTATTTTTATGTGGTGCTGAGAAATGAACCCAGTGCCTCACGCATGCTAGGCGAGCACACTACCACTTGAGCCACATCCCCAGCCCCGGAACTCAAACTTTCTTAATCACTCATGCAGGATGCTTCCATACTGACCTCTGGATTTAGTACAACTAACATAAGAAAAGCTATAAAGGAGAACTTTCACAGCAGCTCTACCATTTAAGAGCATGACCCAGAACAGGGTCAGTGGGTAGAAGGACAAGAACTCCCATGGGAAGGCTAATATCACCCGTTATTTATAGGTTTTTTTAACCTGATAAAATTTTTATTAATCTACCCTTGTATCTTCTAAATTTTATACACACACACACACACACACACACACACATATATATATATATATATATGTATATATATCAGAATGACTTATTTTTTTTCTTTTTTAACTAGTGGAAAGGGGTAAGGTATATGTATATTTTTTCATAGAGAAAAACAGTACATTGTATGATTTTTACTTTGAGTAAGAACTTTTAATAAATATACTGTTTGGGAACTACATTGTGGTATCATGTTTAGTCCATTTAAATGGAGGATGAATAGCACAGGTTATTGATAAGGTTCAGAGACCCTGGAGACACATTGTCTTATTCAGACTTGACTCTGGCTTATTTTGCTAACTGTGTGATCTTGGGCAATTACTTAGCTTCTGTGTTCCTCAAATTACTCATCTGTGCAACAAAGCTAATACTAGTCCTTATGTCATAATGATGCTATTCAGAAAAATGAAAATGAAATATAATTAAGATATCTATATCCATCTGTACACATTTTTATATTTGTATCTGTATTTACATATAGATAGAATATATATTGCGTGTTTGTGTGATTTATAATAATTCTTGGAACACAGGGCTATGAAAATGCTTATATGCATGCACTTTAAAAAAAAATAATTTGTGAAGCAAATTAGATAGTATAGAAGCTTCAGTGTCTGTAGAGAAGATTCCTGAATCCTTTCAGATTTTTTTTTTTTTGTCCTACATTGCTAAGCTGGGAGATGAGAGGTTTGTGGTTTTCATAGACTGCCAAGAAACTCAATTTGCATACATAAATCTAGATACAGAAAGATGTACTGCAACATTGTCAAATTTCATCTGGACATATAGTGAAAAGTATGGCTTTGGGAGCTACTGAACATCAGCAAATATGTTATCAAGCTGCAAAGGAAATCAAACGCACTTTAAAATGTCTCCTTAGTGTACTTTGTCAATATTTTATTTTTCAAAGAACATAGCCTATCTTCTAGGAATTTCATTAATGTGTTAAACCATCAAAATGTCAATGTGAGTGAAACTTACAAGTAAAATGCCATTCTCAGACAGGAGTCAGAAAAATCAAATCAAGTAAAATTCAATAAAAATGCCCAGATAAAATATAAAAAAGAAATTTATATTAAGCTTCTAACAAATAAATGCTTGATTATTTTGTTTTCAGATACTATTAAAAGTTCAGCAATATTTTTTGGTGGAGTAGTTCAGTTGGACTCTGGAGAACTGTTTTATGCCATCTGATTAAGATGACAACCATTTTATCACCCTAAAAGACTTGCTGTCAACTGTACACTTCAGTAAATTCACGCAAATAATTTTTAGCAAAAATATTATCATGTTTTATATGGGATTCACATTTCCAAGAAAGGTCTATAGGACAAAAAGAATCAATATCCTATATATATTAAAAATCTTATGATCTCTTTGAAATTAATTGGAGAAAGTCCATTGAAAGAAAATATAGAATTGTATTGATTCCTTAAAATGGTAAGCATGTCTTAGCCTAACAAGTGACTTTTCAGGGAATAAAAGGGTTAATTACTATGGATTACACAGATTTCTTGGTATATATCTTTTCCTTTTCCTCTAACCTTTGCAGAAAATATTGAAAGCAATTTCCCTTAACCTAAAGGATTCTTTATTTATAGTCTTGAATTCATTTGTCATGAGTTTTCCACCATGTCATTATGAATAACAAATAATAAGCCTAGAAAATAATTCTGGGTTTATGTTTGTTATTAGTTGTTGCTGTTATTGTTGTTGTGTTAGGCATAGTTTTAAGGTCTTTCCATTTATACTTTTAACCCAGTAAATTAATACTTTGAAAATCTGGTCTCACAGAACCAACTCTGAATCTTCTTTTAGAGAATTACTGAATAGCAAAGCTGAAAGGGAATTTGACATGAGGGATCACAAACCCAAATGCATACAAATGCCACGACAGGAACACAACAAGAGGACTTCAGGTGATCTAGGGGAAGCATTTCTAGTTAAAAATATTGAAATTCCAAAATCCATGTGGAACTAACCAAAGTCTTCAGGGGGCTTTTAAAGACCTCCAGTTTCACAATGATTTAGTACAATAAGGAAATTGAGGCCTTGAAAGTGTGAAGTGCCCAAAGGCACATAAGTATCAGTTCAGGTCAGAATACAGGCTACTGACTTCCTTCCCAGAGTCCTGTTTTACAATTTTCTCCCTCTAAAATCAATATTTAGTATTGTACTCCAATGGCATGTTAGTATGCATAATATATAGCAGGTCTAACAAGAAAATATAGGTTCAGAATCTTACAAAATAGGATATTGGAGTCAGATCTCAAAAATTCCATATATCTAGAGTCTTATAAAATTTTATATCTCCCATTTTCCACATATGGAGAAAACCAAATCCTTCAAATAAAAGATTTTGCATGCTTTGTCCACATGGTCTGTCTAAATGCAGCTCAGCAGTCTCAATTCCTGGGAGTACAGATTGAGCTTCAAGACAGATGGCAGCAAACCATGCAGAACATTTTTGCAATGACACAGCTCATTTGTTTTTCGCTGCATAGAAATGACCTCTATCTTTCTATTCATGGAGTAATGGATAATGTACAAGACTAGGCATTGACAGACCAATCACAGATCTGATTTTGCAACTGACTATGTGCACATATTGGGCAAGACACTTAACCTCTTTTATTCTAATTTCTTCCTCTCTAAATTCAGTTAGCAAATATCATCATCTCTAAAGATAATTTCCACCATCCCTTCTATTTTTATGTGGGTTTTAATTAATATACCTTTGGAAGAAAAAAACACTCAGATGAAACTACAACAAAGGTTATAGAAGAAAAGCATTCCGGCATATGTTTGAGAAAGAACCTTCATCAGAAATAGTCTAAATAAGTAGCAACCTTCCAACACTTACTCTAATCCTTAAAATGAGTGTCTATGTAGGTATGCTATGGAAAAATTTATAGCCAATAATATTAATAGCTTCCCAGCTGCCAGATCTATAGATCTCTCTCCCAATCTACCTTCTTAGACATTCTGCAAAATCTGACACTGTTGTGCAGCCATCAGCCTTCTTCAATTTCAATCTTGACAACTGTGACAACCCTCTCCTGGAAGCATTCTGCATTTTTTCAATCAGTTAAATTTAATTTCAGAGTCTTGGCTTCTTTTCCCAAAACCTCCCTTTAAACTTTTGTCATCTGTTCTTCCTTTTCACTCTGTTCTATATGTCAACTCATTCTTTCTCCTAATCAGAACCATCTCCTGTTGTTGCTAATGATTCTCAAACCCGATTTTCCACTATAATCTCTCTCCTGAGACCAGATCAGTCTTTCTGAAGGCTCCCTGTACAGGCAACTAAACGTCTTCTTTACTCTCAGGACAGTTCTTTAGTCTTCGCTGCATCTTCTATGTCACACAGGCTAAAGTCACTGCATTAGCCTCAAGTTCTGTTGCTTACTCACTTCTGACATCTCACTGGGCATCAGTCAGTTCAATTGTGGTGACAATGTTGTATGAATACATTGCCTTCTGGGTTTTAGCAACTTCTGGTTTATTTTATATCTTTGGATGTGAACTACTTTGACATCTTCTTCATTTATCTGTGTCAATCTAGTTTTCCTTCAATCTAATCCAGCATCTGAACTGCTGTCAGAATTTTCATTTTAAAACAATATGATCGTATCATTCTCACTGCCTTAAAATTTTAGGGACTTAAAATATATATGGAATAAATCACCAAATTCTCAATATATCCTGTAAAATACTTCAAATTCTAGATTAAATGCAGACTTTTGTTTCCCGCTGTTCCTCCAACAAACCAGAGAAGGCGCAGGGGTTACTTATTAGACATGAGATGTTCATGCAACAAAATTGCCCTTGACTATCTCAGTTCCTTCCTAATCTGTGAAAATTTCTTATATCCTCCAAGGTGATTGATGGCACAGTTCTAACTCCCAGTAGCAGAGCCACAAGATTTAATGAATATAAACAGAAGTATGGAAACAAAAAGTTGGGTTATCAAACATAAAGACAGTTTTAGAAATTCTGAAATGCATTGTGGTTTCATGGGTGCCTTTGTTACCATCCTTTGTAACTCTACTTCTGTAAAGCATAATGATCACATTTTGCTCTAATTTGTATTCCTAGTATCTAGCAAACTAAGCATTTGCTCAATGAATTAGCTTAAATGGCACTTAATTATTTTTTCCCCAATGACAAAAGTTAAAGAAATAGAGGAGAATGAGAATGGCTTTTCATAAGAACTAATCAATAAAAGTGGGAGTTTTTATGTAAGATTCATTTTTGTTTATTTGTGCTTATTATATGCACTAGCCCAAACTGCCAGAATCATAATTCTGAAAAACAAAGGGACATACAAAGTCAGTAAAAAAAATCTATTATTTTGGCATGTAGAAATTTAGCTTAAAATTTTATGTTCTATTTTTATTCTTTAATACAAATATTTGCATTAATTTTATTATTTGTTAATATCCCAGAAGTAGAAAACTTTATTTTCACAATAAGCCAATTGTTATTAAATTAAATACTTGCTTGTACAATAAACTATTGAGATACAGAGAAGTGACCCGCACTTGACCTTTATTTTTGACAATTCCCAAGAGTCAATAAAAGTTCATTGAACTTCTAATTTAATTTCATATTCTCCATGTTGCAGTTAAATTGTTTCTTGTTATGAATTTGGAATCTGTACAATAATGACTGAAAGGAACCATTGTACAGAAAGTGGATTAATTAATGTGATAATGTGACATCTATATGACTCTGGAAAGTACTTCCTTGGGCTTCACTATTTCCTCAACCAGTAAATAAAATACATGATATAAAATAAGTACCAACTGGATAAAAACAACCTTTCCACTGAGACTATCTCCTTATTACTTCATGTATGTTTCTATTGGAGACTTTACTCTCCATGCTAAAATTTATTGGCATTTGTCCTAATATCTAGGTCAAACATTGGCCCTAGTGAGCAGAGTAAATTATACAATGTGCATTATACAATATTTGGTAATATTCCTGAATTTCACTAAATGGTAAAAGAGGTCAGTACACACCCATTAGGTGTGACACCCAACACAAACCAAGCATTGCCAAAAGTCCCCTGGGCATCAAAATGATAGTTAAGAACTATGCCTTAGATAGTTAGCAGTTTTGTTTCTACTTTTTATATAGTCACCACACAGCATAGCATATGACATATAGGAAAGTATTCAATTAATATTTCCTGAAAAAAATTAGTGCTACTATTTGAGACTATGTGTTTTACTCTATCCAAATAACTCTATAAATATATGTCTTATCCCCAAGTTATATCCAATTCATACATGTTGATAGAAGATGATTGATGCTTCCCCATTTCTAGGAAAACCTACAAAACAACAGAGTTGACTTCCTTGTCTGTATATAACTCAATTTTATATGTTCTATTAAATTGTTAGGATTTGCCAACTCAATGAAAGTGGGAAAGAAGACTGCCCTTGGTGATCAAAGCTCCCAAGCCATTGTCTATATGACAGAAGTCATATAAAATCATCTGAAAGAGGTCAAATGACTCTCTATTTGGCCAACCTGGGCTGTAATTTCACTGTAGGTATTAACTTCTAAAGATAGAATAAACCAGGAAAAGGAAAACTTCTCAACCTGAGAAAAAAACAGAGACAGGGAAGTCGTGGAGGCAAACATGGGATCTACTTGATCCACAACTGACTCACTGCAGGATGCTATCTTTTTGTTTTAAGATATCTTCATATTTTCTTTTCAGAAGCAAATTACCTGGGAAGTCAAATTATCAGAAGTTTGCTAACTGGGCAAAAAAATAAGAATAACACAATTTGGTTTTATGATACAATGTTTGATCTTGTCAACTATTTATTCGAGCTGGGCACTGACATGCATGCCTGTAGTCTCAGCCACTTAAGAGACTAAAGCAGGAGGATCATAAGTTTAAGGCCAGTCTGGGCAACTTACCAAGATTCTATCTCAAAATCAAATTTTAAAAGGGGGGTCTGGTGGGGGTACAGGTGGGCTAGGAGAGTAGCTCAGTGGTAGAGCACTTGCCTAGCATGTGTGAGGCCCAGGGTTCAATCCCCCACACTACCACAACAATCCATCAATACACTTATGTGAGTCCAGTCATGTCCATAAGCAAAAGTTCACCAAGAGATAAATTTTGAAGATACCAGGGTGGCTTTCCAGGGTGCACCAAGCCCCTAAAGACTGCCACACACGTTTTATTTCTTGGCACTTTGATTCTTTTCTTTGAGTCTCTTTTGTTTGATTTCTTGGTATCATTTCTAAAATAACATAACTAATTCTAATAAGTAAATATAAACACAATGGGGTCACTCTCTGAAATATCCTTGAGGAAAGAGACACTTTATTTCTATTTGAGACATCATGCAGTAAGTCATACCATGGGGCAATATGTAATCATTTCATTTTGAACAATAAATTATTTATGGAAAAAGCACATCAACCTGAAATGCCCTTAAGCAATGACAGCTTGGCATGCAAAAGTATCCTGATAGGTTCAGTTAAAAAAGAGGGAAAGATTAATACAAATTGGTTCAATATTCAAGGAAATATTATCCCAACTTTTAAGCAGCAATGGAATTTTGTGGCAGCCACAAATATATATGTTGGGATCAGTTTTAAAATCCTCATTTTTGGGGAATAAATAGTAGTAGTAGCTGGGTAGTAAAAACACATATACTTTTAAAAAGTGGTGTGTCCCACATAAGTCAGTAGGAAATGAGGATACTATGTTGAAGGATAATAAGTTGAGGATATTAAGTTGAAGAGATTTTTATTCAACTTAGTACATTTAATTCATTAAATAAAGGCTTAATCTACATCTCTAAAAGTTTACTCAGGTTCTCCTGTCTCACTCCCCTATTTTAAGATCCTCACATTGGAAAAAGAGAACTCAACTAATACTAGGGGTTGTCAACTCTTTGGGCACATAGGATGATTTAAAATAGAACTCTCCTCTCCCTCTTTTGCTAAGGCAGTTCTGGAGAGATCAGAGCATGTGTATCACACCAAAGCTGAGGTGATAATTTAGAGTCTATCTCACTCATTTTGAAGAGGAAACTCTCAAAAAGCTTGAAATATCATTTTAAAAAAGACTATATAAGACAAAGATACATGGATCATTATTATTTTGATATTCTAGTATTTTATTGCTCTCCAGAATATGAAGAGTAACATCCAAACAACTTCTCTGCTACCCTGTATCACTGTTTACACCAGCATACTGTTGCCAGGCAAGTTTCTTCCATGAGTTCAGCGGGATTCTGGGAGAAGTAGGAAGGAGAAAGGGAAAGAGTCAAATAAATGTATATAGCCATCTCTTTTCTTTTTATCCTTTTCATAATTAATATACTGGATTCTACACAAATAATCCACTTTGCGGCAGTCTGGCTGGGCACAAAATCACGAGCCACCACACAGCTTGTAGATTCAAACAGCAACTCTTTATTCCCAAACTCACACCAGCCGTCTACAATCACGTTCTGGGGAAATCCACGTTCTCTTCCCAAATCCACGTTCTCTGCCCAAATCCACCTCCACTGGGCTTCTATCTCCAAAATATACTGTCTAAATCCCGTGAGAACTCAAGGGGAACTCAGGCAGCAGGATACGCCCTATTCCCAGCAGGAATAATCTTAAACCTTAAACCTGGAACCTAAACTGGGAACGCCCTAAACACGATTATCTTAAAACCGGGAACACCCTAATCTGCCTTGGTCCTTGAGCAAGGTCACCTACATTCAATGTCACTACAACATGGGGTACGCTGGCAAGGAAATTGTCATACCTACTTGGCTAATGGCTCCCAGCACCACTTTATTTTATAAACAGTAATAGATGTAAAATTATAATACTTCTTACTTTGAAATTAGAAACCATATTATCATTAACATAGTTAATTAATCTCACTTGTAACCTAGATAAATCTTATTTCCCTTCCAGAAGCTAGATTTTCTGCTTTAAATTTAACTGAATACCTGCTTCTTCAACATTTTAATTCAGTTATAATCAGGTAAAATAAAAAACCCAAGGTTAGCTTTAATAAATAAATTTATACAATCAAAAATGTGTATTATGTATTTACACTAAGCTTGTGAATTTAAGGGGGATGTTTTAGAAGTTGTTGCTAAAATAGCCATTTCTCTCTACTGGGCTCACATCCCAGTTTAGCAGCTTAAGAACCACAACACCAACTTCCAGAATGATTAATTCCCTTTCATTATATGTTAGTTATATCTCTATTCTCTCTGTCCCAAAGCAGATCTATAGATATTTAAAAAAAAAATGCATGTACAAATTAATGGAATTCACTGTAAGATTTCTGTACCTGCATACTGCATGCATTTATAAAATCCATCCATACCCTGGCACCTGTGGCAGTCCCAAGTAATAATCTCTCTTCTATTTTCTGTTTGACATTTTTTTTTTTCAGTTCCCACATGACAGAATATTTAATACTTGTCTTTCCACGTCTGGTTTGGTTTAATGAACATAGTATCCTCCAGTTCCATTTATTTTGCTGTAAATGACAGGATTTCATTTGCCGTTATGGTTAAATAATACTCCATTGGGTATGTATACCATATTTTCCTTAATCATTCAACTGTTGATAGGTGCCTAGGCATATTCCATATCTTATTAGATATTGTTCTGAATAGTGTCAAAATAAACATGGGCATGAATCTATCTTTTGTATGCAAACTTCCTTCTGTACTCAGGGGAGGGATAGTTATGGCAAGTCTATTTTTAGGGTAAAATTTATAATGTCTTCCATAATAGCTGCACTAATGTTCCCACAAAGAGTCTATACTGGTTCCATTTTCTCCATATTCTCACCAGTAATTATTGTTCTTCTTATTCTTCCATTTTTTGACGGGGGAGGGTAATAGCCATTCTAACCTGGGTTAGATGGAATCTCCATTGTAGTTTTGATTTGCATTTCCATGCTGGCTAATGATATTAAACAATTTTTTCCTATGTTTATTAATTTATTCACAATTTGTAATTTATTACTATTATCAGTATTATTTTAGTACTGGATATTGAACCCAGGAGCATTCTACCACTGAGTAAGATTCCCAACCCTTTTTATATTTTATTTTGAGATAATGTTTTACTAAGATGCCCAAGCTCCCCTTGAACTTATTATCCCCCTATCTCACTTTCTCAAATAGCTGGGATTTACAGATGTGCATCACTTTGCTATATAGTATTTCTACTTTTGAGAACTATCTACTCATATAACTTGCCCAATATTTAAGTTGGATTACTTTTTTGTTGTTATTACAGCTTTGTTTTTTTTTTAGTTCTTTATGTATTCTTAATATTAACCCTCTGTTAGATGAATAGGTAGCAAATATTTTCTTCCATTCTGTATGCTGTATCTTTACTCTGTTGATTGTTTCCTTTGCTGTGCAGAAGATTTTTAGTTCAAATAATCCCATTTCTCACTTTTTGCTTTTGTTACTTGTGGTTTTAGTCTCCTATTCAGAAAATCATTGTCTATACCAATATCTTGCAGTGTTTCCCCTGGTTTTTCCTATTGTAGTTTCAGAGTTTCTGGTCTTACATCTATCTACTTTGAATTGAAGTTTGTACAGAATGGGATATGTGGGGTCAAGGTTAGTCTTCTGTATGTGAGTATTCTGCTTTCCCAGGATCATTTGTTAAGCAGGCTATCCTTTCTCCAGTGTATGTTTTTTTGTACCTTTGTTGAGAGTCAGTTGGCTCTAGATGTATGGATTCATTTCTAGGTTCTCTGTTATGTTCCATTGCTCTGTGTGTCTATTTTTACTTCAATATCATGCTGTTTTTGTTACTATGACTTTGTAGTATGTCTTGAAATCAGATATTATGATATCTCAAACTTTGCTCTTTTTACTTCAGTTTGCTTTTGCTATTTTCTGCTTCCATATGAATTTTAGGATTATTTTTCTCATCTAGTTATCTGAAGAATAACATTGGTATTTTTATGAGGTTTATATTAAACCTGCAGAGCATTTTGAGTAGTACAACCTTTTTAACAATATTAATTCTTCCAAATTCATGAACATGGGGGTCTTTCTATTAGGAGGGCAAATTATCCCTATTTTCAGATGATGTGATTCTATACATAGAAGAAACTAAAGACTTTTCCAAACGACTATTGAAACTAATATATGAATTCAATAAAATAGTAGGATACCCAATCAACATACAAAAATGAGTAGCTTTATTATACACAATAGTTAGATTGTTGAGAAAAATCATGGAAGAAAGCCCATTCACTACACACACACACACTTTCTCTCTCTCTCTCTCTCTCTCTCACACACACACACACACACACACATACACACAGAAAGAGAGAGAGAGAGAGAGAGAGAGAGAGAGAGAGAGAGAGAGAGAGATTTCTTGTAAAAAAAAAACTAAGGAAGTGTAAGACACCTACAATGAAAATTATGAAACACAGAAGAAAGAAATTGACAAGACAGGTGGAAAGACTGATAAGCTTAAACACCAATTTGCAATTGACTCTTTGAGTTTGCACTTTTCCACAGCTTAAGGTGCCTATCAAATATGTTTATGTGCACTGTGAAGTTTAATTAAAGCTCAGGAAACACAGTGTAACAATGACAACTACACAAATATGTTGGAGATGCATGAAAGCCCTCCACTTAATTATTACTGCTGAATCACCAAAGCTCTCTATCTTCCCTTCCCTTCATCTTTCTGTTCTTATCACTACTCCATGCTCAATCTCAATACACACATACTCACATTTGAATTTATGGTGTAGATTTTTATGTATTTCTAATTTCTTTCTTGAGCTTTTATCTCGGCATCATTTATGTCTTTGTCTCTTTGATTCATTTTTTAAGGAGGAACTTTCTATGATGAATGTTTTTGAACTCCTCAGCTAAGGAGATCCTCTTGCCTCAGCCTTCTGAGTAAACCCCTCCTGCTTCAGCCTCCTGAATAGATGCACACCACCATACTTAACTTCTTTTACTCTTTGAATTAATATCCATATTTTCACCAATAAAAATATTGAAAGATCACCAAAGGATTTCCTGCAAACTCAAAAGAAGTGGAAAGTAGCAACATTATATCTGTAAGATTTTTTTAATTGGTTTCTAATTTTTTAACATCGAAATATTAAGAGTACTTAGTCATAGTACAATTTGGTATCACATTTTTTCCCCCAGCAAATGCCTATTAACAAAACAGGGGCATAAGAGCTCTGTTATACATGCTATAACACAACTTAATCTCTCTTTCCCTCTCACTCTTATTACACGCTGCTTACCTTAAGCAAAAATTATTTGCAAATATTTTTTTGCTTGCATCTACATTGTCAAATATGGTATCCATTAGCTACAATATTATAACTAAATTTATGTTAATATTAAATAAAATTAAAACTCATTTGTTTAGTTGTATTTATCATATGGCAATTGCTCCATGATCACATGGGCCTAGTGGCTATCTCACCGGGCATTTTCAATGAGGAACACTTTCATCATCACAGAATATTCTACTGGAGCACTGAATAACATCAAGAACAAGGACTTAAAAACCATATAAATCAGGAAAGGAAAAAAGCTACATTTCCTCTGTTACAATGGTTAGCATATTTCTCAACTCTTTCTTTGACCTTTCATCAATTATTTTATGTATAGAATACCAAATCTCTTTAAAACATCCAATTAAGTGCTAATATGTACACATTACATAGTATATCACACATTCTAATTTAGAGATTGGCAAACTAAGAACTATATGGTAAATATTTTAGGTGTTGAGGACCATTCATCCCTATCACCACTACTCAACTCTGCTGCTATATTGAAAAGACAATCTTAAATGATGTATAACCAAATAGACATGGCTGTGTTGCCCTAAGATATTATTTACAAAACAGGCTGTAAGCTGAACTTTGCCTGCAGACCATAACTTGTCAACCCCTGCTATAGGTGAGAGCTAAGTACTCACATACAAGGTGGAGAACTCCTATAAGTATGTACTCTGTGATAAATGTTACAATAGATTCAATGTCTACAGAAATGTACAGTTGAGAGACAGATTTTGACTGAGTGAACTGGGGACGATTTCCCAGAAGAGGTGAGATATGAAATAAGACTTTAAAAATGAATATGACCTCAGTAAGGATGAATAGGAAGGAATTTCAGCAACAGGGAACAACTGGAGAAAAGACAAAAAGTTTTAACAGCAGAGGACTTGTTCAATGAGTCAGAGGTAGATCACTGTAAGAGGAGTTGATAAAGGCACCAGAATACACACACACACACACACACACACATATATATATATATATATATATATATATACTTTCTAAAAGTAGACCAGGATTTTCATTCTTAACATCAACAAAAAGCAGTATATAAGTGATTAACTTAGCTCAGTTGCATCATCTCTGGTATTTGTTAAAATTTAGATTTCTCCAATCAGCAGAAATTCCAATTCGGAGATTTGTAGTAAAGTTTAAAAATTTCCACTTTGAACAAATACCCCTGTTATTCTGAGGCACATTAACATTTAAGAACCACTGATACACATGGTTACACACTCTAAATATATATCATTAATTTAAGACAGGATGAAAAGTGTTAACATTTAAAACATGCTAAACACTTAAGACGGGCCCAACACTCTTTGAATTATTTTTGAGTCATTTTGGAACTATATTCCTTCTTTAAGATAAAGATTTCTGTCATTGTTTACTATGATTTCAAGAAGTTCTTCCTCCTTCTAAGTTAATTCAATAGCTTAGAATGAGCCTATTTTGACCTTATCATTTCAATACTCAGCATTTATACTTAATATATTCCCTTTTCCAGGCCTCAGGTTACTGAAATGAAACACGTAAGTCCTTTTGATTATTCTCACTCATATCTCTGTCTTCATCCTTTTTTCTTGAGACATATCAGTGATGTCCGAAAAACACAAATTAGATACTAATGCTTTCTCAATTTTTAAAGTCATAAGAAAAAGTCAGTTTAATTTTTATGTCTTCATTAAATATGAGTAGTTATGTGAAAATTTCTTGAATCAATAGAAATATACCAAATTCTTTTTAAAGAATTTCGTTCTTTTCCAATTCAGCATTAGTTCTCTTGGAGCCAACTGGTTTCCAAAAAGTATCATTTTTCCCCTAATACACTATCTACATTAAAACTCATTTTCATTTCATCTGTTCAGGAAGACTTTTCATAAAATAACTTTGATTTTTATCATTTGGTATATCTAAGATATTTGTAGACTAAATTTTTTTCTGATGTAACATCCTAAAATATATCATTTTTAAGGCCAATATTTTATTGAGTATAATTTAAATTAGAGATATTAACATCCATAACTGAGACTCTACATTTGGAATTGTTATAAAATACTGTGAATTCTGTATAGATCTATTGCAATGAGGATATTCATAAGAGTTGTACATGGTGAGTATTTAAAATCGTTGATATAGCAAAAGTAAAAAAAGAAAAAATCCTTTAAAATTTTCCCTCACTGAAAAGGTATTCAAGGCAAATTGAAGCAATTTATTTATTAATATGTTGAAAAACGTAGCACTTTTTGAAAGAGAAGGTCATTTCAAACAAAGTGTTCATCAGTAAAACTTGAAAATTGCTGAATAACCCATGTAGAAAGATAAGCACTTAAGAGAGAACTAAAGAAATCTAGCCTTATCATAAGGTCTCTGCATGGAAATAAAGGCATGAGAAAATTAATAAGTCCTATAATAAAGATAAACATTTGAATTTTAAGTTTACAGGCTCAGAGAAACTGAATCATTTCCAAAGTCAGAGCTTATCTCTAGGGAACAGGAGGGTAAATTATTTGCTTAGATGCAGAGTCTTCACAAATCTCTCAAATACTTAAGCAAGCTTCCTAATAGGAAAGTTGAGAGCAGTGACCAACTTAAAAAGTTGAACAGCTAGCTCTCCTGAGGCTGGGGAGGATGGGAGATGGGCAAGGAAGGAAGTAGGACACTCACTAGTAGGTCCTCTCAATTTCTGTGGTGTAAACAATCCTACCACAGATGATTTTAAAACAAGGGGATGTCACTGAAAGCAGAGCTGGACAGAAATGCTAGTTCTGTGATCTGGTATGCATTGGTTTCCTTACACCTCTAGAAAAGGAATCAAAACTAAGCTTTATTGCAAACTGTATCATGCACAAATAAATTCGAAACATACAATCTGTATTATAGAACCTGTAAAACATGGTGTGTTCAACATTAGAGAATGTTTAATATCTTCAGCTTCCTTTCATGAGTAAGGGTCTACTAAAAACTTGTAATCAAGCAAGAAGGATAATGTACTCAATTATATTTTATTTATACACACAGTGTATGTATGTGTGTGTGTGTGTGTGTGTGTGTGTGTGTGTGTGTGGTTTCGTGTATCTGTGTAGGCTGCCACACAAAATGAGCAAGTGAAAATTGACCCTATAATTATAAAGCAGATGAATGGATCAACTATCAACTCCAGGTTTTTTCAAGGCATTTAGATGAAAGAAGAATGATATGGTCAGAAAAAAGCACACATTGTAAATCAGAAAAACAGATTGGAATGCCCACTTTCAAATTATGATTTGTACAAATTATGTCAAACAATTCAGTTGACATTGGCCTCAGTTGATTTAATCTAGATGATACCAATTCTGATAAGATAATGAAAAACTAAAATTCTTAGCAGTTAAATGGACTTCATATATTTTAAAATTCCAAGGACTGTCAACATCCTTGTTCCAGCAGTCTACACCCTAACATGCCCATTCTAGGAAAGAGTACAGTTGATCCTGCAGGTTCTCCACCCAGTAGTCCTTTCTGTTCTTATTTTGGGGTATAAAGTTATGCAAAGAGCTTCGTTTTAAAATATTTTTTATTTGTAGGCGGACACGATATCTTTGTTTTATTTATTTATTTTTATGTGGTGCTGAGGGTTGTATCCAGTGTCTCATACATGCCAGGCAAGCAAGTGCTCTACCACTGAGCCACAATCCTAGCCCCAAGAGCTTCCTCTTTTAATTACAAATTTTTGAGTTCAATTATTTTCTGTTATTTATAGACAACAATGTCCTAATGGATACAAAGGGGAATAAAATGGCTGATGCATAGAGTCATGTTGAAAAATAATATATGTTAAGCCCCTGGTGGAATGCTTTAAACAAAGTACATTATCTGCCTTCATATTTACCCAAAAGTTTCTTCCTTTAAGCAATTTGGCAAGATAGACAGATATAAATTTTTGAAATAGCATAGAGAATCAGCTATGTAACTGTGAGGAGCAAATATAAAATGAGAGTAAAAATATCCTAGATAATTGTTGTTCAACAAGCATAGATAAACTCATTTCTTCACAGGCCCTAATAATAAGATAGACATAGAAGCAAGGTGAAAACTAAGAGCTACCACCTGGAGGTTCACGTAAACCAATACCCCATCCAGTTCAGGGTCTGATTCAATCTCAACATATGGAACTATTATGGTTATCAAGTACTTTCCAATGATTTTCTTATTAATCTATGGTTTAGCCCAACCACCTGCCCTTTGCCAAGAAATAGTTTCCAGATATTGTGTGCTTTGTCATAAATAAAAAACAATTATTTAATGAAAAACTTTAATGATTATAAAGATAACTATCATGCATTTAGTTTTCTAAAATTCTTGGTATACATTATTTGATTCTACTCACAATCTCCAGTGTGACATAAGTCATATTATGTTTATTTTACAGATAATAGTATTCACTCTATGAGAACTTTCTTTTCAAAGATCACAAAGCAGGAAGTATCAGAAAAGAGAATGAAACTCAGAACTAACAGCAAAGTCTATATATTTTTAGATATTTACTACATTAAATGACATTTTAAAACAAAACTTTATTTGACCATGTCTCAAAAATGACTCACTATTAGTCCTGAAATACAACACAAACCAAATTATATAGCTAGTTCTCTCATAAGTGTGCCATCTTTTGAATTCTTCCATACTTCCCCTTTATCTTCATTACATTTTAAATTGAAAACATCTTCAAAATAATTTTTCAACATGTCAATTGTATTATGGTAGAGAACATTCATCAGGCCATGATTTCCTACCTGCTCAGTATTTTTAATTATTTTCCAGATTGGTATTAGTTAAAATAAATAGATGAGGCTAGGAGTGGTTAGTGCATACCTGTACATCAGCCATCTCACTACCACCATATGGTGATACAATTTGTAAATACTGGCAGTAGTGCTTTGTGATTTCAACAGTATGAAAAATACCATTTGTTCAATTATCTTTTGACAAAACTGTTTGCATAATTAATAACCTATTTATTGTCTTGGATATATTTTTTTCACATGATTTTATTTTTTGAAATTAACATATAGCCTAGTTTATCAACAGACTATCCAATGAAAATGTTCAACAAATTTTGAAAACACATGATTAGTGATTTTTTTGAAATTTCAAAGGCTATCTGAAATAAGATTCTCAAATACAAATCAAAATTGCCAATTATTCCATGGTCTTACAGAAATTCTCAAGCAAAAATGCAGTTTTAATTTTATACATAATAACTTGGTTACAAAGTACTCCAGATTGGGTGTTACCAAAAATATTCTTTCTATACATCAGTTAGTTATTTGTTACCTTTTTAGGTAATAAGAAGTTATTTTATTGAGTTCCTTCTATATAAACTGTGTTTATTTAAATGTAAAACATCAATACATAAATCATATATTGTTTTAAATGATTCTAGTACAAAACTGGAATCAAGTCTATTCATATATATAAATGTTAAATATGATTTATTAATAAGTATATATAAATAACCAAGATAATTTATCCTAGGATAAGAGAATATTAACATATACTTCATAAAGGTAAAAATACAATTTTGACTTGGATTTGAGGACAGAAAGCCTTGTGAACAACTGAAAGGAAAAGACTTACTTTTGTTGTTCTTAGACTGTTCAGTTTAAAGTAGAGATGCAAAGAGGAGGTTATAATATAATACAAAGGGAAGGCAACCTGCTAACAGGGAATGGGTAATAGAAGATTTGCAACAGTTCATGCATGTGTAAGTAAATGCAGCAAAGTCAAGCAAACCTTTAAGGTAGAGTCAGTCGAGAAACTTCCGTTGGATGCAGAAAGCCATGGACAGTCTGAGAAAGAGAATGTAAAAGACTAAGGCAGAAACATTCAGATTAAGACCTCCTGGACCAAATGGCTCCAGTGGTCAGTCTGAGAATGATTCTTTTATTATATAAAAGAGGTAGAATCTGGAAAGAATCTGCCAAAGAATCTGGAGAGCTACCAACTGAGGGCTTATAAAAATAATTACATTCCCTATAAATCCATCCAGATCTCTAATGCAATTTCAATATACACAACTACAATGTTTCACTAATATGAAAGTACTTTCCAATTATTTCCTTAAAAGACTACAGGTTAGCCCTACTACCTGTCTTTTGCTATTCCAAGAATTAGAAAGTATGGATTTCATGAAAAAAGAAAAACGGGAAGCTGGACTCTTCCAGATATGAGGTAGACAGACTGTATGCAGTAAGAATGGGGGACACATGGTGGGCATTCTGATTATTTGATTCAGAACATTCTTTGAAGGATTTTCTCACAGAAGCTGAAAATTGTGCAAAAGTGCTTAATCCACTTATCTCTGGGCTTTTTGGTTCCCATGGAGGTGTCCTTTTGCATTTTGCAATTGTTGTTCACACCATATGCTGTCCCTAATTAGACAATGAACCTGAGTTTCATTTGAAAGAAAAGGCTGAGAAGTAAGAAATATCTGCTGATGCAAAGTATAACCTTCAGCTATTTTGGTAAAAGGCATCCTTAATAATATTTTTTAAAATATAAAGAAGTTTTATTGCCAGCATCTGAATGTCAAAGAGGCATTTATGTACATATAATCAACTAACCAAAATCTGTAAGGTTCAAAAATGAATTTATTTAAGAAATGCTTTCCACCATTAGCATGCATATTCCATGAGATTCACTTTTAAAACATTAAACATTGAACACTGAAAACTAAAAATGGCAAGCTACTTTCTAAGAAAAAAAGGATGCTCTTAACAGTTAAACGATGTTCCAAACAACAGCGCTAGAACTTGAGATTGTTGGTTGCTCAAGTAAATAGGAAAAGGCAAAACCCATTCAACTGGTCCAAACACTCAAGAACATAATTTACTGGATTTTTCACTCCCAAGTGACTCCCATTTTCTAATCTTTCCTCTTCTGGCATGTCTATGTCTCTCTTGGTCCCCTTTTCACAAGATTCCTTTGGCCCCCTCGCATATCCTTTCTTCTCCTGAATTCTGAAACGCACCGGCTAGTATTAGAAGAATATGGATTTCTAGTGGTTTTGACAAGGAAGAAATAAAAAATACTAAAGGCAAAAATTCACATTTGCATTCTAGTGTTAGAAGTAAAGCTATTAAAATGCAAAAAAATAAAATAAAATTAATTTGAAATAGTAGCTATTGAAATGCCTGTGGTGTAGATAAAGACCAAAATTGATAATATAGCTATGCCCTTTGCCTCTTCATTCATAGTCACCAAAAATCTCTACCTCTTTATTTATGAGAGGATGTTTACCTCTATTGAACTTGGATAAGTTGTAAAATGATGTTCCACACATAAAAATTAAGACTCAACTCTACTTCTGCTTCATAAAAATTTTAGTGCATTTTTGAAGTCAATAAATTTATTAACAATATTTTTGCTCTAACTTATTATTTTTGGAGCTTTAATTCTTACTTTCAAAGAATATTTACCCTGGAGTTATCTTTTGTTTCCATAGTCTAGTATTTCAAGCCAAGAATATTTGGAATTTTTAAGACATAGTCACATTAAAACTTTCGCTTCTGAGCTGGGCACAGTGACACACATCTGTAATCCCAGCAACTCAAGAAGCTAAGGAAGGAGGATTGCAAATTTGAAGCTAGCCTCAGCCACTTAGTGAGACCCTATCTCAAAATAAAAAATAAAAAGGACTGGGGATGTGACTCAGTGGTAAGGGTTCAATCTCCACTACCCACCTCCCAAAAAATCTCTCAACAACATATATTCCCCTAAAAGCAACTCCTACCTATTCGACCTCATTCAGTAAGATATTTCCACAGAAACAGTTCTCAACTCTTAGGAAGTTCATGCTAATTTGGATTATCCTACTAAGGAACAAGAAACGTGTTTCTTTCTTACATGTGAGGAGTAACTGTGAAGTTATAAGATGAGTGGTTTTTGAAGCCACGAGTATGAAAAAAATCAATCAGAATGTCTACGGA
Organism: Marmota monax; assembly: GCF_021218885.2. NCBI lineage: Eukaryota > Metazoa > Chordata > Mammalia > Rodentia > Sciuridae > Marmota > Marmota monax. Next base: position 2,078,187 of record NW_026692434.1, on the reverse strand, counting down.
GAATGAAAAGAGAAGTGGACGAAGAAAGAAATTTGGAAAGGATGCGCTAACAGCAGACTCAGAAGCCAAGTCAACTTCACTTCTGCTGAGAAGAAAATGTCCTTAGCTTTGTGGGACAGCTGAGTTCCCAGAAAAAAAGCTGCATGGTGGCATAGGAACATCCATGCAGAAAGCCAGATAGGGGAACTTTCATGGAATATTGGAGAGCACACCTGGCTACTATTTCATTTTGAATTATGTATTGGCACATTTTTTTCTAGCATTTCTCTAATAATATTTATTAATTTTGTAAATTCTATGCATTTTCCTATGAACTAACCACAACCACTCATACAAAGTAGAAATTAGTTATTTGAAAGCTGCATTTTAAAAGAGGGATTGGAATTTATAGGGTTTTTTTTTTTTTTTTTTTTGCATTCTGGAAAGGGAAAGGAATGCAAGGAGAAGACAATGTCATAATAACTATTAATGGCAGAAGAGAAAAATACAAGCAGGTCATACCCTTGACAGGAGGAAAGAAATAAGGTCTTGTATTATAAATCTGGGATCTGGAAAGATAAAGATAGCATCAATTGCCCTGATTCCATGAGCGTGCAGAGATCTGACAGCGAGAGATCTGGACTGGCTCAGAAAACAAAGGATATACAGACACATAATGAAGTCCTGCTCAGCTAAATAGAATAGAGTTTGAGGAGTGAAAAAGAATAAAGGGAATTAAAATAGCTAGCTATCCACCAAAATTTGTTGATTATTTTAAAATACAGAAGAAAATCAATAAGAAATCGGGGTCCCAAAAGAAAACTACTGCAAGAATCTAGTCTTTAGAGAGATTTAAAACTGTGAATGGAGTTCAATATTTATAAAGATGATCCAGTGGAACCTAAATTTAAGAAATGATGAGAAACACTGGGCTAACAGTTCTCCCCTGTTCTAAGACTCTGAAACTAGGGTAGGAGATGGGGGCCCTTGAATCATCAGTAGTTTCTGCAAAGGAACCCGCTTGAAGGTCAGCATAGAGAAGCATGACGGCACACGGGTGCACTGACACTCTTTAGTTTGTCTCCTCAAGGTCTGCCTTAAACTAGAACTATTATAAAACTAATGTAGATATAAAAAATCAAACCTGACTCTCCTTTAAATATTGGGCAAAAATACATCAACAACAACGAGAGGGACCAGGTAAATCCAGATAAGAGATGGCACTAGTCATTAAAAAATACCAAAGTCAAGGGAGCTTAGGGTATAGCTCAGTGGTAGAGCACTTTCATAGCATGTGTAAGGTCCTGTGCTCAAATCCCGGTACTACAAAAACTAAAAAGGAAAAAGAAACACCAGAGTCAATATAAAAAGTTAGTTCTTTGTATACTCTGGATATTAGGGCTCTATCTGAAGTGTGAGGAGTAAAGATTTGTTCCCAGGATGTAGGCTCTCTATTTACCTCTCTTATTGTTTCTTTTGCTGAGAAAAAACTTTTTAGTTTGAGTAAGTCCCATTTGTTGATTCTAGTTATTAACTTTTGTGCTATGGGTGTCCTATTGAGGAATTTGGAGCCCAACCCCACAGTATATAGATCGTAGCCAACTTTTTCTTCTATCAGACGGCGTGTCTCTGATTTGATATCAAGCTCCTTGATCCATTTTGAATTCACTTTTGTGCATGGCGAGAGAAAGGGATTCAGTTTCATTTCATTGCATATGGATTTCCAGTTTTCCCAGCACCATTTGTTGAAGATGCTATCCTTCCTCCATTGCATGCTTTTAGCCCCTTTATCAAATATAAGATAGTTGTAGTTTTGTGGATTGGTTTCTGTGTCCTCTATTCTGTACCATTGGTCCACCCGCCTGTTTTGGTACCAGTACCATGCTGTTTTTGACAATAAGAAAACAAACAACCCAATCAACAAATGGGCCAAGGACCTGAACAGACACTTCTCAGAGGAGGACATACAATCAATCAACAAGTACATGAAAAAATGCTCACCATCTCTAGCAGTCAGAGAAATGCAAATCAAAACCACCCTAAGATACCATCTCACTCCAGTTAGATTGGCAGCCATTATGAAGTCAAACAACAACAAGTGCTGGCGAGGATGTGGGGAAAAGGGTACACTTGTACATTGCTGGTGGGACTGCAGATTGGTGCAGCCAATTTGGAAAGCAGTATGGAGATTTCTTGGAAAGCTGGGAATGGAGCCACCATTTGACCCAGCTATTCCCCTTCTCGGTCTATTCCCTAAAGACCTAAAAAGAGCATGCTACAGGGATACTGCTACATCGATGTTCATAGCAGCACAATTCACAATAGCAAGACTGTGGAACCAACCTAGATGCCCTTCAATAGATGAATGGATAGAAAAAAAAAATTGGCATTTATACACAATGGAGTATTACTCTGCATTAAAAAATGACAAAATCATAGAATTTACAGGGAAATGGATGGCATTAGAGCAGATTATGCTAAGTGAAGCTAGCCAATCCCTAAAAAACAAATGCCAAATGTCTTCTTTGATATAAGGAGAGTAACTAAGAACAGAGTAGGGTCGAAGAGCATGAGAAGAAGATTAACATTAAACAGGGATGAGAGGTGGGAGGGAAAGGGAGAGAGAAGGGAAATTGCATGGAAATGGAAGGAGACCCTCAGAGTTATACAAAATTACATACAAGAGGAAGTGAGGGGAAAGGGAAAAATAATACAAGGGGGACAAATGAATGTCAGTAGAGGGGGCAGAGAGAGAAGAGGGGAGGGAAGGGGAGGGGAGGGGGGATAGTAGAGGATAGGAAAGTCAGCAGAACACAACAGACACTAGTATGGCAATATGTAAATCAATGGATGTGTAACTGATGTGATTCTGCAATCTGTATATGGGGTAAAAATGGGAGCTCATAACCCACTTGAATCAAAGTGTGAAATATGATATATCAAGAACTATGTAATGTTTTGAACAACCAACAATAAAAAATTAAAAAAATATATATAAAAAGTTAGTAATAAGGTCAGGAGCAGAAGGCTGAGAAACACCCAGAGCACCCAGAGTAACTGTTGCTGCAGAACAAGTGCAGAACCTGGAGAGCCAGAGAGAGAGAGAAAATGGAAAAACACGACACTGCTTTGCAGCAGAAATACATTAAAAATCATTCAAAGGGAATCTGAGTGGGGAGAGGGATTTCAAGCAATGAGATTTCTATGATTCTTAGAATAAAGGTTATATTTTAAATAATCTTTAAAAAGACTTCACCTACAACTATGATTAGATTCTCCTTTCCATTAGACTTTCCTCTCCAGCACCTGCATCCCCTTGAGTAGGAAGAAACTAACATAAGCTCTAGGGTTCTGTTGGCTAACCAGCACTAGGACCTCCTCTAAACTTCTGTACATGGCAATTTCTCTTTTTTTCCCTACTTGTAAAATGCAGACAATAAGAACTTCCAATTGTTGTTTCTTCTGAGACTTCACAGTGGTAATCTTTCAAAACATTCTGTAGAGTATCCAGCACTCAGTAAGTCTTCATAAGTATCAGCATATGTCAGCTATCGTCATTGTTATTATATCATTATTATTAAAGTAAGACATCCAGTTGCAGTGGTGTGTGCCTAAAATCCCTGTTAAAGCTGAGGCAAGAGGACTGAAAGTTTGAAGCCAGCCAGGACAACACAGCAAGACCTCCTCTCAACAAAATCAATAATGATAATACTTATGGGGAAGAAAAGAGCAATAAGGAAAAAACATGGACAAGAACTAAAATAAAGGGCACCCAAAATATAGTGGTTTTCAGCTTCTCAAAAGCTATTAAGTGCGTAATGATCTCTGCCAAAAGAAAAATTCATCTGCTTGAAGTATTTCTTTAAAAAGAAATAACTATATTAAAGTCATGTCTAAAAGAGAAAGTTCCTTGTGCATGTGTAGTTGACACAAATAATGTATCCCTGTTTAATATTTTAATAAGGGGCTCTATCTTGATGAAAATGATATATTTCCAGGAAAAAAAAATCACACTCTTTGGAGATAACACCTGCTTTGTCCTTTCGTGTAACCATCTCACATCCAGCCACATCAACAGAGCTGCACCTCCAACTGAAACATAGGCACATTTTAAACACTGAAAGTTTCTGAAGCTTGAGAAACTAATAAAAATCCCCCTGATTCCACTAGCAGATTCATTAGTGGGGAAAAAAAAAAAAAACAGGTACTTATTATTCAAGTTATTGTTATGTAAAATTATTTTTAAAAAATCTGATGCATTTTTGTAAGGGATGAAAGCAACATGTCATATAATTATTATAATTTTTGCAAAGTTAAATTAATTTAAAATAGTGTGATGGAGCTCAATACACATTTACCTCTTGTAAAACACATTAGAATACGATTAGTATGCAGTACTCCATCTCAACTGGAAAAGAAAGAAATCAGTGTGACCAATGGAAATGTTATTTGCTATTAACTAGCTGAAACAGCAGCAGGTCTAAAGTATCTGCATCTCATTTTGGATTTAATTATTGCAATAACATCTCATTTGCTTCAAGGTATTACAATTATCTCCTGTTTTAAATTGAAAGGTATTTTAGAATGAATGCAGTTAATGAAGCAAAAGGTTCAAAATGTCCAGAGCATTGAGCTTTAAAGTAGAACAACCTACATTTTAAACAAATCCTTACTGAAAGAGTGCATACAAAATGCATTTCCTTTCATCAAAACCCCAGTGTATGTGCCAATGAATGAGGTATAATAATTTTTTTTTCTGATTTCAATGCTATTAAGTTCCAAAAATGACATCAGGTACAGGTTGATAATAGACATTGACATTAATCAAGCTCTTAAAAACAGCTCACTTTCAAAATTTCATAAGATAGAATTTGTTAGTATGAAATTATTCACTTAATTTTCTGTAAGATAAAAGCATTTTAAAGTGAAATCAAATGAAGTTTTAAATCTGATATGTACCAAGAGTACATTATCTTGTTCTTAATGAGCTTGAAATAATCCAAAATATTTTTGATAAATACTCAGCAGAGATGTCAGAGGTTAAGATATTTTATATGCCAGACCTCTTGAATTAGATGTGCCTTTGATTTTTGTTTTTCAAAAACTCTTAACAATGTGAGATGCTCCAAACTTCTGCAAATTTTACAGATTTTATATAGTCACGAACTAAGCCCTAAAGAACCTCATTGGAGAATGTCATTTCCCTAGGTAGTGATTACTCAAGGACAAAAATGCTTACAAGGAATGCCAAGGTTAACCTAGCCACATGGCACAACAATCACAGGGCCTAGGCCCAACATAATTTAAGGGGTCAATGGAAATGTCATAATTTCTTGCAAAGCTAGAAGGAGAAAAATAAATTTGATCTAGCCTGGGTTGTATTTCTCTTTATAATAATGCAGTTGGTATATAATAATCTACCAACTGCATTATTATAAATAGATAAAGTGAACATTATTTAAATAGATAAAGTAAACCATAAAATCAAAATACTCTGTTCAAGAAAGGTATAATTTGGCCCTGGTTTAAATAAAGAGTTTGTTACATAAAAATCTCATATATCCTAAATATCTAAGTTGCTATGGTACTTTGGAGCAATCGAAAATATCTAGACATTCTTTGTAGTTTGGGCCCTCAATCAACTTCAAGATTGTCTGAGCTGTTATTGGCTTCTCTCTGAAAATTCTTGTATCTCTGTTCAGCACCCACTTGCATAGAATCTCTACCCGTGAGGCTCTCTTACCTTTCTATCAAGATCTCCAGAGCTTACTAATTGTAAATGCCCCCTTCTTGGTGCCAGCCATGTACCTTTGGCCCATTCCCCTCCAAGCCAGAGCAGAAGTTGGTTCTCCAGTCAGGGTTGGGGTGGGAGGTAACAACAATTGATCTCTCACAGTATTTACACTACTGGTGTTCTTCGTGAAAACAAATCAGCCAATTTTACCCTTGTATTTACTACTTAGTGTGGCTATAATGAATTACATTTTCTCTGAATAAGAACAAAAATTATTTCGTAAGAATTTAAAAGTATAATTATTCGATTAATCTCAAACATACATGAATCTCAGCTCATTAGCTCATTAAGATTGTATTATGTTAATTGACTATGTTAAATGGAAACAACTGCTACATGGGTAAAAATAAGTTCACTTGGTTTTCAAAGAATTTGATTTTTTATACTAACACACTGCACATCTCTGAAATTTCTCTTCCAAATACACATACACACAGAGACATACAAATACACAATTTTACTTCACTATAAAAGAAAATAATTTCTTAGTTTCTTAAACCATTTAGAAAAAGGCAGATGTGTTGCTAGAAAGGAACATATTTACAGAACACAGCAATAAATGTAAGATGATGTAATTTAATAAACTCTACTTTAGGTTTGTTTTGAGATCATCCAAAACCAAATAAGATGATCATTTTTACTCTGGTTTTTTTTTTTTTTTTTTTGTCACTAATAGAGTCATTGTCATAAAATTATTTTATCAAGACAGTTTTACTAATTGACCATCTATGGAGGGTTACCCAACATTACATGTGCCTGGAAAAAATGATTACATTATTCCCTTAATAATACTAATACTCAATGAGTGCTTCTTGTGTCCTAGACTTGTTCTCAGAGGTTAACTTGTACATCTACTTCTATTATACAAGAGACAATATTGTTATCATACATGTTGCAGAGATGTGGACATTAATGCATCAACATTAAGTGACTTGCCCAAGGTTACAGGCTAGTAAGTGGTGGAGTCACAGTATGAACATGGACAGCTTGGGGCAGCCAATGCTCCAACACTTCTGTCTGTCCAGTAAGCATAAAAGCTTGTCTTTCTTACAAGTTATGTATAGTGGAATTTTCCATTCACTAAAATAAATTTGCTCTGCTTTAATTATAATGCCATATTTTATTTCTTCTATCCAGTCTTTGTCTATGCAACTCATATATTAACTCTCAAGTCAAATGAAAGTTCAAAGTTTAGGAGCCTGGGAGATTTACATTTTTATCACTATATCCATATTCCACAAACAAAGAAGCTATGGGACTAATGCGCTCAGTAATTACATCTCCCCTTGTTTTTTAATCCTGTACCAAAGCTGGGTCTTACTCTTCACATTTTATTAGTGAGAAAATAAATTTAGAAGAATGAACAATTTATCTAAAATACCTACCAGTAGACAAAGGGGAATGAAGAGAAGGTGGGGGGAGGGATAGACTAGGGAAAGACAGTGGAATGAATCAGACCTAACTCTCCTACGCATGTGTATGAGTATAGGACAGTGAATCTCACCATCATGAACATCCTCAAGACTCTAACTGAACAAAAACAAAAAACAAACAAACAGCAGCAACAACAACAACAAAAAACCATAAGTAAATAGCAGAAAGATCAGTAGAGTAAAGGGAAGGGAATGGGAAAACAGGGAAGGGAAGGGAAAGGGAAGCAATAGGGACTGAATTAGAACATATTATATTCCATGGTTTTATAATTATGTCAAAATGAATCCTATTGTCATGTATAACTAAAAAAGAACAAATTAAAAAATTTTAAAGAGGAATATAAGCTGATTATTCTCCATTGACACCTGCAGTCTCCTTGTGCCCTTCTCTGCGTTGCTCTGAACCTGGGAGATTTCACTCTACATATGGAATCATACTTACACCTCTGGTTGACCCATTGGGGTGTGTACTCTTCATTCTCCAGTTTCCCCTATGCCCATCTCCCTTTTTGCTGGGCACAATTTTAGCAGTGGCTGCACTTTTCTAAGGCCTAGAGCCTTTAATGTTCCTTCCCTCTGTTCCTGCAGGTTGAGGGTCAATAATAGATTCTCCTGGCTGCTGCTAAAAACAATTTCCTCCCTGATGAAGCTCTCTGGTCCTACTCCTCTGAACACTCTTCGAAACTCTGCCTCAGCCTTTGGACTTCTGTGTACACATTTGTATCACCCAATTTTAGAAAAAAAAAAAATCCTGCTAACCCAGTTTTAGAGAATTCCCCCTCCCTTGATATACCTTGCTATCTGATTAACTTTTTCATCCCCCATTACTCCCTAGGATATGTCTGATCATATGAACTAGCCTTCAGTAAGAATCCTGTCAAGAGTGTTTTGATACAATCTCCCCTAACTTCTCATGTTCTCTCTTAGTAATGTTCCAACCACTTGTTTCCAACCTGCTTCTCAGAAATAAATTCCCATTTGTCCATGCTGTGTTCAGAATTGAGCCAGTTCTATCATGAAGGGCTCCCCCCCAACCAATTGAAACAGTTCCTGAATAAAATCTTTTGCTAATTTAACTACAGTCCAGTGCCATTACTTTTTTAAACATCACTCCCTAAGTGTTTCCCTACTAATTAAAAAAATAAAAACTCTGTAAGTAAATAGCAGAAAGATCAGTAGATAGAGGGAAGGCGAACAGGGGGAAGGAACAGAGAAGGGGTGGGGGAAGTACAGGTTGATCCACTTACCCCTGTTCAAGTCTCTTAATAACCCTTTCATTAAACTCTCTTTGAACTCTTCATTAGTTCATTCCTGGAGGGCTACTGACTGATAGAGAGAGACCTAGAATTATAAACCTTTGTAATTTGACTCTGTCACGATTCTTAAATAGAGGCATATATATATATATATATATACATATATATATGAAAAAGAAAAGAAAGAGGGGACCCTAAAATTAGTTTGCACCATTTCAAGGCCACTGAAATGTAGATTTATTTGCATTAGAATGACTCTTAGAGACAGGAGACTTCAATCCTAAGTTATTCTTATTGAGTATTTATTCTGTGCATGAAGATATACAAACAGCAATGAGTAATCACTGGAAAAAAAAATCACAATTTCTGCACATTTTTAGCACAGATTCTAGAGGACAAAATATATAAGTAAACATTTAGTAATTGTTATGGGGTGCTATATTTAAAAAGATGATGTAGCTGAGCCAGCCTTAAGTTTCAGGGAAACAGACCTAGAGAAAGTAATTACTAAGCTGGTATCTAAGTATGAAGAACAGCTGGACAACTGAAAGAGAAGCAAGAACATTCCAGAAAAAGTTAATAACTAAAATATCTGTGATGTGTTATAGGTATGATATTTAAAAATGTAGCATTTTTGGTCTAGTAACTATTCTTAAATACAGCATCATAAGAATATTTTCAATATTTTCTAAATAGTTAGTTATAACAATATATACTTAAACAACTAAAGAAGTAAGTACATTTAAAACTGAGTTTGTGATATAGCTAAATTACTAACCAGGTGTTTTAAAGATTTCTCAAGCTGTTTTTAATTTAAATTTTAGAAAAAAAGTATGCCTAACATTATAATATTTTATTTTTTAATGAAATTTTAATCTAATAAGGTTTTTTTTTTTTTTTTGTGGTGCTGGGGATAGAACCCAGAGCCTTGTGCTTGCAAGACAAGCACTCTACCAATTGAGCTGTATCCCAGCTCTTTAAATGAAAATTTAAACATTTAATTTTCAAAGGAGTCTTTTGTCATAAACTTAAAAAAGAATATTTAGTATTGTTTATGAAAATATTTCATACCAGTTTATCAAATCAAAGCATAATTATACATACTTGTGGATTCAAATTGAACTGAGAATTTTGGAGTTTTTGGTTTTTGCTTTTCAGAACAAATCTATACAATCTGGCTATTTAGGCTGCTCTTCATCTAAAATAATTTGGTTCACATTAATTCAATCAGAAGCAAGAATATCAGATTATTGCAACATGGGTCTGTGAACTATAACCTCAATAGACTTGTGATATTAAACTTATTGATAGAAATATTTTCTAAAAACAGCAAAAAGCTTTAAAGTAGGTGAATTCAAATTTGGTGCTGTTAAAAATAGCTGCTTCCTAGAGCATGCTGTTCTCTTCTCAACTTTTAATGAACTCTTGAAAGCTCACTTGAGAATGATAATCAGGTTGGCATTATTCTCTAAGTGCCCCAAATCTAAAAACAGAGCAAAACGTTTAAAACAACAAAGATATAATATATGGTGTTAACAAACTTTCATGTTTCAATACTACAAGACTACCTCAGTATTCTAAGGAGCTCTCTTTCTTGCATTTCATAATCAACTTGGACAACACTCAAATTAAACATAGGCAATAATTTGCAATAATTTATATTCAAAATAGTGAATTGCTATTCAATAGTCAATTATAATTTATCAAATAAGCTATCCACATGTATAAAGTCTTGACACATTGAAAACATTCAATTTGTAGGCTTCATGTTGAAGTCTTCTATAGATGTAGTGTATGAATGACAACAGCCTCACCACAACAATAAATAAGGCTTCCTTTACTTCATGTTTAGGCATTTTGCAAAAATGAAAATTAAATGTTTGAAACCCAAAGGGTTTCCAGTTGTAGCCATGATTTATTTTAGAAAATTAGTCATCTATAACCATACCTGTTTATTAATACCTATCCATTTTGATCTTTCCAACCATTATAATGTATTTTAAGTACATTACATACTTAATTAATACATTAAATTCAGTATTATTAATACTGAACTTTTAAAATCACCAATCTAAAATATTTACAAATATTCACAGATGTAGCTTTAATAATCTTAAATTATGATCAAACATGATAAAGACTATAAGTTCTAGCCACAAAAAAATATATCCAGAGAATAAAAACAAATGCTACATGTTTTATATTGTAGTCCTGTGCATCATCCAGGGTCCCATTAAGAAAATAGAAACTTCTTTGAGTTGTTACAGGAGATCATTAAACATCTTAACCTTGTATTTTGGATGACTGTAGATTCTCTCACTTTTATGTACATTCCATTAACAAGCCTGAGACATCAGGGATTCTAATATTTGGAAGGAAATCAGTGCTGACACCTCCACCCTTACCTCCTGACATCCTTTCCCAGTGCTTTTTGGGGCAGAAGGACTGACCCCTAAAGGCTGCTTCATTGACACACAAGCCAATGGGTCTAAAAATATATTATAATTTAAATAAATGCAGTCAAAGACTATATTTAAGTTTAAATTTTTGCAGACTCAGAAAAAATACATCAATACCATTCACCAGATTGTGGCTGTGCTTGTAAAATTTCTTTTGTTTCCTCTAGCACAGAAAAAATTTGGCAAAAACAAACTATAAAAACTTATGTTTATGAATATCTATCTTCAAAGTGTGACTGTGATAATGGATGAATTTGAAAAAGGAGGATTTTCCTAGTGCATCTTTACTGTATCATATGATCTAGAAAATTTCTGATTTTTTTTGAAGCAGAATAATAACAATGAACAGCCAACTTAAATGGCTTTCAAAGCACAAGAGAAAAATGAACCTTCTTTGGTCCTGTTGTTTCGAAAGCTGTCAATCAAAAAGAGATCTGAACCAAGGTGTGGTGAAAACAAGATAATAAATAAAGGAAGCAAATTTTCAAGAAAATGGTCTGTTAATTTGACATGAAAAAGAGCTGTAATCATAGTCACAAACCTCTTGAAAATACAGAAGATTTTTTTTCCCCTCTCTGATTAAATTACGCAGGTACATACTAACACACAGAGGGTGGATAGGTTTCATCCTATGTTGGGTCTTTGATCAATCAGCAGTGATGACCTGGAGCCCTGTATTGAGTGGGACTGTGGATCTTCATTTGGGCCAAGTGGGGAATAATGCTTGACTAATGATTGATGTCTAATGCTGGAAAAGACGGAGGGAACTAGTAATGAGTCATGTTTACTTGTCAGTTCTGGCCCAAGCATTAGTCTGAAATTATGTTTTAGTCATTGGCTGTGAAACACTGAGGTTATAGAACTGATTTCTTGGTTTTAATATTATACCCTTTTCAACACTGTAGGATTTAACTCAGAGGCCTTTTTCTTGCTGACAAAAATAAATGACATATTCACAGTGCCAAGTTTCATTGGTTACTCAAATCAGTTTAAACTACTCTTCATTATGTGGAATTCTATTTATTTTCATTTCAGAGTGATATCAAAGATATCCATTAGGATATTTAGCCTTTCATTTGTTCTATATAAGATACTGGGGTTGAACCCAGGGGCACTCTACTATTGAGCTATGCCCTGTTCCTTTTTATAATTTTAATTTATACTATCTAGCTCAGTTTCCCAGGCTGACTTAGAATTTGTGATCCTGCTGCCTCAGCTCCTGAGTAGCTGACATTACAGGTGTACACCACTGCACCTGGCTGAGACATTCCCTTTTAATGCATGGGAATCTAAGATGTTAAAGGAAGGGCTTTGGGAATGTAAAAGGAAGAGTTTGAATAGAAATAAACGCATGTGTGCAGCCCAGGTTCGATCCTCAGCACCACAATACAAACAAAGATGTTGTGTCCGCCAAAAACTAAAAATAAATATTTAAAAAAAATTCTCTCTCTAAAAAAAAAAAAAAGAAAAAGAAATAAACGTGATCAATCTAGCACCATCAGCTACTGCAGACAATATTGTATTTCCCATAAATATGTCCCCAAATATGAAAACCTCTGTTAAACTATGAAGATTCCTTCTTTTGTACCAAAATAAATTGCTACATACCAAGAATTATATCTATTTAGTTTTATAAAAGTGATTTGAAATACTGATCTCTGAAAACTCAGCAACAAAGTAATTGAATTTACTCTTTAGAATTATCTCATTTACATGGCTGTGGCTGGTTGTTCTATCAATAACAGCAATTTCCATAAATAGAGGTACCAATCTGGTCAGGTTTATTGGCCTGTAGTATCTGGAAAAATGTAAAGTGCTTACACAAAGCATAAGTTTTCCTAATGGTTGTTACAAGAGAAGAGCTTATGTCCATTCATATTGTAGGACTAGACATTTTAGGATTTGAGATATAAAATATGTATCTCAATGTTTTCACTATAAATAAATTCTTCCTTTTTAAAAAACTGGAATATTGATTTTATTATTAAATTTTCTCTGGGAAAAATTACACAAAATGTAAAGTGTTCAGTGTTGACATATAAAGAGCCCTAGATAGAAATCAGAATTACCCAAGCAGCTTTGCACAAATAATATATTTGCCTTGACTTACCAATTAAAGATTTCAAGTGAAGAGGTCTGATTAGCAGTTTTGATCCTTCTGTTATCTGTGGTTACCTATGTATTTCTTGCTTTTTTATTTTTATTTTTTTACCTAGAGGTAATAGGTGAATCATAGCACTGTATTCTTAGAGGGTCTTCCTCAGTTGAATACTCTGAAATATTACCTCTTCTATTTGCTTTCCTAGAATCACCCTTCTCTCAAGCATGTTTTCATCCCACCATCAATAACCATATTCTAAGTTACTTCTAAATGATCAGATCCTTTTTTTTTTTCTGTAATGCTTCTGTTCCCATCACTAACTCTCAAAATGTAAGATTGATACTTTTATGTCTATCACATGGTAGAAATTCAATGATGTCAGTTGTAATTAATAGATCTAAAAATTGAATGAAATTAACAAATAAATAATCTGAAATAAATGGAATAATCTAATAAATCAATTAATAGACAATCCCTTCTCTGAATCAAGAGTTCCCTATTTACTGTGAAAAACTCATTCCAACTCTCATGGTATAATTTAAGATCTTTCTTTTTGGTCTTTTCTCATTCGTTTCTGTTTCCTATTGCAGGTTTTCACATTATAAGATGACTTCTATCTCACTGATACTTTTTCTGATACTTGCTTTCCTCTATTTTTTCTTTACTTTCCCCAGTGTTGCTCACTACCAATCAATAAAAGTATTCAGTTAAAAACTGTTAAATTCCAAGACAAGTAAGTAAAAATAAAATGTAGGATTCCATTTCTTAGTTACAAAGTCAACATCAATGGCAATAATTATAATACTAAGAGAGTTGTAATATTTTCTGTGTGTTTATCTATATCCATATCCCAGTCTGTCTATCTGCCTGCATGCATGCCCATCTACCTGTCTAACATTATTGTTGTCTAATCACCTAGTCATCTAGGTATCATAAATCTAGCTATCAGTCTAGCTAGCTAGCTTATATATCTCTACTCTATCTCTTCTCTATCACACCTGCCAACCTATTTATTAAGTTGAACTTCATGATAAACAAAAATAATAGTACTATTAATCCAAGTTTACAAATAAAGGAACTCAACTTCACATGACAAATAACCTGTAAAGCATTATTTGAATATTAACTGATGGGCTCAGGATTCAACCACAAATTCTTCTGATTTCAGATCCTATGTCTTTGAAAATCTTCAGCAGCAACAAACCAGTCTTGTGTCCGGGAAGTAAAACAATAGGAAATGAACTGAAAGTCTCCGTTTTACTAAATGTTAAAGATTAAGTGACAGATGGCAAGCAATGACATTGCCTATTAGGAAAATAAGTTACAGTGCTGTCTACTTTTTTTACTGAGTAGAAGACAGGAAAGCAGAAGATGCTTTCAAGAAAGTAACCATCATTATGTAGAACCACGTAACTAGGTCACTCCATCTTGCTGATTGAAATTACTAACAAAACAACAGTGTGAATCAACACCAAAGAAAGGTATTATAAAGGAATTATCTTCCTATGATAATAATACAGGAGAGGAAAAAGGAAATTCAGCACAGAAAAGCATTTCAAAATATTTAAAAGAACAAATAATGTAAACAAGTTTACATGCTTAGAAGAAAAGTCTGTTATCTACAACTTAGCCTGATAGAACCAAGGGAATCATTAACAATGATCAAAATCAAGCCATATATAAATATTTCCTTAAAAACATCAAAAGACATACTTTAACTGGTCCATTCTAAAGAAAACCATGAAGAAACAGGTTAGTTGACACAGTAATTTATGAACCGTCCCCTGTTCAACATAATATAAAACAGGTTTCAACAAAAAAGAATGGTGTACAATTTATTTCTACACATAAATACAAAAAACTAACTTTTTAAAATTATAAAATCAGGACTGATAATTTTGACCTCAAGTTTTAACAATTCCACACAATTTCTCAGAGTATCTTCTTAGGATTCTTTGCAGTTTCCTGAGGTCTTTTTATTCTGTCTTACTTATCTGAATAGCACAGGTAATAATTCTCCAAGAGTAAGAGGTAGCACACTATAACAGATTTGCACAATGAAGTAAATTTACAGGAGAATTAAAGATACTTTAATTAATCAAAACAACATCTGGGATTTCCAGACTTTGTTTAAGGCAAATGCATGCACAGAATGTTAACTGTGATTTATCTATATTTGTTTCACATTGACTTTCTATAATATAAAGATAAATGGCTAATTTTCTTGACTAAATGACTATATATTTAGATATCTAAACTAGTTCAATGTTCAATTATTTGAGGTCAGGTTGAAAACCTTCATTTAATTAATTATAATCATTAGGCCAAAAATTACATTCATATTTATGATTCAGGATTTTCTTCAATGTGAAAAATAGATTCTTATCTCAAAAATGTAAACATTTTTAGAAGAAACTGATGAAATATTTTTTGCTCTTTGGTAGAATAATAATATATCAAGTTTAGGAGTTTCCTTATTCTAAAATGTTCCTTAGTTCAGTTTAATTTTTAAATGAGGGTATATAAAATCTCAGAACTTTTTTTTTTCTTTTAGGGTATAAAGCAACAGATGTCAATTTTTAAAAGTTTAGAAGATTATAAAATGTTAAAATCCAAAACTCATAAATGGTATTATCAATATTATTGTGCATGGGTCTTATATATTTAATGCAGAAAAACTAAGAGAAAACAATATATATTCAGCACTTAATTTCCAAAGTAAGCATATGATTCCAGAGTGAAAATAATTTTGAAAGCAGGCTTTGCTTTAAGAGAAAATAGGCAATTCTAAAAATTCCTTTTAAATATTAAGGTTGAAGCTTACCTAATTCAGATCATAAAAACTTACTGTAAACCATTGATAACAGGATTTAAGAGATGTCCTGCCCAGGCAGGAAGAGGAATGGAAAACCTTCAGGAAAAAGAAACCTAGATAAACAAAATCTATAAAGAGACTATACATTTGTGCCTCAGCCAAATATAAGAAGATGAAGATAAAAATATCTCACCATCTTCTTATATTTGATATGCAAATGAAAAATCTAAGAACATCTGAGTGTCAGAATCCTTTCCCCCACTGCAATATGTCACAGGCACTTATTTTGCACTTATTTTGATCTCAAACATGGGGAAATCATGAAGAGAGTGGCTATCTAGATACTGAAAGATCCCCATATGTGCTATATGATAGAGCCAAGCAACATGATCCCATCAGTTTAGCAATCAACTGGGCAGAGGACCCAATGTCAACCACCAACCAGCAATCTCACTTGCTGTTATGGTTTAGACATTAGGTCCCTGAAAATCTCATGTGTGAGACAATGCAAGAAAGTTTAGACATGATTGAGTTATGGGAGCCTTAACCTAATTAGTTCACTTATCCCCTAAAAGGGATAAGCTTAGTCATAACTGAAGGCTGGTAAGGTGTGGCTGAAGGAGCTGGGTCACTGCAGGTGTGCCTCTGGAGTATATATATTTTGTGAACTGGGCTTAGTTTCTTTCTGCTTACTGGAACCATGTCTTAAACTGCTTTCCTTTGCCACATTCTTCTGCCATGATGTCTGCCTCACCTCAGGCCCTGAGAAATGGAGTCAGCCATCCATGGATTGAAGACTCTAAAACTGGGAGTCCTAAGAAAAACTTTTCTTCCTCTAATTGTTCTGGTCAGGTCTTTTGGTCACAGCAATGTAAAAGCTAACTAAAATTCCTGCTTTGATTGTAATAGCAGTGATTAAGAGCTGCTGGACATCATACCTGTGCAGTCCCAGTTCTTAGAAGACCAAAAGAGACAAAGAGAATAGCAAGCAATATATGGGGACCCTTTCCCATCACAAGAAGTATCATAGGCTTTCTTTTAGAATCTGATGCCATCTGGGAGTGAGAAGGAAGGTCTCTCATGAAAGACTTAGAATTTACCTGAAAGCAATATTTCATTGAAATTTTAGATTTGGTCAGGCATGGTGGCATACACCTGTAATCCCAGAGGCTCTGGAGGCTAAGGCAGGAGGATCTCGAGTTCAAAGCCAGCCTCAGCAAAAGTGAGATGCTAAGCAACTTAGTGAGACCCTGTCTCTAAATAAACTACAAAATATGGCTGGGGATGTGGCTCAGTGTTCAAGTACCCCTGAGATCAATCCCTGCTACCCCCTTCTGCTCTCCCTGTCACCCATCTCTACCCATTAGTGACAGAAGAACAAATTAAAAAAAAAAATTCTATTTTGAAGGAGAGCCTTCTTGTAATCTGAATTACAAAGAGTAAAGTTCAATCTTGACTTGTTATATAGAAGTTCCCAGACATGACTTCAGAATTGGTTACTTTGTAATCATAGCTGTTTTAAAATAAATCTCATATTTTCCCCCTTTGCTATATCTCTAATTCAAGGTGCTATTTCTGCTTTCTGATATTGCAGCCATTAGTCACATGGGACAATTTAATTTCAATTTAACTAAAACAAACTCAAGGTTTGTTTCTTAGTTACAGAACCACATTTCAGGAGTCCAACAGCCATATGTGGCTGGTAGCTAACATATTGGCCATCACAGATATTGAATATTTCCATCATTACAAGTTTTATTAGATGACATGGACAATATACTTAACTAAGAGTATTGCCTCAAAACAGGAGACATAAAGTAACCCTAAATAGAAAATAAATGGGTATTCTTGACTTTGATTTCTAAAAGCCTAAGCCCACAGGAACTTAGAAAGGACACCAAGGTATAACTTCAGTTTGGGGGTTTAAGGAAACTAAAGCTTTATTTAAGGACAGGAACCCATAGCCTGGGGAACAAGGGGATAGAGGTTAAAGGATAGACTCCAGAGACGGGGGAAGGGAGCCATTGGAATTTGGAAAGCTCAGAGTACCCATTTCCGTTTCCTAATGTAGCCTTTGAAGCAACAAAATGGTTACCAACCTTGAAAAGGGAGAAAGCACCAGACCTTAAGGGGCCAGACTGAGAGGAACCCAGCATGTCTCTGAGGTAACCTATAGGAAAAATAATTGAGGGCCATATGGGATGATGGACTTCTCAGCAGACATCTGTGTATGCAGGCAGAAGACTTACAAACAGGATGGATTAGTGCTGACACACATTTCCCCCGTCCCACTTCCATGCCAATGCCCTGATATTTGTTACCCCCTGGAACTTGGATAAATCTCAAGGAAGTGATGGGGGAGAACAGTGTCAGGAATTCAGTGAAATTAGGTTTCTGCCACCCTAGGGGATGATGATTCCAAATATATCTATATATCTTATTAGCTAAGTTGGGAAAGGAAGTATTCTTTGTGGTTTCTTATAAATAGGGTTCAATATGTCAATTCACCGTGCCCCTGGCATAATGCCTCCTGAAAAGAAAAACTGTCCATTTTGTCACCAGTCCCAAGTTTGCAAATGACACTTTTGAGTGCTTTCCAAATTGGGGGTAGATGCCATGTGTTCCTGGTGATTAATGTGCATCTAATTTGTCAATTAGTATAGAACATCCAGTCCTGCTGATATCATACGTTTGGGATGAGAAAAATGTGTTGGTAATCCACAGACATAATATATTTGAAAATCATAGACCAATATACACCTCAGAAAAGAAACATCGAGAACATTATATAGCTCAGATTACTTAGGGTTAAGCAATTGCACAATTCTTCATGAGGAAAAGAGTGTTGTGGAAAAAAAGCAATGATATGCTCTGTTTCAGGTAATTGATTTATATTATACAATATGGGACTTTCTAGAAATATCTTTTCAAAAACTTGAAATTACTTAAAAGAGGTAGGGCATCTCTAAAAAATGTAGCCCTGGGTATGTTTCAGTAGATGCTCATAAACAGATCTGACAATTTGTTTCATTTGCTTTGTGCTGTACAATTAATTTCTGTTTGCTTAAGTTCCATAGTTGAAGTCATAGGTACACATGGGGAATACACCATCCTTTGCATTTCCAAAACAGTGGACATTTTTTAAAGTCAATTTTTTTTTTTTACTTTAAACCATTTTCTCAATATTCTTTGCTTTCTCAGTTACCTGAATATTGAATGCACTGTTTTCAGTTTCTAAGTTTCCTCAAATTGATTTTATAGAGCTAAGTAAAGTCATAGAAATCCCAATGACAACATTCCTTTCTTCTTTTTGTTTTTAAGTGTGTGATTTTAAGAGCCCTTCAGAAAACATTATTTCATTGTTGACATGTTTAAGGAGGCAACTCTCTGTACACTAGCAACTACTGCTTTCATTTCTCTTTACAACCCCCTCTGCTGCAGGAAAAATCATTTTCCTACCTCTTTAAATAGGAGTGGGAGTCAAAAGGCAAACTTTAAAACGATGATATCATGTTTCAAAATTCCATCAATTTCAAAATTACAGTAACATAACACAGCAATGAAATGTTCAATAACTTCCAGTAGACAATATTAGTCCCAAACAACCACTTCACATATCCCTAAGGCTTTCCATCCTGGTTTGATTTTAGCATTAGTTAAGGACCATTGCTGGTGAATGTGTACCACATGGGATTTTCAGTACTTTCAGCACAGGTTTAACTAAACCCTGGTATATTTTACTTTAATTTTTTAAAACTAAGGAAAAGAAAACTGGTGTAACATATGGAACATTTAAATGTATTATCTCAGTTTTTAAATGAAAAGGAAAAAAATTAAATGGCAAGAGTTCAAGATCAAAAGTAAACACACTTTGAGTACAATAGCATATATTTGTTCAGCATTCCAGCTTGCCATACTGCAATTCTTTACTTTTCATCTCTCTGTAATTTTAAATGTGGAAGAAAGCAGATTTCATTGCTCTAAACACAAAATTAACTTTCTAGGGGATAATCAAAGTAGTTATTCCATATGTAAACAGCATTTTAGATGACATCAAAGTTAATGGCCTCTAAAAAGTGATTTCAAGAGATTTTTGCATATTTACTTCAAGTGTTAAAAAATGTTTATTCCAAGTTTCCTAGAGACCATATTTAAAATTATTTTGCAGAATATTAAATTCTTTTGTAGTTATAATGAAGTATGAATATTGAAATTAATCCATCACAGTTTATAGTACAGTTTATATGTGCATATATATATGAGCTCATATGTATACAGTAATTGAAATTGTGTACATATGGCTATCTCTTGTCAACCTTCCATACACTGAAAATTTGTGAATTAAAATTTGGCTTCTAACCAGGTAAGGTGGCTTTGCTGTAGTTCCAGCTACTGAGGTTAAGAAAGGAAAATCAGTTGACCCCCCAAGTTTAAGACCACCCTGTGCAATATAGCAAGACCCCAAGAAAAAAATGATTTAGCCCCTTTCATTGAATTAATTAGTACCTGTTTAGGGAAGGACAATACATTTGAAATTCATGAGCAATACAAAGATTAAATATTCAAATGGAGCCTAAATTTATATATAGATGTGACAGATGAGAGATGATGAAGAGAGAGTTTTAATTAAGATTTTGGATAATACTACCAGGTAGAGTAGAAATAGAAATTGACACATTAGTAAACGCTTACTATTATCACTTAATTGTCAATAGTAATACCTAAATATTTTAGCACTATGGACTAACATAATCTGTGATGTGGCATCCATACTTAAAAGTTTATTTTAGATATGTGAAAATGTGAATTAAATAATATATTTTCTAATGACTATTATCATACCAAAACTTGTTGGATAAGAGTATTGCAATTGAAAAATCTGTTCATTGAAAATCAGTTGTATTTAAGTAGTTTCATAATTAATCATAAATTTAAATATGCTATTTTCAATCTGAGGAGTCAATTAACTGAGATATTGGTGATCAAGTAATTTCTAGCATTGCATGTAAGCTGCTGCTAGCCATAGCCACCTCAATATCAAAATTTCCCTGACAGGGATAAAAATTATATACGACATTCATCTCTCAATCGACCAAATGTCTGATCCTGGTTTCAAGGCTTTTGAATGTTCATGAAGCTGTAACTTAGCACTCTTACAAAGTCAGCAGTTATTTTTAGAGAGAAGTAAGAAAACATGATGAGAAACTATGATTCAGGCAGTTAATTAAAAACAAAGTCATGTACCCTATAAAACACATTCAGATTTATTAGTTCCATTCAAATATTCAACTGATACCTCTAGAACTAAAATGAAAAAAAAAAAAAAGATTCTACCTAAGCGTGTGTGTGTGTGTGTGTGTGCATGCGTGTAACTTTCTTTCTCCTAAAATCTACACTAATAAAATTAGTAAAAGATATTTTTGGCAAACATTTATTATATGCCTAATATATGTGAAACTACATGGCATTATCAGAAAAAGTATCTAGTTTTTTTTTTTTTTTTGGAAAAAACATCCCAATATTTTTAATCAAGCTATTATTGGCATTGAAAAAAAAAATTCTTTGCATAGTTTCTTGGTTTTCTTAAGAAAACTGCAACCCAGAGTGAATTCTCTACAATATAAACAGGAAAATAAACAAAGTAGAAGTATTGATGAAAGAAGAGAACTATTATATTTAGAGTGACTACCATATGCTAGGTATCAAACTAGAGATTTAACTTGTATAACTGTATTTAATTCTTACAGTAGATAGCTGCTTTCTAATCTCATTTTATGAAAGAGGAAATCTAAGTTTTGAGGTTCTCAATTTCATAAAATTAGCAAAGCAAATCTAGCCCAGTCTTTTTAAATTGAAAATTCTGTGTTCTTTCTATAACCCAAAGAAACTGATAAATTTGAATTATCCAGGGGCTGGAAATGTAAACATTTTAGTTTTTCTGCACATCTAAAATATATAGGAATTTGATCCTATTCATGGTGAGCTTAGTTAGTGGAAGACACACTCATTATGATGACAAACTTATTCTATCATGGAAAAAGGAGTTATTCCTTTTGCGACTTAAATACTGAGAGGAAGAAATTTGTAACCCTTATATATTATAAACTGTGTTTTTAAAAGCACACAAACCAACAAAGTTGCATTGTAACATTTCCAAGTTTTTTTAGGGACAGACCTCCCTCTCACACACCAGTTTCAGTTAGTCCCAGAAGGTGCTCCCAGCAGCTTAGTAGCACATAAAGGCTACATTAATCACTCACTTCATAGCAGATTGCACATTCAATGACCAAAGACAAAGGAGGAGAGAAGAGGGAGGTTGCTTCCCACTCACTGGCTGAGCAAAGCCAGTACTGTGGCTTCTACCCAGGAATGGAAGAAGGGCTTTACTTTCACACCCACTCAAGCCCCTAATTATGGCACAGTGAACAACGATTGAGCCAAGAAGTCTAGAGAGAGAGCAGTTTCTTAGAAGCTACTAATGTAGGTGTTTTAAGTCTATTCATCAGGAAGGCAAAATGAGTGGAGAAGAAACAGGAACCAAGCTCAAGACAGGTTTGCAAACCACGGGGGTAAGGAAATGTCCAAACTTTTATTGAAGAATCATATAATTGGTACTTCAACTACAATTCACATACACTTGATAACATGTACATGAATATGTTCAGTAATAGATTCTCTGAGTATTTCATGACTATATAAATTCATAGCACCTCTGGACTTTAAAAAAATTCTTTTTTTTTTTTGTTAGCCCTATCATTTAAAAAAAAAAAAAGGGAAGAAACAACAAAAACAACCAACCAATCAACCAACCTACTAACCTAAAAGTTACTAGTTTTGCTTTGTTTTTTTATGGAGTTTTAACTATTGATTAAGATACTTCTTATAACACATGTACCCTATTTTCAAATAGTGATCTACAACAGTATTAGCATCTATATTATAGCAGATCGTATTTTAAAGGTACTCAGGCCTGAGCTGATTAATCTTGGGTTACCATCCCTGCCACACATTCTTAGTCTGCCATGTTCTGCACTGCTTCATGCCTTATGAACTGTGGCAGCCAGAGTCCCATGGCCTCTACTACCCAGCAGGACCTGAGGCAGTGCTGCTTAGTGCTCTGCTGGCTGGCCAGCCTCCACACCTTGGTTCTAATCATAACTACCCTGCTTCTTCTCCCCACTTACATTAGGACTCTGATCTCTCTTTAAGCTCCAATACTATTGTTTCCCCCATTGCTCCTTCAGCCATGGGACAGTTGAGGACTTCCTACAGTGGCTTGTCCCTGGTCACATCATCCTCAACTGGATACAACATCCTCAAACAGGCCCACCCATAAATTTTCCTCAGGTAAACTCGTAGAGGGTATTTTTTGTGTCTTGCTAGAAACTTGATATGTGTTCTTTCGAGAAAAAAAATATGTATATATATATATATATAATATGACAGGGTAACACAAGGAACAATTACACAATTAGAGATAATAAATGGCAGAATTAAATAATGCCAGAGAAAAGGTAGGACTTCAGCAATATCTTCCAGTCAGGTCCTGTGGTCTATTTAATTAGAAGCTTTCAGAGTCCAGAGGTCCATTTCTTATGAGGTCAACAAAACTTAAGCTTCACAGTCCTTGATTGGCAGGGAACTTTCAAGATACTAGAAGAGGACTTAGTAATATGTTACATAGTAATGTATTTTTGTAAAATTTGTCTACAAAAGACACTTCAACAACAATAAATCATTCTCTTCTCCATTATATTGGGTGGTCTTACAATGGCCATAAGAAATCTGTGATCCAACTATGCTGAAGGTGAACTGTGGACTTACTCAGTTTGGCTTTTGAGGACTCTGTTTATGTGATCATACTGATCCCATATGTAAAAGGCTCTTTTCATACACACCTTGATCATATATTTCCCATTATAGGAATCAGTTCCTGGAGTCCTACTGGTTACTTTATAGGCATAGTGAAATGAGGGCTTAATTGTAATAAGAATATCTCTTACCATGCTCAACAGTGGAAGTGTGTACATAGTGGAGGAATAAATAAGATTTTGAAATATAGAAGAGCTTAGAAGTGTAGAGAAGTATTACAATCATCACACATATAAAATTTAAGAGGAAAATCTAGTTCTCATAAATAACTAGTCAAAAAAGATATTCTCTCCCATCATATTTGATAAACACATCATATTTTTTCTCCTCTCTCTTATAGTATGAATTATGAAATAGAATTTATCAGAACCCCAGATTTGTAGAAGAAACAGCAAAGTTACATGTTTTATTCATCTCAGTCATCAATCATAAAATACATTCTAGAGGAAAATTTGAATTATCTATTTTGTTTAAGAAAAATATATGATGTCCTATGAAAAAGTAATTTAAAAATAAGCAGTGAAAAAATTTTAAAGACCTAAGTCAGCTAACTACTAAAACGATTAAAGTATTTCATGACATATGTGGATTTCATAGCATGTGTCATTTATCAAGTTTAGAAATCTTCACTTTGGGACTGGGAGTGGAGGTGTACACTTGTGTAGAACGTACACGCCTGAGTTCAATCCTAGCATTGCAAAAAAAGAAAGAAAAATATGAAACCAGGAACTTTTTGTGAATTTGTTTCCTTGTCTTAAATATTCATTCTTACACCTACTTTTGTATTTTTTTCTGTTTAAAATGGTCTTCAAAATTGAACAAGATCTTAGATGCCATATGAACTTTTTTCTCTTTTCCCCTGCTAACAATCAAAATAGAGATCACCAACTAGATTAATACTTATATACATGCATGTATATATACATGCACACATATTTGGTAATAGGAAGCTTAGCAATTCTTGCAATAATGTCTGAACTGCTGTTAACACTGGTACATTAATAAGGGAACTAAAAATTCAAATCAGTAACAATCATCCTATTGTTAAATAATAAAAGAAGGTAAACATAATACCTGAGGTCGAATAAAAGTTTAGAAAGTTTAAACATGGGAGCACTTATATTTAATGCCTCCCCTTTGTTGTGTATTTACTGTAAAGTTTACTTTTTATTGAGAGTTATTGCAGGCAGAAATTAAGAATAGAACCATTATTGAAAATTAAAGTGGAAACATAAACGTCTTTCCATAATAATAGAGTATAACATAAAATCAAGGAAATGGATAATAGAAGTTATAAATATGAGTGAAAATAAAATGTCTTGGCATTTTGAGAAGAGTAAACTGCAGTGGATGTGATTGGCTCACTCATCTTTCTCAATAGAATTCCAGCAGGAGGAAAAAAATAAAATCATAAATTAGGCTTGGTGTCTTGGATTTTATCTTTTATATATCCTTGATATTTGAGTGAACACCAAATATTTAAGGCAATAAAGCATAAGCAGGTTGAGGAAGATCATTATCTCTTATAATATAAACATTTAGTTTAAAATAGAAAGTAAAATCTTTAAAAATTAGACTCAGTCTAAAATAAAATTGATTGATCACGGCCTATATCATAGGCAAAAAAGAGAGGGCTTAGAATCAAGTTCTCTGCAGACTAGTGAAGTTAGAGCATGCTTTATGGCAATGGGCACAATGCTCAACTTAAATTTTATCATGTGCAAAATGATGGGGTTGGTATTGTATTTCTCAGGTTCTTTATCTATCTGAAGCCAACCCTGACAACTTGAGCTTATGAATAAAACCTAGATGTAAAGTATTCCATGACTTAATTTTCTTTTACAAGTTACTCATCTTTCCTTGACTCAATTTCCTCAAAGGCCAAAGAGAGATAATGACATATTTTTTTCTGAATGTGTTTGACACGAATGGGAAAAACATAGTGCTCTTATACTATATAGTGTGTTGGTGACTAATGTATCTCAGAAAAGTCACTTTAAAAATGATAATGTTGGGAGGGATTAACTTGGAAATTTTCAGGTATCTTACACCTGAAAACTAAGTATATTGATGTAGATTTCCATTCTCACATACTCTTTCTCCTTTTCCCTCATAGAACTTATCAAAATTGTTCGCTGTTTATTTATTTGTGTGAGCTGTGCACTCAAGTTCTTCCTGAGAAGCAGGTTCTTGATGAGCGGCATACAATACACACAAAGGACAGTTAATGATCTTGAATCAGAAAAAAAAAATTGTTTACTTTCATGCCAAATTTGAGGAAAGATAAAGAAACAAATATTGCTATGTGATCTTTTCCTTTACTAAGAAGTCATCTAGCTCATTTCAAAATTTTAGCAGAACTTTTTAGCAAATATACAGGTAGAACATGTATCCTATATTTAAAAACCTACAGAAAGAGACATCTAAAATCTTCCATAATAATCAATTTTGTGACAAAACATTTTAAAAATGTGTTTCCCTTTATAATTTGGGATTCAAAAAACTAGATTTCATCTTGTTCATAATGATCAGTAATATATATATATATATATATATATATATATATATATATATACACATATATATACATATATATATATGAATAATAACCATAAACTTTAAATATATGATCACTCATCACTAATGTGATCTTTAATTATACCGGGGTCCTTGTAATCACTAAATTGCCAATAATCTTGTATTTGGCACACACTGTTTACTTTTTAAATTCCAGTATTCATGAATTATTTGTAAATTGCAGAAGAACTATAGATAACATAGCTGTTCATTAAAAACATTGTAGTTCCCAGTTATAATCTGAAAACCTAAAACTTATCTTTATAATTTAAAAACCAATTTAAAAATCTTGCTTTCTTAAACATGAGGTGACTAAATTTAGGAATATATGTTGTTAAGTATTAGTAAATAGATGAACTCATACATATACATATATATAAAACTCAAAATACAAATGTTACTGTCTGTGTATAACATTTGTATTATATAGAGAAAATATCTAATATATGTGGTAATTTTTCTAACACAATCAAAATATATGAAAAAAATTTCCTAAATATCAGCTTTGAGTCAGAGCAAAACAAGCTTCTGTTATTAGGATTATGGAAAAAGACATTTAAATTCCACATCAATAGCATTTTTCTCTTAAAAGGTGTGTGTGTGTGTGTGTGTGTGTACACAATAAGCACAATAAGGTGCAATTCACCTTATATTAGAAAGTTTAGTATGGAAGATGATATGTCATGAGCTTTGTAATGTTTTGAACAACCAATAAAAAAATAAAAAAAAAAGAAAGTTTAACATTTTAATGAAATAATATAAAATTACCTATTTAAATATTCCAGAGCTAAATATTTTTGAAGTAGAACTAATAGCCAAAGACTTTGCAGAGCATATGCTCTATAAAATGTAACCAAATATTAATACCCATCTACAGATATATCTAACAGGTACTGCCAATATGTGGAGCAATAAAATAAAGCCTCTAATCTCTACTATAATCTAGTTGGTTACATTTACCCTTATATATACACAAAAAGGGCCCATAAAGCTATACAATGCTGTAATGGCTATCATATTTTTTCAATTTTCAAGACTTCTTGTTTTCTGTGTTTTAAAAAATTTTCTTTGAGAGATGTAATATATTCTTCTATTTTAATCAGGATAATAATTTATAGCTTCTTTGAAGTTCTTTTGCTCCCTGACAAACTTCATTTTTTCTGAGTTCTTCTTTATTTCATTTATTTGGACTATTAACATTAGAGGTTTCCTTAACTCATTCAGAAGTAAAGCACTGCGAAAGTTCATTGGAAACTCTGCCTGTGTGTGTCTAAGTGAGGGTTTGACAGAAACACAAACATAGCTTTTCCATTGAAGACACTCTGTATTCAAATTATGTCAAGATTTTTTTTGTCTGGGTTGATTCAGTTTCTGCTCAGACTTTGCCTGAGGGTGAATGGTACCAATGTTTGGGGTTGAGTGAAATATGAGTGAAGCATGGTTTCCTTTTTCTTTAAAAAGTTTCATCCTCTGAGTTTGGTCTAGTCTTGTCACTTCACCTTCCTGTGACTCTGGGAAGCCAAATCTAAATACTCCTTATCCATATTTATATATTTTAAAAATATACAAAAGTATAGATCTCTTTTTAAAAAGTGGCATTTATGGTGATTTCAATGATTAGTAAGAATTAAAAAACTAAATTAGATAGCTATATTGTATATAGCTCTAGTTCAGTCCAAAAAATCATGTATGTATTGCTAGTATATCATCCTCAATTTTTTTCTGGAAAATTTCCTCTATGTTAACATTAGAAACTCTCATAATTGTAATTTATATCACATTGCTCTCATTTTTTCTCCCAATGGAAATCAAGTTCCTATAATAAAAGAAAGGGCCTAATTAAAAGTAGGCCAGACATTTTGATTCAGATTCCATGACCCCATTATAAAATGTAAAATTAAATCTCAAGAAAGGGTCATATTCTGCATTTCTTAAATGTCAAGGGTCTTAAAAATGTATCTTTATTATCCCTTTTGCCTACAAGCTAAGATTATTATAAAAGACTAAAATTGACATTTTTTTAACTGACAGTGTAAACCATAATAATGCACTGAAATGAACACTAAAAAGTAAATGGCTAGGAAGGCATTGTGTAGACTGTGGAGCAAAACAGATCAATAAATAATACTGACAAGGAAGATAAACCACATAGATTAAACCCAAAGTGACAGTGAAAACTGGAGGACAGAGGTTTGAGATATTAAGACTATACTGGAACACTACAGATTCTTCTAGGACAGTATGGATGAGAACAAGACAAGATTATAAACTAATATTCCATAGATAGGTTTATTACATGTCTTTTACCATATCTCAAAATTTAAAATTCACATAAATAGGTAGATTTTAGATTTTCTTGAGAACACACTAGATCAGACAATAATTTCCTCCATTTCCAAATGGCAGCAGTCCTGTGGAAGTAGTAAGCAGATATCCCCTCCACTCACCTAGTATAGGTATTCCCATGCAGTTAGACTGTGTTAGAGTCTGTAAACAAGTCAGGATGGTGCCTGGCATTTTGCCAGAGAAATGTTAGAGTCTGTAAACAAGTCTGAGGGAGTGGTTTGTGAAGTAACGCCAGTGAGCCATTAAGTGTGAAGACTCCTTATTGGTTGACTGCTGTATCTAGTTTGTTAATTAGATAAGCTGTGTGTAATGTATATATACCCCTCCTGTCCTATAATAAAGGGCTCCCTCTCCTGCTGTATCAATGTACACAAGTTGTTCGTCTCCCCCCGGTTATTTTGCTGCAGCCGGACTGCGGCAAGACTGGCAGTTTTTTCCCATTTATGTACATTCCTGGTTCATGCAGGCCACTGGATTTGCTACACTCAGTGCAAGTGATTTGCAGAGAAAGAGGGACCATTTCCTTAAAAGCTTAATGCAAGCAACTACTGCAGGTAATGTCACCTAACTATTCACAGTCCTCCATTGGTCCCACATCTCACAGGAAATTGAAGCCAAAGATTTTTCAATACTGACACAACCCCAGATGCTAGGACACAAAATTCATCTTGATCCATAGCTCACTGAATATTAGTATAAGAATTTCCTCAATACAAAGCAATGCATGCTCACTATAGAAAACATGAAAAATACTATAATGGGGGAAATTACTTAAGTCCACATTCTATAATAATAATCACTGTACTATTTGTTTTTAATATATTTATCTTTTTGGAAAGCAACTATTTAAAATTTAATAATGATGCAAACAAATTTGCAATGTTAATAAAAATATTGTAAACATCTGTCTTATGAACATATTACCTTATGATATATCATAATTTAGCACTATATGTTTGGGTATTTGGTTTTCAGTACACTGTATAATATTTACCATCATTCTATAAATCTTTATTAATATCTCAGATTACTTTTATAAAATTGATACTTGGAAATAGAATTATAAATCCACATATTTAAAAACATACAGATAAATCAACATATATGCCCTTAGCAGTGAGTATCCTTTTTTAATGTTTTTTTTTTTTTTTTAGATGTAGGTGGACACAATATCTTTATCTTTGTTTATTTATTTATTTTTATATGGTGCTGAGGATCAAACCCAGGGCTTCATGTGTGCAAGGCAAGCACTCTACCACTGAGCTACAACTTCAGAACAATTATCCTATCTTAATATAAATAACTAGTACTTGTTATTTTTATTTTTAAAGTATTGAATTGTTTTTAATTGGTTGAACTACATCTGTGACCTCTGTTATTCATTGCATTTATGGTGTTTGGTACAGAGAATTTTTCATTTTGTGGACTCATCTAATTCATTATGATCTCTTCCTTTGTTTTGTGATTAAAAAGATCCATAGCTGTTAAGACCAGATATTTCCATAAATTTCTTGAAGAACTATAATTATTTCATTATTTTTTGGAAAAAAATCACTTATACTTGGTAAATATTGGGATAAAAATTTCTAAATCAACATATTCCCACCAATTGATGTGTGCCATGAATTATATGACTACAAGAAAAAAGGGCTAGCAAACAAAATAAAATAATTAAAATCATGTATTGTTCTGGATTCATTTTTCTTTGATTTTTTTTTATCCTCCAGGTTGCCCTGATTGTTATCTTGATTTCCATAATAGCTTTTTGTCTTCAAAACAGGTTATATTCTCTCTTTGGGTAAAACAAACATAAGATAAAATGACTTCAGTAAAAATGGATGGCATAAATTCCACACCTGAAATACTATTACATCAAAGTGTTTGAAATAACCAACCTTAAGTGATTCTCATACAAGATGACTAAAAGCTAGTAAGGGCATATCTGACCTACAATGGGTTTGGAAAGGATTCACTTGTCAGTGTTTAGTTGGAAGATGTTCATCTGCAATTTGTTCCCTAACCACAATGCCTGGTGATTTCTTCCTTGACAATGGAACCTTCCTGACTTGAATCACTCAGACCAAATCTCCCAGTAACTTCCTAGCATTTGACCTGCCCACCTGCCAATGCCCTTTCTTTTTGTACTATTGGTGTCTACTTCCTGCTTGCTTGCTTAGAACCAACACTTTAATCCAGTTGTCACACCAGACAGAGTGAATGTGTATGTTCCTAGGATAAGTTTAAATTATGATATTTATCAATTTCTAATTTAGAATAAACTATGCACAGAAGACAGTGCATATCTGGTACCTCCCTATTGTCATAATATTCCCAAACCAGTACTGAAATAAATTGTCACATAACTATTCCACTTAGACTATGGATTAGAGTTATCATGGGAAAAGTTGAGGTTCATGGTGTAGACAATTTTGATTCTAAGTCCAGTTCTATCCTGCAAATTGGAAAGTCACTTAAATTCTAGAAGAATCAGTTTCTCCTTCAGAAGGATAGAAATAGCATCATACCTAAACTTTTGGGTATGCTCAGGCTAGGGTATGGTTGGTACTCCAAAGTTTCATACGTTGGATGTTTGGCCTTCACTGTGGCAATGTGAAACATGGCAAGTTTTGAAGAAGTAGACCTAGTGGGAAATGTTTAGGTCCTTGGGGGCACTGACCTCAGGGAAGATTAGAATACTTCCGCTGGAACTCTGGTAAGTTTAGGAAAAGAGTGAGTTGCTATAAGAAAGTGAGCCAAACCTTCCCCGCTTTCTGGGTTCCTGTCTCCACATGTGATCTCTTCAACATGTTCTTTAGCCTGGGTGATGCCATCTAACCTGGGGCCCTTGCCAGAACTGGCAACATGCTATTTTGAACTTTCAGTCCTCAAAACCATGAACTAAATAAACCTCTTTTCATTGCAAAGCACCCAGCCTTGGGTTTTTCTGGTTGGTTTGTTTTTAGAATCAACTACTTTATTTTTTCTTTTTAGTTATACATGACAATAGAGTATATTTTGACATATTTATTCAATAATGGGGTATATCTTATTTTAATTAGGATCCCAGTCTTGTGGTTATACATGATGTGGAGATTGACTGTGGTGTATATGTATATAGGAAAGTTAAGTCAGATTCATTTCACTGTCTTTCCTATTTCCTGTCCCTGCTCCCTTCACTTTACTCTCCTTTGTATAGCCTATTGAACTTCTATTTTTGTTCTCCCTCCCTGGTTGTATATTAGCATCCATATATTACAGAGAATATTTGACCTTTAGTTTCTTGGGACTGGCTTATTTCACTTAGCTAAGAGTCTCCGGCGAATGCCTTAAAGTCATTCTTTTTATGGTTGAGTAACATTCCATCGTCTAAATATACATTTTCTTTATCTATTCATCTCTTGAAGGGAACCATATGTTGCCTCCATAGCTTGGCTATTGTGAATTGAGCTGCTATTAACCTTGATGTGCCTGCCTCACTGTAGTATGCTGTCTATACATTCTTTGGGTATTTACCAAGGAGTGGGATAACTGGGTCAAATGGTGGTTTCAACACAAGTTTTCTGAAGAATCTCCAAACTGCTTTCCAGAATGGTTGCACCAATTTGCAGTCCTACTAGCAATGTATGAGTGTACCCATTTTCCCACATCCTCAATAAAATGTATTGTTATTTATATTCTTGATAATTGCCATTCTGACTAGAGTGAGATGAAATCTCAGCATAGTTTTAATTTGCATTTCTCTAATTGCTAGAGAGGTTGAACATTTTTTCATCTATTTGTTGACCATTTGTATTTCTTCTGTGAATTGCCTGTTCAGTTCCTTTGCCCATTTATTAATTAATTAATTTTTGGTGTTTAGTTTCTTAAATTCTTTATATAACCTGGAGATTAATGCTCTATCTGAGGTGCAGGTGGCAAAGATTTTCTTCCATTCTATAGTGTCTCTCTTTGTGCTCCTGATTGTTTCCTTTTCTTTGAAGAATCTATTTTGGTACCATCCCATGTATGGATGCTTTTATTATTTATTTATATGTGGTGCTGATAATTGCAAGAATTGCAAGCGCTCTACCACTGAGCCACAACCCCAGCTTTTCTCTTTCTTTTTTAGTTGTAGATGGACACAGTACTTCTATTTTATTTATTTATTTTTATGTGGTGCTGAGGATCAAATCCAGGGCGTCACATGTGCTTGGCAAGCACTCTACCACTGAGCTACAATTCTAGTCCCTCCATATATTGAGTCTTTATTTTACTTCTTGAGCTTTAGAAGTCTTGTTGAGGAAATCTTTTCCTAAGCCAAAATGATAGAGTGGTGTACCCACATTTTTTTTCTGAGTAAATGGAGGGTTTCTAGGCTTTGCTCCACTTTGAGTTGAGGTTTGAGCAGGGTGAGAGATAGGGTCTTGATATCATTCTGCTACATATGGATTTCCAACTTTTCCAGCACCATTTATTGAAGAGGATATTTTTTCTTCAATGTATGTTTATGCCACCTTTGTCTAATATGAGACAAATGTATTTATGTGAGTTTGTTTCTGTGTCTCACTATTGTCTTCCATTGGTCTTCATGTCTGTTTTTGTAGCAATACTATGCTATTTTTGTATAATTTAAGGTCTGGCATTGTGGTGCCTCCAGCTTCACTTTTCTTACTGAGGATTGCTTTGGCTAATCTGAGCCTCTTAGTTTTCCAAATGAATTCCATGATTGCATTTTTTTATTTCTATGCAGAATGTCATTGGACTTCTAATAGGAATTGCATTAAGTCTGATTAGCACTTTTGGTAGTATGGTTATTTTGATAATATTAATTCTGCCTATCCAAGAACATAGGAGATCTTTCCATCTTCTTTCTGTCTTCTTCAATATCTTTCTTTAGTGTTCTGTAGTTTTCATTATAGAGATGTTTCACCTCTTTTGTCAAATTGATTTCCAAGTATTTTATTTTTTTGAGGCTATTTTGAATGGGATAGATTTCTTAATTTATCTTTCGGCTGGTTCATCACAAGTGATTTATGGGTGTTAATTTTATATCCTGCAACTTTGCTGAATTTGTTTTTGAGTTCTAGAAGTTATAAACAAATTCAACAAAGTAGCAGGTATTTTGTTACAGCTACAGAGATCAGACTAATACAGAATAGTTGGAAGATTCCGGATACTATATGAACAATATTTTCACATCATTTGGGATTAGTACATTTCAATGTTTTTATCACTTTGAAAAATTTATCACTTCTAAAAATTAATCATAAAATAACATTATAATTTATATAAATCAAAACTCAAAAGTTTGAAAATACCTTCTGATAAATGTAAAAATGTTTAGTATCAGCACAGTAACCATCACTTCAATCTGATTAGAATCATTTCTCCTTTATCCAAATATCCAGATGTTAAAAATCTTGAAATGACTGTAAATATGACTTCACTAAAAGAAAGGAATCAAATTCACTTTATTTTTTCTCAAGATATTCTAGAATTGTTTGTTTCAGAAAAATGACACAATTTGCAGAAATGATTTTGCATTTATTTTAAAGCATTGATAGCTTTAAAAATGTCCTAAAATGTTTCCAACTTCATCATACATTTTACCTGTGATAACAGATAAAATAGTAATATTACAGAATTTGAGCAGAACTTAAATTTTATCAGATAATAGAAAAATAAAGTAGTAAGACTGAAATAGTGATATTTTGGTTTGGCAATTTCAAAATACAGGTTTTCAACTAACTGTAAAAGGTAATCAAGACGAACCGCAAAGATTCAATGAGTAGGAGAAAAGGAATATTTACTCCATAGTCTTTGATCTCTTTCCCTGTTCAATTAATCTAAAATTGAAACCATTATTATTGACCGTGTTGTTTTATCATGTTACTGGTCAACTGATCTTTTACATCCTGTGCAAATTAGGAAAGATGAAGTCAATCCTCTGATGGTTAGAGCATTATCCCACAATTTTGAAACAGAAACTACATTTAGCAATATTTGGTTTGATTTCCAATTCCCATAGAGATATTGTTTATATATATAAATAATTTATACAACATATGTACACACAATATATGCAATTTGCCTATTGATAAGCATCTGAGTGTATGCCCAAAGGAAAGTTGAACTATGAGACCAGTTGTAACTGATTTCATATAGTTCTTCTGTTTGCAGATATACAGATTTAGAAATTAATTTGTATCTTGTTGGCTTGCTCTAGTTATTCCATTCAAAGGATGACCTCGAAGACTTTAGGATTGAAGGGGTTGATGATCTCTCAGCAAGGTTAACCTGCTTGACCACAGTTCAAATAAACGAAGTCCAGAATGCTCCAAGCCAAGGAACAAAGTGCATAGCTGAGTTTACCTAAAGCACACACTTCTAAACCTGCTTTTCTCCTATCAATTCTTGATCTCTTTCATTCTTCCTTCCCCCACTCAGTTTGTATAGGTCTATTTTTCCAGCCTCTATATTCCTACTTCCTTCTTTGTCATATTTTTTTTTCTGTTCCCCAATTTATTGGTTTTCTTTCTTATTGCATTTTTCATTCCTCCTCCTACACTTAGTAAACAATTTATCTATGCCATAGTACTTCCTGTCCACTGAAAAATAAACTGGGTAGCTTATAAAGAACAGAGATTTCTCACTGCTATAGAGTTTAGAAAGGCCACGTTCAAGGCAAACCCCATGTTTGGTGAGGATTTGCTTTCTGGTTCACAGCCAGAACCTTCCTAGCTGTGTCCTATCATGTGGCAAAGAGCCAGGGATACTATTCAAGTCTCCTTTATGAGGGCAATAATCCTATTCATGAGAACCTCACCCTCAGGACCTAATCAGTTCCCAAAGGAACTTCCTCATAATACCATCACTTGGGTAGGTAGGACTTCAACATGAATTTGGGACACAAACATTCAAACCATGACAACACAGGGGGCATAATTTTCAATATTTGATGCATTGTTTTTTTAAAAAAATATTTTTACCTGCTATTCTCAATTCTTTCTCTGTAAGGGAAAAAATAACAATTTTCTTTCTTCTAACAATGCTTTCCTTTTGAGCATGTTGTTTATTTTTTATTTGTTTCTCAATTGAAAAAATATTGGCATCCATGCTTATTACAGCCACTGTGGACAGTACAGACTAAGGTTTCAGATGGAAAAATTCATTAATACTGGCATATAGAGCTGCCTATGATAGATGGCATGTTGTCCACAAAAATTTGTGTTCCTCCTTCCAAATAATTATATTATCTCTGGAAAGCAGCCTCCTAGCCAGGTATTGTATTTCCCAACAATACTTGTCTCCAGGTAACTAATTTTGAGAATTTTTATAAAACTTCTGACAACACCAGTATGATCCGAATTAACACTTCCAGTCCATTAGAAGCAATTACACCATTTTTATAGTGTTCCCCTTTTGTACTTGAATTTTTAACACTACATGTCCTTACAAAATGAAGATACACAGGCAAGAGTTTGAATCCTTTTATTATTTCATGAAGGAAAGCTATTCTCAAACCAGGATATATTATTGAATTGATAACATGAGCAGGAAAGAAGTAAGTTCTATTTTGTTTAGCCACTGAAACTATGGCACTTGATATTGCAGCAAACATTACAACCTAAACCAATACACTAAAGATTTTGGTTATTTTTTAAAAAGCAAAACTGGCATATTTTCAAGTTAATTAACCAGCATATAATTTTATGCAAGTACCTTCTAGAAAATTTAGAAATTGGTCCCAAGGTAAATATTTTAAGGAGAAATAATACAAAATTTTTAACATATAATACCTCATTAAGATAAAATGAGAAATTTATAAAGAAATGGAGTTAAAAGAAGCCATCATTTGCATTCATGTGCATAACATCAAAACATCTGTGAGGTAAGTCATTAAACAACTTTAAATAATATCCTTTTTGAACTGTTTTATTTTTCTTATTATAATGTTCCTCTAATATTGTTTTTATTAGAATTATTACTATTATTTTAATTTGCAAATTCTGGACTTTAACTGAATCCTAGAATTAATAAAATATTACAATTTTTATAATGATGGTACAATCTTTTTTTTTTAATTTTTTATTGTTGGTTGTTCAAAACATTACAAATTTCTTGACATATCATATTCCACACTTTGATTCAAGTGGGTTATGAACTCCCACCTTCACCCCATACACAGATTGCAGAATCACATCAGTTACACAACCATTGATTTACATATTGCCATACTAGTGTCTGTTGTGCTCCGCTGCCTTTCCCATCCTCCACCATCCCCCCTCCCCACCTCTCCTCTCCCCTCCCCTCCTCTCTCTCTACCCCCTCCACTGTATAACCCTGAGGGTCTCCTTCCATTTCCATGCAATTTCCCTTCTCTCTCCCTTTCCCTCCCACCTCTCATCCCTGTTAAATGTTAATCTTCTTCTCCTGCTCTTCATCCCTACTCTGATCTTAGTTACTCTCCTTATATCAAAGAAGACATTTAGCGTTTGTTTTTTAGGGATTGGCTAGCTTCACTTAGCATAATCTGCTCTAATGCCATCCATTTCCCTGCAAATTCTATGATTTTGTCATTTTTTAATGCAGAGTAATACTCCATTGTGTATAAATGCCACATTTTTTTTATCCATTCGTCTATTGAAGGGCATCTAGGTTGGTTCCACAGTCTTGCTATTGTGAATTGTGCTGCTATGAACATCAATGTAGCAGTGTCCCTGTAGCATGCTCTTTTTAGGTCTTTAGGGAATAGACCAAGAAGGGGAATAGCTGGGTCAAATGGTGGTTCCATTCCCAGCTTTCCAAGAAATCTCCATACTGCTTTCCAAATTGGCTGCACCAATCTGCAGTCCCATCAGCAATGTACAAGTGTACCCTTTTCCCCACATCCTCACCAGCACTTGTTGTTGTTTGACTTCATAATATAAATATGTATATGAGAAATCACAAAATTAAAGAATATGAGCAATTAATGTAAAGAACGGATGCAAAACTGTCTGATATCCCCAAAAAAGGAAGGCTTAAAATAATGATCTAAACCAGGATATAGTCCTTAACTTTATGTCTTTCACTTCACCCAACCTTCCTCTGATTATACCCATACTCCAAATGAATTTCAACCCTTTCTCCACAATTGTTCATTTCATACATCTGTCTTATTCTAAAGAGAGGGTGACAAACTAAAAAAGTTACAAGGGCTGAGGAACTCACTGATGGGATATACTTATTGGAAAAGGTGGCAGTTGTGATGAAATGGAGCATCTATGGCTCCTCAAGTTGATTTTTGTTTCCATGGTTCTCTAACATAAAAGGTGTTGCCACCTCCTTGTGAGACAGATGTGGTCAGAACAGATTTCTAATGAAAGGCTACATTACTGCTGATAGATATGGCTACAGATAATAACAGGGATTAGACATTTGTTGCCTTGTGGAAATACTGTCCTGATGCTTTTGGATCCCCTTACTTTTCCAGAGAAGCTGAAAATCCAGAGTTGTATGTGAAATTATTTAAATTTGGCTGCCTGGAAGGCAACCAAAATATGTGATGAAGACAGCTTTGACCAGTTCTAAAGATTCTAAGGGTTATTTTAAATTGGCAAAGAAAGAAAGAAAAGAAAAGAAAAGAAAAGAAAAAAGATGTGAAAATCTTCTCATAGCAAAGATACTTTGGCATCTCTTTTAATTTGGCATGACCTACAGAAATAAGATAGCATACTCTAGGATGGTTTTATTAATGAATAAACTATCAGTAGTTTTCTTTCTCAGGGTTATGTTATCATATTTTTTAAATTTTATGAATAAACATAAAGAAGATAAGTTTAGAAGCATCTTTTTAATCTAGTCTAGTCCCTTATTATTATTATTGCTTAAAAATTCTTTAAAAATTCCTCCGATTCTATGGATACCAATAAATTTTGAATATTTCCTTGAAACATTCAGGTTGAGGTGAAAACATAAAAGGGCAAAGTAATGGCATCTCAAATTTTTTTAAAAAAGGGATTCTGAGCTAGACTCAAGAAGAAAACAACTTTAAAAAATGTTTAAGAAAACTGAGTTACCAAAGGTTTACATTGCACCATAGCCAGTACAAATGTGCTGAAGACAGCAAATATTTTAGTATATGAGAAAAGAAATCTATACACAGCATACAGAATGAACTTCAGTTTCATATAATTCACATACTGTATTGTTTATTGTGAAGCTTTTAAGAAATACAAATATCTTAAAAGAAACAAATGGGCCTTGCCAATATAGTAAGCATTCTTGCCAAAAATTAATGTATGTAGTTCTTACTCTTTATGTATATTCTTTGCCAAAAAGAAAAGATGTATACTAAATAAGATTCATTTAATATTTCTAAAATAAAATAGCAAAAATGCAATTGAATAAGCGATATTCTAAAATGGTTGGGTCTTGAAATACTGCATCTTTTTTTTTAACAAATTGAATTAGAAATGATCATATTTTAGAAGAAGCTAATCATTTTTAAGGAAGCTAGCTACTTTCATTTAAGTACTATTTAACTAAAACACTTGGCAACTAGCAGAGATGTCACATGACTTAAGTTATATGCATGTTTAAGAACTGTATCATTAATTCAACACACACTCATTCAAAAGCACATTTTACTGAACACTATACCAATAGCAATGGAGGGCATAAAAGCAGTAAAATACTGTCCCTATCATAGTGGATTTTATAGTCTAGCTGGAAATCCAAGACCCTAGAAATAACAGTAAACAAAAGCAAGTGCATAAAAATGTAGCTTAAAAGAGATTCACAATAGTGGTGGGTGCTTAAACAACAATTCTTTGGCTATGAATTAGCTTTATTATGGCGTCATTATTGCCTTAGCATTCTATGAAGATAATACCATCCATAAAAAGGGAATACTTTCATTTAGGAAAACAACAACAAAATAATGGAAAATATCGTTATTCTCAAAGAGTGTTATTAAGGTCAAAACACTGAATAAATAAATCTATAAAAAGTATTCTTTCATGTAAATGCTAAAATGAAATAAAGAAAAATAATCATGTTTGATAAGGGGGAAGATGGCAATTAATTTTAAAAACATCAAAAACAAATGTGAAAATAGAAAATCATTAAAGTGCAGCATTTGTTTTCATTAAAAAAAAAAAAAAAAACAGTTTCTCCAATTACTACTTATTTTGAGTTTTGGTGACTGGGAAAAGGTTCCAAATAACAGAGCAAAGGAAGACCTTTTGGAAAGTGTCTTCATTAGGGAGAAATAAGGAAATCACAATATGCGACTTGGTCACTTATGGGGACTCACCTAACCTGAAGGCAATGGAGGAGCCTCTGCCCTGCCAAATGAAACTCTCACAGCATTCAGATCTCACAGACCTTCTCCTTTCATTTTCATCCATTTTGCATCTTCTTTTTCTTACTAATCTCATTCTACTAGATTTTCAGCTTTTCCAATGAATTGTCTTACTCTCTCTATCTTACATGTATGGTTGGTCTCTTCACTGGGATTTTGGTTTTGCTTTTACTCTAAGATACATTTCACTCAAATTCATTTCTTAGCTCTAAATATTACTTTCAGATTTTAAGTCCAGTTGTGCTAATTTTCTTTTTCTTTGCTTTTTTTAAGTTACAAATGTGTCCAGTATTTTTTTATTGGTTGTTCAAAACATTACAAAACTCTTGACATATCATATTTCATACATTCGATTCAAGTGGGTTATGAACCCCCATTTTTACCCCAAATACAGATTGCAGAATCACATCGATTACACATCCACATTTTTACATTATGCCATATTAGTAACTGTTGTATTCTGCTACCTTTCCTATCCTCTACTATCCCCCCTCCA
Organism: Marmota monax; assembly: GCF_021218885.2. Taxonomy (NCBI): domain Eukaryota; kingdom Metazoa; phylum Chordata; class Mammalia; order Rodentia; family Sciuridae; genus Marmota; species Marmota monax. Next base: position 2,037,733 of record NW_026692434.1, on the reverse strand, counting down.
CTCCCCTCCCATCTTCTCTCTCTACCCCATCTGTTGTAATTTAATTCTTTCCCTTGTTTTTTTTTCCCTTCCCCCTCACAACCTCTTATGCGTAATTTTGTATAACAATGAGGGTCTCCTTCCATTTCCATGCAATTTCCCTTTCTCTCCCTTTCCCTCCCACCTCTCATCCCTGTTTAATGTTAATCTTCTTCTCATGCTCTTCCTCCCTGCTCTGTTCTTAGTTGCTCTCCTTATATCAAAGAAGACATTTGGCATTTGTTTTTAGGGATTGGCTAGCTTCACTTAGCATAATCTGCTCTAATGCCATCCATTTCCCTGCAAATGCCATGATTTTGTCATTTTTTAGTGCAGAGTAATACTCCATTGTGTATAAATGCCACATTTTTTTTTTCCATTCATCTATTGAAGGGCATCTGGGTTGGTTCCACAGTCTAGCTATTGTGAATTGTGCTGCTATGAACATTGATGTAGTAGTATCCCTATAGTACGCTCTTTTAAGGTCTTTAGGGAATAGTCCAAGAAGCGGAATAGCTGGGTCAAATGGTGGTTCCATTCCCAGCTTTCCAAAGAATCTCCATACTGCTTTTCAAATTGGCCGCACCAATTTGCAGTCCCACCAGCAATGTACAAGTGTACCCTTTTCCCCACATCCTCGCCAGCACTTGTTGTTGTTTGACTTCATACTGGCTGCCAATCTTACTGGAGTGAGATGGTATCTTAGGGTGGTTTTGATTTGCATTTCTCTGACTGCTAGAGATGGTGAGCATTTTTTCATGTATTGGTTGATTGATTGTATGTCTTCCTCTGAGATGTGTCTGTTCAGGTCTTTGGCCCATTTGTTGATTGGGTTATTTGTTATCTTATTGCTTAATTTTTTGAGTTCTTTGTATACTCTGGATATTAGGGCTCTATCTGAAGTGTGAGGAGTAAAAATTTGTTCCCAGGATGTAGGCTCCCTATTTACCTCTCTTACTGTTTCTCTTGCTGAGAAAAAAACTTTTTAGTTTGAGTAAGTTACATTTGTTGATTCTAGTTATTAACTCTTGTGCTATGGGTGTCCTATTAAGGAATATGGAGCCCGACCCCACAATATGTAGATTGGAGCCAACTTTTTCTTCTATCAGGCACAGAGTCTCTGATTTGGTATCAAGCTCTTTGATCCATTTTAAGTTAACTTTTGTGTATGGCGAGAGAAAGGGATTCAGTTTCATTTTGTTGCATATGGATTTCGAGTTTATTTCTACATCTCCTATCAGATCTTTTGTATACCCATTTATTTCACTATATTTTTTATTTTGGAAACTGGTTTTAAGACTGAACTTAAATTCTCAAGCAATGAGTCATCAATTTATTATTTCTGCTGTTTTTTTCTCCATTGTATTGATCACCAGCAAAACACAAGCCTGCAAGAGGAAATGTCAATATTACAGATAAGCAGGATGGAGGCTACCCCTAAATTTTCTGATCTTAAGTTCAGAAGAAAATACTATTTTTCCCTATTGATACCAATTGCATACAATTAAATTGCATCCAAGTTAGGATTAGTGTATAAATTTCAATATTAGAAAACATATTAAAGAGTCTAAAATGCCTAAGTTAGCCACAATGAGGATATGCCCTGAAACAAAGTCCAAAATTTTAGAGTAATGATCCTTATCTTTTATTCTGATCCACACCTTTTATTCCAGGCAGAATCTGCCTAATTTATGAACCCTGGTGAGCCTTCTCTGCTCTCTCAACACATTTTTGGAAACACATTTGATTTGGAGCTAAAAACACCTGGCTTTTAATTTTGCTGCTTTTTTCAACAAACTACTCAGCTGAGCTGCTACTCCCATATCAAGATCTACTGGAAGCTGCTCTCTTCTCCCTTCTGTGCACTGCACCTCTGTTCCCTGGTGCAGACAGCACCTCTGCCCAGAAGAGTATCCCCACAGGTGAACATGCTGAAATCCCATGTCTTCCAAGATATAGTTCACATTACCACCTAGACTTGCAGGCATTTTTCCCTTTGCATGATTCACCAAGATAATACATGTGCATAGCTCCTCCAAGCTATGCTTAAATTTTAGCTCTTTTAACATTTTGTCTTTGTTTCCCCATCCTTAATATGTGGTAAAAGTCTCAAAAGTGGAAAAATAAGATTTTCATTTGAACCTACCCTATGACACCAAGTATATTCATTGTATGTGTGTGTAAAGGTAGTTTTATTTTTTGTCTATATTTTTATCTATATCCATTTGAGGTACAAAAAAATCCCCTTCTATCAAGTCTTGAAATGGCTCAGACCTTTTGACATTTATTAGCTTTTTATTATCATATTTTAACTAACTCATGTTTTCATCTAAAATATTTTGACAGGTTTCCAAACAAAAATCAATCAAAGAGTACACTTACATTAACATCAGAAAATTCTTTCTCTCTATCTAAATAAGATGTCATCCACTCAAACTCATCTCTCTCTCTATTGTGGTGCCTGAAGGGTATCATATTCGATAGTCCTAAAAATCAATTTGAGATGCTTTCCCGGGAACTTTTAAATACTAGGGATGTTTAGAAATAATTTTGGCTTTGAGCATCTAAGGCTATTGCTTATTTTATGGTTTATACAATTAGACTACATTGCTTTTCCCCAAGGATACTATAATTTTGGCAACTCTTCCAATCATTGTTCTTACCCAAAGGTATATGTGGGTACAGACTTGGAAATAGAAACACATGCTCCATTTGGAGGACAAAGGTTGGTCCTAGTCCAGCCTCAGTGAAACATCCAAATGTGGGGCTGCTTCAAGAAAACTGGGCAAAAAACTTGAAAGAAATAAAATCATTCTCATTTCACTAAAGGAATGATGAAGTAATTTTTTGTTTTTTTTGTAAAATGGGGGACTATCTCACCAACTCTGAAAATCAGCACTATGTCAGACAAAAATATTGCTTAATAAAGACTCCAGTAACAATCACAGAAGCTTACCAACAATACTCTGAGGTTTATTTTTGCCCTCCTCTACTCCAAAGAGACTCTTATTTTTGGAGCATACTGTTGTCTCTGGCTAATACAAGGTTCCCTAGCCAGTGCCTCTCACGGACAGCAGGAAACGTGGTAATCTAAGAATGGCATAAGGCATGAAGACTGTCATGTTAGGTCCTTGGCATGGCTTCCCATTACACAGTAAAGTACATCTTATCTTCTCTGGGACTGAGTTTTTCTCCTCTTACATGACAATAATAATTAAATTTACTTTCTAGGGTTTCTTGGGGAATTAAAATAACTAGTAGAAAGAGAGTTTCTTGCACTTGGTAGATTAGTTATTTTACTTCCCTCTATTCTCTTTTTATTAGTCAAGTTTCATCAGAAAAACAGAATCAATAGATTGTTTGCGTGTGTGTGTGTGTGTGTGTGTGTGTGTGAGAGAGAGAGAGAGAGAGAGAGAGAGAGAGAGAGAGAAGGAGGAGAAAAGAGACAGCTTTAGTTTAAGGCATTTGCTCAGATTGATAATTCTAAAATCTGCAGAGCACTCCTGTAGCCTGGAGAAGAGCTGATGATGTAGTTTCAGTCTAAAGAAAGTCTGGCAGGAGAATCAGTCTTTTCTCATAAGGCCTTTGGATGATTGGATCAAATTATGACAGGCATTTTGTCTTACTAAAAGTCTATTTAAATATTAATCATATCTAAAAAGTATCTTCATAGCAACCTCTACATGGGAATTTGACCAAAAGTTCAGGACTATATTCAAGCCAAGTTGACACATAATGTTAAGCATCACACCTCAATGCAGCAAACAGTAACCACATTTCAAGGCAAATGCAATCCAGATATACCATACTCTTGTATAGTCTATTCCATTTTCTCAAAGGTAGGAGGGAAAATTCAAATCAAAGGACAATAAAACCACCTTATCCTATTGTAACTAAATTTAATTAAACATTTTATTAAACATTTTGGTAGATATTCCCCTCCTAAAATTAATTGGTGTATCCCTTTATCACCAGACCATAGGAGGAAATAAAGAGTATTATGGGAAGTTTGTGTTACAATAGTTTTCCTTATTGCTGTAATAAGCTTTCTTTATTATAACAAAACCTGATCAAGTTTGGGAAGTCAGGGAATGTCTCCCTCTGAAGATGCTATTTAAGATGGGGAGTCACATGGGGCTATATGTTAATTACACTTTGGAGGAGGAGAGACAGAAACTAATATCCTAGTAAAGGGATAGCTTATACATGGGCTCTGAGGCATTGGCAAAACTTGGCACTTGTGAGCCAGCAGGAAATGGGGATAAAGAGAGTAAAGAAGAGCCTTTCCCACCACTCCAATATTAAGAAAATTACAGGGAACATTAAGCTTAAAGAATGACCAATTTGTTTCTTGGTACACAGTCAACCAGATATCAATTTGATGAATAACTTTATCATTTCTACATCTACAGATTAATATGAGTTTTCAGATGTTACTTATCCATCTATATATTATATTCTAAAAATTAATTTAAAAATGAAAAAAATATAGAAAAAGAAAAAGAACTTATACTGACTGTAGTAGATACAGTAGATTGAAGCTTAAAATCTGTTACAACTTCCTAATATGATTTCTGTACTGTCAATTTTGAAGTGCTGAAATCAATGTCTCGGACTTCCCTGTAGGCAGGGTTTTTGATATCATTTAATTCTAGCTTATTAGACACTGTTATACAAGATGTGTAAGAGAGATGCTCTTTCTGCTCTAAGAATGGTCAGGAAGCATTTTGTCTTTAGGGCATTGTTTCATTATTGAAGATTATCTAAAGCTAACATGGCAGTTCAGTTTGGGGCTCTATCAATTGCTTTTGTTTTGAGCCAATATTTCAGATGGAATTTCTTGCTCTCTGATTTGGAGGGAAGGGGATTATTATCAGTCAGTACTTAGTGACTTAAAACAACAATGGTCATGATTTCTCAAGATTATGTGGATTGGCTAGATGGTTCTTCTGATCCTTGGATTCCAGTTCAGGACTGGATAGCCACATCTCAGGTTCATGGTGGGTGTGTCTAGCCATCACTGGGTACAGTAGGGATAACTGAAATCACAGGACTTTTCTTCTGTGATCTTTTATTTTCCAGGAGCTAAGAGTAATAGTAAGCTTCTTTGAGGGTCCCACTGGCCAAAGCAAATCTCATGGTAAAGTTGATTGAGAATATGGCAATAGTATTTTACAGATCTTTTCATCAAGATTCTCTTTGATAACTTTAAAATGGTTGACATTATTATTTATTTTCACAAACAGAACATGACAAAATAACAGGCAGTTTGAGATCCTAAACATAAAAAGGGCTTGCAGTTTCTACAATTACTTTTTGGAATCTCCGACCCTATGCTACAAAAAAAAAGTAAGTTATAAAATTCTGCTATTTATTGTTAGACATTAAATGATATTGATTTTCAAAAAATATTTATCTGAAACACTGTAAATTCCTAGCATTGTTTGACTCTCAGGTTCTTCAGTCATCAAGTCAGATTGACAGAGTTCCTGAAATTTGTTTCATGAGTGCAGGCTTGGTTGAAGCAGAGAGCACGGCACTGCTGATTGGAAAATCCATGAATTAGCATTTTCACAAGCAAAACCCAGTATTGGTAAAACTAAACAGTTTTGATGGGGTTTTCTTACATTTATAGTATTAAATTTCTAGTTGCATTATACTATTAGCAAATAATCACTTTTAAAACTTACCAAAGTCTCCCTTTTAGATGATGAGGGTATACTTAGTTATTTTGCAGTTATAATTGCAAACTGAAATCAGCTAACTATACCAAGTTTGATCCTCATATTTACTTTTGTTTTTCCCTCCAAAGTTAAAAAAAAATATACTACAATTCTATATAGGGACCTATCATTAGCTATACAGTTACCTTGACTATAAAATATTCTATTAGAACTAGAATGACAACTCCTACGTCTCCATGTAGTACTAGTGAGAGTAATAGATCAATTTATATTTGTGAAATACTAAAATGTATCACAATAAACCCCAAGATTATGTATAATTATACCAAGAAAAATTATTAAAAATATTTTAACCAAGAAATAAAAATGTAAAAATAACCATATTAACTAGGATATGACACTTTTTCAAAGAGTACAAACCTCTTTACTTCAAATTACCTCATTATCCTGATCATTAGCCCATCAAACTTCTATGGATTTTACGTTAAGATCATTTATCATTATTTTTGGGGAATAGTCATTAAATTATGTCTATGAAGTTCAAAATAAGTTAGAAATTTGATATTCATAATAATTTCTAAAAAATTATTCTAAGATGAGAACGAAATTAGAAAATGACAAAATTGAGAATATCAGAATTTTATTGTTATATTTTTCATAGTAAATTAAGAATATTCATTATTATTTTTCTTAAATACCATTATACATTTCAACTTAACATGTATTTATAAAAAACACATTGTTATCTGGGACCTATGTTGTCAAAACAGAAATTGCAAATTGTCCCTGAATATGACAACTGCAGATATTCACCAAGAAGTACAACAGTCAGGAGACGTGGGTAGAAATAAGAACTGATTTGTCCAAGTCTTTTCTAAAGAATAACAGTCACAGGGATATATACAACTATAAAAATGGAAGCAAACTTAGAAATTCAAAGACACTCTATTAAACGAAATAACAAATTTATTTATCATTTGGTATTATATAAACCCTTAAGAGGTCATATTTGAAAGCTAAACTTCAGGATACAGAAATTAGACACTAAAGATGTTTATGGACCTGTATTTAGATTACTGTAGGATTCAGCTTATAATAACGTAAAAACTCTTACATGAATGAAATGATATTAAGTTCTATGCTAAGGATCCAACATAAATTATTGGAATTGTTTTATTTGACCAAATACTACATTCAGAAAAAAAAGTATTTATGGAGTTTCTAATTTGAATGAATCCAGCATTTAATCCACTGTGTGCCATCTCCCATTTATAGAACACTTAAAAAACTTAAATTGAACAACATATATACCACATAGTTTAATGTTGAAATAAATAAATGAAAATTTATTTATTTATATTTTAGAGTACTACTCTTTTGAGAAAAGTAATAGGCGAATGATTAATGATAATATTTATTAATAGTATATGAAAACTTATTTATGAACCTAAACTATCTTAATGTACTGTGCCAATATCATTGAAATGCTTCTAAAATTGAAAACTTGGAACTTAATGGGTTAAAGTGAATACAAAATATATATATATTCAATATTAGTAAAAATAAGCCCCAGCCTATGATGATGGCGATGTTGATGACAGCTAGACATAATTGTGTGATTATTATGATACACAATACTTGTTATACATATTGCACATGAATCTCAACCTCATTAAATTCCAACAGAGTTCTGTTCAATAAGGTCTGTTGTGGATTTTTTTCCTCCAGCGGTATGCAAGTTATACTAAGATACTTCAATCTATTAAGATAAAATTATATTCAGGAAAATATTTTGGACTCTAACTAAAGACTTCAGAGAATGAGTATCTTTCTTACCATTTCTTCCAAATATTGAAACCAATGCTTATAACTAAACAGATGTAAAGTTAAACACAACCTCTCCATTTCTAGGATAGAAATGAAATCACTATACCCTCACAAACACACAGAGAACTTACAAATACCATGAAATATGGATGATGACAATTTAATGAATATTAAAAGAATATATGTAAGTAGTTAATCAATAATGAAATACTTTATTGTGTCCATTTTTGGGTCTCCTTTTGCCTTTTATAATGTAAAGTTGTATTTTAAACTTTAGATTTTTTTTCCTCTTTTTTAATTTTTGTACTGGAGATTAAACCCAGATGCACTTTACCACTGAGCTACACCAGCAGACCTTTTATTTTATTATTATTATTATTATTATTATTATTATTATTATTATTATTGTTATTATTATTATTATTATTATTATTATTATTATTTTACATTTTGAGACAAGGTTTCCCTAGGTTGCTGAAGGTGAAAGTTGCTGAGACTTGGAACTTAGAAGCCTTCTGCTTCAGCCTCCCAGGCATTACAGGTATTTGATACTGTGTTTGGCATTAAACATTAGATTCTGCATACTTTGGGGATAAAAAATACTTCTAAAAGGCATGACCTCTGTGACCATAGCTTTTAATTCCTCATCAAACTTTTACTTGAGCCTCAGAATCCTAGCTTTTTCATCTGACCATGGACAATGATTGAGTACTCTCAAAGATCTTGCCCTACCCTGTGACCTTCACCTTGATTCTCTATTCATCTTACATTGTGGTCAATTCTGATAATATGAAATAAATTATTACTATGAATATTAACTTAAACTACTTTCTCCAGTTGTTTCATATCCTACCCCCAAATTATTAAGTATCAAATTATTAAGTATCAAAGGAACTATTCTAAGCTCCTTAGATTTATGTAATTCACTGTGTGTTAAATCCATAGCTATAAAGTGACAGAGATCCAATATCAAAGTCAGCTGGATTTTCCACCAGACATTGCCAGTTTCATTATCTGCCAAGACCTTCAGTGCAATATGTCTGTGCCATATTTAACCCAACTTTTACCTGCTCAAGTTGCAAATTCCTAACTTGTACCAATTCCATAATCATCAAAACTCAGGCCTTTTCTTTCACATTGGAACATCATTTGTAAACTTTCTAGAGCCTCTCCATTTTAGTTCCCTCAAATTGATAACAATCAATACTGGTTTTGTTCCATCACCTTTGGATTACTATGGAAGCCCCATCATTAGTCCCCCTGAAGTACCCAGTTCTCTATTTCCCTTCCCAAATACCTTAATTCAGCTCACTTCAACTTCATTCTGCCTCTATCCTCTTCAATGACAACTTTTGCCTGCCTCCTCCTACCCTCATCACAAATCCCTTCTAAAGCTCCCTGATACCATGAGATTAAAATCCAAAGCATTTAGCTTAAATGAAGAACTCTTGGATCTGTTCCACTTAAGTCTAAACGAGCCTATTCCTTTCTTAATTCAGTTTCTACTCTACTCAAGAAACATCTAACATATTCTTTTATATAACCTATGTGAAATCAGTTTCAATCAAATTAATTTGTGTAATCTTCGAAAGCAAAATCTAAATCATAGTGTCCATGGGCCGTATGGATCATTTCTTTTGCATCATCTATAAAGTTTTCTTCTTCCCAATAATGGTAAAAATCTTAAATGCTCTAATCATTTGAGGTACATATGAAAAATATTCCCTATTAATATTTCATGGCTCTGATTTCAATGCCAACAACATAATATATGAATAAATACCTGTTTGTCATTAGTTAATATAATACTATAACTAATGGTACTTTTCAGAAAATGAAGTTACAATTTTGTATATAAAATTATTGAACTCGCAGTGTATTATATCATCTTGAAATGTCACATATCCTAATACAACTGGTCCCCATGTGTGAGAAATAGCCACAAGGTGCTTTAAGAATGAAGAAAAAGGTACAGTACCAGGATTTCAAAGTCCAGTTTATTGGGGACTTCTTGACAGCAGTACGGTCTTGGTGACAAGATCAGAGAATTTCAGTAACAGAAAGGGGTCTTATAAAGCTGCTTCATCCAAGCCAAAATGTACCTGGTATTTCTCAAGTTAATACCAAAGATGTTAGCACATTCCTGGCACTAACAGCTCCACAGTCCTGTCATAAAGCTCCTCTACTACCATGATAATTTTATTTATTTACAGCCTGTTGGAAAACTAAGCAGGTAAAACTGATCAAGCTTATTCAGGGGATATCATGTTGGTTAGGACTCAAGGTAAATCTATACACTATATGTTTATATGATATACATTATAAATTATGTATATTTAATATAATAATTATAATTATGAATTATACTACATAGAGACATCATATAATTTTTGATAAAAATAATCACACTAAGAAGAAAGACATCACCATGAATTATGGTTTTCTTTCAGCCATTGATCCAATTTATCCCATATATACTAGAGATACACACACACACACACACACACACACATACTGTGTCTACAACTAGTGTAACACAGCATGAGCTAAACTATTGTTGTGCTAAAAAGAAGAAATTCATGATAGAACAATTCTACAAAAAAGCTTTAAAATCTGAATTAGTTTATAAGAGCAAGTATAAAAGAGTATCTCTTGCTGTGTCACTCAAGCATTGAGTTAAATATGAGGCATCTTAAAAGCAGTCCACTATGGTTTACCTCACAAGAGTTTCAAGCCCTTCTTTTAATATTACTCTATTTAATCTGCCCTAAAATATACATAGAAATTTAGATATATGGAGGTAAAGTTTTAAAAGGGAGGAATGTCAACTTGAATGACTTTGGATGATTTGTAACTTGGAAGAACAATTCATATCCTTAAATTCTGATGTTTCCTGCACTGGGTAATTGAGCATATAATGAAGGATTATTTATTTTTTAAAATAAATTTGGAAATTAAATGTTTTTTACTGGGAACTGACCATGCAAATTCATTTTAACATTTTCAACTGAAGCATCACAACGTTATCAACATGCTAAAGAAAAATAGAAGAATGAATATGTAAAATCTATGTTCATGCTAAAACATAAAAACCTAAACTATTAAAACATAGTGTATATTATTTTTATATATTGTACATTACAAAATATATAACAAATAAATTACCTAATAAAATTATAGGATCACTATCTACTTGTAAGTTCAACATTAAAATTCTGCTGGATATGACATTTGCTATTACTGTAATATTGTTTATTGCCTAATGTGTGCTTATATGAATTACCTAGAGATTTTACTATAATGGTCTGTGCTAACTGTCAAGAGCTAGCTTTCTTTGGGGAATTTATGTTAATTAAATTGAAATCCAGTATTAATCAGTGTTATTCGTATATTGCATATAAATTTCAGCTGATATTTTACAGCTAAGAATTCTCAAATCTGTTTTCCTTTTTAAAAGCAGATCCCTATGGCAAAAAAAAAAGAGCAAGAATTAATAGTAGTTAATCCTTCCTAGTGGTTTGTGTGCATGGGGGATCAGTGTGAAAGATGGGTACTGCTGTGTTAACTTTCATTACTCCAGCTGTTAACCAGATGTTCAAAACAAGTAAATTGCCCTGAAATGGTTTTCTAAATTCTTCTTCTTAATCTGTTAAATTATGCAAATATTAAAATATTTTTAATCATGTACCTAAAGTCCTTCTATATAATTAGCAAGACATAAGAATTCTGGAATAATGTGAATACAATAACTTTGGAATGATGAAATGTAAAAGCAATTAGCATTGGGGCTGACAGAATGTATATTTGTGTTGTAATAAAATATTTACACAATACATTAAAAATCAATAAAATTCAGACTAAAATTTACGTAAGGGAGAATATGCTTTCCTAATACATGTAAATATAAAGATATTCAAGATAATAAAAAAATAAATAAATGAAGAGAAAATGGAAGGAAAACAAGTTTTCTGATGTATTTTTCTGATAATAATTTTAAAATTATCTTATTTCTTTAGCTTCTGACTAACACTGGCCTACATAAAAGTCTCTGAATTACCCTGCTTGAAATAAATGAAGTAGCTGTTCTTTTTATGAAGAAAAATAATTTTGTTTTGATTACTTCCTCTCAGGAAACTCTTACACTCTAAAATACTGAATCACTATCATTTTTAAAAAAGTTTGAATCAGTTTGATTTTCAGTAATAGTTGCCAGGACTAAGAAAATTCTACAAATATTTTTTTTAAAAGAATTGTTCAAGATTGTATTATCTATTCCTAATAGGATAGTATTCATTTTCAGTGCCCAGGTAAATAAAAGTTTAGACTTCAAAAAATATATATATTTTAAAGACAAAAAATTAAACAAAATATTCCTAGAGCTGGGGAATGAACTTTTCACCTCTCTTTGTTTTTATATATAACTTGTATATTCCAGTATTAGAGAACCTTAATCTAACTGTAAACTATTTTGTTGAATATAATGGCATCTTACCAGCTTAAAATCATCAACTTATAAAGAAAAGATAATTGTAACTCTAGTTTTATTTTGATCTTCTACAATCATAATTACAGAGAAGATTAAGTACCTAGTTGTGTTAATGTGGTGCTAAATGAAGTTCAAAGCAATTAAATTGCAAAGTATTTCACATCTATGCCCCCCTAACCTAAGACATTCATATTTTTCTAGAACAAAATATTAAAAAATATATCTATATCTAAATAAACATTTACATTAATTGAAAATATTTAAAAATTTTATATTAATGAGCAAAAGGCATTTCATAAGCTTTGCATGTCTCAAAGCAGGTCAAAATTTAATGCCCCAATTTTAATCACTTGGAAGTTTCCTGGGAGCGATGATACAAGAGTTCTCTGAATAAACAACTTGTTGATAAAAAGAAGAAAGCACCATTATTATTGTAGATCAATGCAACCTACAGCTTGGGAAAAAAATGTTGGAAGGAGCATTAATGGAGCTACTTAAACATATCTGAGGAAATATACTTTGAAATGCTTAAACTAAAATTTTATTATATTTTAATGTAGTTATAAAGGATTGCCTGAGTTGAGTGACTTTTGGATTACTGAAAAATATTAGATTGCATTTATCTTTACAGTGGTGGTATAGGGCAAGGGCTAAGAGCATGTACTTGAATTTAGCTCTGCCCCTTCATGAAAGGGCACTGAGCAAGTCATTTAACCTCTTTTTGTCTTGCTTTTCATCTGGAAAATGATAGTTATATTAGGTATATTATGGGACTCTCAGGAAGCCTAAAACCTAAGATTTTACTTGGCTCAAGGAAGGGATTCATTGACATTGTGATCATATAATACATAAGTAAAGAAGTCTACGGAGAAATAAAAAAGTATCGGCTAGTGTCCGTTTTGTTCCATCTGCATTCTCTTTAAAACACCCAGTGCTGATGGCAAATTTCTATGAATCGATTTCCTAAGTAGCCATTCCCCACCAGTGACAATTTAACAGAAAATTTTATTACATTAGGATTTTTATTGTGCAAAGCCAGTTTTAGCAAGTTATAATTAGTCAAAATAAATATGCTAGGCTGATAAAACCTGAATAGTAAGGTTTATATAAGAAATCAGAATACAGTTTCACCTGTTAATATTGTTCCACTTGTTCAAAGGCATAAAACTGTTTTTAAAAAGTTTTAGCAAGTAATTACATTTGTCAAAAGTCTTCAAAAGTATTTTAGGTAGAAATTAGGTGTTTCATTTATCTACTAAATTTGCTGAGTAATCACATCGGAACTACACCATAGCTTGCTACTAGATTATATTTGTCCTCTTAAATATTCAACCTAAGACCTGCAGAGGACAGATTCCTGTAAATTTCAGGAATAATACAAAAATACTTCATGAAATTAAGAAGCTCTACGTACATTATTCAATATTTTAGTCTGTTTGTAATTCACCTAAATTGCATTACTTAAAAATTAATACATTTAACTTTTAATAAGTTAATATGGAACAGAGACCCATGCTTATTTGTGGTGCCTTTGCTTCCTAGAAAAAAAAAGTCTATAAAATTTAAATTTCCCCCAGTTTCTTTTAACACTTAGCATAAATTTTCAAAAAAACTACATCTATGTTTATTGTTCTCTAATACTATCTTTTGACTTTGGGAAGCAAAAGGAAAAAAAAAAAAGATGTGTTTATTTTTAAGTTGCTTGTCTGACTGATGTAAGAGTGGAAGCTTATTATGAAGTGATTCATTAAATTTCTGAACTTCATCTACAGATGACGAAAGATGGAGCTGAATAAAACTGAACTCATTATACTTCATTTACTGTGAGCAACCTAAACTTAAGGTATGCATTACTTTTAAAAACCTGAATTAAGAGAATGGCCCATTCCTACATTATGTGCACATCAATCCTGTTTTCTTTTTGTACAGAGTACATTAAAAAATAAAGAAGTTGCACAGATTTGCCCTCTATTTTACACATGAAGAAAATGTGGTTCACAGATATGAAACAAACTGCCAAGAATCACATAGCTAGTGGAAGGGGAGCTAGGAATCAAGCTCTGAAATGCTTCAAAATCAAGCTGAAATTCTTACTCCTTCCATTGACATAAAAAATAAAAAGCAAAATCAAAGAATCAATGTTTTCTCAACAGAAGATCAGAATCTTAGTTAAAAATGTCAAGCCCAGCACATCATCCAACAATTTGTGATTTGTATCATTACAAGACAGACCCTTACTTCCCATATATCCCCATGAAATAAACTAATAAAAAGAAAACATTTACTAGTTTATTTTGGAAACAATAATAACAACGACATTTTGGATACCACTCTCTAACTTCTAAATGGCTTTCATATTTTGTAGTCTTATTTCCCATACAATCCTGTGATGATCCTTTGTATGTTTATAAAAGTGCAAACTACAACTGTCAGAAAAAAAAGATGTAACTTGCCCAAAATTGCTGATGTTAATGGCAAAATCTCACCCAGAAGGCAGTTCTTCAATCTTCTAATCCAAAATGTCTTAGAATCAAAGGACTATAGAGTTACAAACCTAGCCTCATATTTCTAACTATTGTTTGTAATGTCCAAAAGTAAAAGCTTAACGAAATTGAAAATAAAAAAGAATGATTATTCAGAAAATGAAATGTGGATTCATATTTTACTGCTATTTTCCTACATTAAGCCTATGAATAAATTTTTAAAAGGAGGCAGTGAGTAAGATATTTCTCAAGAAAAACTGATCGCTCATAAGGAAAAGAGACTCATGGAACACCAAGACATAATGATAGCTTCTTTTATTTTAACATGTATACCAATCCTTAGAAAGAAATATGAATACTGCTTTTAACTTGATATAACCATATAATATGAATCCATTTAGATTCTAACATTATTAAGAAACAACTAGATCAAAGGGATGTACATACTGTCAAGAAAATATTCAGAAGATGATATTGATTAGGTGGCCAAATCAAATCAAACATCACTGATTTCATTTTGAAAGAAAAAAAATGGCAATGTGTGAAGAGAATGGTTCCTTTTTTAAATGAGGAGTAAAGGAGAACAGGTATGTCAATTCAGATGATGTTTCTTAGGAACATATGTATTCAGAGGAAAATAAAGAGTAAAAGAAACAGTGCATTTCTGTAGACTGAACAATCCAAGAGAGATGTTAATTTCTACAAGGCCTATAAATAAATGAATTAGTTTTTATTATGAATGAAAATTTTATTTGTTGTAGTACAGAAACAAGTTGTAAAGTATTCAAGTCATCTAACTAATGAAATTAAACATTTATTCAGCTTGTACTAACAGTCCAGGCATTGATGTGTTTTGTGTGTATGTGTCCACCTATGTTACATTCACCACCTCTCAGTCTCCCAACTTCCTCACCAAAATCAGCTTCTCTTCACAGGAAAAGAAAAACAACAACAACAACAACAACAAACCATGAAGTTTAGAGATGTGTGTCATATTCTGAAAGCCACAGAGTTGGAAATGAAAAAGCCAATATCTGAACCCAGGATTCTGATTCTTTATCACCATAACATGGTGTGTCTTGCAGTGACTTTCATATATATATATATATATATATATATATATATATATATACACACACACACACACACACACACACACATATATATAATATAATATAATGACTTTCTTTTTTATTATATATACATATTAAAAATAACTTTCATAAGGAAATATCTAAAACCTGAAACAACTGAATTTACAGCTATGGGATATGTGGAATCTAGTACTTAACACAGTTTCTAAGGAAAAATCAATGGTTACAGAGAATTTAAAACTTATTTTGTTATAACATTATAAGTGAGCATTCTTCAGAGCTTAAACATAGAATTCTTTTTTCAAATTGAAACTTGTTTTCAAGTTTTAGAAACATAATTGGCAAACAATTCACCCTTAAATTCATTCTTAAAACTTTAATATATCCATAGAAATCCACAGAATACTAACTGGAATGCATTTATTAAAAAGGTGCAATATATTTCTATTTATTTTTTTATTTATTGTCATTCCTATGATCCTCTCTCTTAAATGTATATTTAGTAGTCAGTAAATGCATTTTAACAAGAAATATTTTCAAACTTTGGAAAAGTGTCCTTTTCACATTATATAAGCATGTAACAATTGTAAGCGTTCAATGCGGAATAGTTGTATAAATATGTGTATATGTATGAGATATACACACAGGTAGGAAATGAACAGGTAATTTGCTCCATTCTTGAATTTTCTTCAGAATATATAATAATAAATAAAATAAAGAGAAGAAAGCACTTGTTTTCTATTTTAATTTTTCAGTTGCTCAATGGTTTGCATACTCTTCTTTGACTCCTGGAGCATATCTCATATAATTAATGAGCACATCACAATCCAAACTTCTTGAGAATAGAAAAGCCAGGAAAATAGATGAAAAGCACTGTCCCTGAGCAGGCTTGCCAGCATGCTACTAGCATTGGCAGAACTATTCCCTCCCCAGTAAGAAAAGCAGAGGCCCGTTTAAAGTTTACATCAGTCTATTTCCCCTCCCACCTCTCAGGGAAGGGAAGAATTCTTCAGTGACAAAAGCCCACCTACTCAAAGGGGAGGTTAATTATTGCTACATAATTGATCTCACTAGAAAATTGTTAAAATTAATGAAGCAGTACTTAGTTAGAAATGCCCCATGAACTACTATAGAAATATTTGTTTACAAAAAACAACTACATGTATATTAATAACAGATCCTGTGGAAATCACCACAATTTCTATACACCAAGATTTATAAATCAAACATATCTACAAAATAAAGCAACAAAGGGGAAGACAGGAAGAGAGGGAGGGAGGGAGAGAGACAGAAAGAAAGAAAACAAAGTGGAACAGAAAAAGGAAGGTAGGCAGAAGGAAAGGACAAAGAATCAGAGAGCAGAACAAGTTTGTACCTCTTGGCAAGAACTTCTGTGCTAGAAGGAATGTTTTCCACAGTTATGCAACAATCACGGCTCTACAGAAAAAGACCATAACACCCTCTTTCTCTAATTTTAAAATACAAAAAAAAAAAAAAGAAAAAAAATACTCAAGAAACTTTTTGAACAAATGTTGAAAGAATGGTCTCATAAGATTTTTTGTAGTTATCTTAGTATCAACTAATTCTTTCTGTTTGTTTTTTATTTATATATGACAGTGGAGTACATTACAATTCATATTACACATATAGAGCACAATTTTTTCATATCTCTGGTTGTACACAAAGTATATCACACCAATTCATGCCTTCATACACGTACTTTGGATAATAATGATCATCACATTCCACTATCATTTCTAATCCCATGCCCAATCCCTTCCCCTCCAATCCCTCTGCCCTATCTAGAATTCATCTATTCCTCCCATGCTCTCCCTCCCTATCCTATTATGAATCAGCCTCCTTATATCAAAGAAAACATTTGGCATTTGGTTTTTTGGGATTGGCTAACTTCACTTAGCATTATCTTCTCTAACTCCATCCATCTACCTGCAAATACCATGATTTTATTCTCTTTTATTGCTTCGTAATATCCCATTGTGTATATATGCCACATTATTTTTATCCATTCACCTATTTAAGGGAACCTAGGTTGGTTCCACAGTTTAACTATTGTGAATTGTGCTGCTATAAACATTGATGTGGCTTTGTCCCTGTAGTATGCTGTTTTTAAGTCCTTTGGGTGTAGATCTAGGAGAGGAATAGCTGGGTCAAATGGTGGTTCCAGTCCCAGTTTTCCAAGAAATCTCCACACTGCTTCCCATATTGGCTGCACCAATTTGCAGTCCCACCAACAGCATATGAGTGTACCTTTTTTCCCCACATCCTCAACAAAACTTATTGTTGTTTGTCTTCATAATAGCTGCCATTCTAACTGAAGTGAGATGAAATCTTGAGTGGTTTTGATTTGCATTTCTCTAATTGCTAGTGATGATGAACATTTTTTCATATATTTGTTGATTGATTGTGTATCATCTTCTAAGAAGTATCTGTTCAGGTCGTTGGCTCAATTATTGATTGGGTTATTTGTTTTTTTGATGCTTAGGTTTTTGAGTTCTTTATGTACTCTAGAGATTAGTGCTGTATCTGATGTGTGAGGGGTAAAGATTTGCTCTCAAGATATAGGCTCTCTATTCACCCCAAAGTTTGTTTCTTTTGCTGAGAAGAAACTTTATAGTTTGAGTCCATCCCATTTATTGATTCTTGATTTTAATTCTTGTGTCAAAGGAGTCTTATCAAGGAGGTTGGCCTCTTTCATCACTAGATAGATATTCCAAACAAAAACTGAACAAAGAAACTATAGAACTCAATAATACAATCAATAACTTAGACTTAACTGACATATAGAGTATTATATCCTTTAACGAGAGAATACACTTTCTTCTCAGCAGCACATGGATCCTTCTCTAAAACAGACCACATACTATGCCACAAAACAACTCTTAGCAAATATAAAAAAGTAGAGATACTACCCTGCATTCTATCAGATCATAATGCAATGAAATTAGAAATCAATGATAAAATAGTATCAACTAATTCTAACCAGACTAAAACAAGAACATTTTCATAAATAGCTAAAATGAATTCCAGAATGTTAAAGAAAGTTCAGATACAGCTACCTGAATATACATAGATGAGTTCCATTCACCAAAATATGACACACTAACATGGCCATCACATTATCAGAATTGAATTACAGAACACATCAGCCTTAAACACCTTTTAGCACAATCATAATGACTATTCCTCTTCAACTGACACTGAATAAGTCACATTAGGCTAGGTTAAGCTGCAATAAAAAGAAAAAAAATACTCAATGTTTCCAGAGAGGAAAATTATTCCTTGTTCATGCTTCACAGCCATCACAGATTTGCAAGAGCTTGGAGCAAGGGATCCTCTCACTTTAGCATTTCAACAACTCTGGCTAATAGAAAAGCCCCTTCTCTTTAGGTACAGGTCTTCATGCCAGAAATAAAGAGACTTTTGTGGTCTTACTTCAGAAATGCATTGACCCAGCTCAGAAGTAAGCAGCATCAGTTTTGCGCACAGTTCACTGGACACATTCATATGGTCCCATACAAAAATTAGTGGTCAATAAACACAATTGCTCTATGTGCCCAGAACTGCAGAAGTCTGAAAATATTTGGTGAAGAGTATTAATGACAATACCAACAGAATGTCAATGCTAATAAGTTTTTTTACTGTCTACTTAGAAATGTTCTTCAGTTGTGGGCATCCATTATGGGTGAATAATCAGAGGAATTAAAAATATCTTTCATTGCCCTAATAATTTTCATTTATTCCAAGAAACTTGGCAGTTTGTAACTGACTTATTGATGACAAAAGTAAATAAACAAACAATAAAAGGGAGAGCCAGAATGAAAACAACACAAACATAATACTTAACAAAAATTTTAAATTAGGGCTTCTGAATATTTATCAATGACAGAGTTAAAAGGATTCTAAACAAATATTCATATTTAGCTAGGAAAACTAGTATGTGAGCAAGAGATTTGCTTAGAGTAAGTTAATTTTGGGGGTAAAGGGGTGTTTGGGAGTATATGATATAAGATGCAAGTGTTTTCATGTCCAAAAGAATAGAGAGAAAGATGGAGAAATGTGGTGCTTCCATCATGTTCCACATGGATTCTCAAGGCAAACTGGCTCTAAGTATATTTTGAAGAAAGTGTTTGCAATGATAGAAATAAGAGGTAGGTCATGAGCAGGTCTCCTACTGGACAAGTGTAGCATGGAGTAGATAAGAAGGAATCTCACCTCTGGCCTGAACCCAGAATGGCTTCACTGTAAGTTCACTCTGTCAGAGGAACACAAATACATGCCTGGGAGAGAGACAGCCAATACCCACCAGACAGGATGAGACACGATGGAGAACTGGCCGAGATCACTGATGGGTATTTCCCAAGAGGGACCAAAGAGAGCTGAGAAGCACACAGAGAAGGCCAAGGGCTTGCATGTGGGTTGGGAGTCAGACCAAGACAAACCTGAGTTTTGTGCTGGGTAGCAGGAAGCAGGGTATAGAGAAAAATTGACCGCAAGTATATGGGCCCTTTGATCTAAACAAGTTATGAATCTTGTTCTGAGCAAAACATAGTAAAAACCAAAATGATAGTTGTTACACATTCTTGGTGATAATAAGAATGAAAACAATGGTTTCTCAGAGGAAATGCGTTTGTAACATTAATTTCTTCTGCATAGCATCATGGGGAGACTAAGATTTATATTTCTTCAGTGGTTTTTCCAACACAGGAAGGAAAGAAAGACTGATTAGGCAGGCTTCTGTGCCTCCTGACCACCTCAACCAAGATACCCCTACATATGGACTTAAATATTAGCTTTAATTTAGAGAGACAAAATCAAGTTCTACTGCTAAGGGGAAAAGGTTGTATTATTTCATATCCTACCATTTACTTATTTCTAAATCAGTGCTTTGATTTAGTGGATCAACTTCTACTCTGCTTCTAAATTCCCACAGATCTATTTTTGTGGTTTCTGTGGTCTGAGGATGCAGAGGCCAGAGGCAAGCATATGCAATATTTATTATGCCTAGAACTCATTTATGCCCTTTGTAACCAATTGAACACCAAAATATAGTCATTGGAAAATTCCACGGAAACCACTAACGAGAAAAAAAGCCATACATTTTTAAGAGAGTAGAATTTTAATACACTTCAAGCAAGGCATTAAAAGATTGTATTCTGTGCAATTGGAACAGAGGTAATTACTTTCTCATATATGAAAGTACAGCTTAGTGAAAATTTAAAAAAGGCCATTGTAACTGGTTAGTTTCTCAAGCATCACTTAAAAAATATACACTGTTCATCTTCTAAGTTTCAAAACCCGAGGTCTGCCAAAGAAAGCTGACCACAAGCTAACATGTCTGTAAAGGACACTGACTTCTCCAGGGAGCCAAAATAAACTGTAATTTCTCAGTCTATTGTGCAGAAGCAGATCTTTGCAAGTCCGCCAGATTTATATAGAAAGATTATATAAGTAAACAGACTTTTGTCTTCCCAAGGTGCCTTCTTTTCCAATATTATTATGAGTAGGAAATATAGAAAAAATATTTCCAAAATATCCAATGTACACTTAACTTTGGTTATTGTGTTACCAATTAAAAAATATAATAAATTTGTGTATCAGAATAAGTTCAGAAAGACAAAGATGAGTCTTTGTTTTTCGTTGTTTTTCAGACAGTTCTTTATCTCTTGTGCTCCTTTGTGGCTATAAAAAGGCAACAGATAATCATAAAGAAAAAATAAAATACTGTAATTTTACTTATGAAATTCTAAGTTTAGCTGCCATGATTTTTTTCTTTGGAATAAAACAAAGAAGTAATTTCAAAAATGTTTGTGTGTGTGTGTGTGTGTGTTGTTATTGTTGCTGCTGTTGTTGTTCTTTATTTGCTTTGAGAAGGATAGTAAGAACAAGAAGCAAAATAAAATTGAATTAGCAATGAAAATTCCATTTTCATTTTATCTTTATATTTTTATAATGATATAAAATTAGAACTAAATCTTCACCTGACAGGAATTTTCATGTCTTATTTGGGAGTTTTGAAGTAACTTATTTTTACTTGTCAATCACACAGAAATATTTTTGAATGTTCAGGGAAGTTCAAATGTTCCAGTGTCACATTAGCATTGAAAACAATGTATAATTGGTATATACAAAGCTAGACATTCAAAAAACAGGTCAATATAGCAAAACTTTTGAAGACTCTAAATTGAAAGGAATTATTAATATAAAGATGTGTACATGTATATACTAAGTGTAGACTAAGTATAAAAATTACAATTGAGATAAAATAAACTGGTTAATTGATTTTAATTTTCATTAATTCTTTAAGTTATTCATATTATTACTATTATCATTTATTTCCCTATTCACTTTGACTGTCTATGTGACAATCTGCAAAAAGATGTAGTATTCTACATAGCCTTTTGCACATTAAATGGAAGTCTGAAAATTTGAAACATTGGTTTCAGGTCATTCTCAGAGGTGATCAGAAATCACCTCACTATCACAATTGTACACCTCTGTCTTAGGGTTTTAGGAGGAAATAGATGCTGTCAATTAAGAGATACTGTCAATCTGAGAGGAAAATACATTACAGATCTTGCTAGTTCAGTTCTGAGAGTGGCTACAAGAGCCTCAAAAGAAGTGGCCTGATGGAAAACATTACCTCCAACAGAGGCACATACTCTACCCACAGCAAACCACCAGAGAGGAGCCTGGAGGAAGACACCCTAGCCTTGCTCTTCTTCTACCCTCAACATGTGTAAGTCAGCATACCATAAGATAACCAAAAAAACATAAAGACATTGATTCTCCAAAACACAGACTTCCCCAGGTAATAATAAAGAGGTAAAAATCCAAGATAGATCATCTTATAAATCTATACAGATCCTGAACCTGAAACACATTAACACGTATAGACTGAAAACAAACAAACAAAAAAATGAGACCCATATTTATTTCAATAACACATAGTGACTAGAACAATAATTTAATGAATCAAAGTTAATTTGTAAGGCTAGTCTGCATTAAGTGCTATAGCAAAGTATAGATTGATTATTTTCCTGGGTAGATTCCAGGTAATTTTTTAAATGATTAAATCTATCAAATATTCCCACATGATTCTGTCATGGGGACTCTTTTTTACATTATAGAGATGCTATTCAATATAAATTCCAAAATGAGTTGTGTTCAGATGAAATCACATTCCCATTATATATTTGCATATTAGGGTTATATTGATTGCATAAGATTTGGACTTAGTAATGTTGAAAGAGCCTTATAACTGTCAATTTGTGATTCAAATTCAAGTGCTTCAGAAACAACAAAAAAAATCTATGGCTATCCAGTGTTCCAGTTTTTCATTTGAACCAACTTGTGTGTTTTGTCTTAGAAAAATGAAGACACTGATCTTTAGCATTTTCTGCATTAATTGATGCTTCCTAATGGAAAAAATAATATATGACTCACATAGCTATTGCCCAAATAAAACAATATGTGCAATAACACTTTGCAAACTGGAAAGCATTTACTGAATGCCATATTTTATTATATTCTGTTAATTTATAAAATTCTCTACTCTCTTAGAGGAGATATGTATATGAAGTTTTTCTTCAAAATGTGTTTTATTGGAGAACAAATTATTACTGTTAAGATATTCAAGTGCCGAAATTAATTTTTTGAAGTTTATAGATTTTTTAATCACCTTAAAAGGAAGGAACATCAATAGTAACTCACCAGGAGAGTACATTACCAAGGGAAACAAATATTTCCAAACATTCCTATTACCTAAACATACCTATTGCTAAAAAGTGATTTCACCTAGTTATCCTTCTCTGGTCGACTCCCCAATTTCCTTAATGCTTTTTATAATGTCTGAGTGAACTTAACACTATTCTAAATATTGCAATCTGGTTCCATTAGTGTTCTAATGTCATTCTTATGCCCATTTTGTTCTATTTTTCCAAACAACACTCTGTTCCAAAAGAAACTTGCTATTTAAGAAATAATTTGAGAATAATATATCCAGGACTAGGTCAGCAGGTAAATTATTTCATTTTCATTTAATATGGTAGAATTCAAACAAAAACCATTTGCCTTCACATTTCATATGTCCTAGGCATAATGAATATGCAATAGGTAGTTGGTTTAGGGGAAAATGCTCATCAACAAACATAATTCTAGAAAAAGCTTTTATTCACTCAATTAATTTTAAGATTAACTGCTGCATATCCATGTTTTTCCTATGCATTTATTACTTGCTGCACTTTCTGTGCAAACTAAATATTTTATTAACCATTAGCAATTTGGTTGCTAAGTCATTCTCTGCAAGTCAATAAAATTCCTACATCATAGTTGCAAAGGTAACTGCATATAGAGCATACAGCATTGTGTGGAGTCTTACAGATGACATATTATAATTTGATTTAAAAAATATTAGAATCTTCAAATTACTACTAATAATGTTTTGCTTTCTTTTCAATATCTGAATATGTAAGCCTTACAGAGGATTTTGAGGCTCAGTGGTCTATAATAACTGACCAAAATTCCGTGAGGGAAATACCAGCAAAGTCACAACAATTTTTATCTCAATGTTTTAATATAGACTATCATTTCAATATAATTCCCTTTCAAGCAAAATATCAAAACATAATCTTCATTTTGTATAATTTGGCAAAGATTAAAATACTTGGAAACAATTTAACTTCAATAGTTCTGCTGCCCATCAGTAGTGATGACCAAAAGATCCCTCTCTAGACCTAGAATGATTTATAGTCTACCAACTAGATCAGTTCCAGTATTAGTCATCAATATACATGAAGAACAACATAAAGATGTGGAAATGCTATGCTGCCTTTTCTTTATCTCATACAAAATGGACGCACATCTGTGAGGCTTAATCAGTCTTTGTTAACTGTCCTAAATTCATAGACAAGTTCAAATAATTAAGTGACAATCTACATCGTTGTTATCAACTCTTTATGGTTTATAGCCAAAGAATAAAATCAGTTTTTTAAAACAGAATTTAAAAGATAGGGTAAAGTCAACCTGATATACTAAATACCATACAAGGATGATACATGAGACAAATGAGAAACAGGAAGAAGATTCACAACTGTACCAACTGTAAATGACATACTTAAATAAATTCCTGCTTGACAAGGGAATATCAGGAGCAGTTTCAAACTCAGTCAGAAATTTCCCAGTAAATATTTATTTCACCTACAATGCACAGGATGTTAAGAGAACCCATGTTTAATGTACAGACCTACCATTTATCATACCGGAGACTACACTTTCTAAACCAAACTATTTTATTATTAACAGCATTCCTTTGAATTCAATCTGTTCATTAGAGTTTCATTCATATTCACATACAAATAATGGAAACCTTTCTTAAGATTTCCAAACCAAATTCCCATTCTATACCCCAGGTTTACACTCATTAATGAAAGGATTCTATACACAATACATCAGGGCTAAGTACTCAGTAGACTCCTAATTCCTAAATAAATGAATATCTGTATAACAATGAAAATACCAAGGAAAGAAAGTTTTTAAACCAATGAAAGTACCTCTCTCTCCCTTATCCCCTCTCCCTCCCTCCTTCTCTCTCTCTCTCTCTCTCTCTCTCTCTCTCTCTCACACACACACACACACACACACACACACACACACAAACTCTCCCACATTTAAAACAAGGTTACAATGATTCTCAAAACTTTGCAAGTCCAATTGTCAATAGCATCACAGAGTGATGACTAAAGTCACTTCTTTGCTGTCACTCCTTCCCCAATCCAAAAGTGAAAAAGTAAAGATAAAATGGAGCCCAACCTTGTATATGGAAAATTAGTTAAGAGGTAAAAGAAAGCAAAACTAAAAGCCCAAAACAACAACAAAACATGTGGCGCACTATGGGAATTCAGTTTAATATTTTTGATGTTAACATTTTCCATCCTAGACACATGTCGTCCATGTCTAGATTATGCCATTATGCACAAATTATAAAAATTATAATGTTAAACACATAGAAGAAAACTGTATAAGAATATAAAAATGTGTGAAATAGGGGCTGGGGTTTTGGCTCAGTGGTAAAGTGCTTGCCTGGCATGTGTGAGGCACTGGGTTCGATACTCAGCACCATATAAAAACAATAAACAATAAAGGTATTGTGTCCATCTACATCTAAAAATATATTTTTTAAAAATGTCTGAAATGTAATGTGAAATAATTAAGTGTAATGTGATCTTTTTATCAGAAATTATTTTGATCCATCAGATATTGGAGAAGATTTGATAGGGAAAAAAAAGATGTTGATACTTATAAAGGCCCTCACAAAATTGAGAAATGTGCCAAGTGTTTTATATGTGCAATGTCATTTGACACAACATTTCATTATGATAGGTATCACTCACATTTTATTAATAAGTCAAGTGCTGTCATTTGTCAAGGTGCTACAATTGTCTGAGTCATTCTTAGGACTGAAGTCTACCATACAACAAATTATTCTTTTCATTTCAATGAAGTGACACACCTAGAAAAGTTTAATACTCCTCTGATATCTTATTAGCTAATTGAATTGAGAAGAAATTTCCACAGGCACTGACAAGAACTATAGTATCCCAAGCTATTAATTTTATTAGTTTTTTTCTTTCATTCTTGATGTAATTTCCTATTTTTCTGTACCCTGAAAAAGAAGCATTACTGAGCCATACAAATATGAGAAGAAAAAAATAGTAGCACAAAGTAACAGTCATGTGGAAAGGCAGATTAAAGTATGGCTCTTTGCTTCATGATCTAAAAACCTGTAAATATGCTAAAAAAAAAAAAAAAAAGACAAGTTTACTTTTTAAAAAACTGTGATTTCTGATTCAAGGCCTGGTTGACTTTTGTAAGTAACAAATACCAGACTGATTATAAAGATAGCTATACTTGATAGAATTAGCTATATCAAAATATCAGTTCAAGAATATAATTGATTCTTGTAGGAAATGAAGTAAAAAGAAGGATAAAATGAAGTTAGATTCTAAGCAAAGTAAAATTCCTATCTCAATTTTGGGGAAAAATTAATTTCAATTATGGTTGTCTATAGCTGTAATAAAATCTTGCTGAAATGCACATTGGCAGATGTGCAATCAAGGCACATGAACTGTGTACACAGCACAGTTAACTTCCATTTTAACGTCCCTCTTAATATTTTCTATCTGTTGCTTACAAAAAATATGCTGCATCATTATAGAGATTTTTTTCCATTACACACTACATATATGAACTACTTTCTAAATTATCTTCCAAAATTCTAAGATAATAAAATGGAAAAATTATGGCATTTTACTTGACCAGACCTATTATTTTATCTTTGTTTTTACAATATCTTTATTTTATTTGTTTATTTATTCATTTATTTAATGTGGTGCTGAGGATCAAACCCAGTGCCTCAAAGGTTTGAGACAAGCACTCTACCACTAAGCTACAACCCCAGCCCAATTTTATCGATATTCTGCTCTTACTATATTTATAGTTAACAGTCAAGAATTAATAAAAAAGCACTGAACTAAATGTGCAAATAATCTTTCCCACATTCTTAAAAAGTGATCGTATATGTTTATCTTAAATTCTGGAAAAGAGCATTTGAGAAATATTATTACTGTTCAAGAAGAAAGAACTAGACAGAGAAATGAAGACAGAAACTGACACATTCTCTTACCACTATTTCTTTTTAGATGGTCATGTAAGGCAAATCATATTAATTATTAATATTTTAAAATAAACATACTGAATTAAAATATTTCTCAAAACTTCATTCTTGTTCTTTTAAAAATGTTATTAAAGAAACCCTTAGAGATCAGGAACTGCCATCAATAATACATTAATGGAATTGGAAATGAAATGAATGGTATTCATCTTCCCCTAAGTGGGGGAAGTAAAAGGCAACTACTCTCCTAAAGTGGTATATTTTTTATTCTTTTGATTATAATTGATTTGCTATCTTTCCTAGAGTGACATTTTAGGAAAAACATATTCAGTACAACTTTGTACGTTCTGATAAAGATTGCGGGATCATGGAAGTTAGTCACAAAGGAAATAAGATCAAAGGAGTAGAAAGACGAGGGTGAAAGGCAGCTCAAAAAGTAATGCCAGGGCAAAAATAGCAGGAAATAAATGAACATTCCTCAAGATTGTAAGCATGTGCCTAAAAGTGTGCATGCCTGTGTGTGCACACATGTGAGCTGAAGTTTAGACAGGCACAGATTGAGGCTTCCCCTGGGTGGTGGAATGTCAAGGATTAGCAGAGGCAAAGGGGGAAGACAAGTGAGTGTGTGTGTTCAGATTTCCTGGAATCTATACAGGGATCCCAATTTCCTTTCACATAAGTAGAGCCATTGATGTAAGTAGGAAACAAAGATTCCATTAAGGCTCATTATGTGATGTAGATATACGGGTGTGGGATTTTTCTGCTCAAACTGTTTTAATTATTTATTTTAAATGAAGGGGTAAGAAATAAAATCTGAGGCCACATTTTATATTTTAGCTATGTAGTCCAGAATCTTTAATAAAAGAGTCCTTTAAAGTATACTAAAGCCTTCAGGAAAACTGAGATTGTTTTATGGATAAATGTCCCCAGACTTGTATCTGAAAACCAGGTAAACACTGATGTTATCTGAGTTTCCTTAAAATACATATATTTAACAGTTCTGCATCTCTTTTTTTCTTAATATTCCACCCACCCTTCCTTAGCATCTCTCTGAGCTATACTGTCCTCACCACCCTATCTCCAAAATCTTGAAACCTATGTACACGTATATATCCATTATACGTAGACAGGTTTAAAAAACTACCTGAACTATGACATCATTATTTTTCATTTTTTTTATTTACTTAATTTCTTGATTTCAAATAAAAACTGGGGAAATTATAACTAAGTTTCCATAAGTATATAACCTCCAAATTTGTTGAATATGGTCTTCAATAAGAAGATCTTAAATCCACAAAAATTTAGTATTTGAATGAAGCATCTATCCAATAATTTAATGTGTTGCATTTTGTAATTATTGGTATTTCTACAAACTATAATAGTTTTCTTCTTATCATTTAGGGTTATGAAATTCTTCAGCACATGCATGTATTATTAAAGAACATTCCAGTAGAAATTCTCTCTCAAAGTAGGTATCCCATTCCAGAGAGTTTATTGCTTCCTCAGCAATCACAAAATATGATTTTTTAATTCCGATGGAGAGAATCATGATATTCAACATCTGGAGTAGTTTTTCATCACCACTAGCATTACACAAAGCAATCTAGAGTTGCATTGAATTAAGTGTGAGAACTCTCCTGCCAAATCTATGTAGTAATACAGGCAGAAAAATTTCTACTCAAGGCAGGCCTTCTTAGTCAATATTTATTACAATGAACAAAATGGAAATCAAAAACTATGGAGAGTAATCCTGTCTTTCTTTCTTTGATGACTTATTGGGTGTTTTTCCATAGAAAATGTGAAACATCAAGTAATATAAAATACAGGTGAATATTTTAAAACTGCATTTTAAAATCAAGAATTAAATATTATAATAAGAAGATAGCTTGACTAAATTAAATATAAGCAATATAACTATATGCAATTATTAACCTCAAGCCCTATGAATATCATTATAGGATAGTTTGTTTGAAATGACATCAAATAATTATTTCATTGTAATTCATATATCATTTATATCAAATATTTAAGATTTAATATACTTTGCATAAATTTGACTAAATTAAGAGTCTAGATTTTCACATTCCTTTCCTACAATGTTTCATAGCCAAGATATGTTTTATTTCATTCAATATATTCATTCAATGAGTCCAAGAATTCTGTAGTCTATATTTTATAAGAATTACCTACAAACACATCAGTTACAATTATGTCACCAGGAACTTCTTATCCTTACCTTTCTGACTCAGAGTATCTAAATAATTAAAAGCACAAAATTCAGACTTATGGGAATATATACCATACAATTTTACTGATACTACATAAATTCCTCCTTGTTATATAAATTTCCTAATTCAGCTCTATCAACATAATAATTTCAAAATAATTATTTACTTGTCTATAGAAACATCCATTTCCATTTTGACATCCAATTAGCTACAAGAAATATACGTTCTTCCATGTGATTTAAACATCTAATTTCTAAAAATTACTCTTATTTTCATTCACTTACAAATCAAATGGTTGTCTACTACAACTTCTATAAATTCTAGCACTGTCTTAACCCACATCTCATGACCATGACCAGCAAAATGGTTGAAAATCATGCATACAACTTTGGTTTTTTTCCCCTTGATATCTTTCATTAAAAGAAAAGCTGCAAAAGTGGATTCTCTCTCCTCTGTCATAACCAGTCAATCTGCTGATAGAATTTTAACCATTAAAGAAATAGATTTCCAAATTTTATTAAAATGGCGATAAAGCAGACAAAAAACTCTAGTTTCTGATGTTAATTGGTTTTATTAGCCAGCTTGTAACATCACATTTTCTGTGTGTACTGTAGCTTCTTATTCTAGGGGACACTAATTAGTTTTAAATGGTGTTAAATACCATCCCTGCAGTTGCAAGTGCTTCTCTGGGATTTTTTACCAGAGAAAAGAACTCCTGTAATTTAAAACTACTTTGTTTTCTTCAGTCACAGCTGTTAGTGAAACACTGACCTGCAGAAATCTTGAAAGGTTTTCACCTTTCTGTCACTGTCATTAGCTAGCATTTATTTTCTTAACAGGTCTTTTCCCCTTGTGCCATTGCTCTACAGTAATTCCCATCCCCCAAATTGCAGCCAGCAGAGAATCAGCATTAAACTAGTTAGGCTCTTTTCTGCCCCCTCCCCCTTCCCTCCCTTACAAAGCCTTGGCTACCCTTAAAGAAAATTCTCCAACAACGTGTCAATTTTACATTGGTCACAAAGACAACTTCTGTTGGGGGAGGGGGAGGAAAGAGGGACTGGAGCTTGGCTGTCCCTTTCCACAGACTGGGATCTTTGTGGTGATCAGAAAACATTTCCTGCATAAGAAATCAACACACTCTCTGGTTGCAGGGATGGGGAGTAAGAAGGAATATGTATCAGCTCTGCCCTCAAAGGAATGGAACATAGCCATTAACCTTCCAAACAAGAAAGTCATTTTCTCAAAATATGTCATGCTTTCTTGCATTATTAAACATAATCCACAATCTCAAATCTTCTGATAGCTCTTCCACTGAGGATTGGGTGAAAGCCACAAATCACTCTTATACTTTATTTTTTCTCCGCATTTCCGTTGCACTGTTTTTCCCCCTCCCTCTGGCTCACCTCTGAGATGTTCCCTTTCTCTGTGTATATCAACAGGAAACTGAGAAGACAGCAAAACACCACTTGCAAAATGCAGATCCCAATTCTTTAAAGATCAGAATGTGTATTAACCTGCAGGAGATTTCATAACCCCAAGACCTGACCCAGACAGTTTGCTCCCCCAGTGTTTCTCTTGGCCCACCAAAGAGCAAGAGTGCCAGGTTTATTGTACAAACCACCTTAAACAGAAGTCTGGCCCCGGGTACCCCTATTTTCAGATGTTAACAAGTCTCTTGGTCCAAACAGGTTTGCCTTGGAGAGTTACCTTTTGGTCATGTCAACCCAGCTCAAAGGCGTAAAAGGATAAGTTACACAGGGAAAAGCAAGCGAAAGGAACCATTTGCTGGATTGGAGCAAAAGGGAGAAGTCTGAAAATCCATTTCACAGGTGGGGTATGTGTGTGTAGGTCTCTTAAGAGGATGCAGCTTGAATCTCTCTCTCCTTCTCCTCCCTGCCAACCACTACTACAACCTGGCTTCACATTTCTGCATCTCTTTGATCCTGAATATTCCACCTGCACTTCCTAGGCATGTCACTGAGCTATACTGTCACCATTCTATCTTCAAAATCTTGAGACCTAAAACAAGCTTAAGAGACATTCATCAGTGAAGATCCACAAATCAAATAAATCCAAAGATGGCAGAGCAAAGGAGAAATGATTAGGTCTAAGTACTGAAACAGCACATGTCACTTCCATGACACAAGCCTCCCCCTCCCTTGCTGGCATCCATCTTCCCCAATTTGGGGGCACTTACCTTCTTTGGGTGGTCGTTTGGCCTCCCTGGTAAGATTGCAGACTTGAGTGGTTTGCAGCTCCTGGGTCAGGCAGCCCTCTGTCTGCTCATTCAAGGGCAACACGACGTTATTTAACAAAACCAGGGACTGGTCATCGATCCCCCACTCTCCCAAAT
Source organism: Marmota monax (assembly GCF_021218885.2). Lineage (NCBI taxonomy): Eukaryota > Metazoa > Chordata > Mammalia > Rodentia > Sciuridae > Marmota > Marmota monax. Next base: position 2,005,871 of record NW_026692434.1, on the reverse strand, counting down.
GCTGAGGGCAGGTGCATTTTGTATACATGATCCCACATGATTCTGTTCTCCCATTTTCTGATTTTAAGCAGCTCTCCAACCAAGTGCATAATACATGGCAACCAAACTGGCTTGGGCTCACTTTGTTCAATACCAAAAACTCAAAAAAAGATTTCTGATCTTCTTCCCCTTTTTTCTGTAATCCTGGGAAATCAGATGGAAATACCCGACGTATTTGAATAAAATTTTTATCATATTGTAGAAAAACAAAAGCATTCTTGGAATTGCAGAGTTGCATTATAGAATGATTCTTTCTTAAAAGATCCTTTATTTTTTCATGGGAAAAATGATCAAACTGGTAAGCCAGGAGGGAAAAGTTAGAGCAGCTAAGGTCCTTTTTGGAAAATTTCAGGTAAATGCTATATTTGGTTGGATCTGGATTTTCCAGCGTCCAAGTGCAGTTTGTAAAGTTTTTGGGAAACATTTCACTTACAGAGTACGATCCATAAATGACTCCCTTCACCAAAGTTGAACACCAAAAGTCTTGGGCAGCATTAAATCCAAACATAACCAGGAGATAGGTGGAAAATATATAAATCAGCAGGTTACGAACAGCCTTCATCCTATGTCATTTGGCCTGTAAAATGGCAATGAAAGTAAAATGCAAGTCGGAGTCTACAAGCATTGAAAAAATAAACTCCTTCCAATATTACAGCCAGCTGTTTTCAAGATTTCAGTGAAAAAAAAAATCCTTTTTATAAAAAAGGGCAGGTAATTTTTATTTTATAACGCTGGGAAATTATCTGTTGCTGTGTGAACAGCGCCCTCACGTGGCCCATCACAATGGTCAAATTCTCAACATTCAATTTAAAAATAACATTTAATAGATTATTAATAGGAATGCCCTAATTTATCCACCAGGGTTTCCTCCACAACCATTATCATTCTATCAAATGAAGAAGGAAAACATGGGGTTTAAAATATTATAACCTAAATGTTAATCATTGAAACATTTTTAATCAATCTGTACAAACGTTTCTCTCCCTCAGTCTTCTGTCTGCAGTAAACATCACACAAAATCTAATCTGATAATCTGGGAGCAGCTGTCACCACATTATTTCTTTTCTCTTAAATGTAAAAAGTAATTACAATAAATTATAGCCACAATTTTAAAAGCACAAATGATAATTTGTTCCAGATGGAACATCATCTCCCAAATGCCCCTACTTGCCTTTTCAGAGGCTACCATGTGAACTGATAAGAAATTCCTGTGCAAAAACAAGAGCTTTCATGTGGATTAGTAGAATATTAAAGCCACCATCTGAGAAAAGGCATAGATGGACAGATACACAGGGAAGACTTGTTGTTCAGCATCACCATTGAACCAGGATTTGAGGCAGTCATTTCAATGTGACATGCCCTCTTGGGATACATAAAGTGGATCACTGTATTAGTATCTGTATCCCAAAGGTGATGTCAGTGAAAAATCCCAGAACTGCAGTAATTGAGCTGGCTTCTTTTAATTTTTTTTTTTTAAATTAGGGTTATTGTGTCTAGACTTATCTACTGTAACTTAAGATTTACACATGGTAGATAAAAGATATTAGCATTTTCTTTCCTAGTAGATTTCAATTTTCAAATAGCTCTCTTTCAAACAACAGCTCCAAAGCTCCTCTTCTCTTCTTTTTAATTTTTAACCCTGGACCTGCATAATAAAGTAGTCCTTGATTATATTTACCTCTGTAAGTTGTTATCCAAAAATAACTTGAATATTTTTCAGCTTTAACCTTTAAGAAGTTATTTCTTAGAATAAATGACACTGCTTTTTGGTTCAGCCTTTGAGCTGATAAAAGTGATGCCAAGTTAATTATAAAAGTCTTTAAGCTGCAGTCTCTTCCACTGTTCTGTAAACAGAGACAGACATACAGACATAGATAGTTAAGAGTTTTCCTGCTTTTTTTGCTTGGGTCCTCTTTGAACCAAAGGATAAAACCCTCTTCCTTCCCATTGCATAACACACACCAACGCATGCACTCCAAATCCAGTGACCAAAGTCCCTGAAGATAGATCTGCATTTTACAGATTATAATTTGAATTCTATGTTTTGGTATGGGCAAAAACAGCCCCAACTCTAAATCTCTATATAGCAGCAGTTTAAAATAACGCTAGAACTGATGGGACTATCAAAACTGTGTTCTCTGTTTCAAGCATATAGCTGAATGAGTAATGCCTTTCTTCTTAATAAAGATTAAAGATTAACAAATGAGGAAAGTTGTAGGAAATTCTGTAAATAATTTAATTCTTTTTCTTTCTTTTTTTTTTTTTTTTTACTGTAGCACTTTGCAGGCAATGCAGGTCTGCGCAGTGTTCTTCAGGATAGTGTGTAGGCGTTGAGAGCCAATGTGACAATAAGTGTCTAAATTAGGAATTCCATCCATGAAAGGGGGCTTCATTTTATAATAAGGAACTCAAAAGGAGGTCGAATATATTTTCCTTATGAAATTGGTACTTTTGCTTCCATTTATTTGACAGAGCATGTCTGCAATGCTGTGCTCATCAAAGATTAGAAAGAGTGAGGAGATAGCTTGGATTTTACTTTCATGCCTGCTCAAGTAAGCATCTCAAATATAATGCTTCTTATTTTTAACCAGCCTTGCTATACAATCTTGTTTTGTTCTAAATAATAAAAAATGAATCACTGAATCCCCCCCCACACACACACCTTCAGACTGCAGGGCCTGTTCAAAAAACTGTATTTCCCTATTGAAGGTAAGGGGGTGTCTAAGGGTTGTCCACCGAGGTTTCAAGGATGTTATATTTATTTATTTATTTATTTATTTATTTATTTATCTCTTACTGAGAAGCAAACCGGCATTGAGTTTAGCTATTCTCAAAACTGATTTTCTGGGTGACACTTTAGTTTAGTTGAACATAGACGGCGCCATCACTCCACTGATTTTTTTTTTTTTTTTTTTTTGCCCAACAGAAGACCCAATGCCTACTCTTTAACTTCCTTTTAACCTAAAATTTTCCCCCATAAAATTACCTCGATCACGCACAACTACCAGATTTTCCGGGTCTCTCTAACTATTCCTTCGGATCCAGCACATTTCTTGAAAGCCAGACTTCTCTAACTTTTCAACTGCGGCGTTTAAGTAAATGCAGGCAGTCAGATTTGCTCGCAGTCTCCCCATCCACCAGCAACAGCCTTTCCTTTCCTTGCTCTCCCTGCCCACACACCAAGCCTAGAGCCCCTCGGTGGCGGCCCCCAGCACAGAGAAGGTGACCCCTGGACCCCTTTCCTTACCTTCCACTCCGAAAGCTCAGAGAGGCTCTTGCTCTAAGACACCAGCACAGGCACGCGTCCCAGCAACAGTGACGGAGAGACTCCCCTTCGGTCCCAATCACCGTTGCCCATTTTCCCCGGCTCAGCTTCAAAAATCAGAATTTATTATTTGAAAATGCACACATACGAGAAGCAAAAAAAAAAAAAAAAAAAAAAGGAGAAAAAGACCAGAGAGGAGGAGTGAAAGGGGGGGAAAAAGCCTCGGGGGCCAGAGCCTGTCGCCTTATCCAACTGAATCCAATCTCCAAACCGAAGTGGGGGGGCGAGAAGCCCCCCTGGAGGGAGACTCTAAACAAACAAACAAAAATAAAACGATGGAAGTGGATTAAGAACGAAGATTTGTTTTACCAAATCTATCCCCCAGCAAACCGATTAGCCAAGAAGCAAAGAAAGCGCTGAGACGAGAAGTGACCGGCGGCGGCGGCAGCTGCTAAGGCAGATTTGTTGGGGCGGTGGGTTTATTACAGGAGTATTCGTGGTCGGATCGGAAGGCTCAAGCTTATGCTTTTTCCTCTTTCCGCTTTCCTCCCTCTACCTCCTCCCCCCGCTGCAGGTACTGATGGACAGACGGCGACTAAGGAGAGGGGGGGAAATATCCTTGGCTGGTGATGTCGGAAAGCTGTTTGAATGCCCAGCGAGGAGGGAGGCGAGAGAGGGAGAGAGATAGTAAAGCTCTGTCTCGGGTGTGCGCGCCGGGGCGCCGCGCTCGATCTCCCCGGGGCACGCGCGTGAGAGGTGCGCGTCCCCGAGCTCGCGCCCGCACGACGGCCTCGCGCGTGCTCGTGGGCGCGCGCACCCGCCGCCAGCATTCGGCGCGGTGCGCGGGGCAGCCAGCCCGAGGCTTTTGCGCGCCGCGCGGTCGGGGGGCCATGGAGTTCTGACTCCCGAGGGCGGGTGTGTGCGAGAGCGGGCGAGGGGAGCGGCTGGGTGGGAGAAGAGGGAGGACCCCGGGGGAGGGCGGGAGAGAGGCAGGCGGGAGTGGGTGCGCCGCGGAGGTCCAGCCAGGGCCGCGGTGCGCCTACACGTCACCGCTACTCAAACCCAGGCACGTCCCGAAAGCGGTATTTTCTGCGTCTGGGAGGTTTTTGCCTCCTCAGTTCCCACCGCTGGGGCTGGCGGCGACCAACTGTAAGAGAAACTCACCAGGAGGCGAGGCAGGGGGGGTGCGGAGAATGGGAAGGCGAGTCTGAAGGGTGGGAAGTAAATGCTGGACTTGATCATCTTTCTCTTTCTGTTTTTCAGCACGGACCTTGCGCAGCGGGAGAGCTGTCATTTCAGCACCAGGATTCAGAATTGATCCAGTCCGCTGCAGAGGGGGGCATATCTCAGCTCCTATTGCTGCGGGTCTCGCCTGGAACAATAGTAGTTTTTCTCAGCAAGGCTGCAATTAACATCTTATTTGTTCAGGCTCCGTACAGGCTTTGTTGGGACTGCGGTGAGGCAACCGAGGTTGGGAATCTTGCATTGCTTTCTGCATGGCAATGGGATCGTGGTTGTGGGGTCAAAACTTTTGTTTTGTTTTGTGGTCTTAGTGTATCTTTTTCTTTTTCAAGTTTCCCTAGTAACAAGTTTGGGGAACGGGTGGGAAGAAACCCGGGAAAAGCAAGAGAAGGACCTGATTCTCCATGTAAGAGGGAAGGAAGAGATAAATTTCCTCACCACCCCCCTTTTATTTATTTATTTATTTAAGCTCTTAAACAGTAGGCTGATGAAGTATTTGATGAACTAGCTTCAAAAATGGGCTGCAAAAATGTCTTTTGACTCCTTACTATGTCTCTACTTGTAGACTCAGTTGGTGGTTTGCAAAACAAGTGCTAAAATAGTGCAGTGATGTGGTGGGAGGAGACCATAAAGGGTAATTCATTTCAAATGTGGAGTCTTCCTAAGGGTGAGTTGCTTGAGCGACAGGTGAAGTTGAATAAAGCAATTTCCCATCATTTTGTCTCCTCACTCTTCTGTATTTTTATTCCTCTTTTTGTTCCTCTTCCCTGGGGCGATTGTGTAGCCAAGAACAAGATATTTTTTAAAAGGTTAGAGTGAAAACAGGTGATCTTTTATTCACCAGAGTTGTTTGAAATATTAAAATTGGCTCTTTACTTCTTAATACATATTAATAGAATGACCCTCTTCAAGGCTTTCTCTTCTAGGATGAGTGTTTAAAGTAAAACCTGTAAGGCTTTAAGGGTGTTTGCAGGAACAAATCACCAGTGAGAGAAACTTGGGTGGCATTTTTGTTTTGTGTCATTTTGGGGTCACTACCACAATTTTTATTCATTGAAGCAAATGTGCAAAGAAAATATGGTTTATATGTTCAGGGCAAAATCCAAAACACTGTAAAACAAACACATTTTCTTAAAAAACAAAGAACATTCAGCAATACAAAGAAGAAACATTTTATTTATTTCAACTTCCAGAGATTGGAACCACGATATCTCCAAAACATTTTGGTTAGTTCTGTTATTTTTATCTAGAGAAAAAATAGAGATTAATGATAGATGTGTAATACAAATGGAGAAAAAAAAAGCTTTGCACGATTTGTACTTTAAAAAATTAAAGAAAAATAAGGTTTAAACATGCTTCTATTTTGCACTTAGTGGTTTCTCATATTATCCTTTAACATAGTGATTTTGATGTTTCTTAGAAATTCTTAAATGTCATGACTCAGTGACATAAGAATAACATCCAAAGGGGGCAATTTTAAAAGGCTTAATTCTAAATGGAAAGGAGCACTCATTCCCGGGATCATTTATATTCAAGTAGAATGCAGGTCTGGGTCAGAAAAGAAAGCTACCCTTAATAAAGTGCTTCACCCTTCACACTGTTTCCTGTAACCTTCATAAATTGCAGGCTACTGAGCTGGCCTGATGATGAGCCTGCTGAGGTATATTTATAGCAGATGATTTGTAGATGATAAATATGCCAAGCAAGACATCGTCTCCAGTAACCCCAGGCTCCACTGACTTCCTCAGGGGGTCATAATCAAGACTTACAAAAAGAGCCCTGGATGTGGAGAATCTGGTCTCTGAACCCTGACAATAGCACAGTCCAAAGGCAAACCAAGGAGGAATCACTTTGTTTCATGTCTGCACAATGTTCCACATGAAAGCGTTGCTGACATATTGACTCAACAACCAAAAGAGAATAGCAGTTTGCGTAGCCTAGGCTCCATGTCCTTTCCTTCCTATTGACATAGGTCCATTTTTATGCCTTAAAGTATTTTGAAAACACCATTTCAAATTATAATTATCAGCTTCTTAACCTCTTAAGTCCCTGTGCATTTCCATGACATTTATATGTGTACAAACACATATTTCACATGCATACATGATGCACATTTTTCCTACTATTGGAATATATACATATATAATATGCATGTGTGTTTTTCATTTGGAACACATTTTTTGAGTATGTTTCACTACATTACTTTGTATATCTCTGCTAAACAAAGAATTTCACCTCAAAATTGCCAAATTAATGGTATAAACTAATTTTGTTTCCTGTTGACTTTCAAGAGAACCATTGCAAAATCAGTTTAACACATCAAAATATGGACTAACATTGCATTTTAAATTAGCCCAAATATTTAAGGTTAAAGTCCTTCAAATTTATCTCTCTTATTATATATCCATTTGATTAAGATTTGTTTAGAAAAATGACATTTCTAAGTGTATTTTTATATATTTTCCTGTTACTTTTTTGTTGATCCTTCTATATTTGAGAATAACCTTATTCTCCAAAATTACTGCTTAAAATTCAACGTCATCTGCAAAATTCTTCTACTCAAAAATGTTTCTCAATCTTGTTTACTCAGTTTTAGAAAGTTTTTTCTTCCCTTGCTCCTCCCATCTTTTTAGTGTAAAACATTGACACATTGAAATTTTTTTAATTGTTAGTTTCAATAAGGCTTTAGAAAGTAGAAATGGGTTTGTAGATTATTCCTTGTTCAAAATCTTCTGATGTATCTGTCTTTATTGTCTCCAATATGCACAGAAATGGCTTCTGGAAATTAATTCCATAATTAAAAAGAGAATTACTAAAACATCTTTCTTTTTTTCTTTTCTTCTTCTTATTAAGTAACGATGTTATTTCAGAAACCAAACTGGATCCATTCAGTCTCTCTGAAAAAAAAAAATCATTTTCTACTTGGATATCCCAGAATACTAAGACATGACAAAGTCTTAAAAAATAAAGGAATCGAGTTAGGATAAAAAGACATGGAACAAGACAATATTTATCATAAGTTAGCTCAAGTGGAAAGCCGTCCCATGTCAGGCACAACCAGAGTTTAATATTGTCCCAAACCCTTGATTGCATCAATTTTCATTTATCATCATACAATGACACAAGTAAAAAAAAAAAACAAATTGGTAAAATATTTTGGCCATCAATTCACAAGGCTTCACTTATGGCACTCAGGAAGTGCCATGAATAGGAAGCACAAGAGTGTATTTTAAAAACATTTTGGAAAATATGGACTTTGAAAGCTTGAAATATGTTTCTAGGTAAATATGAACTCATCAAGAATTCTTGTCAGTGGGCTGGGTTTGTGGCTCAGTGGTAGAGCGCTTTCCTAGCATGGGTGAGGCCCTAGGTGGATCCTCAGCACCACATAAAGATAAACATATGAAGATACTTTGTCCATCTACAACTAAAAAAAAAAAATTAAAAATCTTATCAGTTACTTTGCTTGTCTTTTTTCATGTAAAGGTACTGTGTTTATAACATTATTTTTAATATCTGTAAGTTCAATGCACAAGAAATAACGATTTTTCATTTTTACCCATGAGCTTGACAATAATGTGAATAAGAAGATGTGGACTCTATCTAAGGTTCTTTCTAATCTCTGCTAAACAAATAAAGGTATGTATCTCATAAGAAATGTAAGAAATGAGAGAAAATGCAATAAATTCCTTGGGTGGATATGATTATAATTTTTCCACTCAAACCCTGGAAATTTCTTTCTTTTGACGATAAATCCAAAAACTTCCATAGTTTTCCCTCCTTACTTTCATAAGCTGATATACAGACTGTTCTTTCCATTCTTTTTCTTCTTCTGTTCTGATCATTGTTTTTCCTTAGACTAATGCCCTGCACTATCACTAATGGCAGAAACTAAACCAGCAGTTTGGTGATGGTTGACCTTAATTCACATGAGAGATGGAGGTTTATTGATCACCCATTATTTCTGAACTTTCATATGTCTCCATTTCTGTCCTTTGGAATTCTCAACGACTCATTCTTTCTATTCCTTTTTCTTCCAGATTCTTTTATTACTGCCTTCTGAAACTCCTTGCTCTCTTATACCAATACACCTCTTCATAGAATGTTCTATCTACCCCTCCTTTGATTGACACTTGTTCAAGTGTGAAGAAATGACATCTCTTCCAGCCCTGTCAAGTGAAGCCATTTATATGCATACTTTTCCCAAACCCTGATTAAGTAGAGTCAGTGGCCAAAGCAATATCCTTGTTCTCTCCTATTTTCAGGTCTGGATCCCTTTTGATTTGAGGTTCTGTTATCTGCCCTTCCCCTTTATGTCTCTCTCTGCTTGTCATCATCTACTGACTTCCATGTCACTGGCTTTCATTTATGGAATCTGTTGCCTACCAACTCACAGTTTTCTTCTTTATTCTTAGTCTTATTTCCCATAATTTCAACATCCACATATATGGCTTACCTAACACTAACTTCTCAGTTCCATTTCTGTGTTTTTATCTATACCAATTCAACCACATTTTCCTATGGTCTTTGATTAAAGAAGTCATAACCAATGACTGTCCAACCTCCGATATTCAAAATTTAATGTTTAAATGATCTAATTACAGTCTTCTGACTTTACTAACCACATGAAACCAAGTTTTCCAAAAAGTTCAGAGCTTTATCCATTGATCTCACCAATTTCTCCTCTTTACTTTCTTTCTTATACTCTTGTGTTATGCAGCCTCTAGCAAAGCCCTAGGTAACTCCTACTTTTTGATACTCATACCCTTTTGAAATCATCTTCCCCCAATATGGGCTAAATTTCTTCTAATGAATTTAATGTGACAGTAACAATGAATAGTCGCTTTCAAGTTTGAGGTATAAGGCTGGAGATATAGCTCAGTGGTAACATACTTGGCTAGCATGTTCAAGGCCACAGGTTCAATCCCAAGCACTGTGTTAATCTACTTTATCACTGTGACCAAAATACCTGACAATAACAACTTAGAGGATGAAAAATTTATTTGGGGCTCATGGTTTCAGAGGTTCAGTTCATGGTCAGCCAGCTATTCCATTGCTCTAGGCCTTAATTAAAGCTGACTATCATGGCAAAAGAGCATGCTGAAGGAAAGCTACTCAGCTCACAACAGCCAGGAAGCAAAGAGAGACAGAAGCAGCAAGGAGCCAGAAACAAGATATAATCTCCAAGTGCACACCCCCAGTGAATTACTTTCTCCAGCCATGCCCCAGGTGACTAGAATTAACTCCCAATAGTACATTCAAATTATAAATCCATCAAGTGGATTAATCCACTGATGAGGTTACAGCTCTCATAATCTAATCATTTAACCTCTGAACATTCCTGCATTATCTAATACATAAGCTTTTGGGGAGACACCTCATATCTAAACCATAATAAGCACTCAAAAGAATTAAGTTTAAGGTATAAAATGACTATTTGTTCCATCTTGGGATCTCCTTCACTCCCCCTTTGATCACTAGCTCTCAGATAAACCACGAGCAGTGTTGTGAGCTGTCCTGTAGAGAGGCATGTCTGAGTTTGATTAGAACATCTTTTCAGGCCTGTAACAAATATGAGAGTGAGCTCAGAAGTGGTCTTTGGTCAAGTCATAAGATTACTGTAGCCTAGCAAACATCTTTTCCAACTTCATAAGAGACTTTGAGCCAGAACTACCCAACTAAGGTGATTCTGGATCCTTGACAGATAGAAACTATAAGAAACCAAATCAATGACTTTTCCAACTGCTATATTTGGGAACAATTGATTATGTAGCAATAGACAACAAATGCATACTGGATAGATTCCATGCCCATCACTATAATAACTTACTTACAACAAACTTCACTATCTGCTACACTTTGTAGCTGGTTAACCATGCATACTGTTTTGTCCAATTCCCCTTTCTGATTTAGAATGCTTATAGCAGAGCACTGTTGAAGAAATTCACATCCTTGGGCAGTCTGACATCCCTGTACATTTATAATAACCAGGCTTCCATGGTTTCACCACTCCAGATATCACCTGTAAGCTCACTCTTCTAAAATATTATAAATGTTTTGTAACTTTTACTTAATCATTATAACTTGAAATTTTCCTTCAACTCTTTAATTATAACTGATAACCTTAATTATTCCCTGATAATGCAGACAGGATCACATGGAAACTCCCTCATCTTACATAGTAGATTTATTAATCTTCCTATGCCTTCATCCTTTTTTCCTTTCTTCCTATATTCAGAGAGGTATTGCCCACATCTCAAAAGTTTTCCCCTCCACAAACAACTTGGATCTTAGTTATGTTGACTCTCACACCAGTAATTTCTCCTTCTCTCCTGGATCATTTCCATTAGTATAACTAGTGGCCCTCTGACCTCTGTTTCTCAGTTTTCTTTCATAACTAACTTCTTCTTTTAAAAAGCTGTCTATCACATGTATGTCACTTCTTCATATCCCTCTCATTTGTCACTCCATTCTGGCTCTTACAGTCCACTAAAAAATAAATAAATAAAAGTCAATGTCACAAAAGACATTTTTGTTGCCAAGTTGAATGAATAGTTTTTTCATCTTACTCCAAATTTCAGCAACATTTTTAATATAGTGTGTCCTTCATTCTGAAAATCCACTTCTACTTTGAGTTCTATTTTACCATACTCTCCCAGGCCCACTGTAATCTCATTGACCACTTCTCAGTCTCCTTTGCTCATGTGTTTTTTTTTTTCCACATGACCTTGAAATGACTGATCTCTCCTCTTATTTCTCGGTGTTAAATAATAAACCACTTGTATTCTCTACTAAAGATATCTCACAGTCATCTTAGATTTAGGGTAATTAAAGCAAAACTCATGATTATTAAAAAAAAATGTGCTCTTCTCTTAGTTTTTCGGGAAATGACTTCTGCATCTTCTTGGACACTCATGGGAATGTGCTTGCTGTCTCATTTTCTATAATTCCACATCTAGTCCCTTGATAAGTGTTGGATTGTTTTTGTAGGACTGCCATAAGACTGTCCACAGAGTGGGTGGCTTAAACAGCAGACATTTATTTTCCCACAGTTCTGAGGCTGGTATTCAAATGGTACCTATAGGATCAGTCATCTCTCTTTGGCTTGCAGAAGGCTGCTGTCCTGCTGCCTCTTCAAATGTGGGGTTGGGGAAGGCACGATTCTCCAACACATAGATCTAAAATCTCATTCTTTCCCTTTTCACTGCCATCTTTCTTTCCAAAGTATGTGGAATTTGACTAGACAATTCTAATTGGTGTTTAATAATCTCTGTTCATCTCCTTCCAATCAATTATTCTCAAAAAGCAAAATGTATCATTTTGAAAGCAAATGGAATGAATATATATATATATATATATATATATATATATATATATATATATGTATATTTTACTTCAGTAACTTCTCATGGCCCATATAATAAAATCCAAACTGTTGCCAGATACGGTGGCACACACCTGTAATCCCAGCAGCTCAGGAGGTTGAGGCAGGAGGATTGCGAGTTCAAAGCCAACCTCAGTAACAGCGAAGCATTAAGCAACTCAGTGAGACCCTGTCTCTAAATAAAATACAAAATAGGGCTGTGAATATGGTCTACGGTTTAGTGCTCCTGAGTTCAATCCCCAGTACCCCCACCAAAAAAAAAAAAAATCCAAACTGTTAATCATGGCCTAATGTTGGTTCATACTTAAGTGACAGCCAGTTGAAATACTTAGATCAATTTACTCTTTTGTAAAATTGAGTGTTTGATCCTAAGTGTGTGTGTGTGGGAGAGTGCACATGCATGTGCATATGTGGGCACATCTGTGACAAACCAAAAGCAAGGTGGCTTAAAATAACAGCAATCTTTGGGTTTTCTCTGCAATATAAAATCTTGAGAGAGTTCTGCTGGTGGGAGGGCTTGTCTCTTGATATTGTCTTGCAATGTCAACTGGACATCTGAAGGTTCCATGTTTCAGGTAGCTCCTCATATGACTGAAATTTGGTGTTCTTCTTTGGCTGGGGGCTTAGTAAGACCTGTATCACAGGAACTGTATGTATTTCTTCACTCAGGCCTTTTACATAGGGCACTGTGACTATCTTTTAGGAATCTATCCATGTTCCAAAACAAAGAAAAGGACATGTGTCAGTAACTTAAGGCTGATATCTGGAAACTGGCAAAGCATCTTAATATCTGAAGTTATTTATTAGTTAAGCAGCCATGAAACTTTCCCAGATTCAAACTACTGGTGGAGGGAAAGAACTTGAGTAGTGAAATGTCTATTAATCTGATGTAATCACTTTTCTCAATGGAAGGAAGGCCAAAGGATGTGTGATGTGCTGTGAGCCCTTGGTTTACTGACACCTTGGTGGATCCTACCATTCAACACATTAGGTATTATCCCATAATCAATTACATCTGCATATCTGATGCACTTTTCATGTCACAGGCCAGTGTTAAATAGAATATTAATGGATATTAATATCATGTCAGTAACATGTACTTGGAAACTTTTCTCTGCTAGGATGTGAATTTATAGAAGGCAGAGATGTTATCTTTCTTTTCTTTTTTATTAGTTCTAATCAGTTATACATGACAGTAGAAAATTCTTTGATTCATTGTACACAAATGGAGCAGAACTTTTCATTCCTTTAGGAGACCAAAGATGTTATCTTATGCTACAATATCAGTCTTTGGACAGCACCTGATAAACATTTTTATCCCTAGCTCACTAATTGAGATTTAGTTGTGACAGAATTTTGCTTAACCAACCAAACAACCAATCCATGTTTAGCTCTCCTCTCTCCAGGAATATAACGGATTATGACAAATACCTTGTCATAAGAATCATATGCAATACGCTTATCATATTCTTCTCTTGTAACAGCAGCAGCTCCTAGACTAAGAGTGTTCCTTAGGATATCCAGGCTAGTCTCTATTTACAATCTTTTCTCCTATACATTCACAAACCAGTTATTCAATAATTTATACCCAAATTTTTACAGTGATGAAAATTAGATTCATTAAACAAAGATTTTCAGAAATCAGTCCCCTTTTCTTTTTAAAATAGAGTATCTGTCATCTCCTACGTATTGTCTTTTGTCTGTGCCTACTTATTTCAGGAGACTGTTTTCAAAGGTTATGGTGAATGGTTTCACAATAACATTCATACTTCCTTTAAGTATATTGTGTGATGCATTTTTTTTCTAGCCATCACATTCAAAGTAATATAAAGTACCTAAGGATCCTTTTATTATTTTCTTGATGTCTTGGGTATCATTATGCTCAACATTAACATTGTTGGTCTATATTTTTAAAGTAAAAATTCATTTTATTTTTGATTGAAGATGGATCAAAGTAGGAATTAAGTCATACCTCTTTCCGTCTTCTATTATTATTAAGGATTCTGTGCTATGAAGGCAAGGTCTTGTTCAAATTTCCTGTTATTATTATGTCTTTGAAGTTTTCATTCATTTTATCCTTCTTTATATGACTTTCCTTCTCTGCTTCTACCATTGTTATTTTTTTAAATCTAAGTATCACAGTTACTAATGATACAAATGACTATCTTCCATTATTTCTTCTTATTTAACAAGATCACTTATTGTTTATATCCAGCTATTTACTTTCTTAATACTTGAAAATTTTCCTTAAAGATAAAATTATTTTACTAGAAATTTTAAATCTTTTGGAATGCAATTTGTCCATCAAAACTCCTTGTATGTATCTTGATTTTGAATACTGTACAGAATTTGACAGTTCTGATTTATATAGAGGGCATTTCCTTAAGTAGGTTACTCTTTGAAATTGCTATTGAAAATTAAATATCAGACAGATTTATTATAAGGTCCATGCTTAGCATCTGGATGGCCACCATTTTAAGGAAAAAGTTTTGCTTTCCTGCCCAAGGGCTTTTCTGAGAAAGGCTCACCAATCCTTCATACCAATCTAGCACTTAACTGCCTGCATTAGGACCTGTCCAGCTCTGATTTCTGAGCCTCCCCCATAAAAGTCCCAGAACTCAAGCCTGTTGTGCCTCTCTCTCCTATAGGGAGATGGCCTTTATTTGTCAGCTCTGACAAATAAACTCTCATGTGTATCTCTGCCTGGTCTCCATCTTTCATTTCTCGCTTACCCATTTCTCGTTCCTCACTTTCCCTTCATTTATCATTTCTATTACAATGCTGTTTCTCTATAATGTTAGTTGATTATACTAAAATCAGAGAAAAATTGTTAAATGACTTCTTATGAAATTCTTTTTGAAGCCATCTAATTTCCTCCTTAATCCATTTATTCGATGCCAACATATGAAATATTTCCTCTGTATCCCAGAGAGCATTTAGTATTATTTTGAAGTTGATGCTGTTATATTCTCAGGCACCACACTCAGATGATGACTTAATCTTTAGGACATTAATTGCAAAGCAATTTTTTAGTGATTTAAAAGGAAAATCAAACAAATATTTTGTTATCTATTTTCTGAATACATCTTTATATTTTCTTTATAGGAAAGGGAAAGAGATTAAACATTTATTTTATTTATCCTTTATCCTTTTCACTTTCTTGACTCAAACTGGACTACTAGTAGTGGAAATTTCACTTTAATCTGTAATTTATATAAGAAAAGGTAAACTGGGTGTGGTGCATGCCTGTAATCCAGTGACTCCAAGGCTGAGGCAGGAGGATCACAAATTCATGGTCAAACTCAGCAATTATTGAAATCCTGTCTCAAAATTAAAAAGTAAAATCTGGGATGTGCCTCAGTGGTAAAGTACCACTGGGTTCAATCCCTGGTACCAAAAAGAGAAAAAATGAAAAAATACAGATCCACATCAGCTGTTTACTGTTTCTGTAGGATATAAAGGAAGTATACTCATTGAACAAATGTTACCTTCTGAATAACTGAAGACATAGGCTAGAAAGACTTTTATGCTCTATCCATGCTATTTTATCTGTATTTGACATGAAACTTTATCCTTTTTACTTTTCTCATTTCAGGGCCTCTGGTAACAGCAGAGTATATACTGAGGCTAAATTTTGTCTTTAAGTTTTTTTTAGAAATACTTTTAGTTGTAGATGAACACAAAACTTTTATTTTATTTATTTATTTTTATGTGGTGTTGAGGATCAAACCTAGTGCCTCACATGTGCTAGGTGAGCACTCTATCACTGAGCTACAGCCCCAGCCTAAATTTTATCTTTTTCAAAAAGTAATATATGCACTAGAGGAAAAAAATCTAAACTAAGCATAAATGTTCACAATGATAAATAATTTACTTTATTCTCTTTTCATGCTTCTACATGAAACTTTTTTCACAGAATTATAAAATATAAGTATGGATTTTGTTAACTGTAATCAACATTAGAAATGATTTACTCCTGTGTTTAGTGATGCTGCTTCAACATCAATGTGAACTGGGGCTCTCACTAAAACACCCCCATCCCTGACTCCTTCCATGGGGATCCTGATTTTTCCACATATTTTAGGCCTATGTTTTTACCACAATCCTAAGGGAGTCTTATGACCAGAAAAGTATGGAAAAAATTATAGAGTTGAGGCCCTCAAATTTAAAAGGAAAAGAAATTTAGACACAAACACCAATAGTGAACATTCCAATTTTACCCAGTTAGGTGACGGCAGGCCAAGTTTTGATAATCTGTTATTCTTTCCATTTTCAAAACCATTTCTACTTTGATATTTTTGTCTATGAATTTTGAAAATAGATAATAATTTGTCCTTTTATTTAATTGATATATTAGATTACTTCAACAAAAATATACTTCATTATCTTTTCTTAAAATTGATAAGATAAAGGCATTATTTATCTCTTTTCCAGTAGGAACTACATTGGAACTGCCCTGGTGATCATGGCTTATATAGACCTAGATAGAGAGCTGGTCAAGTATCTCCTAATTATTGAGTGTTTTGATGGGGTAAATTGAGGACTGAGAGAGGCAGTAAGATTCCTTTGAGATTTATTAAATTTATGGATGAAATTCATGGAAGTAAAAGAGAACTATTGATAGAAATAATAAAAGATTATCATTGCATTCTTTGAAGAATGTTTGCTTTGTCTTTGTTCCAGCCACTCATATACTATACTTGGAATAATCTGAAAATTATCGTAGCCCGCAGTGCAAACCTAACCAAAACACATTAGTGAAGCAGTATGAGACAGTCTTAAGTTTAAATTTTTTGACTCAATCTCCTAATTACTATGTAGACTTGAGCAAATCACTTCACTGTGTCTCAGTATTTTTAAAAACTCAATTAAGATCATATCATTTAGTTAAAATCTTTAATATAAAGATTAAGAATAATATGGGAAATACCAAATATAGCGGAGGAAATGAAAAGAACTTCAAGAAATGGTAATTATTAGTGCTATTTACTAGCATATTACAGGACTTGCAGTTTAGGAGTGAGGAACCATGGATGAATGCAGAAGTTTACTGATCTCAAGGCAAAGGGAAGGTTTATTTTGGAATGTCGGGATAGTACTCAGAGGAAAATGGGTTCCACAATTGTTATGATTTAGATATGAGGTGTCTCCCAAAGCTTATGTTTGAGACAATTCAAGAAAGTTTAGAGGTGGAATAATTGGGTTATGAGAGTGTTAACCTAATCAGTGAATTGATCCTCTGATAGGGATTAACTGTGTGGTCACTGTAGGCAGGCAGCTGGTGGCTGGAGGAGGGGAGTCATTAGGGGCATACTTTAGGGTATAAATTTTGTAACTGGAAAGTGGAATCTCCCTCTGTTTCCTGGTGGCCATGTTCTGAACTGCTTTCTTCCACCATGCTCTTCTTCTAGGATGTTGTCAGTCCAGAGCAATGGAGTCAGCTGCCTAAGGACTGAGACTTCTGAAACCTTGAACCCAGATAAACTTTCCTCCTCTAAAATTGTTCTTGTCTGGTCTTTAGATCACAGCAGCAAGAAAACTGACTAAAATAATACTTAACTTTACAACTGTGGTCCCATGTGTTTTATTGAAACTAAAGACTATTTGCTAATCAAAGATTATGAGTACCCAGAAGAGACAGTTATAAAGATTAACTACTCTTCAAATACAATGATAGTTTATATGACTATATTTTTTTATTGAAGCAAGCTAAAATCAAGATATAGAAAAAATATTTGAATTAAATTTGAATTCTACAATTCAAATTTTCAATAGTTAGTAGGATTTATGCCATAAATTTTGGAGTTTGGTTTTCAGCAAATTCTGAACATGTTTAAACTCTTTTCAATAAATATTTGTATGTTAGGGTTGAATTATGGTTTTTCAAGTAGTAAGTATTTAAAACACAAACCTGTCCTCATGTGTAAACCAGCATATAAAACCAGTATTAAGATATATCCCTAATTATGCTGGATAATTTTATTTAATCACTTGGGTAATGAATAATCAATTCATGATTCAGTAACAATGTCAACATTTAAATCTCAAACTTAGTTTTCTTTGTGAAAACAACAAAATAATAAACATTAAAAATATCTATTAAAATGTTAATAGTCCCTTCATGTGAGAAAAAATACTGAAATCTTTAAACCTACTTTCATTCTTGAATATTTAATAATGATCATCTTAATTCTCATGGATTGCATAAGAATGGATTCAAGACATGTCAACTATAAAGGTTTTCATATATATATATATATATATATATATATATATATATATATATTTCAATTTACATGACCAAAAAGTTTGTTGGAAGAAGCATTGAATGTTAAGTTTTAATTTGAGATGTATATTTCTAGCTAATGTCAAAGTACTTGTAGTTATCTGAAAAATACTCTAAGAACATGACTTGGGCAATGTATTTGAGTGTTTCCATAAGAAGCTTCAAGTGATTGGAAAATTAAATTTCTATCATGTGCTTACAGTTAAAAGCAGATTGATTATTATAATCATATGAACTTCAGCTATTAATAGGTATTAAAGTTTTAAAAAGTTGTTAAATGGTATTTGGGGGACATTACTGTGTGTTTCTACATTGCTGGATTCTTTTCAAGTAATTACTAGACATAAGAGTTAATATGATACCACAACCAACATTTTTATTTCCTGAAAACTTTATGTCTATGAATTACTTTAATGCAAAAAGAAGCAAACAACTGATGGAAATTTTTGAAGAGAATATTATACATGCTACTGGCAAATTTTGTAAATAATCACTATGTAGCAAAGACAAACATTTCTCATATCAATACTCATGTATTTCCTAAAATTGTGAATTCCATTGACATTCTATATAAATTTTGGAATCAGATATCCTGTTATTAAAAAAACAATGTTGTCAGTAATCTAAGAGCTACCAGATCTTCTCTATTGAATCAAAAGGAGCTGAATTCCTCTTAAGTCTGTTAGAATGTGGAATGAAACCAGATTTTAGGTTTAACAAACCTAAATTTTTATCAAATCCCCATAACATTTCCATGATAATGTTGATACTTCTATTCTTTTTTATTGTTGTTTTTTCCCTGATCTGGGGATTTAACCCAGGGGCACTTCACCATTGAGTTGTATTCCCAGCCCCTTTTACAATTTTTATTTTAAGACAGGTTCTTGATAAGTTACTGAAGCTACTCTTGAATGTGTGATCCATCTGGCCTCAACCTCACAAGTCTCTGGAATTACAGGCATGCACAACCATTCCTGGATTGTTCTTTCATTTTTTAATACAGAAATTGTATTTCAATCTTTTCTTAATTTGCCAATTATAAACTTACATGAGAGATAGATTAGAAGAACATTACAAACTACTGTGTAAGCATGCACTATTTGAATAAAATGAGCCACTAAATTAAGATAATCTGCTAAGTGAACTAGTTGGAATTTCATTATCATAACCTGAACTAGGTATAGATGGATGATAGATGGACATATTATTAGGTGCTGTAGTCTGGCTGGGCACAAAGTCACGAGCCACCACACAGCTTGTAGATTCAAACAGCAACTCTTTATTCCCGAACTCACACCAGCCATCTACAATCACGTTCTGGGGAAATCCACGTTCTCTGCCCAAATCCACCCCCACTGGGCTTCTGTCTCCCAAAAATACAGTCTGAATCCCGTGAGAACTCAAGGGGAACTCAGGCAGCAGAATACGCCCTATTCCCAGCAGGAATAATCTTAAACCTGGAACCACCCTAAACCCGGATAGTCCTAAACCGGGAACTTCCTAAACTCGGATCATCCTAAACCGGGAACACCCTAAACCTGGATCCACCTTGGTCCTTGAGCAAGGTTACCTACATGCAATGTCACTGCAAAATGTCCTATTTCCAGGAGTCCTTCCACTAAGCAACATGGGGTATGCTGGCAAGGAAATTTTCATACCTACTTGGCTAATGGCTCCCAGCAATTAGGAATCTTCTGTCTCCTGAGAGTTTATTAAAAAGGTTTTACAACCCCAATTTCACACCTGTGAAGTGATTACATCACAAACCACCCAACACATTAGACATTGACATTACATAATCCTTTTTAATTGTATAGTGATCTCTTTCTTCCATGTCCTTCTCTTGTATATCTTATTCTCTCCTCCAGGAACCATGACCAGAAAATTATCTTATCTCCTGTGTTCTTGGTGTCTCTATGTTCAAGTCTTACCTCTAAGCAGCTCAAAATATATGTTTTCTCAAGTATGTCCTCTTTGAGAAATGTTCTGGTGCCAAGTATAAAGATTAATTCAAATAGTTTATTCTATTGTTGAATTAACATCAACATTGGCATTGGTATTGTTGTCTATATTTTGCCCATTGGGTTAGATAAGGGTGTGAATTCTGACATCAGAATGCTGGGTTTAATTTGTAGTACTAACACATATTAGAGTTCTTAACCTCTCACAAGCCTAGGTTTCTTTATCAGTGAAACTGGGAGAACATTGCTGACCTGTACCCTATTAAAACTATTAATGATAAAGAGTGTTAAGTTCTCATTACTAATCCCATTCCATCATATGTACTTTGTCTCCTCAGATATAAAATATAGTAACAATAGTAAATCTTCATAAAATTACTGTGAAAAATAAATGAAAAAAAAAAAAAAACAGGCTAAAATGTTTAGCTCCATTCATGGCCAATAGTAGTTAGCAATATGCTACCCTTTCAGTATTTTATTGCTATAAATTGAGTTATGTATTATACAGTTAGTGATAAATCAATATCATTTTCTACACATATGCACTTTTAGTAAATTTAGCAATTGATTATAACAAATGATTGTTATTTATGACATGTTTTAACATAACTTCATAAGCAATTTAAAACCACATATCTTATTATTTACTATCCCAGAAGAAAGGCTTTCTTTTACTGGGTCCACCTGTTCAAACTCAAGCATTATAATTTATTTAATAGATCAATATAAAAATATCTAGCAGAAATACATACCTTCCATTTAATAATCCTGAATGTTCAAACCATTATTTAGAAGTAAATTTCACCCTGAAAAAAGAAAATAATCTGCCGCAGTCCGGCTGCAGCAAACTAGCCGGGGGGTGACGAACAACTTGTGTACATTGATACAGCAGGAGAGGGAGCCGTTTATTGTAGGACAACAGAGGTATTTATACATTCCACACAGCTTATCTTAATTAGCATAAGCTAGATACATCAGTCAACTAATAAGAAATCTCCACACCTAATGGCTTGCTGGTGTAACTTCACAAACCACTCCCTCTGGCATTTTGCTAGGCACCATCCAGACTTGTTTACAGACTCTAACATTTCTCTGGCAAAATGCCAGGCACCATCCTGACTTGTTTACAGACTCTAACATTTCCCCCTTTTGTTTGATTTAAATAACGACCATAGTGGTTTTTACAGAAACACCATAAATAATCTGCTACAAGCAGAAGGGGAGGATAGAAAATGTCACAATACCAAGCCAATTGCTGGCTCCATGCAAGAAGCCCTTGGAAAAATTATACCAGCAATGACACCATTTGCAAAGATACCGAGTTACAATTTGTTTTAGATTACAGTTTGTTGTCTCAGTCCAGGTAAAGCAGTGTCTCAATAGATTAACTCACAGTCCCGGTAAATCACAGTCCAGGTAAGTTCTGCAGGCAGCTGGCTTAAATCACAGTCCAGGTAAATTCTGCAGGCAGCTAGCCTAAGCTGTAGCAGCAGAAACAGCAACAGCTCCGAAGTCTGGTCCGTTTCTCAGCCGAAGTTTTGTCCGTTTCTCAGCCGAAGTTTTGTCCGGTTCTCAGCAACACTGGAAATTCTTCCACCCTCGTTTTCACCAGCACTGGGACGAAGGCAGGAACTCCAGCAATGATGTTAAAGAAAATCCTGTAGCATTCCACTAAGAAAACAACCTTCTGAACAATTTAGTACATTATCTCAAGGTTTTTTACATTTGAAATAGGCCTTAATACTGGCCCTGGAAATGATCAAACTTCAGGGACACGGGCCGTCTTCTGCCTGCATCGTCCCGGGCAGCCCCAGATGGCCCCAGAGAGAGTCTGGGGAGTGTCCCGGACTCCCAGGGAGAGTCCCAGGGAGCGTGCACAGGGAGAAAGAGCCTCCGAGTCAGGTCTAGATTTGGGCTCTCACAGTGGCGTCCCTCTCCCGGGGCGGGGGGCGGGGAAGAGAACACTGCCCGCTTGGAAAAACCTTGCTGCGCCATAACCGGCTAGCGCAGGTGGCAGCCGCTGCTCCGATTTATGCACCCTCTGGTAAGGAAAAGTATTCAGTAATAGCCTTTTGCTGCAACTTTTTTCCTGATAATCCTTCTTCTTCTGAACTTTCTTTTTCTTTCTGACTAGAGTTCCTGGGCTTCCATCAACACATGTCCTAACTGCTCTTGGTTCCACTGGGGTGCCTCTTTCCCTTAGTGATTTACTTCTCACCCCTTCCATATTTTCATCACAAAGACAATACAACATTTCAAGATAAAACAAGACACAAACATACTGTATCAATCTTCTCCATTTTCTCAAAATGGCCATTTTTCCTCTCGCCCTATCTGCCTAAGGACGAGCAGATTTGCTCCCGTCCTATCTATGGACAGGCAGCTTTTTTTTCGTCACTTACCCCGGAGTGTCTCGGGGCTCCCACTACGGGCCACCATCTGCTGCAGCCTGGCTGGCTGGGCAAAATAACCAGGGGGTGAGGAGCAACTTGTGTACATTGATACAGCAGGAGAGGGAGCCATTTATTGTAGGACAACAGGGGTATTTATACATTCCACACAGCTTATCTTAATTAGCATAAACTAGATACATCAGTCAACCAATAAGAAATCTCCACACTTAATGGCTTGCTGGTGTTACTTCACAAACCACTCCCTCTGGCATTTTGCCAGGCGCCATCCTGACTTGTTTACAGATTCTAACAATAATCTGTGATCCTCATTATTTAAAGGTCTACAATAGTATGACAGTCTTCTGGGAATAATCTTCACAGGCTACTGATGCTTAAATATACATACATACTCTACATATTTTGACAAGGATAACATAGGAAGTTGTAAGATCAAAAAATATATTGATGCTGGGTATGGTTGCTCATGTCTGTAATCCAAGCAGCTCAGGAGGCTGAGGCAGGAAGATCACAAGTTCAAGACCAGCCTCAGCAATTTAGTGAGGCCCTCAACAACTTAGTGAGACCCTGTCTCAAAATAAAATGTAAAAAATGTCTGAGGCTGTGACTCAGTGCCCTGGATCTAATATCTGGTACCAGATATCTATATAATATGTATAATCCACATAACACACACATATTTTTAAAATATATATATATATATATAAAATCTCCATTATGGGTTCAGAGGTTAGAATGATTGACTACCAAGTGTGTGGCTCTGGGTTTCATCACCAGTATATCACATACACACACACACACACCTAAACACACATATCATGATATTAAACTAAATTAAAATATTTACTTAAATATATAGGCAGTTTTTCATGTATTATGTAGTAAGAATGAGGCCTATCTAGCATCTGTTAAACAAATTATACTCAGAAAGAGGAGAATAATTTCAGTGGTTTGAAAGCAATTTCTAACTAAATACTTTAGCTAGGTTTGTATTGAGTTCTTTAGTTCAGTGTTTGAAGCAGTGACCTGGAAATAATTCCTGAAGGTCCTTGCTTATTAAAATGATTTGCTATTACAGCAATAACACAATCTCATTCAAGATAGTATCTGAAAGAATCAGTGTGATCCTCTGCCTCTTGTCTCCAAGTCCAGGGTTTTTAATTTTTTTTTAAATACATGGCCCTATTCTCCTGGCTAAGTTCATATCCTCTTGGTTTAAAGCCAATTTTTAATTGAATTCAGTTAGTTTAATTGCTCCTCAGAGATGTCCATAAAATGTGCTCTCCAAATTTCCTAGCAGAAGTGCCATTGTCTCTATTCAGCATTCCCAAGCATACAGCACAACTGCCATCAAGCTTCCTCTTGCTCAACAATGACTCTTTAATGTGGTCACCTCATGTGCTTTGTGTTTCAATTATAATTTACAATGAATTAAAATCTATTTAAATGGATAGCATCATCTCTTAGTACTCTTGATGGAAACCCATTTCAGAAAATTCTATCTCCTTAAGGTAGCACAGTAAAAAAGTGTGTCATACTTCACATACTTAATTTTATATCATCAATTTTATTTCTCTTCGTAATTTAAACCTACACTTTCATTGATTTTCATTAGCCAGATCAAATACAATGATGTGGTTGTATCACATATCTTTCATAGGTGAAGCATCAAATGTTTGACATTTAAGGATTGGTTTAATTGTCCAGAATTCTGTATTTCTGTATTCAAAAACAGAATTTAGAATCAGGCTGCTAGTGGAAGCCAGTAAAGTTATTAGATATGGTATTTATGAATCATATTAAAATGTTCCAGTATAAAAATATCTCATGGACTGAGTTCTAAAGGTGCATCTTTACAAATAATAACTAACATCATGTATGAGTATCACAATTTACAGTTTATGAAGTAGTCCCTTTTCATGTGTTTGATCAATTTTGTCAACTCAGTAAAAGAGCCAAGACTGGCGTTGTTATTCCCATTTTATAGATCAGAAATTGCCAAACTATAGCCTGTAGATCAAATCCAGCTGGCAACCTGTTTGTGTAAATAAAATTTTATTGAATCACAGCCACAGCCATCTACACATGGTTTAGGGCCAATTTGTGTCTACAAGGGCAGAGCTGACCAGTGAGGGCGAATGTGTAGCCCCAAATGCCTAAACTATTTACTATTGGACCTTTACAGAATGTTTGTGTAGCCTTGCTATAAATACCTAAAATTAAATGCAGAAAGTGTTACTAATATTCAATATTTATTTGTCTAATCTAATGCGTACATGGGGTCACTCAAATGAAAATCCAAATCTTTTGAATCCAAATCCAAGTTTATTTTCTTTTTAGTATCATATAAATATTACTAGGCAATATCTACATAAATAATAGAAAGACTTATAGTGTATTTTTATTTGACATGAATGCATAGAAGCCATTTGAGTATACAACTACTTAATTACCTGAAACCTATAAGGAATAGACAGGACTTAAGTGGAGAAACTGAGGCATAATATTCCATATATAGACTTTTTGTTTTAAGGAGACAGAAGTACAAGTTTATGTAATTTTGACAAAGAGATAGACAACTCTGCAGAAGCTAAACTCAGGAACAAGATGCCCAGAAGAAGTGGACAGAGAAAGACTTGAGAGGTAGAGTCGGCTGGGAACCAGTAGGCTAAGTTCAGCACTATTGGGAATCTAAAGCTACTTCATCACCTGGAAAATATATCTTGTATGTCTGGATTGCTCTGGCTTGTAGGCAAACAGCAGAGGTGAGCAGGGATGGAACTATCACACAAGAATTTTGTTTTCTATTCCTTTTGTCTTGATGATATACATTTGGCCTCATGATATACATTTGGCCTCTTTCCATTAGAGAGATTTTCATTAGAGTCTGAAGAAAATTTGTTATTGCTCTACCTGCTAAACAAGTGCTTTGGCCTGATTTTTATACTACACATGTTAATGCTGTTTTTTATAACATAATTTGAAATAGCACTTACATTTGGTGAAGGTAAACCAGACGGATTTTTTTTTTAACTACAGTCCATTTTCTTATCCTGTTCACATTCTAATTTTTTCATGAACTGATTATACTCTTAATTTATTGTCATGAATTTGTAGTGTAATATTGGAAGGATTCATTCTCTATATAATATGCTTTGAAAATATAAAAATACTGGAGAATGAAACAGAGCAAAGTCTGTTATGTGCATGTATGAATATGTCACAATGAAGCCCACTATTATGTATAATTATAATGCACTACTAAAAGACATAATAAGTAAAAACAAAAAATATAAAACACAAAATGTAATTTTTATTATTTTAGGGTAGTTGGAAGTTAGGTACAAAATTAAGAAATGCTTTAAATTATTGTATTTCATTATGAATTTACATTAGACAATTAAAAATTTAAAAGATATATTAATAGAAATATAATTTAAAAAAAAACACTTATCATGGAATCTAAGGATAAGATTTAGAAAAATCTAATTTAGGATTTCATGTTATTATTACACTTCATGTATTCATTTATGCAACAGTTAGCAACATCTGTTGAACCCATTGTGTTCTAAGCATATATAAACTGCAGAGGAGTAGAGAAAGATGTCAGGGGTAGAGTCAATGTTTCATGCAGTAGTTAAGGAAGGCCTGTTCCTTGAGGAAATACTCCAAAATATCGTAGTTCATACAGGGTAGGCTTCATGTGGCTTTGGCTGACCAGCTTTCCTCTCTTCTCATTTGCTGCTTGTACTCATCAGAATAATGGCAGAATGTGTTGAACATACAACCTACTGAGATGGGAGGAACTTGTTGGAAGAGTCTAGTTTCTATTTCTGATTCCCCAGAACAGGGAGTCCCACAACATTTTAGTCCACAAATTGAGGTACCAGTGGGCCATAAAACCCAGATGCTTTCAGTATCTTTGACTGCACTGCTGTGCAATGTAAAGCACATGCAGAGGAGAATCCACCTGTCCTGGACAGCGTTTCTAAGCCTTGGGTTATTGGATTGTCATGAATCCTAGGATTGTATTATTCTTACTGCCTGTGAGTTTAAAAGTTGCTTCATTTAACTCATGTGAACACTGTTTGCTTGCACTGCTGCTAGTGGATTGAAATCAGTTTGCTGTATTAGGGAGGTGATAACAGTCCTTCCCTGTAATTGATATGAGGCCCATTAAACCTGCATCACAATGAGGAAGTAACTTACGAATTTATCTAGAGCCAGGGGTATTCAAATGGCATGAATACCAGGTGCCATGTCATGAGATAGATGAGTGCTTACTCTGTCCTTGGAACAAGGAAACTTAAGTGAGAGGAACAGTTGATGTAAGATGCACTAAGAGAGAGCTATTTCATCCAGCACTGAGTTTCCAAATGAAATACAATGTCCTGGACTTCCAGGGATTTGCTGTGCCCTCTGTTTTGACAGCAGTTGTCTAGAGGCCTTGAGCCCATACAAGCTCTCCTCCGACCACAGAAATAGGGTTGTTATACTAACAATAGGTATCTGGGTTTTCATCATAGAACTCACTACTTCATTTCAACAAATGTCTTGATAATTAAACACAATTTGCGTTCTTATTCCAGTTGCTCTGCATGGCTTGACACATTGAAAGAATTTTACTATCTTATTAATAAAGGTCAGGTTTCTTAATGTCATCTTTTTTTTTCATCCATATAAATTACTTTTTTAGGTTGGCCCATATCTTCTTTATATTTATTTAATTTTCTTCTTTCTATAATTTTTTATTTCTCTAGTAGTCTAATATGCCCAATTTTAATTTTTTTCTCCCAAATGAATTATGACAGTATCTGTGGATGCATGTTTCATATATATTTAAGTCCCTACACACTACAATTTAAAACTTTGTTATAGATAAAAAGTTCTAGACCCTACCCCCTCCTACAGAATACTAGTGGGTAAATAATTCCATTAATTCACGTTTTGAATTATGACTGGGATTCTTAAAAGTTGGATATAGCAATAACATATATAATTTCAAAAGGAATATGTATTTTTCAAAAAATGTAAAATAATGAAAAGCTTGAAGAATAAAATATTCAAAGCTAAACTTTTGTCATAATCATCCATATTATTGCCTGTGTGCACACAAATATGTATATAAGAAATATATAATAGTCATATCATCCTGTAAGTCATAATATTTTACATATTTTTGAAATTGAAAAAAGATATTTTTAAGTATCTTAGTTACATTTATGATGTACAGAGATATATTGTGGTTTTCAAATTTGAAAGCAATTATATGGAAAAATGGCATTATAGTATGAAACATTTACATAAACTTAAAATGATGTAAATTCAAAATCATTGTGTGTAGTACACAGACTATATGGTTTAGTCAAGAAGTAAACATGAAAGTTTTGGGGTGGAGGTTTTCCTTGAAAAGAAGGAAAGTAAAAAGGATAATAAGTAAAGACATTTTAATTTTATCTGCTATTTTTCTAATAATGATCTGTAGAATATGTTTCAGAATTTTAATCTTTTTAAAATTTTACTATATATTATCAACAGTTGCCATGATATGTAATACTTTCCACGAGTGAGATTTTTAAAAGAAAATATATTCATTTTTCATTTTTGACTTGATATAAAAAACATAAAAGTGATACATATTAATGGGATCTGATTTTATGTTCAATACCTGTGTATGCTGCAAAATGTTTGAATCTGATTAAACATATTCATCTTCTAAAACATTTGTAAGCTCTTTGTGGTGATAACTTCAAAAATCTTTCTTCTAGTTTTTTAAAACACACAATATATAACTGTTTTCTACAGTTAGCTACTATACAGTAGCATCTTAGAATTTCTTGCCTCTTAATTGTAACTTAGCATTCATTGATCAGAATTTCCCTATCCCTCAACACCTATCCTCCATTCCTATAACCTCCAATCTATTCCCCAAATCTCTGAGATCAATGTTCTTAGATTCTACATGCAAATAAGACCATGCAGTAAGTGTTTGTGTCTAGCTTATTCCACTTAGCGTGATGATCTCCAGTTCCATGCTTCATTCTTTTTATGGTTGAATGGTATTCCAGTGGGTATAGGTGCAACATTTTCTTTATCCATTTCTCAGCTGATGGAAGCTTAGATTGTTTCTATTTTATTATAGTTTGCATTCAGATGTCTCACAAAGGCTCATGATTTGAAGGCATGGTCCCCAATGCAGCACAGTTCAGAGGCTAAGCCATTGACAGATCATAGCTGAACGAATTATTGGGAGGAAACTGTAGAAAGTAGGATGTAGTTGAAGAAAATGGGTCCTTGTGGTCGTGTCTTTGGTGCATATGCTTTGTTCCTACCCCTTCTACTCTCTTTCTTTTATTCCCAGCCAGTATAAAGTAAGCAACTTTGCCCTTCCAAAGATTTGACATGGATGAAATCACAGAAACTGTGAGCTTCCTTCATTTAAGTTGTTTTTCTTGGATATTTTGTCACAGTTACAAAAAACTAACATATTTCTTGACTGTTGCAAATAATGCCCCAATGAATATGGACCTGCAGAAATCTCCTTAACATACATTTTTCCTTTTGATATATACCCAGTAATAGAAATGCTGAATAATATGGTAGTCGTAATTTTAGTTTTGAAGTACCTCCACACTGTTTTCCATATAGATGTTTTACATTTCCACCAATAGGGTGCAGTGATTTCTTTTTCTCCACATCCTTGCCAGTACTGGTTATCTTTAGTCTTTTTTTTTTTTTTTAAGAGAGAGAGAGAGAAATAATTTTTTAATATTTATTTTTTAGTTTTCGGCGGACACAACATCTTTGTTTGTATGTGGTGCTGAGGATTGAACCTGGGCTGCATGCGTGCTACCGTTTGAGCCACATCCCCAGCCGCTATCTTTAGTCTTTTTAATATTAGCTATTCTTCCTGGGGTGAGCAAATATTTCACTGTGGTCTTGATTTTCATTTCCTTATTTTCTGATGTTGAACTTCATGTACCTATTTGCCATTTTGTGTCTTCTTTAGGTAACTGTCTATTTAGATCTATTTACTCATATTTTAATTGGGTTATGTGTTTTGCTTGTTTCTTTTGTGCAATGGAGTTTTTGGAGTTCCTTATACATTCTGGGTATCACCTACTTTTGAGATGTATACATGAAAAATATTTTCTCACATTTTGTAGTCATCTCAGGACTCTGTTGATTTTTTTTAGAAGATTTTTTAATACAACATAATACTACTTGTTAATCTGCTTGCTTCTGTTTCCTGTGCTTTTGGGATCTTGGAAAGGAAGGAAGGAAGGAAGGAAGGAAGGAAGGAAGGAAGGAAGGACTGACATTTAAGCAATATTTATTCTTTCAACCCCTAAGCACGGGATATCTTTTCACTTTTTTTTGCTTCTTCAATTTCTTTCATCAGAGTTTAATTTTTTTTTTATTTTAGAAATGTTCACCTCTTTGGTTAAATTTATTCTTAGAATTTTATAATTTTGGAGCTATTGCAAATAAGATTTCTTTATTTCTTTTGGAGATTATTTGCTGTTAGGATATAGCAATGCTACTGATTTTTGTATGTTGATTTTTATATCCTACAAATTTCACAAATTACCTTATTAGTTCTAAGAGTTTTTGTAGATTTTATAAAGTATTCTATACATGAGATCACTCATTTGCAAAAAAAAGTGACTATGATTTTTTTTTTTTTAACTTGGATGCCCTTTATCACTTTATCTTGCCTAATAGCTCTGGCAGGGCTTTCATCTCTATGTGGAATAAAAGTGCTGGAAGTGGGTATCTTGTTCTTGTTCCATATCTTAGAGAAAAAAAGTCTTTAGCTTTTCCTAATTCAATACAATGTTAGCTATTATCATGAATGGCTTTTATTATGTTGATGTATATTCCTTGTATGACTGATTTGTTCAGCGTTTTTAGTATGAAGGGATGTTGAATTTTGTCAAATGTCTTTTCTTAATCAATTGAGATGTTTGTTTCTTGTCCTTCAATCTGTTGACATGGTGCATCATGTTTTTTGATTTGTTTATATTGAAACAATGAATTCCATTTGATTGTGGTGAACAATCTTTTTAATGTGCTATTTTATTTGTTAGTGTTTTGGTGAGGGTAAGTGTATGAATGCTCATCAAGGATACTGGCCTGTAGTTTTCTTTTTTATTGTCTGTGTTTGGTTTTGGTATCAGAGCAATGCTCTGCTCATAGAATTTGTTTGGAAGAATTACTTCCTCCTATATTTTGAGAGGGAGAATAACATAAGCAAATTTGTATTAGTTCTCACTTAAATGTTTGTTAGAATTTAACAGTGAACCATTTTTTAAGCCCTTTTATCAAGAATCCAATCTCATTACTGGCAATTGATTTGTTCAGATTTTGCATTTCTTCAATACTCTGTCTTAGTAGGGTATATGTATCCAGGAATTTGTACAATTCTTCTAGATTATCATATTTGTTGGTATGTACTTTATAATAATATTTAATTGCCCTTTGTATTTCTGTGGTGTCATGGTATCTCCTTCACTGGTTTTGAGTCTTTCCTATTTTTAGTTAGTCTAGTTAAGCATTTGTCTATTTTGTTTTTCTTTTTGATGAAACAACTCTTTGTCTAAAAAATACTTTGTACAGTCTATCCATATTTTTGCTTTGATATTCATAGTTTCTTTTTTTTACTCTTTTAAAAATATTTTTTTAATTTTAATTTTTTGTTTGTTTATTTGTTTTAATTAGTTACACATGACACTACAATGATCTTGACATCATACATTTGAATCGGATGGGGTATAATTTCTCCTTGTTCTTATTCTCTATGGTTTATTGAGATGCAATGATAGGTGGTTTTTATTATTCTTTTTGGTGTAGACATTATTTGATTTAAATTTCTCTGTTAGTACTGCTTTTTCCTGTATTCAATAAGTTTTGGTATGTCATGCCTCCAGTTACATTTGTTTCAAGAGATTTTTATTTCTTCATTGGTCTATTAGTAGTTCAAAACTAAATTGTTTAATTTCCACGTATTTGTATTTTCTAATGTTTTCTTTATTATTGACTTTCAACTTTACTGCACTGTAGTCAGGAAAGATACTTTATATGATTTTAATGTTCAAAAAAATTGTTTAAGTCTAGTTGTGTGGCCTCCCATATGATTCATCCTGGAGAATGTTCCATGCACTGATAGTAAAAAAACTTTGTATTCAGCAACTGTTGGATGGAATATTTTGTGGATATCTATTAGGCCCATTTGATCTAAGGTGCAATATAACTTTGTTGATTCTTTGTTGATTTTCTGTTGAAATGATTGCTTAATGGATGAAAATCATGTGTTAATGTCCCCAAATGTTATTGTATCAGGGTGTATCACTCTTTTTAGATCTATAAAAACTGTTTTGTATAATTGGGATTCTGTAATATTTGGTGCACATACATTTAAAATTGTTACTTCCTCTTGTTGAGTTGACCCAATTTTAGAATTATCTGATGATATTTCTTGTCTCTTTTTTACTGCTTTTGATTTAAAGTCTGTTCTATATGATAAATATGGTTGGATATTCATGTTTTCTTTTGAATTCCATTCATTTGGAATATTTTGTTCCTTAACTATGTGTGTTCTTACAGGTTAAGCAAGTCTTTCATAAGCAATGTATAGTTGGATCAGTTTTTTTAAAAAAAAATCAAATCCATTGCTCTATATCTTTTAAATTGTAGAATATAATTCGTTTGCATTCAACGTAATTATGGATAGATAAGAACTTGCTATAGTAATTATATAATTTGTTTTCTAGTTGTTGTAGTTCTTTTCTTTATCTTATATAATCTTTCATAGCTAAATTAATTACTCTAGTTGTGTCTTTGAATCCTTGCTTGTTATTTCTCATTTTCAATAATAGAGTTTTGCTTTGTGGCTATCATGAGACTTACAAAAAATCCTTTGATTTTAAGAAATTATTTTCAAATGATAGCAGCTTAACATGATCATAAGGAAATAAAAAACAGAAAGAAAGAAAATCACAATGCAAAATATGCCATGAGAAAACTCTATAGATAAATTTCATTGCAATTTACATTTTGAATTTTTGATATTCCATTTTACATCTCTCAATGTTGGCTATCACTAAATAGTAGAGCACTTAGACAGTGTGGTCTCCCACTAGGCTCTCTCCTTGGAGACTTCTAGGCCAGGATGACTCACCCACAGTTACTGGCTTGTGTGCAACCACTGTAGGTTCTGCTTGGTTCTGAGCAGAGTTGCCATGGATCGACCAGTCCAAGGCTCCTATGGCACAACTCTAGTCACCCAATCTACCAGGTGCCTTCACCAATTGAGCCCCAAAATACTAACATAGACACAACAGTGAGTTAAAATCAAGCCCAACACTTCTATGAGCTGCCTATTGCTGAGATGGATTCATGTTAATATGGCTGCAACTAGCCAAAGGTGATGCTAGCTAGAATAGTAGTGTATATTCTCTTTAAGTCATTTTTTAGGCATAAAAGCTCTTGTGTTAGTTAAGTCTTTAGTAACAAAGGACAATAAGTCTTATGACTTACTAACAGAAATTTTTCATCTCACAGTTGAAAAGGCTAGAATTTCAAAATAAGGATATCAGGTGATTGGTTCCTTCAGGCTCTAAGAAAAGGATATGTTCCAGATTCTTCTTCTTGGTATGTATACAGACATCTTCCTATTTGTCTCCACTATTTTTCTATCTATAAGCCCTATCTCTGATTTTAACTTTCCTCTTTTGTAAAACTCCCATTCATATTGAATTACATCTTTTAGACTTTATTTCTATACAAGGTAATTTTCTGAGGTAATTGGGGTTAGGACATAAACATATGTTTTTGGAGGGAATACAATTCAACCTATAACAGTTGTAATATTAATATTGCTTCACAAGTTCATTGTGAAGTTCGAACTCTAACATGTATACTACATAATATAGTATGATATCAATATTAGATAATAGAGTAATGTTTTATATTTATTGTTCATATAATTGTTCCATTCTCTTTTATAAGAGTTTCCATATAAACATATATAACTATTTTAGCTGTAAAGGTAAGACTATTTTACAATTTATCTTGCATTGCTTTATATTTGTGGTTTTAATATACATAATTGAGAAATATTTTATAAACAAATATAAAACTTCCTTATGATTTCTCTCTTTGTCTTTATATGTAGAGAATATTGTTCCGAGAATAGTAGGATGAACTGCTACTAAATGCTCAGAATATTTTCTTCTAATTGTTTAATGGTTTAATTCTCCTTCCCTAAAGTGTATGTGTCCTATAAAATCCCCAGTCCTATATAATTATGAGTGAAACATGGAGATATGATGATCTGTGATATCAATCCAATGGTTAGATTAGGAAATACGACGAGAGGAGAGGATTTTACAGATATATTTTGCATTTCTATTCAATTGATTTTAAAGTTATCTAAAAATTTACCCTGAGTGAATATAACCTAATCAAGTGAGCCATTTGAGAAAAGATTTAGAGGTCAGAGATGAAAGAAGTCAAAGCGATTTCAAAAAACAGAGGTTTTGTTCTGTTGTTCAAGAAGCAATCTGACATATTAGAGAAATGACCACAGAACAGAGAATGACATGTGGCTTCTAGCAGAGGAGTGCCTCTGTCCTCCAAATATTAGGCACTGAATTCTGTCAAAACCAGTGACTTCAGAAGAGGACCATATGTAAGAGACCTCAAAGCAGCCTGAGCTATATTTGGAGTTTATCCTTGTAAAACCTGAGCAAAAGAACAAAACAATAATATGTACCTAATTTCCTGTACAAAGAAACTCTAAGGTAATGCCTTTTTACTCTTTGATATCATTAAATCTGTGGTAATTTGTTACATAGTAACAAATAGATAACAGTCCTCATTATTTATTTTCAGTACTAGGTACACATTCCAGACAAATTCCTAGCATGACATATTTCCTATTTCTAAATAATTGTATATTCTTGCATAGTTTGGAAGAATTAAGATGATTAAATTATTTAAATTTATAATATGATTTAAAATGGTATTTGAAATTTCATCCTTTTTCAACTCTTTTCTAAAAATTTGTAGGTAGTTTTCAATAGATTATTTGCTATAAATTACAAAGTAGAAAAGTTATTCTCACAAATTAATGCATTTTATTTATTAAAAGATAGCATTAAGGAAAAGCAAACATGAGAATAGACAGGAAAAGTTATTCCTGATATTCATATGTATATTTACTAATAAATTGAGACGTAACACAGAGAGACTTGTAAATGTTTGCACCTAACAAGCTAACACCAATAATTGCCCAGATAATTGAAATCTATCAATAATTCAGGGAAGAGCTTGATTAAAAGATTAACATAATGCTTTAGCTTTGACATCAAGTTTTTAAAAAAAAATAATTAAAAAATAAATCTTTGTAAAAGGTTCAAACAAATCAATTTCCAGTGTAAGGGCATAGATATGAGCAAAGGACACAGATGACCACATTCTCATCTTCACCAATGACCTAGTGTCCTGGAACTAGACTCTCAAACTTTGATATGGAGAGATGGGGGTTGGGGTAGGGTAATGGCAAAAAAAAAAAATTATTAAATCCAGAAGACTGATAAATTGGAAGCAGGGTTATGTGTTGTAGACTATGCATCAGCTTCAAAATGGCCTCCACTTTGTACCTCTCCAAACAAAACTGCTTTATGTTTCTAGAATAATTGTCCTAACACATTGTTTTATAATATCATTCCCCAACTCAGACAGTGCTAACTACATAAAGTACTTTGCTGCTAATATTTCAAGATGCTCATTATCTTTCTTCACCCTATCCTCCCAGTTGCGGTTAGGCTTCTCTGTAGTCAAAACTATTTATTTACTAACCTACAATTGCATCATGATAATTTCTCTCTCCATTTCTTATTTGATATTATTTCTTAGCCACAAATGAAATTAGGTTTAATAAAATATATTCATTGAACTCCTCTGTACGAGACACTGTGAGAGATATTATGACGAATCAATACACTGTATTCACTGCTGCACCTTGTGTCTGATATGCTATGTGCTGAGAGGATATACACAATAAAGAACCAACAAATTGTTAACCATTTTTTTCCCTTGCTTCTTCATTTTTGAAAAGAGTTAAAGTATCAAAATTCTTTTCCTTCATGAAGATTTAAATAACTGCCGCAGTCCGGCTGCAGCAAAATAACCAGGGGGGGGTGGGGGGGGTTGTGTGACGATCAACTTGTGTACATTGATACAGCAGGAGTGGGAGCCGTTTATTGTAGGACAGGAGGGGTATATATACATTCCACACAGCTTATCTTAATTAACATAAACTAGATACAGCAGTCAACCAATAAGGAATCTCCACACTTAATGGCTTGCTGGTGTTACTTCACAAACCACTCCCTCTGGCAGAATGCCAGGCGCCATCTTGACTTGTTTACAGACCCTAACAAATAACTACCTTAATTCTTAATAATTTATTTCTTCTATAGTTCTTATACCTTACTTTTTACTCAATGTATGTGATATGAGAACTGGAAGTTAGTGGAAATGCAGACTGTCAGGCACCACTATAGACATTCTGATTCAGAGACTATCTTTTAATAGTATCTCAGGTATTCATAGGTACATAAAAACTTAAGAAGCACTGGTCCATATCATGGAATTTGACATTTTTTGCGTATCATTCTATAATAAACGATTTATATGTATTATATTAAATTTAAAAATAGGTTTCTGTATTATATTTACCTACTAATTAATATTTTAACTGTCAGGTAGAGTATCATAGGCCTCTGAATACCGTTGTGCATTTGATAAATACTTATTTTTAGGTCCCATTCAGACATTGTCAGGGTTTGATTATCCCTTACTTGAAATGCTTGGGATCAGAAGTGTTTATAATTTTGGATATTTTGGATTTTGGAATTTTCATAAGTGCTATAAATAATAAGATGTTTGGGGGATGATACCAAAGTCTAGACACAAAATTTATTTGTTTCATATACATCTTGCACATACAGCCTGATGGAAAATGTATGTAAATGTTATGAAAATGTTTCATGATTTCATGTATAAAACAAACTTTATGGTGTAGAAATTTCCACTTTTGTCATCATTTTGTCAACATTTGTGCTCAAATGTTTTGTTAATTGTATTGTATTTAATATAAAATACTTAGTAATTATGATAAATGTGTTCATATAACTCCAGAACAACAATCAGAAGAAAATATTTAAAATTAATACAGTAACATATAGCTTATATTAAAAATTTTCATTTTCTTTTTTTTTTTCCTAAAAATAGAGCTTTTAAAACATACCCAGAGACCCACATAATTTAAAACATTTAATTTAATTGGAAAGTCTCTTTTTAACTGGAAGCACTCTCTTCAGTATATACCTTTCCTGATGCTAATGTTTAATTTGTCAGAAATTTTAGATCACTTGTTTGAAAGAATGAGCCTCAATTTAACTTTAATTAGTCAATTGCTGCCTCAATATGATTTTGGTATCATATCTGATTAAATAATTTTTGGAAATAGCATTAAATAGGTGATGTGTTGTCAGTAGCAGGAGTCACACAATGTCAGTGTGATCCATTATTTAAAGATTTTTAAATTTTGAATAGATTTCTACAGTTATGTCTTATACTTTTAATTAACAAATAATACAATTTTTAAAGTACTTCAGACTATATAACCATCCTTTCCCCCAATAATCATTTAGCCAACCAACAGTTTTTGAATTAACTGATGATTACATTCTGTGTCAAATATATTTCAGGGATCTCCAAATGATGATTTCAAATTGATTCCTCCTATATTTATTATCCATCATTCTTTTGCAAAGAACAGCTTTTCCTTACCCCTTTCTTTGAATTTTTTTTTAGTATTTCTAGTCATTTAGTGAAACACATACACTGTATGCTCATAGACACACAGAGATGCATGTTTGCCCAGGTTCTGTGGAGAATGCTCCATTTCAGTCATTATTACTTTTGATGTGCAGTGATTTAAATTGGGTCACTACGAGATACTCCTTCAAAATGTTGACTGCCATGTGACATAACTTTTTCAGTTTTCAAGTACTTTCTTACTATTTCACAGCAGTATAGTATGCCTTATAGGTTTACTTTAGCTTGTACTTCTCACAGTCCAGTACTAGCATCTATCATTTCTTCAGTAAATCCTCTCCGGTTTCTTTGTTAGTGATAGATATTTAGTAACTAATGTATGAACATTGAATACATACATTGGTATTACAGTATTACTCCCAGGCCCTTTTAGTCATCAGAGCTAGGAAAATTATGTGTATCCTTGTTGCTATCACCAAGTCCACACTTTAGTAATTTTGAAATTTTATATATATATATATATATATATATATATATATAATATTTTACACATTTACATTATATATATTAAACTTTTATTAGTGTTTTGTAGTTATACATAATAGTTGGATTCCTTTTGACATAATCCTATATATATGAAATTAAAGTTTTCCCATTTCAGTCCCTGGTGCCTCCTCTTTCCCTCTCTTCCTCCACCTCTATTCCCCTTTCTCTACTCTCTGATCTTTCCATTTATTTTTATTTGGCTCTTTATAGATATACTTAAGAGTTGAATTAACTTTGGTATATTTATATGTGTACATAAGATAATTTTGTTAGATTCATTCTGAATTTCCTCTCCTTTCCCATCCTTCCTCTCTCTCCCACAATTTACTTCTAGAACTCTACTTGTCTTCCGTTTATCCTTAAAATATCCAATCGAGTCCCCCTTTTCCCCTTTACTTTGCTCTGGTTTCTACATATAAGAGAAAGCTTTTGACCCTTGATATTCTGAATCTGGCTTATGTCATTGAACATGATATTCTCCAGTTCCATCCATTTACCAGCAAATGCCGTAATTTCATTCTTCTTGATGGTTGAGTAAAACTTCATTGGTCATATACAATATTGTATTTATTCATTCATCTATTTGAATGGAACCAGAACTGGTTCAGTAACCTGATTATTTTGAGTTGTGCTAGAAACACATCTCTGTATGTGTGTGTGTGTGTATACACTTTATATATATATATATATATACTGTATATATACAGATATACTGTATATATATATATATATATATATACTGTATATACATACAGATATACTGTATACTATATAATTGGTATAGTATGCTGATTTTAATTCTTTTGAATACATACTAAGAATGAGAAAACTAGGTTATATGGTGGTTCAATTCCTATTTCCATACTGTTTTGAAGAGTGGTTGTACTAATTTGTAGTACTACCAATAATCTATTAGTATATTCTTTTCTGCACATCCTTGCCAGCACTTATTATTACTTGTATTCTTGATAATTACCATTTTTACTGGAGTTAGATAAAATCTTAGTTTGATTTACATTTCCCTGATTGCTAAGGATTTGTCTGTTTAGTAATTATGCCTATGTATTGATTCAATTGTTTTGGTTGTTGTTATTGCTGTGTTGTTATTAATATTATTATTATTGGCATTCAGCTTTTTGAGTTTTTTACATACTCTAGATATTAATCCCCTGCCAGAGGAGTAACTGGCAAAATATTTTCCCATTCTGTAGATTCATTCTTCACATTCTTAATTGCTTCCTTTGCTGTGCAGAAACTTTTAATTTGAAACTATCCTTCTTATTGATTCTTGTTTTTATTTCTTGAGTTTTAGGGGTCTTGTTAAGGAAGTCAGTCCCTTAGAGTGTTGAACCCATATTTTCCTCTAGCAGTTGCAAAGTTTTAGTTTAATTTCTAAGTCTTTGTCTACTTTTATTTAATTTTTGTGTAGGGTGAGAGATAGGCATCTAGTATCCACATGGTGATGTTGTGTGTTTGTGTGTGTGTGTGTGTGTGTGTGTGTCTTTCTGTCTGTCTGTCAAAATAAAATGTTATCCTTTCTCCAAAATATATTTTTGGCAACTTTGTCAAGTATCAGATGACTGTAGCTATGTGGATTTGTCTCTGTGTCTTATATTTCATTGGTCTTAATGTCGATTTTGATGCCAATACCATGATGGTTTTGATACTATTGCTCTGTGGTATAATTTGAAGTTAGTTATTGCTCAGGATGGCTTTGGCAAGTCCAGGTATTTTTTTCTTCTAAATGAATTTTAGGTCTGTTTTTCCTAGTTATTTAAAGAAAGTCATTGGTATTTTGATGAGGATTGTTTTAATCTGTATAATATCTTTGGTAGTATGGCCATGTGGACAATATTAATTCTGCCTATCTATCACCTTGGGGGATCTTTCCACATTCTAATGTTCTTCAATATCTTTCTTTGGTGTTCTACAGTTTTATTTGTAGAGGCTTTTACCTTCTCCTTAGATTAATTCCCCCAATTTTTTATGTTGTTGTAAATGAGAATATTTTTTCCTGATTTCTTATAGGCAGAATCACTATTGGAGTGAAATAAAGATTTGACTTCTGAGTGTTGGACTTTGTATCTTGCTACTTTGCTAAATTAGATTATCAGCTCTAGTACTTTTCTAGTGGACTATTTTGTGTCTTTCAGATATAGGATCATGTCATAAGAAAATAGAGAAAATTTGAGCTCTTCTTTTTCTATTTGTATCCCTTTTATTTTCTTCTCTTGCTTGTTTGCTCTTGCTAGAGTTTCAAGGACAATGTTTAATAGGAGGGGTGATAGTAGGCATCCTTGTCTTACTCTTATTATTAGAGGAAATGCCCTCAATTATTCTCTATTCGGTCTGATTGTGGCTTTGATTGTCATACATAGCCCTTATAATGTTGAGGAAGTTCTTTCTATCTCTTGTTTCTACAGTGTTTTTAACATGAATGGATGCTGGGATATTATGAAAGGCCTTTTCTGCTTCTATTGAGATTATCATGATTCCTGTCCTTGATTCTACTTATGTGGTAAATTACATTTATTGATTTGCATATGTGGAAAAAACCTTGCATCCCTGGGAAACCTTTTTGATTATGGTGTATTATGTTCTTGATATGTTTTATTAATGCGGTTTGCTAATATTTTATTATGGATTTTTGTATCTATGTTCATTAAGAATATTGGTATATACTTTTCTTTACTTCATGTGTCTTTGCTTAGTTTTGGTATCAGTGTTATACTGACTTCATAGAATGCATTTGGGAATATTCCCTCCCTTTTAATTTCATGGAGTAATTTGATAAAGACTGGTGTTAGTTCTTCTTTAAAATCTGGTAGAAATCAGCTGATAAATACAACTGATTATGGGCTTTTTTTTGTTGGAAGTTTTTTTAAAAATTTCTGTTTCAATTTCATTACTTAAATGGTTCTGTTTAGGTTTTACATATTTTCCTGGTTCAATTTAGGTGGGTCATTTGTGTCTAGAAATTTGTCAGTGTCTTCTAAATTTTCTGTTATTA
The DNA here is from genome assembly GCF_021218885.2 of Marmota monax. NCBI lineage: Eukaryota > Metazoa > Chordata > Mammalia > Rodentia > Sciuridae > Marmota > Marmota monax. The sequence continues at coordinate 1,964,877 of NW_026692434.1, read as the reverse complement.
TCAATTTTCAAAGTCATTTTTATGATTCTTTGAGTTTCAGATGTGTTTCTGGTAATATTTCCTTTTTCATCTGTAATTGTGTTTATTTGGGTCTTCTTTCCTTTCTAGTTTGTTTAGCTAAATGTTTTCAGTCTTATTTATAGTTTTGGTGAAACAACTGTTTGTTGCATTGATCCTGTGTGTAACATTTTTTCTTTTGAAATTCTTAATTTCATTAATTTTTACTCTGTTCCTTATTATTTACAATCGTGTACTAATTTGGAATTAGTTTGATCTTCCTTTTTTAAGGTCTTGAGATATAACATAAACTTATTTACTTATTTTTTAGTGTAGACACTCAATGCTATAAAAATTTCTCTTAGAACTGCTCTCATATGGTTCCAGAGATTTTGATAAGTTGTATTTCTCATTTGTTTCTAAGAATTTCTTGATTTCTTCTCTAATTTCCTTGTCATACATTTTCATTTAAGAGTATCATTCAATCTCCATATGTTTTTGTGGTTTTTATTATTTTTCTGGCTTTTGAGTTCTAGTTTCATTATATATGAGCTGGTAGGGTGTGTGGGATTATATCAATTTTTTTGTATGTTTGCTAAGTCTTACAATTTGACTTAGGATATGGTCTATTTTGAGCGGCTTCCATGAGCTGTTGAGAAGGTGAATTCTGCTGTTCTGGGGTGAAATAGTCTGTAGATGTCTATTAGGTCCATTTTATTTATAGTAATATTTAGGTCAGAAATATCTTTATTGATTCTGTTTTTGGAGCACCTATCTATTGGTGATAAAGGTGTGTTGAAATTCCTCAATATTATTTTGTTGAGATCTAGCTGTGATTTAACATCAAGAAGTATTTTTAAATGTGATTAGGTTCACTGACATTTTATATATATATATATATATATATATATATATATATATATATATATTTACTACTATTATATTTTCTTTTTGAATTCTTCCATTTACTAGAATGTAGTCACCTTCTTTGTTTCTTCTGATTAATATTTACTTGAGATCTGCCTTTTCAGATCAGAGAATGGTTACTCCCACTTATTTTAGGACTCTATTTGCATGGAATAATTTTTTTATCCTTTTACTTTCAGTTTGTTACTGTCTTTGCCTATGAGATGAATCTTTTGCAAACAGAATATATTTGGATCTTGTTGTTTAATTAATTCTGACAATCTATATCTTCTACTTGGGGAATTGAGACCATTTTTATTCAGTGTTATTATGGCTAGATGTTTTTTAATTTCTGTTTTTCTGTTATATTTAATTGAGTATTGATTTTCATTTAGTGAGTTGTTCTTCTAATGAGCATCATATGTATGGGAGATTTGTGGTATGTTGTTGAGTTCTTCCTAGTGTAGTATACCTTTGAATATTTTTTGTAGTGCTGTCTTAGGTATCATGAATTCTTTTAGTTATTTATGCTCATGGAAATGTTTTTGTTTCCTCATTAATTCTGAAAGATAGCTTTGCTGGATATAGAAATCTTGGTTGGCAATTGTTTTCCTTTAGAACATGGATATCTCATTCCAGATCCTCCTTCATTTTAGGCTTTGGGTTGACAAGGCAAAAGTGAATCTATTGTGTTGTCTCTAAGTTTGACCTTATATTTTTCTCTTGCAGCTTTTAATAATATTTTTTTGTGACAATTAAGATGTATCATGGAGAGGTTCTTTTCTTTGGATCTTGTTTATTTGGGGTTCAGTATGACTCTTGTATGTGAATGTGTATCTAATTTCTAAGGTTGGAAAAATTTTGACATTATTTTAGTTAAGAGATTTTTAATGTCTTTAGTCTATATATCCATGTTCTCTTCTACCTCAAAGACTCTCAGGTTTCACCTAGGGACATTGCCCCAGTGTACTTGTATATTGTGTGTGGTGAGCCGTGTTTGTAGACCGTTGCCGCCATTAGAAGATGGCGCCGGTCTCCGTTGTGGATCTTGGTAAACAACTCCTTATTTGGGAGAGTTGGCGCGCTGTCCCTCAGTACCCAATGAGAAAACCCCGCGTGGCAGCTTTGGATTGGACTTGAGCAAGCTTTATTAGGCTGTGTGGGGGTGCGTGAGAAAAGAGAGCGCTTGAGAGAAGACTAGAGTTAAGGCCTGAATAAACCGCTGAAAGAAGAATCCTGTGTCGTGTCTTCCTTGCTGGCTAGGGGGTCGCGACAGTTGGTGGCCCGTACGGGGAACCGAATACCTCTCAATCCCAGGATCCAGAACTTTTAGCGGTCAGGGTGGTGCACCGGTAAGTTCCCAGGTAAGTGGGAATCCTCGGAAAAATTAGCGGGTCGCTCCTCTGTAAGAAGAGAGAGCGGGGATTTTTTGGACTTTCGCTTTATTTCTTTGCTTTCGCTTTCTGCATTAACGCAATGGGCGCCTCTGCTTCTAGCCCTATTCTGTTGGCCCTGGATGGACTGCTACGATCTAAAGGTTTAAAAGTTAAACAAAGTACTTTGCAGATGTTCTTAAAACAAGTAGATCTAGCGGCCCCGTGGTTTGCTTACTCGGGCAGTCTCACGACCCCCAGTTGGGAAAAGCTAGGCAGGGATTTAGATTTTGCACACGAACAAGGGACCCTCGAAGGTGGGGTGATTCCTTTATGGAAGTTAGTAAGGGGTTGTTTATCTGACAGTAGATGTCAGGATGCCCTAACTAAAGGACAGGAGGTTCTTGAACAATTGCATGAGGAGAGGTCCGAGGGAGCTGAAAGTATTAAGAGTGGAGGAAATGATAGAGAGGATAAACGTTCAAGTCAGCCAAAGACTAAACTTTATCCTGATTTGACTGAATTGAAAGCCTTTGAGGAAGACAGTAGTTCAGACAATGAGGAAGTATTGGAACTGCTATCACAGCAAGCTAGAGAGAAAAGGGGAAAAGGTGAAACTAAAGGGCGAGGTGATCCCCGTAAGGCTGTCTACACAGAACATAAGTACTCAAAGACAGATGTGGGATATGAGGAAGAGGGGGTGGATGCTTTGGAGATTCCTCCTGATCCTCCACCCTATCCTAACCCAGGACTCAATAGGACGTTTCATGCGCAAACTTGGAGAAAGGTTCATTCGGACATGGGTCTAGCATTCCCTGTGTTTCAAGATGCCAATCGGGGGCGATATCATGAACCCCTTGACTTTAAAATTGTCAAGACATTGGCTGAATCAGTCCGAACCTATGGTGTGGATGCTGCATTTACACTTACCCAGGTGGAGGGCCTTTCTCGCTTTTGTATGACTCCGTCTGATTGGGCGAGCTTGGTGCGCGCCTGTGTTTCTCCAGGAAAGTATCTGGATTGGAGAGCATTTATGTTAGAGGGGGCAGTAGAGCAGGCGGCCCAAAACCATGCGGCGGGACGCCCTGCCTGGGATAAGGATATGCTTTTGGGACAGGGCAGATTTGCCAATCAACAAACAGGGTACCCACCGGAAGTATATGAGCAAATCAACAACATCTGCATCTGAGCCTGGAAGTCCTTGCCTAACAGAGGGGAAGTATCTGGTAATCTAACTAAGATCATCCAAGGCCCCACAGAGCCTTTTTCTGACTTTGTGGCTCGGATGGTAGATGCAGCGGGGAAAATATTCGGGGACCCTGATAGAGCTATGCCTTTGATCAAACAACTTGTTTTTGAACAATGTACTAAGGAATGCAAAGCAGCTATAACCCCATATAAAAATAAAGGAATAGAGGCATGGATGAAAGTCTGTAGGGAAATAGGTGGGCCCCTTACTAATGCAGGGTTGGCTGCTGCTGTTCTCCAGCTAACCCGAAAACCATCCCCTCATACAGGAAAGTGCTTTAAATGTGGCCAGGAGGGACATTTTAAGCGTGATTGTCCCCGAACATGTCAGTTACAGGACAAAAAAGGGTCATCCTCAATTGTTCGACAGCCAGGACTATGTCCTCGTTGCAAGAAGGGTAAACATTGGGCTAATGAATGCAGATCAGTCAAGGACATTCATGGACAACCAATATCAGATAGACAGGTGCCAAAAAACGGCCAGAAGGGCCCTCGACCTCAGGGCCCGCAAATATATGGGGCAATGGAGAATGGGACCATGGAGAGCGAAACATGGCCATCTCTACGACATCCCAAGGATCGCGGAGAACCACTACAGGTGCCATGGGACTGGACCTCTGTTCCGCCTCCAGACTCCTATTAACACCCAAAATGGGAGTCCAATTGGTGGAAACTGACTTTAAAGGACCTTTGCCACCTGGTACTGTAGGGCTGTTAGTTGGGCGTGCTTCTTCCGCTTTACAAGGCCTTTACGTCTTCCCTGGGATTATTAATCCAGATACAGTAGGAACAGTAAAGGTTATGGTAGAAGCTCCAAAAGGTATTGTGTCCATCTCCCCAGGAGACCGGATTGCTCAATTGTTAATTCTACCCAGTCTACATACCCGTTTTCCTGCTGGCTCCCATTTGAGATTAAACGATAAGATTGGAACAACGGGAGGAAATTGTGTATTTTTGTCCCTAGAAATGGATGACCGTCCCACATTAAAATTAACTATAGAAGGCAAATCAATTTTAGGATTACTGGATACTGGAGCAGATCGTAGCATAATAGCAATGAAGGACTGGTCAAAGGGGTGGCCGGTGCAACTCTCGGATCAATCGCTGAGGGGTTTAGGATATGCTCAAGCTCCACAAGTCAGCTGTAGACATCTATCATGGAAAGATTCTGAAGGACATTCTGGCATTTTTCAACCATATGTGCTTGATCTTCCAATCTCCCTATGGGGACGTGATCTTATGAAGGACATGGGGTTTCAACTTAGTAATGAATACTCAGCAGTTGCCCAAAAGATAATGCAAGACATGGGATATAGACCAGGTCTTGGATTAGGTAAAAATTTACAGGGACGTAGACGTCCAATACAATCAATACCAAAACTTAACAGACATGGGTTGGGTTTTTCTTAGGGGCCACTGAGGATCAGGTGCCCATTACCTGGAAGTCAGGGGAGCCAGTATGGGTGCCTCAGTGGCCACTCTCCTCTGAGAAACTGGCTGCAGCACATGTTTTACTTCAAGAACAGTTAAAGTTAGGACATATAAAACCCTCCACTTCTCCATGGAATACAGCCATATTTGTTATTAAGAAAAAATCTGGAAAGTGGCGATTATTACATGATCTACGGGCTATTAATGCTCAAATGCAACTCATGGGATCTATTCAGAGAGGGTTGCCTTTGCTTTCTACTATCCCTAAAAATTGGCCAATCATATGTATAGACATTAAAGATTGTTTCTTTTCCATCCCATTGCATCCTCTAGATTCAGAACGTTTTGCTTTCACCTTGCCTTCGTGTAATCACGAGGAGCCTGATCAGAGGTTTGAGTGGGTGGTTCTGCCGCAGGGCATGGCAAATAGTCCTACCATGTGTCAAATGTTTGTAGGTGCGACTATTGCTCCACTCAGACAAAAATATCCATCATTAAGGTGTGTACATTATATGGATGATATTTTGTTAGCAGCAAAGACCCAATGTATGTTGGAGGCCGCTTATACTGACTTAATACAATTGCTACAATTAAAAGGCTTGCTTATTTCACCTGATAAGGTACAGATAGGGGACTCCATTAATTATCTTGGTGCTACTATCTCCTGTAAAGCTATCGCACCTCAAAAGATAACTCTGAGGACTGATAAATTACAGACACTAAATGATTTCCAAAAATTATTGGGTGATATAAATTGGATTAGAAGCTACCTACATATTCCCAATGTTGAATTAAAACCTTTGTATGAAATTCTTAAAGGTGATTCAGATCTTACTTCCCCTCGACATCTTACTGAGGAAGCCAGGTCAGTGTTGCTTAAAGTGGAAGAGGCTATACAACATGCTAGCCTTTGTAGGTTTCAAGAGGATAAACCTCTCCAACTATGTGTGCTCGCCACTGTGCGACAACCTACTGGAGTTTTATGGCAAGATGGTCCTTTACTGTGGATACATCCACGTATGTCCCCTGGAAAATCCCTTGAGTATTATCCTGATGCAGTTGCTTCCTTAGCTATGTTAGGGATACAACAAAGTGTACAATTTTTTGGTTTCTCTCCAACGTCTGTGATTGTTCCTTATACATGTCAACAAATTCTGGTCTTATGTGCTAACTTGGATAATTGGGCTATATTACGATGCTCTTTTTTAGGAGAGATAGATAATCACTATCCATCACATCCTCTTATTACATTTGTTAAGGAACATCCTATCATTTTCCCTAAGATCACTTCTTCTACGCCTATCCCAGGAGCTGCAAATATCTTTACAGATGGATCTAAGACTGGTATTGGAGCCTATGTGGTAAATGATCAGCCTCCTATCCAACACCAGTTTGCTCCTGGTAATCCACAATGGGTGGAGCTGCAAATTGTCATAAAAGTTTTTGAACAATGTCCATTTCCTTTTAATTTAATCTCAGATTCTGTTTATGTAGTTCAAGCTTTAAAGGTGTTGGAAGCAGTGGGTCCCATACACACATCAGGAGTAATGTCTTCCCTTTTTCTCCAGCTTCAAACATTGATTTGGAATCGTTCCGCCTGTTTTTACCCCTTGCATATTAGAGCCCACACAGGTTTACCGGGTGCTCTTTCTGCGGGCAATGCCAAGGCAGATCTTGCTACTCATCCTTCTTGGGTGTTCCCTATTTCATCCTTAGATCAAGCTAGAAACTTTCATAGTAAGTTTCATATTAATGCACGAGCACTTCAGAAACGCTTTACCATCTCCCGTGCTGATGCTCGACAGATCGTGTTGGATTGTCCTAATTGTGTGATTTTACATCATCCTCCTTCTATGGGCGTGTATCCTCGTGGTTTACGACCTCTAACTATATGGCAAATGGATATTACTCATGTTCCTGAATTTGGTAAACTTAAATATGTCCATGTATCTGTAGATACTTGTTCTGGCATTATCTATGCTTCCGCTTTGTCTGGGGAAAAAGCTGGAAATGTTATCACACATTGCTTGGAAGCTTGGGCATCCTGGGGATTACCACAGTCCATTAAGACGGACAATGGTCCAGCATATACTGGGTGACAATTTTCTTCCTTTTGCAGCCAGATGGGGATCCAACTTGTCCATGGTTTACCTTATAATCCACAAGGCCAGGGTATTGTAGAGCGCGCTCATAAGACTCTAAAAGAAATGTTACTAAAACAAAAAGGGGGAATTGGCTTAGGCCACTCCCCGAAAGAGCGCCTCTCCCTGGCTCTATTTACTATCAATTTTTTAAATCTGGACATCCAAGGGCGCTCTGCTGCAGATAGGCATTGTTCGCCCTCTGCCCCGAATTTTGGGTATGTTAAGTGGAAAGATGTCCTTTCCGGACAATGGTATGGGCCTGATCCCGTGCTGGCATGGGCACGAGGTTCTGTCTGTGTTTTCCCACAGGACCGAGCGGAGCCGGTGTGGATCCCTGAACGACTAACGAGAAAAGTCTCGAAGACAACTGACCAACAACGGGGGAACCTACAAGAGTCCAACGATGAGACCCTTCATTCTGCTGAGTATCCTGGCCCTATCACAGATGATAATGGTCCAGATGTTACCGATGCAGTGGTGGGCGGTAGCTCGGACATGGCCGATGCCGATGCCGGTCCATAAAAATTCTAGTGTCCTCCCCACTCTTTTTTCTACTTCATGTGAGATGTCTGCCCCTTGTGTCTCCCCTAGAGGAGACGGGGAACGGGCTTTCAACCTTTCTCATGTTAATCTCATGGGAGTTTTCTGCTTCAGTTTCTTGAGAACCCGTTGTATTCGCTTACAGCACAACAATTTGACCAATTGGGAGGACCCCTTACAGAACAGTAGGGTCTCACTGGGAACCTTGCAAGCGGTGCTTAGCCAATTGAGTGAGGGGAAACAGGAGGGCTCAGGAGAGACTACAAATTCGACCGAAATGAATATCACCACTTTGGCTATGATTTCCCAAGTGTCACTCCCGGTGGCTTTTCCTAACGCTAGTAATGCCACTTATTTTAAGGCCTCTCCTTATTGTACCCCGTATTATTCCTTCCCCCCGACATTCACGCCTTGTCAAGATCATTCTTGGGAGAAGCGCCAAGTTGCTGTGGGTTTCTCTCTTTCCCCTTCTCTTAAAAGGTATTTGTATAATTCTTCCAAGGATAATTCCACTACAGGAACAGGCTGGTCTTGGTTTCAATGGTTGATTTCCAATGAAAAGGGGGCCACAGCCGATGTCTCTGCTCTGGCCCAATTGAGAGGAGTCCAGAGCTGGCTGTTTAATGTGTCTGGCTCTGTACAGGACACTGGTAATGGTAGGAGGCTTAAAAACATTTCATACAATTCTCAGGTGTCCAATGCTACACTGCCCTCTGCAGCAGTCTGCCTTCATTCTCTGTTTCTGTTCCTTTTGACCAATGATACCAATACTACAGGATCAGAAATGATTGACTGTTCTAATTGTACATGTGTCTTGTCTGAGTGTTGGAATGGATCCTGGAGCACGGCAGTTGTTATGAAGGTCCCGACTTTCGTCCCGATTCCGGTTACTGCGGATCCGGACTCCTTCCCTATTATTGAGGTGCTCAGGAGCTGTAGGGATTTTGGAATCACGGCAGCTATTGTGACAGCGGTTGCAGTGTCTGCTGCTGCAGCGGTCACTGCTGGAGTGGCCATGGCTAGTCAAGTGCAGACTGCGGCCACGGTTAATCAGGTCATCCAACAAACTTCCAGCATTTTTGAGTCTCAAAGTAAAATCAATCAACATATTTTATCAGGAATTTTGGCCGTTAATCAAAGGGTGGATCTCCTCCAAGCTCAGATTGAGGAATTGTCAGACCTAGTACATTTGGGTTGTGTTGATCATCGTGTGCACATTTATGTATAACATCTCTCAGATTTAATGATTCCAGAAATACCTCTCAAATCATCGGACAGTACCTGGCCGGAAACTGGTCCATGGAAGCAGAGAAGTTGATTCAGACCCAACTGACACAAATTGCCATGTTGAACAACACTCGTGTGGACCCTGTGACATTGGGCCAATTTACGAATTGGTTGTCTTCTGCTTTTTCTTTCTTTAAGGAATGGGTGGGAGTAGGCGTTTTTGGAGCGATGTGTTGTTTTGGGGTTGTCCTTTGTCTGTGGCTTTTCTGTCGCCTAAGAGCTCGACATAGCCAAGAAAAGGCTATGATCGTCCAGGCTTTTGCAGCCCTAGAGAATGGTATCTCTCCACAAGTTTGGCTTGCGCAACTTAAGCAATAATTTCCTGGGTTTTGGCCATTGCACCCCAAGTCATCTTTGACATTGCACTGGGATTGGCATGCCCTCCTCTTCCTGCCTTCCCAGTTATGGAAGGCCCATGCACTCTGCAGGCCTTGTTGCCATTGCACGCAGGTGGGCTTCCATGCTGGTGCTGCACTTTATGCTTTGGACCCTTCGTTTTCTCAGGGGCTGAGAGATGGTGTTGCCACTTCCAACCTCATAGTCACTGACAGGCTACTTGTAAAATCCCGCTTCCTTTTCGCCGTCAGCACGATGCAGGATGCGAGGCAAGGCACTGCACTTGAGTGATCCGGTCTCCGGACCTCAAGGGAAGCATGTCCTATTGCATACGGGTTTGGCGTCCATGCCCCATCCCACGAAAAAAGGCGTCGGCTGATATGGTGTCAGATCTAGGGAAGGCGCCTCCTTGGGACTGAGCCATACATTGCAGCCATGTTTGCACAGTGGGATAGGACCTCTACTTTCACCTGCATTGTTTTTTAAGAAATAAGGGGGAACTGTGGTGAGCCGTGTTTGTAGACCGTTGCCGCCATTAGAAGATGGCGCCGGTCTCCGTTGTGGATCTTGGTAAACAACTCCTTATTTGGGAGAGTTGGCGCGCTGTCCCTCAGTACCCAATGAGAAAACCCCGCGTGGCAGCTTTGGATTGGACTTGAGCAAGCTTTATTAGGCTGTGTGGGGGTGTGTGAGAAAAGAGAGCGCTTGAGAGAAGACTAGAGTTAAGGCCTGAATAAACCGCTGAAAGAAGAATCCTGTGTCGTGTCTTCCTTGCTGGCGAGGGGGTCGCGACAATTGTGATCATGGTCTTTTTCCCCAACTTATTGCATGTTGAATATTAAGGTGTATATATCCTTTCTTCATAGCCTGAAGATCTGTCTTTGAGGCTTGATGTTCTGTTTTCTATGGAATCTACTTTGTTGCTGATATTTTCAAGTAAATTTTTAATTTAATCAATTTTATCATTCATTTTCAATAGTTCTGATTGATTTCTTTTCAAATTTTAATTTCTTTATTTTTTTAAAGAGAGAGAGAGGAGAGAGAGAGAATTTTTTTTTAATATTTAGTTTTTAGTTTTCGGCGGACACAACATCTTTGTTTGTATGTGGTGCTGAGGATCGAACCTGGGCCGCATGCATACCAGGCGAGCGCGCTACCACTTGAGCCACATCCCCAGCCCAAAATTTTAATTTCTTTATTGAAATCATCCTTCATGTTCTGTATTTGCTTTCTTAATTCACTACTTGAATCTTCTTTTAGTTCATTGAACATTCAATTATCAGTTTTTAATAGTCTTTCTGAAATTTACTATTTCCCATTTTATATCTATGAGTTTCTTTGTTGAGGAGTTGTGAATTTGCAGGGAGCTTGTTTGCCTATGTTTTCAGAAGTCTTGGACTTGTTCATCAGTTGAGATAGACTCCTATTCTTCTTTTGTGTGTGTATCTTTTGGTGTGTAGTCATTTTTTTTTCATTCTAGGGACTTCTCTCTGTTTTTGCTATATGAGTACCTGTCTATGAGTTGAACCCAATGTCCCCCTTTAACTATTCCTACCTGGCACCCTTATTTTGTGTGTTGAAGTATTGTTGAGGTGCAAGTGGGGATAGTTTGTGTGTGGAGTAAGGTTCACTGCTACTTGTCTGAGTTGTGAATGTTGCTGAGCAAAAGGATCCTTGCTCTGTGAACTGAAAGTATCTCAACCATTTCCCAGCTCCTCTTAGAGAATGGGGATTCAAGGAATAACAATAATATTAGCAATAGATATACAGATTTAAAATAAATGTCTGGTGCTGCTTTGATATTTATAGCACTAGTTATCAATTATAGAGGAATGTGGGCCAGCCTTTAACATTAGCACCAACACTGAACAACCATGAACTAGATCAGACGTTAAACAGTAGGTGACTACTACATTGCACACTTTATTAATAATTTAAACAACATGAATGGGGTAGAAATTGCATAAACTCTATTACTGTACAGATAGTGGAATTATAGTTCCTTAAGTGAGCAGAAAATAGTGGGAAGGCAATAGACAATTGGGAATATTTAAAAAGGGAACAGAGGATAAGCAGAAGAGAGTCAGCAGATAATGACTATAAAGAAAGAGGAGTAAAAGACTAAAATAATAAAACAAAAGAGAGGAGGCAGGGACAGGAAAATTTGGCTATTAGTGGGAACAATAAGTTATGAGGGGATAACAAGAGGAACAAAACCATGGTACAAACAAACAAACAAACAAATAAGTTCAAAACAAATAAAAACCCATGTAAATTTTACCTTACCAAAGTTAAAGTAATAAATAGGTGAAGAGTAAATCAATTAAAATGAAAGAAAAATTATACACACACATACACACACACATGAATATTTATGATGCCTACTTTGTCAAAGAAGAAAATAATTTAAAAATGTATCTGAAACAAACTTTGTCAAAAAATGAAAAAAAATTGAAAATGTATCTGAAACCACTAAAGATGACAAATATGCCAAAACAATTTTGTGGAAAAAAAACAAACCTGGAGGCATCACACTTTCTGACTTCAATATATACCATAATGCTATAGAAACAAAAGCAGCATGTTATTGGTTTAAATACAGAAATATAGACCAACACTTTTGCTGCCAACTGACTTTCAACAAAAGCACCAGAAATACACAGTGAAGATAGGACAGTCTCCTCAATAAATGGTGCTAGGAAAACTGGATGTTCATATTCAAAAGAATAAAATTAAATCCCTACCTCATACAATATAAAATAATTTTAAAAGTTGATTAAAGACTTAAATATATGACCTGGAACTATGAAACTATGAGAAGAAACAGAAGGAAAGCATCATTTCATTGGTCTAAGCAATCATTTCTTGAATATGATCCTCAGAACACGGGCAACAAAAACAAAAATAGGGAAAGGTATTACATCAAATAAAATGATTCTTTACAACAAAGGAAAGTAGAATCACAGTGAAATTTAATGTCTCACCTGTTAGAATGAAGATATAACCTGTAGAATGGAAGAAAATATTTTCTTACCATGTATCTCATAGGAGATTACTCTTAAGTTTGTAAAAAAAAAAGTCAATAACAAGAAAACAAATAACAATTAAAAATGAACAAAGACTCTGAATAGCAGATACTTCTCACAAGAAGACATATGAACAGTCAAAAGATGAAGGAAAAATATGTTCAACATCACTAATCATCAGATTATTGGAAAGTAGAATCACAGTGAAATTTAATCTCCCACCTGTCGGAATGAGAATGGCTAATATAAAAAAGACAAAAGCATTGGTGAAGAAAAGGGAACTCTTTGATACTGTTTAAAAAATGTAAAATTGGTATAGTCATTAGGGGAAACAATATGGAGGTTCTTCAAGAAAGATTAAAAAGAGAATCATCATATGATCTAGCAATTCGTCGGCTAGGTATATTTCCAAAGGAATTGAGGTCAGTATGTCAAGAAGTCATCTGCTCTCCCATGTTCATTGCAGCAATATTCACAAAGATAGCTGAGCTTTAGGCTTGTAAAAGCTAGATAAAGATTAGTGTGAAGGATACTTCTTCATTCACTAAAGAAATAAATTGGAAGTTTAGTTCAAAGATGACAAGGGAAAAAAACACACAACTTACATATGCAATCACTGGTACACACATACACTTGCAGAACATGGTAGCTGTGTTCACAGAAACATAAAAAACAAATAGATCCAATTTGCACATATGTTTTAGTTCATAAAAATAAATTTTTCCAGTATAGAAAATCAAAAAGCATTACAAAACAACTGGTATATAGAAATAAGTTTATTATTGGAGATGAGTGATTAATAAATTAATACATTTAGTTGGAGAACAGAAATTTAAGGAAATAAAATATCTGATTTGACTATCCTAAAGAAATGTCTCATTCCTAAAATAGATTTTAAAATTTTCCTTGGCTTCTAAAGCAGTCTTATTTTTTCATCCTAAATTAAAAAGAAAACAAATATAATAGCACAGTAAATTATATGCACTGTTGTTAAAATTTGCTCTTATATTTTTTCACAATTTAAACATTTTATTTAATTTTCTGTATTTAATTCATCTTTGAAATAGTTCTGCCAACATTATTTAAACTGTTTTACAACCTTCAACACTCATAGTTATTATTATGTTTTCTCTTATAAAAAAATAAAAAATTAAGTATGAAAATTTAAGAGTATGAAAGGATTGCAGATCTTGTATTCTCAATAAAATTGTATAAGTTTTACAGTTTGGATAAGAGGTGTCCCACAAAACCTCTTGTGTGAGACAGTGCAAGAACATTCAGGAGCCCAGCCTCCCACCTGTACGGTAGACAGACCACGTGGCCCGGAGAGGGGGCACAGCTGCCCGCTGGCGCTGTAGACAGACCACCCCAACTGGAGGAGGGGCCCAGCCACCCGCCGGTGCAGTCACCTGACTGAGCTCTGGACAAACATAAGATCTCCCCAACACCCCCCACCTCATCAAACACCTTATGAGAAAAACTGATGAAACTCATCTTGGAAAATCCCACCAACCCTTAAAACCCACCAACCGGTGGGCGTGGCTACCAGCTCAGTTTTGCAGTGGATCAGGCACCTGGTTTACATCTCAGAGATTAAGAGTAGAGAGGCCACAGGTGGAAGCTTAAGTCCTCTCACACTGACTACCACCACCACCCTGAACCCAGAGACTCAAGCTAGGAATAGACAACACCACCTACTGGAAGAAAAGAAAACAGTGTTCTGAGATACATTTTTTTCTTTCTTTCTTTTTCTTTTCTCTCTCTCTTTTCATCCATTCATCCAGTCTCCTCTACCCTTCCCCCTCTGGTCCTTGCAACCTCAACATATGTGAAACCAAGAATTGTGCATGAAAAAGGTCTTTAACAACTGAATCACCAGAATAATATAATATAGAGGAATTGCATATGGCCCACCTCCCTCCCCCCTTTTATTTATTTCCTTTTTTCTCTTATTTTCTTTTCCACGTTCTCTTTTTTCTCTTTCTTTCATGGTTATTTGTTTTTCTCCTTCTTACTCTCTCTATCCCACTTGCAACCCCCTAAATTTTACTATTTATAAGTAGGGTAATCTTATAAATATAGATAGGAATTTGAATCTATACATTCTTCAATAAATTACCCATCTATTGGTTAGAACTTTCCAAAGTTACTAAGTTAGATTAACCCCATACCCTCACTCCTTTCCCCCTAAATATATCATCCTACACCTGAAATTCAGTTTTCTTCAAGTTACCAGAAATGGTATGCCTTTCATGAAACTAATGACTATATTTGTAAATGATAATCGAAACCAACATTTTAGACATAGAGTCTAGCTATAAATGTAGTAATAAGGAAAACGTGTGCTTAGATGATGTGCTATTGATATTGGGAACTGTTAACATTGTCTTTCTCCACAAAATGGAGACTTTGCAACTATACAAGAACAATATAAATATATAGGGGGAAAATCAATAACACAACAGTTTCACCAAGCAGAAAGAAACACGAAGCAGTATGAAAAGACAAGGAAAGAAAGGACCACAAGCAATGCAGATCAACTCAACGTTAGAAGAGGTAATATCTGCATCAGATGGAATGTCAGATAAAGAATTCAGGATATACATGCTTCAGATGATCTGGAGTCTCAAGGAAGACATTAGACAGCAAAATCAGACAATGAAAGATCACTTCGACAATGAATTACATAAACAAATCCAAGAAGTAAAAGATCAACTATACAGGGAGATAGAGGTTATAAAAAACAAACAGAAATCCTAGAAATGCAGGAAGCAATAAACCAACTTAAAAACTCAATGGAGAATACTACCAGCAGAGTAGAACACTTAGAAGATAGAACATCAGACAATGAAGAAAAGTATTTCAACTTGAAAAGAACATAGACAGCTCAGCAAGACTGTTAAGAAACCATGAGCAGAACATCCAAGAAATATGGGATAACATCAAGAGACCAAACTTAAGAGTCATTGGGATACAGGAAGGTATAGAGGTCCAAACCAAAGGAATGAGCAATCTATTCAATGAAATAATACGAGAAAACTTCCCAGACTTGAAGAATGAGACAGAATCCCAAATCCTAGAAGCCTACAGGACACCAAATGTGCAAAATCATAAGAGATCCACACCTAGACACATTATAATGAAGATGCCCAACATACAGAATAAGGAGAGAATTTTAAAAGCTATAAGGGAAAGGAAGCAGATTACATTTAGGGGTAAACCAATCAGGATAACAGCTGATCTTTCAACACAGACTCTGAAAGCTAGAAGATCCTGGAACAACATATTTCAAATGCTGAAAGAAAATGGGTTCCAACAAAGAATCCTGTATCCAGCGAAATTAAGCTTCAGGATGAAAGATGAAATTAAAACCTTCCACGATAAACAAAAGTTAAAAGAATTTGCAGCTAGAAAACCAGATTTCCAAAACATCCTTGGCAAAACATTACAGGAAGAAGAAATGAAAAATAATAATGAAAACCAACAGCGAGAGGTAGTACAGTAAAGGGAAAAATAATCAAAGAGGAAAAACAAATCATGTTAAGTAACATAAATAAATAAATATGGCTGGAAGTACAAACCATATCTCAATAGTAACCCTAAATATTAATGGCTTATACTCACCAATCAAGAGACACAGTCTAGTACAATGGATCAAAAAAAAAAAAAAAAGATCCAACAATATGCTGCCTACAGGAGATGCATTTGATAGGAAAAGACATATATAGACTGAAGGTGACAGGTTGGGAAAAATCATATCACTCATATGGACCTTGGAAACAAGCAGGAGTGTCCATACTCATATCAAATAAAATAGACTTCAAGCCAAAGTTAATCAAAAGGGATAAAAAAGGATACTACATACTGCTCAAGGGAACCATACACCAATAGACATAACAATCATAAATATATATGCACCAAACAATGGTGCAGCTATGTTCATCAAAAAAAACTCTTCTCAAATTCAAGAGTCAAAGAGACCACAATACAATAATTATGGGAGACTTCAACACACCTATCTCACCACTGGACAGATCTTCCAAACAAAAGTTGAATAAAGAAACTATAGAACTCAATAATACAATTAATAACTTAGACTTAATTGACAAATATAGAATATACCACCCAACATCAAGCAGTTACACTTTTTTCTCAGCAGCACATGGATCCTTCTCAAAAATAGACCATATATTATGTTACAGGGCAACTCTTAGAAATAATAAAGGAGTACAGATAATACCATGCATCCTATCTGATCATAATGGAATGAAACTGGGAATCAACAATAAAAGTAGGAAGGAAAAATCCTGCATCACTTGGAGAATGAACAATAGGTTACTGAATGATCAATGGGTTACAGAAGACATCAAGGAGGAAACTAAAAAATTCTTAGAGATAAATGAAAACACAGACACAACATATCGGAATCTATGGAACACAATGAAAGCAGTTCTAAGAGGAAAATTCATTGCTTGGAGTTTATTCCTTAAAAAAAGAAAGAAAAAACAACAAATAAATGATCTCACACTTCATCTCAAAACCCTAGAAAAAGAAGAGCAAAACAACACCAAAAGTAGTAGAAGGCAAGAAATAATTAAAATCAGAGCTGAAATTAATGAAATTGAAATAAAAGAAACAATTGAAAAAATTGACAAAACTAAAAGTTGGTTCTTTGAAAAAATAAATAAGATCAACAGACCCTTAGCCATGCTAATGAAGAGAAGAAGAGAGAGAACTCAAATTACTAGCATACGGGATGAAAAAAGGAAATATCACAACAGACACTTCAGAAATACAGAAGATAATTAGAAATTATTTTGAAACGTTATACTCCAATAAAATAGAAGATAGTGAAGGCATCGATAAATTTCTTAAGTCATATGACCTGTCCAGATTGAGTCAGGAGGATATACACAACCTAAACAGACCAATATCAATTGAGGAAATAGAAGAAGCCATGAAAAGACTACCAACTAAGAAAAGCCCAGGACTGGATGGGTATACAGCAGAGTTTTACAAAACCTTTAAAGAGGAACTAATACAAATACTTTACAAGCTATTTCAGGAAATAGAAAAAGAGGGAGAACTTCCAAATTCATTCTACAAGGCCATCATCACCCTGATTCCTAAAACAAACAAAGACACTTCAAAGAAAGAAAACTACAGACCAATATCTCTAATGAACATAGATGCAAAAATCCTCAATAAAATTCTGGCGAATCGGATACAGAAACATATAAAAAAGATCGTGCATCATGATCAAGTAGGATTCATCCTTGGGATGCAAGGCTGGTTCAATATACAGAAATCAATAAATGTTATTCACCACATCAATAGACTTAAAGGTAAGAACCATATGATCATCTCGATAGATGCAGAAAAAGCATTCGACAAAGTACAGCATCCCTTTATGTTCAAAACACTAGAAAAACTAGGGATAACAGGAACATACCTCAATATTGTAAAAGCTATCTATGCTAAGCCTCAGGCTAGCATCATTCTGAATGGAGAAAAATTGAAGGCATTCCCTCTAAAATCTGGAACAAGACAGGGATGCCCTCTCTCACCACTTCTGTTCAACATAGCTCTTGAAACACTGGCCAGAGCAATTAGACAGATGAAAGAAATTAAAGGCATAAAAATAGGAAAAGAAGAACTTAAATTATCACTATTTGCAGATGATATGATTCTATACCTAGCAGACCCAAAAGGCTCTACAAAGAAACTATTAGAGCTAATAAATGAATTCAGCAAAGTGGCAGGATATAAAATCAACACGCATAAATCAAAGGCATTCCTGTATATCAGCGACAAATCCTCTGAAATGGAAATGAGGACAACCACTCCATTCACAATATCTTCAAAAAAAATAAAATACTTGGGAATCAACCTAACAAAAGAGGTGAAAGACTTATACAATGAAAACTACAGAACCCTAAAGAGAGAAATAGAAGAAGATCTTAGAAGATGGAAAAATATACCCTGTTCATGGATAGGCAGAACTAACATCATCAAAATGGTGATTTTACCAAAAGTTCGCTATAGGTTTAATGCAATGCCAATCAAAATCCCAATGGCATTTCTTGTAGAAATAGAGAAAGCAATCATGAAATTCATATGGAAAAATAAAAGACCCAGAATAGCAAAAGCAATTCTAAGCAGGAAGAGTGAATCAGGCGGTATAGTGATAACCAGACTTCAAACTATACTACAGAGCAATAGTAACAAAAACAGCATGGTACTGGTACCAAAACAGGCGGGTGGACCAAGAGACCAGTCACAAAATTTCAACTATCTTATATTTGACAAAGGGGCTAAAAGCATGCAATGGAGGAAGGATAGCTTCTTCAACAAATGGTGCTGGGAAAACTGGAAAACCATATACAACAAAATGAAACTGAATCCCTTTCTCTTGGCATGCACAAAAGTTAACTCAAAATGGATCAAGGAGCTTGATATCAAATCAGAGATTCTGCATCTGATAGAAGAAAAAGTTGGCTCCAATCTACATATTGTGGGGTCGGGCTCCAAATTCCTTAATAGGACACCCATAGCACAAGAGTTAAAAACAAGAATCAACAAATGGGACTTACTCAAACTAAAAAAAGTTTTTTCTCAGCAAGAGAAACAATAAGAGAGGTAAATAGGGAGCCTACATCCTGGGAACAAATATTTACTCCTCACACTTCAGATAGAGCCCTAATATCCAGAGTATACAAAGAACTCAAAAATTTAAACAATAAGAAAACAAATAACCCAGTCAACAAATGGGCCAAGGACCTGAACAGACACTTCTCAGAGGAGGACATACAATCAATCAACAAGTACATGAAAAAATGCTCACCATCTCTAGCAGTTAGAGAAATGCAAATCAAAACCACCCTAAGATACCATCTCACTCCAGTAAGATTGGCAGCCATTATGAAGTCAGACAACAACAAGTGCTGGCGAGGATGTGGGGAAAAGGGTACACTTGTACATTGCTGGTGGGACTGCAAATTGGTGCGGCCAATTTGAAAAGCAGTATGGAGATTCCTTGGAAAGCTGGGAATGGAACCACCATTTGACCCAGCTATTCCCCTTCTTGGACTATTCCCTAAAGACCTTAAAAGAGCATACTATAGGGATACTGCTACATCGATGTTCATAGCAGCACAATTCACAATAGCTAGACTGTGGATCCAACCTAGTTGCCCTTCAATAGATGAATGGATAAAAAAAATGTGGCATTTATACACAATGGAGTATTACTCTGCACTAAAAAATGACAAAATCATGGCATTTGCAGGGAAATGGATGGCAGTAGAGCAGATTATGCTAAGTGAAGCTAGCGAACCCCTAAAAAACAAATGCCAAATGTCATCTTTGATATAAGGAGAGCAAGTAAGAACAGAGCAGGGAGGAAATGCATGAGAAGAAGATTAACATTAAACAGGGATGAGAGGTGGGAGGGAAAGGGAGAGAGAAGGGAAATTGCACAGAAATGGAAGGAGACCCTCATTGTTATACAAAATTACATATAAGAGGAGTGAGGGGAAAGGGAAAAAAAAAAGAAGGGAGTGAAATGAATCACAGTAGATGGGGTAGAGAGAGAGGATGGGAGGGGAGGGGAGGGGAGGAGGAATAGTAGAGGATAGGAAAGGCAGCGGAACACAACAGACACTAGTATGGCAATATGTAAAAACGTGGATGTGTAACCGATGTGATTCTGCAATCTGTATAAGGGGTAAAAATGGGAGTTCATAACCCACTTGAATCAAATGTATGAAATATGATATGTCAAGAACTATGTAATGTTTTGAACAACTAATAATAAAAAAAGAAATAAAAAGAACATTCAGAGGTGAAATGACCAGGTTTATGACAGTTTGTTATCAGTGAATTAATCACCTGATGTGATTAACTGAGTAGTAACTGAAGGTGGGTAGGGTGTGGCTGGCTGGAGGAGATGGGTCCCTGGGGGCATGCCATTGGGATGTATATTTTATACCAGGTGTGTAGAGTCTCTCTGCTTTCTGATGATCATGTGAGCTGCTTCCCTTTACCACACTCTCCTGCGATGATGTTTTGCCTCACCTCAAGCCCTGAGGAATGGAGCCAGTTGGTATGGACTGAGATCTATGAAACCTTGGGCCCTCAAATGAACTTTTCCTCCTCTAAAGTTGTTGTTGTCAGGTGTTTTAGTCACAACATTGAAAAATCTGACTTAAAAAAAATAAATTATACTTAATAATAAGCATGGAATTCCTTCATCCCACAACATTCCTTTAATTTTTTTAATGTATACAGCCAATTTGCCATTGTCTTATCATTCCTACATAATTTTAAGTATCATTATCAATTATGTATCCTTGTTGAAAATCTGACCTGACAAATGTCTAATCCATTGCATTTTAAAAATAAATTGGTACCTAAACATTATTTCACGGTTTATAAAAATGACTTAGATGTGATGCTTAACATTGCTTTAAAATCATTTTATTCATGATTAAGTGAAATCCTTACAAAGCAATTTTCATTCAAGAATTAGATACATTATCAACTTCTTGTTCATTTACTAAACACATGTGTCAGATAAGAGAAAGAATGAGGAAAAAATACAGTGGAAATAATGGAGTTTGTTTCCTCGTTCACACTAAGAAATATACCGGTTGTAATAATGAGTCAAATTTCATATTGCCAGTGTAATACTTGTTGAAATCTGTTTTAATTCATATATAGTTCTTCGCAAATTGTCTTTATTCTTGGGTCTGTTTTAGAATACATCTGCAAAAATCTGAAAATAGACTTTAGAAGATAAAATTGTTAAAAATAATTCTCACCAATTTGTTTTTCCTGACATGACTGTATTTCCTTGTCAGTTGTTATAACTTGTTCTTATACTTCCTTAATGTCACATTCCCCATTTTTTACACCTTATCTGCTCTTTTGAGACAATTACGTGCATATTACTTTTAAAATTGTTCATTTACAAGAGGACTCTAGATGGTCTAAAAAATGTACATATTCAGTAAAGAGTTGGAAAGTTAGCAAAGAAAAAAAACAGGAAAATGTCTTTGTGACCAAAGTACAAAACAATCTTTAAAAATACACATCTTAGGGCAACAAATTCCACCCCTAGGATTATGTAAAATTTTAGAATGGTTTGTGCAGTTAAAGAGAAAACAGATGCTATATAGAGAAATTTTCAACTGATTATATTCTTATAAATGCAAATGAAAATGGCCATGCAATTTATCAATATCATTTAGCCTGGCTCAAAGCAGAAGGTATTGATGGCTATAAGGGCTTTAAGAATGCTCAGGTCCCTTTGGTAAGATTGTGAAATGGTGTAATTGTTCTCAGAGAAAAGTACATTACCACTCAGTCATATATTTCCTTCCTGAATATAAGTCCCAGAGCCATTTTTATACAGATCTATAGGGAATTTTGTATGTGTATTTTTCTTGCAGGAGTTTATTTGTGGAATTGAGAAGTTGGAAGCAGTTTGGATGGCCATTGCTAGAAATGAAAAAGATATAATATGGTTGGTACACACCATGTAAGACTGCACTTCAATTCAGCTAATTCAAGATTCACTTGGCAACATGGGCAGATCTTAAAACAGTGCTTAGTGAAAGAAATCAAGAAAGAGAATCAGTTTATAGTGCACTAGATTAAACGGAAATTAAAAATGCAAGCACACAAAATGATAATATATAGCAAGATCACATGCTGAAAAAAGTTTAAAGGGTGCCTATGCAGAAAAGTTGAAAGGGGATAGAAGATATAAAAAATGAATTTTAAAAATCAGGAAGATTTGAAAAACAATAAAACCTTCCACACCAACTGTGTTGGCTTATTATGAACCTTCCAATTGATCCAGAACCTCCAAATAAGAGATAATTCCTTTGATAATTCAACAATAAAATGTGTTAGAACAACAGTCTTTAAAAATGAGTGTGAATAAGTGATTATCTGATAGCTTTTACTATCACGTGTACCTTACATATGAAGAATTAGGTGTTATTTCTGTATGGTAGAATGGCAAACCAAGACACCATCGCTCAAAAAACATGTGAGGTGTGTTTCTTTAAAAACAGAAAAAAATCCTACATATAGACCATGAATCTCTGATATTTTTATGCTATGTAATATGCTGTCCAAAAACCAGTTGAGATATAGTCACTGAGTGTGGGTCTTGAATTGTCTCTTATAGGATAATTAAGCATGGATTTCTGATTAATGTGAAAGTTTACTTCCCCAAAAGGAGGTATGATCAAAGTGGAAAGTTAACTCTGTGTTGAAGACCCTGTATGTGAAGTGATTTTGAAACTTTCATGTACGATAGGCATGAATGGTATGATTATTACTCAAGTAAGGAAGGAATTATCCTGTGGCTATCTCTACTAATAAATAAATGATTTTTCCTTTCTTTATTAGATGAAGACTGATTAAAAGAAAATGTGATAGGGGAATTTTAATAATTTCATGGACATAGGGAAAATAATTGAATTTACATAACACAGTGTAAAGCAGCTTATCACTTTCTTTCTAGGCTCTCCACCTCAGATACTGTCATATTCATCTGGCTTTTAATTTAGAATAATTAATTTTTAAATTTCTTCCCGTGGCCCATCTGAAAGAGTTAATAGTTGTTACCTTATTTGAAATATTTTTTTTCTGATTTATAGAAATAATCAAAACACATCATGACACTCATTTGAGAATTGCAAACCAATTACACATGTCCACTAGGGTCTTTTCAGGTTTAAAGTGTGTCTTGGTGAGGGAAAGAGCTGAATCTCTACAGAGTTGTTTCAGGGCTCTCACTGTGTTAAGAGTCAGTTTGGATGTTAGCAAGTCCAATGCACATTTAATTGCACTCAGTTGTGTATTATGGCATGTTAGAAACAGAAAGGAATAATTAACCAATTCTAGGAATAGAGGTAGAGCCTGTGCTGAAAATAATTGGATAGGGATGAAAATCTCTGCTTGACCTAATGTACTTTTTTTCTATCTCAAAGTTGGACATAAAACTTTCAAAAATATGGGTAAATATATGCCCAATTTCACATAGAATTCCTGTTGTTTTGTGCTCACTGATTTCAAACTAAACCAAAGGATTTGGGCATGCTCTATGCATTATTTTTCCCTCAAGTTAGGATGAGCACTGGAGGTCTGGAAAGCCAGAAGCGGAAAAGGAGTTTCTCAGATCACCAGGGCATTTGTGTTGTCCTTAAGATTTAATAATAAACTAAGATAGCTGAATTCTTAGAGCCTCCCTCTCATGCATGAATGTGAAGGGCAGACACAAGCTAATTTCTGAGAGCTAAAGTAAATTAGTAACACCATTGGTTTCCATCTTAGTTATATGAGTTTTCTTATTTTTAAGATTACATTAATGTCAAAACAAAATGCTTGATGTAGAATAAACACTTCTTTGAAAAAAATACAGGAATACCTTTGTCTATTCAAATCATGGTACCTTCCGCAAAATTAGTTTCTGCTATAGTAGTTGATGTTACACTGATAGAATTCAGACAACTGAAATGTTACAAAATGACTATCCAATATCACCAAAAATCTTTTCCCTCCCCTCCCTTCCCACCTTCCCTTTCTCCCTTCATTCCTCCCTTCTTTCCTTCCTTTCCTCTGTGTCTCCCTCCCACCTTTTTCTCAACCTCCCTTCCCTCCCTCCACATCATCTCTATCTTTTCTTTCTTTATCAAGTCTTTTGTTGTACTTCAGTTTGAATCATCAACCATAAAATTTAAGATGGCAGGTACTTAGGATACACATAGTAATTTACATTAACACATAACTATCCATTGTTGGGTCAAATTCAGCCAAATAGGAAAACAAAAGGGAAATTATGTGTATGTCAATTGACAATTGAGGCATGTATGGGGAAATATTTTCTTCTACTATAGACTATATTATATACAGTTACTAGGTTATTTTTTATGTAGTTTCCTTAAGCCAAGTCACACATTTTATTTTGATAAAATAATTTGAGATATGGTTGCACTAGATTAATGTGTTTGAATTCAAATTTCTGGTGTGATAATTTTTCAAAAATATTTTTTTTGTATTTCAAACCTACTGACGTACTCAGAAACTTCAGACCCAATGATGGTTCATGAAAATGATTAGCAGAGCACAGAATACTGGAGGAACTATACTGTAATTTCCAGAACTTCTGATAGAAAGCTTTAAAAGATGAAAATATTCCACTTTTTAATTAGTTTTTTAAATTTCCTCTAACTCTTCATTCACTGGCCAGGGTGAAAATTGACTTATATTAGACACACATTGTGAAATGGTAGTTTACTCATTTTGAAATCTTAGAATATATTCTTTTTTTTACTGTTGAAGAAAAAACTTATAGGAATTCATATTTTATAGCTAAGAGCTGTGTTTGTGTATTCTATTGGTAATTTTAATTGAGGTCACAGGAAAACTGAAATAGTAAAGTGTAAATATTTTCTTTATAAAATCAGTTAAATGATACCACCAAACTCTGCTACCCAGGCAGCAAATGATTCACTTATTTCAAAAACAGGAGGAAAAGTCCTCAAGAAAGCATGCACTTGCTTTGCACTTCATCAGGATGAGTGGCATCAAAGTGACATTATGCTCCAGGCAATGGAAGAAGAGTCAAGTTTCTCTGTTATTAAAATAGACAAGATATTGTCTGATCTAAATTCAAGTCAGGAGTCTGATTATTTCTGAATTTGAAAGTTTCTGAATTATGGAAGATTCAGAGATACGGTGTAGCGTCATCAGGAAGTAAATGTACACTACACTGCATTATCTGGTCTTCTGCAAGAGAGGATGATAATTTTAATGACCACACTATACAGGAGTTTATAGTATGCGAATATTCTTTTGCACATGTGGCCAAACCAACCTTGGGGTAATTGTCTTATATCTACCTGTCAATTTTCAGTGGAGAAAACTGAAGCTCAGTGTGAGTTGCCTATGGTCATAGTGATAATAAATGATAAGTGGAGACCTGAAATGATATTCATTTGATTCTAGGTGCTTTTCCATTTTACTAGAGTTATCTCAGAAAGCTATGTCTAGAAGAATGCACTTTTGATAGGCTTAGACAACAGAATAGTTCAAAGAAACACGTTCTGAGAAATTGAAACGTTCTCGTTAAAAATTGGGACAGAGTAGAAAGAACATTGAATCAGGAAGTAAAAGTTTGGGTTCAGGTTTTGGAAATACCAACTAAAACATTTGTGAGTAGCATTAGTCTACGGATTTTACAAGTCTTGATTTGATTATTTGTAAAATTATAATAAATATTTGTGCTATTTACCTTTCAGGATCATTTGGAGATTCAAGAATAAATGGCTGGGGCTGGGGTTGTTTCAGTGGTTGAGTTTCACTTGCCTAGCAATAAATTAAATGAAATAAAGTAAAGGCCAATTGTTAACTAAAGAAGAAGAAGGAGGAGGAGGAGGAGGAGGAGGAGGAGGAGGAGGAGGAGGAGGAGGAGGAGGAGGAGGAGGAGGAAGAGGAGGAGGAGGAAATGGCTGTGCATTGTGGCTCATGCCTGTAATTCCAGCAACAGGAGAAGCTGAAACAGGAGGACCAGAAGTTCAAGGCCAGCCTCAGCAACTTGAGTCCTAAGCAATTTAGCAAAACCCTGTCTCAAAATACAAAATAAAAAGGGCTGGGGAGCAAATTACTTTTTATGCTTGTATGATTATGTAAAAATAAACCCCACTACTATGTATAACTATGATGCATTAATAAAAACATCAGAAAGAATAATGTGTATAAATTACCCCAAATGCAAAGAACCACACAGATTAGAATATCTAAGGACTGACCCTTTCTCTTCATTTGTTAAACGTTTAGTAAACACTGTTCGATATATAAGAAATCAGGTTTGGGATCTGGATGAATGTCCTCAGAAATAAGGAAAACAGGCTGTTTCTCCCTCCCTCATGACCTCTCTGCTTATAAGACTTTAAAACATTTTTTTGAGAAAAAATTATTTTTATAAAGCTCTAATTTATACTCCTGGTGTCTCACTCAGATTTCTGGGGATCCCTTTTAACTGCAGCTGTGGATGCTGCCAAGGGCTCAACTTTCTGCAGCTTTCCCTGGAGAACTGCCTTGGGCTATTGGAACTGCCTTACCCTCCAGGAAGCCAGAGGGTGACTATCTGCTGCTGGGCTGCAAAAGCTCTTGCCTCAATGGCAACAGACTCTGTAAAGCTGTTTATGCTGTGGGACTCCACACGTGTTCAGGCAGGGATACATTTCATCTGAAGCCACGTCCTGCCTTTGTTCTCCCCTCTCCTGTGCTGTCCATTCAGTCCTGTAAGGTTCAGCTGACAACAAGCCCTTCCTAAATCACCGGTGTGTCTCAAATTCAGGTTCTTCTAGGGAACTTGACCTAAGAAAGTCTCTGATATGTGTTATTTAATTCAAAACTCCTTTAAAAATTACATTTTAGTAGGATTTTCAGCAACTTGTTTATTGTTCAACAGAACAAACTTTTGCTGGAACTAAAAAGGAGAATGAAGGTGAAAAGTAGAACAGCCTCTGTCTACTTCATAATTTAACTAGGCTAAAGCAGGATAAAGTTGGTTCTTAGACTGTATTTCTGAGATGAAAATTAATCTTTGTATTAAATATAGAAACAATGGGTTATTCAGGCTCACAAATAATCACTGTAGTTTTAAAGCAGATATTTTATATTTTGACTTCTCCCATGCATTCTCTGGTGCCCATTTTTTCATGTCTGCTTTTTCTTTTATTTTTATACTCCAATGCCTGATAACTCTATATATGGGTGATCATGTTTTCAGCATAGAAATTGTTTCTGAGTGTACAGGTCTCAGTCTCCTCCTTTGCCATATCTAGAGTTCATCTAATCTTTTCATGCTCCCCCTCCCAACCCCACTATGAATCAACCTCGTTATATCAAAGAAAACATTTGGTATTTGTTTTTTTTGGGATTGGCTAACTCCACTTGGCATTATATTCTCCAACTCCATGCATTTACCTGCAAATGCCATGATTTTAATCTCTTTTATTGCTGATTAATATTCCATTGTGTATAAATAACACATTTTCTTTATTCATTCATCTACAGATGGGCATCTAGGTTGGTTCCACAGTTTAGCTATTGTGAATTGTGCTGAAATAAACACTGATGTGATTGTGTCACTGTAGTATGCTGTTTTTAAGATCTTGGTTATCTTTGTTTATAGACTGAGAAGTGGGATAACTGGGTCAAATGTTGGTTCCATTCCCAGTTTTCCAAGGAATCTCCATATTGTTTTCCAGATTGGCTGCACTGTTTTGCAGTCCCACCAGCAATGTATGAGTGTGCCTTTTCCCCCACATCCTCACCAATACTTATTGTTGTTTATATGCTGTCATTCTGACTGGAGTGAGATGATATCTTAGAGTAGTTTTGATTTGCATTTCTCTAATTGCTAGTGATGATGAACCTTTTTTTCATGTATTTGTTAATTGATTGTATATCATCTTCTGAGAAGTGTCTGTTCAGGTTTTTAGTCCATTTATTGATTGCATTATTTGTTATTTTGGTGTTTAGCTTTTTGAGTTCTTTATATATCCTAGAGATTAGTGCTCTATCTGATGTGCAAGTGGAAAAAAAAATGCTCCAAAGCTGTAGGCTCTCTATACACCTCACTGATTATTTCTTTTGCTGAGAAGCTTTTTCATTTGAATCCATCCCATTTATTAATTCTTGATTTTAATTATTGTGTTATAGGCATGTTATTAAAAAAGTAGTGGCCTAATCTGATACGATGGAGGCTTGAGCCTACTTTTTCTTCTATTAGTCGTAGTATCTCTGGTTTAATTCCTAAGTCCTTGATCCACTTTGAGTTGAGTTTTGCGCAAGGTGAGAGATAGGGGTTTAATTTCATTTTGTTTCCTATGGATTTCCAGTTTCCCCAGCACCATTTGTTGAAGAGGCAATCTTTTCTCCAATAAAGTGTCTAGAAATAGACCCACATAAATTTACTTAAATAATCTTTTTTAAAAAGTATTTTTAGTTGTATATGATCATAATATTTCATTTATTTATTTTTATGTGGTGCTGTGGATTGAACCCAATGCCTCACAAGTGCTAGGCAGGCATTCTACTGCTGAGCTACAACCCCAGCCCTAAATGATTTTGACAATAGAGCAAAGGCAATACAGTAGTGTAAAGATGGTATTTTCAACAAATTGTACTATCATGAATGGACTTGTACATGAAATGAAAAAAAATACACAAAGATCTCACACCTTTCACAAAAATGAACTCAAAATTGATCACATGTGAAATAGAGCAAAATGGAAAATGCAAATCAGTAATACTCTTAGAAGATAGCATGATAGAAAACCTAGATGACCTTACATATGACAATGAGTTTTACTTAAGGTTCAACACCAAAGGCATGATCTGTGAAAGGAATGTCCTGAGAAATGAAAATTAAAAGTGCAATGAGAAATTACTACAAATCTACTACAAGACAAAACTCTAAGATACTGACAACATCAAATATTGTTTGTGATATGGGGCAAGAAAAACTCATTCATTGTTTTGGGAATGAAAAATGGTACAGACCCTTTGGAAGATAGTTTGACAGTTTCTTCACTAAACATACACTTACCATATGATTAATAAATAGTGTTTTTTGGTATTTACCCAAAGTAGATGAAAATAAACTCCAAACAAAATGAAAATAAACTTCCATACAAAAACCTGCACACACATTTTCATAGCAGTTTTAGTCATAATTATCAAAACATAGAAACAAACATGATCTCCTTCCATAGATAAATAAACTGTGCAAATCCAGATAATGGGATTATTCAGTTATAAAAAGGGATGTTTAAGCTATAAAAAAACTCAGGGGCACAGCAACATAGTGCTGAGTAATATGCTTTGGCAATCTCTGCCCTCAGACATTCCAAGTTGAACAGCTTCACCGAACTACAAGCACAAAAAGGAAATCAGGTGGAAGATGGTACTAATGGATTTATGTATATAAAAATTAAAAGACACATTGAAAAAGAGAGTTAGAAAATTAAAAAAATTGCCCACATTATTTCTCCTTTAACTCTAAGCAGCCCAGTATGGCGAGAGGAAAATCCCACTTTGTGGGAGGAAGAGAAAATTAAGCCCAAAGTTTGGATTGAAAAGCCAGTAGCAAGCTTGCCACAGTAAAACTCAGAGGTAAGCAAAGCCCTACCTCTGGGCTTATAGCTGTGGGTGCAGCTCCTGGAAGTGCAGTATAAATGGCAGCAAAGAGACTGCTTCTACCTCCTCTCATCCTGGAAATAGCAGGATTCCACCACTGGGCAACAGGACACAAAGCTAGCATAGGGTTTTTTTTAGAGCACAATGTTGGATCCATTGTGGTAAAACCAAGAACCTAGTAGAAAACATAGGCCCCTTACGTAGGCCACAACTCACAGACAGAGCTTCTAGACCAGTTCTGGCACCTAGCAGAAACCTGTAAAGCTGTGCAGCAGTTTAAGCCTTGGAGCTGGCCCAGGGCACACCCACCTGCCTTCTGAGACTGTGCAGGCCCTGTAGCTGAGAGACTAAGGTGGAACTTAACATAGCTCCAGCCTAAGTGACAAAGGGTTCTCTCAACCATTCATCCCTCAATCATTGACATCACAGCTAGTAGCAGAACAGTGTCTACAGATAGGACTCTGAGACTTCCTTATACCAGGTAAAGACCTGTGTTCCCATAGATCACACTTGTGTTTCAGCCTGATCACTGTAGGCTATGGTGTCATCCTTAGTGTATTTCTAAACCTGCGCAGATCCTTGAAAATGTGAGACTGAGGCATGATCCAGCTTAGCTTATAACATTGGGGAGCAATACCCCATTTGCTAGGGTCAGGACACAGTAGTAATCATAAGAATTTTCCTTAGAACTTAGTGTTGCACTAATGAAAGCTAACATTGTGTAGAAATTAAAGGTCCCTCTTCCAAAACCTACCTGTGGATGCAGCCCCTGGAATTGCTCCAGTGCCAAGGGAAGACATGTATGCAGCCCCAGTCCATCAGACATTTATTCCAGATAGCCTCATATGAGGCTGATTGCAGCAGGCTTGGGATAGGAGCCTGTCTGCAATATGCAGCCCATAGAGGTGTAGGTTGGTCCCAACATAATATTATGCTGGTCTTTGTGTACTATGGGTTCAAGGTAATGACACAAATTGACAGTTTTGGTAACCACAGGTGTTCAGTAGAAGCTGGGGACTGGTCAAACCATAGTTGCTCTGCCCAGAGCTGGGTAGAATATTATCGTGTCTGACCATAAACCATTAACTGTGGATGAGGCATCTGGGCTGACCCTGAACCAGGGAGAGGATTGGGAACATTAGGAGAGTACTAATAGGGCAATCATTCAGGTTATTGGTGTTCAAGAAGGAATTAAAGATGCCAAAGGGTTAGAAAACTTATTCAAATGTATAATAACAGAATACTTACCAAATCTAGAAAATGATAAAAATATGAAAGTTTGGGAAGATCAAAAGTCACCAGTCAAATTTAACCCAATCAAGTCTATGCTAAGACATCTTATTACCAAGGTATAATAAGTTGAAAATACAGAGAAGATTCTGAAACAAAACATTGGGGTACCACAACAAACAAGTTGTTTAACAGCTGACATTTGGGCAGAAACCTACAGCCCAAGCAGGAGAGAGTGGCATGGAACTTTAATATACTGAAGGAAGAAAACTCTCAATCAAAAACACTATCTCCAGCAAAGCTATTCTTGGAAATGAGGAAGGATATTTTCGTGGGAAAAAAAAACAAAACTAAACCAAAACAAAACAAAAAAATGACAACAACAAACTAATAAACTATATCTCCCCAGATGTATTTTATAAGGAATGATAAATGATATTCTTCAAATTTAAAGAAAGACATTAATGCGACATTAATTAAGCTTCATGGTAATCACAAAGCAAAAATCTACAACTCATAAACCAAAAATAATAGCAAGGGATCAGTACTCATAACAAGAGTAATTCACTTAACCAACAAATAAAACCATAAGAGAGAGAGAAAAGAAGGAATGACAACATAACTAGAAAACAAGTTAGGTAATATCTGTAGTAAAACATAGCATATCAATAATTAACATGAATGTAAATGAATTAAATTCTATAATTAAAAGACATAGAGCAAAAAAAAAAAAAGCATACAAAATTAAAAACATAAAAACAAACCAGGGTCCAACTGTATGTTACTTAAAAGAAACTCACTTCACCTATAAAGATACAAAAGGACTAAAGGTAAAGGGAAGAAAAGAATGTTTTATGAAAATTAAAGTTAAAAGAAAACAAAAGTAGTCATATTAATATTATATCAAGAGTGAACTGTAATGGAAATGATGCACTTTGTGTGATTGTAATCCATCAGTGTAGGTCCATTAGTCATAACAGTTGTGTGATGCTGGTGGAAGATTTTGATGAGGGGAGAAGCTATGCTTGTCTGAAGGAAGGGAGTATGTGGGAAATCTCTGTACTTTTCTCCCAATTTTGCTGTGAACCTACAATCGCTCTAAAAAACCAAACAGCTTTAAACGTAAACATATAACATAAGACATCTATCCCTAACTTTGTTTCCAAAATCCCACACCATTTATTCCCATCTTTTTTGATCTACTTTCACTTATACTTCTGCTACTTATTCCACTTCTCACCATATTGCCTGTTCGGCTGCTGCTCAAAACTCTTTTGACATTGCTGTCTGCATTCACATGCAGACAATCTCTGCTGCTCATATTTAGTTGTACTGGTAGATTTCTGTGGATTCTTAATGTTTACTAATGACTAAAGACAACTTAAGTCCACTCATTTTAAAACTTCTACTCAGCCCACTTTTGATTTTCCTGTATAGGTCTATCAACAGTGAAGTCATTATGAGAGGACTGAATGACAGTTGATGTCCTACTAAAGGGAATTTTTTAAAAAATATTTTGGTGTTGTTGTTGTCAGTGAATCTTTTGTTTTATTTATTTATATGTGGTGCTGAGGATCAAATCCAGGGCCTCAAATATGCCAGCAAAGTGCTCTACCACTGATCCACAACTCCAGGAAATTGAACGAGAAAGAAAAATTGAACAAGAAAGTGAATTGGCTATACTATTGGAAGCAAGGTGGCAAAGAATGCTAGCTTTTGTTCATTATTCCTTTGTGCTGTGACTTTAGATTCGATCATTTAATCAATAACATCACCTAGAAGGTAAATATTATCATCTCTATTTTAATATGAGAAAATTGGGTTTTAGAAAGGTTAAGTTAAAGCCAAGATTCAAACCTGTACTTATTTCAGTTGAAAATATACCCTTCTAATTATTATGCACAGTAAAATTTTACTAGTATTGCATAATTGATTTCCAAAATATTTCTGGCCCAAATAATTGTTTATTCTCTCAATATACCTGGAAATAACAGCTGATACAAGTAAACTTCACAAAAAGGTTTCTAAGCAACCCAACAAGCTCCCAGGATGTTTGTTTTTTACACTTACATTTTGATTTTAGACCTTGATACAAAAATGGGTTAGTGTTATGAATGCTCTGGGTGTTAATTTATCCACATTTCAGAAGTCTTAATCTTTTTATTTTTCATTGATTCTTCCATTTTGAGGGGGTAGTGGTCTTCACTGGTTCCACTTGCCACTTAGCATTTTTTGATTTATTCTTTCTTATCTAATAATAAGATTTTGTTTCATCCAAGCGCATATTTCTTTTTTTAACTAACGGTCTTTTTTATCATTTATTCTGACTATTCAATAACTTTACATTTTTAACTCTGTAAAAGTTAGTGTTATAAGGATAAATGGAAATGGCTTTGTGGAAATAGTGATGTACTATAATATCTCCACTCATTTTGAATCTTTCTGGGTCCTTAAAATATGATCTGTGTATTCTGCTAGTCTGCAGTTTTTGATGGATACAACATGTTTCTTCAATCAACCTCATGAGAGATTAAAATGGTAGTTAGAGCATCAACATTACAACTCTCTGTAAAGTCCTTAGAAGGAAGTAGTTAAAAAATAAAATGTGACTGTTTGAAAACAAGAAGAAATATCGCAATCATTGGATATAGTAATTTGACAATAAGGAATTGCACTATAATTGCTAGATTGAGGAAAAAAATATCAGATTTTCCCTGAATTTGCAAAAAATATACACTGTGGAGTTTACCATTTAAGTTCTCTTCTACTGACCTCTCACAAAGGAAAAATGATTCAAACACTTGCACATCAAGTACTTTGCAATAAAAAATGACAATTTATTGTTCCATAAGGAATCAGTCCATGCAAATCATCAGACTTGCTTCAAGAGGAACAAAAAATACAATGAAGCAAAATATGATTTGAAGTCATTGCCTAATTCAATGTCAATCCAGAGCAAAATTCTTGGCCTTTCTGACTTAAAAAAAATTCTTTGTAGCCATTTTCAGGGACCATGATGACTTCAGTGTCCTGAAGGCTCATAAGATGGCATTACTATTGCTAGACTGACTTTGTATAATCTACAATGAATATACATTAGAGATATCAATGTTGCTGGTTCTGTGAAGACGCTGACATATTTCTAATGCACTTTACATCGTGCTTAGTAAGTGGGATTTCTTATGTTGGATAGGCTATTGCTGTTATAATCATTCTCTATAAGTTTTATGATAGGAATAAAAATTCTTTGATTTGTGTGTGACAACCCAGTATTTCAACTTTAACAACATTGCATGGAAGCTATTTATTTGGTTAATAAGGTTTTTTTACTATATAATATTTTAAAATTCTTCTTTTGAGTGAAAAAATAAAGAATGGTCTCTGAGGGACTGTTTCATTCTCTATTAGAAAAAGTATATGATTTTCAATGATCAAAAGATGGGATCTTTATTTTTCCTGCCAGGTTTGGAGCAGATTCATACCATTATTTTCAAAGGTTATAGATGTATCAAATGTCCATTCATGCACTTAGTAAAGACAAAGCAAGAAATTATTTCCACAGGGTTTTTTTTTTTTTTTTTTTTTTTTGAGATAATGGTTGGAAATCTACAGGATCTTCCAAATGAAGTGTTAAGATTCTACTGTGGAAAGAAAAAAGTTTTAATCTTAAGCTCTTAAAAACTTAAAGAATAGAAGAATAATGGTATGATCTATGATACTGTTAAGGGTCTCTAATTCTAGAAGACATGAAAAAACAGGGGTTCCAAGATGGTGATCCACAGGGTGGTGGCATTCTGCGTTGCTCTGTGACCTGGGGTTCAAGTTGTGAGAATATGGCTTCTCTGTGAGTGATATTCCTGCCTTCCCATCACCCCCCTCCCACCCCATGCAGGAAGCATGGTGCCCATTCAGGACTCCAGGCCTCAGCATCAAAGTAGGTCTCCTAACTACTTGCAAATTAAAAGATGATATAAGAGAGCAAAGACAGGCAGCAAAAGATCATTTTGTCAAAATCTACATAAATACAGGAAGCAAAAGATTATGTCAATAGGGAGATAGATGTTTAAAAAAGGAACAGAAATACTTGAAATGAAAGAAACAATAAACCAAATTAAAAGTTCAATTAAAAGCATCACCAACAGATTAGACCACTTGGAAGACAGGACTTCCCACAATGAAGAAAAAATATATAATCTTGAAAAGAATGTGTACCACACAATGAAAATGGTAAGAAACCATGAGCAGAAGATATAAGAAATTTGGGATAGCATAAAAAGACCAAATTTAAAGTTATTGAGATAGAGGAAGGAATAGAGATCCAAACCAAAGGAATGAGCAATCTATTCAAAGAAATAATATAGGAAAATTTTCCAAAGATGAAGAATTAATTGTAAAACCAAATGTAAGAGGCTTACATGATGCCAGATCTACAAAATCACAACAGATCCACACCAAAGTACATTATAATGAAAATGCCTAACATGCAGAATAAGGATAGAATGTTAAAAGCCATGAGAGAAAGGAATCATATTACATATTAGGGGGAATCCAATTAACATATCTGCACATTTTAAAACCCAGATCCTGAAAGCTAGAAGATCCTGGAACAACATAAATCAAGCTCTGAAAGAAAATGGATGCCAATGAAAAATCTTATATCCAGCAAAATTTAGCTTTAGATTTGATGATGAAATTAAAACCTTCTGTCATAAACAGAAGTTAAAAGATTTTACAACTCAAAAGCCTGTGCTACAGAACATCCTTGGCAAAATATTCTATGAAGAAGAATTGAAAAACAACAATGAAAATCAGCACAGGGAGGTATTACACCAAAGGAAAAATGAATCAAAGGATAAACCAAGTCAAGTTAAATACCAAAAATAAAAAAAATGGCTGGAAATACAAATCATGTCTCAATAATAACCCTGAATGTTAATGGCCTAAACTCACCAAAGGACATAGACTAGCAGGTTAGGTTTTTTTTTAAAAAAAAGACCCCAAAATATGCTGGATCTCATAGGAAAATACAACTACAGACTGAAGGTGAAATGTTGGGAAAAATCATACCACTCACATGGATGGCAGAAGCAAGCAGGGGTTTTCACCTCAAATCAAATAAGGTAGACATCAAGCCAAAGTTAATAAAAAGGGACAAAGAAGAATATTACATGCTGCTTAAGGAAACAATTAATCAACAAGACTAGCAATAATAAATTTATATGCCCAAAACAATGGACTATCAATGTTCATCAAACATAGTCTTCTCAGGTTCAAGAGTTAAATAGACAACAACACAATAATTCTGAGTGACTTTAGCATACCTTTTTCACTACTGGAAATATCATCCAAAACAAAAGTTGAACAAAGAAATTGTGGATCTCAATAATACAATCAATAACATAGACTTAACTGACATATATAGAATATTTCATACTTCAATGAATGAATAAACTTTCTTCTCAACTGCACATGTATCCTTCTCTAAAATAGACCATATGTTATGCCACAAAGTTACTCTTAGCAAATACAAAAAAAGTAGAGATACTACCATGCATTCTATCAGATAATAATGGAATTAAATTAGAAATCAATTATAAAACAGAAAATAGCAGCTATTCCAACACCTGCAGACTAAATAATGTGCTATTGAATGAACAATGGTTGCAAAAGACATCAAAAAGTAAATTAAAAATTCTTAGTGGTAGGTAAATGAGAACACTGATACAACATATCAAAATCTCTGAGACACTAGGAAGGCAGTACAAAGAGG
The DNA here is from genome assembly GCF_021218885.2 of Marmota monax. NCBI lineage: Eukaryota > Metazoa > Chordata > Mammalia > Rodentia > Sciuridae > Marmota > Marmota monax. The sequence goes on along the minus strand of NW_026692434.1, from coordinate 1,928,363 downwards.
AAAGCTCATTGCATGGAGTTCATTCCTTAAAAGAAGAAAAAGTCAATAAACAAATGTCCTGACAATACATCTCAAAGCCCTAGAAAAAGAAGAACAAATCAACACCGAAAGCAGGAAGTAATTAAAATCAGAGCTGAAATCAATGAGATTGAAAAAAAAGAAACAATTGAAAAAATTGATAAAACAAAAAAGTTTTTTCTTTGAAAAAATAAATAAAATTGGCAAACCCTTTGCCCTGCTGATGAAGAGAAGAGGGAAAACTCAAATTACTAACATATGTGATGAAAAAGAAAATATCACAACAGATGCTACAGAAATATGGAAGATAAATAGAAATCATTTGAAAACTAGTACTCCTATAAAATAGAGTATCAAATATCAAAGTCATTGACAAAATTTTAGAGTCATATGATTTGCCCAAATTGAATTAAGATGATAATCACAATTTAAACAGATCAGCTTCAAGAAAGAAAATAGAGGATGCCATCGAAGCCTTCCAACCAAAAAAAGACCAGGACTGGATGGATACACAGCCAAGTTCTATTAAAACCTTTAAAGAAGAACTAATACCAATACTCTTAATTTATTTCAGGGAATAGAAGAAGAGGGAACACTTTCAAACTCATTCTATGAGGCCAATGTCACCCTGATTTAAAAATCAAAGACACATCAAAGAAAGAAAACTTCAGACCAATATCTCTATTGGACATAGATGCAAAAGTTCTCAATAAAATTCTGGCAAATCACATACAAAAACATATCAAAAAGTTAGTGCACCATGATCAAGTGGTATTCATCCCAGGGATGCAAGTGTGGTTCAACATACAGAAATCAATAAATGTAATTCATCGTATCAATAGACTTAAAGGAAAGAATCATATGATCATATCAATAGATGCAGAAAAAGCATTTGATAAAATACAGTACCCTTTCATGTTCAAAACACTAGAAAAACTAGGGATAACAGGAACATACCTCAACATTGTAAACGCTATCTATGCTAAACCCCAGGCCAACATAATTCTAAATGGAGAAAAATTGAAAGCATTCCCTCTAAAAACTAGAACAAGACAGGGATGCCTTCTGTCACCACTTCTATTTAACATGGTTCTTGAAATACTGGCCAGAGCAATTAGACAGACAAAGAAATTAAAGGGATACAGATAGGAAAAGAGGAACTCAAATTAGCAGTATTTACCAATGATATGATTGTATAACTAGAGGACCCAAAAACTCCACCAGAAAATTTCTAGAACTAGTAAATGAATTCTGCAAAGTAGAAGAAAACAAACATCAACATTCATAAATCAAAGGCACTTCTGTGTATCAGTGACAAATCCTCTGAAAGGGAAACAAGGAAAACTACACCATTTATGATAGCCTAAAAAATATTTAAAATTCTTGGGAATCAACCCAACAAAAGAGGTGAAAGACCTCTATTATGAAAACTACAGAACACTAAAGAAAGAAATTAAAGAAGACCTTAGAAGATAGAAAGATCTACCTTGTTCTTGGATAGGCAGAACTAATATTGTTAAAATAACCATACTGCCAAAAGCACTATACAGATTTAATTCAATTCCAATCAAAATCCCAATGACATTCCTCATAGAAATACAAAAAGCAGTCATGAAAAGGCAAAATTAAATTAGTCATGAAATTAATCTGGAAAAATAAGAGGCTCAGAATAGCCAAAGCAATCCTTAGCAAGAAAATGAAGCAGGTAGCATCACTATACCAGATCTTAAACTATACTACTGAAAAATAGTAACAAAAACAGCATGGTATTGGCATCACAATAGACTGGCCGACCAATGGTACAGAATAGAGGACACAGAGACTAACCCACATAATTACAGTTATCTTATATTAGACAAAGTAGTCAAAAATCTGCATTGGAGAAAATATAGCCTCTTCCACAAATGGTGCTGGGAAAATTGAAAATTCACATGCAACAAAATTAAATTAAAACTGTATCTCTCACCATGCACAAAATCCAACTCAAAGTGGATCAGTGACCTAGGAATTAAATCAGAGACCCTGTGTCTAATAGACAAAAAAGTAGGCCCCAATCTTCATAATAATGGATTAGGCCCCAACTTCCTTAATAAGTCTCTTGTAATGCAAGAATTAAAATCAGGAATTAATAAATGGAATGGATTCAAACTAAAAAGCTTATTCTCAGCAAAAGAAATAATCAGTGAGGTGAATAGTGAGCCTACAACTTGTGAACAATTTTTTTTCCACTTGCACATCAGATAGAGCATTAGTCTCTAGGGTATGTAAAAAACTCAAAAAACTAAATACCAAATTAACCAATAATGCAATCAAGAAATGGGCCAAGGAACTGAACAGACACTTCTAAGAAAATGATATACAATCAAGAAATATATGAAAAATGTTCAACATCTCTATTAGTGAAATGTAAATCTAAACCACTCTAAGATTTCCTCACTCTAGTCAGAATGGCAGCTATTAAGAATATAAACAGCAATAAGTGTTGGCGAGGATGTGAGGGAAAAGGCACACTCATTCATTGTGGTGGGACTGCAAATTGGTTCAGCCAATCTGGAAAGCAGTATGGAGATTTCTTGGAAAAAAGGGAATGGAACCACCATTTGACACAGCTATCCCACTCCTTGGTTTATACCCAAAAGACTTAAAAACAACATACTACAGTGACACAGCCACATCAATGTTTATAATTCACAATAGCTATACTGTGGAACTAACCTAGATGACCTTTTGTAGATGAATTAATAAAGAAAAGTGTTATTTGTACACAATGGAATATTACTCAGCAATAAAAGAGGATAAGATCATGACATTTCGATGTAAATGCATGGAGCTGGAGAATATAATGCTAAGTGAAGATAGCCAATTCCAAACAACCAAATGCCAAATGTTTTCACAGATATAAGGAAGCTGATTCATAGTGGGGTTGAGAGGGGAAGCATGTGAAGATTAGACAAAGTCTTGTAGGGAAATGGGGGGGGGAGGGAAGAGGTAAAGGATGTAAAGAAGATGCTGGTATGAGAAAGACATCATTTCCTTAAGTGTATGTATGAAGACAACAATGGTGTGAATATACTTTGTATACAACCAGAGATATGAGAAAATGTACTTTATTAGTGTAATATGGACTGTAATGCATTCTGCTGTCATATATAACAAATTAGGATAAAAAAATTTAAAAAAGAAAATAGGAATACACAACATGACTGACTAGGCTACTCAATTTTTAGAAATTTATACACTTGAAAATCTAATGCAAGTCTCACTTTAGTTTTTAAGCTTTATGTTATTGGTCTCTGCTCTTGTCACAGGTCTATGAAATCAAATTTTTAATTTTCAGTATATTTATGAACATAAATCAAGTAAGTAAATATTTGTACATAAACTTCTCCTTATGTGCATATCTAAAATAGTTAATTCTATAAATATGTAAATTCCATAATTATATCTACTAATTTTTCATTAATCTAATGACATTTCCACACAGTGTCAAAATTTTTAAAATGGCTATTGAATATTTGGATAATTCTTTTATGCATAAAGTTAATAAAATTAATATTCTCTCTATTTTCTTTCTTGGAGTTTGCAGTGATCAAGGAGTCCTAATTTATTTAGAAGTCTTAAAAATTGTACTCATTTATTATTTGCTGTATTTGCAAATGGTCCCCAAAGAAATCATCCATTTTCAGTATTGGAAATGAAATTGCAAATAATGCATCATTGCTAGTTTGCAGGGAGTACTTTATTGTGCAATTTACAACAAACTAAAATGGCCACAGAAATGATTTAAGGATAAAATGCAGGTCTTTGAGAAACACAAAGTATCCTAGTCATCTTAGCTCATGTAAATTTGGTAGCTGTGAATTGTCATTGTTTCATGAACTATCTTTTTGGAATTCCTTGTCCCACCCAGTGAAGAAAGTCATGGGCTAGCTCCAATGATTAAGTTAGGGTGAAGAAGTAATACCTAACAAGAAGTTGCCTAGTAACAGTTCCTGCTACAAGAGATTCAAGACATGTATGAGTGAGGCCTTGGATGTTCACTTTGTTTGTGTGAAAGCCTCAAAGCTAAGCATGCTGGGATCAGGACACAACACTGACCCATTATCTTCTGAGCCTTGCTGGGAGGGAGGGATGTTGTTAGAAAGGCATGAGCAGAGATGAAGCAAAATTACACATAAATGTCATATAAGTGAGAAAGTGGATTTTATCTAGTTGTGTAGGCAAAGGTGACTTTCCTTGCCTTTATTTTTTTCATTTCTTAATTTCATCACTTTTATTTAATCATCTCAACTCTTAAATATATACTCATACTTGCAATACACTTCTTGCAGCATTTATTCTTCCTTTCTTCAATACAATTCCCAACTTATATTCTCCTAAATCTTTACATTCTTGGGCAGAGCTCTAGAATTTTTTCCCCCTCTTTTATTTATACATGACAATAGAGTATAATTTAACTTATTTTTACAAACATGGAGTACAACTTATCTAATTAGGATCTCAGTCTTGTGATTGTACATAATGTAGTGATTTATTGTGATACATTCATATATGTACATAGAAAATTTATGCCAGAAATATTCCAGTGTCTTTTCTATTTTCCCCCCTCCCTTCCCTTCATTCTCCTTTGTCTAATACCATGAACTCTCATTTTGTGTTAGCATCCACATATCAGAGAGAACATATGACCTTTGTTTCCTGGGAATTGGCTTATTTTGCTTATCATAATAGTCTCCATATCCATCCATTTTCTGGTAAATATCAAAATGTCATCCCTTATTGTGGCTGAGTAATATTCCGTTGTGTATATATTTCACACTCTTTATCCATTCATTTGTTGTAGGACACCTAGGGTGGTTTCATATCTTAGATAGTAAGAATTAATCTGCTATAAACATTGATGTGGCTATATCACTGTAGTATGCTGTTTTTACATCCTTTGGTATATAGTGAGGTGTGGGAAAACTAGGTCAAATTGTGGTTCCATCACAAGTTTTCTGAGGAATCTCCACACTGCTTTCCAGAGTGGTTGCACTAATTTGCAATCTCACCAGAAATTTTTGAGTGTACCCTTTTCCCCACAATTTTATTCTTGATAATTGCTATTTTGACTGGAGTGAGATTAAATCTCGGTGTAGTTTTAATTAGCATTTCTCTAATTGCTAGATATGTTGATCATTTTTTCCTATATTTATTGACCATTGGTATATTGCTTTTTCTGTGAGGTATATGTTCAATTCCTTTGCCCATTTATTAATTGGGTTAATTGTTTTTTTGGAGTTAAGTTTTTTTGAGTTCTTTATATATCGTGGAGATAAATGCTCTACCTGAGGTGCAAGTGGCAATGATTTTCTCCTGTTCTGTCATGTCTTTCTGCATGTTTTTGATTGTTTCCTTTGCTGGGAAAAAGTTGTTTAGTTTGATACCATCCCATTTATTGATTCTTGACTTTACTTTATTGTGCTTTAGGAGTCTTATTGAGGAAGTTATTTCCTAAGCCAACATAATGGGGTGTTGGACCCATTTTTTTTTCTAGCAGACAGATGGTTTCTGGTCTAGTGTCTAAGTCTTTTATACACTTTGAGTGGAATTTTGTACAGATTGAGAGAAAAGAGTCTACTTTCATTTTGCTACATATGAATTTCCAGTTTTCCTAGTACCATTTGTTGAAGAGGCTACCTTTCTCCAATGTGTGTCTATGGTGCCTTTGTCTAGTATGAGATAACTGCATTTTTGTGAGTTTGTCTCTGTGTCTTCTTTTATATCAGGAGTAGGCTTCCCTTGTAACTTACAGCTCTTCCATTGAAAATATAGATGCTGTGAAAGAAAATGAAAGTTGTCAGAATCAAAATGGAGTAACTGTAAGGGAAAAAGTACACACAGCTGGAAAGTGGTAAAGAAAATAAATATAAAACACACAGTTTGATCCCAGCATGGTGGCCATGCCTGTTATCCCAGAGGCTTGGGAGACTGAGGCAGGAAAATTTTGAGTTCAAACCAACCTCAGCAACTTAGAGAGGCATTTAGCAACTCAGCAAGACCCTGTCTCTAAATAAATATAAAAAGGGGCTAGGGATGTGATTCAGTGGTTGAGCACCCCTGGGTTCACTCCTCAGTACCAAACAAAACAAAACACACACACACACACACACACACACACACACTGCTTGAATATAGGATACCGTACCTTTATACAGAAACAATTTGAAGGACATTTGCCCAGCAATGATCAGTTCAAACTTAAGAGTAACGTGATCATTATAGTCAAAAGTTATTGTTCCAAAAAACCTTCTCCTTTTTGTCTTTAAAAACTTTTCTCACCTCAGTATTTTGGAATATACCCATGATTGACTGCAGCATTTGTATTTTTGTTGCATTGCTCTTCTATTCCCAAATAAATGCCATTAATCTTTGGAAACTTTCTCTCTCTCTCTCTCTCTTAAATTTAAGTTGACTGGGAAATATTATTTGAATTTGATTGTTAAAAGCATGAACTCTAAGATAAAAAATAAAGTATTTATTTTTATATTTATTAAAGAATATGAAAGAGAATTAACTTATTATTGAAAACAATGTTTCTTTCTCCTTAAACTATTAATCATTGTGGGGCTGGGGTTGTGGCTCAGTGGTAGAGAACTTGCCTGGCACACATGAGGCTCTGGATTCAATCCTCAGCATCACATGAAAAAATAAATGAATAAGTAAAATTTAAAAAATCAATAATTGTGTTAAATGCAAATTCAATAAATGGAGATTTTCACAATTTGTTAAAAAATTTCAGGGAGATATAAAATAAAATATTGAGCAATCTTAGGTATTAATGCCTTCTCTCATTTTAAATGTCTACCACACATGTAAAGATGTATTTAGATAAAAGGCCAACTATTTCTGTTGTATAAATGACAAAAAGAATCATGCAAGTGCTAACAAAGAAAATATTTCACAGGCAACTTAAGGCTAGGGTCTCCACAGACTCTTCAGAGAGTTGAATAAACTGTACATGTATAAGAAGTGTCTCTTCCTGCCATGCCAACAGAGCTCTAGATACTCAAAAACAAAGGGCAGGCAAATTTCAGTTCACATTCACTATCCAGACAATCGTACTTGTGCAAGACAAAACTTCTATATCAGCCTTGATATTTGTCATGGCAACTTTTGATGTGCTAGGAGTTGAAAAATCAGTATTTCCTACCTACTTTCACATAACAGCTTTGCATATATGAAGTTATTCTAGGTAAAATATGCAATGGTGATTGTGGTAAAATTTTCTACTTGCACAGTTGAATATTGTTAACAAATGTCTGGGTAGTTACCCTGTCAGGTGTTTTCTGAATCGTATTCTTTGTGATGTTGTAATGCTAATATTTTCGAACAAATTAAAAAATTTAAACAATTGTGATGCCCTTTAGATATTTAAAATTTAACTTCATTTGTTTCTGATTGACTTAAGAAAATGCTTTTGAGATCCTCTAAAACATGAATCAAGAGCTGGAACTTAGCAATTTCAAAAGTAGCAGAGGCTACAAAATCCCACTGGATTTGAGTTTACTTCTTTTCTGAACCCTGATTTCCTTATCTGATTTTGTTACATATTAACCTCCCCCAGTGTCTTAGTTTGTAATTGGTACAAAATAACTTCATGCTATTTTGTCATTTATTATTCTTAAATTAAATAACTGAACTTAATAGGAATAATTTGCTTTCTTCCTTCGCTAATATGTTAATTAACATTTATTTCTGCAACTACTTCATTTCTGATATTGGAGTCAACAAACTGTTCATAGTAAACCAGATTCCTCATATTTTTGCTAGTGTTCTTGATTAGACAGTGTCAGTAGATTACATCTCTTAATTTTCTTGAATTAGGAAATTCATCATTCCATCACAAATTAGAATTTGTTCAATTTGAAAAATATGATGATGAATAATTCCTTTTCTATTACCCAAGCTATTAAAATTTTTACAAATTATTTTCTTGTCATGTTCTTACATTTTTCAACCAAACCTTATAATTGATAAATTGTAACTTTCATATTGATTAAGGTACAACATTCAGAACAAGTATTGTGTTATCTACTTCTACATTCACCATTAAAAATTGCACAGTTTGCTGGGCATGGTGGCTCTTGCTTGTAATCACAGTGACTCAGGAGGCTGAGGCAGGAGGATCATGAGTTCAAAGCCAGCCTCAGCAAAAGTGAGGCACTGAGCAACTCAGTGAGGCCCTATCTCCAAATAAAATGTAAAACAGGGATGGGGATGTGGCTCAGTAGTCAAGTGCCCCTGATTTCCATCCCCAGTAACAAAAAAAAAAAATAAATAAAAAGAAAGAAAGAAAGAAAGAGAAAACACTAAAGTTCCAGCCATAGAGCAAATGCGTCTACTGAATTGAATTTCTGAGCCCTTTTCTAGATTATAATTTTGTCTCAGTTTCACAGGTCTAAAAAGTGACAGCTAGTGATTTTGTTGAAATTATACAAACTCTATAAAGAGGTGTGTGTGTGTGTGTGTGTGTGTGTTTATCTAAAGATGTATAGAGATAAATATATATATATATATATATATATATATATATATAATATAGACAGGGATATATAGAAAACAAATAGGAAGTAGGAATCTGGTCTTAAAATTTCTAGAACCTCCTCTCCTCACAAACTCTTAGGCTTTAATTATATCTTGAAATTCAGGTAAGATATATGCGTGCAATGTGCTCATATACATGTAGCATATTTCAAGATTCTATTTACATAATATTTTGATATATTATTCAGAATTATATCAAAATATCTAAGAGATTGTTTGCAGATTTATATCTCCATGCATATACTGTGCAGTAATGGAGAAAATTATCACTCTCAATCTTAAAGAATATGCAGGAACATTATTTAAATAAAGAACTTAGATTTTAATTATAACACAATTCCTAGTGTATAATTCTGAGTATAAGAACATTTTATTTCGTTTTCTAAAAGAAAGAACAAAAATACCAAGTAGTTTGGGGATGGTAGTATGAGGATGGATTGTGGACAGAAATGGGGCAGTAGTGAAGCACAGGGGACCAATGTTAATTTACTATGGGATATAACTCACTGACTAATTAGTCCAGATAGGAAAATCTTAATGCCATGCTATTTTTTTCCTTTGAAAACCGTAGAAACAAAAACATTTGTCTTAATTTTAAAGATCAGTTTAATTTTAGCTGTTGCTAGTTTTAAGTGTTCATTTTCGTTGAGTTCCTTTCACTGACATTGTGTCTCACTGCCTCATGTAGTTTAGATCTGAACACACTAAGTAAACTATCAACAGTTATCAAGCACTTTGAAAGGCAACAAAAAATGAACAAAAGCCTTGCAAATAACATTTAAACTTAGTGTGAAATCTTTTGTATGACTTACTCTTTTAGAAGTGACAAGTTTTACATGAAGTATAATGACGTGACCATTATTTTACACTGGAATTATATTTAATATTGTTATCACAACTAGGAATAAACAATTGCTTAAGGAAATGGGTGATCCTCGTTCTCTGGGCTATAGTGCTGACCCAGTCATGCAGAACTAATTTCCTGGCGGTCTCTGAATGCACATAAAGCTGCTCTGTAGCTGCTGCTGACAATGAACTAGTGACTGGAAAAAGGAATCTTAAACACAGTCACATCTCCTGACTGTTAAAATCCTGTTCACAAGGCACGCTGATCTAATACGCTGCACAACAAGAATAATGTTTTTTTAAAAATGGCTGAACAGTATGCAAAGTTTCTTCTCTATTTCTTTCAAGTGTTGCTAGGTAACTAGATCATTTTTTACATATGTTCCTTACTCATATTCTACTTGGGGTATTTCCCATGGATAATTAAATATTGAAAAGTTTGTTGGATACATGAGTTTATAGTAAATATTTGTCATTTTTTATATAAGGCAATAACTTTCAATGATCATTTTAAAGAAAATCCCTAAACAACTTGAGTAGGGAATTTTATAGGAAAAGTGTTACTATCTGCTACTTAAAAAGGAATATACCACTTTAACAGATTTGTAACCTAATTACAGTGGTTGCCTTGCTAATCAGTGTTTATTGACTGAGCTGGATCAATGATTGGGTTGTGTTTAAAGTGTAAATATTAGAACCAAATTGCTCAGATAGACTTTATTACTTGGCAGAAAATAAAGCTGAAAGTTGCATCATGTAATAAACCATGTGGGCTTGAAAGGGGTTAATTGTGCTGGTGATCTCCTGGGCATGTAACAAGACTTTACTGCCCTCTAGTAGTAACAGGGTTTGCCAAACTAATTTAGGAAGTTAATTGTATTCACAAACTTAGATATATCTGAGAAAAAAAAATAGAATCAGTATCTAAGAGTAAAGATTTTAATTGAAATGTGTTAAATTTAAAGATAACTCCAATTAAAAAATTTCCATTATTCTCATGTTAATTATTACTAGAAAATCCAATTAGAATATAGTCATTTTGAATGGGGCTTTGTAGCCAGACTTCATTCTCTATACCATAGTTAAATATGGTACATTTTAATCAACATCAATCTCCTTGATAGACAAATGATGAAGTACATTACTTCATACTTCATACTATATATTGAAGACCTGATATGGAATGAAATCTGAGGTGGGGGAAGCTTTAGAAACCCACAGTTAAGTTGATTAAAGTAGATTTGATTAAGTTCAAAGGAATTATTTTTCATCTATTGAATTGGTCAGTATTTTTAAACATGAATAATACTTCCTTTTAATTTAAAAATAATAAACCTCATTAGCAATATATTAATTTTACCACTTGTTGTCACATAGAAGCCTAGAAAAAGAGCTACAAGAATTACATTTTTTAAAAACATATGATCCAACAATTAGTTTAAAAGGAATTTTAAAATCTATTCTGGTCAATATGCAATATGATTAATGTTTTGGAAATTTAGAGTGCTTTTATCTATATATTCCAGTTTATAACCAATATAAAAAATATATATGGACGATTAAAAAGGAAATGTTAGGATAAGAAATTAAAAAATATATCAATATTTTCCTTATTGATTATTATGTTTATTCCTTCTTCATAGTTTTACTAGATTTATTATAGAATTATTGCTGATTTTTAGCTCTTTATATTCAAATTGCCTTTTCTCAATTCATCATTTTTAATAGTTTTCTATTAATATTTTCTTGAAATAATATTCAATTCATAATGGTCTATATTTCTCATATTTTTATTATATATTTAAACTCATTAGTATAAATTTTTGTTACATTAGTGCTTTTTACTTAAAATTTTAATGTTAGTATTGTAATTTCATTTTGTTTATGCTATCTTTAGGTATTTTTCTCATCTTTTTTTTTAATATGTATATTGCTTTGATTCTGTTGTGAGCAGTGATAGTGGACATCTATCACTGTTTTAGTTTGTCCTGCATCTTTCCCTTCTGTGAACATCCCTTCTTTCACCATTGGTGCTATTCATTGCTTACACTACCTTTACTGCCACAGAAATGCACTTGTAATCCCACACCTCTGACTGTAGTGATTGGTTCAAAAAGATTTACAGCTGTAGTTTAGCCAATCAAAAAAGTCCTTTCTGTCTTTATGAATAATTCATTACTAAGAATTTTTAAGCCTGTATCTCTAGTGTGCACATCCTGTTCACCCTATAGAGAAACTTTTCCAATGAACCAAGTCAACACTAAAAAACAAAGGTAAGGGTGGAGAGCCATATTTCCTGGGCATCCTTTATATGGCTGGATCTTATGACATCTGAAACCAGTCATATACTTTTATTTTGACATGAAGTGTGCCAATGTATTTCATATGTTGAAGTAAATTTTGTTACTAATGGCAAAAAAAGTCATGACCAAATTAGAAACATACACTTACGCATTTTTAAATCTCAATTGGAGAAATCTTTTTTTAATTAGGAAATTAAAACTAGTCTTATATTCTTTAAGATCAAAACTTATCTATTCTAATATTTGCTAATAACTTATTTTTAAGTCTTTTAAGATATTTAAAAATGATTTCAGATGATATTCCACAGTGGCTTAAGTGCACAATTTCTGGAACCACTGGTTTAGTTTAAAATGCTGAATAGCATGGATGGTGAAAGGAGACCCTCATCACTATACAAAATACATCTATGAAGACGTGAATTTGGTGTCAACAGACCTTATATATAATCAGAGATATGATACGTTCTGATATAATGGTGTATTAAGAATTGTAATGCAAAAATAAATAAATAAATAAATAAATAAATTTTATCTCTTTAAATGTAATTTGCATGAATAAATTAAATAAAATTTATTACAATCTCTAAAAAATAAAATAAAATGCTGTCTTGATCATTTGTTGCTGATATAAAGGTGGGCAATCAGTTATCCTTTGTGCCCAAGGGGAATGATAACACCTCATGGAGTTCTTATAAGTGTTATATGATATTAGATGTAAAGTACCTAGAAAATATTAAGCACCTAGTAAATTAATATATAGTCTATGTTTTTATTTTCTGTTATTTTTTCTTATTAATGAACAGTTTTGTTCCTTCATATTTTCTGAGATATAAAAATTCTTCATTTATCTGTTTAAAAATTTACTAGCAGTTTATGTCTATTTTTTTTTCTCAAAATGAAAATCTATTACCAGATAAGTTTATGCATGGATTAATCTTATTTTTCTTATAACTGATTTTCTTAGGAAAAGAATAGAAACAATTTATTAAAGCATTAATAATTGTTATCATTAATTATTGTTATACTAAGGGTCATTTATTTTGCTCTTCTTTTCTCATTTGTTTTTCAATAGCACCTATAATTTATATATGGATAGGGTCTACATTCTCCACCTTACTTATCATCACCGTCACTTTTATTTATATTTTATTTTCTCTGAATTCTTTTTTTTTAAAGAGAGAGAGAGAGAGAGAGAGAGAGAGAGAAAGAGAGAATTTTTTAATATTTATTTTTCAGTTTTTGGTGAACACAACATCTTTATTTTATTTGTATGTAGTGCTGAGGATCGAACCCAGTGCCCCACATATACCAGGCTGGCGTGTTACCGCTTGAGCCACATCCCCAGTCCTTCTCTGAATTCTTAAGCAGTGTTTTTATATTCTTACTTACTTACTTACTCTATTCTCCTTTTAACAGACTGATTTTACTGGGAACTCAATTCCAATATTCCATATTAGCTACTTTTCATTTTAGTCTTTATTGGAATTTTTTTTTACATCTTTTCTCTGAACCACTCAGTCTATTGTATTTTAATATTATCTCTAATTTCATGTTTTATGTTAATCACAATATCTTGTATTTGTCTTATAGTTATGCAAAATAGATGCTTTCTAAACATCTATTGTTTCTCAGAAAAGCCGCTTTTTTAAATTGTGAAATTTTGTAATTTGGGGGCAAGTTCTCCCTTTCTATTGCAGAATTTTTTTTTTTTCCTGTGCTGCTGCTAATGATTTATTCATGTTAAAAGTAGAGTATTTATATGTAAAATTGATGTTTGGCAACAGACAAAATGTGAATTCGCTTTCATGCACATTAATGTTAAACTGAGAGTGAACAGATATCTTCTCAGTTTTAAACTATGCAATTTAGATGTGAATACACCCTCATAAATTCTCATGACTTTGAAGCATTTGTATTAAATGCCTTTACAGGCTAGGCAGAGACAAGTTTCCAGCTTACAATGCCTGGTTATTTCTGTGGAAAAAAAATTCTATTACTATATAATAAAATGCAATTTGTACTTCTTCTTTGACCAAAAGAAGTTCATAAAAACACCACCATTGACAAAGTAAATTGTATCCAGGACATTCTCAGATTTCATCTCTTATAGCAAGTTTTCACTCTGAGATACAGAAGAAAAAGTGACCTCTCTTGTCCCCTACACTGACTTAGTTGAAGCTTTAGTACAGCCCTGAATGCTCTACCTTTAAGAGGATGGAGAAGAATAGTACTTCCACTGCTTGGGTGTCTATGAAAAGTGGCAGGATTATTGTATCAGGGTAGAAGCATGGACAGCTCTGAGAGAGAAGTTCCCACAGAGACAGGAGTGACCATTGGGTTTCTGAATTGATAAGACTCTCAGATTCTGTAGCAATAGATGTTAAGAATTGAATTAAATTTAATTTTCACATACTTCATGTTACAGCTAACTGCTATTTATTCCAAAAGCAATAGTGTACATAAAAATTTTCAGTGGATGACTAATTCCAGCAACATATAAATTAATATGGAAAAGTTCCTATTACAAAATATGAGCAATAGCTATATAAAATTTATCAAATCTGTTTTCAAATGACCACTTGAATATTCAAGAAACTAAGGGAAATTCACAGTCTAATGTAAAAGAAGAATTTGAATATAGTGGCTAAAAGCCTGACCTGAATAACACCAGGAATTCATCCCCCATGGTTGGCAGCACAAGACTTTTCTATACCTCTCTTTAGACTCTGGTTGAGAAAAAAAAAATCTTATCTGAGAATTTATAACCAAGGTCACGAACCTCAAATATGTTTGGATTTCAAATTTATACCTCCTCTGTGGTCCAGAAAGCAACAAACTGAGCTGTTAAAATGAAAATGTATCCTGATTCAGAAATACTTGATAAAAGTAAGCGTAAAGATAGTCTAAAGAGAAGAGAGGTCAACTCAATTCTTGTAGGATTCCCAGAGAACACTTTATTTAACCTTAGCCCAGAGATTTTGATTTCTTCAATGGTGAATGTACTAACCAGACTAATCTGACTAGGAACAGGTGGGAAAGTGGGATAAATACAGATCTAGGCCCAGGCCTTGAGCAATACTGATATAGATGGCTCTGCATGAAGATATCGAAACACACCAAGACAGTAAAGAAATACTGGATAATGATATATGAGAAGATAGAGATGCAGAGACATAAGCACAGCATTAAACAGAGCCTGCTTTTAACCTGGAGGCAGCTATTTATTTTTGGAGGAGGATGATAATCTGAGAAGTTGAAAATTTTGGGCAACCTTGTCTGCTAAGAACAGAAGTTCAAGCCAAGTGCTACCTAGTGATGTGTGCTCGTGAACATGCTTTCTGTGGGTTGAAATGAAGAGGCTGCCTACTAAGAATAAAGGTGATCCAAAAGGGGGAATGATTTAACAGAGACTGTATTTCAGTTTAAGATTATCTCAGTGACTTGAATTGGATTGCAGTTCTTCCAGAATGATTCCCCACCCCTCCAGGAACTAGCAAACACAGAGCGCACTCTATATGGAGGGAAAAAAAAATCTTGGTCCTGATATTGTTTCTACATTTTTTTAATACAATACCTACCTCTCAATCAAAACTAACCAGACACACTGATATATAATCCAATGTGATTCTAATCCATAACAAACAATAGATAATTGAAACAAAATCTCAGGGGACCTGTAAATTGAGTTGTTTAGAAAATGACAATAAAATAATCATGATTAATATGCACAAAGAAATTTAAGCAGCATTGGGATTTTTTGCAGTTAATTGTAAACTTAAAGGATCAAATAGAAATTCTAAAACGGAGAAATACAACAGCATAAATAAGAGAAGGCATTATATCTCCCTCCTTCCCTCCTCTTCCTCTTCCTCCTCCTCCTCCCCCTCCTCTCTCTGTCTCTCTATCTCTGTCTCTCTTTCTCTGTCTCTGTATCTCTCTCTTTCTCTCTCTCTCTCTCTCCCTCCTTTCCTCCCATCCCTCTCTGTGGTTTTGGGGATGGAACCCAGGGCCTCACACATGCCAGGCCCATGTTCTACCACTGAGCTAGTTTCCCAGCTCTAGGACATAATATCTTTAATGTAGATCCTTGCCCTTCTCCAACAGATTCCCTTTTCAACTGGAAAATATTCCAGGGTTATGTAAGTTCTATTTTTATTTGCATACATATAATATTTTGTGAGTTAACACCAGGTTTTTTAATCATCATTTTAAAAATATATAGTGGTCTCATTTACAATGTATGTTGTATAACTTTTCTACTTTATTATGTATTGTGTGCATATACTTTCATATGTAGTAATAAGTATATTTTCCCCTTTTTCTCTTCCTTTGATTGTGTTGGTAGGCATCTAAATTGCTAACCATTAGACCCCTGTTTTGATTTGACATTGCATGAGTATTTTAATAAAAAGTTTAAAATGTGAGCATTAATTCTATCGGTATCTTAGACTTGCATGTCTCTACTTGAAATACTGTAGATGATTCATTTTAATCTAAATTTTAATTATTTTTTTCTCTTTGTAGCTATTATTTACCATCATGTATTGAAGTTTCAATGATGAACAAGAAAATGTCCTTTCCCATAAGGACTTTGTATACTAATGAGAGATATTAAATAAATGGAAAACTAAAACAGTGTAATTATTTCAACATGAGAAATAAGCTCAGTTTGGAAATTTGTGAAATGATCTCTCACCCAGTCTGTAGGGACTAGTAAGACTTCTTGAAGGAGGTATTTTTACCCCAAATCTGAATGATAAGTATTTGAGAACAGAAAGGAAGAGCAGTTCAAGTGAGAGTTGTTAACAGCTGTAAAATTCTGCATATGGAGAAGAATTAAAGGTGCAAAGGGATAAGTGCATATATTTTGGTCAAGAAAGGCAAGTGTAAACATGATCATCAAGGAAGTATTTAAGATCTTAAAGATAAGAAAGAGTATTTGATTTAAAAAATACATCTTGATGGAATGGGTTGAAAGATGACTTTTGTTTAATTTAGAAACCAAGAAATCATTTCAGCAGTAGCCCAGAGAAATTGCTATGGGGATCAAAGTTACTATTGATAGGAATTAAGAGAACATAATGTTGAAGGAACATCAAATAGATAAAAAGGACAAAACCTGGCAACTGGTTGAATACAGAGAATAGTGAGAAAGATGCCATGAGTGAACTCCTAGCTCTTGGCTTAACCAATGTGTAGATGCCACTGATTTGCTGAGGCAGGAATTCCTAGAAGTGGAGCAGAATTGGAGTTAACTATCATAGGTTTAATTCCAATCTCTTTGAATTTGAAGTGTCTAGAATTCCTTCTGGGAGAGTTATAAAATAGCAGAATTAATGAGTTCTGATTTGGAGGAGAGATTGGGATTCAATTTTGTGTTTAATCAGCTTATGCATAAAACTGAAGTTATTTCAGTGGATAAGAACAACTCATATCGTGATTTTACATCATAGACAAAGACCTCTTCGTAGGTCATCAATGAATCCAGATGGACTAAAAAATTCACTTTAAAAATGAAACAGAAGAGCTTAGAATATAAGTGTGCAATTAAACTAGATGTTATCTCACACATTTTTTGTTTCAATTATATACACACACATGCAAATGATCTAGGGTGCAATGTAGAATGTATTTGTTTGTAACTGTAGGCCATAGTCAAAAACTTTTTATGCCAGTGATGCAGGGAGAGTACACACAATAAAAAGTGAAAGGCTTAGATCTATGATTGTATTAACTATAATAATTGTAGTATAATAGAATCAGTGAAAGAGGTTGAGAAGAAATAGCTGGAAATAGGGAAGATGATTTCCTGAAGTCATGTAATCACAGGGAATGTGGCAAACAGCTCTGTCTACTGCTGAGTATTTGAGAATGAAACACAAAAATATTTGTTGGTTATAGAAATAAGCAATCATTATTAGCTGAATTTTTCTTGTTGATGAAATGAGAAACCTATGAGTCCTAATTAACAGCCCTATCTCATTTACCCCCTTTCATCAAGTTCTGTTAACTTCCAAATACTGTGAGGATGATTCCACTTTTCCCCATTGTCACCCCAGCATGTGAGTCCCAGCAACCTGTCTTATTTTTTTAATAGCCCCTTAATTGTTCTCTTCATGCATACCTTTATAGTCATCTAAGATCTATCCATTCTGCACCTGAAATAATCTTTTCAAATTAAAATACTTATGTGATTAGGTTACCACCTTGCAGGTTGATCCAGTGTAATGATTCAGATACAGAGCTTTCATTCCCCTCACCCTGGTGCATTCTACCACTGAACTATATTCCCAGCCTTCTTTACTTTGAGAAAGGTTATCACTAAGTTTATGAGCTTGATCTTGAATTTGTGATCCTCCTGCCTTAGCTTCCTAAATATCTGGGATTACTATAGGTCTATGCCACACACCCAGCCAATTTTTATATTTTTAAGTTATATTCCTGATCATGGTTACATTAAAGGATTTCGATTTTATAAAATGTTGATATAGCCTTCTATTCTACTTTTAAAATTGTTTTACTTTTACTTGACAAATTACAATCATGTTTATCAGGTAAAGTGTGATGTTTACATATATAGGTACACACACACATACACAGAAACAAAATGTGAAATTATTATTATTTGGGTACTGGGGATTGAACTCAGGGGCACTAGACCACTGAGCCACATCCCCAGCCCTATTTTGTATTTTATTTAGAGACAAGGTCTGAGTTGCTTAGTCCCTCACTTTTTCTGAGGCTGGATTTGAACTTGCAGTCCTCCTTTCTCAGCCTCCGGAGCCACTGGGATTACAGGTGTGTGCCCCTGGGCCCAGAAAAATGTAAAATTATTAGATTAAGTTAATTTACATACTGAATGCCTCAGATACTTATCATTTATTACAGTGAAAACATGGGAATAAAATATTTTCTCCTTGAAATTTTGAAATAGACATTATTATTATTATTATTATTATTATTATTATTATTTGTAGTCAGTCTGTGCAATAGATCACCAGAATACATTCCTTCTGTCATACTGAATCTTGACATCCCTTGACCAATATCCCTCCTGACCCATGTCCCTGCCCCTGGTAGCTACCATTTTACACTTTGCTTTTATGACTTCAGTTTTTAGAGTCCACACCTAGATCAAATCATTTAGTATTTTCTTTCTGTGCCTGGTTTATTTCCTTAGTAAAATGTCCTACTTTAAAAAACAATCATATATACTGAGAATTTATTCCATGGTATCACATTATGTCCCCAAAGAAGGCTTTTAGTGATCTAATAATGTTGCAGCATATGAACATATATTTATTTAATCTCCAAATTATTGAGATTATTCACTTCTTTCTAATTTATCAACATTTAGAATATGATCATACATGCATGCTTGTGCTAATTTACTTTTATAATGGTATTTGATTATATGTTTAAGAGACAATCATAGAAATTATATAATATAATGATTTATTATTATATAGTCCTACATTAAATTTTTGCTACATAGAATATAAATTTATTTCTGATTCTTGAAAAATATTAACAGATTCTTCCTCGAAAAGTTGTACCAATTTATCTTCTCACCAACAACACCTGTTGTCTTTAGTATTTCTTTTGAACTTATTAAAAATGTAATCAATTTTCTTGAGTTTCCCAAGTGTAAAAATAACTTGTTAAAAAATCTGTAAACTCTTTTATAGGGCAACAGGATACAGAATTCTTTTCTTTCTTTTATTGTTAAGCCACTTGACAAAGTCAACTGCATTTATTTCTTCACTTCCCATTGCTCAGTGAAATCTACTATCTACCCCCATCATATTATTGATATAGCACTTGTAAAGATCAATTAATGGCCTCTTAATTGCCAAATCAATGGCTAATTTTCAGCCTAAGTTCTGTGTAAGCTTTCCCACTCATAGCTATCCTCTTTTTCCCCTCTCTGTTGTATTAGTGACATCATTGCTTTTAATCCATACTTTTCTCCAGGGTGCCATACTCAAAATACCAATTTTCCTTTAGTCTCTCCCTGACAGGCCATACAATTTAAAACTCAACTCAATTCCAAAACAACTGTTATAACCTGCTCTGACCTTTACTTCTCACCCTTGAACTTGCTTCGTTTTTTATATCCACCTATATTTAATGACAAAATTTGTCAGTGTCCCCTGGTTTCCTTTGCCCTCACCAGACCTCTCTTCTTAGAACCAAGTCCACTGATTCATCCTACTTATAGGTTCTGCCACATGCCTTCTGCTAAACTAATTTTAATTGAGGCAAGGAAACTACTGATAGACTCAAATATATTTAGGAAGTCCAAAATTAAATTATTCCCTCAGATTTGCAATACAGAGGCATAGTTACCCCTTTCCCTAAGTTTCTCTTTTAAACCCTCTTTGATGATCATGCTCACAGAGGTTCGCATCGCTTTTTTTCCCCTTGATCTACGTTATTCAATGTTCCCTTCTAAAAATTTCTGCTCTGTTCCAATATTGTAACTGTATTGTGGAAACTCCCTAAATTAAAATTTGCCACAGTATTTATCTGCTTGAAAACTTTATGGGATTATATATTGGTTATTGTCAATATTTGGTTAAGGAGGTTAACTATTTCATAGACTTGTATATCCACCTAACAGCCTCATTCCCTAAGATACTCTTGAAGACAGATAATATGTACTAGTTCTTTCTACATATTGTTGATATGGGTGTTTGTAATCCATATAACAGATATTTCTGGGAAAACAATATTACTACATGGTTGTTTCCCTGAGAAAGTTTATGATATACTGGGTAATATGTGATCTATGTTGTAATGTAAATGTAATTAAATTTGAAATTTAAATTTGACAATTAAATATGATAAAGCCCTTTGTAGTCAGCCCTAGGGATAGCTTTGCATTTAACATCTTGCAGATCATATAATGGAACATCATTGCATGCCCTGGTGAATAGACACTGGGGAATGATGTCCCATGGAAGGCAAGTTCAGGTCAACAGGTGCACACTGGTACCTAGAGCATATAATGAAATCATGTTCAATTCCAGACATGGAGTTGACATGTGGAGGTTAGAGAACCAGGGAGCAACTAGGTCAGTCAGCAGAGGTAATACCTGTACCTATAAGGATAAGGGGTGGCATTGATCAAGGGAAAGAAATATAACTTGCCAAGGCAAAGCTGGATATTATCCATGAATTAAAAATAGGAAGCACAGCAGAGACCTAATTAGTTGGGAAAAAGACTGTTATGACAGTGAAGAAGCAGAATCTGATGAAACTCTGTGGGCTAGGGCTTGTGATTCAATTTAACCTTTGCAAATCATCATGTCCATGGGGTAGGGAAGAAATCTAATGAGAACTGCTAAAGTCGGCTTTGTAGGAGATTAATGGCTACAGCCTAATGTATAAAAATGGGCTTGTTCTAGACACTTCTTATCCCTTGGAGGAATCCCAACTTCTTAAAAATAGTTAATTCTCTTTTAGTGTCTGAAATGGAAAAAGTTTATAACACTGAGGATCCCATCAAATAAACCTATGATTCAGGGTGAACCTAACCATGTATTAATTAAATCATACAATGTATGACATTGAAGTAAACATACACATGCAATTAAAACCTATTGTTTTAGAAATCAAATTTATATGAATGTATTCTCAAAATTCTAAAACAATTACATAGAATTGTGAACTTTATTGTCATTGCTTGCATATTTTTTGCTTGGCATATTGTTTATTGTTGCCAAAGATAAAACTATTGAGTTTGATCCTATCTAAATATAAATGATGTCTATCCTAGAAGAATTAACCCGGAGTCTGTTTGAGGCAAAAGAGGAACTATTTAATGGAGAGAGATTCTATTGCAATTTTTTTGGCGAGGTGGGGCGGGGTGGGGGCTTGGGGGGGTGGGACGGACCAGTGATTGAACTCAGGGGCACTTGAGGACTGAGCCACATTCTCAGCCCTATTTTGTATTTTATTTAGAGACAGGTCTCACTGAGATGCTTATTGTTGCACTTTTGCTGAGGCTGGCTTTGAACCCGTGATCCTCCCGCCTCAGCCTCCTGAGTCACTGTGCCACAGTGCCCGGCTTATTGCACTTTTTACAAAGCACAAGTATGAGTTATCTTTTAGGAAACAGTGATCAGTCTCCTTTAAATACTAAAAGTTTAACACATGGACTTTATCTTCTAAAGCAGTAAGTACATTATAACTCCTTACTTAAAATGGCATGTTCATATTTCCATGGCTACTCAAATCTAACCATAGCTGGTTAAGCAGATGTACTGCATTTAACAAAACATTGCACAGATAAGTCAAGAATGCCTTTGGTACTCCCTAATACTAAATGGTTGGATATTTCTTTGACAATTCAGTATACTTTCATGTTTTAAATTCATTGGCTGCTAGAAATAAGTATATTCTTGCCATTTATATATTTATTTCCATCAAGTAAGTGATTTTCAAAAACTCCCACTCTTATATACACATAAACAATGTAAAGGTAATTTTAATATGAAAAATGTAATTTGTTACTAGATAACACTTCAATACATGGCATTTGTTTTATATTCTCAGCATAAAAGAAAAGCACACTTAAGGCAAATATAAATGACAAATAACAAATAGTCTGAAAATACAAAATACTCTAACACTTCTCATATTTTCACATGAAGTTTTTCTTAATACCCAAATACCTAAGTTCTATTGCACAAGATAAATAACGATTCAGGGATTAAAAATAAAAACAAAAATATTCTGTACAAAGAATTGCTCCAGACTTTTTAGCAAGCTTTACAAAAGGAGGCCATCAGAAAAAGTGCTCATCCAAGTTCAAAAATATTTTATTAGACCAGATTTTCATTAACTTAACAACATAACATAGGTCAACTTGCTCATTAATAAATTATTATGAGCATTGGAATCTGGGGAAAAAATGAAGTGCAAACACAGTATCACAAACAAGGAGACTTAAACAACAGAAATGTACTCTTTTTTAGGCTCTAGAAGCCAGAAGTTCAAATGCAGGTATAGGATAGTAGTGATATTGGATTAAGGGCCCACCCTACTCCAGTATGACCTCATGTTAACTGAATCAATTTCATCTGCAATCTTCCTATTTTCAAATCACATTCTCAGATTCCAGGAAGGACAGTGAGTTTTGGTATATTCGATTCAACCTAGTACACTGAGCCAAGTTTATCATCTTTTACAATTCTTATTCTTAGGAGAAAGCCCTCAAATTGATAACCATGTCATTTAGAAGATTTTTGCTTCTAGTTTTAAATACAATGAGTCTATTCTAAAATTTATTGAAATCTTAAATATTGAGAAGGTACTTTATTCAATACTGTCTGATCTGTGTGTAAAATTGTTGATGTAAATGGATAGAGCTATTTACTGTAATTGTCTCTATAAGTTTGATAAAAGAGAAATACAATTTGGGCAAAAGGATGGATGGAGTGTTAATGGGGTTAATCAGTGTGCTGATGGGAACAGTCACTGAGGTAGAAGAGCCTTAAAGCAGTGAGCCCTTAAAGTCAACTTGTAGAGAAGTCTCATTTCTTTAAAATTTTATTAGTGGCTTATTGAGGTTATCAGGTGTATGTCAAGGTAACCATCATTAATCACTCATTTAATAAATATTTTTTTCCTATTTTTATTGGTGCCTATAGTTATAAATAAAGTTTGAATTCATTGTTACATATTTATATGTGTACACAATATGAAAATACAATTTGGTCAGTTTCATTGTCCAGTATTGCCACTTTCCCTCCTGTCCTCCCTCCTCCTGGTCCCTCCTTCAATTCTTCAATTTTCATGAGATTCCTCTCTCCACCTTTATTGAATACCAAGTATGTATGTATGTATGTATGTATGTGTGTGTGTGTGTGTGTATATATATATATATATATATATATATATATATATATATATATATATATATATATATAACTCTATATAGGGACTATGCAGTAAAGAGAGAAAAATGAGACTTACAGTGAACAGTCAAAGCAAAGACCCTGAAGGAGGGTGAAAATGAGGTCAGCTAGGAGGCCAGTGTAGGCGGGAAATGTTGAGTGACAGAGGAAATAGTGAAAGGGGTCAGACAAGTAATTGGAGGCCCAGACCAACTAGAGTTTTCTAGGTAGGAAAGATGTTGCCTTTACTCTGAACCAAATGGGGAATCATTGCATGATATTAAGATGAGTGATGTGATCTTATTCACATTTGAAAAGGGTACCTTTTATTCTTCTTCTTGAGTTACTAAAGAAGAGCAAGAGGATAGAAGATGGGAGAGATGTAGGATATTTCAGTAATCCCAGTGAGATATAATGGTGAATTGAATGAAATTCATAGTCATGGAGGAGACAGTGAATGGGCAATCAGATTCTGGATATATTTTGAAGGCTGTGCTCATGTGCATTTTATATACTGAATTTTAGTGGTGAGGAGAAAACAGAATTTAGGATAACGATAAAAATATTGGCTTAAGTAATTGAAGGGATGGATTTGGTATTAATGGAAGTGGAAAGACTTTAGGGGGAGCAATTGTGGGGAGATTTTTAACTTTGGAAATATGTAGATATTCTAAAGGGAATTATCAAATTTGCAACTGAATTTAACAGTTGAAATTCAGAAAAGAGGACTAGGCAGGGATTAAAAACAGAACCTAACAAAACAAAAACCAGAAATAAAATAAAATAAACTGTTTTTCCTATAAAAAGGGCATTTGAATCATTGGGAGTTGGAAGATAGCTGTATTATTGTCCGGTGACTGATGTAACAAATTATCACAGATTGGACTTCTAGAATAGCAGAAAATAATTCTTGCACATTTCTGGGGACTGGATGTCTTAAATTGGCTTCACTGGACTGCATCAAGTTGTTGTCAGGACTGCTCTCCCTAGGAGCCTCTACTGGAGAAAGCTCTTCTTGTTCCTTTTAGCTTCTGGTGTCTGATGGTGTCCTTGACTGTGCCTTATTTACTCCAGAATCTGCCTCCAGTATTCCCACTGTTTCTTTTTGTTCTAGGTCGAGCCTCCCTCTGCCTCTTATATGTGGATCCATGTGGTTGCATTTAGGGCCCACTAGGATAATTGAGCATAATCTTTCCATCTGAAGATATTTAACTCACATCTTCAAAGACATTTTTTTCCAAATTAGGAATTAGGATTTGATATCTTTTGGGGTCGTATTTCAGTTTACTTCAACAAGAAAATGAAAGAATGAAAATATATGAGGAGAAAGTATTGAATACTTATTGCCTCTTCTATTGTTAACAGCTTTATGGAAGTTTAATGTATAATAAATAAACTGTTCACATATTAAGTGTACAGTTTGATGAGTTTTTACATATGTAGCCACCCATAAAACAATAACTACCATTAAGGTAATAAACATTTGCATCATCTCAAAATATTTTGTTGGCCCCCTTATAGTCTATCTCTCATCCCTTATTCAATTTAAACTGTGATTTGCTTTATATAACTATAATACTTTGAATTTCCAGAATTTTTCATAATGAAATTATGGAACATATACTACATTTTTAAGGAGAGCCATGGTTTGGTTGTGTCCCTTCTAAAATTCAGTTGTTTCCAGTGTCATACTAAGACATTGGGCCATTAAGAGGTAATTAGTAAAAAGAATGGAGGCACTTATGAAACAGGCTTTCTGTAGTATTTTGTGCACTTACCCTTCTCCTTTCTATCAAGGGAGGACACAGCACAAAAACATGCATAAGAGGCCAGCCTTGATCTTGCATTTTCCAGCTTCCAGATATGTGAGAATTAAGAATTTTACTCATTATAAATTACTCATTCTTGGGTATATATTTTTTTAAATAGCAGCACAAAAAGAACTAAGTAACAAGCTCCAGAGTGTTGCCTCTTTCATATACTATGTTTGTTTTCAGTTTTGTCCTTCTTATGGTCTGCATCAGTGTTTCAATTCCTTTGAATTGCTAAGTAATATTTCGTTGTATACTTATAATACAGTATTTTTATAATTCACTGCTTCATGGTGCCATGGTTTGAATGTGTCCCCCCAAAGTTCATATATTCAAAACTTAATCCCCAAAGCAACTGTGTTGAAAGGTGAAACCTTAAAGAAATGAGTAGGTCAAAAAGAGTCCTATGGATGATTACTGCATTTTCATGACAATGGGCTAGCTGTCTTGGGAGTAGTGTCCTGATAAGATAAATAGATGAGTTCAAGCCCCTTTTCTCTCTCACATATGCTCTATTGCTCATCTACCCTCTTTCATGGAATAACACAGAAAGAAGACCTTCAAGAGATATGGGCCCTTCAACCTTGGACTCTCCACCCTCCAAAACTATAAGAAATAATTCTGTTCTTTATAAGTCACACAGTCTCAGTCTGTTAGAACAGCAAAAACTGGATTAAAGAAGGTGAATATTTAATTTATTTCAGCATTTGGGTATTAGAAATAAAAGTGCTATGACTATTTATATAGCAGACTTCCAATAAATATGAACTTTTAATTCTCTTGAGTAAATGACTGGGAGTGAAAGGGATGGTCATGTGATAACTTTTATTTTTAATAAAGTTTTGTTTTAAAATAATTTTATATTTTCAGAAATGTTAAAAAAAGTAAAGAAAGTCCCTGAATTCTCAGAATCCAGGTTCTCTATTGTTCAGTTATACTACTGATATATTTATCATAATAAATAAATCTCATTGTGTTATTTCTTAAAGTAATTTGATATATTTTCTCAATTATTACTGAATATTATTATTTTCTTCCAAAATCCCATCCAGGTTGCCACATTACACTTAACTTGTCATGTCTCGTTTGACTTTTCTTATTTGAGAATTTTAGGTGTATTGAACAGATGTTTTCTTTTGTGGATTTTACACTTTTTTTTATCATACAAACATAAGTAAGTAGTTTTTTCTACTTTCTCTCAGAGGTTTAATAACTTTATAACTTGTTTAAACACTATGTTAGATAATATATGTAAAGGTTAGAGAATTTTTAAAAATTTACATTGTATGCCCAATATTTTCTTTTTCTTGAATTATTGTCCTCTTGACTTTGTGGAAAATCATTTGACTGGATATATTGTATGTATTTTTTTGGACACTGGATTTCATTCTTTTACATTAAATGCCTAGTTTTAAACAAATATAAGTCACTCATGAGTATTATACTTTTTTCAGTTATTAAATTTGTTCCAATTAGTTATTCATGACAGTAGAATGCATTTTGACACATCATACATAAATAAAGTTTAACTTCTTATTGTTCTGGTTGTACATGATGTAGAATCACACCAGTCACGTAATCATATATGTACATAGGGTTATATGACTGATTCATTCTACTGCCCTTCCTACCTTTGTACCCGTCCCCTCCCATATTGTCTTGATTTCAGATATTATAGATCCTCCAACTTACTTGCGTTTTCAAAATTAAAACAATTTTTATTCTTTTACATTGACTTCATATGTAATAAGTTCACTTGTTATTTCTAGTAACTATTTGTAAATTCATTAGGGTTTTCTACTAGGAAAACTGTTCTTTTAGAATTAGAGGCCAATTTTCTATATATATTATGCATTTGTGTTAGGGTCTGTAAACAAGTCAAGATGGTGCCTGGCATTTTGCCAGGGGGAGTGGTTTGTGAAGTAACGCCAGCGAGCCATTAAGTGTGGAGATTCCTTATTGGTTGACTGCTGTATCTAGTTTATGTTAATTAAGATAAGCTGTGTGGAATGTATATATACCCCTCCTGTCCTACAATAAAGGGCTCCCACTCCTGCTGTATCAATGTACACAAGTTGCTCGCCACCCCCCCCAGTTATTTTGCTGCAGCCGGACTGCGGCACATTTGTTTCTTCTTCATACCTTAGTACAATAATATAAGCTCCCATGCAAATTTTAAGTGAGTATTTTGAATATTTTAAATAATGAATGTTTTTCTTGCTTCTAGTATTAGAGTAAGGAATCAAGTTTTTACATATTGTGTACCCTGTTGATTGTATTCTACTAGTCCACAGCCTTCATCAAATTTCATTCATTGTCTGTTTTTTGATTGTTCTTACTGTGAATGAGTACCGAGTATTTTTTGTACCAGGGATTGAACCCAGGGGTGCTTAACCACTGAGTCACATCCCCAGCCTTTTATGTATTTTATTTAGGGCCAGGGTCTCACTGAGTTGCTTAGGGCCTTGTTAAATTACTGAGACTGGCTTTGAACTCAGCAAATTATATTTTTTCAAATATGAAATAAAACATTGCAATCAGATAACTTCAATTAGTTATAATGTATTATTACTTCTATAATTTTTGGACTCAAGTTATTATTTTATAAAAATGTCTATATTCATGTTCACAAGAGATATTTGTAGTTTTCTTTAATATGTTTCTGGTTTTGTTATGGCATTATTCATAGAATTAGGTGGGAAAGCTTCTTTTGATTCCATTGTCATGAAAATTTGTGTTAAATAGGTATTAAATGTTACTTAGATATTTGGAATTTTCTTTGGGGGAAGGATTTTAAGCATAACTGCCTCTCCCTTTTTAAAAATAAGTTAAATTTATTTGCATTGAAAAAAATTTTGGTAGTGTGTGTCTTTTAATAAATCCGCTCAATTTAAACGCATTGGCATAAACTTGTTCTTATTGCTTTCTAGTCATGTTTTTCAATATCTACTCTTCAATTTCAAACACTAGTAGTTTATGTTTCACCTTTTTCCTCTTATATTTGGATAGAAATTTATTAATATTATTGAGCCTTTCAAAGGATAAACTTATAATTTTATTAATTTCTCCAGTGTTTTTCTGTGTATATTTCCATGATTTCTCTACTTAATTGTTGCTTTGTTTTTTTTTTCCTTTTGAGTTTAATTTACTCCTTTATTTCCAAGGCTCTGCCAGAGCTGGGAACAATCACCAGAAAGGACAGATGGGGCACTCCATAATCTCAACAAAGTACCAAGTGTTGGTATTCCAACCAGCATAGTGGAAGTTTTAACAAGGATGTTAAATATTAAGTGCATCTAGAAAGATAATTGCCTTAGTGAGCTGGAATTAATCCTGGATTACAGAAAGCTCATCTAATAATACTTTAAAAGCAAGCATTGAAAAAAATCAAATTACCTTCAAGTAACAAAATACCCCAGAACAAATGGTGGAAGTGTTTAAAGGAATGCAAAAACGCTAACAGGCCACAATGTAGAATTCATATTGCCTGGTACCCATACAAAATTATAGACATTCAGGGAAGGAACAAAATATGACACATGGGGCTGGGGATGTGGCTCAAGCAGTAACACGCTCGCATGGCATTCGTGGGGCACTGGGTTCGATCCTCAGCACCACATTAAAAAAATAAAATAAAGATGTTGTGTCCACCAAAAACTGAAAAATAAATATTAAAAAATTCTCTCTCTCTCTTTAAAAAATATGACACATTCTAGGAGAGAAATAAATCACATAAATTGACTCAGAAATAATTTAGAATAAGCAGACATGGAAGCTAAATATATGTCAATAATACACACTTTTCTCCAAAATGAGGACATATTAAGTGTGACAGATAAAAAGATGCAAATCAAACTTCTAGAGATGATCAATTCTGGTTGTGAAAAGAGCAGCTGAGACTCTAGAGAGACACAGAGAGAGGTGTGTTAGTGAACTGCACATATCAAGAGACTAAAAAAATGAAACAGAAAAAAGGAATATCGGAACAGTGGACTCATGAGAAATGACATAAAGCAGTTTAATATACATGTAATTAGAATCCTAGAAAAGCAGTGAGGAGACTGGGAAGGACAGGAAAATATTGAAAGAAATAGTGTTCAAAATTCCTTCAAACTTGATCAAAATTATAAACCCACAAATTTAAGAAGCTCAACACACTACAAACTCAAAAATCATAAAGAAAAAACACAATGATATACATCATATTGTATTGTTTAAACAGCTAATAAAGTGACAAGTTAAAAGTAGTCAGAGGAAAAAAGACACATTGTGAACTGTGGAACTGTGGAACCAGAATAAAAATGACAGTCCTTTTCTCATTATAACCTATGCAAGCCAGGAGAAAAATCTTTAAAATATATGGAGAAAAAGTCTGTCAATTTAGAATATTATGCCTAGAAAAGATATCATTCCAAAAAGAATGGAAAAAGAAAGAAAAACAACTTTTCATGCATATAAAAGCTGAGACAAGTCGTCATCAATAGCACTGTGATAGGAATTATTAAAAGTTCTTCAGGTATAAGGAAATGATATTAACTGAAAACTGAGATTTACACAAAAGAAAAAGAAAAACCAAAATATCGGTAAAGATGTGAAGAATATTAAAACATATTTTAAAAAATTTTTATAACACTTTGTAAATTAATTGCTTGGGTGAAGCCTGGATCTGAAGAAATGGTTACTGGTCTGTGGCACTTGCTTATTAATTAGAGATGTCATCCTGAAGTTTTTTATCTAGCTTATAGAAATCGAATATCAATCAAAGAAAAGATAAAGGAAAATAATAGCAATGTATTGTATTTATTCACACATGTAGAAGAAAACAGATGAGAGCCATAATGAAAAAAAAGGAAAACATTTCATTGTAATACTCTAAAACTCTGTGTTATATTACTTGAAGTATATTATAGTATATTAAAGTTGCATATTGTAAATTAACCACTAAAACTGCAATACAATGAATATAATTCTAATGTAATCAAATGAATATAATTATTCAAATAATCTCAAAGGAGTCAGAAAAATATGAAAATAAGACAGCAATGAGAAAATATTAAAAATATACAAATAAATATCAAGATGTTAAGTTTAAGCCTTATAATACAAATAATCACACCTCAAACATTAGGCAGACAATAGATGATAGTAGAGAAGAAATATGCAAACATATGCCATTGCAAAACGTAAAGATACAGGTAGCTTAAAAATAAAATGAAGAGAAGAGATGTTATATATAAATATATGGGAAAAAAACCCTGCAGCCTGGTGACCTGATTAAGAGAAAGTTAGTGTGACTCTAGGTCTTACTTCACTCATGCCCTTCTGTTAAGGATCCTTTTTTTTTTTTTTTCCAATTTACTTCTCCAATATATAAAAACTGTTTTTTCTTTCTACATATTTTGATTGGTTTATTATTAAGACCTAAAGGTAAATATGTTTTCTTACTATTGTGTGAACATAAATGGGAATTCAGAATGTATTGGTTCTATCCAGATTTCTTCCTATTTGCTTCATATTTCTTATGAGTAAGCCCCATGTCTCTTCCTCCAGCAGATTTCCACGTATGTTTCCTCAGACTATCGTTCCTGATTGGTACTTCAGATATTCAGAAAGGTCTACTGTATATGATCTCATAATGATCCCATGTTAAGTCTTTTCAGTTTTGTAAATCTCTGCTCCCCACTTTCAGAATGCTGTGGAAACAATTTGACTTTCTAGACTTCACTAACATAATCCATTTTTCTGGTATCATTTCCTTCTAACACTAGCTCATGGACCTAGTCATCTTATGTTAGTTTTTGATTCTTCTGAATGTCTTCTTCCTAACCAAAGTTGTACAGGGTTTGTGTTACCAGAATATAAATTCATTTTCCTAGTCAGGAAAAAAATTTCCACCAAGATACCTAGTTTCTTTGGTGCTCATCATTTAGATATTATATATTATGAATTTTAGCATTTTACAATATATAATTACCATGTTTGGACATAGACCTAACTATAATTAGGATTTAACTTATGAACAGATGATAAAGGTAGCTTGATTTTCTGCCTACTGAAATTTTTTTGTGCCCCAATTTTTTCCTCTAACATAGAACTTGACACTGGAACTGTTTCTTTTATACCTTAATTTGAAAGATATACCTTTCAGTCTTAAAGAGTATTTTCTTACATTCTGTTGAGTGCCCAGGGAATAGCTTGCAAGAGATGTTGAAACCATAAGACTATCATCTATCACTTGGGTGGGAATTAGGTTTAGCCTTACTTTCAGGTAGTTACTTAATATTATGAGTAAATAAAGAAATACAGGGGTGTTCAGGAATGAACAAAAGGAAAAGAGAAGTCTTGACAGGAAGGTGAATAGGGATAAAGATAAACCACCAGTTTATTATTTTATGTGGGCTTGGGCTTCAGTCTAACACAGGACATCTGCAGTTAGTGTGATTGTATGTAGCCATGTGACTGGAAAAGCCACACTGTCATTAAAGGAGCCACTGCAAATACTACACAAAAAATATAACTTATCTACCTAGTCATTTATATACATCACTACACCTTTCTTGAGGAAGAATAAGCAAGTGTGTTCTAAAAACAAGAATAGCTTTGAAAGATGTGATCTATCTTGGAAGAGTTTCTTTCTAATTTATATTTTAGTAGTGGCTTATTATTTTAATTGATGATTTCAGTTCTTTAAAAATTGATGGAAATAAGGAAGTTTTTCTCTAAGAAATAACCTAAAACTTTTTTGTCTTACTTGCTCAAGGATCTTCAAACAAGAATTGAGACACCTGCCTAGGGAAGGTAAATTGGTCTTACCTAATTTCTTATTCCTGAAAGGTGTTGAGGAAGTAAGGAGAATAAAAACAATAGCAGAATCCACCTGCTCTAAATGGCAGTCTTATTTTAGCAGCAGAACCAGACTTCCTGGGCAGGGCTGTTGAGGAAAGCATATGCTTACTTTAATCTGTTCCTGTCCAAGCAACTCATATTTCTTGAGGACACATGTAGATGTTAAAGCCACAAAGTTGAATGTCTACTTTCCTTTGCAACAAAGTTTGCAACATTGTGGCTAAATGTTTTATCTGTTGCTGATAGGTAATTTTCAGAACTATAAGGAGACCAGAAAGAGTAAGATAAGAGATGAAATAGAAGAAAAAATCACAAGAGGAAAATATTTTATTCAGATACAGAAGTTCTGTGTTTCCCTGGAAGATTTCTTTCCCTAAAACCTCATGAGTTATGACAATAGACGTTTGGAACGTACTCATTGGCTTGGGTTTCTCTTTTTCTGTTTCAAACATTTCTCTTTGTAAGACTTTAAGCTTGAGGAAAAATACTTATAAAACAGTTGGTAAATGCTGCTATTAAATTGAAGAAAACAAAAGGAATGTAAATCCAAAATGACTTCAAATCACTCTCTTTATGTATTCCCTGTTCTAAATTCAAACTCAACTCAGTCCCAGGGTTATGCATCTAAGCTTCTGTATGACTCTTCTGGGCTTTCGTTTACTTGTTAGTAAAACGTGATATTGCTTTTTGGTCATAACGCTAAAGTCATTTTCCTCCATTGTGCTATCTTTTACCTGTCATAACTCTCATCTCAGCAGCAAAATTCTTGGGGGAACTTCTACTGTTGATAATTAAAAATTGAAAAACCTTCCAGAATCCTGACACAGGACCCCCATGTGCTAGATTTTCTTTCCAGAAGAGTTGGATGTATTGTAAGTTCAGAAACAGAGAGTGCCCTTGAAAACATTATTTTAGTGAAATATATGTAATTGCTAAAGTAGCTCAATGAGTAAGCTCAGTTCTTACCATTAAAACAATAAGACCAAAACACCCACATGAATTTCATGTTTATTTTCTTTGTGATTTATTTAGGATAGGAGTAAATTGACATAGAGGCAATATAAAGATGCTTGTAGTGATTCTTCTCTATTGAAACAATAGTTACTATTAAGTTAACTTCATTTCAGAGCCTATCAATTCACAAATATGAGAAATGCAAATGAAACAAAACACTTCTCTTATGCAAATGATACCCGTATTTTATCTATCTGTGATATACATTATATGAAAATAATTTTACTTTTAATATATGGTGCTCAAATGAGAGCATATTTAAGCCTTTTAGTATAACAATGATAAATACTGATAATATTGAGAATTTTACTGTACAAATAACGCATAATATATGATAATTTGTACCACATTTTATATCCATTATCTAATTTGACTTCTATGTCAGGACTGCCAAAAAGGAAAGTCAAATATTAGTAACTGGTATGATATCTTCATGATCTTATTCATTAATTCTATCTATTGTTATACTTTATTATTTTTACATTATTAATGCATTTCCTGGACTTCTTGCTTGCTGAATTAACAGGAAGCCATGGGCAAAGTTTGCTTTCTTTTACCTGCATACTGAATGGGGAGGACTAAAAGGACCTGAAGGTAGATAGTACAGGAGTCCAGGTCCCTACATAACACCAAAGAAAAGAGCTTCTGTTACTTCAGATTCCTGCATCCTAAATTTGGGTTGTTTTTTATAAAAGTCCGTATTTCTAATGTATTACTTGTACCACATTTGCATATCATTAAAGATCACACCTGTAATATTTCTGTATTGCTTCCTTTGGGAAACTTGTTTCTTGTCTATGTAGCCATAAATTGAAGCTAATTTGTCAGACACAACTTCGGTCATATGTTCCTGCATTTTAGATGTAATTTCTATGAAAAACTGTTTTGCCTTAATGTTGAAGGCATTTGCCTGCAAAATAAATGAGAAAACGCAATTAACCAAGTTTATCAATGTTGACATTGTTTGGAATCTCAAATTCCTGAAATATTTCTTGCAAATCTAAAATTTGAACAGAATGATTTAGCTCATTTAGATAAAGTTTAGTGCTTCTAAACTTGAAATAGTATGTAAAATACCTGATTTTAGCAAACCATAAAGTTTAGAAATAATCGCAGAATATTTTATAGACATAACATTTTATGCTTAAAGTGAATTTCATTCACATTTCCATAGCCTTTTCCATATGAAGTAAATAAAAAGGGAAGTAGAATCTCTCTATATGATAGCATTTTCACTTTTAATACAAAAACAAGAGTTGGGGGAAATTTTATTAGTGGATCAGAGAAAAGTATTATTTTCATTTATTTAATGTGCTACATTGTTCATTAATTATGTTTGGCAATTTTCCAACATGATATGTCATTCTTATTTTAATGTTTATCTTCCAAAGGAGGCGAGAACTGTGAGGGTAGAAAAACTTTCTACCAGATTGACATTTTGGATATTTTTGAAATTAGTAAAGATTATGTTATGCCAATGAGTGTGTTTCTTCTTCCTTAACTTTATATATAATCAGTTTGAAAAGTAGATGCTGAAATAATTTTTTATCAATATATTCCCAGGAACATATAGATGAAAGTATCATAAATAAAATTCTCCATATGTTATTACTTCAAGGAGGCATAATAATAATTGGTAGTAACTATATTGAATGGTTTGTTCTAAGCAAATTAAAAAACAATTTTCAGGCTGTAGGTATAGCTCAGTGGTAGAGTACTGTATAGCATGCCTTAGCATCTGGGTTTGATCCCAGCAATGAAGGAAAAAAAAGAAGAAAAAAGAAAAAAATCCATGTGAAAGTTGAATTTATAATATTTTAGATAATTATGGGAAAATATACTTATGGACTTTATTATGAAAAGTAAATATTAAATTTACTACTCAGACTTATGCAATAAACTATTTTTTATTTTATTGTAATATCTTTTAAACCCATTACCTCAATTCGTATTCACCATGTAATATGACTTTAAATAATTGCCTTATTTTATATAATTAAAGTAGATGATATATAACTTAATTATTTAAAGTAGAATAAATATATTGTGTAATACAACATTATAATTACAAACACTGTTTTTTTTAAAAGTTAAGTTCTCATAGACAACTGAAAATTTATTTTAATATGTTTAGGAATTTGAGAGTAATATTTTTTTGATGATTAGTGATTTTTGAACACATTTTCATATAACTCTTGGCCATTTTTGTTGTTGTTGCTGCTGCTGAGTTGCAGAAGTTCCTTATATATTTTGGACATTTACCCTTCATTTGATGACTTGTAAATATTTTCTCCCATTTTATAATTTGAATTTTGTCTCTGTTGGTTTTTTCTTTTGCTCTGCAAAACCCTTTTCATTAAATGTAGTCCCACTTGTCTATTTTTGCTTCTGTTGCTCATACCTTTGGTGTCATATTCAAGAAAGAAATTGCTGCCAAAATCCATGTCATAAAGCTTTCTCCCCATGATTTGTTCTAGCAGTTTTACAGTTTCAGGTCTTACGTAGAACTCCAGTGAGATACTATTCTACAGATGCTAAGATGGCTATCATATGCACAAAAATAAGGGATATTGGGGAAGATGTGGAGAAATTTAAACTCTTGTACACTGTTGGCAGGAATGCAAAATGTCACTAGAATAGAATAGAAGTTCCTCAAAAAAATTAGAAATAGTACAACAATATCACCCAACAATCCCACCTCTGGGTACATATCTAAAACAATTGAAATCCAGATATTGAAGTGATAGCTGTATCCCAGATTCACTGTGGCATTAGTCACAAACCAAGTCATAGATATTACCCAAACATGGATGGATATCATATCATTTACATTTAATGGATTATTATTCATTCTTAACAAAAAGGCAATCCTGCTGAATACAGATGAACCAGGAGGTATTTTGCTAAATGAAATAAGCCATTTACAGATGGATAAATATTTCATAATTCATTTATATGAATTAACAAAAAATCAAATTAATAGAAACAGAATAGAATGGTGGTTACCACTGGGTGGGAGAAAGGGGAATTGCTGTTCATAGAGTGTAAAATTCCAGTTACACAAGATAAATAAACTATGAGGATTCTGTATAACAAGGTGCAGTTCACAAAACTGTATTGTGTTCTTAAAACTTTGTTAAGAGGTACATCTTATGTTTATGCATCACCACTTTTAGAAAAGAGGTATGATAAATTTAATAAAAATAAATTTGAAAGAGTGAATGTTTAAATATAATCATAAAACTTTCAGAAATATGAACAACTCCTCATAACTCTGAAATCATGTAATTTAAAGTGTGGTTTTGGGAACATTCTTCTACCAGGATAGTTTTTTGGGTGGAAGGGGCACTATGGATTGAACCCAGGGGCATGGAACTAATGAGTCACATTCTCAGCATTTTTTATTATTTATTTATTTATTATTTTGTGACAGGGCCTACTGAAATTGCTGAGGCTGGCTTTGAACTTGGGATGCTCCTGCCCTGCCAGTGCCTCCCCACCTCCAGGCATGTACCACTGCACCTGGCTCCACCAGGATTTAATTAATAATATATGAAAATAATTCTATACTCCCAAAGACTTGAAAATAATGTGTTAAGAAAACTGAAAAAAAACTTTAATTTTAATAGACTTTCACACTTGAATATGCACTTGTAATTTATCAGCGAAACCTAGTAATACATCTCTCAAAATAATCATTCATAGAATGCTCATAGAACAAGATTTTTTAAAGGGACTGATATTCTATAGCAGTACTTCCAA
Source organism: Marmota monax (assembly GCF_021218885.2). Taxonomy (NCBI): domain Eukaryota; kingdom Metazoa; phylum Chordata; class Mammalia; order Rodentia; family Sciuridae; genus Marmota; species Marmota monax. The sequence continues at coordinate 1,891,274 of NW_026692434.1, read as the reverse complement.
ATTATCTGGAGTAAGGACTTAAAAAATAGCCATAAAAACTAACAAAAAACAAACAAACAAACAAACAAAAATCCCAAAACTTGGCAATCAACCTAATGAAAGAGGTGAAAGACCTCTACAATGAAAACTATAGAATAATAAAGAAAGAAATCAAAGAAGAACTTAGAAGATGGAAAGATCTACCTTGCTCTTGGATAGGTAGAATTAATATTATCAAAATGCCATACTACCAAAAGCACTATATAGACTTAATGCAATTTCAATCAAAATTCCAAAGGCATTTCTCATAGAAATAGAAAAAGCAGTCATGAAATTCATCTGAAAAACTAAGAGACCAAGAATAGCTAAAGCAATTGTGAGCAAGAAGAATGAAGCAGATGGCATTACTATACCAGACCTTAAACTATACTACAGAGCAATAGTATCAAAGACAGCATGGTATTTGCTCCAAAATAGACTGGTAGGTCAATAGTACAGAATAGAGGACATGGAGACTAACCCACATAATTACAGTTATTTTATATTTGACAAAGGCACTAAAAACACACATTGAAGAAAAGATGGCCTCTTCACTAAATGGTGCTGGGAAAAGTGGAAATCCATATGCAACACAATGAAGTTAAACTCCTATGTCTCACCATGCACAAAACTCAGCTCAAAGTGGATCAAGGACTTAGGAAGTAAACCAGAGATCCTGCGTCCAATAGAAGAAAAATTAGTCCCAAATCTCCATCATTTCAGATTATGCCCTAAATTCCTTAATAAGATTCCTATAGCACAAGAACTAAAATCAAGAATAAGTAAATGGAATGGATTCAAACTAAAAAGCTTGTTCTCAGCAAAAGAAAGAGTCAGTGAGCTGAATAAAGAGCCTACATCTTGGGAGAAAATTTTTACCACTCTCATATCAGATAGAGCACTAAACTCTAAGGTATATAAAGAACTCAAAAAGCTAAGCACACACACACACACACACACACACACACATAACCCAATCAATAAATGGAACAAGGACTTGAACAGACACTTCTCAGAAGATGATATACAACCAATCAACAAATATATGAAAAAAATGTTCAACATCTCTAGCAATTAGAGAAATACAAATCAAGACTACTATAAGATTTCATCTCATTCTAGTCAGAATGGCAGCTATTCAGAATACAAACAACAATAAGTGTTGGTGAGAATGTGGGAAAAAAGGCATACTCATACATTGCTAGTGGAACTGCAAATTGATACAGCCAATCTGGAAAGCAGTATGGAGCTTCCTTAGAAAACTGGGAATGCAGTCACCATTTTACCTACTATTTCATTCCTCATTCTATACACAAAGGACTTAAAAAGAGCATAGTACAGGGACACAGCCACATCAATGTTTATAGCAGCACAATTCACAATACTAAACTGTGGAACCTGCCTAGATGCCCTTAGATAGATGAATGGATAAAAAAATGTGGGATATATAAACAATGGAATCTTATTCAGCAATAAAAGAGAATAAAATCATGGCATTTGCTTGTAAATGGATGGAGTTGGAGAATTTAATGCTAAGTCACATAAGCCAATCCCCCCAAAATGAAGTGCCAAATGTTTTTTTCTGATATAAGGAAGCTGATTCAATGTGGGTTTGGGAGGAGGAGCATGGGAGGATTAGACAAATTCTAGATAGGGCAAAGAGGAGGGAGGGGATGGGAAGGGGAATGGGAGTAGAAAAGACAATGGAATGAAATGGACAGCATTTCCCTAAGTACATGTATGAAGTCACAGATGGTGTGAGTATACTTTTTATACAATCAGAGGTATGAAAAATTGTGCTCTATATGTGTAATATGAATTGCAATGCATTCTGCTGTCATATATAACAAAGTTGAATAAAAACTACATTTAAAAAATCTAACTTTCATGGATTCATTGTTTGGTAAACTAAAATAAAAATGAATTATTATAAATTCAAATAAAACCATAAAAAATATGAGCCCAAAATTTTATAATTAGACCCAAGAGACATAAAATTAATCTGCCTGCTTGCTACAAGCATTGCTCTTTGCTGCTTCTTGTTTTTGTGCATTATCTCTTCAGGTTTTGGGAACTCAGCTGTAGACTAGCAGCAGTGCAGGGGCCAAATTTTAAGTAGCAGGCTTTCAAGAGTGCATTTTGTGAAACATTAGTCTCATAGTAACAGCCTTCGTTCCTCTTTCTGTGGCATCAATGAAACATCAAAGAAAGTGTCATGCAGCTTTTGCTTCGAAGTTTTGGTTGAGGGTAACTGAGTAACTGCCAGTTATCCTGTTTTTCTTCCTTTATCCATTTCTCCTCTCATCCTTCCTTCCCTTCATTCCTTTCTTCTTTCCTGTAGTAATGATGCATTATCCAATTCATATTTATTCAAAATCTATAAGAAGAAAAGTATAACACAAATCTTTGCAGTATATATGGATATTGTGGAAAACAAAGTAAACCATATATTTATTCTCCCTTTAGGGAGCTGGTATGTACATGAGTAATTGTAGTAAAAATAAAGAATTTCACAAGGGACTACCAAATAATCTGCTGCAAGAATTCAGAAAAATATTTGTGTGGAGGGGTCCACATTTATCCTTTTGCGCTTCCTTGCATTTTTATTGTTCATGCCATCACTGGCCATACAGCAAGTTTAATACCTTTGCAACTGAGTCAGCTTGATTGCATTTGAAGACAGCTAATTTTGGACCCATCATGTACAGTCATTCATTTGCTCTTGCCAGGATCTTATGCTTACTCAGGGTATATTTTCCCATTTCTTTCACAAGTATGATGCACTAAATGTAATATGAGGTTTATTAATATATCCTGTCAATTTAGGTAAAATTCAAATGACATATGTGACCTTCAGAAAATTAATTACCTTTAGGTCACTAGGAAGATAGTGTTTTTATATTTTGTAAGGTTGTTTAGAAATATAACAATTTTACCATTCTTTTGAAACAAATAGAGAAAAATCAATGGAGAAAATCTATGAAATCAAAAGCTATTTTACTGATTTCTGCTCTTGTTTTTATTATTTCCTCCTACCTATCTACTTTTTCTGTAATTTGTAATTCTTTTCTAGGTTCCCAAGGTAGATGCTGAAATAATTGATTCTTACCTGTGTTTTAATGTAAGAATTGACTGCTATAAATTTTCTACTAAACATGTCTTTGTCACATACATTTCTATGTATTGCATTTTCATGTTAATTCTCTTAAAACAAGTTTCCAATTTTCTTGTGATTTTTTTGTTGCTTGTTTTTTTTAAATTATTTTTTTAAGTTATAGGAGAAGTTCTTTTCTATAGACCACTTATCAAGCAGCTTCTGTTTACTAATGTAAATTTTTGTCTCATTATATACTTTTTTGTTTTTTAATTCTGAGATGAGCCAGTTACACACACTTATTTCTGATATTTCTTGGACATATTAGACAAAATTAAAATCTATTCTTTGGTGGGGGACAGGTTGTTGGGGATTTAACCTATAACTTTGTGCAATGCTAAGTTCTACCACTGAACTATACACCCCAAGCCCTTGCAAAATAAACTTCATTTTTTTCAATATTATAATTAGACTATTTATTATTTTGGGATTGGTTAAGAATAGATGTAACACAATAAAACCTATACATAATATTTATGAATTCTTACAAATGTTTTTTCTCTTCCAAATCTAGTGATTATTTTTGACACTTGAGTTATTTTAAAGAATATATTTTTTTTTTTAGTTTTAAACATTTGTGTGTTTTTTTCTATGTCTTCTACTCTACATGTCACTTGGGCCAAGTTTTTGGCAGGATTTTTAAACAAGGCATATTCTTAATAATTTTAAAATATACTTTTTTTTAGTGACTTAGAGTGTTGAGACCTCTACTTATGATTTTGGATTTCTGGATTTTGCTTTCAGAACATTTGTATTTTTGGTTTGTATGTTTGGAAGTTGTTACTAGACATACTCATTTCTAAAAGTTTCTATGTTTTTTAGATGAAATAACCATTGTATCTTAAGGAAATTTTGCTCTTTATTAATGGTGAAACTCTTCACCTTGGAGCTTATGTCTGATGTTAGTCGGGCCACTGCTGTTTTCTTACGTTTAGTGTTTGCATGGAGACATTTTATTATCTTTTTTGTTACTTTTTAAAACTTCTCTGTATCTTTGTATTTAAAGAGAGTTAATTGTTAGGTAGTATCTACTAATTTGAATATTTAGATAATTTGCATTTAAGATCATTATAGATGAAATGGATTTTAAGCCTACCATTTTCTTTTGTGTTTTCATTCATTCTTTCTTTCTTTTTTGGAACTGGGTATTGAACCCAGAGGTGTTTAACCAATGAGCCACATTCCCTGACAGCTTTTTATTTTTTATTTTCAGAGAGGGTTTTGTTAAGCTGCTTAAGACCTCGCTAAGTTGCTGAGTCTAGCTTTGAACTCAGAATCCTCCTGCTTTCGCCTCCCATTGCTGTGTGTTTTCTACTTTTGCTCCTTTTTGTTCTGTCCTCCTTTGAACTGATTTCATTTGTTAGGGGCACATTTCATCTTCCCTACTCATTAATATTTCTCTTTATTTTTAGTAGTTTTTAAAGTTTATGATATAGAATTTTGTGTAGATTAACATCATCTTTAAGTAATAACATTTAGCACTTGATAGACACTGTAAGAATCTTTCAGCAGTATATGCCATCCTTTACTTCCCCCTCATTCTTTCTGGTGTATAACAACCTTAGAATGCATTATTATTTTATTTTAAGTAGTAAGTAATATTTTAACACAACACAAACTGAGAAAATTTTTGTATTTATTTATTTATTTAGAGAGAAGTTTTTTTAAATATTTATTTTTTAGTTTTTGGTGGACACAACATCATTGTTTGTATGTGGTGCTGAGGATCAAACCCTGGCCGGACGCATGCCAGGCGAGCGCGCTACCGCTTGAGCCACATCCCCAGACCCTGTATTTATTTATATATTTGCCATTTTTGGTCAGTCTTCATTCCTTTGTGTAATTTTTACTTCAATTAAAGTATTTTTTAAAAATATCTGTAATTCACATCTGCTACGGATAAATTCTCCAGGCTCCTTCTAATCTGAAAGAAATCTTGGTTTCATTATGGTCTTTGAAAGTAATGTTCAATGAATATAGATTTCAACATTTCACAACTGCTATTCCATACTCTTCTTTCCAGCAGAATTTCATGTGAGAAGTCTGTTGTTCTTTCTTATTCTGTATGTGTTTCTGTATAATTGGTAATTTTACCTTTTTTTGTTTTCACAGTGGATCATGGAAATTTTATTATGATATACCTTGGTGAGGTTTTCAGCTCATTTCTGGAAACATGAGAGCTTCTTGCTTCTGTGAGTTATAATTGTCTTCAAATGTGGGGAAATACATCTGGCCACTGGTTGTATAGATATTTCTGTTCCTCCTTTTTTCTTTTTCAGATTATAGTTTAAAGTGTGTTGTAGTGCCCAATTTTGTTTCATAAATCTCTTATGTTCTATTCATTTCATGTCACTGAATGTCCCAATGTTCTCTCATCATTATAAATTCAGTATCTAATCTGTTATTTCAAATATTGAACTTCTCACAAAGAAATAATTTTGTTAGGATATAATCAGCATATCATAATATCTATCTTTTAAAATATACAATTTATCTTTTAAAATATACAAGTTGTTTATAATACATCCATAGAATTATACAACTATCCACAATTTTGAAAACATTTTATTCTGTATTTTTAAAGTCTAGAATATGATGTTATTGTATATATGTTACATATATTACATACAGACATATATAATGATTATATTTATTTATCTATACATTGGTTACTATACTGAAACAAATTAATGTGTCTATCATCTCATGGAGTTACCCATTTTTTTTCATCCTGTAGTGAAAATGGCTATAATGAACTCATGTATCAAAAATCTGGAATAAAATTTACCATTATCAGAGGGATCCAAGATGGTGGGCTGGAAGGAGACAGCGTTCTGTGTTACTCGGTGACCTGAGATTCAAGTAGTGGAAATACTGCTCCTCTGAAGTGATAGAGGACCCCCCCACACACACACCAGAGCTGCTTCCACACAGGAATCATGGCCACCATGCCCATGCAGGGCTCCAGGCCTAAGCATCAGATCAGGACTCCTGACTACTTGCCCACTCAGGGCTCCTGGCTGCCTGAGCAGGTCCACCAGCCATCAGCACTCATGCATGACCCCTGGTTGCCCACATGCACAGAAATCCTGGATGTCACTTCAACACAGGACACCCAGCCACTACCCACATACAGGAAGTCTGGCCGCCACTCCTGTGTGGATCTGCATCTGCTAACTTGGGGCTTCCCCAGTCATCTCTGTCTTGGGACTCCGCAGCCACTGCCATAATCTCTTACTGTAGATTCCTGCCTGCACCTGGGGATATTGCATAGACTCAAAAGACAGCTGACAGCCACAACACTGCATGCCAAAGAGCTGCGTCTCTGAACACATGGCCCAACATCATAGCCTGTCCCCTCCAATGTGGCCTGACTTGCTATCATTGAAAGCAGCTGCCTCCACCTTGGTTCACCTTCATCACAATCTTTAGTTGTGGCAATTCCCAATTGGAATACCAGCTGAGTAGGTACCAACAGTTCCTAACTCCCCACTATCCCCGGCAGCCGCTAACCTGCCACAGTGACTGCCCAATACAAAACAGCTCTCCAAGACTGGTGTGCAGCCCCAAGAGCATAGCCTGCAGATCTCTAGAGAGAAAGGTTCCCGATTAGGTGAGTGAGATACAGTTTGGAGACAAATTTAGAGACCAGGAACTGTGAGGCCTACAGGCAAAATAAGGAGACAGGACCAGGTACCCACATCACATGAAGAGGCCCCAAAGGAGATCCTTAGTGTGCAGTCTCCCACTGGGGACCAGCAAGTGCCATACCAAAAACCAACCCTCCCACAATGGTAACCATCACTGTCCTGAGGGGTACACACCAGCAAACAGCAGACAACCCCACCTTTTGGATGAAAAGGGAAGAATGAAAAATACTGATCTCCAACCAAAACAATCCTGTTTATTCATTTGAGAATTTTTTTTCTCCCTTTCTGTTCACCCTCTCTCACTTCCCAACATATATGAAACCTAGTACTTTGCATAAATTAGGATACTGAGGACTGGGATATGTGAAGTTTTTACAGTTGTGTTGTATATTCTTTTTTCTCCTACCTTTACATTTTTTATTTTTCTTAATATTTATATGTATTTTTATGTACTCTACTGTCTTCCCACTTGTCTACCCAAAAGTCACTACCTCTCTCTTCTCTTGCTATTAACCATCTTCTTTATATTCCTTTTTCATGCTGCCTAAGATCTAATAACTCTGTATCCTCAACTCCTGTCCCCTTAATATCTTATCTTACCCCCAACCGGTAGTTCTTTGTCCACCATCAGAAACTATAAACCCTTTTGCAAACATACTGTTTATATTGTAAATAATATTTGAACTCACCATTTCTGTATATTGTGACCAATCTGTAAATGTCTTAATAGCAACTATTTGTTTTAAAATTGTATATTTTTTTGCATTGAGATCTTGCCATCAAAGGAGAGGTATTGGAACCCTGCAGAGGAACTAAAACCTATCGGGTAAAAATGGTAATGACTTGGATCCACAGTGCTAGAAGTGAAGACACACAAACAACATGAAGAAACAAGGAAAGAAAGTGCCCCAAACAAAATAAAGACACTACATTATTAAAATCCATGGCCAGCACAACAGAAGAAAGACAGAGAAGGAGTTCAGGCTGTACATAATTAAAATGTCCTGTGAATTAGAGGATGATATAAGAGAGCAAACACAATCAGCAAAAGATCATTTTGATAAGAGCTACGTAAGTAAATATAGGAAGCAAAAGATTACTTCAATAAGGAGATAGAGGTTCTGAAAAGAAACCAAACAGAAATCTTTGAAATGAAGGAAACAATAAACCAAATTAAAAGATCAGCTAAAAGCATTACCAACAGATTAGACCATGGGGAAGAGAGGAGCACAGACAATGAAGACAAAATATATAATTTTGGAAAGAATGTAGATCACACAGAGAAGATTGTAAGAAAATATGAGGAGAACATTCAAGAATTATGGGATAACATAAAAAGACAAAATTTTATCCCACTTTTTGGGATAGAAGGAGACATACAGTTCCAAACCAAAGGAAAGAACAATCTATTCAAAGAAATAATATCAGAAAAATTTCCAAACATGAAGAATAAATTGGAAAACCAAATTCAAGAGGCTTACAGTAATCTAAATGTACAAAATCACTACAAATCTACACCAAGGCATATTATAATGAAAATGCCTAACATACAGAATAAGAAAATAATTTTAAAAGCCAGTAGAGAAAGGAATCAGATTATATATAAGGGGAAACCAATTAACATATCTGCAGATTTTAAAACCCAGATCCTGAAAGCTAGAAGATCCTGGAACAACATGTATCAAGCTCTGAAAGAAAATAGATGCCAAGCAAGAATCCTATATTCAGCAAAATTAAGCTTTAGGTTTGATGATAAATAAAAACCTTCCATGATAAAGAAAAGTTAAAAGCATTTAAAACTAGAAAGCCTGCACTACAAAAACATCCTTGGCAAAATATTCCATGAGGAGGAAATGAAAAACAACACTGAAAATCAGAGGGAGTATTACATGAAGGAAAAAAAAAACTAATCAAAGGAGAAACCAAGTCAAGTTGAATACCCAAAATTAAAAAAAAAATGGCTGGGAATACATATAATGTTGCAATAATAACCCTGACTATTAATGGCCTAAACTCACTAATAAAAAGACAGACAGGCAGATTGGATTAAAAAGACCTAAAAATCACCTCTGGGTTCAACTCTCCAATACCAAAAATAAAATAATAAAATAAATTATCTTCATTAAAAAAAAAGACCCAACAATATTCTGCCTCCATGATACTCATCTCAGAGGAAATGACATCTGCAGACTGAAGGTGAAAGGTTGAGAAAAATCATATCACTAACATGGACTGTGGAAACAAGCAGAAGTTTCCATTCTCATGTCAAATAATGTAATCTTCTAGCTAAAGTTAATCAAAAGGGATAAAGAAGGACATTTCATCCTGCTCAAGGGAAACATATACCTATAAGACTTAACATTATAAATATATATGCTCCAAACAATGGAGCATCTACATTTATCAAAAAACTATTCTCAAGTTTAAGAGTCAAATAGACCACAAGACAATAATTCTGAGTGACTTTAACACACCTCTTTCACCACTGGATAGATCTTCCAAACAAAAGCTGAAAAAGGAATTATAGAACTTAATAATACAATCAATAACATAAATGACATATATAGAATATTTCATCCATCAATGAGTGAATACACTTTCTTTTCAGCAGCACATGGATTCTTCTCTAAAATAGACCATATATTATGCCACAAATTTATTCTTAGCAAATACAAAAAAGTAGAGATACTACCATGCATTCTATCAGATCATAATTAAATGAAATTAGATATCAATTATAAAATGAAAAATAGAAGCTACTCCAACACCTGCAGACTAAATAATATGCTATTGAACGAACAATGGTTGCAAAAGGCATCAAAGAGTCGATTAAAAATTCTTAGTGGTAAATGAGAACACTGATACAACATATCAAAATCTCTGAGACACTAGGAAGGCAGTACTAGGAGGAAAGTTCATTAAAATAAGAAAAAGTCAACAAATAAATGACCTGACAATACATCTCAAAGCCCTACCAAAAGCAGTAGAAGATAGGAAATGATTAAAATCAGAGCTGAAATCAATGAGGTTGAAACAAAAGAAAAAATTGAAAAAATTGACAAAACAAAAAAGTTTTTCTTTGAAAAAATAAATAAAATTGACAGACCCTTTGCTCTGCTAATGAAGAGAAGAGAGAAAAACTCAAATTACTAACATATATGATGAAAAGGAAATATCACAACAGACACTATAGAAATATGGAAGATAAATAGAAATCATTTTGAAAACTTGTACTCCTATAAAATAGAAAATATCAAAGGATTTGATAAATTTCTAGAGTCATATGAGTTGCCCAAATTGAATCAGGATGATATACACAATTTAAACAGAACAATTTCAAGAAAGAAAATAGAGGATGCCTTCAGAAGCCTACCAACCAAGAAAAGATCCAGATTGGATGGCTACACAGTCAAGTTTTACAAGACCCTTAAAGAAGTACTAATATCAATAGTCTTCAAATTAATTCATGAAATATAAAAAGAGGGAACACTTCTAAACTCATTCTATGAGGCCAATATCACCCTGATTCCAAACCAAGGCAAAGACACATCAAAGAAAGAAAAACTCAGACCAATCTCTAATAAACATTCATGCAAAAATTCTCAATAAAATTCTGACAAATCAAATACAAAAACATATAAAAAAAACAGCACATCACAATCAAGTGTTTCTTTTGTTTCAAACACGAGAGGGATGCACGTTTCATTCAACATATGGAAACCAATAAACGTAATTCATCCCATTAATAGACGTAAAAATAAGAATAATATGATCATCTCAATAGATGTAGAAAAAACATTTGACAAAATACAGCACTGCTTCATGTTAAAATACTAGAAAAACTAGAGTTAACAGGAACATATCCAACATTGTAAAAGCTATGTATGCTAAGCCCCAGACCAACATCATTCTAAATGAAGAAAAATTGAAAGCATTCCCTCTAAAAACTGGAAGAAGACAGGGATGTACTCTTCTATTTTACTATAGTTCTTGAAAACTAGCCAGAGAAATTAGATAAAAGAAATTAAAGGGATACAGATAGGAAAAGAAGAACTCAAATTGATACTATTTGCTGATGATATGATTCTATATCTAGAAGACCCCAAAAATTCCACCAGAAATCTAGAACTAATAAGTGAATTCAGCAAAGTAGCAGGATATAAAATAAACACCCATAAAATAAAGGCGTTTCTGTATATCAGTGACAAAAACCTCTGAAAGGGAAATGAGAAAAAACTACAACTACACCATTTACAAGAGCTTCAAAAAAAAAAAAAAAAAAAAAAAAAAACCCCAAAACCCCTCTTGGGAATAAACAAAAGAAGTTAAAGAACTCTACAATGAAAACTACAGAATGCCAAAAAATGAATGAAATTAAGGAAAACCTTAGAGGATGGAAAGATCTCCCTTGTTCTTGTACAGGCAGAATTAATATTATCAAAATGCCATATTACCAAAAGCACTATACAGATTTAATGCAATTCCAATAAAAATCCCAATGACATTCCTTATAGAAATAGAAGAATCAGTCATAAAATTTATCTGGAAAAATAAGAGACCCAGAATAGCTAAAGCAATCATGAGCAAGAAGAGTGAAGCAGGTGGCATTACTAAAGCAGAACTTAAACCATATTAGAGCAATAGTAATAAAAACAGCATGGTTATTGGCACCAAAATATACTGAAGGCCAATGGTACAGAATACAGGACACAAAGACTAACCAAATAATTACAGTTATCTTATATTATACAAAGATGCCAAAAACATACATTAGAGAAAAGATAACCTCTTCAACAAATGGTGCTAGAAAAACTGGAAATCCATATGCAACAAAATGAAATTAAACCCCTATTTCTCACCATACATAAAACTCAACTCAAAGTGGATCAAGGACCTGGGAATTAAAGCAGAGACCCTATGACTAATAGAAGGAAAAGTAGGCCCACATCCCTATCATGCCAAATTAGGCCCTGGCTTTCTTAATAAGACTCCTATAGCACAAGAACTAAAATCATGAATAAGTAAATGGGATGGATTCAAACTAAAAAGCTTGTTCCCAGCAAAAGAAACATTCAGTGAGTTGAATAGAGAGTCTACATCTTCGGAGAAAATTTTTACCACTTGCACAACAGATAGAGCACTAATCTCCATGATATATAAGGAACTCAAAAACCTTATTAAAAATCAAATAACCTAATCAATAAATGGGCCAAAGAACAGAACAGACACTTCTCAGAAGATGATATACAACCAATCAACAAATATACGAAAAAATGTTCAACATCTCTAGCAATCAAAGAAATACAAATCAAAACTACTCTAAGATTTTTATCTCATTACAGTCAAAATGGCAGCTATTCAGAATACAGACAACAGTAAGTGTTGATGAGGATGTGGGGGAAAAAAGGCACATTCATGCATTGCTGTGGAAACTGCAAATTTATGTAGCCAATTTGGAAAGCATATTGGAAAGCTTGGAATGTAAACACCCTTTGACCCAGCTATCCCACTCCTCAGTCTATACCCAAGGACTTAAAATCAGCATACTACAGGGACACAGCCACATCAATGTTTATAGCAACATAATTCACAATAGCTAAACTGCAGAACAACACTAGATGACCTTCACTAGATGAATGGATAAAGAAAATGTGGTATATATACACAGTGGAATATTATTCAGCAATAAAAGAGAATAAAATCATGGCATTTGCTTATAAATGGATGGAGTTGAAGAACATAATGCTAAGTGAAGTAAACCATTCTCCCAAAACCAAAGGCCGAATATTTTCTTTGATATAAGGTGCTGATTCATAATGGGGTTGGGGGAGAGCATGAAAGGGTTGGACAACCCTAGATAGGGCAAAGGGGAGGGAGGGAAAGAGGAGTCATGGGGGTAGAAAAGAAGGTGGAATGAGATAGACATCATTACCCTAATTACATGTATAAAGACATGGATGATGTGACTCTATGTTTTGTACAACCAGATATACAATAAATAATGTTCTATATGTATAATATAAATTAAAATGAATTTTGCTTTCATATATAACAAATTAGAACAAATTTTTAAAAAGTAACTCAATGGAGACCATAAGTAAACATAAGTCATGCATACTGTATTAGTTTGACACAAAAAAAGATAAATATTTTCTGTACCTACAATGTTGTCAATTTGACCTATTCATTGTTCAGTGTTTTAATAAAAGAAGAACATAAAATAAAACCAGTCAACTCCACAACGAACTGTAAATAAATCCAAGTATTTGAAAAGATTTTCATTTTTGAATGAACAGTTTAGTTAATTGATTTGGTTGAACTTGTTAGAGAAAATATACATAAATTCTACAAATTTATGTAAGGAGAAAAAAAAATTTTCACCATTATCAACTACAGTTCTTATGTTGTACTCAGGAACTGCGTCTTTACAATTTCATCCTTTTATCTGCTACTTTGTATTCTTAGACCTATATTCTCTCTTCTACTACCCTGGTGTCTGATAACCAGTTTATTTTATATATATATATATATATATATATATATATATATATATATATGTTGTAATAAAGGACATAATACCTTTATTTCACTTATTTATTTTTTATGTGGTACTGAGGATCCAACCCAGGGTCTCCCAAGTGCAAGGCGAGTGCTCTATCACTGAGGCATAACCACAGCCCCCAGTTTATTATCTTTTAATATTTGACTTTTAAATTTTTAAATCAAGATGTACGTGACATCATACAATACTTTTCTTTCAGTGCTTGGCTTCTTTAATTTAGCATGATGTTCTCCAGTTTTATTCATCCATGTGCGGCAAATGGCAGATCTCCTTCTTTGGCTGGATCCTGTTTTTCTGTGTATAGAGTATAACTCACAGTTTCTTTCCCATTCTTCCACTGACGGATACATAGACTGTTTGCACATTAGATTTATATTTTTATACACAGAAATTTCATTTGGATCTTTAAGTTCCATTTTTCTTCTCATTTATCACTATTTTCTGTTATTGATTATATGCTTGGACACACTTTTAAGACTCATAATAGTTGTTTTGGAATCCCTATATGCTATCCTCATAACTTCTGTCATTTCTGTTTCTCTGGTGAAATTTCACTCCATATGTATATTATATGTTCTTGCTTCTTTGTATGTTTGTTAAATTTTGACTAGATACTACATGTTATATTATTGAGGTTGAATAGTGCATTTTTTAATTTTTATTTTTTAAATTTAAACTTGGGCTGAGGTTGTGGCTCAGTGGTAGAGTGCTTGCCTAGTGTGTGTGAGACACTGGGTTTGATCCTCAGCACCACATAAAAATAAATAAAATAAAGATATTGTGTTCAACTACAACTAAAAATATGTAAAAAAATGTTTTTAAACTTGTTTTGGAAGAACATACTATTTGTTAGAGAATCAAACAAATTTTTGGAGTTTAATATTAACACTTGTTTGCCAATCCAAATCCAAATTAGCCATTTTGGGGGGGTGGGAGGGCTCTAATTTAGCTATATTACTAAGGTGTTGACTTTTACAGAATACTATGTAATGTTCCATAATAGGTGATCTCTCTATTCTGTTGTGGAAACTGAAATCTTAAGCATGTATGAGGTTTGGAACTTTTTAATATGTGTGATAATTTGGTTGCATTTTAAGGAATTACTCTGAGTGAACAAAAAAAGCTAGTATCTAAAGGTCACATATGATATGATTCAATTTATATACCATTCATGGCATGACACAATTATAGAAGTGGAACAAAGATTAGTGGTACTAGGGATTAGAAGTAGCGATTGGGTATAATTAAAATGCTGGAGCACAAAGGAGCTTTTTGTGGTAATATAATAGATTAATATTTTTAATAGTGCATTTTAAGTTTTACAGAATAGTGGGGTTTATTATTGCATAGTTGTATAGGCAAATAACATATTTTAATGGAAGTGATTAATATCTTGTTTTTAGTGGAGGTTATATAAATCTCTGCATGTGATAAAATGAAATAGAACTGTAAAACCAAGTTGGACAAATGTCAATTTCCTGGCTCGATATTTTGTCATATTTACATAAGCTATGCCCATTGTAAGAAACCCAATGAAGGGTGTATGGAAACTTTATTATTTTTTTCTACTTTCTATGAATCTATAATTATTTCAAATTAAAAGTAAATAAAAATCTCTGTACACAAGGAAAACTTCTATACCAGATTTCTTCACTGGTAAATTCCGGTATTTAAATAAGAAATAATAATGATAAAATAACTTTACACATATTTCTTGAAAAACACAAGATACACTATACAAAAAATATACTACAAAATTACAGAAAAATAGCCAACATATGTCTTTTATGAATATATACAAAAATATAAATTTTTAAATTTGTTCTTCTCGGTTATACATGAAAGTAGAATGTATTTTGATATATTATACACACATGGAATATAACTTCCCATTCTTTCATTTTTTAAATTTATTTTTTCTAATTAGTTATTCATGACAGCAGAATGCATTTCAATTCATTGTACACAAATGGAGTACAACTTTTGATTTTCTGGCTGTATACTATGTAGAGTCACACCATTCATTCAATCATACCTGTAGGTAGCATAATGATGTCCATCTCCTTCTACCAACCTTCCTATCTCCTTTGCCCAGTTCACAGTTCCTCCATTCTTCCCATGGCCTCCCCCCATTATGGATCAGCATCCACTTATCAGAGAAAATGTTTGGCTTTGCTTTTTGTGGGGGATTGACTTACTATGCTCAGTATGATATTCTCCGACTCCACATATTTACTTATGAATGCAATAATTTTATTCACTTTTAATGCTGAATAATATTTCATTGTGTATGTATACCACATTTTCTTTTTCCATTCATCTATTGAAGGACATCTAGGTTGGTTTCACAGTTTAGGTATAGTGATTTGAGCTTGTATAAAGATTGAACGTGGCTGCATTACTATAGTATGCTGATTTTAAGTCCTTTGGGTATAGACTGAGAAGTGGAATATCTTGATCAAATGGTGCCTGAATTCTAAATTTTCTAAGGAATCTCCATACTTCTTTCCAGCGTGGTTGTATCAATTTGCAGTGCCAACAGCGATGTGTGAGTGTACCTTTTCCCCCACATCCTAACCAATTCTTATTGTTGCTTATATTCTTGATAACTGCCATTCTGACTGGAGTGAGATGAAATCTATAATTGCTAGAGATGTTGAACATTTTTTTCATATATTTGTTGATTGTTTATATATCTTCTTCTGAGATGTGTCTGTTCAATTCCTTAGCCAAATTATTGATTGTATTGTTTTTTGGTATTAAGTTTTTTTGACATATTTTTTTGGTATTAAGTTTGTTGTGTTCTTTATATATTTTGGAGAATAGTGCACTATGTGATGTGCAGGTGGTAAGATTTTCTCCCACTCTGTAGGCTTTCTCTTCACAATTTTGATGGTTTCCTTTGCTGAGAAGAAGCATTTTAGTTTGAATCTATCCCATTTATTGATTCTTGATTTTATTTCTTGTGCTTCAGGAGTCTTCTTAAGGAAATCAGAAACTAATCCAACATGATGAAGATTTGGGCCTACTATTTCTTCTGTTAGGCATAGGGTCTCTGGTCTAATTCCTAGGTCCTTGATCCACTTTGGGTTGAGTTTTGTGCATGGTGAAAGATAGGGGTTTAATTTAATTTTGCTGCCTATGGATTTCCAGTTTTCCTAGAACCATTTGTTGAAGAGGCTATCTTTTTCTAGTATATATGTTTTTGGCACGTTTGTCTAGTGTGAGATAACTGTATTTATGTGGATTTGTCTCTGTACCTTTGGTCTACATGTCTGTTTTGGTGTTAATACCATGCCATTTTTGTTACCACAGCTCTGTAGTATAATTTCATGTCTTGTATTGTAATGCCTCCTGCTTCACTCTTCTTGATAAGGATTGCTTTGGCTATTCTGGGCCTCTTATTTTTCCAAAAGTATTTCATGATTGCTTTTTCCATTTCTATGAAGAATGTCACTGAAATTTTAATAGGCATTTTATTAAATCTGTATAATGCTTTTGGTAGTATGGCCATTTTGATAATATTAATTGTGCCTATCCAAGGACATGGGAGAACTTTCCATTTACTAAGATCTTCTTCAATTTTTGTTTAGTGTTCTGTAGTTTTTATTGTAGAGGTCTTTCACATCTTTTGTTAGAATAATTCCCAAATATTATATTTTTTCAGGGGTATCATGAATGGGATAGTTTTCCTAATTTCTCTTTCATTTGATTAATCACTGATGTATAGGAACACAATTGATTTATGGGTATTAATTTTATATCTTGCTACTTTGCTGAATTTATTAAGGAGTTCTAGAAGTTCTCTGGTCTCTTCTAAATATAGAATCATGTCATCATCACATAGGTATAGATTGAGTTCTTTTTTTCTTATTTGTATCCCTTTAATTTCTTCTGTCTAAAAGTTTTTTTCTGGCTAGGCTATGGCTAGGACTATGTTGAACAGAAGTGGTGAAAGAGGGCATCTATGTCTTGTTCCAATTTTTAGAGGGAATGCTTTCAGTGTTTCTCCATTTAGAATGATGTTTGCTTTGGTTTTAGCATATATAGCTTTTACAATGTTGAGGTATGTTCCTACTATCCCTGGTTTTTCTAACATTTTGAGTATGAATGGATGCTGTACTTTGTCAAATGCTTTTTCTGCATTATTATAATTTGGTTATGAGGTGTCCCCCAAAAGCTCACATGTGAGACATTGCAAGACGATTTGGAGGAGATACGATTGGGTTCTAGCCTTAATCTAATGAGTGAGTTAATTCCTGATGGAATTAATTGAGTAGTGACTGTAGGCAGTTGGGTTGTGCCTTGAGCAAGTAGGTCATTGGGGGCGTGCCTATGAGTATATATTTTGTATCTGGAGAGTGCAGTCTCTCTCTTTTTTCTTACTGACTACCACGTGAGCTTCTTTCCTCTGCCTAACTCTTAAGCAATAATGTTCAGCTTCACCTTGAGCCCTGAGGAATGGAGTTATCTGAAACCATGAGCCCACAAATAAACTTTTCCTCCCTTAAAAATCATTCTGGTTAGGTCTTTCAGACACAGTAATGAAAAAGTGGACTAAAACATGTATCTATTGAGTTATCATGTAATTCTTGTCTTTCCGTCTATTGATGTGATGAATTATGTTTATTGATTTACATATGTTGAGACAAACTTGCATCTCTGGGATGAACCCTAGTGCAAAATTATCTTAAAATATATGAACACATTAAACCTGTCTATCTATATACCTATCTATCTATGAATTCCCATGAAAAAGTTTGGTTTATCCCATATATGAGAAGTTTCTCTAACAATTAAAAATCAAACAATATACTGCAATAAAATAATGAAGGGGGAATTCAAATGGTCTTTTTAATAGAAAGAGAAATAACTATTTGATAGAATTCAATACCTATTATTGATAACAAAATTGTTAAAAATGAGAGAAAGGGAAAAGGAGGGATTCCATGAAAAAAGAAGAAAGATTGTTGGACTAGATAATGGAGACTAAGTGGGAGGGAGAAGGTTCAGGATAAGGGAATAACAGAGGAATGAATCTCACCTAATGTTCCTGTGTTCATATATGAATATATCTCAGTGAATCTCACCATCATGTATATACACACGACTCCAGCTAAAAAAAATGTAAAAGTAAATAGCAGAAAGATTATTAGAGTAGAGGGGAGTAGAGGGAAGGTTGCAGGAAGAGAGAAAGGGGAACTACGAGGGACTGAATCAGGGCAAACTATATTTCATGCCTTTATAATTATGGCAAAATGAACCCTATTGTTGTGTACAAGTATAAAAACAAAAAGGAAGGAAAATTTATAAGAGAAGTTTTGTAATATGATAAAGGATATCTACTAAAACACTAAAACCCCACAGCTAAAAATATCCTTGATACTGCAAACGATTGCTTTCAGAAAAGATTAAGATCAAGGCATTGTGCTTTCTGCATTTAACATACTTTATTCAATTTTGTACTGCATATACTAGCTAGTGCAAAAAGGAAAACAATTAAAACAACAAATAATAACAAATTGCATAAAGTTTGAAAATGAAGCCTTGAAATTACATTTTTATAGAAAACAATATATGTCTAAAGAATTTTAAAGAAACTAAAAAATGTAACAAATTTTAAAAATATGACTTCAGTACAAATGTCAAGTGCATGTCTTTATGTTTTCAACAAACAAGTAGAAAATAAAATTATAGCATTTTAATAATTATATCATAATATATAATACATAAGAGAATAAATTTATCTACATGTGCAAAAACTGTAATGTACAATAAACAATGTGTTGAGAGCCACAGCCAAGTCTGGATGGCTCATGGCATTTTGCAAGAAGGAGTGGTTGAGAGGTGACGCCAGCGAGCCATTAAGATGATGATAATTAAGTGAAGCTGTGTATAATTGCTGTGACTGGATGATGCTGGATTGGGGCAGGCTGTGTATTCAGTTGTATATGGACCCCTGCTGTCGGGCAATAAGGCGCCCACTACTTTGAGTTTCCCTTGAGTTCTCAGGGGGAGGGGGGTGTTCGGTGGAGTTTGTGCAGGCAGAGCCTGGTGGGGAGCTGAGAGAGTTCCTGGGGAGTGTGTGTGGAGTGTGGAGTGCTGGTGGAGTTCCGGCAATAAAGGAGTTCCTGTTTGAACCTACAAGTGCCTCGTGGCGGCTCTGTTATTTTGTGCCCAGCCAGACTGCGGCACAATGTACTCTACAAAATGTTCAAAAAGAAATTTCTATCCTAACAGATTTGAAGGCTTGGTATTTTACAATATTATTTCTAAAATCATCTTCAGATTTGGCAGAATCATCATAACCAATATTCCAGCAAAGTTTCTGTAATTGTTGTTTTATTTACAGAAATGAACAAGGTACTTCTAAAACTTATATGGGGAATGCAAAATGTCTAGAAGAGTCACAGAAATATTTTTTAAAAATTAAAATGAAATTTGCTATTTACATTACATGTTTTCATAGTTACTATGAAGCTATACTGGTAAACTTAAGTACAACTTTGGCATAAAGATAAAAATCTGGCCAATTGAATGAAATTAAGATTCCTGAAATAAATCCACAAATGTTATAAGAATTTAAAATAAAATAATATTATATATTTTGAAATTATTTTAGTAAATACATCAGGAAGACAAAATAAGATAAATTTATTATTGTTGTATATCAAACATATACCAAATAAAGCTTTGCTATTTCAGGCAAGATAATAACTTAAATGCAAGTGTTTAAATCTCATCTCTTAAAATCCTGTCTAAAACATAAGAAAACAGGAGAATCCCTATAATCACATTGTTGATGAATAAAAAATCAAAATGTCACATTTTTCAAAATATTTCTGATAAATAGGATACATTTTGAGAACAGGAAAGAGGAAAGTTTCTTTTTCAGAGAGTGAGAAGCATGGTGCCATATTTGGTAAACAGAAGAAATTCTGGCAGATTCCTATGACCCATGAGTAGTGGTAAATTGCTACAGGTTGTAGATGGGAATACATGGAAATCTCTCTATTTGAACTGAATTCACTGCTGCAAATATCAAGAAAGTTCAGAAGCAATGAATTTAGTGTGCCAAAATTTAGATGCAGAAAACAGAATATGAACAACACTTTATAATTTATCAAAGACATGGTAAGTTTGTGAACTAAAGGAAATATTGAGTCTACAGATACAATGACTCATAATAATCAACCAAGAACTAATTATGTTTTGGTCATTTATTTAATGACAGTAAAGATAGCATCTTACTCATCACCTGACAAAAAGAGGATACAATTTTTTTGGGTACAATTTATCTATGAAGGAAAGGAAGACTTTAGACTTTAGTCCATAATGTAATATACCAGAATATAATAGAGAACACCAGAAGATAATGAGTCAAGGTGTGTTTCAATGATTTGATGCCTTAAAAAAATAAATTTTTTTTGTATCAGTATAAACAAAATTACCATTAGATGTATGTTTATCAATTCTGTGTTACTAGATCATATATTTCCTATATTAGCAATGTCTTGCTGTTTTCAACCAAATCCTATAAGAGAAGAACTTAGTTTAGAATAACCAGCTTAAAAGTAGTGATGAAAAGAGAAGTACATGGGAAAATTCTAGGAAAAATTCTTACAGAACCAACTCAATTGGAAGTTGCTTCATTAGTTCTTCTATTGTTTCTTCTGGCCTATAAACTTTTCATTTAATACCTGGAGTTCCATCATCCATATTAGGCTAGGAGGTATTCTTGAGACTACAAGTCATAGCCTTGGTGGTAGTGCATTAAATTAAATATGTTATTCACTAGTGGCCTGGTATAGACTTGCCTTGACCACCTGCTTCTAGGCTTCCTTCATGTAAAAGAGAATTTAATAATTTTCTTGTTTAACTTATTGATCTTTGTGTGTGTGTGTGTCGGGGGTGGGGGGTTAACTGTGTGCAGTCAAATCTACTTCCATGTGGTAAAAATGGTGCAATAAATAAGAAAACAAAATTTTGTCTTAGCATTTGGTTACTAAGATCAAAGGAATATTTTCACAATTTATGTAAATTACCATGCAAATTAATGCTTATTGAAAGATCAAAGAGTCATGAATTTTTACTGATTACAACATTAAAACTTAATCACTGGGGAGTTATGAACTAAATCCCTGCCTTGTAGAGCACTGATCCAAGCATCTAATTCTTTACATGAATTTTGATGTACTTTATCTTTTCTAGGTAGTATTAATTTCTAAGTAATCAGAATACTTACAAATAAATGTTCAAAGTACCATCCATAAGCAATGAGAAATACTGCTAAGGAAACATAAACTGAAATTTAAAAGATCTTTTTCCAACTGTGAGAAAATGAGTCATATTTGCTGACAACAGACTTTTTGACTTAGAGCTGGAGGAGGAATCTGCTCCCCAAATAACATTGAAACAGGTGAGAAACCCCACTTTTAGACATTCATTTAAAGGCTATTCTATTTTCCTGATTTTACGCTTCTAACTTGGGAGTTGTTCATAGATGAAAGATATTGACTTCTTAATCTTTGAAATAGTATGATATGATGAATAAATTTTGGGACATGCACATTTAATAATTGATTGCTACTATCATAATATTTTGTCAACCACCTATATCTTGAATATGATTATTTACATATTTTATTATGTATTTGAAAACTTGAATGGATTATTTTGAAATGATTGCATAAAGCTTTATCTGCAATACAAAAACCAATTCTGAGCGACGGGGAATAGGTTAGTAGATATTAAAGTTGGTAATCTGTTATATGCTTGACCTGGATATAACATTGAGTTATATGTGTATAAAATAAGCATTTCATCCACAGAATTGATTTAAAATTTTAAAATTCTAGAAACATTAAACTTTAAAATGTCTTAAAATACAAATAAAAGTGTTAGAAGACTTAAGAACAAAATTGTAAAAAATGGTAGAAATAAAGACCATATTATGACGTTTGTTTAAAAGCGTAGGATTTTCCTTCTTTAAATTAGAATCAGAAAATGTTTTAAATTTACATATAAATTTGGGAAATAAGTAACTTTACCACAAAAATATTTGATTTTATATATAGATAGGATATATTTACTGCATTTTCTCACTCCAGAAAAGAGTATGTGTTATACCTAAAAGTATATTTCTGCTAAAAAAAATACACTTGTTTAAACTTTCTTTGGATTACTTATGTCTTCACAAAGATGCCTCAGGGAGTCAAGTGAAGACAGTGCCACAAGGACATCTTTAACAAAAATTTTTATAAGAAGAATAATATTTAAAATTGTAGCATTATCACATTCTTAGCAAACTTGTTTGAGAATCTCAGATTATTCACTATTATTCTTTAAAAAAAAGTACTTTTTTTATATCCATAGCTGACAACAAGAATATGAGTATAGAGAAACTAATTAATGACAAACCAGTCACTTAATCTAAGGTAGACTGAGAAGAGTCCATATTTGTTTTCAAAGGTATATCAAAATATTTTCTGATTTAGTTTCATAGAATGCCACACCACAAAATACTTCTATACCAGCATGTCTCAGAGCAAAGAACAAAGGAATAGGAGGAGTAAAGAAAAAGGAATTTATTGCAATATAGGCCTTGAATTTCAGAAAACAAACCTAAGTCCTCTTCGTAAAAATACACATAAATAAAATTAAAAAGGAAGGGTGATAGTGAAAGAGCACCCGAAGAACTGGCTAGTTCAGCTAGCTCTAGGTCTTCTTGGGCTCTAATTTCATCCTCATCTTTATAGAGCTTGGTTTTGAAAAACTTCAAGGTATTCACAAGTCCATGTACTTCCTCTTTAAATTTGGGTTAACTTTCGGCACTTGTGTTTGAGAGCAACCACCTGAGTGAGTGATAGAGATAGCCAGCTTTGGGAGACTTGAGAAAACGTCAACACACTGGAGTTATTGCAGTTCTCAGCAAGACTGAAAACAACTTATCCTGTGACAATATCAGAATATCAGCGCAAGTATAGATGCTTTCCTTAAATTAGATATACTGAACTATTATTTCACATTATAAATTTGTCAATTTAAGTGAGCAACTCAGTGGGAATTAATAGATACATATATCAGTATCAGGATTAAAATATGGAACATTTGTTATCATCCTGAATGCCTTTATATTTTTAGTAGTTCACTTCCCTCCATTACCTGTCCCCAGGCAAAACTGATGTGTTTTATGTCATGAGAGATTAGTTTTTGCCTGTTCTATAATTTTCCATGATAGAATCATGTGGTCTACCTTTTTATGTCCAGCATCTTTTGCACAGACTAATGCTTTTGAGCCTCATCCACTTTTGCTAATGCATCTCCAGCATTAATTCATCCTTTCTGAAAAACATGACAAATTGTTTGCCAGTTACCTGCTAATGGATTTTAGTGTCCTTTCTGATTTGGGGCTATTAGAATAAAACTGTTTTCTTTCACAGGGTTTTTTTTTTCTTTCTCTGTCTTTAAGATTGATTTTTTCCCCCATATTCTTTAACAAATTTCAGACACAAAAGTTGAAAAAATGTACAAGTTAACACTATATGACTGCTGATTTAGGCTCTACTATTAACATGTTGCTCTAATCCATCTATTTTTTTTTTTTGATGATTTTAAAATTAATCTGTAGACATCAGATTAGTCTAATCAGATTATCTAAAATATTAATCTAAAATCGCCATAAACATTTTAGCGTGTATATTACCAAGTATACTTCAATTGATTTGTTTGTATTTCTTATTTTTCCTTGGAGGTAAAACTTACATGAAATAAAATGCATAAATATAATGTGCCCTAATAAATTTGACAAATCGATAGAGCAAACCACACCTCCTTCAATATTAAGTACGTTACCATCACCAGACCATCTTCTCAGCTACTGTTTTAGTCTCTGTCTTTACCAATGAAAAGTAATCACTTTTCATATATATTTTTTTATGATTGAGTCATTCCACTACCTTGATTAAAATTATTGAATCAAATAATAGAGATGTGTGAGGCTGCTTTACTCAGCATGTTTTTGATGATTATTCATGTTGTATGTATCCATTGTACATTTCTTTTCATTACTGAATATTATTCTACAGCATTTTATCCATCCTGTATTGATAAAACATTTCACATTTCCTTTTTTTGGGCTATTATAAAGTTATTGAACATATACATATTTGTGGATGAATGCTTTTATATCTCTTAGATAATTATTCAGATGAAAAAATTCTGTTCCATAGGGTAAATGCATAATTAGCTTTGTAACAAACTTGCCGCAGTCTGGCTGGGCACAAAATCACGAGCCACCACACACCTTGTAGATTCAAACAGCAACTCTTTATTCTCGGCACGTTCTGGGGAAAATCCACCAGCACTCTACATCCCAAATACTCTCTCAATCCCGCGAGAACTCAATGGGAACTCAAGGAGCAGGCAGGCACATGAGGCAGCAGGATACGCCCTATTCCCAGCAGGAATCACCTTAAACCTGGAACCGCCCTAAACCCTGATCCACCCTAAACCCTGATCCACCCTAAACCCGGATCCGCCCTGGTCCTTGAGCAGGGTCACCTTACTCAAACTTCATGCAATGTCACTGCAAATGACCTGGGTCCAAGGAAAGCCCATTTCCACAATGGAGAGTCCTTCCTCTAAGCAACATGGGGTAGGCTGACAAGGAAATTGCCATGTGTCGTACCTACTTAGCTATGGCTCTCAGCACAAACTGACACAACTTTTTGGATGGTGATTGGTCCTTTTACCACTAATCTTGTTAGACTCTGGTTTCTATATTTCTTTGTCAGCCTTTGGTGTTTCCCATCCTTTTAATGTTTGCCACTCTAGTTAAACACAAATCTTCCAAGTTCATTCTTTATCAAGATGCATTTTTATTTAATGTTCTTTGCATTTGCATATCCACTTTAGATAGTTTACATTATTTATCCAAAATTCTGCTGGTTGAGGTTGCTTTAAGATTAAATTAAATTTGGGAGTAATTTCAGTTTTCAATGGTAAAGTATTTTTGACTCATGATCATAGTTTATCTCTTGATTGAAGCTTTCATGAACTATATTTTTCATGAATATCTTCCAGGTATAGAGTAAGATATTTTGATATACTGATGTGAAATACATAAAAATATACATAGTGATGTGAGATTATACATTTATGCAAATAATTATGTCCAGAATCTTGTATAATCATATTATTTTCATTCATTTGTGTGTGTGTGTGTGGGGGGGGGAGTAAGTGTACTTAAAATCCACTGTGTTGGCAAATTACCAGTATACAATACAATGTTATTGCCTACAATCATCCTGTTGTACCTTTGACTTTTAGACTTAACTCATTCTACCTTTTGGCCTCTCTCTCTCCTCCACCACACTGGTAATCATGGTCTACTCTCAGTTTCTGTGTATTAATTTTTTTTTAGATTCCTCATATACATGAGACTAAGAAATGTTTTTCCTTCTGGCAGTTGATTTCCCTTGGCATAATGTTCTTTAGTTCATTCACATTGTCACAAATGGCAGAATCTCCTTCTTTTTGAAGACTGAATACAATTTAATAATTTCTTTACGATAGGTCTGAGAAGTATTCATGTATTCTTCGAGGCTTTCCTGAGGCTTGGGAATGGACATCAAACCATTCTTTAGATTACAGGAGTTAGTAAACTCATCCTTCTTCGTGACTCATTATTTTTTCCTGTGTTTCTGATACCAATCATGATAATCCTGATTAATATAACAAAATCTAGGCAAAACAGGAATAGTTTAGAGACTAGTCAATGATAGTGTATTTGCACTTATTTTGATAGTGCTTGCAAACCAATGACAAAGCAAAGCAAAGCTTATTCAAGTAAAAACACATAGTAAAGAAGAATTATTGGAAATATATATTCTAGTCCATCTGAGTATCTATTAAGGCATTTTATAACTAGTAAGAATTCAGTACATGTTTACTAACTACTTGGGAAAGAGAACTGGTGAAAATGATATGTATTTCATATTGTAAATAAAATTTTACCTAATTTTCTTGAAGCCATTTAAAATTAAGATATGTATGAATCATATGCTTTCTTTTTAGATTTTTATTTTCACTTAGCTTAACTGCAGGATAACTTCCACTGCAAGTTTCTGAAGTCAAATACCAATGAGTGACAATTTATAATACACTATTGATGAAAAAAGACAAGGAATTTTCTTCTCTTTCTACTTTTTTATTTTCCTGTCCTGAGAGAAATGTCCAGATAAAAGAAATGGCTACTTCAGGTCTTACAATTTTGAAAGAAAATACATTGTACACTTAAATCAATACATCTTTATGGTAATAGACCTCATTTCATGTGATGCAGAGAACCCATAAAACACTATGCAGAAATGTGGTGATATTAAGAAGACTGTTTTTCTGTTTAATAGCTTCCCTAAAAATATCAGCATGTGAAATAAGGAAAGACTTTGATAGTCTGCTTTGAAATTCACATGAAATAAGAACTTTCATAGCAGATCCGCCACTCTGGGATCATGTCTGTGATTTTGCAGTGATCAGTGGTACTACTCAAAATAGCACAGAATACTTTGGTGGAATTTATCCTGCTTTATCTGAAATTTTAATGAAGCTTTAACTACTTGGATCAGTTAAAATTTAGTTTTAATTCAGAGAGAAACAGATGTAGGCTTTCAGAGTTTGTGATCAAAGATATTAAAGTACACTATACATGTTTAGGAGTGTGTGTGTGTGTGTGTGTGTGTGTCTGTGTGGGCACGCACACACACACACACACACACACACACACAAACAATAGAAACAGAATAAAAGGAAGGGAAAATAGGAAAACTAGTTTTATCTGAACATATCAACAGTGCCCAGAATGAAGTTTAAAGTAGTTTTTGTCTTTCCATTCGCTATATTTTTTCGTTTTCCCCTTAAAATAAATATGCACATGCATATGTCCATAGAGATGTACACAACATTGCATTTAGTTCTTTATCTGCTCCTACTCCTCAACTTCCTATTTCTTTTTTTTATAGAAATCATTTCTAAGATATTCATAATCAGCACAAATCAGAACAAGGAATGTAGGAATCTTAAAATTATTTACTTAGATATATAAATGTGGACACCTTACGTGCAACATGTATGATATTATGTAAAACAAAATACAAAATTGTAGGGAGAAATAATAACCATCAAAATACACCTTTATCATTTCTTTTTCCTCCAATATGCTTGAAAGTTGAATGTAGGCATTGCATGCATGGTAACACTCATTCTGTTATTTCAAAGTTATAATCCAGATAGTTATCCATTTTAGCGTTTACCCTTACAATAAGTGACACCCTTTAGTGTTAGGATGTGCAATTATACTACACTAAAAATGACAGGCAAACTCAACAACATGTAAGAAATGTGAAAAGAAGCTTAAAAACTGATTTTCTTTAAAAAATATTTAAAAGCACTAGACAACTCAATTTATTGTTCATAAACCAATGATATCTCGCTGGGATACAGGAAACACTGGAGGAGAAAGGTAAAAGAGCACTAAGTAGAAGGCAAAGTAGAAAAAGTGTTTTGTATAAGCATATTTGCCTGAATTTTGAAAAGCTGAAAGCAATTTTTTGAAGATAGTGTTTCTTCCAGCCATAAAAATTAAAGGAAAAAGCATAAAATTCAGCCTATGTTAATGTACATAGCAACAAACATTTGAAAGCTTGTGTGTAAATGGATAAAATGACAGCCAAATTTCCTCAGATTCTATAATTACACTGCTTGCAAGTATAGAAAGCATTTGTACATGGAAGACAAATAGAGAAAAATAATAGAAGAAGCTACCTATTTGCAATTAGATTGTGTTTCAGGTATTACATAAAACTGTTAGAACATCTATGTGAGGCATTTTGTGTGGATATATACTTTTATCACCCTTAGATGGATGCCTGTGAGTAGAACAGTTGTATTAGATAATAGATGTATGTTTTATGTTTTAAGAAAATGAGGAAAGTAGGAAGTACACGGATGAGGAGAGGTTGGTAGATAGGCACAATGTCACTTAGACAGGATGAGTAAATTGTGGTGTTCTGTGGTGCAAAATATGAACATAATTAACAATGATACATTACATATCTTGAAATAGCTAGAAAGGAAAATTTTGACTATACTAACCATAAAGAAATTACAAAAATTTGTGATGGATATATTAAATATACTGAGTTAATGAGCATCATCCAGTACATTCATGAATTAAAACATCACATTGTACCCAATAAATATGGGTTGATATAATGTGTCAATCCAAAATAAAACAAAAATGTAAAAAATATAAGAAACTCTCAACTGGCATACAAACTGGGATGCAGTATTTTTTTATTCTCATGAAGACATATGAGTATTTCCGTTTTTCTACCTCCTGGTACTCCCAGTATAATTGATCTTTTTAGTTTTCATATTCTAATAGATGTGCCATGGTAACTCCTGTTTGTTTTAATTTTATTTCATTAAAGACTAATGATACTGGACTTTTTTTCAGTGATTATTTGCTGTTTATACTTTTTATGGTGAAGAGTCTGTTCAAATAATTCATCTATGTAAAATTATATTATTTGATTCCTTTTTATTGTGTTTTGAGTGTTCTTTCTATATTCTATAAATAAGTCCTTTAAATACATGATTTAAAAATATATTTTGCAGTCACTGGTTTGTAATTTCATTATCTTATTTTCACTTTAATCATTTTTAAAATTTAAAATTTATTTATTTGTTCTAATTTCTTATACATGCCCGCAGAATGCATTTTGATTCATACTACCCAGATGGAACACAATTTTTCATTTCTTTGAGTGTACACAAAGTAGAGTCACACCAATCATGTCTTCATACATGTACCCAGAATAATGATGTCTATCTCCTTCTACCATCTTTTCTACCTCCATGCCTGCTCCCTACCCTCCTTCCTCTTTGTCCCATCCAAAGTTTTTCTATTCCTCCCATGCTCCTCCCTTCACCCCCATTAAGGATCAGCATCCACTTATCAGAGAAAACTTTTGACCTTTGGTTTTTTGGGGGATTGGCTTATTTCACTTAGCATGATATTCTCCAACTCAATTCATTTACCTGCAAATGCCATAATTTTATTATGATTTTATTATGCTGAGTAATAGTCCATTGTGTATATTAACACAGTTTTTTTTACCATTCATCTATTGAAGGGCATCTAAGTTGGTTCCAAAGTTTAGCTATTGTGAATTGTGCTGCAATAAACATTGATGTGGCTGAGTCTCTGTAGTATGCTGTTTTTAAGTACTTTGGGAATAAACTGAGGAGTGGGATATCTGGTTCAAATGGTGGTTTCATTTCAAGTTTTCTAAGGAATCTTAATGCTGTTTTCCAGATTGTTTGCACCAATTTGCAGACCCACCAGCAATGCAAGAGTATTCCTTTCCCCCCACATCCTTGCCAACACTTATTATTACTTATATTCTTAATAAGTGCCATTCTGACTGGAGTCAGATATGCATTTCTCTATTTGCTAGAGATGTTGAACATTTTTTCAGTTATTTGTTGATTGATTTTATTTCTCCCTGTGAGAATATATATGTCTGTTCAGTTCCTTAGCCCATTTATTTATTGGGTTATTTGTTTTATTGGTGTTAAGTTTTTTGAGTTCTTTATATATCCTAGAGATTAGTGCACTCTCTGATGTGCATGTGGTAAAAATTTGCTCCCATTTTGTAGGCTTTCTATTCATGTTATTGATTGTTTATTTTGCTGAGAAGAAGCTTTTCAGTTTGAATTCATCCCATTTATTAATTTCTGAATTAATTTCTGGTGTTATGAGTCTTGTTAAAGAAGTTGGGGCCTAATCTGACAAGATCAAGATTTGTGCCTTCTTCTTCTTCCATTAGGCACAGGGTCTCTGGTCTAATTCATAGGTCCTTGATCCACTTTGAGTTGAGTTTTTTGTGTGTGGTGAGAGATAGGGGCTTAATTTAATTTTGTGATTATGGGTTTCCAGTTTTCCCAGCACCATTTGTTGAAGAGGCTCTCTTTTCTCCAATTTATTTATGTGTATTTGTCTCTGTGTCCTCTATCCTGTGCCATTGGTCTACAAGTCTATTTTGGTACCAAGACCATGTTGTTATTGTTACTATTACTCTGTAGTAGTTTACAGTCTGGTATTGTGATGCTACCAGCTACACTCTTCTTGGTAAGGATTGCTTTGACTATTCTAAGTCTCTTATTTTCCAAATAAATTTTATGATTTTTTTTCTATTTCTATGTGGAATGTCATTGGAATTTTGATTGGAACTGCATGAAATCTGTTTAGTGCTTTTAGTAGTATGATCATTTTGAAAATATTAATTCTGCCTATACAAGAACACGGGAGATTTTTCCATCTTCTAATGTCTTTTTAAACTTATTTCTTTAGTGTTCTGTAATTTTAATTGCAGAGGTCTTTCACCTCTTTCTTAAGTTGATTCCCAAGTATTTTATTTTTATTTTTGAAGCTATTGTGAATGGTGTAGTTTTTCTAATTTCTCTTTCAGTGGATTTGTCACTGATGTACAGAAATACATTTGATTTATGGGAATTGATTTTATATTCTGCTACTTTGCTGAATTCATTTATTAGTTCTAAAATTTGTTTGGTAGAACTTTTCTGGTGGTCCTCTAAGAATGGAAACATGTCTTTGGCAAATAGTGATAGTTTGAGTTCTTCTTTTGCTATTCATATTCCTTTATTTTTTTTTGTCTAATTGCTCTGGCTAGAGTTACAAGGACTATGTTAAATAGAAGTGGTGAAATAGGCATCCCTGTCTTTTTTTTTTTAAATTTTTAGAGGGAATGCATTAATAGGATAATATTTATATTTTTTTATATTTGCTAAGAATTGGTTTGTGGCATAATATGTGGTCTATTTTAGAGAAATATCCATATGCTGCTGAGAAGAAACTGTATTCACTTGTTGAAGGATGAAATAATCTATATTTGTAGATTAAGTCTAAAATATTGATTGAATTATTGAGTTCTATAGTTTATTTAGTTAAGCTTTTGTTTGAAGATCTATAAAGTGGTGAAAGAGGTGTGTTATAGTTACCCAGTTTTTTTGTGCTGTGGTATATTCAAGCTTGAAATTGAGAAAAGTTTGATGAATGTAGATGCTCCATTGTTTGTGGCATATATTTATAATTGTTATGTTGTGTTGATGTATGTGTGCTTCTCTTAAGCAGTATGAAATTACCCTCTTTATCCATTTTGAGTAACTTTGCCTTGAAATCTACTTTATTTACTATGAGGATGTAAATCCCTGCTTGTTTCTGCAGTCTATGTGAGTGGTATTTTTTTAATTGATTTTATTTTTTAAATACATGATAGCAGAATGCATTACAATTCCTCTTACACATATAGAGCACAATGTTTCATATTTGTTAGTATATAAAATATATTCATACCAATTCATGTCTTCAAACTTGTACTTTGGGTAATGATGTCCAGCACATTCCCCTATCATTGCTAACTCCCTTCCCCACCCATCCCTCTGCCCTATCTATAATTAAACCAGAGACTCTGAATCTAATAAAAAAAAGTAGGCCATTATCTCCATCATGTGGGATTAGGCTACCAACTTCCTTAATAAGACTCCTGTGGTGTAAGCATTAAAATCAAGGATCAATAAATTGGATGGACTTGAACTCAAAATTTCTTATCAGCAAAAGAAACAATCTATGAGGTGAATAGAAAGCCTAAATCTTGGGAGAAAATTTTTACCCCTCACAATCAGATAGAGGACTAATCTCTAGGGTATATAAAGAACTCAAAAGGCTAAGCACTAAAAATAAATAAATAAATAACCCAATCAATAAATGGGCCAAGGACCTGAAGAGACACTTCTCAGAAGAGGAAACACAATCAATCAACAAATATATGAAAAAATGTTCACCATCTCTAGCAATTAGAGAAATGCAAATCAAAACTATTCTAAGATATCATCTAACTCCAGTCGGAATGATAAGGTGTTTTTTTTCAACCTTTCACCTTCAGTCTGTGGATGTCTTTTCCTATGAGATGAGTCTCCAGTAGGCAGTATATTGTTGGGTCTTTTTTAAAAATCCCATCTGCCAGTCTATGTCTTTTGATTGATTAATATAGGCCATTAACATTAAGGGTTATTATTGAGACATGGTTTATATTCCCAGTCATTTTTATTTATTTTTGGTTTTTAGCTTGATTTGGTTTCTCCTTTGATTAGCTTTTCCTTTAATATAGTACCCCCCCTTTGCTGATTTTCATTATTGTTTTTCATTTCCTCCTCATAGAATATTTTTCTGGGGATGTTCTGTAGTACAAACTTTCTTGTTGTAAATTCTTTTAACTTTTATGTATCATGGCAGGTTTTTATTTCTTCATGAGATCTGAAGCTTAGTTTTGCTGGATATAGGATTCTTGGTTGGCATCCATTTTCTTTCAGAGTTTTATATATGTTATTCCAGGATCTTCTAGGTTTGAGAGTCTGGAGTAAGAAAATTGAAGAGATTCTAATTGTTTTCCCTATATGTAATTTGATTCCATTCTCCTGTGGCTTTTAAAATTCTCTGCTTATTCTGTATGCGAGGCATTTTCACTATAATGTGCCTTGGTGTAGATCTGTTGTGATTTTGTACATTTGGTGTCCCATAAGCTTCTTGTATTTGATTTTCCAATTTATTCTTCAGGTTTGGAATTTTTCTGATATTACTTCATTGAATAGAGTGTTCAATCCTTTGGTTTAGAACCTTATTCCTTCCTCTATCCCAACAATTCTTAAATTTGGTCTTTTTATGTTATCTCTCAATTCTTAAATGTTATCTCTTAATTCTTGAATGTTCTCCTCATGGTTTCTTATCATTTTTGCTTTATTTTCAAGATTATATATTCTGTCTTCATTGTCTGAGGTTCTGTTTACCACATGATTTAATCTTTTGGTGATGCTTTCTATTAAGTTTTAATTTGGTTTATTGTTTCCTTCATTTCAAGGATTTCTGTTTTTTTTTTTCCAGAATCTTTATCTCCTTATTGAAGCAATCTTTGCTTCCTGTATTTGCTTATGTAATTGTTTATTAAAATGTTTTTTGCTGCCTGTGTTTGCTCTTTTATATCATCCTCTAACTCACAGAACATTTTAATTATGTACAGCCTGAACTCCTTCTCTGTGATTTCTTCTGTTGTGCTGGCCATGACTTCTAATAATGTAGTATCTTGATTTGTTTGGGGCACTTTCTTCCCTTGTTTTTTCATGTTGTTCATGTGTCTTCCCTTCTAGCAGTGTGAATCTGAAGTTGTTACAGTTTTTACCCTATAGACTTATAGTGTTCCTGCAGGGTTCCAATACCTCTCCTTTAAGTGGGAGGTCAATTTAACAGATCCCAGTACAAACAATATGTAGCCTAAAGCAAATAGCTCCTTTTAAGACATTTATGGTTTTGTCACAATATACAGAAATGGTAAGTTCAATTATTATAACAATATAAACAATAGGTTTGCAAAAGGGTCTATGGTTTATAATGGTGGACAAAGAGAGATTGGGGTGAGGTGTGTAGGATGGGATGTTAAGGAGATAGTAGGTGAGGATATAGAGTTATTTGAGCTTATGCAGTGTGAAAGTAGAATCAAAAGAAATTGGTCTGTAGCAAGAGAAAGGAGAGAAAGAGACTTTTGGAGAGATAAGTAGTAAGTGGGAAGACAATAGAGTACAAAGACCAAAGAAACAAATAAAGAAAAAGAAAAAAATGTAAAAATAAAGAATATACAACACAATTGTAATACGGTATTCAGACATCTCAATTCTCAGTAGCCTAATGAATGAAAAGTACTTAGATGCACAAATTTTGGGGATGTGAGGGTGGCATGAGAGAGAGAGAAAAGAAAAATAAATTGAAGAAAAAAAATCTTGAAGGAAAATTAAAGGATTGTTTCTGCTGGGGTTCAATACCTTACCTGCTTCCCTTCTCATCCAGTAGATGGGGTTGTCTGTTGTTTGCTGGTATCCTCACCCCCAGTATAGTGAAGGTTATTAGGGTAGGAGAGTTGGTCTTGGAGGTGGAACTCCTAGAGGTGGGGTATAGCATTTGTTGGTCCCCATTGTAAGACTCTACATCAAGCATCTCATTTGGGGCTCACTAGTGTGTTGTGGGCTCCTGGTCTTATCTCCTTATATTGCCTGTAGACCTCACAATTTCTAGTCTCTACTTTAATCTCTAAAGTGTATCTCACTCACCCCCTCCCAATCAGGAACCTTTCTCTCTGAAGGTCTTGTTGGCTGTGCTCTGGGAGCTGGTCACCTGTTGTGGAGAGCTGTTTTGTATTGGGCAGGTCAGAACTAGGCTTTGTGAGCTACTTACCAGGCACATAGCTACTAGCACTATGTTAGTGGCTATGGGGGGAGGGGGAAATTGGGGGACTATAATTACCTTGATATTGCTTTTAGGCCCCAGCTGGTGTCCCAAGCTGGAAGTTGCCCCAATGAAGATGGTGATGGCGGTAGCAAGGATAACCCAAGATGGTGACAAAGGTGTCCCAAGTTGGAGGTGGCAGCTTTCAGGATATAGGGGAATGCCAAGCAGTGGTGTTGGGAAGTGTGTTCACAAATGCAGCTCAATGGTATGAACTGCTGTGGCGGGCAGCTGTCTCCAAACCCTGTCCTATATCCCCAGGTGCAGGCTGTCACATGAGGGGACTATGGCAGTGGTTGTAGTATCCCAAGATGGAGCCCCATGCCAGTTGATGTGGGTCCACAGGAGTGTTGGCTGGGGGTCCTGCATGAAAGCAGCAACCTGGGGTCCTGTGTGGGTAAGTGACTGGGGTGTGTGTGGGCGAGTGGCTGAGGGTCTCATTATCTTAATAGTGTTTTCTGTTGACATAAAGTATTCAATTTTAAGAAGACCAAATTTATCAATTTGCTCTTTTGTTGATTGTACTTTGATGTAATAGCTGAGAAATTTTGCCTAACTCAATTTAACAAAGATTTCCTGCTGAAGTTTTAATTGATTTTATAGGTCCTACATTTATGTCTATAAGAGATTTTGATTTAATTTTCATGTAATGTGATAAGTATGTATCAGAATTTATTGATAACATTCATTTTTCGATATGGATTTTGAATTGTTGTAGAAAAATTTGTTGGATAGATCATCCTTCTCCACAATTGCTTTTGTACTTTATCAAAATAAGTTATCTATAAATATCTAAATTTTTATGAGCTCTTTTACATTCCTTTGTTTCTCCATGTTTTATGAAGATACAGTATTTTATTGATTAATCTGTTTCTTGTTATTCTTTATTAAAATTTATATACTGATTTTTCCATCAATTTCTTACTTTTAAATATTATTTTTAAATTTTTTTTCTCTATAACTCCTCTGTTAGATTCTTTATTTATATTTATATTAGATCCCTCTCATTTGCTTCATAATACAATGATACTCTTATATCTTATTTTTAGTAATTTCTGTTGCTACTTTTTTCCTCTTTATTAATATTTGCTGCTCACTATTGAGGGAATAAGGAAGAGGAAATAAGAGAGGAAGATAAGCATCTTAGATTTCTAGATGGTCAAATCTGTGGAAGGTGTTTGAACCAGAGTCATCAATCAGCTCTCTATGTACTCTGTCTCCCATAACACTTCTGCCTGCATATCACATATGTGCTCCTCACTTACTGGAGGAAGAAGTCCATGCCAAGTGTGACCTGGTTCAAATAAAATATTCAGTTTCCAAGAGCAGCATCAGGACGTCTTGTTAATTTCCACACCCACTTGGGTGCCACAGATGTTTCTGTAGTTCTGAAATGATTTTTTAAAACATTTTCTAGAATTTAGAAAAAAAGGAAATATATTGCAGCTAATAGAAGCAGGTTTTTTTAACATCTGCGGAAGAGACATAAATACAGAAAAATGGAAGCACAGATTGTATTGTGTTAATTGCACTTATATTAGAGTCATCAATATTGACTCATGCTTTAAAATGTATATAGATATAGCACATTAATGCACTAAGAATGACAGGCTGTATATATGATAGCTATTCCATAAGGTTATATTACCTAATGATGTTGTAGCCATTTTTGTTTGTGTAAGTTCACTCTGTGATGCTTCCATGACAATTGCCTAGCACATTTCTCAGAAGTTTTGCCTGTTGTGAAGTGAGTATATAGAAATACATAGAGATGTGTTTATGTGAAATAAACACATAAAAACAAATCATAGTCACATGCACATCTTTGTCTGTATATATTTCTTAGAGACAAAAGGCAATATGCATACTAATCTTGGTTTCTAAATATTATTTTAGACTAAATGGGATAAGGGCTCCTTAGATAAATAGTTTATTCAAGGATATGTCTAGGAATATTTAATAATAAGTCTGAAATATTTTATTGGTCCAGAATATAAAAACATGTTAATAATTATGCAAAACATGCCCACACATATGCATATCATAAATATATAGGTACAAATACACATATCTGTGATTATATACATGTTATACATAAAAATCTGTAATCTTATAAATAAACATAAAATGTTATAAATAAATTGTTTTGTTAAATTATTTACTCAGAAATTAATAGACAAATGATTTGCTCAAAAAGTCAGTTTTAATAATGCTTCCTACCAGTCAAATCTGAGGAGCTATGTAAGAAAATATGTAACGATTATCATAGCAATTGATTACAAAGAGTAAAAAAGAACTTGCATATGTGTACTACTAATATTAGCAAAAAATATCAAAATGGGAGAAATGAGGACTCTGATCCTTAAGGCACAGATCTGATAATTAAATGAAATGATAGACAGCAAACCCTCATTTGACAAGCATCAGGATCATGCTTCAGTCATGTAAGAACCAGCAGAGGGGCTGGGGGTGTGGCTCAAGCCCTAACATGCTCGCCTGGCATGGGCGGGTCTCTGGGTTCGATCCTCAGCACCACATAAAAATAAAATAAAGATGTTGTGTCCATCGAAAACTGAAAAATAAATATTAAAAAAATTCTCTCTCTCTCTCAAAAAATTAATTAATGTGTATTCTGAGAAAATTAGCAAATTATTGTGAAAAAGGGAATTTGGATGTTTTCCTGTGGAAAATATTTACATAAATATTCCTTCTTATTTATTAATTATTCTTATTTATCAAGTATTCATCCTATAACAGGGTGTTTTGCTGATTCTGAAGTAACAATAATATTATAAAATAACTGAGAATTCAACCAAAATTTTAAAAATTGTTACCTTGTTTTACCTTGAAAATAGTTTGTTATTTTATTAATACATATAGCAAAATTTGTATAAAAGACTTACAATCTCTGTAGGTTGAAAGGAATTGTATCTTGTTTTGATTTTTTTTTTACCAGAGAAATTGTGAAAGACAATGAATCAGAATGTAAGGGGAAAATTGTATATTCATGCAAATATTTTGTAGGAATCATGTACATGCTAGATTTGGAAAAGCCTGTGTTTATTTCTTGACAAACAATGTTGAGAGCTTTTCAAGCTGGTTATATTTCTTTACTTTCTTGTTGTTCAGCAAATTAAGAGATAGGCTATTGGGAGAATTAAGTGAATAGATTTAGTTCTAATTTAAAATAGTCTATCAGATAGCTCTCCTAAGTACAAGTGTATCTGTCTGATTTTGAGTTCTGGTTTTCATTTAACCAAATACAATTACTGTAATTGTGATTTCAACAGTTAAGTTTCCAGAAAGAGGAGTTTGGGCACTGTATTGACTTGTGTCAATTAATTAGCTGCATATTTCTTTGTAGCATCTTTTTAGAAATTCGATACAGGTTGATAAAAACAAGACAAAAGTCAGGCTAGAGATAAGAGATATCTTACACCCATCCATCTATTGATTTATTAAACTAATCTTAATTTGTTTCCTCCGAACTGCTAAGAAATTCTCTAAATGTTAAAATTATAAATGTTGACATATAAAGCCGGATGAACATAAAAAAGTCCCAAAGAAGTCAGAATGTTGAAAGACAGTAGAGAAGAACCAAAGATAGAGAAAACAGGGAGGAAATAAAGAGAAAAACTTGAAAGTCTGGAGATTTGACTCCTCCTCAACTTCAATGCCTTTAAAGTCCTGTAGTGGCTGAAAAGTGGTCCTCCAAAAAGCTACTATACTTGCAAATAGTAGTAATTAAATTAGTGACTTTTGCAAACTAGTTGAGTGCCGGGAACTAAAGCAAACTTTAAAGACTTAATGAAGAAAAAATACAGTGATGGCTGGGAAATTGAGAACAAATGTGTGTGTGTGTGTGTGTGTGTGTGCGCGCGCGCGCGCGCGCGCGCGCGCCCATGCTGGGAATTGAACCCAGGGACACTTTACAACTAAAATGTATCTCCAGTCCTTTCTTATTTTTATTTTGAAACAGGGTCTGGCTAAGTTGCTGAGGGTCTCACTAAAATGCTGAGACCTGCCTTGAATTTGGGTCCTTCTGCTTCATCTTTCTCAGTTGCTGGGATTACAGGTGGGCACAGCCATGTCAGGCTTAGAGAATAAACTAGTCTTTAAAGATATTTAGCAAGGAATCGCCATAATTTTTCCCTAAAGGCTGTACTAATTTATGTTCCTATCAAGTATACATGATACCAAGGGAATAATCCAAATGGAAAAAGAAAAATTCTGTATGATATCACATGTTGAATATAAAAAAAAATGTCACATTTAGAGACAGAGAGTAGAATAGTGACTACTAGGAGTGGGGAAAGGAGAAATTTGCCTTTTAAAAAAGTAAAAAGTGGGGGCTGGGGATGTGGCTCAAGCGGTAGCGCGCTCGCCTGGCATGCGTGCGGCCTGGGTTCCATCCTCAGCACCACAGACAAACAAAGATGTTGTGTCCGCTGAAAACTAAAAAATAAAATATTAAAATTCTATATCTTTTTTTTTTAAAAAAGTAGAAAGTGTCAGTAATGCAAGATGAGTAAGTTCTAGAGATCTCATGAACCCTAAGGATGCCATAGTGAATGATACTGTACAGTGCAGATGGAATTTGCTCATATCACAAAGAGAAAAGCGAATTGTGAAACATGCTATGCTAATGAACATGATTGTAGCAATCAATATGAGTCTATATATCAAAAAATTACCTGAAATATACAAAGGTTATAATGGGCTGGGGTTGTGTAGCTCAGTGGTAGAGGGTGCTTGTAAGAGTCCATGGGCTCAATCACCAATATCTTAAAATTAAAACTTATATTTACATATGTGTGTGTGTATTCATATATATATATATATATATATATATATATATATATATATATATATATATAACTTTATATATAATAATTGTGCATTTTTATGATCATTACATGTATATATGTATATATACACACACACAATGTGCAGTGGTTAAATCACGATAATTAGCATTTTCATTTCCTCCAGCATCGATCATTTCTTTGTGTGGAGAATATTTGAATTCCTCTCTTTTAGCTATTGAAAAATATATATTGATTCCAAACTTCACAATGAAATGAAATAAATTCAGGAAATTCTGGAGCCCTTCAGGGACAAGAGGATATACTTTATACCCTGTCAAGCCCAACAAGTAAACTTGACATTCTTTACTTGTTTAAGAAAAACAAAATATAAAACAGCAATATAATCACAGAGTAATACGAATTTGTCTTCAAAGCGAAAGTGATACAAATGTGAAAAGATATTTTCAACAATTTTAACAAATAAAAAGGGTAAAAAATAGCGGACATTCATAACAGATAAAACATTGATATATAGCAAGTATATGAAAAGCTGTTGAATAATAATAATCTAGAACATATTAAG
Organism: Marmota monax; assembly: GCF_021218885.2. Taxonomy (NCBI): domain Eukaryota; kingdom Metazoa; phylum Chordata; class Mammalia; order Rodentia; family Sciuridae; genus Marmota; species Marmota monax. Next base: position 1,851,084 of record NW_026692434.1, on the reverse strand, counting down.
TCAAATCACAAATAGATAGTATATAAACCCCATAATTTATCAAACTTAGACAGTTTGATAATATCAATTATTTTCTTTAAATATTAGAGCAACAGAAATACTTATCTACTACTGATGAGAGGATACAGTAGCACAATTATTTAGGAAACCTTATGTATCAAAGTCCTAAATGAACACTCCCAAAACTTTGCTATAAAATTGCAAGGTGTATAATTGAGAACATTTTATAATTTGTACAAGGAGATATTAAAAATATTCATAATGCTTTGTTTTGAATTTCAAGAAATGAAAGCACCCAAATGTGTATAAGTAGGAGATTGAGTAATGTATGGTATATTAGAAAGTGATATGAAGTGCAGTATAAACAACTGGAGATCCCAATCTCAGAAAAATAATGTTTAATTAATAAAACAACTAGAAGAGAAATACAGTATTATTCCATTTCTCAAAGTGTCAAGTTATGCATAAGTAAAGCATTATGTAAAGATAACATCATGTACAAACACAAGAATGAGATCTTAATTAGAATGTTACACTCTATGTATGTATAATATGTCAAAATACACTCTACTGTTACATATAGCTTAAAAGAACTAACCAAGTAAATAAATAAATAATAACATACATAGTTGGGATGTCTATAAAGAATGACAAGGGAGGGGCTGGAGTTGTCGCTCAGTGGTAAAGCGCTTGCCTAGCATATGTGAGGCACTGGGTTCAATTCTCAGCACCGCATATAACTAAATAAAATAAAGGTCTGTTGACAACCAAGAAATATTTTAATAAAAGAATGACAAGGGAAAAATCTACTTCAAACTTAGAATAACAGCCAAAAGGGAGTAATAGAGATTGCGCAGGAAATTTTCATAAAATGTTTTCAAAGAACTTAGTAATCCCTGATTTATCTATCTCTATGATAGTTACTTGGATATTTTTATTTAATATTCCTTTTGTTTTGTATTTTTATGCCCATTACAGGTATGGGTAGACATATGTCATAGAATTAATTTTTAAAGATGATGATAGAGGAACTCAGTCCATTTAAGCCTCCATAAATTCCAGTGCAGACTTTCAAAAAGATGGAACCTATGCTATGTGAACTCCTGTCACCTTGTCCAGTTGTCTTGGACTTGAGAGTTACACATACCTATCACTCGTATTTTCAAATACAATAAGAATATTTTATTGAATACTGTGTTTTCTTCCTGAATCATCATTTTCTGAAACACACATAGGGAATATAGGAAAACAGCTCTAGACACTTAAGAGTACAAAACTTTCATTCATGGTGATAGTATAAAATTATATTTAATATTGAGTTGGACCATCTGAGTTTGAATAGTAGTTCTCACAGTTTCTGGTTGTTGTATTCTTAGAAAACTACCCTCATTACGGCTTACTAATCTGTAACTAAATATAAGAGAGCACTCACAGTTTTGTGTGGCTTTGCCCTTGGGTAGAGATGCCAAGGCACAACACCAACAAGAAGGAGCGAGAGGAAAGCACATACTAATAGTGATAAAATGGACCCTAAGAATGGCTAATTTCTGAGATAAATTGAATTGCCAGCTGTATGTTAGCATACTCAGGATGAAAGTCTAAAATAGATGTTTTTGCCTATAAAAGTTACAGTGTATTTTGGACCTTGAATTTTAAAACCTATTGTGTTATAGAAAAGAGGAATACACATTTCCTTGAAAAAGAAATGTGAAAATAGTGACTTTGAAAAGAGTGACTAACTTATGACACTCAAAAAGCATTTATCACTGTACACTAAAATCTTCTGTCATGAAAAATGTACTTTGTACATTTTGCTATTTATACAAGGTTATGAGCTTCAGAAAACAAGAAAGCAATTCAGTTTTTTAAAAGACTAGTAAAATATTGACCATATATGATCCACATAAACTATCCTAAATGTGGACTAGATGGTAAACATTGATAATATACTTTTGAAGCCAGAAAATACACTGTTTTACAGTACATAATAAAAGGCTACTATACTTAAATGTTAAAGAGAAAACATATAAGATATAAATTTAGAAAGATTACTTTTATGAAATAGAAAAAAAGGGAGAAATGAAAGTAGAACCAAATTAGAGTTGCTTATTTGGATAGAAACTATTTTATGAGAATATAGTAAAAATGAAACACTTCCTAAAAAAATACTCTTTCTTGAAAATCCCCAAATTAATAAAAATGGATCTTCATTTTCAATGGAGAATGCAAGAGAGAAATAGGAGCGCTTTTGTGTCACTGTACCCCATATCTCCCAAACTACCTACTGAATACCTCTCAGAAATTTGGAAAAACAAATACAAAGACAAAGATATTGATTCTCCAGAATCTCTACTTGTTCCCAACACCTTTACTTCCTATAAAGAGTATCTCACTGTGTTCAAACAGAGCTATGCAGAATAGTTAGTAACCTAAAATGTCTAAACAAGACTGTGTTAAAAATACATATTGGGATATGAGAGTTTGATGGGTCTTTGGACTATAGATCATAGTTCAAGAAAATAATTTTTGAGCTTCTCTACTAAAGGAACTCTTCATTCCCCTGTGGAGCAGAATATTTATATTATATGGTAACTAGAGGAAAATGGCAATAAAACTCAGGTAATGAGGTTTTCAAACTTAGTTTTCCCTCATTTTCAAAGCAAATTTTGTCTGGAAGTGAGAGTATCATCCTTTAGACCAGTAAATTACTGTTTATTTGGTTCTTCATGTCACTGTGATATTGTACTGCAATGACAACAAAAGGAATAGTAGGTGCCAATTATCTATAGTCGATTTCTGTTTTATATTCTAAGATAAAGTTTTAAATATTTTATTAAGGTAGGGGTATTATGAAATTTGTAAATGGCATTTAAAAGTAATGCTAAGTCTTTCATATCTTTTTCTAAAATTTCATGATATGTTTTAGGAGACTCAAATTCTGATAATTTAATTTTTTAAAAAAATGCTTTATACTGAGTCAATTAAACCAGTTCTTGATTTTTGTTTTATTTGATTGTAGTTAATTTTAGTTTTTATCAGATATCATTTTGGGAATCATTAAATTTGAATTAGAGATAATTGGGGTGACAATGAATTGAAAAGCAATTTATAACTAAATAATACTCATTGAAATATTTATCAAATGTTAAATTATCAGTAATTATAAAATCAAATACTCTTATTTTTATTGCTATGCAGAATTCAAAATTTGAACTTTTCAAATAAGCTGTTACTCCTTTGTCTTGGACAGATCTGCTTGCAGTTGAGTAAAGGTCAAGTCTTATGAATAGTAATATTTCAGATAAATGATTTACATTCTACAGCAGAATTGTTAAAGACTATTTCTATGTCAATAGAGAAAAATGATACTCCCAAATTTAGACATAAGAAAAAAAATGCAGAAGTGTGAAGAATGAAGTAAGCAGAGCTTAAATATCATAAAATACATGAAATAATAAATTTCTGAAGGAAAAGGAAACTAAAACTAAGCAGAAATCCAGTTAATCTAACTAAATAATTTTTGTTGGCTGACCGCAAACCTGCATACTTCCTAGGTTTTAGGTAAATTGAAATTTTTTTTTGTCTTCTATAATGTTTTGGAAAACTACTATTTTGAAATTAGATTTGTTTTGTGATTATGTATCATGTCAATAATTAAGGTCTTACCCACACTATTGAAAAGCACTATTCTGCTAAAAATAGAACAGAGATAATAATCATAATAGTTGACAGTGTTGAGAGCTAAGTTATTATGCTTAGTCTAAGGATTGCATATGGATCTCCTCACTGAATCTCTCTACTATCCTGGGAGTTAGGGGCTATTATTTCTTCTGTTAAAATGAAAAAAAAGAAAGTTGAGTTTATAAAGGCTAACAAACCTGCCTAAATTTACACATCTAATAAATATTGAGTCAATGAATCTCAGTTCATTGTCAAATTTAATCAGTTAAAATCTCCAACTCTATCAAAATTGTCACACACAGATGCACTCGCACACACACAAATTTAACATTTTCACTTGTGTTTGAAAGATCCTCTTGACAGTACAAATTTTAAAAAAATAGTGTCTATAACGACACTCCTTTTTGCTCCTGACGAATTAGAAAGAACCACACTATGCAAACTGTAAATTTTCTTTGATTTCTGTAGCTGGAAATTGCTTCATATCAATGCTGAGAAAACATAATATTCAGAGGCAGATAGGTGCCCTTTCTTTTCACTAGTCTCAATGATCAAGAAGCATACAGAGAGACTCCACTCACCAGATACAAAATATATATCCCCAAGACACTCCTCCGATGATCTACCTCCTCCAATACCCTACCCACCTTTAGTTACCACTCAGTTAATCCCATAAGGATGAATTTCACTACTGAATTAAGGCTGTTATAACCCAATCATTTTTTTCTCTAAACATTGTAGTTTAAACACATGAGCTTTTGGGTGACACATCACATCTAAATCATAACCTCCAGGTTATAGGACTATATACACTACATATCTTAAATGCTTGATGCTTTTGATGTATTGGAATAGTTGAATTGATTCCTATACAGACTCATTGTTTTTCCTGAGTGGAATGTACATGTACATTGAACTATGAAATTTATTTCGTTATTCAGTTGATTATCAATATTATATGTGAAAATGCACTAACTCATTTCTATTCAAAGTAATATATAGTGGTCACCCGAGGATACCAGTGGTGTGCGTCTATCTTACGCTTGTGTTATAATAGTGCAGTATTTCACAAGCACATGTGTTCTTTACATATCTGATAAAAGAATGAATTTAATATTGCTAATTTGGATAATGTATTTTTTTTACTTCCTTGAATATACCAAGCCTTGTCACATGTGGTTCATATTAATCCCATATTCTCCCTGCTTGAAAGTCTGCTTTTATATCTCCATCAAGAAGAATTTGCTTTCCTTAGTAGGCTTTCCAGTAATTTCTTTTATCTGTTCTGTATATAGTCATCTTAGTACCTATAGTCATAGGTATGTTTTATGAATTTTGCTAGTTTGGCATATTTTCACTTATATTAATAATTTCACTTAATGAAGTAATATTTGATATATAACAGTCTCCATATATTTTATATATGCATATTTAATATAATATTTGAGGTTCAGATGCATGTAAATATAGAACATTCTGGGGTAAGCTCAATTTTTAACATATTTATCTTACTTGAAATGATTTTCACAATTTCAGAAGCCTGGACTGTGAAGTGGGAACTAGGAGTGCCCTTGCTTTTCTGATCATATTAAATTGTCTCATACCTTTCTCAAAATTCACTCTTTATGTAAATTTCTGTTTTCTGTAGCACATCAGTGTACATGTTTCCTGACTGCATTTTATCATTTTTGCTCACTCTTGTACAATTCCTTTCACTCAAACCTGCTCTGGCTGTGACTTCTACTCCCCATATTAGGTGATCAAAAATATTTACTGAGTGTATACTATTGTCCAGGCACTGGTGCTCTTAACAACTGAGATACTCCAATGAATATGAATCATTAGTCTCTGTTTTCTCCAATATATGATACACTTATAAACTATATAATTATAAATATGTATGTGCTACTAAAAGAATATTTCCTTGCATTAATTTCTTACTCAAATCTTGCTGGAATTATGCTTTGGTGTTGAGAGAGTTTTGCTGATATTTAAAATACCTTGATTTCTCTTTCACAGAACTTTGATTGCAGTCATCTGAATCAAACTTATATCATATAATCCTGGGCCTGCCTGTTGTTTTTTCAAAAAGATTGCAGTTCATTGTTAATATACAGATTTTAAAAACTTACTTTCTGGGTGAGACTCCCTGAGGTTCAAATTCCAGTTCTGTAGTAAATTATCTAATTCCCCTTTTCTTCAGTTTTTTTTTGTCCATTAAATGAAGATAACATTTGCACAAGAGTAGTGTGTTAGTTATTTCTTGCTACTATTGAAAAATGCCATAAATATGTATGTGCTTATAAACAACAGATAATTTGTTTCTCAGAGTTTTGGGGTTGGAAAGTCCAAGGACAGGGCACTAGCATTTTTGATATTTTGTGCTTCAGAGAGGTTACTTTTGCTCACATGAAATAAGGGGAGAGAATTCCCTTAAATCTCTTCTTATAAAGATTGGAAATCTCGGTCATGAAAGCAAGACTTCATTACTTACTACCTTCTAGATATCCCATCTCTTTTTGATTTTGCTTTTCTTTTTGATACTGAGGCATTTAACCACTGAAACACAGCCCCAGCCCATTTTATATTTTAGTTTGAGATAGGGTCTTGCTAAGTGGCTTAGAGCCTAATTAAGTTGCTGAGGCTGGCTTTGAACCTGTGATCCTCCTTCCTCAGCCCCATGAACTGCTGAGATTATAGGTATGCACCACAGTGGCCAGCTCCATCTCTCATATATATATATATATATATATATATATATATATATATATATATATATATATATATAATTTTAGCCATTCATATTTCTTCTTCTGTAAAGAGCCTTTTTTCTCTCTCTCTCTGTCTCTCTTTTAAAGTTGATTAAATACCATGTAATTGTTTAAAATTATAATTTAAAAGACAACATGATAACATGTAATAGTAAACAAAAATGAGATGAGATTATGATGACACTGTAAAAAAGAATCCAAACCTTGAATGATAAAACTTAAAGATATTTTCTTATTTTGTATTTTCCAACATTCACTAATAAACATATAAACATTTATAATTTTAGTTAATTGAAAGCATAACATGATAAAAGAGTAAGAAGTATTATCCTACATGACAGTAGAATGTGTTTTGGCATATTATACATACATGGAGTATAACTTATTCTAATTAGTCTCTTATTATTGTGGTTGTACATGATGCAGATTAACCTTGGTCATGTATTCAAATGTACGAATGGGGAAGTTGTCCAATTAATTCTACTGTCTTTCTATTCTCCTACCGCTTCCCTTCATTCCTCTTTGTCTAACCCAATGAACTTCTATTGTTCCCCTTCCCACCTTCTCTTGTTGTGGGTTAGCACCCACATATCAGAGATAATATTTGCCCTTTGGTTTTTTGGAACTGGCTTATTTCACACACACACACACACACACACACACACACACATATATATATATATATATATATATGTATGTATTCCATAACTTGGCTACTGTGAATTGAACCACTGTCAACATTGGTGTTGCTCCATTGCTGTTATAAATTATGCTGATTTTCAGTCCCTTGAGTATAGAGTGAGGAGTGGGATAACTGGATCCAATGGTGGCTGCATTCCAAGGATAAATTATAAACAACAAATAATTTGTTAATCCACTAGCCATGTATTACAGTACCTTTCTCCCCATATCCTCACCAACATTAATGTTACTTGTGTGCTTATAATTACTGTTCTGACTGGAGTGAGGTGGAATCTCATTGTAGTTTAAATTTGCATTTCTCTAATTGCTAGAGATGTTAAACACTTTTTAAAATATATTTTTTAGCCATTCATATTTCTTCTTCTATAAAGAGCCTGTTCAGTGTTTTTGTCCATTTATTGATTGGGTTATTTGTTTTCTTGGTGTTAATACTGAGTTCTTTGTATAACCTGGAGGTTATGATTTGGATGTGAGGTGTACCCCCAAAAGTTCATGTGTAAAACAATGCAAGGTTTAGAGAAAAAAATGATTGGGTTATAACAACCTTAACTCAATTAGTGAATTAATCCCAATGGGATTAACAGAGTGGTAACTGAAGGTGGGTAGGTTATACCTAGAGGAGGTGGGTCACTGGAGGAGTGCCTTTGGGATATATATTTTGTATATATATATATATATATAAATTATATATATAAAATATAGATATTTTGTATCTGGTGAGTGGAGTCTCTCTCTATGCTTCTTGATCATCATGTGAGCTGATTTCCTTGGCCACACTCTTCTGCCATGAGTTCTGCCTCACCTCAAGCCTCAGGGACAGGAGTCAGCTCTCTATGGACCAAGACCTCTGAAACCACACACTCCATAATAAACTTTTTCTTCTCTAAATATTGCTTGTCAGTTCTTTTAGTTTCAGCAGAAAAAAAAACTTACTAAAACAAAGTAAACAACTTATACAGAATCTTTAAACAAAAATTCATTGACTCACAATAGTCACTATTTTCAGTTAAAGAAGTCTCATTGCAGGGAGTACATTTGGTATTTAATTCAAGTAGCTTGTCACCAATTACCCATGAAATGGAACTGATGTTGATTTTTCTAACCAGCCTGCTTTCCCTGAATGTCTACTACAGAGCAGTAACCCCTACACATGAACTGTTCCAGGGAAACTGCGTAACCAAAGCCACCATGGTCAGAAGCACAATGCACATCATATGAAAACACTGGTATGGAAGCTCAACTGGTCTTTAGTACATTGTCAGCATATCCCTGTCACTCTCCTTCATGCACTCTTTAATTATTTGTGTATATCCACATCTTCTTGGCTTTACTTTACACTTTTATCTTGCTTAAGGAAAGCTTCTGTATTTTGTATTAGACACACAGAGTTTTTACATACTAAATGCAGCTCACTTAATACTATTAATTAAGTTCTAATATATGGATTTGGGGAGGATATCAATATGTAGATTATAGCAATTATTCACTAATTTTTTATGAGGAGTACATGAAATAATGTATGGTACTTAATGATTCAATTAGCTTAGGGTACCACTACTGTTAAAGTTTTGGAGAAGCACTTTGAAAGAGTGAATATGTTTGAATGTGATAAATGTGCGCAAGAATCCTAGCTCTGATCTTTTCTAGTTGCATGACCTTGGGAAAAATATTTAACCTCTTAGAATATCAATTTCTTCATTTGTATTTATTGTTTGCTTAGCATACTAAAATAACATATGTGAAGTACCTAACAGTGTTTATTGCATAGTATTTTCTCAATATATAATCAAAAAAAAATTCTCCCCCACCTGTAAGAGTAGGTTATATCTCTGATTTGAAATAAAACAAACAAACAAAATGATGGGGGGAGGGAGGGGAGAGAGAGAGAGAGAGAGAGAATATCATTATTTAGTACATCAGTATTAGGGTTCTCTAGAGGAATAGAACCAACAGAAGGTATAATTATAAAAAGAGAACTTATTAGATTGGCTTATACAACCAGAAGCTGGAAAGTCCACAAAGGCCTCCTGAAGGCTGGAGAGCTGGAGGGACTAGTAGTTGTGTAGGGCAAGATGCTTAAGCCTCAGAACAAGAGGAATCAGGGATTCCTCACTCCAAGACTGAAGGTTTCTGAAAAACTCCCTTGAGAATCACTGGCAGAGTTCAGTTTGGAATAGTGAAGTAGTGAGTTAGATCTATCACAACAGCAATCAAGAATATGTTCAAGAAGAATTGACCTCGCATCTGCTGCTGCTTCCTTGTCCTTCCAACTTTTATTCAATCCAAGCCTCCAATCTATTGGAAAGTGCTGCCCCCTTAGAGAGGGACTCCAGTTCAATATTCTACATGTCAATCATTCCTAGACATACCCTCATTGACACACCCAGAAGCCACTTAACTTTTGGCATATCTTAATCCAATCAAGTTGACAATCCAAATTAACCATTACATCATCCTTTGGGTCTCCTAGGAAATTGTTTTGGAATATATGACAAGGATAACTCCACATCATGTACAAGAGTGGTATCCTAAACAGAATAAACTATACTCTGTGTATAATTTGCCAAAATACATTATACTATCATGTATAACTAAAAAGAAGAATACAAAAAATGATGAAAAAAATTCAATATAATATTTTAAGTGCCAAGATATCAAGCTAAACATAAAAGTGGTCATTATCACATAAAGGGTTTGCATAGACTTGTATGGGAGTATTGAGAAGTTTGGAAGAATGCCCAGGGTAGAATATGGAAAAATGAATGAATGAAAATGTTCTCTTTGAAAAGAGAGTACATGCTTGAGCATGGCCTACTTCATGAGACACAGAGCATTCTGGTGGGGGGTGAGCTAATGAGAAAAAAAAAAACAGAGAGAGAAGTTTTGATATGTGGACCAGAGACTTAGATCTCATACTAATAAGCTCTAATAGTAGCTTTAAGGTTTGTTACAGGAAACAAAAGGTCAAAATAGTTTCCAGGTGGGCTTGTAGAATATTCAATGCCATTATTTCTCCCTTACTAGTTATTCAAAATTATGTTCCTGTATATGCTTTATAACTTAAAGTTTTGTTGGAATTTATTTGTTTAATTTATATGTTTATTGAGTGACCAGTATGTGCTAGCCACTGCTCTAAGCACTGGAGATTCAACAATAACCCATAAAGAAAGAAAACTTTGTCTTCATCGAGCACCTACTCCAGAAAGAGGAAGACTGTCACTAATTAAGATATAAAACTTATAAAGTATCTAATAAAGTGAAAAATAGAGAAAGTAGATAATTTGTGTTGAATGTGAAAATTTAGAAAAGGTGGCTGGGAAAGATAAGATCAGGAAAGTGATATTTGGGCAAAGACATTTATAAAAAGGTTAGGATATTGTGTTATTAAAACCAATAAAACATTTTAACATAACCTGAACTTAAGACATCATTTTAGCAGATGAATATGATTAAACTTTGAGTTAAAGTGGATAAGCCTGGATGCAGCATGTAGAACAAATTTACACTGGGAAAAAATTATCTGTAATAGAATCCATTTGGAGGTTGATGTGAAGTCCAGAGACCTGGTTAGTGTTCAATTAGGGCACACATGGGGTAAGGAAGGAAGAGTGACAAGAAGAACCAAAGAAGGTGCCAGAAATCCTTAGGAAGTAAAATTGGCACAACCTTATAACAAAATTTATGTAGATTTCTAGATAAAGTTAGAGGGTGCAGATTTTAGTCAAGGAAAGCTTACAAGTAATGTGAAGACTGTTAGCTTTGTGAAAGATCATCTCACAGGCTATTTAGTACTGTGTTCATAACATATTCTTAGACCCTGGAAGAATGCCAGCCTTATTGGAAGCTAGTGACTATTTGTTCAGCTGATGAATGGATTGTGTTAAATTTGAAGTGATTTGGCTCTGAGGAGTTAGATTAGTGGGATGCTAAGAAACAAGTCCTGGAGTGAGTATATAGATTTGTGAGTCATTAAAATCAAAGTAGTAGTTACAAAAAAAAGAAAGAAAGAAAGAAAGAAAGAAAGAAAGAAAGAAAGAAAGAAAGAAAGAGAGAACAGAGTTGCAAAGGTAAACATGTTTATAGGTATCAGTAAACTGAGACTGATGGAATACATGAACATAAGCAATAAAGGGAGGGGGAACAATAGCACCCTTTATAATCCTCATTTAGATTTCATTGTTACTTTCATTCACACCCCCTCCCTCCCTCAGATGTTGACACAATACCCCATCATCTCTAAAGACTTTAGTATACATTTAAAAGGACACAGCTACACAACCACAGTACTTCCTCAAAGAAGATATGTTAGGGTCTGTTAACAAGTCAAGATGGCGCCTGGCATTTTGCCAGAGGGAGTGGTTTGTGAAGTAATGCCAGCGAGCCATTAAGTGTGGAGATTCCTTATTGGTTGACTGCTGTATCTAGTTTATGTTAATTGAGATAAGCTGTGTGGAATGTATATATACCCTTCCTGTCCTACAATAAACGGCTCCCACTCCAGCTGTATCAATGTACACAAGTTGTTCGTCACCCCCTGGTTATTTTGCTGCAGCCGGACTGCCGCAAAGATACATATTTTTGTACAGTCCATTCAGAAACTACTAAGTGTTCCAACAATGTCATCCATAGCTAAAGACTGTGGTCCAGACCAGCTTGCTGGTGTGTGTACCTGTAGTCTCAGCAGTCCAGAGACTCAGATGGGAGACTGTCTTGAACTCAGGAGTTCAAGACCATCCAGGGTAACATAGTAAAACTATATCTCAAAAAATGGATTCTGTACTAGGAAATACACTCCATTTATTTATCCAGTTGATTTGGAGAATTCTTTTATTTTCTATATACTTTCAGGATCTTGAAATTTTTGAGGATTATAGAAAGTTAAAATAGAATTTGGGATTCTGTGTATTTCTAAACTTAGATTACATTGACCAGGGATTTTGGAAAATAGCAACTATAAAAATATTCTTCTCATAAGTGTCGGAAAATTAATTTAACATAAAAGTAAATATTTTAAAGTGAATAATGTCTGCAGAAGGATGGCTGACTCCCTTCCCATGTTACCACCATCATGCTGGGGAATGAAGAATGGTTGGTAAGTGATCAAAACTGCCAAGGCACCTTTACTGAAAATTAGCTGCCTTTTTCTTCATTAAGTAGTCCTCTGCTTAGTGTTAAGTGTTGAGTTTGACTTCAGAGTTCTGTGAAAGTTGCTGCTGTCCATTTTTGCCTGTTTTTAAATTTTTCAGTGGAGGCACCAGTTTTTTGAATGACTTGCTCTATCATTTTCCAGCATGTCATTCCTATCAAAGATATTGTTATCTTTGAATTTCTTTATTTTCTATATATTTAATGTTCACCAACATATATTGAATTCTGGATCTGAAATAGAAGTTTAGTTCTGTTTGTTTGTATAGGTGCCTGAGTTTTCCATTTATGGAATATCATTGCCTTTTTGACATCAAATTCCTTCATATCCATCCTGCCTTGTAAAACTAAATGACTGTTTCATTTATTTTGTTGATATTTAGGTGTGATATCATGATGTAGAACAGAGCCCCTTGGTGTAATCCATGTTCATCATGTTCTTCACTGTTGGAAATGTGTACATAGCAGTGTTCTTCATCTACAAATGATCACTTAGGAGAGTGGCATTGATGCCATTTTGTGATCACTAGTGACTCCAATAAAATTATCTTAGAATATTTACTTTGTACATTTTAACAGAAAGTTGCTTCAGCATATATAAGCAGTGGCTTACACATAATAACTAATTAGTAGAACAGGATGAATAAATTTTGCCTAAGGCAAGATACATAGATTTAGGCCTTTTCGATTAATAGTCCTTCTTTATTTAATAAAAGTTGATATTTTACCTAGATTTTCCTGGCATAACAGATTGATGTAGAAAAGTATATTTCTAACTTCAATTCTGAATGAAATTGCTCAAATTAGAAAATGAATCATGTGTAGCTAATTTAATTGACCACAACCAACCATAAACATTACCTCAAGCATACGGTCACCAATAAAATTAGTTCAAATAATGGTGCTTATTATCCTCTACATGCTGTTCCTCCCTTCAACATACACCTGGCTTGAAGTAACCACATAATATAAGGATTCAATTTAGAGACTTAAATTATGAATCATATGTTGAGCTAATCTGACCAGACTCCTCTTTTAATGGAAGTAATAAATGATGGAAATTATAATTTCATTATAGAGAAAACATTTTGGATTTACTGCATTGGGATAACTGAGTTTTCACTAAATTTTTGAATTGTACTTTTTCTTTTCATGTTTATATAACTAATACTTTATTTCTATAACTGTATTACATGCCATGGTTTTCTTAAAACCCACAGAAAATCAAGAGAATATTTTGTTGAACATGCAGTCATAGCCATATTTTATAATTAAATTCTCTGCTATTTCTTCCTGACTGTTACCAGACGACAGAGAGCTGTCCCAATTTGGCTTACACACCAAGACTTACTTGTCCTGTACTTTGCTTCTCTGCACTGAGGTCTTTTATTAACATCTAACTACAGTAGCCTCATGTCTCTGGACTGCAAATAGGAATTACTCTGAGAGAGGTCTGGAATTTGTTCCATTACATACTGGAATAGGGCCAAAGTTCACTATTTGATTGTGTGTCTTGTGACAGATTTAGTATTTGTTTTCTCAAGAAGCCACATTCAAAGCTTGTCCTATCCCCTAGATCTGAGGTATAACCTGAAATCTTAGACATTATCTTCTGAATTTGACAATAGTTGGTAATATTGAATTGGAATATCCCATGTGAGTTCAAATGTACCTAAAAGAGAGAGAAGATGAAAAATAGTTTGTTTTCTGAATTTGTTTGCATTAGGGATAAAGCTCTTTATCTCCAAGGAGATGAGTTGGTGAAATTGTAATTTAATAATATTGTATTATATTTTCTTTTTTCTAATGAACTTTGTTCATGTTTTTTTTAATATTTATTTTTTAGTTGTAGTTGGACACAATACCTTCATTTTATTTATTCACTTTTTGTGTGTGTGGTGCTAAGGATCAAACCCAGGGTCTCTCAGATGCAAATCGAGCGCTCTACCGCTGAGCCACAACCCCAGCCCTATATTTTCATATTTGTTAAAAAGGACAATTTTAAAGATAGGGACCTACAGTTAAGGAGACAACCCTACTGTAGAGTCTCCCAGTCAAAATATATTTACTTAATCAAGGACTTCTATAATATGTTGAATAATAGATTACTAGATTTATATACATTATTTTACTCTATATGCAAACTTCATATTTTACTTTTACATATGTACAAGTGAAAGCAAGGATTAGAGGATTATGGATATTAAGTAATTTGGTCAACTTACATTCTTGTAAACATACTAATGAGGGAAGAGTAAAAGTTCATCATCTTTTCAGTACAGGTTTTCTATACTACAAGACATCCCATAATTACAAAAAATGAGATCAGCATTTTCCTTTATATAATTTAAGAGACATAAGGGTGTGAGAGATGATAATATTTAGGAATCATTTCCATACAAATGAAATTATTGAAGCCAGAAAATTGGGGCAGCAGTACTAAAGACTCACTGATAATATCTAATAAAAGTTGATAAGATTTATTATGTAGAAATATTGGAAACAAAGCTCTGATCTGTATAGAAGAATTAGAACATCCCCCCAGATGCTGGCCAATAAGAAGCCCGGGAGAATGGGAAATGATGGTGTGATCAGTACAGAGAAGGCACTAACAGGAGAGGTAGCATACAGAAGGAATCACTTCTTTTACAATTAAACTGATAGTCTGCAATCCCACCCTTCATTACAAGTTCAAGTACAAACTGCAGTTTTGGATTATCAGTATTTTATACCACATTATATAAACATGTTGCAATGGTTAATATTTTGGGTCAACTTGACTGTGCTATGTGTTTAAATGTTATTCTGAATGTTTTATGAGTGTGTTTTTAGATGAATTTAAAGTTTATATTGATATACTGAGTAAAGGCAATTCCCTTCTGTATGTAGTTAGGCCTTATCTAATCAATTGAAAGTCTGGATAGAAGAAAAAAAGCTGATCTTTAAAATGAGTAAAAGAAGATTTCATCTATTGACTGCCTTTGAATTATACGTTGGATTTTTCCTACCTTTGCACATGACCTGGCACACTAGCTCCTTCTGAATTTCCAGCTTACTGCTCTTAGGATTGGAACTTCACCATAGTCTCTTCTGGCTCCCAGACTTTGGAACTGCTCCATCAGCTCTTCTGGTTCTCCAACTTTCTGATTCATCCCACAGCTCTTGGGACATGTGAGCCTCCATAATTTCTTGAGTCAATTCTTTGTAATAAATCTCTTTATTACATATACAACCTCTTGGTTCTGTTTCTCTGAAAAATCTTCATTAACACACATATGGCTTACAATTTTACATTTTATATCTTTTTATTTTATACTTTTATTTTTGCTAGTTTATATTGCTTACCATTTTACAGTTTATTATTTTGGTACTAGAGACTGAACTCAGGAACAATTTATCACTGACATTGAACTATATCCCTGTGTACTTTCTTTTTATATTTTTTTTAAAGAAAGGGTCTTGCTAACTTGCTGAAGCTGACCCCAAACATGCTATCTGTAGAGAATAAAAGAGACAGAGAGACAAGGTACAGATGCAGGAAAGTGGCCCCTTGTCTAAGTGGCCACATTTATTTATACCAATAGGTTACCTAAAGTCATTAGTACCATAACTACGTTATTGTTTAGAGTATCAGTAAGGTTGCTTATTCTGCAATTATATTCCACAGTTACAATATGCAATGTTGGGGGCTTTGTGCAGCTCTCAAATAAGTCCATTGTCTAAAGTTACTGTTAGGCAGGCAGATCCAGGAGCACCAGAGTTTGGGGGAAACTTTGTAGTTATCTAGCAAGCAAGTTCCTTTACTCCCAGGAGCTATGTGCCTGCAATCAAGGTAGAGGCTGAATAAGGCTCTAGTACAGAGGCTTCTCAAGCAGGGCATTGCCATACCAGCTAGACATTGCAAATATATTTAGTTATTTTGCTATATCCTAGTAGAGATTACAGAGCATTCTAAGGGTGGGAAACAGATTGCTTGTTACCCACCAGGAGTTTGCTCACCAGGGGAATGTTTCCCTGTACATTTCCATGGTCAGAATTCCTACAGCAATCCTTCTGCCTCAGCCTCCCAAGTCACTGGGATTATAGGCATGTACCACTCTATCTGACTATTTTACACTTTTAGTATGCAAATTTTATTTTCATTATTATTCCAATTTGGAAGACTCATTGTTATTTTTAAATAAAAATTTAGTTCTACTAAGAAGATGTCATGATAAAGGCAACATTTATAAAATTTATGACTTTTTATGTTAGGGCATATTATGATATGTCTTTCCTTTTTCATATATTTTAAGTTTTTATAGTAATGGGGATTGAGCCCAGCATCTCACACATGCTAGGCAAGTGCTCTACCACTAAGTTACACCCATAACCCTTTCTACTTTGTTAAAATTTCATTTTGACTTAGGGTCTTACTAACTTGCTCAAGCTTGTCTTGAACTTGCAATCCTTCTGACTCAGTCTTCCAAATAGCTAGGATTATAGATGGTGCCACAATGCCTGAGCCATATTATGAAACATGAAATAAAATGTGACATACTTTTATTTTTACATTGACCTTGAGAATTCATATTAATACCCTCTTACACAGTATCAGATATTTTTCTTAACTGTTATGTCTTGGATTATACACTCTTTACTTATAAAACTATTTTAAATCTGGAAAATACAGCAATGAACATCCCTCTAAAATTATACTCATAGGAAACATTTTCTAAATTTTTTCCTGAATTAATCATTGTTCCCTTTATAATTTTACCTTTAATAAACATTTGATGGAATGGATTTAATGAATTATTTATGTGTGCATTTTCTTGCTATCTAATCTGATTTCAAAATCAATCACAATATAAACAAATAAGCACATATGTACAAAATCAGAAAGAATATCTTGCAATAAAAAATTATAAATGCAACTAGCTCCTTAAAATTTTCCACTGACATATTTAGCAAATAAGATATCAAGCTTTTCCCCTTCTGGCTTGCAAATAATAGAGAAAACAAACAAAACTTGTTTTTCCAATCTAAGTTTATTTCACTTAACATAAGTACAGTTCCATCCTTTTCACTACAAATAACATAATTTCCTTCTTCTTTATGGCTGAATAAAATAATTATGTATATGTACCACATTTTCTTTCTTCATTCTTACATATATGCCCACCTAGTCTGATTTCATAGCTTAGTTATTATGTATCTCTATAATTATTTTAATTCTTCTGTAAAAATATCAAACAGTAATGTAGCAAGGTCTTATGGTAGTTCTATTTTTAGGTTTTTGAGAAACTCCTATACTGATTTCTATAACGGCTGTACAAATTTACACTTCTACCAACAGTGTACAAGAGTGCCTTTTTCCCTGGATTCTCATCAGCATTTTTTTTTTTTTGTTCTTGATGATTGACATATTGAGATGGAATATCAATGCAGTTTTGATTTGCACTGATGCAATTGATGCAACTGATGGCTGAAGGTGTTGGATTTTTTTAATATTTATTTTTTAGTTATTGGTTGGCACCATATCTTTATTTTATATTTATATGATGGGGGATCAAACCCAGTGCCTCACACATGCTAGCTGAGCACTCTACCTCTGAGTCACAACCTCAACCCTGGATATTTTTTAATATAATTTTTTTGTTCTTTGTACTACTTCTTTTGAAAAATGACAGTGTTGATAGAGCCTCTACCTGTTCACATTTTCTTTGAAAGTTTTTTTTTTGGTGTTGAGGTTTTTGAATTTTTTTATATATCCTCAATATCAATCCTCTGTCTGAAATTTTCTCAAAGATTTTCTTCCATTTTTAATGCTGTCTCTTCATACTTTTGCTTTCTTTGCTATAGAGAAGCTTTTTAATTTAGTACCCTCTCCTCTGTTAAATCTATTCTATTCCATCGGTCTACATGTCTATTTTCATGCCAGTACCATGCTGTTTTGTTAATATGGGTCTGTAGGATAATTTAGAGTCAGGTAATGTGATGACTCCAGCATTGCTCTTTTTGCTTCAAATTGGTTTGGCTGTTCCTGATCTCTTGTTCGTCCATAGAATGTTGAGACTGTTTTTTTGTTTTGTTTTGTTTTAAGTTCTATGAACACTATCATTGTATTTTGATTGGAATTTCAATGAATCTGTAGATCACTTTGGTAATATGACCGTTTTAACAATATTAACTCTGCTTTTCCATGGACCTGGGAGATTTTTCTATCTTCTAGTATATAATTTTATAGAGTTCTTTTACGTCTTTGATTGGGCATATTTTTAGTTTTTTTTTTAAGCTATCATGTCATGAGTGGAATTGTTTTCTTGATAGGTATATAGAAAAACAATTGGATTTTAAAATTTTGATTATGTATCCTGCTACTTTTCAGAAATAGTTTATCAGTCTAGAATTCTTCTGGTGAAGCTTCTCGGGTTTTCTAAATATAGGATCATATCATCTTCAAACAAAATTTGACTTCTTCCTTTCCTGTTTGTATCCTTTTATTTATTTCTCTCACCTAATTGCTCTGCCTAAAATTTCCAATACTCTGTTGAATATGAGTGGTGAGCTGACATCCTTATCTTGTTTCTGAGTTTAGAGGAAATACTTTCAATTTTTTCTTCTTCTTGTTCTTTATGATGTTGACTTTGTGTTTGTCATATAGCTTTTATGATGTTGAGGTAAATTTCTCTGTTACTAGTTTCTTTAGGGTTCTTATCATGAAAAACTGTTGAACTTTTCCAAAGGCATTTTCTGTATCTATTGAGAACATCATATGATTTTTTTTGCCTTGATCCTATTTATGTGGTGTGATACCTTTATTGACATTTGTATGTTGAAATATCCTTATATCCCAATGAAGCCATGTTGATCACTATGCATGATCTATTTAATGTATTATTGAATTTAATTTAATAGTGCTTTATTAAGAATTTTTGCTTCTATGTTAATCATGTATATTGATCTAATTTTCTGTGCTTGAAGTGTCTTTAAATTATTTTGGAAACATGCATAGTGTCTTTGTAAAATGAGTTTGGAAGTGTTTCTTCCTTTTCTATTTCATGGAATAATTTGAAGAGCAGTCATATTAATTCTTCTTTAAAGGTCTTGTGAAATTCAGCTATAAATCTGTTTGGTCTTGGATTTTTTCTTTATTGAGAGGTTTTATTACTGTTTCAATATTATAGCCTCTTATTGCTTTGTTCAGGTTTTCTGTATCCTCTTGGTTCAATTTAGGTAAGTCATTTAAAGAATCTGTTTGACATGCAAACCTATTTTTTAGATTCCCTATAATACTGTAGTATGCAGGCAGCATTGAGAGTTACTGTACATGGATGGATAGTGGAACTTTAAAAACTGTTTTCTTCATAGAAAAGACAGAGATGTCACTGGTGTTCAACACTCCCCTCACAATTTCCAGGCTTTACTTATAGTAAATAGTATCTAAATAAAGACATGCATTTTTGGAGTCCATTGATGCTATTTAATCTCAAATGCAAAGTCAATCATCTTCCTAAAAGGATTAGTCAGTAAAATAATTAAACACTAGAAATTTAAGCATAGAATATGCATTTGTTATTCATTTTCTCTTAAGTGCAAACAAAGCTCTCATTCCAAATAAGGAATGATAAAAATCACAGGATGCTTTGATGCTTGCCAGGTTTGGTATAAGATCAAGTATAATGCTGCCTGTGTTTCTCACAAGAATGAAAGATCATTACATGGGTAGGCCAAGGGGAGGATGGATTAGCACTATGTAAAATTTTCCTAAGGATTTCCAGACTGCACAAAGCAAGAGCTGTTTGCCTGGAGTCTGAAGTCCTACCCAAACTGCACTCAACAGATCCTGTGTCCTGACACAAAGCTGTTGGCAGGAAGGAATTGATTTCATTTTTTAATTTGTCCCCCAAGAACATGGGAAATTGTCTACTTTTCCTAACTTTTCAGCAGACCATTGCAATTAAGACAAATTACTGTAGAATGGTTCCTTTACCATTTGCTATTTGTTTTACTTTGGATGAGATAATCAACCTCTCTGTTTCAGTTTCTTCATCACTAAAATGAGATTAGTAATAAGTACCTCATCAGGTGATTAAGGGCACTGAATAGGTTATTTTTAAAGAGCTTTGAGCAGCCCCTATCTGAAAGTTAATGAGATATAAGGGCTTCTTAAATAAAATAAATGAATATCTAGACCCTTTTCAAGAGGAGACAGTTTGCTTCCCCCTAGAGGGATTTCTGTATGCAATTAGATGTGTCAAATTTTATTTTTCTATCACTATTCGATTTATTATATGTGAGAGATTTTGTCCTGCTTTTAAAGATAAAGGAATTGAGCCTAGAGAAATTAAGTAATTATACGCACAATATACATTTGTCCTTCAATATCTGCAAGAGATTGGTTCAGGTTCCCTTGCAGAAAATTCATGTATGCTCAACTCTCTTATACATAAATGATATAGTATTTTTATGGAACCTGTGAATCTCCTCCTGAGGCAGGGTTATAGAGTAAAGTTTAAGTTAATGGTGACTGTTGAAATAAAAAAAAAAAAACCTGTGTATTCTATGTTTGAGATAAATATCAGGAGGACTTATCACAATTACTACACTCATTATTCAAGATAAATAACAGATCATGGAACCTGTGCAGGCATATCTGACCACAACTATTATTTGCATGGAAGTAACTGAGACCTTCATTTAGGTGCATTTACATACTAACTGATAAGCTCAGTGGAGAGACCTAATATAAATTTGGACAAATATTCAACCATGTGCAAATTGGTTCAGGTGCAATGAGAGATTGCATCACAATTTATGAATTTGTTAATTCCTAGCTCCAGAAGATACATATGCTTTTTAATGCCTCATTCCTTTGTCACTTTGGTTGTGGGATAGTTACCTTACTTGCTACCTGCCTATGGAGCAGCCAGTCAGTCACCTTCCCTTGCTACTCTGCCTGTGGGGTAGCCACCTTACTTTCCATTCTGCTTGTGAGGTTGTCACCTTGTGATATTAATCAACGTAATAGATAATTGTTACTAACTCTCTCTTTGTTAAGCCATCTTTTATTTCTATCCTGCATGAGCTAAGGAATCCACTGAGCCAGAGACACTCCTATATACTTCAAATTTTATCTAGATTACTTATAATAACTAGTAAAATATGTTATGTAAATAGTTGTTATACTGTATTCTTTAGAGAATAATAACAAGAAAAAAGAATATACATATTTGGTATAGATGCAATTTTTTATTAGAATATTTTCTCTGTGTGGTTGGTTATATTGTGGGTATTGAAAATGCAATGCAGAGGGTTAGCCATAATTTATTTGCAAAGCTGGTAAGTAATTATTGCCTAGATTTGATTAAACAATTATGTTATTGCCCCCAAATTAACTTACTTTATGAACTGGTATATAAAAAGTGGAATGTATGGTAAATGACAAGACACTAGTGAAATGGACATTTCTTCATTAACTCTAGTAAAAATTCAAATTACCCTCACCCCTAACACTTCCTATTTCCTTTTCCTTTTTAACATATAATACTGTATAACTTACTTTTTATTAGTATATATTTCCTATATTTCTATAAGATTGAAAACTCCAGGAGGTAGGCATTTGAGGTCCATTTTATTCATGCCCAAGAGTAATTAAACAATAAATATAAACAAAGAATAAACATAAGAACCATCATTTTACTCAGCAAAGATTTTCTTTTAAGATCTATGAAAATATTTACTATTAATTTACCATTAGATAGAGTTTGGAGACTCTGAATAAATGAGTAGTTAAATTTGTCATGGTATGATTGTTTCAGTTTTCTCATGAACTAAATCTCCAGAAGATTATGATATGGATTTTTTTCCATAAATGTTATTATGTAAGCTATAGGTATACAGTAATTTTAATGTGATTATTCTAAATGTTTTATATCTTTTTATTTATTTACTCTTTATATACATCTTAAGATATAGATACTATTGTACTTATCATTTTATAGATAGCAAACTGAGGCATATAGTGGGAAATAGTTGCCTAATCTTAGCACATAAGGAGGTTATGAAACTAGGATTCAAACTTAAGGAGTTTGTCTCCAAAAAGCATGTTCTTAATCATTTACTACATGGTGCTGCCTGTGAAATTTCTGTAAAAAGAAGTTTATGTTTAGAGTTTTAGACATGGAGTAGGAAGAAATTGTTTTAAAATTTCAAGCCTGAATTATTACCTTACCCAAGAAGAGGAGCAATCCACTTTAACAGAAATGCTTTTATAGGAACCAATATTCTTCATATGCGAGCTTCTTTTTTCCAAGCAATTCAAAAGCACTTGAGTAGCATTCTATAATTCTTTAGCAAATATAAAGAAAGGTTGACTGGTATGACCTTTACATTTTAGAGTAAGTGTTTACTTACTATTCTGTCCATAATACAATTGAACAATTTCTTGTATTGTCTTATTTATGAACAACTGAATTACATCCAGAAAGCTTCCTTAGAATACGCTAGAAGCAAAGAGTACTGGAAGTATCTAATAAGTTAAAGTTTTCAATAGGTAGTTTGTGATCTCAGTATAAATATTGTCACATATCTTAAGCTTTTACAAGTTGTAATCTATCATGATTTGTGTAATATGCAATAATAATACCATTCTGTTGTCCCTGTCTTAAAGTATTATGGAAAACTGTATCAAAATTTCCACTTCTATAGCTTATATGAGTCCAAATATTTCTCCAATAAATTTGGCAAAAACTCAGGATACTGATGTCAAATATCTATGGGTTTGGTTCTCTATCCCATTAATCCAACCATAAAGATTACACAATTCAAAATAAATAAATAGTATTTATGTTTGAATAGACTATACTAAAAACAAAACAAGATTTAATGGATTGTGTTATATATCCTGTATGCCCCAATTGATAATTTATTAAGTAATATTGTTCTTAACAATATATTTATCAACTCCAACTATTTCTTCACTTACTTTCCTCTATAACTACATGAAATTAAGTTAAAGAGAACTAAACCAAACAGAAAAGTAAAATGAAAATTAAGTGTTATAAATATTCCAGTTATAGTAATTATAGAGAAACTGAGGTACTTGTATTGTACCAACTCATCTACAAACAATAACTGTGAACACTAGATAAAATACAAAACTATTCACCTATTTGAAGGCACTGGTGAGTAAACAGATACTAGAGTAGGTACAACTCTTGAAAGAGGGCATGCACACTTGATGAGATCTTTAATCAGCATTTGCTGGAGAACAATTTCCCATACACTGGAAGAGTGGGTGTATAATTGAGAACAAATAGGTATGCACACTCTTTGTTAGGGCAAAGTAACAGAGGATGGATGAGTTCAAGGATGCCAAAGTAGCAACGTGTTTATTAGAGAAAAGGAGACACATAGAGAGTTCCAACAACTGCACATAACTATCTATATTCAGTACATTTTTGAATGTTGATATTCATGTGAGAAGAAGAAATTCTAATTTACTCCATGAAAAGTAAGTAATAGGTGGAGGAGAATTTTTTGCTGCTTCCCATCAACAAAACATAGTTTGGTAGTAGAGTCCCACCAAACCAGAGGCACTAATTAACACATTATGCTTTTTATAGAAATGTCTTAAAAAACATGAAAAACTTAAAGATGAACCAAAAAGCAATTTAACTGTCTGAGAGAAGACACATCAATATACTTCAGAGTCAAGAGTTTCTACAATTATAATCTACAATGTTCAATGTTCATTTAAAATGTTAAACATATAGATGAGAATATGAAATATTTTTAAGATAAAGAGACAAAAGATTTAGAATATAGGACGACCCAAATGTTGAGCAAATAAAAAGATATAATTGCTTAATAATTAAAAAATAATAATTTAAAAACCTGCTCAAAGTTATTGAGCAGATGAGTTATTCAGTAAACAAATGGAAATTATAAGTTGCAAATAAATGAACATTCTTTAATGAAAATGACATAAGGATAATATTTTAAATTTTGACAAAGTTTAACCTTAGATTGGGGATAACAGAAGAAAGTTTCAAAGAACTCAGTCCAGACCATAGACACTGTTCAAACTAAACAAGAGAAAGAAAAAAATTGAAAAAGGTAAAAAAATTGAAAAAGGTAAATGAAAAATGAGATAATAGCAGGAAGTACAAAATAAGAAATTTGAATCCCTAAAGTAAAGGAGAAACAAAAATCATTTGAAAAAATTTGGTTAAAATTTCCCACAATCTGACAAAAATACTAATGTACATATTCATAATGTACATAATGTTTGTATTCAAACAAACTGAAAACATAAGATAAATGAAAGATCAAATAACCAAAACAATGGTTTAAAAAATTGAAAGTAGCAAAAGAATGATGCATTATGTTACAAAGGAATAGATACAAATGTCAGGGGAAAATAAATCATGCAAAAATGGCATGAATACAATTGTCTTATATTTTTATGAATTTGTTCACATTAAATGTAATTTCTTATGATTTTTGCAAAATGGATAGAACATAAACTCAAAGATGAGTGTGGTAAGTTGTGAATATATATTGTAATCCTATGTGGGTCTTGTTATTTTTTAAATTTAGAGGCAGGGTCTTTCTAAATTGCTTAGGATCTCACTAAGTTGCTAAGGCTGGCTTTGAATTTACAATCCTCCTGAGCCAATAGAATTATAGGCATGTGCCTCTATCCAAGCAATACCATGTTAATATATTAAATAAATGGATTAAATCCTCCAGTTGGAAGGTATATTGTTAGGGTGGAAAAGTAAGACCAAATCATATTCTATCTATAAGAAATCTACATAAATATAAGGGCAGAGACAGGCAGAAGAAAGAATATATTAGAAAGAATATATTAGAGATACGCTATCCCAATACTAAGCATAAGAAGGAGGGTATGACCATCTGAATATAAAGGACAGTAGTCTCTAAGACAAGGAATTTTATTAGACACAAAGAGATTCATTCATAATGATTGAAGAGGCAGTTGATTATGAAAACATAAAAATAAAAAGCTGTACAGTTAATAATAGATCTTCCTAATTAATGATATAAAAGCTGACAGAAATAAAGGGAGAAATTTAAGAATCTACAATCATAGTAGGAAATTTCCAAAACTCTCCATGAGCAATTATGAAATTATTAAGACAAAAAGTTAGAAATAAGAGGACAAATTTGAACAATATTGTCAAGCAACATAATTTATGTATATTTAACACTGTATCCAAATTTGCAGATTATTTTCCTTTAAAAAATATGCTATATCATAATCAACAAATTGAAGAAGAAATCACAATGAGAATTAACAAATATTTTAAACTGAATTTCATTGTAAACAATATATTACATTTTGAAGAAGGGTGCTCATGTAGTACTTAGAGGAAAAATTACAGTTTTAAATATCTATAAGGAAAAAGTAGTTTACTTTTATTAACGTAGTTTTCCACCAAAGAAACTCAGGAAAGGAGGAAAAAAAATGACTAACAGACAAATATCACATAGAAAAGAACAAAAATCAATTATAGAGAAGACAAACACGTAACAGGAAAATTTTTGAAAACCCAAACTTGAATCTCTTAAAATATTATTAAAATTTGACACAGTTTAATTCAGAGAAAATTGAAGACACACATCACTATACATGCTACAAAGAATGCAGTAATAAAGTATAATAAATAATTTTATTCCAATGTATGTAACAAATTTGATAAAATGCACAAATGTATCATAACTTATTAAATGTTAAAGGAAAATGGAGGATCTGAAAAATTCTGCCTGTTTTTAATTCTTTAATTTTGTCATAAAGTATTTTCTACCAACATAATTTCTAATGTTCAATAAAAACTAAATGTTTTTATTGATGAATATTATCAATATTCAAAATATTATCAATTTGAATATTATCAATATTCAAAACTAATCAATAAAAACTAAATGTTTTTATTGATGAATATTATGAAACGTTTAAGTGAGAAATAAGATCATTTATATGAAAACTATTTGAAAAATTATGAGGGAAGCACAACCCTCACATCAAACTTTGACAAAGTGAATATTGGAAAATAAAATCAAAGACCAATCCTTCATGTGCATATGTTCAAACACTCGTTCAAGATATAGGCTCATTACATTCAGCAATATATAAGGTATATATTTCTATCAGTCAATGTTCAAACAGGGAAAATAATCAGAATAAGATTTAGATTGATGATAAATATTTGGAGAGGAAGACAGATGGACAAATAAATATAAAGACAGATATAATAGATGTATAGTCAAACTTGTTACAAGTAATTATTTCACATGATTTATGGAAGCTGGCTAAGAACATGTCACATTTATATGGCACTCAGTCAGGAAGGGAAGATTATGAGTGGGATGAAATCCCAGGGTCATGGCCAAAACTTTGCCTAGGGACAGAATGTCTTTTTCTCTAGAGGAAAGCTCAACTCTGATTTTAAAACCTTCTAATTAGTTCAGTTGGCACTACTAAAGGAACTTACCCAAACAAATTTCTTCTACTTTTAACATCAACAAATTAGGGGGCCTGATTCTATTGGCAAAATACTTCCATAGCAACTCCTGGATAATTTTTTATGATAAATTGGAGACTGTGAGCTAGCCTATTTGCAACATCAGTAAAGCTGTTATAATCTTATATATGGTTAACGAAACATTTGAAAACAAATTATTTGCATTTACCACAGAAACAGAACAAAAATAAAAAATGATATAAAATTCCAACACATATATCCTAAATATATAAGAAATTATAACATATAAATAATGGACAAAATAATTTAACACACACTTCACAAGATATTCAAATGGCCCTTAAGCATATGAAAAGATACTGAACACTATGAGCATTAAGGGAATGCAAAATTAAACCACAGTGGGATTCCATTTAGAGTCACTAGAATGGCTACAATAGAAAAGTTGGCAAAATACATTGCTAGTGGGAAGCTCTATTATATTATTAGTGGAAGGGTAAGATACTACAACCAATTGGAAGTTCTCAGTAATCTTGAGAAATACAAATGACCAATGTTTACAATAGAAACATTTATTTATTTATCTGGTTTAAGATAAAAGTTGTTTTTTGCAGATGACATACTGCTAAGTATGAGTAAGTTTTTACCCCAAAGATGTCTGTGTTAAAGACTTTTCTTTAGCCAACAGAACTGTTGGGACCTGGAACCTTCAAGAGATAGGGCCTAGTTATAAGTCTTGTGGTCTTTTGGGGCATGTCCCTTAAGAGGATCATGGAACCCTAGCCCCTCCTTTTCCTTTTCCTTTTTTTTTTTTTTTTTTTTTTTGTTTTTTGCTTCCTGGCTACCATAAAGCAAGTAACTGGTCTATCATTGACTCCAAGCCATTTGACTTCAAGACCAGAAGCAATGGGCTTAGAAATCATGGACTGAAACCTGTAAAAACATAAGCCAAAATATATCTTCCCTCCTTATAAGGTGATTGTCTCAAATAATACATTATAGTAACAGAAAACTGAATAGCAAACATATGGTACAGTCCTTAGGTAGAAATTTAAAAACGTGTTATAATGACTCATATTTTGAGCCCAAATCTTCCACAAACAAAACAAGCAATAAAACCCACCTAATTCTTCTTTTCTGAAAAAAAAAATTCCCATAGTACATTATACATAGCATTTCATCATTCTCCTATTCTTATTTTGAAACTTGTAATAACCATTAAGACCCTCAATGGATAAAAATAAATTTTCACCTTATAGGGTTCTTTATTTCTTAAAGCCTGAAAACTTTCAGTTTCACAAATATTAAGATACCAAGCCATATCTCTTTTACATGGTAGATATTCCACACAAGGTGTTGATAAGATTAACAGTTTTACATTTACTTTTGAATTCTCCTACATTCACTTACATTAAGTTGTTCAGTCACTAGAAAACAAAACAGAATATCTTTAAGTGATAGACCATGTACACATTACCTAGATTTCTCTAGATATAGTTATTCAGTCAAATTCTGGGAGCTGTAAGTGACAGTGGGTAAATGGAGTCGCATAAGAAAATTGTGTAAGTCAATATTATTCATTATTTTTCAGTATTAAAACAGTTATTTTCCTTTAGCACACTTGAATTATATTTACATATGGGGGTTTTGTATTCAAAGAAATAAGTTTAACTTGAAATTAGGCAGAAAACTAAGAGCTTAGTATTTAGGTGTGGGGTTTCATCCTTTGTAAAAGGGTTTATGAGGAGTTAAAAGGGGAAAAAAATGTCCAGCATGTGGACACATTCTGTTTTTGCTCTATTTATTCCTGGACTTAATTGAAAATAATCATAACCTTAAGAAATAAAAGGCAAATAGAAAAAAAAAAACTAATAAAATAGCAGAGGATTCGAGAGAAAAGAATTCATGAAGGGTCAACCAAGTCTGAACATCTAAATTAACACATATTAACAATGTGAGGGATGTAAATAACTAACTTGTACAACAGAAAATTCTTAACTAATTAATGTTGAGTTTCTTGGAGGGCATAGGGTGCAGAATTTTTCCTGATGCAAAACTTCAGAAATGTGTTGTACACAGCTATTAGCACTCAGCTATTATGACTCCTGCACTAGGCTTGTTATAAAAGCTGGAAAATTAGTCACCCAAGTTAATTTCTGATTTGAAGAAGAACCATATGTGGATAAAATACTTGGTCAGAAATACAGAGCATAGTAAATAATCAGCAAATAATATATAGTTGTCCAAGTTTATTGGAATTGTGAAGTATATTCAATTTTACAATCATGAATATATACTATTTAATTCCAGTAAAAATAGATTGATTTTTGTATCAGCCCATCTTTCCCACAGTATCATAAAATGAAAAGAAGGGTTAAATATGAGGTTAATTGTTTTACATGCCAATTATATTCTTATAAATCTATTAATTTTTGGTCCAGTGCAATTTATACATTTAAAGTTAAATCATAAAGTATGTACCACACTTAGGCCCTTAACATCATTATAATGAAAGAATGCAATTTCTAAATGTCATTAGGGACCCACAAAAACAATTGTGTCTTATCTCATTACAGGGACAGGCTGTCTGATTTCCTATAACATCATAAGCGATAACACAATCTAATTTTCTTTAATTTACCGAGATAGAAATTTAATTTATCAGTGTATAGATTATTATTTATTTTGGAAATTACTTGATTTTTTTGATATGTATTTTTTTTCTTCTTTATTTTAACCATGTACTTGGGCTCTGCTGAGGATGTATGTTTATTTTAATCTGGAAATGTTAACTGCTCACATTAACTATAAGTAAATAAATGAATAATATGAGGGATCTTTTTAAAAATTAGGAGTGTAAAATGGACATTAAAATCAGGAAGACATAGCAGTAAATAAAATTTTATCACCTTCTTTTGTGTATATACTGAAACTCTAGTGCAGGTAACTTCCCTTTAAGGCTGTATTAAAAGGAATACTTCAAATGGTCTTATTTGAAAAAGTTTTGAAGTATTATAAAATTTAAAGCTGTTATCCTTTATTAGTGACTAAGCTTCAGATAACTAATTGTTTGGGGAGCTATATGAATAAAGGCTCCCATAGTACATATTTTTATTTATGGATTTGAAACAGTAAGTAACATTTTAAAATCACAGGTAAAATTGATACAATGTCAATTTGGTTGCAGAAATACACTGACATTTGGTAAACACCTCAATTCCGTAAAGTCAAGTCCTCTTTCTATAGTTTTATCCTATGAGATGGACTTTTGAATATTTCCTTTTATTTGTCAATTTAAGCACATGGAAAAACATGCAAATGCCACTGTCACGGTGAGTGTTCACATAAACTGAATGGTACATGGGCTATCTGTGATAGAAATGTAGAGATGCTTTTGTTAAAAGAGCGGTGTTGGTTTGGCATCACGGCAGCCTTAGTACTTGCTTGACATTAGATTTATGGTTTATAATCAGAAATGGTATGAGCTTTGTTCAATGATGATCATCTGCTTGAACTCTGAGTGGAAATTCAGAGAAGCAAAGCCTATTTCATTAGGATAGTACAGTGTGAAATCCATGTGATTCTGATTTCTAAATACAAAAATGGGATAAGACAGAAAGGGAAGCATGGCTTTTTCATTCAACAATGAAAAGACATGCATACCAGCCAACAAAAGCACTGAAAATATGGTACTTTGTAAACTTTGCAATGATTGGAAGAATCATTCAAATTTACTTTTTTCCTTATTATCTAAATTGTTTTGGATGATGTATCTCACTGTTCCATTGTACTTTGTTTCTCACAAGCAGTTTTGTTACCAAACTTATTTATCTGAACTCCTGCAGATTATAGTGAATATAAAATCATAATTATCCTCTTGATTTTTAATTGTAAAAGTTGCTTCTCAGAACTATTCTATTGCCTACTGTCATGATAGGAAAAGATCATTTGATGCACTTCAATTATTTTCAATGTTTTTTTTTTTATTTTATTGCTTATTGATATCTCCATGTAGGTTGGTATAAGGTCATCTTGATTAAACTGTCTTAACTTTGTTTTTCTAACATTGGCAAATTTTTTATCCTGTTGGCACTGTAACAAATTCATCACACTTGTCTGAGGAATTTAATATTTTAAAAATAATCTAGATTGTGTATCTTGAGAAATTTTGATAAAAATTTTCATCTGCATCCTGGATCCCTTCACAAATGGCTAAATGCAAAAACCTTACAAAATTATTTAGATTGCCCTTTTTGTTATGCTAATGATCATGACTGTGCTACATAAACAGTTGTTCCTGCCAGATTCTGCAACCTCAAGGTTAGGCTTCAACCCACTTTTACCTGAAATGATTAAGTTTAAGAACTAATATTTCCTTTTCTTTTTAACAATTCAATGTCAGTTCTTTCCAGTAGTCAAGGTACAAGGGACGCTATCTCTCTATTGACAATACTTGTTCCTTTGTGTTGTCATAATATCCCCATTTGTCTAGAAATAGATAATACAAGGAAGAAAGTGGTTGAGCCTCAAGTTTTTTCACCTAGGTTCTGATTGCAATTCAAAGACAGTGCATGGCAACAGATACAGATGAATTAATTTTATACATTATCAATAATAAAATTAGGGTTTTTATAATGAGGAACAAAATTTACCAAATTATGCTATCTATGCACAAATACACCCCAATAGATCCTGCTTATATGTATAATTATAATGCACTAACTAAAAAATAATAATGATAGAAGGGAGATCAGTATAGTAGAGCAAATGGATCAGGAGATGGAAGAGAGGAAAAGTAAAGATAATGGTGACTGATATTGACAAATTACATTATGTGCATGTCTGAATATGGCATGATGAATCCCACTACTATATATAATTATGTTGCAATAACAAAATAATGATACATAAAATAAAATTAGGAGTTTCAACTTGTTTACTTATACTTTTTGATAGGATAAAATGATGCTTTTAATTACACAAAATTAAAATGTCAGTTTTTCTATCCAAGGAATTCTCTACCTTACTTTTTAGGATTTAACTGTGGTAAATGGGAATGTGGTGCAGTTTTATGCCTCATGAATAGATACTTAAGGATATCTTGGATATAATACTATTTTTAACATTGATTAATCTTAGTATCCTTGAGTAATGTACAAGGTTATGTAAGATGATTTTTTAAGTTATTAAGGAAACATTCCTGCTCCTTGAAGTTGATATAAAAAGTAGTAACCTGTTTTGAATTCCCCTAAAGAAATGTTATATAAAGACTTCAAGTATTATTAATTATAGTAATATATGGGAAGGAGAACATATTCCACTAGGGCTTCTAGAAATAAAAAAAGTCACCTTTTAAGTCATGCCCAGCCATTCTCTGGACTTTTTTTTATTTAAGGTAAAAGTAACTGCCTTTTTAGTACTAGTTATACATACAAATTTTTTGTTGAAAATGTAATTCTATGTATAGATATTTGTCACTAAGTGTTATTTGTTTTTATTCAAAAATAATGATTTTCATATCTGAACAAAATTTTTTGTTTTCTTCATTTTTATCTAAGTATATGAGAACACTGTCTATTGTTAGGTTTTTATTATAATAAACCAAACATAATTCTAAGCCTCTAGCACTTTGGACTTGAACTTAATAGTAAAAAGACTGCTGAAAGACTGTATTTTATAACATAACCTATTCTTACACTTCACACATAATGGCCCAAGATCTACAGAATTTTCATGTTAGGTTAATAGTATTATACCACTAGAACTACAATAAATATTATAATGCTGCTTCTACTCTAACACCCATTTTTCATAGTTTAAAGATGCCGTGATCAATTGAAAATTTGATGTACATGTTGGTCAGGTTATACATTAAATTCAAAGGTGGAATACTTTATAAAATATATATAGAGAGAAACAAAAATGCAAGGAAGTCTTTTTTTCTAAAGAAGAACTCAATCTCAATTCATGTACAAAATATTCTTTCTTATTCTTTTTGAAAGGACAGTATTACATATGCTCTTGAAAAAATATGTTGGTAAACATAACAGAACTGCTATGAAAGTTATTAAGGAAAATAAAATTTATATATTTTCTGGAAGATATGCCACCTCAGGAAAAACATTCACCTGTACCCTTATGTGTAGCCTTTGCTCTAAGATGTTGTGCAATAAGTTATTCATTTTCCCTTGTATAAAGTTTCTGTTAGTGTTTGTTTTAAATTATGTTAAAAACAACATTAATGCATGTTCTAAAATGAGTTTCTGGGATGTTTTGTTTTCTTAATCTATTTTTTATTCTCCCAGTAGTACCCCCAAATCAGTAATTTAACTGTCCCCTTCAGGATTAGAATGAAGAAATCCACCAGCTCCGTGGCCCAACCCAGTAATCCTAGGTATTTGGGAGGCTGAAGTGGGAGGATTACCAGTGAGAGGCCAGCCTCAGCAATTTAGGAAGTCTTTGTCCCAGAATAAAATATTAATGGGCTAGGGATGTAGCTCAGTGGTAGATCATCCTGAATTCAGTTCCCAGTACAACAGAAGTATATAAAAAAAGGAAAATAGCCAGGAGCAGTTGTACATGCCTGTAATCCCAGTGGCTCAGGGAGGCTGACAAGAGAATTGAGAGTTCAAAGTCAGCCTCATCAAAAGTGAGGCACTAAGCTATTTCAGTGAGACCCTGTCTCTAAATAAAATACAAAATAGGGCTGGGGATGTGGCTTAGTGGTTGAGCGGTTCTGAGTTCAATCCTCCATACCTCAACCCCCCCAAAAAAGGGAAAATAGAAATCTGTGATTTGTAAAGAGGAAATCACTCAACAAATAGCATTTACTTTAACCTTATATAATATTATTCACTGGTAAATTTATGTATTATTGCTAAATATGTATATGTATATTAAGTATATAAGTTTGTTAGTTTCATCAATTACCCATATTAAAAAGTAGAAAAATATTCAAATCAAAACTTTTCATTTTCTGCTCATGGTTTCTTAACAGTCTTGCTGATCTGTCTATGTTCTTTTCAAGTTGAAATACTTTATCTTCATTGTCTGATGTTCTGTCTTCTAAGTGTTCTACTCTGCTGGTAGTATTCTCAATTGAGTTTTTAAGTTGGCTTATTGCTTCCTGCATTTCTAGGATTTCTGTTTGTTTGTTTTTTATAACCTCTATTTCCCTGTATAGTTGATCTTTTGCTTCTTGGATTTGTTTATGTAGTTCATTGTTGAAGTGATCTTTCATTGTCTGATTTTGCTGTCTGATGTCTTCCTTGAGACTCCAGATCATCTGAAGCATGTATATCCTGAATTCTTTATCTGACATTCCATCTGCTGCAGCTATTACCTCTTCTAACGTTGAGTTGACCTGCAATGCTTGTGGTCCTTTCTTTCCTTGTCTCTTCATACTGTTCGCGTTCCTTTCTACTTGGTGAAACTGTTGTGCTATGGAATTTTCCCCCTATATATTTATATTGGTCTTGTATAGTTGCAAAGTCTCCCTCGCAGGAGCGGGCGGCGGCTCTGTCCCTCTGCGGGCCGCTAGGCTTGTTCTGTCGGTGGTCACAGTTCTGTCTACTCTGCAGGCGCAGGCAGCGGCACTGCCCCTCTGCAGGCCTCTGGGGCTGTACTGCCAATGGGTCGCAGGTGCGCCTACCTTGCAGGCGCGGGGGGGCGGCTCTACCCTTCCTCAGGCCACTGGGCCTGTTCTGTCTCTTGGTTGCAGGTCTGGCCTGCTCTGATGGTGGTCACAGTTCCGTCTACCTTGCAGGCGCTGGGGGGAGGGGGCGGCTCTGCCTCTCAGCAGGTCGCTGCTCCTCTTCTGCCGGTGGGTTGCAGGCCCGCCTACCTTGCAGGAGTGATTGGAAGCTCTGTCCCGCTGCAGGCCACTGGGCCTTTTCTGTCGGTGGTCACAGTTCCCCTACCTGGCAGACGCGGGGGGTGTGGGGCGGCTCTGCCCCTCAGCAGGCCACTGGGCCTGCTCCGTGCATGGTCACAGTTCCCTCTACTTTGCCGGCACAGGGGGAGGGGGCGGCTCAGCCTCTCAGCAGGCCGCTGCTCCTCTTCTGCCAGAGGGTCACAGGCCCGCCTACCTTGCAGGAGTGATTGGAAGCTCTGTCCTGCCGCGGGCCCCTGGGCCTTTTCTGTCCGTGGTCACAGTTCCACCTACCTGGCAGGCGCGGGTGGTGGGGGGCAGCTCTGCCCCTCAGCAGGCCGCTGGGCCTGCTCTGTGCGTGGTCACAGTTCCCTCTACCTTGCCGGTGCAGGGGGAGGGGGCGGCTCTGCGTCTCAGCAGGTCGCTGCTCCTCTTCTGCCAGTGGGTCGCAGGCCCGCCTACCTTGCAGGAGTGATTGGAAGCTCTGTCCCGCGGCGGGCCCCTGGGCCTTTTCTGTCTGTGGTCACAGTTCCACCTACCTGGCAGGCGCAGGGGGTGGGGGGCGGCTCTGCCCCTCAGCAGGCCGCTGGGCCTGCTCTGTGCGTGGTCACAGTTCCCTCTACTTTGCGGACGCAGGGGGAGGGGGCGGCTCAGCCTCTCAGCAGGACGCTGCTCTTCTTCTGCGGGTGGGTCTCAGGCCCGCCTACCTTGCAGGAGTGATTGGAAGCTCTGTCCCACCGCGGGCCACTGGGCCTTTTCTGTCGGTGGTCACCTGGCAGGCGTAGGGGGTAGGGGGTGGCTCTGCCCCTCAGCAGGCCTCTGGGCCTGCTCTGTGCGTGGTCACAGTTCCCTCTACCTTGCCGGTGCAGGGGGAGGGGGCGGCTCTGCCTCTCAGCAGGTCGCTGCTCCTCTTCTGCTGGTGGGTCGCAGGCCCGCCTACCTTGCAGGAGTGATTGGAAGCTCTGTCCCGCCGAGGGCCCCTGGGCCTTTTCTGTCCGTGGTCACAGTTCCACCTACCTGGCAGGCGCGGGGGCAAAACTTTTCATTTTCTTATATACAAAATGTTCATTGTCAGAGCATCCTACTGAAGGCTATGCATTTTCACAGCACATATTTCATTTCTTTGTCATAGATTGCTGGACCTGCCATTTTCAATTCCTTTTTAGAGTTTGTGTAGCTCAAAAAATTAATTTCAATGAATTCTCAGAATGCTAAGACACTAGACAGAATTTCCAAGGATTATAAACTGCTCATTCTTTTCTCCCAGAAAAATGCAAAACACTCAAGCTTCTTTCTAAAACCCCAAGAGATTTGCCTCAGCCGCATATGAGCATTGTAGTTTCATTTCCTCTTTATTTTCTTTTTTTTAATTTTTTATTGTTGGTTGTTCAAAACATTACATAGTTCTTGACATATCATATTTCACACTTTGATTCAAGTGGCTTATGAACTCCCATTTTTACCCCATATACAGATTGCAGAATCACATCAGTTACACATCCATTGATTTACATATTGCCATACTAGTGTCTGTTGTGTTCTGCTGCCTTTCCTATCCTCTACTATCCCCCCTCCCCTCCCCTCTCCTCCCCTCTTCCCTCTCTACCCCCTCTACTGTCATTCATTTCTCCCCCTTGTATTATTTTTCCCTTTCCCCTCACTTCCTCTTGTATGTACTTTTGTATAACCCTGAGGGTCTCCTTCCATTTCCATGCAATTTCCCTTCTCTCTCCCTTTCCCTCCCACCTCTCATCCCTGCCTGTTTAATGTTAATCTTCTTCTCCTGCTCTTTGTCCCTACTCTGTTCTTGGTTACTCTCCTTATATCAAAGAAGACATTTGGCATTTGTTTTTTAGGGATTGTCTAGCTTCACTTAGCATAATCTGCTCTTTATTTTCATAGTTTTTTTTTCTTAAAGAGTTTGGTAGGAATCTGTTGAAAAATTTGTTACATGAAGGACTGTGTGTATGCTTTAAAGTGTTGCATTTTTATTTCACAACAATTTTCCCATTGTGGCTTTTGTTAATTTGTTTTTATTTGCTTTAATATAAAATATAATAGAACATTAAATATAGTATTTACAATCATTTAAGGTAACTTTAATGTATTTTAGGATATTAAAAACACAAACTCATATAATTTATACATTAATGCATATATTTGGACTTAGATTTGTGGATTTTAACATATCAGTAATTATAAAATGTTATGTATGCTATGCCATAAGTCAAATACACACACATACACACACACATCCATTTGTTGTGTACTTTTACTATGGGATTTTTTTCCTTACCTTGTGTTATGAACTGAAAGCTGTGTCCCCATAAAATGTGTATGTTGGAGCCTTAGTCACCAATAAGAATTTATTTGGAGATTGGGTGTTTGGTAAGTAATTAGTCAGGAGGGTGCAACACTAATGGACGGATTAGT
This sequence comes from Marmota monax, assembly GCF_021218885.2. Lineage (NCBI taxonomy): Eukaryota > Metazoa > Chordata > Mammalia > Rodentia > Sciuridae > Marmota > Marmota monax. Next base: position 1,813,987 of record NW_026692434.1, on the reverse strand, counting down.
GTCTCCAAAAAGGACACAAGGGAGGATTCCTTACCCAATGGAAGAATACAGCAGGAAGGCTGCCATATATAAACCAGGAAGAAGACCCTTATCAACCCAATCATGCTGGCAAGCTGGTATTGGAATTCAATTATCCAGAACAGTGAGAAACACATGTTTATTGTGTAAACCCCACAGTCTATGGTATTTTTGTTAGAGAAGCCCAAACTAAGACACCCTGCCTTATCATTGCAGTACCATATCCTTAGCAGATGTACAACTTTTAGAATGTCATAAGGGAAAGTTCCTAGGGCGGCTGGTGTAGTTCAATGGCAGAATGCTTGCCTGGCCTATATGTAGCCCTGGGTTGGATCTCTTGTGCCACAAAATAAACAAAACCAGAACAACAACAAAAACATACAAACAGAGTAAAAGTTTTTGGACAGTACATGGTCTTCTTGTATTATCAAAGGGATACTGAAAGGACTCTAAAAATGACTTAGTGGGCATGAAGTTTAAGTTGCAATGACAGTCATATGGATATAGATTATAATGCATATGTTGAGTATATAAAAAATCTTGTATAGGATCTATGAGGGCTTCTAATACACATTTAGAAATGCTGAAAAAGAGTATTATAAGGTAGAAAAATGTTATAGTCGACTTTTTTCTCTTGCTCGGTACCATCTTACCATTAGCTCATTACACTGCTAACATGTTGGCCTTCTTAAGAAAATGCTAACCTTGTTTTACATCACAGTCCTTGTCCTCAAATCTCCCTCTAACTGAATTGCTTTGTTGCAGCATATGGCTAATCTCTCCAGTCTTTGTCTTAGAAATCATCTGCAAATAAGACTTCTGCAAAAGTGAATTGGCTACAAATGCTCTTGTCCCCATTTAATTTATTCTCAATATTTCCCCCTGTTTTTTTTCATTGTTAGTCTTTAAAATTGTATGGAAAATTATTTCTTAAAATATACTTAGTACTGGTAGCCTGTTAGCTTTTATTATTGTAGGTATCCTTTTTTAGTTCCCACAGTACCCTCCATGTCTATTTAGAAACCTGGATAAGTAAATCACTTAATACATTTTATTAAGTGAATTAATTTATTTTAAAAATATGAGTAAAAGCAATGAACTATTTCAAGTATTTAATGGACAATATGAATCTCCTGGAACTCACAGGCTGCCAGATTTCAAACTCTGTTTTTCAAAGTTGGTGTGAATACAGTGTCCTTCTCCAGTTACTGCTTTTCTATCTTTCTTTGGAACATAAAGGGAAGGTGAGACACATGTGGGGGAGACTTCTGGTGAGAGGAAAAATACAAAAACATGTCACATTATTATTTCAGCTCATCGCCTCCAGAGACACTGTGTTATCCAAATTTTAGTGATCAATGATTTATAATCCACACATGATTGCTGTGGCTACAGTTCCAAATGCAAAATGTGTGCAATGATTGCCCATTTATATCATGTTTTTTGGTAAATTATAAAGAAAGAGATATTAGAAAAAGAATAAGTATGTGAAAACCTTCAGGTGACAAATGAAAAAAAATATCAGTAACATTTTTTCTCGTGTTCATGTAGACCACTGTGTGGTTCACAATTACACAGAATTCTTTGTAAACTTCCTTTGTGAGATCTGTTTTAAAATTATTGTAAAATGTTCTAGAAAATATAAAGTATAACATAGAGTTCATTTAAAATATAATTTTTATAGTGAATTTACTGCTAGACTTCAAAATCATACTGGCTTTTGCCATGCTGATAGAAGTCTGTTTTGAAGTAACACATGCATATATCTCTGCATTTACTCTCACATTCCTATACACATTCTTTCCAATAGTGAGGTTAGTATATAATTATACATCATGGAAGGAGATAGCTACATGAATACTTGGATTCACTTAAATGGTACGTGCTTTGAGAAAATCTATAAGAAATGTACTTATATTTTTCTATCATTAATTTCATAATACATTCAAATTGTTAAATTATCTTACACATTATATAAAAATTAATCCAGAAGATGAAACATATAAATATAAAGTCTAGTAACTATATTTTTGTAATAATGCAAATGCAGAGCTTTTAGAAAAAGTCATATCAAATGAGATTCATTTTATGCCGTACACAGAAGAATTGCAGCTGGACCAAGAAAACATAACGTTTCCTGATGAAAATATCAGCCAGAAAATCATGCTTGTTTCCTTCTCTCCAGTGCTGAAAACTAAAACGACTATTATCAGAGATACTGTAGCTAACCTTAATTATCAGGATAGATATTTTTCATCATTTTTATCCATAACAATATTTCTAACAGACACTGTAATTTTGTAACCTCACTTATATTCCAAGAAATTCCTACTTAACTATACTTCACCACCATAATTTCGTTTATTGATTCTCTCTCAAAATAATGATCTTAAAAGTTCTTTTTGTTCGTTTAAGCCATACTGGTACAATGGCTTTTTACTTTGGCTGCAGGTGTCACTTTATGGAGCCAATCAGTGAAAAGCTGTGGTGCAAAGGATGTTTGTATTGGCATATATTCCACCCTCATGTGATTAGACATTAAAAGCAATTGATTTCAGATTTTATTTTTTTTTTTTAGTGAAAGAACCTGGTTTTTTTTAATTTTTTTTATTGGTTGTTCAAACATTATAAAGCTCTTGACATATCGTATTTCATACATTAGATTCCAGTTGGTTATGAACTCCCAATTTTACCCCAAATACAGATTGCAGAATCACATCGGTTACACATCCACATTTTTACATAATGCCCTATTAGTAACTGTTGTATTCTGCTACCTTTCCTATCCTCTACCATCCCCCCTCCCTCCCCTCCCATCTTCTCTCTCTACCCCATCCACTGTAATTCATATCTCTCCTTGTTTATTTTCCCATTCCCCTCACAACCTCTTATATGTAATTTTGTATAACAATGAGGGTCTCCCTCCATTACCATGCAATTTCCCTTTTCTCTCCCTTTCCATCCCACCTCATGTATCTGTTTAATGTTAATCTTTTCTTCCTGCTCTTCCTCCCTGCTCTGTTCTTAGTTGCTCTCATTATATCAAAGAAGAAATTTGGTATTTGTTTTTTAGGGATTGGCTAGCTTCACTAAGCATAATCTGCTCTAGTGCCATCCATTTCCCTGCAAATTCTATGATTTTGTCATTTTTTAGTGCTGCGTAATACTCCATGGTGTATAAATGCCACATTTTTTTTATCCATTCATCTATTGAAGGGCATCTGGGTTGGAAAGAACCTGTTTTTATGTTTCTAATTCAGTCTTTCCCATTGTTAATTTGTATGTATAAAATAATAATAATGTACATATAAGTTTGGGTTTAGATATAATTAAAATACTATGGTTAATACTATTATTTCTGCTTAGAAATGCTTGACTTAAAATGATTGTTCAAATGATTTATCATTAAGTCAGTATTTCAAAGGTACCAATATATGATTCTTATTTTAGGAAAAAGAAGCTACAGGCATACTAAAAATTATATGTTGAAGCAAGAAATAGCAACAAAGACATCGTGTTATTATAAATAGACACTTTAGTTTTCTTCTCAGTGTAATACTAATACTCATATTATTTAAAATACAGTTATGTTGATTAATCATGCAAAGATATTCTCTTTTCTCAATTGGCTCTTTCTCATTTTCTGTATCTGATTATTTTCCACTTCTGGATGCTTAGGCATATCTGTGTCTCATTTATCTTCAATATATAACAGCTTCCTTTGCTTAGATTATCTATATATGACATCCCTCAATGGCCCTGTGTACTCAAATATCTACTGCTCCTTTTCTTGTTTTTACTAAGCAGTTTTTCATATTTAAACTGTTTATGAACATTCACCTTTGACACACCCACCATCAAATCTACCTTTAAGAGGAGCAGAGGAACTGTGCATCTGTAGTGTACCCTCTTTTTAACTTCTTTATTTTATATTTGAATGGCCTCAACACCTTCCAGTTTTTAAATTGGTTTAGAATGATTTTCAAAAGATATTTTGAAGACTTAGAGCAAGGAGACACATTTGTCCTGTATATATAAAGGAAAATTTGAGCAAAAATCATATTTTATTTTCACTGGGATGTTTTAAAATATTATCTCATAGGCTATGGTGCAGGGAAATACAATATTATTTTTTCATTAATGCATATGAGAAATATCTTGTGTCCCTTCACGTTTCCATAAGAGAGATTCTATTCCCACATAAACTAATAATTCTAAATTTTAATATAAAAATTGGACTCCTATGAGACATGTTATTAGGGTTTGGATAAAAGCAAATGGAAGAAATGTTATCAGGTCAGGCACTGACTTAGCCATTTTGAACAGCATAAAGGGTAATACATAATTTAGCTAACATTTTCTTCATTTAAAAAAATACAACCTCATATAAGTATTGGGCATTCTGTATATGGAATATTAGAGATAAATAAAAAAAGATTTGGGCATCTGTGTTAAATTAGTAAAACTATATATTTGTTTATTATAACCTTAATATATTTTTAACTGTATGTAGTTTTATAGCATTTTGTCTCTGTGATTGAATACTGAAATCATTGGTCATATAAAATTATAGCTTATTGCATTCAAATATGCAACTTCATACCAAATATACACAGGTTGCTTTATTCCTGGTTTCTAAAACCATTGACCAAATAAAATTGTAAGGGAGAACTGATACATAGAGACTCAAGTGCTATCTTAGGGTAGGGTTCCCTGAAAGTAGAAGTCAAGTGAGAGTTGCATGTCCCTGTGATTTATTGAAGGAATGTTGCCAGAGGAAGGGGCTTGATGGAAGCAGAATAGGCCTGCAGATGAGCCATGAGCTATTCACAGCCAACTTTCAAAGCAGCTGGGAGATTGGTGTATAAACTGAATAAAGAGATCTGGACAAAGTACCAGCACCGTGCATGACAAATGTGCAAGAGAGAACCTTCATTTTTAGTATCAGAAGTATATTGCTACAGAGTACCTCTCTATTTTCTCCTAAGCAGAGATACAGAGTGGAAAGTAGCTCAGTCTCTTTGGTTCAAACTATTCATTGTTATTGTTGGTTGAGGTGGTTGGTAGTTGTGCTTTGCTTTTAAATCCCAGCAGATAGATTCATTTTCTTTGAATTTGAAACTTAGGTCTCAGTTTCTGTCCCCAGAGTATAATATGTTTATATGGTGATAGAGGCTGCCAATTGCTCCTTATATTTTGAAGTTTGATATATTATTTAACTGTTCCCTGGTGGTGGTACTTCTTATTTCAGACTACCTGAAAACTACAATAGTGTGATGATGAGAGAAAAGGAGAGGAAGTCTTGTCATTTCCTAGGTGCATCATATGTTTTGTGGTATAAAATTTGTGCATTTATGGCCTTAAAGCTATTCATTGCTTTATGTTGAAGTTAATTGTCAGATGAATTATTTCTGTTTTATCACTCTTTAAGTATTATTCTAATAACCTAGCCACCAGCCTTAGACATTGTTCTTCTATCATTCACAATATAAATAACCCCAGGGTTATTAAATCAGTTTTTAAGGAATATTCAGCTTATATTCAGAATTTCAAGCTTTTCTTCCTTGGTAAATGTGGTTGTGAATTCTTCAATTCTAGCTCATTTCATGCTCACTGTGCCCCCATATACTTTGTGTCTTCTAAAAATTCCTCCAGATTTTAATTCTAATAATTAAAAACATTATTTGAGGTGGAGCATCCTTAAAAGAATGTTATTTTTATTTTTCTAATATCTTCTTTAATTTTAGTGGGACTATGGGAAGAAGAATCAGTAAATATAAGTGCCTATTTGTTATTTTTATTCTAAAAGTTCTGTACCATTTTATACGATTATTTCTTTGACATCAATAATTAATTACAGTAGGCAACTAAAATATATTCATAATTACACTTATGTAATACAATTACAAAATATATATTGATTTATAACTTATTTGTAATAAATGAAGATTTATAATAAAATACTCACACATAATTATAATTATACATTTTTAAAAGGAAAAGTGATTTGCAATTTACCTGCTGTAGAAGGACCATATTCAATTACAATGAGTCTTGTTAACTGGAAGTATGTGGCAACTATTTGTTTATTTATTTATTTGCTATTGATATTTTTGCCATTTCCCCTCTTTTCTTTCTATCTTTAATAAATAGGGAGACATCTGACAATATAATTTATTTCTATTTATAAAATTTCTTAAATAAATTATAACATTGTGATGTTAAAAGTTGAATAATTTCAATAATTATAAGCTCAGACATTTGTTCTGGAATTTATAGAAGCAAAATAAAACACGTGCAATGAGAAAAATATTGAAGTTTTATATCAGAGAAACTAAATTACCTCAGGAGGTATTTTCTCGCTCTATATTCCAAAAACTCAAATACTTTAGTTTTGTTATTTTGAGGAAGTTTATAAATTAACTAAATACATCACACAACATTTCTTTTAAATGTCAACTGCTGCCTAACAGTATGTGTGTAAATTTTCCTACTTACAGAAAAAGTACTATGGAATTGGTAAGTTCTAAACACACTAATATTTTCTTAGAAAGGGCATGAGAAATGTGACATCTATTTTCTAAGAAATATGTACAAAGTGAAGAATTCTTTCTTTCATATAACTTATGTATAAAAAGATTATCTAAAGATGAAGAAGATAAAGCTAGTCTATAATTTACTTGAATATGTTCAAATTTTCTTTAGGCTTCACCCTCAAGATTTAATTTGAAATGAATATGTATGTAGAAACTTGTTGAGTATATTCCAATTTGCAGGTAAGTCTTTGTGTGTACATAGTAACACAGAAACCAAAGAAAGCTAAATAAAGTAGTCTTGAAAATGAATATTCTATTAGAAAATATAATCAATATCTTTGGATAATTGATTAAGAATACAAAGGTGAAAACTGTTTTCATCTTATTAATAAAGTAAACAAGACAGTTCAGAGAAAATGTTCATGTCTATTTGAAATGTTAAAAGAAAAAAAAAGTTATATAAGATTTAGCCATACAGTTCAAATAGTTTAATACTTATTTGTATATCTTATCAGTAATTTGTTAGAAATAACCCCTAATGAAGCAAACTTCTAACCAATAATGTGTATCCAATGAACAGACATGAATGGATAATTATATTACAATGATTTTCAGAGAAACGATTAGTTTTATGAAACATTGCAAGTGGAGACTTGATAGTAATGGAGTTTTCAGTTGTGCAAAAGATCCCTTATGATATACAAGGTTACTAGTAGTAGCAAATGGACCCGTTAGTTTCTTAGCAACTATAAGTCACTTGAGAGGAAAAAAAGCTGCTGTACAATTGCCTGCATACAACCAGGCTAGGCTAAAATAGACTCGTTGTGCCTGTTTCTATGGAGCTAATTAAATATTACGCCAGTAAAATAAGGAATAATTGCATTACTCACATTAACATATTGCTCATTTAATGTGCAAAAATAGTGAAACAATAGCATGTTTGGGAATGTAAGCCAGAAAATTAATCAGGTATTTATGAAGTAGATAAAATGACATTGAAGAGAATGCTACATGATATTTAGGAGCTGTATTAAACATATTTTAATGTTTCATATGGACATTAAAATAATAAGAAGTCTGGAATGGTTAAGCAATGAAGAAGTTAATTTTGGACCTTTTCTCCATTTTTAATTTCACTCCTAATAGGAGGATTAAAAGAAACAGGAAAAATTAAAAAAAAAAAAATTGGTACTGGGCATGGAACCCGGGGGCACTTGACCTCTCTGAACCTTTTATTTTGAGACAGGTTCTCGATAGTTAGTTTAGGGTGTCATCCTTGAAACAATTCTTTGGATAATTTCATAAAAATTTATCTAATCATTGTTTTTGTTAGTATTTCAATTTGTTCAAGATATAGGGCTAAACAGTGCCCTAACTTTTGATTTAGTTGTTAATTTTTAAGCTACATAAAAATGGATCTATCTTATGGAGGAAGCATTTCAGGCCAATTAGTATGTTAAACAGTAGAGCTTTGTCTATTTGAGTTTAGCGTTTCACTCAAGATGTCTTTGGCTTCAAATAATGGTAAATCCTGACAGAAAGTTGGCTTTTAATCAGATAGTGCTACTTTCTGTCTCTTCTACCCTGGGCAGATGGCACGATGGTAACTGCAGCTCTAGATAGCATAGCTACACATTTGCACATTTTCCTTGCCAGAACAGGGAAGAGGAATTGTGTTATTAGGTGTATTCACAAAGTTGAACAGCTTTCCTCTAAGTATTCTAGCAGATCTGTTTTGTCTCAGAGCTTAGCAAAGTCTTACCTTAGTAGCATTCTTAAATTATTTCTTCATTCATTATTCTCTATTCAAAACTTTCAGATTTTTCCAGTGAACTTTAGATAGCTTTGTGGAAAATAGAATCATCATGACTAATTTGGATTAATTAAGATTTATCTAAAGAAGTCAGAGAGGCATTATTTTCATTTAAGTTATGTAGAGGAGGGTTATATACCTGAATAAAGTTCAAGTCTGCCAGGAACATAGACAGAGAAAAAAAATCTTATGTAAGCAATAGTCTTCTATACTAAGGGTCTACATTGAACAATAAAATTGTATTCAATTATGCGTACTGACTAATCAATGTAAGATATCTTATGTACACTTTTCTGCAATAGCCATCAAACACCAATAATACTAGTTCTTTCCCTTAATTGAATTTCTTGAACTATTATTTTTAGAAAATCTCCAATAGGAGTACAATGTAAGCTAACCATTGTGTATGGTTAGGTTAAATCTGCTAAATATTGGTCAGAATCCTTGCTGCATTTTTGCTTGTTAGAAACTTTACACAAGATAATGAGCCTATTCAGGAGCTCACAATAGGGATAAGAGAGGCATAAGGGATACAATTAGCAATAATACTAGGTTAATAAATTGTATCACATATTGTAGCACACTATTGTTTCTCAAACTCAAATGCTAAAATTTGAGAGAGGGTTAGTTCTGGAGACGGAGACTTCCCGACCACCCCATGGCCCAGGATTCCAGGGGAGAGCCATCTTGTGATGGGCTTCCTTATTCACCAAAGTGTAGCTTCACCACCAAACATCAGGATACATATAGGTTTCAGGTTGCCACTGCCATCAAGAGACAACAATAAGAACCTGGTAAGATGTCACCAAGGTCCCTGTGGCCTGGCTGTACCAGAGGTTTCTCTACTCGAGGTGCTAAAAGTTATCCTGTTGATGAGGTAACAGAGAATCTTACATGAGATAGCCTATCTCTTGTTCCTCCTACTAATAGCCAACTTCTTATGATTACTCTCTCACTAGTCATATAATCTAATATCTCCATAGTCTCACATCCTACCTCACAAACACCTCACCAACCCCCAGACCCATTAGAAACTGTAAACCATTATGCAAACCTATTGACTGTATGGTAGAAAATAACTAAACTCATCTTTTCTGTTTATACTGACAAAACTATAAATGTAAAAATAGAAGCTAACTGATATATGGCTGCATGTTGGGTACATTGAGTGATATAATATTGATCTCTCCCTTAAAAGTGAGGTATTGGTAAACTGTAGGCACACTATAAGGCAATAGGGCAGAAGCTGTAATACCTCAAATCTACACTCAAGAGAGGAAGACACATAGACATCATTAAAAAAAAAAACAAGGGAGCAAAGTATCTCAAACATACCAAGACACTACAGAAATAGAATCCATAGATAGTGCAGTAGGTGAAGTATCAGAGAAGGACTTCAGAATATAAATAACTAAAATGATTTGGGAACTAAATAATGACTAAAGTGAGCAGATCCAGGCAAAACTTGATCACTCCAAAAAAGAGAAAAGAGAACAAATTCAAGTGACCATAGATCACACCAATAAAGACATAAGAGAGCAAATACAGGTTATAAGAAATTACTTAAAGAAAGAGATGGAGATACTGAAAAGAAACCAAACAGAAATCCTCAAAATGAAAGAAACAATAAGCCAATTAAAAACTCAATAGTAGCATCAGCAACAGACTAGATCACTTGGAAGACAAGATCTCAGACAATAAAGACAAAACATACAATCTTGAATATAAAGATGACTTCACAGTGAAGATAGTAAGAAACCATGAACAGAACATGGAAGAATTATGGGATACCACCAAAAGACCAAATTTAAGATTTATTAGGGATACAGGAAGATTCAGAAATTCAAACCAAAGAAATGCACAATCTCTTCAATGTAATAATATCAGAAAATTTCTAAGCATGAGGAATGAATTGGAAAATCAAATACAAAAGTAAAAAAAAAAATTTATATATATATATCACAAAATGTACATAATTTACAACAGATCTACACCAAGACACACTATAATGAAAATACCTAGCACACAGAATAAGGATAGAATTTAAAATGTCACAAGAGAGAAAAATCAGATTACCTATAATGAAAGACCAATTTGGATCTCAGCAGATTTTTCAATCCAGAATCTCAAAGCTAGGAGATCCTAAAACAGCATATACCAAGCTCTAAAAGATAAGGAATTCCAAACAGAATTTATATCCAGCAAAATTAAACTTCAAACTTGACTATGAAATAAAAACCTTCCATGATAAACAAAAGCTAAAAGAATTTACAGCAAGAAAGCCTTCACTACAGAACATTCTTGGCAAAATATTCCACGAGGAGGAAAAGAAAAACAACAAGAAAATCTGCAAAAGGATAAACTAAAATAAAAGAAACACCAACCAAAGAAGAAACCAAGTCAAGCTAAATGCCAAAAATAAACAAAAATGACCTGGAATACAAATCATATCTCAATAATAACCCTAAATGTTAGTGGCTTAAACTCACTAATTAAAAGACATAGGTTGGTAAATTGGATTAAACAACAACAACAAAAAGACCCAACAGTATTGCTGCCTTCAAGAGACTCATCTCATAGGAAAAGATGCCCACAAGCTGAAGGTGAAAGGTTGGGATAAAATATAACATTCAGAGCAACAATGTTGCTCAAATGGTAGCACACTCACCTGGCATACCTGAGGCACTGGGTTCGATCCTCAGCACCACATAAAAATAAATAAGTGAAATAAAGGCATGCTCTCTATATACAACTAATATATATATATATATATATATATATATATATATATATATATATATATATATATATATATATATATATCTATCTATCTATCTATCTATCTATATATATATATATATATATATATATTTTACATAGTCTATATTTCACATAGTCTATGTAAGCAAGCAGAGGTTTCTGTTCTCATATCAAATAGAGTATTCTTCAAGCCAAAGTTAAACAAAAGGGATAAAGATGGACATTTCATACTTTAAGGGAACCATACATCAACAAGACGTAACAGTTATAAATATACATGCCGCAAACAATGGAGCATCTACATTCATCAATAAAACTCTTCTCAAGTTCAAGAGTCAAATACATCAGAGCACAATAATTCTGACCCACCTCTTTTATCACTAGGTATATCTACCAAACAAAAGCTAAACCAAGAAACTATAGAACTCAATAATACAATCAATAACTTAGATTTAACTAACATATATAGAGTATATTATCCATAAATTAGGGAATCCATTTTCTTCTCAGCATACATAAAGTCTTCTCTAAAATAGACCATATGCTATGCCACAAAGCTAATCTTAGTAAATAAAAAAAGTAGAGATACTACCCTGCATTCTATCAGGCCACAATGGAATGACATTAGAAATCAATGATAAAATAAAAAAGAAAAGCTACTCCAACACCTGGAGACTAAAGAATATGCTATTGAATCAACAATGGGTTGCAAAAGATATCAAGGAGGAGATTAAAAATTCTTAGAGGTAAAGGAGTACACTGATATAACATATCAAAATCTCTGGGACACTATGAAGGCAGTTCTAAGAGGAAAGTTCATTGCACGGGATTCATTTCTTCAAAGAAGAAAAAGTCAACAACATTACATCTAAAAAGTCCTAGAAAGAGAAGAACAAATCAACCCCAAAAGCAGTAGAAGACAGGAAATACTTAAAATCAGAGCTGAAATAAACAAAATTTAAATGAAAGAAACAATTGACAAATTGATAAAACAAAAATTTTGTTCTTGGAAAACATAAATAAAATTGATAGACCATTAGCCATGCCCACATAGAGAAGGTGAGAAAAAAATTCAATTTACTAACATCCATGATGAGAAAGGAAATACTGAGAGCCATAGCCAAGTAGGAATGACGCATGGCATTTTTGGTTGAAAGGTGACCCCAGCAAGCCATTGAGATGATAATGATTATATTAAGATGTGCATTCAATTGGAGATTAGACCCCTGCTGTCTGCCTAGGCCTGCTACTTTGGAGCTCTCTGGGACTCCAGGAGAGTTCCCATTGGTTGGGGAAGCGCGGTAGGAGGGAATTCCGGAGGAGGGATTTCCTGTTGGAGTTATGTGTGCCTGGAGGAGCCGCGTGGCGTGGTACGGCATTTTTTCCGGGAGCGTGTGTGGAATGTGCTGGTGGAGTTCAGAAATAAAATTTGTTCCTGCTTCAGTGGCTCGTGATTTGTGCCCAGCCAGACTGTGGCATTTGGTGGCCCGTATGGGGAACGCCTGAAGCTCGGAGGTAAGTGAAATTGCTCGCCCCTGAGGGAAGGCGAGAGAATGGGTTACCATTTCAAAAAACAATGTGTTCTGGTTTTGATTTATTTTGTTTTTGTTTCAAGCTGTGTATCCCTAGAACTTTCTCAGGCAAACTGGGAAAAATGGTTGGCTCAAGGTTTGAAGTTGTTTGGCCCTGAGGAAGAGAAAATTGATACAAGGATTTTTTGTTCTGTTTTTGTTTCATTCTGTTTTGGTTTTGTTTTGTGTTATCTTATTGGGTTGCATTATCTTTATAGTAGATTAGAAATTAGTAAAAAACAAACCGAAAGAGTGTTAAGTAAATTGTTAGAGGTTCAGACCATGGAGAAAGACATTTTAGATCAAGCAACAGAGAAGGTCTCTCGAGCTAGTCATACAGAGGAAGAAAATTTAAAGAAAAAGGGGCTATTAGGGAAAAAGCAACAACAGGAGGCTGCTACTAACACCATTCTATCACCAGAGGGTGTAATTCAACCAACAGCTCCACCTATAGAAACAGCTGAGTGGCCTTCAACCCCCATAGTTGATAGATGGAATTCTGAGACAGGACCTCAAAGATTAGCATGCCCTATACTTGAGCAGGCAGGAGGGCAGCAAATTCACCGTGCTTTAGATTTCAAAACAGTGAAGCAGTTAAAGGAGGCTGTAACAACCTATGGCCCCCAAGCACCCTTCACCATAAGCATGGTTGAATCCATTACCAATTTGGACATGAAGCCAGCAGATTAGGCTAGCATGTGTAAATCTGTGCTAAATGGAGGACTATATTTGTTATGGAAGGTTGCCAATGAGGAATTTTGCACAGAGACAGCTAGGCGAAATGCAGCAGCCGGTTACCCTCAAAGAAATCTAGATATGTTGTTAGGAAAAGGACCTTATGAGGGTCAATGGCAACAAATTGAATATGATCCTGCTATATATGCACAAATTGCTGCAGACGCAGTTAGGGCATGGAAGACTTTACAAGGATATGGAGATTTACAAGGTCAAGTATCTAAGGTAATACAGAGATCTAATGAACCTTATGCTGAATTTGTAGATAGGCTTATTCAAACAGCTGCCAGAGTTTTGGGGGATACAGAACAAGCAATGCCATTAATTAAACATCTGGCTTATGACCAAGCAAATCGTTGCTGCAGAGAGGTTATTAGACCATGGAGACATGGAGATTTAAACACATATATTAAATTATGTAGAGACATTAATGAACAAGGGCAAGTCTTGGCAGCTGCAGTACAACAGGCTTTAGATGCCAGGCCAAAAACATGCTACAATTGTGAACAAACAGGACATTTTAAAAGGAATTGCACCATAGGAGGAGGGTTTAACAAAACTAGGTATCAAAGGAATAGAATACCGGGTATTTGACCACGATGCCATAGAGGGAGACATTGGGCTAATGAATGCCATTCTCAAACCACCATAGAGGGTATTCCGTTATCAAAAAAATGGACAAGGACCAGGTGTTTACCCACAATATTGTGGAGAAAGGCATCAGGCTCCATTGCCAAAAAATGGACTAGGGGGCCCAATGCTCTGGGACCCACAACCACAAATATATGGGGCAATAGAGGAACCCAGCAATACCATCAGGGTAGTGCCCAGGACACATTATCCATTAAAACCCTCATCAGACAAACCAGAGGGAGCGCAGGGTTGGACATCTGCACCTCCACAAGAGCAGTACTAACTCCAGAGATGGGAGTTCAAATCATTCCCACAGGAGTAAAAGGACCTCTTCCCCAAGGAACAGTAGGTTTATTATTGGGATGCAGTTCTTCTACACTAAAAGGACTTATGATAAGTCCTGGGGTAATTGATCCCGATTATGTAGGTGAAATAAAAATTATAGCTAGTTCTCCAAGAGGTATATCAGTAATTTCACCAGGAGATGAAATAGCACAGTTGTTAATAATACCCAGCCTGCATGATAAATTTTCCAGTCGTACTATAGAAAGAGGTACCAGGGGATTAGGCTCCACAGGTGTAGATTGGGCTATGCTGTCTTTAAATTTAGATTCTCGCCCAATGCGAAAACTAAATATTCAAGGACATGAATTTAATGGGCTACTGGACACAGGTGCAGACCTTAGTATCATATCTCGTCAAGAATAGCCAAAACATTGGCCATTACAACAGCCAATCAAACGCTTCGAGGCCTAGGAGTGGCGACTAATCCCCATAGAAGTGCAATGGTATTAGATTGGAAGGATCCTGAAGCATGTGAAGGAACTATACAGCCATATGTATTGGATCATCTTCCTATAAATTTATGGGGATGAGATGTCCTAGATCAATTAGGTTTGACATTAACAAATAACATCAATCCTAATGCACCCACTACTAGGGCTAGACAAGGTTTTAGGAAAGAAAAAAGACTAGGAGAACAAAAACAAGGTATAGCAGCACCAATTCAAATAGATCAAGGAATAAATAGACATGGATTGGGTTTTCAGAAGGGGCCACTGAGACAATCAAAATTACTTGGAAATCAGAAAGACCAGTATGGGTTCCTCAGTGGCCCCTGACTAAAGAAAAGATACAAGCAGCCCATGACCTGGTCAAACAACAATTAGAGGAAGGACATATACAACCTTCCGTATCTCCCCATAATACTCCCATTTTTGTCATCAAAAAGAAATCTGGTAAATGGAGATTATTGCAAGATTTAAGAGCCCTTAATAATGAAATGGTTATTATGGGACCTGCTCAATCAGGGATTCCTCAATTGTCTGCTTTGCCAAAAACCTGGTATGTTTTAGCTATAGATATTAAAGATTTTTTTTTTTCAATTCCAATTCATCCTGAGGATAGTCCACGTTTTGCATTTACTATCCCTGCACTGAATCATGAAGGTCCTGATCAGAGATATGAATGGAAAGTACTCCCTCAAGGGATGGCTAACAGCCCAACTATGTGTCAAATTTATGTTAACAAAGCAATCCAGCCACTTAGAAATCAAAATCCTGAACTACAAATATTTCACTAAATGGATGATGTATTATTAGCACATAAAGATAAAAACAGATTGCTAGAATGTTATGCCACACTTACAAATTTATTAAAAAATTATAATCTAGAGATAGCAATAGATAAAGTACAATTAAATTTTCTAATTAATTATGTAGGAGTTTTATTATCCTCAACTATGGTCCATCCACCAGAAATTCAAATACGAGTAGATCAACTCAAATCACTTAACGACTTTCAAATGTTATTGGGAGACATAAATTGGATAAGGCCTTATCTAGACATACCAACAGGAGAGTTGGGACCTTTATTTGATATCCTAAAAGGTCCATCAGATCCAAATTCATCCCGCATGTTAACGCCTGAAGCAAGAAAGGCATTAAAAATTATTGAAACATATATGGAAAATATGCATTTGGATAAAATTGATATAAGTTTGCCTTTATTATTTATTGTACTACCAACAAAAAATATTCCTACAGGAGTATTTTGAGAAGAAGGTCCATTATTGTGGATACATTTATCTTATTCTCCTAACACTATTCTTACTAGGTATCCTGAGGCTGTAGGACAATTAATACTCAAAGGAATAAAAGCAGCGAAGGGAGTGTTTGGAATTTCTCCCAATAAAATTATTACTCCATATACTATGGATCAAATTGATGAGTTAGCTAATGAGTTAAATACTTGGGCAATAATCATGTGTAAATCTAATGTTTCATTTGATAATCACTTACCATCTAATCCTTTGTTGTCTTTTTGGTCCTCACATCCTGTAGTTTTTCCAAAAATGACAAGAAAAACACCTATCATGAATGCTCCAAATATATTCACTGATGGGTCAAATAATGGTACAGCAGCAGTAATTACCCCTGATCAAACTTTTACATTTTTAGTACCCAAATAATCAGCTCAAAAGAGCTTAATGCAGTTTTACAAGCTTCTTTGATGTTTAAAGATTCTGTATTTAATTTATTTTCTGATAGTCAGTATATAGTTAATGCTATAGTATCTCTTGAAGATGCTGGTAGGATTTCCCCTTCTTCTACTGTTTTCTCTTTGCTTTCCACTATACAAAGTCTAATCTGGGACAGAAAAGATCCATTCTTTATAGGACATATCAGGGCACATACAGGATTGCCTGGAGTCCTTAGTTTGGGCAATGATTTAGCAGATAAAACTACACATGACATACATATTTTTTCTACACTAGAAGAAGCTACAAATTTTCATAAAATGTTCCATGTCAATGCTAATACTTTACAAAAGCGTTTTAAAATAACTAAGGAACAAGCTAGACAAATAATAAAACAATGTCAAAATTGTGTGACCTTTTTACCACAAGTTAATCTTGGAGTCAATCCTAGAGGATTGATACCTAACCATATTTGGCAGATGGACGTCACACACATGCCAGAATTTGGAAAATTAAAATATTTGCATGTTACAGTTGATACTTCTTCTGGATTTTTGATGGGCTCCCTTCATGCCGAAGAAAAAACTAAAGATATTATAGCTCATTGCTTACAAAATTTTGCCACTGTCGGCGTTCCAAAACAGTTAAAAACAGATAATGGTCCTGGCTATACCTCTACCACTTTTAAACAATTTTGCTCATCATTTGGCATTACTCACATAACAGGAATCCCATACAATCCACAGGGACAAGACATAGTTGAAAGAGCTCATCAAACTATTAAAATGTACTTATTAAAGCAAAAAGAGGGAATTGGAAAGGGGTATATATCCCCCAAAGATAAACTTAAAATAACCCTTTTTACTCTAAACTTTTAAAATTTGGATTCATCAGGGCTTAGTGCTGAGGAAAGGCATATGTATCCAAAAAATGTACATAAGCCTAAGGTACTTTGGAAGGATATTCTAACAGGACAATGGAAAGGTCCTGACCCAGTGATTGTCTGGAGTTGGGGTTCTGTTTGTGTGTTTCCACAGGGAGAACAGCAGCCAATTTGGATTCCAGAGAGACTAACCAAAGTGATTTCTACAGACCAAAAAGAAGATGATTTGACTCAGATCCATAACAGCTGATATCCAGAGCTCCAGCTTGGCTATTCTTTCTTCTGCGACAGTGATTAACCAGGATGCTTTTTTCAGTATCTATTTTATTATTGCATTTTTCCACATCATAAAGTTCTATTTTATTTTTTGAGCTCATACAGACCGAGGTTAATGTTTTTCTGATCTGCTTTATTTTTTGACTGTGGAGTTTTTAAACATTGCAATGAGGATTTCACCTGTGTAAAGCTACAAGGCCTTTACTATTGTCTTATGTTTTGTACGTTTGTGTGCACACTTGTGTTTTGTGTTGTATGTCTGTGTGTGCATATGTCCATATATCATATATGAGGAGCGCTCATGAAAAAATGGATCCAAATTTTTTTTTTAATTCATGTGATTTAAATGGTTTAATTTAAATTGGGTAAACAGCTGTTGAGGATTGTTTTAATATGTGTACAAATAAGGAAGTTAACAGATCTGTTTGTTTACTTTCACCTTTCCTTTTCATTATATTTAATAATTCTATTCAGGATAATGTAAATCATTCAGAAAATTGTTTTCTTAGTACCTATTGGAATGTTACATATTTTTTTTAGCTTCATTGCCAGAATTCCTATCTTCATCCCAGTGCCGGTGAAGACAAAGATAAAACCAAACTACAGCTTCTTCGATAGTTATCACAACAAACTGTATAAACTGATACATCAATGAATAATAACTCAACAAGTAATGCTTAATCAAGGAGTCGATTTACTTTGGGAGGAAACGGACAAATTGATAGATTCCTCCACTTTGAACTGCTTGTAGAACTTTCCTGGACTATGTATCATTTGTATATATTGTGAACTATCTGTTGGTACAGTGAATTGTGGTAGTGCTGGCGTATCTTTGCTGATGGTGTCACCGGTGATACAGTTTTTCCAAAGGAGCCGTAAATTGGCTTGGTGTCATGGCATTTCTGTATCCTCCTCCCTTCTACTAGTGATGGTCTAATATTTGGGGGCCAACAGAGGTGAGGCAAAGAACCTCACCCCCCCACTGGCACCAAGGCCAAATTTGGGGGCCAACAGAGGTGAGGCAAAGAATCTCACCCCTCCACTGGTGCAAAGGCCTATCCACAAGTATGGCTGTATGCTGGACTGGTAGTCAGCGACGGGTATGATCCAGTTGTAGTGGTACCAACCTAAGACAGGAGGCTGTCGCCTAGAGGTCACCTCATCAGATGACGGGTAAGGACCATATGTTGTATTGGACAACGTAACAGGCACAGTCCCTAAGCCACATTGCTTGTTGTTTAATTAAACAGAAGGGGGGATATGCTGAGAGCCATAGCCAAGTAGGAATGATGCATGGCATTTTTGGTTGAAAGGTGACCCCAGCAAGCCATTGAGATGATAATGATTATACTAAGATGCGCATTCAATTGGAGATTAGACCCCTGCTGTCTGCCTAGGCCTGCTACTTTGGAGCTCTCTGGGACTCCAGGAGAGTTCCCATTGGTTGGGGAAGTGCGGTAGGAGGGAATTCCGGAGGAGGGATTTCCTGTTGGAGTAGTGTGTGCTGGGAGGAGCCGCGTGGCATGGTATGGCATTTTTCCCGGGAGCGTGTGTGGAATGTGCTGGTGGAGTTCAGAAATAAAGTTTGTTCCTGCTTCAGTGGCTCGTGATTTGTGCCCAGCCAGACTGCGGCAAGGAAATATTATGATAGACACTACAGAAATACAAAAGATAATTAGAAATTATTTTGAAAATTTGTACTCCAATAAAATAGAAAATATCAAAGGCATCAACAAATTTCTAGAGGCATATAATATGTCTAAAGTACATCAGGATGATATACACAATGTAAACAGATCAATTTTAAGCAAGGAATTAGAGGATGCCATCAGAAGCCTACCAACCAAGAAAAGACCAGGACCAGATGGATACACAACTGAGTCCTACAAGACTTTAAAGAAGAACTAATACCAATACTTCTCAAACTATTTTATGAAATAGAAAAAGAATGAACGCTTCCAAACATATTCTATGAGGCCAATATCACCCTGATTCCAAAACCCGATAAAGATATATCAAAGAAAAAAAACTTCAGACCAATATGTCTAATGAATATAGATGTAAAAATTCTCAATAAAATTCTGGCAAATCAAACACAAAAACAGATAAAAAAGATAGCATATCATGGTCAAGTAGGATTCATGGATCAACTAGGATTCATTCAAACACTATACAGATTAAATGCAATCCCAACAAAAATCCCAATGGCATACTTTATAGAAATAGAAAAAGCAATCATGAAATTCATCTTGTTGAAAAGAAATGCAAGGTTGGTTCAACATATGGAAATCAATAAATGCAATCCATCACATCAATACACTCAAAGATAAAAATCATATGATTTTCTCAATAGATACTGAGGAAGCATTTGATAGAATGTCACATCACTTCGTGTTCAAAACACTTGAAAAACTAGGGGTAACAGGAATATACCTCAACATTGTAGAGGCTATCTATGATAAACCCTAGGACAACAACATTCTAAATGGAGAAAAATTTGAAGTATTTCCTTTAAAAACTGGAACAAGACATGGATGCTCTCTATCACTACTTCTATTTAACATAGTTCTTGAAACTCTAGCCAGATCAGATAGATGAAATAAATTAAATGGATATAGATAGAAAAAGAAGAACTCAAATTATCACTATGTGCAGATGATATGATTCTATATCTAGAAGACCCAAAACATTCCACCAGAAATTTGGAAAGATCTACCTGTTCTTGGATAGGCAGAATTAATATTGTCAAAATAACCATGCTACCACAATCACTATACAGATTAATTGCAATCCCAACAAAAATCCCAATGGCATTCCTTATAGAAATAGAAAAAGCAATCATGAAATTCATCTGGAAAAATAAGACACCCAGAACGGCCAAGCCAATTCTTAGCAAGAAGAGTTTAGCTGGTAGCATTACTATTCCGGAACTTAAACTATACTACAGAGCAATAGTAACAAAAACAAAATAGTAACAAACAAGCATGCTATTGGCACCAAAATAGACTTGTAGACCAATGGTACAGAACAGAGGACATAGAGACAAACCCACATGAATACAGTTATCTCATATTAGACAAAGGTGCAAAAACATATATTAGAGAAAAGATAGCCTCTTCAACAAAGGCTGCTAGAAAAACTGGAAATCCACATATAGCAAAATAAAACTAAACCTCTATCTCTCACCATGTACAAATCTCAACTCACAGTGGATTAAGGACCTAGGAATTAAAACAGAGACCTTGCACCTAATGGAAGAAAAAGTATGCACAAATCTCCATCATGTCAGATTACACCCCAATTTTCTTAATAAGACTCCTGTAGCACAAGAATTAATACCAAGAATCAATAAATTGGATGGATTCAAACTGAAAAGCTTCTTCTCAACAAAAGAATCAATCAATAATGTGAATAGAGAGCCTACAGAATGTGAGCAAATTTTTACCACACACACATCAGAGAAAGCACTAATCTGTAGGTTATATAAAGAACACAAAAACCTTAACACCAAAATAAATAAATAAATAACCCAATCAATAAATGGGCCAAGGGCCTGAAGAGACACTTCTCAGAATATGATGTACAATCAATCAACAAATATGTGAAAACATGTTCAATATATCTATCAATCAGAGAATTGCAAATCAAAACTAAGATTTCATCTCACTCCAGTCAGATTGGCAGCTATCAAGAATACAAAAAAACAAGGGCTGGGGATGTGGCTCAAGCAGTAGCGCGCTCGCCTGGCATGCGTGTGGCCCGGGTTCGATCCTCAGCACCACATACAAACAAAGATGTTGTGTCTGCCGAAAACTAAAAAGAATACAAAAAAACAATAAGTTTTTTTTTTTTTGGTGAGAATGAAGGAAAAATGTCTCACTCATACATTGCTGGTGGGACTGCAAATTGGTGCAGCTAATCTGGAAAACAGTATGGATATTCCTTGGAAAACTGGGAATGGAACCACCATTTGACCCAGCTATTCCACTCCTCGATTTATACCCAAAGGACTTAAAAAGAGAACACTACAAGAACACAGCCATATCAATATTTATAGCAGCACAATTCACAATAGCTAAATTATGGAACCAACCTAGATGCCCTTCAGTAGATGAATGGATAGAGAAACTTTGGCATATATACACAATAAAACATTATTCAGCATTAAAAGAGAGTAAAATCTTGGTATTTGCAGGTAAATGGATAAAGTTAGAGAATATAATGCTAAGTGAAAGCAAGCCAATCCCAAAAAACCAAAAGCTGAATGTTTTCTTTGATATGAGGATGCCGACACATAGGGTGATAGGGGAAATATGGGAGGAATGGAGGAACTTTAGTAGGGCAAAGGGGAGGAGGAGAAAACGAGGGGGCTAAGAGGTAGAAATGATGGTGGAAAAATGAGTTAGACATCATTACCCTAAATACATGTATTAAGACATGAATGGTGTGAAATACTTTGTGTACAATCAGTGACTTGAAAAAAATGTGCTCTATATGTGTAGTATGAAATCAATTTCATTCTGCTATCATGTATAAAAATTAGAATAAATGAATAATTTAATAAAAATTTTATTTTCAAAAATATGCTAAAATACAAGCATATTAAGGCTCTAGGAGCACATGAATCAGTTTTAGAAATACTATATTCAAAGTTAAAATTTCGAATTTGGAAATTTAAAAGAATAGACCTAGTATAGCCAAACACAAACACGTGGAACAATACTCACCTATTAATTATTTATTAAAGAACATAAAAAGAAAGAATGCTGTTTGATGATCTGATGAGTTCTGACTGTGTCTTGCTTATTAACTGTGACTTTGAAAAAGTTGTACTTTTCTCCCCAATTCCTTCATCTCTGGATGAAAATTCTTCTCTAAACGTACTCATGTGGTTAAAACAGTCATATGTGAATTAATTATATGTACCTCTGCCTGAAAGAAAGAAATAATTTATTTGGAAGAGTAGGAATTGGAATTGGATCAGAAGAGGGTATCTACAGATATAATCATTTATATCTTCATCTTCATAAATAGGTTATGAAAAGTAATTTTAAAATTATTTTAATATTTAATTTTTTCGTATTTAAATAATTCTAGATGTGTAGAAGAATCAAAAGACAGTACAGAGAATTTACATCTGTCATACAGTTTCCATAACAGTTATTATATATATATATGCATATATATGCATGTATATGTATATATATATGTATATATTTGGTATTATGATTGAACCCAGGGACCACTGAGCTACATCCCCACCCATTTTTAACTTTTTTATTTTGAGACAGCATCTTGCTAAGTTGCCACAGCTGGCCTTGAACTTACAATTCTTCTGATACCTTAGTATTTTGAACAGCTGGGATTACAGGCCTGTATGGACTGACAGCTATCATCTTACTGAACTATTATATGTTTATCAAAACTAAGAAGTTAACATTGTTACAATGCTCTTAGCCAATCTACATACTTCACTTGTTTTCTCCAGGTTTCCCCACTGAGGTTGTTTTCTGTTCCAGGATCCATTCCAGATTTCCACGTTGCATTTAGCATCACATAGTTTTAGCTTTTTGTAATCTTTAACTTGTTCAGCTTTTTACAATCTTGACATTTTTGAAGGGTACTGATCAAATGTTTTGTGGGATAAAACTGATCTGGGTGAGGTGATTTCTTATGAATGGACTGGAAATGCAAATTTTGGGAAAGAATGCCACTGAGGTGTATCATTATATGAGTATATACAAAATATTAACATACTTTACTACTGGCCAAGTTTAACTCAGTTGAGGTACCATTCCTAAATTTCATCAATTTGTACAATTTGTCTCTATTTCTACTCTATTCCTTGGCTGCAGAATCTAACTCACTGGATATACTACCAACGAATGTGACAATTTTTTTTTCTGTGCTGACTCTAAAAACATAACAAGGACACTTTGTAGTAAGCCAAAATTTTCTATTTGAAACTCGCATATTCAGTATTTTAGACATATTTGTAAAAGGCAAGAACCAAATGAAGTTACATAAATATAGATATATAAACTTGCATACACATACCTATGTAATTTCAATAGGAATGCTTTTTTTTTCCTCCAGATATATCTGGTTTCTAAACAGTGCTAATAAAACATCAAGAAATTAGTCATAAATAGAAGATCAAAAACATGGAGATTTGACCAGAAACAGATTTTCGCAGTAAATAAATAATTTCCAAGGTATCAGTTGCTTTTGAAAGCTAAATCACTTTCTACAGAATGTGAGAATACATTTAGTATCACAAGTATTACTTTACTCCCATGGCCTTAAATTATTGTTTGATACAATGTGGAAAAATGTCTAATTTGCTTTCAGGTAGCAGCTTGCTCAATAGTAAGAATGAGTTTTATTTCAAATTTATTTTTGTTGTATTAGGCAGCATTTCTCAAATTATGGGTTACATTTACTTGATATATCATAGGAAAGTCTCTCAGGAATATAAAAATGTTGCCATATATTTATATATTCATTCATTGATGTTTCCATTTATGCATATTTGAGTACAAATATTATGAAGGAAAATCTTCATAATAGTAAAGCAGAAAATTCTTGAAAAATCCATTACAAATATATTTTTTATTTGCCTCTAAGCTTCCCAAACACACTCATGCACACAAATTCTCTATTTCTAATAGAGATTTTTGTCAATATTAAAGTTAAGTTTTATTCAAGTTTTGAAATCACCTTAACAAACTTGAATCAATTAACCATCCAGTTTTATTGATTTTTCCTTCAAATAACACTTTTATTATTTTCTTATATTTTTTATTGACTTTATCTCATTTCAGGCCATCATATCCAAACTATCAAAATAATTTCTTTCCTAAAATCCTTTCCTCCATTCCTCCTTTACAGTTTTTTTTGAAATAAATTGTCCTCATATGATATTCCCAAAGATTATATGGAATATATTATTTTCTGACAAATATTCTTCATGGTTGTCCTCCATTTACAAAATATTTTTTTGGATATGTTAGTGTCTTGCTCTTATGTTTTTTCCTAAATTGTAGTGAATGTTTCTAACTCATTTTGGTCATATTCCTTTTTGATCATTTGAAAATCACCTCTTTTCCTGTCTTCTTCTGGAAATGACTCTCTTCCTGTCTTAAACATATTCATTTCTGTTTGAATCTGTCAGAGGGATTCTGTTTTCTTGGCATTGTATGGATTGACCCTGGGCTTAGCTCCTAGTGTGATATAGGTCAGCTGTATTTTCTCAACACTGTGGCCACAGTTAATTGCTCAGGAAGTAGACATTGCCACACACTATAACAATTACAATCTTTCCTCAGTTTTGTACTTGTAACCAAAGGAAGGAGATCTTAAAACTTTCCCAGGGACAGACATGGAGCTATGAGGACTGAATATTGATGGCTTTTACATTTCCTGCCACATATAGAAAGCCAGTATCAAAGAATAAAACCAACAGAATGAAACAGATATTTGAAAGATTGAGACTCAGCAGCATTTGAATACCTTGTCCTGGGAAACCAGGCTTGAAAATGGGGTGAATATTGAAAGAAACCTGTTCCCTCTACAGAAAGAGTCTGAAGAAGATGTATCTAGCTAGATGACATGTTTAACTCTTCCACCTGATGCCACTGCCATCTTCACCAGGATAGATTTTTGACTGTCTGTTTCTTTGACTTACTTATTATAGACCTACAGCCCAGTTGTGAGTATCTGCTTGTCTAACACAAGACAAACATAGGCACACTAGTTAAAAAAAATATGAAATCAGCAAATGTTTGATCTTAGATTTCTGGTGTCAGATTTCCACCAAGAATCACACATTGGCATATTTCCAAATACTAAAAATCAGTTAAGAGGCTAATAAGACTTAAAACAATTAATACTTGTAGTTAGTTTTTCTTCCTACACCACACACTTCAATATTTAGTGTTTCATTTAATTTTCACAATAATTTTATGAAGTGTTTTTTTCCTAGTTTTACAGATGAGAGGATAGAGTTTTTATGTTATTAGTAACTTGTTACAGCCTATACAATCAAATAACAAAACAGCAGTGACTTAATTTCAGTGTCTTAATTCCATTAATATATATTGCTACTGCCTTATTGTTTTCATGAATTACCTTGAAATTCTTATAGCTTTCACAAAGTAACCTTGCAGTAATTCCCATTGATTCACTGAACAATTTATCTCCTGATTCACTGAATTCTTCCCCATCTCACTTGGGTCTGGAATAACCAAATGGCATTTTACTTCTTTACTTTCTGAGCATCAACAATTCTTTGCTTCAGTCTACACTCCTTGGCCACTTACTTAGTGGATATTCCATGCACCTCATCATTACCAGTAATTGTAATGACTGCAAAATCTATATTTAAATATTTTCCACTCTTTCGTACTTTGCCACTTATTCTAATACTTTATGAGTCAAAATTAGGTTGTATTCTTTATATATATTTGTAAGAATTCTTTTTATATTAATCATAATAATTTAGGTCATTGATTCAATTCAAGTTAATTTATTTGTGTGTAGTCTGAAGAATTTTATCAGCTTAATTTTTTTTTTTTTTGCTTGTGTAGATATAGTTTTCCTGGCACCAGTTTTGAAAAGACTATTATTTTCCCATTGAACTTACCTAGAATCCTTTTTAAAAATTATTGAACATGAATATTCAATGATACTCCATTGATCTATGTGAATTACACCATCTTGATTATTACAGTCTTGTTTGATATTGTAGTGGCAATCTCCAGTATTTCCCTGAATTCTAGGCTTAGCTTATCATTTTGTATGAAAAAGTACAACTCCATATCTTGGACTTACAAACATAAGACTCATAACTAAAAGATAACATAAGTTTATAGACTTCCACTGAAGTAGGAAAACATAGAACTTTTTCTTTTATGGCTACATTTGTAGAGATTAGGTTTGGGGAAATTGTTTTTATAGAAGATTATAAACTAATGGAATTGAGAAAACAGAACTGAGTTATGAGAATTGTAAGATTTAGAAGAGTCAGAATTATTTGGGACATAATGAAAACTCACAATTTTGAAGAGAATTTGTTATTTTTTTCCTCTTGGAAGAAACTATAGTTACTGGCATGAAAACCAAGTGGTACCTGTGTTCAACATCTTTGTTGATAACTTGCAGAAGCCAAGCAATATCCAGGTAAGGCCAGTCACAAATGTGCTGTAAAATTCATCAGTTATCAATCTGAAGCAAAATCCCTGCATCCAGCTGATATCTGAATATGCATTTTTATTTTGGCCACAGCCTTAGATGTTTGATGTTTGGTGACCTATGGAATGGCTCTTCTTTTTCCCTTTTGTAAATGGCAAGTATCCCTTGTAAGGGTTGTCAAACCCACGAACTATCTGCCTACAATGCTGTTCATTGTATTAATCACAAATAAACAGCCTGATTTTATGACCTTGTCAATCACATAACTCATATTTTTTATCTTTATTTTAATAGGTTTTGAAAAACAAGGTCTACTTTTAGTTTTCAGAGCCTTTTATCTTAAAAGTAGAGTTTTTTCTTTTATTTTTTTCCTGTTATAAAAAAAAATGTAGATGTTAAGGTTTGCCTATACTCATATGTTCATTTTTGCCTATACTCATATTTTAAAGGTAATAATTAGGTTCAAATGAAAATTTCTGACCATTTGGAGTATTAAACTGGCTAACAAAATTTAACATAATTTATAGTTTATAAGTTCTCTGTTATCATAGTTTGATTTTTGAGCATATGAATAACAAGACAGTGTGTGCTCCTTTATCTTGCTGCCTGAAGGTCTTCCAACAACCTTATTGAAGTAAAAAATAAAAGTGTTCTCAAACTTTACTTTGCTACACTTCTTTTATATATCTCAAATTCAAATAGAAAAACATCAGTTTCTCCTTGAGTTTTCCAAAGTAATTTTCAAACTGTATTTGCATAACCTTTTGAAGTTCTAAAAGATATTTTGTAAAAGAATGTTTGAGAACATATACATATATTTCCTAGCTTTCATTTAATAACAAATGTGTTCTTTGAGCTATTGTATTAAAAATGTAACATTTATTTTCACACTATAATTAGGAATTATCACTCATACATTTTTACATATCTTAGGAATAAAACATTGACATAAGCACAAACATCTTCTCAGATACATTCATGTACTTAATTGTTATTTTTAGTACTTACTCTAAATCTTCTTTCCATTTATGCTATGTGTTAACCCTTCTTTTCCCTCCCACTACTTGATCATAAACTTTTTTTCATGATTCCTTCCAATTTCACCAAAATATCTTTATTAATTACATGATACAAATATTGCATTACTTTATGTACAAATTTTTTATCATATATAATGCTTTTTTGGAAAGGGTACTGGGGATTGAACTTAGGGACACTCAATCACTGAACAACATCCTCAGCCCTATATTGCATTTTATTTTATTTTTTGATTATTTTTTAAAATTACATACAATAGTGGAATGCATGATAATTCTTATTACACATATACAGCACAATTTTTCATATATATGGTTGTATTCAAATTTGTATTTTGGATAATTGCTGCAGTCTGGCTGGGCACAAAATCACGAGCCACCACACAGCTTGTAGATTCAAACAGCAACTCTTTATTCCCGAACTCACACCGGCACTCTACACACGTTCTGGGGAAATCCACGTTCTCTGCCCAAATCCACCCCCACTGGGTTTCTGTCTCCCAAAAAATACTGTCTGAATCCCGTGAGAACTCAAGGCAAACTCAGGCAGCAGGATACGCCCTACTCCCAGCAGGAATAACCTTAAACCTGGAACCACCCTAAACCCGGACTGTCCTAAACCGGGAACACCCTAAACCCTGCCCTGGTCCTTGAGCAAGGTCACCTTAGACGCAATGTCACTGCAAAATGTCCTATTTCCACGAGTCCTTCCACTAAGCAACATGGGGTACGCTGGCAAGGAAATTGTCATACCTACTTGGCTAATGGCTCCCAGAAGATAATAATGTCCATCACATTCCACCATCATTTCTAACCTTATGCCTCTCCCTTCCCCTCCCACCTGTCTGCCCTATCTAGAGTTCATCTATTCCTTCCATGCTCCCCTTTCCTACCCCACTATAAATCAGCCTCCTTATATCAGAGAAAACATTTGGCATTTGTTTTTTGGGGGGTTGGCTAACTTCACTTAGCATTATCTTCTCTAACTCCATCCATTTACCAGCAAATGCTATAATTTTATTCTCTTATTGCTCAGTAATATTCGACTGTGTAGAATATATATCACATTTTTAATCCATTCATCTATTGAAGGGCATCAAGGTAGGTTCCACAGTTTAGCTATTGAAGGCATTTCCTCTGAAAACTGGAACAAGACAGGGATGCCCTCTTTCACCACTTCTATTTAACATAGTTCTTAAAACTCTGGCCAGAGCAATTAGACAGACAAAAGAAATTAAAGGGATACATATAGGAAAAGAAGAACTCAAATTGGCACTATTTGATGATGATATGATTTTATACCTAGAAGACCCTAAAAGTTCCACCAGAAAACTTCTATAACTAGTAAATGAATTTAGCAAAGTAACAGGATATAAATCAACAGCCATAAATCAAATGCATTTCTAAATATCAGTGACAAATCCTCAGAAAGGAATACTACCCCATTTACAATAGGCTCAACAAAACAAAACAAAAAACCTTGGGAATCAACTTAACAAAAGAGGTAAAAGATCTCCATAATGAAAATTATAGAACCTTAAAGAAAACCAAAGAAGACTTTAGAATATGGAAAGATCTACCTTGCTCTTGGATAGCAGAATTAATATTATCAAAATGACCATACTATCAAAAGCAGTATACAGATGTAATGCAATTCCGATCAAAATCCCAATGGCATTCCTCATAGAAGTAGAAAAAGCAGTCATGAAATCTTCTATTTTGTATTTTATTTAGCGACAGTGTCTCAGTGAGTTGCTTATTTCCTTGCCATTGCTGAGGCTGGCTTTGAACTTACAATCCTCCTGTTTCAGCCTTCCAAGCCACTGGGATTACAGGTGTTCACCACCGCACCAGGCTTATAATGCTATTCTTAATTGTGTTACTTTATTTTTTTTGAGAAAATAGCATCAGTATGATAGATGATACCACTGAAGAAGAGTGTGTTATTGTAATTTTCTTGATTGTTAATGATTTTTCATAATTTTCTTATTATTCTCATACCAACACTTAAGTGACATATCTGATTTTACCATATGATACTTACCAGGTATTTTATAACTGGCCCTTTATATTGGCATATGTAAAAGATTAGGGAAAATAGTCCTAAATCCTCTATTTTAAAAGTTTGCTTTTAAGGCTAAGTGATTATTAAATAAATCAAAAAATTAAGCATTTCTTCTGTCTTTATGCTTGTAGATAAGATGATACTTTATTTCTCCTTATGTTTCTTCTTCTATTTTTTATTATAATGAGCAGAAAAACAAAAACTTTTTAGTTTAACAAATCAACAGCATTATGGCATGAGAGGCAGCTGAAATTAGCAAAGGAGAGATTTGGTTTTATTTCTTTCTGAAGACTCCAAAGGGTCCTATTCCCCATTCAAATTAGAGGGTTGATAATTGTTTTCAGGGGTAAACGTTGGAAGGAAAATGGAGCCCAGAGGAGCTGATTGCAACAGCAAGTAGGAGCATGGGAGGTATATTGAGGAAAGGAAGAATACAGAAATCACACGGGGGAAAAGGAAAAAGGGAGGGAATGTTAGGAAAACAAGGGAAAATCTAAATATTGGTATGGGGAGGTTATAAAATACCTCATAAGAGATGTTATAATTATAATTTTAGAGTAGATCATTTAATAAAAAATCTAGAATGGTGGGCTAATGTCATTTTTTAAATGCTTATCACCATGCCATCCCCGCCCCAATAATTATGAGGAAGTGACTAATGAAGAGTGGTTCATGAGCTGGAGATACCAGATTTTATAGAAAGTTGTTCTGACTCTGGAATATCAGCAAAGATCTGTAGTAGGACATGGTGGTGGGAAGAACCAAGGAGGCAACCACATTTGGATTCTGGATTAAAAGACTGCAGCAAGTAATAAATAAGCAATTTATTTATTAAATTATAAAAAAATCACTGCTGGACTCCACCAGATGTTAAAACACCTCCATATTTTTGGATGAACTTGGGTGAGGAGAAAAGTACAAAACTTTTACCAGGGAAGAAAATTTTGAACACACTGTGGAAATGTCAGAGAAGATTCATACCTTAGAGGAGGCTATCTCCATGTAGTGCCTCAGGTGAAAGCAGAATCAGTATCTTGTCTACAAGTAATTGACGATAGCAGCCACTTTTTGGGAAAAGTCTAGCAAAGAAGTGTATGCTAGACTTGTGACTGTCCAAGAAAAAGGGAAATAGTTTTAATCATCTAGTTTTTTAAATTTTTACAGGAGTAAGAAGGATAATGGAGTAGGATGAAGGGAGGGGATGAAGCTCAGACATAAAATGAATTAAGTGATCCAAGTACAAAGCATGTATTTGGTATAATTTCCCTTCAATGAGTTTTAAAAAATAATAATACAAATATCTGGTGGTTTAAAGCCAGAATATATTTTACTCCTGGAAATAGTGACATGTGGGAGGCACACAGAGGCCTCTAGAATACTAGCTGATCTCTGTTTCTTGTTATGGATGCTGGTTCCATGAATGTGCTCACTTTGTGAGACTTCGTCTAACTGTAAACTTAGGATTGGTAAAATTTCTGTTTTACACACAAACACACACACACACACACACATGCATTACTGAAATAATTTAATAATAAGCTTATATCAATATAGCAAGGAGAAAGAAGAACACACATGAACACATCTTAAAACTTGGAGACAGGACCAGAAGGACAGTGGGCCTGGCATTAGATCTGTGTATTAGGGAAGCATAGAAGGTGAGCTACTCACCCACCTCCTAGTTCTGATCTTTGATCTCTGGAAAGGAAGAGCAGTGACTGCAGAGTGTGGAAAGTTTCCTTGCTGTTTATACATGTGTTATGGTTCAGAGCACATAAAGAGAAGCAGAAATACTAAAACCCGACTCTCCCTCTTTCTTCAGATCTCCTGTTTTACCTTTTTGCCTTACCCAGCAGGAAGCTATATGGAAAGGGAGCCTGAATTCTGAATTCATAGGACTTAGTCTTTCAGATATAAATCAAGGAGAGAGAATAGACCAAAATGGACAAATAACACAATTATAGAAAAGAATTAAATACCTTGTGGGATGCTCCATTACTGATGTTCTCAGTACAAGTAAGTACATTGGCACTTTCTTCATATGCTTGCTTGACACAACAGTGGGACTAAGCAGAACTAGCTGAATTCCAAAAGCCTGCTGAAAGTACACAAAGCTCTGGGATTGGTTGGAAGTTCAAAAGTATCTCATAGCGATGGGGTTGTGGTTCAGTGGTACAGCACTTGCCTAGCATGTGAGGCACTGGGCTCAATTCTCAGCACTACATATAAGAAAATGAATAAAATAAAGGTCCATCAATGTAAAAAAAAAATACTATCTCCTAGGTTTACATGTTTAAGTGGTAGAAAGATAGGAGTCTGCTTTTCACTTATGTTCATTTTGGCATCTAGGTCTGCTGCTTTATCACAGACATATTCCTTCTTAAGTACGTCTACTTAAAGATATCTTCTGAAATTAACATTCCACTGTTGAACTGTCAACAGCTGGAAATGTGTGTTTAATTGTTCTTCCAGCAGAGAAAATATGTTGCACCCATCCCATTGGGACCATTGCTTGCTTTCCTGGGATGTTTGACCAGACTTAATGGTGTGATTTGTGTTAGTAGAACAGCTTTGTTGTTGGTGGTGTTGATTTTTTTTATGCAGAGCTAATTGTTTCATACAATTAGATCCATAACCTTGTGCCATTAACAATTTTCTAAACAACTGAGAATCAGTCTACATCCTTTTACTTAAGTGGTGAGAATTCAGTGTGATTCTCACCCATTAAGGAAATTATCTTGGTTTCCTCTGTTTTAATTATAATTTATAAAGCAGGTGACTTTTTTACTCATAGTAAACCTATTCACACTATTTTTTCATTCTGATTATGTTTCTATTTTCTTTTCTGTTCTGTACATATGAATATGCACGTTTCTTTTTTATCAGTACATCTCAATTATACAGAATGATGGATTTCATTGTGGCATGTGAATGCATATATGAAAACACAATTACACTTTTCTTTTTTCGAAGGCTTTATTTCTCTAAAGTAAATAAAAATAGCAAGTGTATCTTTAAATGTTTTTTTTAAATAACAGGTAATTTAAGATGCAATATTCTGTAGACAATATATATTTATGGTTTATAAATATATTACATGAATCAATAGGAATCTTAAAATGCATATTGGATATCAATATGTTAATCATAATTCTCATTGACATTAAAACTGGTTTCAGTGCTGTGTTCAGAAAGACACAGTTAAATTTGCAGCTTAACATCTCATTTTAAAAGCTAAATGTGTTATAAGATAATACAAAGATAAAATCTCCAAGGTTGTAAAACATGTTTATATTTACTCACTGCTATTCTTGAAATGGAAATGAAGTAAACTTATAGCTTTGTGTCTAAATCAGTAGTAAATTTGTCAAATTTCTGCATTAGAACATATTTGAAATTTTCTAACAAAAACAAGTAAACAAAATTTGTTTTAATACTGCTTTAAAAACTCAGGGACTGTTGGATGCACTGGCACACATCTATTTTCCCAGTTGCTCTGGAGGCTGATGCAGGTGGATCACGAGTTCAAAGCCAGTTTCAGCAATGGCGAGGTGCTAAGCAATTCAGTGAGATGCTGTCTCTACATAAAATACAAAATAGGGCTGGGGATGTGGCTCAGTGGTTCAATGCCCTTGAGTTTAATCCCTGGTAACATTCCCCAAACAAAACAAAACTACGTGCCTTTAGTTGGCTTCAATATTTACCTCCCAGAACACTCAAGTCAGATTATCAGTAGCACATCCACCTATGGCAGTATCCAACTACAAATGGTTAGTTTTACTATGTTTTACACAATTTGAGGAGAATCAAAGTGCAGGCCCATTGCTTTCATGTTTATGCAGCATAGCTATAAATTTTTAATTAAACAAGACTTAAGTTACAAAAACAGTTAAAAAACTGACTGTTTATAAGTTCTCTAAGTACTTATGGCATTACTCCCAGTGAAAGAACATTTGGGGGACCTAATGAGTTAATATTGTGGGGTAAATATGAGCACTGTAAAAGATTTCTCTCCTTTAGTTTAAAAAACTCTTGCTGACACAGGGATCCTATTTGTGGCTGTGGCTCTATTGCCCATTAGAGTGTGTGACATGCAGTTGATCCTTAATACATTTCTACCTGGTGAGCCAACAGATGTATATCATCTGGGCACTGGCAGACACAGAGTGCTGATTAAAGTAAATGTCAGATAGTTAAAATAGTACCCACAATAGCATAAATGCCTCTTTAGAGGCTAGGGCATTTTTGGTAAATGACGTTTTATCTAAATAGGGTAAAGAAAACTAATATGGTTGCATGTAGAAATTTATAGATTAGAAAATGAAACACTCAAACATCAAAGATATTAAAATTAGCACTTATGAAATATTTATGCTACAAAAATTCTGGTTTATAGTTAATTTGCTAGAAGTGTTTTTGTTATTGTTCTTTGTTTTAAAAATATATTGGCCTTTTTTTTCTTTCACTTATATTGAAAACCTTATATTAAAGAGATTATTAAAAACTTGACAAAATAATAAAAAATAGATAAAAAAATCTCTAATGTTTTTAATTTCTAAATTCTCTTGAACTATTCCCTGTTCTCTTCCATATGAGTTTACCTGGATTAACTGCAATACCAGTGGAAATTATTTTTCTTTCTTTTTGTAGCACATTCTATAATTAACTTCTTTGATATAGATATTATGATGTTGTCAAAATACATACAATGTATTACATAATGAGTTTAATTTGACCTACTTGATTGTACTAAAGTAATTTTTCAATATATTAACTGTTTTGTCCTGAAATTTTAGGTCATAGGTTACAATAATAGAGAGGTTTAAAGGATACCTAACACATACTTTTCCTTTCTTTGCCTTGGAAATGGTCATTTCCTTTTCAGACAATAAAAAATTAACGTTAGTATATTTTCAAAGCATATGCACTTAAATGTTTATGTGCTTTTGTGATTTAACATCCAGCATATATTCCATAGTAGAATAACTGCTAAATGAAGATTTTATCACAACCAAATTGTCTATGGTTTATTAGATAAGTACAACCTCTCTATACAAATCTATATTGTTGATTACATAGGCAGTCTTAATTATTATCCAAGTATTATATTTTAAATTTCAAAATATTATCTAATTATTGTTCAGTGTTCATTATTATCGATTATACATTATTATTATTTACATGAACTTCTCTACAATCCTTTCGGGCACCAGAATTTTACTACTATTCATATTAACTAAAGCAGATCATGAAAAATAGGAAGCACTAAGTTAAAGAAGAGAGCCTAAAAGACAGCTTGCATTGCAGCAAGGAAGCATCGATGACAGTTTTTGCTACTTAGAATTACCTGTCTTTTCAATATGTAGTTTTAAACACAGGCAGATTTCTTCATGATCACGAGTTATCCTGGCATGAAGCTGAAACCTCATTATTTGAAGCGGCACTTCCTATGAATGAAGTAGAATTTTCAAGCTAAAAGGTTTTTTCAAGAAAATTTGCTCTTAATATATCTCAATTAAGCTACAAGTTCTCTTAGTGAAAATAAGGATAAATGTGGGGAAATATAAAAGAAGAAGATAGGGCATTGTCAAAAACACAAATCAATGGAAACCTTACAAGAACAGGCAAATAGAAGGTCTGAGACGGAAATGGGCTGGAAATTAATTCTAGGCACAGTACCAAATACGCTTTAAGTCTAACTGCAATAAAACCAGAGAGGAAACTTCCTTTTTCAATAGCATGGTGGATTAAGTGATCTAAATAACATTCTGTTTGAAAACCTCTAGAAAAGATGAAAATATAAAGTCCCTGTCTTTTTAAATCCTATCCAGCTGAACTCACGGAAAAATTCAGAAAATGCCTACAGAACTAAAACAAAGATGAATGGAAGAAAAGGAAGGTAAGCACATTGGCTGGTGCTGGAGTGCTCTTGGTGGGCCTTAACCATGTGGGGAAGGAAGGCCAGCCCTTGGACTACTGTGGAGTGGAGAGCGGAAAATGATTTTATTGCCTAAATTTAAAGCCCTCAAATGACTACACAGTACTATCAGTCAAATGTATGATCTAAGAAAATAAAACTCAGTGGCAGAGTCAGAAAACAAATTTTTTCTTTCAATTTCAGCTCTGAGATAGTTTTTAAAAACTAAGTTTTGAAATGTAAGTCTGTCACATCTGAGCTTTTGTTACAAATTCTTCATAATCAAAGAAGTTCCAGCCTAAGAAATTAGCAAAAAGAATACCAGGCATTATCCTAGGTGAGTTATAACAATTAGTTTTATTGCAGAAACAAATACAAAACCTTTTTGGGGGTAAAGGAGTTCAATTTAAGCTTTAAAAGTAATACTAAAATGATTTTGAATTGTAAAATTCCAAATACACTAGGAAAAAACATTACCATGGATTAGAGCAAGACAAGACAAATATCATTTAGTCCCAGAATTTCATATAGCAAATTTAACATAGAATTATGTAATACATAAAATGATTAAGCATAATAAAGAAATAAAAATCAGGTGACACAACAGAGTATCTTAAAATTACATAAAACAAATGGTAATTATGCAAGTTAAAATTTTATAAGCAAGTAAAATCACAAATTAATAATTATATGAAGAGAGAAAGTAGCCAAGAAAGATGAGAAAATGAAAAATAGGAAATAAGTGTTGAGAAAAGTAGAAAATAGCGTGAAGGATCTGGCATATGTCTACCAGGAGTTACAGATAGAGACAGAAAATAGATATTGAAATGTTTGAAATTTTTATCTAAAACTCACAAGTATTATGTAAAAAAGTAAAAAAAAAAGAAAGGAAGAGAGTAAATAAATCAGTATGTGGAGAAACGCTAGTAAATCATACAGCTTCAACGTCAAAGTGAAAGTCTTAAAAAGAGTAAAAAGATCTTCAAAGAAATAGCATTTTAACAGTATTAGCAAAAATATAAGCTAGAATTCAATATTACCATTACAGTGCTGAGAGAAAGGAATTTTCATCACTGAATACCGCACCTAATTAAACTATCCTGCAAAATGAAAAGAAAAATATTATTTTTGAAAAGACTGCAAAAACAAAGATGCCTGAGAAATTTACTGCCAAAATACAGATCTAAGTTATTAATGAAGAGGAAATAAATCTTAGACTAAAAGAATGATTGTAAGAAGGAATGATGGGCAAAGAAACAGTTATATTTTAGATAATGGAAATATAAAACTATAATAATATTTATTCATTTGAATTTTTAATGCAAGAACCACAATAACACCTAATATTAAATACATGTAAATGTAATGAACAGAATTAATTCATTATAAGATTCTTATATTATTTAAGTAAAAAGCAGAAATACTACTAAATTCTATTCTTTATGATAAAAACTATACATATTAAAATTTAAGGATTTTAATAACAGAAGTAAAATGTACAGCTTTCATAACAAGAGTTGATAAATAATTGAATTTTTAAAGTCTTAATCATCCTCAACAAAGACAGGGTAAATAAGCTGGAAAGTAGATAACACTAAGTATTATGGAAAAAATATGACTATATTAATACATTCTAAATATTCAAATGCATTAAGTCACTAGATGAACACAAACTTGTCAGGTTGGAGCTTGAAGCTAAAAAAATCAACATATGCTATTTAAAAGGGTCATAAATAAAATATAAGAATACAGAAATATTGAAATTAAAAGGCAATTATCAAGTTAAAATGATGTGGCCCAGTGTAGCTATAAGATAAAATTATATTTAAGTCAAAAAACTATTGCATATACCCGATTAAAATTCAATAATGAATTTAAATGAAATTTAAAAAATAGTATAATGCATTTCCTTACGGTATTAAATAAAACAATGAGAAGTGACATAATTGTCCTTATTTCTTCTCCTTACTTATAATGTAATTTGTGAACTTTTTTTTTTTTTGATATATGTAAAGCATAAGAATTATAACCTAAAACATTCAAAATAACATAATCTCATAAATAGATTTTTAGGCACTATTTGACAAATACTGGTCACACAGCTCTCTCAAAATTATTAGAGCAGACAGAAATATTAGGGAGATCAGAAAACATTAGCTATATAATTGACATGTTTCAGCTACTATACAATATGAACAATATATAACCTTTAAAAGTATGCATTGTAAATTTTAGAAGAATTTGTATCATAAATACCTAAGTTACTACAGGGCAATGAAACTAGAAATTTTTTAAAATTCCTATAGATATTCATACACCATAGCTATAGCAATGTTTATATGTTATAATATAAATGCTTATATTTTAGAAAATGCTTGCAATCAATGAAATAGAAATAAGGTTGACAGCTAGAGAGAGCTACAAAGTAAGCAGAAGAAAATAGAAGAAAGAAATAAAGTAGAAAAATTAAGGAACCCAATGCAAACTATTGTAGTATGGATTAATAAAGCTGAAAAATGATTTATAAACATTTTTAAGGTTATACTACTGGGACAATTTCCAAAGAAAATGCAAAGAGATAGCTGTGCTCCCATATTTATTGCAGCACCATTCATAATAGCCAAGATATTGAATCATCCAAGTGGCCAGCTACAGGTGGGTAAAGAATAAGTGATACACATACACAATGAATTATTATCCATGCACAAAAATAAAGAAGTCTGTCATTTACATCATCATGAATGAACCAGAGGACATCGTGTTAAGCCAAATAAGCCAGGCACAGAATAACAAATGCACCCACACGTTGTCACGTGTGCAAGTTAAAAAGCTGATTTAATAGTAGTGGAGAACAGAATAGTAAACACTAGAGGCTAGGAAGAAGGTTCTAGGAAGGAAAGGAGGAAAGATGCATCAAGGTAAACTGGATAGTGAGTACTAAAATACAATTAGATAGGATCAATAAATTCTAGTGTTCTGTGCCACAGTAGGTTGACTATGGTTTACAACAATTTCTTACATTAAAAAAAAAAAAAAAAAAAAAAAACTAGAAGGGAGAAACTCAAAACTTTCTACCACAAGGAAGTAATAAACATTTAAGGAGATGAAAATGCTGATTATCCTGATTAGATCAATATACATCATGGTGTTGTGTAACTATGAGGTATTCCCTGAAAGCTCATGTGTGAGACAATGCAAGGATGTTCAGAGGGATTAAATTATGAGAGTTGTAGCCTACTCAGTGGATTAATCTGCTAATATAGATTAACTGTGAGGGTGGCACCTTTATGCAAGTAGGTTGTAGCTGGAGGAAGTAGCTCACTGGAAACATGACTTTGGGGTTTATATTTTGTCCCTGGTGAATGAATGAAGCTCTCTGCTTCCTGTTTGTCCTAATCTACTTCCCTCTACCACAAACTTCTGCCATGATGTTCTGCTTATCTTGGGCCTAGGGTTTTGGAGTTGTCCAAAGGTCAACTGAACCTCTGAAACCCTGAGTCAAAATAAACTTTTCTTCTCTGTTACTCTTGATCACAGCAAAGCAAACTTGATTAATACACAATGTGTGCATCAGTTTATCACACTGCAGTCCATAAATATGTACAATTATTATGTCAATTAAAAAGTTAAAATGTAAAAAAACAAATATACCTACTGAAAAAAAAGAAGTCATTCCTCTACTCAAAGAACTCATCATCTACTAGTGAAAGAAACAAACAAATAAATGTATTAAACTAAAGAATAAAAAAGCCCTAGGTAAAATTAATAAAGCAAAACTGTAGAAGGGAAAATTTTAGACAAATGGGGACTAACTCCAAATGGATACAAAGAAACTTGAAAATTGAAAGAACAATAAAAACAAAAAGAAAATGCAACTAATTATAAAAACTTAGACATTAGGAAAGTATAACATAAATATTAAGATTCAGACAGGAATAGAAAATGTGGATGGGTTTATACATTTTAATATCAACTGAAAAGTTCAAATATCAACTGAAAAGCTATTAGTCCTAGCTACTTTTAGAATTAAGTCCTAAATATTACTATTTTAAAATAAAAACTCTTCCAGAAAACAGAAAAAGAAGAAATGTTTGCAACTAAAGTTATGAAGCCAGTAATCAGAGTATTATAATGGAACAAGGCTGTTGTGAGATAGGGAAAAATATAGACCATTCTTATTCTAATATGGTTAGAGATGGTGGAGCACATCTTGGCTGAGACACATCATCCCACAAATGCACATATTTGTGCAGCTATTCGCATACCAAACTATCTACACAAGAACTAAAGAAGTCAGCTGGAAGAACACAACAGCAACTTTTAGTATTATAAAAAGATAAGTTGTCTTGAAGAAGTTTACAAAAAAATAAGGAAACTTTTTGCCTGCATCACTCTTCCTCCAATTATAGGCACACTAGAGAGACACAACTACAGCTTGGGGGAGTGAGAGGACATTAAGTCCATGCCTAAGGCCAGAAACCCAGTACCAGATGCATCACAGTGAAACCCAGAGCTGGGAAGTTAGGCCCAGCACCACGGAGAAATCAAAGAACCTGCTCAGCAGAGCTGATAGAGCCTCTAGACAACCCTGGTGCCAGGCATAGACCTTTATGTTGGTGAGAGAGACTCATGTTTCAGGCAGCATCACTGCCAGCTCTAGGGGGGCCTAGGGTATTCCTGAATCCAATACTATCAGGTCCCCAAGGTTGTGAGACTCAGGTAAGACCTACCTTTGTATTAGCCTTGGCAGCCAAAGAACTGTCTTCACCAATGACATCTCAGCCTTGGATAATACATTTACCCATGCCAAGTGCTCCAAGAGTCTGTCTGTCTGTAAGTTTTGTTTTTCTTTCTCTTGTATAACCTGGATACCCCTAAGACTGCAGATCCTTGCATCTATGAGGTTCAGACAGGACCCAACCTTAAATCAGCTTTTGTGTTCAGGGGCCCCTTCTTACCAACACTATCCTGGTATCAAGCAGCATAGCAGCATAGTTCGATAGAGACTCAATTCATTGCATTCAAGAAGGGAGTAAGATAGCATAATAAACATAAGAGTTTTCCTTATAACTTAGTATCAGGGTGGAGAAAATTAACACTGGGCAGTTTCTAAAAGTACAATCCCTAGGTCTGCCTACAGACCAGGGTTCTGGGACAGCTCTGTGGTCAGGCATGACTCGAAGCTCTGGTCTATCAGATTTCTGTTCTGCCAGTGTTATTTGTAGTTGGTGGCAATAGACTTGGCACATGTGTACACCTCAGTAATAGGCAGTGCATAGCAGTATAGCCCTTAATCTCTACCCTAGTTCTGTGCTGGTCTTGGCAGGATGTTGACTTGGAACATAATATAATTTTGTGGCACTGGTGTCCATAGGTATGTCATAGAAGCCTGCAGTGCCTGAAAACAGATTGATCACTGTGGAAGATGTGTCTGTGCTGACTTTAGTCTCAAGGAAAGTCTTGCAGAAATAGACTCTTCTTTTTAGATATTTCCCCAGTTCACGTTGAACAACACGCCCACTTTGGATTTGGGACAAACGGGATCTTAGATCACCCTCTAGTGTTGAAACAGTGAAGAAAAAAAATACAACAGATTTGTGACAAACTTGGCCTCAGTCTACCCTCTAGTGCTAAAATACTGGAAGTGACTACACATTCAAACAAAATAGGCCAGCTTTGAATTTCTGTAAAGACAGGAACAGACAAAGCCATAGTATGAAAACTGGAATAAATATCCAATCCTACAACGCTCAGATATCACATGCCAACAGGCATCAAGAACTTTGAGGAAACTATCATCTCACATCAAAACACAGTGTGAGAATTCATCAGATAGTAATAGTTGAACTTAAAACATCTCTATGAAGGAACTTCAATAAATTAAAAAAAAACAGAAAAAAAATTCAATACTCTAACAGAGAAAACTTTGAGAGGGAAGCAATTGGGAATGATCAAACAAACCCAGAAATACTTGAGCTTAAAACTGAGCAAAGTGAAATTAAAAACATAATAAACTACATCAATAGTGGGCTAGATCAGAGGAAAACCTTAGTCAAATCAAAGATAAGCTTTTAAAAAATGCACAGAGGAAAAAAAAAAGAAAAAAAATAAGAGGAATGAAAAATGCTTATTCAAAATTTTAAGATAGCACTTAAAAGCAAATATTAAGGTTTTGGGGGCTTAAGAAGGATTTCAAAATGCCAACAAGTTGGAAAGCTTATCAATGAAATATAGAAAATGTCCCAAACCTAGAAAATGGTAGAAATATCCATTATACAAAGGTCACCAGTTAGATTTAACTCAACCCAAGACATGAAGAAATTTTGAAGGTGAACGTTAAAGAAGGGTTTCTCATGAAAGCCAAAGAACACAAACAAATAACAGTAAGTGTGCACCAAGTCATCTGAGAGAAGATTTCTTAGCACAAAGCTTATAGGCCAGTAGAGAGTGGCATGAGATAGTCACAATAACTGATGACATAATGATAAAGCAATCAAATCAGCAGGAGAAAATAATAAACCTAAATATATATGCAACCAATATCAGAGCACTCAAACATATAAAGCAAATACTAATAGAAATAAAAGGAGAGAATTCAATATAGTAATAGTAGGGGATATTAACACCACATTATCAGCAATGGATGTATCATTGATCAGAAAATGAAAACAGAAACAACACAGTTAAATTGTACTATAGGACTACTGATGGACCTAACAGGCATCTACAGAATACTTCATATAATAGCTGGAAAATGCACATCCTTTTTCATAAGCACACAGAACTGCCTCCAGGATAGATCCTATGATAGTCCACAAAATAAATCTTAACAAATTTTTTAAAAATTGAAATTACGTTGATTAACTTTTGTAACCCCAACACAAAAAAATATAAATCAGTATAAAGAAAAACTTGGGAAACTATAAAAATACATGGAAATGAAGCAACTTACACCTGAACAAACAATAAATCAAAAGAAGACTCAAGGTGATTATCAAAAATTTTCTTGAAACAAATAAAAATAGAGACACAACACACTAAAACCA
This sequence comes from Marmota monax, assembly GCF_021218885.2. Taxonomy (NCBI): domain Eukaryota; kingdom Metazoa; phylum Chordata; class Mammalia; order Rodentia; family Sciuridae; genus Marmota; species Marmota monax. The sequence continues at coordinate 1,771,026 of NW_026692434.1, read as the reverse complement.
AGATACAGAAAGAAAAGGTATATTTAGAAGGAATTTTTATGGCAATGAATATCTATATGAAAAAATAGATCTCAAAATGAAAAACCTATCACTATTCAGAATAAAACTAGAAAAGCAATAACAAACCAAACCCAAAAGTAATTGAAGAAAAAAAAAACAGTAAATATCAAAGCAGAAATATATAAAATGGGGACAAAAAATTTACAATTAAGAATCTTCACAGCAAAAGAATGAAGGGACAGCTTACAAAGCAGAAGAAAATATTTGTGAAGTATTTTTTAAAAAGACTGATACTCAAGATATATAAGGAATTCCAAAAATCAAGCAATGAAAAATCAGTTAACCAAATTTTAAAATGGGCAATAGACCTAAACAGTCATTTCTACAAAAAAACAATAGACATGGACATGATCAATAGGGATATGCAAAAATGTCCAATATCACTAATCACCAGGGAAATGCAAATCAAAAGTAAAATATTATCTCATCCAGTTTGAATAATTATTATCAAAAAGAAAAACAACAACAACAACAAAAAAAAAAAACCTAACAAATGCTGACCCTTAAGGATGGGAACTCTCACAGACTTTGGTGAGAATGAAATTAGTACAGTCATTATGGAACTCCCCCAATTATGGAGACTGCCCCCAAAATTTAAAAATGAATTAATGATCAGTTAATCTAATAGGTACATATCCAGGAAAAAAGGAAGAAATTTTGCAGAGACATCATCACTCCTATATTTATTGCAGTATATTCATAATTGCCAAGAAATATAAACAACCTAAATGTCCATTCACTAATTAGTGGACAAAAAAGCATTGTGTGTATACACACAATGGAGTATTGTTCACTCACAAGAAAAATTAAATCTTCTCATTTGCAATAACATGGATGGAGTAGAGATCACTTTGTTGAGTGAAATAAGCCAGGCACAGAAAGACAATTATTACATGATCTTTCACATACATGTAATCTTAAAAAATTGATCTCATATAAATTGAGAGTCAAATGATGGTTGCCAGAATCTGGTGAGAATAGGCAGGAGCAAGGGATGAGGATAAGTTTAACTAAAGGTACTAAGGTACCATTGGATAAGAGTAAGAAGTTCTGATGTGAGAGATGCTAGATAACAATGACACACTGTTTATCTCAAAAAGGCAGAATAAAGGATTTTGAACTTTTTAGCTACAAAGAAATAATAAATGTTGAGGAGATAGATATGTTTAACTTGACTTAAACATTAGACATTATATTCAGGTATGAATCTATCACATAGTGCCTAATTAATACTTATAATTTTATGTTTCAGTAAAAATAAAATAAACAAAAATGATTACAAATATTATGAACTAAGTAATAGAAAATGAATCTTAACTTTTTAAAAATTACATCAAGACTACGTCAAGTTTATCACAGGAATGCAAGAATGGTTTTATATTAAAAATTAAGTGGTGTAATTCACCATAATAACAAAATAAAACCATTATTGTGATTGTAAAAGCACTCTAACTTATTTTAACTGATAGTCAAAATGATTTAATCATGCATAAAACATGTAGACAAATAAGTAAAATACTGATTTAGGAAAACAACAGTAAAATGAAACAAAATTCGCTAAGAACATAAGACACTAAAAATCTCTGCCCTTAATTGTATCATTTCATATAATAAACAGCAAAACTTAATAAAAACAAAGAAAAATCTGTCACACTGAAAATCAAATGGTAATAGTTCAACTTGCCTGTTGGAAATTATATTCATTAAACAAAATATAAGTGGAGATAGAGAAAATTTGAAAATGTTAACAAATTTTAAAATATGTTAACTCGCTTATCTCCACACACATATATACAGATCTGAAAATAAGTAAACAGTGCAAATATGCTCTTTCCAAACAAACACTGAGCATGCAGTAGTCCTGCTACCAGTAGTTATTATTTTATTAAAAAAAAAGACTATTAAAAAACTACTATAAAAAGCAAATCTAAAACTTTGTCAATGTGAGAGAAACATACAAATTACATCATTAGCATTAAAGATCAAAACAGAGAGAACTACTTCATCCTTGTGGCTCAACGTGGTAATTGCCACATTCACTTCAGTATTTCCATCTCTCTAAGTTTTCAATGTTCTGCCTATACCTCATATTAGGGAAATTTAAATATTCCAACCACATATGTATAAGACAGCCTTAACTCCCACTTTGAATTTGCTAATTTAGCAGAATATCAATGCCCATTCTATTTTCTTAGTCTAACACATTCAATTTTTAATCTTAAATGAATGTTCCCCTATTAATAAATTTGACATGACATTTAATTCTTTTGGGGCTAACACCCTTAAAATCTATTCATGTTTACCATCCCTCATACACATAGGTGAATGCAGATTGTATAGGCCATGCTGGCAAAAAGTTATTTTTTAAAAAAATTAGTTTGGATCTAATTTTCATAAAAAATCCAGGGGTATAATGGAGGTAAGGTGGCTATCACAGGTGGAAACTTTCACTTTCTTTTGTGATGAAGAGGAAAGCTCTTACTGGTGAGGAAATGAAGAAAAAAGAGATTTACCTCTTGGAAAGGGGAATTCAAGGGGCTTTAAAAGTCAAAAGTGATCAACCTTGTGTCTTTCTTCCCAATGTTCATCCACACACTTGAGTCTGATTCCTTTCCACCAATGCCCTTAGTTTAACAAGAGACTAAGTTGTTTGAATATTTGGCCTAACAACTGTGGAACTGTCAGCTAAGCAGGATCTCCTCATTTCAGTTATAGGAGCTGGAGAGTGATCTTGAATCGAGGGCAATTGTTCATCTGCCCTCTTGTTTGGATACTCACAGCTTTCAGTTTCTCCTTTTCCTTACCCCAGATCTATAGGATCATGGGAGCAAGTGAGCTGTGGTGATTTTTGTCCCCATAATGACTGCGTGCTATGTCCTCTTCAGCTTGTGCTGCAATCCATACATGCCTGATGGTCTCTTGAGTAAGTGTGATGAGACTACAGAAAGAAGAGGAGAAAAAGAAGTACTAGAACCTGCAGTGAGAAACAGTATTTGCAGTGGTCAGCTTGATGACTTTCATTTAAGGGAGGCAACAGCCAATGCAAACCAGTTGAGAGGAAATAGGTTTAAGTGCTCTGAACTCACTCATCTCATTCCCTCTGATTTTTTTTCCTACTGTTTCCAGCTGGAAGCTGGTAACATTCATTAGATTCCTAATGAAAGAGTAGAGAGTGGGCTCTTGTCTTGCATACTCAGTAAGAAGATTATGAAAATTCAAATCACCAATGATTGATGCATAAGTCATTTTATTCAATGACTTGTTCTGAGTAAGCCTTCTGTAAGTTGATAATTACTACAAAGTTGGGATCCAGTTAGTTCATATATGATACATCAAAATATTCTTACATTAAATCAAAGTTCTTTGAGAATAATATAAACTGCGTTGTCAAGCAATCATTTCTTTCTTTTCTTTTTTGCCATGCTGGGGATCAAACCCAGAGCCACATGCAAGCTAGGCAAGCCTTATTACCAATGAATGCAGTGAAATATATTAGCATTTCATATGAATGTTACTCACGGACAATCCTTATAATTTCCAAGTAGAGATAGAACTTTTTACTTCTCACATTTAATATTTAAAGCATATGGGACTTACTTTAACCAACAACACAATTTCTACATTAGAATTCATTTTTAAGAATTTATGTACTAATTGACTGAAATCTAAAACTGCCAAGGGTTGGCATAGAACTTGTGAAATTTCATAGAGAAAGAGTTCGACATATGTATTAACTGTCTGTTCTTTTTTGTAGTGCTGGGAGTTTAACAGAGGCCCTCACTCTCACACATTCTAGCAAGGGCTCAACTACTGAGCTCCAATCCCAGCCCTATCTTTCCTTCTTATGTCTATGAGTTTCATTCCAGTACTAAGATATGTCACCTAAAATAAAATAATATTTTCTCAAGTCATAAATGTTTCCTGCAATTCAACATTTAAATATATCTCCATATCCTTTACAGTGATAATCACATCCTAACATTTATAGTATATTCATTATATGCTTGGGATCAGAGATCTTCATATGCCTTAATTTAATCCTCACAAAAATCCTGTGAGTACCTATTTAGCTTTTAAGTGTCTTTTAGTAAATTAAAGCTAAAGATATTGTCCACACTTTTGACTATTACAACATACACAGAATGCATATGGCAATTTCTCTGGTTTAGTAAAATTCTATGGAAAATATTTTTGGTCCTTAAAACAGTTTGTTTGTGTGTGTGTGTGTGTGTGTGCACATATGCACATTTCAGAATATAAATATTATTCAACTTATGTATCTTAAAATTTAAAAAACAAGATTTTTACAGCTTAAAATTAAATTCAGTGTGCAATAGGCATGGCTCTGATACCTGATACTATCTACTTCATCTGCTCACTTTACATGGTTTTTATTCTGTTTTAAGTCTCCTACAGCTGTATTTGCACTAAGTTCAATATACCTTCCATTCTGTTTGAAATATATAGCATATGCATTCTCAATAAATAAAAAAAAATCTCAATAGCTTGCCAGTATTCTCAGTGGGAACTCTGGCTTTACTTATTAGAGATATAGAGACATTTTGCTTCCATCCACAGGAATGTATCATTAAAAGCAATTTCAGGCATATGAAAAAGAAACAATTGTCAGGCATAGCTAGACATTGGATTAATATGTGAATATATACTATGGATATTAATGAAGATGTGAAAGCCCTTATGCATATTCGTTATTCCTCATTGTCGTTTTTTTCCATATGTGAATGTAGCTACATACATGTATAAATGGTAAGAGTGACTTTTTGATATAAGTATGTAGGACTACATAAACATATATTGTTGCCTTTTATATTATGGGACAGTCTTGCTGAAATTATAGGTAAATCCATATGAGATGCCTCACGTACAACTTATAAAGTCTACTAGTTTAAATAAATTGTATAATCCATTTTGATAATAAAAATAATACAATAACCAAGGGCAATATCTTCAGTTTTTATATAGGATGAGCTTGACTTCTTTTTGGCCCTGAAACTAAGAAAGTGCTCAAGGAATATGAAATGTGGGACATGAGACAGCTGAAAGTGCCCCCTACTAGCTGAATCTGGAGCAATGTAATCATCAAACTACATAGTGGTAGTAATGCATTATAAATTATTGAATAAAATAGAAATACATTGGCTCATAGTGATATATGTCAATAAAGAACTGCAAGCTCATTTTTATGGTAGAATGCCAAACATTCAATGGCAAAAAATTGATGAAGTTAGGAAAATCATCAATTTGGGAAACATATAGTATTATATATACTAATAATTTTAAGGTATAAATTATTAAATTTTGGAAACATGAAACTAGTGCTCAGAATTTGATAGTATATATGATATGTATACAATGTATATTATATATAATACTATAATTGGCATAGTATTATACTATTATTCATATTGTATTATATATGATATGAATTATATATTGTATAATATTATATATAATAATATGATCTACATAGCACTATTATATATATTATACAATATATAAAGCATATCATATATAATGGTATAATGCTATGAAGACTATGTTTTATGTATATAATAATATATATATATATATATATATTTATATATATATATATATATATATATATATTTATATATATATATATAGTCCCAAATACTTTTTAAAAATACAAAATAATCACTTCACAATGAAGAAATGTGGAAAACATTATCTTTATCAAATGATCAAAGTTAAGATCAATGATAAGGTGACAGAGCCAAAGCACATTTGTATACATATAAATACATTATTATATAATGGATATACATGACTTTTTAATAGTTTTAATATATTTTCTCTAAGATATTATTTGGGCAAATGTGTCTAAATCTATAAAAGTTTTATCAATAATGATATAAATTAAAAAAAACTTTTTCTTAGTAAATACATAATAAACCATATAGAGGTAAAAGAGTATCATGTCTGGAACTTAACTCTCAATTGGAAATAATTAATATGTGAATATAATCATGCATAGATTAATAATAAGGCAAATATATCACGATCTTTACAACTGGGGATCTTGGAAGAGTAGCATATGGAAATTTTTTTAAATGATCTTTAGCTTTTGTGTAAATCTGAAATTAATGGAGAAAAATACAATAAAACGAAAATATGTTTTATTAAGTTTATAGGTCTGCTATAACTAACTATTACAGACTGAATGCTCTAAACCACAGAAATTTATTTTCTCCCAATTATGGAGAGTAGAAATCCAAAATCAGGCTGGTTATGTTGAGGGCCCTCTCCTTGGCTTGTCAATGATCTTTTTCCATAATCTTCATGTTGTGTGTAGCAGTGTCATGAAAGACATTAGTTAAACTAGAATAGTTCCCACTATGATGATAGTTTCATATTTATTGCCCATTTAAAGACTCCTGTCTTCAAATAGAGCCATATTTTGAAGTACTAGAGATTATGACTTCAAAATATGAATTTGGGAAGTAAACAATAGAGCACATGACATATATCATAAATCCTCAACATTAATTAATGATATTTCATGGCTAATTGATATGAAAAATTCTTATTTGTAATAAATTTCTTAGGTAATTACAAAACTGTACTACAAAAGGAAGTTTTATCATTAATAGAATTAAATTACTATCTTATATACTGAAATTTTACATTGTTGACTTGAATAAAATTACTGAAATGTTTCTATTATATATGTATGTGTACATATATACATGTCCTTTTAATTTTGTTTCAAAAAAGAATTTATTATTTTTGGAACAAAAATATAAAATATAATTTTATTTATTTTACATTAAAAAATTAAATTTGACAGATAATGTATGCTTTCATTACCATGTACAACATGTTTTAAAATAATATAAATTTTGGAAGGGTTAAATATAGCTAATTAATAAACAAATTACCTCAAATTGTTGTTTTTTGTCAAAAAAGCACATAACATACACTATTTTACATTTTTAAAGAACATAATACATACTGTAATTCACTATAGTCACTTTCCTATATAGTAGACCACTTGAAATTTATTCCTGTTTCCTGACTGTAATTCTATATCCTTTGACTAACATCTCTTCATATCTTCCTCATTGGCCTTTGGTAACTTCCATTATATACTGTTTCTAAGACATCAACCTTTTTAGATTCCAAATGTGAGTGAAATCATGTAATGTTTTTATTTCTATGCCTACTTCATATAATTTATTACTGGGAATATATTCAAAGAAAATGAAATTTGTATGTCATCCATCTGTACTTCTATGGTTACTCTAGCACTAAACACAATAACTAAGAATCAATGTAAGTGTCCAGCAATGAATAAGAAAATGAGGTATATCAACATGAGTCCATCACAAGAATCTTTTTGAAATACTGATTAATCCTGAAAACTAGAAATAGAATACATAATTTTCCTGCATGACATAAACACTGAAATTTTCTCCACTTAAATTAGTATTCATTTGACTCTTCCCTTTATTTTTTTTGTTATTATTTTGTCAAGTACCAATGTCATTTTTCTAGTACAAGTTTCTATGCTCTTTTACCAGAAATTTGCTAGTATCATTCCTTTTTCTGTTTTTCTGTTTTTGGTAGCAGGGATTGAACCCAAGAGCACTTCACCACTGAGTCCCATCCCCAGCCCTTTCTTTTATTTTATTTTTTATTTTGAGACAGGGTCTCACTAGGTTGCTTACAGCCTCGTTAAATTCCTAGGGCTGGCTTTGAATCTGCTATCCTCCTGCCTCAGCCTCCTGAGCTGCTGTGATTGCAGTTGTGCTCTGCCATACACAGTGGCAATATCAGTCTTAAGAATTTGGTACTCTTATGTCTGGAGTTACCCTTTCCAAAACCTAACTATCCCCCAACTTCTTTTTACATTTTCATGCCTCATATTGTGATTTGGAAGGCTTTGTTTTAAAAGTCATTCCATAATTGTGTGTGTGCCCTTTGGCTTTTCCCATCATCTTTCATCAATTCTTTCTCTGAAACAGTGTATTACACAGAAGTGTAATATTACCATTCCCTCTTCTCTCTTTCTCAAATGTGCACACACACACACATGTGCAGTACATTGATAGTTCAGGTGTACCTACTGACCTTAGCATATGCACCCTATGCAAATTTTTGGGACATGTGAAATCTGATTAATAGACTCATTTATGACTTCATGGACTTTTATAACATTTTTGCATAAAACTGAGCTATTATTAATACAATCATTAGTTTCACTGTTTTAAAATCCATGATTCCATGATTTTTATTTTATTCAATTTTGTACATTGCACAATATTTTGTAACCAACTCTGATGTATAATACATATATAATTTTCTTCATCCTAAAAGAAATCTTATGTCAGTAGTAATCAATCCCCTTTCTTATTTTCCAATAACTCTTCTTAATCCATAATAAGTGCTCGTTTTTTATTGTGTACTTTGGATATTTCATATAAATGGATATGTAGTTATTAGTAGCTGGATTTTTTCACTTAGTATCATGTTCTCAAGATTCATCTAGCTTTCATGAAACATGTATTAGACTTCATTTCTTTTTATGTCCAAATAACATTCTGTTGTATTGCTATGCCCCATTGTGTTTTTTTGCTCACTGATTAAAAAAACATTTAGGTTGTTTTCACTTTGTAACCACTATACATATTACTGCTCTGTACATTTGTGTGTAAGTGTTGGTCCAAATTCATGTTCTCAATTCTCACATGGGTAGAACTAGGAATATAATTGCTGGATCACATGATAACTGTGTGATTAACTTTTTGAGGAACTATCAAACATTTTTCCAAAACTGCTGAAAAATTTTATCATCTGCCAAAAATATATTATGGTTCTAATATTTCTATATCCTCACCTACACTTGTGATTATCTTTTTGATGAGAGACATCCTAACAGGTATGAAATATTTCATCTTAATTTTGATTTGCATTTTTTCAGGTTACTAGTATTCATCATTGTTCTTTAAATTTTTTTCTATTTTTATTCTCATGATGAAAAGATAAGTAACACAACAAGAGATTAAAGAATACCTTACCTAGCTCAGCTGAAATTGCTGTCATGGCAGTCATAGAAGTAAAGCAGGGAAGAGAACAATGTGATGATTACTCTACCTGTATTTTGATTTATTGTAAAAACACTATTCAACTTTCAGAGAACATATATGAAGAATTTCTATCTGAATTGAATCTTTCTGAGCCTTCAGGAACTTCCAAAAATTATTTAGGTTGCCAAAGTAGGACAGAACTAAGAATATATTTGAGATCTTATAACAAGGACATTTCTTAAATAAATTAATATTTTCTATTGACATGTTTTTGTTTTAATACTAGATAAAGGTATCTAGGCATACATTGCTATTGACCATAAATATCATATTTCCTAATTAAATTATATGTTTTGTATTATTGTTTATTGTATGCTCTTTGAATTTACAGAAGTAGAGTGACCAGTTATAACTAGATAAGCAGAAATAGATGTGGTATGTGGACTGAAATTACTATGTCATTTTTAAGTATGGCTGCTATTGTTTGTACTTTAGATAAAATGTGTACCTAAAAATCTACAAACTATTTATTCATTCAGTAATTAAATATACTTTATTGGATGCCTTATCTATAACAGATACTGAAGATACATGAATTTACAAAACAGAATTCCTAACCTGAAAGATACCACACAAGTCACAAGAAAATAAAGACATACATAAACATATGGTAAGTTGTGCATCTGAATTATGTACATGTTAAGGAAAGGTTACTATGTAAATAACTACTGGTACTTACTGTGTTTGTAAAAAGAGGATGAAAATGACTTTCAAGGTGAATAGGGAGAGAAAACACCAATGAGGGAGACATGCTTTTCCTAAACAGAAGCAACTGCTTACAGGGATAACAAAGAATATTAGGAACAAAAATGTCCAGCAATCTAGGGAGTTAGAATTGGATATATAAGGGGAAGAAAAACTAGGAATACTTGTAAAGCATAGTTCATAAAAGAGAGTGTGTTTTTACTTCCAAAACACTGGAAAATTTTAAACAGAGAAATTACTGTTGGCATTTATGTTAGAGCACTCACTATACAAGAAAGATTCATGAGGGTGAGATTATTAGTAGAAGCCCAGCTAAAAATAATCTGAGAGTCCAGAAAAGAGCTAGAATTAAGCTGATGTCTCCAAAATGTCATAGAACTATCAGCTGTCAGCTATTGATTGAATAGAGGGCTACTGAAGATTTAAAAAGGTTCTTAGAAAAAATATTAATTCTTATGGTTTGGGAGAATAAAACTGAGCCACATTATCACTATTCTGTCATGTGGGTGCTTTTGCCTTCATGAGCCACTTAGTCCAGGCCAAAGCAAAATTTAAAAATGTATTTTATGACAGTGTTGCTATATTTGGAGAACCGAGAGCATAAAGAATATTGGAGAGTTTTTAGGATCTCTGACTCTACTTCAGACCTACTGAAATAGAAACTGCACTAAACAAGTTCCCCAGGTATTTCATAAGCATGTTAAAGTTTCAAAAGCTCTGACCCAGATGCCAGTGAATTAATTAACATGAGATAAGCAGGGGATGTTTCCTTCCTTTGAGAATGAAAGTGAGAAAATAGCATGCATGTTTGCAGTTCGTTCCATAGAAGACGTAGATACTGACTATTTCAACTTTTTCTGAAAGTTAAAGACAAATTTTTTTACTGACAGAGAAGAATAAGGGGCTAGTGTGGTGTTATGTTCTGAATGTGTTCCACAGGTTCATATGCTGAAACCTAATCACCAACATGATGATGTTAGGAAATAACCTTCAGGAGGTTATCCATGAAGGAAGATCCCTCACAAATTGGTATGCTTATAAAGAAGGCATTAGAGGGCTGCCTTGATCCTTCTACCACGTGCAAATATAGCAAGAAGGTGCTACTTATGGATCAGGAAATAGGTCCTTTATCTGACACCAAATCTGACTTCTTTCCCCAGGAATATGATAAGTATGTTTATAAGCTCCCTGGTATATAGTATTTTGCAATAATAGCCCAAATGGACGAAGACATGTGTATTAGGAGTATTGGAACAAATTAATTATTTTGAAATAGCAATGGGGGAATGAGAGAAGTAGCTTCTCAAAGATTCAGAAAGAGTGATAAATTTATTTATATTGCGAGGTAGGAAGAGGGTGGTGGTAACTACGATACTTTAGTACCTGGTAACAGGATATTTTCTCAAATGTTTTTCAATATGTTCAGAAATAGAGAATTTAGAAATTTATAGTGATCTAAGATCAGAAAAAAAGACAAGTGACCAAAGATGTTGAACATGTTAGTTAGAGAGTTAGAAAATACTTTGAATAGTGCATTTTTGGTAGAGTAGGAAATGCTGCTATGTTGGAGCACTAGTGAAAAGGATTAATGAATACCAAAAATAGAAAGTAGAGATTAATGATAGTGGAACACATTTAGAGGAACTGCAGCATGAAAAATACAGGGAGTAGGGATCATAATGAGAAAATGGAGCATTCAGGTTTAAAATGTGAAATGTTGATGAATCTGGGATTTAACATTATTTAGAGAATGAATTGCTAAGGTCAGAACTATGTGAGGAAAAATATCAAGTCATCCATATCTAAGATTTTGAGGCACCCTTCCACCAAAGCTCCCAGAGTGCCATGGTGATAGAGAAGACTCTGAGCCTACTGTTTTGTCCCTGCTGAGGAGTACTGTTGATAAGGAGCTGTAAAAGCAGATAAAGTAGCAGGGTACGTGCTTCACTAGGGGTGGGTATCATCAGTTGCAGATGGAAAAGTAAATGTTATGATTTGAATATGAGTGTCCCCCAAAAGTGCACATGTGAGATATTGCAAGAACATTCAGAGGAAGTGATTGGGCTGTGAGAGTTTAACCCAATCAGTGATTTAATGCTCTGACAGAGATTAACTGAGTGGTAACTAAAGTGGTAGGGTGTGACTGGAGGAGGTGGGAATTAGGGCATGGCTTTGGTGTATATATTTGTATCTGGAGAGTGGAGTCTCTCTCTCTTTCTCTCTCTCTCTGCTTCTTGATCTCCATGATGTGAGTTGCTTCCCTCTGGCACACACTTCTCCATAGTGTTCAGCCCCATCTGGAGCCCAGAGAAATGGAGCTGACCTTGTGTGGACTAAGATCTCTGAAACCATAAACCCTCAAATAAACTTTTCCTCCTTACAGTTGTTCTAGTCAGATCCTTTTTAGTCACAACAGTGAAAAAACTGACTAAAATAATACCAGAAGAAAGGATTCAAAGACACTTTCAAATTAACCTCCATTTTCCATCCTGTAGATATTCCACCTACTTAGTGGGAATGAGGTGGCACGAGAAAGAATGTATCTGGGAAATACCTTTTTTTGGTGCCAGGGATTCAAAGGGTAAGGGGGCAGCACTATAAATCCTGGCCAGCCCTTTACTAACACTTCCAAACCTATGGAATAATTTTACACACAACATTTGAAGTATTGTTTGTTTGCTTTATTCATAACCTTCACCTCCCTTAGATTACATTTGTGTAAAATTTTTGCATGCATATGGCTCTCTTGTTCAATTGAGACCTACTTTATATACAATTATAAATTAGTCATGTCTCTATTTTCTTTTCCAACACTCAACAAAGTACTTTTTGTAATAATTATTCGATAAGTGTTTGTTTCCTAAATCAATAAATCAGCATGGTCCTGTGCTTCAGGGCACTGTAGTCTCTAGGAGTAGAATGACACTCTCAGAGTAATAACTTGGTGTTATTTCAGCAACAAAGCTTTAAAGGTATGCCTTAGAAACTGTCTGTGGGATTGATTAAAAAACAAACAGAAAAGCAGAGCAAAAAGTGAATTTCCTATTTTTGCTCCAATTTTTAAATGGATAGCTTATCTATTTGGGTTAAATATGGAAATTTACCTATTAAAATTGGGGAATCTATGATTTATTGCTACATGTCTTTGTTATGCCAGGACCACCATACTGTTATGGAAAACTGAATAAAGTACTTCTTCTACCTTAGCAATGACTTGCATGCTATATACAAAAGGCATCATTTCTCTTTTTATTTTTAGAATAGCAGTATGCACATTTATTAATTATTTTATGGCTATGGTAAAATGTACTTATATATTAGCTTTGCTTTTCTTAGAACATGCACTTTTATAACAATGTATTTCAGAATCCTACTTTTCCTTTCATTTTTCAGAAATACATTTTATTTTAAATAGCACAAAACAAACTAGCACATATATATTTATTTTTCTCATTCACTAGGATGTCAAGGCTGAGATAATCTAATCATGTGATTTATAGTATGTATCTTTTAAAGTTATTTTAATGCTGCATTAAAATTGTAAATAATAGATGGATCCATTGTTTGACATATTTATACATACACATAGTACAATTTGATAAATTTTATGGCCCAGTACCTCTTTTTCTCTTCCTTGCTTCCTCTCATTGAGTGGAAGTTCAGGCTTGGGTGCACAGAAATCAAGCATATCAAAAGACAAAAAAGAAAAAAAAAGTTGTGAATGAAAAATGAAATATAAAGGTAAACTTCATGCTCTAACTCAGGAGTCCAGGTGTAGAATCTTTTTTAAGTTATAGCCATTTCCCCAATTTCACTAACTCCACTGGAGAATGTCAGGATTTTCTCCCACACTAGCTCAGCCTTCTGCACCTGAGCTTATTTCTTGCTAGATTGCAAATTTGTTTGACAGCACATGTTCTTCCTTCCTTTCTTCTTTTTTCCCTCCCTCCCTTCTTCCTTCTTTCCTCCCTCCTTCCCTCCTTCCCTCTTTTCTCTCTCTCTCTCTCTCTCTCTCTCTCTCTCTCTCTCTCTTTCTCTCTTTCTCTCTTTCTTTCTTTTTCTTTCTTCAGTACTGGGAATTGAACCCAGGGGTGTCATAGCACTGGCTACATAACTAAGCTTTTAAACACATTACCAAAATTTTTTTAAAAAGTTTCTCCTTTTTAAATTTTGTTTAAGCATATAACTTATTCTCCTTATTCTTCTCTTCCTCCTTTTCTTCCTCAGCATCTTCCTCCTCATCCTCCTCCTCATCATTTCTTTCTTTTGGGAAAGATCTTGCCATAAGAAGCTACTAAATATAGTATTTCTTGAAGTGTGTTTCAGGTATAAAAATTATACCTATCAAAAGTATTTAAACAGTCAAATATTTTTGAGAAATACTACACAAAGCAAAAATATTTATTTATTCATTTAATCATTTTTTTTCTTCCTAGATTAATAATATACTTTCTGAGTCTGTTGCTTTTGCTTATAAATCCAGGATCTAGTATGGTGTTTTGGTACAAAATACACCACAGATAATACTCTTAGATGAATCCTGGAGACGTTTCCATGCTAATGAATTGAGTAAAAATATGACAGGGAGAATGGAATACTTAAGTCTTAGCTCATGAAAATTATAAATTTATAACTTTTTATTAGAGCTTTATAGTTATACATAGTAGTTGGGTTCATCCTGATAAACACATGCATACATGAAATTTGATTTTAGTTTATGACTGTCCACCTTATTCTCTTCCCCCTTTTTCCCCTGTCTTCTCTCCCCTCTCCCATATACCTTCCTCTACTCTACTAGATTTCTGTTCACTCATATATTTACTTATATTTGATTGGTTCTTTCTACCTATGTGTAACAATTTATGATTTTTAAAATGTTAATTTTTAAATTTATAATATATATAAATTTCAAAATATTTTTTTAAAATTCAGTGGAAAAGTTTCTCTCTCAAATCTATTTTCCAGCTACCTAACTGATTTCTCCTACAGGAATTCTTATTATACATTTCTTGAATATCATCCTACAGAATGTCTATGTGTGCACCTGTGTGTACATACTCATACAGAGCTTTACTAATTTTTCCTCTAAGAGAAAGCATACTATGCTCATGTTCTGTGATTTAATCTTTATTATTGTGCTCTTTTTAATAACATATAGTGTTACTTGATTCTTTCTGCAGCAGCAAGATATTTCAGTATAGGGAGCTAACGTTATATAGCCTATTCCTATTTAAGTGTTCTCTGCATATATGTACACCATTTCACAAATGTAAGAGGATATGTAGATGAATTTCAAAAAGTGAACTAATTTTATTAAGTGTATTTAAATTATAAAATTCAGTAGATTGCCTGGTGGCTCTCCATGAAGATTCCATGACTTTATACTCCCATCAGTAATGAATAAATACCTGTTTTACCACCGCAACCTAGACAATACAGTGTGTCCATCAGCTTGTCATCAAATTCATACGAGTTTCGTAAATTATTGCTGAGCAAAGTGGTCCTTTATGATTTTTAAATTTATTCTGATGTTATTGGCAGCATTATATCCTGTTTCAGATTTGGTGGGGTTTGTTTTTGTTTTTGTTTTTTCATTTTACATGATAAGCCTGCCTGCCTGCCTTCCCTATTTCTCTTTCTTATTTTCTTCATTCAATTTTATAATTTGGTGATATCTTCTGTTTCCTTTATTAATGCCTTCTATTTTTAAGTGTGTGTTTGTGTGGGGGGGTGAAAGAAAGAGAAAGAGAGAGAAAGAGAGAGAGAGATCTGTATACGGCTTTTAGTGTAAATATACTATTTAATCATCATAAGCACTCTAGCCATGTTTTTGTATTACACTCAGTTTAGAAATGAGAGTGAGGCAAATTCACAGAGATTTAACACTTGACTTAATGGTACACAGATAACTGAAATACAATTTAAAACTGATTTCAAATTCAATTATACTCTGTTCCTTAAAAAAGGGCCTTCTGATAATAATCAAAGTGCCAACAGAGTTTTATCAATGGTTTGTATTATAATTTATTATGTCAAAACAGTATAACTAAAAGAAAAGTTCTTTATGTATTTTGATACCATATAAAAAAGATTAGAAATAGTCTAATGTATGACTATTTTCTGTAATCCATTTATGTTATTGGTTTTTAAATTTATTTATTTTTTATATTCTGCAATAATGAGTCTAGCACATGTTAGGTGAGTGCTCTACCACTTACACCACTTAGTGACCACTTAGCGACATACCTATCATTTGTGTGTGTGTGTGTGTGTGTGTGTGTGAAACTAGAAATTGAATCCAGGGGCACTTTATCACCAACTACATCCTGAGCCCCTTTAATTAATTAATTAATTAATTAATTTAGTTATTTAGTTATTTATTTTTGAGGTAGGTCTTTGCTCAATTGCCGGGACTAACCTTGAACTTGTGATCCTCCCAATTCAGAATCCAAAGTAGCTGGTATTAGAAACTAGTGCCATCATACCTGGATTCTATTACTCCATTTTTAATGAAGCATGCTGTAGTTTGTCGAATTAAAAAACAGGGCTTCAAACAAGATATCAGAAAGTGCCTTATAATGACAATCACATTTCTTATGTGTTAACTATGCATCAGAAACTTTCTTAAGGGTTTTCCTTCTTTTAAAAAAATTGCATACTTACACAACTTTACATGGTATAAAATAAATTATCCTCATTTAGCAGTTGAGACTTGAAGGTTTAACCAGTTAAGTTTACACATCTTATGAAAGCAGAAACTAGTATTTCTACCAATGTTTAACTGACATAAATGGTCTTCTTTTTAATTTTAAAGTAATAATGTTGTAAAATTTTCTTAAATAAAATATATTATTTCAATATGAAATGTATAAACTGATCAAAGATTTGAGCAGGACTTGAGGAGTGATCTGGATGGTTCGTTTTCAGACTATGCTCTGCTTGACAAGGTAAGTGCATCAAGTAAGAGCCAGGGGACCTTTCAGAGCTCTGAGGTTTCTTAACAGGAAACAGTGAGAGTGATGAATTTTGAGAGGACCTTGGATATTTTAGGAAGAAAAGGCTACTAGTAAAGATTTCAGTTCCTCCACAATTATCAGGAGAGAACTAAGTAAATTTCAAGTATACTGACTAGAATTAAAGAGTAATTATTATGCATTGATGAGAGATAGAGATTAGGTAAATTTTATTATTAAAAGTAAACTTCTAAAATATATATTAACCTACAATTTTTTCCTAGTTAGTATGTTTCTAAATCTAGAAAATTTTCATGCTAAGGACATTCAAGTTAAATCTAAGCAGTTAATAATAACTGTTTAAATTTTATAGGAAATAAACCATAGAAACTTTCAATAAACTCAAAGAACATTATTTTTCTATCTTAAGCCTATTAAATTTCAAATACACACACACACACACACACACACATATCATAGGTGGAGAAATACACACACACACACACACATATACATCATATGTGGGAAAAGTCCATGCATAAAATTTAACTTTTTCCTACAAGTACACATCTAGAACCTATATTCCTTTTTGTTTAATGGGAGTATGCACATTCTCCCACACTCAATCGTCATGAAAGGCAACAGCACATAGTAGAAAATTTTTGAATACAGAGCACGTACAACTAACTTGGAATACCAGATATACTATCTTCTTAGCTCTCATCCTTTGTAAAAGGGGAGGCATAGTAACAAAATTTTCAATTTGTGTTATGAATTTTTAAAAGTTTGAAAAAGTACCTGGAAATGTTAGGCACTCAATTTTTATAAGCCTAGGACTGGCTAATAAGATATGCCTGTGTAAAACTAATCAGTGAGACTTATGCAACCCTAAGATCATAATGAAAATAAGTGAATAATTCTTTTTTTCATTTATTTGTTCATTTTGAATGCCAATTTCATTTAGTGCAAGCAATTTTCAATATCAAGCCTTTAATATTTGCTTCATCTAAAATGCTCTTTCCTGCATATCCATTTTTCTGAGTCTATGTTCTCTGGTCATCCTTAGAAATAGCACCTGAGTTAGACTCACCTTTATTTTGTCTATAACCATATAATACTTTTCTGTTGGTACTATTTTTTTTTTATTTTTTTTATTGGTTGTTCAAAACATTACAAAGCTCTTGACATATCATATTTCATACATTTGATTCAGGTGGGTTTTGAACTCCCAATTTTACCCCAAATACAGATTGCAGAATCACGTCGGTTACACATCTACATTTTTACATAATGCCCTATTAGTAACTGTTATATTCTGCTACCTTTCCTATCCTCTACTATCTCCCCTCCCCTCCCCTCCCATCTTCTCTCTCTACCCCATCTACTGTAATTCATTTCTCTCCTTGTTTATTTTCCCATTCCCCTCACAACCTCTTATATGTAATTTTGTATAACAATGAGGATCTCCCTCCATTACCATGCAATTTCCATTTTCTCTCCCTTTCCCTCCCACCTCATGTATCTGTTTAATGTTAATCTTTTCTTCCTGCTCTTCCTCCCTGCTTTGTTCTTAGTTGCTCTCATTATATCAACCAAGACATTTGGTATTTGTTTTTTAGGGATTGGCTAGCTTCACTAAGCATAATCTGCTCTAGTGCCATCCATTTCCCTGCAAATTCCATGATTTTGTCATTTTGTAGTGCTGTATAATACTCCATTGTGTATAAATGCCACATTTTTTTTATCCATTCATCTATTGAAGGGCATCTGGGTTGGTTCCACAGTCTAGCGATTGTGAATTGTGCTGCTATGAACATCAATGTAGCAGTATCCCTGTAGTACGCTCTTTTTGCCATAAAAATACCAGCTACACAAGGGTAGGGGCTTCTATATTTGCTTGTGGCTATATAAAGATTGCTTTGAATTATCTGCCAAACATTGCATGTGGTCATAAATATGCCTGAATAAATTAATAAATTATTATATACAAAACTATATAATTACCATTGTACTTGTCATAAAGCATTCTTCATAATATTTTTTACTGTTAGTATTTTGTTTCATGTTTTTGAATGTACAATATTTATGTTCTTGTTTTGGTTTAGAATATTTTAACACTTAAAATAATGCTACAATGAGCACTCTCATATGTGAATGTTATAGCCTAATTTTGATGCCTTTGTTCAAATTAAATCATGGAATAGAATAACTTGATCAGGTGATTTATATGTGATTTTTTAAAAAACATTTTAACAAACTGTAGATTCATTGGCAGTAGCTAGCCTAGTACCGTGTTACTAATAACTCATGAGACATTTGTTAAATTGAATGTGGAGATTTTTGAATAAAGAATGTGTGAAATATATGGAAGCAGCTTTGGGGAAGTCTGCAGTAAGCATTTGAATACAAAATATGGGAATCATGAACTGGATTAACTATCAACTCTACAGTAAGTGGGGTGATAAGTGCTAATTATTGTAGATGAGTGTGGTCAAAGCAGCAGGTACAGAACATGATTTTTCAAGTAGGGTTTGGGGATAGTCCTTTGGTGTTCATACATAAATCAATGAGAAAACTCCATACTACCTGAATAAATAATATATTAAAATGTTCAATCAACAAATACAGGGCTGGGTTGTAGCTCAGCAGTAGAATATTGCCTAGATTGTGTGAGGCACTGGGTTTGATATTTAGCACCACATAAGAAAATAAATAAAGTTAACAAACAAGCAAATATAGAATCTTATTTTAGATTACATGGCAATCAAGATTAACATGAGGGTAAAAGAGTTCCTAGTTTTTGTGTTATTTAGCCTTCTAAACTTCTAGATTTCATATTAAGAAATTATAAGAATTCATAATTTTTGAAATCACTTTTCATTTAAAATGTAAGTATGGAGTTTTCTCATTTTTATTATGAATATGTACACATTAAGAAGTTATATAAGTTTCTTCTGCTTTCCAAAGCATCAGAATACTCTAAAATTCACTTCAACCTACTAGTGAAATAATCAGCTCTAACAGTGTCCATTTATTATATATTTGGTAAGTGCTAAAAATTCTGTCCTAGTTGTTATCTGAGCTACAAAAGGTAAGTCACAGTTGCTATCCTTGGGAGATATTAATCTGTAGGAAGAAGAGATATAATTAGAGGAAGTAACAAAATAAAGGTTGAATAAATGCTCAAGGACGGATGAATCCATGCAATGAACAGCACTAATAATCCTGATACAGATGGAAGTGCAACTTTATTTAAAAGTGAGAAGGATAACTTAATTTGAAGATTCCAGGAAAACTTTATGGAGCAGAAAGAATGAGTAGGATTTTGATAGTGGCAGGCTGAGGAGATGGTATCCTGTCAGGAGAAACAAGATGACTGAGAAGAAAGTAAGGGGAGGAAAGGAAGGTAAAGTAAGGTGAAGAGAATAAGAGAAAAAGCACACAAAAGTTAATCTCATGGGGAATAAAACAACGTGGCTGAAGCTGATGGTAAATGTAGAAAGTCAAAGGCAGAGGATGTTGAAAGACACAATAAACACGTAGAATATCCCACTAAAGGGATTTAAAAGAAAACTGAAGAATGTGACTGCAACTTCTAAAGTGGTTTAGCCTGAGTAGGATATACATGACATTTTAGCAGTGATACACATGACATTTTAGCAGTGAAACACATGTTTTCATTGAGAACTGTAAAGATGAGGGATAAACCATGAATGAAAGTAAATGACACTAAATAATTTTTTTTTGTCAACTCACAGAATAAGTTTCCCAAATGTTCAGCCATTTAGTCCATCACTTAGTGGAAGCACAGTGAAGAGGAGGAAGCTGCATTAAGTACTATGACAGACCCAGGATAATTTAATGGGCTAATGACATTTTGTAAACTCAGAGGTTTGTGATGCCTAATCCTGCTTGCACAGTTAACACAGTATGTGGTATTCCTGCATTAATTTTTCTAGTTATAAAAAAGCTATTTTCCATGACTCTCAAGGGGATCCTACAAAATCAGTTGAATAACAACAGATAAGTACTTTGAGCTTCTTAAAGAAACTAAATCTTATAATTGCCTTCTTCAATCACCTTCATTATATTTTATAGAGTGGATTGGAGTGAATGTAAGAGATGGATTAATCTCCCTTAGTTTTTTTCCTCAATAATTTGCACAAAGAAAGAATTTTCACAGAAATGCAGCATATAGAAATTTTATTCATTAATGCTAAACGTGATATAACTAGCAATAAAATCACTTCTATGATACATTTAAGAAATGAAGAATACAACTTATACACCTTAACATATCTGCAGTTATGCTTTTGTGTTATAATCTGTTTTAGGAATGATTTGTACATGTTATTTTGCTTTTCCAGAAGAGATAATGGACTTCCACTGATTTACCTATATTTTCGGATCAGGTTCAATTTTATTCATAGCCAAGACTTTCAAAATTTCTCTGGCTAAGTATAAAACTGTAAGTATACCTTCCTTGGGCATGAAATAGTTCTCTGTCCTGCACTTAACAAGTTTATTGTGTCTTTGAAGTTTATGTTGGTGTGCACAGTAGAATGCAATGGTCCTTTACTTAGTTATGTGGCATGGAAATTTATTGTAAGTTTGTATAGTGTTCAAAAGGAAAATGAATAATGGAAAAGTAAAGTTTCTGAAATGACAGATATGAGATTGGCTCTGGGGATAAGGGATTCCTAGATATTAAAACCAACACATTATCATCAAGTCCCTCCATCTCCCACAAAATTTCAGGCTGTCCCTCTTTGGTTATGATGGTCAAAATTCCCTGGAATAAGATAAATCTGACTGGCCCATCTCAAATCAAACATATAGAAGTTGGATTCAGTTATGTGCACATGACAGGGTCAGGAATCTTGGTGCTGTTTCTAGAATAGCAGAAATTGTCCAGTGCTTAGGAATCACCACACCTGGTAACTACTGGAATTCTCATGATCAAAAATGATTTTAGTCTCTTATATAACCTCTTCCCCAGGATACGCTGAAGTTGATTTGAACAAAAATAACTAACAATAGAAGGTGCTTTTGGAAGCACAAAAGAGGATATCTCCTGAGAAAGGAGAAAATAAAATTTTCAAGGGTTAAACCAATTTGCACAGATGACTTTATAACTTTGAATAGTTGACTCTTTTAATAAAGGTTTTGAATTCCCAATTGAATATTATTCATCTATGAAAAAGAATGAATACCTGCCATTTGCAGAAACATGAGCAGACCTGAAGGTCATTATGCTAATCATCATAAGCCAGACACAAAAAAATCCAGAATAAAGGAGTTGAATAGTGGTCGCCAGAGACTAGGAAGGGAAGGAGTAGTCAGATGGAAGAAGTTAGATAAGGGACATCAACATAGAGAGCAGGAATTACTTTCAGGTAACTGTTGGCTACAATAATCTATGATGAATTTTGAAATAAGTATTTGTTGATTTTTGAGAAGATGATTTTTATACTTTGTATGCATATATCAAATTATCCTTCTATACCCCTTAAAGATGTAAAAACTTGTCTTAATTTTGGAAAAGTTTTGAAAATAAAGTAATGTAGAATATAAAAGGTAAGCAATAGAAAAGGAATTAAGGAAAATGATGGAAGAAGAGCTAAATTTTAGTATATCATATAAAGTAACAGAAAATCTAATCAGAAAATATTCGTAGTTTTCTTAGATGTGTATTTAAGAATGAGAACAGAAAATATATAATATGAAATAAATATTTTAGCCCAAGTCAGATAATTTCACTTTGTATTTATCATGGAGACTTTATTTAAAAAGGGACCACAGGGACTGAATTATTTAAATAGTTCTTTAAAATAAATTGATGAACCAGAGGTGGTAGAGAAGTATCTCAGTATCCCAAGCAGGTGGGCAACTGAATGGGAATCTGTGGACCTGCAGGGATATCATAGTAGACAACATTTGGGTGAGAATAAAGGAAAGAAAACCATAATTAATGATGTTGTGGAAGTAGATGACAGCTCACTCAGCCCAGCAGACTCGCTTCCCTAATACAGCTCATGAAACTGTCGCAGAAGCAAAATATAGTAGCCATGTGGGACTTCAAATGACTGGACATCTGCTGGAAGTCTTGTTTTACTCAAAGCAACAAATCTGATGAATACAGTAGTAGTAGATAATATATTCTCTTCAATAATTTCTCAGTGTTCTCTTGCACAGAGCTGTCCTCCAACCCAATCCAGATTTTTGAACTCTACCCAGGAACACCAATCTCATGTAAATAAAACCCTTACCATATGGTCTGTCCTCAATAGTCTTTACTAAAACCCAGTTCTTTCCTAAGAAGATTACTTTACCTTCAGTTTCTGTCATCCACCTACCAATTGTCAATACTCTACTCCCATGCCTACCTTTCTTGAAGTCTCTGACCCTGGTTATTTATTTTGTCCTGTGTCTTATGCCTTCCTATTATTCTCTTATCACATGAGTAAACCTTATAGCATTTTGTTCTCCCTTTTCTTTGTCTCCGATCTCTATGTCTCATATTTCGCATTCCACTTTAGTTATTCCTACACATGACCATAGTTCTGATTAGGGTTTGTGAAGATATTTTCTCTTTTTGAGTCTTACATTCCTCTCTGGCTATTTCTTCTAGTTGTTTACTTCTTTATCCCCTTTCTACATCTCAGACTACATTTAGAGAGCCTGTCTTTGACTTACAAAGAAAATTCTTTCTCTAATTCTTGTTCCATAGAGTTAGATATATGTTCTATATCAATCCATTCATTCTCTTGACAGTAGTCTCATCTCTCAAGTCTTCTTTCTAGGAGGCTCTCCTTTGGCCAATTAACCGTCAACTTCTTCTATTTGTGTATCCAGGCTATTGAGGAGACTGGGGAAATACAGTTTCAGATTGTGAAGTGATAAGTTCTCAGACTTCATATTCTCACCCGATCCCTAAATACTACTTGCAACTACTTTCATGCCATCTTATCTATCTCCCTCCCCACTTGCTGCAGCAGGTATGTTAAACCTTCATTTACATTTACAGTAAGGTCCAAATCCATCATCACCTTCTAATTCAAAGAGAAAAAAGAGGCTCTGAAGTGAGAAGTTCTTAAGTCATCATTGTTTCAATGTCAGAAAGGATAACTTTAGCTAGAAAAAGAAGAGCTCCTTACCAAAAAAAAGCCTTTAAAAAGTAAAGACTTTTATTATATCATTTTAAAAGAGAGTAGGTAAGCCTAGGTCAAACCAGTTGAATAACATTGTCACTGGAAACCCTACCTTTCTGTGGTGGACAGATGCAAGCATGGCCTCTCATAACCTCTGATGTCTAGCATTCATGTCTTTGTATTCCCTCACCTGGAGATTGAATGGGACACTCAAAACATCATAGATGTTTTGACAATTCCTTGATGGTGTCATGTAATCCTGCAGCAGACCTGCTTTGGAGACTCTGTTTGCCATCTTTGAAAATGTAAAAGGCCATGTCCTTTTGGGGAGAGAAGCAAAGGGTGGTTCAAGGAAATGAGGGGCAAGAAACTGGTGTCCCCTATCCTACCTCCACACAGAAATGCCTTCAACTTGAGTAATGGTGTAAGCAGATCCTTTCTTAAAAGAGCCTTCTGATGAAGACAGTTTGGTTTCTTAATTATGGTCTTTTGAGACTTTAAGCAGAGGCCCATTCAAACTGTGCTTAGACTCTCGGTCCAGAAAAACTATGAGATAATAAATATATGTTTTTGTCAGCTACCAACTTTATGAAAACTTATTACCTAAAAGTGATTCTTGATTCTACCTGTCCTTGACATGCACAACAGATTTATTTAAAATTATTTTTGGTTTACCTTCAAAATGTAGGGGATTTGGCTTAGTGGTATTGAATTTGCCTAGCATGTGTGAGGTTTGGATTTGACCCCCAACACTGCAAGAAAAAAAAAGTACTATCCAAAAAAATGTCACTACTACTATGACCCCTACCATAATAACCATTAGTGTCTTCTAATTATTCTCCTTGCTTCCCCTCTTGCACACTTCATAGCAATCTTCAGAATTAGATCATGTCACACACCCATGCACTGTTCTGAAAACTCCCATGAAACTTTACTAACACTGATAGAACAAAACTCAAATTTTTACCATGTTCTACAAAAGCCTTCATGATCTGGTCACTGGCTGACTCCTTAACTTTGCCACTTTCACTTTACCTGAATTTGTTCTACTATCGCTACACTGACTTCTTTACCCCATTAGAGCCTTTGGCTTGATATTCTGTTTTCATGAATCCTCTAAAATCAATTTTATTATAAAAACAGAATTATTAGATGTTCACCCTGTGCCACACACTAACCAGATGGTAGAAATTCAGCTGTAAAATAAAGGTTTTTAATCAAAAAAACACAGAAGGTTGCATAAATGCACTATCCAAATTATCAGACTACATTCAGCTGGAAATAAATTTGGAAAATATCCTTTTAAAAGAGCCCAGCATGTGTAACTTGAAGAGTCATTCATTTTGCATGCCTTTAGCAATGAATCTGTCTATTTCACACTTATGAGTATGTGATAGAATAGGTCAAATGTCAGTTACTGGGCAAAGTAAAAAAATAAAATTACAGGAATGCTTTTAAAACTTTGTTCATTATTTATCAATGCTCTACATTTCTATATAGAATGGCTGAGAAAACCTCCCTTTGACTGCTTTATCCTCACTCTCCGCATGTAATTGATTGGTTGTTTCCTACTAAGAACACAGGTTTGGCCATAATATAGGCCCTATCATTAGGAATTTTTTTTCTGTTTCTTTATTATTATAACTGAAAATGCAAATACATGGCATCTTTTTTGTTGAGGGTCACCAGGAAGGTTTTGTGAGTTAATAGTTTTGATCTCTCTGCTCTTTTGATATTTTATCATCATCTTTATAATGAACCTAAAAAGTTGCATATGATTAATATATTGTCTCTTCTATTTGATAATCATACTAATACTAACATTTCTTCCAGAATATGAATATCAACTTAAATACTAGTCATGCATGAGTATTTTAGAGGTATTAATGAATTAATTACTACCATAAAGAAAGTTTAATCCCTCCATTCTACTGATTATCATTACTAGAACCATATTTATTTAATAAAAAATTATGAGCATTGACAATATGATGCTTTTGCATTTAATTTTGTTATGAGCTATTGAGAAACAGTTTAAAGCACTAGTTTTTAATGACAACACAAACATTTTTCAGGAAGTAGGGATAGGGAAAATAGGATCAGATGATTTGATAAATCTAACATGCACAAGAATTTGCTAAACAGAAAATGTTTGAGATAAAGTAAACACAAATGCCTAAATATCCTATATAATGTCTTATATAAGTCTATTCTAACTCAATTTATTTGCTTAACATGTATCAATTTTTTTCCAAACCTATATCAAGGGTATAGGTTTGGCAAAAATTAGTGCATGTCCCTTAGGTTATTACTTGCTGATTACTTGTAATACATAATATAATAAACACACTCTGAAATATATATATATATATATATATATATATATATACCCTGTGCCACACACTAACCAGATGGTAGTTGAATGTATATATATATACATTCAACTTTTTGGTAGCTTGAAAATAGCTGCCTTCACAACACACTTTGTTAGGCAGAGAGCTCTGTTATCCTAGTGGGAAAAAGCAAAGTGGGACTGCTCTTCCATGAAAAGTCACTGCAGCCTAGACAGGGATTTCAAGGTTTTAAGGGCTTCTTCACAGAAGGTTGGCATCTGCAAGAGGACACATGGGACTTGTGTCAAAAGCAACACTCTGTCAGAAAACCAAAACAATGGTTGTCGCATGCAATGGCAAGTTAGTTGATGGAATTTTCTAGTTTTTTTTTTTTTTTTCCCCACAAGGCAGTTGAAGCAAGGATAGTTCTTTCTAGTGAGTAAGATCTTGGAAGTTTTGGATAATTTTCTCTCTCTCTCTCTCTCTCTATCTCTATCTCGGTGTGTTGTTTAGGGTGGAGCTATAGATTTGATTATCCTTTTTAGGGTTCTTCATATTAATCTAGCATATGGACATAAATGAGGAATAGTGCTTGGTGTACACTATCTGGACAAACTAGTTACAGTAAAGAATCCCGTTACCATTCTTCTTTTTCCTTCTGGACATGTTACAAGAATTTTAGAATAACTCCTCTCAACTATCTCTCAGCCATTACAAACATACACATGATTACAGGGGCAATTGTGACATTCATTATATTAATCACCTCATTTGGAGCATCAGGTCATAATTCAATACCAATGTATATAATGCATTCTTGATACATATTACAGAATATTATTTTTGTTCTTACTATATTTTAGAGCATTCCAAAATTTTTAGTATCTATTTGCTGGTCACAAATTGCTGAAGTATTTGTTTAGAAGAAAGGCAACCCAAATTTTACCACAAAATATGAAGACTTATGGAATAATTGTTGAAAGGCAATCATAATGAAAGAAATTCTTAGAATTTCTGCTCACTTTTTCAGCCAGTATGCAAATCAATATGATACTATCTCCTGTATATGCTGTTTTTTTTTTTTTTTTTTTTTTTTAGTACTGAGGATTGATTCCAAGGACATACTAGGTAAATGCTCCATCATTGAGCTATATCCCCAAATCCTGTATTTCTTTAAAAGTTCTGATATTTAAACAGAATCCTAAAAGAAAGATAGTAACATGGCTCATTTTTCTTCCTTTCTGCTTTCCCTTGGACTCTATTCTCTCCCACAGATGTAGCAGTGTTCTCACGGGACAGCTCACAGAACCTGAAAAAAAAAAGCCTTTAGTAAATAATTCTTCATATCTCAGGGTAGAAGAGCTCTTTCATTTATCCTCTCAATGCAGATTCTCTTTTGCCTTCAGAAATTTTAAAATAGTATTTATTCTGGAGCCCAACCCAATGCTTTTCATAGGGGTAAACTGTCTCTACTAAGATCAGCCTGCCTCCTCAGGCACCACACACTGAAAACCACTAAGAGCCAGAAATAATCTGCACTTCAGGATGTGGTATGTTTTCCTGGCAGGATGATGAGAATATATCAGTTGAGCATGGCAAGATGGTGCACTTAAAGAGGGACTATGGAAAGACATTGTGAAAACTGGAGAGATGTGAGAAGATATGGAGGTAGGGCAGCTCCATTTTGGAATATTCTCCTAGAACTAAAATAAAGAGTTTCATTCACTTCTCTGCTTTATTTGTTAAAAGTGAATGACTTTGGTGAGCTAATTTGTTTCCTTATGTGAGATTTCTCTGGGAAACTATCTGATCTTCTGGCTAAAAAATCCTGAAATATCTAACAGCATTTAACATATTGTCTTTCTCTGAGGTAAACAGGAAAAGTACTTAGTACTTTTTTTTTCCACTGAACAGGCACAACTGAGGAAGCGCCAGAGGAGGGGAAGTATCTACACCCCACAGAACTTTCCTAATTATGAAAAGTTGTATAATTTGCAGATTTATGTAAAGACATGCATTTTAAAGACACTAAAATAATCCATGTTTTGTTCTCTATTACATGTTTATAATTATTATTAAAATCATTGAGTCCAGAGATATTTTTAAATGCACCTAAACTTTCCAGAGCTAAGTGGAAATTAAATTTACTTTTTGTGTGTAAATATTCAATAGAGGATATTACCTGGTTTTAAGTGCATAAACCACCCCCATCCCTTGCATAGCCTGGCCATTCCTTTGCCATGTTGTTTCTTCTTGCATTCTCTTATACTATCCTATGGTATAACTAACAGTAAGCAACAATGATGAATTTGGAAGAGTCAAAATGAATAGTCCAAAAGAAACATTCAGGTCATATCCCCCTTCCTGTTCCAAATGCTTCAAATTCCTGGTTCTGCCTATACAGCTTCCCTCCCTTCATTTTGTCTTTCTTCAACACCTACTTTTTCATCTCTTTTTCCCATTAAGCATAATTAAGTATAAGGGTAAGTAAAAGTGAAGTCAGATAAAACCAACACTAAACATATATCTATGTTCATTAATTGCAGAACCTGCCAGTTATATTCATATCAAAATAGACTATGTTTCTATAGTCAATTCTCTGGATTGAGTAGAATTCATTATCCCTCCTGTGGTTATTTGTGATTCCAAAGAAAATTTCAAATGATGATTCACTTCATCATGAACCATTTGCTTCCATTTATATTTTATACTCTGTAAACACAGTCAAAGAAGGACAGGCTCTTTGACATTATTTGTAGTTATTTACTTATCCTATTAATGGGTTCTGAGTGTACTTTAGAAAGTAGAATCTAGGAAGGTTTTAACTCATACACACAAAATACTGTCTTTCTGGGGATAGTGTTATGAATTGGAAGTACTCTCCTATTAGTTATTTGTGCTTTATCCACGAAATATATGCTCTAGAAGGAGGGTATCTGCTATTCATATCACTGAAAGTTTTTCAACAAATATTTATAAGAATCTTATGTGCTGGTTCATTTGGAACTAATTGTTCAACTTCAATAGATCACAATAAAATTCTATACTCTGCCTATTTAATCATTGTTCTGACTTTGTGATGACCTTGATGATTTCTTTCATGGGATCATGATGAGACGCACTCCCTTATACCTGTATCCACGCTGGAAAAAGAACTATAGCCAAGTAGACCTGGCCTTCTTAATGTTTACACCAACCAGCTGCAACCTGGCCCTGACCACTGCTCAGCACGCCTGATATTTCTCCCTCATTGACTCCTTGGCTCATTGCTCTCAAAAATGTTCCAAAGCTCTTTTGCCCATAAGCTTCCAATTTTTTTCCCTCTATTTCAGTTAGAGCAAATCTCTTACTTCACTGTGCATATTGGGACAAACCAGAAGGAGTTATTTTATTGTCTCAGTACTGCTCATATTTTTTGTCATTTTTCATACAGTCTCAGTAATAGCATCTATCCCTTTGTTCAAAATCCATATTTTGTATTTTTTATTCCATTTACTGGATTTATAAGGAGCCTTGAATCCATGGCTTTCCCTTTGAGTTTAACAAAAATGTCATCTCACAATTTTTAAATCTATTCATTCATTTAACTAGCAAATATTTACTGAGGGCCTAGTATGTTAGGCACTTATCCATAAAGGAGAATGCATCCTGATGTTACAGAGTTCACAAGTTAATATTTAAATAATTGTTCTATAAAGTGTTAACTAAATGTCAATAACAAAAAATATCTTATTGAAGTTTGAGTATAGGCAGTCATATTGAACTAATTATTTAATATAATTCTATAGAAAAATATGATGAAATAAAAATCTGTGCAGGAAGTTTTAAACTTGTATAATTTTTAACAGCTTTGGAACTGATATTTTTCAAAGTTGACTAATTTGTCAAAGAATATTTAGCTAGAGAGTGGCAGAATTGATATCTAAACCCATGTCCTCCTGATTCCAGAGCTCATATATTTAAATCAATGTGTGATATACACAATGAAAGGTGCTGCATAAAATGCAATAGGAGAACAGGAATGTCTAACCCAAGTGGTAATATTGAAAAAAAAGTCTCCATGGTTCAGTCACATGTACATGTTTTGTTGAATGATAGCTGGATTTAGGTGAAAGGATCTTCCCCAGAGAAGTTTTCCCCTATGGTGCGATAGAAGAAACTATGTATTCCAAGGTGACAGTCAATAACATAATACAGCAAAAATCAATCTAGAATAAGAAGAGCATAATGTAGAAGATAGACATGGTGGAGGATTATGTTGAAAATAGCCTAGAATCTTGTCTTTGAGGTTTCCATGTCACACAAACAAGGAGTTAAATTTCATATAAGCACTTACAAGGTCAAGTTTGCATTCCTCCTTCAACATTCTACATAGAATGGGAGGGGTCAAAAATTACCAGAAAAACAGAAACAGAAGTTAGACAATTGTTCCAATAATCCAGGTGAGAGGTGATTAATGAGGGCCATACAGAGCAATGGCATTGGCATCAAGTAGGCCTGGACTGTTGTTCTGGCTCAGTTATCCACCAGCTGTGTGACTTGGGGCTAGTTTTTAACCTTTGCAATTTCTAAGTTCCTAAAATGGTACCTGAAAGTAAATTTACTGAAAATAATAAATTTACTGAAAAGAATATACTTCATAATCCACATAAACTGCTTTATATTTGGCTTGGCACCTCTTAAGTATTGAACAAATTAATGATATTATTACTAATGTTATATTACTTGCAAAATCAATGCCAATAACTCTCTTGGGGAGAAGGACATGGAAAATTAGCTCAAGTCTTTATGTTTGAAGTGAGGAGTTAATGTTTCAGTTGAAGGAGCAGGCTTAGCATGCTGAGCTACAGAGACTTTGAGATACAGTCTTTATATAAAATGGGAATGTTTGTGAATAAATCTAAGATATTGCACTCTACAACTTCATCAAGGCTTCTCCTGATGCAAGAATTTCAACCTCATATACTGTTAGAGCTCTACTCTGATAGAGTCCCTTAGATTACAAAACATCTAAGGGAAGGCCAAGTCTTTAATTGATAGGTATGTTGTTATTTCTTTGGGTAATTCTTCTGTTCAATACTCTGACAAGAGATGATCTTCAGATGCTTTTCAGGATACTACTCACAGTAGATCAAATGTGTTTTTTAGTCAGATTATGCTGTGGCTCCAATGAAACCCAGAGTTTTAGTTTGTTTGTTTGTTTGTGTTTTAATGCTCATACTAAATGTTCATTTTTGGACTACTGGAGAGCTCTGCTCTGCTGAGTGGATATGCTGAGACCCAGGCAGTAATAACATTTCCTGTTCCTCACCAACTCTTAAAGTTTATGTCAGAAAGTGACATCTTTCTTCCTTTGGCCAAACCAAGTCACAAGGACACAGCTCATGGCTGCAAAGTATAATCATATCTTGGACCTAGGAAGGGAAACATATTTTGGTAAATATGCCTACCAGAGATACCAATCTCACTTCCTTCAAGCTTGCCCACAGTGATCTTCTGATGTGCTCATTAATCTAGAAAGCTTGCTATACATTCTCTACTTATTTATTATAGTAAACTCCAATATGGACATTAATTCCTAATGGTTTTTATTTTTTTAACCATGCACAGAGAACATTCTGAGAGCACTGTCCCAAGAAATCTCAACCTTGGTAAATTGGTTCATTTCAGTTTTTTTTGGTTCAAACTTTTTCAAAACACTAAAATCTGAGTAGGGAGAACTTTTTGATGTTTGGAAATTCTGCTTTCAGTCTGTTACAGCTTCTTTTTTTTTATGCTTAAGAAGTTTTTGTCATGTACTCTTCCTACCCTATTCAATTCCCTAGGTGAATAGCTCTGAAATTAGATTACAACAGATCCCATAAGACCAAAGAGTAGAAAATGTTTTCAGCAGTGAGAAAAAAAAATATATAATTACATAAAGGAAGTATCAAAACTCAAATTTTAAGTGAAAGCCAGTGATCAAATCATATTCCCTACTGAACTGGGAATTATCCAAGCTTGGGGAATAGTGGAGGAGATCTGGCCAAATAAACAAGTAGAACCTGGAAAAATAACTGGAAGTAAAGGCAAAGGGAGTGGGAAGAGGGAAACAAATAAACAAACAAGCTCTTAGGCATTGATATCTGCAGAGCCTGGAGGATGGGTTTGGCATGAGAAGCAAAGGGCACAGAGTTAGGTGCAATTGTTTTCCTGAATGGAATTTTAAGCCTAATCCCTTGTGTGATTGATAATCTCATATATTCAAATATTTAACAGAGTAAGAGGATTTATGTGACATCAAAACCAGTGGTTAACTATGTAACCTATTCTTGAAGAACTGGTTTTTGTATAATTAGCCTTGCCTTAAATCCTTAATTACAGACTATCTGCTGACCTGCATGAACTCTCTGACTGCAGTGGAATTATTTCTAACTGAAAGGTCTAATAGGTTATTTGAATTGGATGCACTTTCATGACATAAAAATTTAAAGCCAACATATAGTCCATTTAAATAAAGGACAGTCATTCAACCCAGACTTTGTCATTGATCCTTATTATGTTGTACAAACAGGAATTAATACCCTCACACACTATTTTACTGCCTTTTAGTGTTATATAACTATTTATTAATATTTATAAAGCTGTGATATGCTTCCATATTTATTGAGATTTTAATCATCCTGAAAACAACACATTCAAGTTGTCAAATACCTAACATTCATTACCAACACATGAAAACTTAAATGGCTTAAATGGGCATTTAAGAAAGTTTCACCTCATCTGTGTATAGAAACTGACAAATTACTTCAGAACAGATGTTAACGTTTAGCACATTTACTTCTTCGATGTTCATTTTAAAAGAAATCTTTTAGGCTGTACATTATAAGACTGACAAACTGGAAGAGAGTGAAA
Source organism: Marmota monax (assembly GCF_021218885.2). Lineage (NCBI taxonomy): Eukaryota > Metazoa > Chordata > Mammalia > Rodentia > Sciuridae > Marmota > Marmota monax. Next base: position 1,737,802 of record NW_026692434.1, on the reverse strand, counting down.
TATCTGTATTTTTCCTATCAATTAAACACCTTTGATTTCAGAGTCAATGTCTTTAGTGAAGACTTTGAAAGCTGTTAAACTGTGTTCATGTCTCTTCAATTACTCCAACTAAGCATTAAAACTCTACAGGGAGAAATTGGGTTTCCAATGTCAATGGTTACACAGTTCCTAATGTTAATCCTCTTACTCTTTAGGAATATCCCTTGTAGTAAACAGCTGTTCTGAAAGGAAGGATGAGTTGGGATTACTCAAATCATACATGGGATAAAGTAATGGATCTAAAACTTCCGAATGTATTAGAATCACTTGAGAGGCATGTTAAAATGTTACTCAGTCCCAGCCCCAGAGTTTGCAGTTCATCAAGCCTGGATAGAAATCAAGAAGCTATATTTCTAACATGTTGACGCTGAAGTAGCTGCTTTAGAGTCATTTACGAACTACTGTCATTGAGTATAAATTTGTTCAATTGTTTTCCTATGTTTAAAAGTGTCCAATAATTGAAAAAGTTTTGGAAATCCTACAGGCTTTATAGGAATCTTGAGGACTTATAAGAAAGTTTTTTAATCAATACCTTAAAAATGATTAATTCTTTTTATTTCAGTGTTTCTCCAAATTATTTGATCATAAATCCTATTTATCATGGGTAAGTAATTAACATTCATTTGGATATTTCTCTAAATAGAGTTAAGGAAATTGAACTTTTAGGACTTTGTGATGGAAACCTTATAGCATGGGATTTCCAGCTTCTGATCCTATATGTCCCAACAAATCAACGATGGAACAGACTTAAAAGCAAAACACTCTTCTCTGGATACAATAAAAAGGAAAGACTCAGAACAACCTGTGTCCTCAAAATTGGAGAGATAAACAGTCAATACAGTGTCATGGTTTCCAGAGAAGAGATATATGAACTGAAGTCACCATGGACAGGGAAACCTGTGTGAACTGTAATAATTAATTGCTGGGGAATCAACTGTTATAGTGGAAAAACTGAGGTGGAGTGGACATACTATTGTGAGATTTATCTCCAGGAGCACGACTAGATTTCTATAATAAATACTGAAGAACAACCCCCCCGACTCATGTTTCTGGAAGGGATAGGGAAAATGATCCATTTTGACACAAGCCCAAATACTCCTTTTTTAACAAGGCCTTACTTAGGAGAAACTCGGTAACCAACAGTAATCTGTGGGAGTATTATGGGAGCTTAACTGACCCAGGAGAGGGAAATACCAACTCAGTCAGCTCTAGCTTTATATGTAGAAGAAGGAAAATACACAATGACAGTGCACTGTGTCCTAAAAAATAGAGGGGGGGAACTTGAGAAACAGTCACAAGGAGTTCAAGGTCCAGAAACATAGGCCCAGCAAAAGACTGAGACCAATCCATAATACTATGTAGAGCTTCCTCTCTCCCCACACCTCACCATCACATTAGTATAGGCCTGTATACAGTAGTCACCTTTAGCCAGTACAACATGCCCCCCTGCCAAGAAAAAGTTACACAACATACCAAAATGCGAAAATCACAATTTGAAAAGAAAAAGTAATATCAAAAACAGACATTGTGGGCTGGGGATGTGGCTCGAGCGTAGCGCGCTCGCTTGGCATGCGTGCGGCCTGGGTTCTATCCTCAGTACCACATACAAACAAAGATGTTGTGTCCGCCGAAAATGAAAAAAATAAATATTAAAATTCTCTCTCTCTCTCTCTCTCTCTCTCTCTCTCTCTCTTAAAAAACAGACATTGTGGGGATGTTGGAATTATCAGATTGGGAAATTCAGATGCTAAAGACTATGATGGATAACATAGATGGCATGCAAGTACGGATGTGCAGTGTAAGCAGAGAGATGGAAATCCTAATAAAGAACCAAAAACAAGTGCTAGAGATAAAAAGCACTCTAACATTCATGAAGACTGCTTTTGATGTGCTTAGTAGTAAATAGTTCATGACTGAGGATAGAAACTCTGAACTTGAGGATACTGAAAACAAAAGAGCAGATATCCTAGAACTGTGGGGCAATGAAAAAAAGGTATAGCATACAAATAATGGAAATGCCAGAAGACGAAGAAAAATAAACCAAAGAAATGCTTGAAACAACAGTGACTGAAAATTTTCCCAAAATTATGTCAGACACCAAGCCACAGATTCAGGATAGTCAGGGAATAGCAAGTAGGATGAAATCAGGAAAAAACACGTGAAGGCATATCATTCCCAAATTACAGAATGTCAAGGATAAGGTACACATTTTGAAAGAAGAGAGATGAGAAAAACACCTTACTTACAGAAGAACAGAGATAAAAATTACAGAATTTCTTTTCAAAAGCTATGTAAACACAAGAGAGCATTTTTAAAGTGTTGAGAAGAAAAAAAAATCAACCTAGTATTCTGTTCCCTGTGCAATTATTCTTTCAAAGTCAAGGAGATATACTGATTTTTCTCAAAGAAATGTTAATAGAATTTTTTGCCAGTAGAATTACCATGCAAAAATATTAAAATTATTTAAAAAGAAAATGATGAAGTTAAAAAACTCAGGTCACAGAAAACATATTAAAAAAGGAATAAGCAAAGGTAAAATAAAATCTTTTATTTTTCTATTTTTATTTGGCATATCACATAACAGCCCTTGTTCAAAATAGCAATATATCAAAATAGATTTGAAAATTGATGCATATACATGTAATATAAATAATATCATGTATACTTAAATATAAGTTAAATGAATGACAACAATGGGTGAGAGGAAGGAATTGAGATTATTATTTTTTTATTATAAAGTACTTGCACGACCTATGAATAGTATAGTATTATTTGAAAGTGAAACTTTATTTGTAAATGTATATTGCAAACTCCAGGGGGAAAAAAGAAACATAACTAATATGCTAACCAAAAAACAAAACAGAATTATACAAAATGCTGAATTAAAATTATAAAGAGCAAAAAAAGATAAACACAAAGGAAAAAAGAATAAGAGCAACATTTAGAATATAGCAATAAATGCTGTAGATATGTATACCACCATGTCAATATTCACTTTGTACTTCTATGGTCTAAAGTCATTGACAGAAGGATATAAACTGTCAGAGTAGATCAAAAGAACATGAAACAACTATATGATTTTCTCAAAAAATACACATATGAATTAAAGTAAATAGAGAAAATATACCATGGTAACACTGATAAAAATAAAGCAATCATAGCCATATTAATTTGAGGAAGAACATATTTTAAACAAAGGATAGTTTTCAGGGATGAAGCAAGTATGATACAATCATTGGGGGTAAATTCTTTAGGAAAATGTAACAATCCTTAATGTGAGGAAACTAACAACAGTATCTGAAACTACTGTGGCAAAAGCTAATGGAACTACAGAAAGAAACAAATTAATCTACTATCATATGAAGATTTCAATATTCATTCATTAGAAATGAACAGATCTAATAGGCAAAAAATCAATAAGGATAGGTTGAAGTCAGTATTATTCAACAACTAGATGCAATTGACACTCATATATTACTGTGATTAACAATAGCAGAATACATTCTTTTTTTTTTTTTTTTTTTTTTTTAGTACCAGGGATTGAGCCCAGGGGCACGTAATCACTGAGCCACATCCCTAACTCATTTTATTTTTTTTTTTTATTTTGAGACAGGATTTCACCAAGTTCCTCAGGGCCTCATGAAGTTGCTGAGACTGGTTTTGAACTTGTGATCCTACTTCTTGAACCTCCCAAGCAGCTGGGATTATAGGCATCCACCACTTGGCTAGAAAGAATACACATTCTTCTTAAACTCATATAGAACATTCACCTACAAAGAAACATATTCTGTTTAAACTTTATCAAATTTAAAAGAAATCATATAATATCTGTTCTAAGATATTAAATTAAGATAGAAAGAAATTACAGAAGGATATGTGGAAAATTATCTAACTTGGAGATTAAAAAATATGCATTTAAGAAACACATTATTCAAGAAAGAAATCTCAAAAGATATTCGAAAATATTTTCAATTGAATGAAAATTAAAATGAAACGTATAAAACTTTGAAGGTTACAGTGAAACTGGTGTTTAGATGGAAATGTGTAGTCTTGAATGCACATGTAAGAATAAAAATCTAATCAATAATCAAAGTTTTCACCTTAAGAAATTATAAAAAAGAATATCCAAATAAATATAAATCAGAAGGAAGAAAAGAAGCATTTGAGCAGAAATTAATAAAATTGAAAATAGGAAATCAATGGAAAAAATCAATAATCCTGAAAGCTGATTTTTTAAAAACATTAATAATACCAATAATACTTTTGCCAAGTAAACTGAGGAAAAAGAAACAGAATATAAATTATTAATATCAGAAATGAAATATGAGGACATTATCACAGATTCTATTAATGCTAAAAGAGTAATGTTTACTATAATCGTCTCCATACCAATGAATTTGATAGCCTAGAAGAAATTTACCAATTCCTTGAAAGCACAATTTTCAAAACATCACATAAAAATAAGTAGACAATCTGAATATGCATTCATCTTTTAGGGAAATTGAATCAATTATTAATAACCATCTAAAACAGAAAGCCCCAGGCCCAAATGAGTTCATTGGTGAATTAAACTAAACATTTAACGACAAATATTATAACAATTCTCTACAATATCTTTCAGAGAATAAAAACAGATATAATACCTTCTAACTCATTCTATGAGGCCAGAATCACCTTTATACTAAAATCAGGCAAACAAATCAAAAAGTACTAGCTTAGAAAACTGAAAATCAATATTTCTTATGCAAAAATACTCCACAAAACATCAGAAAATTAAATCCGACAATGTATAGAAAAGTTATACGCATGACAAAGTGACTATATGAGTTATATAAAGTTGGTCCAACTTTCAAAATCAATTAATGCAACCCATTAGATCAACAAGGTACACAAGAAAATCACTTGGGATTTTCAAAATATGTAGAAACAACATTCATCAAAATTCCAAACTCACCCATGATAAACTCTCAGTGAACTTGGAATACTGGGACACTTCCTCAAGTTGATTAAAAAAATAAAGAAAATATGTTCATCTAAATCTATACCTACTTATTAGAAACTGAATCTTTCCCACAAAAATCAGGAACAAGTCAAGGATATCCCTTTTGTGACCCAAAGTCAAGGATGTCCCTTTTGTGACCCCCTTGTCCACATCACACTGGAAGGATGTCACTAAAAAAAGAAAAAGTAACAGAAAAATACTAAAATAAAAAAATAAAATCCAAGAAATACACTGTGTCTTTGTTCTCGCATAACGTTATCCATGCAGAAAATCCAAAATAATTGACCAAAGATAGGAGAACCTTTTCTGAAAGTAATAACCAATTATACTGAGGTTTCAGAACACAAAGTTAATATACAAAAATCAATCATTTTTTCTGTGTATCTGAATAAACAAGAGGATTTTGAAATTTAAGAAGTTACATTTATGTTGCCATATTTTATTAAAACTACATAGTTTTAATAGCTAAATAAGTTACTGTATGGTTTTAAAAGCTAAAGACCTAAACGACAGGAAAACAAATAGCCTAACTAAAACTGGGTCAAAGATCTGAACAAATAGCTCACCAAAGAACATTCATCGATGATCAATATGGCATAAGGGCACTGCAAATTAAAACAATAATGAGGTTCCACTGTGTACCTTTAATAAGGGCCACTATCTGAAACACTGACAATGTCCAATGTGGGCAAGGATGTGGATCTTTCATGCATTTCTTGTGGGAATGCAATATGGAATAGTTATTCTCAAAGACAGTTTAATGTTTTCTTTACTGTAAGTATTCTCTTACCATAAAATCTAGCAAGAACACTTCTCATTATTGTTGTATTATAACTTAAATAACCACAGAATTTGAAAAAATTATGCCTATGCCATAGCCTGAATGTCACTTTTCATAGTAGCTTTATTCTTAATTTTCAAACTTGGAAGCAGCCAAGGTAACTTTTAGTATGTAAGCAGGCTAATAAACTATGGTAAATCCAGGCAAAGGGACATTATTGAATGTGAAAATGAAATAAGCTATCAAGTAATGAAAAAACATGAAGCAAATTTAATGCACATTAATAACTGAAAGAAGGCAATATAAAAAATACCCAACATGCTGTATGGTTCTAATAATAATACATTTTCAGAAAAGCCAAACTATGGAGATGGTAAATAGATCATTGGCTTCCAGGAATTAGGGGAAGGGGAGGAACAGGTGGAGCTCAGAGGATCTTTAAGACAGAATATTATAAATATAGATGGATAGCAATATAGATACATTTGTCCAAACTCTTAGAAATGTGCATCAACCCTGTTGTAAATCCATAGACTTTGGGTGACAGTGATGCTTACAGATAGGGTCATCAGCTTTAACAAATGTCCCACTGTGTGGGGGGCGTGAGGTGTTGTGTTGGTAATAGGAGAGGCCATGTATGTGGGAGGGCAGGAGGTATGTGGAAAAATCTCCTTACCTTACTCTTGATTTTTCTGGGAACAACAAACCACTCTAAAAATATAGTTTTATTAGTGAAAACAAAAAATTTAAAATCCAAACAAATAAGGAAAAAACTCTTATGATATGCTGTCTTGAGGAACTTCTCTTCTCACATCCTTTTCTTTCCTCCCTCCCTTTACCATTTTATATTGAAAATTCAAGGAGACCCTGACCTTCTTCTAATCAGGTAGAACTTGAATTTATCATTTTAATGAAAAAGTATTTATCACTGAGTATGAAGGCATACATTCCATTTTACACTAGAAAACTAGCCTCAGAGAACCTAAGACACAAGGCAATTAGCTTGGCTGAAGTATTGTATTATACAGGATAGATGTAGTGACATAACTGCAGGACAAACATGTCTCTTGCCCACAGTGGTCGTCAGTGCCCCCAAAGGCCACTCTTAATTCCACGGAGCTTCAAAGTTTCTTAAAAGTGATTATCTTTTTCTGAGGCCTACTACATTCCATTTTCTCCCCTAAGCTAAATTTGCTTTAGGGTAAGGTCTTTTTGTTTTAATCCCATGTGTACAGTTGTAAAGAAGATTTCAAAGGCATTGCAAGAGATATATCAAACTGCTTGAAAGAAAAAAAAAATAAAAAGAGCTTCCATAAACTTGCCAATTAAAAGCTTTAGTTGTACTGAAGATTTGAGTAAATATGAGCGGGTGGGGTAAAGTTAGTATAATTCAATCTGCTTTATTTTTGTTAAATATAATGACAATATTATAAATTTCACAAAACTTCTTGTTATGTTCTACCTCTGATTTGTTTTTATAAAAACTATACAAAAATGTTTCTAAGCAGAGGTATATGAACCTCTCTTTATCAGCTTAGGCTATTACAACAAGATACTATAAACTATGTGTTTTATAGAGGAGGAATTTACATATCACACTTTTTGAAGTTGGGAAGTCCAAGATCAAGGTGCTAGCACATGGGTTTCCAGGTGAGGGGTCTCTTCCTATTTCAGAGATGCATGCTGTCATGCTGCAGGCTCACACTGAGAAGAGAGATGGGGGAGACATTAACTGTGGGGAAGGGAAAGAAAAAAGAAGGAAGAGGGATCAGAAAAGAATGGAAAAAAGGGAGAAGGAGAGAAATGGAGTGGAAGAAAATCTACTATGTATTTTCTTTTTTAATATTTATTTTTTAGTTTTGGGTGGGCACAATATCTTTATTTTATTTTTATGTGGTGCTGAGAATTGAACCCAGTGCCTCACACATGCTAGGCAAGCGCGCTACCACTTGAGCCACATCCCCAGCCCCTTATGTATTTTATTATAAGGAAACTAGCCCCATCCATGAAAGGGATGACCTAATTACCTCCTAAAATCCCACCTCCTAATACCATCCTATTCTATTGGGGGGGTTAAAATCTCAACCTATGAATTTTGGGAAGACGCAATTCATAACAGACTCTTCAGTAATGACTGCCAAACTGCTGACTTTCCTAATGGCATGGAGAAAGAAGGTAAGTGGCATCAAACATATTTCTTGAAAGTATCAAATATTCGGTAAGAGGAAATATAGCATCCATTATTCTGTGCATTATTTTTGCTAAGTATTTACAATCAATAAATATTTTGCTCATCATTACCTTGTGTCTGATGCTATATTATTTCATCTTTACATCTAAATAAGATTAATCACTTCCTACAGAATAGGAACATCTACAGATAGCCAAAAGGATGTTTGTTATTGTATTTGTTTTCTACTGCTGCATAACAAAATCAGTTCATAGCTAGCAACTTAAAACAGTAGATATTTACTATTGCAGTTTTCATGTGTCAGAATCCCAAACACGACAGAGTTGGTTCCTCTACTCAGTGTATCACAAGCTGTATTTGAGATGTTGGTTGGTTGCATTGTTATGTGGAAGATTAACTTGGGAAAGGTGTTCTTCCAGACTGTTTCAGGCTGCAGATAGAATTCATTTCCCTGTTGTTGTGGACTGAAGCTCCATTTTGTTGCTTCTCACGGAGGGGCCGCACTTAACTCTTAGAAGTTTACAGATCCTTGCCATGCCCCATATGGGTCTCCTCACGGTCTGAAGTCTTGCTGTTTCAAATTCATTGATGGAGAGAAAAGGATTTCTAGTCCCTTTTAAAATGAGTCCCTACTAATTGCTTCATACCCATCCAAGATAATCTCTTTTTTGACTCAATATCAACTGATTTGGAATTTGTATTGCATCTGCAAAATCTCTTCCTTTTAGGATCCAATCAAGTCTTGCTCACCTTCAAGAAGGGAAGAATATATGAGGCCAGAAAAATCCGAAAGTAGAGATCTCAGGAGCCATCTCAGTATTTGATATCACAATGAATTTAGGCCACACGTTATTTTAGTGGCAGGTAACTCTTCAAAGAGGAGGTGGACATTAAATCAGTAGTTGTTAACTCAAGATAGAAATGCACAGGAGATTTACCATGTGGTCATGACAGGGCTCTTAATCAAAGACTGAAGTAAGACTGGTTCAACTGTGTTGTCTTCCAACTTTACTGAGAATACTTGACAAATGAAAATTGTACACATTCCAAGTGTTTGCTCCCACATTAGTGATTATTTGCTCAGGTAGACATAACTACTTTCAATAATAAGAAACCAGAAAAAAAAAAAAAAAAAAAAAAAAACAGAAAAAAAGGTTTGGTCCAAAGGCACACTTGTTTAAGATCTAGTTGGAAGGAATAAATAAGCTTACCACTCTGCACAGTAGTGGATTGTTACAGTTTGAGAATCATTCATATTTTCGTGATACAATCATTCATATCTTGGTTATAATTCTTTCATTAGATAAAATGTTTCATTTAAAAAAAAATAGTTTACTACTTCCTTGTTTCCTCTCTTTTTGAATAATGCACTTGGGGATGACAGCAGTTCTGTTATGGTGGTAGAAATTTGCTACCCTAAAAAGGGTATTCAAACAGTAACAGTAGTGGCTCTGATTATCAGTCAGAGTAAAAGAAGGAGGATGTTTGCACTGGGGTAATGTTGGCATGATATTTACATATATGTGAACTAAGAATATTTACATGGATAACTGCATTGAGGAAGCAGATTTCTCAATTTGAAAAAGAAGTTATAACTATGGAAAGAAAGAATGTCTGATTTAAATTGCTGGTATCAATGTGAATTTATGGTTTTTTACACACACACACACACACTTTCTGTCTATTCAAGTGGAAAATTCTGGGGGGAATTGACACCCAAAGAACAATGAATTCACTTAGTATCCAGATCTTGAGTTCTAACTAACATGGTCATGAGGAGAAGCCAGGATGTTTGGAATTAATTGCTGATTCCAGGAGTGGCATGGTGAATGCGTAAGATGTGGCTAGAACAGCTCGCTGTGACGGAGTCCTTAAACATGTCAAATGAACACTGAAGCCAGAATAAGGATCTGATTGTTGAAATGTGAGAGGATTTAACCATCAAAATAAAACAGATATAAATTACACAAACAACAAAAATGCAGAGAACATAATTTTTATTGTAGAAATATATGTAATATAAGTAGAAGGAATTAAGGCATTTATACCTTAACAATCCTGTAAACATAAAAATGACTGACTAAAGCAAGGGTCTTCTAGGGATGTCAAACACAGATGGTGAAGTCTTCATTAGAACAAAGATAGCTACATGTCTCAAACCATCTCTTCTCGAACAACAACCAACAACAGCAAACTATTAACAAAATACATCTTTAAAGGAAAACGTTACAGCAGATACATCCTTAGTAAAGTGTCAAATTAACCTTACCAACATTGAGACAATGTCCAATATAGTATTCTATTAAATACAGCAAGCTCTATTATCTGAATCCAAGGATAAGTAACCTTAGACAAATTGAATATCTCTGCTTTTCAAAATTTTATTTGTGAATTATAATTATATGTGATTGTAGGCTTCATTGTGATATATTTGTCCTGCCACATAGCATAATTTGGTCTCATTCATACCTCCATACTTCCCTTACATTTCCCTCCCCACTTTATCTAATCCTAGTACTCTACTCTACCAGTCTGTCTTCTATTTTCATGAAATCCCTGTGCCTATTTTTTTTTTTTGTTTTCCCCTCTAGTTTCCTCATATGAGAGAAAATGATTCTTGACTGTGAGTTTGGTTTGTTTCACTACAGCCAAGTTGTAGAAATAGCCGAGGTGTCCATCAACAGATGGATAAACCACTTGAATCTAATGTATGAAATATGATATGTCAAGAGCTTTGTAATGTTTTGAACAACCAATAAAAAAACCAAATTGAACATCTTTATGTAAAAAAGTTCAACCAAAGAGTATTTTTCAAGTGTACAGGTCATGGAAATCAATGCAAGAATAGGGAACTACTCCATATTGATGGAGAATATTGATATGGCAATTTAATACAACTAGAAATCTTTGTTTGAATATCACTATTCATTTTATTATTGGACAAATGAAAAATTTGAATACGGTTTATGTGTTAGTTTTCTAGAACTTCCATGTAAAAATAAAATACACTGTGTGGCTTGAACAACAAACTTGTGCTTGTTTTTCATAGCTCTGGACGCTGGATATCCAAGGTCAAGGTGCTAGCACGGTTGGTTTCTTCTGAGGTTCTTGTCCTTGGTTTGTCCTTTCTGCCTCTTTATTCAGTCATCAATCCATGGATCTAAACCCCTGTTGTCTCTTCCAGTGTCCAAACTTCCTTTTATCTTAAGGACACTCATCAGATTGGATTAGACTTGTTTTCCCTTCATCACCTCTATCTTCGATTATATTCACATTCTGAAGTACAGAAATTTAGGATTTTGATGTATGAATTTTCGAGGAATACAATTCAGCCTATAATAGATGAAATTAACATATTAAAATATCAGTGTTTATTTCTTGATTTTGGTGGCCATATTGAGGGTATGCTAGATAATGTCCTCATTTTAAGAAATTGCATTTAGGAAAGTGGAATTCACAGACATAACAAGTTTGCAACTACTCTCAACTGATTAAAGGAAAAAAAAACTATTTGTGTTATTATTTATTTTATTTTCTGTGTTTTTCCCTCATAGTTATGGTGATTTAACCCAGGCCTCATATCTCTCATATCTGCTAGGCAAGTGCTCTACCACTGAGATAGATATACCTCAGGCCCTGGTTCTACAACTTGGCTGTAGTGAAATAAACCAAACTCACAGTCAATAATCATTATGTTTTCTCTCATATGTATCAGTATTATATAGCATATTTATAATTTGGGCTATTCTACAAAAAAGAAAATAATAATGTAGGGCCAGAAATTCAATGAGAAAGCAAAGTATATGGATATATAAGTGATACTATGAAAGAGGAATCAATATAATTCTGAGAAAATATACATAATAGTGATGTGATGATATTCATTAAGTGACCATGTTTCCCTAAGTTTTAGTTCCCTTTCAACCTATACGGAAACTGAATAAAGACAGAATCACATTCTTTGTGAAAGAAATCAAAGCAGATAAACAGAATTCTACAGAAAAATAAGAGGTGATAAAACTCCAGCTCAGTATAGTCAAGAAACATGAAAGATTTTTGATGCCTGAGGCATTAAACTATATACATCTACTTCTGGCTTTTTAAGTGAAGAGCTCTGATTGATAGCAGGGAAATGCAGGTGTGGTTGACTATGAATAAACTGGAGGCATCTGAGTAGAGAATAAGTTAACATAATTCCTGGAGAAGACAGAAAGTAAATTCGATATTTTTAATTTGTTAATGGCAGTTGACATGCATAAAGAAAAACACCTTCTTTCCTTCAAAATTGATACTTTTTTTCTTTGAATATTGTCATCATACACTTAAGTGTACTCAACATAATTAATTGGTCAGCATCTAGGCTTTATGTTTGACCCTTAAAGAATATGGCACCAGCTTTCTCAAGGTAGGGACTTACCTTCTGCTGGTGAAAATTAAAAACAAAAATCAAAACAATAACAAAAAAACTTCTACTACATTATTTCTACATAAAGTCAAATAAAGCCCCCCTTTTTTAATTGGAGAGAAATGTGGGGGGTCAGGAGGGTGAGAATATTTTAAGCAAAATGTGAGTTTATACTGATCTGCAGTCAGTGGATTGTGACCCATTATGACATAGATCCCTCTGCCTTCACCCCTTGTTTGTCATAACTTCTCACCCCATCAGTGGGAAATCTAGCTCCTGAACTGTTTGTGTTAATGAGAGGTACCTAAAGGTAGAAACTATTTCTTGAGTTCATGAACAAAAGGAAAAAAAATACATGGCATAAACTGTACAGCTCCTTCCATTTTATCCTCTGTTTACTGGTACTAAATGGGAAGAAGTTGGCTCTTTTTGTTTTCTTTCTCTCAGGAAGGCTTCATCCTCTGGTGGGGTGTTGTTGATGTCTCCTTCTGTATGATGCCTTGTTTACACTGGCCCCTACCTCTCCAAAGCTAGGGAGAACTGGAAGTTTGGGGTTGGATTTTACTTCTATTACTGGCATGGTCTTATCCAAGTAGTTCTGGTTTTTGAATAGGATGTAATCCCAATTAGAGGTGAACCAACGTTCTTTGTTTCTTTTCCCAAAGGCAATGGTATCAAAGTAGGGCTTATACCTCTTTGTCTCTTTCTCCCTAAGCTTATGACAGATAAATGCACTTGAATGGGGGAGGATTAATTCACATTGATTTGACTTTGACTGAAGTTACTTTAGCTTGCTTCGGGAACTCTACCTAATCTGTTAGGTTAGAACATTTTTTCTTGGCTTCTTAGTTTTGCTGACCAATATCAAGAAGGCTTTGATTCCTAAATATTTTGGGTAAAACATTCACTGTCTTATCCTAAATTTCACTTTCAATATCAAGGAGAGAAAAGTAAATCACTGTTCTGACCATGAAAATGCCCCAGTTCTTTACTTTCTGATAACAACTCTTAAGAGTGGTTTATAAATCCCAGGACTTAAAAAATAGTGTCCATATCCTGAACTAGGAAAATTGGCACTGGTTTGGTACCTACTAGAATTAATGCCTAGAAGGAGATAATGAGCTTTTCTAAGTGACCATCTTGTCCTTTCTTTACTGGGAGACCATGAATGTCCCAGTGAGTGTCAAATGCATCTAGTCTTCTTTTATATTTTACCATAGGCACAAAGGTTGAGAAATGCCTTCCATTACCAAAAATCAGTGCAGCCACCTTGGCAAGAATGTTATAAATAATGTGTTTATTTTAAAGTATTTCTTAAGTATATGCACAACAGTTGAAGTTGAATGTTATTAATGACAATCATTGAAAATAGGTTTATTTTTAAACTGTATGTAGATATATACAAAAATGCAGTATCATTATATTCAAAACAGTTTTGCAATTTAAAAGCAACAGTTTGGGGGTGAAGATTCAGTTGTGCATGTGTTACAATGAAAATAATTTAAAATCACAAGAATCATTGAAACAGCAGAAGCTACTAGTTAAAAGAGTGGTATATTGAATAATAAGAAACTACACAATATGCATTTTGTGAATTCTGGTGCCATCCTTATTCATGGTGTGTTAATAATTAAAACATTTTTTTTCTAGAATATATAAGAAGCCTTCAAAAGAAATCTGTCTATGAAATATTTTGGTATGAGTAAATTACCTGAACCTTAAATCATAGTATGTACTTGCTAAGTACTTAATATGGGCCATGAACATATTTAATCCCCACTACAATCACATGAATTAGTTACTATAATTATCTCAATTTTACAGACAAGGAAACTGAGGCATAAAGATGTTGTGTATCTTGCCCAAAGTCACACACACCTAATAAGTTTCAGAGAAGGGGTCCAAATCCCAGTATTCTGGCACTAGACCCTGCATTCTTAACAACTCTGCAATATGCATTTACTCCTCTGAGCCTAGAAACAGCGGGGACCATGAGTGCCAGTGTGAGCTGCCAGGAACAAGAAGCCAAGTGGCAGAGGGTACAGGAGCATCAGCTGTTGAGGGCTCAGATGTATTCAAGCTGCTAGTACTTTACAGTGTAAGGGAGTAGAAATGAGTACAGGAAGCAGAATATAGTTCTAGGAGGCCTCTGCCTTTCTAGAATCATGCTGCCAGAAAAATAAATGTGCAGAATTTAATGAAGTTGCCAATAAAATCATTTCTACTGAGATCCAAATAGGTTTTCTAATACCAAGTGATGAAAACAAACACTTCCATTGAAGCATCTTCACTGTCCTCTGTTAAGGGACATTCTCAAGTCATCTTTAAAGAAGTTACAGCACATTTTTGATGTCTCAAAGTGGTGGAATATGTTTTAGACTGTTTTGTGAGTCACAACATTTTTGAAGGAGCTAAAGCATTTTAAATTTCTCATTGTTCCTGAAGTGATACAATATTAACTTCTTATTTTTCTTTGGTCTAGTCTTTCTCAATTAATCTTTCTTGAACCTAATATTCATCAGGAATGTACCTGCATCCCTGACAGGTATTCTCATCATCAGCACCCTTGTCACTGCTGTTGGCAATTGCACTAAATTTGACTTCTTATGTCATTACCTTTGTCCTTGTCTTACTAGTTCATTTGCCTTGTACTTTCTTTCAAGAAGTCTTACCTGCCGCAGTCTGGCTGGGCACAAATCACGAGCCACTGAAGC
This sequence comes from Marmota monax, assembly GCF_021218885.2. Classification (NCBI taxonomy): domain Eukaryota; kingdom Metazoa; phylum Chordata; class Mammalia; order Rodentia; family Sciuridae; genus Marmota; species Marmota monax. The sequence goes on along the minus strand of NW_026692434.1, from coordinate 1,722,670 downwards.
AGGAACAAACTTTATTTTTGAACTGCAGGAAAACACTTCACACAGCTCTCGGGGAATCCTCCCGAAGGCCACGTGGCTCGTCCAGGAACCCCCAGCCGGAAATATCTCTCCCGGAAATCCCTCCTCCTGCACTTCCCCAACCAATGGGAACTCTCGGGGAATCCCCAGAAATCCCCACGAGAACTCCAAAATAGTGCGAGAACTCAAAAGTTGCGGCAGAGGTGGATAGTAATGCCTCGCCTGTCAATCAATACTGTTGGCAAAATGCCAGGGGCCATACAGACTCTGCCGTGGCTCTCAGCACTTACCATCCAGAAATGTGGAAGATAAAGAGCACACCAGGAATGATGATGAGCATCAGCTACATTTCTATCTCCTGATCAGTATAGAGGCACAAATCTCATCTTTCAACTGAATAAAGCCATAAACATCAATGTGAGAAGAAATATCATCTCAGACCTGTTGTGCTCCATGGCCAAGGACTGATTCTGGTGTGAAAACTTTACCTACTTACCAAGCCTTCAGAAAAGCATGAACCTTTAGTGCTGTTAGGGATTTAAGAAGTTATATAGATCAATTCCTTCATTTTATTGATAAGAAAACCAAGGTCTGAGCACTTAAAATGAGTCACTCAAGGTCACAGAGACTGTTCAGGGACAAGCAAAAATAAAAATCCTGGATAAATGGCTCTGAAAACTTTAGGTCATACCTAAAGAGAAAATGATCTTGCTGCCTTTTATTCTTATCCCATATCTTTGAAATGTACATACACAGTGTACCTACTATATGCTAAGCTAAACTTACTTCACATACAAGAATGTTTAATTTTCATAACCTAATGAGGTAGGTACTATTGTTTCTATTTTGCAAATGAAGAAGACAATGCACAGAGAGTTGAAGCAAGTCATGCATGTTTTCACAAGTATTGATTGGCAGAAATGTGATGATATCAGTTTCTGTGTTTGTACTGTTAACAGTTTGTTTCCCTTCATTAGATTTTTGTCAGTGATTTCTTCTTATTATTCATGCCTGCTTAGTATTGAGTAATAATTTGTTTCTGGCTTTTGGTTTGCTGGAATGTATGTGTTTTTTGGATGAGGAAAAAATATCAGAGAATGTGAGGTTTGTGCGGAAAGGAAAACACTAAGTGGTCATTATAGAGTGACAACAGCAACCAAGACAAAGAATGTCATCCACTCATTTATCTAGGTAGTATTTACTGTGCAGTTGCTATGTGGCATGACCATCCTAGGCACCAGGCTGCTGCATTGAATGGACAAAGTTTCTTTCTATTGAAGTGTTGACGTGCAGAGAGGACACTCAACACTACTCAAGGCAAAATTTTATTTTGTTGGAAGAGCTTTGTTGAAAACAGAAAGGGGAAATTAGGGTTTGGGAAAAAAATGAAGAGGACGGAGTTGATAATTATAAATTACAAACAGTAGTGGGTAGGATTCTTTGAGAAACTGGAATTTGAACAGATATATGAATATGGAGATGCAGATAATAGGATAAAAAGGATATAAGTAAATGCAAACAACTCCACGAAGGGAACACAGTCTGGTACATTCAAGGTACAGCAAAACCTCAGCGTGGTTGGAATAAAAGTAGGAGATAAGATCAGAGAGGGAAACTAAGGTCCCAACCAGATAGTTCTGTCAGACTTTTAGTCTAATAGAAAAGAGAACCATGAGAGTGCTTTGACATGAATTGACTTACTTGTAAAAAATTATTGGCATTTGATTATTGCGGAATATGTAGACAGGAAGGAATCTAAGACAGCAGTCAGGAGGCTGCTGAGAAAACTTGTGAGAGAATGCCCTGTCTTATACAAAAGGTAGGAATACTCGTGGTAGTGAGAAGTGGTCAAATTTAATATATTTTGACAGTAGAGAGAGAAGAATTCCTGAAAAATCTATGTGCTTCTTGAAAGAAAGGAAGAAATCAATGATGTATTCAATGGTTATTTAGTTATTTATTTTTTGGGAAGAATTTCTTTTTCATCAACAGAGGAAAAAAAAGAAGTCTTGTGGCACTTGGTTTGGATGAAAATTAAAGTTATGTCTCTATAGGTAATATCTGAGATGAATATAATACATCCTAGTACACATATCAAGTAAGCAGTTTGGGGAGTTATAAAGTGAGGTCTAGGTTTGAGACCAAAAATATTGAAATTTTTGGTCATTTGGATGATATGGACATCTCTGAGAATACCAAAGGAATGAATATTTATAGAGAAAAAAAAGATAAAAACTAAGCTCTGGGTACACCAGTCAGATATGTTGGAGAGAAGGTGAGAAAGTACAAGTACTGGAGAAGGAATCACTGAGTTATGAGACAGCCAAAATGCATGGAGTTCTGGAAAATAAGATTCTGACGTGCACCGCTGAAGGAGTGATCATCAGCATAGAGATCCAATGAAAGTCTAAGTAAGGTGAAGACAGAGCATTGATGTTTGTGTTTAGCAGCATGGACAGTATTGGTGAGACTTCCATAGCCCTTTTGTGGAGAGATGAGGGAAAGTTGGGTTGGAATAGATAAAACAGAATAGGAGAAATGAATACAAGTACAGCAACTCTGGAGGAATTTTATTGCACTAGGGAGTAAGAAATCAAGTTGTTGTTCATGGGGAGACTTTTTCATTAGGTTGAAAACTATAGTGGGCAGAAAGTATTGAACCTTAGAGAAACCTCTACTTTTTATAAGAGAAACAATAAAGCTGTGAAGAAAGGTAATAAGAAAAGGATCAATTAGGAAAGATATCTATTAAAATCAAGAATGATAATGACAAAACACTTCCTATATATGATAGTCCATACATGGGTTTTGGAATAACTTTCTATATATTGTATTCCTAATGTAAGTTGTACTTTGAATATTACTGACTTATGGTGGGTATTGGACAAAGATAGTCCTGTATTAGGGCTGGTATATTTAAGGAACCTGAATGCTAGTGGCCCTGATAGAAATCACATGAGGATTGCCAGCTGGTCCATCAAACATGTACCAATAGGGTGACGCTATTTTTGTGAGTTCATTACAACTTAAGTGTCAGAACTGCACTGATGATAATGAAGCTCATGAAAAATACAAATTTGTTTATTCAAATTAGGTATATTCTAATCTAAGCCTAACGACATTATCACATTTTATCTGAGTCCCCATTTTTTTTTTAGTCTTTTCTCTCGTTCCTTTATATATTCTTCAAACTCTTTGAACACAGTTAAATGTAATCATTTTAATGTGTGTTTCCTTAGTTACAGTCAAATGTAGTTGTGCCTTCCTAAAAGCATTCTTAGGTCACCTTGATCAAATTTCAGGCTCACAAAGAATGCCTCTTGTATCAAATTATTTAGACAAATGTGCCCATGAATAAGTTATGCTACATTTTGAAACTCCCTAATTAATTTACCACAGGATAACTTTTACTTCAGTACTAGAGAAAATTTGTACATATCTCAATGCAACTCATGAGTGCTGGTTGGGTTTTCTTTGAAAAGTAGGGCCATTTGGGATGTCAGTCATTCAGAAAAGTCAGGCAATGCTAATTTCCATCTCTCTAGGTTCCCCTTCCACATGTTTAGGAAAGACATTTGGGCACTTACTTCTGGGAAGAATTACCAAATGGAATCTGTTAGAAAATTGTCATTCAAAAATCAACATTTTCATTTAATCTGGAATTCTATTTTCTTACTAGCAACAGTCATAAGAAGAAAATGAGATTAGTGAAATAAAGTAAAAACATCCCAAAGTAGATAGTATAGAGTAGATTATAGGACTCCATGATTCCCTAACTCCTGGACTATCTAAATTTCTCTGTCTTACTTGGCAAATGTCTTCCAACCTCAAGACCACCTCATTGTCATTGGTTGTCACTTCAGCTCCAGCCATCATGCCACCATGAATGGCAGAAAGGTGAATTCAGCTCCTAATAGAGAACTGTTCAGAAGGCTGGTCCAAAATTTCCACATGTATCTTATTGGCCACAAGTTGGTTCTGCTAAAGAAGCTGGAAACAATTTGTAGGTGTAACACAGTGCCACCCTCAAATGTAGGATTTTGCTAAAAGGGAGGAAGAAAAGAACAGATTTTGGATGGAAATTGAATTTTCACTATTGTTGAACTGGGTTATGTGCACACTGCTTGATTGTTGATCTGTGCATTGAAATCTTGATTTTAATTAGTATGATGGATTTTACTTTTACTTAAATAATGCTTATTGTTTCTTGCCATTGCTTTCTATAAGTAGATTTTAAAGAGTGTTTCTCCAAGTATTGGTGAGTTATCCACAGACTTATTGTTTACATGTAAAGTCAATTTTCTCTTTGAGAATTATTTTTCCTGGCCTTTTCTGTTGCTAGCTGCTCCCCTAAACATACACTGTGCTTTTGGCAAAAGAAATCATCTATTTCATACATAATCTTCCATACAGTGATTTTCATCTCATTATGCTAAAGACTGTTACACAAGTTGCTGAGTTTTTGTTTAATCTATCTTTACAAAGCTCAAATGATTTATAGTATTTCAGCACTTATGATTATTAATTTAGGCCTCCCAGGTTTGTCTTCTTTATATTCTTATTTCAAATACAAAAGATGTAGTTTCTACTCATGCAATTGTCAAAATTTTAATGATGTTTTCTAATTTTCCTGTTTTAAATCATCTTATGTTCATGATGATCCAATTATTTGCAAGCATGATTTTTTTGCTTTTCTATTATAACACAAAATAATAAACATATATAAATTGCCCATCTTTACAGGAACTTAAAATCCAGTGTTAGACCATTTTTTTTTCTATTTAGTAAATACTTACTGAATACTGTATCTATATCAGATTAGTAATATTGTACAAAAATACACACTCCAATAATAATAGCTCTGATTTAGTGATACAGCCTGCAAGCAGGTACACTGACTGTAGTGTGAAGGGTGCTGTAATAGAACCTCAGTAAGTATCCTGGCCCAGTGCTGAAGGGAACCCTGTTTAGAAAATCGGTACAAAATTTCTCAGTACAACTATTCTTTCAGTATCAGTGACAGGTATGAAAACAGATATCAGGGCCTCATTTGTAGGAAAATGGAGGTTTCTCAAATGATCTAAAAGAACAGAAGGGAGAAACACTGGATCAAAGAGAATGAGTCTCAAGGTGATTCCAAGGAATGGGGCAGGAGTTTTCCCAGTATGGAGTCTGATAGGCAAGTATAACAGCAGGTCTTGTAACAATGGAGGCCCTGCAAGTGCACCAGGAATTACCACAAAAGGCAGAGTCTACCAGCCAGGTTTTAGAGGTAGCCAGATTTAAAGTCCTCATATAGCCACATATGAGAGTTTGAAATTGTTTCATTGGCTCAGCATTTTTCTTTTTTAAAAAAATTTTAATATTTATTTTTAGTTGTAACTGGACACAATATCTGTATTTTATTTATTTTTATGCACGTGCTAGGCGAGCGCTCTACCACTGAGCCACAATCCCAGCCCTCAGCATTTTTCAAATTGTGACCTTAGCCATTTATGTTCCTCCCTGCCTATGCCCCAGAATTTACAAACGTAAATGCTGCATGCCATTCTGTTCTGTTGTATGTCCAAAATGTCTGTAACTTCAAAATATTCCAATAGGCATACAGTAATGGAAACAGTTGTATCCACAACTTCCTAAACCTATTTGTACCAGCAACTTTTATATGTTTCCTAGGAATTCCACTGTGGATTTCAGTTGACATACTATGAAACACAATTTTAGAAGACACTGTCATGGGTACATAGAAAACTTTAAATAATACATCAAATCAATGTGCTTTGTGTGTTTCAAAAACCCGCTTTAGAAGCCAGATTAAATTGGGGCCTTTTTTTTTTTTACCTTTATTTTATTTCTTTGTGGTGCTGAGGATTGAACCCAGGGCCTCGCCTGTGCTAGATGAGCACTCTACTGCTGATCCACAACTCCAGCCCCTAAGTTGGAAACTTGTTAAGGTTGAAGGCTAGAAATTAGTTAGCAGCTATTGCATCCATCCAAAAAGGGGACTGTGAGTTCCTGAGCAAAGCAATGTAAATAGAGGAAAGAAGGAGAACAGATTTGAGAGATTAAAGAAAATATTAGAGCTTTTTTGAAAATGTAAAAATCCATTTTATTGCAGAGAATTAATTGTAATACTTACATGGAAATATTAACACCTCCAAATGAGATAATTATAGTCTCTTGAAAGATACTGTATGTTGACTTGTATTGTAGTGATCAACTTCTTCTGACATGAAATAATAAAAATGTAAAGTAAACATTCTAGCTTGGAATAAAATCATTTCTATAAGAAAATGTTTTTGTAATATAATTAGATGAGAAAAGTATGATTTTTTGACATTAATGTGTTTTATAAATGTCTCAGGAACATATGTCCTTTGTCGGTGAAATAGTACACCAGAATGAGATGGAGAAAATTGCATAAGCTGTCAGCGTGAACAAAGATGCAGAAGGAATGTGATCTGAGAAATAACATGCCAATGATGATCTAGAAACCAGAAGATGATGACATGATGTATTCCTGCAGTTTATGTGAGTGTTATGGGGAATGGAGAGCAACTCTTCACTAAGTGGAAAGTACATACATCTACATTTACTACCTGCATGGTCAACATTTACTTCATTGGAGCCAGGTTGGAAGTATCAAGAATAAATAAATCTTAAAAATTATTTTTGTTCTTTCCACAATTTCATTAATTTAAAATCTTTGGTTTAAGTATCAAATTCCCTCAGATTGAATACCTTTACCAAAAAGTTTTTCATCAATATTGAAGACAGGTGTTTCTACCACAATAAGGAAGTGGAGCATTAGAAATGAGTTATTACTGGAAAAAATAGAGTTTCATAATTTTCACAAGCACCATAATAAAGTAAAATTAAATAGCATGTGGTGAGTATGCCTTTGAGTGATTCTTATATTTATTACACTATAGATTTTACTATAAGTATATCATAAAATTTAGACTATCAGCAAAATGTAGGTCAATATTCACCCTGAATAATTTAAGTATAAGCTAAACAATTTTAATCAGATATAAAATCAAGCTCTCAAACATGATGGTATGAACATATTGAATAAGAGTGAATGTTCTAATATGAATATATTTGTCTATCTAATGAATAAATGGCAATGTGTAGCAATCGTGTGAAATCTTCGGTGTTCTGTTCCATTTTCCTTTCTTGCTTTTCTGTTGATCATAAGGAGAAACAGACAGCTCTTCTCTAAAGAAGTGTAGGCCCATCTGCTTCTTGTTTTCTGTTTTTTAATGCCTGAAAGTTTTAAACTAATTTTCACACAGTTTGTAAAGCTGATCTAAAACAACTTTAATTTTTATATTTGGCACTGAAGAAGACAGCTATAAATCCTCATCCCAACTTATTTATTTTTGTTAAAGTATCTGATGTGGAATCATCAATTTATTTCCCTTCCAACTGAAATTAATATTAGTTTCAAAGATTTTCATCATTGTAAATACATTAAGAATTAACAGATGAGAAGAAAATTATGATATTCTGAACGATATGTCAATATACTGTTAAGTTGCATCTATTCATGTGGTTTCCTTAGTAATGGTGTAAAGCTTGTGTTTCCTCCCAATCTATAAATGGATTTCAGGTATCCCAAATTATAAAACTAATTACGTAGGTAGATGCATTCTTTTTCTTTTCCTTGACTGACATCATTTAGAAAAATAATATCTACTAGAAAAAAAACTAATTTTCTTTATGGTAAGGGATTAGCATGTCAAAAATATAAGTTGTCACTATTAATTAGTAAGTCCTTATGATCTTGAGCTAAATGTGTAAAAACGACAATTAGTAAAGACATCAAAGAAAAAGAAACAGTATTTTCAATCTTATCACACACTGTCCATATTTGCAGAATTTGAGTGTCTTACTTTCATTTGGTTCTGGGGAATTCTCCAGGAGAGACTTTGGAGAGCATCTTTACATATGAGATTTGAATACTTCTCTGCTTAGGTCAAGAAAAGGAAAGCAGAAAATGAAATAACAGAGAAACATATTTTCTTACCTCCTACCTCAACTGCTTCAAGTGTCATTTGGTTTATAGGTAAACAATAATCAAGAAACAAACACAAACACACTCTCCATGGGTGTACTGTTGGGAACTGTAATGACTACTTCAAAGTAAGCACTGGTGAGTACCAGTCACCACCATATAAAGTTCTTGGGGGAGTTTCCTGCACAACTATGTATCTTGGTTCATAGTGTATATTGGGAATTGATTGATGTACATGCTTGTGTGAGAGTTGTGTGGAAGAATTTAATCTGAGAAAAGTAGAGTTTCCTGAGAGTAGAAGAAGCCAAATCTTGAACTGCAGGCACAATAGTCCCACAGATTTTTTTTCCCTAAATGAGAGATAAAGAAGTTTTGCATTTTAAAATCAGAGTTTCTCAACTTTGTATGTCTCTAATGTTATGTGAAGGAGATATGTTTCCTCATCATGAAACATCATAATATAACTAGGAAGTAGCTGCATTAGTCTTTTCATATATTTCATAAAGTACTGAGGATGGAAAAATATGTACATATGTGTATTTAAATAAAATCAAATCAGTTCATAAATGATTATGAGGATTATGCTGTTACTTACATAATACATTGGTATACTTCCAATTAAAGCTTTACCAAGTGTATAAGCCAATAATATCCACATGTTTGGTCTCTGTTCCAAAGAGAATTGAATTTCCTAAATTAAGTTGGACTTATGTCATTTATAGTCACTAATACCAGGCAGTTAGGCCATTGATAATTGTTTCTTATAGAAATCACATCTCATAGACTATAGATCTGGACATCATTTTTGTAAAAAACAATAAGCCATAACTTACATATCTAAGTCATCTTATTCTGGTGCATTCTATTGTGGTGGGGATTTGTTACAATGGACCAATTTTACCAAGTAGCAAAAGATTTGACTGACTTCCAGACAAGGTGCCTAATCTTGATGTTGTTAGGAAATAATGATAGATGTTCCATTAAGATTTATAAAGGATTTTTCCATAGACCTCATTTTGCTAGCTACTCACCAGTTTTCCACGGATTTGGGCAAAATATATGATGTCCCTGATGAATTCTGTAATAATTTGAATCTTGTGATTTGAATATTCTTGAACTAATAATTCCAGATAAATTAGTCAGAATAATGACCCTAATTCCCCATGTATACTATTGAACATCTACATTCTAATCTACAAAACATGTTAATATATTAGTTTCATAACAAAAATTAATTAAGTTCAAAATACAACCTGAAATTGCTATTCATTTTACCTTAACATAGGAAATTATTCCCAATTATCTGGGTAGAACAATGTAAATATTAGGATCTTTAAAAGTAGAAAAACCTTGAGAGATAAAGAACCAGAGATAGTATCAACTATCTTGGCCTGATGTTGATGACTTTGAAGATGGATAAAGAGGCCATGATCTGGCTCAGGAAAGCAGGTAGCCTTTAGAAGTTGGAAAAACTAAGTAAAATTGTCTAACTAGATCATACAAGAATCCTTATGTTAGCCTGGTGAGTCTCCTGTTAGATTTCTGAACTTCTCAACTGTAAAATAATAAATTTGTGTTAATAATAAATCAAGCCACTTGGTTTGTATTAATTTTTCAAGGCAGAAATGAAATACTAATGCAGATTTTGGTACCTGAGAGTGGGATGTTAGTGTAATAAATATCCTAAAATGTGGAAATGACTTCGAAATTTGATTTAGAATAGAAGCTGGAAAAATGGGGTGAGGAGAAAAAAAATCATCAACACATTATTAGTTGAAATATGGATGTTAATAATTATGCTAGTGAGGACCATATATTGCTTTAGATAATATCTGAATTATGATTCATAGATAGTTAATAAATGGGTGTTAAAAGTGCTCTTGTTGAAGGTTCAGGAGAAAATGAAGTGCATGTTATTGGAAATTGGAAGAAAGAGATCACTGTTGTATAGTGACAAAATCGTAGCACAGTTGTGTCCTGTATTTATGTGGAAAGTTGAATTTATAAATGATAAAAATGTACACTTAGCTGAGGAGATTTCCAAACAAAATGTCGAAGTTGCAGATTTTTGTTTGTTTGTTTGTTTTTGATGCTTAGAGGAAACTGCAAGATGAAAGAGGTAAGTAGGGGGAGACTATTTAAATAAGAAGAAACCATAATCAGATGATTTGGAAAAATCTCAACTTTCAGAGTGCAAATATTTTGAAAATTAAGAGATCCACTATCAGTAAAATAGACTCTAGGAGAAAAAGCCAAGGTGTGGCTTTTGGTAATACCTCAGAAATAGCAAAAGATCAGAGTCATGAGTTCATAAAAGAGGCTCTGAAAACATTGGCTCATGGATACTCTCAGCCTTTCCAGGGGAAATCAAACATAGATGGGGTGAGGGCAGGACACTTACCTAATGAAGAGAATCCTATGACATACATAGTTGTGTGAAGTTTCCCTGTCAATCACTAGAATGACCTACTCTTGGTATCTCCTGTTTCTCAGCTAATTTCACAGCAGTGTTACAGAGAACTGTGTTGGTAATTTACTAAACTAAAGGGCTCCTTAGGAGGATGTATTCACTACTGATGCTGCCACTGGTGCTTATTTGGTCTCTGAAGCCTCAAATTTGAAAATTAGATGAAGAGCACGTGGTCAATCTCACGCTTGTTTTATTAAAATATTGTAGAGAATAACATGCAGAAGCTAGCAAAACGCTGGGCACTAGAGTTCCTTTTCATCTATTCTTACAGACTACAGGCAACAAATGATTACCTTGATTTGGACTTGTCTCCAATTTCTGCTCTCCAAAATGTGCTCAGTGGGAAAATGATTAAATTTTATGTTTTATAAGATTTAAGCATGTTAGCATTTGGACTTTTTGTGAAACTAAGCATATCCACAGAACAATATTAGTTTTATTAATTTGAATTCATGTCTTAAATAAAAAATAGATTCCACATGTTCAGTGTTTTTACTTTGAATTCTGAAAGAATGTATCACATTATAAATAACAGACTATTCCAAATTGCAAGAAACATTAAACGTATCATAAATAATATTTTCACTGCAGAAATCCAGAGAATATTTCTTATTATTTCCTCCTTCTTCTTCTAATATAATCAAGTGGTACATAGGAAGAATATACATAATTATTAAAAGATATTAACCCTCATTAAAAAATTATCCACATTAAATTAATATAACCATGATAGTATTAGTAGTTGACATCATATATATGCATAATACAGGTATATAAATGAGTGTGTGTATATATATATCTTAATACATATATTTTAGATGGACTATTATTTTGAAAATTCTTAGAGAAATTTAAAAAAAAAACATGTATGTGTGTGTGTTGTTATGTATATATAACAACACACACACACGCACACACACACACCCCTATATCTGTATATATAATTTTTTCCTGTACTGGGCATCAAACATAGGCCCTCTTGCATCCTAGCAGGTATTCTATCACTGAGCTATACACATGGTCCATCATTATACTTTTAGTATAATCAGTAATTCCTAAAGATGTAAAAAATATTTACACAGAAGAATTTTTAAAATTCACATTAACTTTCAGTAAATTTTTATTTCTCAGTGGATAGTTAAATAAATTCCAGTGCCTACCAGCAGCAGTGGATTGTAATTATAATATCAAAGTAACATGTTTGAAATATACTGTTTTTACCTTTCTCTGATATCACATAAGGCTTTGTGTCTGTTAGATAATTTACAAAGGTTAAATGAGATTGTAAACACTTTTAATGTGATTTTTCTTGATAATTATCATTAAATTATACAAAGCTTAGAGTGTGAAATATATGTTATCAATTCACATATGGTATTCTCTTATTTGATGCTTCTCACATGTGATCAGTTTTCGTTTCAACTGGAATTGAAAACACTAAAGGGCTATTGCTAGAAAAGGATGTTTGGATAACAAAAGGAGATCATGTTCCTCTGGTTTTCACAGAGCACTCAAATGAAGAGGCTGTTTTATGGAGGAGGCAGTTAGGTTGCACTAGTCTTTTCAACAGTCTGAAAAGCCCAACTGGGCAATCATTCTGCACATTTGGAGATAACAGAAACTATTTCATCTGGTCTCAGTGCCTTCTGGTATCCATGCATACAGATGGAATGGAGATCCTGTCACCCTGAAAAAATTCTCTCCCTATACTCCAGTATATTTGAGACACAGGTATTTTCTTGAGTTAATTCTTAATCCTTCATGAATTTGGGAATATCACTACAACTGAATTTTGTAAGGTCCAAGATAGAAAATAGAGTAAAATAAAAAAAAATCCATCCTACCTGTTCATAACTCTTAATTTATAGATGCTTAATATATTACTTTTCAAACTCTAGGAATAAAAACTTCAGTTAGAAGCATACATATACTATCTATGTTATGGCTCCTTTTTACACTGAAAGTTACAAAAAAAATAATAATTCTTAAAGGCAGAGGTTGAAATCAAAATGTCCCACGTTTTTCTCCAAATGACACAAGATAGTTCAATAATTATAATTTTGTAAATATTATTATACTAAAATAAACTGTTTAAAATGTAATACTTTGCTCTTTTAAGGCATTAGAAATTTTAAGGGCAATAAATAATGTTAAAAGATAGTCTCCTTAATAGAAAAGAGCACATTATATTAAAACATTTATGTTTTATTTATTTTATGATACAACTATTTTTAAGGAGAGAATATGGCATGGAATGTATATAAATTTATTTAATTTAAAAAGGTTAATTTAACAATTTAGTCAATTTCTTATTTTTATAGAAATAAACACATGCCTTTATTTTATTTGTGTATTTTATGTGGTACTGAGGATCAAACCCAGTGCCTCACAAGTGCTAGGCAAATGCTCTGCCGCTGAGCTACAGCCCCAGCCCTAAAAGTAATAATTTTATTATGTTAATTTTTATAACAACTTACAAAATAATCATTGCTATTTTCTTTTACAGTTGAGGAAACCATAGCTCTGAAAGGTTAAATTTCATAAAATTACATTGCTCGAACATATTGAATTCCAATGATTACCAGCTGTTTCTCACTTTAATGGAAATTATGGTGGAACAAAATGAAAAGCCAGATACGCTTATGATGTCAGTAATATTTAATGAATCCAGATTGTACTCTGAGATAGAGATAAAATACAAAGCCTTCCAATTCTCACTCATGAAACTGTTTCTTTAAAACCCTTACTAATTGGTGTACGACTTATTTCACTCATATCCTGTGACATTTCCACTACTCCCAAGTGTTAGGATACATGTACGTAAGCATTTGTATGATTTTCTACAACTCTGAAATATCTTTAAAAGAAAATTTTAAAGCAGTTTTATTTTATTGGGTTCTGCTCTATTATTCAAGCTCTAAGTGGTCCATTTCCTTGTGTTTCTAGAATGATACATCTATGTGTACTTTGAGTTAAGATCATGACGGATTTAACTGTGTGCTGTTCTGTCATCACTCTTTGAAGTCTTTTTAGAGCCTGCCAATCCCTATACAACAGGAAATCTTCACAGTTGAAGCTGGTTTAAGGGGGTTTCAATGAAAACTTCTCATTTAGTAGTAGGTTCTGGATCACCAGTGGGAAGGACCATCGTGAGAATTAGATTTTTTGGAAACCATCTGATTACCTATGTGGACTTTAGTCCTTGGAAAAGCCTGAGTAGCTACAAACAAGGGAACACAGACATGTACTAAAAGAGCTATGCAGAGCAAGGTCTCAAAATCTGAAGCTTATTTACAAACCAGTGATGCCCTAAGTGGAAAATTATGTCTGCAACATGTTTCATGTATGTCGGTTAGAAATTAACTTCCTTACATACATAGAGGCAACCCAATAAATATATTACAGTTGATTTTAGACATAAAATATGCAAGCAGAATTTTCCTTCTTAATTTACCCTCCTTCTTCTGTTTCTAAGTCCTATTAAAAAATAAACATTTTTTGAATAATGAGGGACAGGTTATGAGAGAGAATCAAGCAAAATTTTGTTCAGATGCATCTATAAAATAAGTAGGATTTAGAATTTTCTAGTAGTAATTTTAATCTCATGTTTATAAATTTTATCATGCTTTGAGACTGCTAAATTTTTCCAAAATATAATATCAAATTTGTTCCTTTACATCTGAAATTATACTAATACTTAAAGTCCATAGATTAAGAAAAAAATAATCTCAATTTCCAACTTTTGGCTTCTACCTTTAGAGTAATAAACTTTACTTTTTTATGCTAACAAATTAAAACTTTTTAATTTCTTATATTACATAACCATGAATTAAAAGCATATATTTGCATTAATGTCCAAACTGCATAATTAAGTATAATTATACTTATTACCTAATTATTCCATACCTGGTATTTGACTATTCACCAAAAAATTTACACAGTTTAAATATCACTTTTTGAATGTAATATTTTTTTGAATAATGAATAATAACATTTTAAATGGCATTTAAAAAAACATTAGTTATATGTTCCTTTATTTGCTCAATATAGAAATATTCTGCAAATACATAATAAAGAAGACAGACAATCTCACAAAGAAAAAATTGTAGACTTTAGAACAGCTATGTACTTACTTATGTCCCCTCCAAACTACTATGTTGAGGCTCAAATTTCCATTTATAGATAGTGTTTTGGGGGAGGGGTTAGATTAGGTCATGAGGGCAGGAACCTCATGACAGGATTAGTGCCCTTCTAAGAAAAGATTAATGAACTTTCTCTCCTTGGTTTTCCCTCTCAGTACCTTCACAAAGAAGAGACCATGAGTCCAATGCAAGGTGGCAGCCATCTGCAAACCAGTGAGAGAATTCCACAAGAACTCAACCAGTAGTCAATCACACTGGCTTATTAATCTCAGACTCCCATTCTCTGAAATGTTAACACATTTCTATTGATTATATCAATCATTATGGTATTTTGTTATGGAAAAATCAAGGTCTTTCTGCATAATTAAGGAGACTTTTTATCTTATGTGAAAGAATCATGTGACTAACCTTTCATATTCCCAGTAAATATGTGGTTTCTTTTTTCTGTGCTTAATGATGTGGATTTTGCTTTTTGGGAGAAGGGATGATAGGAAAATATTTTATATAATACTTTTTTTTTAATCTATGCTACTTCACTCTAAGGTTAATGGAGACTGTGTGCATAGAGACTTCATGTGTATCTTCTAACTGACCAACAATTGAAAAATGATCATATAAATTACAGTGTGTTGATAAATAGAAAGTATTTTATTATCTGACATCAAGATATATTTGAAGGTCAGAAAAAACAAAAAGATATACTTGAAGGTCAGTAATTACCTGGGATATTCTTACCATGTAGTATTCAGTAAGAATAAAATGTACTTATGATCTTTAATTATTCAGGTCAGTATTAGAGTGGGAACTACTCTTCTTTCTGTATATATTGAGTGTCTTTTTGTATAATGGGTTGATTACCTTTTATTGAATGTAGCTACTCTTATTTGGATGAATATTTACATTTATTTGCAAATGGTATACTAACAAAATATTGAGACATGATTTTAACATAGATAGTTTTACATACATACCTAATTATTTCTTTCAGATATGCTTCTTGTAGTGGAAGTATAAGTAAAAACAAAAGATGTATTTTCATTCCCTGAATCAATTTCTCACTTAGATACTAAAGTCATTTTACAATTGAAATTCTAGTAGTTTTATATCTACCAGAATCTAAGAAAAAATATTTTTCACATGAAATATGAATAATGGGGATTTTCAACAAAATCATAGAAATTATTTTATATTATTGATTATTATTATTATTTTTGGTGCTGAGGATCAAATCCAGGGCCACATGCTTGGTAAGTAGCTCTAGCATTCTACCAGCTCTACCACTGAGCCACATTCTAAGCCTGTAAACATTATTATTATGTGATAAATTTAAATTTTTTTGAAACTAGATTTGGCTTTACAGTAACTCTCATTCTAATACAAATTTATTTCAAACATAGAAAATATAAAGAAGTAAACTCAGACATAATTTTCATTTGACATACAAATATTTATAACTTTAATAGTGTCAAAAATTTTTCAATTGTGTGTATAGTATTCAGTTAAGTAGGTGGGGCAGTTTAATTGCTTATTCCTATAGTGATTAACTTTAGAGTTATTAGTAGTTTTTTTTTTCTCTTAGAAATAACATTATTATGATGACACGGGTAGGAAATTGTTGCAATTCAGAATATTTTCTTAGTGTCCCTTCTCAGAGACTACATATAGGATTACATATTATTAACACAGTTAAAGTTCTTCACAAAGTTTCCAAGCAGTTTTTTCAATTAGTTTGCTCCTGGGCAACTTACCAGCTATAATGTTTAGATGTGAAAATTTCATTAAATTCTATCCAAATATTTTTAGATAGATGCAAGCCTTCATGCTGATGTGCCTTGTCTAACTATAATAAGTTATTTTTTTTTCTTTTCCTATTTAATTTTGGGCTGGGGTTGTGCCTCAGTGGCAGAGCACTTGCCTCCCACATGTGAGGTTCTGGGTTCAATATTCAGAACCACAAAAAAATAAATAAACAACAAATAATATTTAATATTTTTCTTGAGCAATTTTCACTTTTATGAATCTCTTAAATTTTTTAGGATTTTTAACTTTCCTCAATTTTTATTCATTCTTAGGGCTCCTCTTCCTCTGATTGACCTCTAAATATTGAAGATTGTAAGATTCAGTTTTAATTCATCATTTTTTTCCTGCTTAGGTGGAGTCTCATCTCTGATACTGCCATATTTTTTAACTTTCAAATTCACCTATAGAGTTGGCATTTAATCTTTCTTTGGGGATTCCAAACTGAGCATGTTCAGACCATAAATCCGAAACATCAATCCTTCTCACTTAAACTAATGACAATACTATCTATAAATTGCCAATCTGAAACCTGTAAGTCATCCCTGATATTCTACACACTAAATCCAATGGTACAACCTATTGGTTCTACATTCACTATATAATATATCCAAAGATAGCGTGTGCCTCCAGTCCTAGCACTCTGGAGACTGAAGTGGGAGGATTGCTTGAGCCTAGATGTTTCTGATTATTCTGGGAAACATAGTGAGAATCTGTCTCAAAATAAATAAATAAAGTATATAAAATTTTTGATTTCATTAAATCATCTCTTCTTCTAATATTCAAGTTCCTGTTAACTTCAATGGTCTTCTAGCAACTAAGTTACATATCCCAACCCTTACTAAAAAAAAATCTAAAACAATAATAAGAGTTTATATGTATGCATATAAATAAATATGCATACTTGCATCTATATAGATTTATAATTGTGTATGCAAATAGATGTGCACACACACTTACACAAATTACTCCCTATCTATGGTAGTTTTCAATTGCACTTATAATAAAATCAAAAGTCTTTCTCATGGTTTGAAATATACTTCATGATCTGTAATTGCCGTTGCCTTCAAATTAATCTAATATTAACTATCTTCTTAGCTCATTATATCCCATCTATACTGGCATTTTTTTTTTGTTAAATTCAACAAACCAGACTAATTTCTTAAATAAGCACTTAAGTATACTAGACTGATTTAGACTAATTTCTTAACTAAGTACTTAAGTATATGTACTAACAGGTCTGCCTTATGTGCTCCCCACCATTTATCATGGATGAATACTTTATATATTTGTTTATTTAATCATTCAATCTTAAAAATATCAACTTAAACACTTTTCCTTGATGATGCCAACTGTGTTCATAATGCATACTGACCATCCCTAATGCCGAGTTATCACCAAAGCACTTATACTGCCTTACATTTACCTATAGATGAATTTTTTATTTAAATGGGATAATTTTTAGAATACCTCAGAATGTGTCTCCTTTATTGGCATATATCAATCATTATGTCCTTCTGATCTTTATTTACCATCAATATCAGAATCAGAATTTCAGGAGAAACAGTGTTATTTAACCCCAATTACTCACTCATGAGGCTATTATGACTTTACTCTCTTTCTCTTATCTGCTCTGACCTCTCCAGCCAGCCTTAGCTTCAGCATTACCAGTGGGGTTATTGTCTGACCCATGGATATAAAGTCTTAGAACTTTCTGAAAAAAAAAAATACACACACACACACATACACACACATACCTATGTTTATATAAAATTTCCTTATATGTAGTATTTGTTATTTATAATATTAGATGTAACCACTAGCCATAAAGTAGTCATGATGCCTTTTCTTTTCTTCTACTTGACCTTTTTTTTTTTTTGTCCTTGACTATGTATTCTCCTCATAGGATCACAACTCTGACCTGAGATGATTTGGCTCCTAGTGCTAGCCTAGCAGCTTGTATTTTGCCCATGCAGAAGATATGAAAAGCACACTGATTCTTGGTAATCAATAATCCCAGACAGTGCCTTTCATATACAGGGGCCTCTGAGAATACAAGTAACTCATAGTGAAACACTGTGTACTAAAAATTAATTTTTGTCCCTGAGGTTTACAGAAGCTGAATGTTTCTTTTCCTTCCATCTGAACAAATGGAAAATGGCAAGGAGGTTTTGTCATTGGTATTTTCTTATTTTAAAGTCTTATTTTATTTATCCACTAAATTGTAAGTTTAGTTCCTTATGAGCAAGTTTTACTTGCCTAATACACAATTTTGGTCTGGTCTGGTCTTACTGTACTTCCCACATCATGCACATCTTCCTAAAAAGTATGTGAAGGAAGTGTTCTTTAGAGCATAATTAGCCATTCTTTTTTTTATTTTTTAGAGAGATAATTTTTTTAATATTTATTTTTAGGTTTTCAGGGGACACAACATCTTTATTTTATGTGGTGCTGAGGATCGAACCCAGCACCTCACACTTGCCAGGCGAGCGCCCTACCGCTTGAGCCTCATCCCCAGCCCACATAATTAGCCATTCTTGAAATTCCTTTACTTGTATCATGAGTCTTACTTGTATTCTTAAGTCTAATTGTATTCAGTCCCAGTTCTGAATCAATTTCTGTGATCCAGGTAAAGTTTTTTGAAGAATATTTTAAACTACCCAGGGTTGCTCATGGTATGAAGGAACTTAAATCCTATCTAGATTTCACAGTTAGAATGCCAGTGTGAGAGTTCCACAAAAGAAATTCAGGATGCTATTATAAAAGAAAGTAAATGAGTGTTGGATGATGAAGATGTGTCTGACTATTAAGTCAGAGCTTAGCCTGCCTGGGCTGATGGCATTAATATGGGATTGATAAACCTGTGTTGTTTTCTAAAATGTTTGTGTGTTTTTCAAAGAACATCTCCAGGTTTTCTCTCATGACTGCCGTGTGTTTCTGTTGGTTTAGTTCTCTACAAGTGGTTTCCCTCAATGAGCGGGACTCACCCTGGCTATTGGGTGAACACATCAATCAACTCATCTGCCAGCTGAAATGGAGCCAATATACCTAAAAGTGTACTGCATTAGAAGCATGTGTTTTGTTTTTTGGAAGGTTAATAAGCATTTTCAGAGAAGAGTATTTTCTGCTTTATCTTTCGAAAATGGAAGGAAGGGATCTCTGAAAAGAGTAGGATATAATCATGGCACACACTTCTTATTACACCCCAATTCCAAGGAAATCTATTGCAAATGAACACATTGCAATTTTTAAAAGAAGCCATAAGACATGAATAGCCATTAAAATGAGAGGGGAAAAGAGGAGAAATTCAAGAAATATTATATCACTTTCCATTGAAGATTTACCCATAATTTGAGATTTAAAAAATGTAACAGACCTTTTACAAACTTGACAGTATAACTTAAATGTCTTTTAATTCACCAGAAGAAAAAAAAATATTGTATATTTCAGAGAATGTAAGGAATTAACCTTAAAGATTTTAATTTACTTTTGGAACACAACATATTCCTGCTATTTCTTTAGTTGCATTACTTTCCATGCCACCGCTGAGCTTCCTGAATTCAGGTCACCTGATGCTCTTTCAATTTCTTTAACTAGAAACACAAACTCCTTTCTGCCTTGAGCCTATGCTTGTGTGCTTTCTTTGCTGTGTGTCCTCTTGTCACATTCTCCTTTCCCTACTCTCTTTGCGTGAGATACCCTGTATAATTTTTATGTATTACCTTAGATATCTTATTGGTGGTGTTGGGGTAATAGTATTTGAGAAAGGTTTGTATTTCATAACTACCTCAAGTTCCTTTTGATGTAAATCACTCTCTCTATAGTTTCTAACATCATTCCTAGTCAAAATTTTAAAACAATTTTATTTATAGAACATAAACATAAAATAACCTTTATATATTAAAAAATGTAAAATTTGATATTTTGGCATATTTATTTATCTCCAAACCACTAATGCAAGCCAGATAATGAATATATGTGTATATAACTTCAGAAGTTGTAATATTTTCCTCCTGTCCCTTCTGACCTCCCCTTTTCTCTACCCAGGCAAACACTGACATGGTTTCTTTCACCAGAGATTCATTTGTATTTTGATTCTGTAATTTTCTCTAACTCATTATTTTGAAATAAAAAAGTTAAAAAACAGAGACCTACTCCTGTGTCAAATAGGCATTTTCCCTAAAAGCTTTTACAACTATAGCAAATTATCAAAAGCAGGGAATTCATATTAACAAAATACAATGAACTATATGACTGGCCTTACTTGGATGTCACTAGGAGGTCATGGAATTTTCATCCAATGAGACTCATTTCATTTTACCAAGTTTCACCTGGCAAGAGAAATTGATAGAAAAGCCATATGACAGCCATTGGCCATACAATTCCATCCTGGAGCCTATTGCTAGGCCTTCTGCTCCTGACTTGACCATCTGATCACAGATCACTCTTGTAACAGTTGATGAAGGTGAAAGGTATTAAAGAGTTAAAAAAAAAGTGATGTCAACCCTAAAATCTTATGCTGTTCTTTTTGTGGAGAATCAATTAAAAGAAGAAAGAGAGAGAAAAGAAAATTTTAAAAGCAAACAAAGAGACCAATTTATCTCAGTTTATCTAGATAATAAAAACTGCAGGCAGAGGCAGTGAAAGTAAAAGTGAGAACAATTTTGCAGCTTGGATGTAGGAGAATGTTTGCAGGGTTAGTAAAAATCTCCAGAACTGCCATCCAATAAGAAAAGCCGGAGAAGTAGGGAAAAATGATTTTGAGAAATGTGTCTAGTGGTAATGAATTTAATAGTCTAATAGTCTTTTCTAAAACTCTTCAGGAAAGAGCAGAGGAAGAGCAAAGAAAAAAAAAATCCTATGGCTCTAGAAAATCTACTGAGAAGGAAGAAAGCTTATTGAGCTCTCAAAGCTACCCAGCCAAAGCAGGCAGTTTTGACAAAGAAGGAGCAGGGGAAAGGAAAGCAGTTCATGCCTCAGTCTGGCTGGGCACAAATCACGAGCCACTGAAGCAGGAACAAACTTTATTTCTGAACTCCACCAGCACGCTCCACACAGGCTCCCGGGAACTCCCCCCAAACCCCACGAGGCTGGCCCAGGAACCAGCAGCCAGAAATATCCTCCGGAAATCCCTCCTCCTGTACTTCCCCAACTCTCCCCGAATCCCCGGGAATCCCCATGAGAACTCCAAAGTAGCGGCTGAGGCAGATAGTAATGCCTCGCCTGTCAATCAATACTATTGGCAAAATGCCAGGGGCCATTCCGACTCAGCTGTGGCTCTCAGCAATTTCAGGTGGAAGCCATAGAAATCATTCCTGCATAATTCCTGAAGCTACCCATTGGTTCACCTCAGATGATTAGGTTAAGCCACATGCTTTGGAAGTACCTGATCTACATTCTTTGGCCTTTGTTGTATGCCTCTATAAATGGGATGAGTTTACTGATGCAGAGGACCATTGCAAGACTGGAAGGAAATGTTTAGCAGTGTCTTTGTCAATCACCTTCAAACCTAAAAGTGCTGCTTACAGTGTACACTTAGTTGACTTGTAAATTTCCAAATCTGAAGTTTGTCTGAGAGTTCATCTTAAAATGTGGAGAAGCAAAGAATAAAATGATGACATTCATGCTACTTAGAGTAGGGTGTACCCAAGGAGGTGGCCTTATCTGGTTACTGGAGTGAACACATCAATAGATTTATCCACTAGCTGAACTAAACCCCATATATCTGAAGACACCGGACACTAAAAGCATATGTTTTGGTTTTTTTTACTTGTTATCAATTATTTTCAGAGAAGATTGTTTCATATCTTCAGAATAAGGGTTTGGGGGAAAATATATTATTCTATGATCATGACAGGCACCTTTCATCAGTTCCAAGGAAGAGTTCCATTGTTTTCCCCATTGGCTCCCTCAGCCTCTGAAACCAACACAGAGAATACCACAGTATCTCGTCTTCTATCCTAAGGTTTAATGTTGGTGAGTGAATAAACCAATCAACATAGTTCTCTAAGTCTTAGTTCTCTAAGACTCTTGAAGCAATGAACAAATCTAAGGGTATACTTGAATCTGGGGGTTACCAGGAACTTGTTTTGAAGACTCAAAACATAGTTAACAAAAAGAGTACAAAAGCAACTAACAAAACAAAGTTCTTCAAGAGATATTGAAAAAGATAGAAAAGTCATTTTTAATTACTTATGGTTTTATGAATATGTGTCTATGAAAGTGTCTCAGTACAGAAGCTGGATGGGAGGGGTGATACCATCTTTAAGGCTGTCCTTGAATTCACCCATCACCAAAACCAAGATCAAAACCACCATCAACATTATGGGCAAACTACTTTTCTTCTGTATTTCCAATCATGGTGAAAATCATTTATATCTTCCAAGCCAAAAAACTTTTATTCTTGCCCCTTCCCACTAAAGCCTAGCAACTGAGTGGTTTATCTTGTTCTATATATTCTACTTATCAAACTTCTCAATTCACGGTCATCCCCATGGGCTTGAATGCAGATTATCAATATCTCTGACCCTTAATATCTCAACTTTAAATGCTTATTTTCCCTTTTCTCTGGACTCAAGTTCATTCTTTATATTGAATTTAATATAATTTTACTAAAATATGTACCTGGCATGGCATGTTGTTGCTTGAAAGAACTTCAATGCCTTCCCCTTGCTGCTAGAAAGGAACTAAAGGTCTTCTCATTTTAGCATTTGTTATCTTTAAGAAAACCTAACATTTCACTTCAGTCATTTAACTTTTTGAAATATCAAACATTTCATTTTTTTCAAGTTGACCTGCTGTCTTTTATCTGTGAAACTTTATCCTTCCCGTGTATCATATGCTTGGATGAGATCAGTTGAAACTGATCATCTTGTATTATCTCATTGTCATCATTCAGAGCATAAAACTGCTAGGCTCACTATTAGGTACTAGTTAGATGCATATTTTATGTTAGCACATAGTAGACAGTAATTAAAAATTAATTTTGAAGGAGTAAAATGAAAGAACATTTTCAGCTATTAACTCATCATTAGAAATATCATGGTCATTTAAAATGATTCTTTATAAACATAATGTTTGTAAATAACTTTGAAAAATATGATGTTTTTTTCCTAGTAAAGTTATATTTATTATATATGAAATTTTGTTATTCTGAGATATCTTATAATTTTTGGAGAGAACAATTGGACTGGTTTAGGTTCTTTGGCTAAATTTGGATAGTAACTTGAGTGAGACAAGAGTTGAAAAAGAATGTCTGCAGAAATTAAATAAGGATTATAGGGACACATTGAGGGGTTTGGTTATTTCAGGACCTGGCTCATTCCTGTTGTAGGAATATTTAACTTTTTGTCAGCAATGGGGTATTAATTTTTTGTTTCATAGCAAAGTTTTATTTTTATTGAAAACTGCATTTTTTAATATTAGAGAATACATGACTTTGGAAGGGTAATTAGTTTTATTTAAGAATAATTCATATGATTAGGCTTTGATTAAGTTTTTCCTGTTCTTATATTAATTTTTGAATCAGAAAAGCAGATTATCTGCATTTTCTAAGTAATTGTGATAGCTAATAACTATTCTCCATTATTTTCATTAAATTTTAAATGTCATTGTTAAGAATTCATGGTGTAAAAACCCCAACATATCCAAATATTGGTCTTCCTTTTATTTTATTCTCTTGTATGTGCCAATAAGGGCAGGCAATTGGCCTTTTTATTCTGTTTGACATAAAGTAATATTGATTTGTTTCTTTATTTCATTATTCTAATGCTAGCCTCTAGCTATTGATTGGTGTGAGCGAAATCTTGGGATGTAGAAGAAAAAAACATCAGCAATCTGGTTACAAATGACTGTCCATCCAATGCCTACTGATGGGAAAAAATACTAAAAATAAATTTAAAAAAAAAAAACAAAATTAGCTCATTTTTGAATACTTAAAATTTTTCTAGCTCTAACATGTTTAATGCTTCTCACTAAATAATTAATAAAATTTATAAACTAAGTTTTACAAATAGCTGGATTTTAACAGACTAGGTTATAGTGTAGCTGAATACAAAACTGATCTAATAACTCACTGTTAAAAATTAGTGAATTGCAAGATTCAAACCCAACTAAGTATATGCTCTTAAAACATAGTCCCTCTTTTACTTTATGAAATCTGGATTAAGAAAACATTATCACATTATCTTCACATATAAGATACAGCCGGCAAAAATTCTCTCTCTCTCTCTCTCTCTCTCTCTCTCTCTCTTTCTTGAAAAAAAAAAAAAGATACAACTGGCTCACATGCAAATTGGCTGTAGATAGTTCCATCACAGGAAGATTTTTGTTACAAAGAAGCATTCCATGATAATGATCATTTTCTATTTCACAAGATGTGATATAGCTATTGATAAAAATTCATTTTAAAATAGTATAATTTTAAACTTCTGGAGTTAGACACACTTGCAGTATTGATCTCAGCAAGGTTTCATCTCAAGGATTCTCTGCCAACACCTCTGAGCCAGATTTTTCATCTGCAATATTACATGTTTCATTGTTGTAAAGATTCAGTGAGATAGCACAAGGGAAATGGCTCATAAAGTGACGGGCATATAGTACATCCTGAAAAATGCAGCTCTTGTTTTCATTACCACTACCCACTATCATCAGTATCATTGTCTTCATCTTCATCATTTAAAATTATCATTTTTTTCCAGGAAGATGGTTGTTTCATATGTTTAATATACCATGGCAAGCTAATAATTAATGACCATATAATCTCCATTAGTTTGAACACATAGGGTGACTCTGAGATGTGTCTTGCTCTAAATAAATAATAAAATGGAAGGTACAAATTCACTGTACTTATTCATTTCCTAAGTGAAATTTGAATGTAAGACAGAAAATGAATGTTCTCAATAGATAACAAAAGCTTTTGACCAGATTACTACCAAATGAAAAGAATTATTTCTATACTTTCACATGTACAATCATGTTGATCAAATTAGAGTAATTTTACAGTGATTTCTATACTTTTTTAAAATCATGTTCTGTGGACTAGTTGAAATCAAATAAAAGATTGAATCTGTAAAATCAAGATGTTCAATTACACAACATAACTATAGAAACAGCAACCAATGGTAGGATGACCTGCCTCTCTCCAGATAGCCGTTCTCAATGATGAATATTTCCAAATACAAATTTTTTGATTTAGCTGTGTGTTATTTTATCTGAAACACTGTGAGCTTTGCCTGGAGTGTTGTGTATACATTATACACATATATAAAATTATCTTTGTGTATATGGATACACACACATATATAAATTTCTTTCCCATATCTATAAAGCTACACACTCTGCACATCAGGAAATACAATTGGATTGGAACTTTGAATGCTCTGTATATGAACGTAAGCTGAGGTAATGCATTTGATTGGATAACTTCAAGTCATGTACTTCATAAGCCAAGCACATGAGGGCACATGGCACTAAGCAATGACATCTGTTTGTAGTAAGTTCTTTGACTAGAAAGATTTCTTGACCTCAAAGTTACAAATAAAATAAAATATTGGGAATGCAAATTATTCCTTTAGATAGCAATTTGCCATCCAAAGAAAAATGATCTGTTTTGTTGATTAAAACTTATTGGTATTTCTCATCCCTTGTATTAGATGGAGAAAACATTTTCAGAGTTCTCATCTATACATATATTCGTCTGCCTCTGAAATTGGTACAACTAAATATTACACAGAAATCCTATGACTTCTTGACACACTGCTTAATTGAGGTCAGAAGAAAACAACAGCATTCAATTATGAGGTGCACACCAAACATAGAAGGATTGATTAACATATTTTAATGATTTAAATTAATTTTTATGCTTTCAAACTGTCTATTGTAAGGACTTTTGGATTCAGTAAGACCTCAATAAATATTTGTTGAGTAAAAACAATTAGAGAAAAAAAATTATTTGTAATTTAATTTTTAAATTTTAAGATATGATATCCATTTCCTAAACTAAAAATAAATAATGATACTCAAGCTATTAAATGTAAATTTTGTTAATATTTTAGAAAGTTGCTGGTAGCATTCATGCTAGAAATATTTTGAGTATTAAAGAAAACAAAAGGATGAATGTATGCAAAAGTGATTTTTGTGGGCTGGCGTTGTGGCTCAGCGGTAGAGCGCTCACCTAGCACATGTGAGGCTCTGGGTTCAATCTTCAGCACCACATAAAAATGAATAAATAAAGGTATTGTGTCCAACTACAACTATTTTTTTAAAAGTGATTTTTGTGCATTAGGAGCTCAATTATGAATTGAACTTTTCAAGTGTTATTTCCCCCAGTGTTAAAAATGTAGATTAAATTGCTTAGAGATTGTTTTATGCCTTCTTTCAAAAATAGTCAAGCCATTTTGCTTCAGTGCCATAGCTGGAAGCAAATTGGGTTGCTTTCTCTCACTTGTATCATTAATATCCAATTCTTTATACATGTATTAGAGAAAATTAGAATAAGAGACTTGGGAAAGACACTGGTCCCGCATCCCCCACTGAGTCTACCATTCTCACAGAGGATTTTTTGGATATTGCTGTGATTTTTGTCAGTTTCCCTGATTTTAATGGCATTTTATTGATGCTGAGGGGGTATGATTAGTTACAGTTTAGTTCAAGGATGGCAAATGTGTTCTTTTGCATTTATGAATATCTGATCTGGTATAGTGATTGAAACTCCATTGTAATGAAAAGAAGTTAAAGATTCAGTCCTGCCTTAGTTAGATTAAGTTTCCATGACTTGGTGGTGAACACTATATGCTACTATGGGAAGAGACAGTAGTGATAGACACAGCAGGCATCTTTGACCTGTTCCTAGTGGACTATTCAGAGCTCCTAATTATGCTTTTCTCAAACAGATTAAAGCCCTAAATCAAAAAGAAATTATGGAAAACACCATCTCTTTACACTGTTACTGATGAATCTTAAGCATTGTATGTGTAGCATTGATAGTGCTTACCAAACCTAGGAATTATATTTTAATTCAAATTCTTACTTGACATTAGTCCATGTTGACTTAAATAAACTAATTAGTAACAGCAGTAACTGGCTCCAGTGATGATCATGAGATTTGAATATCAAGTGAAACAAGATTAGCACAATATTTGTTCCTAATAAAACTTTATTAAATATTAGGGGTTTTTTTACTATAATGATTATGCTACCAGTTATTTGTGGCCTAGAAGATAATCATATTCACCATTTTCTTCAAAAGTGACTGTAATAAATATATACACATGTGTAAATATTTTTGTTAATGAAAAAATGAGCCCAAATAGTCAAACATTTCTCATAGATATTTAAAACTATATTATTTAACATGCTAGTGACAATAATAAAAATATTGAAAATACCTCTAAATGGTATCATAAAACAAAATTTCTAAATTCCCTTTCTTTGTCAAGTGATTGAATATAAAAATGAGAATAAAATCTTATTCCCATATATATTTTATGGTTAAATAAAACAAATACCTGTATATTGCTAATATTATATAAGGTATATTTTCAGTAAGTTCCTATCAATCTACGTTAATCAGATTTTTGTAGTTGCAAGACACTCCGAAATAGGCACAATATCATAAAAGTTTACAATTTATTAGCTATGTAAATTCCAATACAATTTGAAGAAAGTTTAGATACAGTTATACAGTTATAATTCAAGGCAGTTCAATATTTCTCAGAAAACATTCTTTATTTATTAGCTTGGAGGAGATAGAAACATTGAATTCAGAAACTAGAGCAAGCTAATGGATATTAAAACTTGATTCACAAGAAGAAGTGTGATTAAGAGGGAAAAATCTGTGTTCAAATCTATATATGACTATTAAATAGCCTTATAGACCAGGCAAAATTAAATAGTTCTGCCGTATGTACCTTGTACTTAATATGATATAGTAGTATTTAGTTCTTAAGGATATGGTAGAAAATAAAGAAGAGTTCATGCATAGGTTTTTTGACTCATATTAAACATTCATGACTTCTGTAAATTCTTTATGCTTCTCTTTGTATAAACATTCTTATAATTTAATTAGGAATTGTTTTCCTCATCATACAGTAGGGAAGAGATAAAATAGCTGTCCGATGATCACTTACATATCCAAAGTGTTTTTTTGAAAGGAAAATCAGAGAATGCCAATTTCCTGTCAAAAACATTACAGTCTTCTTAAAAATAAAGATAAAAATGTTTTGCTCTTGCTAGCATAGCTCTGTATTTTCCATTTTGTAATCATTTCTTTATATAATCAAACATTTTGCATGCTCTCTCAGGCAGACAGACTTTGGGGGGCTCCAGCTATTCTTATCATCCTACCCTTGTTTAATCCCCTGTTTTTGAGTGATGGCAGAATCAGTGATTCCTTCTAATCAATAGAATATGATAAAGTTGGTGGGATATCATTTCTGTGATTATTTTATGATAAATAGGAGCTACCTAATTATAATACTCTGTCTAAATTATTTTTTTTAATCCCTGTGTCTTTGAAGGAACCAGCTGCAATTGTCGTACAGCCGCAAGAAAATGAATATTGCCAACAACATGAGTAAACTTGGAAGTGTGTTTTTTCACATTTCAGTCTCCAAATGAGAACTCAGTCCTGAGCAACACCCTTATAGCAGTCTCACAGATGACCCAGGTAAAGTGTCAAGACTCTTGACTCATAAAAACTATGAAATAAGTCGTATTTCAATACATTAAGTAATGTTTCAATAGGTAGCATGAAGGATCAATGTAAATTTCTCAGCAGCTCTGCCTTTTCCACCACACCAAACTTGTGTGCTTGTCATGTTGTTTAAGCTTGTAATACCTACACCTAGCACTCATGAACCTGTCAAGTCATTATGTATTCACATTATTTTTTTCATTGTCCTAATATATAGTATATACTAATATACTAATATTAGTATATACCTTTTTTAAAAAAATATTTTTTCTTCATTACTGATGGGTTTTTATAATTCTTTTTTCATATTTTCAAGATATTGTTATACTGTTTTCTAACCTCCATGGCTTCTAATAAGATAAATAATTGTCCTAGTGTGTATAATGCCTTTTTTCCCTCTTGTTACTGTTAAGATTTGCTTTTTATTATTTATTTTAGTAGTCAAACTTCAATGTGCCTTGGCATGTTTTCTTTACCTTTACCCTATGCAGGATTCAATGGGGGTTTTGGAATCTGTGTATTTATATATTTTTTCAAAGTTGGGAAAATTCCTGCCTTTATTTCTTTTTAATTTTTTTTTTCTTTTAAACTTTTGTACTGATATGCTTGAATTCAATTTAGCTTAAAAGTTATTTGGGAGAGGGCAGGAGTAAGTACTGGAGACTTAATTGGAGAAAACTACACTCCATGCATTTATAATTATGACAAACTAAATCCTAATGTTGTATATAACTATTATGAAACAATAAAATAATATTTGTTAATGTACATAATCTCAAAAAAAGAGTTATTTGTCATTTGACTCCCTCAGAGATTATAATCTCTATATTTTACCTAAATTGTGCTAATCCACAGAACCTCTCATCCAACCAAGAAGGCAATGTACACAGTGCTAACTTTCCAGGGTACAGACTATGTCCATGTAATTCCAACCATCTGAGATTTTTTTAACTTGATCATTTTTCCACAAGAATGAATTGTTTTATATATTGCTAAATAATAAATTACTGTGTTAAGGCAAGATAACATGATGAAATCAATAGATTATCTAATCATAAAATGTACAACCCTCTTAAAAATGATGTCATATATTTAAAATATTACCCAATAGGGAGCTACAGAGAATTCAGATTTCTTTTTCTCTGTGAAAAAGAAAAAACAACAAAAACTACAACAACAACAAAACCTGCTATGGTAAACTTTCTAAGATATAATTCTCTAATTGTGCTCAAAGATCATTAGATCATACCTAAATGTAGATATACAACATAACAATATGTAAACTAGGTCATCTTTACAAATCACTTGTTATACACATAAACCCTGAAAAGTATGCTTCATTTACTTGTGAGAAATTGTTAAGTTTGTCTAACTGTGGAAATAGAAAGAGATAAACACATTCACTAGCAGCAAAGACATGTCACTATGGTATCATGTTTTTGAAAAGATTAACCCTGCGTTTTTGGCTGAAATGAGAGAGGACAAGTTTTAAGATATGAAGGAAGGAACCAGGCTCAGTGGCTTGGGTCACTTGAGTCTAGGAGTTCAAGAGAAACCTGTGCAACACAGAGAAACCCTGTCCCAATAAATAGATAAAGTACCATATAAAATAAAAAGGAAGAAATAAATATTTGAGGGGGGAAATATTACACATCATATTTAGGGGAAAAACATATTACAAACGTACTTAGGGGGAAAATGGCCACTTTAGCTGGGGACAGTGCATTTCTGTTAACCCAGTTACTTGAGAAGCTGATATAGGAGGATCACAAGTTCAAGGCCAGCCTGGGAAACTTAACAAGACCGTGTCTCGAAATAAAATGAAAACAGGCTAAGAATGTAGCTTTGTGGTAAAGTGCTTGTCTAATACATGCAAGGTACTGGATTTAATCCTCAGTACCTCAAAACCTACACACTCCTACCCACCTACTCTATCACATCCCAAGCACACATTTAATAACAACTTCTAAGTCTGGAGATAATAGCTTCAAGGTAGAGGTATTCCCAGATAAAATCTAAAGCTATTAGCACTCCAGGTCCAGAAATGCACAATGAGAATGAAAACAATGTGAAAAAAACCCAAAAACCCCAAAAACCAAAAACCAAAGAATTCAATATTCTAAAGTAAGGTAATCAATATAAAAATAAAAGTTCTTTGAACATAGTAGGAGTTTAATCAATATTTGTTAAATACATAAAACTATCCTTCATTAAAATAATCTCATTAATTTGCTCAAATTTTAAATTTTCCCTGTTACCTACAAATATTTGGTATTGATCAATTTTTATTGAATTTTAATAAAACTACTAGTAATTTAATTTCCCTATGAAGTCTTCAGGTGAAAGAAAACATTGGAATATTATCATAAATATCCCAATTCTTGAAATCAAGATGAATATCAATTTCATTGTGAAATAATAATAATATACATTAATTCCTATGCTTTCAGTTTGTGTGAGTCAGCCCTCATTTTTTAATCATCTCTGATACCATCATTTATGGACTTATTAACATACAAATATGGGAACAGATTTTGTGTTTTATTTTTGCATGACACATCATTATCTCAGGCTTCTGTCTGTAGCTCCAAGTGCTCTTGCACTTGGAACTCTCTCTGTATACTGTAGACTAGCAGATACATGTATGTATGCATGAACACATACATAAAAGTATAAATTCATATAAACACACAGGTATATATATACACACACACATATATATTTTCACGTGTGAAATAAATAATAAAATCACATTCTAGGAAAGAAATGACTGTGGGAATTAGCAATCCATCTGATCTATAATCATAAAGTGATATCAACTTTTGTTTAGAGAAGACAAATACAGATCTAAATTTAATTTCTTAAAAATGTAGCTACCTTAATTAATGCAAGCTTATTTTTTACCTTCTTTCTAATTGAATGGAACAAGTCCAAAGCACTAAAACTTAATATAACAAATACTTTTAATTCTGTTCTTTAAATAGATTCTATATTTATTTACCTTTCCAAAACATGCAAGATGCTCATTTTGATGATATGTCTGCTTTACCTACCACTTCAAAAAGTAAAATCATCATGGAGAAAATAAAATTTAACAATTAGCAACTGGGCAGTATTTCATACAATAGCATGCAAGACTATAATACAGGAATTTCCATGTATTTCATAAAAAATGTTAATATGGATTTGCCACAAACACTATATCTGCTGTATAATATATGTTAAGACCATGAATTTAAATTCTTCCTTATGCTTCACTGACTTTTTTTTTCCTTTTCTTTTTGGAACTGTGGCTTAAAGCCAGGGGCTCTTTACCACTGACCTATATCCCCAGCCTTTTTAATTTTTAATTTTGAGACAAAGTCTTGTTAAGTTGCTTATGGCATTGGCTTTGGCCTTGGCTTCAAACTTGCAATTCTCCTGCCTCAGCCTCTGGAGTCACTAAAATTACAGTGTGGAAAAGCATGGCTGGCCCTACTGAATTTTTAGTTAAGAAATTTAATTTGCTTTACCTATACTAAATATTTTTACACTTAAAACACATTAATTAATTTTACCCAATCCATATAATTTTTATGAGGATTAAACGGTTAAATAAAATAAATCCTCTATATGACTATTGGTAGCACAGTGTTAGCAAGTTCACAGCAAATAGCTGAACATTGCTTTTGTTTTAAAATCATGAATATTTAAATAGAACATATTAAATAAAATTAAAATAAAAATTTGTATTTTCTTAATAAGTAATGTCATATATTGAAATGCTTACCTTTGAAAAATAAAGCCCCAGGGCAAAAATGTATGCTACAAATTTTATTCTGTGTCGCTGTTACACAATTGCAAATAAGGCAACACTTTTTCTCTGAAAAGAAGTAACATTTTCCCAGTGGCAGAAAAGTCTTTCACTTACCTGCCAAACAGTATTTCTCTTTCTCCATTATTCCTCTAACTTCTAAAGATAAGTTTGGAGACCATGTGAGTTTTGTACTTCTATTCTCTGTGTTGCAGCATATGCTTGCCCGAGGAGATTTGCTAACCTCGGTTAATATTAATGAAACAATTTGGGGGCATAAGCAGCCTAGGAGCAAACCTTGTCTTCGTGGTGAGTGCTACATTTTCTCATTAAACATGGGGAAACTTCATCTTACATGCACTTACAGATGCCTAAATAATATTTGTTCTCTGGTTAGCTCAGTTCTTTTTAAGGATTAAAGAAGGAAAATAATAGGCATCTTTTCTTCCTGAGTAACATTCATTCCTCAAGTTCAGGCACAAAATGCTGTCAACTAACTATAAGTGAATAAGTGACTCACTGGTCAGGGAGATGCCACAGTGCTCTTCAGAGAAATGATGAATGATGCAAAACTCATGATCTGAAAGAAAACTTGGATCCCTCAGGGTTATTGGAGGGTCTGTCCATAACAGCTCACAGAAAGCAATGTAATATAGGTTACATATTCTTTGAGCAGCTCTATTCCAGGTCTAGTCTACCCCTGGGTTTTACACTTCATATTATGTTTTTAACTCTTTAGAGAATTAGATATCTACTTAGAATTATAAAGATTGTGTTAGTAAGATAGAACCCAGTATTGTGTTTAGTAAGCCACTATCTCAAGGAACTCTCAAGTTTTTCAATTTCAACTGAAACCTGACAGATCTGAATGATTTTTTTTATTCATCTCTTTTTTGTGCCCCTACCCCAGACTCCAAAGAGCTCCCCAGAGAACTTCCTAATTTCCTAACACATCCAAACTTAACCTTTACTAGAAGTTGAAGGCTATTTCTCAGCTTTCCATATTTATCATATTATTCTACTTCTCTTTAAGATTAGGAAAGGAAGAAAGTAGCATTTATTAAAAACCTAGTTTTGTAATGCTTAAAGCAACCATGCATATAATATCATCCTCCCATTTTAATGATGAGAATATTAGGAACAGAGATAGCAAATGACTAGTTACAGATGTCACATATGTGATAAATGGTACAGATCTAGCTTAGGTCTGTCTGAGGCCAGTGTCTAAGCTGTTTTCTAGGAAGCACAGCTTATTTTGTTAATTGAATCAAAATAACTGTACGTATTTATAGGATATGTTTATGTATTTAGATACACATGCAAAACGCATAATAATTAAATCTGAGTAATTAGAATTTCCATCACCTCAAACGTTTCTTTGTGTTGGAAACATTTAAAGTCCTGTCTTATTTTAAAATATACTGTATATTTTTAACTATAGTCACCTTATTGTGTCATTAAACACTAGAAATTAGTCTTACTATCTAATTCTGTTTGGCATCCATTATGTAATCTTCCTTTATCTCCCCTCCTGCCTATTTTTTCCAAGTCTCTGGAGATCTCTTTTCTATTCCCTATTACTATACCAACTTGGCTTCCACGTGAGTGAGAACATGCAGTGTTTGCCTTTTCGTGTCTTTCTTTGATTATTTCACTATCATCTCTCAGGCTCATCCATGTTACTACAAATGACAGAATTCCATTCCTATTTATGGATGAATGATATTTCCTTGTTTATAGATAGCATACATTCTTCATTCATTCATACACTGGTGGACACCTAAGTTAATGCCATATCTTGGCTATTATGAACAAGTGCTCCTGTAAACATGGTAATGCAGATGTCTTTTTGACATACTGATTTCCTTTCCCTTGGATGTATTCTCAGTAGTGAGGATGCTGGATCATATAGCATTCCTAATTTTTGTTTTTGGTGGAATCTCCATACTGTTTTTCATAATAGCTATGCTAATTTACATTCCCATCAACAGAGTGTGAAAGTCTCCCTTTCTCTGCATCCTTGTCAGCATTTGTTATTTTCCATCCTTCTGATAATTGCCATTCTAACTGGGGTGAGATGATATCTCACTGTGGTTACAATTTGCATTTCCCTGATAATTAGAGATGTTGAACATTTTTTATATGCTCATTGGTCATTTGTGCATCTTCTTTTGAAAAAATGTCTTTTCAATTTTTTTTTCATTTTGGATTAACTGTTTTGTTGATAAAAGCTCATTTTTAATTTTTTCAGTGCTTTGGATCTTTCTGTCTGTGTGCTGAATCCTGTCTTTCTGTCTCATCACATAAAGCTGATTTCCTCTAGTTAACTGCTTTTCCTGCTGGCATTTTTCAACACTTTTCAAATGAGTATTTTAAAGGTAAGCTTGCTTTTGCCTCCCATAGCAAAAAATAAAAACAGAATATTATTCAATACTTTTGCCACAATCCAATTCATTCCTTCACTGCAAGTTTATCTGAAAGGTAAATTCTACCATGACATTCACTAAGAATCACTTTTTATTTTTTATCCCTTGCTCTCTG
Organism: Marmota monax; assembly: GCF_021218885.2. NCBI lineage: Eukaryota > Metazoa > Chordata > Mammalia > Rodentia > Sciuridae > Marmota > Marmota monax. The sequence continues at coordinate 1,687,195 of NW_026692434.1, read as the reverse complement.
ACTTCTGCTTCTATCTTTTTTTCTCATCTTTATTTTTTATTGGTGCATTATGATTAGATGTAATAATAGAATTCATCGTGACATATTCATATATACGTATATGTCATGCTTATGACATAATCAGATTCATTTAATTTCCCAGTCCTCCCTCTCTTCTCACCCCCTGATCCTTCTTCAACTCTATTGGTCTTCCTTCTATTTCATGAAGTTTCTATTTTCTTTTTTATTATGTTTCTCTCTCTACCTTTCACATATGAGAACATATAAGACTCTTGAAATTAAGTGGGGCTTATTTTGCTTCTATCTCTTTTATAAAATGTTCTACAAAGTCATCAATAGGTCTGCATTTACTCACTTCAAGTGTCCTTCACTTTCTTGAATCATTCTTGTTTTGAGTTTCTTTTAAAATAAGTATTTTTCTTCTTCTTTTATTTTTTTTCTTTTGTCTGAGTGTTTGTGTGGTGCTAGGGATCAAATCTAGGGCTCTGCAAAAGCTGGGCAAGCACTCTACCACTTAGCTGTATCCACAGCCACATTTCTTCTTATAAATTAGTACCTATGATACATTGCATATGGTAGTCATTTGCTTAGCTCTCTGAATTTTTATTATGTTTAATTCTAAAGACAATCCTGCATGTTAGAAATGTTTCACTATCTCAGGTCAAGAACATTCATCTTTAGAAGGCTAAGTTCCTCAAAGTAACAGAACAATGGAAAAGATTGAATGTTATCCTGTAACAATTTATTCCATGTCTTCTTTATTTAGTTTCTTTATCTCCCCCATATTACATCCGTTCCTGTGGTCTTATGGAAGGTTCTTTTCTCATTTGTCTAAGCTTTATTCTTTGAAAGCAACATCTTCTATTACATAAACTATCTTCACTATATAAATGTATTTAAATCTGAACTTTATTGCCTTATTGCACCTGCCTCCTTTCTTCTTTCTTTCTATATATCCCCACCCCAAAACTTTGTGTTCTTACTGCTACCATGTGTTTCCAACACCCCCAGTGAATTAGTTTTGAAAAAGAATGCATTCTGAGTTCCCTACACCTCAGTTATCTGTAGTCAATTCCACTTTATAGCTATTTCTGCCAAACAATGCCTTTCATTCATTGGTAATCTATGAAGTGGGTAAGAAGCCCAGTTTTTCCCAGGCTATCTCAATAGTCACTGCAAAATCATTTTGAGTATTGTGCATGATGTTAAAGATGCCTTTCTAGCATATATCTGCCTCCATGACATTTTCTTGCTAATGAACTTCTATGAGATTATGCTTATGTCTTAAAACTGGCAAAATATTCCTTCTAAGATGTAGATCAAACTTTCCTCAAATGTCTGCCTGCCCCCTTCCCCCTCATTAACAGATCTTTTTCCGAGTCATAGGGAATTAAATTACCTAAAATTTATTATATGCTTTGTACATTTTTTTGGTGTGTAGATCAGTAGTTCATTTTTTATTGTCAAAGTAGTTCATTTTTATAGTCTGTATACATCATATTTTTTCCTTTTTAAAATTTTAATTTGTTATATATGACAGCAGAATACGTTACAATTCATATTACATATATAGAGCACAGTTTTTCATATCTCTGGCTGTACACAAAGTAGAGTCACACCATTCGTGTTTTTATACATGTACTTAGGGTAATGATGTCCATCTCATTCCACCATCTTTCCTACCCCCATGGTCCCTCCCTTCCCTCCCTCCCCTTTGCCTTATCTAGAGTTCATCTAATTCTCCCAATGTCCCCCCCCCCAATTCTATTATGAATCAGCATCCTTAAATCAGAGAAAATACTTGGCATTTGGGTTTTGGGGAGTGGCTAATTTCACTTAGCATTATATTCTCCATCTCCATCTTTTTACATGAAAATGCCATGATTTTATTCTCTTTTAAGACTGAATAATATTCCATTGTGTATATATAGCACATTTTCTTTATCCATTCATCTACTGAAAGGCATCTTGGTTGATCCCATAGTTTAGCTATTGTGAATTGTGCTGCTATAAACATTGATGTGGCTGTGACCCTATAGTATGCTGTTTTTAAGTCCTTTGGGTATAGATCGAAGAGTGAGATAGCTTGAGTCAAATGTTGGTTCCTTTCCCAGTTTTCCAAGGATTCTTCATACTGCTTTCCATATTGGCTGCATGCATTTGTATTTCTAGGAACCAAACTCAATTTTCTTCCACATCATATTGCATCATATTATAAGTCTTATTTATTAATTTAACTAGATTATAAACAATTTAAATAATGAGCTATCTTCTCTGTATTTTATCACAATGCATTGCATTTATTTTAAAGCTCACCAGCCATACTGTATTTTTAAAATACCCTCACACACACATACTCACACACACACATATATACACATACCAAATACATGGCACATACAATATACATATATGTATATATGCATGTATATGTGCATATATAATAAATACTGCAATTAGCTAATATGTGTTTATATTTGAGAGTATTTTAAAAACTAAATTCAATTTATTTACATCTAATCAATTTATTTGTATATTGTATCCCTCTGCTTTATGCATTTCCATTTTTCAAAAGACATTTATTTCTTCCATAAAAAACACTTTTTTATGTTTCTAACTTTTGGTATATACTATATATAATTAGACTAGAACAGACAGTGTGAAAATGAGGGGGAAGGAAAAAGAACTATCTTGTGAAGGCCTTCCGTCTAAAATGTTGTTTGGTTATTTCTGTGTGTGCAATTGAGTTTAATATATTACGTATTTTTTCATTATCCTATTTTCTTTACATGTGCATCTATATATAGATGCAGTTTAAATAGTGAGATATTAACACATCAAAGCCATTCATTAAGAAAATAGTGTATTAATTCCACTTAAAAAAGTAAATTATTTTAATATATAGAATTGTGTAGTATTGGAAAATAGATTAATAATGTTTCCTGTCTTGTATTCTATAGCTTTTTAAATCTTGCACACAATTCTTTAGACTATATTAGCAGGTTGAGAAGATCAGTTATCTAGATATAGGACCAAAAAAATAATTGGAGAACCAAAATTCTTAACACCAAATGCCTCCTTCTAATGGCATTAAATACAGATGTATTCTTTAATGCCTCCAGTTGAGAAAAAATCAAATCTATTGTCCTTACAACTCAAAAAGATAAGTTTACGATAAGTAAGAAATAAATAAACAAAAAGTAAAATTCTTTGTGACACTAATAAAGTATTTATTGAATCATTCACTCCCCCATATTTCTCATCCTTCCTTACAGACTCATGTGACCAATAATATTAAGAATAATGCATAACATTTCCAGACTGAAGCAACCAAACACCCATGCCCAATTGCCCATCTTCATTTCCTCTTCAGTGGAGACTAAGAATGTCTCATCTTCCAGCAAACATAGTCAGAGATGGTAGGTACTTCTGTCTGTTTGAGTAATTGAGAAAGTATAGAAGCTCAGATGCCTCTTTCGTCTTCACACATTCATCACATCAGCATGCATTAGAAGTAAAAATAAATGTTTGTTCTGATAAGCCACAGAAATCCTAGGATTCAGTGTATTAGTGCAACACAGCATTGCTATACTGGTGGACACAATGCCAGAGCCAATTCACAACAACAATATTATATACATAACAATATTAACAACAATATTAAAAGCTATTTTAAAGATAATAATGTCCCTTTATCAAGGTACCACACATCATTTATCACTCAGAAAATGGGTCTTTGGTAGAAAGTACATCATTCAGAAGATAATTTGAATACTAAACCATGCTCCAATGAGAATCTTCTTATTGAATAATTTAATTTAGATCATGCCTGGCAATTTTCAAGGTTTATACTTCAAACACTTAATGCTGCCTAAATCTAAAATCATGTCACTAAATCTATTCAAAAACACATTGTTGTCTGTTCTTAGACATTTCCTGTCTTATAACTGTAAAATCATAATGTGGGCTTGGTGTATAGATTCGTGATAATGAATGTGCTTACCATGCATGAGGCCCTGAATTCAATCCCTAACCCCCAAACCACCACACACAATTAAAAAACCCAAAGGGACTATAATAATTTATCCAGTAAATGACTGGGGTGTCAAAAGTATACAACTCAGAGTCAATGTCATATACAATGTTAAAAGGCATAAGTACAGGACATGCGTGGTGGCGCACACCTATAATTCCAGCAGCTGAGGAGGCTAAAGCAGGAGGATTTTGAGATAAAAGCCAGCTTCAGCAACTTAGTGAGGCCCCAAGAAACTTATCAAGACTCTCTCTCAAAACAATAAATAAATAAATAGGGCTGGGGTTGTGGCTCAAGTGTTGATCATCCCTAGGTTCTATCTCTGGTACCCTTGCCCCTCAAAAGAGTCATAGGTACACAGATGTTTTTATAAATTTTATTATAAAACTATATCCAGTCAGGTGTGGTGATGCACATCTCTAGTCTTAATTACTTGGGAGGATGAAGCAGGAATATCAGTTGCGCTCAGAGGTTTCAGGCCAGCCTGGGCAACATATCCAGACTTTATATCTGAGATAGTATAGCAGTAAGAAAATGTCTTTTTTAATGGCAGACTTATTAGAAGACATTGTTGAAGGGCAGCATCCATTTTTTATAAATATTCAATTAACACATTTTTGTAATTCACTCTTTTTAATCTTTTAAACTTATATAACTCAGTTGCCTTATTTCTTTTAGTGATAAATACAGCCTCTGAGACCTCTTCCTATTTTAGAGTACTAAGTCATTGATAAGTCTGGTGAAAGGCATTGTTTCAATTTCCAATAGAGATCAGAAGGACATACACTGGTTCCCTTTAATGTTGATCCTAGAATGTGAGCTAGTTAGCCAAACTTAGAAAACTTAATGACACAAGAACCAGGGTGTAGATTAGAATTTATTACATTCATGGTGGTGTTAGTCACATTCATACTGTGGCCCTGGTTCAAGGAGAGTTCCCAGTTTTCTGAATAACCTATGTTCCTTCTTGGAGCCTTCCAACAATTTTCTTTTCTAGTCTCAGTAGCCTATATCAGTTTTTATTGTTTGAAATCAAGAATATTGATTAATACCTATGCAAATCCATCTTTGTGGAAGCTTATAAATGTACCTTCCACATACTTGTCTATGGATATATTCTGCCAAAGACTTTCATGGAAATCAAATATATTCCATTTTTTTCTGCTATAAGTCTTAAGAAAGATCTGAAAATACTCATAATCACCTAGCAGATGCTATTCAGCTTAAAAAAAACACTTTGTAAACATTATAACAGGATGAAGTGCAGTCTGTTCTTTGATTCTTAAAAGTAGTTAGTCCACTGAATTTTAATGAACATTTCATTTCAAATATTTTTTATATAGGGTATGAGAATGTATTTAAATTAATAATTAATATATTAAAACTTATTTTTAAAATATAAAAATAAAATTTAATTCATTTCATAGAAAGAAAAGATAGCCATACGCACCACCAATTGTATTTATATCTAAAATTGCCATAGGACATACAATAAAAACATTCTTTTTTCTAAGCTGATAAAGAAGCAAGCTATGTTTAATGTTCTGTATACCATTAATTACAATATATAACTAAAATTAATTGTAGTCCATATTATCACAAAATCAAAGTTGATAAATTTTATATAACACATTTCTATTAGTACTTTAAATAAAACACCCCTTTTAAAGTTTGTCAGAAAGCTTCTGAAATTCTTTTTCAAATATTTGAGTAACATGATTAGCTTTTACTATAATTTCTCCAACTGAAAAGTGATGCAATATTTAATATAGTTAACTATCTGATTTGGAACTACTTTTTGATATATCCCCTATCATATCGAAAATAGGATATACTAACTAGGAGAAAATTTTTAAAAAGTCTGGATTATTTTCTTATGTTACCAGGATTCTGGCCATTAATTAACATAATAACTGTAAAAAATATATCATGGATTAAGCTAACATTTTGATAAGTACTGGGACACAGTTATTATTCAAAGAATTGATGAAGGTATTTGTGATTAGTTTTATGATGTCATTCTGTGTCAGATGATAAAGACTTACCTTCTTGAAGCACATTCCTGCAAGTTCACGTTCACACATCATTGGAAACCCAGTGTGGATGAATAAGTTGAATGTGTGATATGATATTGTTTTTCAAGGCAAAGTTTAATGAGGTCCTTTCCTAGATAGTAATGTTACCTTCTCTCCCATCTTTAATTAATCATATGGCCATTCTGCATGTGATATTATGAAGAACTCCAGCTATCTGTAGGACTCCCAGTAAGCAACTGAAAGTCACTCCTCTTTAGCCCCCTTTGTCTCAATGGGTACTAAATATCTAAATATTATAGGCTGAGTTCCTGTATCCACAAGAGTGAGATTGACATTCAGAGTTTTCTCAAGTATGAGCATTCATTAGGTTACTTTCTTTGTGCTCTTTTTTATTCAGACTCCTTTAGAGTGGACACTATACAGTTCATACCATAGTGTCATATACCAAGTTCTAGAGGAAGCTAGTGTTACTTTACAGGACAAACATCTCTTTAATGTCTTCTTCCCCATCACTGACATCTTTTTTCCTGTTTGGACAAAGAAGTTAAGTTCTTCATAATGCATTGAAAGAATGCATTTTTATTTTTGATCTCTTGTAAGTATGTTTTTTTCATCACAAAATTGGAAGTAGTAAAATAATTGGAGAAATAACTGAGAGGTACATTGTACATCTTTTTTTAAAATTTTTTATTGTTGGTTGTTCAAAACATTACATATTTCTTGATATATCATATTTCACACTTTGATTCAAGTAGGTTATGAACTCCAATTTTTACCCCATATAAAGATTGCAGAATCACATCAGTTACACATCCATTGATTTACATATTGCCATACTAGTGTCTGTTGTGTTCTGCTGCCTTTCCTATCCTCTACTATCCCCCCTCCCCTCCCCTCCCCTCCCATCTTCTCTCTCTACCCCATCTACTGTAATTCATTTCTCCCCCTTGTTTTTTCCCCTTTCCTTTCACTTTCTCTTGTATGTAATTTTGTATAATAATGAGGGTCTCCTTCCATTTCCATGCAATTTCCCTTCTCTCTCCCTTTCCCTCCCACCTCTCGTCCCTGTTTAATGTTAAACTTCTTCTCATGCTCTTCCTCCCTACTCTGTTCTTAGTTGCTCTCCTTATATCAAAGAAGACATTTGGCATTTGTTTTTTAGGGATTGGCTAGCTTCACTTAGCATAATCTGCTCTAATGCCATCCATTTCCCTGCAAATTCCATGATTTCGTCATTTTTTAATGCAGAGTAATACTCCATTGTGTATAAATGCCAATTTTTTTTATCCATTCATCTATTGAAGGGCATCTAGGTTGGTTCCACAGTCTAGCTATTGTGAATTGTGCTGCTATGAACGTCGATGTAGCAGTATCCCTGTAGTATGCTCTTTCTAGGTCTTTAGGGAATAGACAGAGAAGGGGAATAGCTGGGTCAAATGGTGGTTCCATTCCCAGCTTTCCAAGAAATCTCCATACTGCTTTCCAAATTGGCTGCACCAATTTGCAGTCCCACCAGCAATGTACAAGTGTACCCTTTTCCCCACATCCTCGCCAGCACTTGTTGTTGTTTGACTTCATACTGGCTGCCAATCTTACTGGAGTGAGATGGTATCTTAGGGTGGTTTTGATTTGCATTTCTCTAACTGCTAGAGATGGTGAGCATTTTTTCATGTACTTGTTGATTGATTGTATGTCCTCCTCTGAGAAGTGTCTGTTCAGGTCCTTGGCCCATTTGTTGATTGGGTTGTTTGTTCTCTTATTGTCTAATTTTTTGAGTTCTTTGTATACTCTGGATATTAGGGCTCTATCTGACGTGTGAGGAGTAAAGATTTGTTCCCAGGATGTAGGCTCCCTATTTACCTCTCTTATTGTTTCTTTTGCTGAGAAAAAAACTTTTTAGTTTGAGTAAGTCCCATTTGTTGATTCTAGTTATTAACTTTTGTGCTATGGGTGTCCTATTGAGGAATTTGGAGCCCGACCCCACCATATGTAGATCGTAGCCAACTTTTTCTTCTATCAGACGGCGTGTCTCTTATGTGATATCAAGCTCCTTGATCCATTTTGAATTAAATTTTGTGCATGGCGAGAGAAAGGGATTCAATTTCATTTTGTTGCATATGGATTTCCAGTTTTCCCAGCACCATTTGTTGAAGATGCTATCATTCCTCCATTGCATGCTTTTAGCCCCTTTATCAAATATAAGATAGTTGTAGTTTTGTGGATTGGTTTCTGTGTCCTCTATTCTGTACCATTGGTCCACCTGCCTGTTTTGGTACCAGTACCATGCTGTTTTTGTTACTATTGCTCTGTAGTATACTTTGAAGTCTGGTATCGCTATACCACCTGTTTCACACTTCCTGCTTAGCATTTTTTTTTTTTTTTGCTAGTCTGGGTCTTTTATTTTTCCATATGAATTTCATGATTGCTTTCTCTACTTCTACAAGAAATGCCGTTGGGATTTTGATTGGCATTGCATTAAACCTATAGAGAACTTTTGGTAATATCGCCATTTTGATGATGTTAGTTCTGCCTATCCATGAACAGGGTATATTTTTCCATCTTCTAAGATCTTCTTCTATTTCTCTCTTTAGGGTTCTGTAGTTTTCATTGTATAAGTCTTTCACCTCTTTTGTTAGGTTGATTCCCAAGTATTTTATTTTTTTTGAGGATATTGTGAATGGAGTGGTTGTCCTCATTTCCATTTCAGAGGATTTGTCGCTGATATACAGGAATGCCTTTGATTTATGCGTGTTGATTTTATATCCTGCCACTTTGCTGAATTCATTTATTAGCTCTAATAGTTTCTTTGTAGACCCTTTTGGGTCTGCTAGGTATAGAATCATGTCACCTGCAAATAGTGATAATTTAAGTTCTTCTTTTCCTATTTTTATGCCTTTAATTTCTTTCGTCTATCTAATTGCTCTGGCCAGTGTTTCGAGAACTATGTTGAACAGAAGTGGTGAGAGAGGGCATCCCTGTCTTGTTCCAGATTTTAGAGGGAATGCCTTCAATTTTTCTCCATTCAGAATGATGCTAGCCTGAGGCTTAGCATAGATTGCTTTTACAATATTGAGGTATGTTCCTGTTATCCCTGGATCTCTTATGATTTTGCACATTCGGCGTCCTGTAGGCTTCTAGGATTGGGATTCTGTCTCATTCTTCAAGTCTGGGAAGTTTTCTCGTATTATTTCATTGAATAGTTTGCTCATTCATTTGGTTTTGACCTCTACACCTTCCTGTATCCCAATGACTCTTAAATTTGGTCTCTTTATGTTATCCCATATTTCTTGGATGTTCTGCTCATGGTTTCTTAACAGTCTTGCTGAGCTGTCCATGTTCTTTTCCAGTTGAAATACTTTGTCTTCATTGTCTGATGTTCTATCTTCTAAGTGTTCTACTCTGCTGGTAGTATTCTCAATTGAGTTTTTAAGTTGGTTTATTGCTTCCTGCATTTCTAGGATTTCTGTTTGTTTGTTTTTTATAACCCCTATCTCCCTGTATAGTTGATCTTTTGCTTCCTGGATTTGTTTGTGTAATTCATTTTCGAAGTGACCTTTCATTGTCTGATTTTGCTGTCTAATGTCTTCCTTGATACTCCAGATCATCTGAAGCATGTATATCCTGAATTCTTTATCTGACATTCCATCTGCTGCAGCTTTACCTCTTCTAAAGTTGAGTTGACCTGCATTGCTTGTGGTCCTTTCTTTCCTTGTCTTTTCATACTGCTTGCGTTTCTTTCTGCTTGGTGAAACTGTTGTGTTTTTGAAATGTTTTTTCCCCTATATATTTATATTGCTCTTGTATAGTTGAAAAGTCTCCCTTGCAGGGTCGGGCGGCGGTCTGCCTACCTTGCAGGCACGGGCAGCAGCTCTGCTCTGCCCCTCCTCCAATTGGTGTGAGGTGTCTACCACGCCCGCGGACCCCTGGGCCTGTTCTGCCGGTCGGTCGCAGGTCTGCCTACCTTGCAGGCGCGGGAGGCAGCTCTGCTCTGCCCTTACTCCAATTGGGGTGTCGTGACTACCACGCCGGCAGGTCACTGGGCCTGTTTTGGGCGTGGGCGGCGGCTCTGCTCTGCCCCTACTCCAATTGGGGTGACGTGTGTACCACGCCGGCAGGCCACCGGGCCTGATCCGCCGGTCAGTTGCAGGTCTGCCTACCCTGCAGGTGCGGGCGGCGGCTCTGCTCTGTCCCTCCTCCAATTGGTGTGAGTTGTCTACCACACCCGCGGACCCCTGGACCTGTTCTGGGCGCGGGCGAAGGCTCTGCTCTGCTCCTACTCCAATTGGGGTGACGTGCCTACCACCCCGGCCGGCCGCTGGGCCTGTTCCACTGGTCAGTCGCAGGTCTGCCTACCTTGCGGGCACGGGCGGTGGCTCTGCTCTGCCCCTACTCCAAATGGGGTGATGTGTCTGTCGCACTGGCAGGCCACTGGGCCTGTCCCGCTGGTCGATTGCAGGTCTGCCCACCTTTCGGGCACGGGTGGCAGCTCTGCTCTGCCCCTACTCCAATGGGGTGTCGTGACTACCACGCCGGCAGGTCGCTGGGCCTGATCCGCCGGTCTGTCTCAGGTCTGCTTACCTTGCAGGCGCGGGCGGCGGCTCTGCCTTGCCCCTCCTACCACGCCCGCGGACCACTGGGCCTGATCTGCAGTTTGGTCGCAGGTCTGCCCACCCTGCGGGCACGGGTGGCGGTTCCGCTCTGCCCCCACTCCAATTGGGGTTACGTGACCACCACACCGGCGGAGCCTGATCCGGGTGCGGGCGAAGGCTCTGCTCTGCCCCTACTCCAGTTGGGGTGACGTGTGTACCACGCTGGCAGGCTGCTGGGCCTGACCCGCCAGTCTGTCGCAGGTCTGCTTACCTTGCAGGCGCGGGCGGTGACTCTGCCCTGCCCCTCCTACCACGCCCGTGTACCACTGGGCCTGTTCTGCCGGTCGGTCGCAGGTCTTCCCACCTTGCGAGCGCGGGTGGCGGCTCCGCTCCGCCCCCTCTCCAATTGGGGTCACAGGACTACCACGCCGGCGAGCCGCTGGGCCTGCTCCGGGCACGGGCGGCGGCCCGGCTCCTCCCCTCTGGCTCGACGACAAAGCGAGAGAGACTCGGGTGTCTGTGACTCACCCTCCCTACCAGGAGACCAACTGTTTCTGTCTCCGCTGGTATTGATGAAGTTCTCTCCTCCGCTGCTTTCTGATGACATCAGATCTCTGCCATGTTTGTATCCTATGCGAATGGCAGCATTTCGTTCTCTTTGCCGGGTTGCCAAAGCAACGGGTGAGTCCTGACCGACCCTCACAAGCCCCATCTCAGTCTTGTTGCCACTGCCCACGAAGGCTCGGTTGGTATTTACCTCCACAGTATTCAGCAGGACCCGGACCGAGAAGCAGTTTCCGTGGGCTCCTTAGCCCTGGGCCAGAGCAGTTCCAGGAGCCGGAACTCGGCTGCTCCGTGCTCGTTATGCTCTGATAAGAGCAGGCTCCAAGAAGCAGTTTCCGCGCGTTATTTAGCACTGAGCCTGAGTAATTTGTCTGCAAGCCGCAGGCGAATGGCAGCCTGAAATTACCTGTTCTATGGCTGAATGAGCTGTGGTCAGTCGAAAACAGGGATGGTGACGTCAGCTCTCCAAGATGGTGGCTGCTGGCCTCCTCTGTGTTCTGACCGGTGTGGAGAACCAAATTGGACCGCTTCCTTCCCCCGTCTCGAACCCAGAATTCAGCACTGAGTACGGTGCTTGCACGGCTGGCAGAAACTGCAGCGCTGTATCCCTGCGTCGCTATCTCCTCGTTTCCCAGCGCGCACCGCAGACTCTAGCAGCGGGGCGATTTGCTGAATAAGCAGTGTTACCCTACGTGCGACAAATCTCTCGCGTTTGAGTCCCCATAGCCGATCCTCGTGCGATGGAAATCCTTCCTCCAGGTTCCGGAGCACCCCACTATTGCTGGAAATTCCTAACAAGATAGCCTTTAGCCGTCCTGACTCGTCATTCTCCCACACAGTGACGCGGCACACGGGGGCAATGCACTCCCCTCGCCGCCATCTTCCAGGATCGCATTACATTTCTGAGAAGTAATCATTTTCTGGGCTGGGGATGTGGCTCAAGCGGTAACGCGCTCGCCTGGCATGTGCAGGGCGCTGGGTTCGATTCTCAGCACCACATAAAATAAAGATGTTGCATCCACCGAAAAATATTTAAAATGTGCAATTATTGTCAGATGTGGTGGTGCAGGCCTGGAATCCCAGCTACTGGGAAGACTGAGGCAGGAGAATCACAAGTTCAAGTCCAGCTTCAACAACTTAGCAAGGTGCTCTTGCAACCCAAAGCATGTCCTCTTGGTTTTAAACCCTCCTCTCTTTCTGCCTCCTCATCCACGGATTTCCATCCAGCCAAGGAGCCACTGTCATATCTTGCCCAAACCCCTCCCCTACATTGTAAGTCTTTATCTTCAGGTTGGTTAAAATTCTAAGTTCTTTGAACTCTTTTTGCATTGGCCTTATTTTTGCAAGAGTTACTCATCTTTACAAGTTCTACTTAAAGCTCTTTCAAGTTTTTCACACTTTCCATTCTATATCTGAATTATTTATTTGTGTTTTATTAAGCTTATTTTATAAACATGCCTTCTAAAAGAATTTTTTTAAATGAATAAACCAATAAATAATCAAACAATCCTTATGTATTTTATGTGATCACAATTAGCTTGGCAAAGATGACTGACAAAAAATGAAATATGGTAAACTCATATCTCTTTTCTACCACCTGTCATATGACCATGTAATCCTATGGATGAGAGACAGTAAAATGAAATAATAGTACTTGCTTACAAGATGTTCCTGTATATCAAAGAACTTTTTTTTTTAACAATTTAGTTATAGTCAGGAAACACCAGAGATGGGCTAATCAAATGCTAGTTTTCCATATGCATTATTGCATTTTATTGAAATTGCTATATTTTAATCAATAAATCTTGTGATTTTTGACATTTTCAAACTTTTAAGATAAGCATTTATAAGATTTTATTCGTAGTGTTCAGAATTAATATTTAAGGTCAATGATCATACTGATAAAGGATGGAAACAATTTTATGTAAGCATCTGTGAACAGGGGTGAATGTGGAACAGACTTCTACAGAATATAACAACATTGCCTTCTTACTGAGACTAGTTAATTGCAATTGCCTGAGTACAATTCTTTATGAGTTCTCTAGTATTAGATGAATTAATATTCTCTGGTTAACTTGATACCTTATTAATTTTCTGTTTGTTTATTTTTCTATCACTAGGGCTATTCTTTAATTCTAAGACTAGTAAATTTGAATGGTTTTAGTATAACTAAGCAAATATATAACTTAAAAGATGATGACAATAAACACTGATAAGTATTCTCAAACAATCCCTATGTCTGATATGGCTTGTCAACATTTATTGCAATTTGAATAATGGGTTTCAGAGGGAATCCTGGCAGCTACTTAGACAGTCTTCACAGGATGGCCACATGTTGGTATCATCACTATACAGCACAACATGCTTTTGTAATGCGTGACTATTAATCTCAGAAATTTGATTCCTTTAGTGCAGTCAGGGCTAACTACATAGTAGTTACAATCAATGCATTAAAATTAGAATACTAAATTATTACTTTAGCAAATTTAATAAATATTAATTGAAACTCATTGAGTATATTTTGTTATAGGAAGATCTACATAGTAATTTAAATACTGCAGGACTTGATACAAATGGTGATTTAGAAGGGAAAAAAATGCACATGCTTAGATAAATCTCTTCCTCTCCTTTCTTTCTTTTGCAAATATTTGCATCCAAAACATAATTACTGCTTTGTTTTTCCATGGGCCTGTAAGATTTGTTAGTATTGGTTGAAGAATCCTGACTTGATCTGGGACTTAGTAATATAAGCCTATTTGTCTATAAAACCATGATTCTTGAGATTCAATTTCATCTCTTTCTATATTAAGTCAAAATTATATACATCTGCCTTACTGTGGCTTAGTTACCATTATTTTTTCTAGAATAAGTAAGAGAGAATGCATATTAATTACTGAATCTTGCTGTATTTCATAGGGTATTTGCTAAATGCTAAAGTCTTATTTATAAATGTAAACACTGAAGGCCTGGGAAATTAAGAAATCTGTTAATGGTAACACTGCATATGTTAGTTACCTGTAGTTTTGTTTCAAATTTGTACAAAACTTTGGTCTTAATACATCGATTTGTTATCATACAATTTATATGGGTCAGGAGTATGGACACTCTCAATCCAGTTCTCATCAGTATGAATGTTCAATTCAGTCCTCTTTTTTAAGGTGTTTTGGGAGGCTGTATTGAAAGTGCTGGCTAAAGTACTATAGGCACAACTGGAGAAGTATCTGCATCTAAGTTCAAGGAATGGTTGTTTGCAAAGTTCATGTTCTTGCACGCTGCTATTGGCCGGAGGTCAACTTTGATTCCTGTGATGGCTCATTCAAACAAATCAAATAAGTGGAAAACGCAATAGAGGTGATCTGCAAACAAGATGACTGACAGTTATAATTTTTTGTACTCTAATCATGGCAGTGGATTCTATCACCTTTGCTATATTCTATTGGTTAGATTCAAGTTACTAGGTCCAGCCGACTTTTCAGAAAATTGAATTACAAAAAGGCATGATTACAAGGAGGTGGTAATCTTTAGAGCGTCTTAGAAGTTTCCACTGTAATTAAATCCAAAAGTCAGAATTTGAAGCCAAGTACCACTTTCCATGTCAGTACTTAAGAGCAAATTCTTTCCTATGTATGACTTGACCCTTAGTCTGTGATTCTTCATTTCTAACCTTCTATATTTAACAAACCAACATCTTCAGAATAAAGAATTAAACTCCTCTTCAGCATTCTTCAGATTCTGGTGACAACTTTATTTGGCATCAGTTTCAGATTATTAACTTACATCTATTAGAAGGGATGACACATTCTTTTAAATATTTTAACTCACAATTGAGTTGCCTGAGTACGATTCTTTATGAGTTCTCTAGTATTAGATGAATTAATATTCTCTGGTTAACTTGATACCTTATTAATTTTCTATTTGTTTATTTTTCTATCACTAGGGCTATTCTTTAATTCTAAGGTTTATTGGCATCCTCTAATAAGTTATATGGATCAAAAATTGTCTCCAAAGTAAACTATATTTCTAATGTTAAATACTTATTTTTAATACTAAGGAAGTGATTATAGATTGAATATAGTAACAACTCTAAATGAATCACTTGATACTATAAGGTACTTCTATTTTTCTACATAATTAAAAGTCAGATATTAGCTTTGATTTTTCATATTATTCCCTAAATTGTGATAGTGAATCTTGATTGTTTGCACAGTTGTCTTGTATATAGCATTAGAAGCAAGAGAAAAAAAAAGTTTCTCATAACACTACTGTCTTGAGTGTTGTATTTCTCAAGCTTATGCTTTTTAATTTACAATATCATCATCCCTGGAATATTTATAATATAATCAAAGTTCATGCTCACACGTATAACAATTTTGCCACTGGATATGAATGTTATATTTCCCACTGAATTATAATATTTAAAATGTCCTCTCTAGTTTTGAATCATTTCAGTAAGTAGGTATATTCAGGTTTAGGGTTTTCTGCTCCTCAGGCTCAGACTCATTCAAGCAGATATTGATTTATATATATAAACACTTAACTAGACTAGTAGGCAGTATTAATAAAATCTTTCAGTAGTTTATTATAACCAAAGTATTGCCACTTAATCTATTTTTCTATAAATGCAAATTGTTGTCTTTTACATGTATAAAAGCAGTTTAAACCTATTGTTAACAATAATCTATGAAATACAAAATTACTCTATTTCTTCAGAAAATATTACCAATTATTTGCAATTATAACCTGATTTTAAAAGCAAATTTTCCATGCACCACGTTTCTGAGTAATTTCTTTAGATCTTGTGGTATGTTATAATCAACATTCAAGTTATTTATACATTTTCCATTTTATTTCTATTCTATCCCTTGATCATTCTAAATTCTTTTAATTTTCTTTATGATAATCACTGGAAAAATAATATTTCAATCAAAGAAATGCTATGTCTTCCTTTTCACAAGATAGTTGATATAAACAAACTGTGGTTTCCTGACTATAGTTAGGTATTTTGAAATGTAACTATGCCATCAGAGAGGTTTTTCTATAATTTATCAATGATTTTTTTTTCTGTTGATGCACTATAAATTTATAATATTTTTTGACAAATCTTAGAAAACAGAGATACTTTATTAGCTATTACTCAATGTGTGAACATGTGGGAGAATATATTCACTGTTGCTGTTTTTTTTTCCTATTGCATCTTATAATATTGTCAAATATGTTTATTAAAACTACTTAAGGAAGCTAATCCTTAGCAACTAAAATCATTTTTTATTAAAATAGAATCACTCAACTGGCATTTTAAAAGTAAATTCTGCTCTATAAATCATTTAATTTATAATTGCAAATGAAAGTACTTTTGGAATAATCCTGCTTTGAAGCTCAGCCAGTGCCCCTGTAAAATATAGGTTAGATTTAATACAACCACGCATGTTTTAGAAACTCAGCCTAAAGAAAAAGTTTTCCTCAATTCTGTACAACAAAAGGTTTAATTCAGGTCATGAGAACATTAAGTTCCTTTTACAATGACCATTTATGATATTTATCCCAACGGCTACATTCAGAATCTGCCATATGGTAACAAAGAGCTATTCAGCAAACACATAATGAAAATGCTCCTGATCCTGTATTTTAATACCAGCCTTATAAAGTACCAAAGGGTAGGTTGTTTGTGGACTTTTAAGACTTTATAGTTTTTTGATTTTGATTCATTATTCTTCTTTATGTGTTTGAATTTTTGACTTAGAAGTGGTAGGGCTATTTACACAAGCAAAATATAAATATCAAATAACATGGTATCTGAAAGTATATAGAACCAACTTCTTATGAGGACAGGAAATCTCTAAACACAATATAATTTAGCAAAATATCACTGAAGTATATGGAAGAAAGAAAAATATAATTGAAGATTTATCTGCATAAAGTAATTCAGGATTCTTAGAGCTAGTTATATATTAGAATTACATTTTGAGCACTTTAAAAATATGAGTTCCATCTCCAGCTATTATGGTTCACTAAATCTAAGACAGGGCTGAAATATCTATATCTCTGAATAAATCTTCATAATTTTGGTATGTAGCTAACCTTTAAAACTATTTGAATTCTATAATAATAGGAATTAATACATGCAGTATTATCTCTTTACATATTATAAAATATGAGATAAAAGTGTTTATTTCTCATGAGCGATTTACATCTATATGCTGCAAGCATACTAAACGTTTGGTGAATTCTTCTTGTAGATTCTGACAATAGAGGATACAGAGGTATACAAAGATTTGACTGGTCACATAACTTGAGAATAAAAATATTTCTTAAGCCAATAGGGAGAGCATCTAGGCTGAATCCTAATGAATAATATTAAAAATGTAGAACATATCACAGAAGGTAAATGAAGCGAGCAGAGTATAGTCATCCAGCCCTAGTTGGAGAGAAAAAAAATATGCCAATGTACTAACCCCTGGAATCTACACATGTGTTACATTACATCACAAAAAAGAATTAAGATAAAAGATGGAATTAAGGTTGCCAATCAGCGAATCTTAAAATACAGAAATAGTCCTGGATTAATCAAGTGGGCCCAAAGTAGTCACATAGAAGAGGTAGGCACAGGAGATGTCATTGTGAAAAGAATTGGATTTGCTGTTGCTGATTTTGAAATGAATAATGGGGCCATGAGCCACAGAACATGGGCAGACTCTAGAAATTGGTAAAACACGAAATTTAATCTTCCTTAGCACCTTGAGAAAGGAATGTGACCCTGAGAGTACTTTGATCTGAAACACTGTGGACTTCTAACCTGCAGACTGTAAAACAATGAATTTGTATTTGAATCACTACATTTGTGACTATGTTAAAAATGAAATAGAGAACTGGAACAATGGATCATCAGAATGCTAAAGTGGGGGATGGTTATTAAAACAAAAGTTGTCAACCAACTGCATGCATTCTGAGGAAAAAGTAAGATGAATCTGGGTGTGTGGTAATCCAGGCACTAAAGAGTATTCTGTATTTCAAGGACCAGAGAGTACAAACGTTTAAAGATTGTATGAAGTGGCACTTAGATCTTTTTATATTTCTGTCCCATTTATCCTCTTCTCCCTCCTTCCTTCCATGCTTGTTTCCTTGCTTCCTTCCTTCTTTCCTTCTTTTGTGTTTATTCTCTATTTAGCTAGGAAACTTTAAATGGCCAATCTGATACTCCTGCAACTTACCTCCAAAAAGGTATCTTGAATGGAAGATGCATATAATTGTAGTCAGATGCCGAATGTCTTCTCTGATATAAGGGGGATGACTCAAAATGGGGTTGGGTGGGAGAGCAAGGGAGGAAGATTACCTCTAGATAGGAAATAGGGGTGGGAAGGAAAGGGAGGGAAAAGGGGAATAGCATGGATGGTGAAAGGAGACCCTCATCACTATACAAAATACATGTATGAAGATGTGAATTTCATGTCAACATACCTTATATATAATCAGAGATATGATAAATTATGATATAATGGTGTATTAAGAATTGTAATGCAAAAATAAATAAATAAATAAATAAGTTAATTAATTAAAAAATAATTGTAACCAGAAAGAGTATTTCCTACTAAAAAACTGGCAAATTACTATTCAACTATACATTGATCTACATGAATACAGTCAGTGAAAGTCACTTACTTTAATTCTTAATGTTTATACTTAACTAAAACAAAGTACATTTAGGATGGAATTTGATCTCCAAAGCTGTTATATAACTTTTTTAATTTAGTTTTTTTTAAATAAAATTCTATGTGAAATATTAATACATTTTTTAGATATTTTGATGTTATAATAGTCACTAGGATATTGACTTTAAATTTATAAGATATGTTTCAATGCATTAAATATTCATCACATAGACCCCCAAACCCCTTGTTTTACCTCTTTTGGTACTTAATAAGCATAATGTTTTTCATTATACTTTTATAGTCCTTCCTACTTCCATGTAGGTGTATTCTAGTTTCAAATGGGATAGTAATGTCTGCATAGGCAGGGACACTTATAATTTTTGAAGTTCCCCAAATGCTGTGTTAAGGATCTAGGTTTTCCTTATATGAATGTTCTTTATATAATTTTGTTTAATTATGTTATCAAGATCTTTATTTTATCCTATTTTTATATTAATTAAACAAATTCACATTTATACCATTTGTGCCCATTGGCTTCTCATAATAACAGATCAAGATTTTACCACAAAATAAAAATAATTTTTAATGAAAAATGGGTTGATCTTCTATAACTAGGAATAAATTCAGGTTCACTTTTCTATTTAGCAAGTACTTTCTTGAGTTGACTACTTTTTTCTTCCTTCATGATCATAAATAGCACAGACATCATGATATGATGATGAGAAACAGGAATTGCAGTCATTTTGTAAATTAAAATCAGTTTGATATTATATGTTCTGATAGTCTTAAAATCCTTTATTTACATGCCAGATAAGTGCTTATCATTGACTACATTAAGTAACTGAAGACCTGAATTCCTTTCCTATCTTTGTATCTAGTGTTTATTTCCTGTTTTATTGCAAAATGATCAAGAGGGGCAAAAGTAGAAAATCTGTCAGGACATGAGAGAAACAGAACAGCTATGATAAATGGTGACTATTATTGTCTTCTTCCTAAAAATTACCTTTGAACTCCCCTATTGCTTAGGATGTACTTGGCTCTGAGAATGGGAAGAGGTGGAAGAATTATTAATTGCTTATTGCCAGTTATGAAAAATGCTGCAATGAACATGTGAGTGCACATATTTATAGGAGATAGTGATTTCATTTCCTTTGCATGTACATACACAGAAGTGGAATTGATGAATCACATTTTGTTGAATCTCATTTTTAATTTTTGGAGGAACCTCTATACTGTTTTCTATAATGGAGGTACTGATTTACATTCCCACCAAAAGAGTGCAAGTTCATCCTTTTTCTCCACATGAGAAAGAAGGACATCCTATTATTTTGACAACACAAATGAAAATGAAGGGCATTATGCTAAATCAAATATCACACAAAGACACATACTACATGATATCACTTATGTGTTGAATCAAAAAAAGGTCAAATTAACAGGGGCTAGAGTTGATGGGGAGATAGTGACCAAAAGATATAAACCCTTAAGTATTAGATGAGTATCAACATGGTGATAGTACTGTATTGTATTATAAATTAAATTTGCTAGGACAGTATATCTTCAATGTTCACATATATATACACAAAGATATATAGGTGATGTGGTAGATATGTTAACTAATTTGAATGTGGTTATCATTCTAAAATGCGTACATATTTTGAATTATCATGCTGTATACCTCAAATATGTATCATTTTATATTTTGATTATACCTCAATTAACCTGGAAAAAATGGAAATACAATCAGTAACCATTTTAGTGCTCGCTATTCGCATATTATGTACATGAATCTTCACTTTATTAAGATCTCTAAGGAAAGATAATTTTGAGACTTTCAGGCCTCTTTAGAATTAGTAGAATTTATTCATAAATTCTGTCAAAATACTTTTTCTCTATTCATAATAGTTTTCTCTTAAATTCCAGAACTCTGTCCTTATTACTAACTTACAAGGTCATAGGTACTTTCCCTAGAGCCTATATTACTTCATTTCATTAAATGGTTCCTTCCTATTAGTGATAATCAAGATCAAATGCTGTCAGTCTGCTTCCTGATCCTTCTAGACTTTAAGAGGTAAATGTTCATCAGGTCAAATCAGTGTTTTCCAGACTATTTGCTATTAGTGTGACATTTTCCTATATTTTTAATAAGCAACTTCTTTTATTAGTTGTTTATTATCACTCACATATTTTTCTCATTCTTTCAGTTAAACTATATTTACTAAATGCCAACTAATTTCCAGGCATTAAACTGAAGTTTTTTGCTCTTTCCTTTGGTATAAGAAGACACATTTTCCTCTCTTTTTGACAGTTTAAGTTAAAAAGACTTATTTTTAGTCAAATATGTAAAATAGCTCAGATTTGGCACATATTTTCTTGACTAAAAATAAACATTTATTTTTCTTTGTTTG
This sequence comes from Marmota monax, assembly GCF_021218885.2. Lineage (NCBI taxonomy): Eukaryota > Metazoa > Chordata > Mammalia > Rodentia > Sciuridae > Marmota > Marmota monax. The sequence goes on along the minus strand of NW_026692434.1, from coordinate 1,665,919 downwards.
CTGTTTTGTGGATGTGTCTAGAGGCATTGCGTACATTTTTATAAATGAAAAGTATGTCCGTATGATGTTGAAAAGAGTCTAGACTATTTCCAACTATACTACATACATCTGGTAGGAGGGGTGATTTTTTCTTTTAATGTAGAATTCATCTAGTTTAATTGAAGATGAAAATAAATTCACGTTTCTTTTTCTTATCATTTGTCATTCTAATATTTTACTGAATGCCATGATATTAAATTTGCTTAATCAATGCAGTAGCCTTTTTCAAAGCATTTTATATTTCTTTTTAGTAGAATAAAATGCTGCTGCTCAAACAACAATGTGCAAAAATACTATTTGTTACTTTTTTTTTTTTTTGTACTAGGGATTGAACCCAGGGATGCTTAACTACTGAGCAAACTCCCAGCCCTTTTTAGTTTTTTAATTTGAAGCAGGGTCTCTCTAAGTTGCTTAGGCTGGTTTTAAACTTGCATTCTTTCTGCCTCAAACTCCCTAGTGGCTAGGATTACAGGTGTGCCCTATTGCGTCTGGCTCTATTTATTACTTTTAAACCTGTATGAAATATTGTTTTTATACACTTTTGGAATCCCTTCTATTACTCTCTAGGGGTGCTGGGTTCATTGTCTGTATTCAGCAAAGAATTGAAGAAAAGGACAGAGAGATAGCAAGCAAGAGGTTTATTATAAAATCAACAGAGATAGACTTTGTGGGGACAAGTGCATGGAGTACTGCATACATGGCCTACATTAAGGGCGTCTGAGTAGCAAATCACTCCCCCTGCTAAGCATGTAAGCAGAGAACCGCTTACCCTGTAGGCACAGCCCTGGGTGTGAGGCCATGTGTTGCAGTTCCTGTGCTTGCTCCATGGCCCACTCCTCGATTCCAGGGCAGTTGGCCAGAAATTGTATTGGTGGCTGCCTATAATCTGCTTAGCTACTGCCTGAGTACATATACATGTTAACTGCGCAATAAAATCAGACCTGCTTCCTGCTTGGTCTCCAGAGGCCTTGATTAGCAACTCTGCAGCCACACTCTCCTCCACCCTGTTCCATGGACCTCCTCACTTGGCGGGAGAGAGCCTAGGCAAGAAATCACTGAAGAGATAGACCCCAGAGTTGGGAATCTGTTGAGGGTGTTTTGGCCTGATCTTTTTATGGTCTCTGGAATTTTCTCCTTTCCTTATCTCCTTCCCTATTCACGTATTCCTCACTATTATTGATTGGTACCCCTCTTTGTACACGAGTCTGTTCTTGTTTTTCTATTGAATCCCCTGCCTAGATGCATGAGTATGGAAGTATCTGTCTGATTGGGTTCCCTGTTTGTGTCCACAAGAACTTTCCTCAAGCAAGAGGAAAGTTAAAGAAGTTAAGCTCATCAGAAGGCCCTTTCCATGCTCCTTTGTTCCGGCCCTGTCCCCGACCTGCTCACTCCCATCTTGCACTGGCTGCCTAGACACTTCTGTATTTCCCTCACCTCAGAGAATGTGACTAGATAATTTATGAGGTTCTCTTAATAATTTTATGAAGTTCTTATACATTTCTAGCCAAATATCTTGAATTTCCAATTAAATATAAGTTTATTTGACTTAGGAAAAATCATATGTCAATTTGCTTTTAAGTTTATCAGTTCTTAGAAAAATGTAAGGCTCTAAAAATGTCACAGTCATAAGGCTGAACCATAATACAACCCATTTATTGTCATATTTTCTTTTCTTTTTTGGATACATGATTTGTGACTTTAGCATGAGCAGACATTAGCTCTCTTCTCTTTTACTTTTAAGTTTTCAATGATTCTATCACGTTAATAAAAAATAAGAAAATCTTAAAATGTTTTCTGAAAAACATTCATGAAAAACTACAAATAGATTCAAAGTTTGTATTTTAAATCTCAAAGTGTTATTTACTAAACTCTAAAACTGATATAAAAATAAATAAATATATACATATACAATTCAAACATACAACATTTTTATAGAGAGAAATGAATTTCAGTTTGTATAGTGTTTTATCTTAAGAAATATAAGAATATTTTCCTTGTTCTCATTTTACCAATATTCCATTTAGACATATAATCTACATATTTTCTAGTTCTTTGTTCCACAAAAACTTTGAAGACAAAAAGTGATAAATATGTTATATAATAAAAGATGATCTAGAAGACTATACTTTATAATCAATTACTTAGTTACTATATTCACATAACATTGCAAATTCTATGAGGCTAACATCCAATAAGTTCGTATTTAGTAAGACTCAGAATTTTAGCATACTACTTAAAAATATTATTCAAGAAAAACTTTAATAATGTCTTATTATTTCCACATAATGAAAACAATATGTTTCACCTTATTTTTCCAGCTTCAAATATTCACTTGGGATGTATAGACATATAGAACAAATTATAAGACCTATATAAATTTATAATATATGTTTTTTTTTCATTCCAAAAGAACATTATAACAGGATGAAATTACTAATAAGTCAATTGCAACTGTTAGTTTCACAGACTTGGTTAAATTGCTAATAAACTCTATCATCTCATAAGCTCAAAAACATTCTGATTTTTAATCCAACATTGAACTGTAAAATTTATATTACTTTTGATCTGTAAAGTTATTTCTTATGTTCATTCAATGTTGACATCAGGGTTATTTTTGTCAGATTATTTTAGCCTACTCCTGGAGTGGATTCAAACACATACAAAATGCAAGTAGGTAATAGGGGGAGGAAATGGCCAAATTGTGGGTATTGTTTTTGAAAAAAACAATTGATCCTTGGTTGCTGAATATGGAAAATATTTAGGGTACAAAACAAAGTGAAGAAATCTGTTCTTTCTGAAGAAATATTTTAGATTTCCCACTACTATGTCAAAACACCTGAGAAAATAAATTTTACAAGGAGAAAGGATTTATTTTGGGTTATGTTTTCAGCTATTTGAATTCTTAGGGATTTGACCTCCTTGCTTTGGGTCACAGGTGACACAGCACTGCATAGTGGGAGGGCACAGTCTCACCTTCCAGAGGCTAAGCAATAAAAACGAGACTTAGGGAATATAGTTTCAATATCCTCTTTAAAGGTACAATTCCAATTACCTAACTTACTTCCACTATGCCCTGCTTTCAAAAGGTTCTAACAAGTCTTTGGCACATAAGATTGTGTGATATACTCAATATACAAACCATAACAATACAGCATTGGTTACTTATATAATAAGGTGATGTTCATTCAGTATTGTCACAGTTAAGTCAGAAGTCTTAATTTTTATGAGGTATTATAAGATATTTCCCAACTTTCACATGTAAACAGCTAAATAAATTTGAAACTATGAAGAAAATCATCATTGGTCAATCAAAATTCATCATCTTGATCAATATACCCGAGGAACAACAATGTTCTACTTCTTATTCCGGTGAACTAAAAATTTCTGCTTCTTCAAATAATTTTATTTTTTATATTTAAAGTGTATATCATGCTGTTTTGATATATGTATACATAATGAAATGATTATTATAGTCAAGCAAATTGACATTTATCTCCTCACACAGTTACTGGATAGAATGTCTGTGTAGGGGTGTGTGTGTGTGTGTGTGTGTGTGTGTATTTTCAAAGGAATTAAAATCTACTCTAAGAAAATTTCCAGAATGTGATACAATATCATTAGCTATAGTCCTCCTATACTTTAGATCTCCAGACTTACTCATATTACAGAACTGTAACTTCCTGACTTTTGATTAATATTTCCCCATTTCTCTCCTCTTACCCATCTACTTTTCTATTCCATTCAACTTTCTTTTAGATTTCACATATAATTGAGATTCTGCAGTATTTCATTTCTGCATCTGACTTCTTCAACTTAGTATAGTGTTAGATATGTAAATGTTGAAATCTCCTTTGTTGAACTCACCAATTCACTTTTTTTTTTTTGTCTTTTTCTGCTGGGGATTGAACCAGGCACCTTGTGCATGTTAGGCAAGTATTCTACCACTAAGCCACATCCCCAGTGTCCAGAATCTCCTTTTGTGAAACCTACAATATCTTGGTAATTATGAACAATGTTCCAGTGAACTGAGACTGCAGAGATCTCTATGAGATGAGATTTCATCTTTTTTGTATACTGTTATTGCTTATATGGGTGTCTTCCAAAGACCTCTGTGTTAAAGTCTTTGTTCCTAAGTTGGTGCTATTGGTAAGTGCCAGAACCTTTAGGCGGTAGTCATTGGGACATACCTCAAGGGGGATTTGGAAAACCTCTGTCTGTCTTTGATTTTTTAATTCATGATATAAGAGGTTTGCCATTACATGCTCCCACTATAATATGCTATCTTAACCAAAGGCCCAAAGTGATGGGGCTACTTGGTCTTGGATTAAAACTTTTGGAACCATAAGTCAAATAACCTGTTTTTATTTGTAAGATAATTGCCTCAGACATTTTATTGGATTCGCACAAATTTTACTAAAAGAGATATATACAAAGAGATATATACCTAGAAGAGAGATTGGTGGGTATTATGGTAATTCTAATTTTAATTCTGGAAAAATCCTGTATACTTTTTTTAAATAATGGTACCAATTTATATTTCCACCAACAGTGTACCAGAGTTCTCTTCACACATTATCAACATTTGGCTTCTTGATAATAGTTATGTAAACAGGAATGAGGTGATACATCATTTTTCTAAAAATTTACACTTCCCTGAAAATTGAGGCTAAGGATATTTTCATGTATTCATGGACTGTTTGTATGTCTTCTTTAGAAAACTCTCTGCTCACTTTGTAATCAGGTTTGTTTTTCCTTTTGCGTTGAATTGTGAGTTTTTAATATAATTTTGATCTTAATTACTTATTAGATCTAAAGCTTAAAAAATTTCACCAAATTTATGGTCTATGTCTCATTTTGTTGATTGTTCCCTTTGCTAGACAGAGCTTTTTAATTTGATGCAGTTTTTATTGTTTATTTTTGCTTTTGATGCCTGAGAATTTTTATTTTTATTAGTGTATTATAGTTGTACATAATATTGGGGTTCACTTTAACATAGCCATACATGCATGGAATATAACTTGCTCTACTTTGGTTCCCAGGGCTTCCCCTTTCCCTTTCCTCTTCCATATCTCCACTAACCTTCCTCTACTCTACTACTCTTCCTTTGATTCATTTACAGTTTTTTTAATTGGTCCTTTAGAGATATACATAAAGATGAAATGTGCTATGGTATATTCATATATGTACATACATAATTTGGTCATTTCATTCCTTCATTTCTCTCTTTCCCTGTTTCCCCTTCCTCTCCTTCTATCCCCTTACTCTTTTCCACTTACCTTCCTTCTGTTTTCATGGGTTTCTCCCTTTCCCATCCCTACCCCCTAGTTATTTCTAGCTTCCATAAGTGAGAGAAAACCCTTAACCCTTGACTTTGAGTCTGTTTTATTTTACTTAACAGGATGTTCTCCAGTTCCATCTATTTACCAGCAAATGCCATATTTTCATTCTTCTTTATGAGTGAGCAGAACTCTGGTGTGTATATATACCACATTTTCTGTTGATGAGCACCTGGGCTGGTTACATAACTTGGTTATTGTAAATTGAACTGTAATAAACATTGGTGTGTGTATCTCATTATAGTGTTCTGATTTTAGTTCTTAAGGATAAATACAAAGGAGTGGAATAGCTGGGTCATTTAGTGTTTCCAATCCTAATGTTTTGAGGTGGTGACACACTGCTCTCCAAATTGGTTGAGCTAATTTGCAGTTCCATCAATAATATATGAATATACCTTTGCACCCCACTATAATATAAATACTCTGTTTACAGTTTCATTTGGGTGCATGTGTGTTTTCAGTTATGCTGATAGCATTTACTCAAGAGACCATCCTTTACCTACTGTGCCTTGAGGGCCTTGCCAAAAATTTGTCAACTGTGTATGCTTGGATTTATTTCTGCACTATTTTTTCAATAGTCTATGCATCTGTTATATACCAATACAATACACTCCTTGAGATGTGGTACTTTGACCTGCTCTTAGTACAGAATACTAAGCATACATTTTAACAGTGTATTATTTATATACAGTGCATGATTTATAATTGGCTCATGGATTTCACCCCCAAAGTGAGGATATTAATTAGGAACAAAGATGAGTAGAGCCAGTAGACATGAATAGAGAATAGAGAAAACTTCCAAGTGAATCAGGCCAAAGTCAGACTCTGAGCCCACATACTGATATATGGAAACACTACTGATGACCCCACCCAAGCTGCTGTTCTAACAAGAGCTCTGCTCATCCTCCTTATTGTGGAGATGTTTTGCCTTTTTTCTTCACTCATCTCCAGTAACCGTGATTCTTTCCTCTTAACAGAATTTGCCAGTAGTTCAAAAGCTAGGCACGTGGCATCCAGCTAAAGGGAAAATGGTGTAGGCTTACCATTTTACAAAAATTAAGTGAAAATTTTCTTAAGCTATACATTGAAAAACAGCTAAACCCCACAATGCCTGTCTCTGAATTTATTTATATTTACTTAACAGGTATAATCTATCTGTTGGGATTGAATTATGAGAGTTTGTTTACTTTGTTTTAATAGCACCTCCTGTGTAAAAGATATAACTCAAGGAAGTCATTTTCTTGGGCTTTGCACATTCTGAGCTGGTGTATTTGAAATCTTTTTGAAGAGAAAAGAAAATATTATACAAAATATCTAATTCTCTGCCACTGTTTAAAGTCATGAATGTTTTTCACTCTAGAGGGATGTTCTAAATCCAAATTTAAAATCTGACTTTGTCACAATGACTCTAGCTCAATAACACCTACTGATTTCATTTATATTAAATATTCAGCACATAACATGAATATCTTCTGATGTCAATAGATGTAAGACTCACTTTGCTGTCCTGCACGCCAAATACCTTTGAACACACTGCCAGAATCATCATGGCAGATATGCCATAAAATGTGCTTCAATATCTGATAATTGCTGATAGAATTTTTCTGATCCTTCTGATGTTTTTTGGTTTTTGCTTTGCTTAACATCAAAATAAGCATATATATTTTGCTGGTATATTACCACTATCCATGTCCTAATAAATAATCTATTCCTAGTAGAATAAAATTATAGACTACTAGCCTCCTTATGAGCTGTTCTCAGAAAATGAACCTACTATTCACCTCACTCTCTAGTATGGACAAACTTTATGCCATTTAGTCTTATGGGGAGGTTAGCTAAATTCTCTCAGAGGGAGATTCCCCCCGCCCCTTGAGGTCTAAAATACTGTTAGTTCTGAAGAGCTATACTAAAACCACTATTATCTCCCATTCTTTTGAGCATGGAAAACATATCCTGGAGGTCAGGCCTACTGAAGGGTGACTTTCTGTAAGATAACCATGAAATCAAATGAAGATACAAGCAGTTTTAATCTCCATTTAGATCATATTTGAACAACCCTTCATCCTATCCTGAACAAAAAAGTAGTTGAATCCACAATAAGGTTAAGCAATCACTTAAAATTGCATGCAGTAACTAATGTAAAAAATTCACATGATTTTCCTTAAATTAAGATCAAGTATAATCTTCAGATAACTGTATAATGCCATTTTTATGCCACTATTTAAATTATTTTATTCACATGCTTCTAAATGGAACATCATAATATTATTTCTCCTCTCAAGAATTTTATAAATATTCATGTACATAAATTTGCCTGTATCCCAATAAGACACAATAAATATTGTGTCACATTATTTTTTTCTATTGAATAAAATGTGTTAAGGCCATAGTTGAATTCATAGTTTTCAATGTTAATATGTGAAGATATTACCCATAATTTTGTGACAATGGAATATATTTGAGAAACGTGATTCAAGTCAGACTAGACCTAAGACTTGTCTTTCAGGAATTTTTCCAATTCTTTCATTAAAAGAAATTACAAATTAACATCAGAATGACAAGTTGTGAGTAATGTATATTATATAATTATACTTAAATAATCTTTGGGAAGGGATTATGTGACCCTTTTCTGACCAGCTGATCTTCTAGCTACAGAGCTGAGGCACTTATTTCCCTTCTAGAGACTGGTTGGCTGACCTGCCCAAGGTTGTGTCCTTTGCTTAGGGGCTGCTGTATCTAGTGACTGGCCAGTGCATAAGGTCAGGCTGCTTTGCCTGTCTGATGTCAAAGTCCTTCTCAGAGTCAGCTTTCCAGTGAAGCTCATCTGTGATATCACTCCATACCAAGAACTGCAGTGCAAGCACACTATGAGTGCTCGTTAAATATTTGCTTAGTTACATATATCGAATAATATAATATTTGAGCACCTCAGTAACACTCAGAAATGAAACAATTACACATGGAAATATGGTTAATTCTCACTTTAATTATCATTAAACTCAAGATCAAGTCGTACTTAATTAAAAAGAAAAACCACATGCAAATAATTCAAGATTTTAAGTCAATGTATCAAAATGCTCATTCATTTTCTGGTAATGATGTCATAAAGTTTTTGAAATGATGATCAACTCAAAAAATGACTTTACCTTTGTGAAATTAAAGCATGCTAATGTTTTCTTTTCATTTTTACTTTATTTTTTTTTGGTTGATGAAACAGTTTAAATTGGGAGTGGAATATTTGTTTTGTGGAATTACTGATGTTTCATAAAAATTCTTGTTCTATGATAAAATTTTCCTAAAAGATAAAGATGAACCTCCAGGTACAACATCTGTTACCATGAATATAATAACATTCTCATTCAGCAGGAACAGATGCAGAAACTGCAAGGTCTTCTCTCTAGAGGAAACTATCTCAGGAAAAAAAGAAGGCCCTGTAGAATTTCTATAGGCTAACACAGAGCAGAAATGTTAACCTGTTCTATAATTTTGTGCATGTGTGCCAAAAGTTACACTCATGTTTATCTTCTTGACATTTATAGTTATATAAAGTAATAATTTTTCACATTAGACACTAAAAAGTGGATAATTTCCTATTAATAATGAGTGTATGCTTTTTTGTTGTTTTTACCATTCCCCTGTTCAATAACTTATTTATGTTTCTTTTGGAAACAGAGGATATCAGATTTACTATTGCAAAGTTATGTTTGCAATAATATGAAACAAAAAATTAACAAATTCAAACTTTGCATTTTAGTCAACACGGAAGAACATCAATATGCGTTATACATGGAACTTTAGTTTAAAGTCTTGGGGCAGAAATTTCTAGTGTTCTTGAGCATAAAATTTTCCTTTCCTTCTTGGTGAATGGGAGGATTACATTTTCATGACCTTTTGTAATTAGGTACAAGCAAGTAACTTTTTTGTAAAAAATGTTTTGAACAGAAGTAACATGTATAATTTCCTTAATGAAGCATTTAGTTGTTGGTTGAAGACCCTGCAAAGCTCATTTTTCTTCTGCATTGTCCAAGAAAGTCTCATTCTGCCAGCCGTTACTCTAGAGCTCTGGGGAGCATGGAGAACAGTAGTCCTGTGATGACTTTCAGCCCCACAAAAGATTTGACAAGTGACTAATCAATCCTTTTAAGCCACTGGTGTTTTCTGCTTGTGTGCTAATACTTCATATCTTAACTTCTACCTGTAGCCAGATACACATTCAAATTTATTGAGAATATATTTTAATTGTATTTGTAAAAAAATATCTTATTACTCAATACACACTTCCTAAGGAGAAGATAGTCTATTTGTTTTTACTTTATTAAGATTTATTTTTTTTAGATATAGGTGGACACAACATCTTTATTTTATCTTTACGTGGTGCTGAGCATTGAACCCAGTGCCTTACACATGCCAGGGGAGTGCTCTACCTCTGAGCCACATTCCCTGCTCAATAGTTTACTTTTGAAAACACAAAAATCATTGTAGTTGCCTCTAAAATATGAATCTATGACTTAATGTTACCTCTAATAATTGGTAGTTTTATCATTTGTTAGAAGTCAAATTTACATCATGAAAAATTGTAGAGTTTCAACAATTTTCTTCAAATAATATAGCTATATTCAATTTCCTGTATGTATTTATATTCCTGATTTTTCTGCTAATATTTTTGGGCTAGTCTTATTAGCACTGGAAATTAGTACATTCCAGTATTGTCATTATTCCAGTGTTCATTATCTTCTGATTCTGTAAGTTCTTTGGGGGAAATAACTAGACAGAAAATATCATTGATTGCATACATAATCAAGTTAGCAGATCTCATGACCTCTTTTTCCCTATTCCTTTATTCTGCTTTGAATATTTTTTCATCAGATTCAACTACATTTTATTCTTAGCAAATATGTTCCCTTTCCTTACCCTTAAGATTTTTTCCCTAATTTCCCACATTTTAAATTATGACATTCATTCTCATTTTTATATTGAAAATTCTAGTTGCACTTTTGCTTTTATAAATAAACAAATAATAAATGAGAAACTCAGTTGCATCTAAGATTAAAATAAGCTGTTACAAGATAGGAATCAGTGCTCCCTTCCCCCACTGAAGTGCATAATTGTGGTTATTGAGACAGAAATTAATGCCATATATTAAAAAAAGAAAGAAAAAGTTGGCACAGTCACCATGTCATGACCATAGATTCTGGAAAACTACAAACCGATGACTGTTTTTATAGTTTGAGAAAGTTTTTTAAATAGAAAATACACTGGAAATTAATAAAACTAATATATGTTTTATATTAATTTAACAATTATTCCTAATTACAAGAAAATAAAATATAGCTTAAAAACCTATTCTTTTTTCTGAGTATAATAGCAGGTATATTTCAGGTATATATTATAACAAATCAATAAAAATATCTCATGATACAGATTTAACCCATCTCTTACTTATTTTCCCCATTAGAAGTACACCTGATTTATGTATGTAATAAACTGTGGTGTTGCTCAAATGAGATAATGGTGTAAGAGAAATGAGGAAATGTTGATCAAAGGGTATTGAGTTATAATTAGGTAAGTGCAAGAAATTCAGTGTGCTATTTCATAGCAAGTTGACTATAGATAATAAAAAAAATGGTACAGTTAAAAAAACTAGGAAAAAGAGTTTTGATAGTTTTCACCAAAAAAGATTGTAAATATTTGAGGAGATTAATGTTTAACCTGATTGAAACTTTATGACATTGTACTCCTTAAATACAAATGCTCTTTATGCTTTCATATATCATTTAAAAATAAAGTATTCAAGATGTCAGATTAGAGGAAGGTTGCACTTTTCAGTTGCTCAGTGGCTCCAGATTCAAGCTTTGGGTGTACTACTTCTCAACACAATTTCACCCTTGCTACCACAGCAACTCCCTGTCATCAGGTCCTTCCTAATTAGTGATTTTAGTTTTTGATCTTTATTTTGTAAGTCATGGGTCTTTATATAACTCCTTAATGTCTGGGTTTCCACTGGGATTGCATACCCCCCTCTCTGGCCTTGGTTTCAGCCCCATCCTGGATTATCTCATTAACTGAGTTGAAGAAATAGGAGAATTATTTGAAAAAAAAAAAAAAAAAACCAGGATGTACTTACTATCTGAAGAGAAACAAAATAAAAGAAGCCAATACAAAATGTCTTTAAATTAATCAGAAGTTTCTCATATGAAAGAAATTCTAGATTTTTTCTGTGATTCCAAACAAAAAATCCAAACCAATGGGAAGACAGTCTCCTCTTCATAACATTATGATTGTCCTACAAAGGCATAGGCTTCAAATGTAAACAACATTTTCTTGTAACTAAGGATTTTTTTTTTATCAAGTTTAAGTACTACTTCTTGAGAATGTTTGAGAAGTTATTCATATTATCAAGCAAGATTGGTGTAAATATAGCTAAGGCGCTGCTGTTATAGTTTAGATATAAGGAGTTCCCCTAAGGATCATACATAAGACAACTTAAGAACATTCAGAATGCAATGATTGGATTATTAGGCCTTAAACTAATTAGTGGATTGATCCACTGATATGGATTAACTAGTCAGTAACTGTAGGCATGTACAGTGTGGCTGGACAGGTGCGTCACTAGGGGCATGACTTTAGGGTTTATATTTTGTCCTTTTGTCCTTCGTGAGCAGAGTCCGCTCTCTCTGCTTTCTAATTGCCATATTCTGAGCTGTTTTTCTCCTCCACAAGTTTCCACTATAATGTTCTATATAATCCCAGGTCCAGAGCAATGCAGCTGGCCATCTATAAACTGAAACCTTAGAAATTGTGAGCAACAAATACACTTTTTCTCCTCTAAAATTGTTCTTGTGAGGGGGATCCAAGATGGCGGGCTAGAGGGAGGCTGCATTCCGTCACTCTGTGACCTTGGATTCGAAGTGTGAATACTGTTTTTCTGTGAGTTATCAGAAGACCTGTGACTGCTGCCCTTGCACAGGAAATCCGGCTGCCATGCCCACACAGGTCCCTAGGCTACTGCTTCCCTGGGGACTTCGGTGTACCAATGTGGGGTTCCAGTGTTGCTTCTGTCTTGGGACAATGCAACTGCTGTCATAGTTCCCTCCACGTGGCAGCCCTGCACCTGGGGGCAAACGACAGGGTCTGGAGGCAGCCACCAGCCAAGACACTTCACATCACAGAGATGCATCTCTGAACATGTCTTCCAATTCAACTGCCCTGTCCTACCTGACCTGACACCTCATCTATGAAAGCAGCAGCCTCCCTCTTGGGACACATTTGTAGCCATCTTTAGTTGGGGCAACTCCCAGCTTGGAACATCAGCTGAGGCCTAGATGCAATATTAAGGTACCTATATTTCCCTACTCCTCTCTTTCCTCAGCAGCCACCAGCCCAGCACAGTGCTTGTGGTTACACAGTGGGTCCATGGCTCGCAAAGCCCCAAAACAGCTCTCTGTGATGGGTGCAAAGCCCCCAGAGCACAACCCACAAGACCTCCAGAGAGAAAGTTTCCTGATTGGGAAGTAGAAAGAGAGGGGGTGAGTAAGATACAGTTTAGAGACAAAATTAGAGACCAGGAATTGTGAGGCCTACATATGATATAAGGAGATAAGACCAGGTGCCCAAATCACATGGGGGGTGTAGTCTTCCAAAAGGGACCTGCAAATGCTATACCCTACCTGTAGGAGTTCCACTTCCAAGACAAACTCTCCCAACCTAATAAACTTCCTGATGGTGGATACACCAGTAAACAACAGACAGCCCTACCTACTGGATGAGAAGGGAAGCAGGAAAAATATTAAACTCCAGCAGAAGCAATACTTTAATTTTCCCTCAAGATATTTCTTTTCTTTTTCTTTCTTTCTATTTTTTCTTTTCTCTCTTTTCTCATCCTCACATCCCCAACACTTGTGAAATCCAGTAATTTTCATGCATTAGGCTACTGAGGAATGGGATGTCTGATTAGTATTTTACAGTTGTGTTATATATTCTTTTTTATTTTACATTTTTTCTTTTTATTAATTTTTGTGTTTTTATACTCTCTTTACTGCCTTCCCATTTACTTTCTCCTACTACTAGACAACTTCTGTTGATTCCTCTTTCATGCTTCATAAGATCTAATAACTCTATATCCCCACCTCCTACCTTTTTAATATCTCATCCTACACCCCCCCCATTTCTCTCTGTCCACCATTGGAAACTGTAGCCCCTTTTGCAAACCTTCTGTTTATACTACAGATAATGATTGAACTCACTATTTCTGTCTATTGTGACAAAACTGTAAACATCTGAATAGGAGCTATTTGGCTTAAGGCTGTATATTTTTTGTGCTAGGATCTGTTAATATTGATCTCCCTCTTAAAGGGGAGGTATTGGAACCCTGCAGAGACACTATTAGTCTATCGAGTAAAAACTGTAACACCTCAGATCTGCAAAACTAGAAGGGAAGACATACAAACAACATGAAAAAACAAGGGAAGAAAGTGCCCCAAACAAACCAAGACACTCACATTGTTAGAATCTATGACCAGCACAGCAGAAGAAATGTCAGAGAAGGAGTTCAAGATGTACATAATTAAAATGTTCTATGAATTAGAGGATAATATAAGAGAGCAAACACAGACAGCAAAAGATCATTTGGATAACGAGCTACATAAGCAAACACAGGAAGCAAAATATTACTTCAATAAGGAGATACAGATTCTGAAAAAGACAAAAGACAAACAGAAATCCTTAAAAACAAGAAAACAATAAACCAAATTAAAATCTCAATAGAAAGCATCAGTTTTGGTGATCTAAAACAGTTTAGATCACCTTGAAGACAAAAGTTCGGGCAATGAAACAAAGTATATAACCTTGAAAATAAAGTTGAGCACACAGTGAAAATGGCAAGAAACCATGAGCAGAACATCCAAGAATTATGGGATAACATGAAAAGACAAAATGTAAGAATCATTGGGATAGAGGAAGGCATAGAGTTATAAACCAAAGGAATGAACAATCTATTCAAAGAAATAATATCAGAAAAATTTTCAAACCTGAAGAATGAATTGGAAAATCAAACACAAGAGGCTTACAGGACAATAAATATGTACAAAACCACAACAAATCTACACGAAGTCACATTATAATAAAATTGCCAGCATACAGAAAATAAGGAGAGAATTTTAAAAGCTGCAAGGGAATAAGATTACATATAGGAGAAAACAATTAGGATCTCTTCAGATTTCTCAATTCAAATTCTCAAAGCTAGAAGATCCTGGAATAGCATATATCAAGCTCTGAAAGAAAATGGATACCAATCAAGAATATTATATTCATCAAAATTTAGCTTCAGATTTGATGAAAAAATAAAAACCTTCCATGATAAACAAAAGACAAAAGAAATTACAACAAGAAAGCCTTCATTACAGGACATCCATGGCAAAATATTCCATGAGGAGGAAATTTAAAAAAAAAAAACAACGATGAAAATCAGAAAAGGGAAGTATTACACTAAAGGAAAAACCAATCAAAGGAGAAATAAAGTCAAGTTAAAAACCAAAAAATAAACAAACATAACTAGGAATACAAACCATGTGTTAATAAATACCCTGAATGTTAATGGCTTAAATTCATCAATAAAAAGACATCGATTGGAAGATTGGATTTAAAAAAAAAAAGATCCAACAATATTCTGCCTTCAAGAGACTCATATCATTAGAAACACATCCATAGACTAAAGGTTGAAAGATTGGAATGAAACAAACCACTAACATGGACTGCATAAACAAGTAGGGATTTTCATCCT
This sequence comes from Marmota monax, assembly GCF_021218885.2. NCBI lineage: Eukaryota > Metazoa > Chordata > Mammalia > Rodentia > Sciuridae > Marmota > Marmota monax. Next base: position 1,650,766 of record NW_026692434.1, on the reverse strand, counting down.
CACATCAAATAAAGTAGACTTCAAGCCAAAGTTACTCAAAGGGATAAAGAAGGACATTTCATACTGCTTAAGGAAACCATACATCAACACAACATAACAACTATAAATATATATGCTGTAAACAATGAGCATTTATGTTCATCAAACAAACTCTTCTCAATTTCAAGAGTCAAATAGAACACAAAACTACAATAGTGGAAAACTTTAACACACCTATTTCAGCACTGAACAGATCTTTCAAACAAAAGGTAAACAAATAAACTATAGACATAATAATACAATGGATTTAGACTTAACAGACATATATAGAATATTTCATCCATCAATGAGTAAATACACATTCTTCTCAGCAGCACATGGATCCTTCTCTAAAATAGATCATATATTATGCCATAAACCAACTCTTAGCAAATACAAAAAAAAAATAAAGTAAAATAAAAAATAGAGATACTATCCTGCATTCTATCAGATCATAATGCAATGAAATTTGAAATCAATGATAAAATAAAAAAAAGAAGCTACTCTAACACATGGAGACATCATAATATGTTATTGAATGAATAATGGATTGTAGAAGATATCAGATTGGAGATTAAAAATTCTTAGAGGTAAATTAAAACACAGATAGAACATAACAAAATCTTTGGGGCACTATGGAGGTAGTACTAAGAGGGAAATTCATTGCATGGCGTTCATTCCTTAAAAGAAGAAAAAGTCGACAAATAAATTGCTAAGAGCCACAGCCAAGTAATATGATGCATGGCATTTTTGGTTGAAAGGAGACGCCAGCTGCCATTGAGATGATATGATTATGTTAAGATTTGCATTCATATGGATATTGGACTCCTGCTGTCCACCTAGGCTTGCTACAGGACTCCTGGAGAGTTCCCATTGGTTGGGGAAGTGCAGTAGGAGGGAATTCCGGAGGAGGAACTTCCTCTTGGGATCCGGGAGAACCGTGGCGTGGGTCAATCGAAAATCTTCCCGAGCGCGGACGGAGCATTGGCGGCAGTTTCAAAAAATAAAGTTTGTTCCTGTTTGAGTGGCTCGTGATTTTGTGCCCAGCCAGACTGTGGCAATAAATGACCTAATATTGTAGCTCAAAGCCCTAGAAAAAGAAAAACAAATCAACACCAAAAGTGGTAGAAGACAGGAAATAATTAAAATCAGAGTTGAAATCAATGAAATTGAAACAAAACAAACAATTGAAAAAACTGACAAAATGAAAAGTTAGTTCTTTGAAAAAATAAATAAAATTGATTAACCCTTAGCTAATGAAGAGAAGGAGAGAGGAAACTCAAATTGCTAAAATCCATGATGAAAAAGGAAATACCATGACAGACACAGAACTAACACCAATACTCCTCAATTTATTCCATGAAATAGAAAAAGTGGCAACACTTCCAAACTCGTTCTATGAAGCCAATATCACCCTGATTCCAAAACCAGACAAAGATACATCACGGAAAGAAAACTTCAGACCAATATCTCTAATAAATAAGATGCAAAAATTCTCAATAAAATTGTTTTTTGGATTGGCAGAATTAATATTGTCAAAATGATCAAACTACCAATAGCACTATACAGATTTAATGCAATTCCAATCAAAATCCCAATGATATTCCTCATAGAAATAGAAAAAGCAATCATGAAATTCATTTAGAATAATTAGAGACCCAGAATAGCCAAAGCAATCCTTAGCAAGAGTGAAGCAGGTGGCATCACAAAACCAGATTTCAAACTATACTACAGAGCTATATTTAAAAAAATGGCATAGCATTGGTGCAAAATAGACTTGTAAACCAATGGTATTGAATAGAGGACACAGAGACAAACTCACATAAATAAAATTATCTCATACTAGAAAAAGGCACCAAAAATATACTTTGGAGAAAAGATAGCTTCTTCAACAAATGGTGTTGGAAAAACTGGAAATCCATATGTAGGAAAATAAAATTAAGCCCCTGTCTCTCTCATGCAAAAAACTCAAAGTGGTTCAAGGACCTAGGAATTAGATCAGAGACCCTGTGCCTAATAGAAGAAAAAGTAGGCCCAATTCTTTATCATTTTGGATTAGGCCCTGACTTCCATAACAAAACTCCTAAAGCACAAGAAATAAAATCAAGAATCAATAAATGGAATAGATCCAAACTGAAAACCTTCTTCTAAGTAAAAGAAGCAATTAATAACATGAAGAGAAAGGCTAAAGGCTAGGAGCAATTTTTTATCCCTGTACATCAGATAGAGCACTAATCTCCAGAATTTATAAATAACTAAAAAACTTAACACCAAAAAAAAAATAACCCAGTCAATAAATGGGTCAAGGAACTAAACAAACACTTCTCACAAGAATATATACAATTGATCAACACATATATGAAAAAATGTTCAACATCTCTAACAATTAGAGAAATGCAAATCAAAACTACTCTAAAATTTCATCTCATTTCCGTCAGAATGACAGTTATTAAGAATACAAACAACAATAAGTGTTGGTGAGGATATGGGGAAAAAGGCACACTATTACATTGCTGGTGGGACTGCAAATCAGTTCATCTAATCTGGAAAGGAGTATGGTGATTCCTTAGAAAACTTGAAATGGAACCACAATTTGACCTAAATATCCTAGTTCTTGGTCTATTCCCAAAGGACTTAAAAACAGAATACTACACTAACACATCTACATCAATGTTTTTAGCAGCATAATTCACAATACCTAAATTGTGGAACCATCCTAGATACCATGCCCTTCAATAGATGAATGGATAAAGAAACTGTGGTATATACACACAATGGAATATTACTCAGCATTAAAAGGGAATAAAATCATGGCTTTTCAGGTAAATGGATGGAGTTGGAGAATATCATGCTAAGTAAATTAAGCCAATCCCAAAAAACATAAGGCCAAATGTTTTCTCTGATAAGTGTATGCTGATCCACAAAGGGGTGGGGAGCATGAGAGGAATGGAGGAACTTTGGATAGGGCTAAGGGGAGGAAGAGGAAGGGAGGAGGAATGGGGGTAGGAAAAATGGTGGGATGCTACTTATATCATTACCCTAGGTACATGTATGAAGACACAAATGGTGTGATTCTACTTTGTGTAAAACCATAGAAATGAAAAATTGTTCTCCGTTTGTGTACTATGAATCAAAATTCATTCTGCTGTCAAGGATAACAAATTAGAACAAATAAACAAACAAATAAATTTTTAAAAAGTAAAATTGTTCTTGTCAGATCTTTTGATCAAAGTGACAAAGAGCTTACTAAAATACCTATCAACTTTTACATTCTAATATTTGAGATATACAAATTGGCTTTTTCAGCCAATGGGTGAAACTGCAACTCTCAATAAAAACCCCTTGTGATATAAACACAAAATTAAATAAATAAAATAAAATAAGATTAAAAAACGAGAAAATAGATATGGATATGCTGTGGTAGGCTGACGTGATAATAGTAGTCAAATTGGTTGACATGGCTGAAATAGATTTAGACAAAGCATAATTTGTTAAGGATGGGATTCCTTAAAGTATTTTAAAATTCATGATTCTAGTAAAAGCATGGATATTATTTTGGTAATATTAGATGCTATTTGGATCATTTTTAAAAAACAAAATCTTATCAGAATCTTTCCTGCCAATTACTCCTTTTCCTATGAGATTTCCAATGAAGTCATACAAACAAGGCCCGATGGCACAATGGGAAAAGTATCATCTTATATTTAGATGGACCAATGCCTGATACACATCTGCAGGTCTCTGTTAGGTTGGGTTTGAATAAATAGCATAATCTATAAATTATAATCTCCTTGTGTAAATCAAAATTCTTCAAAGAAATAGAATTAATAAGAGATCATGTATCCATTTCTATCTGTATCTGTATCTGTATTTCTCTCATTCTCCACCTCTGTTTCCACCTCCAACTTCACCTCTGTCTCCACTTTGACTTCCACCTCCATCTTCATCTGTACCTCTACCTCCATCTCCAACTCCATCTCTATCTTGCAGGCAGACAGGAGTCATTGCTTTAGTTCTTCTCCAAGAAACCTTACTGTTTGAGCTTAAGGCCTTCAGTTTATTAGATGAGACCTATCCACACTTTCAGCGATAATTATAATGTGAAATGATTTTAGCTTAAATATATTGATAAAATATCTATTTTTTTAATTTTTATTGTTGGTTGTTCAAAACATTACATAGTTCTTGACATATCATATTTCACACATTTGATTCAAATGGGTTATGAACTCCCATTTTTACCCCGTATTCAGATTGCAGAATCACATCCACTGTTTTACATATTGCCATACTAGTGTCTGCTGTATTCTGCTGTCTTTCCTATCCTCTACTATCCCCCCTCCCCTCCCCTCCCATCTTCTCTCTCTACCCCATCTACTGTAATTCATTTCTCCCCCTTGTTTTTTTCCCCTTTCCTTTCACTTTCTCTTGTATGTAATTTTGTATAATAATGAGGGTCTCCTTCCATTTCCATGCAATTTCCCTTCTCTCTCCCTTTCCCTCCCACCTCTCGTCCCTGTTTAATGTTAAACTTCTTCTCATGCTCTTCCTCCCTACTCTGTTCTTAGTTGCTCTCCTTATATCAAAGAAGACATTTGGCATTTGTTTTTTAGGGATTGGCTAGCTTCACTTAGCATAATCTGCTCTAATGCCATCCATTTCGCTGCAAATTCCATGATTTCGTCATTTTTTAATGCAGAGTAATACTCCATTGTGTATAAATGCCAATTTTTTTTATCCATTCATCTATTGAAGGGCATCTAGGTTGGTTCCACAGTCTAGCTATTGTGAATTGTGCTGCCATGATCATTGATGTGGCAGTATCCCTATAGTATGCTCTTTTAAGGTCCTCAGGGAATAGACTGAGAAGGGCGATAGCTGGGTCAAATGGTGGTTCCATTCCCAGCTTTCCTAGGAATCTCCATACTGCTTTCCATATTGGCCTCACCAATTTGCAGTCCCACCAGCAATGTACAAGTGTACCCTTTTCCCCACATCCTCGCCAGCACTTGTTGTTGTTTGACTTCATACTGGCTGCCAATCTTACTGGAGTGAGATGGTATCTTAGGGTGGTTTTGATTTGCATTTCTCTAACTGCTAGAGATGGTGAGCATTTTTTCATGTACTTGTTGATTTATTGTATGTCCTCCTCTGAGAAGTGTCTGTTCAGGTTCTTGGCCAATTTGGGTTATTTGTTTTCTTATTGTTTAATTTTTTGATTTCTTTGTATACTCTGAATATTAGGGCTCTATCTGAAGTGTGAGGAGTAAAAATTTGTGGCCAGGATGTAGGCTCCCTATTTATCTCTCTTATTGTTTTTCTTGCTGAGAAAAAACTTTTTAGTTTGAGTGAGTCCCATTTGTTGATTCTTGTTTTTAACTCTTGTGCTATGGGTGTCCTATTAAGGAATTTGGAGCCCGACCCCACAGTATGTAGATCGCAGCCAACTTTTTCTTCTATCAGAAGCAGAGTCTCTGTTTTGATATCAAGCTCCTTGATCCATTTTGAGTTAACTTTTGTGCATGGCGAGAGAAAGGGATTCAGTTTCATTTTGTTGCATATGGATTTCCAGTTTTCCCAGCACCATTTGTTGAAGATGCTATCCTTCCTCCATTGCATGCTTTTAGCCCCTTTATCAAATATAAGATAGTTGTAATTTTGTGGATTGGTCTCGGTGTCCTCTATTCTGTACCATTGGTCCACCCGCCTATTTTGGTACCAGTACCATGCTGTTTTTGTTACTACGTAGTATAGTTTGAAGTCTGGTATCGCTATACTGCCTGATTCACACTTCCTGCTTAGAATTGTTTTTGCTATTCTTGGTCTTTTATCTTTCCATATGAATTTCATGATTGTTTTATCTATTTTTACAAGAAATGCCATTGGGATTTTGATTGGCATTGCATTATACCTACAGAGAACTTTTGGTAATATCGCCATTTTGATGATGTTAGTTCTGCCTATCCATGAACAGGGTATATTTTTCCATCTTCTAAGATCTTCTTCTATTTCTCTCTTTAGGGTTCTGTAGTTTTCATTGTATAAGTCTTTCACCTCTTTTGTTAGGTTGATTCCCAAATATTTTATTTTTTTTTTTTGAGGATATTGTGAATGGAGTGGTTGTCCTCATTTCCATTTCAGAAGATTTATTGCTGATATACAGGAATGCCTTTGATTTATGCATGTTGATTTTTATATAACTGCCACTTTGCTGAATTCATTTATTAGCTCTAGAAGTTTCTTTGTAGGCCCTTTTGGGTCTGCTAGGTATAGAATCATGTCAACTTCAAATAGTGATAATTTAAGTTCTTCTTTTCCTATTTTTATGCCTTTAATTTCTTTCGTCTGTCTCATTGCTCTGGCCAGTGTTTATTGAACTAGGTTGAACAGAAGTGGTGAGAGAGGGCATCCCTGTCTTGTTCCAGATTTTAGAGGGAATTCCTTCAATTTTTCTCCATTCAGAATGATGCTAGCCTGAGGCTTAGCATAGATAGCTTTTACACTATTGAGGTATGTTCCTGTTATCCCTAGTTTTTCTAGAGTTTTGAACATAAAGGGATGCTGTACTTTGTCGAATGCTTTTTCTGCATCTATCGAGATGATTATGTGGTTCTTATCGTTAAGTCTATTAATGTGGTGAATAACATTTTTTGATTTCCGTATGTTGAACCAGCCTTGCATCCCAGGGATGAATCCTACTTGATCATGATGCACGATCTTTTTGATATGTTTCTTTATCTGATTTGTCAGAATTTTATTGAGGATTTTTGCATCTATGTTCATTAGAGATATTGGTCTGTAGTTTCTTTCTTTGAAATGTCTTTATCTGGTTTAGGTATCAGGGTGATGTTGGCCTCGTAGAATGAATTTGGAAGTTCTCCCTCTTTTTCTATTTCCTGAAGTTGCTTGAAAAGTATTGGTATTAGTTCCTCTTTAAAGGTTTTGTAAAACTCTGCTGTATACCCATCTGGTCCTGGGCTTTTCTTAGTTGGTAGTCTTTTGATGGTTTCTTCTATTTCCTCAATTGATATTGGTCTGTTTAGGTTGTCTATATCCTCCTGACTCAATCTGGGCAGATCATATGACTTAAGAAATTTATCTATGCCTTCACTATCTTCTAATTTATTGGAGTATAAGGATTCAAAATAATTTCTAATTATCTTCTGTATTTCTGAAATGTCTGTTGTGATATTGCTTTTTTCATCCCATATGCTAGTAATTTGAGTTCTCTCTCTTCTTCTCTTCATTAGCATGGCTAAGGGTCTGTTGATCTTATTTAATTTTTCAAAGAACCAACTTTTAGTTTTGTCAATTTTTTCAATTGTTTCTTTTGTTTTGATTTCATTGATTTCAGCTCTGATTTATTTCTTGCCTTCTACTACTTTTGCTATTGTTTTGCTCTTCTTTTTCTAGGATTTTGAGATGAAGTGTGAGATCATTTATTTGTTGTTGTTTTTTTCTTTTTTTAAGGAATGAACTCCAAGCAATGAATTTTCCTCTTAGAACTGCTATCATTGTGTCCCATAGATTCTGATATGTTGTGTCTGTGCTTTCATTTATCTCTAAGAATTTTTTAATTTCCTCCTTGATGTCTTCTATAACCCATTGATCATTCAGTAACCTATTGTTCATTCTCCAAGTGATGCATGATTTTTTCCTTCCTTCTTTTATCATTGATTTCCAGTTTCATTCCATTATGATCAGATAGGATGCATGGTATTATCTCTACTCCTTTATAATTTCCAAGAGTTGCCCTGTGACATAATATATGATCTATTTTTAAGAAGGATCCATGTTCTGCTGAGAAAAAAGTGTAACTGCTTAATGTTGGGTGGTATATTCTATATATGTCAATTAAGTCTAGGTTATTAATTGTATTATTGAGTTCTATAGTTTCTTTATTCAACTTTTGTTTGGAAGATCTGTCCAGTGGTGAGAGAGGTGTGTTGAAGTCTCCCATAATTATTGTATGGTGGTCTATTAGACCATTGAACTTGAGAAGAGTTTGTTTGATGAACATAGCTGCACTATTATTTGGGGCATATATATTTATGATTGTTATGTCTTGTTGGTGTATGGTTCCTTTGAACAGTATGTAGTGTCCCTCTTTATCCATTTTGATTAACTTTGACTTGAAATCTATTTTATTTAATATGAGTATGGACACTCCTGCTTGTTTCCGTGGTCCATATGAGTGATATGATTTTTCCCAACCTTTCACCTTCAGTCTATGTATGTCTTTTCCTATCAAATGCATCTCCTGTAGGCAGCGTATTGTTGAATCTCTTTTTTTGATCCATTCTACTAGCCTGTGTCTCTTAATTGGTGAGTTTAAGCCATTAACATTTAGGGTTATTATTAAGATATGGATTGTTCTTCCAGCCATATTTGTTTATTTATGTTACTTAACATGGTTTGTTTTGTTTTTCATCTTTGATTATTTTTTCCCTTTACTGTACTACCTCCTGCTGTTGGTTTTCATTGTTATTTTCCATTTCCTCTTCCTGTAATGTTTTGATGAGGATGTTTTGAAGAGATGGTTTTCTAGCTGCAAATTCTTTTAACTTTTGTTTATCGTGGAAGGTTTTAATTTCATCTTCCATCCTGAAGCTTAGTTTCGCTGGATACACAATTCTTTGTTGGAACCCATTTTCTTTCAGCGTTTGAAATATGTTTTTCCAGGATCTTCTAGCTTTCAAAGTCTGCGTTGAAAGATCAGCTGTTATCCTGATTGGTTTACCCCTAAATGTAATCTGCTTCCTTTCTCTTGTAGCTTTTAAAATTCTTTCCTTATTCTGTATGTTGGGCATCTTCATTATAATGTGTCTAGATGTGGATCTCTTATGATTTTGCACATTCGGCATCCTGTAGGCTTCTAGGATTTGGGATTCTGTCTCATTCTTCAAGTCTGGGAAATTTTCTCATATTAGTTTGTTGAACAAACTGCTCATTCCTTTGGTTTGGGCCTCTACACCTTCCTGTATCCCAATGACTCTTAAGTTTGGTCTCTTTATGTTATCCCATATTTCTTGGATGTTCTGCTCATGGTTTCTTAACAGTCTCGCTGAGCTGTCTATGTTCCTTTCAAGTTGAAATATTTTGTCTCCATTGTCTGATGTTCTATCTTCTAAGTGTTCTACTCTGCTGGTAGTACTTTCATTTGAGTTTTTAATTTGGTTTATTGCTTCCTGCATTTCTAGGATTTCTGTTTGTTTGTTTTTTATAACCCCTATTTCCCTATATAGTTGATCTTTCGCTTCTTGGATTTGTTTATGTAATTCATTGTCAAAGTGATCTTTCATTGTCTGATTTTGCTGTCTAATGTCTTCCTTGAGACTCCAGATCATCTGAAGCATGTATATCCTGAATTCTTTATCTGACATTCCATCTGCTGCAGCTATTACCTCTTCTAAATTTGAGTTGACCTCATTGCTTGTGGTCCTTTCTTTCCTTGTCTTTTCATACTGCTCTCATTTCTTTCTGTTTTGTGAAACTGTTTTGTTATTGAATTTTCCCCCTATATATTTATATTGCTCTTGTATAGTTGCAAAGTCTCCCTTTTGTGGAGAAAGACAATGTTAACAGTTCTCAATATCAATAGTCCATCATCTAAGGACACGTTTTCCTTATTACTACATTTATAGCTAGACTCTATGTCTACAAATGTTGGTTTTGATTATCGTTTACAAATATTGTCATTAGTTTCATGAAAGGCATACCGTTTCTGGTAGCTTGAAGAAAATTGAATTTCAGGTGTAGGATGTTATGTTTATGGGGAAAGGAGTGAGGGTATGGGGTTAATCTAACTGTGTAACTTTGGAGAGCTCTAGAAAATAGAAGAATGTATAGATTCAAATTCCTATCTGTATTCATAAGATTACCCTACTTATGAATAGTAAAATTTAGGGGGTTGCAAGTGATAGAGGGAGTAAGAGGGAGGAAAACAAATAACAAGGAAAGGAAGAGAAAAAAGAGAGTGGGAAAAAGAAAATACGAGAAAAAAGAAAAGAATTAAAAAGGGGGAAAGGAGGTGGGGCATATGCAATTCCTCTATAGTATGTTATTCTGGTGATTCAGTTGTTAAAGACCTATTTCATGCACAATTTTTGGTTTCACATATGTTGAGGTTGCGAAGAACCGAGGGGGAAGGGTAGAGGAGACTGGGTGAATGGATGAAAAGAGAGAGAGAAAAGAAAAAAAGAAAGAAAAAATATGTCTCAGAACTCTGTTTTCATTTCTTCCAGTTGGTGGCGTTGTCTATTCCTAGCTTGAGTCTCTGGGTTCAGGATGGTGGTGGTAGTCAGTGTGAGAGGACTTGAGTTTCCACCTGTGGCCTCTCAATCTTATTCTCTGAGATGTAAACCAGGTGCCTGATCTGCTGCAGAACCGCACTGGTAGCCACGCCAGCCAACCGTTTGGTGGGTTTTAAGGGTTGGTGGGATTTTCCAAGATGAGTTCCATCAGTTTTTCTCATAAGGTGTTTGATGAGGTGGGGGTGTTGGAGAAACCTTATGTTTGTCAAGAGCTCGGTCAGGTGACCGCAAGGGCAGGCGGCAGGGCCCCTCCTCCAGTTGGAGTGGTCTGTCTACCTCACCGGCGGGAGACTGGACTCCTCCAACTGGGGAGGTCTGTCTACTGCACAGGTGGGCCTCTGGGCCCCTTCTCAAGTTCGTGTGGTCTGCCTACCATGCAGGTGGCGGGCTGGGCCCCTCCTCCAATTGGGGTGATCTGTCTACTGCGCCGGCGGGCCACTGGGCCTGTTCTCCAGGTCACATGTCCGCCTACTGTGCAGGCTGCGGCTGCGGCTGGGCCCTTCCTCCAATTGGGGTTATCTGTCTACCACGCTGGAGGGCCGCTGGGCCCCTTCTCTGGGACGCACGGTCTGCCTACCTTGCAGGCGGCGGCTGGGCCCCTGATGATAAAATATCTTTACAATAACATTTGGATTCATATTAGACTAAATACCTGGGTACTGTATTCAGGCCAATGCATAAAACTAACCATATCACATTTATCCTACACAAAATTTAAATCTTGGTAACTCACAATCTTTAGGTTAGGTGCTTAGTATAAGAACCCGTGGTAATCAGTAGTTTAAGAATGCTTATAAAGAGACAGGTTGGCATGGCTAAGCTCTTCTTGAGGCTGGACCCGCGGCAGGTATGAAGGGGAATCTTAAAGAGATCTGCAAACACAAACACAGTTTTTGCAAGCATAATATCCTGCTTGCTCGATAATATACACTTATTTACCCTTTGAAAGTTGACCAAGCAGATAGCAAAGAAAGGTTGTTGGAATGGACAGAGTTGAACATAAATGGAAGATTTTCTTGAAAAAATGGCAACTCTATCAGAGACTATTGCTACTCCCTCCAAATCCCTTTAATACTCACTATTTTGAATCATGCTAGCCAATTTCTAATGAAATGCCAGGCAGTTATCATCACTGGGAACAGCCTTCAAATAATGCATGTGTCAGGAACTTCTTGTCCTTGTGAGACCTTTTTTTTTTTTTTTTTTTTTTTTTTGGTATATTCTGTGAAGTGTCTCAGAGATTTCCACTGGAATAGAATCCCAGCTGATCACAAAAGTAACCACCCATTATAACAATCTGTATTGTTTTCATTTTTGTGTGTTTCACTCTCTACTCTTTTACTGATGTTTTCTGAGACCAACTGTTGAAATAAGCCACTTGGAATTGGAATCTTTGACTCAAACTCTGTTTGAGTCAGACATATATATGTGTGTTTGTGTGTCATTTTAAATTCCTCCATTTCCATCTCCATAAGATACAAGTATATTTATTATGTACTATATAATATAAATATGATATATAATATATAAGAACATATTATATATTAATTCCATATAAAATCTTATTTAAAAGATATTTATATATTTATATTTTTTAAAAATATATAATTTAGTATCTTATTTAAAATATAAAAATATTACACTAAAAGTTGTATTTCTGGCAGGGCATCGTGCAAATGTCTATAATCCCAGCAGCTCATGAGGCTGAGGCAGGAGGATCAAGACTTCAAAGCCAGTCTCAGCAAAAGCAAGGCACTAAGCAACTCAGTGAGACCTTATCTCTAAATACAATACAAAATAGGGCTGGGGATGTGGCTCAGTGGTTGAGTGCTCCTGAGTTCAATTACCAGTACACACAAAAATACCCAAAATTGTATTTCTATATAACACAGCATAATATAAATTTATTTAAACAGAGGATACTTTTATGGTATATTTACTTTTTCCATGGAAAACTAGAGTTCTGTGTATTAAACTTTAAGACATGTTCTTAGAAAAAATGGATTATGTTTAACCATAATCTTACTATTATGATGATTATTTAATCAAAAGATGTGTGTTTAGGACTCTTCCTATTTATTTATATTATTTCCAAATTTGTAAATAACTTTATTATTTTATTTTTTTAAAGAGAGAGAAAAGAGAGAGAGAGAAAGAGAGAGAGAGAGAGAGAGAGAGAGAGAGAGAGAGAGAGAGAATTTTTAATATTTATTTTTCAGTTTTCGGTGGACACACATCTTTATTTATTTTATGTGGTGCTGAGGATCAAACCCAGCACCCTGCACATGCCAGGCAAGCGCGTTACCACTTGAGCCACATCCATAGCCCAACTTTATGTATTTTAAAAGATAGATATTTAGTATTCTTTTCATTTACTTCTCTAAATTTCAAAATTGAACAAAGTTCTAGATTGATAGGTTTATTAATATTTAAAACACCTCTAGTGCAAGTCTTTCTAGGCAAGACAAAACATGTAGAAGTCCTAAAACTAAAAATAATAATATATTTTATTTATAAGCAAGAAAAATTTTGCAGTGAAAAAATATTGAAAACAAGACCAAAGACAAATTGGAAACATTCTTACAAGTCATATTTCAAAGACATAATTTATTTTAGTAAAATTATCAAATCTGTGGGAGAAAAAGGTCAAATACAATCAAATATAAAACATGTATCAAATATAATAAGATGGGCAAAGGATATCACAGACTGTTTATAAGAAACACTTTTAAAATATGAAAAGATGTTCAACTTTATCATAACCACATACATACCCAAACTAGAACTACATTTAGATGTCATTTACTTCTAAGTGAAAGATCCAAACTTCACAAGTTAATATATCACACCATGATCATACATTCCTTGTGAGAATATAAACTGGAATGGTCCCCTTAGAAGTTAATTTGGCAATCTATGCAAATTCTTCTGCTAGAGTTGTATCTTACAAGTCAGCCTGCATGTGTGAAAAGATCTATGTATAGTAATATTCCCTGAACCATCAATATAGGGCTTTGTAAGCTATGACAATCATAAAATTTAACACTCATTGTCATGAAACTGGTGAGTTAGGACTTTATGACTGTGAGTATTGTGTACAAGAGAATGGCACCATACATTGCTGTTTGGGAGACTGGACAGAGTGGTAGGAAAACATTTTTATTCTATATCTATTTGATAATTTGAGATTTTTATGTCCAGGTGTATCCATTATTTTACATGAATAAGTTTATGTTTGCAATGTCTTTCTCTCTGTTGATTAGCTTTCTGGGGGAAAAAAAGTAGAAAAAGAAAAAGATACCTTTTCTTTTGCTTCTTTTTACATTTTTAGTAGCTATATTTCCCGGGCTCTACTAGTATGTAACAAGGAATAATGCAAGACAGAGTCAGCAATGTGAAAAATAAATCCTGTGGTGATTTCTTCCAATTAAAAATATGCTTGGAATATGCATGTCTTGAACACCAGCTTCAACTAGACACAAGGCCCTGTGAAGTGTGAGATGTGGTTCAGAGATAACTGACAGGGAACCTTGCTCTGAAGATGTCAAGGTCAATGTGAACCTTCATGCAGGCAGGGGATGCCAGTGATTAAACAATTTCCATACCCTTTAATTCAATCTAAGTTTCTTAATATCTTTCTAAATCAACAGGCTATATCAGGCGATGAAAAAGCAGTGGTCTATGCAAAGTACAGACTATAAAAGCATTAGTCTGACAGAAATATTTGAAAACAAATGACCTAGGTTTAGCTAATGTCCACTTAGCTCTGTACCTCTTAGTTGGGGAGATGGCCCCTTGTAAACTGCAGCTTTAAGAACTACCTTTGTAGCAGCATTAACAAAAAAGATTCCTAGAACTGATTCCCAGAATGGTTTGCATTCCAACAAGAACAAATTATTCTATAATAAAAACATAATACATTTGAAGAGAAATTTAAAGCCCTTAAATCCCATGTAGACATCCCTTTGACTTCTTTCTTTCTCTGCAACATCCCCACAAAACCCTGCAATAATTCTTATATTGGTCTCTATGGCACCTCAGTTTTATTTATTTATTTATTTTCGGTGCTGGGTTTTGAATTTAGGACCTCAAGTGTGCCAGCAAGTGCTCTACCACTGAGCCACGTCTCCCCAGTCTGCTCTTTTCTTATCTTCTTTAATCCTATCCTAGCACCAAGAAGTGTCTAAAAGGAGATTTGAAGCACATAATGTTTAGCACCCTAATTTCAAATTCTTTTTCTGACCAGCAATTGAACATGACTGATCCTGACTTAAAATTCAATGGCCTCAGATTTAGTTGCTCTGTTTCTACTCCTTTCTTCTCTTTGTTTCTATGGTTTCAGCCTTATCAGTCCTGTGATGCCATATTACAGGCAATTCAGATTCTCTGCATGGTTTTGTTTCTCCTCTAGGTGTTTCAGGCTGAAGTCCTTAAATGCTCTTCTAATGTGTATCTCCAGGATGGTGCCTCCTGCCTCAGTGCAGTGCCTCATATTAGAAATCTTTCCCCCCAAAGCTAGAACTGAAAACACGGGGATATTTACTATTAATTTCTGTAATGAGGCTATAGATATTCTAACCCAGTATATGTATTCAATATTAAGTTGTATATTCTGAGAATGTCTAGTATTTACACATTTTCTTTATTTTTCCTATCAAAAACCCTGTTTGCATATCAGCTGTATCTTGGTTATTTTAGGGTTTGTTTGTGCAAAATACATGTTTGTTTGATCATAAATAAAATTATGAAAACACTTTATTTATATGAAACACACATTGCTGTTTATTCTGAGTTATGTGACATATTTTCATTTATAAAATAGAAATGCTAAGATACAATTCCCTCTGTTCCTCCTTGCTAACAGTTTTTGATGCTCATATAATAGTTTAATGAAGTACAAGGATCTTTGAACTTGAGATTATTGACAGAAAAGTTATTGAATCGTTTCTATTCGATACTTCCAATTTTATAATTACAATCAATTTGATCAGCCAAAAAAGGAAATTACTAATTGCCAAGCTATGTGGTCTGTTTGTATTAAAGTCAATTCAAGCAATGTAGATTTTTAAAACACACTAAGATGCTTCAAATATTATTCAAAGTCATTATGGGTGCCACTAACAAGGAAAGATGTTCAAATCGTCGAAATTAATGAAATGATTCAATGAGCTATATAAATAGGCAGGAAGCTTCCCTGGTCTATGGAAAATTGAGAAACTGATTTGGAGGAGTAAGCAAATGCAAGTTAAGATAGAAAATAACAGAACAAATTCACTGTGTCAAACTGAATAGAATATTTCAGCTAACAACATTGTACTCTTCAAATCTATTCATAGCAGACAGAAGACAAGAGAAAATTGGCTCTCTAAAGTGACAGGGGAGAATTGTATCTTGTGGATAAAGGAAAGATTTGCTAAGCAGTTTATTTTTTGCTACCATCAGAACAGAGAGAGGGCCAGATTCTTCAGGCATATTTCTTTATATATGTCATTGCCCAAAATCATTAGTACCACATCCAATCAAAGTTGGCTACAATGACTCAGTCTGACCCTGAACTGTTATCTCAGAAAATGCAGACAACTCAGATGATGCCCACTTACAATCCATTAGGTATCTTCACTGGTTTCTTTGATGAGATGTGAAAGTAGAAACAATATGTTTCATTCTAGCAAGTAAGCTAGAAGGTTTAATAGACTGTTTTGATTCTCACAAATGCTGACCTATCTGAACATTATTACCACAGAATGCTACAGCGTCAGGTAAAACAGAGAGGGAGAAAATAAAGTTTATTTTACCATAAATTTATATGATAAATTGTTTATACAAATGATAAAATATAAATCGTTGGAGCCACTCTTAGATATTGTGTGTCTGTAGGCTTTGGTGGGTCATATGAATTTACCCTTTCCAAAGCTACCAGCTTGTTTCAATGCTGACCATCACACATACTATAGCCAGAGAGCCTTCCCCAATTTGTGACTGACCTATGATAATGATGACCATCCCTAGATCCATTTCCTTCCTCGTATTCTTATCTGTAACAGGATGAACTACATTTCTCAAGTTCAATTGTCCTCTGTCTTCTGGATAGGATTGGTCAATCAGAGGTATTTTGATTATATAATCACTCCCATTCTTGATTTTCTAACCCTGGGGAAGATAATGACTTTAGGTATTGCTAATATCCAAAATGTTTCACCATCCTTTGTTAGACTTTGAAGCTATTTCATCACAAATGAACCAATGTTCTGTATTAAGAGATTTTTATGATAGATCTAAAATTGTTTCTCTTTCCTAGATAGACCCTGAATGAAAAAAATGTATTACTTTTGCTCATGAAACTAGCATATTCATAGATGCTAAATCAAGAAATTGGCAAAGATAAAGCTTGGGCTTTTGGATAAACAAAATCATGAGAACTTGGTTGTATACAATTTCCAAAAGGTATGGTTATAAATTCTTTCCTTATGTTAAATAGACTTAAATCTAGGAATTTTAATCATTTTGAGGAAATAAGTTTAATGATGTTAGACATTCAAAAAAGAAGCTAATTCTTGTTGAAGAATAAGGTTACTAGAAAGGGTTTCTGCTCCTTATCTGGGACAAGAGAAGTTTGAAAACATTACTTCAATAGTAGGTATTTATGAACTTTAAGTAGAAGTGATATGAACTTTGATCTAGCTAATGGAGATCAGATGTTAAGTCCCTTAAGTTAAGCAAGCTATGCTAGTAGAGAATAGAAATCAGTTTACGGTCTAAAAATTCTAATATACCCCTACAATTATTTCCTATATACTTTATTGTTCTTAGCATAGAGTTTAGATTGGTCATATTGAACAAGTTTATTTCTAATATTTGTTGATAAGGATGATTACTCTTTAAACATTCTGTTCTTCTCAGGATCAGAGTCACCACAACACAAAGATACTTAAGGTAATGGAACTCAATGTAACTAGTTTGCAAAGCACTGATTTAAATCATTACTAAGTGGTTTCTCATGAGGAAATAATTTCCGTGCCTATGAAAATTTTTATGCTTGGTTAGGAAGTGGGAGGTGAAGGGAGAATTTATGATGAATTCTTTGCTTATCCGGCTCTAAAGCTATTCCAATTACATATTGGAATAAGGATTTGTTACTGAAAATGTTAAATTTATGCTTCAAAAGGAAAATCAAATGGAATGAGACAAAGGAAGAATTATAGTCTACTTTGAAGTGCTACAATTTGGAATCTGTAACTTGTATAGAAAAGAATTCTTAGTATTTTTTAATACCTGTAAGATTTGATACCTAAAAATGATAAATTTATTTCATAATGATTAATGTATGTTGGGGAATATTCTAAGTGCTTTTCGTATTTTCATTTAAGAATCAAAAGAACTCACCATGCGAACTAGAATTATTGCTTATATTTTAAAGATGAGAAGTCTGAGACCCGAGAGATTCAGTAATTGCCCAACTTACATAGCTTATAGATGGCAGAGATAGGATCTGAACCCAGGCTGACTGCCTGCAGAGCCCATACTCAGTCTATAGCAGGTGTTCTCTCTTGTTGTATGATACCATGATATCCATTGTACTTTATATGCAGAGGAGAAAAAAGGTAGGCTACAAAAAGTTAATATAGTCTTGAGTATAAATAAAGATTTGAAGAAGGTCTAAGATGGAAGAACATTACTAAAAAAATTAGAGAAAGAATCCTTACAATCCTTAAGGATTCTAGAACTTTTCCCTCTTGATCAAAGTGCTGAATACAATTTGTGTACTTTCCCTGGCAGTGGATTTATTTGGTGATCAAGAAATTAATTTCATATTTCTGGACCAGTGATTGCTGAGTGGGGGAACAAAATGTTTCTTTCAAATTAAATTCCAATCGAGTTGTAGAAATCTGTTTCCATCCCCTTTAGTGATAAAGATCAGGTGTGAAAAGCATAGCTCTGTGCCTAGTGTGGAGGTAGACTGATCTCCAATGGAATATCTGAAACTAATACATTAGGAAATGAAGGTGCAGAGGTGGCTGAGGTGTGCTGAAAAAGGAGGGTGTAGTGGAGTAGGGCTACTAGCATGTTCCATTCCTCATGTGCAATTGCTCCAGAGCCTCTCGCTCTTTCCATAGGTACCTGAACTTACTGTGGATTACCTGTGCTACTAAGCTTGGTTTGAGTTTATTGTTTCTGCTACTTTCACCCAAAATATGTACCAATGTGCAATTATAACTTAATATTGTACATGAAAAAATGTTTTTGAGGCTAGGGCAAAATGAAAGTCAAACATCTAAAAATATTTGAGGAATTTAAAGGCACATCATCAATGTTTGTTAGAACTTTAGAAATGATTCACAAAAACATTGACATACTATAGAAATAATGAATAAGGACATGTAGAGATATTTATATTATGGGCTAGTAATCATATTAACAGGTGTCAAACGTTATTAATTTAAAATATTAACACTTAAATCTCTGTGAAGATATGGGGAAATGGTTCCTTTATGTAGTAATATCAGAAATCTAAGATTATTTGCCAATTTAAAGCAAAGACATTACAAATATAAAGTTTTAGAAATAACTAAATGCCTAACAATATGAATTTATTGGACTAACAATTCTAGGGCAAGAATATGAGGATGAAAGAGGTAAAAATCTGTGACATATACATATCACAAGGTGAAATACAGCAGGATATAAAACTCTTTAGTATAACATTTTATAAAAAGTAATTATATGTATGCTTTACTAAAGGGACATAACCAAATTTAGTACTTTTGTATTAATGAGATATGGTATTTGTTTTAGGGTTAAAATTTGTGTCTTTTGTCTTCAAAGGGCATGAGTTAATATTTAAACTGTCAAATGCTATGATGGAAATAATAAATCAAAAAAGTATATAAAATAAATTGGCATGAGATAGGACATAAAATAATCTTTTTTCCTAGAGAGGATAAAAACTTATGTTTAGAAAACATGCCCTTAGTTTATTTAATTTTTCATTACCAAATGGAAACTATTTTTATTGGAACATAAGAGAAGTGATTCCCTAAGAAGAAAGAATCATGAGTGGGAGTTCAAGTAGTTAGACATTTTATAATAACAAAATTGTAGCTTAATGTTTGTTTTACTATCTAAAACAAATATGTACAAATATTTTTTTAAAAAAAATTGGCAAGGATTTCCAATAATTAATTATAATTTCTCATGCTGCTTTGGGATAATTGGATTCATATAGGAGGTTTCAGCTTAGGAACTTTAATGAAATTAAAACTAATATCCATACTGGTCTAATCGTCCAAAATGGCTTGCTTGTGTGGCTGGCTGTTGCTGTTGGATGTCTGTTAAGGATATCCACTAGGGCTATTGACCAGAATGTCCACACATGGCTTTTTCAAATTACTTTGATTTCTTAAAGGACAGTATTTGGGTTACAAGATAGAGTATCCTAACAGTGGGCATTTTAGGTAATCCAGATACCTTATAATCTATTTATGAAATAAAGCATCTTACTTTTGCCACATGTGATTGGTCAAAAATGTATATCACAGGGTCAACCCAAATTGAAAAGAAGAGTACTATTCAAGATTATAATTATCTGGGTTTATTGTTGGGGAAGGGGCATATTTGGAATCTAGATACCACAATTCACATATATATTTAGCAATAGAACTTATTCTCATATTATAATTTAGAGATACATTTTAAGTATAGCAAGTTTAATTATCTTTTCTATGGATAAGTAATGAGCAGTCCACAAGTAAGGATCTTTCGTTAATTGCCTTTATTGACTCTTAACAAATTTAGACTGAGAGCCATGTTACTAGGATTCAACTATGCACTGCACCAACAACTCATTCTTAACTTTGGGCATGTCACTTCTTTTTGAAACTCTGCTTCCCCCCACTCCCTCCTCAGAAAGCAGACATATTTTCTGAACTTGTTTCTCTCTATAGCTATATTCCATTCTCCCTTTACCACAATTTCTTTCCTCGCCCATATTTTGAATGCCCAAGATTTTGAAGTTGTTTTTTGATTTTATGATGTCTTCTCTCACCTAAGTCCTCCTCTGCTGTTTCCTCCTTCTGAAATACTTTTACTATTTATATCTGGTGATTGCCTACTTGACTTTTCAATGACTTTTTTTTTTTTTACTGCACTCAACAAATCTTTTATTAGACAACCACATGTAGCCCTGATAAAACGCAATCAATGACTTTTTAAACACAATTTGATCAGGGAGTATGTTATGTGTTTCTTTCATATTACTTGGCAATTATTAGACTAGTAATAATCCACTGAAGACCACTGTTCTTCCCTTTTCAGGCCTTTTAAAGTTATCGGTGTGTGTGTGTGTAGGTGTGTGTGTTTTGCTGGCAATTTATTGCAGTGCATTGTAAATGCTAAGCAAGCACTCTGCCATTGAGCTACATTCCCAGCCCCATATTATATTACTTTTATGACATATTTACCTGTATATCTAATCTAAATGTTTATAGATTAGGTTTGTCATTTGATTGGGACCAAATATTGACTTAGGACTTAGGACTTACTCATCAAGTGTTCACTGATTAAGTGCACTAAAAGATAAATAAATTAAATGAATATCAAAGAAAGAGCTATGTTCCACAATAATGAGGGACAGTGTTAATAATTCTCCTAATTATAGAAAAGTAAGAAAAATATTTTTGGACCTTTAAAATACAAATATTTAATACTCTGATCAACAATGTGAAAAAAAGATCATAAACATTGCTCATTTATTTGAAAGTAGCAATGTAAATCTTGTATGCCAATTTAGCATCACTTACATATTCATTTCACTCTTTTGCACACACTTCCTTGAAAACTGCATTTTGAGTATGATCTAGTTAAAGCATTTTTCTTATATCCAGAAATAAGAAAGGATAACAATAATGTGAAAAGTTTTTTTAAAAGTTAACTCAGAGTAAAGAACGTCATTGTAGTTGTGAGAGTTTCAATAGTACTGGCTATTTAAAATTCCTTGAGAAAATAAATGTATCCATTCACACAGTATTCTTTCTCTTTTTGAGAACTGAGGAAAGAAGAGCACTGTTTTTACTTTTACTAATCTTGGATTATCAACCTTAGCAAATGTTTAGATGCTTGTGAATATTCTAGAACAAACAATAATTAAAAGGCAGTTGCAATTTGAATGTTTAGTAAAACATATTTGTGCCCATATAATGAGAAACTATTTACCTATGGTATCTTTTCATAATTATTTCAATATTCAGCAAATACCTACTAAGCATTTCTATGTTCAGGGCATAATGTAACACAATGGGGACTAGAAATGAGTAAAAAAAAAAAAGCCTCTGATACCAAGAAGCAAGATCTATTAGGAAAAGCAAGCATGCTTATGGGGTTTATTGTATTAAAGAGGAAGCTCACCTCACACTGGAATGAGAAGGCTTTTGGAATTTTAAAGGTTAAAAAGGATTTAAATATTAAAATAAAATCAGGAATGAGAGTTGAAACATTTTTGCATATAGGAAAATAATCTATAAATGCTTCCAAACTCAAAACAATCTGTTGTGTTTAGTGAATTAAAGTGATTTTTATGCATTAAAGGCATAAAGTGTAAGGCAGGCAATGATGAGAGTTTGGGCCATAAATATTGGAGTAAACCAGCATACTCTCCAGAAACTTGGATTTCATTCTGTAGATAGTAGGGGGAGAGAGGACAGCAGGATTCTAGGCAATATCATAACAATATTGCATTTTAGGAAGATCATTCTGTATAAAATAATACCTACTGGAG
Organism: Marmota monax; assembly: GCF_021218885.2. Classification (NCBI taxonomy): domain Eukaryota; kingdom Metazoa; phylum Chordata; class Mammalia; order Rodentia; family Sciuridae; genus Marmota; species Marmota monax. Next base: position 1,628,665 of record NW_026692434.1, on the reverse strand, counting down.
ACCTCGAAACATAATATAGAGAAACTTGAAGCACTGGTACAAAAAAAAATCTTAAAAGAATCACTGGCATATAACCTGGAATTATATACCAACTAAATATCATCAAGAAGTTAGAGGAAATAAAGACAATTTTAGATAGCAAATAAGAAGAGAGTATGTTTCACAGACCATCAATAAATAATTTCTAAGGGACATATATTGTCAATAGAAAATGTAAAGACAGACAATAGATTGTTAATAGCAAAACTTGTAATGAGCAAATACTATTGCTATATATAATTATATAATCAAACACCATTTCCATATAATTATGACACTGGTCATCAGAAAACCATTTCTCTTATATTAAAATATTGGAACTAAATTTCATTTTTTTAAATATAAAGAAAGATATATAAAGGGAGTAAGGTATTCAGTGAAGAGTTAAAATGTACTAAAGCTGTTCTTATCTTCAAGAAGGGAATAAATATTCTAAGTAGCTGAAGTTAATTGCTTGAAAAATACATACTACGTATAATTATAAGAGAACATTTTTATTTAACTTTCCTTTAAAACTAACTCTTCCCTGTTGCTGAGAAGTAAGTTCAAAGTAGAAAGCCCTTCATTGTTTCTTCTACATTCTGGTGGAAAAAATCAACAGAGAAGACCAAAATTTATTGAGCAAAATTATGACATATAAAGTATTGTGCAAAACTGGTGTGAAGAAGGAATACTCCTGTCAGGTTTTTTTTTTGTTGTTGTTGTTGTTGTTATTATTTCTTTGATACCAGGGATACTCAGGAGCACTTTACCACTGAGCTACATCTCTGACTCTTTGTATATATATTTTTTAAATTTGGAATGGTTTTAAAATTGCAATCTTGCTTTAGTCTCCTTAGTCACTAGGATTACAGGCGTGTGCCACTGAGCCTGTCCCTACAGATCTTTTTTTCATTTTTTGGCGGGGACGATACTGGGGATTGAACTCAGAGTCACTGAACCACTGAGCCACATACCAACCCTATTTTGTATTTTATTTAGAGACTGGGTCTCACTAAGTTGCTTAGTGCCTCACTTTTCCTCTTGCTCAGCCTCCTAAGCAACTGGTATTACATGCATGAGCCACTGTGCCCAGCCCAACAGATTTTTAATAAAATTATGAACTTAGTTGTCTTTTTCAAAATTTAGATAAAGAGCTCACAAAACTGTTTTTAATTCACAAATGATTGAACTTTTGTAGTCCTGTCTGTTGGTCTGTCTTAAGGCAGAACTGAAGAACAATGATCCACTCCTCCCACTTGGCAGACTCTCATGCTTTCTGCTCAGAAATGCAGCTTGTATTTATTTGGAATATAGCAAATTGGCCATTCGTGGGCTTTAAATTAGATATTTTATTTATTTATTTTTTAATTTGGGAAATTTAACCTCTCAGCTGTCAATTTCCAATATTTCTGGTCACAATGTTAAATGCACTCCAGTATTCACTTCAGAGCACTGATAAAAAAATCAAGTTTGCTTTTATATTGATACACTGTTAGTAAGTTGTTAAAAGAAAAACAAAGCAAGCTGTATTTTGTATTTGTACCTTTAAGGCTTACCATAGTAAACCAGAACTTTGTTTTCTCATAGAACACGTATTTTCACTGTACATTTCTACATGTTGTCCTGATACCTCTGTGCTGATGTACAAATAGCAGTGTGAAGGGAGGATGAGGGCAGTTAAAGAAGATTGAAAGCAAGATTCTTTTGGCATGGGAGACTAAAGAATATGGGGAGACACTTTCCATGGAACCATGTCGTCTCTCAGTTGACTCTAAAAATATTATTTTTCATAATACATACCTGAGGGAAAATTATTGCCGCTTCTGAGAACAAAAATTAATTTTTGTAAAACTTTCATATTTTGCTACAACAAAAATTAATTTTTGTAAAACTTTCATATTTTGCTACATAAGAAACTCAGAAACATAAATGTATTTCAAAAAGAACTATATCCCTACTACTGAGAATACAAAATCTATAAGAAAATATCTTATTTAATAAGCTTATGACTCCAACTGCTACGGAGAATATGTATGTTAATTTGTACCATTAAATACAAAAAATGGTTCATCTGTATTCATGAATTTGGCTATTCACACATTCTCATAAATTAAGGGATTATATTTTTGTCACGAGTGTATTTAAAATGTGCTTCTCCACAAACTCCCCAGGGAAATAGTCTCTGTTCTGTGTAACCATTCACATGGTTCTTGTAAATGGGTTTCTGTTATTCCTATCTTCTGGAGGCACTCTTGCAGTTTATCAAAATTATTAGAGTCTTTTTTTTTCTGTAATGTAAACACTTAAAAGGTAGTTTTTCATTTACCTGAGCATGCCCACTCAGTCTTTCTTTGTAAATTGTACTTCAGAGATAATGTTTCCTGCTCTACCCAAAGTCTGAGGTACAAAAGGAGACTAGTCTAATTGCATATTGTTATTTGCTTTAGTTCAGAGAATATAAGAAAATTTTAACTACAGAGACAAAAGACTAGATATGACATGCAACATTATAAAAATAAAATATTTTTGGCAGATATTTTCTTAAAGTGCCTCTCTGCGAAATGTTTTCTTTGTTTACTATTAAATTATCTTGAGGAGGTTTTGAAGTCTTCAGCCCCTTCACTTTATGTGTTTAGATTAATATGCTGTGTCAGAAGAAAATGAGTCTTGGGTCTGTGGAAATAACATGAGCACTCAAAAAGATCCTAATAGTGACTGGGTCAAATTTAAGTTAATTCAAGTTGCCTCTGAGTCCCTTTTCCTTCTTACAGCAATACTTCTATCTTTGATTACCTCTTCCTTATCAAAGCCAAATATTTTAGTACATATTGTTGGCATTACTATGTTTAGTGTCTTTATTTTTAGAATGAGGTCTTCTTTGTTTAATACATTTAAAATGTTAGCATAAACTTAGGGGATTTGAAACAAGGGAGGCATTGCCATTTGGTGTGTAGAGAAGACTCAAGCTTTGCAAAGAGATTGGAAACAGAATCTTTCCTCTATATTACTTATTATGTGTGTCACCTTTGCCAAATGCCATTTTTGAGGTTCACTGTCTTCATATAAAGTGAGGTCCATGAAAATATCTTAGAGACTTGTAATGGTAAAAAGATAATACTTAGCACATAACAGGTGCTTAGTAAATCTTAATATATCTGCTTTCACTTTATTTTTGCCTCTTTTCAATTTTTTGAAATCAAAATATCACTAATTTTTTAACATGCATCTAATGGATAAGGACCAAGGCCAGTCCTGGGAATATATTTTTGTAAGACACAATTTGACTTTAGAACTCTCCCATATTAGAAACTTGAGTTTTGAGCCTTTTTCTTTTTAATTCCAACTTCCTCACAGCCTTATGCATATGCCTGCCTTCTACCTAAGGAAATGTTCTCCTAGATTCGTTTACTCATAGTTGGAAATGACTCATGAGATTGAATTATCCCAGGAAAATTTACATTTTAACAAAACTCAAAATGTAAAGTGAATGCAAGTTCCTTAGTAGTAGAATCAGAGACAGTAGTAATGGATAGAAGATGAGAATTCTTTTATTTTTAAACTGTACTCTCCCTGGGTATCACTAATTTTAAATCTCATAAACCTCTGACCTTAATACCTTCTTCATGCTGGTTAAGATTGTGAATGTTCTACTCTGAAAAGAAAGATGGCAGTGGTAATGTGAATGCCCTCATGAATTGTGAGAGCTACATAAGACGACTTTTGACTAGTTTGGGAATTAAGCATTATGAAGACAGTCTCGTCATAGGAGGGCAGTTACTGTTTCACATCATTCATGTATCTTCAATGAAACTAAATGGTTTAAAATTCTCTATGACTTTAACCTCTGATTCATTTCCCTTCAATATATTCTATCCTGTATTCTAATTTGGCCTAAGAGTTCTTCATACATTTTCCCCCTATCTTTAACATTTAAGTCTGCCATCTGCTTAATTTGTTTTACTGTGCAGGATTTAGCTGAAAGCACAGTGAAAGTAAAGCACTTATGCTGAGTAGCTTTCATTTTGCAAGTCACAAAAAACAAGGTCTATAAAATAAGCACACAGTTGAACATTCTAAAAGCAAATGGTAGAAGAGGTGGATCAGAGGCCATATGAATCTAAATGTGCTAAAGGCTGTATATATGTTCATGTTCAAGGTAGGGAAAGAAAGAACTGATTTGACAGGGGAAAGAAATAATTCTATTATTTTGAATATAGATGTAGCATTTTTGTAATATGGTTATATAAACATGGCCAGTGCACAGTCCTGCATATGGGGACAGGGCTCTAAGATCCTAATAGTGACCGGGTCAAATTTAAGTTAATTCAAGTTGCCTCTGGGTCCTTCAAGGTGCAAATAAAATGCCCCCATATACCATGAGTTATAGTAAGGTATGAGGGTTTTCCACTAGGAAATTTATTCCTTCATGTACTTGCAGATTATTTGCCTTTATTCTGGTCTGAAAAAACACTTTGAGTCAATTCACTCATCCAGCTCAATGTGTTTGTCACTTCTGCTAAGAATGAGTGGTATTTATGAAGAGTTTTTGTGCCTGGACTCTGTATTAGGCTATCTGAATGTGAAATCCAACTCTACTTTTTAATTGCTCTGTAACATTGAACAGATAACATAAATAATCTATGCTTTGCTATTGTCATCTATAAAATAATAATATTGTAATTGTTCCTGTTAAATGATGAAATACATGTAAAACAGTTAAAATAGATCTTGGAACAAAGAAAGTACTCAGCATTTATGAGCTACTTGTACTATGTTTCATAAACTATTGAAAAGGCTTTCTTTTATTTCTTTATATGATTATTCCTAATTTTGAAAAACTTTAATACTTTTTAAAATGTGGAGATTGTTTTGGCCACTATAGAAATAAAGATTCTCTTTATAGAAATAGAATGAGCATTCATTATAGAAATAGAATGAGGATTCATTTATTTAGGTTTAGGTGTTTTTCTTTCTTTTTTTATAGGATATATATATATATATATATATATATATATATATATACACACACACACACACACACACACACACACACACACTAAATTATTCAGCTGTCTCATGAGGAATTAAAAAGCCATGGAAGATAATATGAGTGTGTAGGTGTCGACAGAAACAGGTTAAACTAAAAAATCAGGGCCCAGAGTTAGGGTTATGTAGCCTTGAGAGGGAATACTTTGATATTATAGGTTTGAGTCCTACATTCAGGCTGAAGAGAGGAGTAGAATGAAGAAGGGATAGGATTTGATGACTGATCTAACAAAACTCCTAGATTGAGTCAGATAACTATGTAAGGAAGATCAATTTATTCCTAATGAGGGGGGGGGGTGCTACTTGAAAACTAAGTGAAAATTTGTTTCACCCCATAATAATCCAGAAATATTTTTTTCTTATTATACATGTATTTATTTTTTAAAAAAAGATAGCAGTTTTATAAAATCAGACATATAGGGCAACAAAATAGAAAAGTATACACAGAGGCAAATCCACATAGATACAGTCAGATGATCTATGACAAAGATGCCATAAATATATGTTGGAGAAAAAAACAGCCTTTTTAATAAATGCTTATGAACAAAACTGAATATCCATATGAAGTAGATTCATGTCTGTCATCCTGCACACACACACACACACACACACACTCCCATACACACACACACAAATCAACTAAAAGTGGATCAAAAAACTTGAGAAACACTGCAATAGAAGAAAACTCAGGGTCCAACCTCCATCACATAGGTGCAGTCAAAGACTTCCTCAGTGGAAACCTAAAGCTCAGGAAATGAAACCAAGAATCAGTAAGTGGGACAGCGTCAAACTAAAAATGCTTCTGCACAGCAAAGGAAACCATTAAGAGCTTGAAGAGAGAAGCTTCAGAATGGAAGGAATTCTGTGCCAATTACCCTTCCAACAGAGGATTATTATCCACAATATTTAAATAACTCAAAAATTTTAACACCAAAAAATCCAAATAATTGAATCAATAATGGGCAAACGAAGTAAGCAGATATTTCTCAAAGAAATTATACAAATGACCAATAAATATATGAAAAAAACTCTTTAGTAACCAGAGAAATAAGCACCAAAATGACACTGAAATTTTGTTTCACTTCAGTTAAAATAGCAACAATCAAGAATACAAACAATAATAAATGCTCATGAGTATTGGTATGATTGTAAATATAATACATATGTGATTGTAAATTATCATAAATGGAAATCAGCATGGAGATTCCTAATAATACTAGGAATGGAAACATGACCTCACTCTACAACTCCTCAGTATTTATACCAAAAAATTAAAATCAGCATACTATAGCAATATATTAATATCTACATTTATATCAGTCCAATTCACAATATTCAAGTTATAGAACTAATTTAGATATCCATCAAGAGATGAATGGATAAAGAAAATAGGATACACACACAATAGAGTTATATTCAGTCATAAAGAACAATGAAATTATGACATTTGTAATAAAATGGTTGGAATTGAGAATATCAGGTTAAGAAAAATTGAACTAGTGAAGGGAGGAAAGTCAAGGGTTATATATGTTCTCTCATATGTGAAAGCTGGGATGAAAAATGGGGAAAAAGAAAGAGAGGAGTGGAGATTATGAAAATAGGAAGGATAGCAGTAGAGTAGAGGAAAGGGATCAAGAGAAGCAGGAAGGGAGGGTAAGGGGAGGTTCCAGGTAACAAAACTGACAAAATTATGCTGTTTTCATGTATAAATATGTCAAAATGAAACCCATAATTATATGTAATTAAAATGCACTGATAAAATTTTCCAAAAGAATAAAAGGTAGCAGTTTTAACATAATGCATTGACTTCCACATAATACTAAAAGTGATTTACTTTCTCCCTGAAATTTGATAGCCCCAAGTTTTATTCAATATCTGCATCCATTTCTAACATCAAGAACTTTGAATGTTCTAAATTTTCTCTTGTTCAATTTGGAGGTAGCCTTAAATACCTTTGCAGTCTGCAGCTATGTGATAAATCTAAACAGTCCTCAAACATCACATCCAAAATTAAACAGGTAGAATAAGATAAACACGTAGAATAAATACTTTCATATAAAAAAAGAAGAAAAGAGCAGATAGCACACAGTGGCCTTCAGGGTAGAGCATGTGTCACTCCTGCTGGGTAGGAGTAAGGGGCAGTTGAGTCAATTTCTTTATCAACGTGGCTCCTATCTGCTCTCTGGCAGGTTTACTCTGTCCATTTTTCTCCATGGATGCATCAGAGATGATTGGATGGGTTCTACTTCTGGAATAGTATTGCTTTAGTGGATGACTTCCTTTTGTGTGAACTCTGAGATGTGTGAATTGTTTTGGGCATTGAACAGTTGCCAATGTTGAAGTTTCTCTGACAAAACAGTGCCCTTAAAACCTCAGAGACTTTTGTTTGGCTGCTCTTTACTTCCTCCCTTTCACTAGCAAGCAGTACCCAAACTTGATGAGTCTAATCTGAAATGTGAATTTCATTCTGGTAGTCTCTGTCTCTTAGCAACCCATTTTGTTGCTTCTGCCTGGGGCAGTGAGGCCAGCAATCTTTCCCTTAAATCCTGGCTGCCTTTGATTATGTTGTTCTTAACAATAGTGTCACTGTTTTCTTTTAGGAACAGGAAGTACAGAAGGAGTATTTGGGTTTGGCCCTGTTTTAGATACAATTTTGATATTTTGTTTAGCATGAAATTTTGCATTGATTTAATTTTTTTAATATTTACTTTTTAGTTGTAGTTGGACATAATACTTTTATTTTATTTATTTATTTTTATGTGGTGCTGAGGATCGAACCCAGACCCTCGAACACGCTAGGCAAGCACTGTACTGCTGAGTCACAACCCCAGTTCACATTAATTTAATTTTTAAAAATGTTGCATTAAAATATTATGTCTTGATTACCTAGAGTCCTTAAATTTTGGACCTGAAATGAAGGCCTCAGTCATCTTATATTACCCTGAGACCTGTGGGATGAAACTTCCTCTCCATACCTGACTTCTGGGTTCTAAAACAAGGTTTCCCAGTTTCTTTACCTCCTTACCTTTTTGGCTGGATGGCTGGCTTGGTCTATTTATTTATTTGTTTATTTATTGCTTTTAGTAATACAGTTTGGCCTTTGAGTCTCTACATCATGCTAATATACATTTCGTCTTGACTTCTTGGCTGTCACCATAACAAGGTTACACTCTGCTTTGAGAGCAGTTGGTGTGGGCTCAAGTTAATGTCTGTTTTCTATGACCTTAATATAGACCAAAGGATATAAATTCCACATTCCAGTATATATTTTCTGATTGTTTTAATCTATCCTAAAACTTCAGATATTTTATTTACTTTATTTAATTCCCTTGATATTATAGGTAATAATACCTCCTTTTACATAAGGAGGTTTATAAACTTCCCAATCAGAGATGAGGAATCACTTCTGTTTTACTGTTCATCTTAACCCAGCTGAATACATATTTGTGTTTCTTTCTTATGTAATATTCTACTTTCAGGTACCAGGTTTAATGTTAGTAGGAGATATTTTAGTTAAAGGTGTCAAAAGTAAATGCAAACTAATTTAAGCAATAAAACTGACTCATACAGCTTGGGAGGATGAGAGGTATTGCTTTGGGGGTAGCTAGATCCTTTTTCAAACAATGCCATAAAATCTCTTTCTGAGCATCTATTAATCAGCTTCCTTCAGCTTGACCACATTCCTAGGCAATTATTATTCTATGGTGGGAAAGTGTTTAACCTTGTAGTTTATATCATCCATATATATCTTGATCCCTTCGAACAGAAACCTTTTTTGTCCAGTGGTGACAGAATTATAGAAAGACTGGCTTGCATGGCTCGAATCCAATGCCCTTCTCTCCTTGTTGCTCTGGCCAAGAGAACAGTGTGCTCTGATTGCTGGGTATTCACCACGTGCTCACACACAGGGAGTGAGTGTGAGTTTGTCCTACCAAGAACATAAAGATGGAATAAGAATTACTACAAAGTGTTGGAGGGGCCATTTCTTAAAATATGGAGTACAGAGAAAATAAAAGATGTTCTATTTTAATGTGACAAACATAATCTCTGTCTGGGAAAGGCAGTAGGGTTAGAGCTTAAAACTCTGGGCGGGGGTTGGGGGAAACAGAGGGTGAGGTGACCAAATGAAGTGACAGGTGTGAATATTCACAACTCAGGAACTGTCATGAAGGACTGCTCTGGTCTTCCCGAAAGTAAAAAGACACTAGCTCTCAGAACATCCTTTTCCCACCTTGGTTGGCGCAGCTCAGAGATATGCGAGCGCTTCCTTTTTTAGGACAGCCATTTTCTCCCTGCCTTTAAGCAGTTCCAATAGAGTGTGTGAAATGTGTGCTATTTGTGTTGAGGAGAGTAGGGAGAATTGTGCATTAAAGAAGCTCATCTCCCCTCCTGTGCAGCAATTAGGAGAGAGGGTACACAGAGAAAATGCATTATACAGATATATTTTAATAGACTTAATTGTCCTTTGCAATTTTTTATTGATGACATACACTGATCTCTGACATGTTCCTTAAAACTCTTGATTACCTTAAAACTCTTGATAATCTTGCTGCCCCAAACACTCTGCCTACAAATAATATAAATCTGTAATTTTGAATCATGAGCTAGAGAAAATTTTGGGCAAGTACTGAATAAAACTGTCTTAAATGAATATTCTTTAGCAGATTTCAGTTGAGTACTTTGAATTCCTTCAACATGTATGAGTACATTTAGTACGGAAACGAAGCAAATGTTTAAGAAGTGATTATATAAGCAGGACTTTTCTCCTCCTGTATGTGGGGGGAACAAGCTGTCTCACTCCCCTCAAGTTAGGGCTTTTTCTTCCCTAGGTTCCAGGAACACACTCTTGGCATGATTTTTAACTTGAACTGGAAGAAAAGAGAAACTCACTGGGAAATTAAATATTCTTAGGGGCCTTTAAACATTTAACCAGATACCTGGGGTCATGGAGTGATTGCATACTTAAGAAATCATTGAGGCCAACACCTTCTTTTCTCCTCTGTGTAGGTACATATGTGGATTTGTGGACACACAAAAAAGATAAGTTGTTCTGTGAACTCCTTGGAATGTAAACAGAATTATGAGATTTATGTTTATAAGCACATTGGTCTCATGAGAGGGATTATGCAATGTTATGGAATATTCTGGAATGAATCCAAAATAGGATAAAAACCACTCATTTAGATAAAACCCATTCTGAAAATGGGTGACACTTTAGGGAAAATGCCCGAGTTCCTACATTTGAGCTATTAAATTAATATGAGAAAAACTCATACCAAAATTTCTCTGTAAGATAATACTCCTCAGTCAGCTGTAACACTTCTATTTTTACTTTCAGAGTGTTGCAAATTCTAAGGAATGGATATATCCTTATCTATATTTCCACTATTCTAAGGAAGAACAGAATGTTCAATAAAGACAAAGAAACACGTAATTGTGATAATTCTCTAGTCTCTTAAGTATACTTTGCAGCACACTATGGAAGAATGTGGCTGTTGAAAAGATTCCCTCTCTCATCTGTCACAAGAGCTACACAGTGGTATTTCCCTTCATTTGCAAGAGTAAGAACTGAGTAGGCTCACAGCCATGTTCTTCCTACTTTCCAAAGTAGGCTGGCAGCTCAGATTAGCTTCTGTTCAAAGGGTTGCCCAGAGCTGACTACACTGGAATTTTAGAGTGTTATGTAATTTCTTCCCTGGATATCTAGCATATGGTATATGCTAGTAGGTGTGAAATGATTGAAATTTTAATGAACAGTTTATACTTGAGTTTCCAAGGACCCCAGGCATTTAGAGATGGTTGGTCTGTGAAATACCCATGAATGAAAATGACCCCAGGTATCGGCACATTACTAACTTTACAGATGTGTGTATTATACAGTCAAATAATGAAATGAAAGCCTCACAGAATGCTGATTGTATTTGACATGCATTTTCTCATAATTGCTGCTGAAATAAAGAAAGTGACATACAGAATTTGTCCACAGCTTCATTATAGATGTGGTAGATATGGTATTTGGGAAGAAAATAATATGATATTATTGAAAGTGAAAGTGGCTCCTGTAGATATTCCCTGAAATGTCACTGCCTCAAATCTTTTGAATAAAACACTGCTTTGGTCAATGTTCACAATAGCAACTGATTCATTGCATGGTCAAGAAATCTGTAATCATGGCACCTTAATAAACAAGAAAATCTTAAAAATTTCACACTTTCAGAATGCAATCAAGTATAATTTGTGCCTCCATTTTATCTTCTTTATAAACAATTTCTAAATGCTAGAGGCTTAACTTACACAGAATCAAGGAGTAGTTCTATGAATAAAATGAAAAAGTAAATGAAAGAAATGATAAGCCCCAAAGTAACAGATTTAGTGCACAGGGTACTTTTTATTAACATCTGCTAGTTCTCCCTAAGGATACAACTCACAGGTAACTAGAACATGCAATTAACCAAGCCATCCCAGTTTCTAACTTTGCCATATAAACAAGCATTTATTATACTTCCTATATGAAAAAATGGTTCTGGGAGTTGGTCTAGTGTTTCCACATGTGTCAATCTCGCATCACTGCTTGCAGTGAAGAAACAAGCTCAAGAGCCTCAAAGAGTTGGAAAATGAAAATTCACTTTAAAATGTCTGGCTCCAGAAACATAATTGAATATTGAATGAGTCAATGAGTATAATCAAGACATAAGCTAAAGTTTTGGAACAGTTTAAGCATAACTTGTTCAGATTATTTTCCTGTGAGAAGGCACATGGGACAGCAAACAATATGTTACGTAATTTCAAGAAATATTTGATAGTATTATAGGCCAGATTACTATCCAAACTTATTCTCTCACAAGTGGTTGTGATGCTATTTGCTTATAATCATAGTCATTATTTTCATAATTATGAATAACTTTGAAAACATTCATAGGACAATCTATAGATTATATAACTCTTAGTGTGCATAATCAATAATTGTTCATTTATTTCATCCTTTTTCCTTTAAAATTCTATCATTTTTTTCTCTTTTTTCCCCTTTTCTTTTTACTGTTTTCTACCTTTTCTTTCTCTTTTTCTTTTATTTTTATTCTTTATTAATAATTAGTATTTTCTGATATAATTTAATGTAGGCATTCAGATCTTCCCAAGGAAAGTTAGCAACCACCACCTCTAATTTTGTTTCTGTTACTTATTTGCCTTATTACTTTCCCCACATCTCAGTGTCCTAATCTACACCATGTACATGACACACTGGTAGCATAGATGGATACCACGCAGCACCCACAGCACATAGTGGGTGCTCTTCCTCTAGGATGTCATAAAACAGGAGCTCCTCTTCCTTTCCCCTAGCTGCAGCGTCATAGCAGTGTTTAATGCTCTCCTTTCATTTAAAGATGCTCCACTATAGGATTTTATTTGTAGCAGTCCTTCTGGGCAATATCCCATGTCTCTATCTTTGTCTACTATCAACTTTATCTACCACTTATCTTGTTCCCCTAAGGCTCTGGTCTATCTAAAAGGTGGAACCATTTGGACATAACTGATATAACTCAGCTTCTACTTGGAAATATCTTTCCTAGATATTAAAAAAAAAAATCTTATTTTGACACTCAACTTCAGTGCAGAATGTCTTACTCTAAAGACAGAATTCTGATTAGAGAGGTTTTAGGTGACATAGCAGGTATGTGAAATAGAATTTTGTTTTTGGGTCTTCCCATGCTCATTAAATGCTATCATATACAAACTACATAAATGTGTTTTAAATTCCGGTCCATAGTATGAAAAATGTGCCAAAAAAAAAGAAAATTTTTCTTCATTAGATATCTTTAATTAAATAAACTGAATATATCACACATATTGATATTTATGTCATGTGATTGTTTATAATAATAGGTCAAAGCATTTATCTGTGTGATGTGTAGTATTCAATGTAATTTGTTTGTCAATTGGGAACTCATTAGATTTTTTTTTCCAGTGGTGTTGCCAGCTTTCTTTTCTTTCTCTTATTAAAATGTGCTATTCCATTGATGCTGTCAGTTTTTATCGGTGATGACTGCTCCTTCACTTGTTGAAGTTTGAACACTAGAGAAGTACAGGAAGCAAGTATATAAAGCAGGGCTGATTGAGAAAGGGGTAACTTAGACTTTTTCCCAGAAGGGAGAAGGGAGCCATAGTTGGTATCCTGGTATCCCCAGAAAGGAGGGTGTTCTAGTTTCTTATATGTCTTAAGCTTCCTTTGTTCTGCTCTCTTTCCATTTCTACATTTGTGGATAGGCCCAGGAATGCTTGGTAGGATGGCCAAAAGGTGGGAAACAGGTAGGCTGAAGGGGGAAGGGCAGGAGGAAGCAGCCCTGAACACATTAAATAACAACTTTATAGCTATCTGGAGGGGTAATTCCTGGGACAGGTTACCTTAGCAACAGGTTGGAGCAGGGGCTGGTTCTTGATAAGGGTGGAGGAAGGGCTCTGAAGGAATTAACATTTCAATCCCTCAGGGGACAGTCTCCTACTTCCCAACTCACTCAAAATTGGCCTCCTTGATCCAACTTGTCTCCATTTACTTATCTCTACTGATTGCCTGTCTAATTCTGGCTTCACCATATATAAGAACATGGACAGGGAAATTTTAAAAGTCAGGTATGTTAGGAGATGGTACATGGATGTGAATACCTAAATAGGACTGGGGTTGTAGCTCAGTGGTAGAGTGCTTGTCTCGAATGTGTGAGACATTAGGTTTGATCCTCACATAAAATCAAACAAATAAAATAAAGGTTTCGTGTTCATCTACAACTAAAAAAAAAAAAACTATTTTAAAATTACTTAAATATAAGGACCATGGTTATTACCCTCATTAGTCTCACAATTATCTGGGGTTTCTGGATTTTGATGGTGGGTAAGGTAGGGTAGTTTAAATGTAATAGAAAAGGAAAAAAATGGATTTTTAAAAAATCTGTGTTTGAAGAGAAATTCAAAGAACTATAAAGTTGCTTAGCATTCTCTCCTCCACTCCATATTCATCTACTCTTTCCCCATTACATTTCAAATGTGTAAGAGTAATACATAGATTTTCACTATTCTAAATATTAACTGAGAATTTTTCGAAGCTTCATAACTTTTTAACATTTTTCCTACTCAAGCATAGTGTCAAGATGGATATCCTCAACTGATGTTGCAACATAAGATATCTAGCACCATATTAATGCTAGTCTCTAGAGTGGCAGATAAGGCAAGTTAAATAGACATAAATTTGGAAACTATTAGAGGACTGTTGAAAACACATAAAAACAAATATATAAACGTGTCTTAGGCTAGTAAATACAAAATGAAATAACTATGTAATTTTTAAGGGAACTACTCTGCCATATTTCAATTATCTGTGTATCCTTGAAACATGTTTTCATTACTATTGTTTTGTTTTTGTAGATATCTGAAATCACAGTCTAGCATCATCTGTTTTATTCAACTCTCAGCATTAAGATCTAGTGAATATGTGAATATGACCTTGCCTGAATTACTTAGGCAAATTTCAAATGGATTTTTCTCGAATATCAATATTCTCTACTCCCAAGTTGATGGAAAGAGAAAGTATTCAGTAATTGATCTTTGAAGTTATCTCAATAGATAAGGTTTTATTGTATTGCTCAGCATTATGTGATAATTTTTGAAATACAAACAGAAAAATAATTTGATCCAGTGTGTCTGACATTTAACCAATGTTCACCAGTTCACCAGTAGCTGTATTATTATTATGAATAATAATAATAGTAAATTATTATCATTTACAGCTATTATCTGTTCTCACTAGTCAGCATCCATACCAATTCAGTTTTTTTTTTTTTTTGCTCTCTCCTGGTTTATTGATACTGAAAATATAAAAGCATTATTTGTTGTTATTATTTTAACTTAAAAAATATCTCCCAAGTCTCTGCAATTGGTTTATTTCAGATGAGTGTTTCAAGATAAATAAAAGTGATAATTTGAATGTAATTTACAAAACTCTGAATACATTGGACTTTTGTGTTTTAGGGCAACCATGGGATCATAAGTAGCATAAGCTTAAGCAGTACGATGTGGCAAGTTAACTGAAATGATAATATGGAAATAAGATAACATTTACTTGTCCAAGTTTGTATGAAGTGTTCTAAATGGTTTACAGTTTATCCAACTAATGGATATCTTTATACATTATTTACTATATCCATTTAGTCATTTATCACCTTATCTTTATCTGTCTTTATATGTCAGTGTTAAGGACATGTTTTCATTTTTTCTCCAGTCTAGGGAAGTACTAGTTTTTTAAATTACCTGTGAGGATCTCTATAATTCCATACATTGTGAAATACCATTTTGGCTTTTCATTCTCCCTAGGACTATTTTCAATCTCTAGAATAGATACTTGTGCAGCAAAACCAGCCTCACATTGTTATTATAATACTCCATGCATACTTTCAGCACATGAGTGTTCATAATACTGGTTAGTAGAGGATTTTTCAAGGAATACATTTCTTGAAAAGGCTGCTGATTTTTTCATCTTCAGCATTCAGTCCACTGTCAATTGCACAGTGGCTGATTTAAATGCTCATTGGATGGACAGTTGAATGGATGAATGAATGGATGGCTTCAGTTCTTGGAGGCTTACTTTCAATTTTCAGAGTTAGATCTATGGCCTTTCTCCAGAGATCTATTCAGAACTTCCAAGATGGACATTATCTCTGATTTTGTTGACTCTAAAAGGTGTTTGGTGCCTAACTAGAATTCAATAATTTGAACTACAATATTTTAATGCAAAAAAATGATGTACCTAAAAATGTATAATGTTCTATATTCATGAAAATAAAGGGCTACTATATCTTTATGAGTCTTAGAATAGTTTAAACGTTAAAAACACTCAAAAAAGTTCTTGAGATTACAAAACCTTTGCATTCACTATGCCCCAAATTGTCAATAACAAAGTCAATGAATCTACTGGTTTGAAGGCTTTGGAACAGTGTTTTATTCCATATATGGTGAATGGATCTGCTTATGTCACACAATGGGATGCATTTAGATAAATAAGGACAAAAAAAATCATATCTTAAAAAAACATAAAAGATTGTCAGGAAATTGCAAAGTTGCAATACTAAAGTTATATTAAATGCATTGAAAAGTTACAAGTGATACGACCTTTCTAACCTGATGAAAGTTGTTTTTACATGACATATACATATTTATGAAATATCACTGGTATTTTAAAACTTAATACCCATAATTCCTCTTTTTATTATGTTAACTATAACTCTTTCTACTTGATCATAACTGCTTCAATACTTCACTCCTTAAGCCACTGAAACTGTAGGGATGTGCCCTGCACAGGTAACCAGTATATCACAGAGATAAAACAGCTATCATGCAGAAGCCATACAGTTGATCACTGGGTTCTAGCCCCCAAGATGCATCCCAGGAGCTGGGTCCACACTGTAGGTAAGAGTGCTTGCTTTGTACAAAATACACTTGTATGGAACCACAGTTCTGCCAATTACTAGTGATGGAATTGTGGACAAGTCACTTGTAGAGACCTTCCTCTCCTTTTCTATAAGAAGAAATCAAATTCTCTACCACATAGATATTTTTCAGTAAAAGCTTAAAACAATTTAAAAGGCTAACTGCCTATCCACGGTTCTGCATTATCTTGTGCTACCCTAGGCATCCTCTACTGACATCAGCCTTGACACACTCTCCAGATCATTTTGGCAAATCTTCATGAGGCTGGCCGCTGAGCTCAGTCAGAAGGCTGAAGTCATTATTCAAGTTCTAAAGAGAATGTGGAAAATTACTCACAGAGCCACATCGGAACTAAAGCCCTGAAGATGTCTCCACAGTTCCAATTAAACCTCTTTCTGTCATATCAGAATAGAATTTCTAAAGCTAAGCTTATCTTTTCTTTTAAATTTGGTCTTTTCTCTCTCTGTTGTTTTTGCCAACATTTCACTTAAAAGAATCAACTTGCTTTCATACATAACAGATTTCTGAAAAATACATTAGAAGGTCAAGCATATTTTTACAAAAAAAAATAAAATAAAATAAAAAAAATCCTGAAGCAACCAGGGGGCAGTGCTGCCAAGTAATAGCTCAAAACCACCATTAGTCAGCTGAGGTGTGAAAATCAACTCAAATTCAAAAACACAGATGACAGGCAGTGACAGAATGCATTAAACAGAGCATTATGTGAAAGTCAAATTCATGATAGATTCAGACACCATATTCTCATATTTAAAGGAATTTGGGGGCCCAAAGTCCTCTTTTAAAAATGTTTTTATTAGTGCTTTAAAGTTATATATAATAGTGGTGTTCATTTGGACATAATCATACATGCATGAAATATAATTTTCTCTGCTTCTGTTCCTAGTGCTTCTCCTTTACCTTTTCTCCCCCTCTCCCAAACCCCCTTCCTCCACTCCACTGTTCTCCCTTCTATTTATTTGTAGTTTTTTTAAAAATTATAAATTGGTAGATTTATATAAAGTTGAAATTTACTATGGTATATTCATAATGTACATAGTATAATTTAGTCAATTTAATTACACATTTCCTCCCCTTTTCCTCCCTCAATTTTGTCCCCCTTTATCCCCTTCCTCAACATCATTGATTGCCCTTCTATTTTCATGGGATACACTACTTTATTCCCTTTTATTTTGCTCTAGCTTTGGCATATGAAAGAAGACATTTGATCCTTGACTTTCTGAGTCTGCCTTATTTCACTTAACATGATATTCTCCAGTTCTCTCCATTGACAACCAAATTCCATAATTTTATTTTATTCTTCTTTATGGTTGAATAAAACTCCATTGTGCCTCTATACCACATTTTTTTATCCATTTATCTGTTGGAAGGCACCTGGACTGGTTCCTTAACTTGACTAGTGCCAACTATTCCTTGACAGGCTATTAATATATAAAGACTTCAGAAAACACCAAAAAAACAAGCAAGCACATCAATAAACCAATTAATACATGGTCAAAAGAATTGAACAGAAACTTCTCAGAAGAAATACAAATGGTCAGCAAAATATATAAAAATATGTTCAACATCCCTAGCAATCAAGGAAACACAAATCAAAACTATATTGAGAATTTATCTCACTCACTTTAGAATAACAATCATCAAGAATACAAAAAATAATAATTGTTGGAGAAAATGTGAGGAAAAATGTGTAATCATCCACTGTTAGTGGGACTGCAAATTAATGCAATCACTCTGGAAAGCACTATGGAGATTGGAAATTTCTCAAAAGACTAGGGATGGAATCTTCATATAATCCAATTATCGCACTCCTTGTTATTTATCCAAAAGAATTAAAAACAGCATACTACAGTGGTGCAACCACATCAATGTTTATAGCAGTACAACTCACAATAGCCAAGTTATGGAACACAAGTCATCTTTGATTACTTCTTATTCCCACTTATACTACAGTCCAGCTTTATTTATTAATGGTGTTTCCATCAGACCTTTCCTACTTCCTTCCACAACTTCAGTCTTGATGACTTTTTATCATCTCACACCTAAACCAATTACTTGATACTACTGCACTTAAAAGAGATTATCTTCGCAAAAGTCAACTTTCTTTCTTAAGAATCTTTATAACATGCACTGTAGCACTGTGAGTGCCTGGCTGTTGGCACTGGGAATATCTGGATTTGTAGCTTGGTTTTACTACATACTGTGGGATCTAGGGTTAGTTGATTAACCTACCTTAATCTTAGATTCTTTCTGGATTTCTTTCTTTTTTTAAATTTTTATTGTTGGTTGTTCAAAACATTACATAGTTCTTGATATATCATATTTCACACTTTGATTCAAGTGGGTTATGAACTCCCATTTTTACCCCATATACAGATTGCAGAATCACATCAGTTACACATCCATTGATTTACATATTGCCATACTAGTGTCTGTTGTATTCTGCTGCCTTTCCTATCCTCTACTATCCCCCCTCCACTCCCCTCCCCTCTCCTCTTCTCTCTCTACCCCCTCTACTGTCATTCATTTCTCCCCCTTGTATTATTTTTCCCTTTCCCCTCACTTCCTCTTGTATGTAATTTTGTATAACCCTGAGGGTCTCCTTCCATTTCCATGCAATTTCCCTTCTCTCTCTCTTTCCCTCCCACCTCTCATCCCTGTTTAATGTTAATCTTCTTCTCATGCTCTTCGTCCCTACTCTGTTCTCAGTTACTCTCCTTATATCAAAGGAGACATTTGGCATTTGTTTTTTAGGGATTGGCTAGCTTCACTTAGCATAATCTGCTCTAATGCCATCCATTTCCCTGCAAATTCTATGATTTTGTCATTTTTTAATGCAGAGTAATACTCCATTGTGTATAAATGCCACATTTTTTTATCCATTCGTCTATTGAAGGGCATCTAGGTTGGTTCCACAGTCTTGCTATTGTGAATTGTGCTGCTATGAACATGGATGTAGCAGTGTCCCTGTAGCATTCTCTTTTTAGGTCTTTAGGGAATAGACCGAGAAGGGGAATAGCTGGGTCAAATGGTGGTTCCATTCCCAGCTTTCCAAGAAATCTCCATACTGCTTTCCAAATTGGCCGCACCAATTTGCAATCCCACCAGCAATGTACAAGTGTACCTTTTCCCCACATCCTCGCCAGCACTTGTTGTTGTTTGACTTCATAATGGCTGCCAATCTTACTGGAGTGAGATGGTATCTTAGGGTGGTTTTGATTTGCATTTCTCTGACTGCTAGAGATGGTGAGCATTTTTTCATGTACTTGTTGATTGATTGTATATCCTCCTCTGAGAAGTGTCTGTTCAGGTCCTTGGCCCATTTGTTGATTGGGTTGTTTGTTATCTTATTGTCTAATTTTTTGAGTTCTTTGTATACTCTGGATATTAGGGCTCTATCTGAAGTGTGAGGAGTAAAGATTTGTTCCCAGGATGTAGGCTCCCTATTTACCTCTCTTATTGTTTCTTTTGCTGAGAAAAAACTTTTTAGTTTGAGTAAGTCCCATTTGTTGATTCTAGTTATTAACTCTTGTGCTATGGGTGTCCTATTGAGGAATTTGGAGCCCGACCCCACAGTATGTAGATCATAGCCAACTTTTTCTTGTATCAGACGCCGTGTCTCTGATTTGATATCAAGCTCCTTGATCCATTTTGAGTTAACTTTTGTGCATGGCGATAGAAAGGGATTCAGTTTCATTTTGGATTTATTTCTTGCATTTGACCCTTCCTATCTTAAATAATAAGTTATTGGATAATGTTGCATTCATTTATATAAAAATAGATCTTAATACTTTCAACCTTAAAAATATACAACATTTTCTCTTTATCTCACAAATTCCCTCAAATTCCTGAATTTCTCTGTTCTTGTTTTGTTGTCTGTTTTTTTTTTTGTGTTGTTTTGTTTTGTTTTTTGTTTGTTTGTTTTTTTTTTTTGTTCTTGTTTTTGCTTTAGTGCTTGGGATTGAACCCAAGGACTTGCTAGGTATATGCTTCTTGAAATCATTATTTGTACCCACTGTCTCTATTTCATCTCATCCCATCTCTCTGTACAAGACTTCAACTAGGTTTTTTCTCCTATCTCTATAAGAAAACTACTTTGATTCTCCTAATTTCTTGTATTTCATGACAGTGATGCCTTCCTTTCCCCTCCCCACTTCTCCTGTGATCTCCCCTAACTTTTCACTTCTATTCCCAGCTCTAGTCACCTCATCTGTCTCCAATTTAAATATCTGTATACTGATAACTCTGAAATCCAAATTCCATGCTAATAAACAAAATGTGTACTCATTATTTTCTATCATTTCAAACTTTGTATAACTAAATGAGTATCTTTATTTCCATCATCTGAAAACTTATGTCTTTCCCATTACAATGTGTCCTTCTACCATCCACTTAACAGAAACAGAAAAATAAATTAAAAGTTATTCTCAGGGGATAGTAGTAGAGTGTTTATGCAACACACAGGAGGCCCTGGTTTTGATCCCCACCTAGCACAGCAAAATTAATAAATTTAAATAAATAAATAAATAAAATTATTTTTACTTTTTTTTGTATTTGTTTTGTGTTTGCTAGGTATTGAACTCAGTCTCACAACCTGATGCAAATATTCTCCCACTGAACTACACTCCCATTTTTAATTAATCTCTTTATATTTTCTACATGTAATCTCTTGGGTAGAATTCAAAACACATATCCATACTTTTCCAAATTCTCCTAATTGGTTTCCCTCACCTACTCATATCTTCTAAAGCACACAGAGATATTTGCCTTGAAGCAGTGATCATCATATGATCATCATTCTGAAGCATCTCATGTATCACAAAAGTTCTCCTGCTGAGAAATCTCTAGTGACTTTTTATTGAAATCCATATACAGTTCAAATTTATTGCCACTAACTAGGAGGCCCTGCTTATCTCTATCCTATCTCAAGCTACTAATTCACTTTGATCCACTCTTTGTCAGGCATCTTCCAATGCCATTGCCATTCTTTAAGTTTCTAGAGCTACAGTGTCCAATATGGCAGCCATTAACAATCAGTAACTATTAATCACTTAAAATATGATATTCATATTTAAATATTTTGATATACTCATTTTTTTCTGTAAGTAGAATATATATACTATAATTAAAAGACATTGTAAGTATTTATTTATAAAATATCTCATTATTTTAAGTTGATTACCTATATAAATGCAAATCTTGACTAAATTAGATAAAATAAAGTGAAATATTAATACAATTTAGCCAGTTTATTTGTACTTTCAAATTGTGGCTTCTCAGTATTGGTGCAGTAATAAGCACCTGTAGTCCAAGCTATATGAGAGCCTGAATTGGGAGTATCACTGGAGCCCAAGAGGTTGAGCCTAACTGGGCAAGATAGGGAGACCCAATATCAATGAAAAACAAGCCAACAAACAAAATACAAGTAAGTGTGGCTTCTAGATAATTTGAAATTTTATATGTGACTTGTATTGTGGTTCTAGTAAACAAGGAATTTCCAGGATAGACTAGCTTACTTCCATCTCAGAAATGTTGTGATTTTTATTTCTAGCTTTCTTCTTTTTAAATTTTTTTCCACCATATGGTCCCTTTACTTCTATCACATCTCACATATAAATTCAAATTATACCTCCTTAAAGTGCCCATAGTTGATCAAATTAGAAAAAAAAATCTTCCAGTACTCCAGCTCCACTCAATTTTCTCTTTATAATATTTATTTCATTTCATTGTTAGGCCTTACAATTCTTTGAAATTATTATTATTTTGGCTACATCTAAGTTGACTAAAGAGAGGGATATTTCCTATTGTTAATTTTTATGTTTTGGGGTCCTATCATGGTGACTATTAAATTGCAGAAATTAAATTTATATTTGTTGACTTATTGAAATAATGAATCATATATTGCTTGACTATCTGCAATATTATTATAGTTTCCATTTCATTTAAATATAAGCCTAACAATTTCTTGGGACTGAAGAAAGCGATTTTAGTTGGGGTGGTGGTGGGGAGTTTGTGAATAGACGCATAGAAATGACAAACTAAGATCTTATATTTTCCATTGATGGGCTGCAGAAAATATGATCCCCAAATACCATTCCTCAGTATTCTGAGTATTTTAAACTGAAGTAAATTGATAAAACTGCAGAAACAGGAAGCCCTCTTTGACTTTATGCCTTTCCATTACCCTGAAGGGATAATGTTACAGGTGTCCTGCACTATACCATCAGGGAAGGAACATAATAGGAAGAGGTCAAAGAAGAATCAGAACAAACAATTCTTGCTAAATTCCCTCCAGTTTGTTACCCTTAGGAAATCCCCTTTTCTTTCTAACTGTATTTCTGCATGCTTGCTCATAAAAATGTCGTTATCCCTGAATCTTTGGGTGATCATTTCTGAAGCCTCTTATGTATAACAAAGTTATATTAAATAAATTTGGATGCTTTCTCTTATTATTCTGTCTTCTGTTATATAGGCCTCAGCTATAAACCTTGCAATGGATGAGGAATCTTTTCCTCCCTGTACCATGTTGATGATTGTGTGTAGCTTAATTTCCCTTTTCTGTAAGGAGATTCAGGTGGGGGATTCCTTCATTTATGAATTTCTCAGAGGTTTTGCATAATTTGGGGTAATTAATCATTCAATAAATTCATGTTGACTTTTTTATAAGCTGTAAGGAACAGATGCAGTAAATCCTTAATCGAAGCTGAGTCTGTTAGAGCACATATAGATTTATCTGTAGTCAACCGCTCTAGAAAGATTCCCATGGAAACTCACAAAAACTGAGGCAAAGGGAAAAACAAAGACATTAACTCATTTCAGCTTTACCAAATGATATCTATTAGAATATTTTAATGTCTTATTCTTTTTGAGAAACAGATATTTATGTGTTTTAAGTTTGACCAAAGTTATGCTTCTAGTCCTAAACAATTGTAAGTGTATTTGTTATGAAGGGCCTGAATAAGCAGAGACTTAAAAAATATAATACAGAGAGTGATTAATGTAGGCTCCTGGGCTGGAGTCCCTGTTTCCATATGAAGAATCCTATCCTCTTCTTATTAGGAACTGTCAAATTAATATAGAGGAGTTGATATTTCTTAGGGTGATTTTTTTATAATAAAATAATTTAGTTCCTCCTTTCTATAGGAGACACAGAGATGAGCTTCCACATTACCACATAAGAAAGAGTGCAGTCATCAAAGAGTATAGTTATCCAATAGCCTCCAGCTCGTGGATTCTTCAGGGTCAGCTTCAGGGTCACCTTTCAAACTGAGGCAATACTCTTCGTAGCATGGCTGCCCGTCGGTGACCAAAGAAACTGGTTTTCCAATCTTGTTTTAGCCATTTGTGTTTAAGGCAGGGATTCCTCTTATGGGTAATATTTGCTCTGCAGAGTTTGTTGTTGGGTTAGATGGTTTGTCTGATCTAATTGGTACCTACTCTTCCTTTCTCCTTTCACTAGTGTTACTTTCCAATACAAGGAATTGCAAGTGCAACTCAGACTCAGTGTTTGATTCTTGGAGTGCATAAAGTACAAAACTATGTGTCATTTTAGGTGGAAACTCTTAGTCTTCATTCTGTAGCATTCATTCGTGTTGTCTTCTCAGTCATCTTGGAAAAGAACAATGAGAACCATCAAAATAGTTATTAATTCTTCCCATTCCCTCCATCCTTTTCATTGTTTCCACAGTTCAGATATTTTAGAGTCCTGGGAAAGAGGTTGCTCTTTTTTAAAAATTATGTGTTCTAATTAGTTGTACGTGACAGCAGAATGCATTTCAACTCACTGTACACAAATGTAGCACAGTTTTTCATTTCTCTTGTTGAACACGATGCAGAGTCACCATTGCTGCAATCACACATGTATATAGGGTAATAATGTCCGTCACATTTCACCATCTTTCCCACCCTATACCTCCTTCCCCCTCACACTTGCCTCTGTTCAATACAAAGTTTCTCCATTCTTCCCTTGCTCCACCACCCCCACCACCCCGCCACATTATGGATCTGCATCCACTTATCAGAGAAAACATTCAGCCTTTGGTTATTTGGGGTTGAAATATTTTGCTTAGCATGATATTTTCCAACTCTATCCATTTACCTGCCAAAGTCATAATTTCATCCTTTTTTAATGCCAAGTAATATTCCATTGTATGTGTACACACACACACACACACACACATATCACAGTTTCTTTATCCATTCATCTGTTGAAGGGAATTTAGGTTGCTTCCGCAGCAGTTTAGTTATTGTGAATTAAGCTGCTATAAATATTAATGTGGCTTTGTCACTACAGTATGTTTCAGTCCTTTGGGTTTAGACTGAGGAGTGGGATAGCTGGGTCAAACAGTAGTTCCATATTAAGTTTTCTAAGGAATCTCCATACTGCTTTCCAGAGTGCTTGCAACAATTTGCAGTCCCACCAGCAATGTATGATTGTAGCTTTTCCCCCACATCCTTGACAACATTTATTGTTACTTGTATTCTTGATAATTACCATTCTGACTGGAATGCGATGAAATATTAGAGGAGTTTTGATTTGCATTTCTCTAATTTCTAGAGTTGTTAAACCTTTTTTTCATGTTTCCTGATCAATTGTATTTCTTCTTCTGTGAAGTGTGTGTGCAGTTTCTAGCATATTTATTGACGGGGTTATTGATTTTTTTTTGTGTGTGTGTGTGGGGGGGGGCGTTAAGTTTTAAGTTTTTCGAGTTCTTTTTATATCCTGGAGATTAGTGTTCTATCTCGTATGTGGTAAAGATCTTCTCCCATTCTGTAGGCTCTCTCTTCCCATTATTGATTGTTTCCTTTGCTGAGAAGAACCTTTTTAGTTTTAATCCACCCTATTTATTGATTCTTGATTTTATTTCTTGCACTTTAGGAGTATTTTTAAGGACTCAGATCCTAGGCCAACATGGTGAAGATGTGGGATGACTTTTTTTTCTATTAGGCACAGGGTCTCTGGTCTAATCTCTTGTTCCTTGGTCCAGTTTGAGTTGAGTTTTGTGCTGGGTGAAAGATAGAGATTTAATTTCATTTTGCTCCATATGGATTTCCAGTTTTCCCAGTACCAGTCGTTAAAGGTATTATCTTTTCTCCAATGTATATTTTTGATGCCTTTGTCTAGTATGACATAACTGTATATCTGTGTGTTTGTCTCTTTGTCTTCCATTCTGTATCATTGGTCTCTATGTCTATTTTGGCACAAGTAACATTCCATTTTTGTTACTATAGCTCTGTAGTATAGTTCAAGGTCTGGAATTGTGATGCTTCTTGCTTCACTCTTCTTGGTAAGATTTGCTTCCACTATTCTGGGTCACTTATTTTTCCAAACGAATTTCATGATTTCTTTTTCTACTTTCATGAGGAATTTCATTGGGATTTAAATTAGAATTCCATTAAATCTGTATAATGCTATCGGTAATGTGGCCATTTTAACCATATCATTTCTGCCTATCGAAGAACATGGGAGACCTCTCCATCTTCTAAGGTATTCTTTAATTTCTTTCTTTAGTGTTCTGTAGTTTTCATTGTACAGGTATTTCACCTCTTAAGTGTTTTATATTTTTTTGAAGCTGCTGTGAATGGGGCAGTTTTTCTAATGTCTCTTTCAGAGAATTTATCACTGTTGTATAGAAATGCATCTGATTTATAGGTATTGATTTATATCCTGCTACTTTGCTGAACTTATTTATTAATTCTAGAAGTTATCTGCTGGAATTTTGTGTATCCTCTAGATATGTAATCATGTTGTTGGCAAACAACGATAGTTTGAGCTCTTATTTTGCTATTCATATCCCTTTAATTTTTTTTTTCATCTAATTGTTCTGGCTAGAGTTTAAAGGACTATTTTGAATTGAAGTGGTGAAAGTGGGCATCCCTGTCTTGTTCCAGTTTTTAGAGGGAAAGCTTTCAATTTTTCTTCATTTACAATGATATTCACCTTGGGCTTAGCATAGGTAGCTTTTGTAATGTTGAAATATATTCACACTATCCCTAGTTTTTCTAGTGTTTTGAACATGTATTTTGTTAAATGCTTTTCAGCATCTATTCAAATGATCATGTGATTTTTATCTTTAAGTTGTGATGAATTACGTTTATTGATTTCTGTATGTTAAACCAACCTTGCATCTCTGGGATGAACCCACTTGATCACGGTGCACTATGTTTTTGTATTTATATTTTGTTTTTGTATCTGAATTTTATTGAAAATTATTACATCTATGTTCATCAGATATATTGGTTTGAAGCTTTCTTTTCTTGATGTGCCTTTTCTGGTTTTGGTATCAGTGTAAAACTAGCCTCATAGAATGAGTTTGGAAATGTTCCCTCCATTTCTATTTCATGGAATAATTTGAGGAGTATTGGTAGTAGTTATTCTTTGAAGGTCTTGTAGAAGTTGGCTGAGAATCCATCTGGTCCTGGACTTTTCTTGGTAGGCTTTTGATGGTGTATTCTATTTCAATGCTTGAAATTGATTTGTTTAAATTGTGTATGTCCTCCTGATTCAGCTTGGGTAGATCATGTGTCTCTAGAAAAGTATGGATAACTCCAAGATTTTCTATTTTATTGGAGTATAAATTTTCAAAATAATTTGAACTATATTCTATATTTCAATAGTGTCTATTATAATATTTCCCTTTTCATCATGAATTTTAATAATTTGAATTATTCTCTCCTTGTCTTCATTAGCATGCTAAGCATTTATCAGTTTTATTTATTATGTCAAAGAACCACTGTTTTTTGTCTTTCAGTTGTTTCTTTTGTTTCAATTTCATTGATTTCAGCTCTGATTTTAATTAATTCCTGTCTTCTATTACACTTGGTTCTGATTTTTTTTCCTTTTCGAGGGCTTTGAGATGTAATGTTAGGTCATTTATTTGTTGACTTTTTATTCTTTTGAACGAGCTCAATGCAATAAACTTTCCTCTTACCACTGCCTTCATATGTCCTAGAGATTTTTATATGTTGCATCAGTGTTCTCATTTCCTTCTAAGAATTTTTTGATCTCCTCCCTGATGTCTTCTGCTATCTACTCATCATTCAATAGTCTCCAGATTTTGGAGTAACTTCTATTTTTTATTTATCATTGATTTCTAATTTTATTCCATTATGATCTGATAGAATGCAGGGTAGTATCTCTACATTTTGTATTTGCTACGAGTTGTTTTATAGCAAAACATGCGGTCTGTTTTAGAGAAGGATCTATGCGCTGCCAAGAAGAATGTGTATGTATTCATTGATGAATGAAATATTCTATATGTGTCTGTTAAGTCTAAATTACAGATTGTATCATTGAGTCCTATAATTTTTGTTGTTGTTGTTGTTTAGTTTTTGTTTGAAAGGTCTATCCTGTAGTGAGAGAGGTGTGTTAAAATCACCCAGTACTATTGTGTTGTGGTCTATTTGATTCTTGAAGTTGAGAAGGGTTTGTTTGATATACAGAAATGAGCCATTGTTTGTGGCCTACATATTTACAATTGTTATGTTTTGTTGATGTATGATTCCCTTAAGCAGTATGAAATAACCTTCTTTATCCCTTCTCACTAACTTTGGCTTGACAACCACTTCATCTGGTATGAGAATGAAAACCCCTGCTTGTTTACACAGGCCATGTGAGTGGTCTTTTTTCCCCCTCTCCATTTACCTTCAGTCTGTAGATATCTTTTCTTATGAGATGAGTCTCTTGAAGGCAGCATATTATTGATCTTTTTCTAATCCAATCTGCCAGTCTATGTCTTTTGATTGATGAGGTTAGTCCACTAACATTCAGGGTTATTGCTGAGATACGATTTGTATTCCCAGTCATTTTGATCTATTTTTTTTAACTTGACTTGGTTTCTCATTTAATTGGCTTTTCTTTTCGTGTAGTTCCTTCCTTTGCTGATTTTCATTTTCTCCTCATGCAATATTTTGCTGAGTATATTCTGTGATGCAGGCATTCTAATTGTAAGTTCTTTCAACTTTTGTTTATCATAGAAGGTTTTCATTTTGTGACCAAATCTAAAGCTTAATTTTGCTGGACATAAGGTTCTTGGTTGGCATCCATTTTCTTTCAGAGCTTGTTGTTCCAAGACCTCCTATCTTTGAGGAGCTGAGTTGAGAAATCTGCTGAGATTCAAATTGGTTTCCCCCTATATGTAATCTGAAACTTTTCTCTTGCAGATTTTAAAATTCTAACTTTATTCTGTATACTAGGGATTTTCATTATAATGTGCCTTGGTGTGGATCTGTTGTAATTTTGTACATTTGGTGTCCTGTAAGCCTCTTGTATTTTATTTTCCAATTCATTCTTCATGTTTTGGAAATTTTCTGATATTATCTCATTGAAGAGATTGTGCATTCCTTTGGTTTTTATCTCTGTGCCTTCTTTGATCCTGATAAGTCTTAAATTTGGTCTTTTCATGTTATCCCATAATTTTTGGAAGTTCTGTTCATGGTTTCTTACCATCTTCACTGTGTGGTCAACTTTATTTTCAAGATATATATTTTGTCTTCATTGCCTGAGGTTCTGTCTTCCAAGTGATCTAGTCTGTTGGTGATGCTTTCTATTGAGTTTTTAATTTGGTTTATTGTTTTCTTCTTTTGAAGGATTTTTGCTGTTTTTCAGAACCTTTATCTCTTTATTGAAGTAATATTTTGCTGCCTGCATTTTATCTCTTATCTCTTTTTTAAAATGATATTTTGTTGTCTGTTTTCTCTATTATATTAGTCTTTTTTTCACAGATCAGTTTAACTATTTACATTCTGAACTCCTTCTCTAAAATTTTTCTACTGTGCTGTCAATGGATTCTATTATTGTAGCATCTTGGGTTTTTTGCGTGCTGTCTTCCTTTTTTTTCATGTTGTTTTTGTGGCTTCCCTTCAAGCAGTGCAGATCCAAATTATTACAGTTTCTGCCCTATAAAATTATAGTGTCCCTGCAATACCTCCCCTTTAAGAGGGAGATCAATATCAACAGCTCCCAATGCAAAAAATATGCAGCCCTAAACCAAATAGCTTCTATTAGGACATTTAAAATTTTGTTGCAATAAACAGAAATGATGTGTTCAATTATTATCTATAATAGAAACAGTAGGTTTGTGAAAGGATCTACAGGTTCTAAAGGTGGACAAAAGAAGAACTGGGGGATGGTGTAGGATGAGATGCTTATGAGGTAGGAGGTGAGACTACAGAGGTATTAGATGATAGGAAGCATAAAAGAAGAATCAAAAGAAGTTGGAGAAGCAGGAGAAAAGAGATAAAGAGATTCTGAGGAAACATATAAGTTAGAGAAAAATATGTGAAGTTAAAAATAAATAAATAAAATAAAAAGAAAAAAATTTGGAAAAAATTGAAACAAATTGAAAAAGAAAAAGTAAATATATAAAAATAAAAGTATAAAAAACAAAACTGTAATATACTATTCAGACATCACATTCTGCAGTAGACTGATGCATGAAAAGTACTTGGTTTTGCAAATGTTGGGGATGTGAGGGTAGGAAGAGAAAAGAAAAAAAATCACAAAAGAAAAGTGAACAATTGTTTCTGTTGGAGTTTATATATTCCCAGTTTTCCTTCTCATCTGATAAGTCAGGTTGTCTGGAATTTGCTGGTATCTCCACCTTCAGGACTGTGAAGGTTACAAGGGTAAGAGGATTAGTCTTAAAGGCACAACTCCTGGAGATGGGGTATAGCAATTGGTGGTCCCCGTTGGAAGACTCAGCCCCAGAAATCTACTTTGGGGTCCATTGATGTGATGTAGGAGCCTGGTTTTAGCCCCATACATTGTTTGTGGACCCCATAATTCCTGATCTCTAATTTATTCTTTAAACTGTATCTCTCCTGCCACCATCCTTTTGATTTCACATTTAGGAATCTCACTCTCTAGACATCTTAATGGCTAAATTCTGAGACTTGTGTTTCTGTTGTGGAGAGCTGTTCTGTACCAGGCAGATCAGGAACAAGTGGTGTGAGCTGTGGACTGGCCACAAAGCTACAAGGCTGGGCCAGGTTGGTGGCTTGGAGGGGGGTGGTGGGGTTCAAAGACTGGGGATTGTGGAGCATTGGGGCCCTATAGATTTCCAAACTGGTGGGACCAGGTAATGGGTGGATGCCAGATGGGGGAGAGAGTCATAGACAAGGCTGGTGTCTGGCCCCAGCAAGTGCCACCTGAGTTGGCCCCAGGAACTCAAATGGTGCTGGGTTCCTTGGCTGGGTGAGCTGGGATCAAGATGCCTTCACACCATCTTCCAACCTATCAACCTGTGCAAGGCTTTCTTCTGCCTCTGCAGCAAGATAGTTGCTATTATCACATGTCAGGGAGACATCAGGTATAACCAAGCTTATAGGTATCTTAGTAATGATCTATTACGCCCTAGGTTTTTTCCCTAGATGGAAGCAGCTGTCTCCCTTTTTGTGCCTAACCTTTACGTACCATGATATTGGGCTTCTAGGACCTTGGTGGTTCCCAAGATAGAAGCTGTCCCAACTAAAGATGGCAATGACAGCAGCAGAGGTAATCTACTATGGCAGCTAAGGTGTTCCAAGATGGAGGTGACCTCTTCCATAAATAGAGCAGTGAGGGTGGGCTGCATGGTGGCATTGGGTGGCCTGTTTAGAGATGCAGTGTTGTGGTTGGTAGTGCTGCAGCAGGCAGCTGCCTCTAAACCCTGTCTGGTGTTCCAAGGTGGAGGCTACTGTGTTTAGGGGGCTATGGCGTAGCTGCAACATCCCAAGATGGAGATGGCCAGGGGAGCCCTGCTTTGGTAGATGGTGAGCCCACGCCCAGGAAGTTCAGCGCAGAAGCAGCAGCAGGGACAGGAGGTCAACAGGTTTTTCTTTATCTGGGTTTATGGTCATTTCAATTTTTTTTTAACAACTTAATTTTATTTTCCAAATACATGTATGAGAAACAGGATCACCTTTTCACTGTTGCTGTCTTTCCCTGTACTTTTATATTCATTTATACATAACATATACAGGCCTACATATACACACATACATAAACAACCCCACAACCACCAGCAAGTCTCACTGTTCTAAATCATAGGAATCCAGAGATCTGATCAACTTGGGTAATGATTATAGTTTGGGAATCATTATTACAGGTCATATAGTGAAGATACCTATTACTATTCAGATACAGCATGTTGTGATTGTAAGTCTATTTCTTCTGTGTGGTTAAGAAAGTACTTTAATATAAAAGCATGAATGCCTAAGCTGGCTGATAAAATTTTTCTTTTACAGACAAGCATGCATTAAGCAAAATGATAATATTGCTCCCAAATTCCAGAAAACCAATTATGTTTTCTAGAAATGCAATTGTTTATTAAACTCTGAACTATAAGCATAATAGAGGTTTGCAGAACTAAAGCAGCTGCATTGAAATTTCTCTTAGAGGAGGAAAATTGGAAAGAAAAAAAAAATGTTTGGATGTTTTAAGTGGTTGTTGATGTCCGTAAGAGTTAAACTAGGTCAAGGAAACACACAAACACACACCACAAATAAACATAAACACACCACTCACAAATACACAAGGGATAAGGCTATCTCTTTCATAAGACATTTCAAGTGTAGGTCCTAGTGTTTTGTATTGAGAAGAAAAAGCAGGTTTTTTTTGGAAGCAATAAGAGAGCAACTACATAAGCAAACCTCTTTACAGCAGCAGCAAAATATTTATTTGAAGATGATTGGTTGTGGCACATGTCAAAGCTAACAACATTACAATTAGGTGTGTTTCCACAAAATAAAAATAATGCTTATGTGTGTATGTGTGTGTGGTGTGTGGTGTGTGTGTGTGTGTGTGTGTGTGTTCTGAGAATACAGAAACATTCAATTTTTGGCACTTTCTCCTTTCATTAATAATTGAGAGCTGAGAGACACAGACACTGCCAGCTGAGAGGGCTGAG
Organism: Marmota monax; assembly: GCF_021218885.2. Classification (NCBI taxonomy): domain Eukaryota; kingdom Metazoa; phylum Chordata; class Mammalia; order Rodentia; family Sciuridae; genus Marmota; species Marmota monax. Next base: position 1,596,224 of record NW_026692434.1, on the reverse strand, counting down.
GAACTTTGGGAGATCTGAACAAAGGAGGAAATTCATGATTGCCTCTTTCATGTTTCGGAAGTGACTGTGCTTAACTAAAAGGCTTCTTTTTAGGGAAACAAAGGATTCAAATTTCAATCAGTTAAAGATACCAAGGTTTTGAAATATTTTAACTTGCAAAAAACATATTTTCTTATTTGTGGCAATATGTATATGTTTTGAAAGTTGAACTACACATTGATCTTTTTTCTTCCCCCAAGACATCCTGATCCCTTGTGTGTTAGTGAGTGGTGCGTTTTATGTTTGTTTGAGAAAAAGTAAACTTTTTTCTAAATTCTGCCTTTGTCCCCCAAATCCTATAGACTATGAGGGGGTTAAAGACACACACAGGTCAATGTTATCAACAAAAATACCATCTATGCAAAGAAGACTAGACTATGTATTGGCAGCACAAAGATGGGAGGCATAATATATAAAACAAAAAATGTAAATCCATCTAATTAAATAGTGTTTTATTGACACCATAAATTTAAAATACATAAGTTTACAAATATTTTAGGTATACAAATTTGTACATATTTACTCTGCTTATTGGACTGAGTTGGGGTTTATGCCCTCCACACCAGTCTTAGAAAATCATTATTCCTAACTCCTTACTTCTATGAAGATCCCTTTATAAATTCTTCTTTTATATTAAAGCAATATTTAGTAAGTAATTATCATGTCTTAGATAACCATCTAAGCATAGAGAGAAGATATAGGTAAAGTATAGAAGTACACACTTGCATTTTTTCATATCCCAAAGCCATGAATTAAAGTAATAAAGCCAGATGGAGGAATTAGGATGGATATTGGAGAGAAATCTTTGAGTTGTGACAAGAGCTTTCCTAGAGAATTTGAAAACTTGTCTCCAATTTGGAGATTCCATATGCATTAGCTTAGTTGGGGCCGGTGGGGGGTGGGGAGGGATAAATCATACATTACTGAAGGAGGCCATTGTTTGTGAAGACATTCTGCTCACTACAAAAACATGAAAAATAAACAACAACAAAAAGATATATAAATCTTCTTGAAGATGTCTAGCACCTGTTATTGTTTCCAAGACAGAATATAATTTCATGATTAAATAAACTTGAGGTCAGGTTGGATAAATTTAAGTCTCTGATCTAAGGCATATGAGATGTGTGAGCTCAAACAATTTTTTCAGTATCTTTGTTCTGTAGGTGGCTGCTTCATTTATACAGGTGGGGATACTAATATTTACATAATGAAATTATGATGAATATTAAATAATTTGATACATGTGAAGTGTAATGCCTTGAACAGTAAGCATCCAATGAAAGTTCATGTAAAAGAAAATTCTGACTTTTCTGTCCTCTTGCTGCCATGGCATCTTGGTATTAATAAAAAGTTTGTCATTTTACAGGGAAAGTTGGCTTGAGTAAGGATGAGTATTTGGGAAGTGGATACAGAGAAATGGGTTCTTATTTTCAAATCCAAAATTAGTACTGAACAATTCAGTCTATTGCTATCGAGAGGTACAAGTTAGATGAAGCTCACAGGGCAAACAGATTCACTGAATTTAAAGACCCAATTGGATGCAGAAGAATGTCAGTGGCTCAGGAAGCACAATTTGTAGAGAAATGAGAAATTCTTAAGGAGTTGAAGCATGACAGAATGTGCTGAAGGAACAATGAAAAGTAGACCTTTTCTTTTTCCTTTTTTAAAGATAGACAAAAAAGAACAGTATCATGAATAATAAATTTTATAGGTCATGCTCAGTATTTTTTAACCACTCCTGAGTATTACCTCCTTTTTTTTTTTTCAGATTTGAATGTCTTTATTGGAACTGGTTAGTCTTTTAGAATACCTTAGGCTAGAAAAAGGAAGAGATATGTTAATTGGTTATTTTGAGGGGAGATCAAGAAAAATGAATAAGCAAGCCATTATTTATAATTAATTTTAACCTGACTTCAATTTCCACATTACGTGGCTCCTTTTGCTATAAGTTAAATAGTACCCTCTATTTTTGGAAGAAAGTAGTAAATAGACCCTCTTTAGTTCAGCAGGAAGATGTTCCCATTGAGTCATCATGCTTTTCCAGCTAGAAAATTTCAAGATTATGGGCAAACTGAGCTTCTTGAGGTACAGCAATCTTAGGGGAAAATGAAGTTTCTTGCACATTTATTGTGTTTATTATCAGCGGTGGCACAGATTGGTGAGTCTGGATTATTTACCAGTCCGTGAATTTCGTAGGTGCTATCATTCAAGGGGCAGAGCAAGACCCTTTAACCCTGTTATCTGTTGACATGCAAGCCTACTTGCCAAGTTTACATGACTCCTCTGACTCTATCCTTATCATTAACCAATATAACCACCTCTCACCTCATTGTTTGACATTTACAGCACACAGCGCTGTGGAAGAAGCATGGGATTTGTAGCTCTAAAGGCCTCAGCTGGAACTCTGACACTTGCATGCTCTGTGAAGTCGAGCAATTAACCTCTCAGAATCTTAGTTTCTTCATCTCTAAAATATGAATGATAGTTATCTTGTGAAGTTATTGAGAGGATCAAATAAGATTATGTTTTAAAGTGTTTGGTAAAAAACAATCATTCAAAAATTGATAGCTGCTATTTGTAGCATAGATTTAGTCTTCAGTTTCATACTCTAGGCAGGGATTGCCTGTACCTAGGAAAAGAAAGCAGGGGAAATAGGGTGAAGGAAGGAGCAATGTGAAAATGAATGACAAAGCCAGGCAGACCCCTGACAATGGGATTCCAGAGGGGAATTGGAACTCTGGGAATATATCCTTAAGATTTAGTCATCCAACAAATAATTATTAAGCTTGTAACTTACAAAAGATAAATGAAGTACTTTAAAATAGTAGTAGCATCAATGTATCATCGTCACGGTGAAATGAAAGGGTATGACCAATGAAGATCCTCCAGGCAGTAAGTTGGAAATATTATAAATGAGGATTACAATACAACTGGTTTGAAATAGACACGATGAAAAAATGTAGTTATTGGCATTGTCGGGGTTAGTAACTTGCTTAAAGGGACAAGTATTAAATTATTTAAGTTTTGTGGGTTAAAAACCAAAATTGAAGCTGGGTGCAGTGGCACACGCCTATAATCTCAGTGGTTCAGGGGGCTGAGACAGGAGGATCAAGAGTTCAAAGCCAGCCTCAGCAACTTTGAGGCCCTAAGCAACTCAGGGAGAATCTGTCTCTAAAGAAAATATCATAAATGGGCTGGTATTGTGGTTCAGTATTTAATCGCCCCGGGTTCAATCCCTAGTACCAAAACAAAAAAAGAAAACAAAAAAGGACCAAAATTGAAAATGTAATGTGATACTTATGTAATCATTTTAAATGCAACCATTTAAAGCTCTAAACTGTATCTTTAGTTCATGGGCTCTACAAAACCAAGTTGCATGTTGGATTTGCCCAAGGGCTGTGATTTTCCTACCCCTTGACATAAAATGTGATTATTCTTGTGTTACATCTGTGGGAGGATGGAGGACAAGAAGACTCAAAGAAGAGAAATTAAGGACCTGAGATAACAGGGGCGTTCAGGCAGAGGGAAATCACCTTTTCCTAGCAGAAATTTAAGGAAGAAGAGTGGGACCAATGACATCATGTCAAGGAGATTTTATTGGTAACACTGCCAGTTTTCTGAACCTGGTGGTAGCTAAAGAAGATGGCAAACACAAAGTTACATAAGAGACCTTGAATGTGTGCTTACACAAGGAAGGCTTTGACTTAAAGACTAAAGGAAAAGAGATGGAGCCTGGAATCATACAACAGATTCTTATAGGAAATAAGTTGGTTTTGTGTGAAGACCCAAAGCTGATGTTGCCTTCCTGGTAGGCTATGATATGTTCCTTGAGATATGATATAAAGGAGTCCAACTTCATTAAAAATATAAGGGATTTGATGGACTGAAAAGGATTAAATGCAAATCACCTATATTCCTGTGTCCACAACTTCCTTTGACAGTTTTTCCTTCAAGTAAAAATGCTGCAAATTAATAGCATAATGTTATTTTGTGCTTTTATTTTCAAATAGTTTTCATTGGGTGACAAATAAAATGTAACAGGAAGCCAGGCACATTGGCACACACCTGGAATCTCAGTGGCTTGGGAGGCTGAGACAGGAAGATTGAGAGTTCAAAGCTAGACTCAACAATGGTGAGATGCTAAACAACTCAGTGAGACCCTGTCTCTAAATAAAATATAGAATAGAATGGGGATGTGGATCAATGGTTGAGTGCATCTTGAGTTCAATCCATGGTACCAAAAGAAAAAAAAAAAGAAAAAATATAATTAGACATATGTACTATTTCTGGGCTTCTCTCTCAGGATATTCTTACTTTCGTGTTGTGGCAGAGACAAGCCCTTGCCAATGGCAAGAAACTTCCTTGGGATTACCTATTCTACAAAACTAATTTCTACCATTTTTTTTATTCATGGGTGTGTATTGTTCCCCCATGGTTCTTTTCCAGCCATGGCCCCAAGTGGGATCTGAGTGTTGTGCAGGAAACTGTGGAAGCTGGTTCAGCCTGTGGCACCATGGAGAGCAGAGTGCATCCAACTTAGCATGTATATGATGCTTTTTTTTTTTTCCTGTGCTGATTGGCCTCTCATTCTCTGGGTATAACATGCAAGGCCTCCATTGACCTCACCTGCCCTTGTAGCATCTTGCATTCAATTCTTGCCACACTGTAAATCCTTGGGACTTTATAGATATTTTTTTTTCTACCATATCAACTGCTAAAAAGGTTATGCTTATTGTTCTTGCCTGGGATGTGACTCTTATCTAGGAATTCCTTTTTTTCCAGTGAGCAAATACTGTTGGGACAACTGCTTCCTTCTTTCTTGGAAGAAATGTCATGTTCTTATTAGTGATGCAAATCTCAATGCCTGTCTGGGAGACCTAAATTGGAAGGCAGGAGTAATGTTCAGATGACAGTAAATTTTCACGACATAATGGGTTTGGGGAAATATGAACTATCATGTTTGACATGAAAATTAACCAAAGAATTAAAGAAACAAGAGGCATAATTGAAAATATTTTCAAATAAAACTTTACTTTTTGTCTCATTGAAGCATATGTGTACATATTTGTACCCTTAAGATACATTAACTAATTATAAAATCAAGAATGTAATTGGAAAACCAACTTGACTTCATAAACACAGTTACTAATAACTGAACAGTATTTGAAAAATACCATTACTGAGGGAAATTTCTAAATTTTAACTTTAAATTAAATATTGGGTCATATCATAAAACTAGGCAGACTAAAAGGAATTTGTTAATCCTTACAGGAATTTGGAATGACAAAAAAATTAATTTTAGCCTCTGTTTTCTTATGACATTTTCTAAAAGTAAAAAAAAAAAAAAAGGTTACAGTAGAGCTTAACATTAACTTGAAGAAATGTCTAGGTAGAAGTATACTGACCTTTCTTAAGATATAGTCTCCCTCACTTTATTCAAATATGGGGTTTACAACATGTCATTTTCTGTCTTAGTTGCTTGTTTTAGGGGAACTGTCTGAGCTTCAATTCTCCACATAAATTTGGTTTGGAAAAATAGGGAATCATTTCATATCTCCTTCTATGTTTTGGTCTTAATACATGTTGATTTAGAATACAACAATGAATGATGAATAAGTGATGAATTTGTGGGTTTAATTTATTGTCTTTAAAAAAATATTGATGGGTAAGTCCAGAATAGTGTGTTGGTCTCTCATAGGAGACATTTATTTTAAAAGAATTGCTTATTAAAAGGTTGATTTTACCCTGTGGTCAATCGATGCTTCATGTACTTTTCTCACATACAGAGTCCAAGAGGATAAGCAGTATAAAAGGTTACTTATTAGTAGCCTATTGTAAAAGTAATAAACTTGTCTCATGTTAAAGAATGAGCTCAACACAGGCATTTAAAAACCTACAGAAGAAAGAGAAGACCTATGGTTTAATCAAAGTTAGCTCTTTCCTAGAAAATTTGACCAGAAAAACCAAACCAGGTATCCCTAGAAATATATAATGTGGCATAATCAAAATATATCCATGATGCAATCATATATATGTATACATATGTGCATATATATGTGTGTGTATATATACATATATATGTACATATATATGTATATATACACACACATATACAGTATCAAAAGATTCATCAATTAGCGCCAGTGGATCATAGGCAATTAAAAACCATTGTCACTGAAAGTATGCATTTTCTTCCAGAGAACATAGTTGTCATTGATTTAACCAAAACTCCTTTTAACTTTGTTCAAAATGGGGGAAAAATGGACTATAGGGTTTTAATTATTCATGCTTAAGGGGAAAAGTAGTGTTATTGAATGTGCAGGGAGAATAATTAGGAATTCAATATTACTTTACAATATTAAAAATCAACTTTACATTTCAAGCTAGAGATTACTATATTTGAAGACCTTATTAAACCAGGCTCTGTCTAACATCCAGTTAGCTCAACCATAGTAAGATAGGACAGTGTATTTGCTCCTTGAGGTACCAGGCAGAGCAGGAAGTTTATAATACATTTGCATATTGATGGTAGTGCTTACAAAGCTGGAAGCAAAAAAAAAACTGGCAACTAGAGAAGGGTCTCAACTAAAGGATTTTGCTCCAGTATCTACTAATTCATTCATTCAGTTATTGTCATTTATTAGGAATCCAAATAAGCTCCTCCATATAAGCAATGAACTATAGTTACACTCCTGGGAAAGCCTATGAAATGCAACTGTAGTATAATATAGTGAAGGTAGTGAGGTGCTTGACAGATTGAGGACACTTCTTTCCTGGACACTTGTTGAGGTTTAGACAGTGGTAATTTTCACATCCTAACTGATCAAGGGTCTTTCAGACCTGAAGGTGTTGCCCATACTTTAATTCAATTGTTACCATCCATGGACAGCTATAGAATATACAAAAAGTAATTTAGTTTTTTTTTGTGTGTGTGGGGCAGGGGGTGTTGGTGGTGGGAGGAGGAGTATCAGAGATTAAACTCAGGGGAACTCAACTACTGAGCACCATCTCCAGCCCTGTTTTGTATTTTATTAAGTAACAGCATCTCATTGAGTTGCTTAGTGCCTCACTGTGGCTGAAGCTGGCTTTGAACTCAGGATCCTCCTATCTCAGCCTTTGGAGCCACTGGGAATACAGGTGTGTGCCACTGTTCCCTGTCTAAAATAATTTATTCTTAATCTGGGGTATATCTGCATTTGATTAATTAGAACAATGTAGCAAACATATTTGCATAATTCTGGGCACAATGTGAGTTTATTTGGCTTGAAAAGATCTAGTCTGTCTTACTGTATAGCCAAGTTCTCAACTGCTTTTATGCTTATACGTAAATTTAGTAGATGGAATTAACAGTTTTGCCTGAAGTGTTTAGTCATTTAGATCTTTATAATTAAAGAGTAGTCACCTAGTAGTTTGAGGAAAGTACCTTTTACTCCTATCTATCCCAGAGTATTCAGTACTGCAGAAATTTGAGCTCATTTATTTTTGACTTTTAATTTTCCCAGTGAAGAATAAATCAAGTTAATTCTGACACCATGTGAATTTGAGTTTATTCAGTTTTAAGAGACAGTCCAGAAATCTTTCTCATCTCTTATTTATAGTACCCATTCTGCAAGCTGTTCTCATTCCCATGTTCTTTACCAGCCATTAAAGACTCTGTTTCTAAGTGTTCTTTCCAAAATCTCTATTTCTACTAAATTATTAAACAATTCCCATAGAAACTTTTTTTCCCTTAAGTTAGGAGAGCCAACTATTAGGCATGGAGAGCCGGTATTAGGCATGGTAAAGCACAGAATTCTTTGTCCTTCTTTGCCAAATTGCTTATTAATATGTTTCGCTTAGTATAATATTGAAATTCACCCAAAACTGTGATATTTAGAAGGAGCTTTTTCCTGGGCCAAAATTGTAAAATGACCATTTTCTATTGTTTATAAGCTATGTTTATTAACTTAACAAAAGTTTAAAAAACATCCGCCATATAAGCACTTATGTGTTTCTAAGCCATTAACAGGTTATATTTCTCTTGTTATTAAATATAACTTATGACATAGAGATAGATTGTTAAAATAAATATTAACATATATTTAAGGATTTTCTAAATTAAATGAGGGAAATATGTTTAAATGACACATTAAATTTTATCTACTTTGCTTTGAAATTTCATTTTCACTTTCTATATTTAATGTAAGTATAAATTAATTTCTAACATTTCCTGTAAATTGTAGAATTTTCAATATGACCTAAGAATAATTAAAAACAGTATATTTGGTCCCAGAAGAAGTTAAATACATATATTTGGATGATACATTAACAATAATGAGCAAATAAAACATAATTAAAAAAATAAAGTAACTGGGTTGAGGATATTTGAGGATATAGCTTAGTTGGTAGAGTGTTTGTCTTCTATGTGCAAGTCTCTGGGTTCAATTCCCAACACTACACACACACAAAAGAAAAAATTTAAAAATAAATAAATAAATAATGTAACTTAAGGTAATCATTGTAATTAAATGTTTCCTTCAAGCTAATATGAAAAGAAACTAAATCCTAGAATTTTTAACACACACACACACACACACACACTCACACACACATAAATGTCTGTTATAATCTGGAAAATTCCATTTTATTCCCAATGAAGAGTTTCTTATTAAGGCATACATACACATATAAATTTAGAAAATCAAAGTTTAAAGGATTGTTATAATCATTAATATTCATATAATTCTAGAGCTGGAAGGGGTTTTATTAGTTATCTATTGCTGTGTAACAAATTACCCCTAAAATTTATGGATTTTAAACAAAAATATCAACTTACAATTTCCCTATGTCTGCAATCCACCTATGACTTTTGTCAGACTTTTTGGAGGCTGCAGTGAAGGCATTAGCTATGGCTGCAATTTTCTCACAACTTTCCTGAGAAAGATCAGCTTCTCACTTCACGAGTGGGGTTGTCAGGACTGAGTTCCTCATGGCCTATTGGATGGAGGGCTTCAATCCTCAGAGGCTTCCCTTGGTTTCTTTCTGCGTGGACCCATGTCTAGGACAGCTCATAATATCACAGCTGACTTCATCAGAATGAGCAACTTTGAGAATATGAGAAAAAAAAAAAACAAGTCCCATATTTGTGTATCCTGATTTCAGACACAGTGTCCTTTAACTTCTGTCTTATTCTACTAGTTGTAATAAAGCTACAAGTTCCAGTGTGTGTTCAAGTGCATGAGATTACACAAAACCTCAACACCAGGAGGCAAGGATCATTGAGGGCCAACCCAGAAAGTGCTTACAACAGGGGATTTAGAAATAGGCTAACATAAATCCTATATTAGAAGAGAGAAATGGACACAAAAAAGTCAATTTTACCTGACACCTATGGTTATAAAAGACCATCAGTAGTGATGGTATTGAGTTCTGTGTATAATTGCACTGATTGCTGAGTGCTTATACATATTATTTCTTTTAGTTTTCTCTGACTTCATTCCCACAAATTATATTTTAATTTTGCTTAAAAATATTGAAACAGAGAAATTTAATAATCTAATAGTCTTTTAGTGGCAGTATCAGAACTTAATTCCTGGTCTCCTGAAGCCAGATTCTATACTAATAGGAACAAACTAAAACTGTCATATAAACTACTTCTTAAGTTTCTCCAGAACTGTTGTCAAGGACATTGCCATATTCTGCACACATAATTTCTCCAACAAATCTCCATATAAAAAAATGTAGTCCTGTATGCAGCTCATTAAAATAATTTTCAAGTCCCCAAAATGAATGTACATGTTTTATTTTATAATTGTAAGATAGATATTACATTTTCCTAACTTGGAATGATTTGCATAACAAAGAATGCATTCCTTAAGAGAATACATAGTTTTATAAGACAATATTGCCATGTATCAAGAACCTTTTGATGGTGTTATACTGAAAGCAATAGAAAAGGTCCAAATTTTAGTTGAGTGTACTGATATGTTTTGATAAAGTATTATTCAGTAATTTTAAAGGACATTGCAAAAAAGTGGTTAGAAAATTCCCACAGATTAAGTGAAAACAAAATACAAAAAAAAAAAAAAAAAAACTTCATTCAACCCTTGAAGTGAAACAAACTCAACTATGCATAGAAAATTGACAGAAAAATAGAGCAATGGAAATAAAATTGACTAGTAGAGGTGGTTTGTGAATCATTTGAGCAAAAGCTATCTTCTATGTCCTTTACTGATATTTATTATTTTAAAAAATAAAAATAAAAGTAATTATGCAACAATTTCTTTAAATATGATATTTTCAGGAAAATTGATGATTCCTTCTTTTTGTTTGCTAAACTGCATCCTTCCTATATTGCTTAAATTCTATTCTTGAGATTTTAAAGATTTTGACTTAGTTGTCCTCCACTGTTACTAGACAACTACCTTTATCAGGAGATATTCCATCTTATGTTTTCTCATAATATGTGCCTAGCACAAAGAAATATTTCTTGAAACAGTGAAAAATTATGAGTCTAAATAGTTAGCATTTTCAGATATCTTTCTTTACATAATATTGACATTCTATTTTATTAATATTGTTTATATCTAATATAACAACTCAAATCATTTTGGGGCAAAAGAGTGGATCAAATAAATTTAAATTTTAATGGAAATTTTTAAGGAATAAAGTCTTAAACCTATGGTTTCCAACTCTGGATAATTATACTCATTTCAATACTTCTCTTAAGTAGTTTTGGGGGTGATAGTCTTTGCAAAAAAATTATGTCTTATTTATCAATTGCTTTCATCACCACAGTTTCAGTACAATTCCTGGTACAAAATAAGTACTTAAAATGTAGCGAGAATGATTGTTGGAATAAATAAATGCTCAAAGAAGAGCGAAATCTAATTCACATATTTAAAAAATAACATTAAGTACTCGTACTTTTATATATGTAAGAAAATACAAAATGTAAACAAAAAATGCTTCATTGTTGTATATAAATAGGTCCTATTGGAACAAAATAAAAAATGCTAATTAAACCTTGCTAGAAAATTCTAGCAATAAAAGAAAGTGTCTTCCTTTACCACATTCCTATCTCCAAAGATAACTGTTGTTCATTATTTTTTGAGATTTCTAATGGAAAAAAAATCTAGGTTCTCAAATACAATAATTAGCTATATTCTTTTACATAGTTTAATATCATTTAAATCCAACACAGTCTTTCAGAATTTGAAAGGGGAATTTAAAGGAAATATGAGATAAGACTGAAAGCCCTGTAGCATCTGAAACTGAAAGAAGAAAAATGAATAAAATACAAGGTGTTTCTAAATTACATTCTATAATGTAATTTAGAAATTCTAAATTTCATTTCCTCTAGACGGATTATTTTAAGGACCTCCGTTTTCATCAAAATCTCTTCTATCTTATAGATGTTTATAATGTCAAAATTAAACAAGCTTGGTTTTATAGGAAACATTATGCTCTATTCTGTTAAAATGAGCAAAGTAATTTAGAAGATCAGCAAACAGATAGCTACAGTTATTAACATAAAAGAAGAGAATGGTTTGATGCAATGGAATGTGCTTTTGGTTCTGCATTTCCCATAATTAAGAAAGCTCTGAACTTTTTCATGTAAAATTCATATAGTTGCACTCCATTACCTGAAAGATTGAAGTATCCTGTGGTATTCTGAGTAAAACCCTTGTTGACAGAGATGCGTTACGTGATTGCAGGAAATACTTATCAAAATTTGGTAAAGAGATATTTTAAAGCTGGCTTACTTTTATCTTTAAAGTTAAAAAATGCCATCTTTATAAATTCATTATCAGGTGGTTGACTACATTGGAAGACCATATAGGTTGCCAGGGTTTATGAAATGAATTTAGAAGAACTAGTTAAGTATGCTGAAATTTGGAAGGTAGACACTATTCCCAGAAGAGAGTTAAAAAATAAAATTAATTTTTAACTCTACAGAAAGCTCTCAGTGTGAAGAGAAAAGAAAAAATAAAACCAAAATTCTCATCAATAAGCCTATCTAAAAAAAAATGTTAAATGCCAAGAGAAGCCTTATTCTGCTCCCATTTTATAAATACCAAATAAAATTAATGCAACATTTTATACTGCAAATGTTTGAAGAATTTATATTTTTATTTTTTGTTACTTGTGTTCTGCTACAACTCCTTGTGATCTCAACTATCTTATAAAATCAATATGATTTAAAATTGTATATGTATTAATGAATTATAATTACTCACTAAACTTGTGGTCATTTTGGTGCAAGAAATATTCTCCAACTTTTAAAAAAGGGCGTTGCTTGATTCTATAATTTCACCATAAAAAAGCATCCTGAAGTAATGTTTGCACAACTAAAATTCTCTTGTTAAAGTCTTGCTAGGAATAAACCAATGCAATCCATAAATGTTAGTAAATATTCATTCCTTTCAGACTTGGTAGAAAGTTATAAATTAGTTCCTTTCTGAAACAGTAGAAAGGGTTAAAATGCAAAATTTAGGAAAATGTAAGACTAAATTTTTATCTCTAAAAATCATAAGCAATGAGTGAAGATAGCAGATATTTACAGGGTTAGCAAAGAAGATATGAATACATTTTGCCCTCTGATTTTAACTTCAAGTAGTATTTAAAATGAATATAGAGAATACATTCCCATGATGAAGAGCCTCAAAGAAGCTACAAAAACCTATCAGTCCCCTTGATAGATACTGCCTAGTATAAGGTCTGACCCAGTTGTAGGCACACAACATCTAGATTTTAATGACAGAGAAAGAACAAATTTTCCAGTATGGTTGTGCCATTGTTAATTAAAATTGAAACATGAACAAGAAGTCCAAGTTATTATTAAAATGAAGATTAAACAGAAATGTAGAAATTGATAATAGTGTTAGCACAAATAGTGAATTTTCTCTTGGTAGGCAATGAAAGCAAAAGTGTAATCAAAGCTTTGGAATGAGCGTGGATCAAGGATGATTCAAATACTTAATTACATGAAGCAATGGCAGCCAAATGAATTCATTTTCTTAATAGCCATCACCAATCCTCTTGTGCCCTCTTATAAAACTGTCATCATTGAGCATCATATCACCCAGAGCTCATCCTTATTACTGACTGACCTCCCTCAAGCTCATTCCTTCATGTTCTTTGAGGACTGTGGCCTCTGGCTTCCAAATATTTCTCCACCATTAATTCCACTATCATCCTGGACAATTTAAAAATGTGTGGTGAAAAAATATATCCACACTTTAACCTTAGGCCACTCTGAACTTCAGTGAATTTCTTACCTTTTCCACTCCAGCAATACTAAATTGTTTAATTAACCAGCCACAGTATCAAATTTCTGAAATCTAAACTCCTGCAAAGCCCAGTTTTTTTCAGCCATGTACTCTGTCCTTCCAAGATTTTCATTTTGTTTTCATGATCTAGATTTGTCCAACCTCAAATAGACCTTTTAACTAGATATGTTCCCCCAATCCATGTGGTCTTAGTACAAATTTGTTCTCATCACTTTGAACATAATGGTCATTTATTACAGGTTGTTCTTAGTAGAACAGTTTATTTCTATTTTTCTCACATTCTGATTGGTATTTTCCTTCCTTCACTCTCAACTATGTCCCAGTTTGGATGATAAAGTACACTGTTACCTAACTGTGAAACATAAAATCCTTTTCTTCTTAGTGTCTTAAAGGCTATGACCACATTTTTGATCTATTATAAATGATTTGAATTGCTACAGTCTCATGACTTAGTTACTACTTCACCTGGTCACTGAGTGTGCCTTGAGAAAATGGACCCCATTGCCTATGGAAGTCAATATAAATGCCTGCTTTCAATCATACAGGTTACCCCAATACTACCCACAAGTCCTAGAAAATTTCTGTAGCCTGATTCCTCTGTCTTTGTCTAAAGAAATGTTTAGACATTGAAAGGCCCTTTCAACTTTCCCACCCTATAAAGGGCTCTCTCATCCTCAGACCAAATTTGTTTCCTCTTCATTAAGATAGTCAAACCAATGGGTTCCTCTATTGTGTTTCCAGATCTTTAAAAATGAACAGCCATTTGTTCATTCTCTTTCTAACTGCCTTCTTTATCAGTGATCCTGTTGTGCCTTTGGGCAAAGAAAGTCTTTGCCCATTGATCTGGTTCCATATTTCTCACATCTGAAATGTCTTGCTCCATCAAAGGCACCTCTCCTGCCTGGATCATCAGCCTTGGTCTCCTTACTAGATTTTCCATCCCACGAGCATACAAATCACAAAGTCTGTTCAATATTAAAATGAAACAAAACCACTTTTTTTTCCTTATTTATATTCCTTTCTGCTTGATGATGTCTGCATTTTCTCAAGACAAGCTTTTAAAATGATCAATCTGCCCTGTAGTCACAATGCTCCTATTTATAGTTTATAGGCTCTTGCTTTTGCACCCACCATTCTATGGAAAAGTAGCTTTACAGCATGGCCTTCTGTTCTCTAAACTCTGTCATTCTTTGACTTTCTTAAAACATTTTCTTCTCCTTTTCCTGCATGTTTCTGGCTTCTATTCAGTACTTTCCCCTGTGCTTTTTCTCTTTACCTCTTATATATCCAAGCTCATCAGGGCCCAGCCATGACCCTGTCCTTTTCCCCCTGTATTCATTGCCCTGCATACCTCATCAAAAAGCATGCTGATTGCCTGAATGCTCATTTTAATCACCTTCTTACAGGTTATGAACCTACATTAGAAGCGGTATCTATTACTGAGAGTAATAAGGTGCATCAGCAACTCATATTTGACCTCAGTCCTTTCCAGAACACTTCTCTGCTACATTGTGCTACTTGGTACTCATTTTGTTAAAGACTTTGGCTATTAATAGTTTAACTAAGACAGTGTAGTAATTGTCCTATTTTAAATAAGAACTCTTTATCCTCAAATTCTTCTAACTTTGATTTTTATGCCAAATCAAATTCATATGTACACAAGTAAACTAAATATAACAATACATAAATAATGTTTATGAGTATAATCAACATTTGACTCTTTTGAGGAATTATTTAAGCTTGATTGGAGATTAATATTTTAGTTGCAAAACTGATACAATTAGAAGCAGCAGCAATACTTTCTCATAAGTATTCAGAAATGAGTCAGTAAAAATAGATGTTTTATACTTTTCGTAATATTATGGGACATGTGGGGATTGCCTTCTTCACCCATCACAGGCACTAAGATGCCACTGTGGAACAATGAAGTAACAAATTCCCTCATCGTTGATGAAAACACAGAAATACACAAATGTATAGAGATTTATATTTACAGAATGATAATAACCACATTAGAATGAGCTATTATATCAATGCATTATGGAAATTCTGACCCTTCTGTGTGAATAAGTGTCATGAGACAGTCTGTGTGTATTAATTGTATTGGCTGGCATTTATCTTCAATACTTACAGGTCTAGATACCCCATGATTCATATACCCGAGCTTAAGACTTATAAATTTCAGAATTATTTTCTTCTAAAATATACAACTATCTTACATAAATTACTTACTATTGATACTTGACATTGATGTTCTGAGGATATAGGGCAAAAAATAAAATATTTATCAGAAACCTTCTCTTCACATGTCTTGTTGTGTCTTTTATAAAAACAGCCTGGCATAGAAAGCATTCATTTTAATTTTGAGCACCTAATAAGCTTTGCTTTTTCAAGCCTTGAACTATTTTTCAAATTTTACCATAAAAATACCTCTATTTATCTTACCCTCTAGGCACTTGAACATTGAAAATACATAAATCATCTGAGAACTAATAAAACAACTGCAGCCCAGCAGAAACTCAAGGAAATAAAAGCATTGTTTTGAAGACCACTGCACAAAATCTCTATTGGATGAACAGTAGAAAGAAACAGAGACTACTTGCTTTTAGCAAACCTCAGTTATGTGTGGAGGAGCCACATTGCAATGGTGTATAAGTTTTGATTTTCTCTGAGGGAGAAGAAAAATCAATATATTCTGTAAGGATTTGATGATCATGTTCTGACCAGGAATTAAAAAGTAGCTAGTAGAAAGGACAGTGTCCTGAGGAAAGGTAACACTAGACTTTAATAAGGTGCCCAAGAAATCATTTACTTTAATATCCTTATCAGGTGTATATTTTTTTCCCTTAGAATTTGGTAAAAGGCCTTATTTGCAATGACCTAGATTTTTCTCTTCTGTCTTAAAGTACTAAACGGAAAAGACACAATCAAGACAGGAAGTTACAAATGCACAGATATAGACAAAATTTATGCCACTAAAATGTGTATGTTCTCTCTCTCTCTCTCCCCCTATATACCCCCTCTCCCCCAACACATATTTATACATGTTTATTTATAATGAAGTTATATATCTTCACACAATTGAAGGTGAATTATCACAAATATTAGATGAGATCACATGATCTTTGTAGAATTTCATATTGCCTCCCCCAAGATATCAGACAACTCCCTAACTGCTTTTATTCTCACTGCCTTTGTTTTCTAATTTCTTTTAATTCTTTGTTATTTTTCTCTTAATTTTATTTGTTTAGTTTTAATTTTTTGGTACTGGGGAATGAACCAAGGAGCATTTAACCACTGAGCCACATCCCCAGCCCTTTATTTTTTTTATTTGGAGACAGAGTCTCACTAAGTTGCTTAAGGTCTCATTTCTTTCTTTTTTGTTGTTGTTTTTTAAATTTTTTTATTTATTTATGACAGTGGAATGCATTACCAATTCATATTACACATATAGGGCATAATATTCATATCTCTGGTTGTATACAAAGTATATTCACACCAATTCATGTCTTCATACATGTACTTTGGATAATAATGTCCATCGTATTCCACGATCATTTCTAACCCCATGGCCCCACCCCTCCCCTCCCACCCCTCTGCCCTATTTAGAGTTCATCTATCCCTCCCATGCTCCTTTTCCCTACACCACTATGAATTATCCTCCTTATATCAGAGAAAACATTTGGCATTTGGTTTTGGGGGACTGGCTAACTTCACTTAGCATTATCTTCTCTAACTCCATCCATTTACCTGCAAATGCCATGATTTTATTCTCTTTTATTGCTGAGTAATATTCCATTGTATATATATGCCACATTTTTTAATCTAGTCATCTACTGAAGGGAATATGGGTTGATTCCATAGTTTAGCTATTGTTAACTGTGCTGCTATAAACTTTGATGTGGCTGTGTCCCTGTAGTATGCTGTTTTTAAGTCCTTTGAGTATAGAGTGAGGAAAAGGATAGCTGGGTCAAATGGTGGTTTCATTTCCAATTTCCAAGAAATCTCCTTACTGCTTTCCATATTGGCTGCAACAATTTGCAGTCCCACCAGAATTTATGAGTGTACCTTTTCCCCCACATCCTTGCCAACACTTATTGTTGCTTGTCTTCATAATAGCTGTTATTCTGACTGGAGTGAGATGATATCTTTGAGTAGTTTTGATTTGCATTTCTTTAATTGCTAGAGATGATGAACTTTTTTTCATATATTTATTTATTGATTGTATATCATCTTTTGAGAAGTATCTGTTCAAGTGCTTGGTAGGGCCTCATTTCTTGAGGCTGGCTTTGAACTTGTGATCCTCCTGCCTCAGCTTCCTGCACCCTGGGATTATAGGTGTGCTGTATGGCTCCTGGTTTCATTTATCTTTGCCTCCAATCTGGTCCAGAGACAACATGGTCTTTTCTTCCATGAGTACCGTAGCTGACTCTGCATACCACCAACCTACAGTATTCTTTATTTAGACTACAATAGGCATCATAATATTAATTATATAAAAAATATAGAATCATGGGGAAAGATTCTTGCTTACTTTTAAAATAGTGAAACACCACACACATTACTTATCTAGTTCAATTCTTATAAATTTTTTAAAATAATTTCTTTAAAATCTTTTGGTTATCATTCACAATGACAGTTTTAACATTTTGGAGCCAGTCTAGGCCTCTAGACCTATTCTGATGCTCCTTTTCTTGCCCCTGCTCTTTGTCCCATCTAATGGCCTTAGAACTCTAATTTCTTCTTGCTTTTATGGAGCAATCCAACTATACTTGCATACCAAAATCCTTTAAAGTACTCAATAGACCCAGAATTGTTTTCATTTTCATGTAAATAATCCATGTATGTCAATAGGAGTCTTCTAAACTAGATACGTTTTTTGATTGCCACAAAAGGATAAAATTTACAATTTTTTTAATAGAGAGTTATTTTAGCCAGTAAATTCTGCTATGACCAAGACCTGAGAAGAATGATTAGAAAAGGAAAAGTTTATTTTGGGTGCTCATGGTTTCAGAAGTTGTAGTCCATAGATAGCTGACTGTATTGCTATGGGGCTGAGGTGAGGCAGACCATTATGGCAGAAGAGTTTGGTGGAGTAAAATATCTCAGGACACCACGCAGGAAGGTGGGGCAGCGAGGAAGGGCAAAGTATTCAAATAATCCACCTTCTTCAGCCATACTTACCTGTCTATAGTTACCACCTATAAGGGGATTAATGCACTGACTAGGTTAATATTCTCATAATCCAACCCCACCTCTGAACTTTCTTGCATTATCTCACACATGAGCTTTTGGGAGATACCTCATATCTAAACCATAACATTCTGTTCCTGGTCCCCAAGGCTTATTCCCATCTCACAATGCAAAATACATTTGGTCTATTTCAGAGTCACCATAGTCTCAATAGCTCAAGAATTGACCAAAAGTCTAGGTCAAAATTTTCCTCTAAGACTCAAAGCAAACTTTCAACTTGAGCCCCTGTAAAAATCTAAAGCAAGTTATAAATATCTAATATATAAAGGCACAGAGTAAACATTTATATTCCACAAAATAGAGGCATAGAATGAAGGGATTGGACCAAAGCAAGACCAAAATCCAGCTTGTCAAACAAGTCCTGTAGGTCCCTGACCAGCATCTGGGGCACATGACATCTTGATGTTCTCTCTAAAGGGCTTGTGTAGCTCCACACCTATGGCTTTGCTGGTTGCAGTCCATGTAGTCTCTCTGTTGGCTTGTTTCTGCTCAAATCCTGAAGGTTTGCTTGGCAAACTTTTCACAGTAGAGGCATTTCTTAGTCTCTGGAGGATTTCCACTACAGCTTTGAAGCCTGCTGGGACTCCCTCCTATTGCACTTTGCCTGGCCTCCTAGGTCTTCCTTTGAAATCTCAGTGGAAGACTCCATGATCCCTTAACTCTAGCATTCATGCAGAATCAGCACCACATAGTGATGCAACTGCCACTAGGTCAAGCAGTAGCCAAATCTCCAGGATCCATGGTTGCAGCAGCCTCTGAGTGCCTGGCCAAAAAATATCCTAGGTCCCACTGTGCAGGCAGGGTGCTGCATTGGTCTCTTAGAGGACTTTTTACTTTTACTCCCTAGAGCCTGAGATGGATATGGTCTTTTTAATTTCTAAGATGCCCTCAATTTATCTTTCTTGTAGTCTCTAGGCAGTTCTTTAGTGGAAGTAATGTCTAAACTGAATCTTCCTTAGCCCCACTTTTACTCCCACCTTTCAAGTCCAAGTTTTGCAAATGTGTCTTCTCTGCTTTCTACTCCTGAATATCAAAATAAACTTGGCTAAAAGTCACCAGCAATATTCATGTCACCATTTGAATATTATGCTGTATAGAAATTTCTTCCACTAGATTTAGAAGTCTATCTTCAACCTCACCGAAAGTCTCAGAACATATGTTACCAACTAGTGGTTCTGGATTTGTTGTATCCATTCATCAAAGAATCGACAAACAGGACAGAGATATCAAGCAAGAAGCAGATTTATTACAAAAGCAACAGAAATACAGAGATATATTTCTCTGAAGAGAAACAGCTCCAGAGCTGGGAATCCAGTGGGGGAAGTTTTGGCCTGTTCTTTTTATGGTCTCTGGAATTTCCTCCTTTCCTTATATCCTCCTTCATCCACTTGCCCCTCACTATTATTGCTTGGTGTCAACACACATTGTTTTGGATTTGTTGTTGGATTTCCCACTTAGGAGCATGAGTATGGAAGTGTCTGCCTGATTGGGTCCCCCATTTGTGTACATGAGCATGTTTGTCAAGCAGGATGTTGACCTCATCAGAAGACCCTACCATGCTCCCTTGTTCTGGCCCTGCCCGCAATTTTCTCAATTGCTTTCTTTCCCTGACTGCCTAAGCCTTCCTATGCCTTTCACACACAGAGTAAATGCAGACAACATGAATGGCTTCTAGCTCAAGATTCAAGAGTCTTCCTGCTCTGAAACCTCATGAACCCTGTCTTTACTGTGTAGAGTCCTATTAGCATTTTGGTCTTCTGAATCACCACCAGAATTGTCCATTAAGCTCTGCTTACAACAATCTACAGTATTTCCAGCTAGCACTACTAAACATCTAAAAATTCCTCCCATATATTTCAAAAAGCTCCAAAAGCTTCTGAACCACATGATCAGGTTGGTCACAGCAAAAAACCCAATTCTTGAAACCAATTTCTGTTTTAGTCAGGTTTTTATTACCAGAAGGCCTGACAATTAGAATAGAAAAAATAATTATTTTGGGTTCATGGTTTCAAAGGTCTCACTCAGTCCACATGTGGCTGATTATTGTTCTGGGCCTACGGTGAGGCAGAACATCATAGCAGAAGAGTGTGGTGGAAGAAAGTGATTCAAGACATCACAGCAGGAAGGAGAAAGAGAACTTTCCTTTCATCAAGAACAAATATTAGCCCCAAAGGCATACCCTAATGACCCACCTCTTCTTGCCACAACCTGTCTGCCTACAGTTACTACCCAGTTAATCCCCCAAAAAATATTAATGCACTGATTGGGTGAATAATCTCATAACTTAATCATTTCACCTCTTAATGCTCTTTTATTGTCTAACACATGAGGTTTTGGTGGTTATCTCTTATCTAAAACACAACAAATTTTTTTATGCTGGTGTCTCAAACTAATTTAATACATAACATCTTGAAACATAAGTAGTAGTGTTTTTGTTTAATTTGTAATCAAAAAATGGTTCAGAGATTTAAATATATGCTCAATGTCTCACAGCTATTAAGTGCCTAGAATAGAACCCCGAAAGTAGACTCCAAACACTAGATTTCTATCATGTTAGAAAGACTCTTAAGCCATGCTTTACTCATCAGAAGTTCTGAAGAATTATATCGAGAACAATACATTAACGTAGAGTTAAATCATATAATTTAAAAGAGTAGACTGAAATTGAATAAATAAAGCAGTTTAGTAGCTCTGAGAGAATCACAGCTTATGACAGTGTGTTTTCTGAATATTTCAATATGATAGTGACATGGTTTAAGAAATAAATTTATATTCACCACCAGAGATAAAGTGAATGTATAATTGGGGATGGGGTATCCACTGTAGATAACAAAATCTCAAGACCTTTAACATCAATTTAATCTACTTAATAGTTGGAAAAACTGGCATATAATCTCATAATCATTATGTAATACTGCCTCATATATTTTTAAATAAAGCACATGGATCCTATAAACACTAAAGCACACTTAAAGATACACTAGGGAAAAATTATTAATGAATTGATGAATTTTTAAAAAGTTGGAGTGAAGTTTAATGATTGTGGGTGTATGAATGTGTGTGAAGGTTCAGTTGCTGACTTCAAAAAAACTCTCTGCAAAAGAAAGATTGTTGAACAAGTCTAATATTTCCACTGTATCACATAATGTGAGTGGAGTCATCACATTTGGGGAGTTAGATCTAAGTGTGAGTCTAATTTCTTCTGCTGCTGGCTTGACACTGAAGGCTCCATGTCAGAGAGTGTTCCATGTCTTAGGCTTTCTAAAAGTAAGAAAGCAAATGATAATAATAGCTATCTTCTTAGTTTGTTAAAAGAATTGGCAAAATGATGATCATCAAATGCTTAGCACTGTTTTGCATTTAGTTTGTCCTTAATAAAAATTAAATTATAAATATGTACTATGTTTATAGCTGATTCATTGTATGCAGTATACAATATCTTTCCCTATTCATGACTTTTGCAAAGTAATATGAATATTCCAGATTAAATTTAAAAATTGATTTTGAGGCATTAATAAAGACATTATAATCTAATGAAAATTGTGGGAAACCTAATTCTTTGTTTTTATTGTCATTAGGAGGCTGCAGGGATGATGACAATATTTTAATACTTTAAAGGTATAATTGATATGGCATAAACTGTAAATATCAAAAAATACAGTTAAATAAAATTTGAAATACACTTGCATTCATGGAACATCAGAAATAATTATAATGAACATACATACCACCCTTAAAAGCTTAATTTTCTTATTACCCTTTGTTATTCCTTCCTTCAACCTTCACTTTTCCTCCTGGATCCTGCACATTCATTGAGCAGGAAATCACTGATCTAATTTCTGTTGCTGTTCTGGTTTAATATAAAGTACCACCTTCTGAGGAAAAAAAACACCCTCCTAATAATATAAAATATTCAGAGGTGAAAAAATAGATTATGAGAGCTGTAACCTAATTAAGCCATCCTAGTTTGAGTGGACTGACTGGTAATTGCAGGTAGGTGGGGTGTGTGGCTGGAGGAGAGACATCAATAGGAATATGCTCCAGATGCTGCTTCTTCTCTGAAGCCCTTTCTCTGTCCTCTATCTCTCTCTACTTTCAAGCTGCCATGAAGGAAGCATTTTTCCTCTGTTGGACCCTTCTCCCATGATATGCTGCTTCAACTTTGGTTCAGAGCCATCGAGTCAGTTGTTTATGGACTGAGACCTCTGAAACCAGGAACCTAACATAAAGCTTTCCCCCTCTAGGTTGCTCATGTTAGGTGTTTTGGTCATAACAATAAAGAAGGTGACCAAAACAGAAATTGGAAGGGAGTAGTGAGATCATTGTTGTGTCTAACCTGACCTTGTTTTTCAGAAGCCTTTGAATCTCATCTGAGGCAAGAATTTTGAAAAGTTTAGAAAGATAAAGCTGAAAATATTTACAATGTTGTAAGTGGTGCTTAATGAGAGATTCTGGTGATTCCAATGGAAGCTCAGAAGACCTGAATGCCAATAAGAATGTGGTCATGAGGTTTCAGGGCATATGTGGAATCTATTTAGAATTGGACTAGAGGCCATTCATGTTATATTGTGGCAAAAAAAAAAAAAGTTGGCTCCATGTTGTCCATATTTGTGGAAGTTGAATTTAAAAGCAATGGATTAATTAATCTGGTAGAGGAAATTTCAAGGCAGTACAGCTTTTGGTCAGTGGGATGGATATTGCTGGCAGCTTTTGTCTGGGTTTATTGTGAGAATAAGGATCAGAAAAGATAGCTAAAGCATTTTAAAAGGGTTTGGCCATAAATGCAATGTAAAGCTGGGACCAGTGAAGGTATGCTTTTTAAAGAGAATATAGTTCCTAAGGGATGTAAAGTAGTTTGTAGGAAGATAGTAGGAAAGATGGATTGAAGGCCTCTAAAGAATTTCCAAGACCACACCCAAAGCAGAGACTCCAGGTTATAGATAGGAAAATCTCTTTGTGAAGAGATTATGGGGATACCCTGATTTCTGGGGTGGGGAAAAAAGTACAGTGGGGGAAGGGGCTATGAAATTATTTCACCACTTAGGAACTTTAAAACAATGATGTCAGGGTGCCCAGAAATTCTGTGAATTGGCAGCAGACCTTAGTACCATCCCCATGGTGCTGGTTCTGCAGCAATGCATTATGCTCTAGTTTAGTGGTCATAGAGACTTCCACTAAGATTTCAAAGATGGACTGTAAGGTCTGGCAAAGTGTAGCAAGGTCAGGGTTCTTGAAGGCTGCCTCTGAGAGGATGATGTGTGAAGCTGTGAAGGTGAAGCAAAGCTGGAAAGGAGACCCCTGGAATTAAGATATGACAATAACTGGACAGTCTGCTGAGGAAAGTTTCTGGCTGCAGAGAAAGTCAGGTTAAAAGAAAGTCCATGAGCACTGCAACTTGCAAGGTCATGGGTGTAGCTCTGCAAACCCTTTGGAGAGTAAATTAGGTGCTCATACATCCTAAATGCTGGATGCAGAATTAAGGATAGAGTTATAGGACCTGCTCCCCTGGCTGGGTTTAGATTTTTTTTCTTTTCTTTCTTTCTTTTCTTCTACTCCTTCTTTCTATGATCTTATACTCACTTTTAGAATGGGAATGATTACCCTTTGCAATATATTGTAGTATATTGGATACTTGTAAGTTGCTTTTGGCTTTTCCAGGGGCTCCACAGACAAGAGGTTTTTGTTTGTTTGTTTGTTTGTTTGTTTGTTTGAGTTTTTTGAGATTTTGAACATGAGTAATGCTAAGACTATTTTAGAAATGAACTAAATATGTATGTTGCAACATGAGATGGACATGAACTTTTGGGGACCTGGGGAAGAATATTATGTTTTAATATGGGACTTTCCCCTGAACACCTGATAATGCAGGAATATTAAGAGATAAAATGATTAGATTATGAAAGCTGCAAACTCATCAGTCCATCTTGGTTTGAATGGACTTAATTTAGTGTTACTTGTAAGCAGTTGGGGCATGATCAGAATGGGTAGATCACTGGGGGAGTGTGCTTTGGCAGAGTGCATCTACCTGTTAACCCCTTCCCCCACTTGTCTCTGACCCTGACAGGAGCTGAGGAGCTTTCCTCATGATATGATGCTTTATCTGGGGCCCAGATGTCAAGAGTTGACTCTATGGACTGAGATCTCTGAAACTGTGAGCCACAAATAAACTTTCTCTCCTCTAAAATGTTCTTGTGAAGTATTTGGGTCACAGTGATCCAAAAGCTGACTGAAACATTTACTATAAATTAAATTCGTTTTCTAAATATACTAAATTGAATAATATAAAATTTAGTCTATTTTGTCCAATCTTTTTTCTTCATATAGTATAATTTGATTGAGATTCATTCATGCTACTGCATATGTCAATAGTTCATAACTTTTTGTGGATGAGTAGTATCCCATCACTTACATAAACCATGATGTTTGTTATCCATCTCTTCTTGGTAAACATTTGAACTGTTTCTAGTCTTCACTATTACTATCAAACTTCCTTCTATAAGCATTGTTTTACAAGTCATCCTTGTATAAATATATACTTTTGATTTCTGGATAAATATCTAGGAGTAGATCACCTGAATCATATTTTTAAAGTAATATGACCCATTATTTCTTGAACAGCTGTGCATACAATTTGCAGTTTTATCTCATTACTTCCCAACATTTTGCTTTATCAGTCTTTTTTTTAATTGTTATAGCCCACTACCATGTAGTGGTATCTGATTATAGTTTTAACTTGTCTTTTCCTAATTACTAGTGATAGTGTATATCTTTTCATGTGTTTATTTCCTATATGCTCCAACTTTTTTGGTTAAATGTCAAATTTTGTCATTTTTTAAAAGAAATGGTGTTTTATTAAATTAAATTATTTATTTATTCTAATTTGTTGCACACAATGGCAGAATGCAATTCATTTCATATTACACATATACAGCACAATTTTTCAAGTCACTGGTTGTACACAAAGTATTTTCACACCATTTGTTTATATGTACTTAGGGTAATGATGTCTAACTCTCAGCATTAAAAGAAAAAAAATCGTGGCATTTTCAGGTAAATGGGTGGAGGTGGAGAATGGGGTCTTTTTACTATTGACTTTGAGAGGTTTTATTATATGCCAAAAACACATTCTTCATCATATGTGTGTCAGTATTTTTATACAATTGGCATCTTGCATTTTTATTTTATTTATATTAACTATTGAAAAGTAGAAATTTATAAATTTGATGATTTCCAATATTTCAACTTGATCTTTGTGGTTTATGCAGCTTCTTGCCTAGTAATTCCTATTAATATACATAGGGTAAATCAATATGATATATAAGAGAGCATACAAGAGATCTTGTATGAAAACCATAAATGTATATTTTAGTTCATTTCAAATAAATGTAAAATATTTTTAATCTTCCTTTCCTATAGGAATAGAAAAGAATAGTTTTTATTAGGCCCATGACCTATATAAGTCAATAGTTTGTAACTTTTTGTCCTGCCACGGTCTTAATTTGTTCTAGTATGATACTCCATGTAGGACAGGGCTACAAGTGGATAACTAATAGAGAGTTCAGGAGAATGTGAAGATTCAAGGTTTGCATGTGCCTCATGCCTCAGGAACCAACTTTTTCATACTTTAAAGTTCATCTTCTTTTAGACTTCTGCTACTCTTGTGATTATGCCCTGGATTGATCATCAACTTTTTATGACTTATTGATGTAATAATTGATCCTATTTACATACTTCAGTATCTTCTGGTTTTCACTTTTACCATTAATTGTTGATTACTCTTAGACTTTGTCTTTCCCCATATTATTAATGGGTCCCAGCAAAAGCCAATTAATTCTCTAATCCTCACATTATTATTTATCCAACTTTTCCCAAATATGTGATACACAGCACTATCCCACTCTTAACATTCAATCCCTATTCACCACAAATGAGAGCACTGATCAATGCATTATGTAACTTAACAGGAACTAGCATTGCTCCATGTATTCTCAGTGATAGGACCCTTACTACCCACTGGCCAACGGTTCATAGAGATGAGCTCTAATATCTAATTTTAGAATCTGCTTTTTTGACTCACTTCTTGCACCAACTAACTTAAATGAAGACTCTGGGAAAAAGAAGTGAGATAGACATTTGCAAGCTGGAGGTTTATTGGGTAATATTTTTTTTTTAATTTTTTTATTGTGGGTTGTTCAAAACATTACAAATTTCTTGACATATCATATTCCACACTTTGATTCAAGTGGGTTATGAACTCCCACCTTCACCCCATACACAGATTGCAGAATCACATCAGTTACACATCCATTGATTTACATATTGCCATACTAGTGTCTGTTGTGCTCCGCTGCCTTTCCCATCCTCCACCCTCCCCCCTCCCCACCTCTCCCCTCCCCTCCCCTCCTCTCTCTCTACCCCCTCCACTGTATAACCCTGAGGGTCTCCTTCCATTACCATGCAATTTCCCTTCTCTCTCCCTTTCCCTCCCACCTCTCATCCCTGTTAAATGTTAATCTTCTTCTCCTGCTCTTCATCCCTACTCTGATCTTAGTTACTCTCCTTATATCAAAGAAGACATTTGGCATTTGTTTTTTAGGGATTGGCTAGCTTCACTTAGCATAATCTGCTCTAATGCCATCCATTTCCCTGCAAATTCTATGATTTTGTCATTTTTTAATGCAGAGTAAAACTCCATTGTGTATAAATGCCACATTTTTTTTATCCATTCGTCTATTGAAGGGCATCTAGGTTGGTTCCACAGTCTTGCTATTGTGAATTGTGCTGCTATGAACATCGATGTAGCAGTGTCCCTGTAGCATGCTCTTTTTAGGTCTTTAGGGAATAGACCGAGAAGGGGAATAGCTGGGTCAAATGGTGGCTCCATTCCCAGCTTTCCAAGAAATCTCCATACTGCTTTCCAAATTGGCTGCACCAATCTGCAGTCCCACCAGCAATGTACAAGTGTACCCTTTTCCCCACATCCTCGCCAGCACTTGTTGTTGTTTGACTTCATAATGGCTACCAATCTTACTGGAGTGAGATGGTATCTTAGGGTGGTTTTGATTTGCATTTCTCTGACAGCTAGAGATGTTGAGCATTTTTTCATGTACTTGTTGATTGACTGTATGTCCTCCTCTGAGAAGTGTCTGTTCAGGTCCTTGGCCCATTTGTTGATTGGGTTGTTTGTTCTCTTATTGTCTAATTTTTTGAGTTCTTTGTATACTCTGGATATTAGGGCTCTATCTGAAGTGTGAGGAGTAAAGATTTGTTCCCAGAGTGTAGGCTCCCTATTTACCTCTCTTATTGTTTCTTTTGCTGAGAAAAAACTTTTTAGTTTGAGTAAGTCCCATTTGTTGATTCTAGTTATTAACTTTTGTGCTATGGGTGTCCTATTGAGGAATTTGGAGCCCGACCCCACCGAATGTAGATCGTAGCCAACTTTTTCTTCTATCAGACGGCGTGTCTCTGATTTGATATCAAGCTCCTTGATCCATTTTGAATTAACTTTTGTGCATGGCAAGAGAAAGGGATTCAGTTTCATTTTGTTGCATATGGATTTCCAGTTTTCCCAGCACCATTTGTTGAAGATGCTATCCTTCCTCCATTGCATGCTTTTAGCCCCTTTATCAAATATAAGATAGTTGTAGTTTTGTGGATTGGTTTCTGTGTCCTCTATTCTGTACCATTGGTCCACCCTTGGGTAATATTCTTGGAAACAACATCTATGTGGAATTAAAGGAAGGAAGACATGGTGGAGGGTAATATTTAACTATTACACAGCAACGATAAAGCTTCAGCTAGTCCCATGGGGAAAGCTGTAAGTCACATTTTCCACTGAGTTGTTCCAAATTGATGCAAGGAACAATATTTACTAATTCATTTAAAATAATAAGTATCCTACTACTTGTTAAAACAGAACATACTTTCATGAGCAATACCTATATTTAGCAAAGAAAAATTTTAATAAGGAGTGAGGCTGTTGTATATTTTTTATATTTAACTCCTTGTGTAATAGAGAGATGACTTCTATGCTTCTGGAAATTTCAGCTATAAACTCATGAGAAAATAGTAGATGAGAAAAAAACATTTTCTGGCATTATTATGAGCATGTTCTGGATTTGGGAAGCACCCAGTGGTTCATGGACTATGTTTTTTTTTTTTTTTTTGACTGCTGTATTAGACCAGGCTTTGATAATGAATTCAGTTATTGTTCATGAAAACCACACTCTTCTTAGTCTATATCATTTGGCCCTTGAAGCTAGTTGGTTTTATGGACTTGTCAGTTACTAGGAATGTTTCCCACTTTGTTTCTCTGCTTCATTTCGGCACAGGTAGAAGAGTATGTTTCTGTTTCTTTTGATATTATGTCTAAATATATAAATTGCCTTGACTAATAAAATTGAGTCTGAGTAATTCATGTTAGTTTCTGGAGATGCTTAGGAGACAGTATGAAATTTTCTTCATTCAATTTCTCCTGCTCAAATCCCTGAGTGTCAACAGTGAGCAATTCTGATGGACATTGAATGTGTAGTGCCGCAGTCTGGCTGGGCACAATTCAGGAGCCACTTGTCAAAAGAAATGAACTTTATTTTTAGAACCACACATGCCAAACAAAACAGCTCCTCAGGAAAACCTTCAGAGCCCAACTGCCACCACTGGCTTCCCACAAGCCCCTCCACCTCCCCCACTCCTCCTGCTCTTGAGGCTGATTGGCTGGGTCGCATGGGCGGAGCCAAAAAAGTCCCCCAATGAGCAGCTCCATGGTCTGAAAGGGCGGGGAAACAGCCCAATAAGCATCACCGCAGAGGAGCCAATCAGTTGGCAGCTAGAAGTTGCTGGGGCCGCTGTGAGCCAATCATCAGCTGGCAGCTGGAAGTTTGCTGGCAGCTGGAAGTTTGCTGGGGCCCCTTCTGGCTGTGGCTCTCAACAGTGTAGTGTAAATAAGAAGTATACATACTCTACTAAGTTTCAGAAATTGTCTGATGTTTCTTATGGTAGAATAATCTATAACTATACATATATATATATATATATATATATATATATATATAGTGTATGTGTGTTTGCACACACATCCATGTATGCTTTTTTATCTCTCTCTGTCTCCCCTCAGGTGTACCTAAATACAATTTCAAAAATCTAGATTAGGTAGAACTTGAACCTGATTGATATATGACCCTGAATGTGGTATTGTGCATTTCACCTTGTGTAGCACTTAGTTAAATAGTGCTTATATTCCCATAAAGGTTTTTATCATCTTGAAGGTAAATTATTTTGAAAGATTCAGGGGGTTGGGTAGAGATATTGTCAAAACATGAAACGTACTTTTAAATCATCTACCTATCTATCTATCTATATAATATTGTTTAAAATATAAATTAAAATGCTAGTCTATTAGTAATCACCAATTACACACCAATTAGTTGTGTAATTTTGTAACATATTAATAATTTAAGCAGGCATTTTTATGTGTGGTTGTGTTTTAGTCAGCTTTTTTGTTGCTATGACTAAAGGTTATTACCAGAACAACTGTAGAAGACAAAGAGTTTATTTGAGGGCTTACAGTTTCAGAGGTCTTCGTCCATAGAAGGCTGGCTTATTCCTCAGGGCTCCAGATGAGGCTGAACATGATGGCAGGAGAGAGTGATGAAGCTACATCACGGTGATCAGGAAAGAGAGAGAGAGAGAGAGAGAGAGAGAGAGAGAGAGAGAGAGAGACTCTATTTGCCAGATACAAATATGTATACCAAAGCGCCAACCCAATTCTCACCTCCTCCAGCCGCAAGGTACCACTTCAGTTACCACTCTGTTAATTCCTATCAGGGTATTAAATCACTGATTTGGTTAAGACTCTTACAACTCAATAATTTCTCCTCTGAACCTTCTTTCATTGTCTCACATGTGAGCTTTTGGGGGACACCTGACATCCAAACTGTAACAGGTTGTGTTATGATAAATAAAAAGGCAGATGCTAGGGATCTTAGCAGTTTAAAGAATAAAAAATGCAGAAGTCCACTTTATAAAAATTGTATGGCCAATTGCAAAATATTTTAATTACTTAGAAATATAAATCAATATAGTGATGAAAAATATTGTATACCTGTTAATGTATGTGTAAAAGAGATAGAGATGATTATTCCTGAGTTTTCAAAGGTTAAGAGTAGTAAAGTAGGTATTATAAATTTTGATATGTTATGCTAGAATGTATGGCCTTCATGAAGGGTTCTGAAATTGGATTGGCTGACACTATTCCATCAGAGATGTGGAGTATACATAAGGCAAAGTATTAGTTGAGCAGTGAAATATTAGCTCAGCAATTAAAGAGTAGTTTTTTTTTTCTTCAGAGGAAGATGTTTTGAGGCTGAGTTTTCAAATATTCACATCATAAGGATAAGGTAAATGTACAAGTGTAACTCTTAAGGAGCCACAGGATCACCTGGAGAACATGGTATATAGTCCATCAACTGTGAAGACTGACACATGCTGAAAAGTGTGGAGTCAAGAGTCAGTACTTGTCAAACAACCCCAAATAGAAGGCTGTTGGTGAATGCTTTAATTTCCAGAATAAGATTATGCAAGGATGATGCATAAAGAACACAAGTGTGATCTCTTTCCTGGAAGGCAACTGCATGAGGCCAGCTTGAATGGAAGTCAGTTCAAGAAGAATGTGCCAAGAACAGGGAGAGTTCAGAATTCAGAGAACAGAGAGAAATAAAGGATGAGGGAACAGAGGAGGGATGATTTACTTCAGAAAACTATGGATGTGAGAAACCCAGGAGTGGGAGGAAAGAGAACCTAAGAAATATTCCTTCCTTCTACGGGACTGAAGAGAACTAGGACTTGGGTTCTTCCACATCCAGAGGTAACTACCTCAATAAAGAGGATAAATAACCATTGTATGTATCAATAAGCTGATGGAAAATCTTCATTTAAAAAAATCTGATCACTCACTTAATTTCAAGATAAGAATGATCCTCAACATTTTTTTTTTTAATTTTTAACTGAAGCATTAACAAAGGTTTCAGATTTACTTTTATGGACTCTCTCCAAGGATATTTTTTCAATGAATTTTAAAATTTTGACTGTCAATAAATATTTGTTGCAATTATCTCTTAATTTTTTTATTTCAATTGTACTTTGTGCTAAAATGTTTGATTTTTAATCATTTTTGAGAAGTTTTCAAAGTTTAAGAGAATTTCATTTTGGACTGGTTTTTCTATTCTTTAAGAAATTTTCAGTTTAAAATTTTTCTATTTTCTATTCTAAAATAACAGGTTTTTAGGACAGTACTCTGTGTTATATGCTTTAAAGCCTTTTATCACCTGAGTTCCTTCTTTGATATCCTATAATTGGTATCATTCAGTTACAAGGAGTGAAGGAGAGACACCTAATAGAAAATTCTAAGAGAATGCAATGAATGGAAATCAGCCTATAATATAAAGAACCTTTATCTTTCTCCACATCATTAGATGCAACATTTTAAAATTTGCACAATATTCCTGAATAAAAGCAATTCATAACCTGTAAGCAGAACCAAGGAACATTTTGTTCTTGCCTAATACAGCCCTTATCAAAAATACTATTTGTATGTTCTACTCCATTTAGTTTCTCTGTGGACATTTTGAATTAACAGAGGGAATTAGTGGAGCTATGAGAGCAGTCACACTGTTTTTTGCCTTCATTGGCACTAATAAATCCTGTTGTGTGCAAATGAGCTTAAAAATCTCTATGCAATTAGCTTTTCATTTTACCTTGAATGTTTCAGTGCAGATTGTTAGCTAATCAAGCTGGAGAATTAGAGTGTACACAAAATTGTTTATGAGTAATATTATAAACAAGTAGGGTAGATAGCACTGTACCTCTTTTACTGCTATAATAAAAGAAGCAGTGATATCAGCATTGCATCCATTTAGGTGTAATTGTACAAATTACTAACTAATCAGATGAGAGACATGTACTTGAAAGAACAATATTCTGTCTATATGCTATTGCCTTTGTGTATTTAGCTGTATATGTAAAGGATTTTTAGAGTGACACAAGGAACCTATGAATAAGTTTGAATTTTTTAAAAGATCGTGTTAAAAGTAGTTTTTAGGCAATTTCATTGTTGTATGAAATCATAGAGTGCACATACACAAACCTAAATATTATAGCTTATTACACACCTAGGCCCCGTGGAATAGCCTGTTGGTCTTAGGCTACAAACCTGTAGGATATATTACTGCACTGAATGCTATAGGCAATTGTAATACAATTTTAAAACAAAGGTACACATTTGTGTATTTAAACATATCTAAACAAAAAAGGTACAGAAAATTAAATAACAAAGAAAAAATGATATTGCTGTGTTGGGTACTTATCATGAATGGTACTTACAGCACTTGAAGATGCTCTGGGTGTCAGTGAGTGAGTGGTGAGTGAATGTGAAGGCCTAGGATACTATTGTCCATCCATAGTTGCAGGTTTCAAATACTGTATACTTAGGTTTCATGTATCTTACTTAAAATGCTTTTTCTTCATGATAAACTTACCTTATCTAATCATAACATTTTATATTATACTACTGTGAACTTTGTAAACTGTATACTTGGGTTTCACTAAATTTATTGAAAAATGTTGTTTACTAATCAATGAACCTTAGCTTATATAACTTTTTTACTTTATAAACTTGTAATTTTTTTATCAGTTTGATACTTTGCTATAATGCTTTTATTTAGCTGGAAGTACAAATGCACTGTAGAAATGTATAAAATAGTTTCTTCTTATTCTATAAGCATATTTCTTTTGAAAATGTTATTTTACTTCTTAACTTCTTTTGTTAAAAATTAAAACAAACACACATTAACTTAGGTCTAGACAAGTTTCAAGACTGCCAGTATTCCTGTATTACATCTTTAGATCTTGTCCCACATGAAAGTCCTTGGGAACAGTAACATGCATAGAGTGTCACACCATATTCTAGTCTACTGTAATGCCTCTTAGAGTACCTGCCTCAGGTTTGCTTGAGGAGCTGTCAGTGTCACTTTTAAGAAATATATCCATGGTGGTTTGCTTAGTTTGTTTCTTCTTATCATCATGGATTTCTTGTAATCATATAATGCCCTACGAGCATTCCTCAGTGTTAATAAAAACCTCTCAGTGTTGATTGTCTATGTCTTAAAACTCTTTAAAAAAGCTTGTTGAAGTATACAAAGGCTTCTGATAAGCTCTTCCACTTTGAATTTTCTTGGGCAACATTCCTTTTCTTTTTGTGCAATTTCCTTTTCTTTGCCTTTTCTTCATTCCTGTACCAGTTCCAATGACTCTTTATTAGTCTATTCCCCAGGAAATGCTCTAAGAGCTACTCAATGTGACGTTAAAGTTTGCCATTTCAAATACATTCTTGTTGATTTTTGCAACTTCTCTAGCCTTGGCAAATCCCTTGAGTTCATGAATAAATCTCTTAATCATGTTCCTCTAGATGCCTTTAATGTTGTCCACCCCAACTTCATGAAAAACCCAATCTGGGTTTTAACTATGCAACATATATGTTGTATTCCTTCCAGTAGCATATTGGTGTCTTTTCTTTTGTGCCAATGGTGTGGACAAGGTCTTCCTCAAGTGGTAGATCTTAAAAGGTGCTGAAAGTTCTTGATTCATTGTGGACCAAAGAGATGATGTTTGGAGGAAGAAATACCAATTTGATATTGAGAAGAATATCATCAATTAAAAGAGGATATGCAGGTATATTATTATCAATAAGCAAAATCTTAAAAGGCATGTTGTTCTCCAATTAATACTTCTTTGTTTCACTGGGAGAGCAGGTCAGGAGGGATCTTTCAGGAAAAATCTGGGTCATCCATGACTTCTTGCTCCTCCAGCACTCTGGCAGTGTGTGCATATGGTTAAGGTTGAAGACCCTGGCATAATCTTTGTGTCACATCACAAAAGGTTTCAATTTGTACCTTGAAACATTGCCCACAATTAAGTCTGTTATGTATTCTTTTAAACCTGTCATTAACTTGGCCTCCTTATGCATGAAATTCCTTTAAAGCTTCCATTTCTAGAATAGGAAGGTGTCATCTGTATCGAAGATTTGCTGTGGCAAGTAATTTTGGTTCACAGTCAGCTTGTCTGGAGTTTCCAATAATTCTTCAGCAACCCTCGCATTATTGCAGTCTGATGATGTCATGGATAATTTCATGTTATGTAATGGATTTTGATTCATCAATTATGTAAACCACTAGTAAATTGAACATCTCAGTCATATACAACTTTTTCTTTCAAATTTGTAAACAAACTTTTTGCTTCAGCCATGATTGTCATGGTGCTGAGAGAAGTGTACAGTGTCTTTTCTTTCGTTTGGGTCATTAGAAATTTCTCCATGTGACATATTTCCTACTCAAGTTTTTGTTTATTCCACTGCCTTCAATGAGGCAGGTCCTTTAAGAGCTTCTCTCACTTTGTTAAGATTGTAGCTGTTGTGGTAGACTGAGACATATCTGACTGGTGAGCAATAACTATCATTGATTTTCCCCTTTGTAGTCCTTAATCAATTTTAATTTCTTTTCCAGGTTAAACACTTGATGTGGCCCACTACTGCTAGTGCAATACTAGTGGTAGAATTTGTATACTTAGGTGTCAATGAAGAACAAAACAACATGATATTTATTAATTCAATCACAAAAGAATATAATTAAGAGATGTGGTAAACAGGAGATGTATAAGGATTCTGCTGGACAAAGCATACAGTTGTAGAGTAAACATTTTGTTTGTATAACTAGGAGTATACCTGGAAATAAGAAAAAACTACATTATAGTAATTATAAAAATCAGTAAGTTTATTATGATTATAAAGTATTACATACATAATTGTATACATTTTACAACTGGTAGTGTGGTGGATTTGTTTATATTAGCATGACCAAATATATGGGATGAGTGTGTTATTCTAAGATATTACAATGGTTATGACCTATAATCTTATGTGATCATTATTGTATATGTGCTCTGTCTTTGACTTTATTATCCTTAGGTTTTATATAATTGCATATAAAGTATATATATCTTCCTCTGCAATGATAGGATCTAAGTATTTCATTAAGAATGCAAAACTGGGCAAATTCATTTTACTCTATCAAGGAAAAGAGAAGAAAAGTCTGAGCTCTGTTTATCAAGCTAGATACAGTTATTAGCTCAAAGGATTTTGATATACTCTGCACAGCAGGATCTCAGCTAGGATTGTGCAAGTCTGGCAGAAAGTCATGAGAATTTTTCCAAAAGTAAAGTGGAAAATGTATGAGCATAAGAGGAAATGACAGGTTTTTACCTTTCTATATGTTTTATTTTATCTCAGATTTTACGAATCCTAGTGTGGATTCTACAATGCATAAACTCTTTTGTTCAATGAAAGTTTCTATTACAGGAAAGCTTTAAGCAAAAGAATAAGAGGCACAAATTGGGATTTCTGCTTTTTAGAATGACATTTTTTGGTTGATATCTTTATTGTCTTTCCTGTGGTCCCCATGTGTCTTCCAAGGAAGTAAAAATATCTTATGTATGTGTATATGTGTGTAGTGTTAGGACATATATGCATGTTCATTTACGTATGTGTAGCTGGCAATGCCATTACACTGTAAGAAATGGCACAAAACCCAACTATTGACTTGTTTTTGTTCTTTACATTTGTTTTATAAGAACAAATGGTTAACTGACACTGCTGCTTTCTTTGGAGATATTAATACATGCCACACCTATTTATTGACTGCCAACCATATTCCATCATTTCTTCTCATGTTTTTTTATGTGTGTGTATCACTTACATGTTATTAGTGTATCTCTGACAATATCTAAAATTAGCATTTCTGACTATAACCTAGGCAGAATTGTGTGGCAGCAAGCAGAGATGAGCTACTATGCACTAAGAAGAATTAATTACACAGTGACCATGTATCTATGAATTCCTCTAGTCATTCCAAAACTCACAATATTAAAATTTTTAAAACCCAATTCCAAATTAAGAATTTCAATTCTCCATTCCATGGTATCACGGCTGATGTGGAGGCATGCAAGAGTAAACATAATAAGGTGAAAACTAGATTTGAGGTTTGGGTTCCATTAGACATGATGTTACTTACATCAAGTTGACATTTGTTAAATCACTTGACTTTCTGAGTCTCAAATAGTATTCATCACCCATGAATTGGAATAATAAAAAAAAAATCAGTTTGTAACTTGCTAACTTTAATGTAATATACAAATCTTTGTCATAATTATAATTAGAAATTTCATTTATAATCCTTGATATCTTAGTAATCATACTTAAATTTGAATGATGCTGCCTCTAAGTTAACATCCCAGTCTGTGGACTTTGTTATTTTAATTCATCTCTGTTCCTTTTGACATAGTGATAAACACACTTTTTCATGTAAAAACATGGGCTCAAGTGAATTAAATTAATAAAATAATATAAATATACATAAAATAATATAGAGATGCAGGTATGCATATGTATATATAAAAATCAGCTTTCCTAACATAACTTTCAGTTTCCATTGGCATTTCTAATTCCTAATACCAGGCATTCAGATAGAATCACAGATTTTTAAGTTGGAAGAGTTCCCCATGGACCCAGAGATAACATATAAAACTGAGTTATGTGTTCCTTCTTAAGTTCTTGGGCATAAGTCCAGTGAATAAAAATACTGAATAATCATACAATATTGAAGCAGCCCTGCTTCTCATCAAGAGTGACAAGAAATAACTCAAACAAGAATGTCTTCAACAATAATGCCATCAGGTATAATATTAAATAATGGCTTTATGTTTTTAATATGTCTTGTGTAATTACTATCATGCTTAATTTCTTTGAAATGTTTGCTATTATAAGTTGGTAAAATGATGAAAGAGCATTGGAGACATAGATGCCTCATTGGGCTAGAATCAAATATGAATAATTTGATTAGTTTGATTAACCTTAAGAAATAAGATATAGAGGGCTGGGGATGTGGCTCAAGTGGTAACGTGCTTGCCTGGCATGTGCAGGGCGCTGGGTTCCATCCTCAGCACCACATAAAAATAAAATAAAGAAGAAATAAGATATAGAAATCATAATCAAAATCTTTGATTTGACTGGCATCAGGGTTTGATTAAGAGATACATTTTTGTCATTAATAATTTCCCTTTTATGTTTATTGACACCCCCAAGGCCAGCCTCAGCAACTTAGCTAGGCCCTAAGCAACTTAGTGAAACCCTGTCTTTAAATAAAATAGAAAAAGGGGCATAGATTTAGCTCAGTGGTTAAACTCCCCTGGATTCAATTCCTAATGCCAGGAAAAAAAGATTAAAAAAAAAAAAAGAAAAGGGGCCCGGGGGTTAGTGGAATTTCAGTTTTTCCTATCTTCTACTTATACCAGAATCTCAGAGGAATCGCCACTAGCAATATGGTTTATTGGCCTAAATTGAAGAAAATATTCTTATGATCCTTCCAGTGGCTAACAAACTTGGAATTGACATGTCCTAGACCTGAACATCTGAAAAATGTAAATTATATCCCAGGCATATAGTGAATTAAAAATAATTTCTAGACCTGTATGTTAGAAAGCATAGTATTTATTCACTGATGTGAGTATAAGAAAAAACAAAGTTGAAATCATTTTGATGTCTGCACAATTATAATAAAACAAGAGGAATGGACAATACCTAAATATTTCTTAGGAAGGCTGTACTTCTAAAAACAGTCTGCTTAAAGTTGAAGCAGTTATTAACAGAGAATTGCTTACCATCCTCAAGAAACTGAATAAGAGGCCAGGTGTGGTAGCACACACCTGTAATCCAGTGGCTAAAGAGGCTGAGAGAGGAGGATCAAGAGTTCAAAGCTACCCTCAGCAATTTAGCAAGGCATTAAGTAACTCAGTGAGACCTTGTCTCTAAATAAAATATAAACTAGGGCTAGGGATGTGGCTCAGTGGTTTAGTGCCATGAGTTTAATCCATGCTACCAAAAAAAAAAGAAAAAAGAAAGAAATAAAGAAAGAGAAAGAAAACTGAATAAGATTCTAAAAATCACAAGAGTAAAATGTTCAGAGATTAGTATATGTATATCACATAC
Source organism: Marmota monax (assembly GCF_021218885.2). NCBI lineage: Eukaryota > Metazoa > Chordata > Mammalia > Rodentia > Sciuridae > Marmota > Marmota monax. The sequence goes on along the minus strand of NW_026692434.1, from coordinate 1,557,572 downwards.
AGCTGAAGAGGTAAGAGCAAATCTGTATTGTAAATTAATAAAAACCAGATGTGATTCTAAAAAAAATTAAATCAGTAAGGCTATTTGAAGGTGTGATTGAAAGTAACGCAATAAGGAAAGCAATGTAAGATATTATGGGCTATATGTGGTAAAAGAAGAAAATATATATTTTAGAAGAATATATGTACTTAAGGAAGAAATCAAGAAAATTATGGCAGAAATAATAATCAATTATGTATTTGATATGCAAAAGAAGAAAAGTCTAAAGAAAATATTAGAGACAAGATAGCATAAACATTTTTAAATATCTGAATATTTAAATAAACAATATATATATATATATATATATATATATATATATATATATATATAACATATAAGTGTCAGAGAGAAATTATTTAGAATATGTAATATGAGCTCTTGATGTCCCATGAGTTAAACTTTGAAAAGACTGTAAGAGTAGAGACAAATCATTATACATATATAGTTTTACACACACACACACACATATATATATATATATATATATATATACACACACACACAGCATAGTCATTTTATGTGTATACGTGTGAAAAAAATGTAAAGTCTTATAAATTAGTTGTCTAATGATAATGGATGTGACAGGTGTGGTGACGCATACCTGTAATCCTAGCAACTCGGGAAATTGAGGTAGGATGATGGCAAGTTTGAGGGCAGCCTCACAATTTAGCAAGAACCCATCTCAAAGTAAAAACTCAAAAGGACTGGGGATGTTGCTGAATCCTGAAGTGCCCCTGGGTTCATTCCCTAGCTGGCAAAAAACAAGTGAAAAAGGATAGATATATTCACACTTTTGTATTTCTCCAAATTTTCTACAATAAAAATGGAGTAATTTTATAGTTCAGAAATAACCACAAATAGTTTTTTTTATAAAAAATGATACACTGTTACATGGCTCATGGTTAAAAATGAAGAATTTATACTGACAGAATCATGATGGATGCAAGGTAATTTTCTTTAAAGGTCAATTTACTTATTCATTTATATTCAATTAGAGCTTATTGAAATTTAGGTTACCTTGACCATGTAAAGGATCTGTCTGAGGAATGTGTGTTCTTCCTAGTAGTCTTTGCCAAAAGATTTCCTTCTCTGTATGCCAAGCCTGGGAAACTCATAAATTATATGTACATGAACCATCTAATTTTTTCCTCTGCCTTCACTTTTATAATTTTCTTCCCTGTACTTTTTAAATTCTCATCCCAAACTATTTTTTTTCAATCAATCTAAACTGAAAGGAAAATAAAAAGAGAAATGCTGAGAAAGAAATTTTGGCCCAAAATACATATTTTTTGTGTAGTTTAGGCATCTGAAAACTGAAGGTATTCATTAAGTGAAGCTTGAGGCAGGTTCCAGTCAAGATATCTTCATTCTTGATCATTATCAATGGTTCCCAGGGCAATAGACAGGACTCCACTGAAAACAAAGGCTTCACAGAAATACATGTGTAACCTTGAAACGCTCGGGGAACATTGTGAATATATTCTTTACATTTTTTTTTCCATTTCTATTTCAAAAATACCACAACCACACCATTACCCTTGAGAGACAAAGACCAAAGGCACAATACAGAATTGTTGATTAACTGGCAGCCCTTGGGGATCCAGGATAGGTGCCATGGACACTACAGGCAGCTAAATAAAGAGCAACTTCACCAGGAGCATTTCTTTAGGACTGTCACCAGTCTTCAAATACTCTTGAACTTGATTAACAAAGTCACTTTCTGCCAGAAATCTTGTCAAGGCATCTAGGCTATACCTGGATTGCCTGTGAATTTTGATGAACAACAAAGAAAAATGAAACAAGTGGGACAAGAACAAAGTTATTGAATTTTGCCCACTTCACATTTTTGACACTTTTTTAAACTATTGTTTCCAGAAACCACTTTTAAAGTATTATAAGAAACATTGGTCTTAAGTTTCTGGTTTGTTACCCTCTGCTTTTATTTTTTATGAGCATTTATTGAGGTGAGAAAGCTTCTCTTAATTCTCTCATTTTTGTTATGTGTAATTATATAACTTTTTTTTCAGATTCAGGCTTAACTCCTAGCTGAGGAAGTAGAGACTGGATCTCATGTTGCCTCCTATCCCCAGAGGGCCAGCAGAGTGCAAGGAGGAACAGAAATCCATGAAACAGTGGCTGATTGTTTGACTAATGGAATATGAAATTGAGGAATATCAGTATATTACACAAGATTTTGTTATTACAGGCAAATATTAATATAAGAGGAAAAGAATTAAGATAATTTAAGATGAATGAACATCCCTTCTTTTTGGATAGACTTATAGACTATAGTTTCCACTGTTAATTTAGCTATTCCTGAGCAACCACAGCAACAACACATTACCATAAAACAGTTAAGTAGCATCAGTATTTGCAAACTTAGGCTAGTTCAGGTGCTACTTTTATTGAAGTGCCTTTACCTAAGTTTTGTCTAAAATTCGTCAAAGTACAATTTATTACTTTGACCTCAAAAGTTTCTGATCTTTTCAAATTTGTATTCAAATGCTATCAGCATGAATTAAAAGTTGTAAAGAAGCAGAGAGGCTAGAGGCGGTGTTTAGACCATAGAAGTATACTATTTCCAATGCAAGTATTTTGTCGCATCTAAGAGGAAGTAGGAAGCAGGACCATGAAATTTTGCTAACGTATTGTAAAAAGAGATTGATAACCCAGTAATGGGATAATAGCATACACCTGGTGTTCTTTGTTGCTTCCTCTTCCATGGATGGCTGAACTGCCTTATTCATTGTCATCAATAAATATTTATTTGACATCCATAAGTTACCTGACATGTAGATTAAAACTTGGATTCAGACAGCTTGAATGTGCCTAATACCCCCATAGGATTTAAAATAATTTCCAAAAAAGTCTGATGTAAATATTATAATTATCTCATTGTTAGCCAATATGTGCATTTTTAATTCCATATTTCAGTCATTTGGTCTAGTATAATAAAGTTTAGACTGAATGGAGAGGAAAAGAGACAAATATTCAGGAAACATGTATCTAACATGTACCTCGCTAGGAATATATATAATAAGAGTCCCTTCCATATCAGCTCCTCTTTATAACTCTTTAAGAGTGTTTTTGTTTAAAATAAACCAGGGACTATGGGCAAAATACTGCTCTCCCAGAAAGTGGGAAAAATGCAAGGGCATCCACACGTAGTGGGCGATCCCTGAAAAAACACATTTTTGTTTAGGTCAAGTTAGAATTTACTCTTGTCCCAATCATTGTACAAGATAATGGAATTGTTAAATTTGCAGCTGCATTGTTTTAATTATTTCTTCTTTCACTCATTATTGAATGATACTTAACTCTCATAAGAGTAATTTGAGCAAAAAATTCTGTCTTTGCTTTACATTCAGCTGAGCCCGGCTGCTTGATAATGAGTAAATAAACCATTTAGCACTTTAATCAGTGTTGTTATACACCTGAAAACTGCTATGTAAACATCTCTATGCTCTGCTACATATGTCACTTTCATTTTCTATAGGAATTGTTTAATTAGATTGGCATGCGAGAAAAAAAATCTGTAGACCATTTTCTTTGATAAAGCATGAACTAGTCATTAGCATTACTTCTTCCTGACTGGGGAAGAGACTGTATATAAGATGAGGATGAATGAAATATAGATTGAGAAAGCAAAATCAAAAGAATAACAGAGTCTGACACAGTTCTGAATAAAATGGGAAAACGTTGCAGTTATTGTGCCAAAGTAAAACATGGGAAGCAGGTTTTTCATTTGCAGGTGATTCATTAGATGGAAGGGACTTTTCCCTTTCTTTGAGAAATCCTATTAGCAGGATTGAATATCACAGCTGAATATAGGCAGCTTTATTTTCAGTATTCTATACTAAGCCAGAATTATTTCATTTTCAAAAATTATTATTAATTCAGGGAAGATTAGTGACAGTGATGAAAGAATGAGTAAAAGTCTACTAATTGGAACTAATTAGGAATTAAGAATGATAGATTGATAATATAATGGCAAAAGTACAATTACCATGTATCAATAGTGGCTTACTGCAACACAGTCAAAGGTTAAATTCTGTTGTGTTTACTATTTCTCTTTTTGCCATGATTATATTTAACTTAAAAACTAGTACATATTATGTTTTAATACTTTTTTTTTCTTTTCATAATTTAGAAATGTATTCACAGGGCATGGATTAGGTAAAGATAGCAATACACTCTGAGTCTTCCAAGGACAGGTGAAATGAAAATAACAATTTTTTTCATTCAATGAAATAAAATATGAAGCTCAGAAAATTAATAGATAATTCAACTCTTTTAGTTGAAAAGTGCATTGGAATTTCATTCATTAAATTATTACTGCAAGGATTTATTCAAAGAGTACCCTTCTGAAAAATTGGATCTCTGTGGGTTGCACATACACATCTTTTCTACCAGTGTAATTTACATTGATTAAAATTGGGTACATTTTATGCTTTATGCTGCTGAATTTTTATGGTTTTGAAGCCAAAGTCCAATTTCCTTGGAAATAACATTTTAGGGAAAATGCTGGTTAAGCAGAGATTCTAATTACCACTTGTTCCTTACTTCTTTCTGGAAAAACAACAATAACCAAATAGCACAAACTCCATTTAGTAGAACAGGTCACATCAACAACAGCCATTTAAATGAGTCAGAAAACTTTTATACCTGTGGGGCACGACCACTTATCATGAAGGTGCAGCTACCACCACATGGGGACTGTGTGAGGGTGAAATGCACCTGCACATTCAGTCTTCATACCTTCTGGGCTATATGTTTGATAATGAATGATGCCCTTACCTACAATCACAGAGATCATTCCTTTAAAGTAAATTAATCTTGACTATATGGGTCAATTTCTTATACACATACATCTTTAAAATTAGTAAAGAGCTTAGCTTTACTCTCAATGTGTTTTCTCTTTCCTTGTATATCAATGTAGAACTATAAAATTGTGAATTCTGACATTATAGACTAAATATTCAAATACTCTTTTGTTTTCACTGATTTTGAGGAAATATTTTAGGTTTATGATGGAAAAACACCTGTGTTGAATTGTACCTCTTTGAATAACATTGGAATTATAACTTAATTATAACCTTAGGGAGCTTTAGTTTCCTAATATTTTGTTGGAATAATAGTGCCACTCTTATACTGATGTTATGCCCTTTAGAAAACCATAGGTTCACCTTTCATCTTCAGAAAACCAGAGGTTCACCACTACCAATCTGCCAGTGGATGATTTCAGATGAAAAATATTTTTAAGTCTCTCATATAACAAGCCTTCAGTAAATGGTCGCTATTAAACAGAGATCTCTCGCTATTGCATATTTTTAAGAAAAAAATTCTCAAAACATTTCCAAATTTAGAACATTCCAAGATGTCTTTCAAAGTACATATTAGATTCTGAGAATCAAATAGTAACTCAAAGCCCATTGCCCCCCTTCCCAGGCAGTTGAGAATTTGGGGAGTGAGCAGGGCTCCTCCCTATACCTGCAACTAGCCTATGAACAATAACACCTGAACTCTGTGGTTAGGTCAGAGAATTAGGGCAAGGGGGAGCTTTTCATTTGTCCTTATCAACACTGTCCTTGCTCAAAACAGAAACATACTCAAGGCAATAAACACTACAATGTTTGCTGGGAGAATGGATATGAAGCAAAAGAGGTGTGCTGGTTGCCCTTAACTCACAGACAAGTGTGTGTTTTTTTTTTTTTAAGTAAAAGAGGTAATACAAAATCTTAAGGAAGCACTTTAAATATATTTGAAACATCATTTATAAGTAGAAATATTCATGTCTAGAGGGATTGAAGCTACCTGTGATAATAATTCTCTTTTGTTGTTTGTAGATGCTAATTTGTTACTGCAGTTCTTACTTAAAATTGTTCTCATAGTCTCAAAGTTTTATTTTTATTAAACTAGAGTGAAGCATCAAGCATTTCCCTCCCTATTTGCCTCTCTGGATATTTCTTACAAAGTTCTAAGCTCAGTAGACTGTCACTACATGCTTAGAAATTACCTCATTTGTGTCACTTAATCTTCATTGCCATAGCAATTCTTTGATTATAAACAACATTATGGAATTACATTTTTTTGTACTCCCAGAGTGCATTCCTGCCCTAAATATTTTTAAATTTCAAAATGTGTGTATTCGTCCTGGGATTATGGAGACTGAAAATGATCCAAGACAGATCTGAGACTCAAAGTCTCTGCCACCAGTCTGTTCATCACTGAGCTTGTCCATTCATGGCTGTTGACTTTCAGAACCCTGCACATTTAGACTTGGCTCTACTTTTGGACCATTGAAGCTGCTAATAAGGCAGCACTCACCCCTGTCTCCTCTCCATGTGTTTCATTTCCACTTGTATCTAAAATAAAAGTAAAAGATTTTTTTCAGTGCCTTTATCCTAGTTGTGGCAAAGAGTGAGGGTTCAGTAGGTATTTATTAATAGCCCATCTTCTTCCTGAGTGATCTATTCTTCTTCTCTATGGTGGTTTTATACATTTCTACTGACACATTCATATCCCTTTCATTTCCTTCATTTTGTTCTTCTAAAACATTCTTTTTCTATATTGGTGGGCAATAATGGTTGTTATAAAAAGCTGAAATTAAAAATTGGACTTAAAAGGGGGAAGAATTATAAATGAAAATGTAACTGTGACTTTTCTATTAGGAAGTTTATTCACTTAAATTTCTTTTGAAGCTGTGTTGGAGAAATACAGACTACTAGCATCTACCATAGTAATGTGTATATAAACTATGAATGATTCTATAAATTGGATAAAAGGGAATCCATTTTTTTTAACAAGAATCCCATTTCATTGAGGAAAATCTTTTAGAAACAGCTTGGGAATAGACTATTATGTTTGATATGAATAAATATCAACAGAAATATGAGCAACCAGCATTAATAGATTTCAATTATTTTATCTGGGATGAAAAAAGAATCATTTTCTGGTTTTGGTCCAAGAAGGAAATTTAAGAAAGAATAAAGGAAAAAAATCCTATGTGGGTGGTGTTTATGTGAAATGATGAGTCAAAATAAAAGGTTGTGATTGTGTGACCAAGAGACATTTTAAGAATGAAATATAACTACACTAGTGCCTAATATGAAATAATATGCACTATTTTTACATAAATACCTATTTATTATCCAATTAAGCCTACCTTATTTTTAATGTAATTTATTTAGTTCATTATGTGAATATATTTTATGGAACTAAGAGTTGAAGGTACGTATCTGAATCAATGGCATCTAGAGAGACAATAGATCCCAAAAGAAGACTTAGAGCTTGTATCAGACATATTCGGCTGTATTTAAATAGAAAGACAGAACCCATTTAACATCTGGTTTCTACTCACCTGAGGCCAAACTGGGAGATTATATGCAAAGAGAACTTTTCTAGTTGTACTCACTGCTGAGAATTTTAATTTTCATTTTTTTCTCTATGTCATAAATTTATATGCTCCCAGAAATTAAAAAAAAGAAGAAGAATTACTGTACCAACTTTTTCTCAATGTTAATCATTAGGTACCAATTTTATGAATTATATCTTATTCAATTACTGCAAAACCCAAATTAGATAACAATTTCTTCCCGTGACTGACTATAATATGCAAAATTATTGGCCTTTTTCCAATAGTTGTTTACTTAATATTTGATTTTGCCAGAAGAGAATTCATTTAATTGTACTAGTCGCTAATTTCTGCAATAAAAAAAATGTAGGCTAAAACAATATACTTTTATTATCTCACAGTTTCTGTAGGTTGGAACATAGCTGGGCTTCTCTACATCAGGGTTCTCATAGTGTTGCGTTTAAGCTATTAGTCTGAGCTGCTGTCTCTTCTGAAGATTTGACTAGCAGAAGATTTTATTCCAAATTCAATCATATGGTTGTTTTAAGGATTCAGTTCCCAAGGACCAAGGCCTCAAAACCTCACTGGCAGTTTCTGAAGATCCAGCTTTTTCATTTAACAAGTTCTAGTTGAAAGCTGGCCTCTTTCGGAATGAGCCAGTGAGAGGGGAAGTGAGGACACTCATGACAAAGACCAGGATGCTTTTGTAACTTTGTGTCAGAAGTGATATTCCTTCACTTTTGTGGTATTCTATTCCTCATAAGTGAGTCAACTAAACTCAGCCTGCTCTGAAACAGAGAAGACTGCACATGGTCCTGAACACCAGGTGGGACTTTGATTAGTGGTCATGTTTGAGGTTGCCTATGAGACAGGAAAATGGGAAACATTTGTATTGGATGCAATGTGTCTCCAAAGATTCACATTTAGTATAGTATCAAATGTAAATTGAAATAATTGAGTTGAATTAATTTTGATGTACTATAATATTGTTTAAGACTTTTTTTCAAATACAAGAGAGTAAAAATACCTAATGATAAAAGATTCAATAATTTGATTCCTAAATTCATACATTAATACTGCTAATTAGTGTAATTTATGTTATGAAATTTATATTACTATCTTTGTATCTAATGATTCCATTGCATAAAATATGATATTTGAAAACATGCTAAAATATTAGATTGGTAATTTCATTCAATACATAATATTGTGTTTTATGAAAATTATATGAATCTTTTTGTGTGCATGTGGTACTGAGGATTGAACCCAGGATTGCTCTACTACTGAATTATATAACTAGCCCTTTAATTTTTTATTCTGAGACAGAGTCTCACTAATTGCCCAGGGTGGCCTTGAACTTGTGAACCTCGTGCCTCAGCCTTCCCCGTCACTGTGATTACAGGCGTGTGTTTTTGGGATGAAATTATATAAATCTTATGTGAAGCAGTAAATACTTTATCTATAAAATGAATAGCTAAAACAATTATTTTGATCTCTGACATGTTCTCAGTCTAATTCTATTTATGTAAACACTAAATCTCTCAGGGCTGCCTTTGGCATGTGAAACACAGTAATCTATATATCTGTCTCAATTTCATACAAAGACAATCTACCCTTCTGTGAATGAACAAGATTCCACTCTAGGATGGCCACTTCTTCTTGGATATTTTGAGGTCATAATATTCCCTGATCACAGAAGCCAATGCAGGACTAGAGTACCAACCATATATGTTGTAGAAGTTTTGAATATAGTGTATTTTTACCTAGAGAACTTTGACACACTTTTATTATCATGGTCACTGAGTCATATTTTAATTGTTTATGCTCCTGCATTTCTCCTATACTCTGCTGAATATTTTCTAAATGTTTGGTAATATTTCCAAGTTGATAAAAATTTGCCTAAGAAAATTAATCAATCAAAAGATCTTCTGTAGACATATTTTACTCTCCAATATGTGTTCTTTATGACAACCATCATTTCCCTAATGTAGCATATGGTTTTATAATTGTATCTTCCTGGAGAATGAAACACTTTATCATTATATAATTGTCTTAGTCCATTTGTGAAAATATAACAGAATGCCTGAGATGAGGTACTTTATAATAAACAGAATTTTATTGGAAACTGAACAGTCTTCCATTGAAGGGTCAGCATCAGGTAAGAGTGTTCAAGTTATGTCATCACATGGAAGAAGGTGACAAAGTAAGAGAGAGGGAACTAAAAAGAAGGGAGGTGAATAGATAGAGGAAGAAAACCAATAATGAGATAACAAAACTACTTCCATAATAAGGGCATTAATCCATTCATCATGGTGGATCCCTCATGATTTAATCACCTCCTAAATGTTCTATTTCATAATAACATTGCAGTGACAAATTTCAACATAACTTCTGGAGGATTCAAATTTTGAAACCATGACAAGGCAGCAATCTCTCTCATTATTGCTAATAGTTTTGCTTGTTCCAAAGTGTGTGTGTGTGTGTGTGTGTGTGTGTTTTCTGGAATTCATGTAGCTATACCAGATTTCTTTTGATTATTTTTTTTCTGGAGTGTCTTATTCTACCACTATGGTTTGACTTATCTGAGTCTTAATATTAAAAATGGGCATCCTGTGTTTAGTACAATCTGAAGATCTCTTTTAACTAGTTTGCTAAGCAAACTAATAATAGTTACTTATTTAAAGTAACTATTGATAGAACTTAGTTAAAGTCAGTTATCTTTCTAGATGATTACTATTTATCAATCTGCTCATTGTTTCTTTTTTTGTCTTATCTGGCATTAACTACACATTTTTATGATTCAATTTCATATCCTCTATTTTTCATTCAATTTTTTTTGCTTTTGTAAAGTCTTGAGTAAGATACTTTTATAATTTTGATATTTATTGAGACAAGCATCTTCCTATGATGCCTTGAACACCTGGACTCAAGTGATTCTCATTACTCGGTCTCCCCAAAAATCTTAGACTAAAGGCATGTGTCACTGTGCCTTGTACAACATACATGTTTAAATAATCTAGATCAATCTTGAATTAATGAAGTTCAAATGCCTTGTAACTGAATCATTGTAATTCCTCACTAAAGTCCTTTATGATATCATTCTTTATTTCATTTATATGTTATAAGCATACAATATATTGCTTACTTTTAACATTTAGTAATTTTAGAACAGTTAATAATAAAAAAATTAAATATTTTACCTTCCTTTATTTCTTCTATTAAGCTCTGCCTTTCTTTATATATGTCCAAGATTCTGACATATGTATTTTCTTTTGTCTGAGTCAGGCTCACTATGCTTTGGTTATTGCTTAAGTCCAACACTTGTTGGGTTGTAATCCATTACTTGCATGAGTCTGGTGAAACAGAACACCTACACAAATTAAGTGAAGTAACTTTATTTCTTACAGCTGGGTGTAAAAGAGCATTAAACCCTAGGATGGGCCAGTCGTCACAGGCACAGGGAAGGCGTCCAGGCAGATGGAGTATTGTCTGCATTTGTCCCACTCTTAGAGCAGCTGAGGGGTCCCCAAAAGCAGCAAGCCTGGACTTTATTCCCACAGATGACAAAGCACTCTGGGCATTGCGGGAGATACTGTTCCCAGGAGGCACTGGAACAGTGCCCTGGCTATTGTAGCTAGTTTCTACTTTTTCTTAGTTATTGCATTCACAGCACAATCTACAGTTTTCTTAGGAATTTTAAGCCAAAAAGCTGTGGAGGATTGAGTTGGTATAGAGTCACCTGGATAACTGTCCTCCAGGTCTGCCTGAAAGTCTCCTACTAATATTTGTTATAAATCAATTCTGTTGGCAGAGAATTTCCTTAGATTTGGGTTGTGGTGGGCTGAAAAATGCTCTTGCTAAAGACATCCAATCCAGATCCTCATTCCCTGAACTTGTGGATATGTTACATCAGAACATAAGTTAGCAGATATGATTCACTTAAGATTCTTGAGGTGAGAAGATGATCCTGTGTTATCTGGGTGAATCTGATGTTCTCACAGTACCTGTTCAAATGGAGGATAGATAGTAGAGAAGATGAGACAAAGAGTGAGGTGGTATTTGGAAGCCTGAAAAAGCAAAGGAACAGATTTTCTCCTAAAACCTCCAGAAGGCACACAGCTTTGTGGACATCCCGTTTGAGATTTCTATACTCCAGAACTATGAGAGAAGAGATTTCTGTTTCAAGACACTAAATTTGTGATAATTTGTTGTAGCAGAAGTAGGAAGCTAATAAACTGGGAAACTACCTTTATTTCAAATGGATATTTTTAGAGAATGTAGAATTCTGGGTTCACAAGTTTTTTTGTTTTTGTTTTTTAATGTTAAAGATTCTATTCCATATTTTGCTTGTTTGCATGGTTTTCAAGAAATTCACTATAATTTTTATTCATATTTCTGTGTAGATGTGGGGTTTATTTTCCTTTATGGATGCTCTTTATCCTTCATCTTTGCATTTGGTTGGGCAAAGGTGTTCTTTTTGTTGTTATTGCTTGTTTAGTTTTTCTTTCATGGATATGTTTCCTGCTGAGTGTTCTTTGAACATCCTGGATTTTTGGTTTGGTTTCTCTTATTAATTTTGGAAATTTCTGAAGACATTATTACTCCAAACATGTCCTCTGTTCCATTCTCTCTCCTCTTGTTGTTACTGCAGTATGTATACACATCATCCAATATTATTCCACAGTTATTGGATATTCTATATTTTTCATCATTTTTATTTCTCTTTGTGCTTCTATTTTGCAATTTTCATGGCTATATCTTCTAAGTCATTGCATCTTCTAAGTCTTTCCTCTTCAGCATTGAGTCTACTTATGAGCATCTTAAATTCTTATTGTGTTTTTGATATATATATATAAATTTTATTTAATATTTTAGAACATTTCATTTACCTCTACACATACATTTTCAACATCATTTATTGCATCTTTCAAACCTCAATTAGTATCTTTAACTTACTGATCATAGTATCTCCTAATTCTTTGTCTAATTTAACTACTATATTTATTCTGAATCTCATTCTGATAACTGTTTTATCTCTTTAGACTATTTTGACATTGCTTACAGTTTTCTCTTTATACCAAAGGCTCATAGAGCCATAGATATTAAGGTTAATAGGGCTTCAGGTGAAAATGTATGTTAAACTCCCCTAGAGTTGGAGTGGGCACTGTTTGATGTTTTTTATAGGTTTGGATATTGGAGGCTTCAAATTCAGTTAATTACTTTGTTTTTATTTCTCATCTTAGTTCTGGAGTTTTCTATTGTGCTGCCTCTTATGGTTTTCTGAGTTACAATCCACTGTCATTATCACTGGATGCTTAAAACTATGAAGGAAGGCTGTGGACATTTTATTCTTTAGTTTTCTATATGTCTTTGTGGCATGTACAATGGACTTGTGCTCAAGGATTTTCATTACAAGTGTCTCTGACCTTCACAAGTGGTCTAGTTCCTCCTAGAGAAGCTGGACATTTCCCTGTGCTCTTTAATTACTTAATTGTCTTTTCCAGTGCTTCCAGTTTATGACCTAAATCCTTCATTTTAAAATGTTGCTTCCGAGACCATAATCCTTCAGTAAGATTGATGGGGTGACAATGAATATGAGCAAAAGCAACTTGGTTGAATTGGGAGCATGTTAGAAGGTCAGTAAAAATTTTATGGGCACCATGAAGAAAGGATCAAAATGTTGGTTGCTGGAATGACAGGGAAATTGTCAAAATGAAGTCAGAATGTGGGAAGAATAATTGGTCTCATCAAGTTTAAATCCAGGGGGAAATTCATATTGTGCATTTCTTTTCAATTATGAGATTATGATATATAAAGTATAATCTTAAAAAATCACTCAAAATATTACCTCTTCTATAAATGATAAACATGCCTAATGAATATAGCCTGATTAATTTACTTTACCATATGTATATATAAAACAATAGACATAAATATAAGAAATAAGCCTATTTTTATGTAAAACATTAACTTTAAGTTGAATTGACTTTGATAGAGGTGAAAGAATGAATATGGAAAGAATAAAATTTAAAAATAATGCTGGATTTTTGATAACTTTTGTAATCCTTCCCACTGAACATCCTCAAACTAATATTAATTAAAATAAAAAATAAAATAAAAATGTTAACCAATATTTTAATTTTATATATTTTGGAGGGATTAAATTATATGTACACTAGCATTTATTTCTCCTCCAATGTTGTTTTGTCAATTCATATGAAGTTATTGAACTATAAATGAAATTCATATTTTTTCAGCTGAACCATTTTTGTTTTATTTTGATTAGTTGGTGTTCATGAGGTTGAATGAGATAAGATGGTCCTGCTAGCATTTTAATTTTACTTTGCGATCTCAAATTCTTGACAACAATACTGTCATGTTTGCTATCCTCATATCATGCTCCACTCTCTTTTCATCTTCAACATTATCCCTATCACTCTGTTTATTGGTGATGTGAGCTTTTGACTCACACCAATGTTGTACCATGCCTCACATTTAGTAATTTCCATCAGGTTAGAAGTGTGACACAGACCATGAAGAAGACATATCTGCGAGGTTCTTCCTTTAACTCTAGCTTTTCTACCTGCTTGATATGGGCCAAATAAGAACATCTCCCATCCTGCAGTAGTTCCTTCAAATCCCAAGATCAAATTTTTCTAAATAATTAGTTAATGAACATTGCATGAAACTTAATCTTTTAGAGAGATTTTATTTTTCCCAAGATCTAGATAGTGTGTGCAAATTCTCAATATTTTTCACTATTTTAGTTTGAATTTTACTACATTAGAAGGTTCTTTGGGCTAGCTTCAGAGCTTAGTACAAAAACATTTGCCCTAGCCTGTGAGATTTGGGGTTTGTTTCCTAGAACCACACAAACACATACACACAAATGTTCTTCATAGCTTTTGCATAATTTGGGTTGTGCATTAAAAATAAATTTTTAATATATTTTATTCCCTTTAGTTTCCAGATACTATATATGGGAATAGGAGTAAAAACGTTGTACCTCCTACATCTTCATTCAGAATTTCCAGAAAATATTTCTGAATGATTGAAATAATGATGAGGCACATGAAGTTACTCTCTTTGCATGAGCTACTTTTTCAAAAACCAAACCAATTGCTAAACAAGTAGTCAGTCAAGGTGACACCTAAACATGTATGGTCATTAAAATTCCTCCTTGAAATTCATATTTGTAAGATGACAAGTAGTACCTGCTTTTGAAAAAAAAATGGACAAGAGGTCAATAGAAACAAGCTAGATCTGAGAAGAAAACAAGTATATTTAAATTCCTTTAAAATCCTTTTGATAATATCTGTTAAAATTGATATATTTGTGAGGTAGTGATATTTAGGTATTAACCAATTAAAAATAATCTTTACTTCTTCTTTGGTATGGGAAAAATAAGTTCCCTTCTTCAGGTTAATAATTTATATTTCCAACATTCAAATGGTACCTTAAGATGAGATAGATCCTCAAACATAATTAACTTTTAATCAGAGTCTAAAATTACGTTAAAATATTTTTGAGGAAGGTAATTAGAAAAAAAATAGATTGAGGCTATCATTTAAATCTGAATTTATTATTTTTAAAAACCAGTAAGAAACAAAGGATCATTTTCTTAGGATGAAATATATTTCTCATTATTAAGTAAAATGAACATTTTAAATGAGCTTCTGAGTACTTGATTTTAAGCTTAAATTTTCATATTTTCAATACTTATCATTAACCACTAAAGAAGAGCATCCCAGAGTCTTAGAGGTTAAATTTGCTTTTTTGTGCCAAAGGAATTTAAAACATGACAGACCCTCTCAGAACTGTACTATCTGTTCTCTTTTTATTGGCTCAATATAATATAAAGGTATTAAAATTACCAGATAGTATTTAAAAATGCAGTCATAAATTTTTTAAATATATCCTATAATGCTTGTGAACCATGCTTGTTATTCTCATGAGAGAGATACTCTGTGTGACTAGATAGCTAAAAAAAAAACTATCTTGTAGGCAATGTTCCATTGGTATAAGAATAAAATGAAGAAGTACTGTTTTTTTCCAAGAAATACCTCATATTTATTAAATTTCATTGCTAACATTATGAAAATTGTACACTGAAGCAGAATGCCAAGGCAATAACAGTTTAAAATAATGTAGTGTATAGAGATAAGTAGCTGTTCTCTATTTTCCTTGAAAACTGGAAAATAAAGATGAAGAGACTCATACTCTCAAATATAGAATGGAATTTGAAATTCTATGCTAACATTTACTTGAGTAAGAAGTTAGAAATCACTGAATCACTATCAAGAATGATTTAAATTTACTTCTTAAAAATATAATTTAATAAGCATGTATTTAGCATGTATGCTAGGTCAAGCAAATGCTAAATTTTGGGGAAATAGAGCTGAGTGATACATATTTTTCAGGATCTATCTATCATCTATTTCTTATTCTCCACTGGTTGATAGATTAGTGATACAAGCACAGGGAACTTACATAATATACTGAATGTAATAGAACTAAAGATATTCCAAGAAATGCAACAGAAGACAAACAACTTTGGTTAAGAAATTTTGGAACTTGTAGATTATCCATGTGCAGAAGATGTGTAAATTGTAAAGAGACCTGTGGTAGAGCAAACTAGAGTAGACTTTGCAAAGATACATGTAATAAGGGTAAGTTGTTCCAAACAATTATATTCTCCAAACTCAAGAGTAATTGAATTTTCAAGTGTGAAGAAAAGCTATGGTGACAATCTCAGAACTTGAGATTCAATAAATATGCTGCTAATGGATAAAAGGCAGTTAATGCCATCTTCCATGGTTTTGTCTATATTGAAACAGAAGGATTAGTGGTTGTATCACATTAATTAAATCATGGACTAAATTTAAAGGATCACACTTTAAGAGATACATTTCAATTATTTAACACTCTCAGAATACTTATTGAGAAACTATTTTATGCACAATTTTTCTCATTTCCAAATCTAAAGATGAAAAAATAAACAATAGTAATCATATTCTATTAGCTCCCTAAAAAATGATGATGATGGTATTATTATTATGTGACATATTGTGATCTTATATTATTACAGATAACATTTAGACAACATGTATTAACACTTATAATTATTTTTAAATATATATTTAACATATATACAAATGTATTTTAAATATATATGTATATGTGTGTATATACATATATATACACACATAGTGTAGGCACTACTGTTACCTATTATATACACAGAGAGTAAGTGCCCAAATGTCACATAACTAATGAGTGGCAAAGTCATATTTCCAACATTACAAGTCTGGCACAAAAGTAAATCCTTTTGGTTGATAAATGAATTAACAAATGGCATAAAATATAATACAAACTGTGTATTAGTCAAATTCAACATGTTATGGTGGCTCAAACAATGGAATAGCTAATTTGGTCTGCAGAGATTCCCTGACACAGTTGAAGATTCACATTATTGTATAAGGTTAAGAAGAACATACTCATAAGACTAAGGGGGAATTAATGAGTTAACACTTTGAGTCCAGACTGAGTCAGTCCAAAATTATACAACTAGCAAAAGTAACACTTTTTATAGTGTCACCAAACTGGTTTCCTATATGGCTAGTTGCAGAACATGACACAGTTAAAGAGTATGGGGCATGTGGGAAATTTAAGACCCATGAAATTTTAGCAATTAGAGAAATGTAAATTAAAACTACATTGCAATTTCAACTTACTCCAGTCAGAAAGGCAATTATCAAGAATACAATTAACTATAAATGTTGGTGAGGATGTGGGGGAAAGGGTACACTCATACATTGTTGGTGAGACTGCAAATTGGTGCAACCACTCTGGAAAGCAGTATGGAGAGTCCTCAAAAACTAGGAATGAAACAATTATTTGACCCAGTTATCCCACTCCTTGGTATATATCCAAAGGATTTAAATTAGCATTCTACAATGATGCAGGCATATCAATGTTTATAACAGCATAATTCACAATAGCTAAGCTATGTAGCCATACTAGGTGCCCTTCAACATAAGAATGAATAGAAAAAATGTGGTTTATATATGCAATGGAATATTACTCAACTAGAATGGCTTTAGGACATTTGCTGCTAAATGGAAGAATCTGGAGACTATCATGCTAAGTGACTTAAGCCATTCATACACACACACACACATACAAACACTCACAAAAAATAAAATAAACAAAAGTTGAATGTTTTTCTCTGATATGTAGAAGCTAACCCACAATAAGGGCAAGATGAATTAAAAAAAAAGAGTAGAAGTTAAGTGGAGTAGACAAAGGGGAATAAAAAGAAGGGAGGGGTTGGAAAAAGAAAGACAGTGGAATGAATTTGACATAATTTTCTTACATACATAAATGAATATACCCCAGTGAATCTTACTATTGTGTACATCCACAAAATTAAGTAAAAAAAAATGACTATGGGTAAATGGCAGAAAGATCATAGAGGGAAGGGAGCAGGGGGTGAGGGGAGGAATGTAGACTGAATTAGAACAAGATATGTTCCAAGCTTTTATTATTGTGTCAAAATAGATTCTACTGTCAATGAAAACTAAAAAGAGGCAGTGAAAAAGGGGGGGGGGAGTATTATGTGTAACTTTAACTTAAGTAAATGTACATACAGCTGTATCATTAAACATTAAAATATTTTATAGTATATTGCAGCTGTCAACAAGTTTGATCAGAAGTATGTTAAAAGGAAAATTTTCTGGACCATTCAAACTTGTATATTTTACTTGAGCAAAACTAAACAAAACCATTATTCTTGAATAAGGTAGCTCCCTTAACCAGAGCAAGTTCTGAGAATTCCAAACACCCTGACAGGAATTGTAGAGAAACAGAAGTGAGACATGGAAAACTACTGCACTGCCAGTAGCCGAGAAAATCAACTAGTTCTTTGGTTATAGCTTAAGTTGTTGTTGACAGCTTAATCTCTTAACTGACTACATGGCCTTCTGTGAACAGCTAAGCTTGGTTACTGTGATTAAAGTCTATATTAGTTTAGTCTGTTCAGTCTAGACAGCTAAAGGAAACCATATACAAGAACAAAAATGATGTATGAACAAATACGAATGTCAGTAAAGGGAGATTATTCCAGAAAGAACAAAATAAATTATAAAATCAAAAACTGCAATAATTGAAATAAAAAATGTATTCAGTAGTAGATTTGGGCCCAGAAAGAAGAATAATCAGACTTCAACAGAGAAAACTGAGATTATCCAATCTATAAAAAGGAAGAAAAATAGAATGGAGAAAACTGAACAGAGACTTAAAGGAAAAAGCAGGATCACAACAAGTGAAACAATATTCTTATTATGGTAGCTCCAAAAGAAGAGACTGAGAAAAATTTAGAATAAAGTATTTGAATAATGTCTAATACATCCCAGATTTTATAAGAAATAATAAATCTTAAGGAATCTATGTAGCAAAGAAGTTCAATGACCTTCAAGAAGTATGAATAAAAAGCTACATCAAAATACAATATATTCAAAATATTGAAAGAGAATTTTGAAAGTAGTAAGACAGACATGCCTCTGTCATGTACAAAGGATCCTCAAAATGACTAACAGCTGACTTCCCATCAGACCCCTTGGGAAGACAGAAGACAGTAGGATGACATACTTAAAGGACCCAGAGAGAAATACTGAGAATAAAGAATTCTATATATGGTGAAAATGAAAGAGGATTTTAAACATTTTCAGATAAACAAAAGCTGGTAGAGTTTGCCAGAAGATCTGCCTTACAAGAACACCAAAGGAGTTCCTTCTGTTTAGAATAAAAATGACACTACAAAACAATTCAAAGCAATACGAAAAACCTGAAGTTGTCTTGTAAAGGTAATTACAAGAATACATTTAAAAGACCAGATTACTGTACTTTTAGTTTGCAGCAACACACCTTATTTCCTACATGTTTTAAAAAACAAATAAAAAATAATCATAAGCCTGTTACTAGGCATAGAATGCACAACGATGTAATTTGTAGCAAAAAAGATATAGGGGGTGAAGTACTGCAGAGAACCAAATATTCTGTATATTAATTCAGACTGTTCTGCTATATATATATATATATATATATATATATATATATATATATATATATATTAATTGTGCTCTCCAAGATAATCACTAGTAAAATCTACAGAAATTATGCACAAAAGAAGTGAGAAAGGAATTAGAAGAGTACACTATAAAAATCAACAAAATGCAAAAAAAAAAAAAAACATAATGAAGGAAAAAAGACAAAATGCATGCAATATAAAGAAAAAAAATGTAATGAAATGAAAGAGGGAAGCACTTGCTAATAAGTAATTAATTTTCATAAAAAAGAGGAATTTAGCAGACTGGATTAAAAAAAAAAAACAACAAGATCCAATTTGATATGTATATACTCTGTTTAAGAGACCATTTTTTTTTTTCTACTGGGAATTCAAGCCAGGGGCGCTAAACCACTGAGCCACATCTCAACCCCCTCTTTTTAAATGTAGTTTTTTTTTTTTTTTTTTTAGAGACAGGATCTCACTGAATTACTAAGTGTCTCTGAATCTGCATATGCTGACTTTGAACTTGTGATCCACCTGCCTCAGCCTCCCAAATTGCTGGGATTACAGGCATGTGCTACAGCGCCCTGCGAGAGATTAACTTTTGACATGAAGACATGTTAAGTTTGGAAGTGAAAGAAAAAAAAATGTACCATGGAGAAGTTAATTAAGAGAGACTTAGGAAAAATATATCACATGAAATAGACTTTAAGTTAAAACTTGTTAGAAGACAAAGATGGTTATAATATAATGGGGAAAGATCCGTTCACATATAAGGTATAGTAATTATAATTATAATCATATACATAGCATATAATAGAGTCCAAAATATGTCATAAACATTAACAGATTAAAATATTAAAAGTACATATTTATACAATAATAGTATTTGGACAATCCAATAATTCACTTTCATTAATGCATATAAAATTTAGACAGAAGATCGACAAGAAATTGAAGGACCTGAACAGCCCTTTAAATCAACTGGACCTAACATAAAATATTTTGCTCATCCAAAGCAACATACAGATGCTTCTTAAGTGTAATGGAAGATTCTTCATGACAGACCACAACACAGGAACTGAAATTTTAAAAAACACTGAAAAAATTTAATTATTCTCCCAACCACATTGGGAAAAAAATTAGAAATCAATAAGAAAAGGGAAAATAGATTATTTTACAAATAACTGGGAGTTAAACAACACAACAACCAATGAGTCAAACAAGAAATCAAGGGAATTTAGAAGATTCTTTTTGAAAATGAACAGGTAGATGACATTCTAAAACCTATAGGATGAAGTGAAAGTAGTGCTAGCAGAGAAGTTGATTGCAGTAATTGTCTATATTGTAAAAGAAATGTCTTAAATTAACAATCTAACTTTATACCTTGGCAACTAGAAAGTTTAGAGTAAGCAAAACAAAAATAGCAGAAAGGAGGAAATAAATATTTGATGAATACAAGTGAAATAGAGAAAAGAAAATTGATAAATTCAGTGAAACACATTATTGTTTTGAAATAATTAATTAGTTTGCTAAACCTTTAGGAATACTGTCAAAGAAAGAAGAGAAGGCACAAATAAATAAAATTGGAAGCATATCAAGATATTGCTATAAATCTTACCAAAAATGGAAAGCTTATAAGATAATGCTTTGAACAAGTATGTCAATATATCAGGAGGCTTGTGTGAAATAGACAAATCCCTAAAAATTAAAAATTTCTGAAATTGATCCAAAAGAACCTGATAGCAAGCAATGGTATTAGAACAATAATTTAATAACTTTAAAACAATGCCCAAGCTTCACTGGTGAACTCTATCTAAACCTCAATGAATAATGAACACTAGTCCTCAAATTCTTCCAAAAAAACCATAAGATCAGGAACACTTCCTTCCTAACTCATTTTCTGAGGCTAAATTTACATAGATATCAAACCTAGATAAAGATAACAGAAGAAATTTGCAGACTATAATCCATCATAAATGTAGATGCTCAAATCCTCAATACTAGCAAACTGAATACCCAACATATTAAAAGCTTTATATGCACTACAACAGCTGGAATTTAATCAATTTTTTTTAAAAAATTAAAAAAATCAAAAAATGAAAGAATAATTTTGCATAAGAAAAGTTAATCAATGAAGCACACTGCATTACTATAACGGGAAAAAAATCCTACAATGTCATGTCAATGGACGCAGAAACGATATTTTACAGCTTCCAACATCCTTTCAAGATAAACACTAAGAAAACTAGTAATAGGAATACAATTAAAACCTCAGTGACATTCTTCATATCCATTAGAATGGCTTTAATTAAACAAAAAAAACAGAAAATGTAAAGTGTTGATGAGGATGTGGAAAAAATGGAACCACTATACCTTGCTGGTGGAAATGCAAAATTCTTCCACTCCTATAGGAAAAAAAAATGAGATTTACACAAAAATATAAACACACAACTGTTGTATGACCCAGAAATTCTACTCATAGGTATGTGCCCCAAATAATTCAAATCATTCAGACAAGTAAATGTGCATGCATGTTCATATCATCATAATCCATAACAGCCCCAAAGTATAGACAACTCAAATGCTTGAAATAATGACTTTATATATAAATCATGATATATATAACAATGGCATATTATTCACTTATAAAAAGGAATGAAGTACTCATACATTTGGCCATGTTAATGAACCTCTAAAATATTCTTATGTAAAAAAGACAGTCTCAAGGTTAAATATTATATAAAACTTGAATAGCATATTGAGTATACTGAGTAAAAACAATGAATAGCAAAAGAGAAATTTTAATCACTAAATAGCATAGACACACATTTATTTATTTGTCTGCTTGTTTATTTATTTATTCCATTTTGTGGTGATGGGGATTGACCCAAGGGCCTCATGCATACTAGGTATACAACTATATAATAATCCATTAGTAGTAATACATAATTCTATATAGTGGAAATTGGGAGCTCCTAGGGGCTAAAAGAAGTGGGAGTGGTTGGAAAGTGCTTAATTAGGAATGAGTTGTTTTGTTGGAGTGATAGAAATATTTTGGAACAAGATAGAAATGGTGCCTGTATAGCATTATGAATGTACTAAATGTCACTAACTTCTTCAATTTCAAATGGTAGATTTCATGTTATGTGAATTATTTAAAAATCTAGAGAAGGGATCAGAGAACTCATAAGGTTATGAAAACTTTAAGCTCATTCTCCCTAAGTCACTATAATATCATAATAGAAGTTTTCATATGAAGAAAAATATGAATGTGATTCTTAAATATTTACCACTTCTAACCATATATCCAGAAGTAGAACAAGACCTCATTTACCACTGACCCATGGGATTTCTAAGCAGTGAATAATACAGAGTTTTTTTGGGCAGCATATATCTCAATAATTGAAAATGTGGGCATGCATTGGCAAATACAGTACAGTGTGTTCTTTCCACATGAAAAAAAGCTGTTGAATTGGAGTTTGGGAAAATGGATACATTTGAAAACTCTGCCTGCCATTCACATAGATCTATAGACTGGGAGTCAGTTTCATTACTATTAGTGTGGCCAACTACCATCAAAACCTTCCTAATTGATAGGAATGGATCTGGATACACAGTGGAATAATTATGTTGTACTCTGAAGCATCTTGTTCAGCAAAATACTTGTATTGGATTAGGTTACATTGATGTCTGCACTTTTGTTCTTACAGTTAATTATGACTTAGAAACCACTGTATTAGCAGCAGGTATTACTTTGTTTTCCATTAAAACACACAAATGGAGATTTATCTAATTCGTTTCAGTGTGAACCCAGTGAGAATCTTTGAATGAGAAAGGCATCATATTATAGAAGTCCCTTCCTAATTTCAGAATTGGAATTGTTGAAGACTGAGTTGATAATAAAATAACTGAATCAGTGTGAGGTAAACTCACTACTTGAGAGGATTGCAAAGCAGGGGAAATGGTGCTAAATGATCTGTCAGGCAACTCATTTAAACTAAGTCTCAAGGAGAGGAGAGGCATTTAGTATAAAATAGATTTTGAAAGGTCATAGAAAGAAAGAGCTTTAAAAAATTTGTACTAAAGAGAAAATTAGGAGAAACAGTACCAGTTAGACATCAAATCTGTATATAGTAACCTGATTATCCAGGAACAGATTATTCAATTTAATCATAGTTGGTCTGTTTGTTTTTCTCTTTTCTACTCCAGGATTGTCTAATTCACTTCTGACCAGCATTTTAATTCCAATTTGTGAAAGCATAGGTACATCATAAATGGAAAACTGACTGCATGCCCTGTGGAATTGCTATGGCATTCACATTCTGGCCAAAGGCGCGGGGGCAAAGTATGAGTTGGAACCTACCCTGGACCTGGGTCCTGTGCAAGTCGGTGTGGATGAATCTGGTTCGGGTCTGGGATTCCCCCATAGTCTGCTGGTCAAAAGAGGCTCTCTTGTGTTGGAAGCTGGGCTCCAGCGGGTGCCTGCCAGTGGAGGGTTGGACAGGGGCCTACTGTGTGCTTGGGTTGCGCACAGGTTGGTGTGGGTGGATCTGGGTCCCTGGGCTTGACCTCCGGCTGTAGCCTCTACATGTACTTTTTAAAAAGTAGAACTGCTAATGTAAATTTGAAGAAGTTAGAGAAAGTACCTCAATTAATAACTCAATTCCTATTATCCACTAAGGACATACATTTAATTAGGATTTTTATATAGATACAATTTGATTTTTTAAAGTAATCTATATTAATCTAAAATTCAAATTTCTACTAATACAAAGCTGTTGTAATTCCTAAATTACTAACCTAACTCTAGATATAATGATGCATATGAAAGGTCAACTTGTAGTGAATTAAGTTTATTTTTTTCCCTATTAATTTTATGTCATTATTTCATCCAGTTTCCACATAATAAAACTGAGGCTCATAGAAAATAAGTAATAAATCTAAATCCCACAAAGTGGAAATCTTACAATATTTTTAAATGAATAAGGAGGAAAGCATATAATCAAAATTTATGTGGTACAGCAGAAATGGTGCTTACAGTGATGCCTTCATCTTAGAAACTTATTTTAGAAAAAAAAGAAAAGTTTAAATTTATACCCTTATTAGGCTAAGAAGAAGATAAATCAAACCCACTCCACAGACCAATAATTATCAAAACAAAAATATTTAAAACAAAATATTAGCAAATTGGATCCAATAATATATTAATTATAATATATCTTACAGATGTAAGTTAGGAAAGTAGTTTTAAGTTTCACAAATATAGCACATCAGAAGAAAGAAAGAAGGAAAGAAAGAAGGAAGGGAGTAAAGAAGGAAGGAAAAAAGGAAGAAAGAAAAATGATTTTTTAGGCAATCAAAATAGATGGAGAAAAAACATTATATATTTTTCAAGACACAATTACCATAACTAGCCCTTGGCATCTTGGAATGAAATTTAACTTTTTTGCTCTAGTATTATGATAAGGTGATAGACATTTATGAATAATGTACTGCTAATATAATATTGGAAGATGCAATAGTAAATTTTTTAAGAAAAATATATTGATATCAGCTCTAAAAATTATACTCAAGATTCCATTGGATCATCTAGAAATTTTAACAAAGCAAAGGGAAATAATAAAGGAAATACACACCAGAAAAGAAGAATTAAAACTATACTACTTGCAGAAGATATATTACCATAGAAAATCCTAAGGAGTCCCAGTAATAACTATCTACTACTAGAACTAATGAATAAATGAATCATGGCATTAAGTCACTGTATCCAAGGATAATAAATTACAATATGTTTTCCTATTCTTGAAACAAGAAATTGTTAAAGAAAGTTAAAAATAATATCAATAATTAGACCTGGACAATATGATAGAATAGAAAACCATAGATTTTACTTGCTTTACAAAAACACAGATGTAATAATAATACATGGATCAATTATTTTCATTATGGACTCAGAAACCAGTTAAGACATTTCTGCACTTCAAGAAAGCAGGGAACTGGCCTTGTTAACTCCAGTATTATAATTTGTAGAACTAACTCACCAAAGACTTTCTACATTGTACAGTGAAATGTAATTAGGAGAAAAATCATAATTCCTGGTTTCTCCTTAGGGAAGGAAAGTAAAAACTAGAACATTACATCTAATATTCAGAATTTTGTGGGACTACCTTAGGTACTGTTTTCTGACTTGGCATAATCTAAGCACTGAAAAGAAAGGGTGCTAATTTGGGATGCTACTGGAAGAAAAGGCAATATTGAGGGGGAGAAGGGGAGAAGAGGAGAGGGGGAGAGGGGGAGAAAGATATACATCTCAAGGGTAGGTCCAAAGTGACCAATTTCCTCTAACCATGCCCCACCTGCTTATAGTTTCTAGCACTTCCCATTAGTCCATTTAAATTATTGATCCATCAAGTGAATTAATCCACTGATGAATTTGAATCCGTCACAACCTAACCTTTTCCTAAAAGCCTCATCTCTGGACATTACTGTAGTGGGGACCACGATTTCAACACATGAGTTATATAGTTCCAAACTATAGCAATAAGTCATGAAGAAAAAGAACTCCGGAAGATATCAGTAACAAATAGGAATACCTCAACTGACATTCTCAACAGAGAAAAACAACACTTTTTACACAATGATCAGGGACAGGGCAAGGATGATCACTTTCACCTGTTACACTATTGGTCGGGTTAAGCCCAGCTTATGTAGGGGTTGTTTGTTTTACTAGAATTTTAAAAGAAATTGCTTGTGGAGAGCATTATGTTTCTCAATTAAATCAATTATCTGGAATGCTTAGGGGCATGAGATTCTATTAAATTCCTGTTCCAAGAGTCAATACTACTTTTTGGAGGGGTGGAGCTTACTAGGGATTAAACTCTGGGGCACGCGCCCAGCCCACTTAGTTGCATCCCCATCCCTATTTTGCATTTTATTTAGAGGCAGGGTCTCACTGAGTTGCTTAGGGCCTTGCTTTTACTGAAGCTGGTTTTGATCCTCCTGTCTCAGCTTTGAAGCTGCTGGGATTTCAGGCATGTGCCACCATGCCTGCTGCTTTATTTATTTAAAGAACTGAGATGTATATGTTGATTTCAATGAGCAACATCAATACATTTGAAATGCATATGTTGTGTTTCAGTAAGACTTTGCTATGTGGCCTTAGTACATGTAGAAAGTTGTAATTGTGATTTTATATTTTGAGTGTCTGTGAAGCAAAGGATTTCCAGAGTTTTCTTTCTCTTTTTCCCTCTAATTTCAGGGAATTGCAAATAAAAACCACAATGAATCGCAAATAAAAACCATGCATGCTGGTATGACTGTTAGTTTAAATAAATAAATGAATAAATAAATAAAAGCAGAAAATAACAAGTGTTGACAAGTATGTGAAGAAATCTGAATCCTTGCATGGTGTTGATAGGATTATAAATTGGAATGAATGTTATGGAAAATAGTATAATATTTTATAAAAAAAATAAACTACCATGTAATAGAGCAAACCCAATTCTCATATAAAAGAACTGAAATTGTGACTCAAAGAGATACTTGTATTCCCATACTTGCTGTAGCACTATTCACAATAGTAAAGATGTAAAACAAACCTTCAGGTCTACCAACGTATAAATGGCTACAGAAAATGTGTTACATACTTGCAATTGAATATTATTTATCCATAAAAGAAGAAAATTCTGTCATCTGTTGAAACATGTATGAGCATTGAAGAAATTAATCTAAGTGGAATCAGTGAGTTGCAGATGGTTAAATATTTTACTTCTTACAGGATTCTACTTTTTTTGAGATTCTAAACCAATCAAGCCCATAGGAACAGAAAATACAATGGTGGAATTACTGTCAAATTAGTTTATAAATTCAAAAGAAGTTTAAAATGTATTACTAAATAGAGACATTTCAATATACAATGCTGTTAGATGAAAAACAACTTAAAGAAGGCAAGGTTTGTTCTGGCTCATGGTTTCAGATGGTTCAGCCCATCTCTGGCTTATTCTGTTGCTTTGGGCTTTAAGTAAAGCAGAACATCACGGAGGTGGGAGCCCATGACAGAAGAAGCCCCTCAACACAAAGCAGCCAAGAAATGGAAAGAGATAAATAGACTGGAGACAAGATTTACCCTTGAAAGACATGTTCGCTCCACCAATCAGAACCCACCTTCCAAAGATTCCACCACCTCTCAATTGAGCCAAGGGCTGACAAATAAACATTACACACATGGCCTTTGACAGATATTTTAGATACAACCATTTCAACTGGTGATTGTTAAGTGCAATGGGCAGATAAATTATTGCATGTATGGACATATTGAAGCAGCAAATCCTTCCTAAGATGTTTCTTTTTAACTCTGTTTATAACTGCAAGCTGCTAGTTTCTGTAATTATGCTTGCTTAGTGGCTAGGGCACGCTATGGCCTGAAGAAAGAGTGAAAAATCAAGGTTACTTTCATGAGAAAGTCTTGAAACCTGGAGAGTCTGTACTGTATAAAAGATACTGAGAACAAAGGACTGGGCTAAGCTTTTGAAGAGGACTCCCACTGAGCCCACACTGGTGCTGAATAAACCTTGCTCCTCTACATCTGTAAGTGCTGCTTATCTCTTTCTAGTACCATAATTTCTGTATTTTCCGTAACAATCTGAATATTAAATATTTAAATCTCAAAGATGATAGACATAAAACTCATATCTGTGTTTTGTTTAGTTGTATGGAACATAGACATGGGAGTAGGATATTGTGCTATCATGTGCCTTCAAATTTTTTTTGATACATTGAAAATATTTTTCAAAAATTAAATTGGAATACTAAGTTCTATAATTCTAGAGATATAAGTTGCATCTCTACAACTATACTGATTATAGAGAAGAATGGATCTAAATACTTCTCTATGTCCAAAAATTAAGCCAGGATTCTAAATTATGAAGATATTTGGTCACGTTTAGGCAGAAAACATTACTAGAAATTTCTTTATTTTAGAAGTTTGAGTTGAATGGAAATGGAAATATGGGGATGATATCTCAGTCATCTAGCAGTGAACTGTATAAGAACTTGAGACCAGGGGACAAAAGACAGTCAGCGAAGGTAATAAATAATTGGGTCTGGTCAGGAAGATGGGGGCTGATTGGAAAGGAAAGGAAATAAAGTGCTGATATATCAGAGCTCTTCCGGCTTCTCATCCTGTTGCCCAGGGAAATGTTCTTCCCTGCAGGAAGATGTAGGAGTTGTTAATTAATGCCCCCTAGCCTGCTCCCTTCACTTCACTTTTTGCCCACCTTATGGTTACTAGTCACCTATGCAGGATGGAGAAGGAGAGGTCATGAGAACAAAGGAAATCTACAATGTATAAAAGGGGTAGGACACCCCCCCACACACACACACACACTTCTTTGGATACCCAGCTCTGGGACCTCCTTTTTTGCAGAGAAGTCTATCTCTGTTCTATCCTTTAAATAAAACTTGCTTTCTATGCTAGCCTTGGTATTTCTTGGGTATTCAATCTTCACAGCTGGAGAATGGAACTTGGCTTGGATTGATTCTCATCACCAGCACTATAAGGATACACAATTCCCATTTGTTAAAAGAAATAGCATAGATAGAGTTAGAAATAACCTAGATAGGAAAGGTAAACATACATAGAGCATGCTGAATTAATTTCAGATTATTGAGGAAAATAGTGAATGTAGGAAAAACAAGCAACAACTGTTCTGTATATGTATGTCTAAACCAAAAAATAATAATAACTTCCTTATGGACATTAACTTGCAGTTAAAATGATTTTCTAACCAGCCCAGAGTGGTGGTGAATGCCTGTAATGGGGGGCTGAGACAGGAGGATCAATGCCTATCTCAGAAATTTAGCAAGGCACTAAGCAACTCAGTGAGACCCTGTCTCACAATAAAATACAAAATAAGGCAGGGGATGTGGTTCAGTGGCAGAGTGCCCCTGAATATACACACATACACACATGCACACATACTTACATATACATATACATATTCTGTCTAAACCACAGTTTATTATATTAATAAGTATTCTCTATTTTTGTTGTTATTTTGTTTTATATTTAAATAAATTAAAAGAAAAGAAAGAAAGAAATTCATCTCTTACTTTCATGGCCCACATTGCAAGTGCTGAAGAGCCAAACATGGACCGTGTCTACTGCATGGGACAGCACAGTAGAATATATCTGTCAGTCTCAAAATTTTATAGGAATTTAGTTACTCTGAAAAATTGTCCCAACCCAAGATAAAGTTAGCTTTCAGGATTCTTAGATCATGTTGAAATTATTAGACAACTTTAATATCACCTCAAAGCCCTTTTCCCCAAATACCTTCATATATTCCTTTATTGAATGGCCAATATCATTGTACTTGAGTCCTTCTTTACTATACTATTCTGCAAATTTGGTATGTGTTAAAATGACATATGAAGACTGAAAAACATCCTATCTCTAGTTCACCTATAGAGAATAGTTTAGCATAATGTTAAGCTATTAGTATTCTTAGAATTTTCCCCAATGATTTTGATGTGCAGTCAGGATTGAAAGCTATTATTAGAGGTGCACAAAAGCCATGTCCCAGACTTCCAAACTGGAGGAGGGAGCAGGGCCGAACTATTTGTTTTTAAGAACCCTCACAGGTAATTCTGATGCACATTAAATCTTTTGAATCACTGCTTTTCTACTTTCCTTTCTGTCTGAAAATAAAAAGAAGTGTGTATTTTACCTTCTCTCCAGCATTTAAATCTTATTTTGAAAAAGCAATGTATTTAATACTTGCCCATGAAAATCTCATTTAGCTGCTTCTTCTACCTTATTTATTTATTTATTTATTTATAATAGGGATTGAACTTAGAGATTTTAACCACTGAATCATATCCCCAGGACCTCACTCCTCCTTTTAATTTATTATTATTATTATTATTATTATTATTATTATTATTATTATTTTGAGACAGATTCTTGGTAAACTGCTAAAGTTAAGTTTAAACTTATGATCTTTCTGTCTCCACCTCCCTAGTGGCTGACATTATAGGCATGTACCATGGTGCCTGAGTAACCTATCTCCTCTTCTACCTATTTCTATTATTCATTTTTTCCTAAAAGCCCTAATCAAGTATATCAATATTCCTTTCTTTTTTTCCCCAATTTATATTATTGGACACTAAAAGTCACACACACACACACACACATATCACACACACACACACACACATATATATATGCACACACATACATACACACATATATAATAAATATATATTTGATATATTTATAACTATTTAGTAACATCAAGCAATAGGGAAATTTTATAGAAGAAAATTTATATTAAATAAAATTTATTCACCTAGAAAAAATTACTGCCAATGATTGACCAGTACTTCCATAAATCTATCAATAAAAACTCATAAAATATGATTAGAAATTGTATCACATTTCATTTTAATCTTTTAATCTTGGAGAATTTTCTAAGTTTTCTACAGATTTATTTTTATTTTTTTAATTGTTACTTTTTGCTTATCTATTTATCCTTAAGAGACCAATATTATTGGCTTGATATAAAGAGATGAATAATATTTTCATTAAATACATAAATAAATACATTTAATATGCATATATGAATTATTATTTTTAAATAAAAATATTATATGCATGTTCCTTGAATGAATATTTTTATCCTTTGTAAACACATTGAGTTATCTCTGCAATGCCATCAAAATAATTCATGTTGAGGTTTTATTCACAATGCAACAATGTTAGGAGGCGGGGTATTATAGTTTTAGATACCCAAAAGCTCATGTATGAGAAAATGCAAGAAGGTTTAGAGGTCAAATCATCAGATAATGATATTTGTAACTCGATCAGTGGGTTATTACCCAGATAGGGATTAAGTAGGTGGTAACTGAAAGCAGATAGGGTGTGGCTAGAGAATATAGGTCACTAAAATCCTGCCTTTGGGGTTTGTATTTTGTTCCTATTGAAGGGTTATTCTCTGTTTACTTGTTGCAGTATTCTGAGCTGTTTTCCTCAGCCATGCTACTCTGTCACAGTGTTCTGTCTTACCTTGGGTCCAGAGATAAGTAGTTGGCCATCTATGGCATGAGACCCCTGAAAGCAGGAACACCAAATAAACTTTTCCTCTCTTTAAATTGTTCATTTCAGGTCTTTTCGTCACAGCAGCATAAAAGCTGACTAAAACATGGGACCTATTGGGAAGTGTTTCAGTCATGGGTCAGAACCTAAGGGAATAATGGATGTCTTTCTTGCAATAGTTCTCTCTGGAAGAAATACATTAAGTACCATGAAAAAGGGTTGTAAAGTGAAGCTACCACTATTATTTTGCCACTTTCACATACACCTACTTGCGCTTCCACTTTTCTCCATGAGGTTCTTAAATAATAGGACCTTATATTAGACTTCCTAGCCTCCAGCATTGTGATCAAAAATTAACTTTTTAACTTGATACGTTAGCCAGTCTTAAGCACTATCATATCAATATAAAATGAACTGAGGCATCTTTTAAAGTAAAATGTTAGAGATTTAACTTGTCCCTTTCATTGTGACAACATCTATTCCAAGACACAAATTTCTCTCTATTATTTTCTAACTGGTAAGCATTTAGATGGTTTTGAGTATTCTCTAGCAGAAAAAGCTATTTTCTTTTTCTATTAGAGTGGCTATAATAAAAGTGGCTATAATAAGTGATTTCACTATAATTTTTACATAATAGTATATTTTTGCTATGGCATATATTCCCATATCTGATAATGATGAGAGAGTTATTTGTGCTTTTTAAAGATAAAATACTTTGGTTTTACCAAAAATCTAAAAACAAAAACAAAAACAACAACAACAAAAAGACAGGTTTATGTTAGGGACAACAGTTTATGGGTACCTTATTTTTCATATTCATGATAACACAGGAACTCACAAATCATTGATTTTTTTTAATAATGAATGAGAAATGAGATTTTTGAGAATACTTTAATTTTGGGCTGTTTCCAAAGTACATCAAACATATTCATATTCTATTTGTATTCTTTTCTCAATTTTTGCATTTTATCTCAATAATATTAAGAAATTCTATGTTGATTATGGATTTTATAACTTTGTCATATATAGGGTCAATTAATTTTTTCTTTTGACAGTCTATATGTTTTTCCAAGCAGATTTTATTTTGATACAGTTAGCTTACCATTCACTTGCATGATAGGGTCTTTGATCCAATTTTACTTAAATGATGCATTGGATACTTAAGGTTATACATTTGGTCTCAAAATTTATTCTATTTTAAAATAAAACTTATTTTTAATCATATTCATTAATCAGAATAAACATACGTTGAATTATAAAGAGAAACAATTACATTTAAAGGAAAAATTTTCACATACAATGAAAGTAGAATTGGCTTTATTTTCTTCCTAGATAGCTAATTATCATGCCAGCAAGAGTCATTAAATTAACAATCTCTCTCCAAATTGAATTCAATGGCTTTGTTGCTATATATTAGATATTCACATACACTGAAAAATAGTTTTGCACATTGTACTTCATCAATGTAATTTCTCTTTCTAAAGCAATATTTCATTCCACTAAGGAAACTTTATGTAATATATTTTATTAACTGGTAACTCCTCCTTCCAATTTTATTTTTGTTATTGTTATAAAATGGTATTGGCTCTTATCATAATTTATGTGTCCATATGAAATTCAATATGACTTTACCATCCTTGATGTGGAAATTCCATTAAAATTTCATCAAATTTAGATATTAACTTTGAGAATGTTGTAATCCAGTAATATGTCATGAACTTTAATTTCTCCAGATCTGACTTCACATCCTTCAGTAAGATTTTATAGTTGCTATTATTTGTCTTGACTTTGTTTATAAAATTGGCTTTCATGTATTTCTTTGTATAATACTGAATATGACATATTTTTCCCAATTACAGTGTTAAGTATTATTGAAAGAGATTATAATATTTAACATTATCTTATTTATATTAAGCCATCTCAACAAGTTCTCTGATTTCTGATCAATTTTTCTGTGTACAGTAGTATGTTTGTTTGTTCTGAGAAATAACTTAATCAACAACAATGTATTTGTTGATATTTTCAATATTCATATGTATGTTTCTTTTTCCCTTATGAATTTAATAGTATTAAATTGTTGTAATAAAAGACAGTAAATTTTGTTCTTGTTTTTTAATAGGAATGAATTAATTATTTCTCTATTTAAAATAATTCCTGCCTTTTTAATTTCTAGTAAATTAATTACCTTCTATTAATTTTTGTCTAAACATTTTTATAGTTTTAATCAGAATAAACATATGTTGAATTATAAAGAGAAACAATTACATTTAAAGGAAAAATTTAAATACTTTTGGCATAATCATATTTTATCTCTTTTTAACTTAATGAATGAATGAATTATAAGGACCAGCATTACATTTCTGCAGTATTCTCCATTTTTATCATTTTTTATGAACACCTAGAATTGATTTTCTAAACTTTCTAATTTCTAAGAATGTCTGTTTCCATATTGATCAATAATGTTTGATGTTTTCCACTTATATTATTTTTATCAGAAACTACTTGTGCTAAATTTGTGAACTAAATTGAGTACTCATCATTTCTTTCATCTGGATTGTTATAAAGTATCTTGCCCAAAAGTATGTCTAAATGTTAGAATGTGTATTATCTTACAATCTTAGTAGATATTGTCTATTCACAGTTCTCCTTTTGGCTGTAGAATATATGTAATATAATTATATGGTTATTTTACATTTATACATCTCTTATTGAGTTTTTTCCTATAGTCCCAATCTAATTTGCTCTTTTCCTACAACATTAAAAATTTTTTTGATCACAAATAATTGACTTCTTTCATAAATATTCTGAAAAAATATATTTAAATCTTTTTAGCATTAAAATTATACATAATTTGAGGTGTTGATTTTATTGATTTCTTTCACATTTTTACGGTTGATTCTTGTTTCTTATTTAATTTTTATAATGGTAATATGCACTTCTTTCCATACTTCTTTATTTCGATTTTGATGACATTTGAAAATAAATTTGGCTGTGAGTTGTATTACTTTTCTTTAATGCTCTTTTCATTACTTTCTGATGTATCTTAAATTTTAATTGGATTTTATCTTTGAGGCATAGCAAATCTAGCAATTTGTTTTGTAATTATCTAACAAATTTTATTTTTGTTTATTTTTTTACTTTCACATAATAATTGTTAAAACATAAAACATAAATTTTATTTTATCCTTTGTAGGTTAGTTTCATTTTAATAATCTATAGTGAAATCTTTTAACAGCGAAATGTTCTAATTCATATAGTGTTCATTGTAGATATTGGCAATAGTTATTTTACTTGTATCCCAGAATTGAGTACATTCACCTTCAAATATTTTTCATACTATCAGATGGTTCTTTCTTAAAAGCAGGCTGATTTATTTTTACTCCCAGACATTGAAACAAACAAACAAAAACAAAAAACAAAAACAAAAAACAACTCTGTTATCTAGACATTGCTTATTGTATCTATAGTAATACTAGCATCCAAAGGATTACCAGATCTTTTCAGCCTTTGTTTGCACTTAACATGCAAGTAATCCTTTCCATAGAAAAAATGAGTTTTTCACTTTTATGCCTTTAACCATGCATGAAATTTTGCCTGAAATACCCAGATTTCAGATTACTATCTGTTTAACTATAATTCTGCCAATATTCTTCTCCAAACCATCTGCAATATTGATGATATTCTCAATGTTGTTTGTGTTGAAGTGCATGAGTTCTGAGAATTCTTTACTTTTTAATTCATTTTTTAAAGGTGTTCTTTGCATTGAAATGACAATCTAAGGAAAATATTGTAGAGGATACAATCAAAGAAATCCACATTATATTAGAGTTTTGCCACATTATTTCATTGTCTGTATTTGCCCATTTCCTATTAGTTTTTCTCTCATAATTTTAGCATGTATGATACTGAATGGTTTCTGTAAAGATAAAATTATCATCTTTCCATCTTTGGTATAATACTTAAGTTTTGTATTTAACAAGGCAAATCTTTCCTTTTTCAGATAATTCACAATTTAAAAAATTATGTAGAGTAAAATATAGTTTCTTGGGTTTATATGGTGAGACTTTTTCTAAATATTATAGAAATAAATATAAAGGCAATACCAAATTATTGACAAAAACTAAAGATGAAATGAATACAGGAAGGCAAATTTATTTCATGTGATAGTCTTAATAATATACTTGTGTTCAATTGGGAATGGCTTTCCAGCTCTTTAGATGGTTTTTTGGTTTTGGTGGTGCTGGGGATTGAACCCATAGCCTTGTGCTGCAAGGCGAGCACTCTACCAGCTGAGATATATCCCTAGCCCCTCTCTAGCACTTTAAATGGATTACTTTGGTATTACAACTGACTTATTATACAGTCTGCCATTTAAATATGTTTAACACACACACACACACACACACAGAGACACACACACATTCTGCAATATAACTATCAGTGCCTCTGACTAAAATACTCTATAAATTCCCCTTTATTATATTTTCAACAATCTTTGATTTCTTTCTTTTTTTGGTGGGGAGGTACTGGGGGTTGAATTTAGGACTACTCTGGGGCACTCATCCAATGAGTCACATCCCTAGCCCTATTTTGATTTTATTTAGAGACAGGGTCTCACTGAGTTATTTAGTGCCTCACCATTGCTAAGTCTGGCTTTGAACTACAGATCTTCCTGCCTCAACCTCCAGAGCCCCTGGGATTACAGGCATGAACCATTGCATCCAACTTGATTTCTTTAATGATAATTATGATGAAAAATAAGTAATACTCTCTTCACATTCTACAAATAGGAACAGAATCTCTTTACATTTTTGTTTAGTATCCATAGATGCTACCATTGAGTGTTTGTAATCATATTTGAGACAGAAACTGAAAATAAATTAGACAATTTTGTCCAAGTAGATGACCAGTTTTCAGGGTAGATTATTTGCTTCCTTCTAGACACAGGATATGAAGTAAGGAGTTTTGGTTTTTGAATGGTATTGGCATGTACAGGAAGATAAAGATAATTCCCTTTACTATTCAACATTATGACAGCTGTCTCTTAGTTATGATTTAATCAAATGAAAGTATACTGAGTTATCAAGCAGCAATTATATTTTAGTAAATATTTTAAGGTAACATTTTATGTTGGAAATGAAAAATGTCTAATTTAAAAGAGAAATCTGTCCTAGCGATTAAAGATCAAGAATCCAGAGATATAAAAGGCAGATGAAAAAATGCTGTTCTAAATATAAGCCTCCAACAGAAAGGACTTACCTTATGTATTTGCCATGATGACCAGGAAGTGAAAGACTATGCCAACTTAAAATTGTGGATTTACATAGTTGAAAGTTTAAGAATAACGTATAGACAATATTTTAGTAACTGAGGGAGAAATCAGTTATCCCAAAGGAGCAAAGAGAGTCACATATCAAGAACTGAGCATTAAACACAGAGGATTATGTCCGCGCACGCACCACACACACACAACACATTTAAACATACATGCATATATAAGTATAGTCTATACATGTATATATGTTTGTATGTGTAAATGTGGGTGTAAATACGTCATGACAGATTATCCCAAGATTCTTGGCTTCTTAACAATTTACTTTTACATAAATTATTTGTCACATTTTGAGTTTTGTACATATTAGTACATACTTTTGAGTAGGGGTTTTCAACTTTGGTAATATCAACTGTTTGATCTGCTTAAGCATTTGCATTGGAGTTGGGGATACCTTTATTGTAGGATGCTGGCAGAATTCCTGGGCACTTCTCAGCCATAGTCCAGTGGTAGCCACCACTCTAGATATCACTAAATATTTATCTAGGTATTTCCAAATGTCCCATGAAGAGAGGGCTAAATCGTTCCCGGTTTAGATCCAATGCTAGAGAATAATATTCAATTAAGGAATCATGCAGAAACTGTCCTACCATATGCAAATCATATGCAAGCATGTGATAAAATTTCAATTTTGTATATTGCTATGTTCCTAAAATATCATATTACTTGTTCTATGAACAAAGTAAAATTTGAGAAGTCTGAAAAGATATTAAGTATAATCTATATACAAGGATAAAGTCAAAACTATCATCATATATTTCTACTTTGAAAATTCTGTTTAAATCCAAGAGAAGACTCTAATGAGTGTTCAGTTATTGTTTACAAAGAAGTGTGCAAACCATCTAGAAATAAACCTCACACCTTAGGAAAATTTTAAACCCTAGAGTCATCTTCATCTTACAAATAATTCCTTCTCTACAAGAGGAAATATTAATACAAAACATGAACGTAAATGTTTTAAAATCAATGCTTGTATAATTTTGAAAAGCTACTGAAATAATGCAATGGTTGGATACTTTATGCATTAAATCTTTCTAAAACATTGCAGTGCTTTGTAAGAAGTTTCAAGGACCCAGTGAAGGAGAATTAAATTATCAAGTAACATTACTGCTCGTTCTTATATTTACATTTATCTTCAAAGTGAGTAATTTATTTTGGGGGGCAAAGAGAACTATACATCACACTAATGCACACACCTTTTAAAATGTGCCCTTCATGCTATGACTGGACATAGTCAAACTCACTTTGCAGTGGTTTTATCTGCTGGAGAGGAAATTTTAAATATGTAGGCTCCATAGTTGTCTCTGCTTTGAACATATTTTCTGTTTTACATTTATGTAGGAGTGGCAAAACAAAAAATCATCTGTTAAAAAGAATAACCTCCATAATAATCATTTCCAAAATCTGCTGAACTGATCCTCGTATGTCTACCCAGATGGCAAAGTGGTGAAATGGAACAAAGAACACCTCGAGGCAGCTCTTGTTATTGTTAATCTCTGGAGGATTTCAACATGGAAGCACACCTGCCTAAATCTGCATCACCTTGCAAGTCGAAAAGACATTTTCAGCATAGTTTACAAGAAGTAAGATAGCAACCCATTGTGTATCTGCTTTTCTATTCAGACAATACTATGAGTTTTAATAGACTGTAGAAGACAAGTGTCTAACATGGCTTTGCTTGAACAAAACATTATCAACAACATTTATTGCAATTTTGTCCTGCATGTCTAACTTTTAAAATTTCTAT
This sequence comes from Marmota monax, assembly GCF_021218885.2. NCBI lineage: Eukaryota > Metazoa > Chordata > Mammalia > Rodentia > Sciuridae > Marmota > Marmota monax. The sequence goes on along the minus strand of NW_026692434.1, from coordinate 1,518,933 downwards.
AAATTCTAATTCATTGAATACAAAGTATGAGCAAAAGTGTGTCATGCCAGAGGAGAAGGGAGCTTTCTATTATAATCAAGAACATAAACCCCATTTCCACTTGTTAAGATGTGAGTAGCAAGACCTCAAGAACTTTTTGATGTTTAAAAATAAGATGATAAGTGTCATTTTCATAACATAAAGACATTTAGAAATTATTCCCCAGATAATTTTCTGGCCAAGGCTGTTATATAGCTCTAAGCACAACCAATTAAAATGTGGGAAAGATACCAAGAAGATACACGGTCTATCATACACAAATAGTCAGTAAGAGTTTGTATTTTAAAATGGTGCCTTTTAAAAACAGTGTCTTAAAAATTATGCATAAAAAGCTTGCTTATATTGACTGTCACTATTATAATTGTTAAATGCCCTGCAAAACTTAGGAGAATGTGTGTGTATTTCCTTTTTTTCTCTCTCTGTAAAAATAGCAAACTATATCAATCTTTTGACCAGTTCTTAATAGCTACCCTTGATATGAGCATAAATATATAATTATTTCACAAATATTAATCATTAACAATACTTGAATTTTTCCCAAAATAAAAAGTGACTCTGTGAGTTTTAATATCACTAAGATATGTATATTTCTTAGAAATAAAAAGAATAGAAATGCTTATATTAGTGATGTTATTAAAATTAATTTGGCATAGAACTTTGTCGCTTCAGTTAATATGGCAGTTATGTAACAATATAATATTTTTTGAAATTCTCATTATCAAATTATATTACTACATAAACAATTAAAACACTATTTTCCACAAGAATCAGTCTCAGTTATCTAACACAATTCAGCTCCCACACCCTAATTTCATTACAACTCAGTTTGTTGCCATACATTTCCTAAATAACACTGAATATAAACATGTAAGTTACTATTTTTCTAAACCCTTCAAATTTTATCTTGCTAAATACTACAACAATTTTGTTGTTCTAGTAGCTGTAAATTTTTGAATAAAGAACACTAATACAGTCTTATTTTATGCCTTCCTTTCATTTCCTTCTCATGTATTACTTCTCCATTTTCCAAAATTTCAAAACTTATTTGTCACAAAAAATAAAAAAAAGTCGTACTGAAAAAAAGAAACAAATGTGTCAACCCAGGATCCTTTTTAATAGAAATGTAAGAGTAAATTCCATTTCTTAGAATACTATATTTGATGCTGGTGGAATATATGGTTTGTGATAATAAAGGTTTAATTTAGAAATAAAATACAAACTTTATTTAATGAGAGAAATATAAATATCATTTATTCAGAAATATATCTCTTATATAGTAAGCATTTATTTATTCCACGTGATTAAACAATTTAAAATCACAAAACACAGATGACTGAAAAAGTCAATGTTATTCTTTTTTTTTTTTTAAGAGAGAGAGAGAGAGAGAGAGAGAGAGAGAGAGAGAGAGAGAGAGAGAGAATTTTTTTAATATTTATTTTTTAGTTTTCGGCGGACACAACATCTTTGTTTGTATGTGGTGCTGAGGCTCGAACCTCGGCCGCACGCATGCCAGGCGAGCGCGCTACCGCTTGAGCCACATCCCCAGCCCCTCAATGTTATTCTTACTATTAGTTTCAAAAAAATCATTCAAAGATAAATGGTGCTTGGGTCCATTTTCTGTTGCTATAACAAAACACCTTAGGCCTTTTAAAGAAAACAGGTTTATTTACATCACAGTTTGGGAGGCTAAAAGTCCACAACTGGGACTTTCATCAATTTGACTTCTGGTGAAATTCTCCTTGGCTACATCACAGCATTGTAGATGGCATCCTGGCTGGAGAATATGTGTGTGTGTGTGTGTGTGTGTGTGAGAGAGAGAGAGAGAGAGAGAGAGAGGGAGAGAGAGAGAGAGAGAGAGAGAGAGAGAGAGAGAGAGAGAGAGAGAGAGAGACGAGAGAGAGAAGGTGAGGGTATCACATGGTGAGGCAGAAAACCAGGCAGATTCAGGGGCCAGGCTTACTCTATGGAATTAACCAGGGTTCTGGAAGGACTACTTTAATCTCTTTTGATAGTGGTCCCCATCCACATGATTTAATGATCTCCCCTAAAACTTTTCTTTTTATGTTTCCACCACCTTAACATTGCCATACTGTGGACCAAGGTTTTAATACATGAACTGCTGGGAAACATACTAAAATTATACATAACACTATATAGAATTAGTTGATGTTATTTAATCCTGACTTATCCACTTCCTATATGTATGAGAATGGGCCTATAATTAAACTTCAGATACTTCCTTCTCCATAAATTTGAGCATTTAATAACAATGAGCTACATTATCAATAGAGCTACCTGTGAGTAAGGAAATGGTCCATATCTTCCATATCTAAAACAATAGCCACTAGGCACATGTAGTTATTCAACACATTAAGTGTGATTCCTGTATTTAAGAGCTGAATTATTGATTGTAGTAAATTTCAATTTAAATAGTTATATGTAACTAATTACTATGATATTATTTAGTACAGCCTAAAAAATAGTAACACACATTATGCTTATTAAAATAAGATCTTACTTTTCCTCATAAAAATAAACAAAGTTCAAAATACTGATTAAGGTACAATGATAATGTCTTTCTAGTAAAATTATTATGTGAGTATGTTAAAAGAAAGATGATATTAGAAAGAAAGTTGGTAATATTCAGCAAAAGTGTTAAAATGTTAACATTATGATTTTGCAATTTCATTTCAAAATATAGCCTAAGAAAATGATCTAATTTTCACATTAAGGTTTTTGCTTAAGCAATTTTATATTAGGGAAGATTGATCAGTCACAGTAAAGATTTATTTAACCACTATGTATGCAAATTATGTGACAACATGATTGATAATTAATAATTAAAATAGACTAAGGATGTAACTCAGTGGCAGAATGCCTTACTAGAATGCACAAGGCCCTGGTTTCAATCCTTGCTACTAGTACTATTCTGCTACTATTACTAATAATATAACGACAATAACAACAACAGTACTAACTGCCTATTAAAATGACAGGCATGCTGGTTTACACCCATAATGCAAGATACTCCAGAGACTGAGGCAGGATGATTCCAAGGCCCAGGCCAGCTTAGGCAATTAAGCAAGACTCTGCTTCAAAATAAAAATTTTAGAAAAAGTCTGGAAAATAACTCACTTCAGTGGTAGAGAACTTGCCCAGCATTCACAAGGCCCTGAGTAAGATGGCCCAGACTGGTATGAATTGGGGTATAGTGAGAAGATTGAACAAGGACAACAGAAGGTTATATTGAGAGACTAAGGGAAGGCTTTCCATTTCTCAAAGTACAATGTTTGTGATGTAGGGATAATCAAATGCCTACTGTGGGGTCTTGGTTTCTCATTTGTAAAATGAAAAATAAATATTCTATATAAGATTGTTCAGCCCCATAATTCTATTTATCTTGCTGTTTTTCATTGAAAGATCCAGAAACAAGCTAAAGCAACCCTGATGCTTGCCACAGTTGTATTTAACAAGTCTGGCATCTTTAGAGAAGAATTAATATCTATTCCAAGGTAAAGATGCTTTTAAGTAGGATAATTTATCAAACTCTCTTTGAGGACACACTGTTGAGGATGATCAAAGTCTGGGGAAGAACATTTGAATTCATCTTGAAGTTCCCTACAAGGGAGACTCCTCCAAGTGGAACATATAAAATTAGGGATCCAAGGTCCAAACAACAGTCATAGAATGAGTGTAGCAACAGATCAGTGCACTATTAACTATGGTGAGAACTTATAGGGTTAATAATACAGACAAAGTCTAAGATGATGCATTTAGATTTCATCTCTCTGAATTATGGTGGTGAATTCTAGAGGAATACCCCAGATCATCTGTAGGATGGTAATAAGATGAACTTGCAGAGCAAATTATTACCAATTCAACCCAAATATAATGTACATATAATATCATCAATCGCAAGACTGGCTCTTAGGAGACCAAGATGTTGAGACTATTAATGAACTATGAGAAGGAAGTAGGAAAATTGGAGAAAACAACACTTTGTAATTCTTAATCTTATAATTCAGTATTGACTTGAGAGAGTTAAGGGAAATGAAACTCAGAAGCTTTAGTAAAAGGTCAGATTAAAAAAAAAAGGAGTTTTGACATGCATCATGCATATGCACCAGATCAAAATTCTTATCATTACTCAGGTTACCAAATTTCTTATCCTGACAATCCAAGTTGTTAAGACATCCAGTTGTGTAAACACATTTTAACAAATAGGAACCACCCAGGCATTAATTAATTAAGGTAATTAACAAAGAACAAATGCAAACCAAGCTCCATTTTCATTCCACCATAAAAGTAACCCATGTCCTTTACATCTCTTTCCAGTCACACCGCCCTTATTTTTACATTCTAAACAAATCTTAAAGTGGGTTTTGTGGGATGTTTTTCTTCTCCTATCCATTGCTCTTGTCAGAAGAAATTTAGACTTTGTTCTCTCTGTTTAACTGAATTGTGTTTGATCTCTAAAGATTTCTGATTTCATCTCATTATTAAATCATGAGTAGATTACATTTGTCCATTCTGACTAACTCTAATACATTTTTTTAAATAATTGAAAGAAAGTACGTCATATATAAAGTCAAAATTTTCAAGAAAATACTACTAGGAAAAATCCATTATCTTGATCTTATTCCATACTCTTTAATGAAGAAAAATTCTGGTTTGTGGATTTAATTTTTACCTATGAATATAGATGAAAGAAAAGAGCTCTGAATTATATGCTTAATCTCAGGTAATGAGAGATTGTTTTTACATATATTTCAAAAATACAGAATGCAGGCATGCCCTGATTTCACTCAATGCTTTATTGAACTTTTTTCAATCTCATGATTTGAGCTACATCTGAAAGTTATTCTAAAATATTTTTATTTATTTATTATTTATTTATTTTTTTGTTACTGTGGATAGAGCCCAGGGACACTTAACCACTGAGTCACAACCCCTGCTCCCACCCCAACTCTCCCCGCCTTTTAAAAATATATTTTATCTAGAGACAGGTCTTGCTAAATTGCTAAGGGCCTCACTGAGGCTGGCTTTGAACATGTAATACTCCTGCCTCAGCCTCTGGAGCTGCTTGGATTACACATTGCTAATTTTTTTTTTCTATTCACAAAGCATATAAAATTTCTTATTGGTTTTATTTTCTGTTTTTTTTTTTAAATTATCGTTTCAATTGTAGAAATTTTGGGACAGAGTGTGATAATTAGATTCATGAATAGTGTATAACCATCAAATCAGGGTAGTTAGTATTTTCCATCTTTAATCATTTCAAATATCATTAGGGACAACATATCAATTATTTAAAAACACAGAAATAGAGTCCTGAATTCACATCTGGCAGAAGAAAACCTAAAGGAAGGACATTTCCATGCACCATTAGTCACAGCTCTGTATATTCAACATCTCCAACAACTACTTTCAGTGACTCCCATGGGAATTTACCAATCAACAAGAATTTTCAAACTATGAGAACTACATTTCCACATTTTCATATATGCTTCTGTGAAACACTGGGTTGGGAGCAAATTTAGTCACCACAGCTTTGAGCTGGATTCTTACCCCTGACATGAAAGGGAAAGGTACTCTCCTGAGTGATTTTGTCCCTCTGGATTACCTCCATTTTTAGTCTCTTACATATGGTAAAATGACAGGTGTTGAATTAGTAATTTAATGGAGCTACAGATACTTTCTCACTGTTTTATTTTAATTGAGTTGGAAAGAACATGAAGTTTGAACACGGTGATGAATCAGACAATGGTAAACATATAGCTTAAGAGAGACATATTTTCAGAGCTTATTGTTAAAATCATAGCATTAAGTAATACAATTCAACTGTGAGTGTGTGCCTGTCTGTGAGGCAGAGGAAGAGACATAAATAGAATGTCAGCTTATTTATAGTAAACTAATACTGTACAATAAAATCAAATTTGGAGTTTTACAGAGGTAAAGAAAAATAAGCAAACAAACAAAAACCATTTTATTTCCCCTTCATTTCCATTTACTATGCTTTCTTTAGATTCCAAGTCACTTCTTTAATTGCATTAATATTGCTCATTCTTTTGTCTTCCTTATGTCTTCCTCTCTTGTCTCTTACTTTCTTCCTCTCTGTATTATACCTCATGGGAAATTCCTCACCCTAATCTATTCTTATTTTTTAAATTTTCTATTCTCTTTTAATCCTTCAAAATGCTAGATTTTATGTATGTTGTCTGTCAGTAGTAAGTGTGGTAACTCACTAGCTCCCTAAGCCTTGACATCCTCACACTGAGGTGATGATAGTTCAGAATGTGAAGTCAGCAGGTGTCTGCCATAACCATCATGAGAATGACGTTAATATAAATGCAGGTCTCAAAAGGAAGTAAAATGATTAGTTTTATTGATAGGTATTTATTGTAAGTGGAACATAAATCTGTGGTAACAGGGGTTTGGCAAGAGTCCTTATTTTAAAATTCAATCACATATTTTATGACTTGTAGGGCACACTTTATCTTGCCTTTGTCTTTCATTGCTAAAGTCATGGCAATCACAATAATAATAGCTTACTGGCTCAGGAGTAGAAGAATATCTTTAAAATTTTTAAAAAATTAGTTATTAAGTCTACGTGTTTAATATCTATCTTTCAGAGTAAATTGTAAATTGGAGTCAGATCTGCCTTATTTAGTGCTCTTTCTCCATTGCCCCAGCATGGTGCTTGGTTCCTATTGGTTGATAAATGGCTTTGAGAGACTGTTATATCTTTAAACCATCTTCTCCAGAATGCTGAAACTTTTATAGTTCCATATGATCTTATTTTGTACTTAGAACACTCTTTCATATCTCAAAGCTGATTTATATTTAATTAAGCTTCATAGAAAATATGGGATGATAGTAGGGACTAACTGTGTAGTAAAAGGGAAAAATAAAATGAACTAAATAGCATATGACTGCTAGATAATATTAATTCTTTCACAGAGAATCAATCGTTCTTTCACTCTTTCTCTTGTTCTCTCTAACCCCCTTTCTAACTTCCTGTTCTGGGTTTTGAACCCAGTGCTTTGCACATGCTAGGCAAGCCCTCTACCACTGAGCTTCATCTAACAGTATTTTTTTTCCTAGTTAACTCACTGGACTTGTTCCCTAGACCAATTTACTCACCCCACCTTCATCCCTGTGCCAGTCAATTGATAGTGTCTCCACTTCCTGATTGCCTACCTGCAATTCCATAAGTCCTCCACAATGAGAACACTGTTAATTTAATAAGTAAAGCTATTTACCTCTTTCTTTTTCTAATTAGCAGTCTAACTGCTTTCCTTTTCTGTACTCAAAAATCCAAGCACTGGGAAGAACTGACTTCAAATGTAAATTCAAATCTTCAATGAAATGGAAGAACTAACTCCTGGAATCTTGACAAAAGTTTTCTTACCACTTCTACACAGATTTGAGTATCAACTGGAGCCAGCTCATATCTAATGATTTAGAAAGGGGGAGTATGATGGCTGCCAATTTCTTGAATTCCCATTAAATTCAGCAAAAATTGACTGAGTACTTACCATATACCAGATGGTATTCTATAATGAATAAGATGTTATGAAGTAAAACACAATTTATAAATCAGGGTAAATATGTCTCAATATAGCTAAAATATAATGTAATGATTGCCATATTTTCATGATGAAAAAAGTGCCAGGAGAGCACAGACGAAGGAGTAATTATTTTACTGTGGAAATTCAAGGGATCTAAACAGAGAAGATGTAATTTAATATGGGCCTTGAAGTCAAAGAGCAAGAATTTATGAAAGGAAATCCAGTAAATATGGCAAGTCATACACATGTATTTACCTTTTGAATCCAACATAAAAGTTGGTAAAATCATAAGAATAATATGTATATATATATTTTTTTTCTTTCCCTTTTCCCCTCACAATATAAGAAGAACTAGGGTTCTTCATATATCCACACAGTTTTGTACAATGAGAAGCAGCTGAAGGAACTACTACACAGTAAAGTTAAGTGTGAAAGTATTGCATAGGAGGGTGCCAATCAAAAGATGATGTTACAGCACCATGAGATGACTTAAAGTTAGCAATTTTATGAGAATGTCTCGCTAAAAATTAGAAAGTACCATTCTAGACAAGTTTTGCTAAGACTTAACACTTATATTTAAGAAGTGTTATGAGTTTAAGAAAAATTAAGAAATACAGAAAAGACAAAGAGGATCATTTTCAAATTTTGTTGTCATATAATTACCAGGATATGTAAACTCCTTTAGAAAAACCCAGGGAAGAATAAAAATAAAATGTGCTTCTAACAAACTGTGGTCTTACCCCTACTGTTAAACTATAAAAAAAAAATTATCATGAAATACTGTCATGAAATTCTATCATATAACTTTGAAATATGAACAAGATTGAATTTAAGAAATGATATATTATGCTGATAATTATTTATTTAAAATACAAACCTATGATAATTTTCATTGATGGTAAGAGGTTTACAATAAAATTCAAGATGACATAACCAACTGCTAAGATATTCAGATGTCTTAGGGTTTTATAACAACAAACATCTATGATTTTCTAGATTCTAGATTTTCTTTATTCAAAGCCCAGACAGAAAGAACAGCACTATTTGGTACATGTCATCCACATTATAGAGGGAAGACATTAAGGAAACTGGTAGAAATCCAATGCTTCTTTTCTTACATCGTACATACACCATGATTTCTCAGATACCATTTATCAACTACCTCACAAATCTGTAATTGTCATTAAGTGAAGAATGTTTTCTTCACACAAGAAGCACTAATACGGCAGCACACTTAACCACGAAGAATCCAACTATAGTGAGTTACCTGGAACTATAATATAGGCTGCTACTGAAATAAAGTCAAATCAACAAGAACGCCACAAAATATATTTTAAAATATTAGGATATGGGGCTGGTGTCGCAGCTGAGTTGTACAGCACTTGCCTAATGCATTTGACACACTGGTTTAGATCCCCAGTATGACATAAAAACAAATAAATAAAACATGGCTATTAAAATATTAGGATATGTGACTTAACATTATTAAAATGGTTTCACATCAAAACAATTCTATCACACTTAAAATATGAAATGATACATTCTTATTGAAATAAGAAGAAAACCAAGTTTAGACTATAAAAACTGAAGGCAAACCTTTGTTACAGTTTGCAATTCAGACATGAAAGCCATTTTAGTCACAAAACTTCATTTAGGCCTTTCTCTTAAACATTCAGTTACCTCTTTCCATTTGATACAGTTACTAGAGATTTACCTTTTGATTTTAGTTTGAGAACAGAAGGAGAAAGGAATCAACTTATGGGTCATCCTCAGGAATAAACAAACCAACCAAATTATAGGTTGAAGATGTTTTCCATTATAGTTTAAGTTTTCTGCCAATTGAGAATCATTCAATGTTGAAAAAAATTATTACTTTATGTTCAAAATGGCATAGGAAGAAATCCGAATTTCCATTATATTGCTGTAGTTTTGAATGCATTTAGGACAAATTAGGTGTATTTTGAGAATTTCAATTTATACATTAAAACTCTGCTTCAATTTTTGAAATTTAGCAGCACTATAGAAATGACAAATGAGATAAATCATAACAAAGTAGCTTAGCAGTTTATTCCAAGTAAATTGAGCCCATATTTAAGGTGACTAGTTGACTTTAAGTTAGAGCAGATTACTGAAGGATAGACAAAAATATGATTTTTGAGTGAATTAAGAGCACATGCATTAACTGGAGTGAAGATATCATGGAACAGGCAGTGCACATTTAAGATTTTGTTGTATCCTAGAGCATTTTGCAAAGGGATAAAAAAAGTAATGGGTAATAATATTTGTGCTTAAGATTTTTTGAAAACTTAGTAAGTACCAAGTAGAATACTAAATTTCTTTACATGCCTCACTTGATCTCTAATACTAAAAAAACCTCTCTATGAAGTACTATAATTTGTATATATTTTAGAAGATATGAAAATTGACTTAGAGAAGAAGTGAAATATTTTTTCCAAGGCAAAATTCCAATAAAAATTTGATGCAATTTAATTAGATGGAAAAATTGTTTTCTGTTTATAGTTGTGAGATCATTGCAGTCCCATGAACCCTGAGATTAAGTCAAATCATGTAGCTTGTTAAATTCTGTAGAAAAAGCTTCTTATTTTTTCTTGAACACTGTGGACAAAGCCTATGTATTTGTTTCAACATTCCTCATTGAGATGATTGTGGTGGTGAATCACAAGTGTATACTTTCAAGTTTCTAGAAGTGAAAGAGTAGTTGGAAAACAAATATACACATACACAGAACAGAGAAAGCACTACCCAGCAACATGAACGGGGCGGGGGGGGGGCGGGCGGGGACTGCAGTATGGTATGAAGTTTATCTTCCTCATGCAAATCAGATTACAAACTGGTCTGTGAGCATGAAAGGAGAAATAATTAAATGTTTATTTCCAGAAAAATCTCTCCAGTTTTCTCTCAGTTCTCCATCAAGAGATATAAGTAATCTGGTACTTCTGAGTGTCATATAGAATACATTTTTAAAACTCACATAGAGGCTAATGTAAAAAGTTGGCATACACAAGTGTTTTAAGTAAACTTTTGCATTTCTATGACCAAAATATCTGACAACAGGGACTTAGTAGAGGAAATGATTTTGGGGGGCTGAGAGTTTCAATCCATAGAAGGCCAACTCCACTGCTGTAGGCTCAAGATGAGGCAGCACATTCTGGGAGAAGGGCCCAGGGGAAAGAAACTGCTCAGCTCATGATAGGGTCAGGAAGCAGAGAGAGAGGTAGGAGCTTCAAAGAAGATGAATCCTTCCAGGCATACCTCCAGTGACCCATCTCCCTTAGTTACCCCCAGACCTGCCAATAGGTGAACTACTTAGATTACAGTTCTCATAGTCATTCATGCCTGTAAAAGAATTCATGCTATCTTGTGGTTTTTATGTTACTTTTCTTAGTAACAGTTTTTGTCAAGTTTTCATGTGTTTATTGATCATTTGTATGTCTTTATGAAATGTCTAGATGAGTGTTTTTGCCCATAGTTTTGTATGGATGATTTTTTATTATTGAGATGCCATAAAGGAAAGACACAGAGACAAAGGGATTTAAATATCAAGAATGTATGTGTGTGTGTATGTGTGTGTGTATAATATAAACATATATATATATATATATATATATATATATATATACATATATATATATAATTATATATGTATAATAATAATAATTATTATTTTTTGGTACTTGGAGTTGAACCCAGGGGCACTTTACTGCTGAGGCACATCCCCAGCCCTTTTTACTTTGAGACAGAGTCTCACTAAATTGCTGAGACTGGCTTTGAACTTGAGTATGTCCTTCTTCATCCTCTCCAGTTGCTGGGATTACAGACATGCTCCATGGCTCCCAGATAGAATGTCTACATTTTTGGTGGGTAAAAGAAATTTTGTTAGCTCTATGTGTTGCAAATGTACCCTCCTGTTTTGGCCTTCACATTTACTTTCTTAATTACATTTTTTAACCATAAGGTTTTAATTTTCATAAAATTGAATGTATTTGCTAGTTTAGCATTACTGTGTTTCTTTAATTTTTTGCTGAATTCAATTTGCTAATATGCCAAATATTTTTACATTTATGTTTAGAGTTATATTCAATAATGATTTGGGGGCAGGGGAGATATATCAGATTTATTCAGTTCTTATAAAATAAGTGGAGTCTATTCTATACTTTTAAAAGTTTGTGCTATTGACACCATTTCTTCATTAAATAATTGAAAGGATTTCCTGTTGAGGGTATGTAGGCCTCGAATGAGTGTGTTTGTTGTGAGTGGGAAGGGAGGTGTAAAACTTTTTAAATTATATTCACTATATTTAACAGATTTAGGGTCTTTAGGTTTTCAAATCCTTTTGTTCTTATTGTATTATGAGACTTTTAAAGGATTATTTTAATACAAATTTTCCATTTTCTAGCATACAATTAATCATAAAGTGCTATTTTATATTAACATGTTTAGATTCTGGGGTAACGTCTCCTTTCTTATTTTTGATATAAAATTGTGTTTCTCTAGTTTTTACTTTGAGTGTTCTTACTTGAGTAAGAATATTATTTGAGTATATGTTTGAGTATATTCCTACTCACATATATCACTTGAGTATATACCTGAGTATTTCTTGACTATATTTATTAATTTCATCAATATTTTAAGTAATTTTTATTTCTCGATATCCTCTGTCATTTGTTTCTTTTACTATTTCATAATTGTTTTCAATTAAATTTTAAATTAATTTATTTGTTTTAATTAGGTATATATGACAGCATAATGCATTTTGATTCATTGTACACAATTGCAGCACAATTTTTCATTTCTCTGGTTGTACATGATGTAACATTACACCAGATGTGTGATTATACATGTACCTAGAGAAAGGATGTCCATCTCATTCCAACATCTTTCCTGCTCCCACTCTCCCTCCCCACTCATCCCTCCCCTTTGCCCCATCAAATCTCCTCCATTTTTCCTATGTCCCTCCCAATATGGATCAGCATCCACTTATCAGAGAGAACATTTGGCCTTTGGCTTTTGGGGATTGGCTTACTTTGCTTATAGTCTTTGAAACTCTAGCCAGAGCAATTAGACAGTCAAAAGAAATTAAAGGGATACAAATAGGAAAAGAAGAACTAAATCTATCATTTTGCTTATGACATGATTCTGTACTTAAGAGAATCCAAAAAACTCCACCAGAAAATTTCTAGAATTAATTAATGAATTCAGCAAAATAGCAGGATATCAAATTAATACCATAAATCAAATGCATTTCTATACATCAGTAATGAATCTTCTGAAAAAGAAATTAGGAAAACTATTCCATTCACAAAAGCCTCAAAAAAAAAAAAAAAAAAAAAAAAAAAACCTTGGGAATCAACTTAAAAGAGATGAAAGAACTCTACAATGAAAACCACAGAACACTAAAGAAAGAAATTGAAGCAGACCTTAGAAGACGGAAAGATCTTCAGTGTTCTTGGTTAGGCAAAATTAATATTGTCAAAATGGCCACACTACTCAAAACACTATACAGATTCAATGTGGTTCCAATTAAAATCCCATCATCATTCCTTTTAGAAATAGAAAAAGCAATCATGAAATTCATTTGGAAAAATAAGAGACCCAGAATAGCCAAAATAATCTTAAGCAAGAAGAGTGAAGCAGGAGGCATCACAATACCAGACCTTAAACAATACTACAAAGCTATAGTAACAAAACAGCATGGTATTGGCACCAAAATAGACATGTAGACCAATGTTATAGAATAGAAGAAACAGAAATAAACCCACATAAAATACAGTTATCTCATACTAGACAAAGACACCAAAAACAAACATTGGAGAAAAGATAGCCTTTTCAAAAAATGGTGCTGAGAGTACTGGAAATCCATATGCAACAAAATGAAAATAAACCTCTGTCTCTTACAATGCACAGAACTTAAGTGGATCAAGGACCTAGGAATTAAATCATTTCATCTATAACTATTATATAAATAAAAAATTAATATAATTAATTTTATTTTTGGTGTTTCATTTTGGTACTTGGCATCAATATAAGCATACTGGGTTTCTTAGATGTATATTTAACACGGTATATAGATGTCTATCCCTTTTTAAAATATGTTACGTATTTAGGTTTAAAACTATTTTCTTATTAACAGCATACAATGGATCCTTGATTTCTTATTTAGTCTGACAAACTCTGCATGTTAATTTTATGGCAATTATTGATATGTTTGAGACTGAGTCAAATACATTAGCATTTGCTTTTTCATTTTTTATCATTCCAACATTTTTATATAACCTTTTAAATGTTTTCAGTAGGCATTATCTTTATATATAACTTCAGGCTTGATTTCAATGTCCTTATACATACATGGAATATAATTTTCTTCATTTCAGTCTTTAGTACTTCCTGTTTCCTCACCTTCTCCCTCCTCACTGCTCCCTTACCTCTACTCTCAGGTTTTCCTTCTATTTGTTTATTGTTTTCGCATCTCTCTTGGTGATTCATAGAGATACATAAAGATGGACTTCACTGTGGCATATTCATACATGCACATAGCACTGATTTTTAACTTGTTTGTTTCTTCCTTCCTTCTATTATGCCTTGGTTTTAGTCATCAAGTACTTTTCAATTTTATTTTCCTAATGTTTTATTATACTTAATTGCCTTATTAATTTTGTGGGTTAGCTTAGAGATTACAGTATATATCTGTACCTAATTCCTGTCTACCTTGAGAAATAATTACTTCATAAACTTTCCTTATTCTTTTTTTGGGGGGAGGGGTTAATGTTAATTTAAATCTGTATATTGTATCAACTCCACAGTATATCATTTTAGTTTAAACAATCAATGTGTTATGAAGTTTATGGTAGGTTTAATTTTAATGTTATTGAATATTTACATCTTCTAATTTGTACAATGTTTCTTAAATATTTAGCTTCCTTATCACGTTTTCATCATGAAAACTTATTTTAAACTTCCAATATGTTGGATAAAAATCCTTACACCTTGTGTTCATCAGAAAACGCCTTTAATTTGGCTAATTTGAGTAGGAGACTTTTTGCTGGACATAGAACAATTCCTCATTGCCAATATTCTGGCATCTGCTTCAAAATGTGTTTCTGTTTTCCTCACACCTCCATTGTTTCTGATGAAAGGTATTTCTCTTGTGGTTGTTTCTAAAAATTTGCTTTACTTCCTTGGATTGTAGTTTCTCCATGATACATCTAGGTGTTTGAGAGTTTACTGAGTTTCTTGTTTCTGGTAGTTCTTTCATTTGGAAATTCTTAAAAATCACTTGTTCTGTATTTTTTCTTTCTCATTTTTAAGGAATTTTGATCATACTTCTGTGAAACTTCTTCATTTTGCCCCACAGCTCAATGTATGTTCCTATATCATAATTCAGTTTTGAGAATTTCTTTTGCTTTTCTTCAGATTTACTGATACTTACCTGTTATAGATATAGCAATCCTTTATCTCTGATTCTATATTTCTCAGGTATAATTTTTCTATTTTACTCTATTTTGTATTCTTTTATTAAGTAATCTTAAACGCACATATATAACTTCCATCTTTTCCTGAAAGATAATATACCCTTATTGATTGCCTGAGAACACCAATATCAGGACCATTTCTTTTCTGCACCTATTTAATATTTCCGGTCTTGATCATTGGTTATATTCACTCTTTGTTTTAATTTCTTCTATTTCAAAATTGTTAGGCAAATCATCACATGTTAAAGTACAAAAGAATTCTTTTAAATGCTTATAACACCCAAATATATGCTATTCTTTTTATGAAGCTCCTAATATTAGTTAAGGTTACTGAATAAATTTATCTGTAATGGTACTGTGGATACACTTTTTTTTTTACTACAAATAGATTTAGTTGACTGCTCTTCTCAAATTATTTGAGAATAGAACCAACCTCTTACTTTCATGAGAGTTTGAAACCTGATAATCAGAGATATTCTAGAAATTGTTTAAAGTTCAGTGGCAGTTTTATGAACAGGATGTGGTATCATCTTGCTTTAGAATCTGGCTGTCAACTTTTTGAGGCAGTTTGCTCTCTTGCCTGACCCCTGACATTCTGTCTCCTTATTTCTATTTCTCTTTTTCCTTTGCTCTGTTTCTTTTCCCCAACTTTAGAGGGTGATGGCTATTTATTTTACCAATGACCAAATGTCTATAAATGCTACCCTCTCAGGATTCTTTGACTCCCAGGTCTAGCAGGTCTCTCATATTTCTACATAGAAGTTCTATGTAGAAAACTGTATGTAGAAAATTCTTGAAAAATTCTTGTCAAAACTTTCGGTTCAAGTCTTGATACAGGAGATACAGAGGAAAATATAGAAGGATACAATCACTATCATAGATAATGGATGATTAGTAAATACTATGCACTGAAAATAAATACATAATTGAGATATATGTGTATTTAAATTTGTAATGCTAAGTGGAATAAGAAAATAAATAATGCAACTCTTTAAAAGAAAGAAAGTCAAGTATTATGTAAATAAGAAAATTTCTTAGAGGAAATACAATAGCATCTATAACTTATTATCACAATCTCTAACTTTATGGAGGTAAACAGGAGAGAAAATGACTAAAATCATCACTCAGGAAGAGACACTGGGGATGGAATGGGATGGGGAAAGGAATTATTTTTATTATATGAATACCTCTTTTTATTGCTTGATTTATATACAGTGCATCCCAGGGCCCTCTAAGGCTTTTTGTTATTGATTGTAAAAACACAAAATAAGATGGGTGAGAGAGTATTGGCTATGGGGCCACGTGAAAATCTTGTGGTTTTTTTTTTTCATTTTTTTTAATAACAAATGAGTATTCAAACATAAATGGAAGACTGCATTCACAGTTCTGCCCAGTGGTCTGACTAAAAATAGAAGTATCAGTGAAATTATATCAGAGAAGTAGATGATGCTAGTTCTGTCATTAAAATGTATTATATCCTTAAGTTCAGAGTTAATAAAATTGCTCTAATTATTTTTTGAAAAGCCCAGGCTAGAAGACCAGGAAAAGAAAATAGATATGATTGAAGTACCAAGCTGACTTGTATCAGTAATTTTATATCTCTAATTTATTTTGGCCTTCTTTGAAAGACAACAAGAATTCTGTGTAGTGAAATAATGTGAAAATATGCAAACATGTGACTAGAATGTCCTTCAGATAGGTGCTGTCTTTGCAATCACTAGCTAGCACTTAATGGAAAGAGGTATAAGTTCTGCTTGAATTGTCTATAGTAGAGATATTATGAATTAATTAGAATATATGGACTGAGATAAATATAGATGGTGAAATTCAGATAGAATGGTGAGTAATGGTGGCCATACGTGCAAAAAATTAATTTCAGGAAAAAAGTAAAAAAAGACATAGTTTCATGAAGGAAGAATAAGACATTCAGAATATAAGGAGATTCAAGGATTAATTTATTTAAATCAATGTTAATTAAATCTTCATCTCTTCACATGAATATGATACACACATTAAGAATGGTAGTAGTATAAAGTTCATATTTGGGGCTTACTTTTGTCATTCTTTATTATCTTTTATTGACAATGAAATAATAGAAGCAGCTAAGGTGGGTGGTGGGGTGTCAGTGCTAGCAAGTGACCCTTGACAACTGAATAGTGAAAATAAGCATGTTTTCCATCTGTCCACTTACCTGAAGAAAAGTGATTTTTAAATTTTCCTTGATTCTATGAGTAATAGGGAAGATAATTAAGATTTGTGTTCAGAATAGTATTAACACAATGACACCTTTTATCAGAAATTTTTCACTTATAGGGCATAAAGTTTAGGATAAGGATAAGCTGTGAAAAGAAGATTTTTGTATCAATTTGTGGTAATGAGCATTTATAGAGAATAAATGAAATTATGGAGTGAAAGTATTTGCAATTTTTTTTAAGACTACAGTTGGGTTCTTCTTAAATTCAAGTAGATGGTGCACAAAAACATGGTGAGATAATGTAGAAGACTAAAATATGCTTTAGCTTTTTTACCTAGTCTACACATCTTAATGGCTTCAGTGACTTAGTGACACAGAGTGTGCCCTGGGGAAAACACAGTTACTGCTTTGTTAACAGTTCATGTTTTTGTATTCTTGTATAAAAATAAAATCTTTTTAGTGCAATGTTAATCTTGATTAAAATTTAAATACTTTAAAGTTGGGACATACAAAATTCAGGTTCTCATAGTTAATTCTGTCTTCTAGGACACATTTTGTAAACCTTTTAAACATAAACTCTAATTACTTTTACTATGTTGAACGATCATTTAGATATTAAAATTAATCTTAAAAATTCTATAAATGGTTCATGTAATACATATGTTTTCTTCTCCTGTAGATAAGGCGTAAGGCTGTCACAGAAGGATTAACTGCTTACAGCACCAGGATCCAGGCTGTGTGCCTACCTTTGCTGACTTTGAATATTTCCCTGAAAATATTCTCATTACAGGTGAAGACATGGTGTGCTTACTGAAATTCGAGTTCTCTAACAGATGGAACTTTATGAAAGAATGCAGGGTAGTGGGGGCTGTGGTAGAGAGAGTGGAAGGAGGGATAAAGGAATGGGAATAGAAATAAGAAAATGGAAATGGAAGACAGCAATGCTCAAGGAGTAGTGACTGATTACATTAAAGATAAAGTACAAGCATTTGTTGCTATTTAATGTTTGATTTTACAGGCACAGAAAGATTATTCCATTTCTTATGTAGTGTTATTCAGAATCTAACCCACTTGTAGCTAGTGAAATTACTTACACAAGCTTTTACAAATACAAAGTAGAATAAACAATATAAATCTTCACTACATCATGAATATGAATTTTCTTTAATAAAAATTTCTATTTACAATCTATCATGCCTACCCAGCAATATAAATAAAATTAATTTTCTGTTATTGCTGGTACAAAATGTTACCAAACGTATTCCCTGAATACTCTCAGGCAATGTTCTTGTGAGCCCATTCTAAAAAAATACTAGAAAAAAAATTTTAGACAACCAAAATGACTAAATAACATCTATACAAGAACTGGTGCTAAACAATTAATGTATGGTAAAGAATCATTGAATGTATAAAAATGGATATTAAAAGGGTAGATAACACTTTTATTAATGGGATATTTGATTTAAAAATATACACTGTCATTAGTGTCATATATATGTGAGAATTAAGTGGGTACAAATGTAACACATATCGCACATTGCAAAAAATTAACTATTTGCAGTAATAAGTGGTGTTAACAATAGTGTATTTTGCAAGAATATTTTATTTTATTTTTTTTAAATTTTTTTATTGGTTGTTCAAAACATTACAAAGCTCTTGACATATCATATTTCATACATTTGATTCAGGTGGGTTTTGAACTCCCAATTTTACCCCAAATACAGATTGCAGAATCACGTCGGTTACACATCTACATTTTTACATAATGCCCTATTAGTAACTGTTGTATTCTTCTACCTTTCCTATCCTCTACTGTCTCCCTTCCCCTCCCCTCCCATCTTCTCTCTCTACCCCATCTACTGTAACAAGAATATTTTAAATTGTGATTAAAAATGAATAACTAGGAAAATTTTATTGTCATTATTTGTGTTAAATAAAATTCTTGGGAATTTCTTGTGGAATTATGTGTGGAAGAAAGACTATAAAGAAGTATTATAAAGCAGGTTAAGTAAGCCCCATAATTTTGAATTTGAAACCAGACTTGTTTACTGAAAACTTACATTATAAATGATGATTTGTAACAAGGGCAATGAGCACTTCTAATGGCCAAACTGTGGTAATGAAATATAATTTCCAGTAGAGACTTTCTGGGAAAAATATTGACCCAGGTCTGGGATTGAAAATTTTTAACATGTGGAAGAAATGTCTTGAAATTCTAAATAGAAATATTAAGCTGTTAAAATCAACTAGGGTCAGGTGAGAAGGAGAAAGCAACCAATTTCAGAGTTTCTGCTGGCCACTGATATGCCATGTTACCCCTCAATATTCGTAAGAATTATAATAGTTACACAGTAAAACTGAGATCATATATTTAATTCCATGGTCTCAGAAGTGTGAATTGGTTATTTTCAGGGGACAGAGAGGACTAATTCTTTGTATTGAACATTATGGAAATCAAAGAATAGAATTGAGCATTTTTTATACTTTTGTAAAAGTAACAGATGAAAAACAGTGTATAATGAAGGTATTCTATCAGATAAATGAAAACAAAATGATGTAATTAGAATATCACCATTTTATACCAACCTCTGAGAATGAGTTGGCAGGCTTTGAACAGTACTTACTGATTTCAAAGTAAGAAAATATACACAACAAATATTGATTAATGAATAAACATGTAAGCACTTAGTGTGTTGAAAAGGATATTCAACCCAAATCCTGTCAGGCTTCCATATCCAGCTGCCAAATATGAAGAACAGAGAAATGTATGTAACTGCCCCAAGAAAATGCAATCACTAGAACCCAAACTTTGCCTATTGCATACCAAAAACCCAAAATTAAACAGTTGAATCCATGTTTCTCTTCTCAGTTTCATTATTTTATTTTTGTTGATAATACTGAGTTTACCATAACCTAATTGTAGTGCTTAATGTCGGATAGGTTGAGTCCCTTCTTTCTTTGTCTTCAGAATTATCTTGACTCATCCTCACTCTTATATATTATGATGTTTGGATTCTCTTGTCAAGTTTTCTGAAGACAGAAAGAATTTTGATTGGAATTTCATTGAATTTGTATTTAAGTCATAATTCCTCATTCCATAAATTCATGAAGTTTACTCTGTTTAATTGGCAACTTTATTAGATCAGTTCAAAATTACAAAAAATATTCATAGTCTTCTTGCCTTTTATTGTTAGATCTAAGTTTTCCTACTTCAGTGGAATTCAAATTACATAATTTTTAAATTTAATTTACTAATTTATAGTTTTTTTTCATGTTGGGAGTCTATGAATTTTGAACACTAACATATATCAACAATCTGACAAAATTCATTTGTATTAATTCTGACAATTGTTCTTCTTTCTCTTTAAATTTTAGCTCATCTTCTTTTCTAATCTTTCATCTTCCTCCTTCTTTTCTTCCTCCTTTTCTTCCTTCTTCCTTTCTCCCTTTTCTTTATTTCTTTCCTATTAAATTTTTAATGTAGCCAACTGTACAAGTTGATTGTGTTTGTATAGGAGAACAGTAGAAGTCTTACTGAAAATTCATGGGGGTTACATTTTAGCACAAAACACATAATGGATTACTAATTTTATGAATTCTTTACTGATTTCCATTTCCCTGAATGACTGCCCACTTGACTGCTGGAATGTCTGCAGCCCATTCATGGAATAATGGATACAATTAAAAAGTTCATTTAGCAATTTGGCTTAGCCCAATATTTATGGTTTGGGGTGTTGTGGATCCTAGATGAATGAGGTTTGTTCTAGAAGGAGGCATTATGGGCTCCATGTGATACCAACTTATTGTTTTCTTATGTTTTTGATCAGAAGAACCAGTTAAAGCCAAAACTAAGACAGAAAAAAAATGCTCTTAATTTCTTATGCTTTAGTCCAAGGGAGGTATCACAAGGAGGCAGAAATACCAGGCCTACTCAAAGTTCAGAGGTACAAAACTTTCAGTCTTCTACAATGGAGGCAAGGGCCAAGGCTCTTGGTGTCATCACACATAGAGGTGAAGTTCTAGTTCTGCCTGTGCTCTTCTACATCATGCCTCTTCTTGTGATGCCTGTCTCATTTCATCTTCAGTGTCCACCACAGGGTCTGATCTTTACTAGGCTAAGAAAGTCAACTGCACTTTATCTTAGTGATTATTCTATGCATATATTGGTCTCTAACCATCTGAAATTCACACCTTATCATCTGAGAAAGCTCCCAATTATTATTTTTGAAATAGAACAGACTATTGTTCTGTCATAGTGGGTTGATGTCAGTGATCTTGTCTTACCTGGTTCTGGTTTTTTGGCATTTCTGCCTACAGCATAGTCTTAGAAGGCTGAGCTGACTTCTCAACCTCTTGTCTCTGAGTGCTTACATGTTTATCATGTAAACATGAATAAACATGTAAGCATGAATAAACATGTAAGCATGTTACTTTAATTTTATAGCTATAAGAAGGCTTCACATTTAACACATACTTTTCTGGCATGTCTTTTAACTCCATAAGATTAAGAGCCAGTTTGCCTGTCATACCTCCTTATTTCTTGCTTTGTGTAAAGGGGTGCAATATGAGAAGGGAAATAACTGGGATCTCAAATTGTGGACTCGGTGTTACACAACTTCTCACTGGGATATAAACATGGAGTTAGAAAGCAGAGAAGCCCCAATAAAAATGAGAAAAGTAACTGGAAGGACTGGTGTGTATGAGCCAAAGGATGTTTTCAGGTAGTAGGAAATACATTAAAAGCTGCAAATAGATCTGAAAAACAGTAAATAAGACTATGGTTTTCCTTTAATAGCAGGAATTGTAAAAGCACCTTCATTAACATTACTATGGTACATTGTAAAATACTCTATTCCTCTTACTACTATAATTAGAGTACCTTTCAACCATTTGGAATATTGTAAACCTCTTCTATTTAGTCATATCTCAATTCAATCATATGAATTTTTGAATCCTCTCCATGAGTCTTGGAATATTGAGTTTTCTATTTGTTGAAAAACAGTGATAATATTTTCATTTTAGTTCATGTACTTTACCATGAATTCTTCTATTGTCATTACTTGCATAACACCAGACTTGGTCCTTTTATTCCTCAGTATACATTTATTGAATTAGTGCCACTGAATAAGGGAGTTTATCTATTGTCAAGTTGATTGTTCTACCATTGCCAAAGCAGTCATTTTTCCCCTTTAACCCTGAAAAAAATGTCTGGGTTGATGTATTATCCTTCAAACTTAGGCACTGGTGAGCCAATTTATTGCAAATAGAAGCCTCCAGAAAGTCAAATTCTCTGAAGCCTGCAGAAACAAGCATATTGAGATAATTGAGGACAATTTTGAAAACAACTACTTGAAGTAAATCCTACCACTTTAGAGGCTGCAAATTGGGAAAGAAATCTAAGTTTACTTGTGGTACAAAGGAAGCAAGTGGAATATATGAACGTGGCAATTTTCTTTCTTGTCACTACACTTTCTAACAAGAAAATACAACAGTATTAACTGCCCCTTTCAGTCATTTTTGTCAACAATTGCCATTATTTCCCCTAAACTAAGCAGAGAATGATTGATCTCTACAATTCATGATGATATTCTTATTGTATTGAACTTAAGTTATATGATGCATTGTTATTTTTTCCCTTCTGTTCCCCATTAGCACAGAATAATATAGCTCATGGTGGTAAAAAAAAAAAAGGCAAAAAAAGATAAGCTCATAACTTCTTCAGTCCTCTCTTTTCAGATTAAGTCACACTTAATTAAAATAATAGCCCTCTCTAAATTTACTTAGTGAACTTCAGAAGGTAGAAAGAACAAATTCTGAAGAACCATGGAGATTTTATATTTTCTGTCCCTTCACCAGAGCTGCTTATCTTTGGGATTTCAGTAGTTATTTTAGTACCATTTCCACAAAATGCTTCTGCAGTAGGAAATGGCTGTGAACTGGAATGGGCTTGAAATCCTCCTGTCTGCCCAGATGAAGCTTTGAGCTTGAGTTCAGTAATCATTAAGCAATTGACTATACATCCAGAGTTGCATGACCCTGACTCTGAAACTTCTTTAGTATACTGAAATACTATCAACTCTGAATTTTCCAGTTATGATTTCTCATCCTAAATGATTTCATTGCTTTAGAAATTCATATGTTCCCTTCTCATTTGACTTCATAAAGTCAGCAAACAAAAAATCAATATTATAATTTGTTCAATGCTCTCAATTACTTTTAAATAGGAAAGTTGGTTTATGCTACAATGATAATAATATATAATAATCTTTCATTGTAACAAGAAAGATCATTATATGCATTTTTTTAAATTAAGAGAAATATATGTACTCTTTATATCCACACTTCTTTTAATTTGTGGAGACCAAGCTCCTTGAAAACAATTTTATTCTAAATAATAAAACAGAAACTTAGCCTGACCATAAAATGACTGCCTAAGAGGCTGAATAATCACCTGAACTCTCTTTTGAGGATACTCAATCAAATCTTTTCAAATATATCATCCTACAAATGTCTTATTTCAAAAAGTTCAATAATGCAGTAGATACTTAATGAGGCCAGGGGAGAAGGGAATTGACATCAGAATCTCACGGTCGTAAAAAGAACATTCCATGGAAGAGCAGAAGGGTGCTGAGAGATTTGAACAGCCAGCATCACAGAATATAATATTTCACTAAAGCAAAACCTTTTTCTGCCTGGGTGATACTTCTACAAACATACACATATGGCATGAAATCCTAGATAAATTCTGGTATAAAGTAATTGGATTGCAGTAATGAGCCATACTACTTTGATAGCAAAATGTGCTTAGCAGGGTATATTTTGTCTGTTTTATTTCAGTTGAGTTCAACAAATATTAATTAGTGTCTACCATGTGTTAGCCATTTTGTGTTTTCAGGTATAAGCAAGAAAATAGTGGCAGGTTTGTGGGTATCTCTAATACACACACATGGAAATGTATATGTGGTAGTTGGAAATATGAGTCTAGAGTCCTGGATTTATGCAAATGATTTAATGATGGATTTATAGTGGTTGGTATGCAGTTAGCAGCTGAGACTTCAGATAAAATAATTGCATGCAGGTCAGGTCTGCAGAACAAAATGACCAAGCTTAGAGATTTTTATATGGCTTCATTTAAGAATACCTTTAACCTTTTCTCTAACACCATAAATCTGGAAAATAAAATTACACACTTCACTCAGTTAAAAGAGTTAACTAGAGCAGTGATTTTTCTAAGAGGTATGAATTTGTGCATGGATATGCTTCCTCCCCATGGAGCAGGATGCGTCTGTGTGACACCGAGAGAGTCTTGCTTGGTGTTCCATTATACACCCCCAATCATGTATCTATAGATTTCCACAGTTAAAAATTACCAAAGAATAGAAATTTATTTTACTTTGTGGTGATTGTAAATAATGGTATCATATAATTGAAAATTACTAAGAAAGTATATTTCAAGTTTTCCAATCACAAATAAATATTTCAGGTAAAACATAGACTAATTAACCTGATTTATTAATTTCACAATGTGTATAAACATATATATTTCAAAACACCATGTTATATACCATATATGTATATATGTGTCCTTTTGTGAATTTGAAAAGAATTATTAAAAGAGGGAAAAAGACTAGAATATTAAAATGAAAGCTAAAAAATGTTCAAATCAATATAAGAGCATTAAAAGAAAGAGGCAATACAAACATAAGAGATGGTGGTGAGGTAATAAATGCTTACAATCTTTCTTTGGGGCAAACTGTAGCAAGGGATTAGGAAATGAATTGCTTTTTACAAGATAACCTAATTAGAAGAATTTTAAAAAATGATGTACTTGTAGATTTAGCTCAACAGTAGGTGATTAGTAAGATAAATGATAGTCCTATATAATTAATAGAAATTTTGTGGTTGTAGTTTATCCAATAACACAAAAATATATTTGTAACATATTTCTAAACAACAGAAAAAAGTAAAGTTATAATTGCTTCATGTGCAGAAGCAATGGAGTGACTGAATGCACAATATTCAGAATCACATGCCAAATTCATAGACTAGCTCTACTTTTTAGTACTAATGGATCATTAGGTAAATTATTTCATCTCTTTTATTCTGATTCCTCACTTTGTAAATGGAATTAAAATGGTACCTATCTCACTGGGGAGATGTTAGTATTAAGTGATCTCATAAAATTTAATATGTTAACATTTTTTGGCATTTTGTAAAATAAATTATAAATAAGTGAAGAGATAAAAATTGAATAAGAAAAATGATTATTAATGATTGGTTACAATTATGATGGATTTTAAGGTTTTGTTATTAATTTTTTAAAAACCATTTCAGAGAAAAATAACTATAAAATTTTGCAGAAGTCAAAGATGTCCAGTTGTTCCAATAAAGATGTGAGATTTTTCTTTATGATTTCAATTTTTTCACAAATTTATGAATTCAAAAGTAAAATCCTAGGAACTAAAACATGAAGTCGAGGCTTAGAAGTGGCAATGATGAGTATATTCTATTGAGACTGGAGCGGGATGACTCCAGTCTCAATAGAATATATTGAGATGACTTGCTGAGCAATTTGAAAGAATATAATCAGGATAAAAATAGTGGTTGTAAGATTGCAAGTTTTCATTTTTTTATTCAAAAACAATCTACATGCAAATTATTTGCTTTCAAACTTTGGTGCATATCAGAAGTACTTGTAAGGATTTTTTCAATATGCATATATATCTGGAATTCCTTACTCTTGATTTTGACTCCATAGATATGGACTTCTCTATGAAAAAAGAAAGAAAAAAAATGTGTATAATACTAGTACCCACCAAGCCTTGGGAACCATCAGTTAGTTCTACATAATAGTTAATAAAAATACATTAAATGAAAAACATATTTTAAAAATTCATTATATGTAGAATTTCCTATATTTTACACTTCAAGTCATACTCTATAGACAGCAGAAGAATGAAAGAAACAATTAATAACATAACAGAACAAACCTAACCAGATGAAAGGATTGGTAAAAAAGAGGTGGTGACCCTCAATAGCTTTGACCACACTGGAAACACATGAACACTCCTCCTGTATAGGAATAGAGGGTAAACTCTAAGACATTAGAAATTATCACAGATACTACAATAATAACTTGATGTAAGTTAATAAGACAAAATCACGGACTAGAATTCCAGAAAAAAATTGTCTCTTTTAAATAAAACTTGGAATCATCTTTGTGAAATCAAATCTTTGCTTCTTTTTATTTTTTTTCTTGCATCCCATCTATAATGGATGAGTAAGTCAGGAAAAGATTATATTTCAGTACAGTAGAGTGTTCGAACACCAGGTACTGAAGAAACCTATGAATTACTAAGAACTATGCTAGAAATGGAGATCTTTTACTGATAGGCTTCTCTGAAAAGAAGCAGAACACAAGTTGTCAACATCTACTGGGCTCGTTTCTCTTTTTTAAAGCACAGGAAGGAAAAACAAGTTATGGCGTCAATGAAAATATTTTAGAATAGGGAAAGAGGTACTGAATATTCAGAAGAAACATTGTAGTTTTAAAAATGATATGCCACAGTAATGTGAACAAATGTTTAAGATACTGCTTAACATTCTAAATTGGATGACAAGAAGGAGAAGGAGGAAATAGACTGGCATACTTAGAAAGTTAATGACATTTCCAAGGAGATGTAAAGGCAGTGAAGGACATTTAGAAAAGTAAAATAAAAACCCAATGTCAAAATCAAACACTCCTAAATAATGAAATTAATATGAATGAAACTTAGATTTTAGAATATCTTGATTGATAGGTAATTATGAAGATGATAAACAGGAAGAAATATAAAAACTCTGGAAAGCTGTGAATTACTTTATTTTTCAGATTAAATGAATCAGAATAGTTAAAAACAAAAGCCATTTCATAAACATCATGGAATAAAGCTCTTGTTCTTAGAAAAAGTTTTTAAAAATGGCAGTAAAGACCCAAATGTAATGGCCGGAAATAATTTATATTGTCAGAGAATAGCTATGCATAGTAAACTAAATTATCAGTAGTCATGCAATCATATAAATAATAAAACTTCACTTGAGTACTTTTAATGGTTGAAATATAATGGTTATGGTGTGACTGGAGTCAATAGGCTTATTTTTAAACCACACTTTGCTACTGAACTCTATGACATTGGGAAATTCACTGTCTTCGATGAGTCTGATTCTCAATTTCTTCACAGGTAAAAGTAAATTAATGACACCTGCCACACAAAGGAGATAAAGACAATGAAGTGCTTTTGCCAAGTGGATGGCATGATCATATGAGGGATAGGTCTGTGGAGATTATTACTATTTTAATACTATGGCCATTAGAGCCAAATCTTCTATTTTTAAAAAATGAAGAGGAAAATCTATCTGTAGGAAAAAATAATAATCAAGTTGCTATCAAATGTTTCCTATGCATTTTTGATGTTCACATGATGGATCCTGGAAATCTTGAGGGGGACATTTTCCAGGAGAATGTGATCCAGCATGAGAAAAACAATTAAAGAGAAATGACCTTATTCTGTATGTTGGACATTTTTATTATAATGTGCATTGGTGTAGATATGTTGTGATTTTATACATTTGGCTTTCTGTAGGCTTCTTGAATTTGGATTTCAAATTCGTTCTTCACATTTGGAAAGTTTTATGGTATTATTTCATTGAATAGATTGTTCATTCCTTAGGTTTGTACCTCTATGCCTTCCTCTATCCCAATAACTCTTAAATTTGGTCTTTTTATGCTATCCCATACTTCTTGAATATTCTGCTCGTGGTTTCTTACCATTATCACTATGTGGTCTATGTTCTTTTCAGGATTATATATTTTATCTTCATTGTCTGATGTCTTATCTTCCAGGTGGTCTACTCTGTTGGTGATGCTTTCATTTGAGCTTTTAATTTGACTTATTGATTCTTTCATTTTAAGGATTTCTGTTAGAGTTCTAAAAAAAACAAAAATCAATCTCCCTGTTGAGGCGATTTTTTGCCTCCTGTATTTGTTTATGTAGCTCCTTGTTGAAGTGATCTTTCACTGCCTGTATTTGCTCTCTTACATCTTCCTTGAGTTCATAGAACATTTTAACTCTGTGTCTAATAAAAGAAAAAGTAGGCCTTAATTTTCATCATGTGGGATTAGGCCCCAACTTCCTTAATAAGACTCCTATAGCACAAGAATTAAAACTAAGAATCAATAAATGAGATGGATTCAAACTAAAAAAATTTCTTCTTAGCAAAATAACCAATCTGTGAGGTGAATAGAGAGCCTATGTCCTGGAAGCAAATTTTTACCCCTCACACATCAGATAGAGCACTAATCTCTAGAATATATAGAACACTCAAAAAGGTAAGCACCAAAAAAAAAAAAAAAACCCAATCAATAAGTAGGTCAAGGACCTGAACAGACACTTCTCAGAAGACGATATACAATCAATCAACAAATATATGAAAAAATGTTCATAATCTCTAGCAATTAGAGGAATGCAAACCAAAACTACTCTAAGATATCATCTCACTCCAGTCAGAATGGCAGCTATTATGAAGACAAACAACAATTGGCGAGCATGTGGGAAAAAAAGGTACACGCATATATTGCTGGTGGGACTGCAAATTGGTACAGCTAATATAGAAACAGTATGGAGATTCCTTAGAAAACTGGGAATGGAACCATCATTTGACCAGCTATCCTTCTCCTCAAAGGACTTAAAAACGGCATACTACAAGGACACAGTCACATCAATGTTTATAGCAGCACAATTCACAATAGCTAAACTGTGGAATCAATCTAGATGCTGTTCAATAGATGAATGGATAACAAAAATGTGGCATATATACACAATAGAATTTTACTCAGCAATAAAATAGAATAAAATCATGGCATTTGAAGGTAAATGGATGGCATTGGATGAGATAATGCTAAGTGAAGTTAGCTAATCCCTCAAAACAAATGCTGAATGTTTCTCTGATAGAAGGAGGCTGATTCATAGTGGAGTAGGGAGGGGGAGCATGGGGGGAATGGACGGACTCTAGAACTCTAGATAGGGCAGATGGGTTGAAGGGGAAGGGAGCAGGCAGGAGGTTAGCAAGGATGGTGGAATGTGATGGACATCATTATCCAAAATACATGTATGCAGACATGAATTGGTGTCAACATACTTTATATACAACCAGAGATATAAAAATTGGGCTGTATATGTGTGATAAGAATTGTAATGCATTCTGTCATTTCTTTAAAAAAATTAAAAAAACAATAATAAACTAAGCATAAAAATACACAGTTCTCCCTGGGTCTTTGGGTCTTCATTTCTTAAGACTTCCATGTCATGTGAGTTTTTTTTTCAGTACTGGGGAATTCATTTCAGGGGCTTTCTACCACTGAGTTATATCTCCATCCCTTTTCATTGTACTTTAAAAATTTTAACACAAGGTCTCCCGAAATTGTGCAGGGTAGCCTTGTACTGGGATTGTAGATGTGTGTGACAAAACATCCAGCTATGTGAATCTGATAAATAAATTTGTTGTGCTTTGTCTTGATAGTCTGTCTTCTATTATAAAGACAAGATTCATGATTTTAATGAGAGTCTGTCTTCTATTATAAAGACAAGATTCATAATTTTAATGATAGGTGAGGAAAAGTTATTATTTTTTTCCTATACAGGAGGAAACTATACATCCTCTTACAATGGACCCTTTTGGGTTATTGGATTCTAATCATGTTCATTTTTTAAGTTATTTTGCAACTTTATAAGGATTGATTGATCATTTTGCCCTGTGGGTCAAATTTCTAAATTTAGCCTGCATATTAAACTGAAATTTTCAACTTTTTAAGTGTTTCATTTTTGAAAAAGTTTTCATTTTACTTTTCCCAATGTGTAGACATTTATTTCAAGATATGCTGCAACTTATTTATTGTTGATGTTCTAAATGCTTCTCATGTCCCTAACTGAAAATATAACTTTATCTTCTATTCTGATGGTCTATGGAAGTCACAGCCCATACTATGCCCAAAAGCTACAATTTCTGTTGTAAAGTATACAAGCATTACTTTTATCTTCATCTGATACAGATTGGTGGTTTAGGTCATTAACTTTGGTTATGTTGTAGGAAAAGCTTGACTTTGCTGGGGAGGGAGAATTTCTCTAGAGTGTTAGAGACCTAATCTGAATTAGAATTGTTCATTCAGAGAAAGGAAGGATAGAAAAGTAGGTAACAATTACAGATTATAATTTCAAGAAGTTTCACCATAAAGGACATGAAGAATAGATAAAAAGAGTGCAGAGTCAAGGAAAAATTAAACAAAAATATTTCAAACTAAGATATGTGAATGAAACAGAAAGAGAGTCTCAGATACTGCTAAGTTATTTGAGGATAAATTCTCATTAAAAAATTGAGAAATCAAATGGTAAATGACTAACATTTCTTCCTGTGCTTTGGAACTCAAATGAAAATCCTAGTTATTTTTGTGTTTTCAGGTGATTTGGGAGATCAAACAGTTTCTTTGAAATGTTTTTCTTTTGAGATCCTGGAAGTACTTTTTTTTTTCATTTCACATTCTTTACATGCTTTTCAAGCTGTGGTTGACATGTGTATGAAACTTTGCAGAAGTAAGTAGTGCTTGTCTAACCCAGCACTTTCTAAACAGTTATTGTCAAACGATTTATACATCTGAATTACTATGTGGGGAGCATTACCAGACATTATTTCTTTCCCTTTTCCCTTTTTTCCTTCCCAGTTTTCCACTTATAGTCTACATGAAAACAACTACATGAAGCAACAAATTGGACATTTTCATCAGGAGGGAAATAACAATTGCATTCTGCATCTTTTAATCTTTATTGAAAACACCCTTTTTTTCTAAATGTGAGGAAGATACTATTCCAGCTGCAGGAAATATCTGTTTTCAGTATGGTTCTCATATCATCTTTATTTTAGGATCCACAAATTTCTATTAATAAATGATCAAATATTGTGTATTGTATAATCACAATTATTTTAAATGGGATAAGATCCAAAGCAAAAATTGTAAGGAGAATATATAAGAAGATTAGGAGTGGTTATTTCTGGGAGGTAGCAACAGGGATTATTTCTCTTTGTTTGTACTTTTTCTCTGTTTCATATTTTTCTAAGTTCATACCATTCGTAATGTAAAATGTTGTTTTCTAGGCAGGATTATCAAGCTGACAAATGAAAGGGATTACAATATTATATAAGATATGATGTTTTCAGGAATCATTTGTAAACTTAATCATGGCTATATATTCCATATGCCCTATTATTTTCTCCCCTTTTATTTATTTATTTATTTAATGTATTTATTTTTATTCATTTAGTAAAACCTGAAATCACTGAAGATATACACTGGGATTAGGCTGTTTTCCTTGGAAGAGTAAACAGTTTCCTGGGTTGCGCTTTATTCTTTGTAGGATTTCTTTCCATATGCCAGGGATCAAGGAATCTCAAATCAAAGGACTTGGCATTTAATATGGAATTTGATTGACTCTACTGAGATTTGGAGAAAATGAAAATTACACCTATCTGACTGAATTTTTTGAGGGGGTTTATTTTTGTCCCCTACCCCATAGAAATCAGTAAAAGGAGGAACAGGTATGGTAGCCAAATATTAGTTGTTTCTAATTGACTACATTTTAAAAACCTAAAGATATTTTACTCCAGTTTTAAGATTTTTCTCCAATCAAGATTTATAAAATACAAGTCAATGGTTTTTATATATTTTTGCCAGATTATTATGTGAATCCTTAGGGAAATTATTTGAATACCTACACAACCCAAGGATTTAATTTTGTTTTCAGTGCTGGGGACGGACGCCAGAACCTTGCGGATGCTAGGCAAGTCATTTGACACTAAGATACTCCCCCAGCCTGACAACCCAAATATGAACATGTTCTGGAATAAAAACCCATAAACTTGATGCATGCAGAATCTGTAAAGAGAGATAACTGATACTTTTAATGAACTGGCTTTCTCATTGTGGTCCCTTGTAATCTGCTTCCTAGGTCTCTTCTGTTCTTGCACCCACTTTTACTTGGAAGGTAGAAATGGCCAGAACAGTCTTCCATTAGCTTTTTCTGATGTGTCCTGAGGAGATCTCATTGCCATTTTACTATTCCCCATAGTTTTTTCCATCTTTAAGACTGATAATTGAAGGATCCCTTTGTATTGCAGTCCAACCGTATGTACTTAGGCCTTCAAAATCAGAGCACATATATGTAGAACCCCATTTATATACTATGAAGATTCTGTTTCCTTAGTAGTAGAATTCTTCAGTCTTATCTGAAGAGGATTATCACTGCACTTTTCAAAGACCTGTAATCTTGCTGGTAATGCTTGTATTAGATTTGATCTATACTGTTCTACATTTGTTGCTAAAAATACAGAAGGTATCAACCCAATCTCCTTGAGTTATGATTCCCTCCTTTTCTCAAACTTTCCTTTTCAATCCTCCAAATGCCCTTGAGACTTTAAGTGAAAGATGTCAAGGAAAAACAGGGGGTTTGTTACGCTTTGAAGGGAGGGTCCACTTTAACTAACTAGCACTGTCCTGAGCCTGATCAAGTGTTTTTTGAGCACAGTTTGCTCTCTTTGTTTACCATCACATGGTCTCCAAATTCAATGCATAAACATTATTATTCTTCAGAGCTCAGAAAGTTTTTAAGAATTTAATAAGTAGCTTTCAGTCTCTGGGCTCACCAAAATGGTTGCTCTAATGGTTGCCACCTCGGCAGACCTTTGTTCACATCTGGCTCCCATCCCAAACAAAGTAGCATCCTAAGTAGAATTTCAATATTGATGACTCTGTCCATTGGAAATATAGAAAGTAATTTTCTCTGAGGATTCATCCTTATGATGAAAAGCACTCATAAGCTTGTCTCCAAAGGGGTACTGATTCTGAAGAGGAGGACTCCCTGCCACACTTGTCAAGGCAGTCATCACAATAAAGTTCTCTTTAGCTGACTGGAATATCAGTTTTAAGTATTTTTCTTCTCTATATAGTTTTGGAGAAATTGTTTTCAGTTAGTAAGTGACATATTTCACAAAAAAAAAAAAACACATAAGAGAAAATTATTTTGGGGAAATCTTTGGTCTGAAGCATAGAAAAGAGGGAATACTCTTTGGTATTCTATTTTAATTTTCACCCTTCCAATCCCTCACAGCTCAATTTTAGTAATATTAATATTTCAAAGACTGAATCATTTTTATTCTTATTACACTGTGACCATTGGTACAAAGTTACTAAATTTGATTAGGTGACCCACAAAAGAAATATTGGAAGGTTCCTT
Source organism: Marmota monax (assembly GCF_021218885.2). Lineage (NCBI taxonomy): Eukaryota > Metazoa > Chordata > Mammalia > Rodentia > Sciuridae > Marmota > Marmota monax. The sequence goes on along the minus strand of NW_026692434.1, from coordinate 1,485,320 downwards.
TGAATTAAACCATGTGGAATAGTTATTATGCAACATGCAAGATGACTTCCAGTTCAGACATAGGAAAAATATATTTCTTCATGTTTTGTGATTTTTCTATAATCATATATACACTGTGACCAAGACTTAAAGTTATCATTGCGATTTTTGTGATGATTGTGTGTTTCAGTCATATAATCATCATTATCTTTCAAATATACCTATGGTAATTTCTCTATAGTCTACAAAGGATAAAGCAAAAATGTGGAGTCTAGCAAAGAGGAATTAATGTTCTGCTTGTGAGATGAAATAACATCTCCCAGTGGCAAAATATTTTTGAACTGGCACTGAACTCTAAAATTATTCATTTTATTAGTATTATAAACAGTTTTAAGATCTTTTCTTGTGTGTTGCAGTAGGCTTCCAGTCCCAAAAGTATTAATAAATAATTGATATTGAGTGAATTATGGCTTCCTTGTATTACATAACTGACTTGGATCTTTTCATTTGTTTTTTGTTTATTCTTACTGCCAGGAAGGAAAATGGAGATCCAGGTACCTCTGCAAAAGTCAGTAAGAGTGCACAGGAGGTTAACACACTCTTATGTCTGTACAAATATTCTAGAACTCTGGCATGGAGGTCCCCCTTCATCCTTTTGTGATATAGATGGTTACCTAGTATTACCCTACTTTTTTACCAGAAGATAAATAAAGGTCTAGGCACCAGCTTGAAGGAACATCATCAATATTTTAAGGACCCAGAGTATGCATACTGAGAAAGAAAACATGTGATGTGGCCCTCATTTGAAGTATATCAGAAAGTCTGATTACCAAGTGGGCCCATATTCTCCAGAGAAATTTCAGTCTGTATAGAAGAGAAGCACAGAAAAATTCTCAAGGGAAACCCTGCTAGGTAACAGAGAACATTAGAGGAATGGAGGACCCTGGGGATTAATGGCTACTCTGTGGCATGCCAGTGCTATTCACATTTCACTGAACTTTAGTGTATCTTATTGTGCTAAAGAACTGAAGGGAGAACTTCTTCCTGTCAATGGTTACACAAAGTTACAGCCTGAATATTGTCTGTGACCTTTCTCCAGAGTTTGCATTCTCAGTGGAGGTCATACCACCCGCTTGTGGAAAGTGAAGAATATCTCATTTTTGTATGGGTCAAGCACAGATATACTTAAAATACATAAATACATATGCAGTATATCAATGGTATTAAAATTTCATGGGAGGGATCAAGTGTCTAACAAGAGTCTAACAAACTTTGTTGATGATATAACCAAGAAGTTTAAGAAGCTCTGTTCTATAATCTATACCATTAGTTTAAGAACTCTGTTCTATAGTCTATAGTTTGTAGCATTAGTTCAAGAACTCTGTTCTGTGATCTATATTAGTGCACCCTTCTGAATGTTTGATGACCCTTTTTTGCATTTTGGTTAATTCTCAAGTTCTGGTTTATTTAAATGCATGCAGAAAATATTTAAGCTTATCAGAAAACTTATAAGGAATATCTTAGAAAGCAAATATACCATATATGTTTGATATACATTTGGCAAATGCTGTTCATAGCTATGTAAATACAGTTATGTAGGATCTAATATCACTGATCTCTCTTTTATACAATAGTCTCAATTCCTTTGTCATAAAGATTTGCTTTCTAGGCATATGATTTTGACCTGACCTACGTAATTTAAATTATTTTCATGCCTCTGATGACCTCCCAACTAGAAACCAGGATGGGATAAGATGCAGGAATGAAATTAAACTGCCATTTTGTACATATCTTGCCAATATAAAAAGCTGAATATTAAGTAATTTTCCCTGCTGATTTAAAACATCTTCTCAAAAAAAAAAAAAAAAAAAAAAAAAAACACTTCATCAGAGTCCTAGGAATTCAAGAAGCACATTTCTATTTTAGTCACTGTTTTCAGTGAGACCATCTAGATGAAACGAGGCATGTCTAGGCAAATAAAAAAGTAAAAGCAATACGATTTAAAAGGTGTTATAATAGAGTTATATACAATGGTCAGTTACAGCACAAAGAAGGGAGAAATAAAAGGTTTTCCGGAGAAAGTGACAATTGCATTGAATCTCAAATATTGAGTAGAAAATTTCTTGGTGAACAAGGGATAAAAGGGCAATACTATTATACGCAAAAATAAAAACCAGGAAACAAAAGCTAAAACCTTATTCAACCACAACAATGATAACTGTGTAAGGCAACCCGTTTGTTAATTAACTAGGCATAAGCAACCAAAAATGTATACACACTGTAAAACACATTGTACATGATAACTGTAAAATTGTACTTGTCAGTTTAAAAAAAAATGTTTTGCTCCTGGAACTGCAAGGAGTTCATAATAGTGGAATCAGACTTCTAAAGGTCTGATGTGGTGGTTGGAAACTGAGAAGGAGAGAAAGGCTGTATGTTGAAAACCTTAGACCACTTTGTGAGAATATTTGTATGTGTGGTTTGTGTGTGTTCATTTCCTCTATAGGCCACATGGAAATTAAAATTAAAAAAATAGTTTTTAGTAGAGAAAGGGTCTCAACACATTTTCTTTAGGAATATACTGCCATGATAGTGTCATGAAGGTCAAATTGAATGACCAAATAAAAGTGGAGAGCAGGAAAATTGTACAATTCCACTTCTGTGCATGGGGTAACGTGTGGAAACCCTCTACGGACATTCATACTAGTAAAAGTTATAATGATTTCCAGCATACATGTGCTACTTCCAATGAAGGGAATAGAAAAAAGATTTCAGAGTGAAAACATACTGAATGAGATAATGCAAATAAAAAAATAGGTTTATGTAATGAAAGCACACAGAGTTAAAGCTAAGATAACCATGGATGACATTTGTACAAATGTTCACGTGTATTCATTTAAATTATTTATAATAATAAGTAAATTTCTCTGGTATTTATATGATCCTTTGCTCCATTCCTGGTTGTAAGTTCAGTTTATGAGTAGATGTTATAGTTTGATGTCACCAAAAATCTTCATAATAATTAACTTTGTTTATTTCTATGTAGATCCCACTGTATGTAAATCTGCTCCAGATTGCTGAGCTGGAACAGGCAATGAGGCCTGTCAGAGAATGTACCAGAAACTCTAACAGCTCCTCTTGCTACATTTTTCTCACATAACTGTATAATTGACATCTACTACTCACTTCTTGCTGGGGTAGTTTTCCTAATGCTCAAGGATGTGTATCTGCCCCCTTCAGAAAGGAGATATTTTCGGGATTCCAAAGTCATTTGTCCTCTTCCTAATTATCCACAAGTATAGTAGAGTAGAGCAAAAATAAAACAAATGATAAATACAAATTTAGTTTTTGGCAAAGACTAAGAGAGTTGGACATTGTAAAGTATTCCGTGTTACCGCACTTGGAATCCAGTACTAGGCCAACTTTCTAACATTCTCTGAGCCATAAATTACTCATGTATAAATAGATATACTACAACCTGCCTTACGTACCTTAAAATATTCAGGTAGCACATGATTCATTTCTTTAACAATACTTTGGAAAGAAAATTCAACATTATCAAAATGTTAAGAATTTTTGTTACTGCTAGGCGAGCGCTCTACCGCTGAGCCACAATCCCAGCTCAAGAATTTTTTTTATAATATATATATATATATATATATATATATATATATATATATATATATATATATATTCTAGCTCTCTCAGTATCTATAATATACTTCATTTTCTAGGTCTGTCATATAGAATTCTATATACTTCATTTCTAGGTCTATCAGTATCACATATACTTCATTTCCTTGTTACAAATATCTTGAGTAGAACAATACTGTCTCTCATAAAACTGGAATCTAGGAATCTAGGAGTTAAGATAATTAGCTATGTTTACTTCATTTTACAGAAGAAGTTTTGTCTTTATAATAAAATCCTATTCATTTTGTGATGTTATGAACATATCTGTAACTTCAGATGCTATTCACATTCATAATTTGATTTGCATATCCCTTTAATATTCTCCTGCTTTACTACACTTATTGTGTTATGTTATCTAAATTGCCAGCTCAATTTTCAAAGTGTTGTAAGAGTGTAGTTAGAGGCAATGATATGCAGTAGCAATCACACAAAGAAATCAAAATATTTTCAGAGACACAACTGGAGAATCCCCTGCTACAAGAATTGTAGTGCTTTCGTGTCTAAGTTAGACCCCTCCAGTGTAGGTATAATGCAAAATCAGTTATCTAATAACTTGGAAATGATACTTAGTACATGCTCTTTGGCAATGCCTAACTATTTTTATTCATTAAAAGTTCTCTTTAACTTTGCTCTTGTTAGCATGTTTCAAGCAGGGTTTAAAATATATCACTCCACATTTTTTTTCAAAGTTTTTTTCATTACATTTTATGTATTACTTTTGGAATTTGAGTTTAATTAGGAAAGATTTCCTCCTATCCAATTAATAAATATTTAATACAAGCAGAATAATAACATATTGAATATTTTACATTTTTCATTTAATTAATTTATTTTTAACTGATATATAAAAATGTAAACATTGCACACATTTATGGGGTAATGTGATATGTTGATATGTATATATAATTTGTAACATTGAAATCAGATTAAATATATCTATCTTCTTAAACATTTATCATTTCTTTATGGAACAAACATTCAAACTCTTTTCCCTTAGCATTTTGAAATATGCAGTACATAACTGCTATCTCTAGTCAAATTACTGTGTAATACAGCACACCAGAACTTCTTACTTTTATCAAACTGTAATTTAGTATCCATGCTTAGACATTTCTCCTCTCTACCTCCTTCCCCTCCCCCACAGCCTCAAGTAAGCACCATTTTACTCATTATGACTATGAGATAAGTAGTTTTAGATTTAAAGTATGAGTGAGATCATCTGGTACTTTTTGGGGTTGATTTATAACTTTATATAATAATCTTGATATAATGATCTGCAGTCCTATCCATTTTATCATAAATGACAGGACTTCATTCCTTTTTATGGCTGCATAGTGTTTCACTGTGCATATGTATCACATTTTCTTTATCCATTCATCAGCAAATGGATACTTAGGTTTTTTCCATCTCTTGGCTAGTATGAATAGTACTTCGATAAACATGGAAGTCCAGATGTTTCTTTAACATGCTAATTTCTTTTCATGTAGATAAATGCCCAGTAGGGGGATTACTGAATCATATGTTCATTCTATTTTAAATTTTTTTGAAGAACTCCCATACTGTTTTCCATAAGGCCATTCTACATAAAACTTCCCACCAACAACACACAAGGGTTTCTTTTCCCTAACATCTTTGCCAGAACCTGTTACCTTTGCATTTTTGATAGCAGTTGTTCTTAATAGAATGAGATGGTGGCTCATTGTGGTTTGATTTGAACTCCCCTGATGATTAGTGGTGTTGAGAATTTTTTCATGTAGTACTTGTTGAACATTTTGAAAAAATGTCTGTTTAGGTCTATTGCCCATTTTGAACCTGGATTATTTATTTTTATGATACAGAGTTTCTTGAAATTTTTTATATATTCTGGATATTGTCCCTTGTTAGATGTATAGCTTACAAGTATTTTCTCATATTCTGAAGGTTTCACTCCACTGTAGAACTGGATTATACATTATGGAAGGTAAATAAAAATAGAAATTTGTGTGAACATTTAGAATCCTCAAATCTCTGGCAAGAGACAATATCTTCTTTTTTAAAAATTTCAGGGATGTCCTATTTTCTCAGACATCTCCATCATTTTTTGTCACTATCATGTAGCACTTTAGTATGGCACTGAACTGAACATGTGTTAGAGTCTGTAAACAAGTCAAAATAACACCTGGCATTTTGCCAGGGGAATGTTAGAGTTCGTAAACAAGTTTGGATGGTGGCCCGTTATGGGGAGCCCTGGGACACTTGGGGGTAAGAGATGAAAAAAAAAAAAAAAAAGCTGCCCATCCATAGATAGGACAGGAGCAATCTGCTTGTCCCTAGGCAGATAGGGCGAGAGGAAATATGGCCATTTTGAGAAAATGGAGAAGATTGATACAGTATGTTTGTGTCTTGTTTTGTCTTTATGTATTGTATTGTCTTTGTGATGAAAATATGGAAGGGGTGAGAAGTAAATTACTAAGGGAAGGAGGCACCCCAGTGGAACCAAGAGCAATTAGGGCATGTGTTGATGGAAGCCCAGGAACTCTAGTCAGAAAGAAAAAGAAAGTTAAGAAGAAGAAGGATTATCAGGAAAAAAAGTTGCAGCAAAAGGCTATTACTGAATACTTTTCGTTACCGGAGGGTGCGTGAATTGGTGACACGGCTGCAACATGCCTGAGCCAGTCACAGCGCGGCAAGGGCTTTCCAAGCAGTGGCAGCTGGCAATTCCCCGCCCCCAGCCCGGAGAGCGGGGCCGGTGGCAGTTTGAGTCCTCGGGACACTCCCCAGGGCCATCTGGGGCTGCCCAGGACGCTACAGCAGGCAAAAGACACTACTGGCGTCCCTGATGTTTGGTCATTTTCAATGCCAATAACTATGTTACAATGGTTCTCCCACACCTGGAAGCTAATGAATAATAAGCACTATTAAGGCTTATTTCAAATGTAAAAAACCTTGAGATAATGTATAAATTGTTCAGAAGGTTGTTTTCTTAGCACCTGCTGGAATACTACAGGATTTTCTTTAGCCATCCGGAGTTCCTGCCTTGGTCCCAGTGCCGGTGAAAACGAAAGTGGAAGAATTTCCAGTGTTGCTGAGAACCGGAGGAGACTTCGGATCAAGCTAGCTGCCTGCAGAACTTACCTGGACTGTGAATTAATCTATTGAGACACTGCTTTACCTGGACAACAAATTGTAACTCAGTATCTTTGTTAAGGGTGTCATTGCTGGTATAATTTTTCCAAGGGCTTCTTGCATGGAGCCATCAATTGGCTTGGTATTGTGGCATTTTGTATCCTCCCTTTTCTGTTTGTAGCAGGTTATTTATGGTGTTTCTGTAAAAACCACTATGGTCGTTATTTAAATTAAACAAAAGGGGGAAATGTTAGAGTCTGTAAACAAGTCAAAATAACACCTGGCATTTTGCCAGGGGAATGTTAGAGTTCGAAACAAGTCTGGATGGTGCCTGGCAAAATGCCAGAGGGAGTGGTTTGAGAAGTAACAAAAGCGAGCCATTAAATGTGGAGATTCCTGATTGGTTGACTGCTGTATCTAGTTTATGCTAATTAGATAAGCTGTGTGGAATGTATAAATACTGCTCCTGTCCTGCAATAAAAGGCTTCCATTCCTGCTGTATCAATCTACACAAGTTGTTCGTGACCCCCCCGGTTATTTTGCCCAGCCAGCTGGGCTGTGGCAAACATGTTTTATATGATCCTAGTACAATTTGAATCAAATAATAAATCATTATTTGTTTTTCATTTTCATCTTCTCTTTGCTACAGTGATCAATGTCACCCAGGCACCCAATTCAGATTTACAGAAGTAATTCTAGATTCTTATTGTCCTTTAACTCTCTGATGCACTTTAAGTGACACTGACTCTACATCTTACATATCTCCCAAGTCATTCCTCTTTCTCCAGTTCCATTAACTTTGTCTTAGTTTGAACCTTATTATTTTTTATTTACATTACTACTTCCAACTGTTGGCATAGCTTTTAATCTTGTCATTTTTTTGTTTTTCTTTTGTTACATTTTATTTTGTGGGTTTTAGATTTATGCAAAACATTAAGCAGAAAGTACAGGAGATTCCATATATATCCACTACTCTCTGTGCCCCCTGTAAGTAAGATGCTGTATTAGTATGTTTCATTTGTCAAATTGATGAGCCCATATTGAGATGTTATTAGTCAAAATCCAAAGTACAGATTTCACTCTTTCTGTTGAACTCTTTTTAGTTTGTAATGAAAGTATAATGTCACCTCTCCATTACAATATCACAGAGAATATATTCACTAAAAATACCCTGAGCTACATCTAGTCATCGTTCTGTTACCCACACACATCCATATACTCCTGGCAACCTCTTATCTTAGTACTATCCCCATAGTTTTTACTTTTCTAGAATGGCACAGTTATATACAACAACTTGTCAGGTTTTGAGTTTGGCTTCTTTCACTTAACAATATACATTTAAAATGCCTCCATGACTTGTATGGCCTCATAACTGATTTATTTCTATCAATGAACAATAAATACATCGCTGCATATATGTGCCACAGTTTCCACACTTTGGGGCTTTCAAATTCTGACACATAAATAAAGCTACCATTAATATTTGCACTTAGATGTTATGTGGACATAAGTCATCACCTCAGTCTGATAAATATCTAGACACATTATTGTTAAATTGTATGATAGACACATATTTAGACTTTAGCAAAAATGCTAAGCTCTCTTTCAAAGTGGCAGTTCCATTTTGTATTTCATTCAGATATCAATGAGAATTCCCATAGTTATGCATCCTCACCAGCATTTAGTATTGACAGTGTTCTGAATGTTAGCCATTCTAATAAGGTATAGTGGTTTCTCATTGTTTTAATATTGCAAGTATCTAAGGACAAATGTTGAGTACATTTTCAAATGTTCATTGACTGAATATGTTTTTTTTTTAAATTTCTTACATACATGACAATAGTGGAATGCATTCCATTCATCTGAGTATGTTTTTGATCAGATGTCCAAGACCTTTTCTCTCATTGTTTGTGTGTGTGTGTGTGTGTGTTTGTGTGTGAGATAGAGAGAAAGAGGTGCTGGTGAAGGAACACAGATCCACCTGCATGCTAAACAAGTGCTCTACTATTGTGCTACCCCCCTAGACCACCTAGCTTTTAATTTACTATTTTCTTGTTAAGTTTAAACAGTTCTTTGTGTATTTTAGTTACAAAACTTGTATCACCTATGTATTTTGTAAAAAATTTCTCCCTGTTTGTGGTTGGTATCTTTATCTTTCTTGAGTTTGTCTTTCATATGTTAGAAGTTTTTAATTTTAATAAAGCAATTTATCAATTCCTTCTGTTATGGATTATTTTTTGGTATTGTATGTAACCAATAATTTATTTCCACCCTGATATTTTCTTCTAAGTTTTTTATAGTTTTACATTTGTTCTATGATCCTTTTTTTAAAAAAATATTTTTAATTTGCAGATGGACACAATATCTTTATTTTATTTTAATGTGGTGCTGAGGATCGAACCCAGTGCCTCACACATGCAAGGCGTGCTCTACCACTGAGCCACAACCCCAGCTCATGTTCTATGATCCTTTTTAAATGAATTGTTTTGAAAAGTGTAAGATCTGTTTCTAGATTCTGTGTTTGCATTTATTGTTTTTTAGGTTTTTTTTTTTTCATGTGAATATCCAATTGTTCCAGCACTGTTTATTGAAAAGCCTAGTTCTCTATGGATTACCTTTGCTTCTCAAAAATTGATTGACAATATTTGTGGAGATGTACTTCTGGGCATCTATTCTGTTCCATTGTTCTGTATGTCTATTCTTTCACCATTACTGTAGATTATCTAGAGACTAATTTTAGAATAAATCTTCATATCAGTGTCAGTTCTTTGACTTTGTTCTTTAATATTGTTTGTTATTCTGGTTCTTTTGCATTTATAAAATCTTCAGGTTCTCTTTATTGATAGATATAAAGTAGCTTGCTGAGATTTTGATTGACACTATATTGAATCTGTAGATGAAATTGGAAAGAGCTGACATATTACAAATATTTTTGTCTTGCCAACCATTAACATGGTATGCTTCTCTGTGTATAATTTCGTCTTTGATTTCTCTGGCTTACTTTTCTCCTTCGCACAAACACCAGAATATGCCTCTGAATGTTAAAATGTGATGATGAGTTTTTAAATTTCTTTTAGTTATCCCTGTTCACTCCAACAAAGCCCAATCTTCTCTTTCATTCTCTGAAACTTGCTGATTGCTTTAGAACTACTCTCTGATTTTTTTTATTTGTAGTTTAATGTTCAACAGTACTTAAGTATTTACTTTTCCTCTTAAATGACCTGCAAAATTTTACTCCTTTTTACCCTTGACTATAATGTATTAAAGAAGTTGAAAATGTGGGTATTTTCCTTTCTAGACTGCTTTGAAAATAGAAAGAAAATCATCAAGACATTTCCAATGACAACTAACTGGAAATTTACTGAGAGTTCTACGAAAGATGTTTGCTTCCTATTAAGAGAAGTAAAGTTTACCACAAGAGCTGGATATGATGTCTATAGCTACAATATTTATGCTGTACCATGACAAGAATCATAAAACAATTGTGAATATGCTAATCCAAACCCTACCCATATGTAGTTAATCAAAATCAACTACACAACTGTTTATATTTCTCATAGGCAAATAAGCAATGACCTTATGATGTAAACTCTTGTTAGGCTTCCTTACTTTTGTAGACAAAAGAACTCCTAAATGATGCTGTTTTGTTTCTGCATTTGTGGGTGTCAATATTTCTGCCTAAAATGCTATTTTCTTTATCCTTCCTGAGAATTCTCATCTGTATTTTAGAACTCAATTCAGTGGTCATCAACTTTGTGGAATTCTGTGATTCACTGCAAGGCTGATGGAAGGAGCCCTTTCTTACTATCACATTTCTTCTGAAATTTTTGGCACATGAAAATTTATCTTGACTAGGGTTCTTAATGGGTAGGGACTGAGTTTTATTTATTTTTGAATGATACTTCTATGAGGTTACATAGTATAAAAATATTTATCTTTTTTTCCCCTCAAAACATATGATTCTAAATACAGGTTTTATTTTGACTTTCAATGTTAGGATAAAATTAACTAGACAAATTTACACTCATTTACACTCATCATTTCCTGACAATGGATATATGAACCTTGATCTGTTTCTATTTCTTAGATCTTAATGCACTCTATCTTATGTATTTCTTAGAAATCCATATGTTTTATAATGTTTCATTATTGAACTGATTACTTTACTTCTTCATATAGAAACACATAAGTTGAAATGAAATGATAAAATTGTCTTCAGTAATTTTTTCTTTTAGTTCAAAATATTATGCATATAATCTAATGTAATCTTTTTGAAACAAAATTGAATCCAAATAATGTTATTAAACTTATGAAAATTATATCTTATAAGTTTACTCAACTCTTTTTAGGTTCAACTATTTCTCAAAAAATAAAAAAAAAGTTGCATAAAACTTAAAAATATAAACAAAGGAATTTTTAAATAATCACTCATATTTTCATCATAAGAACCATTCTGAACCAATACTATTCATTTCTTGCCTTTTTAAATTCATATTCAGTTTTAGAATAGATTATCCTGTATATAGTATATAAACTACATCTTAACTTTGCAACCTATATAAGAATATTTGTGTAGCATTACATATTTTTTACAAGATTTTAAAAACGTTTTATTTTGAGAAAATGTTAAACTTCATTACAAATTGAAAAAACTGTGGAGAAAATTCCCATAATACTCTTGGTTTTAACATGTTATTAGTGAAATTGTTAATGCTGATGATCTAATATTGACAAATACCTGTAACTGAACCACAACCTTTATTTAAATTTTAAGAGTCTTTTTCCCCAGTATTCTTTTTCTGTCCCACTGGACACTTAGATTTGATGTAAAGGTTTATTGGTAATTCCCCCATTGTTCCCTTCTTCATGATCCTATGTGGTGAGGAACATTAATGAGCCTGCCTTTCTTGAATATTTCTGTGATATTCAAGAAATTCTTATGATGCAAAAAGAAAATTAATTTCTTATTTTACTGTTGAGAATTCCTTGGCAAAGAAATATCACATACATTGCCCAAAATACTTCAATCAGCTGTTTATGATTCCAATATGCAAGACAAACTTTTGTTCTTTATCACTGACAAATAAATAAGCATTCTTATGCTTATAAGTTCCTCAATGCTACAAATGCAGCCATTCATAATGCTGCTGATACATATTTTCCTATCAATGATTCTTTTGTTAAAATGATTCTAAAAGCAGAATTTCTAAGTTAATTGCTTCAATTTTATTTTGTTCCATGTTAAATAAGCAGGTGAACACATCATTTCCCAGTGTGCTTATTTGAACTTTACATATTCAAAGTCAGTAAGGTAGTAATAAATTCAAAACCAAGAATTACTCACTAATCTGACCTAGTTTCTTTGAAGATATGTGGGACTAACTATTCATATTCTTTCCCTAAACAATTTCTTGACCATCTATTAGCACCAGTTTCAAGGAGTACATCTTATTTTCTCTACATACACATAATGGACTGATGGGCAAAACTGTTGAAATAAGGTTTGTCTAATAGTTTGCTGATGATTTCATAAGTCATTTTATGCTTATGGAGTTTTGTTACCATCTTAGTATGCTATTATAAAATATTATATTAAATAATATTTAAATCAAAATATCTCAAAATATTATACCACTTACTAGTTCTTTTAGTATAATAATAATCATTATTATCACCATTACTATTACCTGCTCCATAAGGGAGTGATAAAGTTCAGCTTTTCATCTTAGTTTATATATTCCCCTATATTTAGGAGAAAGCTGAGTATAAAGGCAAAACATCCTGACTGCATGCAGCATCTACATTCCTAACAGTGTCATTTTATTGTGAAAAATTCACTGCTTGGAGAGATGACTTTGCCTAAGGTTAAACCCTAGGTTTTCATGGTCCATATCTTGGTGATTTTTACATACATACATGTGTATGTATCTCTGTTTCATGAAAATAATGACAGGGGAATGATAAGCAAAATTCATCTCAGTAAGATTTTTTTAAAGTAGATTTTATTGTATTTTGCAGAGGCAGATATAATTTTGAATATTTCAAAAGCTATGAAATAAGTACCATTTTTATATAAAAAATACTATTTATTTGTCCTATCCTCACACTTTGGCTATTCATCATCATATAATATTCTCATTTTAGTAAGAATAAAAAACTGTTTGCATTCTGCACCCTGATCGTCACTTCACTGTAACACAATTTCAATACCTGCCACTCTATCAGAGTGAGCATCAGTACTCTCCTAGTAGACTGGACCTGTGTATTATTTTTTTTTTCATATTTGGAATCCCTCATACTTCTGGAAATATATCTCTCATCTTGAATGAGGGAACTTTTTCCATCTGAATTTTCTCACCATATCTGCTTAATTTTACTTTCTCTGAAGCAGGAACATAATTTAGTTTTTCATTTTAAATTATTATGAGAACCTTCAAATGCAAACAAAATTAAAGAAAAGAATATTACATGCCTTCTCATCTTCATAGCCCATATCCCAAGAATTATCAAACTTTTCACATTTGACTCATCTTTTTCACCCTTTTATTATTTATTTGTTAGATTTTTTGAGTTATTTTGAAAAAAAAAACTAAAATTATCCTTTTCATTTTGATATGTATATTTGAAATACAACAACATCTCAATTTCTTTAAGTAATATGCATATTTTCATATATAACCACAGTGTCATTATCATTCCAAACAGTGTCAAATTTCCATTTTTATTTAAACACTGTTTTTTTTTTTTAAAAAAAAAAACAACCTTTATTTTATTTACTTATTTATATGTGATGCTGAGGATCAAACCAGGGCCTCACACATGTTAGGCAAGCACTCTACCGGTGAGCCACAACCCCAGCCTAACACTGTCTTTTTATTATGGTTTAAATAAGAATCCAAATAATGTTTACTCCTTGAATTTGGTTACCATGATTCTCAAACTGTTTTCAATCCAGCACAATATTTCTTCTTTTACTATTTTTCAATTTTACATAAAAAAAAAATCAGGTCACCCAATTTACAGAATACCCTCCCTCTTAGATTGTTAGTTTTCTGTATTGTGGTTTTGTTAATACACTGGCATGGAAAAAGAAAAGATCTAAAGTCTTGGCTATCATTTATTCGGATATGAAGTGAGTGGAGCAAGAATATTTCTTTGATATTGCTCCAAAATGAACATCTTTTTTTTTTAACATGTACATTGATATCTGATTTTTCCAGATTTAGTAATGGTAAAAAATTATTAGCACAGTTTTGTAGTTATAGCCTGACCTCACTATTATAAGTTCCCTAACACCTTAGTTTGCATTACCTGTAAATTAGAATCTAAGACAATGACTTGGGTTCTGGTGGTTTATTTGTGAGGTAATCAAAGGCAACAGGAGGAATACAAGAGAAAGTGAGAGAGGAAGGAGAAAAATCCAAATAAGGGATATTAATAGTGCTTCTGCTGTGGGCTACATGTTTTAGGATTCCTGAAAAATACAAATGATACCCAGAACAGTTTGTTGAAAGGTGGGTTGATGAGGCATTTTTTTTCATCAGTTTCTGGTACTTTAGTAAAGGATTGCTTCTGGTGATTTACTCTCTCTCAGCCCACCATCTCCACCTAATGTCCATCATCCATGTCCCCATTCATTTATTCACACATTTACATCCAGGAAGTTTTTAGATTGTTTTTGTAATGACTCTATTTTTCCAGAAGACTGAGAAATGGATTGATACTTAAGGCAGGATGCTAACAATTGAGAAAAGACTTCTGACCAAATTATTTAAAATAAGACTAATAAATGGAGTCCATGATTTTTTCTAATTAAGGTTGTCATTAAATATTGTTCTCTGATGGATACTAGAATCATTTCAATATCTTGGTTTAAAACATTTTCATACAAATTAATCTTGTATGTATGATTTTCATATATTTGCCAAATATATTTTAGCTCAATTTCTAGGTCTAGGATTACTGGATCAATGGATAAATGTCTATTTATATCTTGCCTATTTTGCCTTGTCTGTTTGGCATCTTTAATTTTGCATTTAGACTACAATAAATAATCTTTCCTCCACAATCACACTAATAGAGAATGCTGTCAAAATTTTGACCAATCTAATAAAAGAAAAATGATATGGCATTTCTGATTAACTTCTCATATTTGTACATACAATTTTGGGTGTGATGTGTCTTATTTCATCCTTGGATATTTTTTTCCATTGAGTGCTTAGTTCTTGTCTTTTCATTTATTAGGCAATTTCTATCAGTGACATTGTTTGTCCCTTGGCATTTACTTATATTTCTTCTCTACTATATAGAATTTTAAATATCATCTTATTATATTTTTATGTAGCTCTAATTTATTTTGTATTTTGCTTTGGATTTTTTAGTTGTTCTTCAAAGTTGTTATTAATTGAATCATTTCCCTCCATGCAAACAAGATACATTGTAGTCTTAAATAACCAAATTAAAATGAGGTCATTAGCATGGGCCTTACTCCAGTAATTGGTGCTCTTTTAGAATGGGATCATTTGGACACAGAGACACACAAAGAAGAATGTGGAAGGACACAGGGAGAAGATAGCTATCTTCTTGTCAAGAAGTGAGGCCTGCAGTCAACACTTTCTGCACAGTCCTCAGGAGGAAGCAAGTGTGCCAGCACCTAGATTTCATACTTTCACCTTTCAACAATGTAAGAATTTCTACTGTTAAATTTCTACTGTTAAAGCTCATTCAGTTAGTGGTGCTGATATACACACAAGTAATACAAATCTTTTGTATATTACTTAAGTATCCTTCAATATGCATTTACTAATTTTTCTTAGACTATGAGATTACACATTATAATGATGGATTTCTTAATATTCAAATGACATTTCTCTTCATGGAACAAATCTGAGTCATGATGTATTATTTTTCTCTTTCTTTTTTTTTTTTTTAATCTTTCTTTTATTCTCATCCTTGGCATTGAAGCCAGGACTAGAATCATGCTAGACAAGTCCTCTGCCACAAAGCAATACCATAAATTTTTATAAATTTGTAAATTAAAATTTTATTTACTTGTGATTTTTTTTGTGTGTAAGCTTTACAATGTTTTGATGTCAATGTTGGATTTGTTTTCTTAAATTGTTACTAAATTCAAAAACTTAGAATATTTCATTAGCTACTCAAAAATATGAAAACGTTTCCATTAATGTCTTTCCATGATTATGAAATTATTTCAGGAGTAATAAATAGATATAGGTCTGTACTCATATTGCAAATGGTTATATATATATATATATATATATATATATATATATATATAATTTTTTTTTCCTATCCTATTTTCCTATTTTGACAGTCAGAGAATACAACAGGAGGAATGGGGTTAAAAGGAAAGAACACACCTTTATTAACTGCAAGACCCAACAAAATAAACTCTGGAATGTAGATTCAGAATCATTAGGTCTCAGGTTTTGATGTTTTAGTCAAAGCACAAAGTCATTTGCAAGATCGCCTAAGTACTACTATTGTCCCTCTAATATTTCATATCAGAGTTAATCATTCTGTTTAGGTATTTAGCATCTCAAAAGCATATGCACAGTCCCACACCTTTCAGATATATTATATGAGATTGTATTCAAACCAAATAGTGGGGTTAATGATGCTCCATGGTTAAACCTCTTGTTACAAACGTACTATAAATTTACATCTTCCATAGACCTGAACATTTTTAAGTTTTTCCTCAATAGAAACTGTAAAATAATCAACTTTATTATCATCAGCAGCATCATTATCATCATCTCCACTCTTACATAAAAGTATAAATCATCTATCACATGAAGTTTTCATGACCCCTAGCAAATAAAGGATATGAAACTTTCATTCATTTTCTCTTAAAAATATCTCTAATAGTAGCAGAATATAAAGTCTCCCATAAAACACTTAATCACATTGCCTTGTAAGGCAGAACTCCTAAGTTATTACTAGAATAAGGAATAAATAGATAATTAATAAATAAAAGTTCACACACTCATAAATAAAATTTTAAAAATGCAGAGGGACTGATGCATTTTGAAGTAGAGATAACCCCATCTTATGATACATAGCAAAAGTTTCTCTCCAGAGTCTTGTCCATTCCCTGCTGCACTAATTAACCAGGGAGACACTTAGATGAAACTTTTATATCAGTGAGGTATCAGATATTCATCATTAAATGCAGCTTGACTTCATGTTGACAGATGGAGAGCTTGTGATCCTTTGAACCATTAACTTGAAAACTTTAAAGTAATATCAGCCTGTGGTAGCAGCAGCCAAGAATTAAAGTTCCTACTTTCTTTTTTATTTTTTTTTTCACCTCAGAGTCAGTGTCATAGAAAAAAACTCAGTTTCAAAAGATTGTCTTCCTGTTCTTTTTCCAGTTCTACCATATATGAACCTGATTCCTGGAGCATTTGGTTTTAGCTTTTTTATATGTTTAGCTGTTTAGTGATAGTAGTGGAAAAATGTGTTTTAAAAATATAAGTAATTTGGTTGCATATATGGTGAAATCTCAAAAAATTTAAAGATAGTAACTCTGATTAAATTTATTATCATGAAAATGATACTTATATTTCATTGCAGAGAATAAGATAACATATTTGCTTATAAATCCTTTATTTGTCTCAGGAGATATAAGGTTGTGTTCCTTTGGTTCATTTCCACTGTTGAATCCAATAAGAAGATTTGTGAACTTGCCACTATAGTCACACATTATAAATTCCTTGCAATTTCTATGCTATTGTGTTTACTCAATCTGTGATTTAAATGATTAAGCCCTAGAGCATTTTCTGCTTTTCCTCTCTCCAATGTTTGTCTCCAGCTGCTCCTTGTTGAAGGTTTTGTTCTCTTTTCAACAGGAAGGAATTTCCACCCACATCAGCTTGAAGTGTTTTATTAATGTCAACGAAAGATGTAAAACAGAAAGTTTCAATACCGTTTGCAGATGTAGAATTCACAATATCAAGCCTTTTGGTGGTGGTTGTTATGAAGGCCAAGGAAAGTGGATTGGAAATGTTAACTAATATACATTATGAGTCTCACACTTTTAGATAAATTATCTCATTTATTTCTCCCAACAAACTCTCCCATTCTCTGTACTATCTTTACATATTGTCCTCATGTGAGAAAAGTTATAGTCATTATAGTCATAAGATTTTAGTACTTTGTAAACTACTACACCAGAATTAATTCCCAGTCTGGGAGCAAGCTAAATCTGCCTATCTTTGGAATATGTCCTCTTTCAATAACCTCACCATGTTAGATGTAATATATAATTATTGTTTTTTGTCACTCAGCATTTAAACTCGTGTTACCATAATACACACAGTGACCAGCTTGCATTGTGAATGCTGGAAAATTTAGATGCTGGTTCTTTTTAACCTTGGCATTTATATTATGGCCTATGACTTGGACATGGCGTATAAGATATTACACCCTGAATCTTCCTTCTGTGTCTCAGCAAGCAAAAGTAGCTTAGAACATATTGCCCTGGTAGCAACTCTGTCACCAGTGTTCAAAGTTCATGATGATCACCAGAGTAGCAGTTGTGGTAAGGCTCTATACGTCTGATATTTGTTTCTCCATTTTTGAGTTCCTGGTGTTCAGCTCTTTAAGTTGGTTCTCTTGGCACTTTTTCTTCAATATTGAGGATTATTCAAACCATTCTCTATGAATTCCTGTTTTGCTTATGTTAAACACAGTTGATTTTACAACTAAAATACTGGGTTAATACAAAAGATAATAAACTAGATTTCCAAAAGTTATGTTGATTAGCTAGTCAGACATGAGTGGGTGAGCAGGGTGACTAAAAACCACAGGGACCCTTATCTGACAGATAAGTGACTGGAAGATTGAGGCTTGGCATATTAAAACCTCCTCCAGCCATAATTACATCCCCTGAAGAAAAACTACTGGTTCAAAATCATGCCTGGACCCTCCCTTACCATGGAAACTATGTTGCAACCTCCAATAACCCTGGCAACCAAAGCACCAAGACCCTCAAGAGAAAGCTTGCTGAGGGCTATTAAAAGGTAATACACTGATTAAGGGGGAAAGGCGTTGAGGTAAAATCCAGGAGATTCAGTTTTCCTAAACTCTCCAACTTTGTTAACAGTACCTCCTTACTTTGAGGCAGAGACAGCCCATACAGTTCTTATGCTGTACATTGCCCTAGCCTCTCACTGTCTCTGGGCCCACTGTCCTGATGCCCACAAGCTTTCTTTTAAAGAGTTATTTGCTTACAGTTCTGCTTGGCTCAAGTCAACAGGGCATATTACATTCCTCAGCAAATAACATGTAATCTACAGGAAAAATGCAAGGTCCAAAATGCAGGAAAAAACAAACAAACAAAAGTTACCACATTACTTGTCAGCATGGGCCACAGTGATCTAGAGTTGTCATTTCCATTCATCATCCTGTTGTCAATCAAAAGTCAAAGGTAGACCTGGGCAGGACTCTATGGAAACTTTCTAAGACCCTCAATAAAACTGGAGACAGGAAGGGTATACCATCTTTCTCTTCTATGAGAGGACCCACTATCTTCCTGGAGAGTCTTCCCTAGTCCCTTTTTCTATTATTTCTAATAAACTCATACCTGCGAATTTGAGGGACATGTCTGAAATCTTTCTGGCATGATCAAAAGAACTAGAATAAGAAAGGACCACCATGGCTGCCTCAGCTCCACACAGCAGGCCTTTATCTTATAACAGAGCCAATCACAGATAAAGATGTAAACTATACAAGTGACATTACTATCTCAAATCCTAATAATTATAAGATTAATATAGTGTTAAAAACAGAAAAAAGCATGAAGTATAGTAATTTAGGTATTTGCCATGTGATCATTTTTCTGAGTATATTTATGTCTACAAATTTAATATAACTCTCTCCTAAGATCTAGCCCTAGTCCTCATTTGTGATTTAATAACAGAGACTTAATTTATTTTCTTTTTAGGATTGCTCTCTTGTACCTCTTCAGAAGGAGAAAGATGATTTTTTTCTTGACTAATAGGTTTTATTATTATTTTGAAATATTTGAGAATAAAAATAAGTCCTAATTTTCTGTATCCTTATTCCTTGATTTTATAACCACATTTTGATATAAATTTTAAGAATTTTAAGATTTTTAATTAAAGTAGGATGCAAAAAAACCTGACATTCTTATTTAACATACAAATTGCTAGAAAAAAATATATACTTGGTATATGTAGTGTTCTTGGGCATGAGTTCAAGTCTCTATTTGTTGATATTTTTACTGTATGCTATACATTGTGCTGATGCTACTGGTGTTTCTACATAAGCACATAGACATACTTCAATTACTAACTTTTGAAATCTTTCTAACAACAAAATGGGACTGTTATTGTCTCCATTGTACAGTTAAGAAGATGGAGGCAATAAAGTTTGCATAAGTTTTTCAAGGCTATAGATCTAGGAAGTGTCAAAGCCAGCATTCAAATACTAGCACTTGGTCTTACATTCTTATCTGCCAGCTGTGTGCTCATCTCTCTCCCAGATCTTTGGCTATTTTCCAAAGGAGGATCCACATTGTTTCACCACATGTCCTGCTGGGAGCCATTAGCCAAGTAGGTATGACAATTTCCTTGCCAGTGTACCCCATGTTGCAGTGACATTGAATGTAGGTGACCTTGCTCAAGGACCAAGGCGGATTAGGGTGTTCCCGGTTTAAGATAATCGGGTTTAGGGCGTTCCTGGTTTAGGTTCCAGGTTTAAGGTTTAAGATTATTCCTGCTGGGAATAGGGCGTATCCTGCTGCCTGAGTTCCCCTTGAGTTCTCACGGGATTTAGACAGTATTTTTTGGGAGACAGAAGCCCAGTGGAGGTGGATTTGGGCAGAGAACGTGGATTTGGGTAGAGAAAGTGGATTTCCCCAGAACGTGATTGTAGACGGCTGGTGTGAGTTCGGGAATAAAGAGTTGCTGTTTGAATCTACAAGCTGTGTGGTGGCTCGTGATTGTGTGCCCAGCCAGACTGCGGCATTTGTGCCCAGCCAGACATTGGCAATGTCCCACATTTATTAGACTTTATTCATTTTTTTCTTCCTTCCAAAATATCGTATTTAATATTTCATCTTTCAAAATATCATTTCTAATACTTATATGAGATGTGGTTTGTTTTATTTCTTTGCTTTTTCTTTTTTTCCCCCTAATACTAGAAATTGAACCCAGGGCCTCATACATGTTATGCAAATAGCCTCTCACTGACACAAGTCCCCAGGCCTTTTTAAAGTTTTATTTGGAGATAACATTCTTGCTAAGTTGCTCCCGCAGGTCCTTTTGCCTCAGCTTCCTGTGTGGCTGGACTTGTCAATATGTGCCATGGTTTTTTGAGGAAAAAAGTGGTTTATTTCAATGAATTATAATTATGCAAATGTATTAGATCTTCAAAGAAGCTATTGCTTTGTTATTCTTGTTTGTTTATTTTTACAGTCCTAGGGATTAAACCCAGCACCTTGTGCATGCTAGGCAAGCACTCCATGACTGAACTTCATTCCTAGCCTGCTACTGCTTTTGCTTAAGATATATCTGAATCACTGTTAGGCTAAAAGTGTTCATTTTGTGGGCTGGGCTACACTTTTTCAAATAAGTAAAAATTTTTTAAAGTAATTTTTGTGTTGAGGTGAACATAAAAACATATGATAATATTGCAGGCAAATAATATTTAAAATGAAAAGATTCTGCATTTAATGTGATCTGGAAAGTGTTAAAGGTGGAGTAATCAGATATTTTGATACATCACAGCATTTTAGATAATGATAGATACTATGCCAGGTTTTTGACACAGAAAAGGACAAATTTTATTTGGATAAGAGCAGTTATGATATATTTTGAGGCTATATTATTAATGAAATGAAAATGGATCTTCTTTGAATCTTCAACCATATATTTTATTTTATTTTTCTATATTCCTGATATCACAGATGTGGAATATGTGACATAGAAAAATTGAGCCCATTTTTGTTAGACAGGACTTTGGAAAAAAAAAACAGATGGTATATCAGAAGGTATAAGCAAGTGAAATTAAGAGTTTCATTTATTTTTGCTTATTTATCTTTGAATATACAATAAGGAGCCAGAAACATTGGTACATACCTGTAATTTCAGTGGCTTGGGAGCCTGAGGCAGGAGGATCACAAGTTCAAACCAAGCCTTAGTAACTTAGCAAGGCCATAGGCAATTTAGTAAGACCCTGACCCATAACAAAAAAATAAAAATGATGTGATGTGGCTCCCAGTGGTTCAGTGCATCTGGGTTCAATCCCTATTAACAAAAAAAGAAAATATATATAACAAAAACACAAATGAGAATACCAAATTATATTAGTATAATATAAAGTATACCATTTTTGCTAATGATTTCTATGCTCAAAGGTTTTGATTGAATTTTATATTGGGAAATTCATGGTTTAAGCATTTTTGGGAAAACATTTAGTTTTGCATTGCTAATTTAAAAAAATAAGTATGATACTTCTCTATATCATAAGCAAACAGGATATAAAAACCAAAAGTAGCTCAATGAAAAAAAAAAACCTATTTTACTTTTACAAAGTCATCTATACAAATGTTACGACTAAAAAAGATTTCTGCTAAGAATTAGTGTCTGACTGTATGTGAAATAATTAAACACTGGGATAAGGTTGTTTTCTTCTGTGTACTCCCAGCTGATGCTGGAACTATTTTATACACTTGCAAATTTTTATTTTGCTTAGCACTAGTGGCCAAATTAAAAAGTTTACTAGTTTGCATTAGTAGAAGGAAGGGACTGGTATTGGGGATGTGTCTCAGTGGTAGAGCATTTGCCTAGCATGTGAGAGACCCCAAGTCAGAACCCCACAATAGCAAAAAAAAAATGTGATTTTGTAATAAGAATTGTAATACATTTTGCTGTTACATATAAATAAAAAAAGAAAAAAAAACAATATGTCCATAAAAAATAAATAAAAATCACCACCAAAATGAAAACTCTAGTGACAACAGAATTCCAATAAAGCAAAATAATTTCCATTAAATTATAAAAACAAAAACCTAACAAGCTCTATAGGGAGTCTCTTTTAAATTCTGATTTTATTTCTTATCTCTGTTTCTCAGAATATCTGGCAAATCTCAGGCAATGAATCCTGCACTTGCTTACTTATGGTCATATCTCACTAGCTTTCTCTGAAACATGAGTGTGAAAAGGAGATAACTCATTTGCTCTAGCATGAATTCACATTTCCCAAGTCATGTAATAGTTTGCTAACTTAGTTGGAATTTATAGACTGGTACGTTGAAGGTAGCATTATTCCTACCATGTAGAATGACTTTTATGTAGTGCCCTACAGAATATGTTTAATAATCTATGGTTTAAGTGTTTTGAATAATTTCAACAAAGGAATTATTTCAGAGTGGTGAACTTCATGGGCAAGACAGAGTTTTGCTCTCTTCAGCTGTGTTCAAAACTGTTTTTTCATTTACTACATTTAATTTCCCAGATGTTCTTTGGAATATGTTCAAATTAAGAAGACTGACAAGTTGCCTTAGTGGAATCACCAGAAAATTAGTTGTATACTGAAGGCATTGTTGAGAGCATTTAGCATTTATAGATACTACTTTGTATAATTTAAGAAATTTTAACAGCTATCAGAAAAAAAAATCTTCCAAAATCTGTCCAAATATATAATTTCTCTCTAAATTATTTAATTGTTATTCAAATGAAATATTCTTATAATACACCTTAAAGTGATGGCTTTATCTTCTGTATTTTGTTAGATAACTAAAGGTAAAAGAGAAAGTGAAAACACCTGCTCACTTCACATGGTGACAGGATCTGAAATCTCCCAAAGCTTTTACAACAATGCAAACTCATATTTTAAAAATTCTACTACACAAAATTCAGTGTTACTTCCTTTGCGTCCTCATTTTTATTACATAATACTACATACAAAGTTGTATTTATCAATACAATATACAGAATTTGAGATTTCCATTTTGATTCAAGCTATCTTTTAAAAGCATTTATTGAGCAGGTAGTGGTCTATACTACTGTAAAAAGGAAAAAAAACATACTTACTGGTTTTTATTGTTGTTGTTTAGGTTGGGGGTGATTTTAGTGCTTTCATATTGTGCTCTACCATATCTCATCCAAATCCAAATCATCCTTCCATTATTTCCTCCTCAACATTTATATTCTCAGATAGTGTTGCTCTTAGTTAGCTATTAAGGATTCATCATTCCTTCAAGTATTAATCAGTTCAGGCTTTGCTTTACTTATGTTCAAAGATTTGAAAGACACATCAAGGAAAGTATGGTTATTGGATAAGATAAGTAGATAAACCAACTGGGACCCACACTGTATATATGATAAGCAGATCCCTCTTTCAAGTGTTTTATACATTTTAGAAGAAGAAGATATTCAGTAAAATAAATCAATTATTAACTATGTAATATAGGACAAGATGGAGAAATGGGTATTCATTTCCTCTAACATTCTCAAGGTTTCCACAAATATTTGAATATTGTAATATCAAGACTGAACCTAGTTTCTAATTTTCCAATTTTATCATTAAAACAAAAGAAAAAAAAATCACAAACTAGAAAATTCTTGATACTTCCCCTGTGAACTTAAAACCTATCTTAGCATACTTTCCAAACACCACTACTAGAAGATAGTTAAATCACTTCAATACTAGGTACAATAGTTTGGAAAGGACAGCAAACATAATTGATTCTTTTAAATGATTTTATAATAAATTATTAAATATTGTAAAAAATTTAATAAAAATCAAGCTAAATTGACATTACACTTTCTATCTAGGAGCTCAGAATTACACAGAGAAAACACTGATGTCAAATGACATAAAGTCAAAGGGAAAAAAGTATGAATGAAAACTTAATTTTGTTTCTAAGTTGTTTCTATGCTCAAGAAGAAAAAGAATACATAGTATGAAATTCAACCAGAGAGATATGCCATTAGTTCATAGAGGATAGAGAAAGGCTGACCTATATTTTGATTAGCCAATGCTTGTCAGATGAGGTACAATGTAGGGAATCAGGAAAGCATGCCACATATGAGGCTTAAGGAATGAGGATTATAATGAAAATACACTGAGGAATCTTTCTGAGGAATTGGGCAAATATGGGGCTGCCACAGTGGAGTTGTGTTGGGACTTTATCTTTCTAGTTTATTCTCCAGAGCAGACCTTTTCTAGGGTGCTACATGGTATTCTGATTGCCAAATTTAATGCCATTTTGCTCTCTATATACTATGTATATATATACTATGTATATACTATGTATATACTATATACATAGTTCTAGAAATACTAAAGGCTATGAGAAGAATAAAGCTGAATAAGGTATTTGTTCATTATATGCAATCAAAAATATTACTGGATATTGAGTTACCTCAGTGTCTTTCAAAGTATATCCCGGCAACACTGTTTGTACAGCATACATTAAAAAAAATTCCATTTTCTAAATTAGTTGTAGAAACTCTGCTGAACTAAACATTTTCAAAAATGCAATTGACTATTGAAACCAGGAAATCACTTAATGCTTACTAATATTGTTGAGTTCTGAGAATCTACTTTGTGGGTGCTTGGTCTGGTTGCTACTGATCTTGGGACCCATGAATGGATTCCAAAGGAACTATCAACTCCTCAACTTATACACAGAAACTTTAGTGAATTCAAGGCTTTCATGTGAAGAGAGAGAATTATTCATTACAAGATGTCTGTGACTTCAAATGTTGAAACCCATTGATTTGAAAAGATTCTTAGGTAAAAATATATAAATGTTTTAAAAAATTGCCACATGCCTAATAATAGTTTAGTACCTACTAATTATTCTTCTCAGTATTGTTTTGTAAGATTTATCTCATTTGAATTATCTTATAGCATAGTTTATTGCCCGCAGATAAACAAAACATCTAATCTACAGACATATCTTATTAGATTAGACATGTTGAAGAGCCCTACAATGTCAGTTTGAGGTTTACAAAAACTTGTTTCCTAAGGAAATAATTATTTTGACAAAAAATCCTTAATTTCTAACATACATAACAATGCATATAATATTCCAAAATAACAGTAGAAGGAATAATTGGGGATATTGCTATATAATGGTACTATGTTCACAAAATAAACCAGAAAGGAGAGAGAGAGAGAGAGAGAGAGAGAGAGAGAGAGAGAGAGAGAGAGAGAGAATTGAAAACTAAAATATATTTCTAGTCAATGGAACAGAATAGAGCCTAGAAATAGACTCACATAGATCTGTTCAAGTAATCTTTGAATCTTTGATATAAGTGCAAAGGTAATTCAGTGAAGAAAGGATAGTACTTTGAACAGAGTTTTGGAACTAGAAGAGAGAGAGATGCTGTTAAGAAATAAGATGAGTCACAGACAGGGATAAAATATTTGCAAAATATTGAAATACAAAGAACTCCTGAAATTTGACAAGAGAAACAAACAGCTGAAATAATAAGCCACAGATCTATACAAATATCTCACCAAAGAAGATGTATGCATTATAAAGATACATATAAAAGTTGCTCAATATTATATGTCATTGGGGAATTACAAATTAAACAATAAACAGGCACTCATAAGAAGAGCTAAAATTCAGAACTTTGACAATTACAAACTAGTGAGCAATAGGACTCTCATTTGTTGCTGGCAGGAATGCAAATCGGTATAGGTAGACACTTGAGAGGAAAGTTGGTGTTTTTTTATAAAACTAAATATACTCTTACTCTAAGATACTGCAATTATGTCCCTGGTATTTACCCAAAGGGGTTTGAATCTTATAAATGCACAAATACTTACACAACCTTATTCATTATTGCTAAACCTTGAAATCAATATGTACTTCTGTATGTGAATGTAAAAGGGGAATGTGGAAGTTTCAGATGATGAAATTGCTATCCAGTAATAAAAAGAGATGCTATTCAGCCATAAAAAGTTATTAAGAATTTAAATTGCATATTATTCATTGAACAAACCCATCTGAAAATGATACATACCATATGATTTCAACTCTATAATACTCTGGGAAAGGCAAAACTATAGAGAAATTAACAAATTCAATGGTTGATAGGGCTTGGTGGGAAAGAGAAATGAATAATAAAACATGATTTTTAGGATAGTGCAAAGATTACAAGTGATATCATAATAGTGGGTACAGATCATTATATATTTGTCACAACCAACAAAATGTGCAAAATAAAGAGTGAATGTTTATATGAACTGTGAACTTTATTTTAAAAAAATTGTATCACTGCTAACTCATCAGTTATAATAAACTAATGAAAAATATTAATAAGGGAATTATGTTTGTGGTGGGTCAGAAAGTATATTAGGATGCTTTATACTTCCTCCTCAAAGTTTTCTGTAAACCTGAAAAGAACTGTTCTGGAAAACTAAAATATCTGAAGAAAATAAATTAAAAATACGATGCAAGTGAAAAAAATCATAGCAATATAGTTGTTTCATAGATAAGACACTGAATATGAGAAACTATCCCTAGAATAGAAAACTGCTTTAAAAATTAACTTGATGTTTAGTTTGTCATCTCCCATTCAAAACTAGTTGTTGTAAATAATAGGCATTATTATTAATATAAACTTATATTAACTTATAATCATCATTATTATTTTTGAGCTGTGCTCTTGCTATGTTGCCTAGTTTGCTCTTGAACTCGTGGCCTCAAGCAATCCTCTGGAGAGCAGACATATCAGGGGTGGGCCACCACTTCTGGATTTTTAGTGTATTTTCAAGCATTTTTTTAACTGTAGTAAGTTTATTAACCTTGGTTATTTATAGGCAATATTGCATATAATCACAGTTTGAGGTTTTTATTTGCTTCTAGCCAATGAAATCCACACAGTAGAATAAAAACTCACTCTCTGCCAGAACAAAATAATTGGCTTATATAAGTTATGATTAATATACTAAAGAATTTATGTAATTTCAAATGTTGGTAAATGCTACCTATTCTACTTCACAGATTGGTTTGTTATTATATATTACCAGTAGCAAATTTAGGGATAAAGGAGAACTTTTGAATAGAAGGCTTTTGACAAATCAAGAATGATTCAACATAAATTGTTCCATCTCTTTTATGTTGGCAAAGGACAACTGAACCTTGTCCCTCTATATTGATACCACCAAAATAAGGCAATAAATTTTGCTTCTTAGTGTCAATGAGAAACATCCAAACAGATATGGCCCATGGTACATTTCAACTGACAATGCTAATTTGAGTTAAATTTATAAAATGTCAAAACTTATGGGTCAGTATAATCTCTTTTTCTATTCATTTTAAGGTACTTTTCTAGGTTCACACTAGATGAATAGACTCAGTGCATAAAGAACAAGAAAGTGTCCTGAGATATTTAAGAAAAAATGTCAAAACATATGTATAAGGTTAAATGTGTGAAAAATCTTTTAAAAGCAGACATTACTTTATAATGTAAAATTGCATTAGTATTATGCAGGTACTTAGCAAGTATGTACAGGTGTGTACACACAAATATGCATACACTTTTGCAGGCAAGGTATAGACAGCCAAACTAAGATATATAGAAAGTAAGCTAAGAACATTTTATGTGGTGGTTTTTTTTTTCTCTTAATAAAGCCTCTAGGTTGAGACATCACTGCTTTTCAGCATGTATTTATGATAACCTCTTTATGCCAGTCAGCTTAATATTCAAACTTTCGATTTATTTCCTGTCTCTGTAACCAAGATAGCAGCCTCCAAAGCAGAATTTTGCTGAAATTCTCTAAAAGTGTGTGTGATGGGAATATCTCTTTTGTCTAGATGACAGCAATATCCTTTGAGAATCTGAATGTGTAGTGAAAAGCCAGTTTCTTTGTCTCTCCTTAGTTCTTATAAAATAATAGTCTTATTCTGGCTTCTTTCCAGATTTTCTGTCTCTGTACATCTTTAGTTCAAGTTTTAAAGAGTTTGCAAACATAAAAATGATTACAAAACTACTACTTATTTAAAGTTTTATCTTGTTTAAGCCAATCTGGATACAGTTTGCTTGATCATGAACTTCTCAATTTGAAAAACTTTAAAATATTTTCAATTACTACACCTGAAGAAGTCCATGGAAATTAATTGAAGTTCACAAATGCTTAAGAATTGGGTTTTTTTCAAAATATTCTCACAATAGGCTTTTACGCCGGTTAGAAATTCACCCTGGGACTGGTTTTACTTCTTGTTCAGCATGACACTGGGGCACTTTAGATCCCAGATATTAGCAGAAATTCATGGGTCTTTAAGTAGAACAGAAGGTAGAGGGAATGACATCAGCTCAAGACAAAACCTCAGTGGTGTTTTATGTAATTGTTTCTAGGAGAGTTAACTTTTCACCTTATATATCCCTACTGTCTTTATTTCTCTGAATTTAGAGAATTGAATTGACCCCATATTTTGGAATATTAATAAATTATTAACATTATTATTTTACAATTTAAGTATATTACTAAGATCATGCATTCCATAAAATCCTGTTGTCAAATCCATTACTTTTACTTCAAATTTTTTATTATATTATGTAAAAAATTAACTATTTGCTGGGTGTGGTGGCTCACACTTATAATCCCAGCAGCTCTGGAAGCTGAGGCAGGAGGATTGAGAGTTCAAAGCCAGCCCCAGAGCTTAGTGAGGACCTAAGCAACTTAGTGAGACCACGTCTCCAAATAAAATATATTTTAAAAGGTTTGGAGTTGTGGCTCTGTGTTTAAGCACCCCTGTATTCAATCTCCAGAACCCCCAAAAAATTTTAATTAAGGGCACTGAAAATTATAACTGAGGATATTTATTCTTAAAGTGACTAATCTCCAAGTAATTAGAATGTTATTGATTTATCTCCAAACAGTTGGAAAGTTATTGATTTATCACACTGATGTTATATATATATATATACTTTCTCAGAAATTACATAGCCAATGAGAGATGGGTATTTCTCAATATCTTCCAATTTATGCCTTTTAAAAACTGCAAAAATTGTTCACTTTTCTACCTTCCATCAGAAATGCTGATTATTCCATTTTCAAAAATATCCCATCATATTTTTCATAACCCACCTATCACATTACTTGAATCTGTCAAGACAACTTTGTAGAATTTATTCTTAATCATTGTACAATTCCAATTATATAGATTGCAATCTGAATTTTGCACTACTATTCTCTAGAGAAGTGTGTCCTTTTACTTTGAAAGATAATTTTGTTATAAATATGATCCTTTCTCCAATTGTGTTATTTTCTTCATTGTCAAAATCATTTGACTGTGCTTATGCGTATCTGTTTTTTGAGCTCTCTATTGTATTTCATCGATCCATCTGTCAATATTTTCACCAATACAGTACTGTCCTACTCATTGTTGTTATATAGGAAAGTCTTGAAGTCAGATGCTTTCAGTCCTCTGACTGTTTTTTTTTTTTCCTTCAATATTAAGTTACCAGTTCTTGCTCCATATAGGCTTTAGTACATTGTTGAAGTTTGTTGATATTTACAAGATAACTTGGTGGATCATTGTGAGTTGTTATTGTTCGTAATATCATAAGTTAATCAAGTCAAGACCACTTATTCAAATTTACTCGTAGTAACTACGAAAATAATCAAAGCTGAGTTCCTACTTTTAACTAGCTTGAAAGCAACCAAAGGATCTACTGAGCAAAAGTCTATTGAGTACTTATAGTATACCAAACACCATATGTGATATTTCTGTAGTTATCATATTCCTCAAAGAATATTTCAGAGCCAGGCACAGAAGAGCACAACTGTAATATAAATGACTCAGATGCTGAGGCAGGAGAATCACAAGTTCATGGTCAACCTAGCAACTTAGCAAGACCCTCAGCAATACAGCAAGATCCTCTCTTAAAATAAAACAATATCAAGAACTGGGGATGTAGCTCAGTGGTAAAGTACACCTGGGTTCAATCCTCAGCACTAAAAATAATAAATAAATACAAAGAAAAAAAATATTTCAGATATTATGAAATTGCAACCATATCCTGTTTTAGCTATAAAATGAGTTAAAAAGGCAGAAGCATGTCATTTAAGGGAAGTAAGAAAGTTGCAGTGAATTTAATAGCATATTAAGTTAATTTTAATTTATGTCCTATGTATGAAAAATGATGGCTGCAAAAGTATTATGAAATTACCAGTTATGTGTTAGACTGAATTTACATACAACATAAAACCATGCAATCTGTACCACAGAAATGAGTCCTGTATATATTAAATCAGATTTCTTTCAGTTGTATGTGTTGATGATATCAAGGAGTAGAGGTTAGACAAGAAGAAATAGGAACTTATGAAACAGGTAAGAGCCACAATGCAAGCATTTAGATGTTGATTTGTTACTGTATTCTAGAGGCACTTGAAACAGCAGAGGTAGGCCTATGAACACAAAATCAATCTGATAAGAAACTTGTGACAAGATTGACTAGATGCATTTATGTCCAAATTTTGCAAAAATTTGTATTTTAAATTATAATTTATCTTATTTCCTCTCTTCCCAACTATTTTCAAGGGCTTGGGAATATCTGCTCTCTGCATATATATCGTTAAAATAATTTATGGTAATCATCTAGATTTTTCAGTTTCTTCCATCTTTGGCATAGTAATTCAGAAAAAAAATTTATAAAACTTATCACCTGAAGACCCACATATTTTAGTATTTAAAATAATCAATATATTTAACAAATGATGAATTCCATTTCTATAAACTTGTAGAAGTAAGGAGTGTGATTACATGTAGCAAATACATTTATGACTGGAAAGAAATCCAAGGGAAAATGATAAAAATGGGAAAGATAATGTTCTGTATTCTCACTTTTTTGTTTTATTTTTGTTGTTTTAATTTGGGTATTAGTTATATTGGTGTGTTCAATTTTTGAAAATTCATTTGACAGTATTCTTATTGATTTATACATTTACTTCTATGGTATGTTATACTTTAATAATGATTTGTTCAACAAAAAACATCTTTATAAAAAGAACTTGTCTGTTTATATCTCTACTATTAATAAAATTATTTAATATTAGATATAATTAAAATTTTTTATCTTAATATTTCCTTCCTCTGTGATTAAAATTTAAGGTCTGTTAATTAAGATAAAAATTTTAAAAAACTAAAACATTTTTAAACAGGATGAAATAAACACATGTAAAAATAAACACATGTAGCTATTTGAATATATAAAATTGCATTTCAATTTTGTAAAAAGAGTTTCATAAAGTTAACATGATTATGAGTTTGTATATTATAAATATAGCTTTTTTCTTTTTGGCACTGGAAGACTTTGCACAATAGGTAAATGTTCCTCCACCTGGCTGTAACTCTAGCCCAAATATTATATTTTGAAGATTCTCTTCCAAATTCATGGTCTTTATTACTTTAATACTCTATTAACTGTAGTAGAATTTTATTGAAAATGTTGACAAACTTTTAACAAATTAATTTATGAGAACAATGATATATTCAGGGTTAGAAAACTTTCTGTAAAGGAACACATGGTAACTCTTATATCTTGTGCATGCTAGGTAGCTTCTTTTTTAACTGTGCAATAGGCCACTATGGAGCAGTCCTGGACATTCATGCAAACAAATGAGGTGGCTATGTGCCAATAAAACTTGACTCAGCAAAATTAAGAGCAAGTTAGCTTTTATCCTTTGGCTCTAGTTTTCTATCCCTAAATATGATAAATATTCTAGAACTAGGCAATGAGTTGAATATTCTAGAACTTTTGGAAAAAGTCATTGCAGTGATTAATCAGAATAATTACTTGTTCAGCTAAATTGTGAAATGATCTTTTTTTTAAATCTAGCACAATTATTTAGAAAATTAGATAATCTACTGTCAAAATTTTCCATTCTTAAGGAAAATAAAAGAAAAAGAAATATCCCTACTTATTATTTCCAAAAGCCAAACTACATACTCTGGGGGAGGGGGGGAAGCAGATATATAAATCCCACAAAGGAAAGAATTTAAGTAAACAGTAAGCTATAAACTTTAGATGTTCTTCTGTTGCTTAATCTGTTTCTTAATCATGTGATTTTAATAAAAGTAATACAACAAAACATTCGTAATTTAAGAAGAGAAATGATGTTCTGGGAGGTTAAGTGTCTTATTCATAGTTAGTGTTGTTAATTAATCAAGTAATCAACTTATTTGTTTCCAGTTAAATAATAATTATATTCTCACTCATTTACTCTAAGAATTTTATTGAGTTGTGAGAGTGATAAATAATAAAAAAGATTAATACAGTTGAATTTATAGTAGTGGCA
Organism: Marmota monax; assembly: GCF_021218885.2. Taxonomy (NCBI): domain Eukaryota; kingdom Metazoa; phylum Chordata; class Mammalia; order Rodentia; family Sciuridae; genus Marmota; species Marmota monax. Next base: position 1,452,230 of record NW_026692434.1, on the reverse strand, counting down.
GACAGAAACAACTCAAAGCAAGTGTGACTAGCTCCTGATAAATGTGTGGGGGAAAGGAGTTGAATTCTCCTGAAAATGTAGTCATTTAGCCTTGTCAATCAACCAGACAAACTGAAAATGTTTCAATTAGAAAGCCCAGGAATAGCCTTCCTGTCTGAAAAAAAAAATAATGCAATCTAGACTCTGGAATTGACAATTGAAAATTGTAACTATTTAATTATTAATGTGTGTATTTCAGAGAAATTCTATCGATTTGTTTGTTGTTTATTTTGTGCCAATTGTCTTTCCTTTTTTCATGTATGTCTCAGTTTGCATTGCTATATTGCATACCTGGGTAATTTACAAGGAACATAAATTTATTTTCTCATAATTCTGTACCCTGGAAATTCAAGATCAAGAGTCTGGCATGTTGATTTGTCTGGTGAGGGCTATTCTCTGCTTCCAACATGGCACCTTAACACTGCATCTGCTTTAGAGAAGGAACTGTGGTCCTCACATAGCCAAAGGTGGAAAGGAAACTGAGGACTGAATGCTGTATTAGACTTCTTTTAGAAGGGCTTCCAGGCTCTCATGAAAAGAGAAGTGCTCACGACCTCATCATTTACTACTGGTCTCACAGCTTAATATAATCACATTGGCAAAACCAAGAATATGGGAAGAATACATTCAACCCATAGAAATGCAGAAAAACTCTTTGAATAATATGTATTCCAATTAATTGTCAAATTTATACATTGCCAAGTTTATACATATATTTTTCCCAAAGATTTTGTGCAATTTTTGTCTACTATTCTCAGGTGTTCCATATATATATATATATATATATATATATATATATATATATATATATTTGAATTTTTAAAATAGTTAACCTATGTATATATACACACACATAGACATTCACTGTCAACAAACACATGTAGTATATGGAGGTATGTATAAGTAACATTACTTTTTGAAAAAAATTAAGCTATATTACTACTAAGAAAAGAGAAAACTGAAAATGAATTTTACTACAACAGTTAAGAAAAATGTATATAATCAATTCAGTTTTGCAATCCCAAGAATTTTTGAAAGCTAAATTGTATTTCTAGCGATACAATTTAAAAATTAGAGTAATATTTACATAATGATCTAAGAATATTTGTGCATCTACATTTCCATTCACTTTTTAAGAAAATTAAGAATTTCATTTTCTCTTTTCAATTTTCATTTTCTATAACTCAGTTTACAAAGAAGTATTTTCTGCTTTGTATTTTACCCTATATACTTAAAATGTGGGTTATTAGAATTTTTTCTTAATGGAATATATATATATATATATATATATATATATATATATATATATATTACACACACACACATACATACATACACACATACACACATTGTATAGGAATGGAACTATATATATTACATAAAAAATGCTAAGCATGTATGTATATGCATAATATATGGACATATGATATATTGTTGGTTGCAGAAAGACTTTGTTGTCATGTAAAATTGATGTCCATGCTGAACTATTCACCATATGCTTCAAAAATGTTTTAATACTGTACATTCCAGTAGATTGCATACATTTGGAATTTTTAAATTTATATATGACAGCAGAATACATTACAATTCTTATAACACATATAGAGTACAATTTTTCATATCTCTGGTTGTATACATAGTATATTCACACCAATTCCTGTCTTTATACCTGTACTTTGGATAATAATGATCATCACATTTTACCATCATTAATAACCCCATGATCCCTCCCTTCCCCTTCAACCCCTCTGCCCTATCTACAATTCATCTATTCCTCCCATGTTCCTGCTCGCTATCCCACTATGAATCAGCCTCCTTATATCAAAGAAAACATTTGGCATTTGGGTTTGGGGGATTGCCTAACTTAACTTAGCATTATCTTCTCTAACTCCATCCATCTACCTGCAAATGTCATGATTTTATTCTCTTTTATTGCTGAGTAATATTCCATTGTGTATATATGCCGCATTCTTTTTAGCCATGCATCTATTTAAGGACACCTATGTTGTTTCCACAATTTAGCTATTGTGCATTGTATTGCTATAAACTTTAATGTGGCTATGATCCTATAGTATGCTGTTTTTAAGTCCTTTGGGTATAGACCGAGAAGTGGGATAGCTGGGTCAAATGGTGGTTCCATTTTCAATTTTCCAAGAAATCTCCATACTGTTTCCATATTGGCTGCACCAATTTGCAGTCCCACCAGCAATGTATGAGTGTACATTTTTACCCATGCCCTCACCAACACTTATTGTTGTTTGTATACATAATAGCTGCCATTCTGACTGGAGTGAGATGAAATCTTAGAGTGGTTTTGACTTGCATTTCTCTAATTGTTAGTGATGATGAACATGTTTTCATATATTTGTTGACTGATTGTACATCATCTTCTGAGAGGTGTCTCTTCAGGTCCTTGGCCCATTTATTGACATTTGGGATTTGAGGCAAAGAAGATGTTTCTATCCCTTGTGCATTCTTCTTCTGTTACTTTTCTTTTTTATCTTCTGCTCTTTTTTGCTTTCCTGGAATTAAAAGACAACCTCACAGCTCATCTTCTCTTATGCTTTCTTTTCCTTCTCTGGAGTGTGAATAGGTCCTGAGAATATATTTAACTTCCTCTAATATCGCTTAGAAAGTTTACACAATTAGAAATACCTAAGTAAAAGAACAAACTAAAATTCCTCGCCAAAGTAATTATATTTTTGACATTGCAAAGTTTGGAATTATTTTTGACATCCTGAGTTTAGAATTCATGGTTTTCCCAAACCATACTTTGAAATGTCCCTTCACTTATGTGAATCAATTATTAATTTGTAATATTGTGAAATTCATGTTAGATATTCTTAGTATTGTCTCAGAAAACATTTTATATATTCTATAAGAAAGAGAAAAGTGAATATTTTAATAAAATTCTATAAAAGTTTCCTTATAATTTGAATGTATTTGAAAATTCAAATTTGTTAACTCCTAATGGATGGAAAGATGACTGATGATGTTCATAAACTAGTTTAAGCTAGCCACTGTTCCAACATATTTTTACTACAAGGAATGAGGCTATACAACTTGTTAAGGCAAGTCAGGGGATCAACACTGAATCACTTTAGGATTATAATAATTCAAATTGTGAGTGATCAATGTATTGACTGACATGTGATGTTTTTCAAACTGGAATTGTTTGGAGCTTCGTTCAGTTGTGTCTGGAAATGAGGAAAGTCCCTCTGACATAAGATTTTGTTATAATTCCCCTTTCCACCTCAGGTTTAGAGGTATTATACATTGGTCTGTCAACTGACTGCATTTATTACAGAAATGTTTCTGAATATTTTGAAAACTGGCTATTTCAGTAATAATAATAATAATTGTAATGTGGTTATTATTATTAGTTTATTAAAATTATTATTTGTTGAATGAATTAATGAATAAAAAACGTTTGAGACTTCTTTCTTTAGTTCAGGCTACATTTCGAAAACCAAACTCATGATCGGTCTTTCTTTCTTTCTTTCTTTCTTTCTTTCTTTCTTTCTTTCTTTCTTTCTTTCTTTCTTTCTTTTGTAGTTGCCATATTCTGTCATTTTCATCATGGTTTTCAAAAATACTATAGAAATATCCATTAAACTGCTTCTTCTACTGAATTTATCATGTAATATAATCTCTTACTGCATAGCAATCCACAGAAATTGTTTTACCAAGTTTTCTTAACAGTTTCACATTTTAAAAATTCCCATGGTCAATTTTTACGGATATTTTAAAAGAGAGTTAATGGAATTTAACAATTATTTGCTTTGAGTAAAAATAAAGCATCCAAAACTGGTACCTAGCACAGATACAGAGGGTCAGCATCTGTAAGACTGGAACTTTTTTTTTTTTCTGCCTAATGCAAATACAGTAACTTATTTTACAATTATTTGGCATTTTGTGTACCTTTAAATATGCTCATGTAAGTATTCTCCCATGAAAGTGTAAAATGGAGGATTGGACCTTTAAACAATAAGAAATGATAAATCACTAAATAATAACCAATTAAGTATTTTTTCTGAAGTAAGGGCAGGTGCTTTGAGGATAACTACAAACTTACTTTTTATCTATTCCATCAATCATTAAGTAATCCCTATGTATGCTTTTGTGAAGATTTATTATATTTCAATTATTTGACAGTCATGTGTTTTAAAATGGGATATTTCTAAATAAACAAATAATTTTCTAAATTGATAGTACTTGAGAATCACAAACCACTTGAAACAAGGTTTCCTATCTGTACTTGTCTCATTTTGTTCGGTAAGTGGGTAAAGGGACTGATTTCCCCCTTTGGGTGTATTTTGTTTTTTCCCTAAGTGTCAGTATTTTCTGCAGCCACGACATTTCTTTTGAACGATTTATAAAGTTATAAAAATGTTTTGGATTGTACAAGTTAAATTGTATTCTAAAAATCATTGAAAGATGAAACTGTTGAGATATAAGAACTTTAACACCAGAAATAGAGAAATAAAGAGACAGAGGTCATAAGACTATAGTTTAATTTTCTTCTTTTCCTGAAAGCCTCAAACTTACTCTCAATATTGATGTTGTAGTTTACAGTGATTTGCTGTCTTTGGAAAACTTTCAAAGTTAATTTGAAACTATATGAAATGGGCAATCAGATTTCAAATCTAAACTAAATTCTAGTATCTATCTTAAGTCACTGAAATACAATAAATCTTAGTTTTTTTTGTGGTAATAATAGTTACGACACTCAGCAAGGTCATTACCATCACATTCTGTCATGACCAGCAACTGTCACTATTATATGACACTATCATATGACATGATCAAAATATATTCAAATTTTCTGTGTCAAAAATGCCAAAAGTACTTTGACACATGGATATTTCATAATATCTTACAAATAGGTGTTTAGGTTCACATAGAGTATTAGGTGTATCACTCTGAAATGTTAGTGGAAATACATACTCAATAAATACATTAGTGATAACCATATTTTTAGTAACTCAGATGTTCTTACTGTAAAATATAGAGTAATACAAAAATTGGCTTTTTAAAAGGTTTTGTAGAATATAAATCACTTAGAATGATAGACTAATATAAAGATCAAAGCAATACCTTTAGAAGAAAAACATCAGGTGTATTCACTATTCGCCATTATAATAAAAGGTTATTATGGAAAGCAAAGTTATGTGAATGAACTACCTATACATAATAATTTGAGGATGAATTTCTTTTGTAATGTGCCATGTAGAAAATAAATCATTTTCTTATATATATGACAAAATAGTAATGGCAGTCAGTTATGTTTTTCATCTGAATATAGCCCTCCCCTCTGTGATTAATGCATCATTTATGAATTTTCTGAGGTAAATATGCATATATATAACAGAAATTCACTTTTTTCCTTTTTAAATTTTATCTTCTACATAGATATAAAATATATATGTATGCATATAATATGTACACAACAAAATATGAACAAAGGTCTAAATATTTTCTTCCTCTATAATATGGGAACTGTAATTATAGTATAATTATAAGATACTTGGGCATACTCATCCCATAGAGTTACTTAAGTCAAAAATAGAAAAAAATGTGATTAGTACAGTATTGAGCAACATTTTAATTAAAGCTCATATGATTTCTCTAATTAATATTTCTTCATTAAGACCCAGGCCTTTTGGAGTAACATCTAATCTCTCTCTCTCTCTCTCTCTCTCTCTCTCTCTGTGTGTGTGTGTGTGTGTGTGTGTGTGTATGAGAGAGAGAGAGAGAGAGAGAGAGAGAGAGAGAGAGAGAGAGATTGAAAGAGACAGAGAATGTATGTTGTATGTTTGTGTGTTTTGTGGCAAAATTTCTAAGTTCAATTTTCAGCAGCTATGTGGAATATTGAAAAGATAACTTATGTGGAGTTTTGTTTACTGAAACAATTGCTATATTTGAAGGACACATTTAGATTCTGTGTAAATTCCTACAGACATATCCTGAGGAAAATGATTTATCACAAAATCCTGGCCTCAAGGACAAAACAGCCCACCACCATGTGCCCAGGTTAGGACTGATCTGGATGGAAAGAGGCAGGAGAAGAACAAGAACTCCTGGATGAAGCACTGAGGAGAAGACTAGAAGGAGGAAGAGGTGGAATAACCTTAGTAGCCCTGGGTGGAGAGAGCACATGGGTGAAGTGTGATTATACATAGGCAATCCCATCAACTCAGTAATAACTCTCATGTCTCCCAGTTTATGTGCAAGTCATTTAGTCTTTGAATGAGTTTTTATACTATAAATTGAAAATTCTAAGACATTTGTGCTATCTTCCCTATGGTTGTCTTGCAGAGAGGGATTAAGTAGAACATTATGTGTAAGGGTTTCTTTTATACTTTAATCTTGTGAGGTTCTGATTTATAGTAATGTATGATCCATATTAATTTTCATAAAATATATATACATTCAGAGAAATTTTATTAAATTACAGTTGACATATTTAAAATTCACTGAGCTCTTAATTCTTTCTGGCTACTTATTTCAGTATTAACTGCATGATCTTTACAACCACTCTATGAAAAGACGAGGTATGCACAGTTAATATCTATTAAACCCTAAGTTTTTATTTATTAATCTGGCTTCACAGCCTCCAAGCAGGAATATAGTTTTGTGCTTTTACAATATTACTACCTATTATTTGACATACAATGTGTCTGGTATCAGGGTTAGCTGCATACCTAGTAGGGTTCTTGTCTTCTGGGAGCATACACAGAGTCTTAGGAATGTCCAGAGAAGTAAATGGTGATTGCACTAAGGACTTGATTGGTATTATAGGTATTGAAGAAGAATGTCTGGTCTAAAACAGAGATCTGAACACATCTGCTTTAGGAAATGACACAGGGGCTCAAATATGAAAGATATTTTGACAGAGTCAGTAAAGAAATTATGAAGGACATGTCATCAGAATGCCTAAGGGCAATATAACAGATCATTCATCCCTATTTGTCTGAGAAAGTCCCATGTTTTCCTGATGTCCTGGCACTATTATTAATAATACCCACTTTAACTCTCAGAAGTGTCCTGGTTTGGACGATAAATTATATGACCATTCTACCTAAGGGCAGGGACACAGAATTGTGAGCAAACATAGCGTATTTGGGGAAATGCAGGTCATTTATCTTGGTTAGAATTCAGGATGTGAGATGGGAATTGTGAAAGATTAGAGTCTGGGAATGAACCTGGAAGGGCCTTACTCCTCAGGCTAGAGGGCTTTAAGTTTTATTTTAAAGGTGATGGAATGTCTCTAAAAATTTTAAGTAAGGGCTGTAGTATGGTTCAATTGTACTTTGAAAGATTTCTTTGGCATTATTAAGGAGAATGTATCCCTATTAGATACATTAGATTAGATAGATTAGATGAAATAAGGGAGACAAAAACTTTCATGTAACACATATTTATCAATCCCTACCATTTTCTGGCATCATTCTAGGTTATTAGGCTATATCATTGAATAATTATGTAAGATCTCTGTCCTCAAGGTGCATTAATTCTTGGTAATAATAAATGTCATTCAGGATAAAGCACAGAAGAGGGGAAGAGGGAGGAGCTATGTTGTAATTTTAAATAGGATGACCAGCGAGAGGTTTCAATTTCATCTTTGAGCAAATATCTGAGGACAATAAGAAAGCGAATCATTCAGATATCTAAAAGACAGCATAGCTAACGGGAATGCAAAGACCTTGAGGTGAGAATGTGGCTGTGGCTGGGAATCCCATGAGTATGTTGATGTAGTTCCAATAGGAAGAGCAAGTGGTAAGAGAGGATGCCAGAGAGTTGTTGATAGTCTTGGCATTAAAAGCTGTTTTAAGGAATTTATGTTTTAATCCAAGTGTCACAGGGAACCACTGCAAAACTTTAAGGACAAGACTTAATTTTATAGCTACCACTCCAGTGGATCTTTTGAAAACAAACTATTCAAGGAAATGATTAGCCCATGAAAGACCAGTTAGGACAGGAGAACAAAGGAAGTTTATATAAAAAAGGCAAAACATCCTCACTTCTTGGGATACCAGATTACCAGCTTTGGTTCGCCTTCTCCTTCCCAGGAGAAGTCTATGTTACACCTTTTTAAGTAAATCCTTCTTTATATGTTTGACTCAGCTTGCTTCTCTAATGTTATACTTCAATGTGTGAGGAAGCAGGACTCCATCAATAACCAGTAGTATCAGTTATATAAAAATGTTTCTTATAGTTGAAAATGGTGGTGCATACCTGTACTCACAGTGACTCTGGAGGCTGAGGCAGGAGAATCACAAGTTCAAAGCCAGGCTTGGGCAATTAACAAGACTCTGCCTGGGGGGGGGGGGGGGACTGGGGTTGTAATTCAGTAGTAAAACTCCCCAAGTCCAATCCCCTGTACCATAAATGTTTCTTATAAACAGATGCTACACAAAATATATTGAAAATATATTTTAACTACTCTTAGATATGTCAAGTGCACAAAAACTATTAAATGTATAGAGGAAAATATTTTGAACTATTTCTCAAATCCAAAGACAATGAGATTACCTTTAAAATAAAACATTTATCAATAACTACCATAAATAAAGTCAAAATTGAGGTGACAAACTGGGAGAACTTACTTGTAGCATAGATCACAGACAAAAGGAAAATCTCTACAAAATCAAAAGAATTTTCATGGTTTGATGGCAAAAATTATGCACGTCTGATAGAAAAATGTAGAAAATCATATCCAAAAAATTCACAGAAACAGATATAAAACTGAACTTTAAACATATAAAACTTTCTGGTTTATGCTTATAATAAGAAAATAAAAAATTTAACCCATACTGAGTTGTTACTTATCATTAATGATGCTAGTAAAAATTATCTGATGTTTACATACAGTACAATTGTGATTCCTCAGATGGTTTTCAGATCTGGACCTGGTTTTAGATCCAGGGCTTGTTGATTGAAGAGGAAACACCAGAAAGAAGATGGGACAATGATACAGAATGATTAGTAATAATTATTGTATATTTGAAATTTGTTAAGAGAGTACATTTTTCAGTATATCACACAAACACAAAAATGTTTATGTGAAGTGAGGGATGTGCTAATTGGCTTGTGATAATTACTGTATAATCTATATGTATATTGAAACATGTTGAAAAAAATATGTATTTATACCTTAAATATTCATAATTTCTTTCTGTCGATTATGCCTCAATAAAGCTTGGGGGAAGAAAGGAATTTGGAATAAGTGCTCCCCCATGAGTTGATTTGAGCCTTGTGAGGGGTAGATGGCAGTAACCTCCTGTTTGTCTTACTCTGGCAGCAGTTGTGATGAACAACTTTATGCAAGGTGGGCTTATCACAGTCTTACAGAGTGACATGTTAAGCACAGATGTGCCTTTCTGCTTCTGGTCCTTCTCCAATATCATGGGTGCCCATGTGCACTTTGACCTGGAAGAACTGGGGGTAATGCTCTCTGGGAGTCCTCAGACTGGAAATAGGAGCTGAAAGATTAATTAGCCTTTCAAGCAGTTAATTTTGCCAAACATACAGTATACTTCAGCATGTCCTGGCAGAGTCTGGCCTCTTTCCCATAGCACTAAAATTGAAAATGTTCTTTCGCATTAGAGTTTCATTCCCCACAGACTCATTCTTCTGTTCTCTCATTTTAGGTTCCTGCCATCACCTGCCTAATACACCACTAAGACTACATCCTTGCCCCCAGCAGGGATTAAGGGGAAACATCAAAAAACATTCTTCAGCATATTCACTTGTTAACCTATCTTTTACATTTTTTCCTATTGGAAAACTTTCTTCTTGGCTATAACATAAAGCAATGTTTAAAATATTTTTGCCCATTTCCGTAACATACATAGACATTTCAAATGTAAATGAAAGGAATTCAGTTCTACTTGCTCATGTCAAATATATTTCTTGCTTTTTGTAAATAATTAAGTGTATTATCTTCAGCTCTAATGTCTTCTTCTTACATCATTTAAAATGACTTTTAATATTTATGCATTTTGTTTCCAAACTCTCATCATCAAAACCAATTCTTAAGCACATTTTACCTTAAATATCACTGTAAACATGGATTCTGTTGAGCTGATTATTACCTATTTCTTCTCACTTATCCTTTTATCTTTGTGAGATCTCTATATTCCTAGGGTCAAAATATTAGTACTATCTCAGACTCTACCAGAGGTAACTGGTTTGATCTTATTTAATCCCCTGGCTTAAGAATGGGAACACAGCCGCTGAGCAGAAATGAAGGTAGTGCTGCCCCAGTGCCAGGTTTGTGCATTTTGGCAGAAAGCAGACAGGAAGTTATGCCACTCCTTCCCAGATGTCCTTCCCCAAATCAGCTATTTAGATGCTTTAGGCAGCTGAGATCTTTTACAGTTACCTTCTGGGTTCTCTTGTTCCTATAGTGCTGGAAAGCCTGTAGCCCTTTATCCTGATGTTTGCTTTCCAAACGTTTTCAATACTTTTGCAGTACTCCGATTTCCTGAATTGAATCCCTTCTATCTTAAATATCTATAATGCATTTTACTTTTCTCAAAAATTCCTGATTGGTAATAAAGATATATATATATATAAAAAATTGGGAGGCTTGGTTTAACTTTTTTTGTCACTATTGATGATATCACCTTACTTATATAAGATTTGAATTCATCACTCAGTTTTAATAATCTCTTATCCCATTCTTCAAGTTCTATTATATCTCAGTTGTTGGCAAACTACTGCCTGTGAACTCAAATGGCCATGATCATTCATGATCATTCATGATCATTCATGTGCATATTGTCTGTGGCTACATTTGAATTCAATGTAATTGCAACTATGCAACTAGCTCTCAAACTGAAAATATCTGTCATTAGGACCTGGAAAATATAAGTATACTGACTCCTGTTCTAGAACAATTAATTTTGTTAGTATATGATACAATCCTATGTAGTAGATGAGAAGGTTTTTTTTAATTTTCATTGTATCATATGCCCCTTTCTTTTCATATCTAATTATCTATATAGCTATGGCATTGGTAATAGCTAGCTAGATATCGGCAACAACTTAGAATATAAGAGCTGCTCTCTTAAAATACCTTATTGCCTATAGGTACAAAGTTGTACAGCAGATCTCTAAAGCATATCCGTTTTGATTTGTATAAATGTTATGCTTATGTATTTGTGGTTCTCATTTTTACTCCCACAGCCCTTGGCAACCACTATCCCACTTACCAATTCTATGAATTTGTCTATTTTAGATATTTCATAAAAGTGGAATCATGCAGTACTTGTTTTTCTGTGACTGGCTTATAAAACTTAGCATAATGTCTTTAAGATTCATCCATGTTGTTGCATATCACAGAAATTCCTTCCATTTTAAGCATGACAATATTTAATTTTCCTATCCTTCATTTATTGATGTACATTTAGATGATGTCCATACCTTGGCTATTGCAAATAGTGCTTCAATGAACAAAAATGCTAATATCTCTTTGGGTTTAGTTTCAGTTTTTTTGGATAAACATTCAAAAGTGGATCATACAACATTATTATTATTATTATTATATTTTTTGAAGAACATCTACATTATTCTTTATAGCAGCTGCACCATTTTTTATTCTCATCAAAAATGTGAACATTTTCTAATTTCCTCTCACAAACACTTTTTAAAATAATGTCCTGACAGATGTAAGTTTATATCTCATCTTGGTTTTGATTTGCCTTTACCTGATGACTAATGAGGTTGAACATTTTTAGTACACTTGTTGGCAATTTGTATATCTCCTTTAGAAAAATGCCTATTCAAACTCCTAGCCTACTTTTAACTGAGTTATTAGTTACTTTTTTTCCCTTTAGAGTTGTAGGAAACATACATTTTGTAAATTACCCATCCATTATCAGATATGTAGTTCACAAATATTTTTTCCCATTGCATAGGCTGAGTTTTCACCTGTGGCTGGCTCCCCTTTCTATGCAGAAGCTTTTTAATTTGATATCTTTTCACTGTTTGTTTTTTCCTTGAATTTTTGGTTTCAAAAAATCATTGCACAGATCAAAGTCATGAATCCTGTTCTACATGTTTTCTCCTGAGTAGGTAGGTTTCAGGTCGTACGTCTTCATTTATCATCCATTTCAAGTTAATATTTGCACAGAGTGCAAGACAAGAGATCAGTTTCATTCTTTTGCATGTAACCATCAAGACTTTCCAACATCCTTTGTTGAAGGCAATATCCTCTCCCCATTATGTATTTTTAGTGCTCTTTGAAAGATCAACTGAGAATATATGTGTGGATTTATTTGATATGTCCCATTTGTCTGTGTATCTTGAGAAAAAAGCAAGAAACTAGAAATATCACATTTCTTAATTTGAAAATATATCACAAATCTACAGTAATCTAAACACTAAAGTAATGGATAAAGACAGACATACAGACAAATGGAACAGAGTAACTGACCAGAAATAAATGTATTACAACAATCAGGGGGGTAAATGAGTAAGAGAAATACGATGCTGTCTTAAAAGCCACAGAAATTTGAAATAGTGCATACTAGAAATGGACAATTATGGGCCAGATGTTAGAAAAATTTGAAAGTATAGCTTGAGGAAAAAACTAGCTATCCTATGGAATGGTGACACTGGCATTTGCTGAGTGCCACAGAAGTGCCATGCCTTATGCTAGAGCACAGTCCAAGTGTCAGGATACATCACCCTCACATCACTATGACATGGTTTCTATTCAATGAAGCAAATGAGAAGAGAGAATAATTGTTCCCTAAGGTCACATAGCTGGTACGCAGCTGGCATCAAATCCAAGTCGGACTTTTCAGTGTGACTATGGTTAATTATTAAAATACTTACCATGATGAAGAATCAAAATGGTCTTATGAGACCACTTTTTGCTCTACTGCATGATATTTTATATCATTTCACACTGAATCAGACACTAAAGTTTATGCATCACTATCAGTCATGCTGCTGGCAACACTTAAGTTCTCTGTGCAGTCACAGTGGCTCAAACCCACACTACCATAACGTTTCTAAAAATGAAGACTCTGTGTAATCCCTGGAAGCAGAAACAAGAGAGTATGCATTTTCTACTCTGTTGTGCCCATGGCTTGAAGTCTCTTCTGAGGTTCTACTCATTCCATACTAGCTGATTGTGCATGTGTCTAATTAGAAAAGTGACATCAGCCTGGGGAAAATGAGTCACTGGTTCTATGTCATTCCCCACATTCTACCTAACTGTGGTGGATAGAATACAATTTTTTAACACAGATAATTCAACAAATGTTTTCTTATGAGTAAAAGACCAATTTGTGCACATGAAACCTGAAAATCACATAAAATTAAATTCAGAAAAAAAGGGAAATAATGTGGCTTTCTTAAGATATCAGCTGGAAAGCACTCCTTCCTCAGGATTTAGATATTCCCCTTGGGGCATATTGTTACACAATGAAGTAAAATGGATAACCTGGAATTAGAGTGAACAATAAGTTTAGAATACTCATATTAATATTTAAGGTTTTCTAATCTTATAAACTTCTCAGTGTTAGAGGACATTCGTGATACACCTGGAAGACTGGTAAATTAATCCCAGCTTGGTAACATTTAAAAATGTCACTCTGTATTAAACATTTACAGGCATACCGCTTTCAAGAAATGTTACCATAGATAGCAAATGATTTTTTTTTTACAACTAGATGAATGAGGAAATTATACGGCTAAATCTGCATTTTTGAAAACTAGACCTACAGGGGATTGTTTTCATATATCTAAGAAATGAATAAAATATACATTTAAATTTACTAAAGTCAATGGAATATGGTATTCTCTGGAAGCACCTTGGTCATTTTTGTAGAAGTTTCTGTAGATATATGTAATTTACTCAATAAATACACATTTTTAGCTGACAATTTAAATTTAAAACTTGTTTTTATTCTCTAATAGCCTTACTTTTCAGAGAAATTTTGTTCTGTACTGCTGACAATCACAGAAATTCTTTCAGTGAAGAAAAACTATCAAATTGCCAAATTTAGGACCTTAAGCTCTGACTTTATGTAATGACTTTATGTTAATGACTTGAAACTCCTACATTAATCTACCAACTAATACATAATTCTTTGCACTCCTTTTCAGATTATGCACACTTAATTTGCTCTTATTAGAATTATGCACAGCATAAGAAGAATGTCAAAATTCCAAAAGATAAATTTCATTGGATGGGGCAGACATTCATCTTAATTATTTTTGACACCTTCTGCATTATGTTGTGAGTGTTCCAAGAGAAAAGAGAGAACTCATCTCCTTTAAGAGCAGTTTATTGAGAGTGACATGCTATTGTCATTATCTAAAAACCCTAAAAGCCTACTTGAAATATCCAGAAAAATAATGAAAATGAAATTCAGTTTTGCAAAGTAAAATTATGTCAAACTAAAAATTATTCAGAAATGCATATGTGAAACATACAATTTATTCAACAAAATTTTCTTAAATACTTGTGAAATACATGTTACAAATTATCAAACTTAACATCAGGAAAAGTACGCAAAATTGCATTTTCAAATAAGGTACCTGCATATACCCTATGATTAAAAACTGACATCCATTTATCTTAGCATAGGAAATTATTCAACTCCCTCATATGATTGTTTCATCATTCATCAGTCTGAAATGGCATTAGCTATTAGAATTACACATGGTTAAGCAGAATTACAATCACAACTGTTTATTCTAGGATTTCTGTCAATGGGAATAGAGAGGAAAATATGATTAATACAAGACAACTGTAAATACCACAGGGGTTAACATTTTCATTAGTGACCAGGAAAGGTTAAGTTTGAAATCACCAGATATGTAAGGAAGACTGAAAAAAGAGGTAGGAAAGTAACTTTTGGAAATTTGAACAGGGAGTGGGATAAGGCTGACAAAAAATTTATATATATATATATATATATATACATATATATATATATATATGTGTGTGTGTATGTGTATATATGTGTGTGGGTATATATATATATATATATATATATATATATATATATATATATATAACTTTTTTTTCATCCAGGTTAGGCAACAGTTAAAAAAAACAAAGAGAGAGAAGTAGGACAAAGGTCAGCTGTATATTAATATTATGTACAAGATCATAAAAATTGAGGAATGTGTAGAAG
Source organism: Marmota monax (assembly GCF_021218885.2). Classification (NCBI taxonomy): domain Eukaryota; kingdom Metazoa; phylum Chordata; class Mammalia; order Rodentia; family Sciuridae; genus Marmota; species Marmota monax. The sequence continues at coordinate 1,437,030 of NW_026692434.1, read as the reverse complement.
GGAAACTACATGAGGATACAGAAAAAACAAGTCATTCTTAGGAAAAACTTTGAGGTTCTTCTGATTTGGGGGCAAGAAACTTAGGAAGTTTTCTTATTCCTCTTCTTCCTTCTACTTAATTCTATTCTCTCTGATATTCCTAGTTCAGGTTATAGTTATTTGGTACCTGGATTTTTTTTTTTTATATAAATCTCTATCTTGGGTATTTGCTATTTTCTTGTTGCTGCATGCTGTAACTAGGATCACTCATCCCCAAGTGCTCTCCATTTCATTAAAGGCTGCTTTTGAAGCCTGTGATACCTGCTGCTCATCATATCAATGTTAGCCACCATATTCATGATATTTTATTTGATCTTAGGGCTCCTTATTCTTGATTCAAATTCTGTAGGTTCAACTGCACATTATGCAGACAAAAAATATCACTTCTTCTCCAACAACACATGGTGATCAAATTTTAAGTACCTTTTTTTCTTTCTTTCTTTCTTTTGAACTAGAATTGCTTTTTTTGCATCAAAGTGCATTGGAATGCCATGGCACTTCCTGGACTAATCTAATATTCCTCACCTTTCACTTTCTTCTAGCTTCTTTTAGAAATATGATTCCAATCAATCCAGTCCTTATGAAGATTATAGAATTATAAAATTATTAAATTCTAGAGATGGAAGAAACCTTCAGGAACATCAGTAACAATCCTCTCTTTAGACAGATGTGGAAGTAAAACCCAAGTTTAAAATCAGTTGAATTCTTCTAATTACTGGAAGAATGTCCTTTCCTGCTGATAATATTTTTATTATCTTTATTACTTAATTAATAAAAATGTTTTTAAAATTGTCTTTGAAGGAAAACTCACGCATTGAACTAAAATCTGTGCTTGTAAATAAAATCTGCTAATCATTGGTTGTGTGATCTTATATAAGTAAGCCTTTGAACTGGGGATGTAGTAAAGTGATAGAGTGTTTACCTACCATGTGTGAAGCCCTGGGTTCGATTCGAGAATTTTTTTTTTTCAGCATATTGCTTTGCACATAGTGTTTGGAAAATATTTTTTTAATATTTTACTTTTAAAAAATGTTTTATTTTCTCAACTATGCATACTTGTCTACTGCCTGAGGTGATGCTTTAACTTTTATTTTTTTCACCAACTAATAATTACATTTTGCAATTTCAACATATGTTTTCCCCATGGATTCAAAGAGAGCTGCAATGGATACTCATACCAAAAAGCACACCAGAAAAACAGGGATTATATCACCTAAGAAAAGACGCAAGAATATCAATCTTCTGTTTGAAAATATATGCAAAGAATTTGGAAGACTTTTGTTTGATATATGTGGTGGGTGTCATTTTTCATTGAAGCTAATGCAAGAGAAAATGAACTTTGCAATATTGTAAAATTTCCTGAATATGATATTATTAAGTATTTGTGAAATTTATAGAATCTCATCTTGTAAGCACATTTGTAAAATTTGTAAATTCTCACTTGTTTCTCTTTCGTCATAGGGATTTTATTTAACTAGAATAACATTCTATGTGGTTTAATGTGATCATTGCTGCATGGTAGTAACATGGACAGAGGTGTTACTAATTGATCCTGGTAATATCATCATTCAGAATTTTTCTAATTTTTTACAGTACATCCTTCAGTATTGTTCTGTCACTGTGTTTGTATTAAAAGTCAACTTGAGAATGGAATGAATTATATGACACTTAATATTCATATAGTCTCTGATTCTGTAGGCTTGCATCACAAAGTTAATAGAATTATCCCACAAGAATGATCTGTAAGAAAAATAAAGATATTAATTGGTCTGTAAAAATACTTGAAAATAGATATAACTCTGTTTTGGGAAATAATATTAATGCATCATTAATATTAATGGAAAGTGAGTTGAAAATCAGTGAGTAAAATATTCACTATTATACTATGTTTAAGTATGCAAAAATGGCCACTTAGATATTTTAATATGTGGTAGTAAGACTATTCCTGGTACTGCAAATGCATTGAAATGTTTTTATTTATTACTTACTTATTTGATCCTGCTGCCTGAGTTCCCCTTGAGTTCTCACGGGACTCAGACAGTATATTTTGGAGATAGAAGCCCAGTGGGAGTGGATTTGGGAAGAGAACGTGGATTTCCCCAGAACGTGATTGTAGACGGCTGGTGTGAGTTCGGGAATAAAGAGTTGCTGTTTGAATCTACAAGCTGTGTGGTGGCTCGTGATTGTGTGCCCAGCCAGACTGCGGCATTTGTGCCCAGCCAGACTGCGGCAATTTGAGATTGAACTTAGAGTACTTTTCCATTGAGCTACATTCAAAGTCCTTTTTTATTTTTATTTTGAGACAAGGTCTAAGTTGCTGAAGTTCTCATTAAGATTCTGAGATTGGTCTCAATTTTATCTTCCTGCCTCAGCCTACTTAGCTGCTGGGATTATTTAAATGTAAACACTGAATGTAATGAAACTCCCAACTTTCAAATCTTTGAAGGCCAAGGCAAAAGAAACAAACAGGAAGAGTCATTTTTTTTTTTTTCAAAGTGTAAAAGATGTTTTTTAAGTAATCAGATATTTTTTCTTTTTGTCTGTACTAGGGATCAAACTCAGGTTCTCATGCAAGGCAAACACTACCATTGAGCTATACTTTTAGTCCATATAAAACAGTGTTTTTGTGTATGGTTTTGATTTTTATAACATTTATAATCTTTTTAGCTTATGTCTTCATATTTTCAAAATTTTGAAGTTTCAAAAGGGTATACAACACTTTTTAGATATAAGGTATCCTTTGATGCCTTGTCCCATAAATTTTGGGATTTGATACCAAATAAACTTTTCCCTGATGTCAGGAACACATGAAACATTTAAAAGTTTTGAAGAACATGGCCTTTGTTATATAATACTGGCCCCAAAACTGATAATCAGTATATTTAAATAAAAATGCTCAAACATCATTTCTTTTTTTAAAGATTGTTTTTGTTTCCTTATCAGTTGTCAAACCACATCTATTCAATTAAAGATTATGGAAGCTTATGGATAACCAGCCATTGAATGTAATTTTTTTTGTTTTGTTTTGTTTTTTTACAGAGATTCCTAATATTGTATTTAACTCTTGGTATCTTTAATTACACATTTGTAGGATGTAAGTAAAGAGAGAGAGAGAGAGAGAGAGAGAGAGAGAGAGAGAGAGAGAGAGAGAGAGAAAGAAAGAAAGAGAGAGAGAGAGAGAAAGAAAGAAAGAAAACAGTTTCACTAAGAAACTAGAGAAGAGATCCAACTCTCACAAATACATCAAGAACCAAATTTCCCTTTCTCAGGCTACATTTCTGCTGTAAACTTTATACTCACTATTTTCCCCTGGAAAGAACACTTGTTCTCTGTCACCGTGCAGAGATTTTTCACTATTGATAGTACTTAAGTCTCTGCTTCTAGCTCTAGCATTCACAACTGTAGGCTTTACAAACCTTGTTCTTTAAGTCTTTCCTCCTAGGGCCCATTTATCAAACTGTTAATCATTTTTATTACTCCTCTTTGGTTTCTTTCCAAATTCTTTTTATCATGACTCAGTAGGGGATGTCTAAATGAAAACCACTATGCTAATAAATGTTTGACCACTGCTGAATTTAAGAAGAAAATGTCCTTTGTTATTTATATAGACATTACTTACCTGAAGTCTTCTTTGTTAGGGTTAGGAATAATGGATAATCTGAATCCTTAAGGTTTAACCCTAGCTATTAAAATCAGTATGTTTTATTAGAATTGAAATAGTGAAACTGATTTAGATTATGTAGGAAACACAGCATGAAACAGTAGCAACATAAGAGAATAAGTGACAGAGAAAGCACATGCCAACCAAATGTGCCAAGAAAGAAGTCCCTGGTTTACTGTTACTGGGTAGGTGGCTATTTGAATACCATGAGGGCAAACTGAATTCCAAGTATACTAATGGCAAATATAATTTTTGTCTTAGCTTTAGAATATATGCCCAGGGTTTTCAGTCATTAAAACACACTTAATATTGATTTGTTTGCAATTGTTCTTAATAAAATTGCATGGTAAAATTTTGAACTGTGTAAGGAAAACCCTGATATTCAAACCTTCTCCCAAAAAGTCATTTATGTTGAGACTTTACCCAAGAAAGAATGTTATTTTACCATTGAGATAACTAAAGTGGTACTATGTCTCTTACCTATCACATGAAAACATCATGAAATTAGTAATTTTGTCCATTTTGTTCACTGCTGCATCCCCAGTATCTTGAATGCTAGGGCAGGCCAATAAACAGTTGCTTAATGAATAAATGAATCAATCTCATGCACTTCCATGTTTTTCAGTACTGGTGAGCAGCAGTGCTATTTATTCCCTCATCCTTGACAATTTTGCCTCCTATGCTTTGTTCTTTTCTTCTGAGCCTTCACTAAATCTAGAAGTACCAACTCTCCAATTTGAGCCAGCTCTCATTTTCTTAAATTGCTTTGACTAATTTGTGCCCTTTTAACTACTTATCTGTTTTATTGAAATTGGTTAAGACCTCTCCTTTGCTAACTCCAGAATATTTTTCATAATGTTATCATAGTAATCCGAGTTTTTAAATACAGGTACCATTTTGTCACGTACCACCTTTAATACTTCCATTATATTTTGAAAAGTCCTTGTGTTAGTACATGGGTTCCTGGATGGTTTCTCTGAACCATTCCTGGTTCTTCCTTTTGTTCCTGTTTTATATATGCCATAACCACATGAAAGATTCATAGTAACCACATATCATAATATTTTTATATGTGCTGTTTTGACTCTAAAATTCCAATATTTATTACCCTCACTTTCTCCTAACTGACCATATTAACTTCGATAAATAATTAACCAATTTATCTTTTTTCTTAGTATCTGTTACTCATTGATCACACATTTCTGCTTACAAATTTTTCCTCATGCTGTTTCCAAGAGCCTAATCATTGTGATATATTTTCAAATTCTAAAAGTAAAATTTTTGGATAACTTTTTGTGATTCTTATTATTTCATTACTTTGTCTATAAAAACATAAAATAATGATGGGTCTTAGGGCCTTGATGTACACCCTAATTTCATTGAATTCTATACTTTTATCATGGCATATTGAATCTAAAAGTGACTTGAATTTCCTTTGTTTCCCTATGTTGAAGAGCAACTCGATTGTATTTGCCACAGAGAATTGCCTCCTCTTCAACTCTAGACATATTTAGCCAACTTAGTACCTCTTCCTGGGAAGCTTTTGGGCACCTTAAAAAAATTTAAATTGTGTTCAATTAATCTGCATTTTTCCCTCCACATTTCAACCGTTTAAAAACACAGCAACATTCATTCTGTTGGCCAATTAAATAAACATCTGACATCCCTTCATCTTTACCCTCCTCTGCCTCTGGCTGGATCCATGGCTGAACCCATGGCCACAGGCACTACAAATCATTAGTACATTATTCTTTCACTGACAGTTTTAATAACCCTAATAACTTAGTCATTTTTTCTAAAATACAAATATGATTTTGTCCCTTTACTTCTTAAATCCTTTTTATGTAAGTATTTCTATTTTCTTGAATTAAAATGAAGTGAACTTAACTTTAACATTTCCTTACTCATACACTTTTTGTTTTTATTCTTTCTCCTCTTTACAAACGGAACTCCTTCCAGTTCCTTCACTTTAGTAATAATGCCATTAACTTGTGCTCACTATTAGTCCTGTGTTAAAGGACTTATTTTTATTAAATTATTTATTAATTCTAATTTGTTATACACGATGGCAGAATGCAATCCATTTCATTTTACACATATAAAGCACAATTTTTCAAGTCACTGATTGTGCATAAAGTATTTTCATACCATTCGTGTCTTCATACATGTACTTATTTAGGGTAATGATGTCTAACTTATTTCACCATCATTCGTTCCCCCTTACCCTCTCTGTCCCTTTCCCTCCCTCCCCGTTGCCATATCTAAAATTCCTCTATTCCTCCCATGCTCTCTCCCCATCGCCATTATGAGTCAGCATCCTCATATCAAAGACCATCCTCATATCAAAGAAAATATTTGGCCTTTGATTTTATGGGATTGGATTACTTCACTTAGCATTAAATTCTCCAACTCTATCCATTTACCTGCAAATGCCATGATTTTATTCTCTTTTAATGCTGAGTAATGTATATCATGTATATACCAAAGTTTCCCTAGTCATTCATCTATTGAAGGGCATCTGAGTTGATTGTACAATTTAGTTATTGTGAATTGAGCTGCTATAAATAGTGATGCAGCTGTGTCACTATAGTATATTTCAGTACTTTGGGTATAGACTGAGGAGTGGGATAGCTGGGTCAAAGGGTGGTTCCATTCAAAGTTTTCCAAGGAATCTCCATACTGTTTTCCATATTAGCTGCACCAATTTGCAGTCCCACCAGCAATGTATGACTGTGTCTTTTCCCCAACATCCTTGCCAACACTTATTATTGTTTATATTCTTGATAGCTGCCAATCTGACTGGAGTGAGATGAAATTTTAGTGAAGTTTTGATTTGCATTTCTCTAATTGCTAGAAATGTTGAACATTTTTTATGTGTTTGTTGACTGATTGTATATTTTCTTTTGAGAAGTGTCTGTTCAATTCCTTGGCCCATTTATTGATTGAGTTATTTGGGGTTTTTTTTTGTTGTTGTTGTTTTGGTGTTAAGGTTTTTGAATGCTTTACATATCCTAGAGATTAGTGCTCTGACTTATTTATGAATTAATTTCTTAAATGAATTGTAAATTTCTTAAATAAAAAATATATCACACATGGTCTCTGGAATTTACTAAATCTTTGGTAAGTATTTGTTCAAAAATTGAAAGATCAAAACCTGAATGATATAAAAGGTGGTGTAATATTATGACTAGAATTTTGAAGCTCTTGTTTTAATTTGAATACAATTTAAACATTTTTTATTATTAAAAGATATCTCATTGAACAAAAAAATGAGAATTACCTTTTTTAATCATTATTTATAATCTGCTGTATTTATCATTATCATTTTATTATACTATTTTCTAAATGCCTACCACTGCATTACGCAATGCATAAATACTATTTATTATTATTCAGATAAACCTATTAAGGTAGATATTTTTACTGGCCCCATTAAAGAAATTGTGAAACTAATGCAGAACAAGGTTAAACATTTTCCATTTACTTTATATATATTAAATCTTAATGCTAAAACATGATTACTTCACTACATGGCTCTTTTTTTTTTTTAAGAAAGAGTGTGTGTGTGTGTGTGTGTGTGTGTGTGTGAGAGAGAGAGAGAGAGAGAGAGAGAGAGAAAGAGAGAGAGAATTTTTAAATATTTATTTATTTAGTTAGTTAGTTTTTGGCGGACACAACATCTTTGTTTGTATGTGGTGCTAAGGATCGAACCCGGGCTGCATGCATACCAGGCGAGCGCGCTACCGCTTGAGCCACATCCCCAGCCCCAGACACTACATGGCTCTTGATCAAGTCTCTGCAATACTTTTATGAACATAGGCATTTCCTTTCATATTTTTATCAATTGCAATTAGTTCTTTTTCCATTCTTTTCATGTTTTGGTGAAGAGTTCAAGATTTTTTTGCCTATTTCTATATCTTTGTCTTCCATCCTTCTTTTCTTCTTTTCCTCCTTCCTACCTTCCTTCCTCTTATTAATCATGTTTATTTAGTACTTGTTTTAGGTACTTTGCTATGCACTGACATTAAAATGATTAAAAAATGTATTTTTTAAGATAACTTGCGCTTCCACTGCCACTTCTCAAGTTCCACATAGACCATTTGGAATTCCTATAAATTTTAATTACAACTTAATTTTCAAGTTGAGTCTATGTCCATTACTTTCTATTGAACTTAGAATAAGTCATAATTTATTTGTCTTTCCTCAAACACCTTTTCTGAATTTATTTGTACCTAGTCTCTCTCTCTCTTTTTTTTCCTTACTATGTTTCATTCTCCTAATTTTTTCCTACTCTAAGCCCCTTCCTCTCTGGTCCATTCAGACTATTATCCCCTCTGCCTGAAATACCTGCCTGGGAATGCTAACATGACTTTCTGCTTCTCATCGGGGTCTCAAATTAATGTCTCTCTCAGTGTAATCTTTTCTGACTACGTAAACTGAATTAGGTTCTCATCCCCATATATTCTCTCCTAGCATTCTTCTCAGTTATGTTTAGGGAAGTGAAGGGAGGGGAGGGAATGAGATGTGGGGATAGGAAAAGTAGTAGAATAAAACAGACGTTATTACTTTATGTACATATGTGACTGCATGACCAATATGATTCTACAAACATGTACACTCAGAAAAATGAGAAATTATACCCCATTTATGAATGCTATATCAAAGTGCATAAATGCATTCTAGTGTCATGTATAAATAATTTAAACAAATAAAATCTTAAAAAATATAAATGCAACTATGTATTTATTTACCCATTCACATACTAATTAACTGTTTCCAAGATTAGACTTCAAACTACATAACCACAGGGACCTGCCTGTTTTGGTTTACCATATTGAAAATTTATTTACCATTAATCCTGGTCAATCCATATGAATTGGTTAAATGAATGAACATGATCTTGCAGTTTCTATGTGGAAGTGAAGGTGACACTCTGGCTCTTTCTGCTTCCATGGAATGAGTATAATTCAAAGTGTCCAAAAAGAATGCTTAGGTCCCTTTCTCCTGCTCATCTGTTGACAAACCAGCCACAGATCCTTAGTCCTTGTGTGAGTTGGGAGGGTCATAGTTTTGCCCTTTATCACATACTGAGAACATAAAGTTTTGTGTTCTTTGGAACATCAGATGATGAACAGATGGGTTGAGTAACATCCAGACTGATTCAGACAGTGGAATTGCAGAGGACTAGCAGTAATGTAACTCAAGTAAAAGTCATGTGTTGAGACTCTTGTCACAGATAAACAGGAAAAAAATCAACCAACAACAAAATGTTATACTGGATACTTCACCACAACATTAATGATGTTACTCTAAACAGCAGAAACTTCTGTTCTCTCTGTACCATGCCTGCCAGTAATTAAAAATCCAGTCTCCATTACAATACTTGGTTCAAGTAATTCTCATTAAGATGATACAACTTTTTCATACCTCTTTGTTGTTTTGTGTTGACTATATACATATATTGCTTTATAAAAATATAATAAGTTAAAAAAGTTTTAGAGAGAGTTGTTAGAACACTATTCTATTCTGAGTTAAAACAATGACTTTTTGAGATTATATACAGCTGAGGTACTATTTCTTGGCTTCAATATGTTCACTTATAGAAACATTGGGTGTTTTAGTTAGCTTTATCATTGCTGTAACCAAAAGACCTGACAAGAACAATGTAGAAAAGAAATAGTTCATTTTAGCTTGTGATTTCAGAGGTTCAGATCATGGTAAAGTTACTCCATAGGTCTGGGCCCAAAGTGAGGCAGAACATCATGGCTAAGGGGTGTGGTGTAGGAAAAAAGCTCATGGCATGGCAACCAAAAAGCAAAGGGGGGAGGGTAGAGAGGGAGAGTGCTCACTAGGGACAAAATATAGATCCTAAAAAACATCACCCCCTGTGATCTAATTCTTTCAGCCCCAACATACCTGCCTACCATTACCACCCAGTTAATCCACACCAGAGGATTAGATTTTAATTAGATTTTAATTCTCATAAAATAATTATTTCACCTATGAACATTCTTGCACTATTTCACAGATGAGATTTTTGGGGATACCTCATATCTAAACTAAAACATTCTGCCCCTAGCCATCAAAATATTCTTGCCCATCTCACAAAGCAAAATGTATTTATTGCATTTTCAAGAATCCCTTCAAGCTTAACAGTGCTAGTATTACCCAAAAGTTTAAGTCCAAAATCTCATTTGAGACTCAAGAAACTGATGGATGTTTTCTCCTGTAAAGACCAAAAGCAAGTCACATATAAGCTATATATAATGGCACAGAATAAACATTTCCATTACACTAGGGAGAAATTGTGGCATAGGAAGAAGGAATGGGACCAAGGCAAGACTTCACTCCTACTGGGCAAACAAAATTCTGTAGCTTCATGCCTGGAATATAGAACACATGGCATCAAACTGTTCTTTGCAAGAGCTTGTGTAATTCCACCAGTATGTTGATTTCATCTCACATAGCCTCTTTCTAGGCTTATCTCTGCTCAATTCATTTTGCTTTCCTCAGCAGACATTCCATGTTACTGGTATCTCTTATTCTTGGGGATCTCCACTGAAGTTTCAGCTTCCTTTTCACATCTTCACACATCACCCACTTGGGTGCTGCCTTCAGGGAATTTGACTCTGCTTCTATTTGCCTGGCCTCCCAAACCTTCCTTTGAAATTTTGAGCACAGCTTCCTTAACTCCCTAACTCCAGCATCTTGCATTCCTTTAGAAACAGAACCCTGTGGTTGATGCTAATGTCTGTTGTCATCTTGAGTAGTAGCCAAGCCTTCTAAAACCCTGGCTGAAGCAACCTCTGAGTGCATTGGTGGCTGAGGAACAACTTCATGGACCCTCCCACCCCCTCCCCAAGCAAACAGGGAGATCCATGGTCTCTTCTCAAAGGAATTTTTACTTTTATGTCCTTGAGTTGAGATGGGTGAGGTCTTGTCAATTCCTGAGATACTTTCAAGTCATATTTCCTATTGCTTCTGGATAAAGTACTTAGTTTCTTTTTAGTATTTTTAACACCTAAACTTTCTTTCATTTTTTGTGGGGAGGGGAGTACTGTGGATTGAACTCAGGGTCACTTGACCACTGAGCCACATACCCAGCCCGATTTTGTATTTTATTTAGAGACAGGGTCTCACTGAGTTGCTTAGCACCTCACTTTTTCCAAGGCTGGCTTTTAACTCGCAATCCTCTTGCTTCAGGCTCCTGAGCCATTGAGATTACAAGCATGTGCCACTGTGCCCGGCTAACAGCTACACTTTCTAAGCCATGTTTACTTGCACTTTTGTGGACAAACTGCAAGTTTTTCAAATTGTTCTGCTCTGCTTTCTGCTCTTGATTATCATAGTAATCTTACTTAAAAGGCATAAGCAGTATCCATGCCAGGGTCTGGATGTTGTGCTGCGTTGAAAATACCTCTGTCTTTCAATTCAGCCTCACAGAGTGTCAGGCATAGGTAAAAGTTGGACAACTTTGCCAGAATGTAACCTGAATGACAACTAGTCCAATGTCCAATAAAGTCCTCTTCCTCTGAAACCTCATGAGCCAATCTTTACTATCTGCAGTTCTATTGACATTTTGGTCTTCTGGAATTCCACCAAAATTGCTCAGTGATACTACACCTACAATATTCTAAATCTTTACCAGTTAACATCTCTATACTTTTCAAAATTCCTTCCATGTCCAAAAGCTTCTGAACTACAAGATCAGATTGTAACAGCCATGGCCCCCACTTCTTAGTACCAATTTCTGCTTTAGTTAAATTTCTTTTGCTGTGACCAAAATTTCTGACAAGAACAAATTTAGAGGAGGAGAAATTTATTTTTACTCACGGTTTTAGAGGTTCAGTCCATGGTCAGTTGATTCCAAACCTCTGGGCTTGTAGTGAGGGAGACTTCATAGCAAAAGGGCATGCCAGAGAAAACAAGCTCAGGACATGACAACCATGAGCAGAAAGAATGCTGCTCATAGAAATAAAATGTAAACCCCAAAGCCATGCTTCTAGTCACCTACTTCCTCCAGCCACATCCTACCTGCCTATAGTTAGTTACCTCCAAGTTATTCCATAGCAATGGATTAATTAACTGATTATGTTACAACTCTCAGAATCTTTTCAGTTCTGAACATCCTTAAGAGTTTTTTGGGGGACCCTTTATATCTAAACCATATTACTAGGATTCTAATTGCCCCTGTTTCTCATAGATTTCTGTGCAGTACATCCATATCAAATCAGTATCAAATAAACTTTAAGTTAATATTCAGCTGCATTGTTTTTACTATTATCTATATTTCTCTTTTTTTAATTTTTTATTGTTGGCTGTTCAAAACATTACATAGTTCTTGATATATCATATTTCACACGTTGATTCAAGAGGGTTATGAACTCCCATTTTTACCCCATATACAGATTGCAGAATCACATCAGTTACACATCCATTGATTTACATATTGCCATACTAGTGTCTGTTGTGTTCTGCTGCCTTTCCTATCCTCTACTATCCCCCCTCCCCTCCCCTCCCTTACCCTCTTCTCTCTCTGCCCCCTATACTGACATTCATTTGTCCCCCTTGTATTATTTTTCCCTTTCCCCTCACTTCCTCTTGTATGTACTTTTGGAGGGTCTCCTTCCATTTCCATGCAATTTCCCTTCTCTCTCCCTTTCCCTCCCACCTCTCATCCCTGTTTAATGTTAATCTTCTTCTCATGCTCTTCGACCCTACTCTGTTCTTAGTTACTCTCCTTATATCAAAGAAGACATTTGGCATTTGTTTTTTAGGGATTGGCTAGCTTCACTTAGCATAATCTGCTCTAATGCCATCCATTTCCCTGCAAATTCTATGATTTTGTCATTTTTTAATGCAGAGTAATATTCCATTGTGTATAAATGCCACATTTTTTTTTATCCATTCATCTATTGAAGGGCATCTAGGTTGGTTCCACAGTCTTGCTATTGTGAATTGTGCTGCTATGAACATCAATGTAGCAGTGTCCCTGTAGCATGCTCTTTTTAGGTCTTTAGGGAATAGACCGAGAAGGGGAATAGCTGGGTCAAATGGTGGCTCCATTCCCAGCTTTCCAAGAAATCTCCATACTGCTTTCCAAATTGGCTGCACCAATTTGCAGTCCCACCAGCAATGTACAAGTGTACCGTTTTCCCCACATCCTCGCCAGCACTTGTTGTTGTTTGACTTCATAATGGCTGCCAATCTTACTGGAGTGAGATGGTATCTTAGGGTGGTTTTGATTTGCATTTCTCTGACTGCTAGAGATGGTGAGCATTTTTTCATGTACTTGTTGATTGATTGTATGTCCTCCTCTGAGAAGTGTCTGTTCAGGTCCTTGGCCCATTTGTTGATTGGGTTGTTTGTTCTCTTATTGTCTAATTTTTTGAGTTCTTTGTATACTCTGGATATTAGGGCTCTATCTGAAGTGTGAGGAGTAAAGATTTGTTCCCAGGATGTAGGCTCTCTATTTACCTCTCTTATTGTTTCTTTTGCTGAGGAAAAACTTTTTAGTTTGAGTAAGTCCCATTTGTTGATTCTAGTTATTAACTTTTGTGCTATGGGTGTCCTATTGAGGAATTTGGAGCCCGACCCCACAGTATGTAGATCATAGTCAACTTTTTCTTCTATCAGACGGCGTGTCTCTGATTTGATATCAAGCTCCTTGATCCATTTTGAATTAACTTTTGTGCATGGTGAGAGAAAGGGATTCAGTTTCATTTTGTTGCATATGGATTTCCAGTTTTCCCAGCACCATTTGTTGAAGATGCTATCCTTCCTCCATTGCATGCTTTTAGCCCCTTTATCAAATATAAGATAGTTGTAGTTTTGTGGATTGGTTTCTGTGTCCTCTATTCTGTACCATTGGTCCACCCGCCTGTTTTGGTACCAGTACCATGCTGTTTTTGTTACTATTGCTCTGTAGTATAGTTTGAAGTCTGGTATCGCTATACCTCCTGATTCACACTTCCTGCTTAGCATTGTTTTTGCTATTCTGGGTCGTTTATTTTTCCATATGAATTTCATGGTTGCTTTCTCTATTTCTACAAGAAATGCCGTTGGGATTTTGATTGGCATTGCATTAAACCTATAGAGAACTTTTGGTAATATCGCCATTTTGATGATGTTAGTTCTGCCTATCCATGAACAGGGTATATTTTTCCATCTTCTAAGATCTTCTTCTATTTCTCTCTTTAGGGTTCTGTAGTTTTCATTGTATAAGTCTTTCACCTCTTTTGTTAGGTTGATTCCCAAGTATTTTATTTTTTTTGAAGATATTGTGAATGGAGTGGTTGTCCTCATTTCCATTTCAGAGGATTTGTCGCTGATATACAGGAATGCCTTTGATTTATGCGTGTTGATTTTATATCCTGCCACTTTGCTGAATTCATTTATTAGCTCTAATAGTTTCTTTGTAGACCCTTTTGGGTCTGCTAGGTATAGAATCATGTCATCTGCAAATAGTGATAATTTAAGTTCTTCTTTTCCTATTTTGATGCCTTTAATTTCTTTCGTCTGTCTAATTGCTCTGGCCAGTGTTTCGAGAACTATGTTGAACAGAAGTGGAAAGAGAGGGCATCCCTGTCTTGTTCCAGATTTTAGAGGGAATGCCTTCAGTTTTTCTCCATTCAGAATGATGCTAGCCTGAGGCTTAGCATAGATTGCTTTTACAATATTGAGGTATGTTCCTGTTATCCCTAGTTTTTCTAGAGTTTTGAACATAAAGGGATGCTGTTCTTTGTCGAATGTTTTTTCCGCATCTATCGAGATGATCATATGGTTCTTATTTTTAAGTCTATTGATGTGGTGAATAACATTTATTGATTTCCGTATATTGAACCATCCTTGCATCCCAGGGATGAATCCTACTTGATCATCGTGCACAATTTTTTTGATATGTTTTTGTATCCGATTCGCCAGAATTTTATTGAGGATTTTTGCATCTAGGTTCATTAGAGATATTGGTCTGTAGTTTTCTTTCTTTGAAGTGTCTTTGTCTGGTTTAGATATCAGGGTGATGTTGGCCTCGTAGAATGAATTTGGAAGTTCTCCCTCTTTTTCTATTTCCTGAAGTAGCTTGAAAAGTATTGGTATTAGTTCCTCTTTAAAGGTTTTGTAAAACTCTGCTGTATACCCATCCGGTCCTGGGCTTTTCTTAGTTGGTAGTCTTTTGATGGTTTCTTCTATTTCCTCAATTGATATTGTCTGTTTAGGTTGTCTATATCCTCCTGACTCAATCTGGGCAGATCATATGACTTAAGAAATTTATTGATGCCTTCACTATCTTTTAATTTATTGGAGTATAAGGATTCAAAATAATTTTTGATTATCTTCTGTATATCTGAAGTGTCTGTTGTGATATTGCCTTTTTCATCCTGTATGCTAGTAATTTGAGTTCTCTCTCTTCTTCTCTTCGCTAGCATCGCTAAGGGTCTGTCGATTTTGTTTATTTTTTCAAAGAACCAACTTTTAGTTTTGTCAATTTTTTCAATTGTTTCTTTTGTTTCGATTTCATTAATTTCAGCTCTGATTTTCATTATTTCTTGCCTTCTACTTCTTTTGCTGTTGTTTTGCTCTTCTTTTTCAAGGATTTTGAGATGAAGTATGAGATCATTTATTTGTTGGTTTTTTCTTTTTTTAAGGAATGAACTCCAAGCAATGAATTTTCCTCTTAGAACTGCTGTCAATGTGTCCCATAGATTCCGATATGTTGTGTCTGTGTTTTCATTTATCTCTAAGAATTTTTTAATTTCCTCCTTGATGTCTTCTATAACCCATTGATCATTCAGTAACCTATTGTTCATTCTCCAAGTGATGTATGCTTTTTCCTTCCTTCTTTTATCGTTGATTTTCAGTTCCATTCCATTATGATCAGATAGGATGCATGGTATTATCTCTACTCCTTTATATTGTCTAAGAGTTGCCCTGTGACATAATATATGATCTATTTTTGAGAAGGATCCATGTGCTGCTGAGAAAAAAGTGTAACTGCTTGATGTTGGGTGGTATATTCTATATATGTCAATTAAGTCTAGGTTATTAATTGTGTTATTGAGTTCTATAGTTTCCTTATTCAACTTTTGTTTGGAAGATCTGTCCAGTGGCGAGAGAGGTGTGTTGAAGTCTCCCATGATTATTGTATGGTGGTCTATTAGACTCTTGAATTTGAGAAGAGTTTGTTTGATGAACATAGCTGTACCATTGTTTGGGGCATATATATTTATGATTGTTATGTCTTGTTGGTGTATGGTTCCCTTAAGCAGTATGTAGTGTCCCTCTTTATCCCTTTTGATTAACTTTGGCTTGAAATCTATTTTATTTGATATGAGTATGGACACTCCTGCTTGTTTCCGAAGTCCATATGAGTGATATGATTTTTCCCAACCTTTCACCTTCAGCCTTTGTATGTCTTTTCCTATCAAATGCGTCTCCTGTAGGCAGCATATTGTTGGGTCTTGTTTTGTGATCCATTCTACTAGCCTGTGTCTCTTGATTGGTGAGTTTAAGCCATTAACATTTAGGGTTATTATTGAGATATGGGTTGTTCTTCCAGCCATATTTGTTTATTTATGTTACTAAACATGGTTTGTTTTCCTCTTTGATTATTTTTCCCCCCTTTACTGTCCTACCTCCCACTGTTGGTTTTCATTGTTATTTTCCATTTCCTCTTCCTGTAATGCTTTGGCGAGGATGTTTTGAAGAGATGGTTTTCTAGCTGCAAATTCTTTTAACTTTTGTTTATCGTGGAAGGTTTTAATTTCATCTTCCATCCTGAAGCTTAATTTCGCTGGATACACAATTCTTGGTTGGAACCCATTTTCTTTCAGTGTTTGAAATATGTTATTCCAGGATCTTCTAGCTTTCAGAGTCTGTGTTGAAAGATCAGCTGTTATCCTGATTGGCTTACCCCTAAACGTAATCTGCTTCCTTTCTCTTGTAGCTTTTAAAAGTCTCTCCTTATTCTGTATGTTGGGCATCTTCATTATAATGTGTCTAGGTGTGGATCTCTTATGATTTTGCACATTCGGCGTCCTGTAGGCTTCTAGGATTTGGGATTCTGTCTCATTCTTCAAGTCTGGGAAGTTTTCTCGTATTATTTCATTGAATAGACTGCTCATTCCTTTGGTTTGGAGTTCTGTACCTTCCTGTATCCCAATGACTCTTAAGTTTGGTCTCTTGATGTTATCCCATATTTCTTGGATGTTCTGCTCATGGTTTCTTAACAGTCTTGCTGAGCTGTCTATGTTCTTTTCCAGTTGAAATACTTTATCTTCATTGTCTGATGTTCTATCTTCTAAGTGTTCTACTCTGCTGGTAGTATTCTCCATTGAGTTTTTAAGTTGGTTTATTGCTTCCTGCATTTCTAGGATTTCTGTTTGTTTGTTTTTTATAACCTCTATCTCCCTGTATAGTTGATCTTTTGCTTCTTGGATTTGTTTATGTAATTCATTGTTCAAGTGATCTTTCATTGTCTGATTTTGCTGTCTGATGTCTTCCTTGAGACTCCAGATCATCTGAAGCATGTATATCCTGAATTCTTTATCTGACATTCCATCTGCTGCAGCTATTACCTCTTCTAACGTTGAGTTGACCTGCAATGCTTGTGGTCCTTTCTTTCCTTGTCTCTTCATACTGTTCGCGTTCCTTTCTACTTGGTGAAACTGTTGTGCTATTGAATTTTCCCCCTATATATTTATATTGGTCTTGTATAGTTGCAAAGTCTCCCTCGCAGGCGCGGGTGGCGGCTCTGCCCCTCCTCCAATTGGGGCAATGTGCCTACCACGCCGGCAGGCCGCTGGGCCTCCTCTGCCGGTCAGTAGCAGGTCCGCCTACCTTGCAGGCACGGGCGGCGGCTCTGTCCCTCTGCGGGCCGCTAGGCTTGTTCTGTCGGTGGTCGAAATTCTGCCTACTTTGCAGGAGCAGGCAGCGGCACTGCCCCTCTGCAGGCCTCTGGGGCTGTTCTGCCAGTGGGTCGCAGGTCCGCCTACCTTGCAGGTGCGGGGGGTGGCGGCTCTACCCTTCCTCAGGCCACTGGGCCTGTTCTGTCTGTCGGTTGCAGGTCTGGCCTGTTCTGTTGGTGGTCACAGTTCCGTCTACCTTGCGGGCGCGGGGGGAGGGGGCGGCTCTGCCTCTCAGCAGGCCGCTGCTCCTCTTCTGTCGGTGGGTCGCAGGCCCGCCTACCTTGCAGGAGTGATTGGAAGCTCTGCCCCTCCGCGGGCCACTGGGCCTTTTCTGTTGGTGGTCACAGTTCCGCCTACCTGGCAGGTGTGGGGGGTGGGGGGCGGCTCTGCCCCTCAGCAGGCCGCTGGGCCTGCTCTGTGGGTGGTCACAGTTCCATCTACCTTGCCGGCGCACGGGGAGGGGGCGGCTCTGCCTCTCAGCAGGCCGCTGCTCCTCTTCTGCTGGTTGGTCGCAGGCCCGCCTACCTTACAGGAGTGATTGGAAGCTCTGCCCCTCCGCGGGCCACTGGGCCTTTTCTGTTGGTGGTCACAGTTCCGCCTACCTGGTAGGCGCGGGGGGTGGGGGGCAGCTCTGCCCCTCAGCAGGCCGCTGGGCCTGCTCTGTGGGTGGTCACAGTTCTGTCTACCTTGCCGGCGCAGGGGGAGGGGCTATTATCTATATTTCTACAACACAGCTAAAGACCTCTGTTGTCTCTTCAATCTATTGTGCTGCTCTCCTCCCCTACTGTCCATTGACTAGAAAGATCCCTGGCATGGTAATCAGGCCTGGAAACAATATCAATTTTGGGGACATTCCCCCTTTTGTATCATTCATAGAATTTTACAGAAATTCTTTCCCCCATGATAGTTTCTTTTCCTCTTTGTAACTAATTGTGTCATGATTGGTAGCTCAAAAAAACATGTGCACTTTTTTTTTTTAAATCTTCCCATTTGGAAGTCAGAAATCCAAAATGGGTCAGAATGTTCTATTCATCATGAAAGTTTTGTAAAATTATCTGTTTCCTTGACTTTTAAAGGTTAGGGTAGCAGTCATCCAAGTTCCTCAGCTTTTATCCTTTTTCCCCCCTGCAGTATTAGGTACTTATTTCCCAAAACTTCTACCACTTTACTATATCCCCAGCACCTTGAAAGTTATATGTTCACATAGGGTCTCACTGTGTTGCTGAGCCTGGCCTCTAACTTGTGATCCTCCTGTCTCAGTCTCCCAGTTTTCTGGGATTACAGATACAGTGCCTGACTTTTTTTTTGATATCTTTTATCATCTCCAAAGTCTGTAGTGTTGCATCTTCAAATGTCTCTCCTCTCTGAGTTTTCTCTTTCTCTGACTCTATGTTATTCTAACTTGCCTCTTACAAGGATCCTGTGATTATATTTGGCCAACCCAGAATAATGTCCCCATTTCAATATCTTTAATTTAATTACATCCACCAAGTATTTTTTCATGTTCACAGGTGGTAGAAAATAGGATATAGGACAAAGTCTGTTCAGCCTGCTACATGCCCCTTTCATTTTTCTCTAGATAATATAACTGGTGAAGGATGCATCTGGCCACACAGTATTTATTCAAGGCTAATCTAACCTTGTATCATCCTTGTTTTCTGTCATGTTGACACATTCAGTCAGATTGCTTCTCCCATCAACTCACACTGTTAATTTCTCTTTGTCAGCTGGAAAGTACCCAGTATTCTATGTCCACACCATGCACTTCTGAGTCCTTATAGCCCAGTATTCCAAAAGCCATTCCACCACTATCAATAAAGCTCACTCTGAAGAATAGGATTTCCTGTTAACATTGCTTATCTTACTACCTTGCTGTATACATAGCATGTGGAAGAAGACCATTAAGAACCTCTATGGTTGAAGCCACTCAAAACTGGAGCTGGAATTTTACTGATTCTCTTGAGAGTAGTCATTGTTACTTACTCTATTCCCAAGTGTATTGGCTATAATCTCCTTTACAGTCTATAAGAAAGGGTAATTTGAGGAAGACTTTTAGTAAAAAAAAAAACATTTGCATACAAAAGAAAAAAGATGAAAAGGAGTTTAAATCAGTGCTAGAATGTATGCTATAAATAGAATGTAGGCTATATATTATTTTCTGACCCAAGCTCATATGCTGCACATTTTTTGCCAGTAGCAGACTGTCCTCTTTTTTGTTTGTTTGCTTTTCACTAAAAACCTAAAGAAAAACTTATCCTGTTATCACTGTGTCTTCTTAATATTCTTGCACTGGTTAATTTTTTTCTCTTTCTTTTGAGTGTCTCATTGCTCATGTCACAGGATGGGTGAAATAGAAAAGTAGCTTTTTTACCTGTAGTAGGGATTTTTGTCCATGCATATTCTAATTTCATATTTTAAATAATAAAACCTCCATTAAGTGTTTTCCAGGTAAGACACACACACACACACACACACACACACACACACATATATATATTATATATATATATATATATATATATATATATATATATATATATATATATACACATACATACATACCCATCTCCATGATACTTTATAAAGTGTCTTCTTTAAATGTATTCTTTCTCTCCTGGTTCTACAAATCCCTTCCCTTCAGCACTCAGTCACATATTAGATACCCATGTTGTGCTGCATATAAGCAAGAGTCCATAGTTTCAGTGATGGGTAAAAAGAGCTGCTTTCCAAGGGGGTAATGGTTTTATGAAAGATAAAGAAAAACAAATAATTACACATACTGAAATTTTCATTAAAAAATAAAAATTGTTATAAAGGAAAGGTAGTATTGTTATATAAGTATAAAACAGAGGCAATTGATCTAATCTAAAAACCATAAAAGTCTCCTCGAGGAACAGATGTTAGGCCCCCAAACCAGAGGGTGAGTAGTAATTGACTAAGAAAATGGGATAGGCAGGAGAGCATTTCAGGTGGTAAAATTCACTTACTTGAAGCCTGAAAGTGTGATGTCTGGAAGGCTGCTATGACTTTAGTTACCTGATTACTCAGAAACTCTAATGTCAAGTGAAAGTGAATTGAAAGTATTTGTCACGATCTCTGTGTCCTATAATATATGGCAAAAAAATGTATATTCATTCATGCATATTAGTGGCAGCAAATATTGGGCTCTCCATTAAAGCTCTGAGAATAAGCTATGAAAATATGTAAAATATTGAATAGAAAAAAAACTAATATCTATCCCAACAGCAATAATATTTGGGATCACAGCCCAGGTCTATTATTTTGGAGATTGAACAGCTGCACTATATCAGGTGTCTTTGTTTACAGTTAGAATGAAAGGATAAATATTCAATGCCTGATCATGAATGAAAATGTTGATATTTAGAACCTATACACAGTTACAGTTACCAATACACAGTTAATTGTCTAAGGAAAAAAAATAACTTCTTCAAAAATTAACAGTATCTATACACCAGATTTTCTCATAGCAACTTGACTTAGAGATTTAGAACTTGCTATCTGTAACTGTTTTTAATTAAGATCTGCTTTCTCCTTACCTAATTTCTTTCAGCAAAGCAGATTTTCAAAACTACCCATGTCTGTTATCAACCTTCCATTCTAAAATGAAGCAGGATTTTAAATATGATTCAAAGGAGTTTATGAATATAGCAATGGGAAAATTTTGGACCTACATGGTTTGTAATGAGCGAGTTATGAAACGAAACAGGAGGTTTCATAGATGATACAGATTCAGCACAGCTGACAGCAACCATAATTTGGGAAAAAGCCAGCTGCTTTTTTCTTGAATTTTATTCACTAAATGAACTCAGTCTTTTGTTGCTTAACTGAACTCAAGATAAGAATGCATAATCTAATGCAGACTATGAATTTGTGACAGGAAACGCATCATAGTGCCTAAATTATAATTCAAATTATAAACTAGCCAATCCTCATGGAGTCATTTTGTCTACATGGTGAGTCATCTAATTTACAACTTAGAAAAGCAATGACAATTCATCTTCTAATTTTATTTGTGATGCTTAACAATGTTATAGAGCATGTAAGTGTTTTCTCCCAGTGCTAAATTTAAAATCAATATAAATCAGATGTGTTTGAATTACAAAGCTTTTGCAATAGGAAAAATAGTACAGCTTTTATTTCCAGTGTTCATATTGTGACAAATATTTCTTTGTATAAATAAGTTGCACTATGAAAATTGAATTATTTTTAGTTTTAATTTTACATAATATAGCAATATGAATCAGATAACTTGTATCTCTAAATAGAATAACAATGTAAAATATATATATATATATATATATACATACACTCAAGCAGGAATCTGAGGTGGTTTTCAGTAGAGATTAGATTCTTTCCCCATCACCCAATAGGTGGGGTCTGCTATTCAGCAAATGTTCATTCTACTAGGCAAATTTGACCTGACCAACTAACTCTAACAGAGTAATAAAAATCTTTCCAAAACATAAACAGGTCCTATCCTTCCTTTGCTTTTGAAGTACACATCACAGTAATTTTCCATTGCTTCCAGGTTCTTATTTCACATGGTTCCCAAATAACTCTGGCCTTATCTCATGTCACAAGCCTACCTTGTTAATTATGCCTCCTCCTCCAACAGGCATTATTGAGCTCTTTGTAAATTCCAAACTCTTTTCTACCCCAAGGCTTTGCACAAATCAATCTGCTTGTAGAACACTCTTCACCTACCATAGCATGTCAATTCCATCAATGTCCTTTATTTCCAAGTTGATATATTACCTTGCCAAGGAGGCCTTCCCCTATCGCTCAGTGTTAAGTAGTCACCTTCCCCAAAAGATGTTCACCTAGATATCTTTAGTATCTCTCATAACTTTTTGATCTTTTTCTTTATAGGAAGGTGAAGTAAATTTATTCTACTAACTAAACAGAAAGGATAAGTGCTAAGTTTATTTAATTTAATATCATATTTTTAGTTCAGGTACACTGAGTGAAATCTTTAAATGTTGTATAAAAACTTGTAGACTCATTGACTGAATGAATGAATCAGGAAATCCTTTCGAGTTACACTGTAATTGCATCATGACCATGTCTGACATACTAAGAAAATATATTGAACAAGGGTATATTAATCCTTTTGCTACAATAAGAGAACACCAGAGGCAGGCACTTTATAAACAAAAGAGGTTTATTTTGGCTCATGGTTCTGGAGGTTCAAGGTTTATGAGTCTTGCCTGGTGATGTCCTTTTTGCTTACAATGTCATGGGGTAACCCTGTACATTGCTTGGTGAGAGAGTGGGAACATACATATTTGTGCCTGTCTGGTCTATTTTCTTCTTTCAAAGTCACCAAGATTTGATCTGGAGTTGATCCCCCTAATGTTACTATCTAAAAACCTAATCACTGCTCAGAGGTACCATTTCAAAACACCATAGTTGGATTAAGTTGCTGCCTGATTTATAAAATTAATATATTTTGGAGACCTTATAGAGTTGGAGAGTACATATCAATATTCAAACCATAACAAAGAAAAATATTGAGGACTGTTGGGAATCTCAGTATGGGGATTTTAGTGGATCAGAATTATTGAAACTCCTAATGAATTAAGATACACTTTTCAATTTTTGAAGTTTCAGAAGAAAAATGCTTCAATTTGTATGCATTATTACCTACATTCTGGCCCTCATTGATAGGCAATGCTTCCAAATGAACATATATGGATCACAATGGATACGTGGATACTCGATAGTTTAGTCAGGTCACATCACACCTGTATCACGACTAGTCCTAGACACTATATGCAGTGATGTATATACACACTGGAACACATTCAAAAATTACACCAGTATCAGCACTGGGGTTTTACTTGAGTAAATCTAGTTTACCAGCCAAGATATAGAATATTGCTCACATGATTATGGATAATACTTAAATTTTGGAATAATAGGAGTGCAATATGCAAAGAGAAATGCTCTATGCACAATGGCTATTTTACTGAAGATGAGGGTAATTATTAAAATATAAATATATGGGATATTTCTAGAAAGGAAAGATATAAATAAATCATTTCTGTGTTTTGTTTTTGATTGTTTTGTCTGTTTTTAGGTGGTACTGGAGATTTAACATGGGAGCACTTTATCATGGAGCAGAATCTCCAGCCCTTTTTATTTATTTATTTTGAGACAGGGTTTCACTAAGTTGCTTAGGACTTCACTAAGTTGCTGTGAGTGGCCCCAATATTGTGATTCTCCTGTCTCAGTCTTTCAAATCGCTGGGATTACAGGTGTGTATCACCATGTTCACCTTTTTCTGTGTTTTTAATCACAAATATCTTCAATTATTGTCATTAATGTTATAGAGCTTAGATGGATTCAGTCATATTGACTCAAAGTCAATGGAAATTCAGTTAGGTGAGAGCAAAGTCAGTATTGTGTTAATTAACTAATTTAACATCCTTATCATTCAAAAACAGTAGAATCCAGGACTAATAATGTCAATAGTAAATATAAGTATTTAAATAAAACATGCTTAATAGATTAAAATACTGGGGTTCCTAAGGGAATCTGGATGAGTCAAAGGGAATTTAATTCCACTGTATGATATTTAAGTTAACTTGTAAAGTAGATTTTCGAATGCTCATGCTTTTTTTTAATGATGCAATGGATGTGTATACAACAAAATAATTATCTTACTGATTACATATTTATGCAATTGTATATTAGACTTATCACAAACTATTTGTCATTGATTGCATCTGTCCTCCAAATGCTTATGTCAAGTTGAAGGCTTGATCCCCAACACAGCAATGTTCAGAGCAGGATCCTGGGGATGTGATTGTATCATAAGGACTGTGACTTCATTAATGGAGTAGTTTACTGATGAATTTGCAGTTTAGTGGGATATTAGGAGGTTGTAGAAACCTTGGAAGTGGGGCCTACTTGGAGTAAGTAGGGAGGGAGGGTTGAAGGGTATATTTGTTCTAAGACCCTTCCTCTCTTTCTTTCTGCTCCCAGAAACTATGAGTCAAGAAGCTTTACTCCATCACATGCTCCCTGTCTTGATTTTCTGTCTTGCTGTGGGTCCAGAAAAAGCAGAGTCAAATGATTTAGGACTGAAGTCTCTGAAACCATGGGAAAAAATAAACCTATCCTCCTTTTAAATTGTTTCTCTCATTTTTTTTTCTCCACAGCAATAAAATCTGACTAACACAATATTCAGTTTCTTTGTGTGGATGCAAATATCAATGTTTTATAACCTCTGAAATATGTAAACTTCAATTTTCATTGGTAGACTAAAAAACTTGTTTGTATATAATTATGTTAGTATATATTCACGGCAATCAATTTCAAGTATATTTCTGCTCTCTCCAGAGAGAGAGAGACAAAAGTTAGTTAGCCTAATCCTTCTTAATTTTGTAGGATCATTGTTTTTAGCAGGAGTATATGCTCCACTAAAATAAATCTTCATACAGATGATGTTATCTTTAGTGTTGAATTTTGCTATTTTCCAGTAGTATAAGCA
This sequence comes from Marmota monax, assembly GCF_021218885.2. Taxonomy (NCBI): domain Eukaryota; kingdom Metazoa; phylum Chordata; class Mammalia; order Rodentia; family Sciuridae; genus Marmota; species Marmota monax. The sequence continues at coordinate 1,411,910 of NW_026692434.1, read as the reverse complement.
CACTATATGTGATGCTTATTTTGATTGTAATGACTTTCAAAATAAATAAAAATAAAGCCACTATTAGAAATAACTATTTTTTTTCTATTTAACTATCTGATAATTCCTATATAACTCTGATATCATTTAACTAGTTCTAAACGTATTCTCCTGCATATATAGCTAATACCTCAATAGTCACCATTTCATATTTTACAAACACATAAATATCTTCTATAACAAAAAAGGAGATGTGATTCATAAGAATAATTATTTGATCTAAATGAAAAGTCAAACTTTTCCTATTAGAAACTTCTGTATCTGGGTTTGTTATTTCATTTCTTTTAGTTCAATTGTTCTAAAATAATGTTTAACATAAATTTCATGATAATATTGCTTTAGCATTTTTATTTCTTGTCATAGTCATGTGATCAGAGAGGTCACTCTTGTGGCCACAGCATAAAATAAATGTCAGTATACATTTTAATATTTTGCTTATTTATCTCCAACATTGAAGAAAAACAAATTTAATATCAATTTTTCATTAAAAATTAAATTTAATTTTTCAGTAAACCTGTCATTTCATATCTTTTAGTTTGCTCCTTTATAAAATATTTATTATAACATTAATAAAAAGCATTAGTTCACAATAGCTAAACTGTGGAACCAACTTAGGTCCCCTTCAACAGGATAAGAAAATGTGGTATATATTCACAATGGATTCTTACTTCTCTTACTCAGCCTTAAAGAAGAATGGAATTATGGCATTTGCCAGTAAATGGATGGAGAATAATTGAAATAATCCAATCCAAAAAAAATTAGCCTTAATTTTTTCTATGAAATGTAGATGCAAATTCACAATGTAGGGGGGCGCTAGGGAAGACTAGATGTACTCTGATTAGACAGAGGGAGTGAAAAAAGAAAAAGGGACAAAGAGGTGAGAAGGGTAGTGGAATGAATAGCACATTATTACCCTATGTGCATATATGTTTACACAACCAGTGTAATTCTACATCATATACAACCAGAAGAATTATATTTATCTTTCAAATTTCACCACATTCAAGACTGAAAATTTGGGGTGGTACATGTGTATACAAAACTCCAGTTATTATTACCATTTAAAATTCTTAATTTTTTAAAATCCAAAACACATTCTAAACTTGTACTGATAATAGAACAAATGTCACAAAATCAGACTGTTCAGGCAATTTGCAACATTTCAATGGTGGTTCCTGTACCTGTGGGAGAATTTAGATTTGTAAAACCAATAACATGATTGTTAGCCTATTCCTAGAGGTAGATCTTTTCTTCTTCTTCTTCTTCTTCTTCTTCTTCTTCCTCTTCCTCTTCCTCTTCCTCCTCCTCCTCCTGCTCCTCCTTCTCCTCCTCCTCCTTCTTATTCTTCTCCTTCTTCTTCTTTCTTTTCAACCATTTGAAACAGAATGAGATCATGAAATATAGAGGTACCTGTGTTAAGATTCTTCATAGTATCTTGAATAGCCACTCTAAAAGTCTAGTTCCTGAAAGTTTGGTGTTTTTATGCTCATAAAGTTTTCACTAGTCTCTTTACTTTCTGTAACTTCAAAATTAGTATTTATGTCATCCATTATGTCTGAAATTCATTGACTGCTGTGACATTCTACGTGGGTGTTGTTGTTAGAGTCTGTAAACAAGTCTGGATGGCACCTGGCATTTTGCCAGAGGGAGTGGTTAATGTTAAGGTCTGTAAACAAGTCTGGATGTCACCTTGCATTTTGCCAGAGGGAGTGGTTTGTGAGGTGGCACCAGGGAGCCATTAAGTGAGGAGATTTCTTATTGGTTGACTGCTGTATCTAGTTTATGTTAATTAAGATAAGCTGTGAGGAATGTATAAATACCTCTGTTGTCCTACAATAAACAGCTCCCACTCCTGCTGTATCAATGTACACAAGTTGTTCATCACCCCCTGGTTATTTTGCTGCAGTGTTGTAACTTTTCAGTCACATGATCACACTACTTGAAGTAGAAATATTTGTGGTACAAATGTTGTTTTGTTTAGGATGTTAGGTATAACCTAACCTGATATGTCTATAATCTAACCTTCTAATGTATAATTTAACTTGAGTCTCTTCAGTTTAGGATATCAAAAAAGGGAGCCCAAGAATGTGTTCTGTGATAGACTTTCATGAGAAAAGTATAGAAGGAACTAAAGGGAAATCTTTAGATTGGCAGAGAGCCCAGTAGTTTAGTAAGAATGGTAGAATTATACATGCCATAGAGAATAAAGGATAGATGATTAACATGGGAAAAAATATACCATCAATAAGTAAAACTTAAATTTTATCCAGTGAGTGGACTGGAACCCCAAAGGCATAACACATACTGGATACCTTTCTCAACACTACCACAAGACTACATTAATTTCCTGTACTTCTAGGAGCCATCTGTGTATAAGGGAAGAACTTGGAATCATTGGTTGCTCTCAGGAAAACAAGGGAAAATCATATCATAGATTAACTCCAAGGCATATATACTAAATTTTTCTAAACAATTAATTTGCTAAGGGTTTATTTTAGTATTTTACTTCTACCTCCCAGTTATCTGTTGATTTAACTTTTCCACCTCATTCTGAGGTCTTACATCCTTATTAACTTCAAATCTTTTAATTATTACTTTATTTCTCTTTTGTACTTCAAAATTTAAACCCATCAAAATCTTTTGTTAGTACTTGCTACTTTGTACCTTTGTACCTTCCTTCATGGAATTGAACAAAATACTAAATTCATTTATTTTATAGACTCTAAACTTTTTTTTTTGAACTTTGTTATTTAGAGGTATGACCATGGAACACTGATTTAAAAGAACAAACTTACACAGATTTGATGCAATCCCCATCAAAATATCAATGGTGTTCCTCATAGAACTGGAAAGAAACAGTCCTAAAATTCAATTGGATGATTAAGAGACCTAGAATAGCCAAAACAATACTGGACAAGACAGTGATACTGGAGGTATCACAATACTGGATCTCAAATTATACTACAGAAATGTTAACAAAAAGAACATGGTATGGGCACCAAAAGACACCTGAAGACCAATAGAATAGTATAAAAGAAACAGAGAAAAATCCGCAAAGAAAGACATCTGATACTCAACATGATGCCAAATATACATTAGAAAAAAAGATAGCATTTTAAATAAATGGTGCTGAAAAAACTGGATGTACATATGTAGAACAATGAAGCTAGATATCTCTCTCTCACTCTGCCAAAAAATCAACTCTAAGTGTATTAAAGATCTATAAATTAGAAAATTTGCAACTGCTAGAAGAAAATCTTGGTTCAACACTTCAACATATTAGTACAGGCACCAATTTCTTTCTTTAACAAGATTCGCAAAGCATAAGAGATGAAATTGAAAATCAATAAGTGGGATGGCATCATATTAAAAAGCTTCGGTACAACAAAGGATATAAGAGCATGACAAAAAAACACACCAGATGAGAGAAGATCTTCACCACCTGCTCCTCAGACAAGAGAATAACATCCAGAATATAAAAAGAACTCAAAAAATGTAACAGCAAAAAAAAAAAAAAAAAAAAAAAAAAACCAACCCACATAACCCAATGAAAAGATAGGCAAAAGAACTAGTAGACACTTCTCCAAAGAAGAAATACAAATGGCCAACAAATATATGAAAAAAATATGTTCAAAATTTCTAGCAATCATGGAAATGCAAGTCAATACTACATTGAGATTTTATCTCACTTCAGTCTGGATAACAATAATGAAGAATACAAACAATGAATGCTGGCAAGAATGTGGGAAGAATGGAGGAATTTTGGATTGAGCAGAAGGAATGGGTGTGGGGGTGAGAAGGTTGATGGAGTGACACGGACATTATTACCCTATATACATGTATGATTGCATGACCGGTGTGTGTCTGCATTATGTATAGCCAGAGGAATAAGAAGTTGGGCTCCATTTGTGTGCAATGTGTCAAAATGCATTTGGCTGTCATGTATAACTAATCAGAACTCTCAAAAAAAATAAAGTCTAAAAATATAAAAAAAGAACCAGTCAAGATGCTCATCAACAGATGAATGGATAAAGAAAATGTGGTAAAACACCATGGAGTTTTACTCAGCCTTAAAGAGAATGAAATTACGGCATTCATTGGTAAATGGATGAAAACTGGAGAACATCATGCTAAGCAAAATAATCCAGACCCATAAAGTCAACAGTCAAATATTTTCTTTTATACATGCAATGTAGACCAAAATAAGGAGAAACAAGAGAGTGTGAGAATTCCATAAAAATACAACAAAGTGGAGTAGAGGAAGGGGATTGAAAGGGAAGGAAGACAAATAGGAAAGGGGGCAGGCAGTGAAATAAAACTGACCTAAATATTCTGTATATGTGTATAAACATTCCACAGTAAATTTTACCTTTATTTTTATCTATAAAGCACTAATTTAAAAAACTATAAATTAATAGAAAACCATTACATTATAGAAAGGGGAATACAAGGAGGCAGGAGAAGAGGAAAAGGGAGATTAATTACTAGGGACTGAAATGAAACAAATTTTACAAAGTCCATTCATACTTGGATAATCATGTCAAAATTAACTCCACTATTATGTATCACTAAAATACAGTAATAAAAAAGAGAACATGGCTCATATTCTATGATTAGATGTGACCATAACATAGTGTCACTATTTCAAATTTCTAAAACTTAAATTGAGAATGATGCTTCCTTGAGTTATTTCACAGAGGCCTAAAGCGAAAATATGTGACTGAATATTAAGAAATTTCATGACACATAGAATTGGCTCCATAAAAGACACTGGCATATGCATCTAATTCTGAAGCACTCTAAAGCTTTGAAGATGTTTATAAAGAAGGCCCATATTTGTTCACTCTGCTGCATGCTGAGCATCCACCACACATGACTCTGCCAGGAATTGGGGATACATAAGTAAGCCACATAAACAACAATCACAAAGAAGGACAGAATTTAGAGCTTAGAATATTAGTGTGACTCTAAAAAAAATGAACAAAGCTAAAACCAATTTACTTGTGATGAAAAGCCTTTCAGTACTTTTTTTTTCCCCCCTCATGGCAGAATTGTACAATTTCACTTAGAAATGTAGACAAGAATCCCTTTGTTACAGACAAAGATATAGCTCTTAAGCATTGTCATATAATAAATAGGCCTACTGAGTTTCTTCCTCTGTTAAGCCACTGGTCAGGGGATTGGTAGCATTTAAAAGTTATATACTGAAGGATGATAAAAGAGAAGTGAAAAGGAAGATCTTATTTATCTGCTAAATAAAGGTTTCTAGTCCTGTTGGAAAAGAATTGTGGTTAGGAAAAATATTTCAAATATCAGGATAATTTAGAGTGGCAACCAGTGAATATCCTGTTTTCCACATGGTCAGTTAAGCCAAACATCAGCTTCTTCAACTCTGTAAGTCTATCACTAATTGCAAAGCAGAAGAAAACTCAGATGCCGATTAAATCTTTCAAGTTAAGAATTTCAGAATCTAGATGGCATTATTTTCCTTGAAAAGAGACCTATTCTTAGACTTTGTAACTGATGAATCTTCACTATTTCTGGTTGACCAATGAAGCTAAGTTGTTATATATCCACGGGAACATATCTCATTTTTTATCTACAATTTTATCAACAGGATTTCTATATGAAAATCATCTTGGAATAATGTTTTTTTCCACTGAAATTTTAATAAATACATCATTCTAAACTTCAGAGTCTACTTTTTAAAAAAATCTAGTATAGTAAGTAAAAAATAACTTAAAAATACTTCCAATATTCAGAAAGTGATAAATAGTGTTATCAAAATTTTTGTATTAAAACCTAGTGTAGTGAAATTAATGTAAATTATGAATGAATAAAACATTAACATTTCCTGTAGGTTATAGTTAAATATAGTTTTACTAATTTCATACACTATAAATTGATGATAAAATACCAGTTCAATTTACCAAATTACTAAAACAATATTTCCAAGCATGGCATAAGTACATATTGGAAAAGTATAGTCTTCATTTTATTAACTTTATATTTTCCAAATAGTCTTTCTGATATTCATTATGTGAAAGAAAACTGACATACAAAATTAGCAACAATAAAAATAATTGTTATCATTTCATGTATGAGATTAAAATATCAAAACTGTTTGAGTCAGGAATCACTTGTCTCAATAGTCTCAAGAAAACTTGTACAAATTCAGAATAAAATGCAAATTTGGGGGCTGGGATTATGGCTTAGTTGAAGAGTGCTTGCCTAGCATGTGGGAGGCATTGGGTTCAATCCTCAGTACTCCACATAAAAATAAATAAATAAATAAATAAAGGTATTTTGTCTATCTACAACTAAATAATTCAAATTTTCACAAACATTAACTTCAATTTGCATCATATATATATATATAAATTTATATATATGTATGTGTGTGTATGTGTGTGTGTATATATATATATATATATATATATATATATATATACACACACACATACACACACACATGTCTCAATATATTCCGAAAACACAATTGTTACCACACATAAGGACAATAAAGAAATGGGTCCCATTCAGTACAATATTTTTTTTTTTTTTTAATTTTTTATTGTGGGTTGTTCAAAACATTACAAATTTCTTGACATATCATATTCCACACTTTGATTCTAGTGGGTTATGAACTCCCACCTTCACCCCATACACAGATTGCAGATTCACATCAGTTACACATCCATTGATTTACAAATTGCCATACTAGTGTCTGTTGTGCTCCGCTGCCTTTCCCATCATCCACCCTCCCCCCTCCCCACCTCTCCCCTCCCCTCCCCTCCTCTCTCTCTACCCCCTCCACTGTATAACCCTGAGGGTCTCCTTCCATTACCATGCAATTTCCCTTCTCTCTCCCTTTCCCTCCCACCTCTCATCCCTGTTAAATGTTAATCTTCTTCTCCTGTTCTTCGTCCCTACTCTGTTCTTAGTTACTTTCCTTATATCAAAGAAGACATTTGGCATTTGTTTTTTAGGGATTGGCTAGCTTCACTTAGCATAATCTGCTCTAATGCCATCCATTTCCCTGTAAATTCTATGATTTTGTCATTTTTTAATGCAGAGTAATACTCCATTGTGTATAAATGCCACATTTTTTTTATCCATTCTTCTATTGAAGGGCATCTAGGTTGGTTCCACAGTCTTGCTATTGTGAACTGTGCTGCTATGAACATCGATGTAGCAGTGTCCCTGTAGCATGCTCTTTTTAGGTCTTTAGGGAATAGACCAAGAAGGGGAATAGCTGGGTCAAATGGTGGCTCCATTCCCAGCTTTCCAAGAAATCTCCATACTGCTTTCCAAATTGGCTGCACCAATCTGCAGTCCCACCAGCAATGTACAAGTGTACCCTTTTCCCCACATCCTCGCCAGCACTTGTTGTTGTTTGACTTCCTAATGGCTGCCAATCTTACTGGAGTGAGATGGTATCTTAGGGTGGTTTTGATTTGCATTTCTCTGACAGCTAGAGATGTTGAGCATTTTTTCATGTACTTGTTGATTGACTGTATGTCCTCCTCTGTGAAGTGTCTGTTCAGGTCCTTGGCCCATTTGTTGATTGGGTTGTTTGTTCTCTTATTGTCTAATTTTTTGAGTTCTTTGTATACTCTGGATATTAGGGCTCTATCTGAAGTGTGAGGAGTAAAGATTTGTTCCCAGGATGTAGGCTCCCTATTTACCTCTCTTATTGTTTCTTTTGCTGAGAAAAAACTTCTTAGTTTGAGTAAGTCCCATTTGTTGATTCTAGTTATTAACTTTTGTGCTATGGGTGTCCTATTGAGGAATTTGGAGCCCGACCCCACCGACTGTAGATCGTAGCCAACTTTTTCTTCTATCAGACGGCGCGTCTCTGATTTGATATCAAGTTCCTTGATCCATTTTGAATTCACTTTTGTGCATGGCGAGAGAAAGGGATTCAGTTTCATTTTGTTGCATATGGATTTCCAGTTTTCCCAGCACCATTTGTTGAAGATGCTATCCTTCCTCCATTGCATGCTTTTAGCCCCTTTATCAAATATAAGATAGTTGTAGTTTTGTGGATTGGTTTCTGTGTCCTCTATTCTGTACCATTGGTCCACACGCCTGTTTTGGTACCAGTACCATGCTGTTTTTGTTACTATTGCTCTGTAGTATAGTTTGAAGTCTGGTATCGCTATACCGCCTGATTCACACTTCTTGCTTAGCATTGTTTTTGCTATTCTGGGTCGTTTATTTTTCCATATGAATTTCATGATTGCTTTCTCTCTTTCTACAAGAAATGCCATTGGGATTTTGATTGGCATTGCATTAAACCTATAGAGAACTTTTGGTAATATCGCCATTTTGATGATGTTAGTTCTGCCTATCCATGAACAGGGTATATTTTTCCATCTTCTAAGATCTTCTTCTATTTCTCTCTTTAGGGTTCTGTAGTTTTCATTGTATAAGTCTTTCACCTCTTTTGTTAGGTTGATTCCCAAGTATTTTATTTTTTTTGAAGATATTGTGAATGGAGTGGTTGTCCTCATTTCCATTTCAGAGGATTTGTCGCTGATATACAGGAATGCCTTTGATTTATGCGTGTTGATTTTAAATCCTGCCACTTTGCTGAATTCATTTATTAGCTCTAATAGTTTCTTTGTAGAGCCTTTTGGGTCTGCTAGATATAGAATCATATCATCTGCAAATAGTGATAATTTAATTTCTTCTTTTCCTATTTTTATGCCTTTAATTTCTTTCGTCTGTCTAATTGCTCTGGCCAGTGTTTCGAGAACTATGTTGAAGAGAAGTGGAGAGAGAGGGCATCCCTGTCTTGTTCCAGATTTTAGAGGGAATGCCTTCAGTTTTTCTCCATTCAGAATAATGCTAGCCTGAGGCTTAGCATAGATTGCTTTTACAATATTGAGGTATGTTCCTGTTATCCCTAGTTTTTCTAGAGTTTTGAACATAAAGGGATGCTGTACTTTGTCAAATGCTTTTTCCGCATCTATCGAGATGATCATATGGTTCTTATTTTTAAGTCTATTGATGTGGTGAATAACATTTATTGATTTCCGTATATTGAACCAGCCTTGCATCCCAGGGATGAATCCTACTTGATCATGGTGTACAATTTTTTTTATATGTTTTTGTATCCGATTCGCCAGAATTTTATTGAGGATTTTTGCATCTAGGTTCATTAGAGATATTGGTCTGTAGTTTTCTTTCTTTGAAGTGTCTTTGTCTGGTTTAGGTATCAGGGTGATGTTGGCCTCATAGAATGAATTTGGAAGTTCTCCCTCCTTTTCTATTTCCTGAAGTAGCTTGAAAAGTATTGGTATTAGTTCTTCTTTAAAGGTTTTGTAAAATTCTGCTGTATACCCATCGGGACCTGGGCTTTTCTTAGTTGGTAGTCTTTTTATGGTTTCTTCTATCTCCTCAATTGATATTGGTCTGTTTAGGTTTTCTATATCCTCCTGACTCAATCTGGGCAGATCATATGACTTAAGAAATTTATCTATGCCTTCACTATCTTCTAATTTATTGGAGTATAAGGATTCAAAATAGTTTTTGATTATCTTCTGTATTTCTGAAGTGTCTGTTGTGATATTGCCTTTTTCATCCCGTATGCTAGTAATTTGAGTTCTCTCTCTTCTTCTCTTCACTAGCATCGCTAAGGGTCTGTCGATTTTGTTTATTTTTTCAAAGAACCAACTTTTAGTTTTGTCAATTTTTTCAATTGTTTCTTTTGTTTCGATTTCATTAATTTCAGCTCTGATTTTAATTATTTCTTGCCTTCTACTTCTTTTGCTGTTGTTTTGCTCTTCTTTTTCAAGGATTTTGAGATGAAGTATGAGATCATTTATTTGTTGGTTTTTTCTTTTTTTAAGGAATGAACTCCAAGCAATGAATTTTCCTCTTAGAACTGCTTTCAATGTGTCCCATAGATTCCGATATGTTGTGTCTGTGTTTTCATTTATCTCTAAGAATTTTTTAATTTCCTCCTTGATGTCTTCTATAACCCATTGATCATTCAGTAACCTATTGTTCATTCTCCAATTGATGTATGCTTTTTCCTTCCTTCTTTTATCGTTGATTTTCAGTTTCATTCCATTATGATCAGATAAGATGCATGGTAATATCTCTACTCCTTTATATTGTCTAAGAGTTGCCCTGTGACATAATATATGATCTATTTTTGAGAAGGATCCATGTGCTGCTGAGAAAAAAGTGTAACTGCTTGATGTTGGGTGGTATACTCTATATATGTCAATTAGGTCTAGGTTATTAATAGTGTTATTGAGTTCTATAGTTTCCTTATTCAACTTTTGTTTGGCAGATCTGTCCAGTGGCGAGAGAGGTGTGTTGAAGTCTCCCATGATTATGGTGTGGTGGTCTATTAGACTCTTGAACTTGAGAAGAGTTTGTTTGACGAACATAGCTGCACCATTGTTTGGGGCATAAATATTTATGATTGTTATGTCTTGTTGGTGTATGGTTCCCTTAAGCAGTATGTAGTGTCCCTCTTTATCTCTTTTGATTAACTTTGGCTTGAAATCTATTTTATTTGATATGAGTATGGACACGCCTGCTTGTTTCCGAAGTCCATATGAGTGATATGATTTTTCCCAACCTTTCACCTTCAGCCTATGTATGTCTTTTCCTATCAAATGCGTCTCCTGTAGGCAGCATATTGTTGGGTCTTGTTTTGTGATCCATTCTACTAGCCTGTGTCTCTTAATTGGTGAGTTTAAGCCATTAACATTTAGGGTTATTATTGAGATATGGGTTGTTCTTCCAGCCATATTTGTTTATTTCTGTTACTAAACATTGTTTGTTTTCCTCTTTGATTGTTCCCCCCCCCTTTACTGTCCTACCTCCCACTGTTGGTTTTCATTGTTATTTTCCATTTCCTCTTCCTGTAATACTTTGGCTAGGATGTTTTGAAGAGATGGTTTTCTAGCTGCGAATTCTTTAAACTTTTGTTTATCGTGGAAGGTTTTAATTTCATTCTCCATCCTGAAGCTTAATTTCGCTGGATACACAATTCTTGGTTGGAACCCATTATCTTTCAGTGTTTGAAATATGTTATTCCAGGATCTTCTAGCTTTCAGAGTCTGTGTTGAAAGATCAGCTGTTATCCTGATTGGCTTGCCCCTAAATGTAATCTGCTTCCTTTCTCTTGTAGCTTTTAAAATTCTCTCCTTATTCTGTATGTTGGGCATCTTCATTATAATGTGTCTAGGTGTGGATCTCTTATGATTTTGCACATTCGGCGTCCTGTAGGCTTCTAGGATTTGGGATTCTGTCTCATTCTTCAAGTCTGGGAAGTTTTCTTGTATTATTTCATTGAATAGACTGCTCATTCCTTTGGTTTGGAGCTCTGTACCTTCCTGTATCCCAATGACTCTTAAGTTTGGTCTCTTAATGTTATCCCATATTTCTTGGATGTTCTGCTCATGGTTTCTTAACAGTCTTGCTGAGCTGTCTATGTTCTTTTCCAGTTGAAATACTTTGTCTTCATTGTCTGATGTTCTATCTTCTAAGTGTTCTACTCTGTTGGTAGTATTCTCCATTGAGTTTTTAAGTTGGTTTATTGCTTCCTGCATTTCTAGGATTTCTGATTGCTTGTTTTTTATAACCTCTATCTCCCTGTATAGTTGATCCTTTGCTTCCTGGATTTGTTTGCATAATTCGTTGTCGAAGTGATCTTTCATTGTCTGATTTTGCTGTTTAATGTCTTCCTTGATTCTCCAGATCATCTGAAGCATGTATATCCTGAATTCTTTATCTGACATTCCATCTGCTGCAGCTGTTACCTCTTCTAAAGTTGCGTTGACCTGCATTGCTTGTGGTCCTTTCTTTCCTTGTCTTTTCATACTGCTTGCGTATCTTTCCTGCAGGTGCGGGCGGCGGCTCTGCTCTCTCCTTATTCCAATTGGGGTGTCGTGGCTACCACGCCGGCAGGTCACTGGGCCTGTTCTGGGAGCTGGTGGCGGCTCTGTTCTGCCCCTACTCCAATTGGGGTGACGTGTCTGTCGTACCAGCAGGCCACTGGGCCTGTCCCGCTGGTCGGTCGCAGATCTGCCCACCTTTCGGGCACGGGTGGAGGCTCTGCTTTGCCCCTACTCCAATTGGGGTGTCGTGACTACCCCGCCTGCAGGATGCTGGGTCTGTTCCTGGCAAGGGAGGCGACTCTGCTCTGTCACTACTCCAATTAGGGTGGTGTTTGTACCCCGCCGGCAGGCTCCTGGGCCTGATCCGCCGGTCTGTTGTAGGTCTGCCTACCTTGAAGGCGCGGGCGGCGGATCTGCCCTGCCCCTCCTACCACGCCTGCGGACCCCTGGGCCTGATCTGCAGGTTGATCACTGGTCTGCTCACCCTGCGGGCACGGGTGGCGGTTCCGCTCCACCCCCACTCCAATTGGGGTCACGTGACCACCACACCGGCAGGGCCTGATCCGGGCGTGGGATAAGGATCTGCTCTGCCCCTACTCGAGTTGGGGTGACGTGTGTACCACACTGGCAGGCCACTGGGCCTGACCCACCAGGCTGTCACAGGTCTGTTTACCTTGCAAGCGCGAAGGGCGGCTCTGCCCTGCCCCTCCTACCACGCCCATGTACTACTGGGTCGTGGGTCTGCCCACCTGGCGGGTGTGGGTGGCGGCTCCGCTCCGCCCCCTCTCCAATTGGGGTCACGCGGTCACCACGCTGGCGAGCCGCTGGGCCTGCTCCGGGGGCTGGCGGCGGCCCGGCTCCTTCCCTCTGGCTCGAGGACAAATTGAGGAGACTCGGGTGACTGAGCCTCACCCCCCTTACCAGGAGACCAACTGCTTATGTCACCGCTGGTATTGATGAAGATCTCTCCTCCACCGCTTTCTGCTGACATCAGATCTCTGCCATGTTGGTATCCTATGCGAATGGCAGCATTTTGTTCCCCTTGCCAGGCAACCCAAGCAATGGGTGAGTCCTGACCTGCCCTCAGCAGGACCCGGACCGAGACACAGTTTCCGCGGGCTCCTAGCCCCGGTCCAGGGAAGTTCCGGGAGCCGGAACTCGGCCGCTCCGTGCTCGGTGTAAGCTCCTATAAGTGTAAGCTCCAAGAAGCAGCCCCCGCGGGCTCAGTTCCGGGAGCCGGAATTCGGCCGCTTAGTGCTTGGTGTATGCTCTGATAGTAGCAGGGTCCAAGAAGCAGCCTCCGCGGGCTCCGCAGCCCTGAGCCAGGGCGGTTCCGGGACGGTTCCGGGAGCCGGAACTCGGCCGCTCTGTGCTCGGTGTAAGCTCCTATAAGTGTAAGCTCCAAGAAGCAGTCCCCGCGGGCTCAGTTCCGGGAGCTGGAATTCGGCTTCTTGGTGTTTCGTGTTTGCTCTGATATTAGCAGGGTCCAAGAAGCAGCCTCCGCAGGCTCCGCAGCCCAGAGCCAGGGCGGTTCCGGGACGGTTCCGGGAGCCGGAACTCGGCCGCCCCGCGCTCCGTGTTCACTCCGATAAGATCAGATTTTAAGAAGCCCCCAGGCGCTGAACCCTAGCAATCTGTCTGCAAGCCGCAGGCGAATTGCAGCCTGAAATTACCTGTTCTATGGCTGAATGAGCTGCGGTCAGTCAAAAACAGGTGTGGTGACGTCAGTTTACCAACATGGTGTCTGCTGGCCTCCTCTGTGGTCTGACCGGTGTGGAGAACCGAGATGGACCGCTTCCTTCCCCGTCTCGAACCCAGAATTCAGCCCTGAGTGCGGTGCTTGCGCGTCTGGCAGAAACTGCAGCGCTGTAACCCTGCGTCTCTATCCCAGCGCGCCTTGCAGACTCTAGCCGCGGGGCGATTTGCTTAATAAGCAGTGTTACCCTCCATGCGACAAACCTCTCGCGTTTGAGTCCCCGTAGCCGATCCTCATGCGATGGAAATCCTTCCTCCAGGTTCCGGCGCACCCCACTATTGCTGGAAATTCCTAACAAGATATCCTTTAGCCGTCCTGACTTGTCATACTCCCACACAGTGAAGCAGCACACGGGGGTAATGCACTCCCCTCGCCGCCATCTTCCCTCCTCCAGTACAATATTAATGGAAGCTTTGTTTTAATGAATCATATCACATTCTGTCATGTATATATAATTCAGTAAACTATTGCTGTATGCAATCTCAAATTTTAAATGGCAGAATAGAAATTAAAAGGCTCCTATGTTGTATTTTGTGTGTTTGAAAAAAAACAATTCTAGCTAAAAGATAGGACTAGCAAAAAAAAAAATAATAATAATCTGCCTGAATCATGGTCATTTCTACAAACTTCTTTAACCCAAAGGAAGTAGAGCATTTTCTTAATTATTTTGTCAACAGAGTGAATCTTTGCCAAACTAGTTTGTGCTTGAGAAAAGTGTCATTTTGACCATATATATTTGTTCTTCTTTATGATATCTGTGGAATAGATTCGAATCATGTAAGAAATTGGTCAAGAGATCATTGCCACATATAAATGAGCAAAAGAGAGGAATGCTCTAATAATGTGTATTTTAATGAATAAGTAAATATGTATTTACAGACTTTATATTCATAACCTAGGCATGTAAATTAAATAGCTCTTTAGTTTTTTTTTTTTTTTTTTTTTTTTTTTTTGTGCACCAGAGCATTCCAAGCACTGGATGTGTGAGCAAGCACTAAAACTATGGACATTGTGCTATGGAATCATAGTTAGATGTAGAAAACTCAAATTCTACTCTGGGATTTGTTTGTAGTCATGTGACCACCTTCTGAGAATGAGAGGAGGGAAGGAGTATGAGAGGGAGGAAAAGAGGGAAAGAGAGAGTAGATAAAGGGAACAAAGGGAAGAGAAAGAAGGAAAGGAAAAGATAAGAAAAAAGAAAAAAATAAATTACTGGGGTATATTCTAATCAAAACTGACAGAGAAAAAATTCCAATGAATAAAATGAGTGAATATAATATGTAGGATATTTTGATATATGATAATATTTCCCAGATAAAATTATTAAAGAACAAGATAGTCTCTATATTATTAATTTTTAGTATCTCAGGTTGATTTCCTCTGAGAAATTTACGGTGAAATAAAGATTAGTGGACTGGAAGGTCATCAGTGGATTTTCTTGAGATGAATCCTTATGGGAGAGAAGAACTGAGAAACACCAGGCAGAGAGAGAAGTTGAGCTGTGATGCAGCACAATTAATTAAATAGCCACCTCACAGAAATTGCTAATACAGACATGTTCTAACAGACTTGGAAGGAGGGGACTAGGCATTGACTAATCAGTCATGCTTGATTATAAACTGCTGCTGGTAGAACTTGTGACTTTGGAGAAGGCCATTTTCTTCATGCAAAGCCATCCCTAAGGATGATTTCCAGAGTATTATAGCAACACTCCCAATAGCTGGGGGGGGGGTATCCATTCCTGCAAAAAGGATCCAAGACGACATTTACTTATATGACCTCGACAGTGAGTCTGCCTTAAATTGTGTTCCTTATGTACATCAATGTCACACTCTAGTTCTAGATCTTTCAGAGCATCACAGTTTCCACCATTGACTACCCTTGAGTTGCTATAATCTACTTAGTTCCATTGCTGGAATGTTTTTCTTCCAGTAAGAATCTTAGAAAAGCAAGGTGAGGAGCATGAACTATATCATCCCAGTTACTGCTGCGGGTACCAGCTGTAAATTATATTTATTGTTTCTTCTCTCTTGTCTACTATCCATTCTATATATTTTTTTCCTCTCAGAAAGCACCTCTGTGAGTTTTAATAAACTTTCTGTGGTATAGTTCATATTATCATCCTTGAATGATTACTGCCCTTCTTGGGACAGAGTGCTTACCCTTGCTCACTTACTGTCAACTAGGCAAGAAGCACCAAGAAACACACAAATAGATTATCTACATATCTAATATGTTCTTTCTGCATCAATTGTGTAACAACAACCCTACCTACAATTGTTTCTGCATCACCTAAATTATTGATAACAAGGTAGTGACTGTTTTTTTTTTCTTTGTGATTCCGTGACTTAAACATCTCAAAGTGCTCACGTGGCATGATGACATAGAGTTCAATGGAATTCTTGTGTTATCACTGGTGGACATGTTCTCCCTTTGAAACCAGTATCTCTGAACTCAGAGCCTAGATGAGAAGCATGAATTCTCCAAGTTAGTTATTGGCAGTGGTAATAAGTGGAACTGCTCCTGTTTTCAGCTCTTGTTTCTTCGAGCAACATATTTTACTTATTGGAGACTCCGAACTATCTGATTTTTAAACTTAAAAGTATGTATTATTTGTAACCATATAATGAAAAGTCCTCACATATTATACTCCCATCTATCTAAGCAGGTCTCTAACTCCTATTTTTTGATATTGGTTTTCAAATCTTTACCCTTCTAGATTCCAGATCAGCCTGCCAAACCATTGTGTGAGTCCATATATCCTCTAACATTAAATCAGTTGTTATACCACATGGAGTGAAGAACAGGTTCCATAAGACAGAATTCTGCCTGCTGGATAGAATTTCCCTTTCCAGTGATTTTCCAGACCCCTCTGAGTGAAGTCATATTTAATGGCCGTCCATATTTGCCTGTACTCAAACACTCAGCTGACCTTTCCATTATTGAAGTTTTGAGATTTTATTCTCTTCCTCTGTGTCATAATGAATTCCCCATGCAAGTATGTGTCAAGGAAGAATTACTGGTATAACCGTGTTTGGTGACAGCTTTTGAGTTGCTTGCGTACACACTTGCTTGTATCTTCTGGTTCTGGATGTGCTACTTCCATTTTATAATTAGTGGTGCTAGACCCACCTGAACTTAAAATTTTATAGGTCATAAATAATCCAGAATTTCTGCTCTGTACTCCAAAACAAACAAACAAACAACTTGGTATCTTTTCACAATATCCTAAGTGTGCAATATGCTGTCTCCATAACACAAAGAATGCCTTCAGTATTCTTCCTTAGGGCTCAGGGTGGGAGATGAACAGGCAATCATTTGTTCTTTCCTGTGGAAGCAATGTGAGGAATGTTTTAGAACAGTGAATTTCTAAAAAAAAAAAAAAAAAAAAAAAAAAAAAAAAAAAAAAAAAGATCTACTTACTGTTTCAGACCTTTGAATATTTGAGGCTTGGTCTGATTTCTGCTGGTTTATCAGAATACCACAGATTGGATCCTTTATAACCAATAGATAGTTATTCGCATTATAGTTCTGTAGTCTTAAAAATATAAGATCAAGGGGCTCACACCTGAAAAGGGCTGTCTTGTTTCATCACCTCTTGATGGGAGAAGGAGGAGAAAGAGGTGGTAAAAGAGAAATAAGAGATAGTCTGGACTCATCCTTTAATTAAAACAAAACAAAACAAAACAACAATAACAAAAAAAAAAAAAAACACTTCCTTGATAATGGTCCCTCTCTCCTGATCCTGAACCCACTCTCATGTTAATATTTGTGAAGACAGTACTCCAATGACACAAAACTTCCCAGAAGACCACTTGTCCTAACACTACCACATTAGGGTCAAGTTTCCAACTTACAAACTTTGGGGGTCACATTCACATATGAACACTTTGCAAGATTTGCAGAAAACAGTCTGGAATGCTTGCGTCTTATCAAGATTTTAATGAGATAGTCACTTTTTTATGGGTCCTGCTTAGTTGTCCATGACGTTAGAATCCATTTTGATTAATTTATACAAGCATGGAATATATCTTAGTCTAATTGAGAGCCTATTCTTGTGGGTGGGCACAATGGTGGGATTCGCATAGGTGTTTTCATATAAGTACATAGGGAAATTATTTTAGATTCATTCTACTGTCTTTCCCATTCTTATCTCCCCTCCCTTCCTTTCATTCTTTTTTGTCTAAACTATTGAACTTCTCTTCATCCCCTCCTTTCCATTATTGTGGTCTAGCTTCTACTTAGGAGCAAAAATGTTTTAACTTTGTTTTGGGGGGATTGGCTTATTTTGCTTAGCATTTTGGTCTCCAGATCCATCCATTTACTGGCAAATGTCATAAAGTTGTTCTTCTTTATGACTGAGTAATATTCCATTGTGAATATATACAACTATTTATTTATCCATTCATCTCCTGATGGACATCTGTGTTAGTTCCTTAGCTTAGGTATTATGAATTGAGCTGCTATAAACATTGATGTGGCTGTGTCAGTGTAGTAGGCTGATTTTAAATACTTTGTATATATGTCAAATGGTGCTGCCACTCCTAGATGGTTGATCATTTATATTTCTTTTGAGAAGGGTCTGTTCATATTCTTTGCCTATATATTGATTGGGTTATTTATTTCTTTATTTTGATGTTAAGTTTTTTGTGTTCTTTGTATACCCTGGAGATTAATATTAATGTTCTACCTGAGGATCAGATGGCAAAGATTTTCTCCTATTCTGTAGGTTTTCTTTTCATGTTGATTGTCTCTTTTGCTGTGAAGAAGTTTTTAATTTGATACCACTCCATTTATTGATTTTTTTAAAATTTTATTTCATGTGCTTCTGGCATCTTGTTCAAGAAGGCAGTTTCTGAGCCAACATGTTGAAGTGTTGGACCCACATTTTCTTCTAGCATGTGTAGGGGTTCTGGTCTGATTCTTAGGCCTTTGATCCACTCAGAGTTGATTTTTGTGCAGCGTGAGAGATAGGGGTCAACTTTTATTCTATTATATGTGGGTTTCCAGCAACATTTATTGAAGAGTCTATCTTTTCTCCAGTGTGTGTTTTTGGCACCTTTGTCTATAATGAGATAACTATATTTATATGGATTTTTCTCTGTGTCTTCTATTCTGTTCTGTTCTTCTTCTTGCCTATTTTGGTGCCAATACCTGCTATTTTTGTTACTATACCTCTGTAGTATGATTTGGTATTGTGAAGCCTCTTGTTTCACTTTTCTCACTAAGAATTGCTTTGGCTATTCTGGGCCTCTTATTTTTTCAAATGAATTTCATAACAGCTTTTTCTATTTCTATGAAGTATATCATTGGAATTTTGATGGGAATTGTATTCAATCTATACAGGGCTTGTGGTAGTACGGCCATTTTGACAACATTGATTCTACCTCTCCAAGTGCTAATCATTTTTGCTCTGCATTAATATAGCTGCTTAGTTTGATTTTCTGTGGGATATTCCAAACATTCCAATTTTGTCAGATTATGCTACAAGACATAGCATAACATAGATTAACATAACCTGGAGCAAATATATTGAATTTATCTTATCATTAATTTCACTTGAAAATTTTGGGTGCTCCTTTTCTAACATCACAGGACAAGGCAGTCACCAAATCAGTAGCCATACAATGCATACCCATGGAGGTATTAATCTACTCCAACAAATATATCACATCTAACAAGGAGACTAGAGCCAGTCTTACTTCTTTGTTGAGTCTGTAATTGCAGTTATCCTTTAGGATGTTTAATTTTTATAGGAGAAATTGGTAAACAGAGAAACAAAGTAAGCCATTCTCTAGCATTATTTAGATCTTTATCAGTGACATTAATATGACATTAATATGGCATAATTTGGTTGATAGTAGGGAGGAACAGTGTCAGAGATTTCTGGTTATTGTACTGGTAACCCACTGAGGAGTCTTTGACAACTACCTAATATACCTATTGCAATAATATTTATCAGAGAACACATTATTAGGAAAATTACTAGTAGGTGAACATACATATTCAGCACACCCACTATTGGATCACTTTTGGCCTGCACTTCTTTTATTGTCTGATTTCCATATGTCCCACAGGAGGCATGGTAGTGTTCTGGTCTCTAAGTGTAAGTGTCAAATGAGACATTGTGTCCAAAAAGTTTCAAAGACTTGAATTATCCCTTTTGCAAATGTGAAGTTATCCAAGTGTTTGGTCCGTTGTCTTTTTAGAAAAGTATGAATCATCATCATGTAAACTTCCATAGTATTTGAAGGTACTTCTTCCTAGAGAACCAACCTCTCATTCAGTGTGTTTCATTGTAAAAATGGCTACAATCTAGAAACAGGAGACTAGTTTGAATTTCTGTTAGAAGCACCATCATCTTGTTCGCCATTCATCCTTAAATATTTCTTATAGTAAAGATTAAGTAAAACTCTTTTTAGTCCAGGGATGCTGTTTCTAACTTTCTATTTGTCAACTGTTCTTGGCTACACCTTATAGACTACTCTCTTTAGAATAATTGCTGGAACTTAGCTTCTGATTGTTAAGCACTCTTACTTAGCTCCTGTTACTTTGGGGGACAGGGGTGGGTGGGCTGTAATACACACTGCTGAACTTAGTTTTGAGATAAATCTTCATGTGGTCATACCTGGACAACCAAAGGAAAATCTCAACTTAAACTTCTCCATGATGTTGATTTCTCCTCACCAGAGCATTTTTATCACTTTAGAAATGATATAACCTCCAAACCTCTTTACAGAATAAACTATCTGTTGGGTTTTCAACTTAATTTATATGCTCAGCCAGGACCATTTATCTTCTTTGCTCTTAGTCACTTTTCCACTATTTCTTGTGGCAATTCTGTCTAATTTATGAGTGGTTTTGCCTCCCTGTTTCTGGAAATAATCCTAGCAGCATATGTTTGCATTAACTTTTGAGGAACTTGGTGAAGGCATTAAATTCTTTACCCAGGAAGAACACTTCCACAGTAAAATATACTCTTACCCAAGTTTTTATCTCAGAAAACACAGGTCCAATGATACTTCCCTCGTATCTGCTTGCATTTGTTTAATTAAATTTGGGCCCTTTATAGGCTTAGAAAGCCCCTGGCTTGGCTATTTCATGACTTTTCTTGCTGGCCTCTTAGCCAGAAATATAAATGGGGTACGTGAAATTTAGGGTAGATGTCTCTATGGAATCTTGATTCAAATGTGGAGAATCAGCACTATTATGAGTTAGATTGGAAATTCAAGAACTTTGATGGTACAAGGAAATCCATATATTATCAATGAATGCATTCAAATGTAATTCGTACATGTGTGAGCTTTCCATTTTTTCCCAACAAAGGCACTGACCTAGCTATTATTTGTCTCCTTTCTTTGAGGTATGTAGCTTTTGAAAGTTACTGGGACTTAAAAATCCTCTAGTACCTCTCCAATAGCTCAGATGAGCACTTAAAAATGCTTTCATTTTTTGTTTCAGTAAACTTAAGTTCAAGCTCTCTCCCATATTCCAGTAGTCTTGGATGAAGTCATCCATACTTGTATAAATTTCCTGGAGCAATGTTCCTTTTAGGTTTATCATGGTGAGTGTTCTCCAGGTAAAAATTTAAAGGGTGTTGGCTCTCTCTCACAAAAGACTACAATTCCTATGAGGCTCTTAGTCTCATGTTAGTGTTCATTTACATCCCAGCAACTCTTTCAAATTATCAATTACACTACTGATTATATAAAGGAAAGGAAATTAGCATGTTGAAGAGACATCCCCATTCTCATGTTTAGTACAGAACTGTTTGCAATAACCAAGGAATGGAAACAATCTGAATGTACTTCAACTGATAAAGGAATAAAGAAAATGGGGTGCATACATACAACAGGATACTATTCAGCCATTAAAATGAATGAAATTTGTTGATTGCATCAACAGGGATGGAATTGAAGATCATAATGTTAAATGAAGTAAGCCAGGCACAGAAATACAAGTCTCAGTGATCTTATTTGTGTGTGGAATAATGTAGATCTCATAGAAATCAAGAGTGGAGTAGTGGTCACCAGATGTTGGGGAAATTTTGAGGAGAAAAGAAAGGGAAAATGTTCATCAATGGGTACATAGTTGTGGTCAGAGGTTAGGTAGGATTTAGTAGTTTTAGTATCCTATGGCATAGTAGGCTGATGACAAATAATGATAATGCACCACATGTATAAAAAAGCTAGAATAGAGGGTTTTGAAAATTTTCACCATAACGAACAAATAAATATTTGAGAAGATATTTATGTTTGATCTGATTTGAACATAATAAAATGTACATGTGTACTGGACCATCCCATGGAACCCTATAATTTTTTATGATTGAGTTATAAATTAATTAATTATAAAATTTTAAAAATAATAGTAAGCCCTTAAATGTTTCTACCAATTTATAGTCCCATCAGATTCTGGTCTGAATGAAAAATTTTAGCTGCAAATTTCTCTTTATTGCCTCTATCTCTAAGTTTCAGTTTCAATTCTTAGAAGCAACCAATAAGTTATTAACCTGTTTTCCTTTTGGAATGATGGAAATGGTGATTTCTAAGCTCTTGATATGTTGGAAGACTCCATTTAAAAATATTCATTTCTTCCATCTTCTTTGACAATTAACCATGGTTTTATTTCCAAAATACATTCTGATGCTGATAAAATATAAAATCTAGTTCTTTTGTCTCTTTTAACTCCAGATTCCATTTTCTCAATATCTATTCAATTCTTTACCTAAATATATCTTAGATAAAATATGTTAAACAGTTCCAAATAAAAAATAGCTTATTTCTTCATAAATTTTTATCCCTTTTTTTCTATTTTTTTTCTATTTTTACTAGTTTTAATGATTATCATTTACCTAAGCCCCAGATCTGGAACTTTATCCTGTTGGCTGCCTGAATATACAATCTGTACTGGATTCTGTCCATCTACCTTCTGTTTTCATTCAAAACCACTCACTTTCCCCACCCCCGACACAAGTGGGGAGAGTTGAACAGTATTACCAGAGGAAGGACTCTAATTAAATGAAACTAAGATATGATTTTTAGCTTCTTAGGGTTTCTCTGTGCATGGAGGGTATAGGTTGGGCACTTTATACTGTGGAGAACACAAAAATGCTAAAAGAACTAGTGAAACCAACAATATCTCATCATGAAGAGAATCTAAAAGAGTTCAGGTGTCCATAGAATTTACATATTTCAGCAGTAAATGTTAAGTGGGTGTTTTGAAAAATAAGTAGGATCTTTTACACTGCATCCCAAATTTCATGTAATTAAGTATTCATTCTGAGTAAAGGATAAACCAGTACTGGCAATTGAGAGTCAGAAGCTAATGTGCAGGATATAGAACTTCATAACATCATTACATTATGTAAACTTCATACATACACTCTGGTTCTTAGTGAAAGATGAGGAAAGAAATTATATTACAAATGAAAATAAAAATGTCCTTAGGGATGGGATTTGAATTGTGAGTTGAGTTAATATTTGTCCATTAATAGAATGTTTAAAATCAGAGTAGACTAATTTAATAACCTTCTTAATTAATTTCCTATCTACTTTTGTTAAACCCACTATTAAGCAGGGAGGCATCAAGGAAAAATGAAGTTATAGAAAGTCAAGGTAGTTTCATTTCTGTACATCTGTATTGTAATACATGGATCTGCTCTAATAAATTTGACCATACTCAATTATTTGCCATATATTTTGCATAATGATGAGATTTGCCAGTATTTTTTTAAAGTATGTGTGAATTTCATCAGTAATTTGGAAATTTATTGTGTTTTATAATATATTAAAAATTAGAAAAGTAGAATGCAATTAATTTTTGGAAGTATTTTCCATTTTTCTCCTATCTGATCAGTTTCTACCTATTTTATAAATAATCATTTGGAATTAATCATTCAATGTGGTGAGCCGTGTCTGTAGACCGTTGCCGCCATTAGAAGATGGCGCCGGTCTCCGTTGTGGATCTTGGTAAACAACTCCTTATTAGGGAGAGTTGGCGCGCTGTCCTTCAATACCCTATGAGAAAACTCCGCGTGGCAGCTTTGGATTGGATCTGAGTAAGCTTTATTAGGCTGTGTGTGGGTGCGGCTTGAGAGCAAGCACGCTTGAGAGAAGACTAGAATTAAGGCCTGAATAAACCGCTGAAAGAAGAATCCTGTGTCGTGTCTTCCTTGCTGGCGAGGGGGTCGCGACAATTCAATAATCATGTGGCTGCTACCTGCAAATCCCTGAGGCTGACACTATCTATAATAATTCATCACAGAATCCAGAGTTCAATGCAGGATGTGATACATGGTAATTGTTTTATGAAAGTATGTGTAAAAATTGTGACAATTTTTCTACAGAATTTTCTATGTATTCTAAACTATTCTACAAACAGCATAAAGTAAATTTATTTTAAACTCAGAGAAAAATACCCAATATAAAATAATTTGGATAGCTACTTAGACATTTTTCCATTTTCATTTGCTGTTTCCTCTAATCTTATCCTTCTTAGAACAAACTTTTTATTGAATATCTTGGTTTTATCTTTTCTTATCACCTTAGAGGCTAATATTTTACTCAATATGTAACATTTCCAGGCAAGAGAATAGAATTGTTTTTGCAAACTTTCATACTGAAATTACTAACTTTGGGAAATTCTTCTTGGTAGTTTTCTGTGTACCAAATAATTAGATAAAGAGCACATCTATATCCATTTCTTTAAGTAAGTGTTTAAACACTTCTTTAAAGGCAGTCATCAAGAACTGGATGCTATCTCTTAAATCTCCAGGAAACCACCACAGATTTCCATTCTTCCTACTTGACCAGCAGGGGTTTGTTGTGCTGGTTATTAAAGTACATATGTATTTGTATTTTAAAATAAGCAGTTAGATCCAATATTCTGTTTTGCAACCATGTGGTGTCTACAAGAGACTGATGAGTGAGATATAATTACAGAGTAAATAAATATTACTTGGTGAGATCCCTCAAAACTGCCTGTATTCTCTACATCTTCAGCTTTATTTAGCTGATTTAAACTTTTTTACATTGACTGAGAGACAGAAGAGGAAATAGTTGTTAGGTTATATTTCTTCCAACATTCAGGATTCCTTATGTTTTATGGGAAGAACAAAACCAGAATGAAACAGATGTTTCATTATCATATATGATTGTGCTACTTATATTAACTGTGAATTTATGTTTCAGAATTATGTTTCTCTATACTGAAGACCAATAGTTTTCAATAAGCATATCTTCTCAAAACGGGAGGTCAAATAAGTCTTTTCTTGAAAGGTAACTCTTTACAAGTGAGATTTGTTCTATTTAAAATAATTGCTATCTTATTTAATTCTGATAAAAATAAATATTTTAAAGAACCTATTGTTTTAAACTACTTCTCCAGATAATTTATTTAATTATCGCAAATAAAGCAATGAGATCTTGCTTAATTTTAGATACTAGTAAGCAAAGAGCAGTGACTCAAACTAAACTGTTGTTTTATTTTCCCTCTCACACTCCAATAGTGCCATACTTCATTTGTGCTGCTATAATAAAATCCTGTAAGCTGTGTGGCTTATAATCCACAGAAAGTTCCATGAGCAAAGTGTATTCAGTTGTTTTTGAATAAAATATTCTCTAGAAGTATGTTATGTCTAACCTATCTATAATAATGTTTAAATTTGATGTGTCTTTGATGATTTTCTGTCTGAATGACCTATAAGAGTGTCATATTGAAGTCTTCTTACTACAACTGTATTGGTGTATATTCGTCCTTTTATACCAAGTAATGATTATTTTATGAAATTAGGAGCACTGACATGCAGACTATAATATGTATAATCACTATAGCTTCTTGTTGTACTGATCACTTTACCAATATGTAATGACCTTCTTTCTCTTTTCAAACTAATTTTGGCTTAAAGTTACCTCATCTGATGTAAAAAGAAACAGCTACTTGTGCTTGCTTTCATGTTTCAATTACATAGAATACTCATTTCAATCCTTTCAATTTCAGTATGTGAATATCTTTACCTGTGATTTGTGTTTCTTAGAGACAAGAACAATATAAAATTGGGTCTTGTTCTTAATCTAGTCCACTAGATTTTGTCTTAAATAGAGAAGTAAAATAATATATATTTAGTCTTATTATGGAGAGGTATGTATTATTTCTTGTCATTTTGTTTTATTTCTAATGCTTAATTCGTTCATAATTCTCATTTGCTTATCTACTGTTCTAATGAGATTTGTTCTTTTCCATCTCTCAGGTTGTATTTGTTTTCTGTGTATAGGATTTCTTGTTTCACACAATCCTGGAGCCTAGGAAGTCCAAGTCCAAGGTCCTGGTAGATCTGATGTCAGTGAAGGCCTGCTTTCTGATTCATAGATGGCTCCTTGTCTCTCTGTTCTCTTATGGAAGTAGGACAAAACTAGCTCTCTGGGGTATTTCTTATAATCCCTTTCATGAGGGCCTTACTCTGTGACCTACTTACCTCTCAAGGGCTCTACCTCTTAATATCATCTCCATCATGGTACAGATTACAAAACTTGAATTTTGCAGGAACACTAATATTTAGATCATTACAAATGCTTTAAAAAATTTACTAGCAGTGTTTTCAGTTTGAGGAAATTTGGAGTTGATCATTAAAGACGGCTGAGTCTTCTTTTAAAAACATGGTCTGAAGCTAGGCACAGTGACTCACAACTGTAATCCCAGTAGGCTAGGGAGGCTGAGACAGGAGGACCACAAGTTCAAAGCCAGATTTAGCAATTTAGTGAGGCCCTAGAAACTCAGTGGGGCCCTGTCTCAAAATTAAAAATAAAAAGGGCTAGGGATGTGGTTCAGAGGTTGAGCACCCTGGTTAAATTCCCAGTATCAAAAATAAACAAACAAACCAACCAAACAAATAAATAAAATATCAGAGAAAATGATTTCTGAATAAAAATAAAAGTGAATTATGAATTCTTACTTAGAACAAAATTCTATTACTTGGAGCCTGTTTATCATTCAAATTTCTGTAATGTTTGGAAAGTATATTCATTTGAATATTATGTGGCTGTATTCAATTTGTTTTATGGTGGGTTACAGAAAGTTGACAACATCAACAGGGATTCAGTTATAATGGACATGACTTCTTGACATCACAGACATTTATGCTATTTATTTTTGCTTTACTCACTCATTAATTAAAATACTCTTCTGGAGTCCCACACTCCTCTCAAAAATTTTTTGTAAGGAAGAACACAAGTTTTTGCATATGTCACTTAAGTATCCTTATTATCTTATTATTCAGGCTGTATTTGCTCATGCAAAGTGAAGTGTTGAACAGTTTTCTAACTAATTCAATTAATTTGGAATCCAGTCTGGATAATCTGAACCAATAAAACCACTTTCATTCAGAAAAGGTTTATTTGTCTTCATTGCAATAATAATTGTTCCTACTAAACATTCAAATTTGCCTGAAGAAAAAAAAAAAACATTCTGAATTAAGAGCCAACATGTTGAGCATGTTTTCCCAAAAGGAATTAAAAGAAAGTAGCCTAAAAATCACAAACATCTTTTTTATTTCAAACTCTTTTCTAATGAATGTTTTATATATATAATTTAAAAATGTATTTTCCATCTGGACTAAAATCTTGTCAGCCAATTTTCGGTCCAGGGGGAATTTAAGTGTAAAATTTAACTTTAAAAATAAGAAATTTCATGGACATATGTCTAATCCATGTCTATATTTATTTCTATACTGATTGGCATATTTATAATTCTTAATCCATCAAAAGGCATTCTACATTGATATTTTAATCTGATAGGTAAACTTTTACTCAACCTTTGAATATTGTCCCTATTACAGTTTTCAGATATTTTAAAGCATGGTAACTCTTCATCCTGTCCTAAGAAGCCACAATCAATACTGCTTTTATCATGTTGGTAGATATGGGAACTTGAAAAATTGTATCCTTGCTTTAAATTTTATGTTTTTACATTCATCACATTACCATAATATGACTCACTTCATTTCCTTCTACAATAGTAAAATAAACATGTATTAAATATACAATACATTTCGTACTTATCAACTGCAGTGGAGAAAAGTGGTTTTCCTGGGAGTGACCCTGAAATGTAAGCCAACAACTCAATGACCACTGAGTATTTATATGCATGGCTTCAAAACATCATACTGACATTTAATATACATCACCCAAAACTCATTTTCCCTGTTATGCTAATAACCTACATTAAAATCCATTCCTAGGTTCTCTGTGGTCATAAGCCTTCTGTGGCACATTGTTGTATCAAACAAATCCATGAGCAATATGCAACTCATTCATTATTTAAATTCCTTACACGAAAACAAAGTTATAATCCTTATACAATAGCAGATACATTATGCCTAGATGTTTAATAAAGCCACATCATCTTATAACCACTCTTAAAATAGAGTATTTTCATACATAGAACAATCCATTGAAATTAAACTACTGAAATAAAGTTGATATCAATTTATGAAATCTAATTTTAGTCAAATTCCCAGATACCTGTGTTCCTAATCAAATAGGTATTTGTTCATTACTGCAGCTTCTATTTATTTATATATTTTTCCCTATATGCCAGATGGGCTTATTGGCTCTTTGGCATTCATTAAAAAAAAAAAGACTATGTGGGCAGAGTGTTAGCATCTTGGCAGGGTATGGTAGGACATATAGTTTTGAAAATGAATTTGATTCAGGACAAACTTTGTCTCCTGTTTGCAAATGAAATAATTTTAATGCACAGTTTATATTTTATGTAACATGTAGTGACATTGAAGCCCTTATGTTATAGAATAGAAATGAGAATTTTTTTTTCTCAGATTAAGATGGGCTAATTTTGGAAAATGTAAACTCCTCAATGACTTATGACTTACTTACTTGAGTTATTTAAGATGGTTAGAAATAACTCAAATGTGTGATTATATAAATTGTTAATATAGTATGCATGATGATTTTGAGTCCTTTTAATCGTTTACCTTTGATATGACCTGCTGAATGAGAGAGAATAACTGAACTTAGAAATGTCAAATCTCTTACTAGCAAAATTAATTGTTACATCACATTTTTTGGGTGCTGCATTTACGTATAGGTCTTCTACTTCTATCATTTTAAGGTCAGAAATAAAATATTTATCACTGATAATACTTCTTCTCATATGTCTTCAATATTATTATTCATTAATCAATGCTGGCCACTATAGATGCTATTTATTTTAATCAGATTCACATGTAAACCATAAGGTTTAACCTTGACTATGTCTGTAGTCCATGATGGTTTCAGAAAGATTTCCTCTATTAAACTAAAAGAAAATTTTCTGTGGTTAAGAAAAAAATCCTCAACATAAATAGTATTAATATTGCATGTGGGTATGCACTTTTTAGATATACTTGTGGGAGTTGCCTAATTGACTGATGGTTCCAGCTGCTACACTCTGAAGTCCATCTGCACCTTGATGAGGAGATCATAGTCCTCATGGGCTGCTCTCATTCAATGAGGAGAGAGGGTTGATGGCATGCTAAGGCAATAAGTTCCTAGGAGATATGGGACTCTTCTGATGGTTGACTTTGGCTTATGTCATGTCCTTGGGGAATAAGATACTTTATGTCAGTCCAGAAAAATCCCTTTAGAAAACTAGGTCACATGGCAGGGCACAGAAAACATAGCATTCACCAAGCACACACTACAAAAGTGCTAGTAAGAGGGCCACCAACATTCCTGAGATGTCCGTGGGTTCTGTCCACTACAATGTAGGGCTTAGAGCAGGAACATAGTCAAAAGAGCTGGGCTGGTTAATATCCACAGGCATAATGGCACCTCAGAGGAATTATCAAAAAGACTTGCAAATTCTGAAGGGCAACTGAGGGATCTTGAAATATAGGCAGTTGTACAGATGGTTAAAAGACCTTGGTATATTTCTAAGAATGAAATAAGAGAAAATAACATTTATTACATTTAAACATTAAAAATGAAAAAGCCAAGAACCATGGAGTAAGAGGATGAAGGTGATCATTCCAGTAAAATGTCACAATCTCCTGTTTAGTGTCTAGACCTGAGATAGCTTTCAAATACAGAGATCACTGACTCTAAAGGAAGCCCAGTAAAAGGAGATACTACCCTGCTGTGCTGTGACAAGTGTAGAATACCATGAGAAGGAGAATGTGGAGATATTTTGAGAATTATTGGACAAAGGTCTGAGTTGACAAGGATATACAGAGATTCAAAGCATTATAATCACTCCAATTTCACAGCTATGACAATGGGCCAGTCAATAAATCCAGTCAATAAATGAAACCTTAAGTCCTGAACAAGATGGATGCCCTTTAGTTCCATGATCTCACACTGTGATAATTTTCCCATTTTGAACTGACCTCACATGAGGTCCCTGAAGTATGAGGGAAAAGTGATCACAGTGGGGAAGCTAAGTGGAAATCACTGATAAAAAATTTAGTAAATCAAAAAAAAAAAAAAAAAAAACAATATTGATCCTGAATGAGGGGAAAGATTTTGATGAGTAACCCTATTAAATCCTCAAAATTGTCAGATTTGCAGTTTCGGTTATATATCTTTATTCAATTTTCAATTTTTCTCCTACAGAAATTGGGTGAAGCTTGCAGAATGAGTATTGATTACTGTAGTTCCAACTAAGTAGTCACCCTGGTCCTAGTTGCTGTACTGAACTTGGTATCATTTTAGACCAGGCTAATCAGGTCTTGGGTACATAGAATATGACCAATGATTTTGCAGTTATGTTCTTCTTTATTCCAATGAAAAAATTATCAGAAACAGTTTACATCCAAGTGGAATGCTTAAAAACATTCCTTTATAATATTTCTGCAGAGGTAAGCAAACTCTCCCTCTGGCTGTCATAATATAAACTGAAAAAAAATATTGACTGGGTATATCACAAGACATTATACTGATCTACTGCACTGATGACATCATGCTAATCAGAAAGGATTAAAAATATTTTTAGTAACTAATGGCATTTCTATGACACAGTATTTCCAGAGGGTGAGGTAAAAACACTATATACATTCAGGGATATGCTACCTTAATGAAGTGTTTAGGCGTCAAATGGTCAAGAGATGCCAAAATATCCAAACCAAACTTAACATAAAATATCATCTACTACAAGGATAGAAACACAGAGTGTCATAAAACTCTTTTGTTCTGATCATGAGAAAAACTTACAGTAAAGTGGATACAAGAGAAGAGACTGGGATTCTAATTAGGATAAGTTACACTCCATGTTTGTGTAATATGTCAAAATTGACTCTAGTGTCATGTGTAAGTGAAAAGAATAAATAAAAAAATAATAAGATTAAAAACAATTACCATGGAACTCACTAGTTAAATTATATATCACACCACACCACATGGGAGTAGACAGTCTCAGAAAATTCCAGAAAGCCTTTTAAAACAAATAAAGTTCCAGTTTCAGAGTGAGTACTCTAAAAGGACAGGTGGTTTACTTCAGAAAGCAATATTTGCATGAAATTAGAAACCCCTGTATAGTGCTATGTCCTGAATATATGGGACTAATAATCAAGAAGGAAAGAAAGTATAAATGTCCACATTTATAATCACTTCCGTAACCAATCATCACCAATGAACCAATGAGTGAGTTTGTGCTTTTTATCTCTGAAGTCATGGTCCCTCCAGTTACACTCTTGCTAGGAGACCATTAAAGTTCCTATTGATGTATATATTACCATGCTGCCAGAGTACTCTGCACACCTTGTTCCTGGGGAATGGAAGGAAAAGGGTAACTATCTGTCAAAAATAATTGATACAGATCTACGAGAGGAGGTGGGGCTGCTATTTACAATTGGCTCAAAGACAAATATATGTGGAACCTTGGTGATCCATTTGGTTATCTCCTGTCACTCACTACTTCTCCTCACTATAACTCTCAACACATACATACATCAATCTGACCTAACAAGGATATAATAACCAAGAGTTTGGACCTCTCAGAAATGAAAGGTGAAGTTACAACACCAGGTTAGTTATCAAGAACTTCTGTGTTCTCAATGCATGAGGGTGAGGAAGACCTAGAAAATAGATATGAAGGAGTAAGTAGCTGACCTCAGATCAGCTGCAGCCATGGGCTGTAGTACATTCTAGGAACATCTCTATTCTAGTCTTTTCTCATGAAGAAAGGCCCAAGGGACCTGGAGTAGCTGGTCTTAAATTTGTATGAGGTAATAGTGTAGTGTGGCATATCTCTTATGGGAAGTATATTTGACACTTTGAACTCATCTTAGCCTTCTCTGGGTACCTTTGTGTTTTCGTTTTCTGGCATTTCTCCCTAGTTAGTTTATTGCACAGATAATACCATCCCTGGTTCTGAGATGACCCAAGTTAATGTTTGATGGACACTTAAGTATTTGCTAGAGCATCCATGCTTATTTTTTGGTTTGTAACCTATCTATTTTTTCACTTTTTTTTTAATAAGAGTATAATGATTTATGTCTGTCTATATATTTCCATTGTTTAAAATAATCATGAAAAGAAATATGCTTTTTTCTTTAGTTACCTTAAATCCATTCCTAGAATATTCTCAAAATATAAAAATATATAAATGACCAAATTATGATTGGAATTATAAAAATTATATTCAATTTTAAAAATAACTAAAATTCATATACTTCCTTGACTTCAAATCTACTGTTTGGTGATGAAAGTGTTTTATAAAATGGATTTATAGGGATGTGTATTTTACATTTTCAGCACGTTAAGAGTGAGGAAATACATACACAAATGCTCTATAAAACAGAGATTTAGGTAACTAGTTATATAATATTAGTTTACTTTTAAAGATAATTAATTACACAGAAAGGATATATTTTATCCCTGTCTCACTAACACAACCACTATTTGGTTGATGCTATATAATACCAAACACAATTTATAATGCATATTTAACTGTAGTTGCAAATTTTCTCCATCAAGATAACAAAAAATATTTTTGAATTATCTCATAAATTCCACTACTTTATACAAAGACAGTTACTGTTACTTGGAAAACAGGAAAAAAAGAAAACCACATTCATATATTTTTAAAAATTTAAAATAAATTTTTTATAAATGATGTTGGGTCAATATGCTTTATAAAACAGATTAATCAGACTAATTTTAAGTTTTAATATATTCCATGAGTATTTGGTAATATCATTTAACTTATTGTTTTAGTCAGCTTTTTTGTTGCTGTGACTATAGGATCCAACCAGCACAATTTTAAGAAGGAAAAGTTTATTTGGAGGCTCACGGTTTCAGAGATCTCAATCCATAGACATCAGACACCATTTCTTGAGGCTCAAGGCTGAAAATCATAGAGGAAGAGTGTGGCAGAGGGAAGCAGCTCACATGATGATCAGAAAGCTGAGAGAGAGAGAGAGAGAGAGAGCTTCACTTGCCAGTTACAAATATATATATACCCCAAAGCCACGCCCCCAATGCCCCACCTGCCTTCAATTACTACCCAGTTAATCTCATCAGGTGAGCAATTCACTGATTGGATTAAAGATTCGAGAAGCCCAGTCATTTCCCCTCTGAACCCTCTTTCTTTGTCTCACATGTTAGTTTTTGGGGGACACCTCTCATGCAAACCATAATACCTATGGTATTATTCTAATTTCCATAACAATAATTTCTATTTGAATGATTTCATTTTAAATTATAAAGTTATCAATTAATAAGATGCAAAAACAACATTTAACTGTGATAACATATTATTAAAGTAGATATTAAATAAATGCCAACTATTTTGGGAATAAATGTCTAAAAAGTACATAAGTTCAAGTTGATTGTGGAGACATATGGTTAAAATAATGGAGCTAGAAGTACTAAAAAGAATGAAGAGATCAAGATACAATGCTTAAAGAAAAATGCTTTCACCTGTTATGTTTCTTCTAACAGCATTCAGATCTTTTATGATCATTTTAATTAACAGCTCTTCACAAAGTGACTACTTGTCAGAAAGAAGCACATTTTATTGCAAACAAATTCTTAAGATAAACATGACTGGATATTTTAATAAATGCCTTTTCAGAGTGATGATGCATGAAGCCAATGCTGAAATGTTTTACTTTCCTGAGGTGGGTATTAATATGATGTTAAAATATAGTGAAATAACAATATGTGTCTCTAGGTATGTTAAAAGTAACTCTAAGCATTGTGTGATCTATACTCCTAAAACAACTGAAACAAATATCACACATATATAGTCAATTATATATTTTCTTCTACTTTACACCTGATAAAGGATATTAAATAATTTTATTTAAGCACATTTTTCTGTCATATGACAATAGTATTAGCTCCTATCAATCTATTCATTGCAAATAGAAACTCTTGATCACTTTTTATTTGCATGCTTTAAAAAACATCTTTAGGGTCTGGAGTAATGGGGTATGCTTGTAATCCCATTAACTAGGAAATCTGAGTCGGGAGAAGCACACATTTAAGGCCAGTCTGGCAATTTAATAAGACATTCTTAAAATTTTGAAAAATAAAGTTATATAGATAGGGCTATGATGTAGTTCAGTGGTAGAGCATGCCTGGGTTCCATTCCCATTTTCACCAAAATAAACAAAGTCCTTTGAAGATGGTACTATAGCTCAAGTGGTAGAGAACTTGCCTAGCATGGATGAACAAGGCCCTATATTGATTTCTGTATCACAAATGTACACACACATCATCATCATCAATATCACTCTAAAGCTAATCTCAATTTAACAACGCAATCAGTAGTTGAAGAGCATGGCCTCAAGATGATGTAAATTTTGACAGATTGTTTGCATTTAGGCCACATTATGCAATACATTGTTTATAAAATTTGAAATGAATGGTCTAATAGTGCATCACCTTTTTACTCTTTCTGCCTGATGCATAACCCAGGAAGAAATTTGACCTCATTAGCAATGGAGACATTAATAATGGTAGCTGTGTAGTTCACAAACTTGTCAGTCACCTTCTGTATTCCAAAAGGACACATACAGCATCTGTGCAAAATAACTACAAAAATAATTGGCTAAATAAACTTCAAAATATTATGACATTTTGTGGCTCTTTAAATGAGATAATTGGCTTCTAATCTGATGTAGCTAATGTTTGAATGATTGTTGTCACCGAATGGTCCCAGAAAGACTAATAAAAAAAGATCTTTTTTGAGTATGAAATTGCTATAAAGAAAGAATATGAATTCCTGCCTCTCTGCTTCCCCTACTTGTTATGCTCATGAGATTTATACATAGAACAGCTTGGATTTCAGATGCCACAGCCTGTTTTTACAGGGAACATTAATAAAAATTGGAGGAAGAGAAAAGGAAGAACCTTAATCAATGTGGGGTATGTAAATTCAATTTGTGTGGGCTGAGGAGCCTTTCCTTGAATCTAGTAAGGATGGTATTTATTGGACTGTGTGTTTCCCCTCTTTCAAATGTTTCTTTATCTGCTGTCACCGTCTTGTTTTACTGACATGAGACAGATCTATATCATTAATTCTAGAGGTAGTAATTCTAATTATCCTTCCACTCTTTACTCTTTTGGTAGTGTGGCAGTGGAATTTGAACATGACAACACTCAGGGCATGAGCAGCTGATTTGAGTCCAAGGGACTTGGGTTACTCTTCAGGCTATCTGCTGTGCACTTAAGACAATTTGAAGTTTTACTTTAGAATATGGAAATAGTTGCTTTTTATTTTGAAATGAAAGAAAACATCAGTTATTTAGACAACTCTCTAAAATGTGGATGGTAACAGGGTCCTGAGAGGTAACTTCAGATCATGCGGACTCTGCTTCTCTGTGCTGCAAAGAGGTTTAGCTGGAAGAGGAAATACTTTTCCCAAATCACTACCTTCAGAGACAAACTGCAGGGGACTTGCTTTGTGATGTAATTTGCCCTTTTAAAACAAACAAATAAACAAACAAACAAACAGTGAATTAGATACATTTAAATAACTACTGATTTAGCTTGTAAGGAAATATAAATCTCAAACGATCTCTATTCTTTCAATATGTTTTTTATCCAAGAATGTTGCATGGAAAAAAACAAATGATTGATTTGGATAGAAACATCAATGTTTTCTTCCATTACAAAATGTAAAAAAAAAATAATAACAATAAAAACGATTTTGTATTGGTATGCTATTTCCAATCACAAGTAGCATGAGGTGAATTGAAAATATGTTTCTCCTTTTCCTTTTTGTCCTTTTTATTAATCCATCATCTACATAATGTTTACAAGATTGCTGTAGCTCCATTGTTTTCCTTCCTTTCTTCTTTGTGACATTGAATTAGCATCTGAGAAATTAATTGCCTCACCACTCTGTACTAGCTGTTCCATTGTCTGGTATTGGCCCCTCTGTCCAAGATTGTTCTGCTTACATCACTGAGCAGAGAGCAGCATGCATCTTTTCAGTGTTTGTTTCCTGACAGCTCTTGTCTTCAATAATAGGGAGACAGAGCTTTCAGAGGCTGTATTAAATAGACTTACTCAGTTTGTTTCTGCTGTTGCATTACACAACAAACCTGAAAGAAAATATATATACTGAGAAGCATATCTGGCGTAATTCCCAGGTACGTTGCCCCAAATGTTTTCTTTCAGGATTTTGAATTCAGTTTCTATGGGTAGGAACTTATCCTGAGGTCCATATTCATTTTATTCATGTGACAATTAAAAGAAGTAGTAAATTAGTAAATTCATCAATAAGGCATCATGTCACTTTGAACAATAGGAATCTATTGTTATGCTCCTGTTTGAAAATCAGACAACTAGGGCAAGAGGTAGAACTTAAAACCATAGCAACAAAGACAAAATATGACCAAAATTCAGCCACAAGCAGTAGGATAGAATAACTCAAAGGATGTCTGATTTTTCTCTTCTGGTTATGAACTTTTCCTGAGGGCAAAAGAAAGTGGAAAACAAATGATACAAGATTGCTTGGCTATACAGCTCTTTAACTAATAAATTATCAAAGTTTTACTAGGAGGCTAAAAATTGCATGCT
The DNA here is from genome assembly GCF_021218885.2 of Marmota monax. Lineage (NCBI taxonomy): Eukaryota > Metazoa > Chordata > Mammalia > Rodentia > Sciuridae > Marmota > Marmota monax. Next base: position 1,375,227 of record NW_026692434.1, on the reverse strand, counting down.
TGGTTCCTCACCCCCTTTTGGAATTTAATATGTTGCTTAAAGTATCTAAAAACCAAATACAAAATTTGGTGCTACAAGTTTCTAATAATCATACAACCTCCTACCATTTTGTTAGTATTTTTAGAAAGAAAAAGTAAAATTTCACCTCATGTCTTGAAAAAGTAAATCTTTCACAAGTCACATTTGAATTTTGCTAGTTCGTGCTATTCAGATCTATAATTCACCTCTCTGGGTTTTGCTTATTAGTGAAATAATGATAACTTCTTTAAATACTCTTGGAGATAGCAGCTAAGTCAAGTGTCTTATAAGGACCAGCTAGCTATTTTGTATGCTGTAGGGTGAAGTGAGTGGCAATTGTGAATATTCTTGGCAACATAAATAATATGTAAATAAGTCATGCTCTCTTACAGATAATAACTGTAGAGTTTTTACAGTGAAACTAAGATATCATAATGCTTGAAGAAGAAGAAGAAATACGTAATTGTTCTAGTATGCTTCTTAGATTTTTTAAAAAATGCACTGAATGATTTTTAATGCTCTGAATGATCTCAGCTGAAAATTATCTATAGCTCTAGAGGGCAGAAGAAAAAATAATTATCTGATATTTATTCCTTTCTTTGTTTTCTCTCTAATTGGCAAAAATAGAGCTAAAAAATTCTGATGCATGAATTGCGGAAGAGAATATCGAAACTGGCAGAACAGAGCACTGTAGAACTTATCCCACCTGTCCCAGGACTCCATAACCTTTATGCAGTAGGGGAATGTGCATGGGGTGGTCTATGTGAATTCAAAAAGAAGCCCTATTTCTGAATTTATGTTTAGAAAAAATGACTCATGGGACTGACATTCAAAAAGGAGGCTGGTTGAGAATTGAATCAGTTCTTACCTTGGAGAATAATAAGGATGCTTCTTGTGAAGTAGGTTTTCCCAAGATTTATCAAATCACAATCTATTTGGACCTAATGGGATTGTTATGTAGACCAGAAAGATAGGGTAGTTTAACACTTTTAGATTTCTAAGAAAGAAGTATGTTGAAGTGAGTGAAAATACTATTATTGTGAAGTCATAGAATCCCATAAAGTTAAAATATATTTTCTCAAAAGCACTTCTTACACACTATGAAACTATAAGCACAGTCATTTCTACACTATCTTTTTAAATCCAAGGAAAGTGCAGGCAACTAACTACTATTTAATAAAAGTAATAGAAGCTGTTCCTTTTTGCAGAAAACATTTTTCATCTACCCAGTGCCAAGAAGGAATATTAATATTGATTCAGACTCAGATATGAATCCTGACCTCAAAAGTACTGAATGTGATTAGCCTGTATGTGCATTGGCCCCACGGATTATGAATTCTGACTTTTTCTTCATGGTCACAGTTTAAATCAAAGCAGTTTGAGCTTTCTATAGTAACATCAAAACTCTCTATATTTTTAAATGATTCTGATACAGTCTATAAAGAACAGAAAATGATTTTTTTGTTTGTTTGTTTGTTTCCCCCACTGTATTTCTCATACCACCATTCCATTTACTGTTAGGACATAAATTCTCAAAATAATTTTTTAAGGAGTTAGAATATGGTAAATGCACATTTTTATCTTAGTTAACTATACAGGTGAAATAATAACAATAAAGTAAGCAGATTCAGAGATAATAAAATGCATTTTTCTCTTCTAAAGGAAACCTTCTGCATAACAGCAGACTATCCCAGAACATGTGAAAAACAAGAGCACTCAGACTCAAGGAATCATATATCTTTAAATAGCCTTTATTTACTCAGCTGATTTAGAAATGCAGTGTTCCTTTAAAAGGAGTAATTCTGTGTTTCTTTGTGATTTTAAAAACACAAACTCAGATGACACCACTTTCAAGTTTGGGAAATGTCAACCTCGAAATTATGTTTACTTTCAGCTAGAAATCCAAATCCAGGTGCAGAAATCTTGAAAACTAATTACTTTTTGTCTTTTACACTTCCTGAAATCTCTCCTTGGTGATGCACATCATCTATATAGTCCATAGATTTTATTGTGGATGACTCAGACATAGACATTTTCTTTCAGAGTATTTATCTCTTTGTCTTGGGTCAGTTATTTTCTCCCAATTACATTATTTTATTTTCTGCCCTTTCTTTGCAGTTTTTTTGGGTTTTTTTTTTCCTCATTTACTTTCTCAATTTCTTTACCCCCCAGGCTCCTTCATATATTTATTGTTAAGAAATCTAAGTGAACCAAATTGTAGGTTTTTCATGCACAGCATCATTTCAGAACACTATTTAGTAACTTGATTCCCACTGGTTCTATACTTTCTAAAAAGCACAAAAACAGACAAGATAATACATTTAAAAACATGAGAATTGAGAATGGCTAAAGACAGATAAGTAAGTCCCGATACTTTTCTGTCATTAAGTTTTGATGAAAATAGTATGATTTGAAATGTGGTTTTTGAATTGTCTGGGCAAAGCCTGCAGTGTTTCACAGTCTTCTCATCTTTCTACATTTGAAATTATGCCTTGGTGACAGTGACACGAAGACCACACCAAAAAAAAAAATCAGGTTTTCCTAATAAATAAGTTTTCTGTGGTTATTTTAATTATTTAAAATCATATTGTAGAAACAGTCCACTTGTAAAGACTGGCCACATGCTTGGTTTTGAGAGTCTGGTCCCAAAGAAGATTATCGGCCTTTCTTTGTTCTTTGTATAAAACTGTATAATCTTTAGGATTTTCCTGTTGATTATGCCTTTCAAAGTTTCTGCAGTCTCTTTAGGGGATCAGACTACTTACATGTTAAAATAAGCTTTTGGTGGTTAATAATAAAATTACTTTATCATACGTTTGAAAATTATTACACAATATATACACATAGCGATTGCTCTAGTTTGTATCTTCAACATCTCTCACATGCTCACATATTAAAAGCTTTGTCTCTAGGAGGGAAATTTTGAGAGGTGGGGCCTTGTGAGAGTTCCTTTGGTTCTTGGGGCTTGTCTTCCCAGGAGACCACAAGACTAATTTCTCTCTTTTTCCTGCTGTGAGATGGGCAGTTTTATCCACCACAAGGCCCTATGCCACAATTCTGCCACAATGTGCTGCCTACCACAGGCTCACAGCAATGGAACCAACTGATCACGGACTTAGAACTTTCAAATCTGCAATCCAAAATAAACCATCTCTCTTTATAAATTTTTTATCTTGGGTATTTTTTTTAAGGTGGTAAAAATCTTACTGATACAAAGGCACCTAACTGAGTTCTTTACTGAATCCTCCAGAGTTTACGTGGCATTATCTGAGCACATAAAGTACTCTTAATTATTTAGGATTACTGATAAAAGAATAAAAGTCACATGAAGGGGCTAACAGGTAGGAAAGCCCATAGGTGGACGAGGTAACTTGGGAAATTTGTCACTGTGTGAATCCTTCTTGGGTGCAATTTATGGTGCCTTGATACCCCATTTCCTTCTTTGTTCCTCTGAACATTTAGCAAACTTTCATTGAATCACCGTTAGAGCAGATGCATACAAGACAAAGTGAACTCAGAACAGTTCCTGAGAAATCTATGAAGCAGACAACTAAGCACACAGCTATAAGATTAAGTGGGTACTAGTACAGTGTGGAAGAAAAGGGCCTATGGGTATCCTAAGGCAATTAGGACACAGGACAATGAAGTATCTCTGAGGACTTTAGAAGCCTCTGAAATGTTCTCTGCATCAGAGTGGCTTAATCAACACTGTGGTGTCCAGTACACTATCAAAATGCTTTTCTTTCAAGGTTAAGGTTTGTTAATTTTTTCCTGCCTCTTAAGTGGTGATAGGAAATAAAAATTTAGGCCCTTGATGTTAAAAAATCATATTAATATGGAAGTGACCTTAGATATATTATTGTATAATTAGAATTTATTGGGAAATATTGTTTAAGGTTTAACATTGTATTAATTTTCTTAGATGTCAAACTACAACTAACTCAGTAACAAAGGGATATTTTCAAGTATTGAATAGATAAATAAATGCTGCTCTCTGAACCACTTATGAAAGAAAATTATGGGAGAGGAATTTAAAAATAGAATTTGTCTAATAGGTAAAGCAGGTATAAACCATAAAAAAGAGAAAACTAATTAAGTAAAGAAAATTCAAGAACTAAGTATCAGTATATATTTCCCAGAAGGAATATGGGGAGATCTTAGTGGAAGGCTAACACAGTAAAATTATGTAGAAAAAGAGAAATTGTAGAAAATTATGTATCTTAATAACTAGTTTTAAACTAATACTTTGTATATCCCGGTTTTCAGTTTATTTTGTCTAATTTTCTTCTGATTATTGTTGTAACCCTCTTATGGATTATCTTCCTTTTTTCAGTTTTGGGGAGCAGCTATCATGTAGAACTGAAGCTCTCTTTCTCAATTATTGAATCACAACAATCATTTCATATTAAGGGGAACTGTAAAAGCTGCTTATAAAAGTTGGTGTCAAGAACCTGTAATGAATAGATTTTCAGTCTTAAAGTTATTATTTCATAAGCAATGAACTTCACACATCCAAGTCCCTGAATTTTCTTGGCATTAGCTTTAAACTCTATCCACAATGTGACCACATCTTAACTACTTCTATCACTGTCACTTAAGAGCCTGTTGTGGCCATATATTGAATTATTGCAATTCCTTCCACTTCCACTCTTATGCCTTCATATTTTATTCTTCCCTAATGGAAAAAGTGTACTTTGATATGTAAGTCCCAGTGTAACACATGGGCTCCCATCCCACACAGAGTAGAAGCCACTTCTACAGTGTGACCTGGTCCTGTGCTGTGACCCTGTCTTCATTCCTCTCTATGCTTCCTTTGTTCCTCAAGTGCAGCTATTCTACTCCTGCAACAGGCAAAGCAGAAGCAAGTCGCCCTCAGGACTTTTGAAACATGCAGTGTTCTTTAACTGAGGAGCTCTATTTTTCCTTATTTGTTTGTATGCTTCTTTACTTCCTTAACACCTTCACTAAAACCCTAGCTACTGACTGATATGATAGTTTAAAAATCTTACTTAATATTTTAACTTTTTTTTTTTTTAAACCAGAGGGGGTTTGTGGAGGTCGCAGAAAGAGGCAGCTCAGGATGATGGACTCTTGACATATGTCACAGGAATTGATTTCAAGGCATATTAAAGGCACAAGCAGAGATTCGTTCAGGTAAGTGAGGAGTACACATTCAAGGGGGGAATGCAGGCTATCTCAAGAGTGAGGTGTGCCTTTGGGGGTATCAGGCTATTAATTTCAAAATAACCCTTGTGAAAGGTGGGCATGGGAAGGTATGTGGAGAAGACATCTGTCTTGTGAACACAAAAGTTCTAGCTGGTCTCACTTATTTGATCAATAGGGAACATTTGGGGAAATACACTGGTTTATAGGTTTCTTAAAATGTCATACTCCCTTTGTTTAACTTATTCTAAAAATAAACATAATAGCACAGGGCAATTGTCATGAGTAAATTTATACTAATTTTAAAGTTGTGTGGGGATTTAGAGTAAGCTTAAGATTTGTAGATTTCTCAAAAAGGTGGGAGTCGCAGGCCTGAAAGAGAAACTTACTTGGGGAGAAAAAGTATAAGGGACTTTAGCAGGTAACTTTCAGACTGAAATTGTGATCTCCTTTTTCTTCCTTTTGCTTCAATTTTGTCTATCTTTATTGTTCCCTGTATCCTACATCAGTAACAGCCCATGTTAGAAAATCTAACTAAATCTTCTCATTTGATTCAACCAATTTAATTTAGATTTTAAGTTACTAAAATAGTAAAAACTATTTTAACCTAGAGGAGGTTAAACCTTAAAATAGTTAAAAACTATTTTAACCTATATAGTAACCCTAAGAAACCAATCTGTATTCTAATCCACTTGTAGATAAATTCTTTACATGTAGAATCTACAGTAAGTGATGTTTTAGATGTGGTAGTACAAAAGTATTTAATTTCATCTTAAGCCATACCAATCATCAAATTGTGTGTAGTTTTTTTTTTAAGAGAGAGAGAGAGAGAGAGAGAGAGAGAGAGAGAGAGAGAGAGAGAATTTTAATATTTATATTTTAGTTTTCGGCAGACACAACATCTTTGTTTGTATGTGGTGCTGAGGATGGAACCCGGGCTGCACGCATGCCAGGCGAGCATGCTACCTCTTGAGCCATATCCCCAGCCCCTATGTGTAGTTTTAAAAGAAATGAATCTGACTTAACTTTCCTATGTACACATATAAATACACCACACATCATGTACAAACACAGACTGGGATCCTAATTTGAATAAGATGTATTCCATGTCAAAATATCTTCTACTAACTATAACTAAGAAGAACAAATAAAATTTTTAAAAATAAAATAGTTATTGTTTCAAAATTCACTTTTATTATTTGAAATCAAATTAGTATACATATTGAAATATGTTGAAGTTTTATCTCTCCTTACATTTATTTATGAACATACTCAACTTCTCAAGACTTAAGCACTATAAAAAATAAATTTAAAAATCAGTATTTATTGTTAATTTTTTTTTGTTCTTAAGTTATTTATTGTGTCTTTTCAGATAACTTTTAATCTCTTTAATTCCTTTGCTCTCGAAAGGAAGACAGTATGTAACATATAATATGTAGTAGTGCTTATTAGCATATACAAATACTTGTTTCAGTTTTAACAAGTTCTTTATCTTCACAGTTCCTTTTTACATTTAACTCTAAAGATGTTCCTTCTCTAGTTGTTGTAGTTCAATGAAACATAGAAAACAAGTTCCAAAAACTTTACTCAGTGACTAACTCTAAAGATGGTTCTATAAATTAACCTGTAGACACAGTCATCTTATAATAACTTGCCATTAATAAGGAATCATCAGATGATGTTGTCTGTAATACATATATAAATGATGTCTTGATATATATATATATATGTGAAAATGCACACACATATGTACCCAAACATAGTAAAATGATTACTCAAGCCAAACAAACATACATATCCTACTCTATGCTTTCGTGTGGTTCTCAGGTCTTTATTTATCTGTGTGTGTGCAAGTGCATTTGTATTTCTAGTCACATTTTTTCAATACATTTAGTAGCTATGATAAATATGTCTTTTGTTTATTCTAGGGAAAGAAACATTCATATTTCAATCATTTTTTAAACTTTTGATTTTTAATCTTCACACATTTGACTCATGATTTATTATTTTAATGCACATTTATTCCAAGTAGCCTACTTAAATAGGTCAAATTTTACAAGCATTCTTCTATCTCAATTTTTTTTCTCTGAATTTACAGTATTTTTGCATTCACGGGTACAAAAACATCTAAATTTATTTTATTAAAGAATGCATTCAGTTTACCATTTTCTTAGAGATGGGTGAATGAGCCATAATTTTCATTTGTCAAATGGCTTGTGTTATTTTTCAAGCAGTTTTGGATTATTGTATAATAAATTAGTTTTTTTCTGACAGAGTTGAACTTAAAAAAATCTTCATGAGAATAAATCATCTCATTCTTTATGGAACATGGAAGTATTGTTGTCCATAAAATTTGGATGGATTGCAAATGAATCTTATAGTGAAAGACATAGGATTCAAATTATATATATATGTTTGTGTATAATTGAAACCTATAGTAATATAAATTTTAAAGTATGCATTTTCTTTTGTTGGTCTCCAAAACAAAGCAAAACAAAGTACACAACACTGCATCTACATTCAACAACCTTACATCATTATTCTATTACATTAATGCTCATTAGTGTTACCCTTGAACATTGAATTCAACAAATGTAGAACTCAAGTAAGTGGGTCAAAATGTCTCTATATATTCTTTTTAAATTATTTTGTAAAAATAGATCTGAATATTCAAGACTGAAATGACGTATGGTACTTTTGAAAACATTCAGATTATTTTTTCACACTATTTGTTAGGCAAATGACTAGGCATGTTGTAATTCAGGAAATAATACCCAAAATAAATAGCATAAAGAAAGATCACATAAATTTAAATATGTTAATATGGGGTTAAAAACTCTAGTTAGAATCCATTGCTATCTCATGCACATCTAAGCGTACTGTGGATTCAAAAGTTAGGGTGATACATGCACTGTATTCAATGATATTTGGATGGTTCATAAGGAGCCCCATAATATTGAAGTATATATGTTATAACTTAAATGAGTATTACTGTCAGTTGTTAAATGAGTGTTCTCAACACTTAATACATGAAAAATAACAACCAAAAAAAAGTTGTTTCTCACTGTAACTACAATAATAAAAATTGGGGGTGTGGAATTTGGCACATTTGTTTCATTACATCATTATTCACAATGCAGCAGATCTTAGAGCATTTTGGATTTTATATTATTGGATTAGAGATGCTCAATCTGTATTATCTTCTTCATTTTTCAGATGAGGAAAATAAGGCACAGAAATGTTAAACATATTGTCTAAGATCACTGATCTAGTAACTAGAAGTTCCTTAGAACCTGGCCAATCTGACATTCACAATGTCAGTTTCACAGAAACTTAATCCCAGGTCTTGCTGAATGCAGATTTGGGCTGCAGACTGAGCATGTGCATTTCTGCTCATCTTCTAGTTGTTGCTCCTGTTGTTCTTCAGACAAGATGTGGAGAAACAAAGCTTTACACTGTTTTCTCTGGTGAGCTAGGCAGGGATGGAACAAGGAAGCAGAATAAAGGACCCCTTTTTCTCATAAATGCTTTCCATGGCACCCAATTTTTCATGCCAAAGCAAGCAGAAGATTGAGGTGCCTAGACCTGATAAAGCTTAAGCAAGGTATTTCTGTTCTGATGGCACCTGTAATATCAGGCTCATTGCCTTATAATTACATCACATTAATTTTTGAAACCAAAAAATTCTTTTAACACAAACTAAAGGAATGTTTCATGTTCATGTAAATTTACTGATATGATTAAACCTTTGGAAGAATTTGATGTTATTCTTAATATAACTTCAGAGAGAGCTATGAGATTAAATAAGATGCTCTTCATCTTGTATACTATGGGCCCTGGTTTAAATAATTCAAAATTTTCTCTAAAATGAACCTTTATACTCTTCTAATAAGAATGGAATTTCATTAAGGTCTTTTAGTGTAATAGAAGTCTATTTTTCTATAAGCTATTTTTTTTCTCAGTAACTTAGGGGATATATGTAAATGGTTAAAACAGAATTATTACTCAGCATTCTTTAACATCCATATAACCATAAGAAATAAAAGGATTTATCTGAAATACTTTTGTTCTTCCTTTAAATATTTCTGCACTTTTGAGTTGGTGAATTTTAGCCTCATGCTACTCTAGTTTCTGCATTTCTGAAAATTTTTTAACTGCTTTTTTAGAATCTTTCAACATTTTTAAAAAAATTTCTCTAAAGTTTTCCTTCCAGAGATTTATTATTTCGACAGATAATAAACAGTTCTTGAATTTATTGTGTTTTGAATTTAATGACTTTTGTTAGCTCTGACTCACGCTTTTCTCAGTGATACATTAATTATTTTATCTTTGGATTGTTTTCACATAATGTGTATGCATAGTGGTTATCAGTTTTTTCTGACTTCTGAGCAATAGGTAGAAAACTAAGGCTTAGTGGTAATGAGTCTCTGGGAAAAGTAGTTAAGTGAGACAATGGCAAGTATTTTTTTTTTTAAATTTCATTTATTTATGTACTTTTTTTAGTTTAGGTGGGCACATTATTATTATTATTATTACTATTATTTAATGTGGTGCTGAGGATTGAACCTCATGCATGCTAGGCAAGCACTCTACCACTGAGCCACAATCCCAGCCCAATGACAAGTATTTTAATCTGAAAATAAATATTAGTTGAGATGAAGAATATTTTTCTTTTTTTAAATTAATTAATTAATTTATTTTTATTAGTTGCTCAAGACAATACAATGGTCTTGACATATCATACATTTGATTCAAATAGGGTATGAATTCTCATTTTTCCATGTGTATAAATTGCAGGATCACATTGGTTAATATTTTTCTAATGAGACTTTTCTGAGTATCATCGGTATCCAACTTCTTAAGATTAATCAAATGTCCACAGGTATGCTCTTGTGCCTTTATATTTATCTCTCCCATGAGAAAAAGTAGCTTTCTTGCTGAACATGATATGTACATATACTGGTCAACTTTTTCAAGTTGGCATTTAACATATTAATTTTTTCCTTCCAATTTGCTTGAATTTTTTTTTTTAAATTGTCTATCCAAGTCAGAAACTGATAAACTAGCTCCATTCAGAGGATAATGCTGCTTTTGAAAATCATTTATGAAAAGGATAATGATATTAAATGATACTCAAGTCTAAGTACATAAAACTGGCATTCTAAAGAGCAGTGAGGTTAGCAAAATGTTAGAAGTCTCCTAGTTAAAGAGCTATCTAAATGGAGCTTTCCTGATAAAGGTAACTGACCTTTACCAGGTGGTGGTTCTTTCAAAAGTCCAAAAGAGTGGGTGGAGGTCCATAGCACAAAGATGGATGAATAAATAGTGAAGACATACAGCCACACAGCCTAGAAAAAGGTCAGTTCTTTCTAATAGGGCACTGGCCATTTAGGAGTGTGAAGGTAAAATTATAATTTTTAAATTGAAAATGGAATATGACATAAAAGAAGAAGATGGTAATTTTGAAGTGAGAGCTGTGATTGTATGTAGTATGTCAGGAGAGTAGACAGCTGTAGTTCAAAAAGGGAAAACACTGTTATTTTTCAGAGAAGAGATAATCGATAATCAATTACCAGTTTAATGAAAAGTCAATGAATTTAGAAAGACAGAATTTTAAAACAGCACTTAAAACTGCTGATTTTAAGAAAACTAGAACATGGCCCATTCAAAAGTAACTTTAGAGATTCTCTGCTTTGGGGTAGGAAGTATTTTGTCAGAGAGGGAATAAAAAAATGGTGTTTACAGTATAAATAACTATGACATTTATAAAAATGCTTATGTCATGAGCAGGCAGAAGTATCAGAGGTTCCATTGTAAAGTGTGTGCATCTGGAATTTATCACGTTCAATAGAAAGTCTCTAGAAGTGTACTTTTTCAAATAAATGCTTGAATATCAGTCTTGTTATTCTTTAGTGATATGTATAAGCATCAGTAAAACCTGCTTACTGGTTTAATACCTTTTTAATGATACAATTCTGACTTATAAAAAACAAAAACAAAAGAAACTCCAAATTCTGGGATGAATTTTCTTCACAGGAAAAGTGCCCTTGTTGAAAGAATTAAAATTATGTGTCAATATTAGAATTTAAGAGGAAACATGGGAGAAATTAACCAACTATAGATAGGGCAGAGGGGTGGGGGGGGGGGAAGGAGGGGCAGTGGATTAGCAATGATGGAGGAATATGATGGACATCATTATCCAAAGTACATGTATGAAGACATGAATTGGTGTGAACATACTTTATGTTCAAACAGAGATATAAAAAATTGTTCTATATGTATAATAAGAATTATGATGCATTCTGCTGTCATGTATTTAAAAAATAAAATCAATTACAAAAAGGAAAATTAGAATTTAAAATATATCTCACTAAAATAAAAGCTTCTTACTTTCTTATTTTTATAATAAGTCACAAGAAATGATTATGCATTTTTCTGGGCCAAAAAAAAAAAAAAAAAAAGACCTAGGGAAACTAGTCATCCTTCCTGTCCCTAGCCCATTCAATATCCTCTTGTGTCCTTTTGTTTTGGTAATATCCTAACCTGATATTTGTAGGTATAATTCAGGTCTTGTTAATGACATTTAAAATCACATTGAAGGCTAGGGGGCATCCAAATTACATATCTTAATTTTCTTGTTTATCATCACAGGAAGTTTTTGAGTCAGAAAGTTAACACACTATAATCCCCAATCATGGGGTCTTGAAATATGGATATATTTTTCTTCATTTGTCCAGTGATAGATACAGATATAATTTTTTCAATAATCATGAATTGAAGCTATGAAAGGAAAATACTGTTTTCCTAGAGTCCACCTTTCACCCTTGGCAAAATGAAATCTCCCATAAAAGACCATAAAAGTATGAAAATCAGTATTTTTCTATGTACATTCAAAAATGATAATGGAAAAAGGGTCAGAGCATATGGAAGGGAACTGGTAGAAACAGACTGTAGGGTCCCTCTTCTACATTCTGTACAGGTTGTTTTCAGGTTTTATACTTCAAGGGGCACATGTAGGCATCATTTAGTATGTTTTTTTCCATTTTAGGGGAATTGTAAAGAAGACTTATGCCCCAGTTTAAAGTATATCGTAATGTTTTACCACAATGAGCCTTTCTGTTCATTTTCAAATATCATCATTTATATTTAGAAACATTTATATGTTTCTAAATACAAATTTAAAATAATGTTAAAAAATTTAACATGAATACATTATTTTCAATTATTAAGTAAAATTCATTTTAATGTAATATCCTATGTAAAATTAAAAAAAAAACACATGGAATTATGGAAGGAAATATCAGAATACTCCTGTGATCTTACTGAGGCAAGAATTTATCATTCCAAGGAAGGTGTAAATCCTAAATTTTTATATAACTCAGTTGTACTCTGAAAATTTCATAATCATGTTGCTATATAATAGCTAAGCTCTATTTAGGACTTCTTCTACACCGGCACTGAGCTGACATTTTCCATATTTTAACTTATATAATCCTTATAGCAACCTTATGGAGTAGCCAAATAATTACCATATATTGCAGAACAAGACACTGAGACCATAAGTTAAATACTTCATTGAAGTTAGTTTGTGAATGTAGATTGAAGGGAAAAAAAAATCCAGATATTTCTTACCCAAAATGCAAGCTGTAACTGTTTTGCTTCTATACTGTAGCTCATAAGATATTATGTAAGAACCTCATTTTGTTCTTATTGGGTGTTTTTGTTGTTGTTGTTGTTCTATTTTATTTTTTATTATTTATTTTTATTGAAATTTATTTTTAAAACTATACATTAAAATATAAAAGTTCGGTATTATCATGGTATCATATTAATGTATAAACAACATAACATTTAAATCAGTTTAAACAAATTTGTTTCTTCAAACATTTGTCACTTATTTATAGTGAAAACTTTAATACACTTAAAGTAACAACTCAAAGTCAACCTTATTTTCACATTTTATAAGTGATTTCTGAATTATCTATCTAGGGAAAAGCTAAGCATAGGTAAGAAAATGGGTTAGTTAACTTACAAATATATATCCATCCCTTCTTGCTTACTAACATTACATGATTTTACTTAATGTGTCAATGTGTGGATCTAAGATGAATATATTTCTCAGCAATTCTTGTGGTTAACAGTATTTAAATGAAACAATTTTAAACAATGAAATGTAACTAGGAATAATTGGGCAAGATTTGGGAATCTTTAAAGGAAACATTTCATCTTGAATGCAACATTTATAACCTTTGCATTCCTACTTCATTTAGTTTGAAATAAAGATGTGATACATAACAGGCAGCATTTTTGAGATAATGAAGAAAAAGAGTACATTCTTAAAGATGGCAGAGTTTAGAAAGCCTAGATACCATTGAGTTTCTTTATTTATGAGAACAAAAAGAAACTATTCTAAGAGTTAAATAATGTTTCAGGGTGACTTTGACCAGCAAGTAAATGGAATTTCAATTTGCTATAGAATATAAAATTCATCACATAGACAATTTGCTTTTGTCTTAAATAATGTTAATTCAAATTGTTTGTTTTCATAGAGACTTAGAAGGATGGCAAAAGATATTCTTGTATTGTTGAAAAAAATACTTTCCTCTATGGCTAAATATATTTTATTTCATATTAGAATAACAAGAAATTGGTCTTAGAAAGGGAGAGTGTAATTTAAAAATTGAAGGGTGCCAAGCATATCAATATTTCAATTATATAATCATTTCATGTGAATCCAATATAAATTTTAATGTAAGGGGATAGGGTTTTTTCAATGTTGAAGACTGAATAAAGGATAATTTTTTTAAAAGAACTGTAAAGCAATCCTAAAATTATATCCAAGTGAACAAACAAAATCACTGTAAAACTAAAAATCATTTATAAAAATGTAGAATGAAGAAAGGAAGAAAAGAAGAAAGAAAAGAATAAACTAGTTCACTGTGCAAAATAATGAAATACATTTGTTTTAATTGAAAAAATAAATCAGTACCATGAAATGATTCATTTTAATTTTGTTATTGCTTTTTATATATATACACATATATATATACCTTTGTCAAAATAGAGCCAAGGTGAGTTTTTGTATAGGGAAATGAATTCTGAAAATAGAACATGCAATTTCATATTAACTGTTACTTAGAATAAAAATAATGATAAAAAGAAAGTTTACTATCAATAGGAAATGACTTTCTCAAATAGAAAAAAAAATTGCCAATTAAAATATTTGTTCTGATCCACATGTGGTGGCATTCGCCTATAATCCAAGTGGTTTGGGAGGCTGAGGCAGGAGGATTATGAGTTCAAAGCCAACTTCATGTACAGTGAGGTGCTAATCTGCTCAGTTAAACCCTGTCTCTAAATAAAAATTATAAAATAGGCTGGGGATGTGGCTCAGTGGTTAATTGCCCCTGAGTTCAGTCATCCCAAATACTATATATATATATATATATATATATATATATATATATATATATGAAAAATGTCTGATTTTTTTAATAAAAGAAAAAAATGCTATGATTCTGTAAGATGTATTTGAAGTAGGGATTAAGAGGTATGGGAAAAGAGAAATAATCAAAGTTGAAAAAGAACTGGAATTGGAAAAGTAAATTTTAACTATTCTCACAGAGCAGCTATGTATAGAATACTATATCTTACTACTCAGAGACTTAGTTCTGGTTGTGCCTGTAGCCTGATTGTCTTTTCTCCTTATTACGATCAAAGAAATAGATGTTTATCAAAACTGAAGTTTCAGATGATAACCCCCTAAGGGCATCCAATTATTTTCTTCTTCTGCATCCAGCTACTGGGAGATGGAAATTGATTGACAGATGACTCTGGGGTCCAATCCTCCAGGCCCAGTGGTGTGCCTCAAGATTGAATCAATGTTGAGACTTCCAAGACTCTTTCAAGGACATCCTGGGGGGACCTAATTGAGCTCCAAGGGATAGGACATAATTCATTTTCAACTATCAATAGCTCCCAGCCTGAAGAAGTATACTTAGGCCCAGAAACAGCTTGAAGAAGTTACAGGAGGCAAATCAGATCTAGATTCCTTGTACATCAGCATACTCATTGGAGAACACAGAAGAGCTTCATAATTTAGATAGTGAGTAGTGTTACTTTTCCACTGGATTGTCCATCTTTCTTATTCCACTTCTGCTGTTATAATGAAGTATCATTCGTTAAATAGTTGAGTAGTTGACAATAGTTGAATAGTTTATAAACAGCATGAGTTTATTTTTGACAATTTTGAAGGCCAAGAAGCCCAAGATCAAGGTATCAGAACATTTGCTAGTACCTGGTTTTGGTTCATAGGTGACATCTTTATACTCTGTTCTCATGGTATGGAGGGACAAAGAAGCTCTGTGGGTCTCTTTTATAAGGGCACTAATTCCATTCAAGAAATATCGGACCTCAGGACATTATAATCTCTTCAAAACCCCAATGTGATACCTATGTATTGGTAATTAGGCTTCAACATACGAATTTTGGGTAGATATATTTAGAAAATAGTCCTACGGTACAATGAGCTTCATGAATTTGATAGTAGCTATTTCTCCGACTTTAGTGTCCTTCTTCTGTTTCTCCCAAAACTTTTCCACAACCTTTCAAATCTAACTCTAAAACTACATTCCAGAAGTTTTTCCTAGGTTTCATGTCATTCTCTTCATTCAAAACTCTTTTCTTGAGTTTCAAGGTTTTCTAACTGGCACTTATTGTATATTTTATAGTAATAGTTTGCTTACTTCTTGTGACTGCTTGATGAAAAGGAGACTATTTTGGATGACAGCAGAAAATGTTTCCAGAGATTAGCTACCTGTCTTGATAATGTATACATTATAAAATGTAACTTACTGTTTACTGGAAGTTTTAGAAATTTCTCCTCAGTCAGATTCATATGCTTCATATGTCTAGAAAGCACAGATACACCAGCCTTGCAATAGCACACAGTTCAAGTATTTCCCAGTCCAGCTTCATTCTACTTTCTGGAAATGGCTCTGTGAGTGAAATTAGCATATGGCCAATTTGCTGGATGCCCAGAGGTTCTTGGATCATGCTGATATATCTTTATCTACTCATTAGGATTATGGCTTGAAATTTGGTTTTCTTGAGTTTATGCCTATTACTCTTGAAATTATTATAGATTAACAATTCATTCACATTATGTTCCACTTGCTCCTTCTATGAAATGGATTAATTAAGGCTAATCTAAAAGCATACTTAAAAAGAATAAAATAGACCTTATTATTGCTGTATGTATATATGTGACTATATGACCAATGTGATTCTGTAACCTGCACACTAAGAAAAATAAGAAATTATACCCCATCTGATTCAAATGTATATGTCAAGATCATTGTACTGTCATGTGTAACTAATTAAAACAAATTTTAAAAAAGTAATCACAGAACAGTTAAAAAATTAATGAATTAATTAATTAAAAATGTGTTGACCTACCTCAAATTATATGTAATGTGTTCACAATGGGCAAGAAAAAGGAAATGATCTTCTAGTTATATAATATCTTTGTCATTACTAGGGCAACATTTAAAGCAGTATGTCAATAATTGATATACATGCATACACATACCTGTTTGTGTGTGTATTTGATTTTATAATTTTTATATATTGATAAGTTCTCTTTCAGTAAATGTAAATGTCTTTCTCTATACCATTGAAATTAGCATTTTTCAAAAGCTCTTCTTGAATACCAATGAATACCAATGCTATACCAATGAAATTAAAAATGGCCTTTTATTTCAAATGAAGAAATCTATGTAATGGGTAAATTCTGACCTTATTGTCAGATAAAACTGTGCAGGTCTCCATGATTTGACACTTACTAGCTTATTCTTAAAAACTACCAGATTTCAAAAAGATCCTCAAGTTAGGAATTAGACTTATGGCTGATTCCATGTGATAATCATAATTCTAAGCCTGATTTGCCACCATTTATTCATTCCCAACAATTCCATATGGCAGAAAAGTGTAATGACAAAGAGAAAACAAAACTAATGTTTAAATTGCTCTTGGTGTGTAGAGGGGGGTGTCATAAAGAAATAGAAATTTACGCTTGAGGTAAAGAAGAAATAATATATTAAATACATTCTGATGTTGGTGTTCTGAAGACTGCTTAATGATAACATTAAAAGTCTTGGCATCACTGGAACAGTGAGGGCCACTGAAGGAAGAAGAGACATGATGTTGCATGTCACTGGGTCAGAGATGTATTGGGAACCTGTGAGCACAGGCTCATAAACATCAGCAAGACTAGCAAATGCATTCAAGCCTTTAAGGCAGATCAGGAGATTTAGTTAACTATGAGAACAAAGAAGAGTCTCCATGAAGGTGGAATTTAGAGCACTAATGGCCATAGCTTGGAGAGAAAATTTCAGCACAGGGTTAGGAAAGACAGTTTGGGGAAACCACTGGAGATATAGAAGTAGATAGATCACACACACACACACACACACACACACACACACGAATATTAGATATAGATATCAGGTAATTAGGACTTAGAGACATGAGGTTTGCATGGATTGTTGACTTAAATTATCAGCAAAAGTGGTGTATGTGCAAGACAAATTTTACATTCAATTTAACTCAGGAATTGCAAACACAGGGATTGATGTGGAGAATAAAAAGGGATATTAAATATATATATATATATATATATATATATATATATATATATTTTACACATACCTGTGGATAAGTAATTTATGCACAAAGTATTTAATGAAATCCCCAACAAAGTATGTTTACTTATGTATATATACCTACATAATGCACATGTATAATATATGCATAACATATATGTACATATGTTTATAAATGGAAGCAACAAAATGCTGAGACTACATAGAGTAAGTAAGGAAGTTCAAAATATTGTTACTGTGTTTGTTTCAGAATGCAATCTCATGAAAGCCAGATAACCTAAAGAGGCAGTAGAATTATTTATTTTTATTTTAAGAGATAATATTAACACTTTGAGAAAAGCTAGCTCTAAGGTAACTATGAGTTTAAATAATCTGGACAATGGACATCTCACGCTAGCAGCCTTAAATAAGGAACGTTTTTCTTTCTTTTCTTTTTTTCCTCCAAGAATTGTCATCATAGTAGTTTTATGTTAAGTATTTATGGCCAATTACAATGGGTAGAAAAGAGTTTAAACAGTTGACCTATGACCCTGTTTTCCCTAATTATCAGAGAAATTTTCCAGGGAAAAAGAGAGGTGGTGAAATAGTCACCTCTTTGTAAACAATGAGAGTAGACCTCTGAGTGAATTAACCAAGGACACTTGTGAAGAGAACCATTTTTATCTATTAAATGGTCTTCATAGTATGTTTCTGGTTTAAGCTTGTGCATGATAAACTCACTTAAGATATATGAATTTATGAAACAGCTCTTAGACAATATTGCATAAGCTATATGCTCTTAAAATGTAAAATGGCACTATTATATGGATTAAATTCTCCTTGCTGTATGAGATGACTAATAAAACTCATTAGTGATCTTATCTCCTAATCTGGGTCAGAGAAAACAAGCCCCATGTGGGAAGGGAAGGTCTTGAGAACCACCTGTGAAATTCTACACTTCTTCCTGTTTCTTTCGTACTTCTTCAATAAAGGTTGATACTGGGTAAGATCTTTAATGCATGGTAACTTGATTGGGCACTCTGATTATTTATGTCCTCAGATTTTGTTATAAGCAGGATTGTCCTTCAGTTCAATGAATGAAAGTCTTGTATTAGGAAAATAAAATAATGAATGTTTACTCTTCATCCTTGGTATAAAAAGATAAAAGACTTGAGGTAAATTCTGGAGGATAATCTTACCAATAGAATTTGGATGAAGTAGACATTGTTTGGCATCAATTAGCTAAGTCAATTGAGAGCAAATACAAGGCAAAAGAAAATGCAGCAAAAGCAATATATTCATCTGCTGTTTTACAGCTCTCAGGAAAATCTTCACCAGTACTGTCCAGTAGAACTATAATGTGAGCCATATATGGAAGCCATATTTGTAATTTAAAAATTTCTAGTAACCACATTTAATTAAGTAAAAGGAAATAGGTGAAATTAATATTAATGTTATAATTTATTCAATGTAATGCTTTCAAAATATTATTTCACTACATAATCAATATAAAAATCATTAGTATGCTAAACTCTATTAATAATTTCATACTGAGACTTCATAACCCAGATGTATTTTATACTTATAATGCATCTCTATTAAGACTAGCTATATTTCCAATGCTCAAGCTGTGCTCAGTATGTGGCTTGCAGTGAACGGATTGGCTAGAGCAGGCCTAAACTCTGGAAGGAAAAAAAAAAGAGAGAGATGAGAGTGAAAATGTGTAAGACTAATTTTTTTCTACCACTGGAATATTGTCTTATGACTTTTTTCTTTCTGGAGAGAGATACGTTCACAAGCAAATTGTAGCAAATAAGACCATCAATTGCCCCAAAGACTACTAGATTAGAAAGTCAGACGACTTCTGAAAGTTGAATGCACTCTATTAAACATCTCAGACATTATTAAGCAGACACTTGTTGAATCACTATTTGCATAGCTTCTTAGTCTTAATTATCAGGAAGGTACTTTTTGAATCGTAGATAGTATTGAACAAAAGGCATTATTTAGGTGAGGACAGGATTCCATGGAGGCAGCAAGCTTTTGTGAGCAGACACAATGCATCTGGATGATAGGGCAGGGATTTACTGCAGATCACATGTGGTTAGACCAACACAAATTCAAGAATAAAGAACAGTCCCATCTTCCATCCTTTGCCTCAAACTCAGTAATTCTTCTTAAGGGTATGGAATGCTATTTCTACAGGTAACATTAGACTTCTTTTTCATGAATAGATATTATATTAACATCTATTCATTTAACTTGTTGACATCTAGTTACTACTATGTGGGGAAAGGCTGGATTTCTATAGTTCTACGCACTGGGTATACCTTACTTCTTGTGAAGTCAGTTTCTATAAAAACATATATTATATTCTGGATATTAATGCCCTATCTGAGGAGCAGGTGACAAATCTTTTCTCCTGTTCTCTGGGCTCTCTCTTCACTCTCTCTTCACATTTGTAATTGTCTGTTTAGCTGTGAAGAAGTTTTTAATTTTCAGCTATCCAACTTAGCATATATCCAAAAGATTTAAAATCAGCATACTTCAGTGATGCAGCCATATCAATGTTTATAGAAGCAAAATTCACAGTAGCCAACCTATTGAACAAACAAACCTAAGTGCCCTTTAAAAGATGAATGGATGAAAAAATTCTGATACACATATACAATGGAGTGTTACTCATCCATAGATAAGAATGTCATTATGGTAATTGTCCATAAATGGATACAACTGGAGACTATCATGCTAAGTGAAATAAGACAGTTCCCAAAAGTAAAAGGTCAAATGTTTTCTTTAATATTCAAAAGCTATTTCAAAATAACATCTTGGAGGTACAAAAATATAGAGAAAAGATCAGTGTAGTAGACACAGGGGATTGAAGGGGAAAGGGGAGGAATGGTATGAGGAAATAACTGTGAAATGAATCTGACTTGATTTTTCTATGTACATATATGAATATAACACAGTGAATCTCACCACCATGTATATCTATAAGACACTAATTTAAAAAACCTATGAATAAACAGCAGGAAGAACAGTAGAATAGAAGGAAGGGAATAGGGGAAGAGAGAAGGAGAGGGAAAGGAAAAGAACAGGGAACTGAATTAGAACAAATTATACTCCATTTTTATGATTTTGTCAAAGTGAATCCTAATGTTATGCATAACTAAAAAGAACTAATAAAAGAAATAAGGAAAAAATTTTCATTATGATATAGGCATATGATGTACAGTATATCCTCTATTCACTTTCTTAGTCCCTGGGAAGGTATCATAGACGGAAAAATTTCATTATTGTTGGACAGAAATGACACATCAATTTTAAATTAATTGTGTTTGAAAAGTAATTAAATCATCAGATTCTCTGCCTCAAAGAGTGATGGTGAATCAATGTGTAGCAATGGGTTTGTTTGTTCATTGACAGAATTAAATAAAAATTTGACATATCAATGATAAACTATTAACTATAAAATATTTGGGAAATTTAATAACACTTTATTTAAAGTTTCTATTTAATAAAGTGCCTTTGAAAGGCTGGTGATGAAACTCAGTGGTAGAATGCTTGTTCAGCATGTACATGGCCCTGGATTTGACCCCCAATACCACAACAAATAAAATAAGTAAAAAAATAAATAAAAATGCCTATGGAACAGATTAGATGACAAACATGAATTTGGCCATTGAAAATCCTATAATAAAATGTCTCTACCAAGACATATACATAAGTTCAAGTAAAAGTGACTGAACAAAGAGTAGAGGAACTAGTTAAAGAATGTCACAATGTTAGTCACAGATATGTGACTACATATTGCAGTGCAAGGTCACAATAACAACCTTAATAGACAGAATTCATGTCCCCATTTAATGGCTCAAATCTTGGAGTTCACTGGGAAGTTAATAGGCATATTATACTGCATATTATCATAGAAAATGTATAATATCAAAAATATGATAAGAATTTGTAAGTCCAATTGGCAAATTACGCATAAAAAAGTTAAAGCTTCTGTCCTGTGATGAATTTGTAGCACTATTGGTGGGTGAGGGGACACTTTGGAAGAAAGGAGAAAAGACTGGGGTAACCTTATAAACATGATAATTGAACTTCCTACTAAAGTGACCATTGGTACTAGATATTATATATGTAATAATTTTAACAGATGTCCCTGGATTTTGATTGCTTACCTAAACAAACATTATTTATGGAGAATGATGCATAAACTATACAACTCTGGGGTATAAAACATAGATGTTTGATGTTTTAAACTCTTACTGTCTGGTAACCTTTACACCTAGAAACAGAATAGAAACCTTTTCTATTAGTTGGGGTAGAAAGGTCAAGTCTGATGTGGAAAGCAAGTGTCCAGGGAGTGAAAAGGGATGGCCTTGGTCTCTCCCTGCATTGTCTGGCTTTCTGATTGCTTGATCTTAAAAGCATTACTAAAGCTTGATATGAGAAAAATTCTCTTGGGTGATGTTAGTTCAGAGTGTTCTGTGTTCTGGAAACATTGATTTACTGAAAAATTCTATACTAAGAAGAGATTGATATTTAGATTACAAACTGCTATTTTTGCATATGGATTTTGAAATTTAGTTTTATTTTTCTATTTTTTATAGAGATTTCATATTTCCTTTGTGTTTTGTCTTGCCTCTAAAAGGACAATATAAAAACAAATGGAGTTGAGGTAACCCAGTAATGGGGTATAGGAAGGGAATATGCTCGAGAGAAAACTGGGAAAGCTGTTAATTGAGAGAAACAAACTGAAAATAAACACCTGACTGAGACCTTTCTGGCTTGCATTGAGTGGAATAAGAAAACTGAATGGGGGATATGGTTCTCTCTATATATTTAGATAGATTGTGGAACATTAATTTCACTGTAGAATCAATAGGTTCACTTGAAAATGTGAAAGGTTCCCACTGTTAAAGTTTATGGGGTAGGGACAAACTTGAAGCACTTCCTAAGGCTGGTGTTATTTGTTACATATTGTATAAAGTTTACACAGTGAACTTCAATAGACAAAGGTTTTGAATTAATCAAGACGTGGACTAGAAGATAAGTTTATTCTATAACTTTGTGTTCTTAACCAAACTTACTTGTTATTGTCTAATATTCAAAATTTGGAGGCCTCTATGGCTGAAATGCATATGTCATTGTTGTAGGCTAAGATGCCTCTTATAATCAATTAAAAAAAAGGACAAAACAACTCAAGAAGGTTTGGGTAGGACATTTCTGATACCTGATGCTATTGATTTCCTTCTTTTATGGGCTTAGCTATATTCCTGTTTGAAAGAGTCTATCTTGAAGGTCAGACTTAATAGTTTACTGAATTAAAAGTGAAGAAGAATAAAAAAGTGGGAAGAATAAAAAGTGGCTTCTAGATAGAGTGTAAATTAATTTACCCTGCCCTTCATTCTTCTTCATAGGCCAATTGATGGTAAGTATTAGGTATTGCTTCTCTGGAAATTCATCATTTTTTAATTTTTAAATCATCTTTCTTTGTAATATATCTGTGCTTTCCACTTGGAAAAAATAACAGGGTTTGGGGCTGTCATTTATTACTTGGAAGATATCTCATCCTCTGGAAGTTTTGGGGTGCAGTTTTGGTTGGTCTTTGCATTTCATTGCTTTTATTTCTTGGATCCCTTTTTATCTTGAGACTACTTTTCTTACATTTGGTGTGTCAATCTAGAAAATCTGTATCCAGAGAATCTAGAAATTTCTCAATCCATTTCTGACAACTGCATTTTGTAGTTGCTCAAGGCTTTTTGACAAGATTTGGGTATCATGCCTTAAACTAAAAATGGTAGGTTTTGTCTTGAGTATCTTTTCAGTATACCTCTTTTGAAAAGCTGTGGCAGGAGTTAGTGAATGGTTAGGAGTTTTGGTCCTCACGATTGTGGTTCCCAGCCAACTAAGCATTTATCCTAATCCACATTGTAATTTATTGTCTCCTATGACTCCATTTGTTTGGGTTCGCTGGCCAGCCAGGGTGAGTAAGTGAAATACCACTCCTATATTCTGGCAAACATTACATCATTTCATGAATATGTGGAATAGACAGGGTGTAATACTCTCTTTTCTTGATAGGAAAAAAAAAGCTTAATCAATGCAGAAACACTTGCTGGTTGGCAGTGAAGTCTGTATCATTGATTTAAGAATTCAGCAGTTACAGATACTGCTAGGGGTCTCTCTTGCATCAATTATTATGGAAGTCATGTCTTTAAATAAAAAAAAATCATATCTCTTAAATCAACTTCAGTTGGTGGTGATAACACAGTTGTAAAGCTTATTTTCCTTTGACTAAACACAAGGTAAGAGACTGTGAATCTTGTTTTTCATAAGAATTTATCAGGTTGTTATGATAACGTTAAATCTCTAGATTCATCAGGTGTGTACAGTTAGCATCTGAAACTTACACTTAAGAGCAGTCACTTCAACTTTAGTGTAATATATGGGAGAGGAAAAAAAGAATAGCACCAATTATTGGCTTTATTTAAACAACATTTTAGAGTATGTTTTGTTTTCTAACTCCTGCTCTTCCTAGTAATCCTGAGTAATCTGTGATGGGAATGAGAATAGTTTAGAAGGGGTAATTGTATGGACTGCCAAAATGAATTTTGTAGTAAGAGAAGTGATACAGACCGAAATAATCCAGATTCAATTTTGTTAATTAATATCAAAGCACTTTTAATTTTTTAAACTAACATGGGATGTAGTATTTCTAGGACTCTCAGTAGTCTTTCAACCTTTTTTTTTCCCCCCTACTCTTTTATTATTTCAGGGATAAGTCAAGACATATCTCCTTCCTTTTGCTGTCTCATCTGTCTCTTTGGCTGAGAGTAATCAACCTCTTTGGGATATTTATAGGGAATATAATACTATCCAAAATTCTAAAAAACTTTTAATAAGAATTATATTTTACAAATAATTTTCATCAAATATATATTGAAAAATGAAAATTTAATAAAATGTTTAAGAAGATTACAGCATGCTTTAAGATGCCATGGTATTTAATAATTATATTTTACTAAACACTATGTGACATTATGTCAGTATCTCACATGTATTTTTCATATTTTATTCTCTTTGTATAGATATTATTGTCTCAAGTTTGCAGAAAAAGAATATGAGACTCAGATACTATAAAATAACTCACACCCACTCACATAGTAAAAATCATGGCTAGGTATCAAGCTGCATCTGACTGAAACACATAATCTTAAGCACTATACTGCAGGGCCTGAAATAGCAATAAATATTGCATGTCATCAGCAATTTCAAAAGATCAAGCTACTATATACACACATCTGTCCTATGACTTTGTATTAATGATTTGGTATGGAAAATACATCTATTGTACATAAAACAAAATATTATTATGGTACAAATTTCTTGATAATTAACCCTAATCTACATAATTGAGGAATATAAATGGTTCAGATTTACAACCAACTATATTAAATTTCTATATTCTGAATTTCTTTAAAAAAAACTTCATTGTCAAATTTTGTGTCGTCTTAAGAAAATGTTGTTTTCTCCACTGCCTTACATGCTATCAATAACATCACATGGGGCCAATGTCTTTGATTAACTCCAAAACACTGGAACACTGTTAATTAAAAATTAGAATAATCACAAATGTTAATTAAGAAATTAAACTTTGACAAAATACACTACTGGGGAAAACTTATTGTACTTGTTTTTTCCAGTTAATAATACAAGAAAATATTTCCTTATTGCTAAAATGATACAGAAATAACTTGAGAGGGGCTGGGATTGTGGCTCATTGGGAGAGCGCTAGCCTCACACGGGCAGGTTCGATCCTCAGCACCACATAAAAATAAAGGCATTGTGTTGTGTCCATCTACACCTAAAAAATAAATATTAAAAAAAAGAAATAGTGAGAAAAGCTAAGATTGGGCATTATGCTCAAAGTAATTTTAAAATGTTGCACTAAATGATAATATAGTAATGCAATGAATCTCATGCTTTATCTCAATGTACTCTTTTCTTCTCTTGATTTATAAATATAACTAAAAAATTATTATTCAATTATTAAAGATGTCCTAATTTAATTTCTTTATTAATATTTAACATATGCCCTAAATTAAACATCTTAGAGTTGAACTGAACCCAGAAACACTCTGCCACAGAGCTACATCTCCAACCCCACTCCTTTTGGTTTTCAGTTAATACAGGGTCTTGATAATTTGCTGGGGCTGGCCTCAAACTTGGAATACTTCTGCTTCTGACTGCAGAATAGCTGGGATTACAGGTGTGTAATACTGCATCTAGATATTTTTAAAATGTGTTTAAATTGATTCTTCCACTCCCTACCCATAACTACCTTGTAAAGTAAATAAAGAATATCATGTTATTCTTGTTTTGAGGTGAAAACAAGAACAATTTAGGATAAGTAAACATGTATTTTAAGATCAACTTAAATAAACTTTATTGAGCTTGAAAAAAATTATTCACTTTCTAGTTCCAATTTTCTTTTTCACAGCTTCATTTCCTCTCTCATTTGCAAAGATAATATAGTTTTATAACTTGACTTTGTTTTTTCCTAACAATGGATACATGTTCCTGCTTTAGGGCTTGATGAAATAACCCCTATTGTTTCTTTTCCTTTACTGTCTTCTTTACCTAGGAAACCTTACTCATCTATAAGCTGATTCATCTCCATGTTTCCTTTAAGCAGAATTTATCACTTATTCATATTTTTTGCAGAAATTTGAAATGAAATTTATTTTCTGGTTCATGTATCCAAAATTACTTTAAAAATGTTTTTTTAAAATAATATCTACAATGGGAAATATGATGGTTAATGAAATATATAAAAATACTGCCATTACAAGTTTCCTGTGTTCCAACGACCATGAGCACTTTATTATGATATGCTCTTAACCCTTACCTGTTCCTGAATATGCAGAGAGGATATGGAAATTAGGAATTAAAGTGTCTTTTTGTCTTTGTATCTCCAGCACCAAACATACCTGTCAATTAATAGTTAATTATTATATTTTTATTGATTTAAAAAATAAATGACAGTTGAATGTGTTACAATTCTTATTATACATATACAGCACAAATTTTCATATCTCTAGTTGTATAAAAAGTATGTTGACACCAATTCATGTCTTCATACATGTACTTTGGCTAATTATGTCTATTATATTCCACCATGCTTGCTAACCCCTGTCCCCTCTCTAACCCTGGTATCAAGTATTTTCTTAGAGCAAAAATAATGTACTAAATCAATAAATGAGATGACATTAAACTAAAAAGCTTCCTCCCAGAAAAGGAAACAACCAAAAGCACGAAGAGCAAGCCTACAGAATTGGAGAAAAATCTTGCCACCTGCTTTTCAGGTAGGGTATTAATAGTCAGGATATAAAAAGAAGAAAAAAAAAAAAACTTTAACACCAATAACCCAATGAATGAATAGGCAAAGGACACAAAACAGACACTTCTCAAAGAAAGAAATATGAACGGTCCATAAATATATGAAAAGTGTGCAACATCTCTAGCAAGTAGAGAAATGCAAATTAAAACTACACTGAGATGTCATCTCATACCAGTCAGAATGGCAATTATCAAGAATACATGTAACAATAAGTGTTAGTGAGGATGTGGGCAAAAAGGTATGCTCACACTGCTGGTAGGAGTGCAAATTTGTGCAAACACTCTGGAAAGCCGTATGGATATCCCTCAGAAAACTAGGAATGTGCCACCATTTGTCCCAGTTATCCAGCTCCTCAGTATATATTCAAAGGTATTTATTCATGATACAGTGAAACAACCACATCATTGATTATAGTAGTACAATTAAAATAGTTAAGATATGGAGGCCACTTAAGTGCTCTTCAATAGATGAATGATAAAGAAAATGTGATACATATATACACAATGAAATATTACTCAGCCACATGAAAGAATGACTTTATGGCACTTGCTAGTAAATGAATGGATCTGGAGACTCATGCTAAGTGAAATAAGCCAATACCAAAAAGTCAAATGTTGAATGTCTTCTCTAGTATATGGAAGGTAATCCACAATAAGGGAAGGGATAAGAAATATAAAGATGAATAGAAATTCAGTGGAGTAATCAACAGGGAATGAAGGAAGTATGGGAAAGGAAAGACAATAGAATGAATCTGACACAACTTTCCTATGTACGTATATGAATATATGTAGTGAATCTCACCATAGTGTATATCCACCAGAAATTAATTTTAAAAAATACCTATGGGTAAATGACAGAAATATGAATGGAGTAGAGGAAAGGGGGAGGGATTAGGAAGAGAAAAGGGGAAACGGAGGTACTGGGGACTGAATTAGAACAAGGTATATTTCATGCTTCTATAATCATGTCAAAATGGATCCTACTGTCATATATAGTTAAAAAGAGCTGATATTTGTTTTAAAAAAGTAAAGTAAAATGATTAAAGTTAAAAATTACAATTAAGACAGAGTAAATCATTTTTATATAAATGTAATTTTTGTCATTTTTGCCTGAATCATATTGGAATTTATTTTAATTAATATTTTAAAAATTTAGATTTAAACTTTAAATTTAATAAACATTTTATACACCCAATACAAACTTAATAGCTAATAACTGTAGGGCTTACAAACTTAGGTATAGTTGTTTGTTTTAAATACCCTGGTGATTGAATAGCTAGAAGCCATAGCAGCTGTCTTACAAAAGAAAATGTCTAAAGAAGCAGAAGCTACTTATATGACTTTAGGGTTCTATCACATACAATATATTACTTCAGAGCAGTAGCTTCTGAAACTGGTCAAATAACAATTTATATTTAAAAAAATGTCTCAAGTATGTCAATCTTCCTTGCAATATTTGATATAAAAATGAAAATATAAATAAGGAAAAACTTTAGTGTCCAAAAGAAAAATTAGGTCAATATCTTACTATATTGAGACAGTTTTATCTTGGAAATGTAATTTTTCTTCCATAACATTTATTGCATATGTCTTCCATGTTATTGGGCATAAAGTTATTCAGTACTAGTGTTATTCATATTTTTTAAAAATAGTATAGTTCATTTACATTTTAGAATTCTTGTGGGTCCTATCTTGAAAACACTTCCCATCCTCAATACCTCATGTATCTGCAAATAGACCATAGATGTCAGTGTGTCCACATTGGAAAGAGCAGGTAGTGCCGCAACCTAAATTTCCCTGGAATTAATGAGTAATTGCGGGACTATTAATTGCTCAAAGACAGTGCACCAAACAGAAGTGTAGGCAAATACTAATCTTAATAGTCCATAAACAACTTAAATGGACTGTTATTACAGGACTCAACAATTTTACTTGGTATAAAAAAGTGGACACTGAAACAGAGAGCAACCTCAGAGACCTTTTGCTGTTGCAGTATAGTATTATATGGAGTTTCTTCTTAAGGAGAAATTGTTTATCTTTGTTGGTGATTTCTAAATCTTTCACTTACAATCTCTTTTTTCTTCTTTTTAAATTTCCCAGCAAGATCTGTCATCTACTCTCATGATTTCCATATTTAATTCTGAAGATTATTAAGTCTCCAGGAGTTACACATCCTACCACAGGATGAACACATGGAAAAGCATATAGGTAAAGTGTCATGTCCTGTAAATTACATTTGGGGCAGGTACTGCTAACATGTCTTCTCACATGAGTTATCACTGTGAAGAAATTGACCAATGGGGTGAGATGATTCTCCACTGTAAATCTGCTTGTTTTGTCTCATTTACTATACTATGCTTGATAGAGGACTAAATGACCTCTGGTGTGTCTAATAAAATTTGTAAGTTTTAGCTTTTTTAACTGTTTCTTTTTGTAAGTACAAGAATGTCACCTTCCAATATCTTTTCATGCTAGAAACTAGAAATCTCAAAGAGTGTATTTTAAAATGATAAATCGGGGTCTGTGGTTTTGGCTTAGTGGTAGAGCACTCACTTAGCACATGCAAGGCCCTGGGTTCCATCTTAAGCACCACATAGAAATAAACAAACAAAATAAAGTATTCTGTCCAACTATAACTAAAAATAAAATATTAAGAAATGATAAATCAGATCAGAAACTTACCATAGTGCTCAACCACCTCACCCAAAGTCATTTCTTAAAATGAAAGGATTAATTTTGCTCAAATAAAAATCTTTATGTCAATTTTCAAAATGATTTGTTACTATCTGTTCTAGGCCTGAAATTAAAAAAAAAAAAAAAACTTATTTGGTAAATTGATGAAAACTAATACAAAGGAATAAAATGAATCTTTTATATTCACAATGTAATGATGTAATATCTTCAGAAAAAAAAGAATGAAATACTGATACAAGAGACAACAAATGCTCTATGGTATTAGGGAACCCATATTAAAAATTCACCAGGCAACATGATTTTACATAGTGATTCCTAAAGGTCAACACCTGGGGGATTTCTGAAATCAAGAGTTCTTAAAGCAATTTTTGAGTGTGGAAATTATGTATTGGTTGTGTAATGGCATGCTTTGTCAAAACATTCAAAAATATATACTAAAAAGAATTAATATTATTACCTTAAATTGTACTTTAATATTATGTTTTTAATAAATAAATAAATAAATTATATAGAACATTATGAAAGTTCAAACTGGGAAACTTCCTTTCCTGAGAGTTCCTAGTTCTGGACCATGTCACACAAAAGTTTATGTGGTGGGACATCATTTTATATCTTGTCATTTGCATTTCAATGATTTCAAGGGTGATTTTAACTTGAGAAAAAATTTTCTATGTGTGTTGATTTTAGAGACTTTAGAATATTATCTCTAATTACATGAGAACCCTTCTCAAAACAAGTTGCTAAATAATATTTTGAGGGCTCATGATAGCTTTAAAATGATCCTGTAGCATAAGTACCCACCTCACTTCTAATGATCTTTAGGAACAGCAAGGATAAGTTTTGTTGGGTAAGAAGAAAAATAGCCAATAAACTGACAAGATGGAGAAGTGTTTGCATAAAAGCAAAAGGACTCTCAAAGATTTATAGTAGAATTTAGACTGTTTGCCTATTGTTAAATTCATCAGTATTCCTAGACGAAATGTGATTGAAAGAGAGAATGAGCATCATGCTGACGAAAATAATGAGGCAATAACATAAGAGACATCAACCCTTTTCCCCTTGATTGTGGATTCTTCTGCTTCCCAAGTTACCTTCTCACAATCTTAGCAGCAACACAATGATACAATTCTGGACTGAGGTTCAAGAGGGCTGGGGTATTGCCTGTGGTAACCTTATTATTGTGTTCTCCTCTGTCTCAATATCAGCATTTGAAAAATGGTTACACATGATAAGCAATTTTATCAAATTCAGTTAAGCAATTTGAAGCTAAACAAACATATTATAAGTTAAATTAATTCCATATAATTTCTAAAATAAGTAAATTTATTTGTTACAAAAAAAGATTTTAAACCACTTTTAAAGGCAAACTTGTAGACTGAAGAAAGGTGTGAGGTTAGTAGTATGATAATGAAATTTTATTCTCTTAAAGTAGCATCCCTGTAACATATAATTGCAAAATTATTATTTCTTGGAAAAATATCTCTAAATTCTATTTATTTTTATACAAATTAAATACCTTAAAGAAAAAAATGAAGCTTTAAAATTATTTAAAACTTAGTTTAGAATCAGCATTCCAGTTTTATCAGTCCTTTTCAAAATTTTATTACAATTGTTTAAAAATTTTTCTGATATGCTTATTAATTAGCCTTTTAATTTTATTGCTTCAAATCTAAAATTCAATTTTAATTTAGAGTTTCAAGCTGTACAAAAACAATATGATGTTAGAACTGGTTGTCCAATAAATTAGAGCTGAATCGTTTTTTAAATGTGTACAGAAATAAAATGAATGCATTTGGATATCACATTTGTTCCTTATCAAATTATCTTTTAATTCTCTTTCTAGTAACATCTGTTCTTATTTGAATCAAATTCAGTAATAGCTCTGGTATAGAGAAAGTGTGTATTACTTGAAGTTTTCATGTTGTAATAATGTTGTTTTCAGATTTATTCAGCTCAATAAATGCACCAATTGGTAAAATGGCAAAAACTAAACATTTTAATTGTATGAATTCCATGTTCTCTGCCTCCAGGTGCTGCCTGTATTTGCTAGTGCACTATTCAGAATTGCAGTATGAATTATTTTGCTACAATCATACAGTTCTGGCTTTCATGAAGAAATGTTTGTCAGTGGGATTGTTGGGGCTGTTTTAAAAAGCCAGTGAACAGAATTAGGAACAATGTATCAATTCCCATAATAGAAAATCAAAAATGCAGAATAAAGGGCTTCCCAGAAGATGTGATGTGTGATCTTTTTCAAAAATTTACTGAGCAATTGAACCCAAACAGCAGACAGCATACTGTAAACTAGGAAAAGATTATGTGTAAAATGATTCTTTACTTTTCTTTCTTTCCCCTACTCCTTCTCTCTCTCTCTCTCTCTCTCTCTCTCTCTCTCTCTCTCTCTCTTTCTTTGATTTCTCCTTTTATTCAGTTAGTTAACTTATTTTATCAGAACATTATACTTATGTGTAGTAATTGGGGTCATTTTGAGAAAATAATACATTAAGGAATTTGATTTCAATCCCCATTTCCACCACGTCTCCTCCATCCCCCTCTCTCCTCCCACCTCTACTCTACTGATCTTCCTTTAAATCCATTATTTATTAATTTTTACTGGTATTAATTTTAATTGGTATTTTATTTCTACATATACCTAAAGGTGAAATTCTTTTTGGTATATATATATATATATATATATGTATATATATATATATATATATATATATATATATATATAAAAACATTATTTTGTGAAATTTACTCTAATTTTCTTCCCTTTTTCTTTTTTCCAAATGTTCATAACAGTTTTATTTGTAATAGCAAAAATTAGAAATTACCCAGTTATTTTTGAAATGTAAATCATGAGGCAAATTATGATAACTTCATGTTACAGATACTTATAATAATAAAAGAAACACACCATCAATATGTACAGATTCATCAGTAGAATTATTATTATTATAATTATTATTTTATAAATCCAAACTCAAAAGTTTATATACTGTGTAATTCAAATTACATGACATTTTGAGATGCAAACATTTTGGAAATGAACAATGGATTATTGATAATTGGAGTCCAAGCAGAAAGCAGGCTAGGAAGACAGTGATTGAGATGATAAAATGACAGCAAAAGAGGAATCCTTTTGGTGATCAAACTATTCAGAACGATTTCTGTGGTAGCAGACACAACAAACAGACACATAGGAAACAGAGAGCTAAATTTACACACTTAAATGTGCACAAATGTATGCTGGTAACATTTTAGAAACTAAGATCAGTATATTGTGTCAAAGTCAGTATCCTAGTTGTAACAGTATTCCATAATTCTGTGTCATGTTTTTTTTTTTTTCCAGTGTGTGAAGAAGGTTTTTTTTTTTTTTTAAATTTCTATTAGTTCGAATCAGTTATACATGACAGAGGAAAGCTCTTTGATTCATTATATACAAGTGTAGCACAATTTTTCACTTATTTGGTTGACTTGAATTAGAGTAACACCATTTGTGCAATCATACATGTACTTAGAGTAAGGATGTTCTCATTATACCATTTTTCCTATCCTTTGCCCCCACCCCCACCTCCGCTTTGCCCCATCCACAGTTCCTCCACTCATCCCATGCCCTCCACCCCACCCCTTGTGGACTCACAGGCACTTGTCAGAGAAAACATTCGGTGCCTGTTTTTTGGGATTTGGCTTACTTCGCTTAGCATTATATTCTCCAACTCCATCTATTTACCAGCAAATGCCATAAATTCATTATCTTTTAATGCTTAGTAATATTCCATTGTGCTTATATATACCACGGTTTCTTTTTCCATTCATCCACTGTAGGGCATCTAGGTTGCTTCCACAGTTTAGGTACTATGAATTGTGATGCTATCAACATTGATGTGGCTGCATCACTACAGTGATAATACATATGCTGCTTTTAAGTCCAATCTTTCCTCTGTTTTTACAATATAATGCATATATTTCTGAACTGACAGTTTTGATCCTTTTAAAATATTTTAATTGGAAAAATAAACATGCCACTTTTAAAAATAATCACTAAATCAAAAAAAAATCACTAAATAAAATAATGTAACAATTATGAGACAATTAATTTCCTCTATACTCACAAATTCCATTATTTTTATAATAATGCCAGACACTGAGAATTTTTGTACCTCAAAATTAATAGGTTGAAACTCTAGTATCCAAAGTGGTGTTTGGAAGTGGGCCTTTGGGAGGTAATTATATAAGTCATAAAGGTGGTGACCTCATGATGGGATTGATGTTCTTACAGAAACAGGAAGAGATATGAAATCTTTCTCTCTCCACCAAATGAGGACACAATGAGAAAGGAGCTTCTATAACCAGGAAGAGGACCTTTCCCAAGAACCTGGCCATATTAGCACCCTGATCATACACTTCCAGCCTCCAGGGCATATGTTGTTTAAATACCTATTAGGATATTCTGTTACAGCAGCCCATTAGACAATTAGCTAACATAATCTTCTTTAAACTGTTATTCAAATAAAAAGTTGGGATTAAATCCAAAGTGCTTATTATGGTTCCAAAACCCCAAAGATCTACCAACCCCTTGGACCTATTCATCTCCTTCCTCCCTGTCTCCCTCCTTTTCCATATACCTGCCTCATATGATTCCTTCCTGTTCTTCTTACCTGCCATTCTCACTTCTGCACTGAAGTATGCACACAAGTTGAGGCTTCTTAGAAGGGTTTCATCCTAGATATCTGCAAGAGCTCTCTCCCTTCTTGTCTCTACAAAATATCTGAATATCTGCATTATCTAGTTCTTTTCATCTCTTTACTCTTCTTCACAATCATATTAGCTTTTGTAATGTATATTTGTGTTTATTTTGATCTACACTCTGTCCTGTCACTGAGAATAGAAAGATAATACATTTTATCAGCTCTTAAACTAGTGCCACAAGTATTCCTAGGTTTCTCTAATTTGAACCTTAAATTATTCTGAATTTTCATTTTTCCTCTAGAATTCACAAATAATTCTCTGGTGCAACTAGCTTGTGAGGGAAGTGATTTTTTTTTTTAAGTTTCGTCAGATATTAGCCAAAATATTTGTGAAGTTAGGAGACATTTTAAATTGATCTCAAATGGTTAAATCAAGTATTCTTAATACGGCAGGCCTGAATGAGATCTTGTAACTCAAAGTTTTATAAACAAAGGAAAAAATTGAAAAGAATCAAAATAACATTGTAAAAAGGAAATTGCATTTTAATATTTAAAAAACATTTGCTTAAAACTTATGACTTGATCATTTGGATTGTCTCAGATATTGATTTAAATTGGTTTTTATTTCTTTTATGAAAGATTTTACTTCAAATAGCCTCTTTATAAAATCTCAGTTTAATGAATTACTAAAACTTGCTCCAAAGCAATTTCCTTGTTGGCCTTTATATTTCCAAGCTCTTCCCCATCTCTGCTATGAATCAAGCTGGATTATGCTGAGTAAACATTTGTAAAAATGTCCATGTTTTCATATTAGATTTAAATTGAGTTTGATAGTAAGGAGAACTACTCTTTAAATAAACCAGTGGTTTCCACATATTTTTAGGCTACACTTTAGATTTACTCATTTATTAAACCTCTTCTTTATGAAGAAGACATTCCAGAATGTGCTGATCCCTAACAGAATTTAAAATATCAAAAAAGCAAAAAATCACTGGCAAATTATTTTAAACTAATATATATTAAAATACTCTTTCAGTCATTTGTGAATTTTTGAAAATTATTCTATCATTTCCTTTTTGATTAGAGAAATTGATAAATTTTAGCCAAAAGGCTGCCACCTTGCTGCAATAGAAGGAAAAAATTACAGTCACAAGACTGGCTTTACTCTATGGCATTATTCTAGTTCACAATTCTTTTAAATTCTGATGAAATTCTATTTTTCATGCAGTGA
Organism: Marmota monax; assembly: GCF_021218885.2. Taxonomy (NCBI): domain Eukaryota; kingdom Metazoa; phylum Chordata; class Mammalia; order Rodentia; family Sciuridae; genus Marmota; species Marmota monax. The sequence goes on along the minus strand of NW_026692434.1, from coordinate 1,339,378 downwards.
CACTGATGGACGGTTGTTATTTTTAGACCCAGTGCTGTAACAAGGAGTCACCAATGTTAGAAGTGCCCTGACTAACATGGTGGCAGTTACAGCTTTGATGGAGATTACTCCTGACACAGGTCAGGCAGAGCAGTAGACTGGGTCATACTGTCCTGGCTGCTGGCCTCTTTCTTGCCCTTGTGCCTTAAAGAAATATGAACCAATTCAGCTCATGCAGTATTCTGGTGATAATCATTTCTAACAGAGTGTGGTTACAAGATGTTGCACAAATATATATATCATTCCACCTGGTAATATATCTTCTTTCCATACAGCAAACAGTGCCCTATTTAACTAGAATAGTCACATTCATCTTGATCTGCCTGATGTTAAACTTTACATGGTTGCTGTACTGATTTCCTAAACAAAAGCATAGAATTCTTAAACATGTTGGAAAACAAAGGATTTCTATTTATGTGAGGATTGAATAGTATCCCTCTATGAGTTTAAAGAAGAGTGTCCACTCATTCAAACAAAAAGTACTTTTGTTCTGTTTTGTTTTGAGATTTTTAAGATGACTAAATAATAATGATTCCTGTTGTTTGGTAAAAAAAAAAAAGTGCCATAGAAGCTATTGAAATGCTATCTTTAAAAATTAACTTATAGGTATTATGATGGGTTCTTCCTTCCTAGAAAGGAGACAACCAAAAAAAAAAAAATGGAAAAGTGGCCTACTCCTGGGGCATGGAAGGATGGCTCCTACTCAATACTCCTTTTATTCCTCTTCTTTGGTAATAGCATACCAATTTTATGTAACAAGGTGTCAGCTAGAAACAAAACAAAAGTCTCCAACATTTTAGAGTTTTTCTTACCACTAACAGTAAATAAATTGTAGTTAGAACTCATTATTTTAAGCTGATGAGAACCCTTTGAAAAGGGGACCTAATTTAGCCAGTAAGTAAATAATTTCCCTTACCTTCCTCCTTATTCCCACTTCCTTGACCCTAGAATAATGTTTGTTTCTTTAGTTAACATCTTTTGATAGTGAGGTGGTCACAAGTATAAAAGGCAAATATTAGAAATTTGAACAGAAGGAAGGATGTGCCATAGACTAATTGCCTCTGGATTTTATTATGTGGGAGAAAAATATAACAATCTGCATAACCAACTGTTACTAGCAATCATCTTACTATCGAATAATTTATTCCTACAGGAGGTAATTCCAGATACTGAGATATCATGGCATTGCCCAGTCAGTATTGGATTTGCCAGGAGAATTTTCCAGATCCCTCATGATTAGAGAAATCATGTTGTTAGACAGAGACATGGCCTCCACATGGCCTGCTCCATCCAGAAACCTCTCTTTATCTTCTTCTTTCATATTGGCCATCCACATGTTTCTTAAATAATTCTTTGCCTATAATGGAATATGATATGGTTGAATTTTTCTTAAGCCAGTGCTATAAAATAGTTTGTAATGTTTCTTCTGTACATGAAAGTTTTGTATTAAGTGGAAAACTTTTCTGTGAATTGAAATATTTGCTTTGTTGAATGTAGGCAATAGTAACAGACCCATGGATCACATATCAGGAGGCCCAGTTAGGCAAAACTAATTGTTTGGGCCCAACTCAATTAGTTTGTTTTTTGAAGATTTTATTTGTAGTTCTGTGATATTAGTAACTGCTAGAAGCTGAAGTTAAATATATTATGCTGCTTCTCTGATTAGGTGTGTATATTTGGGCTAACTTTTAATTATTTTTTTGCATATTTGTTAATAGGAAGTTTATATTATAAAATATATAGGTTCAAAAATGTTGAGAATGTCAAGTAAAGTGACATGGCAGCAGCTTATCCCCTTAAAACCACATAAAATAAACAAGATAACAAAAATTATTCTTACCAAATGCTGCAATAAAACTAATGGCAAAGTAATGCTATCAGCCCCAACATAAGTGCTGATGGGGCCAATCAATGACAGCAACAAATCAGAAATGTATAGTAAAAGGAAATCTGATGGCCTAATCATCATCTTAAAGAAATATGTCAATTGCAAGAGGAGTATTTTTAGAAAACCTCCAAAGACATAAAAATGGCTTAAAAAATGAGAATATAATTGACATTCATGGATAATAAGACTCTATATCCTGACAATGTTAGTCCTTCTCATGCTAATTTTATGCAGAACCAATAAGAATATCATTAAGAATTTATTTTTCTTTACTTGTCTAATTGTTTGGTTTGAGTTAGACAGGTTGATTTTAACAATCAGTGTGGGAAGCCATTCTCATACGTGATTGGGTACCTCCCTGACTGGGTGTGAGGAGCTCAGGCCAGCTGTGTCAGAGCTTTATCCCCACCTTTTTCAGGTGTGAGAGCCTGTCCGTGTGGGGGTGTGACTGATCATTGACCCTGAAACCAATCACTGACCCTGACCTTGGAATGCTGTCCCCCTCGACCTTCATTGGATGGAATTTTCCCCTGAATTTTTTGTTCCCCAATAAAAGCCTGCTCTCTGGCGTGCTCTTCCTCTCTCCTGCTGGTCTCTTGTGTAAACCTCAATACCACATCAGGTCGCTCCAGGCAGGAACCTGGAAGGGCTGTCTCTTAGCTGGGCAAGAAAAAGGTAAATTGAGTTTATGTGTCTTTATTTTGATCTCACTAGTTAATTTCTATGTTTGGAACCTCTAGTATGAAGCTAGCGTGCTGGTCGCACAGCAGAAACCAGTTTGAAGAATAAACAAGCAAGAATAACCATAATGGCTTAAACAGGACCAGTAGTGAATGGTGCTGTTTCTACCAGATATTCAAATACACAACACCTCATTAATGAAAACCTCAAGAATGTGACCTTGTTCCACAACTAAATAGTGCACCAAGAAAATGAATAGAATAATATAAAAGTCAAGTCTTATGTGGAAATGTGACCTCAATGAAGTTAGCTATTTTAATTTATGAGAAAATTCTTATTAATATTCTTATTTAAAATAATCTTGAAAAAAGAATATATTAAGCTAAATTCTCATAATTTATAAGAAAAAAATTACAACTGAATGAAAAGTGTAATATCTAAAATATTCAAGTAATAACATTGATAAATTCATATATTGGGATTGGGATGAATTTTGGGGGGTATTGGGATTAAATTCAGGGGCACTGGACCACTGAGCCACACCCCTATGCTATTTTGTATTTTATTTAGAGACAGGCTCTCATTGATTTGCTTAGCACTTCACTAAATTACTTAAGTCTGGTTTTGAACTTGTGATCCTCCTGCCTCAGCCTCCTGAGTGGCTGGGATTAGAGATGTGAACCCCAGCACCTGGCTAGGGTGTATTTTTTTAACTGTTGATTCAAAATCTAGAGCCAATGACAGAAAGATTGATAAATTTTAATTGTCTGTAAACTTTTGGAGAGCCAAAATACAAAGAGTAAATTTATTTGCAATTTATATTATAGTTGAAGAATAAATATTTTAATATATAAATAACTTCTAAAAATGAAGAATGAAAAGCCTGAAAAATAAGGTAATAAAAAATTAAGAAATATGAAGACAGTCCTCAGAAAATGAAATGTATATTGTCTTAACTGTATGAGAAGAGTCTCAATTTCACTCACAGTTATGCACATTAAAATTGCACTGAGGGCAGCATTTTCTACTTTATAGATAGGGAAATCCAAAAGTTTGACGACATGTAGTTATCGAGACTGTAGGGGAAGCAAGTTGTTTTACACAACCCAGTAAAATTACAGATGTATGTAGTTTTTTTTAAAAATATAATTTAGCAATTTTGATCTAAGAATGTATCCCAAAGATACCCCCCAAAAAATCCAAAATGCAGATGTATAATTTATAAGGGGAAAGAGTGGAAAGAAAAGCCAATAGGGAATTAATCATGTACATCATGGAATATCTATAGAATGTCATATATGCATCTCAGAAAAAGAATGATCAATAACTTTACATACTTCTATGGGAGAGATTTAGATTATATTGTTCAGGAAAATTGAGGAAGAAAGTATTAATATTATGTTTCCATTTATTTTTAAGTATAAAAATGTTGAATATAACTCAATATGTACATAGATTCAAGGTTCATTTTGTCTCTAAAATGCAGTAATTGTCTTTTCTAAACAGCTGTTTCTGGTTAAAAGTTATGTAAATTATTTATGCAAGTTCAAATTTAAATTTGCAAACAAGATCTATTTAGAGAAGCATATTTTCTATTTTTCCCAAGCCAGCGTTTTTCCTCCTTCTTTGCTTAATGATAATTGTATTATGTAATGTTTTTGTGGTTCAGCCTTCATTAAATTTAAATACAAGTAAATATGTGAATGAGTGTGTGTATATATGTATTTGGGTAGACATGTATTGCATCTAATTTACAGTCACAGAGAAAAAATATTAAAATTTTCTTTAAACCAAAGTATTTTATTACATACTCATAGTGGGAAATAACCTAAAAATTATAAATGCTAAACAACAAACAAAAAAATAAGCATCTTAAGATTTTTTTCAGTAATTACATTATGCAGATAACGTTGGTGGTAATAGGACTGGTGCATAAATATTGTGGAATGATGGAAAGACATACTTTCATATCACTGGACATTGAGGCTTCTGACATGGCAGAAAAAAGAAGACAATGTGTATTAGTTTCCACAGTTTTAGCAACATCTCAATTTTAGTGGCCTAAAACAACAATTATTCTCTTGGAGTTCAGGAGGGTAGAAGATAAACCATGGTCAAGGTCATACTCACTCTGAGTCCTTTAAGGAAGAATCTGTTCCTTTTCATTTTATGGCTTGTAGAGATACATCCCTTGCATTGTGATCCCTTTCTCCATCTTCAAAACAAGCATTGTAGCATCTAACTAACATCTTTACATGGTCACTTAATCTTCTTTTAGATCAAATCTCCTACCTCACTCTTAAGTGATACTTGTGATTATGTTCATGGTCTATTCAGATAACTCACAATAATCTCCATATCTTAAAACCCTAAAAATAATCACATTTTCAAGGTCTTATTACTATTAATTTTCATAGGTTCCATAGATTTGAACCTGGATATATTCAAGAGACTTTATTTAGCTCACCATATTCTTCCTTCTGACCAAAAATTCCCATCTAAATCACATGGACATTTTTTCACCCATTTGATCACTGCTCAAATTATCAACTCATTATAACATAAGTTTAGAGTCCACAATTTTATCTAAGTAGCATTACTTCAAAAGTTGAAAGTCTCAAGTCAAGTATATAAATCACATATGGGTGAGATTTTGTGTATTATTCATCTTTGGACAGAATTCCTCTTCATCTATGATATAATTACACTAAGACTAAGTTTTTCTGTTCTCAAATATAATTATAGATCTAGGATAGAGTAATTGAGCTACATCCCCTGTCCAATAATGAAGACATTTCTATTTTCAATAGGAGAAAATTAAAGAAAAAAGTCATCAGTTGTATTATCTATCAGAAAAACTGAACAGTGTGTGTGTGTGTGTGTGTGTGTGTTGTATATGTGTGTTTATAGATGGAGGAATAGAGTTAAAAATGGGGGACAGAAATAGAGACAGAGAAAAAAATTATAAATTTTAAGAAATTGTCTCTTGGATTTTGGGGAGACTGGTGGTTTGAAATCTTCAGGGCAAGTCAGAAGGCTGAGGTTCTAGGAAAAAATGGTATTGGATCTCCAGTGCAATGGCAATATGGGAACAGAATTCCTTCATCTTCAGAGGGCTACAGTCTTTTTCTTCTCAAGGCTTTCAAATGTCTGAATGATGTCCAACCACTTTGTGGAGCATAATTAACTTTACTCAATCTCCCCATTTACATGTTGACCAAATATCTGAGTACTGTTGCCAGGACAAATTGACACATGAAATTAACCCTCCCATTGGCCCGAAGCAATTTTGAAATCCACCCAGGAAACAATATTAGCTTTAAAGGCATAGGACTACTGTAGTTTGAGCTCTTCTAATGCTTCTCCATTTCCTGAGCATATTAGAATACTCTCTGAGACTTTCTCCTTTCTCTGTAAAGATAGCAGTTGTTTGCAGATGAGTAGTTTAATCAGCCTGTCTCATTAATGTAGAATTTTGGAAGTTTACAGTCTTCTTCATTTTGTCCTCTTCATCTGGTCCATTCAGAGTAAGCTGGCCATGTTTCTGTTGATATAATACTGTTAAGAACTTTGTATATCTCATGTGTATTCTATTGGAATTCACATTATTTGACAAGTTTCCACTACACATCTTTCCTGGAAAACCTCATCTCTAATTTTTCACTTTGTTGAGATGGCTGAAGGCACTCATGATTTGCTTCACTAATCTCTTCAACACTAGAAAAGTGTTATCTATCCACACCCTTAGCTTTCTTTCTAGGTCAACCTTTACTAACAGTGTATCTCCCAGTTTTAATATGTGAGTAATCTGAAATTGCTCATATTTTTCTAAATGATCAACTCTGGTTAAATTTTTCTTAAAAAATTTATCTCAGTTTATCTCTTTCCTTTCCCATTTTACCATAATCATCAAAATTAAACCAGGTCATACCTTCAAAACTTTACTTTAACTTCTCAGCTAAGTATACATGTTTATTTCTTCCAAGTTCTGTTTGCTGCACAACTTTAGGAAAAAATTCACCCAATCTTCCTGTAAGTATATATCAAGGATTTTCTTTTCTCCAATATCTAAAACATATTACTCATTTCCTTCTGAACCACTAAGATATTCTCTGAGAAGACACAGCCTTTCTCTCTAATGCCCTTATTTAAGCACTCAGTGGCCAGGGGTCTTTAACCTGTAATTTTCTACTCAGAATCTGTAAAACATATTTAGTTTTTCCCTCATCCTTTTCAAAACTTTCAACCTCTAAGGCCTACCAAATTCCAAAGCTAGATCTTTTCTTTTTAGCTATTTGTTGCAGGACCATCCCATTCTTGTATCCCAGATTTCATAGCTTTCCATTACTGCTATAATAATTTGTCACAAACTTGGTAGTTTAAAAAAGCACATTTTGGAATCATCAAGCTGCAATCATGATGTTAGCAAAAGTATGCTTTCTCCTAATGCCTTATGGGAGAATGTGTTTCCTTGACTTTTTCAGCTTGTAGAGCTGCATTTACTGTCTGGTTTATGACAAAGCAAATTCATTCTGTGAAAGCCCAAAAGGCCCAGCACAAAGAACATGGCTAGGCATAATAACACCAACAGGTTTCCATACACCAATTACTACTAAAAGGGAAAAAAAAAATGTCTTCTCAGAGAGGTGGTTTGTTTTAGAAATAAGGTAGAAATTATAAAAGATTACCTTGAGACATTTTGATATACCAAAAGAAATGAAAGAAGCTATCAGACTACTGAATTCTAACCAAGAGAACTCAAATGCTAATATAAAATGGTAATTCTATCATCCATTAAAATAAATTCCATTGGAGTGAAATGAATTAAATCTGCTTAAATCTATCACTCAGTGATATTAAAGGAGCTACAACTAATTAATCATCTTTTGAGTGCTACTGAGGAAGTAATTATTTTGAAAGTTGCTTAATAAAAGAAAACAATGAATAATTTTTCTCCCTTAAAACAAAATGAGGGAAAACAAATATTTATTGAAATTTTTATTTACAAAGATATGTCAGCTAACATATGGTAATATAAAAAATTAAAGTATCCCCACTTTGCAAATCTTAATGAAAAAATTATTTGAGGCACTGCTCACCAATGGCTATTAACATCACCAAAATAGAGTTGTTTTTCCTCAATTTCAGCTTACTATAAACACATGGTACCATCTGTGAAGTAAATAAAATCTACATTTCATCAAGACTCTGTATTTAATCAATTACAGAAAACACTGTTGACAGAAGAATGATACCAGGTGATCAAAGAATCAAAACTCAGAGGATATAATAATAATTTTTAGTGAAAAAGCCCTCTTTTTAATTAAATAATACATAAGAAAGGGGAAGCTATAGATTCAAGAGTTTAAGAAAATTATCAACCAATTGCAATGTGTAGGCATTATTTTGACCTACATTCAAATAAAATACAAATTATAATAATAAGGTCATTGGACACATTTTAACACTGGATATTTTATGGTATTGAAAGAATTACTAATTTTTAGGTGAAATAAATTCTAACATTAAGGATACATGTCAATGATTTATGAAAAGAATGAAGCTTAGGATCAGTTTTAAAATTATTCTAGGAAGACATACATGAATCTCACTTTATTTGTTTTCTTCCCTTTTCAAATTTTCTTTTCAAAAATTTATTTTTTTTAAATAAAGAAAGATGCTACTTAGTCATTGCTAACACCCTTTTATTGAAGCATCATCCTACATATATTTGATTATTTGGGAATACTTCATGGAAAACTTCTTGTATACCTTTCTCTTCCCAAACACTGAAATTATCTCTGCATCTTGAGGTTAAAATTTCAGTTTTACAATTTATTGCCTATGTGATCATGGAAAAACTATTTATTTTTGTGTTCAATCTCCTCATGTGAGGGATACTAAAATAATGAATGTTACAGAAATATAGGACACATCTGAAGAAATATGAATAAGAAATCTTAAAGATTACACTGAAAATAAATGTTCAGGATATACTTAAAACTATGTGGCTTATATATGGGGACTATAAAACCCAAAAGTTTAATTATCTTACATAATACAAAATCATCTGCTATACCCTAAAAAATGTGTGTCCTTCAAAATTCATCTGGAAATGTATTCACCAATGTGATGATATTAGGAGATAGGTTTTTTTTTTTTGTGTGTGTGTGTGTGTGTGTGATAGCATGTACATGCGTATCTAGTACAATATTCTTTCACGTATGTCCACATACACACTACACACACACAGAGTGATAGAGAAAGAGAGAATATTCCTCTACGTAAGAATATCCCACAATTTAATAAAAATCATGTAAATGATTTACTATATTAATATCATCTGTTTTGTTAAATTTACTATATTGGTTGTTGCTTTTTGACAAATTTATATTATTTACTCAATAAGAATCCTTAATATTTACTTATTTATTCTAGTCAGAATGTTAGAAAGATTGAATCTATATTCATAAATCTAGACACATTAATCTTTTCTTCCCAGAAATATGAGTTATATCAGGAAAGTATTTTTTTTTGTAGTATTAATTCTTCATGGTGCATAGTACTGCTAAAAATAGAAATATTATTGATTTAAATAAATTACTTCTAAGATTATTGATGAAATCACCTACTCTACATTTCAAAGATTCCTAAACTATGATGTGCAGTTTGGATTATCTACAGCTATTCATCTCTCTTAATTGTTTCAGTCAAACTCAGAATTTCCTTATTTCTACAGAGCAACAGTTATTTTTTGCTTCACTGTTCCTGTGTGGAAGGGGCCTAACTGGTAAAATTTTTTGAGAGTAGATGTACTTAGAATGATTTCAATTAACTAGAAATGACTTCTTTCATTATAAAATGCATAATCTACCACGAAGGCAAAATAAATCAAGTATTAAGTAGGGAGGATCCAGAAGAAGAATGAAGAAAAACTGTGTATTAGTAATTTTTTTTTTAAATTTTCCACCTACGTTATAATTAAAATAAAAAAAATAGCACATTCAGTCTACCCATAGACACACGAGTCAAAATTACAAAACTTGATAGAAATTATATATACAAAGTTATGTTATGGGAGATCAGGACTATCATTTAAAATTTTAGACTGACACTTAACTTCCCTTAAAAAATTGGTTCAAAGAATATACTTGAATTCTATAAAATTTAATTTATATTGCTCTATCTAGCTAATGTTGCTACCTTTCTAAAATTTGGGTGTGGGTATAAATGTGCATAGATACAAAGAATGAAGCTCTTTAAGGAAGAACTAAATGAATTTTGAATATTTAAAATATCACTAAAGAAAAAAGTACAGTTTATAAAGAAAGATTAGACAATATATAAATAACAAGCAAAAAATCATTTGGACAAATATTCAATTTGTCAAAGATTTATTTTTAGCAAATTAATAAGTCTATATCTCTACAATTCACTATCATATAAAACAGAAACATATTCTGCATCATTCATCCTGCTCCAAACATTTGAGTTGAGTGCTCTCTAAGAGTGAAAAAATGACCGTCTAACACTTCCTTTTACACTAATGTTTAAATTCATGGGTGAACAAATTTGTGGTCCATAGTTTACATACACTATTGGCTTTTACATCTAAAAGTGGTTGAAAACAATGAAAAGTATACTAAAAAATCCCAATAAGTAAAACTGATCTGAAATTCAAATTTCATGTCCTTTATAGTCTTTTTGGTATTCCAGTGTGGTAATTTTCTCACATGTTTTATGGATGCATGTGCATTACAACAGCAGAGTTGAGACCCTATGGCCCACAAAACCTTAAGGATTTCTAATCTGATCTTTCCTACTACAAGTTTGGCAATGTGTATTCCAAGTGGACAAGCATTTCTGAGTGATTAAGAAGCAAATTTTCTTCCTAGAAAGTAAAAAAGTAGACTCCTAAATATGGACAGTTCCACATACTACAGGACCTTGTATGATTTCCTTCTTAGCCCACATAAATTCACTCATTAGTGTATATGTTTCTGTCCTAATCCACATTATAGTAAAAAATTAGTGAATAAGTTTTATACTTTATATGCATGTTAGTTACACAACATTTAGAATTTGTGGTTTAAGTAGATAAGTCAGTATCACTATTTATGATAATAGATAAATGCTAAGGATTCATTTATCTCCTTCTACTCATAATTCTATCATTGATTTTAGGGCTTTATTTTTCACAACATGAGATTGTAAAAGTGCTGAATAAAATATTTTATCTTAATGTAGTTTTGGTCATGTGTTCCATTTAATTTTTTCCCCAATAGCATATTATATTCTGCTATTTTCCAAAATTAATTTCCTGATTGTGATAACAACAATGATGTCACTATAGTTAAAAAGTATACTAAGGAGGAATAAGTTATTAACATCTGAGTTCAAGGACTTCCCCCATGTTTCCTTCCACTCTTAAATTTAGATGAGGTTAGGAGAGTTCAGCACCATATTGATTCTCTGGAATAAAGTGATGAGATATGAGGAAAAATATCTTTTCTAGTTTCTGTAGATTTCAGAGAATATTGTTTGCAGTCGTTCATTGATCTAGAGTGTTGAGTGTGGCCAGTCTGTTAAAATTAAATGTTTCAGACATTTATATACTTATAATGGGTAGCATTTGGAGAATATTTTTTCCCATTAAAATATTGAAAGAAAGTTATTAAAACATTAGCAATGCATGTGATGGGAGAGATGAAAAGAGGAATAGTATTCTGAAAAGATTGTTTTTATAGTTTTCTAAAGATACAGGTAAATGAACTACATGTTAAAGTGTATTTAATTTCCCATAGATCTGAGTTTGTAATAGAACAAAGGTAGAAAATTATGATTTTTACCACGGTTAAAGTTAGGGTTCTAGTGGCAGAAATTGAATCTTGTTAATAGTACTTAGAGGCACCTGAAAACATTGTCATTATATCTCCTGAATCTTCAAAAAAATGTTATGAAGGACTAAAACAGTTGTTTTACATGCTGATACATTATTTTTAAACCAGTTGAAAGATAGAGGGATATTATAAGGATAATGTTAAATCTGAAATTACATTTTCCTACCAACAAGTACTCAGTTTGGGACTCTCTGTTTAAGAGTAAAAAACAAACAGACAAAAATATAATTATGTAGCAAAATGTGTGTTAAATTAGATAGAGATGGGTAAATCATTATATTTTTGGCTGAAAATTTTATTTTCTTTATTCTACACTTTAAGATGCCTGCTATTGAAAGAAATTAGAGGTCATTCTTGGAAGGGAAAGGCAGTCAGTGACTGGCTCTTGTTTTAAAGTTCCAGTATTTCTCTATCAACCAAGGCCCAGTAAATAATCTAATGAATCTATTTTTATATAGTATTAGAATGAAAAGAACAAAAATTACAGTAAATATTTTGGCACAGAGTGAGAAAAAAAAACATTGTAAGGATCCCGTGAAATGTCGGAGAAAGAGACCACCAAGTGACCACTCATGCAATATGCAGAAGGGGGATTTATTGAACCAGCATGCTGGGGCTCCGTGCCCACTCAAGAAGGGAAAGCAGCCCAGAGCCCCGAGCAGGGGCTGAGCACTGCTTAAGTACACTTTTTGGGGAGGGCGGAGGGCTTTGTATACATCAGAACAAATCATCATTAGGCGCGGGAAAATTGAATAACAACTCCTAAACATGATTGGGTCATTCATTGGCGGGAACAGGTCAGGCTGGAGTGATAGGTCATTCCTAAGGAGGGGGTTACATTTAAACTGATTGGTCCAGGCCCTGCAATGCCTATGTGGGACCACACAGAGCCCTTATTACTGGGCAGTTCCAAGCATTGTCTTAACAGCTACAGAAATTTAACTCAGACCTTGCAGCTTAGAAACTTTACAACACCCGGTCTTTTACCCTTTAACTTTTACGCTTTAACTTCAATTTCTTTTACCCTTACAACATGAGTTGTGCTAAACATATATGATCAAGATGATAAAATATAGATAAGAATTGTACTTTCCACATTTTCTTTATTTAGTTGACAGTTGATGGACATTTTGATTGATTCCATGTCTTGGCTATTGTTTAAAGTGCTATATTAAATATGGATGTGCACAATTTCTATGATTTCCTTCTTCATAGATAGGTACCCAGCAGTGTGAATTCTGGATCATATGGTAGCTCTATTTTTAATTTTTTGAGTAGTCCCCCTACTCTTCCATACTCTGTACAAATTCTCACTATTACTGAAAGCTCATTCCTTTTTCCCAATGCCACCTTAATAAGGAGGACTCAGTTTTGAGAAAAAGGAAAAAGAAGATTTATTGCTTTGCCAGCAAAGGAGAATCACAGGGGACTCCTGGCTTAGAGGTTGACCCTTAAAGAAACTCTTCACAATTCTAGGTGTGCCCTGTCAGAGGGTCCCAGTTATGCCCTGATGCTGTGTTGAAATTCATGTGTTAATTTGGGAGATAAACACTTTCCATTGACATCCCTTTCTTTCCTGTGGTGGTTCTGTGCTCAAGGACAGATAATACAAGGTAATCTTGTTTCCTGCCCCCAGGTAGGGGTCAGGAGGGTGGGGAAGGAAGAACAAGATAAGAAAAACATCTCTTTTAAAATAAGCAGCAAGGGCTATATTGAAAAGATGAAGTGGACCACTGTTATGTCACCAATGGTGCAAAAGGACACCCTTTTCTCCACATTATCACCAATGTTTTTTGTCTGTTTGTTAGATTATTCTGGCCAGAGTGAGGGTGTATCTCATCACGGTTTTGATTTGTACTTCCCTGGTGACTACTATTATTAAAAATTTTATACATACTGATAGCCGATAGCTAAGCTATTTGTATGTCTTCTTTATAGAAATGTCTTTTAAGATACTTTGCTCATTTTTAAATGAATTGTTTTCTTGCTATTGAATTATCTGAATTCTTTATGTGTTTGGATATAAAACCCTCATTGGATATATAGTTTGCAAATATTTTCTCCCATTCTGTACTTTGTCTCTTTATTCTGTTTTTATAAAGAAGAAAGCAGAATGGAGGTTACCAGAGGCTAAAGTGGTTGGAAGAAGAGTTTGGAGAGATGTGGATCAAAGGATACAAAATTGTAGTTAGATGGGAGAAATAAATTCAAGTGCTTTATTGCACAGTATGCTGAACATTATAAATGTTTTAATTTTGAAATATGCTAAGAGTGTTAATGGTAAATGTTCTTACCATAAAATTGTTGATTTCAAGGAAATGCATATGTTAATTATGTATATTTTGCTAGCCCCCAATGTGTATATATTTCAAAACATCATGTTAAGCATAATAAATATATACAATTTCATGTCAATTTTAAAACAAGTAAATATTTATTTATTTATTTATTTATTTATTTATTTATTGGTACTGGGGAATGAACTCAGTGGTCACACAAGCTAAGAGAGTGCTCTATCACTGAGTTATACTATTAGCCCTTTAAGATTTTTATTCTGAATAGGGTCTCAGTTGCCAGGGGTGTTCTTGAATTTGCAATCAGAGTACCCATTATAAGTGTCTACCACTGTGAAAGGATAAAATAAGTAAATTTTTAAAAAGAAAAAAGAAAAGATTGTTGAGAGGTATGAAAGCTTAGATAGTACTACACTATGAATGTTCATTGAGAAAGTGCCCAAGAATAGCCACTCTATTTGGAATGGCTTTAGTCTCCCTAACAAGAGCTTTGACACTCAAAACCAATTATCAGTATTGCAAAGATCCTACTAACTTCCTGCTCTGACTTGTAAGCTTGATAGGAAAGACTAGAAAATAAAAAGCTTGCATGTACATGCATGAAACCCTTTGAGCATTTAAGAACAGCAATAAAAAAAATTCGAACTATGTCATGGTTACATTTTGGCCTTTAAGTTGTGCTTATATCTGACTCCTTAATGGTAACCAGCCTTGGAAGGCCTTAGCTCCACAAGAGTTGTGTTTATTCTTGTGTTTATTTAGCATATGTCATATATGAGCTTTTTTCAAACTTTCATAAATTCTTCTTTTCATGCAATCATTCTTGTAGTCTCTAAGATAAGGAAGTGCTCTAAATCTATGCATTCTGCTGTCATATATAACATATAGAATAAAAATTTAAATAAATAATATTCTTTAAAAAATTAAAAGAAATTGAGCTTTAGATATACAGAATTTTTCCAAGGACAAAGCATTAAGAACTGGTAGGTCATAGATTTTGATGCACATCTATTTCATTTATTTGACCAAGCCTTTAATAACTATGTCATGAAGAAAATAAAACTCAGAATGGCTGAATTGCTCAAAGTCATGAGTGGTGCAGAAGAACCCTTGTAGCTTTAATTCTGTATGCCCAACTGACTATGGAGGCTGCTTATATTTGCTTTCATAACAAAATATTTCTTTGATCCATTGAACATCATTATTCTTATTTGGGAAGCTTTCAAGGTAATCAGTGCCTACAGACCAAGCAATGTAATTTTATGAAGTGTTTATTTAATGACTACATCTTTTGTAAAAAAAAAAAAAAAAACAGTTCTATAAATTTTTGGTTAACCTGTTGTGTACTCATTACTCTCACAATAATATATGACTGTCCATGTAGCTGGTTTAGGAGGTATGAGTATAAACTATATAAAAAGCTATTCAGCTATTTGGCACTAAATTGATTTCTATGCCTGTCAAATCACCAATCTTAAAACAAAATCAGAAATGAGGCAGGATGAGCTTAAATTCTTAAATCAAAAGACTCAAAACAATATAATCTGAACTACAGACCTGTAATGCTCTCTCAGGAGTTTTAATTAAGGATAATGCTGTTCTCTTCAGAAAAGAGAGAGACACTTTAAAACTTTGTGGAAAAAAAAAAGCAATAGATCTTAAATCTGTGTAAGAACTCAGAGAGAAATACTACATACTAATCCTGCTACTATAATTGAAGCTATTTTGAAGATTTAATTCTCACTCCTCCCTTTCTGCCAAAGGCTAATGCTTTTGCATGCCAGTGATAAGGTTCAATACCCACACAAGCTCAGAGATGTCTTCCTTGAGGCTTTAGGAAGCAGTGCTGTAGATAAAGATGGAATTGCTTCTATTATAAGGGAAGGAATTATGTACGCAATATAAAGTGTTTTCTTCTTTTAATTATCCCCTTGCTTTTTATTCAAAGGTCTTTGAGATTTATCCCAAAGAGGTATTATTTTTCCTTATACAAACCTGTCTATCCCGATACACTATGATTCATTTGCTGTACCACTTATATTTGCTTTCAAATATATTTTTTCCACTAAATAAAAAAATGAAAACATCAACAAACATACAAAAGACAATATACTAGGCCAGATCTCATCCATAGTATAAAATTGACCAAGATTTATGTTGTTTGGTTCATGAAATGTGAAGAAATATGAGTTGATAAATTATTTTTAATTAAAAGTTTTTAAGATGGGCATATCACATTTTAAAAATCTGAATTCCAGTTTCTTAAAAAATCTTATCTGTTAATATTGAGTCTACATTTTTTTTTGCATGAAACAACAGCTCCTATGTGTGGGTGGTTGGTGATATCTCCAACCCAACACATATGCTGACCCTTTATATTAATTCTAAAAATCTCTCCCTGGTTCTGTAGGCTTTTGAGCTTCCTATTTCTGCAGTATATTTAGCGTTTATACTGTGATATTCATGGTTTTATTATCAATAAGAAAAATCTGAAGTTACAGGATATAAAATAGTATGACCCTGTACTGAGAACCAAATTAACTTTATGTCAGTTTTACAATACTGTATAGTAGCATGTCATTGAATTAGAGAGTGGGCACAGCCCATTTCCATTTATTTCATCTCAAACCAATGTTGTCCTTCTTAACACATCACTGTGTAGGAAATAACCTCAGAACAAAATGAATAAACAAGAAGAAATACATATTAAATTAATTTTTTCTACTTTGAAAAATGACCCCAAGAATCCACATTTATTTCTCATCATCATAGAAGACAGGAAATAGTAAGTGCACCCACAAAATGATATGTTTAGTGGTATGATGTTATGTTCATTAGTGAGCTGAATTTATGCCATGATGAAAGCATCCTAAACATTTTATGTAAAAATGTAAAAAAAAACAAATTTTATAATATTTCTAGTAAATGATGATAAAGAAAAATGACTCATCAAGTACAAAAGCAAACTTAAGTGGAAATTAAAATTGTACTTTACTCTGAATTAGTGTATAATACACATACACACAAAATAGATAACTGTCTAGCAATAAGGTTTTTAAAAACTACAATATACTATCACTGGGAGGTAATTGGGACTACTAGGGTTTTATTTCAAGTAAAATTTTAAGAAGTTTTTTTTTTTGTATAATCCATTTATGTATATCACAATATTTATTCATGACTTCTAAATGTCAAGTATTTTTTTCTCTTTTCTCATGAATTGTTCAATCTACTTAGGGAGACAGACACTAAACAAACAACTAATACAAATACATAAATTACACTGAAAGTTTATTGGTTGTTAGGAGATGGGGAAATAGGATAGTGAAGAATAATGGAATTTTTTTTCAGGATGAAGGGAATATTGTAAAAAAAAGATAACAGATAGTAATATGGCTACACAACTGTGCCTATGCTTATATATAATACTAATTTATCCACTTTAGAAGGGTGAAATTTATGTCAATATATATCAGTAAAGTGGTTATTTAAAATAGAATCATACTTCTCTGTGGCTCAACATCATGCCTCTAACGATGTCTGTTAAAATTAGAAGAATGTTTAAAATAATTTCTATGTCCTTTGAAGATCCACATTTTAGAACACTATTTTCTCCAAACCAACTGTTCCCATTGTCTGCCTTCCTAACAATGCCTAATTATATGCCATCCTACCATTCTTATCTGCTAAACTTATACTTGCTTTAATAGTTTCACCCTTCCTATTTCCTATTTCTTTTCTTGGAAAGCCAGTGCTATCTACAGATGTTGAATGTCCCCCAAAGTCCCTGTTGCAGGGTGATATTATAAGGATATGGTGGAACTTAGATAATGGGGCCTAGTGAGAGAGAGTTCAGTCCCATTGTAAAGGGGATAGTGGGAATCTAGCCTCTTCTTTCTCTTTACTTCCTAGTCATGAGGTGTCCAATTTTGTTTTACTGCACATTCCTGCCAGCATGTCCTTTCTTGCCAGAAACCCAAACCATTAATTAATCATGGACTAAAACCTCTGAAACTGTGAGCAAAACTATGTCTTTTGTCTTTTTAAGTTAATTATCTCTCTAGCATTTTGTTCCTGAGCACAATACATAAAATATCCATTTATCTACCTCCTTCACTCACCCATTATACTCATCTACATTATACTCCCTTATTTGTGCAACACTTATTACTTCTTACTATGTCATGCATACTTGTTTATTATATGTTTCTAGTCTTTCCTTACAAAATGAGACAATGCCTGTGTGTTTTGTTTGTTTTGAGATAGGGTATGTTTCCCAATCTGATATTAAACTTAATAATCCTCCTTCATAAGCTTCCTGAATAAATGAGATTAAAACTAGGCTGCCATGCCCAGCTCAAACATATGTTTTACTTACTTACTTGTATATTTTCAGCATTTTTGTACAAGTTGAATGGAGAAATGAATGAAAGAAATGAGTCTACTGAGTATAATGAGCATGATAATTAACTCCCCAGTGTTAGTTTTGTCATCTATAAGTTGGGAATAATAATATTCTATGTTTCAAAATATTTTATGATTTAAAAAAATGTGTACTAAATGACTGGCATATAGTCTGTTTAAGTTTCTTCAAAGATGGGGCAAAACCAAATTTTTCACAGTTTGGGAAATTTATCAAACTTTAATGGACACAATCACATAAAAGAACTAATAATCATACCCTATATTGAAAACATCTATACTTAAATTCCACAAAATGAAAGAAATAATAAAGAGAGAGAGAAAAGGAAAGAGGGAAAACATTCAAAGTTTAAATATAAGATATTTTGAAAATGGATATTGTTAGTGATTTCTTGAATTGCCTCACTTAATGTCACAAAAACCCCTGGAGTAATTGGAATACTAGTCCCACAGTACTTACTAAAGGAAAAAAAAAATTCAGGCCTGCTGATTTATCCATAGAAATAATCTTCAGAAAGAAGACTTGAGTGCAGAACCAATTTTATGCTGTCAGCATCTAAAAGAGTATTGCCCAAAGGAGAGCATAAAAGCTCTGAGGATCTGAAAATTCTGCAAGTTTTTTTTTTTAAATTTAAATAATAGCAATGGTGCTGTGCTACATTTTTTCCCTAAGAACAATTTTTTTAATACAAAAGAAAGCACCTCAATTCTGAGTAAAAGTGTATCAAGTAAGTGAGCATAGAATGTTTGCTTAAAAGCAGTATCTGAATGTCCAATCATTTATTCAGGTGAGAGTCACTTAATGAGTACCTAATGTTTTAATAGATTTACTTGCCTTGGGGACTATAGTGAAAAACAAACAGGTTTTATTTCTTCATGGATATTGAAGTTATGGTGCATATGAACAAGAAACAAACTAACAACAGATATAAAAATGAGTATATATTCACAAGCATTATAGGTTAAGCACAACAACATATATATTCTATAAAGAGGAAAGTGGAAGGAATCCATGGTAATTAATTTTTGATTGGTCTGGGGGCAGATTCCTCAGAAGGAATCACTTGGGTACAGAACTATAAAGAGTTCGAGGGAGCCAGGATACCTGAGACTGTTGTTGGTTAAAACCCAAAACCAAAAGTAGTACACAGACATTCCCAATGGAAGACACAGCAAACTTTATGAGAAAAAAGAAATGTAATGTTCCTGGACAACAGACCTGAAGATGGTATAGTTTTTAAGGTGGAGAGGGAATAGTTGGCAAAAAGCAGAGCTTATAAGAATTTTTAGTGTTTTAAAAATTGCATTATTGAAGAATTTTAAAACACACTGTGGCATTTAAACATAGTTTTATGTAGGCAAGAGACTACCTGAATTTGTTTTGTATTTCATTGTATTTGTGTTTAGGAGGCAATTGTTTCATTCCAAGTAAACCATGAGTTGGCTTGCACTGAGATGCTCTGGCATTACAAATGTGTGGGAATAAGTCGAATGAAGATTTATTTAGGAGATTTATTTGGCAGATTGTGAAAGGATAGAAGAACGGAGTCAAAAAGCAACATTTACAATTATTTACTAAGTAATGTGTATGGCAGAGGCTCTTCTAGTGTCTATGACACTATCCTGCTCCATAAATACAGTACAGATATCCCACTCCAATCAAGAATCAATGATTTTACAACTTTCTCATAGATATAATAATAACAATTATTCTTCTTATTATTATTAATAGTAGTATTTAATTGTGGGCTGGGGATATAGCTCAGTGGTTGGGCATTTTTCTAGCATGTGTGAGGATCTAAGTTCAATGCCAAGTGTCACAATAAGTAAGTAAAATAATATCTAACTTTATTGATTATTCACATGCTATTCTCTGAGTTATATATGCCTCTGACTTATTATCACACTTGTCTTTAAAAGATTAACTTGGGATAGATGGCATTATTTCCACGATTTTATGATGGAGACCCAGGCCTATAGAGCTGCCACTTAATAGAACCTCCACTCTAATCTATTTCGATCTTAGTCAGAAGTCCTCATGGCCCTAGTTGTCAAATCAGTCAATGTAAGCATGAACTGAGGTGTTGGTTAAAACAGACACTCAGATCATTCCCAGTTTTCTGATGCTATTGATGCAATGTTGAGCCTAAAATTCTATTTTTTAGCTATAGGTCAAAGGAACTGAAGAGAATGAGATGATAGTCACACATTTATAAACACTAAAGAAATTCTGAAGTTCTTCAAGTATGTGAGTGTGAGGGGTAAAGAACTATTCTTTACTTTCATCATCCACTTGAGTTTGAAATCTGCTTACTTTCTACCTTTGGGGCATATAATAGGGAATTTTTCAGCCTCCAAAACTAGTATTTTCAATATTCTAACCTGAAGAAGCAAATCAGTGGCCAAGCACCAGGGAATCTGGTATGCTGGTAAAAGTTTCAGTATTCAGCTTTACTGTCATTGATTTTCCTAGAAGATATTTTTGCGTCTTGAAATAGAGATAGTTTAGAAGCAATGGGAAGACAAGTTGGATCCCAGGACTGTGCTACAAAGAATATCTTTCAAATAATCAATAACTACATGAAGTAGATATGGAATATAAATTCCACTTTGTAATACTATTGTCAGCACATTCTTCTGCTTTAAGACTTACCCTAATTCTCACATCCAGAGGCTATCTTTACTGTAAATTGTGATAGAATCTACTGCAATTGTAACATACACTCATGTCAACAACTTCTCAGTTAGATGAAACTTTTCATTTATTTGACACACAGGTAATAAAAATTGTTGCTAGAAATAATAAATGATGTATAAAATGTTCTTGCTCTGGAAACTATAATCAATAACATTCCAAAATATTGAATTTTCAGATGACAAGCCTTTGCTTAGTTTGTGCCACTCCATCACATTTAAAGCCATGAATTATGCTCATTATTTTAATCATTAAATTTCATCCCAGAAACTTGTGTTAGAGGACAAAAAAGGACAGTTTGGCTTTCAAAAACATATTAATGCTTTTAGTAACTTTTTTGGATATTTGGTCTTATCAAAACTTATTCATACAATTTTCTACTTATATAATTTGACAATTATCACATTAAAATACTAACATAATAACCTTATTACAAAAACAATAATCCAAATTATAGTACTATTAATGAATTTATCACCACAATCAACACATCTTATTGAGAAGAATAAAAAATGAAAATGGCACACAATAATTCATAAAATAAATACTTAAATGCAAATTCCAAAGCTCTCTTTACTTCAATAGATCATTGAAAATGAAAATGTCATTGAGCAACTATGCTACTGGGCTGTAAGTAACATCCTATTTCAAAGGCAGAGAGGATTCTGATACAGAACTGTCTTTGAGGAGTAGAATCCTACTTTCGTAAAGAGCATCACTAAAGAGGTAAAGAACAAAAAAAAAAAAAAAAAACATGGTGAAATCTAGATTAAAAATTATAATGTGCTATATACCAGTGGGGTATCTCTGGCACAATTCATTTAGTCATTCTAAACTCTGTTTCTGTAGTCTCCATAACTGGGAAAATAATATCCCAGTTGGCTTTAGCCCCCCAAATCATACGAAGTAATGAAAATGAATTCCTTAACACTGTACTTGATACATAGCACAGATGAGAATTAGGGAATATGATATTCAGGTTTCCAAGTGAAAATAAGAGAGTTTAAAACCTTATTCTGGAACTGAAATAAGACAGGCACAAAAATACAAGTATTCTATGATCTCTCTCATATGTGAAATACAAAAAAAAAAAAAGATTTCATTGAAGTTGAGAGTAGAATTGGTATAGGGGCATATGTAGGGGCATAGGGAAGAATGGAAAAACATTGGTCAGTTGATATTAAAAATCCTCTGGGATATTAATGCAAATTATAGTATGTATAGCTAAAAATTGTGTACTGCATATTTCAAAAAACTAGAAAATATTTTAGAAGTTTTTGCTGCAAAAAACTGATAAAATTTGAGGCAATAAATGCTTAGCTTGATTTAAACATTACAGAATATATACATGTATCAAAATTATATGATACTGAATTAACATGTACAACTTCTGTGTTTTCTATATCAGCTAAAATGAAAAAAAAAATAAACACAATAGTATTTTATTTATTTATTTATTTTGGGGTACTTGGGATTGAAACCAAATGCACTTAACCATTGACCCACATCCCCTGCCCATTTTGTATTTTATTTAGAGACAGAGTCTCACAGAGTTATCTGCTTAGGGCCTCGATAAAATGCTGAAGCTGGCTTTGAACTTGTGATTCTCCTGCCTCAGTTCTCTGAGCCCCTGGGATTATAGGTGTGTGCTACTGCTTCCAGCCCCGGTAGTATTTTATTAAATTAAATTATTTCAATATAATCATAATAAAAACTTATTATGTTTACCTTATCTGAGACAATTGGGAATTTTACAAAAATCCTTTAAACCTCGTTTTGTTAATCTATAAAATTGATTAATGATAATACCAATTACATAGACTTGTTTCATTAAGTTTCTACATGGAACAGGATATCATTAAATGTTCTCTTTTATACTAAATGTTAAGGTTAAAGCACATCCTTAGTTGTTTTTTATCTTTTATTTTGAGAATATAAATTTATTATTACTTCTCATTTATCTATATGCTTATTTTTTGTTTGCTACATTACCTAAGTAGGTTTTAATTCTTGTTTAGTCCTCACTTATAAAAGTAAGTGTAACTGGACATCCTCACTTTTCTCCAAGTGTGGATTGATTTATGGAATTATAATAAAATATAAATAAATTAATTAAGAATAAAATAAGACGCATTCTGAGAGTCTATTTTAATTTTAATGCTTTATCTCACTTTATCCTTGGGAGATATATTATATGACTCTCAGTGGTCTCTTAAATCCATATGTCATACCTAATCCTATATATATGTTATCTTTTTCCTATGCATACTTCCCTATGGAAAATAATCTACAAATTAGGCACAGGATTAAAATAATAATAATAGCTACAAATAAAATACATTAATTATAAAAGTACACTGTAGTAAAAGTTATGTGAATGTGATCTCTATATCCCCATACCTCATCTTATTGTACTGTACTCACCCTGCTGGTAATAATGTGAGATAATACAATGTCCATGTTATGAGATTAAGAAAGGTGAATTGCATAAGCATTGTGACTCAGTGTTAAGACTATATGTACACTTTACTTGAACATAAGCACTGTGAAACCAGGATAGTCAATCTGATGATCAAGATGACTACCAAGCAAGTAATAGGTGTGTGGTGTATACAGCCTGGACATACTGGAAAAAGGGATAATTCATGTCCTAGGTAGAATGGAGAAATGGTGTGATATTTTATCATACTACCCAGAACATACAACTTAAAAGTTTTAATTGCTTACTTCTGAAACTTCCCAGTTAATATCTTTGGACTACATCTGACTCTAGGTGAAAAAAATCAATGGAAAGCAAAAGTATGGATAAGAGGAGATAATATAATTATGATTTTAAAATCCCAACCAATTATGTAAAATATATTAAATTTATTTTATTTCTTTACATTCATAAACATTTTGGAAAGCTTCTACCAGTTCAGTTTTTAATTATTAAGAAAACCCTATCATACACATCCATTAAAATGGGTAACGGGTTTGCAAATCATAAAGTCTGTAATTGAAAGGAACACAATGCAAGATAGCTTTTCTTTTATATAACTAGGACTTGGAAGATATATTGCCAAAGGGAGAACGTTGTAGATTACCATCACTTTTACTATCTAGAGCATATATAACCCTGATGAAAAGTATTCTGGCATAGAAGATTATATAACATGATAAAAACCTTAGGAATGTGGTTATCAGATATAAAGAACACAATAAACAAAAAAAAACACATACACTTAAAAAATAATGCAATCGTCTATACCAAAAAACTGCATAACATATATGAAGAATATTAATAGTGTTAGATTATAAATACTTCTGGGGTACAATATGCATTAATAGATAGTGCCTTTGGACAGTGACTGAAGAACATTTAATTTAACACAACCTACAAAACAGGTGTGTCTTGGGCTTTTATATAAATTGACAAGATTTCAATTTAGGAATGGCAGTTGTTGAGTTTGCTTACTCTCCTGCAGATAAGAAAAGATTCAAATATGTCAACTGATTTTAGTTTTAAAGAAGGGTAGACTTATAAAAACACCATTACTATAAGGGAAAGGTCACTGGTTTTCTAAACATAGAGACTTAACACCACAATAAAAGAGAATTCATTTTTTTAAATGAATGATGAGCCAAGAAGGTCACAGTAGCTTGAAAAGAACAATAGCAGGTCATGAGCTTATAAATCTTGGAAGAACTTCTTTCACTTAAGACAGCAGGATTATTATACGATTTTGTAAAGTGCAAGAAGCAATAGGAGGTCATTCATGCTGATATAAAGTACCAATTAAAACTTTAAAAATATTGACTGTGAAATTTTTACCATTTCTGGATCTGATAATGTGTATAAAAAGGAAAAAGTATTTAATTTATATTGTTTGCAAAAGGTAATACATAATCAAGTAAATAATGAATGCATAGTTCTTCAATATTATCGGTTGTTTTCCATTTAATGTAAAAAATCAGTTCAACTTAATTTCCACACTGTTTATTTGGCCATTGTGCTTATTTTTGTTTATTTGCTCATTAGATTGCCTAATAATAATTTAAAGTAATCAAATTTCAATATAATAAATGAATTGTGAATATTTCATTAATTCTATTAATTGTTTTCTTATAAATAGTTGATTGTACTACCAACTGAAAAATCACCATTTCAAAATTTCTTTGGAATTTTTTTATTAAATTATCTCTATATAAAAGACTCTTAAGTTCACATATTATATCACAAAATAATATATGTCACCACAAATATCATAAAATATCATATATCACAAAATTAAAATGTATTCTGCTATAATAACTGTCAATCAGTCATCTGTAAAGTTATAAAATGATCATGAAATAGAGGGGAGATATTTTACATTCCTAAAGCCTATAATACCTATGGAGTTGTATATTTGAACATACTCTTCACTAAAAATGCAGTTGTATATTAACGTACAGGCATTAAATTTTGTTAGCATTATTAATTTTTTAAAAGCTTGTTTATGGATGTCAGGACAGCAATTGTTTTTGCTCTTTGTTTTTTCCCTGTTAAATGTATAAAGAACAGCTTCCACTTTGAGCTATAACAAATATGTTTGGAAGTAAACACTTTTGATCTTCAATGAACAAACAAAATAAGCTGAACGTACTAAAATCAATAACTTTTTAAAAGATTAACCTGAAAATTGAGATTGTAGAGCAAACTGACTTCCCAGAATTTGAAAAGTTATGTGAATACAGAACAGAATTACACAGGGATCTGCTTACTTGGAACAAAGCTGCTGGAACACAAACTGGTAGAAATACTTAAGGAATAATTTGATGAATTGCTGGAAGCCAAGAGTATCCTGGCATGAGAGTTAGAAAATCTAGAGGCTGCAGTCTTGGGAGAGCACCAAAACTTTCATAGATGTAAAGTCCAAAACTCTTCCAGTTTCACATGGTGAAGAGCCAAGAAAGATCTCTTCCTGTCTTTAGCAATACAAGAAGGAAAATGATCATTATAAAATAACTGCAAAACATTTTCCCAGAAGGAAGATCACTTTTCATGGAAAAAGACTTCACCAGAAACATATTCAGGCTTTAGACCCTCCAAGCCTTTGTGTTGATTTAAGAAAAGGAATGCTTCTATACTATCAGAGAAACACTTTGAAAGACCAGAGTCCTGGATCCACAAGAGATTGAGATTTAATTATGTGATTACAATGATTTCTCTCGCTCTCACTTTACCATGAAACAAAAAGGGCTCCTGCACAATATCAGTGGACTACAGTCAGAAGACCTGAAAGATGTAGGATCTCTGAAACAGAATATTTATGGATTTTCAAAGTCAAAAAAGGAGTCAAAATTAAGATACAAAAGACATTTGCATTCCCTGACACCTAAGACTCCAGGAAACAGTAAACTCAGACCAACCCCTATCTATATCATCATAAATCCTCACACTAAAGGCCCGCTTACTCCAGTTTTATTATCCAATACAACCTTCCTAGCTTGCAACAACAACAATAAAATATACAAAATATAGTAAAAGCCAAGGAAAAATGCACAGTATGAAGCAGAGAAGAGTCATAACTAGAGTCAGATGAAAAACAGACAATGAAAATATCAGATAGGGAGTTTAAAACAAATATGATTCATATATTAAATGTACTAAACAGTAGGCAACAGGCAATGTGCCAAGGATGAAGGAGTAACCGAAGCAGAGACAGAGCATCAAGAATCAGAGAGAAATACTTGAAATTAAAAATACCAAGGCCCTAAGCAATACAGTGAGACCCTGTCTCTAAATAAAATACAAAATAGGGCTGGATATGTAGCTAAGTATTGAGTGCCCTTGAGTTTAATACCCAGTACCCTGCCAAAAAATATATATATATATACCCTAACAAATGAAGACTACAATGGTGGACATGACTTATTAAAGCTGTCTCAACAGAGAGGCCTTCAGGTTTGTTGAGCCACAGCTTGAATATAGGTCAATATAGGTCAATAGGAACTTCCTGAACTGAAATGCAAAGAGGTGAAGAAAAGAGGCACATCATACACAAACTTCAAAAACAAACTACAAAGACACATACAAAGTCTTAGACTGACATGGAGGTAAACACTTCTGCTTTCCTGAAAAAGAAAAATAGAGGACTATAGAAGCAAAATGAGGACAGACTTAAAGTGTTGAAGTAGAAAACCATGAAACTCTTTTATCCAGCACATTACACATCAAAACTGAATAAAGATTTTAAAAAATAAGAAAAAAAATGAAGGAAGTCATTGCCAAATCATTTGCTCTTAAGAAAGTTCACAGCAAATTCTTCAGGGAGAACTAAAATAATTTAAACAAGAGCCTCAGCTACCTAAAGCAAAAGAAAATTCAGAGAAATGAATTAATGTAAACAAATTCTATTTTATATTTTATTGATGAAAAAGACATGTGGTTATTTATGTTTATAATATTACTATGATGACAATTATGTTCATAGTGACAGGATAGAAAATATCATGCAGGACAGAGGGATGGATTAGAAATACAGTTAGAAGGTGTCCATATCACAACATAACGAAGACTATAGAGGAATATTACATAATGTTAAATGTTTCTATACTCTTGGAAGATCTAACCATTTTTACATGTGCAGCTTACACTTGTGCCAGATTATATGAGGTAAAACTTACAGCAATGAAAGAAGATATAATATATATATATACTATAATTGATATATATATATATATATATATATATATATATATATATACTATAATTGAATAATTATAATTGGTATACTATAATTGCAGCCTTGAAGATCCTTATTTTACTCTTTGATGAAATAATCAGGCCATGTAAATGTATATATGTGTGTGTATATGTGTGTATATGTAATTAAAATGAGTTATTATATTGATCTGATTAATATTTTTAGTATATTCCATTCAACAATAGAAGAAAACATAATCTCATGTTAACATGGACATGCACAAGTCTAGACATTTTCTGAACCACAAAATACACAGTAAATGTTTCAATTGTATATGTCATCCAAAGTATATATGCTGAATGAAATTTAATAATAATTCAGCAATAGAGATATAACAAAAAATCCTTAAATAATTGGAAATTGAATAATTCCAAATACATGGATCAAAAAATAAATCACAATTGAAATTTTAAAAATATTTTAATGGATTTGTGTTTTGTCCTCCACCACTTCCAGCTACAGCATGAACTGGGTTGCAACCTAAAGACTATTCAGGCCCTTGAGGTTGTAAGTCTCAGGTGTGATCCAGCATCAACCTTGGTCAAGGGATTGCCTTCACCAACACAGCCCCGACTGTGGGCAACATAACTTGGGAGAAGATTTCTTTCACTATGATTAGGACAGGGTAGTAAGCACAGGGTTTTGCTTTGGAGTTCAGAATTTTACTGTTAGAATCTAACAAAAGTTACAGGCTACTGGCTTCCATCCCCACACCTGCCTGTGTACAAGGCTTCTGAACAGCTCTAGTGCAAGGTGAGGACAATCATTACTAGACTATCAGATTTTTATTCTGGCCTTCATTACCTTCAGTTGATTGCTTCCATCTTGGGTCTCAAGTTCATCCTTGCAGAGACAGCCTGTGTTAATATGTCTTCAACCCTGTGATGTGGTGGTATGACAGTATTGAGGTGGTAAGGACAGTGGCATAGGAGCCTTGGTTTTTTCTTGTCCATAGTTTTCTGCCAAGAACCTATGGAATTCCAGTATCTGATGATGGCATTATGATTGTGGACCAGGTGTCTTTGTCTATGCCAGCCCCAGAGAGATGCTGGCTGGGACACACTACTACTTTTAGCTATTCTTCCTGGTCAGAGTGTACAGCACGCCAATGGCAAATTTGGGACTAACCTGTGATTGGATCACCCTCTAGTGTTGAAACAGTGACAGCACTCTAACAGTGGCCTCCAGCAAACCTGGACTAATGGCACCATCTAGTACTGAAGTAGCTAAAGGGACCAGAGGTTAAGAGAAAATAAGCAGTGTGCTTAGAATTTCTGGGCAGACAGGAACAAAAAAGACATATTTTGAAGTTTGAAATAAGCACCTAACCTTTCAATTTACAGCTAATCTTGCACATGAAGCATCAAGAGCTTTCAGGGAACTCACTGAAAGTCAAAATAGAGTCCAGAAACTGGACAAAAAGTAATCAATTAAAAAAGAAAAGTTTGCCAATAACCCAATAGTTCCCCCCACAAATTCTATACATTCTAAACATATAGGCAATAGGGAAAATTTGCTTTTTATCTCTTATTGTGCCCAGAATTAAAAGGATCTTATCTCACCAGACCACCCCTAGGAACTTTATGGATGGTCCAAGATCCTGAATACTGTTGGGATTGACAGTCCATCTCTTTATGCACATGCATAGGTGAGTGCATAGGCATTTTACTTTGTCCCAAAATAGTATGTCATCTTCACAATTAGTATAATTATCATCAATATAATGTAACCAGATAGTATCTGTAGGGAGTGAGAACAAAATGCGCTCCCTAGGCACCATGTCATGACAAGACAGTAAGAAGGTATAGGTGCCCCAGGACAATACTAAAATGTCTACTGTCTTCCCTCTCATGTGAGGACAGACTTGTTCTGTAACTCTATAATAACAATTCTGCAAATGAAATGAGGTAAATCTGGAACAGGGCAGCACAAATAGTGCCAAGGGAGGATGTGATTTTTTTTTTTTTTGCTTCCTAAGTAATGTTAGGCACTGCATCTTGGAGAGGAAGAATCACCGTACATAGCTCCTTAGAGTTAACAGTCATTCTCCAGGTTGCATCCAGCCTTTTCACTGGCCAGACTGGGCCACTATAGGTACTATGGGCAGGTTGTAAAATTTCAGTCCTCTCCAGCTATTTTATGGTAGCTTCAGTCTCAGCATATCTACATTGCCATGGTAGCTTGTACTACCCAGTATTTACTAGCCTCCTAGAAGTAGGAAGGCAAGCAGGATTCCATTTTTATTTTCTCTCAATACTGTCTTTACTATGCACACTTTGATTTGAAACTCCTCAATAGAGTTTAGTAATTTTTTCTAATCAAATATCTATCTGTAAAATGTTTGGGGGAATGGGAAAATCCCTACCTACATGGAGTGGAGAGTGCTCTCCAAGTTTCTAGAAGCAATAATACTTGCTTTACTCTGATGATCTTACCCATATATTAGTTAATAATTGCTCAGGGCCCCAGAAAATATTCTTGATCACTGTGTATTAATGTACATTTGACACTTGGATCTACCAGATCAGTTGTATTGGTCTTGCTCTTGGAGTACCAGTAAATAGTTTCACATGAGGTCTCTGGTTGTTCCCTATAGATTACACTTGGCAGTGATCTTGTTCACACCCCTAATCATAGTGATTGGGGGTATACACCCACATAGCAGACAATGCAGGAGCATAGAGATATCTTATCATTTTTAAGAAGAGAAGTAAAAGTTGGCACTATTGTTTGGGCTTAAGTTCCTTCCACAAGACTACCAAGATTGCATTAGGTGATATATCTATAGTTTCCCTGGGGGATATCAGCATGGAAGAAATCATGCAATTTCTGTTTCCTAGTTATTTTAGTTGACCTCTTATTTTTTTTCTCGTTCTTATTTGCTCCCTTTCTTGTAATATTTTATGATAAGGTTCACCTTGTCCCAAATATGTTCACCATGTCCCATAATAGCCATAGCATTGCCCATATTATAAATATTGTGTCAACAATCAGGTTGAGAAGGGAAAGACAAGGGTAATCCCATCACAGAAGTTTATTTCATAACACTTTACTGTTCATTCTAGTCATAAAATAGGTTTATCTGGTTCTTGAAACACCTGAGTATAAATGGTATGTCACAGGCCACAATGAGACAATCCATAGAACAATTATTTCCTTGCACTTTGTGCATATTATATAAGCACTGCTTATGGGCCAGATGGATTTTTTAAATACTACTCATTTTCTCAGCTGCATTTCCCATTAGAAAAATGCTGTAGCATCCTATGTCCTAGATTCTCACCCATATGGCACACTTTCATGGGATAGTTATTTAATTTTTAATTTTTTCCTATGGGTAGAAATTCTCCTGCACTATATTCCCCAACAGTTAGGATTCCATACTACTTCTGCATATGCTATGTCTTTTCTTGTGATGCATTAACTGTAGAGTGGAAAAAAAAGGATTATGGCAGGGTGCTTCCATCTTGTAGTATTTCAACCCCACAGGCTCAGATTTTACCTCATTCCTCTCCGTTCCAGGAGTCCAATTTTTTTTGCATCAGATTCTGGCCTTGATATAATACCTCTCTTCTGTTTTCTTTTCTAATTAAATTCAGACGTGCCCAGAAAGTGGCAAGCTAAGGTTTCTACCTTGGCATGCTGGTCAGGTTAGGGGTTAAGAGGGGTCAGAGAGATGTGTTTCTCATTCACATTGAAACTCCTTTTCTAGTGGCTAAACAAATTACGGCAACAGTCTCCCCACTGTAGCAGCAAGATGCCTTTCTTACTTATCATGGTGGTTTAAGCAACATTCAGCAAAGAGCTACTTCAAATCCAGCTTCAATTTCACAGTGTCACATGGTGAGCTGGGAACTTTTCGTATATGAGCCACCCCTTCCCATAGAGAATTAAATAGTCAGTTCAGGATTTCTCCTATAGGAGTTTCCTTACCCTTGCACATTTCCTAGGTATCCTGGATGTCTTGAAATTTTTTCCAGAAAATCTTGGTCTCAATGTATGAGCAACAAATGCAAGATGCCAGGAGGCAGACAGATCTAGGATTGTACAAAGTACAACTTATAGGGGATATATGAATAGGGGATATATGAATACATGTCTTAGATTGCAGCAAGATAGGTGGATTCCAACAATTCAGTTCATTACATAATGGTTAGAAACAAATGGCAGCATCCAAGCTAGAATATACACATTTTATCTCAAGATTATATAAAAAATGTAGGGAACATTTGTGGTACCAGGGACTGTGCCATAAAGCTACACATACTTCAATTGTTTTGTTTATTCATAGAACACTAGGAAATTATTCAAGGAAAATCAACCAGGATGGATCTGGGATAGTCTGAAAATTACATATGAAGATGGCTACAGCCAGATTAAGCTATATTATCAATCAACACTATGACATTAATTGTGATACATTTACCAAACTAATGTGAGATGATAATAATAGGAGAACCTGGGTTTGGGGTATATAGGGACTGTCTGATTTAGTTTCAAAAGCTGAAACAAAATATAATAAACTGGGTGATTTAAACAACAAACATTTATTTCTCATGTTTCTGCAAGCTAGGAAATTCATGGTACAAATGCCCACAGATTCAGTGTATGGTAAGGGCCTGCTGCCTGTTTTGTTTGGCAATCTTCTTATTTTCTCACATGGTAGAAAGGGAAAGTAAGTTCTCTCAGAACTCCTAAATCGACACTAACCATCTGGGCTCTCATCTCATGATCTCATCTAATTCTAATTATTTCGTAAAGACTCCACCACCTGTCATATTAGGGGACATGGTTTCTAATGAATTTTGAAGATGAAGAAAGCATTCAGACCATAGCAAGAACTCTCTCTACTATCTTTAATTTTTTTCTGAAAAATTAAAACTTCTAAAACAGACAAAAATTAAATAAATAACAGTATAACAGTTAATTCCACCTTCATATTTTTTTAAAATTTATGATAATACTTTATCCATTTTTCTTTTTGTATTTTCCTATTTTTAAAATCTTATATATTTAATATTTGTACGTGGGAAGAACTTGAGAGAGTTTCCTAAATTTGCTAAAGCTTATTTTCTTCATGTGTACAAGCCAATCAGCAAGACTTTTGCAAAGATTAAAAGTAATGCAGTAACATCAATGATTCAGCCAGTTTTGAAAGTAGTCTATATGCTAGAAACAGCCCTAGGTAACCCAAATCAGCAGAAATATCCTGTTCTTATCTGTTTTGAAAGACAGTAAACAAACAGTAAATAAGCAACAATCCAAGATCCATCAAACAAACAAACAAAAAGTCAACTAAATATACAAATCTATCAAGAGATTGTCCACTACTACTACTACTATATACAAATAAAATTTACTATGACATGAAAGAACACATAGAGGTACATATGGATGGTTGTTCATAAATGCTAGCTTATTCCACTAAAATTTTTTACAATTTACCCTTCATAGTCTCTGTATTTCTTTTGTATGTATTCCAAAAATTAACTTCCTACATGGAAGAATTTATTTTATACTGTTTTTTAGGCAGTAAACTGCATTGAGCTACATATTTTTCTTCTAATTGATATTTTTGCTGTTTTAAATAAAAGAACATTGTTTATTTTTCCTTCAGTCAATATTAATGACATAAAACTGCATTGCATTTCACAATGCAGATGTAATTAAAACCTTAAGTTAGTTGATTTTGAGTTAATCAAGTTGTACATAAGTCTGAATGGACTTAAATTATTTGAATAGGAGCCCTGAAGAAAGGAGCTTGGTCTTTTCTGAGATTTGGTTTCTTCTGACTTTGAAGTAATGAGTGGCCATGTTGCAAAAGAGCCTGTGAATGTGCTTAAGTAAGGCCACAGATTACATCCAGTAAAAACTGGGGACATCAGTTCTGCAAGGGATTGAATTATTTCAAAAACCTCATGAGCTTGGAAGATAACCATGAGTTCTGTCAATAGGAAGTTAACTTTATCACTGCATGTGACATCTGAGTCTTGCTCTGAGATATGCTTAAACTATTGAACTACAGAAAGTGTGAGGTAATAGATGTATGTGGATTTATTTTAATATGTGGTAATTTTTATTATCAACAGGTAACTGGTACAGTTCAAGTGGATGAATATTTAATATCTATAAAATACTTAAAGATGTACTGTTTGATGTTTAGAAAAGCTCTAAAATATTGTCATCCTCTTTTCATTTTATATATATGTATATATATATATATATATATATATATATATATATATATATATATAAACATATACACATTTATATGATCAAGTGTATGTTTGCACATAATTCATTAAAATTTATACATAATTTAATGTATATATAAACTATAATTTATATAAATATGTATATATAAACATATAAAATATATGCACATATATATTTTGTGTGTATTCTTATATCTAAGTTATACATATATATGTATATATACATATATATGTAATTTTTTTTTGCAAAAAGATACTTATTTTTACATGCTGCAGCATGGATTTGGGGTCTTGGGCATTTGGTTCACTTTGGCCTAAGGAATGTCAACAAATATGAAAATAAAAAAAGAATTTAAATATGTTGTGTGTTTTTACCTGCTCTTTTGTCTGATGAATTATGATGACAGCATATTATAGGGCTCTGCTTCCTCTTCACCCTAAAGTTCATAAAGAAAAATGTATCTAATACACATGAGCCCTGTCTGCAGGCTAGAATGCAGCCTAGATTGAAATCCCACTACTTGCTTAAAGTGGAGCTGCTCAAACGGGCCATTCTATATTAGCCATGCACAGTCTTCTTTTGGACCTGTGGTTGTGAGAAATAAGAAATATATGAAATTATGAATGACTGATTTTTGTATAGGTTGTTTCACATTATTGTTATAATAGCTAATGCTACACGCTTCAAATGTGAACTATATTAATTATGATTGCCACTTATATATTTAGGATTATTAAAACTTATCAAAGTGTTCTAACTATCATTATTTTATCTGAAATTAAAAATAGAAATGTCAATGTTTTTAAAATTGTTGAAACTTTTAAACTTTTCCAAGGAGATTTGGTTGTAGCTAAAATCTCTCTATAATTTTTTTAGACCTTACTGTACACAACTACAAGGACTTTACCTGGCAGGTCTCATAAGGAAGAGCTGCCTCATTCACCCACCTTACAGTATCTGAAAGGAGTCGCAGTCAGGCTTCAATCCCCTTTGGCTGGCAGCTCCTAGGTTTATCTGCATCCCTTGCCTAGGTGGTTCCATTTTCATGCTTCTCTATTAGCAATTTTGTCAGAGGCGTTTCTCAGGCACTTCTGCTGGCAAGGACAGAGGGAGTAGAAAATTGAAAAATTTTTCACTTTGAGTCAGCATTTGTTACTTTTCTACTTCTATCCCTCCTCTTTGTTTGGGTCTTCACAGGTATTATTCCATGAGAAAATAGAAAACATGATTCTAATGTTTTCTCCAAGTTAGACTTTGAATTATCTTATTGTAATAAATGATGGAAACTCTGGACTCTTGCTTTCTTTTTGGTTTTGGTCTCAATAAACTACTCTGACACTGTGGCCGTTCAGCTGTTTCCAGATCCACTGAGGTATTAACTATTACCTTTTTATTATCCAAAGAATATTTTATTTTTCTTTTTTAAAGTAAAATATCTATTAGTTACACATGACAATACAATGATCTTGACATATCATATTTTGAATCAAATGGGGTATAATTTCTCATTTTTCTGAGTGTACAGGTTGCAGAATCACATTGATTATACAGACACGTATATACCCATAGCAATTCTAGTGTCTCTTTTATTATTTTATTTTTATTTATTTTATGCCCTTCCTATCCTCCCTTTCCCTCCCCTCCCCTCCCATCATTTCTCTCTACCCAATCTAATGTGACACATTTCTTTTTTTCCCCCTCACATCATCATACATGTATTTTGTATAACCATGAGGGTCTCCTTCCATCTTCCATGCAATTCCCCTTCTCCCTCCCTTTCCAACTCTGACCTCTCTTCCCTATCTAGAGGTAATTTTCTTCTCATGCTCTTCCTCCTTACCCCATTTTGAGTCACCTCCCTTATATCAGAGAAGACATTTGGCATTTGTTTTTTAGGGATTGGCTAATTTCACTTAGCATAATCTGCTCTAATGCCATCCATTTCCCTGCAAATGCCATGATCTTGTTATTTTTTAGTGCTGAGGAATATTCCATTGTGTATAAATGCCACATATTTTATCCATAAAAAAATTTTAAAAAAAGACTAAATATGTCAGAAAAGCCTAGTGGTTTACATAGTTTATGTACCTAATAAAATATTCAACAAAGGTGAAAAAAAATAAAATGAAATATCTAAAGGTTAAAGGATGGAGGGGTTCCTAGTGTTTTAGTGATATTCAAAAGCACAACTTCCAAGAGAAATACTAAGCAAAATTATAAAATAAAAGGTTAATAAGAAAAAAAAAGTTTCTGCTTCCAAATTGTTGTAGACAGAGTTCTTTTGGTTCTTCCATTAAACAGCTATCAACTCTGGACATTATACACAAAGGAAGCATGAGAAGACTCAGAAGACTGAAGAGAAGAAACATACTGGTCAATGATGACAGGACCAAAGCAATGGTATGTGAGGAAAAACAGATATAATTTTGAAATTCAAAAAAATAATAGCTTAAAATTCCCTTAATTTTGCAAAAGACATAAACCTCCTATTCACAAACATAATCAAATTCTAAACACAATGAAACCAAAACAATCTTTGCCAAGTCATGATAGTCAAACTTCTGAAAACTAAAGACAAAAAATGAGCAGTGAGAAAAAAAAAAATAGAACAATTTGAATGACAACAGATTTCTCATGATAAACTATGGAGGCAAGAAAGAATTGGCATAAGACATCTCTGATGTGGAAGAAAGAGAACTGTCAACCAAAAATTCATATCAACTGACAATATTCTCAGATATGAATAAGAAATCAAATGATGACAGATATCATATGAAATAAAACTTATAAAATTTGTCAGCAGTAGTCCTGCCCCAAAAGATGGACTAAAGAAAGTTCTTTAAAGAGAAAGAAATTAATAAAATATTCCTTATTTTATATTTTTATGTATGTGTAAATAAAAGAGCCATTCTTTGTTCTCTTGAGATTTTCATTTGTTTTTGTGGTTGAATAAAAAAAATATAGCATTGTCTCATGTGATTGTCAATGTATGTAGAAAAATCACTAAATATAATTATAATGAAAATTGTGTCAAGTGAATCACTTAAAGGTGCTAAGATTCTTACACTTCCTCAAACTGCCAAAACAAACAAACAACAACAACAACAACAACAACCAAACTCTGTGCATCATGTGTAACTCTTAGATATACCACTAAATTATCTGTAAAAATGGATATATTCAAAAACATTATGAAGCATCCAAATGAAATTCTTACATCTACTCAAATATCCCATAAGACAAAGAAACAGAAAAAGAGAAATGATAGAATAAACAGAAATAGTGAAAAACAACAACAACAACAAAACACTTTGGCATATGTAAGCCTTCAAGTAGAAATAGAATAGAAAGACATTTAAAAGTATATAGTAAGTATAGGCCCTTTACTATTCTCCATCACAATTCTGATTTTTGTCAAGGTAGGTATCCTGTGGACGCACAAGGAAAATCCCATATATTGACTCCTATGCTGAAGTTCTACTTTAACTGTAGGATTCAATCAATATTTGGCCATATGTTTTCTAACTTTTTCCTGAGAAAATAACCAGAGCAAAAATACTATTTAAGATAAGGATATCTGGTTGGTTGACTTACATAGTGTCCATTCATTATAGTGTGTAATTCAATAGAAAAGAAAAAGAAAAAAGGAATGGAGGGGAGGGGTGAATAAAGCCAATTCACTTTCATCATCAGTTAACACCTAGTACCTGACTACTTGGCAAACAATATACTTCCCATGATGTTTCAGTAAAAAAAAATAACAATTATTTCCTCTTAAAATTAAAACAATATCTTTGGTTTTCTAATAACTGAGTGGCAAAGAAAAAAATAATGTTTAAGAACTTCACAAAATTTCAAAATATTATATATAAAATATATTAATTATAAAATCTGCAAACTTCTATTACAATAAATTCCCCAAACGATAATTTTATTTAAAATTTGGTTTGTGAATGGAGCCTAAGGAGTCCTAGCATTTTGTGAATGGAGCCTAAGGAGTATGCATTTACTATTTTGTTTATCTTCATTATGATAATCACTTTTCCTCAGTGGGAATGGACAGTTTTGATAGACAAATCAGAGTGGGCCAGGAAACAAAGTAAAGTGTCTACACTATCTAAAAGCATTTAAGTAACTTAAATTTAACCTTAAATCTTCCCATGATAAAAGATAAATAATGACACCTGAGACATTAAACCATTTAGAGCAGTTACACACAAAACTTCAAAGGCATATTATTCTTTCTTTTGTCTTTGTCATGGCTTTCATAGAAATCTTGCATGTGGATTCTATATCTGGTACATTTGGTGTCCTAATTACTTTAGTAAATAACTGATATATTTTTTTTCTTTTCTGTATTGGCTGCTAAAGTGAAGATAGCAAGAAAAATGATGTAGAATTGTACTACTTAGAACCTGAACAAAGGTTAGAAAGTGAAAAATAAAGATTTGTATATTTCATAGCAATACTAACTTAGGGACACATCTGATGTGATAATGTATAATGTGTAATACAAAATTTAATAAGAGAGGAGAACAATTATTATGGAGCTTTCCTTTTGATAACTTTAACTACCATTAATTGTTCCAGGCACTTTTCAATGTGATTCTCAAATAGTTTAGCATTCATTTATCCTGACAACCTTATTATATAAGCATCATTATTACCCTTATTTTATATATATGTGTGTATATATATATATATATATATATACACACACACACTTATTTTGTGTATATATATATATATATATATATATATATATATATATATATACACACACTTATTTTGTGTGTATATATATATATATATATATATATATATATATATAATACACACACACACACACACACAAAATAGTAGAGATCCTTGGTAACTCACCAAGGGTCTTGTTGTTCATTACCTGTGAATTCAAGGGGTAAACATAAGCACTGTAGTTCAAGAGTTTGTACCATTAAGCACCATGCTTCCTCTAAAGGAGAGCTTTATTAAATCAAGACAAATGAACATAATGAGTATTAAAATGTGGTAAATATTGTCCCTAGTACAGATGTCTCTAGCCACCTTAGGATCAATATGCTATGTCTCCAGAATATATGAAGAAACATCAGAAACATGACTATATTTTGGTCTCTGTCATCCTTCTCTATAAAAACATGCCAAGAATCTGTGGAGACACAACAATTTCATGTTTTAATAGTTGGAGTCAAGATGTGCCTGCAATATTTTGCTTCAAGAAACAAAGGAAGTCCCAAAGATGTTTGTCTCAATTTGTGACAAAGGAGGTAGAATTGTCTCCTGGTGACAGTGTGAAATTAAAGTAAGAAATAATGAGTATAATTAATTGAAACCAGTTTTTCTTGAAGGACCACAACTATTATAATGCTTAATTGTTTTAAGTGATAAAATGTTAAAGGAATCTAATATCAACCAATGTTAACCATTTGTTTGTCTCTACATACAAAAAGGAAATATTTTTGATTAAAATACCTCCATTTATAGTGAGGGGAAACATTCATGATCCTGAATCTTGCTCCAATTTTATTAGTTAAAATCATCCTTCCATGAACTGTAGGGCTTTAGTCAGCTTTTTCATCACTATGACCAAAAGATATAATAAGAAAATATAAAGGAGGAAAATTTTATTTGAGACCCAGAGTTTCAGAGGCCTCAGTCCATAGATTGTTGACTCCATTGCTCTAGGCCTGATATGAGGCAGAATATCATGGAAGAAGAATGTGACAGAGGAAAGCAGCTCAGAACATGACAAACAGGAAGCAGAGATAGCTCCCTCCACTTACCATGAACAAAATATGCATACTTCACAGGCTCATTCCTATGACTTATTTCTTTCAGTCACAGGATAACTGTTATAATTACACACAGTTGGTTCATATCAATGGATTGAGCCATTAATCAGATCATAACTCTTGTAATCTAATCATCTCACCACTAACTTTTTATGCATTGTCTTACACACGAGCTTGTGGACAGCACCTTGTACCAAAACCATAAAATGTGGGGAAACTATCTTCAATACTGGAAGGTTGAAAAGAAAGTAATGCTCAAGGACATTTGGGGTTTATTTGGCTTTTATCCTCCAAAGTTAAATACGTGTTTTGAGTTTAGATTATGAAAGAAAGAATCTAATATTTATAAACTTTTTGTTATGGAAGTGCATATATTCTTAGCTCAAGTTCCTTTGAAAGATAGCTGAAATCTCGGAACAAAATTAATATCATATACCATTAATATCATATACTATTTTAGTAAAATTAAGGGAGAAACCACATGATTATGTGCTTAGATCTTGAAAAGGACACTAACAATATTCAATAGCTATACAACAAAAATTTTGAAAATCTTCCAGGAAATAGGAACTGAGGAGATGATTAGGTTATATATAAACATTTGGAAGAAATTCCACTTAAGATTTAAAAATAAAATGGAGATCAAAGATGTCCTAGACTTTAATAACCAATGTTTTACTAAAGGTATTAGCCCATACAGTTTGGAGAAATTGATTAAAAGTTTGGAAATGAATAAAAAATTAGTAAAACTATCTTAATTTTCAGGTGATATGGTAGTATAGCACACAAATCCATGATATCATTGATAAAACTAACGCAAACAATAATACAATTTAATGAGGTAGCAGAAAACAAAAATAATATAAAGATCAATATTCTACATATGCTAAAATGTTAAACAGGACATATTGATTGAAAAAACTACATTTACAATATGAAAAATAACCCAATTAAACAGTTAAGGATACATTTAAAGGAAATGTGCATTATTTTTACAAGGAATATATTTAAACACGTCTAAAAGGCACAAAGTTGACAGGAATAAACAGAGAGATATTCCCTATTTTTGATAGGATACTTTTATATTTTATAGATGTTAATTCTTGTAGAATTGATTTATAAATTCAATATAATCTCCTGAGGCATACCAAGGAGGTATTCTATGGAGATAAATTGATAATATATTGATACGGAAAAACAAATATGAAAAAAATAAGCAAAGACCCCCTATAAAATATAAAAAAAGCAACAACAATCCCGACCCCACCTAACAACAACAACAACAACAAACAAAAAGCCTATAAAGTCTGTTCCTCTCAGACCATACTGTCACATTAATAAGTAAAAATACTAACTAATAAAAAATTAAAGAACAATTGTATGGAAATAATTATATATAAATTTTAAAATAATAAATGATACCATAAAAAGCCACTTGTTAATTGTTCATTATACCCAGCATTACAAAGAGCCATTATCACTAAAACATATAGAATTCTTAGACATTGTGGGGCAAAAGCATAATAATCCAATGGAAAAACATGACAAAAATAAACAAAATCTTACCAAAAACAAAAAGTGTTAAAAATGTCTGTCAAACAGAAAAAGAGTTCAAATTATTCAAAAGTGGTGGATGTAAATTAAAACTGAATCAGTGTATTTACTTACTGGTAAAATGGAAAAATAAGGACTGAAAGAGTTTTCATGACTCTAGACCTCATGTCATGAAGGATAATGATCATTTAGTGATCAAGTACAAATAATGTCAGTCCTGAGCTTCTCCAGCTTTCTGCCTTGAGAGAAGTGTGAGACCATTGTGCAGGGAATCTGGGTAAATCCTTAGGAACTACCTTCCTTGAGAAGATCCAGTTGAAGGTCTGAACAGATCAAGGTGAATATGCAGCAGAAGACAATATAAAATACATTTTTTGGGGGGAGATACCAAGGATTGAATTCAGGGTTCCTCAACACTGAGCCAAATCCATGGGCCTATTTTGTATTTTATTTAGAGACAGGGTCTCACTGAGTTGCTTAGTGCCTTGCTTTTCCTAAGGCTGGCTTTGAACTCTGGATCCTCTTGCCTCAGTCTCCAAAACCTCTGGGATTACAGGCCCTACGTGCTCCTGCCTATAAAATACACTTTTTTAAAAAAGGTATAAAAATATGTCAATGCAAGCAAAAGAAAGATTAGCTCCTTAACTATCAAAATTATTTTGAGGCAAAAAAATATTTTTTGGTTCCTTTTAGTTATACATGACAGTAGGATACATTTCTATAATACTACACTAGCATGACATGTATCTTATTCTAACAAGGATCCCATTTTTGTGGGTGTACATAGTAGTGGGATTCACTTAGATTTATTTTCATATATGTACATAGGGAAATTATATTAGATTCATTCTACTGTATTTCCTTTTCTTATCCCTTCCCTTCCCTTGGTTCACCTTTATCTAACCTACTGAAATTCTCTTCTTAGGAATCCATCTAAGAAAACAGGTGAATGAGCTCTACATTGAAAATTATGAAACCATAAATAAATAAATTGAGAAAGAACTAAGAAGATGTAAAGCCCTCCCATGTGTTTGGGTAGGCCAATTAATATTGTCAAAATGGCCATATTACCAAAAATACTATATAGATCCGAGGCAATTTCCATCAAAATTCTAATAACATTCTTCATAGAAATAGAAAAAGCTGTAATGAAATTCATTTGGAAAAATAAGAGGCCCAAAATAGCCAAAGCAATCCTTAGTGAGAAGAGTGAAGCAGGAGGCATCACAATACTAGACTTTAAAAAATAGTGAAGAGAAATAATAACAAAAACAGCATAGCATTTACACCCAAACAGGCAAGAACATCAATGGAACAGAATAGAACACACAGAGACAAACCCACATAAATACAGTTACCTCATACTGGACAAAGATGGCAAAAACATACATTGGAGAAAAGAGAGCCTCTACAGCAAACAGTGCTGGGAAAATTGGAAATCCATTTGTAATAGAGTGAAAGTTAACCCTGATCTCTCACCCTGCAAAGAAATCAACTCTAAGTGCATCAAAGACCTAGGACCTAGGAATTAAACCAGAAACCGTGCATGTACTAGAAGAAATCATAAGCCCAACATTCCAACATGTTGGCTCTGGAAATGACTTCCTTAACAAGACTCCTAAATTGCAAAAAAACAAAATAAAAAATCAAGCCAAGGCATATTAAAAGGCATAAGATACTTATTCACTTTGATAAAAAGTAAATTTGTTTATAGGGCATGATGAACTTAAGCATTTATGCACATGGCAAGAAAGCTTAAAAATACATTGAATAAAAATTGATGATGTACAAGGATAAATAAAAAATCTGCAATTATAATCAGGCATATCAATAGCTCTCAAAATTCATAGTATGAATAGAAGCAAACAGTAAACTTGAAAAATACTATCAGCCAAATTTACTTTTTAATATTTAGCACCCTATCTCCCAACCATAGCAGAATATGCATTCTCAAGCACATACATTTACCTAGATTCGTGATAGTTTTAGTCATAAAACAATTATCACAAATTGCAAATGCATTCATTTATACAACATATATCGTTTGCCCACAATAGAATTAAATTTGAAGAAGCTGATAACAGAAGACATAGCTAAAAAATATCCCAAAATATGTGGAAACAGGAAACCATGTATGCAAACAATCTGTGATGCAAAGAACTTAAAAGGACATTCTGTAATATTTCAAATGGAAAGAAAATTAAAGCACACAATATAAAAATTCGTAAGAAATGCTAAAAGAGAAATTGTGGGGAGGTGGTTCATAGCACTGAACAACTACCAATTTAGAAAATAAAAATATTTCAAGTTGGCACCCTCAGTTTAAGCCTTCCTCAATATATCTGAAATAGATGGACCAAATGAAATGAAAGTAAGCAAAATAAAATAATAACAATATGTGCACAGCAGAAATCAATAGACCATAAAACAAAACAAAACAAAATAAAAGTTAGGTTTATTATAAGGACTTTATCAAACAGTATAATACAACTCTAGTCACACTGGCCAGATAAAACAGAGAAGACAAAAATTACTAATATCAGGAGTGAGAGGAGTAGTATCACTACAAATTCTTCAATTTTCAAAGGGCAACTGGAGATATTTTGAACAATTTTGATCATAAAATCAACAACATTGGTGACTTGGAAAAACATTTCCTGATATAATCATTATATGCTGAATGTCCCACAAAATGAACTAGATAATATGCATACTTCTAAATTAAAGAAATTGCACATTTAGATAAGATTTAAAAAATAGTATATATGAAGTGACTTCATTCATGAATTCTACGATATGGGTAAGAAGGAATTAATAAGGACCTACACACGTTTTCCAGCAGATTTAAGAGGGGAAAATATATTCTAACTGTCTGTGAAGCCAGAGGGTCCCGATATCCATACCAGATGAAGATATATCAAGAAAACTGAGTGAATATTCATCATGTTATAGATATAAATGTTCTAAACAAAATTTTAGGCAATCGAATTTAACTACATAAAAAGGCAAATACATTGTGCCTGAATAGGGTTCATTTCAGGAAGGTTGGGCTTAATATTTGGAAGCATAAATGCAATTTACAATAATGATGAAAAGAAAAATAATAGCTATTCCAATATATGTAGAAAAAGCACTTGACATAAATTCAACACTGATTCCTGACAAAAATTCTAACATAAAGAAATTTAGCACATAAAGGACAGCAAAAAAAAAACAACAAGAGCAAGCAAACAAACAACAAACAAAATACTGCTAACATTTAATGGAGAAAGATTGAAATATTCTCCCCCAAATCAGTAACATGATATTGGTG
Source organism: Marmota monax (assembly GCF_021218885.2). Taxonomy (NCBI): domain Eukaryota; kingdom Metazoa; phylum Chordata; class Mammalia; order Rodentia; family Sciuridae; genus Marmota; species Marmota monax. Next base: position 1,294,835 of record NW_026692434.1, on the reverse strand, counting down.
CAAAAACAAACAAGCAACAATGAAAAAAGCTAAATCAACCAGAAGGAAAAGAAATAAAAAATGTCAGATTATGATCATCTATGTGGAAAACAACTGATTCTATATGATAGAACTAGTAAGTAACATTAATAAGTTTGCATCATAAAATATCAACATGAAAATCAATTACATTTTGTATCCTAGGAATGTAAAATATTGAATTTCAAGAGAGCAATTCCATTTATAAGTGTATTAAAACACTTAATGATACATCATAGATTTCCAAGTCATGTATACCCAAATTAAATTTTACTACTTAGATACATTTATAAAAAAAATAGATGGATAGTTGTATACTTTGTTTATGGATTAGAAGTCACAATACTGCTGTCAGTTCTTTGCAAATGAATCTATGTATACAATGAAATTATAGTCAAAATCCTTTCTAGATTTTTGGTAAAATCAAGCTATTTTATAATTTATATGGAAAGACAAACTTGAAGAGAAAAAACATTTGAAGAACAAAGGCAAAAACTACCTGATTTCAAGTTATTACAAATCAACAGTATTCAGAAACATAGGTTTTCTCATAAGGCAGACAGATATAACAATGGGATAGAATATAGTTAACTACATAGACCCTAACATATACTTGTAAAACCTCTTACTACATTCACCTTAGGGATTAGATGCCAACATGTGAATTTTGTAGGGAAATAAACATTCAGACCAGAAATGGTAAACAATAAACTAAAGGATTTATTACCTACATGTGGTGTGTTAGAAGTAAGTAGATAGAAGATAAAAATGGGAATGGAGTAGCAGTAATGAAATGTAGTGACTACTCTTTACTTATATATTTTTAAAACTCTGACATTCAAAAATATTGTATTGGTCCACATAAACTTCAAGTTCATATATAAATGAATAAATAAACAACTCATTCAAGCCAACAATATGCGATTGGAAAGTACAATGGAACACAGACACCAACAAATTAATAACATACCTACACTTAACACATTCAGAGGAAAAGTCCTAACTTAAGCAACTTTGGTGAATAATTTTTAAAGTAGATACTTTTGACCTAAGGACAAAAAGTCATAGATAAATACTGTAATCTAATGAATCTATTTTAATGTTATCAACAGGAATATGAATAAGCAACTGTGAAATTTTGTGCATGCTAAAATCGAAAATAAATATATTATAAATAATAAAAACTGGAATTTTCATATTTGGAGAAAGAATTTACAAACCTGATCAGAGAAGAGGCTAAAATGAATAAACTGAACCCACTGGTAGTGGATTATTATAAAGACTTCAAAATAGACTTATGGATACATACATATGCACAGGTAGACAAATATGTACATATAATGGGTTACTGTATATTTGTGCATATCTATCTATCCATCCATCTCCAGATATTGGTATGTCATATGCATACTTTATATTTATAAAAAATTCCTAACTCTCTCCTTGGTGATGGATTCTTAAAAAGTGACACTCCAGATTCTAGTGAGCACATATCCTACAGATCTTTGTTTCTAAATAACTTTACCAATAAAATTATCAGAGCCTCTTAGAGAATTAGCTGATCCCAATATGGTGCCAGGGAGAATACTAAATAAACCTAAAACTTCTTGTTTTCTTGTTTCTGAAAGTTAGTATATTCTTTAAAAAAAAAAAAAAAACCTGAGGAAAAATGGGGACTTGTTGAAAGAACAAAGAAAATTCAGAAGGGTTTCCTATGTCTAAAACTAGAACAATATAACCAACAAAATAAAAATTGATAGCACTGGATTTTAACTCACACAATAAAATATATAGGAGTTATTATCAAATATATAAAATAAAAATAAATAAATAAGGGAACAAGTATGGCTCAACTATATAGAATTCCATTAGTGAATATAGTAGGAGGTAAATGGCCAAGCCCACTGGCAATGCCATAGGAATACAGTTGCAGAGAATATCCATCAACAGACACTAAAATTAGTAAGTACATATTTGAAAGAAAACAAGAGTTGTGTTGTCTCTACTCCTCCAAAGTCTCTGTTAACTTCAAAGAAAAATATAGTACCTGGCAAAAAGCCAGTGGTAATTACCTTAACCAAATTATCAAGCCTAACATGGTAAGTAATAACACATTTAAATAATAAACTCCTTGATGTTACATACTTAGAACACATAATTTCTATGGTTTTCTTGTAAAAAAAAAATCATGAATTGCATTTTGCATTTAAACATGTAAAATTGTCAAACACAAATTGTGGAATGTGAAAACACTGATCAACACTTTTCAGAATATTCATGGTCATGAGAAACAAGAAAACACAGCAGAATATTAGGAATGATTACAAACTGCAGGAGACCAAGGAAAAATATCGATTAAATGTAATCTAAAATTCTGGATCTGTTCCTGGGATAGGGAACACACACACACACACACACACACTCACATACACACACATACAAACACACACACACTCTACTACAAAAACTATTAGTTTCCTATAAGTTATTTTACTGTTAATTTACTAGTTCTCATACTTGTGCCTTTGTTACTTAAGATGTTACCATTAGTTGAACATTAGTTGAAGTGGGATGAGGTAGGGAAAGTACATTTGTTAATGATCTGAAATCTGAAATTAATTCAAAATAAAAATTAAAGCAATAATGTATAAAGAAAAGGATAGTGTGATACCCCAAGTTTGCTTGAGCCATGGTCAATTCCTATGTGATATGTGTAAAACTCATGAGCTCTTGCAGTATTGAAAGGGAAATACTGAAGCAACATAGCTGACAGCCAGCAGTCCTACCATGTAGCCTACTTTGGTCATGAGAGGGACTAGAGAGTTTGTATTGTAGATTAAGTCAATGAAGAAATTTAAGTGGTTCTGTAGTGTCAGAGACAGTTCTTGATGTTACATACTACCAGTTGAGCACTCTTATTTATTTATGAAAATAAATAAATGGGGGAACAAGTATGACTCATTTATACAGAATTCCAGTTAGTAAATACAGTGAGAGGTAAATGGCCAACCCCACTGGCAATGCCATAGAATACAGTTGCAGAGAAGTGCTACCAGGGATTACTCCTGCTGAGGCCTCAGATGCTAGTACATATGTCAGGGAGACAGGGAGACAGGCAGGCACGCAAAGTGATGATACTGCATTTTTCCCTTAGCATCTGAGGATAATATTTCCTTTCCCATTACCACAAGAAAACAAAAGTTATATATCCTTTGTCATATCTCTGGATTTTCTCCAGAGAAGAACAGGAATGCGGAGTTAAGAGATCTAACATGTTTTCACCAAAAGTCCTTGCCTGAAGGAACTATTTTAAGCTTTCATAGGAACATTTTTATCAGATTTGTAGAGCACATGCAGACACCTATGTACAGGTGCAGTGCATTCATACACTGGAAAACAGCAACAACAGATCACAGCAAATATCTTGTTTTCTCCCTCTACTACTGAGGGAAGACTCCCAAGGACTCAGCAGGGGTTTAAATACAATTAGTGTTTCTACTAAAGAATAAAATGATTGATAACTGGGGTCTCTTTTCTTCAGAAAAATAATGTTCATTGATAGATTAGGGTGATGCAACTGACATTTAGGTGGCCTATAACCCCTCCTGTTATGTTAGTGAAAATGAAAGGTTGATCCTTTTTATACTGGTGATGGAGAAAAAACAGAAACTTCATTTGGGAATGTAAATTGACACAGACTTTTTGAAAAGTAAGCAAGTGAAATCTAAAAAATTGTGAAATACTCATTGTAATAGAAATTGATCTAGAAATTATAATTTTCAGAATCTCTAACTATCTGAACCTGAGGATTATGTGTGTGTGTGTGTGAGAGAGAGAGTGCATACACACAATCTTATACATATGTGTATGTATGTATAAATGAAAATATTTATTGCTACATTAAAATGTACAGAAAATTCCTGAACAAAACTATTCAATTAATAGGAAAGCTTTCATGTGAATTTTTGCATACTTGTATGGAAATTACTTTAACAATTTGTAAAGAATGTACATAAATATAACCATGCCACATAATGTATGCATGACCAAAAGAACGTTTATTTCAAAAATGCCTGTTTTATATTTCCTATGCTCTGGTAGTATAAAGTATAACTTTGAAAATATATATTTTTTCATTTATATATATATATATATATATATATGTATATATATATGACATTTTTCAATTCCATGTTCATAGATAATATTCTACTAAAGTCAAAAAGAAAACACAAAGAAAATTACAATAATGTGATTTATTATAAATCTATATACAAAACTTTTTAGGACTGGGGATGTAACTCAGTGATGGAGCAATTGCCTAATATGAGTCAAGCCCTGGGTTGGAGCCCCAGTACCACACTTACACACAAGAAAAACCCTAAAAAAACACACTCAAACATTTACATGGTAGAGACATTAATTTTGTGAGAAAATATTCTATAACTATTTTAAAATATGACCATTAAATATCATGAGTGTTAAGAAGACTTATTGAAGGATAGTAAGAAATTGTTGGAAAGGTTGGAAATAAAATGCAAGTTATCATTTCTACTCAAATACTCTTTCCACTAAAACATGGTTCTCCTTTCAAAAAAACAAGGAGATTTCATTAAATGCAAAATCTTAAGAAATAATTCCTTCCATTTTAAATAGACCCTAGAAACACAGTTTTAAAGCAATAGAAACTTTATTTCACTGTTGACCTTTAATAAATGAATGACTCATCACTCTTACTGCTATTGTAGTAAATTGTAGTGAGAAGAAGTTCTAGGGTTTTCGGATAGTCAAATTTTATCCCTGGCTCTTTACTGTAATTGATTAAAATACTCACTTCTGTAGTTTAGAGATATTATTGTGCGCTATTCTGTATTTTAAAATTCTAATTCAAATAATAAAAATAAAACTATTAATAAATATTGTAATATTAGCCCACAGGCATTTTCAATTTTGCAAAGCCTAAAGTCCTGTGCATCAAGAGTCCTGTACTACCAACTGGATCATTAACACTAATAGTGAAGTTATTGAACTATAAGGTACACTGCACTCTGAAAATGAGCTGATAAAATATTGGGGGTTTTCTTACAGTTTTTGGTACTAGAATGTTCTTTTCCAATATGTTCTTTCAATATGCTTCTATAGCTTTATTACATTTGTCCAATAATTAGAGCTCCACAAGAGAAAGTTTACTCTTGCTTTAATTCATATTTTGTATTTATTTAAATTCAGTTTTCCCTACACATCTTTAAAATTGTATATTCTTCATTTGATTAGTGTTTTAATCAGCATTACCATTGTTGTGAGCAAAAGACCTAATAAGAACAATTTTGAGGAGGAAAAGTTAATCTGGGGCACATAGTTTCTGAGGTCTTGATTCATAGACCACTGACTTCACTGCTCTAGACTCAAAATGAGGGAGAACATTATAACAGAAGGGTGTGGCAGAGGAAAGCTCAGGACTTCACTATCAGGAAGCATTAGGAGAATCCTCTTACCACTTACAACATATGTACTTCAAAGACATATCTTCCTTAACTCACTTTCTCTAGTCATAGTTACCTACAGTTACCACCCAGTTAGTTAATCCCTAGCAGATGATTGATTAATGCACTACTTATATTAAGACTTTCATAACCCATCTATAATATTTCTTACATTGTTGGACACATGAGCTTTATGGGGATACTTAATATAGAGACCATAATACATAACCTCAATATCTCTCCTTACCACTTCCTGTAGAAGCCCATGATAAAATGTGATCCAATATAAAAAGGTATAGTTTAAGTAGTGGGGAGAGTTAGTGGAAATATAGAAGCTAGTCACAAATTGTATTAACATAGCTATTTTTTGAACCCATTTTATAATTTATTAGCTACCAATTTGTTTATTTATTACCTATAGAATACATTATAGACACTGTTCTTAGGGCACTGAGAATTCAGCAATGATAATATTAGAAAAATATTCTGTCATCAGGAAGTCTACATTTAATATAAATTATTTATTTTATACATTAAATGATATCAAATGTATTTTTGTTTTGTAACTTTAATAAACTATAGTATTTTGGGGGACAAATGAAACTTAGCCCCATAAAAATCACTTTATAATACAATAATGACGTGAATGAAGGAAAATATGATTAATTTTGAAAAAAATCCCCTCAAACATGTTTATATCTTCTTTTCCTACAGATATTTAATGTAGTTTTTCCGGGAAATAGAAAATTCAAATACTCAATTATCCATTTTTTTTTCCTTTTCATTTGAGCTTATCCTTATATGGTTAAAGAGACTAGAAATATGTCACATTAAGCAAGCTTGAAAGTAATGGAATAGAGTAATGCGAAAATAATAATGATAAGATAATTGATCCTATAACAGTCAAATTTGACAGGTGTATATGTGTGTGGATGTGGATTCGTGGACAACACAAAGTAGTTATTCTGATGTTTAGAAAAGAAAATATCCATGAATTTATTAAATGAGGATTCATCAAAACTCATGTTTGGTTACTACCAGACACTGTCATAATGAATTCACCCTGAAATACACCATTGCTCTCAAGTTTATCACAAATTAACAGTAATAGACAAACATTAGCCAAGGAAATCATGTTATTGAACTTGTGGTTTACAGAGAGTGGTATTGTAATGATGGCATACAGACCAGATCTGTAAGTAGGCAAACTGTAGCATAATTAGATTTGGTGTCTCACAGGAGAATCTAGAAAGTGTTCACAGGAGAGACTATTTTTTTTTAACCTGCTGTCTGTGAATGAATGAAAATGTACTTACAAAAGGAAAGACATTTCAGACACACAAATTTTAAAATTTTTATATTTTATAGTATTTATATCTAGCTAGTATGCAGCTCATACTATTTGAATGTGAAATTTACATAGCCATTTGAAGTGCAAGCCTAGAATTTGGGAAAACATGAATTACTAAAACGATTGAAACCACAAACTCTAAACTTTTAGTGTACTCTCTCTGAAAATGTTTGATAATGACTTTACTGTTAGCTAAAATATTTGATTTATACATCCACTGCCCTTATAATTGATGTTAGAGTGTCTTCTTGAAAAATAGGAATACTGTGCCTATTTTAGAAAGCATATGTAAAATCCCTAAATGAATAGAGGTTATGATTTGTTTTTGTATAACATGAAACCAATTAGATATTCTGAAGTTTCAAAAAAAAAAAAAAAAACAAACATGAAGACTGGCAACTGATTTTTGGTTCCATGTCCTCATATTGAATGAAGACTTTCGTTTTTATTCTCATTTGTTTTCAATTTATGCAAATATGCCCTGATACCTGGACATAACACAGTTATTATTCTTATAATGATTTCTGTGAAATACTTTACCACTTTAAATGGTACAAGATGACACAGGAAAATTACTTAAAATTCTCTACTTTTCTTCTTTACATTTGAAATGAACACCTCAGGGAATATCACATATTCATCATGAAATGAATACTGCAGCTATTAAGAGTACATGTTTACTTATACAAATATATTTAATGTATGTTCTGGTCATATCTGTCCTATTAGTTTGAATTTACATATATATTCTTGCAAATCTTGATCTTGCTGTCAATATTAACTGAGGAAGCTTACATTAAACATGTTTCTTTTATATTTGCACAATAATATTTCTTATTACAAAATCTCATAGAAAAATAAATCCAATTTTATAAATAGTGAAAACAATCTTAAATTAATACAATACTGTCATCTATTTCATAAAGCAATTGATTTATAATAATATTATTATGAAGTACAAGATTAAATGTTTCAACTTTCCCCCCAAAACATAAAACATTTGAAAATAGATATGCCAAATAGATTAATTTCAAAAAACTGACTATAGTTTGTATGAACATTAATATGTGAAAAAGCAGATTGAATTAGCACATCATTTAAATGATTAATCTTACTTTCTAAAAAACAACTTGTATCTATATGTATGTGATTACTGGTGTGCTTCTTCAATTAACAAAGTAAGTAGAGAGTATATACATATATGTTATAGATAGTTATATAATGATGAAAATTATAAGGATATCAGCTGTGTATTTGGATAATCCCAAAGGTCACAAAATTGGAATGTGGTGATTCTAACCCTTATATTAATCATACAAGTTCAGTATTTTTACCTCCATTTTGCTGTTACATAGTATGTCCCAAGATGTAACCTACTAGTTGAAAGGAACATTGTGTGAACAATTGAACAATTGTAGCCATGAACCAAAATCAAGTATACCTTGTTTTCCATTAGATCATATTAACTCTAGTGAGGGTGTTATTTGGAAAAATTTCAAACTATTTTTGGAAATATACCTGTATCTATGTAATCTTTCTGTCTATATCTACATCATCTATATTTTTATTTATCCATCCATCTATCCATCTATGTGTATGTGATATTTCTATCATATGTTTGCTCAAATGCTTCTTGAAGTAAGCTATACAAATGTTAACCTAAAAAGGTTTTGAGATTTAAATTGGGACACAAAATTGCAGAACTAAAACATTATAGAGAAACTAGTAGATTTGAAATTTTATTTTTCAGATCTTAGAACAACTGTAGTTAATTATTTTACTTTGGTTTTGTTTTTTAAATATTTTTTCTAAGTTTTCAGGAAAATTTTGGTTATGATTTGGAAATAACTTTATTCTCTTTTACTTATATTCTAAGATTTTCTCTTCTCTCCTAACTGTGTGCTTTTCTTTTTTTATTTAATGTAAATTTTTATTAGCTACACATGACATTAAAATGATCTTGGCAATTCATACAACTGTGTGCTTTTCTAATGCACTTTTTACTAAATCTTAGCTAACATATATGAATAGTCTATTTTTTAGTTTGAATTTTGAACAAAATACAAAGCATACATTAATCAATAAATGTGTATGTATTAAAATTGTTATATCATGGGTTATTCCTTATATTAATTATCTATATTAAAGATTTTAGGCATCAAATAATATGAATTAGTAATTAGAATGTGCAGATTTATTGAGATAATTGGATGCACATCTACTTAGTGGATGAAATGAGTGCATATCATGGATGGCAACAAGCCTTTTGAATTTATAAACTGTACTTCAATGATTATGTTTTTACAGTGTATCTTTTTTATCTACAGCATTTTCTTGTTTCAGCAAAATTTGACTCTTCAGCCCACATCAATGTTCACAGTAGTTCAATTCACAATAACTAAGCTATGGAAACAACCTAGCTATGGAAACAACCTATGTGCCCTTCAAATGATGAATGGACAAAGAAAATGTGGTATAAATACACAATGGAATATTACTCACCATAAAGAAGAATGGGATTATGTCATTCCTCAGAAATTGATGGAACTGGAGGCTATAATGCTAAGTGAAATAAGTCAATCCCCCAAAAAACAAAGGCCAAATGTTCTCTCTGGTATATGGATGTTAACACACAATAAAAGCAGGGGTGAGAGCAGAAGTTCATTGGACTAAACAAAGGAGAATTAAGAGAAGGGAGGGGGAGGGAAAAGACAAGACAGTAGGTTGAATTAATTGCTCATAACTTTCCTATGTTCACACATGGGAATACACAATCAATGTAACTCCACATCATGTGAAACCACAAGAACAGGAAGTTATATTCCATGCATGTAAAAAATGTCAAAATACACTCTACTGTCATGTATATCTACTGTCATATAGTCCTAAAAGAATAAGTACAAATTATTTTAAAAAAAGGTCTGTAAGAGAATAAATTTGTACTTGTAAGAAAAAAAAATGTTTGACTCTTGCTTAATTCAAGGAAGTTAATTTTAGTTTCTAAAATTTATATATACTCTTTTAAATTAATATCAGACTATTACTAAATCATTACATGAGTTAAAATCATATTAATCATTCCAAGCAACCCATCAGAATGCACATAATTTAAATGTGGAGTGAATAATACAATCGTGCTGTATTGGCTGCATTGACATAATTAAATATACAATTCAGGAGCTACAACTCGAAAAGCCATATTTTCAACAGAGAATTTCTTATTTTATTGTTGATTTCTTTCATTAATCAAATGTGTAATTTAAAGTTAAGATGAATTACTAAGATTTTCAATATCACTCTGGTAATACATTATATGTTAATGCACTTAATACTATTTTCCTTGGAAATAATAATAGTCACAAACTTTAATTCATAAAATAAAAGAGGCTCTCTAAATAGTCTTATGTTTCTTTCTCAGATATTCTTAGACTACTATTATATATTGGTCAACAATGTCCTATTCATTTCAGTTTTATAAATTTTTTATTAATTCTTTGAAAGCCTTGAAACTCCATAATAACACACTTTGTTGGACTCATGCATATATTGCCAAATTTTATTCATATTTGTATACATAAATATCTTTATCTAGCCATTCTTTAGGAGAAGGGTTAGGATCTTTACTTGCAATATAAATAAATAAATAAATATATATATATATATAAATAAAATGTTAAAATGTGGAATTTTACTTAGAAGATTTATATGTATATCATAAATAAATAGTACAGAATAATACTATAATAATGCATATATTTGAGAGAAAGAGCAAGATTATTTTTATGTATGTATTAATATTTATACTGTAGTTGGAATTGTTCATATTCTGAAGTGGGAATAAATGTCAAAGCAATATCTTTATCCCCACTTATAGATGAAAATATGGAAATATGAAGAAGGAATAGAGAGTGCACCAATTTAGGGATGGAGTTTGTGTCAGCTTGTTTCTATCTCATCAACCACTTTTATGAGTCTCCACATACTCTAGCACTAAAATTAAATCATGCATAAAGATTCTGTTTGAAAGAGAAAAAAAAGTAAGTATAGTGGCTGACTGCTACAGGCATTTCTATAAACATTTTTCTTTGGCTTCAACCTTGTATAAGCACTTACTTGAGGTGCTTTTCTTTTTCCAGAATGCTAATTGCACTATTATCTATATCATTTGTTTGGCAATTCAGATTCCCTGGAAGACTGCAATAGGAAACTTAGACAGACTTGGGAATCTTGAAAATGCACCACAATTTGTGTGGCCTTTGCAATTTATTAGAGTTCCTTAGCCTAATTCACAGGGTATTTGTAGGGCTATAAAAAACTACTATCATGAAACATAGGCAAGAAAAGTAAGTAGGAGCAGAGTGAAATTAAGATGCAATATTTAGAAAGGCAGTAACATCAGTAGTTGGTATATTTACTACTGCCATCAGTTTTTTTTTTCCCTAAACTCTTTTAATAAAATCTTTATCCACTTATGAACTGATATGTTCTTTATATGCATTCAGTTGTTTTACACAGCTGTTACATAAGTGACAATGAGAGTAGTTTAGAGGAGACCTTTGGTGAACATAGTGTTTCAATAATTTTTCTACATTCAAAGAACATAATGTTTCTAAGCCATGAAATGTGTTGAGTAGCATTAGGGATGTCAGTTCACAGACATCGAGACCCCTGGGGTCACACATGAATATCAAGGCTGGATGTTGGAAGGTGTGAGGGACTCATTTATTCCTCTGTCCTTAAACCTCTTTCTCCATAGTTAAATAATATCTTAATTTTCAAACTCGATCGTACTCCTAACAGTTAATACATAGTCATAGCTCTTCTCTTTCTGCCTAGCTTTCTTTTATCAAAATCCTACATTCTCTATGTCTCTTTATTAAAATTTCCAAAAGAGAATCTGATTAGTTTTGGATCCTTAGATACTGTGGGAGTAACTATCAGTATATACTCGTGATTGTGGATAAGATTTTGAAAAGGTTGTATGTAGGCCTGCATAGTTTTAGAGTACTTTTATCATCTTGACACGAGTATATTTTATACTTTGGTTTATTGGGCATTTTAAAATTGTACCTGTCTGCTTGTTTTAAGGTTACCAGAAAAATAAGACAAAACAAACAAAACAGACAAACAAACAAAAAACTGCTAGACCTATATTCTTTTTCTGATGGAATTGAAACCTATTTTTAAAAGCTGGTTTTAGAATTGTGGACTCAATTTTAGGTAAGAACATAGGGGAAAATATAGTGCATTGTATAACATGCATAAAATTTATGACTTCAAAATGTGTATGTATACACATGAACCTGAGTTTTACTCTGTATTAAAAACAACAACCATCATCGGATAGATTATATAGGCCAGTACAAATACAGACATATAAAACAGAGCATGATTATTAATTATATTTTATGAACATGGAAATGAAGTTCATATGAGAAAATTAAGATTAAATTCATGCATTTTCTTCTAAAATTTGTCTCAATTATTTGAAAAGCTTTCAAAAACATTTATTTAATTTTGCTTATTTACTCAGATAATTTTATATATAGTAATGATCACTACCTGAACTATATGAGTGATGTAGAAATTATTTTTTTGTGTTTATGCATTCTTCAGTATAGTACTCATTGATGTTAATGAATATACTTTATATAAAATCCCTTTGTATCAAAGATCAAATATTATCCATTGTATTTCCAACAACTAATCTAATTAACTTAGGCTCTGTCTGGAGCAGAAATATAAAACTGTGAAAAGAGTCAATAATATTAATGATCTAAGTCAAACATTTTGCCATTATAAATGAGAAATTTTAATTAATTTTAATTTTCCAGAATTCCTATAAATATTTTTGATAAGAACCAATTTCAAGCAATTCTCCATAGTTTTTTTTTTTAATATTTACTATTTTTTAGTTGTAGTTGAACACAATATCTTTATTTCACTTATTTATTTTTATGTGGTGCTGAAGATGGAACCCAGGGTCCCACATGTGTGAGGTGAGCACTCTACCACTGATCCACAACACCAGCCCCAGATTTTTAAGGTAAATTTTAAAGTCAAAATCCCATTTTCGTATTTCCTTCTAAAGTACAATGTCAAGCATCAAACTTTAAATACTTTTTAAATAAATATTTTGGAAAGGAAAGCATATTTAACATAAAGCACAATTAAATAGAATACATTTTATAACATGATTCATAGCACATGAAAAAATTGATAGTTTCCAGAACTATGTTTCCCACAAGGTAACAATGTGAAACAAAATGTTACAGGTATCTGAACTTTCAAAACAAAATTTTTAGTTATAAAATAAATTTTACTTGTAAAATACAGGAAGAACTTTTTATTGGATTACAACTACAAAATTTATGACTTCATAATAATGATTTAATTAGTATCATGGGAGTTAATAAACTATGTTGAAATTAATATTTAAAATACAAATTGTCCTAAAAATTCAAGAATATAATTAAGACATATTGCTATAAAGAATTATCAACAAAATACCATATTAAAATGACATGGTCTTAAGAGCAAAATTAAAAAGAATGCAGACATGCCATTTCACTGTAGTTAAATTTATGTGTTGATTACAAGATTCCTCTAAATAAGTTACATGAATTGGAAGGGATCCAGTACTCAGGAAGTTTAAGAAATGTATAATTGTCCAGGTTGGTTTGTTTGGGACAGAAAAATCTACATCTCTGGAAAACAAGACTCTGAGCTAAATTTGTTTAATACCTACCTATGGTTTTGTTTATGAAATATTTAAATCTTTTTCAAGAGTTACCATTAAATGTAGGCTCACCAGGCATTATGACACACACTTGTAGTCCCAATGACTGGGGAGGCTGAGGCAGGAGGATTGTATATTCAAAGACAGCCTCAGCAATTTCTCAAGGCACTAAGGAACTCAGTGAGACCCTGTCTCTAAATACAATATATAAAAGGGGCGCAGATATGGCTCAGTGGTTAAGCACTCTTGGGTTTAATCCCAGACACCAAAAAAAAAAAAAGTAGTCTCCCCTACTTTTCAATTCAGTGCACAGAAAGTTCTTTTCCCCAATTAAATAGTTATGAGAAATAAAAATATGGTTAGAAGAAAGGGTAGGAAAAGCTGTTGAGATTAGGAACATGATGACTAAAATAAGCTAATTAAGGCACTATTTCTTTCTTTGGAAAGCAAGAATATGATAGATTCTGTTTAGGAAAATTTAGAAGTGGGGAAACTAGGACAATGGTGGTTTTCCATCTGTCCTGCTCTAAAGGATCTTGGTACTTAAACACTTTCTTCTTCTTCCCATTTACCTCTTTTGTACTTTCACGGTTTGCTTTCTTAGCCCTTCATAATATTGTCCAGTTATTTACTAATTATTTTTAACAATTTGATAAGCTTAAGAAAACTCATAAAAATAACTGAAACTCATAAAAACACTGAAGAAGGAAAGTTAGTTCCACAACTAGATCTATTTATTAAGTTACTAAACTTAATTTCAAGAAATAAGAAAATATTTTGAAAGTTTTTACCATAAAGAAATGATAAATGTTTAAGCAGATAAATATGTTTAACCTAGTTTAAACATTACTTAATATATGCATGTATTGAACATTGTGATATTCAACAATAGGTACACATTTTATGTTTATATATGCATCAGTTAAAATAAGTTAAAATTAAAAAGTAAACTTATGTTTTAGTCACTATAGTGAAACTAGGTGTGCTTCCTATCCTTGAAAAAAGTCTAACAAATTTGGGTAACTCTAAGGCTGAATTTTACATATTGTTCCCTTATTTCCAACACCTGATAACACTTTATTAGCTAAAATACCAAAAATGGAATAGTGGTTTGGTGTTTTATTCATGGATTTCAAGGAAAGAAAAGCAAAATTGAAATTATAATGGAACAAAAGACTGTGGCCAAAGGTTTATTTGATAGTTTACAAAAAAAGACTGGTCAATATGAAAGAAATGCAACCATTTAAGAAAATATTTGTACAATACATTAGCAATATGTAAATGTAAAATTGAACATAAAAAAGGTAATTTGAATTTTAAAATGTATACAGCTGCCTGAGTGATATGCAGGCATTTGGAGAGTGATCCAAAATGGCAAATTACTTGTGGGTTTTAATATAAGACTTACAAAAGTGCATTTAAATAACCACATGCCTTGGGCTTACTAGTAAAAATCAATGGAAATGTTTGAATGTTTAGTAAAAGAGATCACAAAGTGAGAATTTTCTCTGTGAACCTAGGGCTGCAGATATATTAATATTTTTCCGTAAGAGAACTTTGTGCATAGCAGTATAGAAAGGAAAGTAGCCAAAGTACTTAGAAAAGATTAAGGGAGATAGTATCTAAGAATTCTCTTATTTGCTTGTCTCCCTGAGCTTTAAAATTAGTAGCTAAGATTACATTTGTTAATTAAACAGTCCATTATGTGTATATATTTTCTATTCCTAAAGAATACTTTACTTCCTGATTCTGAAAAAGAAATACATTTCCTTGTATATGCTTTATGGCACTTAAAATGAGCAGGCTGCATGAGTACATTAACAAAATGAGATAATTTACAAAAAAAAAGAGGCAACAGTCTAATTGTGTTACCTAATGACTCCTATGCTACCGTATTCTCCTTTACTCTAAAGCTTTTGCCCTCTCACCATAAGTTTAAGAAATTTTGAATGACTATTTATCTCTAGGGACAAAACAGACCATCTGATTTCACTGCCTCTAAACTGGGAAGGGGCTAAATACTGTTCTTCCCTAAAACTGTCTGTGCCACATTATCAAAATCTTACCCTAACCTCATAATGAGGAATATATAATATGATGTACTATAGTGATAAAAAGGTTTTAACAGGAAAGAAAATAGGCTTAGTTTACCATGTCCTGTTTTTTTTGTGTGTGTGTGTGGGATGAGATACAGAGGAAAAGCGATATCACATGCATAGTGCGTGGGAAAAAATATTTACAAGCCAAAGTAGGATTGTGATTTCTATTTTGATTTATGTGAATCATACCACCATAGTATAAATCCACTCGTGGCAGTAAATATGTACTATTCTTAAAATATTGTTATAAACAATCTGGAGACATTAATGACATGAACTTTTCTGTGGTCTTATGTGTTATAAAACAAACTCAACCTAGGTTGCCTGTATTTTACTGGAAACAAAAGAACAGGTACTTTTGAATTGGGAGGAAATTTACCCATCACTTTTATGATTTTTCAAAAAAATTATTATTCACTTATTAAGATTTTTTTCTTCTTATCTTCCAAATGTCAATCACATTGAAGATTATGGCAAAAACTGAAGGACACAGAAGGGGAAAGTTTCATGAATTTATGGAACGAAAACACCTAGTACATTATTAGGAGTCAGCAAAAATGCACCTTATTTTTTTTTTGGCTGAAATAGTTAATTCTAAAGGAAAACTGGTTATCTTAAGCTTAAGAAAAATTGGGCAAAACAAAATAAGTTTTGGGCTTTATGAGACTAAAGTAAACCTGTAATATAACAGCATCATTTGATAAATACCACAATTTCAGTATGTTTAAGATTCTTTGTATTTTTCTGCTATGAAGTACAAACATCTTTGACTATCTCTAAGAACCTTCAAATATGGTCACATATTTATCTACACAATTTTATTTTGTACTAACCACAGCACTGTCTTTACTATTACATCCTACTTTAGCATTTTCCTCCAGGGCTATTCTTTTCTCAATATTACCTATCTTTAATATTTCAATACTTCTCCCAAATAAAGTCAGAGGCATTTTGATGTCACTCTCTTTTGAAGTTTTTCAGCAGTTAATTTTGTCCTCAGTGATTTAATAAAATGATTTTCTGTTTTGTTTTGTCCACAACTTCCCTGGTTTGTTGCAAAGCACTGGAAAGATGACTAGCAAAATCCATTCTACTTTATTTGCTATTTCTCACAAGCTGTTGACCTTGGATGCTTCTTAAAACTGTAGAGACTTAGCAGTCAAATATCTAAGCTGGTCACTTCCTAGTAAATGAGGCTAAATATGAGTGAGAGTGTTTAGTCATTGCTTTCTGTGCAGTAAAACTGGTTCTAAGATCTGAGACATATTTGTGATCATTTTTCCTGAACATATCACAAACTAAGGTTCTAACAATCTCTAAAATGTAAAAAAATGTAAGCTTTTTTTCCCCCCAGAATTGGGGATCAAACCAAGGGTCTTGCTTATGCTAGGCAAGTACTCTGTCACTGTCCTATATTCCCACCCTTTTTAATTTTGATACAGGTTCTTACTATATTTCTTAGGGCCTTGCTAAATTATTGAGACTGCTCTCAAACTTGTAATCCTCCTGTCTCAGTCTTCAGAGTCTCTGGGATTACAGGTATGTACCACCATGCCTGGCTTACATATATAATTTTTTAATATTTTGAGAAATGCCTTTGAATCATCTTAATCCATACTCACAGCTTTACTGACAACTTGATGCTTTGAAAAGTTTAGTGATTTTCAACACTATCAAGCCAGCCATTATGTGCTGTTTGTAGAATTTTTAGCTTTTCACAAAGATCTCCATGGATTACTAAGGCTTTCCTTTTCATGGGAAAAAAGTCTGCTACAGATGAATTCAACACCTATCATGCAGGGAAATACCACATAGGAACCAACATGACATTCATATTAAAACTTATATCACTTTCTATATGACAAAATTGGATCAGTGAATTCTTGCTGAAGAATTGCATGATGAAGCAGAATATACTAAATTGAATTTGAAATTCTTTTTACATTAGTGATTGCACTTACAAGTTTAGAGTTCAAAGGAAGCATCTGAACTAAGGATACATTCACTAATTATCTGAGCTCAAATAAGCTCCTTTTATTAATCAAATGCCTACTTATGAGAGAGAGGATATGTGGAGAGAAGTGAAAAGACAGGCCCAAGGACTGAGCTGGAATTACTTCACTGTGATCTTGAAAATGAAATATGAAAAGAGTGATCAATGATTGTAGAGAAAAACAGTAAAATGGGCGACACCAGCCAAAGGAACAGGTGAACCAAAATTCACATATTCTTTAATATATATATATATATATATATATATATATATATATATTATAACTAAAAGTACATACAGTGAAAAGTAGTTCAAAATCCAAAAGAAATCTTATAAATCATTTTCAGAATCAGAACACAGATCAGCTCTACAAGATCCAGCTATTGCAATTGCCCTTGTTATACAGACCTAGGGTTTTACAACTGGGACTAGTATAAACCCAATGTGATTATGGGATGTTGGAACTTTCTGCTGTCTCTGCTTCACATGATTCTTTCTTGGCACTGAAGTACTGCACTTAGACATGGATGAGCCTACACCTAGACATGGGTCAGCCTACACCTGGACATGGGAAAGCCTCTTAATAACTTGTTGCTCAGGCCCTTGTCTATGTAGATGGAAGAGTGAAAAGCAGTGAGAATGAGAAGATATCTTTACTCCTATTTCAGAATGCCTCCAAGTGCTTTTTGAGAGTTAACTCTATCATATTAACAAATTTATATTATATATTTCCTCCATGAAATCATCAGTTTATAGCTTATGCTTCTATTCACCTCTGGGGAGGTATACTCTTAACCTGCTTTGTTTAAAATTCTTCTCAAAGCCATGTAGCTTGAGGGATTTGAATTGTAGCACGTTCTACCATGGGTGGGTACTTTGGGGTTGGGCTGCTTATTATTTAAAGTAGGAACTTCATCGGAACTTTTCTACTAGTATTTTTCTATTCATGATCAAACTATTGAATGGATTGTACTTGACAGGCTGTAATGCAGAAAGGGTTTTATTTCTTTTTTTTTATTAGTGGCTTTAAAAGATTCTGTCAAATTTCCCTGTCCACCATTTGTGCACCATTTCATGCAACTCCTAGAACTTTTTTGTTCACTTGTAGGTATTAAGAAACAATTCCTCTTATAAAATTTCAACAACTTTTCTTCTCATTGAATTTAATACATTTTACTTCTTCACACAAGATCAGGCAAGCCTGACCAACACTTGGCAGATGACAGTGTGGGAAGTGGAAGGAATATTAAAGAAATATGGCAAAGTTTTATATAGCTGCTGATATCTTACTCCAGTCTCTGAAACTTTTACCTGGCAAACTTTCACAGGCTGCCTATGAAAATACTTGGTTTTAAACACTGTAGATAAATTATTTTCAAAATTATACTGTTCCCTCAGTGGATGACGGCTCATGTTGAGGATTCCCTCCTCATATTCTTTGTCCTGTGAGACATCCTGTGCCAAAACTCCTTAAGAGTCACCTCATCTATGATTTCAGAGCTCCTATCCAGTTTCCTACAGATGATTCTCCAACCTAGCCTCCTATCATGTGTATTTGTATGTATTACTTTGCCAAAGTCTAGAAGTCGGTGTTGGTCTTAGTTCTGACATTTGAGATAGATTCAACTGTTTCCTTGTGCTTAGGTTTTCAGTTAAGGGTATGAAACACTAACATTGCTGTTTAAAGACCAAAGGATAAATGCAATGAATAAGTAGGTCTCATCAAGTCAGTTGACTCAAAACAGTAGTGGGCATGGTAGTAAGTGGAAGAACCAAAGCATAATCAACTTTCTTCTGATAATTTTGTCTAAAATACCCCCTACAAATTGGGGGTATTTTTTCTTCTCTTTAGCAACTAGAGTGGGAATATATTGAATTTCCATTCCATAGCAAAGGATGTCTATTTGAAATTGGAGAAACTTATAACCTATTGTTCCTAGGTTTCTATTCTTAACCAAACTGAGAAAACAGAAAAAGTTTTATTTAACATTCCATTCTATAGCTCAGCATCATTTCTTAGCTATTTAAATCAGGAAAAGGTGATGATAATAAAAATATGATTTATGAAAATCATGATGTGCAAAAAGTGGTATAGTGCTAAGCCAGATGAAGAGGTTATTGTTTGGAAGTAAAATTAATGGATTTGATTATTAAAAGGCCACCTATATATTGAGAAGCATATTTAATTTAACTTGTTTGAAAAAAAATACTTCATAAATTAAAATTGAGGAAAACAGACAAGATATTTCTAAATTTGAACAGATAATTCATTTTGAATGTTTGTGCTAAATATTTAATATCACCTTGATTTCTTACCAAATAGCAATTATTAAATTGTTAAAGTGATTAAACATATTATTCAAATATTTAATGTTAATATTATTAATTTTCTTAGTGGTGTTTAAAAATTATAATATTCTGAAAATTTTGTGAAACTTGATTCCAATTGGAATATCCTGAGTATGCTGGAGTGTAATGTGTTCTTGGAAAGATAGGAGAACATTGCCATTTAACAAGTGAAACTGTATCAGATATTGTACTGCTGAGATCTGGTAACATTCACAGCTTGATATTTTAGAAGTTACACAACATCAGTTCATCACACTGCAAAAATCATTCAGGAAAGATCTAAATACTTCACATTTTATGCCTTGTATAACCATCTTTGCAGCTGGCACTACATAAGGAGAGATCAATTTTGACTTAAAGTCCATGTTCCTTAATTTAGAGTGGAAAATAAAATTTTAATCAACAGATATGTTAATGTCAGTGGTGAACTGAGAAGAAATGCAAAAACTGAACTAGTGCAGATCAAATGCATTCTGATAATTTTAAAACAGACCTTAAAATGAATAAACCTATTTTATTCTTTAAAACTTTATAATTCACAAACTGAAAGAATAACTAATCACTTAGAAATATAGAAATAGAAATGTATAATAATTCCTAAAAAAAAAAAGTATTCCAAACAGCTGATGGCTGGTTTTCATTTCATTTTATTGAAGCAATAGATGACTTTACTTTTTTTTTTTTTTTTTTTTTTTGAGGGGGTAATTCATTGTTCTAAAGTGAACATTCCAAGGTTATCTTTTAGGGTCCAGGAAATTTCCTTTAGTCTGAATATTCAAGCTTGGAGGGTGGGAAAGAGGAACAATATTTAGACATATTTTTGGTGAATCGGAGATTTTGAAAAATTAATTTTGAATGATAATTGCATATATTTTGTGTGCATAAGACAAAGCATTTCTTATAGGTTAAGAGCAGGACGTTTGTTTTGATGACACTGGAGTATTTCCAGTTTTTGTAATTTTGGTTGTATCAATATATGGCCTCACACATGACTGTAAATCCTATCAAATTGTCAGTTCACTTACAATTAACATCTAACAGGGGTCTCATCAATTTAACTCTTCAAGGGATGTGTTTGTTGCAAACACTTTAATCTGATATAGTCTTAATTGAAAATTAATTTTTGATAATAAGTTAATCTGGGCAACAATGTCAGTTTCCAAAAATGCTTCTCACTTTTCACCCAAGTAGCTTATTAAAGACAAGCTTAACTATTTTTTCTCAACTCTGTGAACCTGGTCTCTGGCTTTACTCTGGAGGAGTGAAAGGCCTCTCAATGTCATTCCAAGTGAGATATACAGAGGCAGGAAAAAACAGAAAATAAAACAAACCCACATGTCTTACCATGTTGTTTTTACTAATTGCCTTTGCTGATTAAAACTATAACAGGTAGAGCAGAGGACTGCCTATATTTTATATAGAACAACATTTTGCTCTTGATTCATAGCAGAAGTTTTTCCTTAGGGAGGGAACAGGGTTGGAGATCTGTGAGCTTTTACTAGAAGAACAACTGTTGAACTTTGTGATAAGTTATATAAAATCTGATTTAAAGCTGTGAACAGACTTTCCACAAAATGTAACATATATACCCATACCAGAGAATATCATGCAACAATAAAAAGAAAGGAACTATTTTACAGTCATACCAATGAATCTCAAAAACATTAAGCTGAGTAAAAGACACCAGATAAAAAAGAACACATATTGTATGGTTCCATTTATAAGGGACAGGCAAGATTAAACTATGACAGAACACAGAGCAGTGGTTACTTCAATCAAGACATTGAAATGATTGCATAGACTAAAGGTAGTTTCCCAAAGTGGTGAAAATATTCTGTTGATGATGTTTATAATTCCATAAGTATTTGTTTTTTGTCAAACCTCACTTTAATGCATGTAATTCAACCCTCAATAAATCTTATTTTTAAAAATATATATTTTTTAGTTGTAGATGGATGTAATTCCTTTATTTTATTTATTTATCTTTATGTGGGTGCTGAGAACTGAACCCAGGGCCTTGCAGATGCTAGGCAACTGCTCTACCACTGGGCTACAGCCCAGCCCAATAAATCTTATTTTTTAAAGTCACATATACCAAAATGGTACATTCAGATTCACAGCCTCCATTAATTTTTGCATATCTCTAAAATATCTTTGAATCTAAGTTCATAATAAAATATAGTGGAAAGTACATAATGAAAAAAAATGAACTAGTTTTTGAAAGGTTTCAATAAGTTAATTTTGCTCTTGTAAGAAAATAAGGAATACATATTTTACACAACTTAAAAATCCACATAAAATTTCAGTGCTCCTTGCTTCTCTAGAATTGAGTCCAAATCAAGATGATTCTGGAGTTCCATCTAAAAATATTATTTTAAATTATTTTATATTATCTAATATTCTAATACAGCAGGGAATAGACATTTTACTTATAAGAACACATACTTCTGTTTATGTTTAAAAAAATAAAAGCAGTGAGCACACAAAAGGAATCTGATGTGAGCTGCCGTACATAGGCAGATGTCCTCTATGTATTTCTCTGGAAATGAAAAAAAAATGATGCTCTCTGTTGCTCAGGGAACTATATCCTGCAAGTATAGAGAGTGAGCTTCAGGCAATAACACAGATTTGCATTAGGTGCTCAGGGAAATAAGAGAAGGAATGATGGAAAAGCAAGCAAAACAAAAAGGAGAGATATGCAAAGTGGCATGGGCAACTAAGCTGTAACTAGAGAACAAGGCTTTCGTTCATCCATTGCAGCTCTCTCTAAATGTACTCATTAGTCTAGAAGGGGAAATCTACAGATGGATTGAGAGAAAGGTGGGAGTTTGAAGGGCAGTCTACTCAAAGGATAAAAATACAATACTGTTTATAGGAGTGCATAAAGACCCCTGACCACGGGATTCATGTTGATTAGTAATGGAAGAAAGCCCCAGGGGAGAGGATTGATAAAGGAGAGTATACAGATGGGTCAAGACACAAGCATTCTGAAAAGGCAAAGAAGTGAGTGCCTGAGGACTCTGGAGGGATGGGATGCTGTAGGCGAAGGGAGGCATATTTGGGCTTTAAAAATCTTACAAGTACAGTAATGTACTCTCCAAGAGATCTGGGCTGTATCATCTTCTGAGGCTGAAAGTGAGCCTCTGGGCATTTAATTTAATCAGAAAGAGAACTGGTGGAAGTGACCTACTTACTAACTCACCAGACACAGACATGGAATTTGATAAGGAAAAAAAAAATTGCTTACCAAGAAAATTTGCTTAATCAAGATTAACCATGAGTATAACATGAGAGATAAGAAAGGCAGGGAGAAAGAGAAAGACCAAAGGAGAAAAAAGATGAGGCATTATGTTTTCTTTTCTTGAATATCTCATTTATAATCACTTTGCCACCTCTCTTCAAACTTCTATCTCATTCCATCTACACACCAATCTTGTGCAAGGAAAGTGGGTTTGCTCCCAAGTTGGCTGATTAAGTCATTGTCTTACTAATAGTTTAGATTTTCTAACTGAAGCCATATTCAGGTTCTGACTTCTCAGTGAAACAACAACAACAACAACAACAAAAAAAAAACATCCTAGCAAATCTGTCATTCATGAGGAAAGTAGGTTGGTTTTAAAATCAGAAGAGAATCACCTCACTTTTCATACTGGTTTTCCCTGTGAACAGTGCAGTTGACCACAGAATTTAAAAAAATAAGAAAATAGGGTACAGGATGGGAACTTTCCTGAGGGTTGTGGAAGCTATTTTTGAGTCATGCATATTGTAATCTCCAAATAAAATGCTATTATGTCTGTGTCTATTTCCAAGACTTTTTATTTTAGTCACTTGAAAAGTCAAGCGTTTTTGAAATATTCTGAGAGTGAAGTGCATTTGCATATTTATAAAGCATGAGTAAACATGAGTAAATTCTAAGCAACTATTTGGATTTCAGAAAAGGTTTGGTCATTGTAGGCTGGAATGGTCACATAGACTCTATGGAAAAAGAAGATTTTGAGCAATGATTATAATGAATGTAGGAGGCAGAGCCAAGTGATGGTGGCTTTTCAAGGGGATTAATCTAGGCTATTTCAAGAGAGTTGGAAGAAAACTAAAGCTGTAATACAATAGACAATTCTAAGGCATGAGGTTAGTTCTCTGAAGGGTCACAGTGTAGCACAGAATCCAAAAGTATGCATGTCCACAGGATCTGGTTAAGTATCTGAGGGAAAGAGGATAGATTGGTAAACCAGGTTTAGGGCAAATTGAAAATCATGCAACTACTTAAATGAGCAATCACTTTACTGCTTACTGAACTCTTGATGTGTGAAAGAATGAATGTTCCCTGGTAATGTGATTGCTTCAAGTAGATTTAAATCAAGATTTTTAGGTCAAATATTCAAAATATTTGACCTATTTTTTTTTATTGGTTGTTCAAAACATTACAAAGCTCATGACATATCATCTTCCATACATTTGATTCAAGTGGGTTATGAACTCCCATTTTTTACCCCAAATACAAGTTGAAGAATCACATCGGTTACACATCCACATTTTTACATAATACCATATTAATGACTGTAGTATTCTGCTACCTTTCCTATCCCCTACTATCCCCGCTCCCCTTCCCTCTCATCTTCCCTCTCTACCCCACCTGCTGTTGTTTAATTCTCTCCCTTGTTTTTTTTTCCCTTTTCCCCTCACAAACTCTTATATGTAATTTTGTGTAACAATGAGGGTCTCCTTCCATTTCCATAGTTTCCCTTCTCTCTCCCTTTCTCTCCCCCCACTCGTCTCTGTTTAATGTTAATCTTTTCCTCATGCTCTTCTTCCCTGTTCTGATCTTAGTTGCTCTCTTTATATCAAAGAAGACATTTGGCATTTGTTTTTTAAGGATTGGCTAGCTTCACTTAGCATAATCTGCTCTAATGCCATCCATTTCCCTGCAAAATCCATGATTTTGTCATTTTTTAGTGCTGCGTAATACTCCATTGTGTATAAATGCCACAGTTTTTTAATCCATTCATCTATTGAAGGGCATCTAGGTTGATTCCAAAGTCTAGCTATTGTTAATTGTGCTGCCATGATCATTGATGTGGCAGTATCCCTATAGTATGCTCTTTTAAGGTCCTCAGGGAATAGACTGAGAAGGGCGATAGCTGGGTCAAATGGTGGTTCCGTTCCCAGCTTTCCTAGGAATCTCCATACTGCTTTCCATATTGGCCGCACCAGTTTGCAGTTCCACCAGCAATGTACCAGTGTACCCTTTTCCCCACATCCTCGCCAGCACTTATTGTTGCTTGACTTCATAATGGCTGCCAATCTTACTGGAGTGAGATGGTATCTTAGGGTGGTTTTGATTTGCATTTCTCTGACTGCTAAAAATGTACCCTGTTCATGGATAGGCAGAACCAACATCATCAAAATGGCGATATTACCCAAAGTTCTCTACAGGTTCAATGCAATGCCAATCAAAATCCCAATGGCATTTCTGGTAGAAATAGATAAAGCTATCATGAAATTCATATGGAAAAACAAAAGACCCAGAATAGCAAAAGCAATTCTAAGCAGGAAGTGTGAATCGGGAGGTATAGCGATACCAGATTTCAAACTGTACTACAGAGCAATAGTAACAGAAACAGCATGGTACTGGTACCAAAACAGGTGGGTGGACCAATGGTACAGAATAGAGGACACAGAGACCAATCCACAAAATTACAACTTTCTTATATTTGATAAAGGCGCTAAAAGCATGCAATGGAGAAAGGATAGCATCTTCAACAAATGGTGCTGGGAAAACTGGAAATCCATATGCAACAAAATGAAGCTGAACCCCTTTCTCTCGCCATGCACAAAAGTTAATTCAAAATGGATCAAGGAGCTAGATATCAAATCAGAGACTCTGCACCTGATAGAAGAAAAAGTTGGCTCCAATCTACACATTGTGGGGTCGGGCTCCAAATTCCTTAATAGGACACCCATAGCACAAAAGTTAATAACTAGAATCAACAAATGGGACTTACTCAAACTAAAAATTTTTTTCTCAGCAAGAGAAACAATAAGAGAGGTAAATAGGGAACCTACATCCTGGTAACAAATTTTTACTCCTCACACTTCAGATAGAGCCCTAATATCCAGAATATACAAAGAACTCAAAAAATTAAACAACAAGATAACAAACAACCCTATCAACAAATGGGCCAAGGACCTGAACAGGCACTTCTCAGAAGAGGACATACAATCTATCAATAAGTACATGAAAAAATGCTCACCATCTCTAGCAGTCAGAGAAATGCAAATCAAAACCACCCTAAGTGACCTATTTTTTTATTCAAATAAAAGTTGTACATCTTGGAACACAATTTAAGAATCTACTTTGAAATGTAAAAGGACCCACAGGCTGATATATCTGAAAGTATGTGGTTTGTGCTCTCTGGTCTGAGGAAAACAACTTGAATTCGAACTTGAAGGCTGAGGACCTTCTGGATGCCTCTGGTCTGCTGTATAATGTTAAACAATGACTTCACCTTTCATTTCTTGTATTTATTCCACAGAACAATGAGAGTGATATATGACATCTTTTATCTTAGGATTGGTATGTCAACCAAATGTGATGATGTAGAGTGGGATCTGAAAGGTTCAAAATGCTACTGGAAAATATTTTTTCTTGTTTACATGAGTGACTTATGAATCACGGCAAAAATCTATATGGATCAACAAATTTAATCAACAATTTTCCTTCTGTTTTTTCACCTCTCTTTTTAGTCTGGAGAATTGTTTGTTTTATTTTCTTCATAAGAACTTACATTGTCACTGTAAATTGTGTATATTATGGAGCAATTACAATTTCTCAGTTGGCCAGACTCACAGGACATTGATTGGTGTGTTAATTTTGCAAGTGTTCTTTAGGCTGTAGAATTCACAGGGGTTCCTGGTCCTCTGAGATTAGGGACAATTTTGATATGACTTATGCCTTACTGGTTCTCTTCATTATGACTTGCAACTAAACAGAATTTTAAAGAAAATATCTTAAGAGCCAAGATGGTATTCCCTGCATATGTGTATAAATGTGTATCTTCTATTGAAATGTATCCATAGCCTGCTTGGCCATTTTACTTCTACCCAGCTCTAAACACCTCCTCATTATTGCAAAGAAAAATTGTAAATAGGGGCACATATGACATTTACAGTTTTGTGAAAAAATAAAAACATAAAGAATATTGTGTTAATTGAATTTTCTATCTTTTTTTTATAACCATTTATTTAATGGATCCAAACTACTTCTGAATTCTATGGATATATGTGCCAGAGTTTCTCATGTGAAGTATTTCATTTCCTGTACTCAAACAATGAAAAAGATTTTGACTTTTGGAGGGAAAACTATTTTTCATTTTATAAAAGTCTTTTACTGCATAGTGTCTTCCTCTCTATAATTATTTATGATAGCAGAAGTGGTTTAGAATATATTTTTGCTGCATGTTTGTATGGTACCATTTGTCAAATATGAAGATTCCAAAGATATTTTTGTCTATTTTTTTCTGGTATAGAACTAAGAACAAGTTAGAATATTTAAAAAATATTAGGTAGACCACTATTACTACACCTGTCCAGTTTGTAGTTGATGATCAACCCAATTCCCATACATTTGACTTCTCTTGCTCCTAAGTAGCTGAATGAGTCAGAGGTTTATCTACCATTATCCCATTTCTCCTATATCCTCATGATATTGATCCATTGATAGACATCTACCTAATAGTTCACTTTTTTCCTCCATCAATCTGTAATTGGGTTTAAGGAGAGGGAGTCAAGGACTAATTGGACTAAAGGAATCCTTTTCTTCAAGGCCAGTCCACAACAACTTTATGATCCAGATCTGACAATTAAATGTTTAAAGAAATCTTTTAGATAAATCAAGAATGAGAAATTTTTTCACCCTAATAAAAAAGAGCCACATAAAATTATGCTTCTTATTTATACCTGTTTTAGTCAGCTTTTTCACTGCGGTGCCTAAAGGATCTGACCAGAACAATCAGGGATCACAGTTACAGAGGTCTTAGTCCATAGAATACTGGCTCTAATCCTTTGGGCTTTAGGTGAGGTAGAACATCATGGCAGAAGAGTGGCAGAGGGAAGAAGCTTACATGGTGATCAGAAAGCAGAAAGTGACTCCACTCACCATATACAAATATATACCCAAAGCCAGGCCCCAATTCCCACTTCCTCCAGCCACATCCTACTACTTCAGTTACCACTCAGTTAATCCCTATCAGGGTATTAAATCATTGACTGAGTTAAGACTCTTACAACACAGTCATTTCTCATCTGAACCTTCTGGCATTGTCTCACACATAAAGTTTTGGGGGACACCTCACATCCAAACTGTAATAGTACCCATCACATTTTCTGCTGCTTGAGACCCTATTCTATGAGGATGTCACATTTCACACAATTAGAGTAGATCCAAGTAAAACACTGCAGACACAGGGAAGACCCTTTGAACATAAAATAGAATCCCTCTTGCAACCCTGGAATTTTTCAATATGTATTGTAACTTATTTAATAATATGATTTTCTAGTTAAGGTGATGTTTGTAAAATATTTTAAATGAAATCACAAATGCAAGCCAAGCAACAGGTCACGAATAGCTCAACTACAAAATGTTCATGGAACACTGATACATGCACGTTGCCTTTCTTTTTATTTTCCATGTGGGTAGTGTCCTTGGCTTTTCATGCCATTGAAATAATGAGATTTTGGATTTAAGAGTAGATTTAGGAGAAATAGCAGATATTTGCTGTCTGTCTCTAAGAGTTAAGACTACCCCCAGCCTGGGAAAGGCTTTGTACCACATAAGACACATGGTTCAGGTATAAGAGTTCTGCATGGATGTTCTAAAATTCAGGTTCATAGTACAGCTTTGTTGACAGAATACTTCCATTTTAATGTTTTATCTATATATTGATTAATCTATCTATCTATTGATCCATCTACTCTATTACCTCATCTCTTAAAGATATAACTACAATTGAATTAGAATTGATGGTACCATTTCAGATTCAGATTGTTCCCACATTTTCTAAATAAATATAATACTAACCTCTATGCCTTTTTATTAACAAGTGGGATATAACAGTACTATAGGCAACAGATAGGCAGTTTTAATACCAAAATTAAAACTACAACATACACTCAAAAATATTCTGTTTCCATTTTATGATTCTGCCAAAAAGGTTCTCAATCCCTTTCCACAAAGGAATGCTGCAGTCCTGCTCTTCCCCTTTTTAACTACCTCAAAGTAGGAAGATACTTAGGGAGTAGTGCTGAGAAGTTGATAGAGATGTTGATTTTTGACAGAGCTATTGAATTTGGAGTATCTGAAGAGAAATGAAAAATATTTGTGCAGAATGTATTGATAAAAGGTGATGAGCCTCTCAAGAATTCACTTGTATACTATGGAAACTTGTAAATAAAAGAGAGACACGGAGTCCATGTGAGATGGCAATAATTAAGATATTGACTTCATTATCATAAGATGAACTTTTTTTCTTTCAAAATAAAATGCACATGCATACTAGGTGGAAAAACTTGTTTTTTAAACATACTCCTTATAAAGGTAAAACTTTGGTAACATATTTCTAAGCACAAAGTTATTTTGGTGTCTTTAAATGACACTATTCCAAAACAACTGGTGCTTACCTAAGCAGACCATTTATTTACAAAAAATCATCCAAATAATTCAAACGTACCAAAACCATAATACATTATATCACTGTTAAGTATAAAAATTAAAGGATAGTATAATGGGTAATTACTGCTTTGTTTGGTAAATTAACTTATTTCTTATTATCAGAAGTGATTTCTTGTAAAATTCCAAATTCTCATTAGCGTAGAACCGTGCTTTTTGATTCTTGATTTTCAGGTAACTTTAATTGGTATCTCTGTAATCTGTAGCTCTGTATCCCTTAGTGAAAGCACAGGCATCATGACAGCCTTAGAATGCCTCAGGATACTCATCTTGTCCTATTCTTGAGATAGATTTATGCCCAAGTTGGGAAATAAATTGTTTTCCTTGAATGGTAGCCTTTGGGATTTTAAGTTAATAGGAGCTTTCTGTCATGTCTTAAAATCCCCATCTGGGAAAATTCTGAGCTACTTTGGAAGAAACTCTTTCTAAAACTATCTTTGGGACAGTAAAGAGACCTCTGTTTTCCTTGCTTCTACAAGTAGCAGGAATCTACCTGAAACACACATGTGGGATTATTGTTAAGCCCCTGAATGTTTTGCTTTGTGGGGGAAGTACCGTTTGGATGATAATCTATTCTAGTTATATCTCAAAAAAATAAGCCCACTTGTTTATTGTTATAGAATGTATATTCTAATGTACTGTATACACATAATAGAATATGTTTCTCCTATGTCTGAATTTAAAATGATTGGCATATTGATTGGAAGAGAAAAATCAATTTTACAATATTCTAGAACTCTTATTTCTCATAGAATAAAAACTTTTAGGTTGAAATTATTTAGTTGCACTATATTTATTCTGAAGATCTTATAGTAGTAAAAATATTGTGTTTATTGACATTTAATGTGATTAGCATTCTATAATTCTTTAAGCAAATAGTTTATTTCCTGTTTCTAGCATGCAATATGAATTAAAATTTGTTTAATATGAGAAATGAATTATTTTTTGATTTTTCCATGTAAATATTATTATTAATAACTAAAGCATTTTTAAAAGCTTTAGTTGAACACATTTTTTATTTGATGTAAATCTATTTAGCTCTTATAGTTGAAGAAATAGAAATAGAGATAGGATTTAAAAGCTAGCTCCTTACTTTACTTAACTGAAAAATGAATTAAATTGATCCTGAGCAAGGCTGATCATCTGCTATCTTTGACCTTTTTACATATCCGACTTGGAGGAAGGGGGAAGAAAGACTCGAAAAAGTAATGGGACTTGGCATACTATGACATTTAGTGTCTAAATGAAGAACTATATTAAAAAGTTTGATTTTAATTAAAATAAAATAAATCATGATGATAGCTTTTGTTGTTTCCATATAAATATGAATGCTGTGTCTGAAATGCCTTTTGACTAGACTTGGTGAGGAGTTTTGCTTCATACATTGTAATACATTATACAAGTAATAAACTCTTAGAAACACTGCTACTGCCACCAACCTCTCTGCCAACCCCTCACAATCCACATTTATGTTGATACTTCCACTTTGATTATCAACATCTGCAAACCATTGATTTGACAAGGAAAGCCCAAATCAGATATGGAAAAAGGTGATGAGGTAGAGGGTCAAAAATGAGGTAAAATGAACCCTAAAATAGTCTAATTTGGCAGATGAGACTCCTCATACACAGTACAGAGAACAATATTCCCCAAACCTATTATAGCGGATATTTGTTAATTTTTTTTCCTATCCAGTTGTTGTCCTCCTCTCTTCTCTTAGTACTACTTTATTTTCTTATTGAGAATTCATTATAGTAAGACCTAAAATTTGTTTTTATGAACATAGTGCCTTTGCACAGTGATGAATATAGGCCAGGGCTGGTCAATCCATTTACCTTTCTTTCTGGCTAGGGTAATTGGTGTAGAGATGGGCACATGATTCACACCAAGCTACCAGCATCTTCCATAAAAAAAATTGACTGCTGTAATTATTATAAAGGTGATCTCTTCATTTTCATTTTATTTGTATGTGATGCTAGTTAAAAACCCAGGGCTTTATTCATGCGAGGAAAGCACTCTACCACCGAGCCACACCTCCAACCCAAGTGGTCTCTTTTTGCTGAGATTATAAAACAGGGACAATATTAATTCTGATTTGGATGTGATCATCTTTTCAGTAACAAAGAAAGCAAGTCTATCTGGTTTCTTCTAAGACCTAGTGTTACAAGCATCACTAGACCCCTGACGCCCTTCAAGTAGTCTTTCAGGGCAGAAATTAGGCTTTACCCAGGATTTCTGATTGTCACTTTTTGTAAGAAATGCTTTTTGTTATCATTGATTATTTGACTCTGTATAAAATCTTTAACTCAGTTTGGCTCATAAAATCTCCCTCATATATCATAGTAAGATGAGCGTGCATCAGTTTCTTTGCACGTATAGAAACACAGAAGAAAGGGAAATTGCGTGGAAATGGAAGGAGACCCTCATTGTTATACAAAATTACATATAAGGGGTTGTGAGGGGAACGGGAAAAAAAAAACAAGGAGAGAAATGTATTACAGTAGATGGGGTAGAGAGAGAAGATGGGAGGGGAGGGGAGGGGGATAGTAGAGGATAGGAAAGGTAGCAGAATACAACAGTTACTAATATGGTATTATGTTAACCGATGTGATTCTGCAATCTGTATTTGGGGTAAAAATGGGAGTTCATAACCCACTTGAATCTAATGTATGAAATATGATATGTCAAGAGCTTTGTAATGTTTTGAACAACCAATTAAAAAAAAAAGAAAATAGATTAAAGAAATCTCTGAGAATTTAAGTATAATGTCTGTATAGAGAGTTAAAAATTTATACCTATATTAATAAACATAAAATTACATATATATGTATATATATAACAGTTTTTATCTGATATTGAATAAGTTATTACTCTTACTTTCAACATCTTTATTATAAATCTCAGATAATGATAGTTTGGGACTTTCACAATTATTAAGTGAAATAACAAATAAGCAGTAGTGAGCATTCTGTCAAAGCTATTGTTAACATGCAAACAACATTACTTTTTAGTCTTCTATCCATGCTCCTTCTTCAAGCTATCACCATTAGTTTTAGAAGAAAATATTTTTTATAGATCATGATACATAAAATAGAATCATGTCTGTCACATACACTTGATCCAGCTTCATTATCTTTACTATCCTTTTACAGAAAATATTTTTCTGTGATACCCTTGACACTAGCAGTTTCTTAGAGAGGCATCTTGAATACAAGGAAGAAAGAAGAGGGTTGAGGAACTGATGGCATCATTTTTCATAATACCATAAAAATATTTCTTATGAGTAGTGATGCTGTTGGTAGCAGACACAAGGACTTCAGCTGATTGTATTGTGTAGTCTTAAATGGTTGAAGGTGCTCTAAGCTATTGCTTAGCAGGCTAGAGGTCCATGTAATAGAAGTGATGTGTGTGCATGTATTTGTCCACTTGTCTGTGTGTTTGTGTGTCTGCTTCTGTGTGTGTAAGTGGTTGTCATGGAAAAATAATCCATCCAACATTACACAGCAGCATTCAAACTGGTTTTCAAGAAACATCTGGTCATAATAGCACAGCCAAGTGGATACTTAAAAATAAGTACCACAGAATTTTTGTCAATTTGACTGATATTTTATACTCATTTATTTAAACCATTCTTAATGTTCAAATTAAGAAAATATCAAGGTCATATTTCCATCTAACAAAAATAAAACTTTTCTGTGTTCATGTGAAAACATGATGACCCTTTTCCTAGATGAGGCTGCAAAGACCGTGGATGATGTTCAGTCTCCTCCTTGATATCTTACAATATAAATAGAAGGATATAAAGTTAATGGTACTTAAATTGGGTGATGGAAAAAACACTGCTTTGTTATATATTAATAACTTATTCTGGCATATTCAGATTTGGGAAATCTTGGTTATAGATCCAGATTATTGTCCAGTCGGTTCTTATTATATATCTAGTGATTGTCTCACAGTTGTTCAGAGTCTGCCAATCAGAACTTTTTTTTTTTTTTTGAAGGAGGAGGGGTTGCCAGCAATTAAACTCATGGGCACTCCATCACTGAGCCACATCTCCAGCCCTATTTTGTATTTTATTTAGAGACAAAATCTCACTGAGTTGCTTAGCACTTCGTTTTTTGCTGGCTTTGAATTTGCTAGCCTCCTGCCTCAACCTCCTGAGCTGCTGGGATTACAGGCATGCACTACTGTGCCAGGCTGAATAATAGTTTCTTTAGAAATTATTTTGACAGAAAAAAAAATATTAAAAGACTGAATCAAATGGAAGAATTCTGATGATTCTGATGAATATGTAAAAATCTGAACCCTTGTACATTAAACTTCTTGCATAGAAGAATTGAGATGCCTGAAGAAAATCTGGACATCTTTTGACATATTTCTTGTAGGTTTCCTTAAGTGAATACAATGAGGGTTAAATAATTGTAAAATAATAAATATAACACCAAAGAAAAAATGCTTAGTTGTAGCTATGGTGATAAGTATCAGAAACTGTTTTTAAATTCATGAAATGGTTAATCTAAAATTTGCCTCACTAAATATGGTTTTCAAGCCAAACCACCAGTAACAACAGCTCCTCATTTCTGAATGTTGGCCAGTCAGGATCCTAAGCATTACGATGCACATACTTCTGAGTTTTAATTAATCAAGAACAGTCACACAATAAACCACATTTTTACAGATGATATCAACCAATTTTACATGTGCATACAGGAACACACACACAAACAGACATACGAATGGGAAATTTAGAGACGAATATTTCGTAATGATAAAAGAGTTCAACAAGAACCAATAGTAATTTTAAATGTGTTTGTTGCTATAAACAGAGTTTTAAATTATCTGAAGGTAATTTTCAGAACAAAAGAGAAAATAATGCAAGTCACAGTAAAAGTTGATTTTACTATTCTGCTTTTTGGTATTGATGAAAATAGACAAATCAGTAAGCAAATAAAATATGAGAAAACACTCATAATTCATATTGATTTTAGATAAATACAAATGTTGATACATTACATATATATATATATATATATATATATATATATATATATATATATATAATGAGCAAGATAAACTCTATGATGGAGCATAAAACTTGTCACCATACGTTTCAATTTACTGAAATTACAGAGAATATATCCTATTTTGTTTAAATTGTCATATTGGAAACATTTTAAAAATGTAAGATGCAATATTAACTTGACAATTTTGAAAAAGGAGAAATAAATATGTCCAGAAAGGCAGGCCAAGAAAATTATTAAGATAGAAATCAATATTAATTATTTCAATCCATGGACCTGGGTGGCTTTTCTGCATAAGTATATTCCTCAATTTATCTCATCAGTGTTTTTTAGTTTTCATTGAACAGATTATTCATTTCCTTGCTTAAATTTATTCCTAAAATCTTATTTACTAACTTTTTCTAGCCACTTGTGAATGGAATTTTTTTGATAAGTTCACTACTGCTTTATAAAAATGCTACTGATTTTTTATGTTTATAATGTATCCTGTGACAGTACTGAATTTATTTATCCCATCTATAAGTTTCTTGTTAAAGGTATTTAGTTTTTGTTGGCTAAGAATTCCATTACTATTTTTAAAATGAGTGGTGAGAGTGGACCACCTTTTCTTCCTTCAGATATGAGAGATCATTCTTTCAACTTTCCCCATTCAGCTAGATTTTGGCTAAGTATTTGTTTTATGCACACTTAATTGGTTGAGGTACATTCATTCTATTTGCAAACTATGAGAATTTTTATCATGAAGATATGTCGAATTGTATTAATTATTTTTTCTGAATTTACCGAGAGGAGTACTTAGTTTTTATTCTTCATTCTGTTAAAGTGAAACAACATATATTGATTTTTGTACATAGAACCATCACTGAATTTCTGGGTTTAATCCCACTTGATCATGGCATATGATCTTTTTGAAGGGTGGTTAGATTCAGTTTACTCTTACTTTGTTGAGAAATTTTTTAAATCTATTTAATTAGGGATATCAGATTCAATGCAATACCCATCAAAATGCCAAAGACATTTTTTTAAAAAATAGGGGAAAAGTCTTAAAATTCATAAGGAAACCTTAAACATCCTTAATTGCCAAAACAATCTTGAACAAAAATAACAAAGCTGGAGAAGACATCACAATACTTGAACAGGAAATTGTAACACAGAACTAGTGTAACAAAACAGTGTGGTACTGGCATATAAACCAATATATAGGTCAGAGATATGGTTTTCAAAATAGGTACCAAAAACAAATGTTAGAGAAAGGACAATTTATTCAATGAAAGTGCTTAGAGCTGGATATGCATGCGAAAAAGGTGAAGTTAGAACCCTCTCTCTCATCATTTGAAAGAATTGCCTCAAAGATGATGAGTAACCTAAATATAAGACCTGAAAATATGAAAGCAATGTAAACAAACACAAGGGAAACATTTCAAGGAATCATTATAGGATTTGGGGGAATACGGACCCCCAAATCAATGGATACAAAAGCAAAGTTAAAAAAATGACTTTGTTACTATACAGCAATGGAAACAATAAATAAAGTGCAAATGCAACCTATAAATGGGAGAAAGTATTTGAAAAATGTTCATCCATGATGGATTAATAACCAAAAAAGTAACTTAAAAAGATTATCAAAACCCTTAACAACACAAAACAAATAATATGATTCAAAAGGGCAAAAAATATCTGAATAAATCTCTCAAAAAATATATACAAGTGGCCAAAAAATCCATGGGGGGGGGAAAAAAACCCTCAGAGTCACTTATTGTCAGGGAAATGCAAATCAAAACCATTATGAGGTAGCATCTTTATCCAGTAACGCATAAGCATAGCCATTATCAACAAAATAGCAAGAGAGAGAGAGAGAGAGAGAGAGAGAGAGAATTTTTTTAATATTTATTTTTTAGTTTTCAGTGGGCACAACATCTTTGTTTGTATGTGGTGCTGAGGATCCAACCCTGGCTGCACACATGCCAGGCTAGCGCGCTACCACTTGAGCCACATCCCCAGCCCCACAGCATGTTCTTACTCATATAAAATCTTAAATTGTTGATCTCATAAAAGAGCAGAGCAGAATAATGATCACTAGAGGCAAGAAAAGGAAGGTGGGATGGTGGATAGAGAGGTTGGATAATATGCACTAAAATACAGTTGGATAGAAAGAATAAGTTCTAATATTCTAATATTCTATATAGCCCGGGAGAGTCACTATACCTTGATGATTGTGTTAATAAAAATGTTAAAATAATGTTACATCTGTCATGACCAGAGTGGCCAAGTTAGCAGGTTCTGGTGGGGGGCTATGGGAGATTTGAATAAATAAGACTCACCTATGCAGATCTTGAAGGTACAGCTGGGAGCACTGCTCTCTGATGGAGAAGAAGGTCTAAAGAATTACGCCAGCAATCTTTATTATATATGTCTCATTAATCACATTAAAGACTATGCAAGCATTATTCTTTGTATTCATGAAAGTTACAGAGTTAGCAACATTATGCAGCTATTTCCTCAATATATTCTACAGTTGCAATGTGCAATGTTAGGAGCA
This sequence comes from Marmota monax, assembly GCF_021218885.2. Lineage (NCBI taxonomy): Eukaryota > Metazoa > Chordata > Mammalia > Rodentia > Sciuridae > Marmota > Marmota monax. The sequence goes on along the minus strand of NW_026692434.1, from coordinate 1,257,519 downwards.
TTGAGTAGCTCTCAAGAAAGTCCATTATTTAAAGTTACTAATTCCGGGCAGGTTCAAGAGCAGAGGAACTGGTGAAACATTGTGGTTGTCTTAGCAAGAGAGTTCCTTCCATCCCAAGAGCTGTGTGCCTGAGAATAAAGTCCAAGCTGATAAGACTCTAGCACAGAGCCTCCCCATGGAGAGCATTGCCATAGCAGTCTGCATCTTGCACCTTTGCACAGAAACTTTCCCAGTCACCAAGCATGCCACACCTGTGAAGTCATCAATGACCCCAATCTCAGACACTGGTCTCCCAATCACTTTCACCACTATCCATATACCTCCAATTAAAAATCTTTAAAAACAAGCAAGCAAAGAAATAAACAACTACCTCAGGTCATGGACCAGAATTATTTGAGGGTAAGTGTTCTCAAATTTTTAAGATTTAAAAAAAAAATCACATGGGTCTATAAAAAATTATGGAAGACTAAACGATTATTAACACATATTCAAGTTGCCATCATAACCCTAGTCTTATCAACCAAAAGAGGGCATTTCAACAAAAGTACATAAAAGTAAAAATTGGGGGAAAATATCGGCATTTAAAATTAAGCAATACATTAAAAGGATAACATCTCAAGCCTACTGGGGATTCATGCAATTACTGCAAACCTATCTTAATTTTTTAAACAATACTATATATATATATATATATAACATCATAAATCATAAATCTTATTGAGACAGAAAAAGTACTTAGTAAAATTCAACACTTGTTCATGGTAAAAAAAAAATTCTTAGGAAATGGGGATAGGAAAAGAATTTTCTTAATTGGAAAAAGGTATCTACAATTACCTGCAGCTAATGCCATTCTTAATGGATAAAGATAGAATGTTCTGGGCCTAATATTAGAGAAACATGCATGTAGTTTAACTCTCACTGGATGCCCTAGGAAATATTTTTTGCCAATAAAATTCATTAAAAATACAAAACTGAAGGGAAAGGATATAGTGCATTTAATTGCAAAAGAAATATGTCTACTTTGAAATTTCTAATTAATGCACAATAACATTATCTGATGTAATGTGTAAATTCAGTGCACATTCAGAGTAAATAATAAATGTACATTAACCAATTGTATTTTTGCACTAAACATATTTTAGAAAATAAAATGAATGTAGGGTAATGTGGTTAATTTTATTCCCTAGTTCCTCATCTTTCCCTCCTTTCTTCCTTAATCCTTCATCTCTTATTCTCCTATACTGATATGCCTTCAGGCTTCATGATATCTCCCTTTTTTAAAAAATTATTTTTCTTCTGGCTTCTGCATATGAGGGAAAATATATTACAATGCACCAGTGATATAAATATATATGTAAATAAATAAGAAGATTGGAAAAATAGAGGAAGGATACAGAGGGAGTGAGGAGAAAAAAGCTAAGTACTGAGTAATGAATCTTAGCAAATTATGCTATGTACACATATGGATATGTCAGAATGAATTCCACTGCTATGCAATTATAATGCATTATAAAACATGAAAACATTAACACCAGTTATGATCACATAAAATACACAAGAATCAGTCTAAGAAAACACACATCAGATTTCCTCATTGAAAACAACAAAATATTGCTGAGAAATATAACTAGATGAGGCTGTCAGTCATAAGTAAATGAAGAAATAAACATAAATCAGAGGACTGTATTTGTTGATTGTGGTTGCTATGACAAAATACCACAGACTGGGTGGCTTAAGCAATAAACATGTATATCTTAGTTTTTGAAGCTGTGAAGTCCCAGTTTGTGAAGCAAGAAAGTTGCTGACAAATTCATTGACTCCTGAGGGCTCTCTTTCTGGCTTGCCAAAGGCTAACTTCTTATTGTATCTTCACATGGCAGAGAGAAAACTCTAGTCTCTTCTTCTAAGAAGAATATTAATCCCATCTCAGAAGCTTCACACCTCATGACCTTTTATAAACCTAATTATCAGTCCTAGGCTGCATTTTTTTAATACCTTCACAAAGGATTTCAACATAGGAATTTTGCGGATCCACATTCCATATCAAAACCCAAATATTGTAAAATGGAAATTATCCTCATATTGTTCTAAAGATACAATGCAACATCAATGAATTCTACTGGTTTATTTTTATTACAAATTGTTACTCTAATGATAAATTTATATAAAAATATGAAGTATCCACAATTATCAAAATAATCCAGGCCAGGATGATGTAAATGAGTAAAGCCAACTTATACCACAGGTGCTATACAGGAGCTGCTCTTACAAATAATCTTGTACAAATAGAAATGTCCATCATGTTAAAAGTTATCCTCCAATCATTGAATCTGTATGAAAATAAAACAGCATAAAATTAAAGAAAGATGTACATACTCATATGGAAATTTTATCCTTTCTTTATAAATAAATAAAAGCAGTCTTTCACTTCAAACACAAAATAGTTTACTCTTTTTATATATACAATATTTAATGCTTGTGACATTTACGTAAACAAAATATTCTGCCTTACTTTCATTTTCCACTCTCATTGTCAGTTGTAAATAGGGAGAGTAAATTTTGGTCATTAATGATTTTTAAACATTGTCTATTTTTATGATTTTTACCAGAATGACCAATCAAGACTATAATCAGCCACATAACTGCATACAAACAATTGTATGATGACTCATCTAATTCCATAATAGACTTACTAGAACACATCAAAGAAGAGTCTGTTTATGCCAATTTTACCTCATACTCTTATTTTTCAACTATAGAGTTTGGCTTCTGAGAATTTCTTAACTTCAGATGACATTTAGGTTAAAATCATGAAATACTGCAGCATTTACTGAATTAAAAATATTGGTTTCTTTGCTTTTAAAAATTCTTTCATTTTACTCTATGTCCAAGAAGATATTAGCATATAAATTCTGATTTACTCATGCACAATAGTCTATATGATAATTGAACAAAAAAAGCTACAAGCTCTGTATTTTTGTAAAATCTTTCAAAAGCCTTAATATTTCTTTTAGAGTTTTGAATGCTTTCACAAACCTGGGAATGAATGCTGTCAGTCATATTTCTCTAGATTTACTCCTTCAGACTAACTTTGTGTTTCTACTTTGGCAAGCTCCTACTGAATATTAAAAGTGAATTTATTTTTTTTCAAAAAAATTCTAAGATGAATTATTCTGCTTGAACAGGCCAAGCTGTTCTAAATAGCCTACTGCTGACAGTGCTTAACTAAAATCAACAAAGAGAAGATAAGGCTTCCTGGTATTGTTTGTTGAAATATTAATAACAATTCCAGCTGTAAAAATGATAAATACTTTAATAAAGATAGCTTGTTCCTTACCAAAGTTTGCAGTACTGCTTATTCTATCCATGTAAGAATATTCCCAGCAGACAGATTTAATCTCACAAAAGATATGGGTTACTAAAATGTGGCTATCTTACAAATATCCCCAAAGCTTTTAAAATAAGCAGCCAAAGTATGTTAGCTACATTTCACATTTTAAAAATCCCACATATATTTTTCTAATTAGTTCTTTTTTAAAGAAGAACATTTCTTTTGTTTGAATACTACTTCACACCTGAATCCATAAAATTTTTATTTGCACACAAATATTGTATATTATTATTATTTTTTTGCTTAAATTTGGTTTCCCTTTTAGTTTTACTATTTATTTTGTGGTTTTTCCTTCTCATAAAATATGTTCAAATGAGCTTCATGAAGTCAAGCATCCCCATAAATTATGTATTACAGTTAAATTGTTGAATTGAACTTGGATGGTAGCATCATTAGGTGCTAATTTGCTGGCAGAGATGCTCTGTGCCATGTGCTGTGTATATTCTGATTATAAAAACATTATATGGGGCCAATACCTCTTCAGTTTCATAAGCTTTTTATGTGACATGGCACATCAAATCTGCCAAGCATAGGACCATCTGGAAAAAGAGTAACAGTCAGGAATCTGGTTTTATTTGAGGGCAAAATAATATAGGTGAATATTAAGCATTATGAAAGGTCAAAAATGAAACATACATGGAAACAAGGAAATTATGTATATAAATTTATTCTCACACACAGAATCTCAATCTTGGGTGCCACAAAGGATGATTAAAACTATTAACAAACTTGAATAATTTTATATACATACACACACTTAGATATATAATTATATATACAAACACATTATTTATATCCATAATTCTAACAGATTAATAAATTTGACTTTTTATGTGTAAGATATATTCTGTTTCACTTTTAATCTATTATAAGCAATAATACAATAAATATTCTGAAGATTTCACCAAAAAGAAGTAGAACAACAAAAAAAATACATTAAAGTCTCTTAAGAGACTTTAGATAGTTAAGGAAGGTGTGAATAAGGTGCATATTTACTTTTTTAAAAAAGAACTCTCTGTCATATGACAAATGCATTGGAAATAGTTAATAGAGAGGGAATTGTTTGCTTTGGTATTTGTAGATGCATTATCTTAAGGTTCCATAAGCGCCATTGAAAATGAAATTCATTGTCACCAAACTCATACTTTACACATTCTTCTTCTTGATTCCTTTTGTTTTTACCAGTTTGATAGGAGAAAATGACACTTGCTCCCATTAGTCACTTTGAAATAGTATATGGTCACTGGTAAGTCTATTTCTAGTAGTGTTCCTTGTATTACTTTGTCAATGACAATTATGCGAAGAGCATTTAGGATGAAGTGAAATAAAGAGCAAAACAACCAGGGATGGGAAAGAGTAGATTATTAAAAACTCAAGAAAAAATTGCTATTTTTTTCTATTTTATACCAAAGTATAAGAAAGATTAAATGTTTAAATTTTCTTTTATTTAATATTTTCATTAAAACAGTATTATTATTTTCAGGTATTCCACGTACAGTTTTCAAAATATTATAAATTAGTTTTGCATCTGTGTAATTTGAAGGGATAAGCCTGCCATGCTTAGAAGATATCAGCTGGGCACAATTGCAAACACCTACCTACATTCCTAGTGACTAGGAAGGCTGAGGCTGGAGAATTGAAACTTCAAGGTTAGCCTTGAAAATTTAGGGAGATCCTGTCTCAAAATTAAAAAAAAAAAAAAAAAAAAAAACACGAAAAGAGCTGGAATTATAGCTCAGTGGTTCAGCACACCTATATTTAATTCCCAGCACTGAAAACAAATGTAGAAGAGGGAGGAAATTTATTTACCATGTCCTTCTCTTGGATTAATTTCCTTTGGAAACTTGAGAACTCTTGCATGTGTTTCCTTTTTTTTTCTCCTCATACTAAAAGTGAGCTGGTTTTGAGGGTACAGAGGTCACTGTGAGATAATATTTTATTTGAGACTTAAATGATAGGACTGTGTTAGACAAGTAATGATCTAAGGTTGAAGTTTTAGGGAAAAAGCAAATAAATGAGCAAGTTGTAGTTCACAAGGTGATGAGGAATGAAGCTGATGTGTTTGCATAAATAGAGAAAAAAGCCTGCAGAGCCCTGAAGAGGCAAATACAGCTCTTGATTTTCTTGTGCTGACTTTTAGTATTCTAGCAACCTTGCTTCATGTGTGTCTATATATTCCACAGGATAAGATTTATTAGTTTACAAAAGTAACGCCCTCTTTAAAATGATAATCCAAAGGGTTTCTTATGCTAAAATATTATTAATTACTTATAACACACTTTAAATAATGTTTCACCATTTTTTCCTCTTTGTCACTGATTACATAAGGCAATATTTAAATTCAATGCTAACAGCTCCCATGTACAACTAAATCATCTTGCAGAATATTTATGGCATAGTCATCTGTGAGGTAAAGTACTGCGGAGTTAAAGTTATATATATGATTTTTGTAAATCTGACTACTGATTCAATCAAAGGTACTCTTGAAAGCAATCCTACTTTTCTGCCTCATTCTTTGATGTTGTAAAGGATAATTATAACAATTTCCTGATTTGAAGAGTTGATAAACACCATCACAGCCTAATTGAAAAAAGAGTGAAAATGACTGACATTTCCCAAACTTTACAGATGCTGGGAATTTACTACAGTATTAGCAGCATTTCCTGGAATACTCTCTGAAATGCAATCATAATTCCTTAGCTCATTCTTTGTAGCCCAATTTTAAAAATAAAAGATCATATGAGTTAAGGTGGTCCAAAAAGTTTATAACATTCACACAGTCATGGAGTTCTTTAGTGACCAAATGTTAATTCTTGGTTTTATAGGTAATGCTCCTAGAGTTATTTATGAAAAGACTGGACTTCTAAATTATCAGAGTCTTTCTCTGACTCAAAGGATAGTAAGGACCTGAAGACAAAAGCAAACCAATACCTGGTTTAGGTAGACTGCTAAGAATCTCTTGATCTGTTCAGCTTTTGCTGAGCAATTCATTGTGCAAAGGGCATTCCTTATTGAGATCTGCTCAAATATTTTCTAACAGTAAGCTTTGTCTTTCTTATGATTTTCCAACTATGTAGGTTTATGTTATGAGAATCTTTTCATTTTATATTAGTTATACACTGAGGGTAAATCTCTTGTAACAATGTAATAGAACAGAATTTATTAATTTTAAAGTGTACAGAGACATTTTAGTTACTATGGGCTGGATATTATTCATGACTGTCAGGCAATTGGGATAAAACTGATGATCTCCTATCAATAAAATGCTCAATGAGTAGCAATACTGAAGATTCATATTATCTCAATCATGTGTTTTAATATATTGTTTTAATATATTGCTATTAATTCATTAGTACATGGAACACTATAGTGATATAATCATCCAAATTTCACAAGGTATTCATCAATATAGGTAGTTGTAATTTAAAATATGTCTGCTTTTGAAGAGAAAAAAATCTATATATATTTCACAGAAAGTAGGATTTGTCATATTGGAGTGAGGCATTATTTCAGCAAGCCTATTTCCATCCTGTTCTTGGCTCTGTAACTATGGAAGATTTATTGTTTCAGTGATGATTAGGTAGAAATGGTAATATTTCTACAGAAAAGTTAAGGAAGTATATTAGCTTATGTAATGCATGAATTTGACAGCAAATTAGAGCTGCTTAAGAGAATGTCACTTAAGATTCCCTGATCACTGAGGAAAAAAGTAGTGTAATTATCAGGTGATAAAGTACTTTTTATATGCTTATTTTTATGGATTATCTATATTCTATTAATTTTCATTTAAATGGTTTGTGGCACATCTAATTTTAGAAATATAAAAATAGTCTGTTGTATTATAATGTTTCCAAGTAAGAGCATAATAGCACTGTGACTTTCATATATGATATTGTGTTTTAATATAGAATGTAAACAAAATTGTGTACTGAGTGCGTATTGATAAAATGCATAGCTTCACAGTGAAATCAAAATTTCTTTTTTTTAATAGGAAATAAACTGTAGTGTTAATGTCTTTTTTGTAGAAAAGAGTGCAAAAAAAGATACAAAAATGTACACAATTCATAATATAATATATAGCATCCCATAAAATATTTTGCTTCATATCTCTAAATAAAAAACATGGGTCCTAAGGCAAATTAAAAGATTTATTTTGTTTTGAAATTAGCACATCAACATGACACTAAATTGTATCATTTCTAATAAGATTTTTGGCTACCATTTTCTAATTAAACAGGATGAAACATAGTTATGATTCAAAATCAAAATCAAATTATAAAAAACAGATAAAATAAAAACAACAATAATGAAGAGATTAATATAGAATGAACACAAAATGATAAAATTTGAACATTAAAATATCTAAATTTCTTACTTGGAGAGGAAATACCAGATTTTGGTTACATAGCTTTGTGTTCAAAGTCCTTGAAATGTTGGTATTTTTCTTGCTATATCTAAGAGATGAAGATACAATAATCAGAGTGAGAGATGTGTGTATATATAAATAAAAATATATAAGTATATTATGGCTAACATAATTGTAAAATGATCTCACTTGCCTTTAAATAAGTGTCATTCTGGAAATGAAAAATATAATAAAAATTTATTTGCGAGTAACATTATTTGCATGTCTAGTGATTAATTTTATGCATCAACTTGTCTGGGCCAGTGGTCTCCAGATATTTAGTCAAATATTATTCAGAGGGTGCACATGAAGGTGATTTTGAATGAGGTTGACTTGAATCAGTAGACTGAGAAAGCAGATTACCATCCTTATTCTGGTAGCACTTACCCAAAATTGAATGTTTGAGTAGAACAAAATAGCAGACTTCCCCATGAGTAAGTAATAAGGAGCTCCTCACACCTGATTACCTGAACAGAAACATTTTTTTTCTGCTTTTTTTCTACCTTTGGACATAAACTGAAACATCAGTTCTTCTTCAGTACTGAACTTTCTGACTTTTAGACTGGAACTTATCTTCCGTATTGCTCCTCTCTGTCCCCAGCTTGCCTACTGCAGATCCTACAACTCCTTAGCCTTTATAATTGCATAAGCCAATTCCTTATAATAAATCATATATACGACTGTACAAGAATGAATGTGTGGTGTGTGGATACAACGTTGTTTCTGTTTCTCTGAAGAATCCTGACTATCTCAGTATGGAAATCAGATACCAGTAAATTTAGTATATAATTTATTCAGCCAGACTGAGGTTTTGAAGAAGTTTTACCTCTCCTAAAAGTTTCCAAATGAGGAAAGCAATATGCAGACTCCAATATTCAGACTTTATCATGTGAGTTATGCATGGCCCATGTCACACCTCCCCTGAAAGCTTTTCAAACTGAAATGCAATGAAAACGTAGGGAAGGAAACAAACAGTAAGAGCTGTTTGTAAAATCAGCATACAAATTCTTCACCATGGTCCCAGATTTATTTGCCTACTTAAATTAGAATGAAAACCACAGCCAAGAAGTTAGGAAGAAACCATGAGTATGGGATTTTTATACAACCATTAGGGACAGGTTTTGCGAAAATATTAGGGTAAAAACCCTTTCCATAGAATCTATGGACACAGTCTTTGCCTTTTAGAGGCACCTGTTCAAAACTTCGATTGAACATTTATTGTGTGCCATGCATTCTTCTAAATTTTGTAGATAAACTGGAAAGAATCGAGGACTACAAGTTGTTCTTATGCAATCTGTTTCATAAAGGAAAATTATAAGCAATGGAAAAAAACATATTTACTAAGAACATCCCCCTCTCCCAAAAAAGGGAGCAATCAAAATTAATTTAAAAAGAGCATCATGATGCTATGGAGAGTGAGGAGTTTAGAGCATGTACAACCAAAAGAACACCTAATTCAATGGCCCTTAGCCAAGGTGAAGATTCACATGAAGAAGAAAGCAACGCATTGTGATTCAATGAAACATTGATGGCTATCTTAGGTTGGGTTCCTAGAAGCAATTTGCTGTTGTCATTGATTTATGCATGAATAAATTTTTGAGAAAATATTCTGCAAGCAAAATAAAATACTAACTTGCAAAGAAGATGGTGAAATAGAATAGGGAAAAAGAAAACTGAACAAGGGTGAATTCTGTGGAGCATGAATGGTGTGGCACAATTTCACATTGCCATGAAGTATTGGGGTGGCCATGTATGCCCAGTTTCAGTTAATAATTGGCTTGCCTATCCCTACACCTGGAGAAGCTAACTTTCCTGTCAAAATAGTTCCTGTTACCTGAGGTAAATTCTAGGGAGAAGAGTGAATCTATTGCAATTAATACTTACATGAGGGGAGGATAGGTGCAGCATTTGGACAGAAGGATAGAGATGAGGCACCATAGCTTTGATTATGGCGGGAAAATCAAGGAAGAATTTAAACCAAACTCCTATATAATTTTAAGTCAGCATAAAAAGTTTATATTTCATTTATGAAAAATAGAAATCTCTGGAGTATATTTAAACAAGGCTATGGTATAACCTGATTTACATTTAAAAAAATTGTGAACAGTGAGTGGAAAATGGGATTGGTAAGAATGAATGAATTAATATGAATATTAAAACAAGTGTAAGTTTCTTGCTAAGAGACAGGGTGTCTTGAACAAACTGGAATCAATGAAAATGGAAAATAAAAATAAAGAATGTTCATAAATTTCCTACAATGAGATGTAAGGATAATAATCTATACGTAAAAGAGGAAGTAGAATCAGGGATTTTTAAAAATTATTTTTTAAGAATATTATTTGAATTACTGGAGCACATTTATTCATAATCCCATAGAGAAAAATAAATTAATGTTCCATAGAAAGAGAAAGTCATTTCTGGTAAATGTCTTTGACAAAGCTAAAGATAAGAAAATACCAAATACAAATAGATGGATTGAAATCTCACTTTTGAAGTCAGGGCTCTCAGTGGATGAATGAGGTGACATATTTCTGAGCATTACTTAATGGTCCAAAAAATCATATCATTATATTTTTATCCACATTCCAAATGCTAACAAAATGAATTAAAATGGATGAACAAATGGGTGAATAAATAATCACAGGTCTACATTTTTAAAATATTAAATAATTTACTTAAAAACAAGTTATTCGTTTCCATTCATTTCACTTTACTTAAAGGATGAGCCTATCACATGCAAATATTAACTGGAATTTTTAAAAAGGAAGAACCCTTCTTTTTATTACACTATAGAAGTTAGAGGTTGGAATTACATACCATAAGGGTATCATTTCTTTCAAGATTTCTCATTATAGCACCAATCAAGTATTTCAATGGAATATCATCTGTACCTATACTATTAAATTTCATCTGTTGATCTCATAAATAGGTATAAGTACTAAACTTAAAGATTGAGCAATATGAGCAATAATATATTATGTTTCTGAAACTGGAACATACATGGAGTAATGAGAATCAGCAAACGGTAGAGTTGTGATACAATCAGGTGCCAGTTTTATGGTGGGCTTCATAAGCCAGGGTTTGAAGTTTAATTTTAGCTTATATAAACCATGAAGAGTTTCTGGGCCTTGTGAAAAAAAAATCTTTGTAATTATCAATAGAGGTGGATTAAATTTAAGAATGAGATTATTATCTTTGCTTAGGAGCTTCATAATTCTGTCTATACTACCAAATGCATCATTACACAGGAAGAAATGAATGGCTTTTTTATTAGGTACAGCAAAAAAGTAGATAAAAGAAAAGGATAATATCCAATCCAGACCTGTATTTGATAGTGAGCTAAGAGAGAAGGTACTGAATAATGCGCACAGGGGCTACTGTGGAAGCAGGTCTCCTATTTGTTAGTTCCTTTCATTACTTCAACTGCCTCAGTTATATAGATCTCACTGTAAGGCATTTCTTAAAGTTATGCATAACTACTCTCATCAATAGGCTAATGAGTCAGAAAGAAACAGAAACTTAACAATATTCTTTATATCTTTGGTGATTGAGAATAGATTACAAAACAGATGTTCTGCATTAAGGTGTATCATAAAATGTGATCTAACATAACCTTTAGGATTTTACTAAGAAAACAACAGCCATTAATGTATCAATCAAGCAAAGTATAGGCAGTCATCCAACACCTGGCAAGGACATTATAGGAAAGGAGCAACAATTCTATCCTCTAGATAATACTAATTCAATGCACTATAAATTTATTTATTCAGACAAGTAAGCTTCCATCTTATATACCGAAGAGGATTGGCATTTGGAGCTCTCAGAGAAACAAATGTCCTCCTAATGTGTATGTCCAAGACAATTCTTAAACAAAAGCAAGTTAGATTAGAATTCAAAAGTCACACATGGTGCTGGAAGTGATTGTGCAGTCCTCAATGATCTATAAAATCAAATACAATAATAGATCAAGCGGAATCCAAGTTGCCTGAGAAATCTCAGCACAAGTAACAAGTCATTATAAACAGTATTGAAACTCCCATCGGTGCAATGACTAGGCCTAAACCCAGATTGAAAATTTAAAAATCATTGACTCTGAGGGAGATGGGTGATCAGCTGTGCAACAACTTTTGTATGAAATGCTTGCTGAAGCTAGTATATTTTATATGGGAACATTGGAATGGAATTCTTCTTTAAAATACAGAGGATACACTTTTCTGCTACCATGAAATATGGATTATAAAATTGGCATTTTAAATTAAACTAGGAATGTTGGAGAATCAAAATATGTATTTGGAACTGGGTATTCAAAATGAAGATTTTTTATGATAAATGGAAGCAAAATAAATAGCAAAATATTAATACCCTTCATGTGTAGTAACATACAATGCCCACATTGACTTATTCCATCCAAATATGTTTGCAATGTGTAGAAGTTAATTTAATAAAAATTTTATGCATCCTAAGATAAACGTTAAGAGATATAGTCTTGAATTTTCTGTTTCCCAGTTCAGCAAAAGTAATGTTCTCCTTCTCTCCTGTCCTCTCCTCTCCTTCCCCTCATTTTCTACATTTAAACTATAAACTGCTTTAAAGAACATGGTATTTTATTTTTTTTTAGAAAGCTTTCAGCTTTTCTTTTGGATGACAATAAAAACGTTGGTAATGGAGCTGCATGATACAGCACAATTATCTTAGAAAAGGGAAATCATGTCATTCAGGAACATGGGTCTTGGAATTAATATGTAAGAAATCAAAGCAAAACCATATTATTACCAAGATATGATGACATAGCATGGCTTGATTAAAAGTTTTCTATGCTAAAGAAAAGCAGCGAGTTTTCCAGACATGAGAGAAATTAGGCAGTTTAGAAGATGTACAAATGAGACTACCAAAGATAAGTCTTTGAAATCTTTTCCTAAATTATGTAGAAAAGAAATTATGTTCGAGGCCTACAAGTATTTTAAAGTCATTTATCAGACAATTTTTAATGATAGAAATGGCTACAGAAAATCACAACAATATAAAGATATTTCATTTTTGAAATGTGTAACTACTAACTAAAATATTTCTTGGGATACCATTCATTAAATTAATTATCTTTTCTGATTGTGTGCTAATTTAGTGAGGATCCCCTTATATATTGGTTAACCATAATATCTACCTAAGGCAGGGAATATAGCATGTATTTCAATGTAAATATTCCAATAACATTCTAATCATTTCACTTTTTATAATTTGATTTGATCTTTTTATAATTTGATTTTATAATTTGATTTGTTGGCTTTATATGTGAGTGTCTTGACAATCTATCTACCTTTGTTTGGTTTGTTCTCAGTACTTTCGAGCAGGCATGTTTTAACACCGGTGATACTTAGTGATAGCAAATTCATAATGGAAAATAGTACCCTTGAAATCTCTTCATAGACAGATTTCTTCCCATAGTAATTCCTGTTTTTCAATTTTTTTTTTTTGTATTTTTACTTTTAGAAAGTGAAGTTGCTCCAAAATTATCAGATAAATAAGTGCACAATATTTACCAAGTATTCACTATAGTGTAAGATAGTGTGCTAAGAGATTTAAACATATTTTGATTTTATTTTTTCACTCTTTCAATTGGCAGGGCTCACCACCATCATTTTATGAATGTAGAAATTGAAGATTGAAGTAATGAATCCTGGTCATGCAGTAACAGAGCTAGAATTTACATCATTCTATTGTTATTATTATTATTTTATTCTAAGTCTTGTGTTCTGAAAACACAAACAACAAGAAAATTCTCATTAACGACTCCAATGCTTTAGGGGAGAATGTCCAAAAATTTCAGGAACATTTCCTATTATGAAAATATATTGAAAAATTCTAATTTAAGCACAACATCTCACAAGATTTCTTAAAGCTTTTAATATATCAGTAGAGGTTTTGAATCTTTGAGAGTAGGATGCAGGATGGAATCTTTTCAAACTTACTTAATTTTTTTTCTATCTACTGTGTTTCTTTTTTTAAATTTTTTATTGTTGGTTGTTCAAAACATTACAAATTTCTTGATATATCATATTTCACACTTTGATTCAAGTGGGTTATGAACTCCCATTTTTACCCTATATACAGATTGCAAAATTACATCAGTTACAAATCCACTGATTTACATATTGCCATACTAGTGTCTGTTGTGTTCTGCTGCCTTTCCTATCCTCTACTATCCCCCCTCCCATCCCCTCCCCTCCCCTCCCCTCCCCTCCCCTCCCCTCTTCTCTCTCTACCCCCTCTACTGTCATTCATTTCTCCCCCTTGTATTATTTTTCCCTTTCCCCTCACTTCCTCTTGTATGTACTTTTGTATAACCCTGCACAGTGCGTTTTGTTCCAAAAGAATCTCATAGATCAAAAGTTTTATCACACATGTATTGGAAAATACAGATTTTTAAATGTTGATTTTTAGAAGTGAAAAATAGAAAAATATGCAGGCTGAAAATTTATAATTAAAATGGAAAATAATCACTGGGATTAATAGAATTTGATATATCTGTGTCATTGCATCTGTGCTCTCTGATCCAGAGTCATCTTAACCATTCCCTCTTTACAGAATTTACAATATTTTTACTTGGGTAGGACAGCTTAGGTTTAGAAAGAGGCTATAGTGATTTTTCTCCTTTTGTAACAAAAATCCTTTCCTTTGAATAATTTATATTTTCATTTTTCATATGTGTAATCTAATTTGGTCTTCAAAAGATTATAAATGGTATCAATAAAAGTTTGTTATGGAAGATAGTCACAAATGAAAGGTTTTCCTCCATAACAGAAATACGAATAATCAAAGCATATTTTACATTATGAAATACTCAGGGAAAATGTTAACGAATAATCATAATGTTTGTAAATATTTTAAAAATTGAGGGGAATTTCTACTAATACAGGGGTCTGGAATACAGTATAAGTTCTTCATTTCCATGAGTAATCTTCTAACTTAAAATAAATATCATAGCTAGAAATATAGTATTTTAATGATTATTGGTGTTGGTGGAAGGAACATAGGATAATATATTTTCAAATATACAAGAACATATTGATGTTTTATAAATATTTTATAACATATTTAAAAAATCATAAGATGAATTTGAATAAATTTAAATGTACTATAGAAATATTCATTCTATTTCACTATAGGAATCCTACTTAGAACTATCTACAAAGCAAGCTGCATGCTGAAATTCCTTTGACAGTTTTGTAAAGATAGGGTAGATCAAGGCAAATATTTCAACAATATTGACACAAAATTATACATTTGAGAATATTTTAAAGCCATGCTTCTATACTCAGTAAAAATAAGTTTCAACAAATATTTATATAAACAACTAGAATGATTTATTAAAGACTATTAATTTATTAGTAGTCATAGTCAGAAGGCTAACAATAAAATCTTTTTTTTTCAAAACCTAAAAGAAAGTCATAAGTTATATGGTGGAATGATTATCATTACCAAACCCCATAAAAACCACATCACTGTTGGATAACTCCCACCATTACTTTTGCTTGTTAATAAATGCATTTGGTGTTATTAGAAACTGTGCCATCGTTGCTCTTCAAAAACAAATTGCCCTCAGTAACGCAAAAGGTATTATTTACCTGGTGAAACAAATGTTTTACATCATGCTCAGAACAATAGAGAACAGCATTTCAGAGGCCATAAGGACCACAACATTGCAGTTCAATCCTATTATGAGTGAAGCCTGCACCCCATATTCCCTGAGAATATGTCTCAGAAGCCCTGCCACTTATCATATCCCACCATCTTGTCCCACTGGGACAACTAAAGTGGAGGATTGCCACTGTCTGGCTGGGCACAATAACCAGGAGGTTTCAAGCAACTTGAAGGTTGAAGCGGGAACTGCTTTATTGCGGGGAACTCAAGGTAGCGGGCCCCCAAGGCAGCAGGAGCCGCTTTTTTGCGGTACAGCACAGGTATATATACCTTACTGATTACACACAGCTTGTCTCAATTAGCATCATCTAGATACAGTAGTCAGCCAATAAGGAATCCTCATCATCTTAATGGCTCGGTGGTGTTGCCTCACAAACCACTCCTCCTGTCAAACTGCCAGGTGCCTTCTTGACTTGACTTGTGGTCCCCAACAGAGGATTATTACCATTATTATCAATGGTTAATTCTCCAGCTCATGTGCAAAATCCAAGAGTCAATCTGTAGAACCGGATAATGAAAAAGGTCAGTGATATGATTATAGAGGTTCCTATTATTTGATCATCCATATACAATATGGCACTTTTGGCACAATTTGAAATCAGAAGATTTTGTCATGTGTAGATAGTTATGGTTTAATTTCTATAACAAAGATAAGGAAAAATCCATTTACATTGTATATAAATTTTTATTTATTATTATTTTAAGTCTTATTTGTTCTCATTTATTTATGTGTATTATATTAAATTGATCAGTGACAAGGTATGATGACAGGATGGTGATCTGTGTAATATATTCTCTTTGACATAGTTATATTTCATGCAACTTTAAGATGTTCTAAACAAATCTTTCTTAGACTTTATCAGTTTCTAGGAGAAAATTCTTCTAATCTTTTTCCCCCCAGGTAATATTTTTCTGATTTATCCCTTTCACATTTCAAACTCTACCTTTGAATTGCTGTCTTTGCTGCTATAACTTTCTATTTTTGAAAACCAAATAAGCTCAGTTCAATAGCAACTTATTGAGAGCCAGCTTGGAGTTGTACATGTTGCTAACTGCTGGGAGCACAAATGTAATAAAGGAACTAATTTGTGGAAAAATATCAAGAGAAAAGTGCCAGTAGTGCAGGTGATTAGTCTTTTACAAGAGAAAGGATAGTTCTTTATATGAAACTGGAGATTTTTAAAAAATGTGTTCAAAAGTAGAGGGACACAGCATTTAGTTCTTGTCTAATTTTCTCTCTTTTCCTCATTAATTTGTAGTAGCATTGGGTACAGAGAATGAAAGAATAGAGACTTTGAAGGAGATTCTGGCAGAATAAATTTTAGTTTGATTTACTCTTAAATAGTCTAATGTTCACAATAAAAAAACTTATTTTTGCTCAAATGTATTTTAATTTTTAAATCAATTTTCTCCTCTGAATATCTTAGATAAAACTGTATACACTTTAAAAACAAATTTCCTTAAAACCATCTCTTTAAACTTCAACTTTGAAAGATTTATTTTTCTTAAAGTCTTTTTATTTAGTTTGTTCTATTTCCTGCTATTTAAAATGACGAATAGATTTAAAACTACTTAGTCTTATCCATTTATCGTATTTTTATATTTCTCATTATTCAAACAGGAAGTTGCTCATCATCCAAATATTTCTGAAAAATTTCCCAGTTTTTGATAAATTAATGTGTGCTATTATCATTGCAAGAAGAGGAAAAATGGAATCTTCAATTTTAGACAGAAAAAAATCCAATTTTTATTTGCTTTAGCTAAGTTGAGAAGAGTTATTTTTAGGGGATATCTTTTTGCATTAATTCCTTGCCTGGCTTGAGGATTTTGTGATAATATATGTTATGCAAATTTCAATCTCAAACCTACAGTAGGGCAGTGCAATAAAACTGGCAGAAACAAGTATGGTTCTTTATATGTCTATTGCCATTTAGGTGGATTTTTTTTTTTTTTTTGTCTAGTGCAACTTTTGACTCACTGTATACCCTTCATAGTCAGAACTTCATATGATGCTTTCCATTTGTGCATTATTCCTTCTGTCCGCAAATGGCAATATAATATGTGATTTTCCTTCTTGGATTTAGTGAGTGAGAGTGTCAGCTTATAATTACAGGTCAGTTTATATCTCCCTTCTCATTGTTAGCATTCTTTATTTTCTTAGTCCTCACTTATGTCCTATGCTAATTACTTGTTGGTCATATTTCAAGGGATTTCAATTTCAAAGAAGATTGAAACAATTTGACTCAATTAACAATTGAATGTTTCAACTTGTGTAGAATCTTGACTCTTTGAAAACATTGTCCTTTGCAATATATTCCAGTACAATTTCTGAAAAGTACGTATGATTATTTTTCTTATCCATGTACAACCACGATTAACATAATTTCACACTAATTCAAACATTCACAAATATAAAATCTACTATGTTTTTTAGTATTTTGTTTTTTCTCTTGAAAATGTAAGATATACATTTATTCTCTACTTTCTTTCTTTAAAAATATATCCTAGAAAACTATTCAACATAATTGATATAATTCAATTACAACCTTTTACATACTTGAATAATATCACAGTATAATTTCCCAATTCCTGAACATTTATATTTAGTTTTTATCTCTATAGATACGGGCACACGTGCGCGCGCGCGCACACACACACACACATACACACAGATTTTTCTTTTAGAACAGTTGTAGCAAAATTAAGAGGAAAGTACAATGATTTTCCATATTCCCATAAGTGTACAGGCTCCCCCATTGTCAACATTGGTACATTTGTTAGAATTGATGAATCTACATTGTTGCAGCCTAATCACCCCAAATCCACAAAATTCATGAAGTTTCACTCTTGGTATTATACATTCTAAAGTTTTGAAGAAATATATAATAACACACATCGACCTGCTCTGCTTACTCAATAAACTTCTAAAGAAGTTTAAAACCACAGATCTTTTTACTGAGACCATAATTTTACCTCTTCCAGAATGTCATATGTTTGGAATAATAAAGTAGTCATCCTTTTTCACATTAGATTCTTTTACTTAGTAATATGCATTTACATTTCATTTTTGTGTTTTTATGACTTGATAGTTTATTGATTTTTAGTTCTAAATAATATTCTACTGTTTGGATGTTACCAACTGCTCAACTGTCTTTCAAAGTGGTTGTGCTATTTTGTTTCCTGCATGTCACATGTTACTTAACATTCTAGTCACTATTTGGTGTTGGTAGAGTTGCAGAGGTGGTCATTATAATAGATTATAGCTCTATCTCATTATTGTTACAATTTACATTTTTATGATAACATGTAATGTGGAGCATCTCTTCATATTTTTATTTGTCATCTATAAACTTTTCTTGTTGAGATATCTTCTAAGGTATTTTGTCCATTGTTTTTAATTAAGTTGCTTGTCTTTTTTTTTCTGACTTTTAAGAATTCTTTCATTATTTTGGATAATTATTCTTTGTCAGATATGTCTTTTCCAAATGCCTTCTCACAGCTTGTGTCTTGTCTTGTTTTATTGGTAGGGTCAAATTGGAAGTTTTCATTTTAATGAAGTCCATCTTATCAGTTATTTTTTTTTAATGACTGGGTCTTTGTGTATCTAAAATTTTGGCATGATACAGAATGACATCTAGGATTTTCTATGAAGTTATTCTGCAGGTGTTTGATAGTTTTGTGTTTTATATTTAGGTCTATGATCCATTTGCATTTTTTTTTTTTTTTTGTGGAGGGTGCTAAGATTTGTTTCTAGGGTCATTTGTTACACATGGACATCCAGGTATTCAGCACCATAAGTTGAAAGCTTATTTTTCCCTATTGCATTGCCTTATCTCCTTAATCAAAGATCAGTTGATCACATTCATATGGATTTATTTCTTGGCTGTCTATTCTTTTCCATTGATTCCATTTTTTTCTGTTCTTCTGCCAATACCACAGGATCTTGATTATTGTAGTTCTATAGTAAGTATTAAAGTGAAGTAGTGTCAATCCTCTGTTCTTTTCCTTCAAAATTCTGTTCATTCTTCTGAGATTTTTGCCTCTACGTATAAACTTTAGAATCAAAAATTGGTTGATATCTAGAAAATTACTTGCTGGGGTTTTGATTGAATTTACCTTGGATATATCAAAAAAAAACCTTTCAAGAATTAATATTTTTTTTTCTTTTTGTGTTTCTGGAGATTAAACCTAGTGCCTTGTGCACATGAGCCAAGTAGTTTGCCACTCCACATTAGAGCTAACATTTTGACAATATAGAGTCTTATAATCCAAGGTCAATAAATAACATTCCATTAAATTAGTTTATTTAATGGAATGATAAATAAAAATTCTATCTATTTCATAAGAGTTTCTAGTTTTCTTCAGATATATTTGTGTGTGTATGTGCGTGTGTGTGTATTTAAATTCTCTTTGTTTCTTGCATATAAAAAAGTGATAGATTTTTTAAAATGTTTTTTTCTGTATACTGCAAATGTGATAGAATTGTTTATCAGTATTAAGAGGCTTTTAAATGATTGTTTTAGACTCTCTATGTAGATAATTATGTCATTTGTGAGCAAAGACAATTTTATTTCTACCTTCCCAATCTGTATATGTTTTGTTTCCTTATTTTTTGTTTTGTCTTATTGCATTATATAGTATCTAGTGCTTCCATTATGACACTGAAAAAGAGTTGTGAGAAGAGACATTTTTGTTTTTATCTGTTTTTATACCTAAGTTAGGTGTTCAAGTTGTGGAAGTTCTTCTCTATTAGTTGTTGAAAGTTTTTATTGTAAATAAGTGTACTGTATTCCATCCTCTACCAACTTTCTGTGGTGTGTGTGTGTGTGTGTGTGTGTGTATTAGTTGAAGTAATCATTTGAGTTTTGAATTTTAGATTATTGATATGATATATTCCTTTAAGTTATTTTCAAGGTTTGAGGCAAACCTTCATGCCAGGAATAAATTTCACTTGGAAATGATATACAATTATTTTTATACATTATTAAATTTTATTTGCTGTGTGAACTAGAAACTGAAAAAAATTAAGAGAAATGTATGTCATTAATGCATTAAATATGTGTAGATAATAGTCTATTTTATCATTTTCTACAATAAAGTATACACTAAAGAGCTAAAGTTTATCAAAATTCATGTACACACATATGAACTACACAGGGCATCATTGACAGTCAAGAAAAAGTGTAAAGAAATAAAAAGATTCAGTATTAAATTAAAAATGTATAAAATTAACTTAGTACATATCTTACTATGGTAATAATTTTTGTAACCACCTCATCCTATTTTAATGTAGTTTGGAAATATTAGTTATATTTGTACATGTATCAATTTTCTTTCTGTCTTATTCTTTTATTTTAATCATATAAAAGTAAGCACTAGTTAAATTAATACATATTATAAAAACAGCAATTTATTGCTATGAAAATAAGAGTGGTAACAAAATATTAGGATACATTCAGAAAATTTACTTTTGATACATATACTTTTAAAAATAAGCATACACTAGCTGATTAGTGATATAAATAATTTTCTGAAAGATATATTTATGTGTCTCTTCACTTTACTATTCTTTTTCTTAATAATATTGAAAAATATTGTTGAATCCAAGATGGGAGGTTTATTTTTCAAATCTTTGATACATATTTCTAAATTGTCATTCAAAATATTTGTGCCAATTTACACTTGCATCAGTTACTATATGACTGTGTCTTTTCTGACTCACAGCTCTGATTATCATTGCCAAACTAAACCAAAAAAAAAAAAAAATACAAATGTACTTAATGTCTATCAACATGTTGCTTACTTTGTAAGCGATGGAAATATGCAATGGGAAAGTGACTAAATAAGTTGCAGAACAAAGAACACTAACAAATTATACAAATAAAATATATAGAGTTCTGTTTCTGGTCTCTCAAGATGTTCATAACTCTTAAGTTATATTAAGTCTACAAACCATATGCCTATAGTTTTATTTCATCTTGAGTATATATTTTCTCATTTCTATATAGATCTTTGGATTATTTTTTCTTTAATTCCGGGTACGGATAGAACCCTAGACTGTTCAAATGTTAGGCAAGTGCTCTATTGCTCAGCTATACACCCAGTTCTTAGTCTCCAATTTGAAATAGAATTTAAGTAGATGTTCATAATAAGTGGTGAATAGTCAGAGTATGGGTATCATTGTCTTTAAAAGTGTACATATCCCTAATCTATTTACTAATTTTGGGGGGAGAGGTGTTTACTGGGTATTGAACTCAGGGTCACTCAACTACTGAGCCACATTCCCAGCCCTATTTTGTATTTTATTTAGAGACTGAGTTGCTTAGTACCTCACTTTTGTTGAGGCTGGCTTTGAACTTTTGATCCTCCTTCCTCAGCCTCCCAAGCCACAGGGATTACAGGCATGCACAACTGCACCTGGCTTATTAACTAGTTTTCTTAACCAAACTATATTATGTAGTATTTGATAAATGTCAAAAACAGAACCATATTTACCATGACACAATTGTAACGCAACACAAACACATCATATAATGAATTCATTATCCTTGAAACACCTTACCCTGGCATTCCAGTAGGATTCTGAAATGTGTCAACTGAGAATTTAGGTGATTCTGAAGCAAAGGGCAACCTTGAGGGTGTACAGGAATCCAGACTGTACCAATTCACTGGAGTGAAGTGTAGAAATTTTGTGGAAGGCACTGCTGACCACTGGAACCAATGTGAAATTAGGTCTCTAGTTTCTCCTCACATCGCCAACTCCCATTATTCTAAAGCACCAACTGGAGTGGGGCTAAGGAGATTTTGAGCAAGATGCTATGAACACAGAAACCCTGTGATGGAGCTTTCTGATTAGGACATTGCTTGTCCAGATTTGTCAATGATTCTTCTCACTCCTACATATATTGCCATACTCAGCATGCCTCTCTCAGTCCATATACAAGGGATAGCTCATGGAATAAGAGAGCTAGGAAACCTGATGAATAATTGTTGGAATAAGTTTCAGTTTCAGCTAGCAGCTACTAGCAGCCCTGAAGTGCCTGAAGTATCCACCTTCCTTCAGGCCTGAAAGGAACACCTGCAGGATGGGGTGAAACCACAACCTTAGCACTTGTGGTTAGCATTGCCAAACTGCCCAGCCAAGAAACTGAGAGTCAGGGGCTTCAGGGTATGAAACCCCTGACTCAGTAAGGACTAAAGACCCTTCCAGATTGCTTTCTGCCATGACAGTGATATTTAGAATTTCCTCAGAGTGCGGTTAAGTTAGGCAGAAGATGATTGGCTTATGGATATTTTCTTGCTTATGTATGATTGACAGGCACGCCCCACTCAAACCCTATAACCGTTGTGTGCATTCCAAAAATAAACTGAGCTACTGGATGACAACCTGTGGCGGGTCTCCAGCCAGTTCTCTCACCAGCTCCTGGGAGTCTGTGTGTTGATTCCGCTTCTCTACCCACCACAACAAGGTAGTTGAGTGACCATTGATCACAAAGGGACTTGGAACACATTCAAACAATTTAGCCAGTTTGCATAGACCATTGTTGCTAATTGAGATAGTATTTCAAGTTGTAGTCCTTTTGTGAATTATATTGTGTTTCATTGAGTAAGGTGTAGCAAATGGCATAGGGAAATCAATCTACCTGGTGCTTATTAAGAAGGTATTATTATATGGGGCTGGGTTTGTGGCTTGGTGATAGAGTGATTGCCTAGCCCATGTGGCGCACTGGGTTTGATCCTCAGTGCCTTATAAAGATAAGTAAATGAAAGTATTGTGTTCATCTACAAAAACAAATGTTTTAAAAGAAGCTATCATATGGCAGGCACTGGGGTAAATGTTATGTTTTCTAATATAAATATTCTATATTCTCTCTCTGCCCCTGCTTCTCTCTCTCTCTCTCTCTCTCTCTCTCTCTCTCTCTCTCTCTCTCTCTCACACACACACACACACACACACACACACACACACACACACACTCCTACCTTTACCTAACTTCAATATAGACATAACTAACTTCTTTATACAGAAAGGGATACTCTGGGTTAAAAGAAGTCTCATGCTTTCATCTCCTTTAAGCTTGTTATTCACTTAGGTAGAAGTGAAAAACCATTTTTTTCTCTATACCAGTGGTTCTCCAGATTGGAAGTCCTGTTGAAATAGATAAAGTTGAATCTCACTCCCAGGAATTCTGACAGTAAGTCTAGAGTGAGGTTCCAAGTATATGTTTCTAAAAAGTTCCCCAATGAAACATACATCCCAGATGGATCATATTTTGAGAATCACTGTTCTATAACTGATATATTTTCTCCATATCTACTTCTCTCATCAATCTGCATGTTCTCCTTGGGGAAAGTGTTTTTGGAGATCAGAATCCTTAAGTCAAGAGTAATTTAATACGTCTCTTTCATCATGTACAACACAACAATATATTCAATGTGTTTGTAGTATTTGTGGAATATGATAATACTAAAGAGGCATAAAAGTTGTAGAGGGAGTGGTGTAGGGCAGGAGAAATAGTGAATCTGTGACAATACAAGATTAAAAGTGATTGATTAATAAGAAATATTTCACTAAGGATTGGTAGCAGAAAGTAAAATAAATGTCATTTAGAATTCGCTGGTTTATTTTAGATAGTGGAGTGCTTACATAAAAATGGATTTAGAATAATGAAACTCAAAGAAAACTGCTAGAAAAGTAAAGAATACATTATAGAAAAAGTGAAATGATATTTATTGTAAGTATGTGACATTTGTAGTTAATATAGACAGGATGTCAGTACAATTTTCTAAATGAGAACTCAGATTTAAATTTTAATGGTTCTTCAAAAGTAGGATCAAAATGGGAGCAGTTAATATATTTCCTCATACAGAGAAATAAATACACATTCTTGAATCCACAGATAAAACCCACTATGTAGTTTTGATTTTTCATTCCTAGAGATCAATTTATCACTTATGTTCCTACCTCAGAAAGTACTGTGTTCAACCAAATCCCTAATCCCAGTGAAAATATTTGAATCCATATGTATAAAGTCAAAATTTAAGTTTTCTCCATTCTTTCAAATTTATAATATGTTACAAAGTTGATTAAAAATGAACTTATTTTGAATTGACATAATGTCATGCTGAATGGAGTCTCCAATTTTAATAATCTTCCTTTAAATTTATTAGTAAAAGTAATATCAGAAACAATGGATGTTATTAGTTTAAAATACTATTTGAATCCAGAACCTCTAGAAATATAAAATTTAGTAAAGAATTATTGAAAATATAATGAGTTGATAAAATTTGGAGATTGCAATAAAGGTAAGGTAGGGATTTTACAAATTGAGCAAAATAATAGAGTATTTGGACTGTTCATGAACAGGGGATCTGGTTAGGGTGCCACTGACCAAACTGTCATTTTCAATAAACAAAATTGAAAAACTAGGGATAACTCTGTATAGAAGCAAAGATAGGTATTACATGTTGGTACTAGCCCCACTTTGTATGTCTAGGTGTTAAATGAGTTTATTTTAATTACAAAATCAACATAAGAAGAGTGATGCATTCAGCAGTCAGGTGTTGAACACCAACTGTGCTTAATGCCTATAAAAGCCATTGCTTTTGTGATGAGACTCTACCCAGAACAACACAAAGCAGAATAAAATGTGACAGCCAAGGTGAACTTGAAATCTAAAAACAATGACCAAAACCATAGAACACATGTGATAAATAACATGTGACAAGATCGAGATTGCAGCTGTGGGTAGGCAAGCTATATTATTAAGTGGAATTTTCAAGGTGAGAGTTCAGGGTTTTATTGAAGGTGGACTGGAGCTGGGATAAGGGCTCTCACGTGGGGCTGGCTGGGGCTTTACCAGGTGGTGGTGATTTACTACTCACACCTAGGGTGATATTGGGGATCAGCTTATCCGCTTGCTCAAATGTGGGAAAAAGGAAAGGGTGAGGCTTGAAGCTGTCAGCACTTATCAAAATTGAAGTTGGAATATTTATTTTCATTTACTCCTGATATCTAATGGCTGAAACAAGCCATATTTCATTTAATGGAATTTTAGCTTATGTAAATAAGTCATGAAAGTGTTCTATGAGGCTATCATGTAATGCTGAGGCCAGGCAAAAGAGAGCAGGATGCCCCCACTCCCTCATGCACCAGTCAATTCCCCTCAAATATGGAGGAGTCTCTCTCTCTCTCTCTCTCTCTCTCTCTCTCTCTCTCTCTCTCTCTCTCTTTTATCCTTTAAACAAAACTTGTTTCTCTTGCCTCAGCGTTTCTCAGGTGTTCAATCTTCAACATCAAGGAAATAGACCCAAATCCTTATTTTCAACCCGAATCCTTATTTTCAACACAGGTATCATCTCTGGTCTAAAAGCCAGTTATGCAGGTAAAAATTCTATTGAGTCTCTTGTTTGAATATTGCATTTTTTTGGGCGGGGGATTGACATGAAAAATGATGTCTGTAGTCATGATTGAGAATGTCTGGAATTCCAAAGAGGACAAGAAGCATATTTGTGAGGACTTGTACCGTGTCTTTAGTCTGTATGTAGGATATTTGAAGCATCAATCGATGCTATGAGGACACTCTGGACGGGCAATAGCCCCTACCTGATATATTCTTCACCACATGATTCTTTTCTCTGCTCTTACTCTAAATAAAATAATTGACAAAAATAATGAAATTGCTATATTTTTTCAGAAGGTGGATGAATGTAAAAATGGTGAATTCTTAGAAATATTTAGCAAGTCAAGAAGGCTCTCTGTCATTGTTTGGTAGCCCTATGACTGAAGGATACGAACATTGCCACTGTACTCAAATTTAAGAACAAACTAATACTCAGGCAAAGTGTCCATATAACTGCAAACAGTGGACTCAGAAGGTATGAGATATGAAGATTTTTTTCACCATTCTGTAGACTCTCTCATCACGTTATTGATTGTTTCCTTTGCCGAGGAGAAGCTTTTTAGTTTGAATTCATCTCATTTATTGATTCTTGATTTTACTTCTTGTGCTTTAGGAGTCTTGTTAAGGATGTCAGTCCCTAAGCTGACATGATGAAGAATTGGGACTACTTTTTCTTCTAGTAGGTACAGTGTCTCTCTTCTAGTGCCTAAGTCTTTGATCCACTTTGAGTTGATTTTCGTGCAGAGTGAGAGACAGAGGTTTAATTTCATTTTGCTACAAATGGATCTAAAGTTTTCCCAACACCCCTTGTTGAAGAGGCTATCTTTTCTCCAATGTGTGTTTTTGGCACGTTTGTCTAGTATGAAATATTTGTATTTATGTGGGTCTCTGTATCTTCTGTTTCATACCATTGGTCTATATGTCTATTTTGGTACCAATAGAACACTAATCTCCAAGATATATAAAGAACTCAAAAACTTAACACCAAAACAACAAACAACTGAATCAATAAATGAGCAAAGGAACTGAACAAACACTTCACAGAAGAAATACAATTGATCAACAAACATGAAAAAATATTCACCATCTCTAGCAATTATAGAAATGCAAATCAAAACTACTCTAATATTTCATCTCACTCCAGTCAGAATGGCAGATATTGGGAATACAAGCAATAATAAGTGTTGGCAAGGATGTGGGGGAAAAGGTACACTCATACATTGCTGGTAGGATTGCAAATTGGTGCAACCACTATAGAAAGCACTATGGAGATACCTTAGAAAACTTGGAATGGAACCACCATTTGACCCAGCTCTCCAACTCCTTGGTTTATACTCGATGGACTTAAAATCAGCACATTACAGTGACATAGCCACATCAATGTTTACAGCATCTCAATTCACAATAGCTAAACTACAGAACCAATCTAGATGTCCTTCAACAGATAAATGAATAAAGAAAATAAGGTATATATACACAATGGAATATTATTCAGCCTTAAAAAAGAATGAAATTATGGTATTTACAGGTAAATGGATGGAACTAGGGAATATCATGGTAAGTGAAATAAGCCAATCCTGAAAAACTGAAAGCCAAATGTTTTCTCTGATAATCAGATGCTGATCCATAGTGTGTGGGTGTCAGGAGAATGAAGGAACTTTGGTTTGTGTAGAGGGGACTGAGGGGAGGAATGCGGCTGTGGGTATGGGAAAGATGGTAGAATGAGACAGACACTATTACCCTATATACATGTGTGATACTGGAGTGAATCTTCAAATGTACAGCCAAAGGAATGAGAAGTCATGCTCCATTTGTGCACAATATGTCAAAATGCATTCTATTATAAAATAAATAAATAAATAAATTAATTAATTAATTAAGAAAAAAACAAATAAGATATGAATAACTGACTAAGAAAGGAATAATGAGAAGCAGGAGCCAGAACTAAGAAAATGAGTTTCTGGTTTTGGAAGAATGAACAGTATTAAAGTAGATACATGAAAGATGGATTTCAGTGAGAAAGGAAGCAAAAAGGATTACAACTCAGGCTGAAATAAGGCTTAGCACTGTGGTGAAGTCCATAGAATGGTAAAAATCAGGCATATATGGTAGCATTATTTATCATAAAAATTGACAATGCAATCAGTCTGTGTATGAATTTCAGAAGATAAGAATAAATGACAACATGTTCCGTTAAAATACCCAGAAATCTCAATATGATTAGATCAAAATACCATGTTCTTAATTTAGTGTCCTTATTTAGCGTATTTCTTTCACACTGGGATTAGATTCAGGAGCTAATGCCAACCGTCCTTCACTTGAGGGACTCTGTGGGTCCAATGTAAGAATCTGAGGGAAGAATGAGAACTGACAACTGACTTAGTTGCTTAGCAGTTGTTTTTTGAAAAACAGTGAAAGAATTACAATATCACTAGTATATATATTTCATCCTAATTTTTACTGCCTACTGGTTTTCATTGTTTTATATTTCCAGCAAAAGATATTACATTTTTATCTCCTATCATCAAATTATACTAAACAGTTCAGGTAGTTTTCAGAATGAGTTTGCACAGTATGTGTGGCACTTTGGTTAATAAAAACAAGATTTTTTTAAAGAAAATAAATTATCATTGTTTTCAACTAAATCAGTCCAAATAAGCATAATTATTTTAAATGACCAGTTTCTCATTACTGCACTGTATTGATCTGTGGTTGATTAATTAGGAATTTGTATCCTATTCTGATTCAACCTATTTTCAGTAAGGTATTATTTTTCAGGCTTACAAATGCAATTTGGGGAGGTTGGGGGCTTTAAGTATCATCAAAAGAAATCTAAACAACTATCTGTTTAAGAATGAATAGATTCAAACCATCACAAATAAAAAGAGAAACATGTTGCAAGTTGTAACATTATTTTAAGAAATAGACTTCATATATATTATTCATATATCTATGTGGTCCCAGAATTTACAATTCAATTGGAAATTATATTTTCTAAATTCACCTTGGCTTAGTCATTACCTAATCTTCCAACTAATTATTTCCTGTTTGATCTCTCCCTTTTTTGTTAGTCTATTAAAAGAGGCACATCTCATCTAATCATCTTAATTCATATAACTCATATTTTTAGTCTAAAAAACACATTATTTATAGACCTATTAAATAATGTTTTTTAAGTCTGTTTGAACCAATCAATTGAAAGGAGAAGTTGTCAATAATACTGCTGCTAAACTCAAATGAGATTTAAAAGAGAACAGATGTTGATTGTGTATCCACTCTAAACTAAGTTCTCTGTAAGTTTTGTAATTTCAAAGAATAAAACTTTATTCAATTTGTTTGCTCAGATCTGACAATGAGAAACAGACAAACAGAACAAAAAATAAAACACAATATGATGTGAATCTTATAGTTGATGGGTACACTATATATTTTGGGGAAGAAGAATATCAGTGGGTCTTAATAGCGAGTTAGGTGGTGGAAGATTTTTTATTTTATTTATTTATTTATTTATTTTTAAGATCACAGATTTGCCAGTCTGCCAAGTAGGGAAGCACATTCTAAGTCAAGAACGTACTATATGCTATATGTCCTATGCAACAGGAATGAAGCAACACAGAATATCAAACAACTTAGAATAGCCTTATTATCAGAAACTGCTGGTTGCCTGTTAAATGCAGTGCTTCCTCCACAGCTAGGAGAAGTGTATTTACCTAGGCCTCCTATGTTCTCTTTATAAGTAGCTAGTTTCTTAAATGGGGAGTCCTTTATGTATCCAGTCCCCTGGCAGGCACAACAATGCATGTTCACTAACTTTTCTTTCTTCTTGGCTGCATTGGAAAACCACATTTTGAAGAGCTCTTGATGATACCACCAATTTTATGTGAAAGAATCTTTGCCTACAGGAATGGCATCTGCCAGGGTAGTGGATATACAAAGGACATACAAGGACTCTACTTTTAAGAAACTTGCTACCTATAAAGAGAACATAAGAAGAGGCAGAAGTAAACTTCTCCTAGCTGCAAATGAAGGACTAGCAGACACAGTGTTTTGTTTCCCAGACAGTTTGATTGTCCCAGTGGACACACAGGAAGACATCTGCCATCACTCTTGTGTCTGGGTGCGTCAAGGGTCATGTAATGTACAGCAACTCCAAGTTCAAACTTAAGTCTCTCCTTCCGTCCTTCCCTGTTTCAGTTCCATCCTGTCAGAGAGCAGTGTCACATATGGCAAGAGCTCAACTCTCTGAGTCACAAGTTGTTGGAAAGCTGCCTAGCCAAAAATACCAAAATTAGACTATATGTCAGTAAGAAATAAATACATTTTATTTTTTTCACTGAGATTTTATGGTTTATTTTTACTTTCAAGCACTAGGGTAACTTACCTGACTAATTTCCATTTTGTGTGACAGTAGGCACTCAATACAAACACATTGTAGAATACTGATTTCACCAAGTCATGTTGATAAGCAGGGCAATTATTAGCCAAATGGTTAATTGCATAAATTCTGAGATTTACCTTTCACAAATCTCTATCCAGGTCTTGCTTTTTGCATTTGTTGTTATTTTGTTTCATTTGCTTCGTTTGTTTTTGTTTTTTCTCCTTAGTCCATCTTTAGTCATCTGTAGAGTTCAGATAGTACCCTGACTGTACTCTCCTCATGTTTCATTGTAACCATCACACAGAAATCCCTCCACTCCTTAGGATACCTGTGACAAATTGCATCTTTCTCTGTGTGGAGTCTCATCCTAGAAGCCAAATATCCATGAGATAGGAGAAAGGTCCCTGCTCTGTGGTGGACAAAAACACAAGGAAAAGTCAGAAAGAACTGGAGTCATCACCACTTATGAAAATCAACTGTCACAAATGCAAAAACAAAACAAAGAGAATAGGAGGATGCTGGATGATATTTGTTTTGTGCTAGGTACTACCTGAGAAATTATTGTGTCCATGACTCTACATAAACCTTTGTCATTATGCAGAAAGGTAGAAAATAGTATAATTAAGGTTTTACAGAGAAAGCATATAGGACTCAATAATATTAAATAATTTAGTAAGTCGCAGGGATTCATGTTAATAAAAATATATCTAAAGTAAGTAAATAGAAATCTAAAAAGACAACAATGCTGAAAACATTCATTGGAGAAGAAAACAATTAAATTTCATACCATCATTTTTTCAGAAATTATAATAACCTATATAGTTTTTTGTTCTTTCTTATTGATGGGCCACATTTTATATATACATATTTATATTTTAATATATAATTTTATGTATATATTAAATATATATAATTTATATTAAAATATATTATATTATTCATACACATGTAATGTTCATTTTATTTGCATTGTGAAGATTATAATGCTTTCATGGTACAGATAACTATGGATCCAAAATTTTATATCACGTAGGAAGTAATGAAACACTCAGCATGAGAAATCGACACACTCTGATTCCATATCCCATGCACATTCACTAATCCTACTCTTAAACTGAATTAGTGAAATATTTTTATGAGATACTGACATATTTGAGTTCTGGTCTTGTCTCTTCCTCAATTTTGTGTGATTTTGAAAATAAATGATTCAAAGCTATCATTTTGTCATCTTTAGCATTCATTCCTTACCTGCCTTTTTTTTTTCTAATTTAAACCTAGATGGTTTAGACTGATAATGTCTCATATCAATTTCTCTTTCCCACCTTACTTGCACTTACACTTCATTTTCTTAATCCAAGTTGAATATTCAAGTGGCAGTTTGAGACAGTGTCAATGAAGGAGCTATTTTGATACTAAACTTTGTTATGGAGTCTCCCAAAACCCATTCACTTCTATAGTAAAAACAGCTCTGCTTATAAAAACAAAACCAAAAACACATAAAAGATAGCATATCTGGAATATTATTTCACAGGTTTTGAAAAATATGGAGTTTTTCTAAATATACCTATGATGTAACCACTTATGACATGCTTAGCAGTGGGAAGAAGTAGTTGTTACTACTGTTATAATTTATTAGCTTCCCTTTTTGGATAAGGTTGATGGGCTAACATGGGAACAGGAGGAAATCTGCCAAGTCATTGCCCTGCACCTGGGGCTCAGCCTGTTGCTAGTCTCCACAGAGCATGCAGGCTAATAAATCTATACTGATTAATTAAGTGGTATTCCCAATTGTTCTTCTTGTCAGTGAGACAAAAAATCCACTATCCATTTGTGCTTAGATTTTTCTTTTAACATTACTTCAACAAACATTTATTGGGTACTTTCTATGTGATGGGCATAATGTGGGCTGACAGGAATACAAAAATAGGAATTCGAAGATAAGTAACCTTTAAATGCTGAATG
Organism: Marmota monax; assembly: GCF_021218885.2. Taxonomy (NCBI): domain Eukaryota; kingdom Metazoa; phylum Chordata; class Mammalia; order Rodentia; family Sciuridae; genus Marmota; species Marmota monax. Next base: position 1,225,282 of record NW_026692434.1, on the reverse strand, counting down.
CTGTCTTTAGAGTGGAAAGAAGAACACAGACAAGCACAGTTATAGCACATTGAGGAAAATGGTAATGGGATGATGAAGGGATGCATATGATGTTTTTGAGGGAGCACCAAAGTAATTTTGATATGACTTTGCCTAAATGAAAGGTAAATTTAGTAAGAAGATAATGATTATACATAATATGACAAAAACGGGACAATGAGGATTGTACATGAGTTAGAATTTAGTAATTTTGCAATTTTGGTACAGGAAATATACATTTTTGCATGCAAATTTACATTTGTTCTTCTCTGTGGAGCATTAGTGGTTAGGGTAGCTGCACATCTCATACCATTCAGATCAGCCATTAAAATTTAGGGCAGATGAACTGCAATATCAAAGTGTTGGGAAAGTTTTCATTTATTCAGTCACTCATTCATTCATTTATGCATTGTTTATTCATTTATTTACAAGGTGCTAGAATAAAATTAAGCATGTCACAACTGCTATAAAATTCATAACCATGACAAATCACATTGGGAATTGTTTTTGTGAAGTTTCATTTATTCCCAATGAGACCCATAAGAGGCAGAATAGAGTGAGAGGGGGAGAGAAAGAATTGACATTGACAGTGTGAGAACACAGAAAACACTAACACTTTGAGTTCCATTCCAAATTGAAATGATGCTTCTTCCAAGACTATTATTCTGCTGAGGAATGAGCTGGCAAAACTGTTACATCTCTGATCAGCACACCACCCACTTTGCACATTAAGACCATCTTTCAGCCAAGTCTGTTGCCTCTGCTGGAAGAACCCAGCCCAGCTTGTGGCTGGCTCCCCCTGCAGAGATCACATTTCATCTGCTCAGAATGAACTCTGCTGTCCTATTGCAGATCACAGCACCTAAATGTTTCTCTCAGCTAATGCTGTTACCAAGCTCTGCTTTAATAGGGCTTTAAGTCAAAGCATTTTATCTGACAACCTTGTAGACAACAAAATAATATTTTCAATATACTTTAATAGTATTGTGTTTCCCATCCTTCCAAGCTCTCTGTTCTGGAATACAGTTTTTCCAGTTAGGGGACTTTCTTGTTGCTGATAGGAACTGACAGGAACATGGTTTTGTAATATCAGTTAAAAGGGGAAGGGGGTTCCTTGTGATTCCATCCTTCCTACCAACTTTGGGATGATCTTCCATAATATAATGCATGCTAGCAAAACACTGGTGAACAGTCAAAAGATCCTTCTATCATTTTGCTGAGGATCATTGTGTTGAGTTCATGGCTGCAGGTTTACTGTGCCTCAAATAGTTGATATTGACTTCCGTCTCTCAGATTGTAGGACCTCAAGACCCAGGCCCAGCATTAGATGACCAAACCCCTAGGCCTCAAAGCTGCAAGACACATCCTCACCCAACCCCCATGTCAAAACCCCTCCAGCAGCATGTAGCACCTCAGGTGTTGCACAATGTTACCACAAGATGTTCCATGTAGATAACCCTAACGGGCCCCCTATCACAAGATGTTCCTTTTAGACAGTCCTACTGGTTAAACTTGAGAACTAGGTTTAAAAACAGGAACTGAAAGGACAGAATGCAATTTTATGGTTTTTCTGAGAACAAAAAGTTGAAAAACAAGTTTACCCCCCTAGGTGACTCAACTGCTGAATTCAGAGGGACCAATAGGAAGGCTGTTGCTGTGCTAAGCTAAGACCTAACCCACCTGTTCCATATAAAAGATCTATACCCCAAAGCCCGGTGTGCCAGCTCATCGAAGCTCCGGCTGAGGTTTTGCTGTGCACCCGCAGGCGCCTGTGTGAGAATAAACGCCTCCTGCTTTTTGCAGCCAGTGTCTCGTGTGGTTCATTCCGGGTTTGGGATCTGTGGATATTTCATTGTGGAGGTTCCACCGAGATCCAAGATCCCGGTTCCGGTTCCGATCCCGGTCCCTATCCGGAGGACACCCGACATCACTGGGAGGTAAGCTGGCCAGCTCAAACTGACTGTCTTGTTGTCCTGTTGGTTATCTGTTCTTTGTTCCGCGCAGCGTCTGTAAGACTATATGATCCTAGGCATAGTCATTTAGTATTCTGAGTATTCTGAGGCAGTTCTGTCATTTAGTATTCTGAGGCAGCTTGAGAAGGAGTTGACGAACTCGGACTTCTCCCCTGCCACCCTGGGAGACGTCCCAGGGATCAGAAGGGTCCATTTCTTTGGGGCCCCCGGTGTTTCCGAGGGTTACACCATTTTTGTAGGCGACAAAGAAGTACAAACTTCTCCCAGGCCATCTGATTTGTTCGGTTTCCACCGAAGCCGCGCAGCGATCTCACTGTTTGGTTTCGTTTTTGTGTCATTGTGTCTGTCTCTCTATTTCCTCTCTGAAAGTAACATGGGACAATCACTAACAACCCCTTTGAGCCTAACTCTAGATCATTGGCAAGACGTTCAAGATCGGGCAGACAACCTGTCCGTGGCAGTCAAAAAGAAAAAATGGAAAACTCTCTGTACTTCAGAATGGCCAACATTCAACACCAGCTGGCCAGCAGAAGGGACTTTTAATACTGATCTTATTTTCCAGGTGAAAACCCGAATCTTCACCCATGGTCCTCATGGACACCCTGACCAGATACCCTACATTGTTACCTGGGAGGACTTAGCCTCCAACCCCCCCCCTTGGGTTGCTCCTTTCTCTCCACCCAAACCCCCTCTCCGTCCTCCCCTTGAACCCTCTGCTCCCCTCATTCCACTTCCCCCTCCCCAAACCTCTCATCTTTACCCTGTTCTTAACAAATCTGAGACCTCAGTTAAAACAGGGACAACACCAAAGAAGGTTCTACCGCCGGAGGACTCAACTCTAATTGACTTGCTGACTGATGAGCCTCCTCCCTATCAGCCCCAGCCCTTACAAGCCCCTGAACCTGATCAAGCATCCTCCGAGGACGAGAACCAAGAAGGCCCAGTCGCCAATGCTCCCCCGGATCCTTCTCCCATGGTGGGACGGCTCCGGGGACGCCGGGATCACACCGCCTCAGGAGACACCTCCAGAGTTCTCCCCCTGCGACAGACGGGAGGCCCCAATGGCCAATATCAGTATTGGCCTTTTTCTGCCTCTGACCTCTATAACTGGAAAACCCATAACCCTTCCTTTTCTAAAGACCCTACAGCTCTAACCTCTTTGATTGAGTCTATCCTAGTAACTCATCAGCCAACATGGGATGACTGCCAGCAGCTCCTGCAAATTCTCCTCACTTCAGAGGAGAAACAAAAAGTTCTTTTGGAAGCTCGCAAAAATGTGCCAGGGGACGATGGGCGTCCCACCCAACTCCCAAATTTGATTAATGAAGCTTTTCCTTTAACCCGGCCAAACTGGGACCATGCGACTGAAGCAGGTAGGGACCACCTACGTCTCTATCGCCAGTTACTCATAGCGGGTCTCCATGCAGCAGGGCGACGACCCACTAATTTGGCTCAGGTAAGACAGACTACCCAAGGGGCAACAGAAACCCCGACAGCATTTCTAGAAAGATTGAAAGAGGCATATCGGAGGTTTACTCCTTTTGATCCTGATAGCGAGGACCAAAAAGGAAATGTATCTATGGCTTTCATTTGGCAGTCCGCCCCAGATATCAGGTCTAAATTGCAGAGACTAGATAACTTGCAAGATTTTTCTCTGGCAGACTTACTGAAGGAAGCCGAAAAGATATATAACAAAAGAGAAACTCCAGAAGAACGAGAGGACAGGATCAGAAAGATGCAGGAAGAACGAGAACTTAAGCTTAGAGAGGAATCAGACAAAAAAGAAAGGGAAAGAGAACAAAGGCGTAACAGGGAACTAAGTAAAATATTGGCCACCGTAGTTCAGGCAGGACATCAGGGAAACAAAGTAAACAGGGACAGGGAGCAAAGCAGACCCCGTGTAGACCGAGATCAATGTGCCTACTGCAAGGAAAAAGGACACTGGGTAAAAGACTGCCCAAAGAGACCCCCCAACCCCAGGAGAGATACCAACCGGGCTCCCCGACTGCTAACATTAGATGAGGATTAGAGGAGTCAGGGCCAGGAGCTCCCCCCTGAGCCCCGGGTAACTCTACAAGTAGGGGAGCAACCTGTGACCTTCCTAGTGGATACCGGAGCCCAACACTCAGTGCTGACACAGACACCAGGACCCATGAGCCACAAAACGACGTGGGTCCAAGGTGCCACTGGGAGTAAACCCTACCGGTGGACCACCACGAGAGAAGTACACCTTGCCACAGGTAAGGTTTCTCATTCGTTCCTACACGTGCCTGACTGTCCGTATCCACTGTTGGGAAGAGACTTATTGGCTAAATTGAGAGCCCAAATTTATTTTAAAGATGGGGGCGTCTCCATCACGGGGCCAAACCAGACTCCATTACATATATTGACTTTCAAATTGGAAGACGAATATAAACTTTTTGACAAGCCCTCGGTACCTATGAAAGACATGGACTATTGGCTTAGTTCCTACCCGGAGGCCTGGGCTGAAACCGGAGGAATGGGATTGGCAAAACAACGGCCCCCAATAGTCATTCATCTGAAGGCCGCTGCTACTCCCATTAATATCAAACAATATCCTATGTCAAGAGAGGCCTATCAGGGCATCAAGCCGCATATCAAACGCCTCCTAGACCAAGGCATCCTAACACCTTGCCAATCGCCCTGGAACACCCCACTACTACCAGTTAAAAAGCCGGGGACTAATGATTACAGACCAGTCCAAGACTTAAGGGAAGTTAACAAGAGGGTATGCGATATCCACCCCACAGTGCCAAATCCTTACAATCTCCTTAGCACTTTGCCTCCTACTCATACTTGGTATACTGTTCTGGATCTGAAAGATGCTTTTTTCTGCCTAAGACTGTCTCCCCAAAGTCAGGCTCTCTTCGCATTTGAATGGAAAGATCCAGAAGGGGGAATCTCTGGACAGCTGACCTGGACGAGACTGCCACAAGGATTTAAAAACAGCCCAACACTCTTCGATGAGGCTTTGCATCAGGATTTGGCAGACTTCCGTGTAAGGCACCCTTCCCTAATCATGCTCCAATATGTAGATGACATCTTGCTGGCTGCGACCTCCGAGGAAGATTGCCAGGCAGGTACGGAGAAATTATTGCAAACTTTGGGGCTACTAGGGTATAGGGCGTCAGCAAAGAAGGCCCAAATCTGTCAGACAAAAGTTACCTATCTGGGCTATGAACTCCATGATGGTCAACGATGGTTGACAACTGCCAGAAAAGAGACTATCTCAAGTATACCAACCCCCCAGAGTCCCAAGCAACTGCGGGAATTCCTGGGGACCGCAGGTTTCTGTAGACTCTGGATTCCTGGGTTTGCTGAGATAGCAGCCCCCTTGTATCTACTAACTAAGCAAGGTAACTCCTTTGCTTGGACTAAGGAACATCAATTGGCATTTGATAACATCAAATTGGCTCTTCTGTCAGCCCCTGCTTTGGGCTTACCGGACATTACCAAGCCCTTTGATCTGTTTATAGATGAAAAACGGGGATATGCAAAAGGGGTTTTAACCCAAAAACTAGGGCCCTGGAGGCGACCTATAGCCTACCTGTCAAAGAAATTAGATCCAGTGGCAGCAGGATGGCCACCATGCCTCCGGATGATTGCAGCTGTGGCTCTGCTGATTAAGGATGCCACTAAACTGACTTTGGGACAGCCATTAACCCTGTTAACCCCTCATGCCATCGAAACTGTGATTCGCCAGCCGCCTGATCGCTGGATGTCAAATGCCCGACTCACCCATTACCAGTCTTTGTTATTGGACACCGACCGAATTCAGTTTGGTCCCATGGTGACGCTGAATCCAGCGACCCTCCTGCCGCTCCCAGGAAAAGCCGATCCTCACAACTGTCAGCAGATTCTTGCAGAGACACAGGGAACCCGGCCGGACCTCACCGACCAACCGATGAAGGATGTGGAGCTGGTCTGGTACACAGATGGAAGCAGTTATCTGCTCAATGGAGAACGACGAGCAGGAGCAGCCGTCACCACCGAATCTGAGGTAATATGGGCGAGTGCACTTCCGGGCGGAACATCAGCTCAGCGGGCAGAACTGATAGCGCTGACTCAAGCGTTAAAGTTGGCAGAGGGGAAGAAACTAAACGTGTACACTGACAGTAGATATGCCTTTGCTACTGCTCACATACACGGAGAAATTTACAGACGCCGGGGTCTACTAAGCTCAGAAGGAAAAGAGATCAAAAATAAGGCTGAAATATTAGCCTTACTTAAAGCTTTATTCTTGCCTAAAAAGTTAAGTATCATGCATTGCCCCGGTCATCAAAAAGGTAATACTCCAGAGGCCAAAGGGAACAGATTAGCAGATGAAACGGCCAAGAAAGCAGCCCTAGGGCCACAGCTTTTGATAGTGACTCTATTGCCCCAACGAGTAGACCCACCACATGATGACCATGAAGAACACTGGGTCTATGAAGATAAAGATTTAGATGCCATACAAAAACTGGGGGCCACTTATGACCCCGGAAAAAATGTCTGGAAATATCAAGGAAAGACTATCATGCCCCTCAAAAATTCAAAACAATTAGTAAAGTCCCTACACAGACTAACACACCTTGGGGCTAAAAAGATGAAGGAGCTCTTAGAGCGTGGGGAAGGTACTTTATATCTTCCAAACAGGGATCAACTTCTGCGCCAAGAAGCAGAAAACTGTCAAGCATGTGCCCAGGTAAATGCTGGTAAGATCAAAATTGGAACAGGGATCCGGGTAAAAGGCCATAAGCCCGGAACCCATTGGGAAATAGACTTCACTGAAATTAAACCTGGTATGTATGGCTACAAATATCTTCTGGTTTTTGTTGACACTTTCTCTGGATGGACCGAGGCATTCCCAACTCGGCATGAGACTGCTAAGGTGGTTGCAAAGAAATTACTGGAAGAAATCTTTCCCAGGTATGGAGTACCCGGGACCATTGGGTCAGATAACGGGCCTGCCTTTGTCTCCCAGGTAAGTCAGATGGTGGCCAATACATTGGGGATTAATTGGAAATTACATTGTGCTTATAGACCCCAAAGTTCAGGACAGGTAGAAAGGATGAATAGAACCATCAAGGAGACTCTAACTAAATTAACGCTTGAAACTGGCACTAGAGACTGGGTACAACTCCTACCTTTAGCTTTATACCGGGCCCGAAACACCCCAGGCCCACAGGGGCTAACCCCATTTGAGATTTTGTACGGTGCACCACCACCTGCTGTTAACTTTTATGAAACTGAAACTTATGCCTCCCTCACCCCATCTATGCAGACTCATTTGCGTGCCTTGCAGTTGGTCCAGAACGAGGTTTGGAAGCCTCTAGCCGCAGCATACAAGGAGGAACTCAAAACCCCCTCGCTGCCACATCCCTTCAAAGTCGGAGACACCGTCTGGGTACGCAGGCACCAGAGCAAGAACCTCGAACCGCGGTGGAAAGGACCTTACACCATCCTGCTGACCACTCCCACTGCAATCAAAGTGGACGGCATCACCGCTTGGATCCACGCTTCCCACGTGAAAGCTGCACATCCGCAGGAGCCCACAGACGCCTCTCTGGATCCAGAATGGAAACTGCAACGCACCCAAAACCCGCTAAAGATAAGACTTACACGTTGTTAATCACTCTTGCTCTCTACGCTACTCCCCTCGTCCTAGGTAGTAATCCCCATACCCCCATGAAGTTGACTTGGCAGGTGTATTCCGAAACCGGAAAAATAATTTGGTCTATTACAGCAGCCCACATCCCTGGCACATGGTGGCCTATTTTGACCCCAGACTTTTGTCAACTAGCCGCTGAATCAGACTCTTGGGATATTCCCGGCAACTCACATGACCTCAGTACTTATTGTTCTACCCCCATAACGAGATGCAGACTGGGTCAACATGACTTTTACGTTTGTCCCAAAGAAGGGAGAAACCGAACCCAAGCACGTAGATGTGGAAATTATAAAACATACTTTTGCTCCTCCTGGGGCTGTGAAACTACAGGGGACGCTCACTGGAAACCTTCTTCTGATAAGGAATTCATAACAATACTCAAAAACTTCACTCCCCATGGTACGCGCCCCTCTGATTGCTATCCCCCCCCTACATCTTACTACCAAGGGGACAAATCATTGCCCTTACGGATACAGTTTACAGAAAAAGGAAAAGAACAGCTAGATCCCTGGCTCACTGGGAGAACATGGGGCCTTAGATGGTTTATGAAAGGAGATGATCTCGGTGTAATTCTCAGAATCAAATTATCTCTAACCCCAATTTTGATGAGCCCAATAGGACCTAATCCTGTTCTCGGGGACCAAAGAGCTCCCTCAGTTCCCAGACAATCAAAAAGTCCGCCCAAAGTACCTCCCAGTGAGCCACCCATGTCTCAAATTGTAACCATAGACTGTCAAACCTCTAGTTACTCCCCCGAACCCACACTCCCTGAAACCGAAAACCGATTGTTAGATTTGATTCAAGGAGCCTTTTATGCCCTCAATGCCACCAACCCAGACCGCACCCGGGAATGTTGGCTCTGTCTCACCTTCGGCCCACCCTACTATGAAGGAATAGCAATAATGTCTGACTGGAACAGTAACATAAACCCTGATCCTAAATGTATGTCCCTGCCCGGCTATAAACTCACCATCACTGAAGTTTCAGGACAAGGGATCTGTGTAGGAAATATACCCCTGTCACATCAACCTCTCTGTAACACCACCCTCCTGACAAATGGCTCACAAAATAACTATTTGTGGGGTCCCCCCGGAACTTATTGGGCCTGCAACATTGGACTGACCCCCTGTATTTCCACGGCAATCCTCAATGCCTCCACTGATTTTTGTGTGTTAGTCCGAATCTACCCACGACTATTCTATTATTCCTCAGAGGAATTTGAAGGACATTTCATGGGCAGGATTCGATACACCCGAGAGCCTATCAGCCTTACCCTGGCAGTCTTGTTAGGAGCAGGAGTATTGGCAGGAATTGGGACTGGGGCTGCAGCTCTGGTTGAGGGCCCCCGACAGCTAGGGATTCTAGAAGCTGCAATCCAACAAGACCTAAGAGCAATAGAAACCTCTGTAACTGCTTTAGAAAAATCCCTAACCTCCTTATCAGAAGTTGTCTTGCAGAATAGACGAGGTCTGGACCTATTATTCTTGAAGGAGGGAGGACTTTGTACAGCCTTAAAAGAAAACTGTTGCTTTTACACTGATCACACAGGGGTAGTAAGGGAGTCTATGACAAAGCTTAGAGAAAGACTAGATGCAAGGGAAAGGTCTCTGCAAAGCTCCCAAAGTTGGTTTGAAAGCTGGTTTAATAACTCCCCTTGGTTAACTACTATATTATCTACTGTAGCCGGTCCCTTAATTGTATTGCTGCTGATCTTAACATTTGGGCCCTGCATATTTAACAAATTAATGCAATTTATAAAAGAAAGATTGTCTGTAATTCAAACTATGGTACTCGCGCAGCAATATCAAGTACTCCCACAGCACCCTGAACCATCAGCTGAGCAAATACCGGACTCTGAGCAGGTAGATCAATGGATATAAGATTATATCCCGGATAAAGAAAAAGGGGGGAATGTAGGACCTCAAGACCCACGCCCAGCATTAGATGACCAAACCCCTAGGCCTCAAAGCTGCAAGACACATCCTCACCCAACCCCCATGTCAAAACCCCTCCAGCAGCATGTAGCACCTCAGGTGTTGCACAATGTTACCACAAGATGTTCCATGTAGATAACCCTAACGGGCCCCCTATCACAAGATGTTCCTTTTAGACAGTCCTACTGGTTAAACTTGAGAACTAGGTTTAAAAACAGGAACTGAAAGGACAGAATGCAATTTTATGGTTTTTCTGAGAACAAAAAGTTGAAAAACAAGTTTACCCCCCTAGGTGACTCAACTGCTGAATTCAGAGGGACCAATAGGAAGGCTGTTGCTGTGCTAAGCTAAGACCTAACCCACCTGTTCCATATAAAAGATCTATACCCCAAAGCCCGGTGTGCCAGCTCATCGAAGCTCCGGCTGAGGTTTTGCTGTGCACCCGCAGGCGCCTGTGTGAGAATAAACGCCTCCTGCTTTTTGCAGCCAGTGTCTCGTGTGGTTCATTCCGGGTTTGGGATCTGTGGATATTTCAAGATCAGAGATTATTGCTTCTTGTAAAGCTGTTAATCTTTTTTTTTTCTTTGCTTGAGCCTCTAGTGCACCCATGTCAGCAATTTGTTACTTCTTGGTGAGTATTTTACTTCCTGCCTTAGAGTTCTCTTTTCCAGATTAGCACATGTTAATATTCATGTAAGAACTAGGATCCCTTTTTATTTCAGCTATTTTAGGCTGCTTGATAGGAAAACTGTGATGGAAGAAGAAATGGAGAGAACACATTTCCATTAAAGAGAATTGAAACAAACACCAATCCCCTTCACAATATGGCACAACTGAAATAAGTTGGTTTTGCACAAGAAAATAAATTACACTTCTGGACTCCATTCATCACAATCTCTATGCAGATTCTTCAAGTTTGAATATCAGCTACATGGGAGGAGATTTTTTCTTTGTTGTTGTTGTTATCCAATATATGGTCTACTCTAGAGATTGTTCCATGTGTTCATGAAAAGAATAGGTATTCTGGATTAAATATTCTGTAAATATATGTTAAGTTTATGTGTTCAATAATGTAGTTTAACTCAGATGTTTCTTTGTTCATAATTTTTCTCTAGATGCTTTGTTCATCGATGGAAGTGGACTATCACAATTGTATTGAATATTTTATCTCCCTTTATTTAGATAATATTTTATTATAAAACTGACTACTTTCCACTAGGGAGATAATACATTTCCATTGTAAGATCAGCTTGTTTAATTGATTGCCTCAATCATGATATAGTGAACTCTGTCTCCTTTTACTATTTTGTCACACCCATTTTCTCTGATACAAAGTTATCTATTCCTGTCTGTTTGTGGTGTCTACTTATGTGGAAAATCTCTTACCATTTTTTTTTTTCACTTTGAGTAAATGTGTATAGATAGCTGTAAAACAAGACTTTATTCTGTTCTGAATTTTATATTACAAAGACATCTGTTTGGCATAATTTAATAAATTATTCAAGAAATTTACTTTAAAAAGCAACCTGTATTATTTTTATATGAATCTAGATTTCATTTCACATGTGTATTGACTAAAATGTATTGTCATTTTTACTTATGTTTTCTAATAACTGGCCTAGGAACATAAGAATACTTTCTAGCTTATGAAAATATGATGTTGCTATGAACAGGGCTGGTATAATGTACTTTAAAGTTCCTATGACAGATGGTAGAGCATAAATTGGTTATTTGCTTATATTTAGTCTTTCTTGCTCCTCTTACTTAAGTAAAGTTAAATTCTGGATGTGAAATAATAAGATTTTAATATTTCCTTCCCAACCTTCCAAGTCAAGTACAAAATGGTTCATAAATAGCCCAAACAGTCAAGTATTAAAAAGAAAACTGAAACTCAGCTTTTACAAATTGAAAATTTATTGAGTAAACAGAGCCTTTTTTGCTCTACACAAAGTATATGATATATTCCAGAGTGAGGACACACCAAACTCCTCAATTTGCAGTGATAAACATGCCAAATGTTGCCATTTGTTTCAAGTAATTTATATTAAAGTTAATGGGAACCAAACATCTGAAAACCAACATTTGTCATTTTATACAATGTCTGGCAAATTTTCATTACACTTAATCTTCATGCTGTTAGGTTATATGATTTTTTTTTCTTTCCAATTTACTAGTCAGATAAATGAGAGAGGATTACCTCTACTGGAAATTTAACTGAGAATGATTTGGCTCACTGATATAACTGAATAACAACCTGCAAGAAGCTAATGTTATTCTGAAAACCATAGTAGAGATAAATTATATCTATAAATTCAGTATAAAATTAGTAAAAAAAGGATGCATCTCTGTTTATGAAGCTATATCTATATGCAACACATGCAAAGAATACAAGGAGCATATCAGTTTCAGAGTATTCCTGCTGGTGTTTCTTATTTATGTCATTTGAACCTGAATTTTGAAGTTAAATGAAAATTTGTAATACATATTTTAACTTGAACAGTTCCAGCATGATCATCACCAAGGTATAATAACATACATTAGATTTTTTACCAGAAACAACGCTTCCAGAATTGAATTGATTTTATTTAAAAAATTCTGCCAGAGTACCATCATAATCAAAGTGAGCATAACTTAAGAAGGGAATTCACATGAACAGCATGATCATTTTTAATTTTTCCCCCCAAATTAAGTTAAATGCCGGACCATTATATGACTTGCAGGGTCAGGACTAATTTCTAAAGCACAGATTATTTAGTGCTTTTTCTTAGAAACAGTTGGAAATCTGAATCTTGAGATTTCATATTGCATTAGGGATTAGAAGGTAGGTCCCTGGACTCACTTTTTTCAAATCATTATTAAACATTGAAGGATTAAGCTGACCTCTACAAGTCTGCATTCTATTTCTCTGAGTTGCTGTTGAGTCTTTCATATGAGGTTTAGTTGTAATTTCTCCATTCCTTTGGTCTCTATTTTATAGATAATTTTAAGCTAAATGTCATATAAATCCACATTCAATGGCCTGTGGAATTATGAGAACATTCAAAGATGGGTACTTATTCTCAATGGGCTCATTGTTTCCAAGTCTTTTCTTTTAGTTCTCTACAGTTGTTCCTAAATTCATTAACTATTTCTCATCTTCCATGACATCCCTCAGTTCCAACCCTCACACTATTACCACCAACAACCACATCACTGACACAGAACATGTGAATTTAGGGGCACATTCTGAGGGATAGGACCTTGAAAACTGGTGCACTTCAACTTCCATTCTTTGTTTTTGTTTTCTTTCACATCACCATACTATAATTGTTCCTTAAATGTCTTTAAGGTTCTTCTGCTTCTTTGGTACTTCATATTACCAATTCTGAAAAGGAAAGAAAGGATAGTAAAATTATTTTCTAATATATTTATTAAAAAAAAAAAAACATCTCCCATATCTTCCCAAGGCACTTTTTGGATAACTATTAAGGTGGCGATCTTTCTCTGGCTGTTTGCAAGTTAGTTCACAATAAATAGGTTTTATCTTCCTAAATTAAACACAGAAAACTCATAAAAAATCAATGACTTATCACAACTTGGGATAAAAATTTAAAACCATCTTTTAATTTCCTATATTCTTTCAGTTTATACTGGTATTATCATGAATGAAATATTGAATTCTTTAAAACCTTAGTGCTTTGAAAAGACTCTGGCTTCCTTAAATATATTTAACATGAATTTAGATTACTTACCATATGCCAGGTATGATTTTAAACCCAGGAAAACTGTCAACTAAAAAGAAATAAAAACATGAATAATAGAACAAAAAAAAGCTCTCTCTTTATACACTCTCTTGAGAATAAATTCAAGGGAGAAAGATAACATTAAATAGATATAGGAAAGGATGAAATTAGAGAAGTGATAGACTTTTAAATATGGTGATCATAAGCTTTTACTTATGATCGATGAAGAAAAAAAAACTTTCCTATTACACCACATGTCTAACACTGAGTAAGAATCAGAAGAAATCCAATTCTTGTAGAAGTGAGGGGTAGATTGTAGAAAAAAGTCTTACTCCATGATACTGGTAAAAAGAAATGACTGAAAGGTAAGGATGAAGTTCAAAAACTAAGAACAATTCTTTGACATCCCAAATACCATTCTAAACCCAAGTCAGTAACTCACACTGATAGAAGAATTTGAATGTAGAGTCCAAAGGTTAATAATATCAGCAAGAAAACCTATCTAAATTACTTATTAGATTGACCCACTCATGAATAACGGATGTGGTCTTCTTATTTTTATATATAAATTCTTTTGGACATCAATATATACTATTCCTTCTATAATGTTGACATTAATTTAAAAATAATTCTATGTAACAAACAATAAAACCCAAGAGGTCAATTGAAATAGATACAGATATAAGGCTTTGTTTGGAACTATCAAATAGAAACTTGAAATATATATTAGATTTTCATCACTATGACCAAAATATTTGATGAGAACAACCTGGAGGAAGAAAAATGTATTTCATGTTCAGTGTTTCAGATGTCTAGTCCAAAGTTGGCCAACTCCATTGCTCTGGGCACAAGATGAGGCAGAACATCATGGCAGAAGAACATGATAGAAAGCTGCTTAGCTCACTGTAGCCAGAAAGTGGAGTGAGAACCAAAGAGGCAAGATATAGTTCAAGAGTATACCATAAGTAACCTCAAACATGTGGCATCTGTCTACAGTTACCATCTAGTAGTCACTTCAAATTACTAATCCCTCAAATGGATTAATCCACCTATTAGATTAGAGCTCTCATACTCTTAACAGTTACAACTCTGAACATTCCTGAATTGCCTAACATATTAGTATTTTGGAGGATATTAAGGATCCAAAATATCACAAAATAAATATGATTGTGTGGGTGGAAAGTTAATGGATAAGTAGACAGCATTCATGGACACTTCAATATTTTTGTTAGAAAGTGTCAAACTATAAGACAGAGCCAAATTAACATTGTATAAACCAAAAATATAAGAGTTGAAAAAATCACCACATGAAGTGGCATAGACCTGTAATCCCAGCTATTCCTGAGGCTGAAAAAGGAGGATTACAAGTTTGAGGTTAGCGTTGACAATTTAGTGAAATGCTGTCTCCAAGTAAAATTATAAAAGGATGAAGGTGTAGCTAAGTGGTAGAATGTATGCCCAGCATGTGCAATGCCCTGGGTCCAATCCCCAGAACTAAAAAACAAAATAAAATATATTAAAGTAAAATAAAATAAAATTTAAAAGGAAAAAAAATCATATCATTGTGCTCAGCAGTAGACTTAACATAGATGGGGAAAGGACTGGTAGATTTAAAGATGGGACAATAGAAATTGCTAGAATCAAACATACAGAGGTAAAGAAAAGATTTGAAGAAATGATGCAAACAAATTCCACCACAAGACCAAAAATAGAGTTTCCAACTTTCCATATCAAACTATTGGAATATGCTAAGCAATCTCTATTCTAATGAATTGAGAAAATTAACTTGGAAATATCTGCAATATTATTATACTTCTGTACATTAGTGTAGCTTGTTTAATTTTTGTTTGTTAGTAAATTGGAGATATAGATGGCATAAATTGTCCATATATGTTTCTTATGTGAATATCCTTAGATATATAAATTCTAAGATAAACACAGGTACACAAAAACTATCAGTGTGATATTAAGGATAGGAAACACATGGATAAAACATGTATTTGTTTAAAAACAAACTAATAAGGAATAGACTCAGAATATTATGGATTGAGTATATAAAACATATGTTCTTAAAAAGATAGAGGATGATGGGCTGGGATTGTGTTTCAGTGGTAGAGTGCCAGCCTGGCGTGGGGGGCGTGGGGAAGGGGACCTAGGTTCAATCCTCAACACCACATAAAAATAAAGGCATTGTGTTGTGTCCATCTACACCTAAAAAAATAAATATTTTTTTAAAAAAGATAGAGGATGAAAATAATATGGATTTTCTTTCTTAATTTTATGTGCAATTACGCTGATTCTTAAATTTGTTGCTAAACTTATTTGTTTGGTTTGTGATACAGAGAATTGAACCAACGGCCTTGTGCATGCCAGGTAGGTGTTTGACCACAAACCTACATCCCCAGCACCTTACTAATCACTTTTGAAGAGATCAAAATTGGGAGGATTAATTTACTAGTTCCATAAGGACTGATTAAATTTTATCCATTTCTGTTAAAATACTCATAAGTTTTAATTTTATTCTCATGGAAAAACCTGTAGCATTAGCTAATATTTGTTAGCTTTTATGGTGTACATACCCCATTGAATTCTAATGAACTGACATATCTCAATCACCTTTATTTTGTCTCCTACAGCATCTAGCATGATGCTCACATGGGAGTATCTCAAAAGTTACTTGTTGAAATAATTAATAAAATATGTGAAGGCACATTTTCCTATTCTGCTTTTTAATTTAATTTTGTATAATCCCTCTTTTCTAAAGGAGACCAACCCCTAAATCTTAACTTACTACATTTGACTTTAAGTCTAGGACTTTAAGATGATAAATACTTTTCTTCAGTGTTTTGTCCCATGACAGAGCCACCTAATAACCAAAAGTGCTTGCCCCACATAGTAAGAGAAATCATATCTATGATTTGGTTAAAATACTTTATTTAAAGCATAAAAAACTTATCTCAATTAGAAAGAAAGGGACATATTAAAGGTAATTAATAAACACTTAGGCCACAGTAAACTTGTGCTTAACAGGATTATTCTTTTATGATATGAATTGTATATCTTTTCAGGGCTATTTGTCTTTTATGATTCAATGACCCATGCTATTTTAACCTATAGTTCTTACAAGTCTCCAAAATTGCCAGAGTAGATAAAAGAGAAAGTTCATGCACACACTTTTTCCTCCCTGTACCCCTCTCTGAAACATATCACTTTCATTGGTAAGACCAGTCACATACCTCTGCTATAACTGCTTAAATGTATGGGATTTGGTAAATATAAAAAACTGTTTTCCTGGGAGGAGGCCAAGAACAAAAGCATTTAAATATATTTAAACAGCAAACAATACATTTATTTCATTAAAAATCTTAAGCCAATCCAAATATTCTAAAAGATTTTTGGTTCCTTTTATCCCAGGTCTGTAAATGAAACTTGAAACATAGTGACGGGACCTTTAATTTAAAGATCAGTTCCCCTGAGATTGTTATTTGCCACTATGTGGACATCTGACAGAACCAGTAATTTTTATGAATTCATAATAATGGGATACAAGTTATAAATAATTTTAATGGCAAAAAATTTGTTTTATAGTTAGGAAAATTCACCTTTATTAAGCATACTATAATTTACAGTAATCTGACAATGTGTATATCTTTGATATTATAGATTTTTTTTCACTAATCTTGTAGTTTAATTCTTAAATTTCAGAGAAAATCTTTTTTTTTTGCTCAGATATTAAAATGTTATCACCTTTGATATGACCAAATTTGGGAAACGTATATTAAGATTCATAAAAAAATTAACAATAACAATTATTTAAAGGACATTTACTGATGGTCATCTTTAGTATGTGAGGGCAGTCATTGCTTTAAGTCCCATTACCCAACACTCATTGTTACTGCTGAGTTCATAGGTGAAGTAAGCATCTCACAGTGAAAAACTGCTGTCAATAATAATATGAGGAATGTAATAGAAAATTATGTCAGATTCAGTGAGAGTTAATTGTTATGTGAAAAGAATGAAAAATATAAGAACTATTACGTTCCTCACATGGAATTTTAAATATCCCTTCAAATATCTATTTATTTCTTTTGATTGTTGAGATGAAGGGGGCCATCTCATGATTTAATATTTACCAATGAGGAAGAAGCTAAAATGATCCATGATTAGCAAATTATAAAGTTTGAAATGAAGCAAAGATCTTCTCAATATTTAAATTCAGGGTGACTTTCTCTTTTGATAATCCCCCTGCAAATTTATGTTGGAATAAGTATTATATTTGCCAGGACAGTACAGAATACTTACTTAAATTTGAATTTTCTAACTAAAAATAATTTCTAAAGTATGAGTATGTCTGAAAATTGCGTGCAGCACACTTATACTAAAAAATGTCTTTGTTTATCTGGAATGAGTATTTAACTGAACATTCTCTGCTACCTCTGTTGTGCTGGTTGTGGTTAAGCCTGATAGCCTTAACTGGAGGGACATACCTAAAACACTTGGGAAGGGAGACTGCTAGATGCAAAATTAAACCAATGCTAAGAATAATAGTCACCAAGATCTATCTCTCTCTCTCTCTCTCTCTCTCTCTCTCTCTCTCTCTCTCTCACACACACACACACACACACACACGCACACACACACATTCTAGTATAGTAAGAATCAATTAAATAAACCAGTGTATGAAGACACCTCCAGCAAAATAAACATTCCATGCTTATTTTATTGATTTCCAATTTTCTTCAAATAAAATCAGTGCTTTTTATCCTTTTGCTCACAATGTGATTCTTAGATTTGGCAAAAGACACATTACATTCAGCTTGTGGTCCTGTGGTGCTCTGGATACTGGAGAATCAGAGGTGGACATAAATGTACTTTCCCTGTTGTTCTGGTTTCAATGCCAGCACTGGAATGGAAGATATAGATTTAGACTAAGCCTTTGTGAACACAAGTCAGGAGCCCAGAAGTCATGGGTTTCACTTTTGACTCTGCCATGTTCTTATTGTTATTTCGGGGAAGGCTTTTAGCTTCTAGAGTTCTTCATTTGGCTACTATTGCACTAGTCTATAGAATTTTTGTGAAGCACAATGACTGTGCATACGAAGTTCTTAGTATTTTTCAGGGTCAATGATAACTATTATGTATTTATTGTTCTACTTTTGATATTGATAATATGTTCATTTTATCAATTTGATTGATCCTTATTTTTATTTTTATCTATTTAATAAGATTTAAAACATATTAGGAAGCAAAATTATATTTATAATCATAATAATTATATTCAACATAGACATCATTAGAAATTAGTTGTTTGCTGAAATAAAATAACTGATTGAATGAAGAACTGATAGCCTAAGGGACTTTTCCCCTTTTGTCCCTTTACTAACTCCATTGCCATTTGTATATATAAGAGTGTATCACTCATATATATAATTAGCTTAAAATACTTACAAGTACTTTATCCATGCAAGTTCTTTGCAGCTGTGGTCATTATATCCCTCACTTTCCTCAAGACAAGAAGAATGTTTTTATAACATAAAAGTGATCTTGGGAATCATATCCACAAGTCATTTGTTTTTTCATAGTGAACAAAATGAAACAATTAATATTGGAATGAAAATAATATAATCACAGAACAAATTATAACCTGTATTTCAGAAAATATGGATAGTTTTATTTAATCAGTAGTAATAGATAAAAAAATGTAAATATGAATTAAATTGGGGTCATTCAAAAACTTTTTTGTAATTTGCAACAAAAAGTGCTCCCAGATGACTACTTCAAAATAAAAATAAAATGGAATGATGTATGTAGTACATTAATTGAACCAAACAACTCCAAAACAGCATGCTATTCTGTACTTATTGTGAATCCTTAGCATTTCACATAGTGATTTCTATATGAGGACAATAGCTGATCTTGTTTAATACATTTTCCCTCCAGTTCAACCTATTTCTGCTTAAAGGCAGACGTACATGAATTCTGATAAAGGTATTCATGCTGTGTTAGGACACAATTACTCCTAGCTTTGCATATATTGTATAGTCATAGATTTCAATTTATGTAATTTTATTAAATAACACTGGTTTTCCATCAACTTGGTTCTAATTTGAGAAACCACAGTATACTAGCTGTGAGGAACCACGTAAGGATGGGTTGGCTCTTCACTCTTTAGTCCACTAGGTCTGTGTAAATCATAGATTATTTTATGATCAGTAACTTCAGGTGCCTCATCTTTCAAAGGTGTCTGTAATTGGCTGCTGCTCATGTGGTGTTCAGTCCACACATGGACAAAGATCGTTGTTGTGTTACCCTCTTGTTTCCCACTGACAAACCCTCATGAAATTTTACAAAAACAGATAATGAAATGGTACAATTGCCTAACAGAGATGAAAGTGAAATAAAGAAAACAGTTTACCTTCTAGACGTGAAAGCAGACATAAATATAAATAAAGTTAACCTTGTCTGCATTTGGGGAGATTAGATGTGCAGCCACAAGGACTTGATGAACGTGAACTTACCCATAAGAACGGAGAAGGAGACCTTCCTTCTCAGAGGAAGCTGTGCCAGCACAGAATTTCATTAAAGGAATGCTTAGAGATTTTCCATGACATTGAAAGCTCAAAGAACACAGTGTTGGAAGGTAAGCCAAATTTAAAAAGGAGTATGGCAATTTGCTGGACCATAGAAGTGATTCCATTTAAGTTATGGGGCAACAAGAAACCAAACACTGTTTACACTACTTTTAACTTTTTTTTTTTTACAAAGAAATTAAATACCTTCATTTTCAATTGAAGAGAACACATCAGCATCATCTCACCTTAAATAAAGCACAAAGTAGCCAGTAAAGTTTAATTATACTAGTTTTAGTTTTAATTTTCATGCATACTCTAATCAACAGTAACAGTTTATTTTGATAAAAGTTGTTAATGGCCACAGTTCAGTTGTAACATTCCTCATTGATTATTAAGATGATTGTACAAGGTTTAAGCATGCATAGTCCCATACTATCATGTAATGAGAGGGCTTTCTTCACAAGGATACCACAAACTTCATGACAAACCATATTGTGAGAAAAAAAGTGTCTGGATAGCCCCACTGACATGTGTGAAACTTCTAACCTGAGCTGTGTGTGTCTGTGTACGTGAAAAGGTGCATTTAATAATATTAATTTTTTGATTATTATATATTCCCTGGTTTTATGTATTTAAAAATACATATGATGAAAAATGAAGTATTGTAATAAGAGATTTTATTCGGGACTCATTTGGTGATTATAGACTTAATAAACCAGAGATTGTTTTTATCAAATGTGCTATTTATGAAAATTAAAGAATATGCAAAAGATTTAGTTCAGTAGCAGAGTACTTGCCTCACATAAATAAGATCTGGTTTCATCTCCACAAGCAAACTGAACACACACAAACACACACACACACATACACACAGATGATGTAAAATATTTTGGCTAAAATGTTTTTAGAATTTCTTCACCTTCAGAGTTTAATTCCTAAACCTTTTGACTTCAAGAAATTGATGTTCATCTTATCCACAAATATAATCTTTTGTTTTAAAAGCGTTGGTGTTGTGACATTGCTTTAGAGTATATCTATCAGAGCTAGAAGCTGTCCTTACTACTATAGAGTTAGCCTGCCTTAGAGGGTTGCTTGGAAAATACCAAGGAACTTGTTGCTTTCCTCTGCAGCTACTGTGGCATTTGGTCATTGATATTAAATGGATTGCTTCACTCATTTCCTGAGATTTTTTTTTTCTCATGGCATTACTCTTTTTGTTTCTCTTTTCGTAGAATATTTATGTTTTTATTGTTTAATTCCTACTGCATTTAATCTAAACACAGTTTTTTAGAGAGTGCAAACAATTTAATTGGTGGGGGGGGAAGTCAAGATTTGGACATTTATCCAGCTTGAACTTCAGTGAGACCCCTATCATGGCTTCAGAGGTCAATATTGAGAGAAAACATACATTCTTTTACTGTGAAAGTTTTGCTTATATTTCTTTGATTTCATTTTATTTGAGGTAAAAATCACTGGTGACACATTGATTCAGATCATTATTAACTGAGTTCTTTAATAAAATTTTGCATTTGCCTTCAAACACATTAAATTGAAAACCGTGAAACATTTTCTTTGATAGATATGCTAAGATAAACAAGTTTGTAATCTTACGCTACACCTAGGCTATTGATGTGAATGTACATAGGAGGAAAATTCATTCAGGGAATTGTTTCAAACCCCTGCATGTTACATAATTCTTACTTCCAGTTGGAATTTCACAATAACCCTTACTTAAGACCACTGGATGCCACTATTATGGCCTTTAAAGAAGCATAAGCAAAGTCAAAGAAAGTGGCAACACAGCCTGGGAGGCTCTAAGATTATTAACACTCTAGCAATCTTTCAGAACCTGTAAAAACAATGGAACTAATGTTCATGAGCTAATAACTATGAATGCAGGTATTTTAAAACTAGTGTGGTTATTTTGAATGTAGAAGAATAATTGTTCTGAAAATTTCCAAAATGCTGAATTACAAGAGTTTTGCTAGGGGTTTAGAATATGTTAACTACTGCTGAGAATTATGATATAGTTATAACAGTATAATAGCAGAATAATATCAGAAAAAAAGAAGCGTGGGAGAAAAATCTGCATAATAACAGAAAATATCTATGTGGGAGAAAAAAAATATAGAATATTCAGTAGAGAAGCACTGTTCAATTTATGTTAGATAATAAACAGTTGAAACCAATTGTACTAGTATAATTCATTTTACATAACAAACCCAAACTATTTTCATTTTCACAAGGAGCTAATAGTTTAAATTATCACTAAAATCTTTTATATATGTTTATTAAGTGTCTGTACAAGGATACATAAAATATACTTTAATTCAGACTAGTTAAATTCCATATGCTTCAGAGCAACATGTGGTTGGTGGTTCCCATCTTAGATAGGTTTAGGCATGAAATCTTGTTCCACATTAAGTAAATAAATGCACAGAAATATACACTTTACTGTAATCGGGAAAGAACCAAAGTATTTCCTACTTTTGTAATTTCTCTGTACATATCCCTAACCAAAAGAATGCATATTTTTCTTTAGCATTTGGCCACACATCTGATCTCAGTTTGCATTCATATTAAGTATTCATTTTTTCCTACATTATAGAATTCCAAAGTATACTTTCTAAATTTCTGACCAGCCTTCATTTACCTTGAGACATTTCTTTTATAGTGGTAAACCATATAATACTCTATTTCATGAAATTTGCAGGAAATAAATAAGCTAAATAAGAATAATAAATTTAAATTTCTTTTTATATTCATCACAGACCATGACAGATTTGGAAATACATCAGGTTAGCCATAAATATTTAAATGAATAAACATATGTATGAATCCTACCATGTCAATTATATGACCTATAATGAGTAGTTAACTTTTTTCCTCATCTCTGTTTTCTAATACATATAAATGATATATATAGTTACATTAAATAATTTGCCTAAATTTACCTATGTGTGGTCTCTGTTTAAACTCATCTTGCATCACAAAGAGAAAATTGATACACATTAATAATTCAAAAATGAATGTCAGTTATAAAAATATTTTTATAAGTATGACCTGTTGTGACTGACTTTAGTAGAAAATGGCCAATATAATACTGTAAGTTATCATATAATGGCAAAGTAAAATGAAATACAAAAACATCATTGAGAAAGGTCATATTTTTATTTTGAAAAAAGCAGTGAAAAATTTAAAGATAGTGTGCTATTTAATTCACAAATAATATGAATAAATGTATTTCTCAAGAAATAACATGATCACTTTAGGAAAACAACAACAACAAAAAAATAGATTTACCATTCCAAACTTTTGGTTTCAAGATTAGCACCTTTTGGAGAAGTAAAGTTATATTGAAGACATAAATAACAGATCACCAATTTCAGGTTTCATGACTTGATATTAATAATGAAAGCAGCCTTAAGGGAAGAAATTCTAGAAGTGATAAACACATTCATTCTAAAATGCCTGCTTTTTTATTTGTCTTACTTTTCTATTTGACCATGATTTTTACTAAAAGTGTTCCTAAGATTAGATCATTTTTAAATTTTACTTGAATTAAATATATAAAAAGTTAACATTTTATACACTAAAACCAAGTATTTTATACTTTATATCTCTGAGAATAGTATCACAATATAAAAACTACTATATCATATAATATTTCAGGCAAAAAAAAACACAGAAATTTCTGTGATTTGACTATCATTTGTTTTCTTTAACAATGCAGGATTGTACATCCCCAAGTGATATATTATGGTGGTGAAAAATTTTTTTTCCTATTAAAGGATTGTTTTATTTCTTGCCAAAAAACTTTCTTTTTTCTATTAAAAGGTTGTTTTATTTCTTGCCTCTTTCCATCAGAAAAGAAATTTAATTTATGAAAAGCAGTAGTCTTAATGAAGCTTTAGGTCTATGCTTAAATGTATTTGTCAAAAGATCAAAGATCACATGCTCTGAAAATATGACTTATCTAACAGAAATTTGTATTGTCCCCCAAAGTAGTAAAAACCTACATTCCATTGGTTTTAGAATTACTATTTTGAATTATACATCCAAAAATAAGGTACTAATAGACAAGTTTATTTTGTGCTTTGAAGTATGTGAAGCTGTTTTGCCATTTTTAAATTTATTTTTTAAACTTTAATTTGTTATATATGATAGCAGAATGCATTACAATTCATATTACACATATATAGAGTACAATTTTTCATATCTCTGGTTGTACACTGGGGGTGAAAACTTAATCTCATTATGGTATATAGACATGAGCTCCTTGGGAAATGTCTAAATTAGCTGAGATCTTTATGGTAGAGACCCCATGATTGAACTTTGGTGAGTGTATGAGAGCATAAGGGAAGTCTGTATGAGAGAATAAGACAGGAAGTTTGTAAGTTTGAAACTAGCCTCAGCAACTTAGTGAGGCTCTAAGCAACTTAGTGAGACCCCATCCCTAAATAAAATATAAAAATTGGAATGTGGCTAAGTGGTTAAGTACACAGACAAATTCACATGTCCCTGCCATGATGTGTTGCATTTTGAGGGGATATTTTTAATTTGTTATTCAAAATTATGAGTCAAAAAGTCATCTTTACTTTATAAAGTAACCTACCGCTATTATTTGCCATATTAACAGAAAGCTTACTAATAGAGAAAAATTTAAAAATTCTCTTAAATTCACAAACTTCATGTATGATAAATATGGGAGGCTCATGTAAGTCAATTTGATGCCAGAGCTACTTTCTCCCACTGTTATTAAATTTTCCTTTATGTTTTGAGCATTTACTTATGCTTGTACTTTGTGAAAATCATGTATTTATCATGAGTTATGTGTCATGTTTCTAACACATGCTATTATATCAGTGAAAAATAAAACTGCATAATTTGAGGAATGATCACATTAGATCCACTATTGAGTTTAAAAATAAATCTAAGCTGTGTGTGGTGGTGCATGCCTGTAATCCCAGCAGCTGGGAGGCTGAGGCAGGAGGTTTGGGAGTTGGAAGCCAGCCTCAGCAACTTAGTGAGACTCTGAGCAACTTAGTGAGACCCTGTTGGTAAACAATATAAAAATGGGAAAGGGATGTGGCTTAGTGTTTAAGTACCCCTGGGTTCAATCCCTGGTACCAATAAATAAATAAATAAATAAATAAATAAATAAATAAATGGCAAATGGCAAACAATACAATTAATAATGAGGAATATATGTATTTTCTTTTTTAAAAAACATGCAAATGGCCAACTAATGTATGAAAAAAATGCTAAGCGTCACTGATAATCTGATAAAAATATATTCAAAACCACAAGGGGATATCACCTCACCTCTGTAGGAACAGCTACTATCAAACAAACTAAAAACAACAAGTGCTGGTGAGGATGTGGAGAAAAAGTAGCTTGAACATTTTGGTAGAAATATACTGTGGAAAACAGTATGGGGGTTCTCAAAAAAATGAAAAATATAACTAAGACATTATTCAACAATTTCATAACTGGGTACATAACCAAAGGAAATAAAATCAGTATGTGGAAGGGGTATCTGCATTGCCAAATTTATTGCCACACTGAAAACATTAGTCAAGAAATGGAGACAACCTAAGGGTACTTGAACTGGTGAATGGATAAATAAAATGGGGCATATGTACACAGTGGAGTACTATTCAATTAAAAAAAAGCATAGAATTTGTCACATGGAACAACAGAGATGGAAGTAGAGATCACTATGTTAAGTGACTAGCCAGGCACAGAAATACAATTATTACATGATCTCTCTCTCTCTCTCTCTCTCTCTCTCTCTCTCTCTCTCTCTCTCACACACACACACACACACACACACACACACACACATAATATAAAAATGTTGATCTCTTTGAAGTTGAGAAATTCTGGTATAGCATCAGTGACTAGAAACAATATTTATGTACTATAAGTTTTAAAAAGCTGTAAGAAATGTTTTAAATATATTTATGATACTTTCATGTGATAAATGTTTGAGGAGTGGTATATGTTGAATCTGATTTAAATTAAAAAGACATAAATGGATCAAAACCTCTCATGGTACTCTAAAATATATATTTTTTGTAATGAAAAATTAAAAATAAATTTAATTTAGGGCTGAGGCTTTAGTTCAGTGGTAGAGTGCTTGCCTTGGACATGGGAGGCACTAGGTTCAACCCTCAGCACCACATACAAATAAATAAATAAAGGTATTGTGTTCATCTACAACTAAAATATTTTTAAATAAAACATAAATTTAATTTAAATTAAATTTATAAAGAGAAACTTGTTATTTTCATCTTTCCAAAAAAATTCAATTTTCCAAAATTTACCTCCTTCCTATATACCTAGCTCACACATAATTTCTATGTATGGTTTCATTAGTTACAGAAATTTGTTATTTTTTCTAAAAGGTAACATTTTAATTAAGGGTGGGGCAGTTAATACAACTTTAGCTAATTATTTTTCACTTGTTATATATCATATGTTCAAATTAAAAAATAAGTATGAGAACCCCATGGATTTCCTTGTAACATGATTATGAAATATCAGATTTGAACATATTGTGAGATATTTTGGCTCTTCCTATCAGATTCTGTGCACTGTGGTTGACAATAGGTGAGTAAAATATGAGTAACAAATTTTAAAACTTAGTATTTTCAGTAAAGGACTATATTTCTATTCAGACTCCAAAAGGAAAAGAAGGCTCTCTTTGTTTATGTTGGCTAAACTGTTAATTGCATTTGCTGTTTTACAAGAGAAAAGAAAATGGCTCTCATCATCATTACACATTTTAGATATATCCTTGCATTTATACATACATATGTGTGTGTGTGTGTGTGTGTGTGTGTGTATATATATATATATATATATATATAAAATCTCATATATATATGTATGTATAAATGCAAGGATATATCTAAATAGATATAAATAAATAAATAAATTTATATATATATAAATTTGGGGGGGCTAAAAAGAAAACAAAAAGTCCTTATCTGAATAAGATATGAAGCATAATGTGAAACATGATTCATTATTTTCCTTCCAAAGTTTGTTCTCCTTTTTTCTTCTTTATTTTTTTAATTGCAACATCCTCCTACTATCCTTTTAGCTTGTAAAATACAGAATTATCTGATTATAATCTTATATCCTTTTATCTATACCCTAGCACTGTTTCCTGAATACTTTCTCAACTATGTCTCTGTTTCTATTTATGTATGTACAATTTCTTTAGCCCAGAATTTGACCTTATTTATCCAACAGATATGCACTCATTGCCCTTTTCAGAGACAAATCAGATGGATGTTTCTTATGATGATGTACTCCCACAATATTCCTTAGGAATGAATCATCTCCTCCAATTCTGCATTCTCCTAGATTCACATCCATTTCTTTAAATATCCTTAATGTTTTCTATATAATTTTATCTAACAATTTATTATGTATATCTTATTCCCTCTTCTATAGTTTTAGATGCCTAAGAGAATTCAATACGTAGCACAAAGACTCAACAACTGTTAATTGACTGATTAAGAAGTCTAGGCCATTCCTTCACAGTAGGAGCTAAGTGGAAGTAAATTAGACAGTTTAGGAGGCTGCATTGTTTACTTACTTTATTTTACTTTGTAAATCCAAGTTTGCCATAATATCTCTCAATGGTTGCCTTAACATAAATAATAATAAGGATCAGGATAAGTGACATTGGCTTCTAAATAAGAACATATGTATCTGTATATTTCTGTTATATTGAATATCATATGACCAATCATATGTTATATTGAATATCATATGAATGATTGATGAGGTAACTTTTTAAAAGATTTACTCAAAATTATATATTCTTACCTTTTGCACAATATTGTAAAATTTGTTTTCCTAAAGTTAAAAACCAATTTACCCATCAACCTTGATATTCTTATTATCAGAAGCTTTCAAGAGTTAACATATGGATGAGCTGAATTTGCAAAGACAAATAAAATGGAAAATAACTAATAATATGGAAAAGCAAATTAGCAACCTACAAAGTAAAATGTAAGATAGAAGAGAAACATTCAATGAGGGCTATGTAACATATTAGCTTTTGAGTGTAATAACAATTAGCAGACGGAAGAAAATACTCTGTTTTGTCTTTTAAAATACTAAATAAATTTTACATATCTAACATAGATTTCAGTTCCCCATTGTAAAATACAAGAAAACAATTGAGAAAGTAGACAGCTCTACTGTTTTTTCTTCCTTTATTTTACAAAGCAATATTTAAGTTTCCACTCTCTGACAGGATATGTGAAGACACTGCAGCTCCGTGGCAGCTGTGCTGTCCTGCGGCAAGGCTCACAGAGCACGCTTAGATCTTCTCCTAGGCTCTGGTCCTGTCGTTTCAGAAATACAACCCAAAGGCTGTGTACTCGAAGCAGTGATAGCATCTGTCGATACCCTCCTTGAATTCATTGAGACATTGAAAAAAAAAAAAAAAGAATAAGCTGCCTATTTTCTTTTTTATTTTACAAATCCAGAACGTAATTTAAAATATTATGAATGCAGCACAACTAAGTTAGTGAAGTGCTTTTTCCTATGAGGATCTAAGTAAACTGCCCCTCTTTTCACCAAAGACAATTTTTCTATCATTTTTTTTCTTTTTTAACTTCAATCACTGAGTATACACATGATTCTTTGTTCATCCAAGAGTTTTCACATGAACTATTTCAAAAAACACATAACGTGACAGTGGGTAAAAGAATCTTAACAAAATACCCACTCATACTTGTAGTGAATAAAAAGTATAGTAACAAGGTAAGTACTTACCATTTAGAATTTTTTTTTTGCCATAGTGGAGGGATTAATTTCCCTCTTAAAGTTAAATATAACATTAGTCCCACAACATATGGTCTCTAAAAACAGTCAGCAACCAGGGCCATTGACACCGCTAGAAAACCTGGTAAAATTCAGAATCTTGGGTCTCACACCAAAGCATAGTTCTCTGTATTAAAAAATAGTTTTCAAAATTCCCAAGAGGTTCATGTGTTCCCTAATTGTTAGAGTCTGTAAACAAGTCAGGATGGCGCCTGGCAAAATGCCAGAGGGAGTGGTTTGTGAAGTAACACCAGCGAGCCATTAAGTGTGGAGATTCCTTATTGGTTGACTGATGTATCTAGTTTATGCTAATTAGATAAGCTGTGTGGAATGTATAAATACTGCTCCTGTCCTGCAATAAATGTCTCCCACTCATGCTGTATCAATCTACACAAGTTGTTCGTCACCCCCCGGCTAGTTTGCCCAGCCAGCCGGACTCCTCGGCACCTAATATTTGAGAATCTGAACAAATGAAGATGGAAAGGAAGGGCTAAACATTACTCTCTTGCTGACCAAACAAAAGAGGTCCAAATGTCCTGAGTTCCAGGTATAGTGGATTTGCTGAACACAAACAACAAAAATGCTTATGAGGTTTTTATTTATTTTCAATGGCAGGAGAAAAGGTTAAGGAAATGATGTTCTTTAGCTGTTTTAGTGGGAGAGTAAGTGAAAAAAATTCTCATCTTACATTGTTCAATATAATAACCATCAACATAAAAAACATAAAATATTTTTACAAGTGTTTGTGTGGAATACCTGCAGACACATTACATGAGAGGAACACTTGAAATCAAAACTATATGACTGTAGGTCAATTTCCTAGCATATTAAATACTGTAGAAGGAAGTGAACCTCTTTCAATTGTATAGCATTTGAACTACAAAAAAGGCACAGAACCATTGCAATTAAGGCGGGCCAATCATAGTCATTCTGAGCTCTACATGGCCTGAAAATCTTAAAAAGTGTGTTATCTAGTTTGTGAGTTCATTGCAGGTTAGAAGTGAGATAGAAGCAGCAAACTGGATGTGGGAGGAGGTGGTGTAAGGCATTCTGACAGCCTGGAGTGGTTAGAGCTGACAGCCTGACATTGAGGGACTCAGAAACTCCCAAGCATATGCAGAAATGTGCTGTGTTTTAGCACAGAACAAGGATGGAAGTACATAATGATGATGATGAGTCATCAAGACACCGACTACATTATGTGCTGTGTCCTCTGTTAAGGAAGTGAAGTGCACTCTGCATTTTTGGGGAAGAATTTCTATCTTTCAATCAAAACACAAAAAGTCAACATGAATCATAGGCACCTGGTAGGAAAAACTTTTGTTTATTGATAATATTCACTTACATCAAGTGGGATTACATTATAAAACTTCTCTATTTCTCCATCATTTTATCCTGAATCAGAGAAGGTGAAAATGTAAAAATCTTTGTCTACCAAATATCTGGCTTGGAATTCCAGTTCCATTCTTTAGTTATTTAAGTACTTATCTGGGCAATGGAGTATAAATGAGTTTGAAAGTTTACATCTGCAAATGCTAATTTTACTTACCTCACAGAGTTTCCTTGCAGATCAAAAAGGAGTATGAAAGTGCAGGTGTAGACACCTGTAATAAAGGAATATTACTAATATTCCTCTGTCAGGATTACACTTTGGGTAATTGAGAGCATTTGAGATCCCAGAGTAATTTTTTTTTCTTTTTCAAAGTCCATGCTCTTAAGAAGCTTGCCAACATTTAGGAGTTTTTATTTTTTGAGTCACATGCTTGTGAATCATGCAATGCAGAGCATAGATGGGACTCTAGGTCAGATGCCTATCACCTTAAACTCTCTGGAAGATGATGGAACAGGTGAAAGTACATATAGCACTGGAAGAACCTAAAGAGAGAGACAATCTCTGAAGTGGGGGTATCCTCAAGCTCTCACCCTGAGCTATAAATCTTAAATAGTTGGTTTATCTATTTTCCATTTTATTGCAGGTTAGAAGCAACAAACTAGAGGTGAAAGGAGATTGGGAGGGTTGTTAGTTTAAATGCTTTTTGGCAGCCTCACATTGAGCAATATAGAAGTTACTTTAAGCTCATACCTTACCATTTGGGAGAAAGGGAAAAGGATTAGAGCCACATATCCAAAGATTCCCCAATGTACTTTGTTCTTTCACCATGACTTCCTAAGTTTCCAGTGTTTGACTGGGAAGCATTTTGATGATGAGAGAGTAGCTGATTAGAACTGTTTCCTCCCTGCCCTCTGCTTCATACAAACGATTTGAAAATACACTTAAACGCCACAGTTAAGAGACTTCTGAGACTGATCTGAAAAAGTCAGTCAAACAGCTTTAGTTGAGAAAGTTTGGAGACTGGCAGGACATTCTGAAATTTGTATGGGAGATAATACACACATTTCAATACAAACTTCCTGAATAGTAAGGCCAAAGGTACTTAAATCACTGATTTTCTTTGCATCTTGGACAATACTGTTGTTATTGTTGCCAGCAATTTCGTTTTTTTCTCATTTTGAGAAGAAGAGTTTTTTTGCCAACATTGACTAAAATAAATGGTGCTCATACAATGAAAGTCTGAGTTATATATGTGTAATAAGATGCTATAGGGAGAGTTAGTATTTGACATTCTCATTTACCTGGCTGTACTCTGCTCCAGTGCATGACCTGTGAGGAGGTGAGTGCTGTCTAAACTGTGCTGTACTTTAGTCACATGTAATTACTGAGCATCTCAAATGTGGCTGGTATCATCAAGGAAATAATATTTAAATTTTACTTAATTTTATTTGACTTAAATTTAGGTAGCCAAACATGACTTGTGGTTCTCATATTACACAATACAGACCTATTATATGATTTTTTTAAATGCCAGAATCAAATGAGTAAAAATGTTTTAGAATTCAAAAACATGTTATAAAGTCTGTTTCTTTTTGACTTATTTAGTATAAAGAAGTCAGGAAAATCTGAGAGTCTTTCCCTTAAAGCTGTGTAAGGAAAAATGGCATCAAATTCTTCAAAGTAGTTCTCTCCTTCTGATACCTGCCATGAAACTGAGTAATATTATTGAAGCCCCAGGGGAATCACTGAGGCATCAATGTTGATGTTTACGCAAGAGCAATACCCATCAGGGGATTTAGAATGAAAACATTTTTTTTTAAACTAAGGCAGCACAGAAAATAATTTAGAGGATAAATGATCTTAGGAAAAACATTATTTATTTTAATAGTAATCTCTTTTTTATTCAGGCAGGTAGAGATGATAGTGGAAAAAGATAGTAAAAATTCTATTTGGAGACAAAAATAGAAAATCAAGTCCACTTTCTACTCTTGCAATAAAATAGAACATACAAATAAATGCTTACTTAATTATTTTAAAAGAAAGACCTTTAATGAAGAAATATAAGAGACTGTTAGATCTCATATAATATTTTGGAATTATGAATTGTGGTTATTAAAATATGTAAAATTTATATTTATTAAGGTCATTAAATGCATAAACACATATACACAATATAATTTTTATTATTCACACTTTTCTCTGATGTTAATATATTGAAATTATGAAAATTCAAAGATTAGTTTAAAGTAAATTCTTTTAACACAAAATATATGACATGGACAATAAACATTTAATAATATATAAAATCTTTGATAACAAATTATGAGAGGATATGACTGATTTTAATATTCTATGCTTTCCTTGACTGAGAAAAAAACATTCTTCTTATTCAGAGGGACTTCTCATCTCTGTCTCTTCATTTTAAAAATTGACTTATTACATAATTAAGGAACAGTACACATCTGCACTTATTTTTCAAAGAATATACATATGGGACTAATGCTTATTTAGTTATCACAAGTTTCCCACTGGGAAAGATTTTTCTTAGTGAAAATTCCATTGGATTGAGCAATAAAGTCAGCTAAAAGAAAGTGATCTGTTGAGTTAGATCTGATCATTTTTTTGTTGTTGTTGGTTCTACTTTATATTTAAATTCTTGGTGAGTACATAAGGAAGTCAAAACACTAATTATAAAAATAATCACCCAAAGAAAACGATCAAATGTTCCCTCAGCTGGTATAAAATTAGTGCTACAGTAAAGGTAAGTGAAAAGAGCAAGCACAGAGGGAATAAGGATTAGTTCCATTTGGAATAAATAGCAATTGATTCCAGAAGAAAACAAAACTAATGTGGATATTAAAAATTAGTATAAATTTATGAAACCATAAAGAAAGAAGAATATCTCATATTCAAATAGTACTATACATTTAAAAAGTGAGGTGAGAGGAGAAAAAATGAGAAATGACTGAGAAAAGATGCCCTAAATATTAGCAGCAAGAACAAGAATAATAATTGAAACTAAATTATAATAACACAGTCTTATTTATTGATAATTCATGGTAAGATATACCATGATATTATAGAATATTTTGAGATGAGTTCTTTAAGTTTATTTTGTTATGGTTTCTGGTTATTATACTTTAATATGTATAATATTCACATGGAGAAGGATACAGTAGCTTGGTGTCTAAGACACTAAGATTTCAAAGCCAAGATATTCAATATGTATAATAAGGTTGAAAAGAAGAATAACTTTTGAAACATATCTTTAAGTTGATATTTTGCTTGCCACTGGATATACAAATTTATACATATTTCTATATTATTTGTCTCTGTGTGTGTGTGTATGTGTGTGTGTGTGTGTGTGTGTGTGTGTGTTCAGAACATTCTTAGGGGCAAAATGACATAACTTAAAAATGCACTAAAATTAAATGTGTGATTAATTGCCTATAAACACAGAGACAACAGTACAGAAGGCAATAATTAAAAATCTCAAAATGCCAATTCAAATTTTTGGCAGCATTTTTATTGAAAAAGTTAGGAAACATATATATTTGAATCATACCATCTGTGAAATTAACTATTTATCCACCCTTAAAGTAAAAAAGAAAGAAATATAATAATTAATAATATCAAAGTTGTTCCATTTGCATCAAGTTTAAATTGTTATAATTATTTTTATTTCAACAAAAATCTCAAACTTTTATTGTAACCCTAAAATGATCATTTAAATTTTCTTATTATATAAAAAATAATAAAATTTAAAAAGGAAGATTTTAGATTAGATTACTACCTAACTTTTAAAGCAAGTAGACTTGGTTCTACTTTTTCTCTATTAGACACAGGGTCTCTCATCTAATTCCTAGGTCCTTGATCCACTTTGAATTGAGTTCTGTGCATAGTGAGAGGGGTTTATTTTCATTTTACTGCATATAGATTTCCAGTTCTTCTAGCACCATTTGTTGAAGAGGCTATCTTTTCTCCAATGTATGTTTTAGCACATTTGTCTAGTTTGAGATAACTGTATTTATGTGAGTTTTTCTCTGTGTCTTCTATTCTGTTCCATTAGTCTATATGTCTACTTTGGTGCCAATACCATGCTATTTTTTTTACTAAAGCTTTGTGGAATAGTTTAAGGTCTGGTATTGTGATGCCTCCTGCTTCACTCTTCTTGCTAATGATTGCTTTGGCTTTTCCGGGTCTCTTATTTTTCCAAATGAATTTCATGATTGTTTTTTCTCTTTCTATAAGTAATGATGATGGGATTTTACCTGGAATCACTTTGAATCTGTATAGTGTTTTGAATAGTATGGCCATTTTGACAACATTAATTTTACCTATTCAAGAGCATGGGTGATCATTACATCTTCTGAAGTCTTCTTTAATTTCTTTCTTTAATGTTCTATAGTTTTTATTGTAGAGATCTTTCACTATTTTTGCTAAAAAGTAGGCTCAAATCTTCATCACATCAGATTAGGCCCTGACTTCCTTAACAAAACTCCAAAAGTGCAAGAAATAAAATCAAGAAATAATAAATGGGATGAACTCAAACTAAAAAGCTTTTCCTCAGAGAAAAAAACAATCAATGAGTTGAAGAGAAAGCCTGTATTTTGGGAGCAAATTTTTGCCACACACACATTAGATACAGCACAAATCTTCAGAATATATAAGGAACTCAAAAAAACTACACCAAAAAACAAACAACCCAATCAATAAATTGGCTAAGAGACTGAACAGACACTTGTCAGAAAAAGATATGCATTTGATCAACAAATTTATGAATAAAATGTTCAGCATCTCTAGCAATTAGAGAAGTGCAAATCAAAACTACTGTAAGATTTCATCTCATGCCAGTCAGAATGGCAGCTATTAAAAGTACAGACAATAATAAATGTTGGTGAGGATGTCGGGGAAAAAGGCACACTCATACATTGCTGGTGGGACTGCAAATTATTGCTACCAACGTGGAAAGAAGTATGCAGATTCCTCAGAAAGCAAGAATGGAACCACCATTTGACCAAGCTATCCCACACCTTGATCTATACCCAAAGGACTTAAAATCAGCATACTATAATAACACAACCATGTTGATGTTTATTGCAGCTCAATTCAAAACAGCTAAACTGTGGAAACAACCTAGATGCCCTTCAATAGATGAATGGATAAAGAAACTAATATATATATATATATATATATATATATATATATATAATGGAATATTACTCAGCATTAAAAGAAGATAACATTATAACATTTGCAGGTAAATGGACGGAGTTGGAGAGTATCATGCTAAGTGAAGTAACAATCCCATAAAACCAAAGACTGAATGTTCTCTTTGATAAGTGGATGCTGATCCACAATGGAGGGGGGATGGGAAAAATGAAGGAGATTTGTTGAGCAAAGGGGAGGGAGGAATGGGGAGGGGACATGGGGACAGGAAAGATGGTGGAATGAGATGGACATCATTACCCTAGGTACATGTATGACTGTACATATGGTGCAATGCTACATCCTGTACAACCAGAGAAATGAAAATTTATGCTGCAATTGTGTACAATGAATCAAGATTCATTCTGCTGTCATATAATTAAAATAAATAAATTAACTTAAAAAAACAAAGTGGAGCCAATTTTCTCTCCAAAATTGTCTTAACTTGCCTTTTGACTTTTCCTCCCAAATAGAAATTACTATGTCTAGAGCAAAATATCTAGATTTTAACCTATGCCATGCATATTATACTTTAAAAACTGTAAAGGAAGTAGAATTTGTTGAGTTTTTAAGACATTTTTCTAAATTTAGAAGACCACTCATCATGGCATCAGCAAATATTTATTAGGAATATACTTTATGCTGGATAGTCTTTTAAGCATTAGAGGTAAATCAGTGACAGATAAGAGTCTTCATCATCCAGTTTGTATATTATTGTATTTAGTTCAAAACTTTATCTGAACTTATTATTCAGAGCTCATCAGTAGTAACCATTATATATTTATATAGTTCTCTACAGTATGTGCATATATTCCCACTGTGTGAATATAAACTTGTATCAATGCAGATATATTTGTTTGTACATACATCTATACATCTATCCTTTTACTATTGGTTTTATCTAAACTCCCTCACTTCTGGATAGTAGATATATTTAAGC
The DNA here is from genome assembly GCF_021218885.2 of Marmota monax. Taxonomy (NCBI): domain Eukaryota; kingdom Metazoa; phylum Chordata; class Mammalia; order Rodentia; family Sciuridae; genus Marmota; species Marmota monax. The sequence continues at coordinate 1,189,061 of NW_026692434.1, read as the reverse complement.
ATCAAATATTTAAACTACCCTGATTCCATTCCTAGGCTTTTGAGAAAATTTCATACTGGTTTCCACAGTGCTTGTACTAATTTCCAGTTTCACCAACAATTTTTGAATGTTCCTGTGTCCCCACTTCTTTGTCAGCATTTATTATTATTTGTATTCTTGATAATAAATATTCTAACTGGGGTGAGATAAAAATATCAGTGTAGTTTTGTTTTAAATTTCCCTGATTGCTAAAACTATTTTACTTTTTTCAAATATTTATTGGATATTTGCATTTCTTATTGTGAGAAATGTGTCTTCTTGTTCATTTGCCCATTTATTGATTTTTGTAAGTTTTCTGTGTCCTTTATATATTCTGGTATTAATCATCTGTCAGAAGAGTAACTGGCAGATTTTCTTTTTATACTCTTAATTAATTATTTAATTCTTTCCTTTGCCCTGCAGAGCTTTTTAATTTGATAACACCCCACTTTTATTGATTCTTGGTTAAATTTTTTTCATGTTCGGGGTCTTATTAAGAAAGCCGGTGTCTACCGTACTCCATTCATGGTATTTATTCAGAAGAGCTAAAATCGGCATGTTGTAGTGATGCATGCATTCCAATGTTATAGCAGCAGGATTTACAATAGTTAAAGTATGGAACCAACCTAGGTAACCTTAAAAGATAAATGGATGAATAAATTGTGGTTTATATACTCAATGGAGCTCTACTGAGCCATAAAAAAAGAAGGAAATTATGTTGTTTGCAGGTAAATGGTTGGAACTGGAGAACATCATACCCTGTGAAATAAGCCAGACTCAGAAAGCCAAGAGTTGAATATTTTCCATCATATGCACAAGCTAGAAAGGAAAAAAAAAAGATGTGGGATTGCGGGGTTGGGGGGTTGTCACCAAGATAGTAAAAACCTCAATAGAGGTGTGGTAGGTGATCCAGAAGGAGGGAGGGATCGAGGGAAAGAGAAAGAATGAGGAATAAAATTAATCAATTATGCTATACACATGTACAAATATACCACAATGAATCCCCTTTGTATGTATAACTACAATGAATCAATTAATTTAAAAAATGTAAAAGACAAAAAATAGAAGGAGGACCAGGAAAGTAGAGGAAAGAGAACAAGGGGAGGGAAAAGAGGAGGCAAAGGAGAAGCACTAGGAAATGAATTGGATCAAATTATGCTATGTGCCTATATAACTGTCACAATTCACCCACTATTATTATAATTAAATGCACTAATAAAAACAAAAAAGAGTAATATAAAAGATTATTTAGCATATGATAAAAATAATAGACAATTAAAAAATGCTAAAAATTAGAAAATGCAACTGACAATCTTGGAAGTAGATAAGAGGAAGAACTTCCAAGAGTATTTTATAGCACAATATTTAGAGTTAATATCAATATGTCATATATCAATAATGAAGAACACAAATAAAGGGGTTGTTAAGAGTTTTTAACATGAAATGATAACTGGATGTTGTACATGATAAAAATAAAATTTCATGTCAATTTAAAAAATAAATTTTGAAAAAAAAATTTTAAAATTTTGGCAGGAATCTCTAAACTCATAAATGAAGACCTTTTAGGAGTCAAGAACTAAATAACAGCTTTCTGATTATCAGCAATGCATTGGGTATGTGTGTTTTGTAGTGGGTTTGAATCTGTTCAGGCCAAATGGCAGGCTAGGACCTCTTTAGTTTCATTATTTCTGATAGCTATTTAGCTAAATGTATATGAAAATGTTTAGATCAATACCAATAAAAAGACCTTTTTTTTTACACTCTTTAAAATTGCTGAAATGGGTTCCACTGAGTATTTCTGAAAATCAGGCTTCATATTCTAATTTATTCCAAATGAAGTGTTATACCAGAATCTACCATATGTCCATGTCCTGGTGGAGAAAATGGAGAAAGTTAATATAGACTCAGTTATTTCATTTTGTAAATCTGATAAATTTAGTTATGTAGTGACATCAAATTTGATTCGACTATCATCTTCTGAATGTTGGTAAGTCAAATCAAGTTTCAGCTAATGCTATAGTCATGAAAAAATTGATGGGGGAGGTCTGCATGTTGGTACATGTTGGCTCTATCTTTTCTCTTTCAGCAAAATCCAATAAGACAAAGAGAGTCAACTGAGCTAAACTGAAAAGATGAAAAGAAACATTGTTCAGCAAATGGAAGCATTTTCTAGGCTCCAAATTGAAATCTATGAAAGGTGAAAAAAATCCAACTGTTATGTATGTAAATGGAGAAAGATTGGCAGCTGCAACCTAAGTAAAGAGTGCATCTAATACAGGATGAATAAATGAAAGGAGCCTGTTGATAATGCTGATGAGCTTTCTGAAAAAAAAATTAACTGGTTTTCTTTCACGCTTGGACTGATTATTTAATATGACTTCAGTTTAACAGGTATTAAATTGAGAAAAATACATATATATAAAGTCTGTATTGTCTACATGCTGATAAACTATACCTATAGAAACTCAGAAATTATCTAGAAAAAAAATAAAACAACAACAACAACAACAAAAAACCCTAAAAACCTTCTAGAGTTTTGACTGAACAGTATCACAAAGGAACCCAAAGCATAAGTTGCAAATGTCTGTGTGTATTACATTCTTACAAGAATATTTGGGTTACCGAAAATTTCATGTTTAAAACTAGATTGTAAAAAATCTGCAGCCCTAGCAATGATGTATTCTTTCTGTCCACCTATTGATCATGAAAGTCAATGGGTAAGGAAGAATCTCCTTATGTAGGAAATAGTGTCCCTGAGACATTTTAGATCTAGAAAGCAGAGGCAAGCTGCTAGAGAAACTAACTAGGGAGCATGTACCCTTGTGAGGGAAGGCGACTGTCATTATCTCAGACACTACTACCAAGGAGTTCTTCTCTTTTCCTGTTTTCTGGGTTGGCTCTTTTATTCTTAGTATCATATAACCATCTTAATTTTATAAATAGTGTATTATTTATCATGTATATTAAGGAAAAGATCTGTACCACTCCCATATTCTTGACTCTGAATAAAAAAAAGGGATCTTCTTAACTTATGCGTGTGCGTCTTATACATAGCAAAAAATGGAAATGGAATTTAAGTAGTGGAAAGAATGTACTCCTAGGAAAAAAAACCCTGCTAATATCTATTTTCTTTAATTATGTGATAATATGATCTTGCTTCTATTCAGAATAGCAGTGTACCAATTATAACATATTTCTCAGGCTATGCTCTGAGCAGTAGTGGTGTTCTGGGATGCTGTAGAATTAGGAACTTGCTTATCTGGAGAGTGAGTCTCCACCATTCTCCCTATCTTTTCTCGTCCCTCCCGAAAGGCAAATGTTTTCTAAACCTATGGCATCCATCTGTTTCTTTCTTTTTTTTTTAACCTTGAGAATGAAATTCAAAGACTAATAGGAGTTCACATTCACAAAGGCTTCGTGGGAGTTATAAAGCTAGATTGATCACTTACCTCTGGACTCATGTGAGAAAACAGCCTGAGACATATCTAAGCCATTATTTTCAAGCACTATTACCTTAAACCAAATGTCATTCCCAACTGATACAGAAAATGAAGAACACATATGTGTATAGAATGTTTTCCGCTAGGACTAAGTGCTATGACCATAATAGAACAGTTTTTTGGAAGAAAGTAATCAGCAAGAGGATAAGTCAAGCCCCCCCTGAGGTGGTAGAATTCGAGCTGAGAATCAACTAAGAAGCATGCTGTGTGAAGACCTCTGAGGGAAAAAAAAAAAAAAAAAAAAAACATTTCAGGCACAGGAAAAAGCAAGAGTAAAGAGCCTGAGTCAGGAAGGATTTACGAAATAATTGAAAGGCCAGAGGAACAAGAAGGATGTGTGATGTGGAGAGCAGTAGACCATTATATGAGAGAGGCAGTTGGCTAACCATGCAGAGTTATAAAATTTTATTTTTAAAAGAGAATTGAAGCCACTGGGGCATTTTATGCATAATGATGGCATAATCTGATTTACTATTATTACTTTCACTGCTCTGTAGAGAATGAATTTTAGTTGTTTAATAATTGAAAGACCTAGACAATTAAGGCCTATTATTAGACTTTAGGATGAAAATGATAGTCGTTTTGTTTGCTTGTTTGTTTTAGTGGTGGAAGTAGTAGAAATAGTAAAAATTGTCAGATCAGGATGCATAATAGAATTAGTGAGTCGAAATTGAGTAATTTGATGGGGTAATGAGGGATTTGGGGAGAGTGGAAAGAATCAAGGTTATCATTGTCACTGTTTCTGCTGTTGTTATGTTGATGATAGTTTTCAGGGCAATAAGGATGACTCACTGGTCCTATTGACCATTACAGTGTTTAAATCTTATCATGATTAATTTCTTGGTTGGTTTTTGGGTTCCCCCCTTTACTGGAGACTAAACCCAGGGACACTCTACTACTGAGCCACATCACCAGTAGTTTTCGCTTTTTTTGTTTTGAGACAGACTTCCTCAATTTCTGAGGCTAGACCTGAATTTATGATCTTCCTGCCTCTCCATTGCTGGAGTCTCTGGGATTATAGGTGTATGTCACCATTCAAGACCTGAAATATTTTTTAAACAAGAATTTTTAAAAACCATAACACATACATTAAAACATATATAAAAATCAATGTGAAACTCATAATCCTTTAAAACATAAACACCTCTTTGTAAAGTATACCAAATAAAGAAATAGATACTGCACCACAGCAGTATCTTCGTTTTCTCATAAATCTGCCCACCTATGGAGTATACTGTTCTGATTTCTTTCACCATAAAGTGGCTCTTCCCTGTTTTGAGTTTATATATGTTATAAGAATATTTTATACATATAATATATTATAATATACATAATACATTTATACATACTTTTATATTTGATTCATTTTTTTCAATATTTTATTTGAAAATTTGCCCATATTTATGGCTGCCAGTAGTTTGTTCTCAAAACTGTTTGATATTTCATTGTATAAATATGTTGTCTTTTGTAAGATTGTGTTATTGATTAAAAATAAGGTTGTTTTAGTTTCTATTTAAATATGAATGTGTGAATGCCTTTGATGAATTGTTTCTATCACTTTGATTATATACCAATATTTGAAACTTCTGAGTGATAGAGAATGCATGTTTTCAGTTTAGTAATTCCAAAATGACTTTTGATGTGACTGTGAATTTGATCAGCCTTTTATGAGTGTTATGGTTGTTTCATAGCCTTGCCACCAATTAATGGCATTTGTTGTTAATTTTAGACACTCTGGTAAGTATGTAGGTTTAGTTTGAACTTCCATAATAATTAATAATGCTGTGAACATGTTTCACAAACTTTTTTCTTATTTGAAAGTCCTTCTATTATTGAAATTTGCACACTTTTAAGTTAGCTGTTTTTTCCATATGTCCTTTAATGTCATATATCCTACATTATATTTAGATCTATACTACCCTTCTATATATCTTAAAACTGTGGCTTGGTTTTTTAGTCTTTGATGAAGTCTTTTAATAACCACACTCCCTTCAGGGTAATGTTCTACATTTTATTACTGCTGATGTGAGTGACTACAGCTTTGTATCCTTTCCAGAAAGTTTCCCTCTCCCAGATCATGAAGATGGTCTCTACTTTCTTTTAACTGTTTTTGCCTTATTTATTAAAATAATACACCTGACATTGATTTTTGCATGTTGTGATTACACACAGACACATGCACACACACACACACTTTTTGCAAATGGGTAAACATCATATAAAATCAATTGAAAGTTTAAAATGCATTATTATACCCAACCTACAGAGCATTATAGCATAAACTAATTTACCTTAAACATACTCAGGACACTTACATTAGCCTATAGGTGGGCAGCAGTAATATCACATAAAACACCGTTTTACAATAAAAGCATTATTTTGTTGAACACAGGACACTATAATGTATAGCACTGGTGTTCACCCTTGTGACTAAATAGTTCACTGCCTAGCATCAGGAGATATCATCTTCTCTATATTTCTATCCAGGAAAAGATTGAAATGAAAATTTGAAATAGTGTTACCAACAAAATTTTCTCACTATTGCATCATTGTGAATTAAAAAAAATGTTGAATTGAACCACGATAAGTTGGGAACTGCCTATACATATAGTATCTATGGTGTCATACTGAAGTATAATTATGTTTTCTCCTCACTTAAATGCAATGTCAATTTTGTCATTAATTTAGAGATTTTTAAATCTATTTCCATACTAATTCTGTGACATTGCCAATTTTTTATCTTCACACCAGTACCATATCTGAATGAATGTAATTACCTAATAAATATTGATATCTGGTAGTGTATAGCACCACATGTAAAGTATCACCTAAATTTTAAGTTTTTTCTTTGTATTAAAATCTGTCTTCACTATTCTTGATCATTTACTTTTCAACAAAAATTCTAAAACCATCTTGTCAAGTTTGCACTAAAATAAATATTCATTAGAACTTAAAATTGTTTTTCTTCTTTAAGTTCTACCAATATTTTAAGACATTTAATCATTTTTATATCCTATTGCTACATATAAATTTGTGCTTAAATTCTGTTGTTCTGTATGTGCACTATTTAATGACTGTGAAATACATTTCCTTGTTTTTAATAATGATGCTTTTCCTGCCTAGTCCTATTTTTATGCATATCCATGACCTGTTTTCTATTTCCCTTTTTCTTCATTTTGTGATCTCAATAAATATATATCACCTATGTAGTGTAGGAATATGTTTGGACAAATATAATTGAAATATGCTTGTATATTTTCATAGTTAGTAGTGTTTTCCTGCATTCCTGTAGTTCTACCTAAAATTATTTTTCCTGTATCTGAAGCATGTATTTCTTCAAAATAGGTGTGTTAGAAAACATTATTTTAATTACTGTTTTGCATGTATCTTGTTTTACTTTTCAAATGTAGTTTCACTGTCTATGGATTCAAATTCTTTTATTTTGATCATGTATATAAAACATGAAACCATTGTAGTCTTTTGCCTTTCATTGTTTCAGTTGAGAGGGATGCTAATATTATTTCTTATTGTTGTTACCAAATGTTTTCTTTGCAATGACTGATACTAAGAATTTCTCTTGAAATTTGGAACTTGCTGCTTTTTTATATTTTCTGGAATATTTCTTAGTCATGGTGTCTTCAAAAGTTCCTTTGTTCTGATGCTTCCTCCCCTGCTTTGTGGAACTTCACTTGCATTACATATTGTTCGCAACTCTCCCCAGATATCTCCAATATTCTTTCACATATTTTCTATCTCTTTTTTCCTCAGTGTGCTTTGGTGTGCATATTTTAAATTAAACTTGTGTCCAGTTCCCTTAATTCGGTCTTTAACTGTATCCAATCTTCTGTCAGATCCATCTATGATACTCTTTCCCATAACTACAGTAATTTTCTGTTTCAAATTTCTAGAATGACTTTTTAGTAGATTCCAATTCTACTGAAATCATTCATCTTATCAATTTTCTTGAAGATCTCAAAATTATTTTAAAAGCCTGGTAAGATTAGTCTAAGATTACCACCATTTATATCTTCATTTTTATTTTGTTCTTAATAGAGACTTTCTATTTGAAACTTTGAAGAGGAATTGGATAATGCTATTTTAAGTCGAATAGTATAAAAAACTTATCCGTCGGCATGCATATATTGGGATCTTTTCTCAACCTAGTCAGTGATGTCAGATTTTACTAGAGGATGCTTTCATATGCCATGAAACTTATTACATTTCTATTCTCTACTCCCCAAGATACAGTCTTTTAAGCTTAATATCTTTATCAGAAATCCTCCTTGACAGACCTTAAACTGCAATTTCTCCTCTACTTCTTTAAGACTGATGAAACCACTGATGAGATTTTAAGCCTCCTGCTTCTTGCCTTCTTTGTCTTCTTCATAGCTTAAAAACCTGAAGTATGTCCAGTGGAAAAATTTATTCAGATTGTCATGTTCCCCTCAGTACTCTAACATTTTATCTTTAACATTTTTGTGTACTTTTACAAATGAACTTCAAATTTTGTCTTCTCAGACTTTCACCAAGTTTTAAAATTCTGGCTACACTGACTCTTTATGGACACCCTTTCCCTGGCTTTCCAGACTCTACCTCAGAGAATGCAGGACTTAAAAAATAACTTTGCAGCACATGGATCTCATCTCATAAATGGTCCTTTTTCCTAGAATACTGATACACAAACTCATGGTTGTCTCTGGTGATATTCACCAACTACAACCAACCTTTAAAAATTATCAGCCTTCTATAATTGTCCTACACACAAGGTTGATGTGGAGAAAGCTTCTTCACTGTAGCTATGACCATTGGGGGATATGTTTAAGAGCTGGTTAGTTAATAGTGCCATTTAATAAGGTATGACACATTTATACCTGCCGGAGTACAGCTGGCTGGGCAAAATAGCTGGGGGGTGACGAATAACTTGTGTACGTTGATACAGCAGGAGTGGAAGCCGTTTATTGCAGGACAGGAGCAGTATTTATACATTCCACACAGCTTATCTAATTAGCATAAACTAGATACATCAGTCAACCAATAAGGAATATCCACACTTAATGGCTCGCTTTTGTTACTTCTCAAACCACTCCCTCTGGCATTTTGCCAGGCACCATCCAGACTTGTTTACGAACTCTAACATTCCCCTGGCAAAATGCCAGGTGTTATTATGACTTGTTTACAGACTCTAACATATACTGAAGTATATATGACTTTAGAAATAATTCTATCATAGGCATATAAAGTTTGAAATGCCTTTGAATATCCAAGTGGATGGCATCATCTAAGAATGATATGCATAAGTGTGGTTCTATCCTGGATTCTATAATTAGTTTCCACCATATGCCAGATACTCTTCTCATAGCACAGTGATCAACATACATTTGATTTCAAGACATTATGATACATTAAGGACACCTAAAAGACATAGACAAATCCATGTATTACAACTTATGCTTTTAAAAGTTTTTCAAAAATATGTAATAATATATATAAAAAGTTTCTCACAACAAATATGTATTGTAACCTGGTTTTATAATAATTTATATTTCTTAATTAATATTACTTATGATTATTTGTTATTAAATATTAGTTTATGGATTCTTTGTGAGTTAAAAAAGTCAAAAGAGTGTTAACTTTTGACACTCTCTTATGAAGAGTTTTATCTATCTCTGGAGAAATTTCTTTTGCTGCTAATGCCACTTCAGACTCTCACCAGGCTCTGCAGCTTTAAAGTCACAATCTTCATTGTAAGAGACACCTCTTTACCTGTTGGTCAAATATCTCTCAATCTAATTTTATTTTATATTTCTTGCTCTGACCATTGCTGAATGCTCTGTTTATACCTTGGCCTTTAAATTCTAGTGTGTGGTTTTACATTAATATCATCTTAATCCTAATTAAGATTATGTTTATAGTTTTCCTATGAAAAATACTAGTGATTGCTGTTGGTCTCTGAATGTGTGTGTAGATTTATGGTATTTTTGTTTGTTTGTTTGCTTTTAGAGTCATTTACCTCTCCAGTGAAACTGAAATGCTAAAGAGGTCTTGGTCTTTAAAAAAATAATCAAAATAATCCATGAAAGAACTAAATTTCAATTTAATATACCTCAAAGGGAGAGATGGGCTGACATAAATCCCAACTAATGCAATGTAACTCGCTTACAATTAAATATGACATATTACAAAATTCCTAGAGAAACAGTCCTCTTTTAACAATTCAGGGAATTCCACTTAGTCTCTGCTGAAGCCATGTGTCAGTAAGCCTGGTCCTCTTATACACATTCTACTAGAGGAACTGCTCATTCTTGAAAGACAGTTGTAGAGAAAAAAAAAATCCCCCAGCTATCTAAATCAATCAGAGCATACTTTATTTGTAAATATGAGGGGGCAATAAAGTGGCATGGATTGCATTACTGTGGTGAAGGCTGCCATGTGTAAATGATTAATTAGTCTGTCCATCAAAGTCCTGAGACATGATATTTCCCAAATGAGTATTTATCCATGGGCTCCTCATTTTAATGGCAAGCTTGGGAAACATTATTTTTTCACACCATTTTCATAAATGCTCAGTTCACTTAGCAAATACTTAAGGCATGATTTGACCATTATTGTGTTTTAGTTGCTAATGCACAATTATATAATTTGGTGCCACCATTGATAGACATTTCTAATCCTACCTGAAAGACAAGAATCACTTAGCATTTCAGTTTCACTGAGAGGTAAATGACTCTAAAAGCAAACAAACAAACAAAAAAAAATGTGCTGGTGGAAAGACAGTGTCACAGAAAATTCACAAAGATGGGAAAGTTGTTGATAGCTCTGAAATTGCTTAAGGACAACAGGATCTGAACATAGGAAATATGCTAAGGGCGTTGATAAAACAGATGTTTAACTTGTGACATGAAGGAAAATATCCCCATAGAATAAGATACAGTGTAACTGAGGAAAAGAGAAATGACCAGACACAAGAGTGATACATTAGTCAATATATTCTGAGTGTAACTAGATTTATTGAATTATATTTGTTCAGATAGAACTACCCTGATTTTGTCTAAGCTTTCTATTTTGCACTATGAAATCTGTGCTATTTTGTGTCTTTTAAAAAAGTATAATGAAATTAAATAAACATTGTAACTGAAGTCAACTGGACCCTACTGTATGTACTAGAATTAATTTAAGAATGATTGACTTTCATCTCATAATTTTCTGTCTTAATTTAGCCAATTAATTCTCCACATAGACCTAAAATCAAATTTTTTTTTCATTTTAAATCCTCTGGCCTTCATTTCCCTACTCCTTTTGTGTTGTGATCCCCAGGAATAAGCAGAAAAGAGGACATGCTTCTTGAGAATATGCAAATTACTCAGAGGGAGTCCTAAATCCCTGCCTATCCCTGGAGCAATAAAATGATTATTTATTTATTTATTTTCTGCTTATGATAAAATTTCAGTGTCATATTCAATTGTACACATAAGAGTTTCATCATTTCATAATGTACCTGAATTATCTTCAAAAATGTTTTTTCTTTTTTTTCCTGCCCCAGCAACTGATGGCTTCAGGTAAAAAGCCTTAGGTTGGCACAAAAGTCACTTTGAAGTACTTTGGAATGTTTCCCAGATTAGCTTTGCCTCATTTTTTGCTATAGAGTGACATCAGCATTTCATACTTCAATATTTATTCTAAGGAAAAAGTAATTTTCAAAGCTAAATAAACAATGATATCATTAAATTGGCAACATTGAGGGAATAACAAAAAAATCTATACATTTTATGTCCTTTTGAAATTGTGGGTTAAAATATTAAAAGTATCTTTATTTCTCCAACCATAGTTTATAAACAAGGTTTTCTCAAGCTAGGAGATATCCATGGTGTTACTTTTTATCTTTCAAATGATTTATTGATAACCACAAAATTAAATCTCTTATTTAAAGCATATTCTACATTTAAAATTTGAGGAAATTTTTTTTTATATATCTTACACAACTAGTGCTGCTCAAGTAGTAGGAAATATAACACCATTATAGTTCAAGTACTTGGACATAGGACACAGGAAACTACTAGGTTTATTTGTTTTGTGATGTTAGCATATTGTGGGATTAGACTTTTAAATTAGTGTTTGATATGAATTATATGGATTTTAAAAAGTCTGAATATGTAAAACGAGAATAAATATTTTAAGCTCTATATATTTTAAGAACTTTTTTTGTATCTGTCATAAATTAAGCAAATGATGAAATGCTTATATTTGTAATGTACACAGAATTAGAGTTCATAGTACTGCGTTGATAATTGTGGGACCTAACAAGACATATGGTATAGATTTCTTATTACAAAGTAAATGATGGTAATAGAAAATTTTAAAAAGTTAAGTACAAAATTAAATTAACATTTATGTGAATAATTCACAGAGATTTTTTTTTGTCTTATGAGACATATAAATGAAAATCTGCTCAATGCCTTTATCAATTACTCTGTATCAAAGTAGTTCAACCACTTATTAATAATATCTAAACATGCATCATGTAAACTGCACTATGTCTTCCTTGATTAAAAATATCCAAAATGGCAAATTTTTCATTCTATCTCTAATCTATATCTAAATCATTTAGGCATCAAATTATGCATACTTATATGTACATAGGTGTGTGTGTGTTGTTTACTCATCATTTGGCAGAGAATATACATTAAATGTAAGAGTCTCTTAGTAAATATTTACTGGTCAAAACCAATATACTTGAATCGTAGCAGATGTAGTTTATGGCGTATGCTATGGTCAAAGATCACAGAAAAGTCAATTCATGTACTTCATGAACTTCTGTCCAGATAGATCTCTTCCAGAGGCAAATAATCCATAGGTATTTTAATTACTTAAAACATGCAGAGAAAAAAGCCCATCAGATTCTATTGTCTGAGAATTTCAACTAAGCACACAAGGTAGCCAGCAGGGATGAAGTATACATTGACCACAGAGATAATGAACAATCAAGGCTGTGGTTATATTGGGCCCAAACTGAGATGGTTTAGTGGAGGAAGGTGGTCAAGATAAAAAGGATGATGAAGCAGATATGAAAGAGCAAGAGGCCCCACAGAAAAGCTATATCTTAGGTACTGGAGAAGTTTCAAGAGAAGTTTCAGTTTGCAAAGTTTTATATGTGTTCCATTATTTGTCAGATGGAGTGGAGCACTGATTGACCCTTATTTGTGTCATTTGAAGTAGCATAATTGTCTCAATAATTTTGATGAGATCATGTTAAATGGCTCTCCCAGAATTTGAAAATCATTGTTGAAATAGATAAGAGTTAATGTGATTTCTTCAACTTCGTTATTTAACTCACTGGAGCAGAAAAGTAGGGTGGATAACTTCCTTTCCTAGTGAAAAAGAATATTATAGAATTCAAAACAACAGATACATCAAAATACTATTTTTGCTTATCTAATTTAGATTAGGAATTAGCTTTTAATTTGAATTTATGTATATCAAAATTCTAGAAGTTGATCATACAAAGAAAAAATAGATATAAATGCACAGTCACATGTGTTATTACTGCTATCTGATATTTTTTACTATGTATGAACAACCAAATCATCATCTATGTTGTGACCAGTATTAGAAGTAAGTTTAAATTCCAAATGCTCAAAATTAAAAGCATACCATCAACATCCAATAACATTCTGAGTTGTTTTTTTTTTTTTTTTTTTTAATGTAATTTTTCTATTTGACCTGGCAGTACTATAACAGCTAACTGCTTGATGCTTCTGTGAATCAGTTTCATGCCCCAGTGGAATTTATTTATTTATTATTAATTGCCAATGAGCCATGTCCCAACCATATAAATAAATTTTGAAACAGTGTCTCACTAAGTTGCTTAGGGCCTCATTAAGTTGCTGAGGCTGGCCTTAAACTTGTGATCCTCCTGCATCACTTCCCAAATTCCTGGGATTACAGGCCTATGCCACTATGTCCACCCGTACTGAGGTATTCTTCATTCACATGCATTTAGATGATCAAGATGTTCTTTCATAAAAGTCAAATGATGAATTGTTTATAAAAGGTTACGCTATTAACATAATTCTAGAAAGAACATATGAATATGGTGAATTCATTTAAGGTTTCAATACCATGTTCAACACTTGAAGTAATGATCAGTTTATTAACTCATTGCTTGTTAGCATGTGTCAAAAAGAGCCATTTTAAGGGAGATAGTTTTCAACTTAATTCTGCAATATTATTATTGGTCAATTGTAGTGTTCAAACCCTACAACAGACTACGTCAAGAAAGAATGAAAACAATAAGACTCTCACCCTCCATTTTGTAAAGAAAACATAAGCAACAATATAAGCTTGTTCTTGCTATCTTCAGAATCAGCCATAGACATCTTTTCTGAATTCCTTCTATAGTTTTCAATGTAAAAGATGCATATTTCCATGTCATGATTATATTCTGGTTTCTCAAAGAAAACAAGTCATAAGGAATAGATTCAATAAGCCAATTTTATGATTTTTTAAAGAAAGCAAGTCTTTACAAAGTTGCTTTAAAAAAAGCCATCTTTAAACGATAGAAATTCCCATGTGTGTTTTCATATCCTTTTTGTCATGTGTTTCTTCTAAATTATTAGTTTGAGAAATGAAACACATTGGTCTAGCAGTAAAGGGAGGATATTGAGAAAAATGGTACTTAGGAGTAATTGAAGAGAGCTAGTCTAGCAAGTATGGCCAATTTCAAAGAGAAAAGCAGATTAGTGCCATTTTCAATGAAGGAGGAGGAAAAAGGGCTAAACAACAGAAATCCTCCACAAAAGATTAACATCCTTTTGTTTTCCTGCTCTAACAACTGTAGGAAGGACACTGAAACTGTAGAACTGTGCTTATATCCAGAGGAGTTTTGGCAAATTGGGTTTCATCACAGAGGAGGTAAGATATGTTATCATGACCTATATATTGTGTATGATTTCTAACATGCCTTTGTTTTGCTAAAATATTCAGAGAATTAAAACAAACAAAATGAACGCTGCTTAAAACTTTGCTAGGATTTCATATTATAATCACTTTTTATATAGCCCTTATCTTCATGCTAATATAAAATGTTTTAATTCGATGAACAATAAAAATAATAAAGTCAGGAAACATTGTTCTAACTACATCTCATTTAAAAATTGATATTATATTGTATTAGTATGCTTGGTTTGCCATAGCAAAGTACCAGAGACTGGGTGACTTAAATAAAATAAATTAATTTTCTCATAATTCAAACCAGAAGTCAGAGATCAAGGTGTCAACAGCTTTCATTTCTACTGAGCCTCTTCCCCTGGGTAGATCTTGATCCTCTACATGTGTCCTCAAGTGGTCTGTCTTTTCTTTGGATTTTTATGAATCTTAATCTCATCTTCTTATTCAGCTGCCAGTGAAATGGGTTACGACCCACTCTATAGACATTGTTTTCACATAGCTACCTCTCTAAAGTCTCTGTTTCAAAGTGCAGTCACATTCTGGAGTACTGTGGTTTATTACTGCAACATATATGGGGCAGCAGAAGGTGCCAGGTACCTTTCTCATAATTCTGCCCATAACACTTGTGAAATGCCCAATTCCTTCTGAATGTTAACTTAGTGTTTCATCTCAAGGCCATCTTTCTTTATACCTGATATAAATACCCTTTCTTTTTTTATTCATTTTAATTAGTTACACTTTCTTTATTCATCTACTAACATAAAAAGTAACTTTTATCACAACAAATTCTATTTTATGACCAAACATCTAAACACTTATAGTGATTAAATTTTCTTAGATATAATAATTATAAAAAATATATAATTAAATAAAATTCAAATTTAGAAACATTTTTAAAGACTCTTCACTAAGATCAAGGAATACTCATTACAGAAAAGCAATGTTGTTACCATTCAGGATATATAGTGATATAAATTTTTTAAAAGAACACATGTAACTAAATACACAACTTTATATCACAGGATTCTGATATATCCCAAAAATAAAAATTTAATATCAAATAGTAATTTTATTTTTGAGTTAGTAGGAAATAAAATGAAACAAACTAAATATGATACATCAATTTCCTAAAACAACAAAAAAGCAAACAAACAAACAAAAACAATGAAGGTACAATTATTAAAAGTACAAAAGAGAGAGCCATGCCCACAATTTTGCCCTTTAATTAAAACTGAAAAGATGTGGATGTTGGGAAAACAGAACCAGTTTTGATGTTTATAACACCTTGATGAGGGTCACCTTGATGAGGGTGCACCCATGTAAATAGACTTTATTCAGAATGTCAAATAATTTCTATGTCTTTGACCTCAGTTTTGGGTTTTAGAACAAATTCTGGGAATAAAGAAAATAATATATTTTACAGTATCTACATTCCATTTTATGCCATTAAGAACAATGAGGGGAAGATGGTGGCGAGGGGAGTGCATTGCCCCCGTGTGCCGCGTCACTGTGCGGGAGAATGACGAGTCAGGACAGCTAAAGGCTATCTTGTTAGGAATTTCCAGCAAAAGTGGGGTGCTCCAGAACCTAGAGGAAGGATTTCCAGCACACGAGGATCGGCTATAGGGGCTCAAACGTGAGAGATTTGTCCGCACGGAGGGTCACGCTGCTTGTTCGGCAAATCGCCCCGCGGCTAGAGTCTGAGGCGCGCACTGGGAAACAAGGAAGTAGCGACGCAGGGATACAGCGCTGCAGTTTCTGCGGGCTTCTGCCAGCTGTGCAATCACCGTACTCAGTGCTGAATTCTGGGTTTGAGACGGGGGAAGGAAGCGGTCCAATTCGGTTCTCCACACGGATCAGACCACAGAGGAGGCCAGAGGCCACCATCTTGGAGACCTGACGTCACCATCCCTGTTTTCGACTGATCACAGCTCATTCAGCCATAGAACAGGTAATTTCAGGCTGCCATTCGCCTGCAGCTTGCAGACAAATTACTCAGGCTCAGTGCTAAATAACCCGCGGAAACTGCTTCTTGGAGCCTGCTCTTATCAGAGCATGCACCGAGCACGGAGCGGCCGAGTTCCAGCTCCCGGAACTGCTCTGGCCCAGGGCTAAGGAGCCCGCGGATTGCTTCTCGGTCCAGGTCCTGCTGAGTACTGTGGAGGTAAATATCAACCAAGCCTTCGTGGGCAGTGGCAACGGGACTGAGATGGGGCCTGTGAGGGCTGGTCAGGACTCACCCGTTGCTTTGGTCACCCAGGAAAGGGAACGAAATGCTGCCATTCACATGGGATACCAACATGGCAGAGATCTGATGTCATCAGAAAGCGGCGGAGGAGAGAACTTCATCAATACCAGCGGCGACAGAAACAGTTGGTCTCCTGGTAGGGAGGGTGAGTCACAGACACCCGAGTCTCTCTCACTTTGTCCTCGAGCCAGAGGGGAGGAGCGGGGCCGCCACCCGCGCCCGGAGGAGGCCCAGCAGCTCTCCGGGGTGGTAGTCACGACCCCCAGTTGGAGTAGGGGCAGAGCAGAGCCACCACCCGTGCCCGAAAGGTGGGCAGACCTGTGACCGACCAGCGGAACAGGCCCAGTGGCATGCCGGCGCGACAGACATGTCACCCCATTTGGAGTAGGGGCAGAGCAGAGCCGCTGCCCGAGCCCGCAAGGTAGGCAGACCTGCGACCGACCGGTGGAATAGGCCCCGCGGCCAGCCGGGGTGGTAGGCACGTCACCCCAATTGGAGTAGGAGCAGAGCAGAGCCTTCGCCCGCCCACGAAACAGGCCCAGCAGTCCGTGGGTGTGGTAGACAAGTCACACCAATTGGAAGGGGGGTAGAGCAGAGCCACTGCCCGTGCCTGCAGGGTAGGCAGACCTGCAACCGACCAGCGGATCAGGCCCAGTGGCCTGCCGGCGTGGTACGCATGTCACCCCAATTGGAGTAGGGGCAGTGCAGAGTCGCCGCCCGCACCTGGAACAGGCCCAGCGACCTGCCGGCGTGGTAGTAACGACACCCGAAATTGGAGTAGGGGCAGAGCAGAGCCGCCATCCGCGCCTGAAAGGTAGGCAGACCTGCGACCGACCAGTGGAACAGGCCCAGTGGCCTGCCGGCATGACAGACACGTCAACCCATTTGGAGTAGGGGCAGAGCAGAGCTGCCGCCCGTGCCCGCAAGGTAGGCAGACCTGCGATCGACCGGTGGAACAGGCCCAGCGGCCGGCCGGGGTGGTAGGCACGTCACCCCAATTGGAGTTGGAGCAGAGCAGAGCCTTTGCCCGCGCCCGGGACAGGCCCAGCGGCCGCGGGTATGGTATACAAGTCACACCAATTGGAGGAGGGGCAGAGCAGAGCCGCCGCCTGTGCCTGCAAGGTTGGCAGACCTGAAACCAACGTGCGGATCAGGCCCGGTGGCCTGCCGGTGTGGTACACACCTCACCCCAATTGGAGTAGAGGCAGAGCAGAGCTTTCACCTGCGCCCGGACAGGTCCAGCGGCCCGCCGGCACGGTAGTCACGTCACCCCATTGGAGTAAGGGCAGAGCAGAGCCGCTGCCCGCGCCTGCAAGGTAGGCAGACCTGCGACCGACCGGCAGAACAGGCCTGGGGTCCGCGGGCGTGGTAGACACCGACACCAATTGGAGGAGGGGCAGAGCAGAGCCGCCGCCCGACCCTGCAAGGGAGACTTTTCAACTATTCAAGAGCAATATAAATATATAGGGGGAAAAATTTTTCAAAAACACAACAGTTTCACCAAGCAGAAAGAAACGCAAGCAGTATGAAAAGACAAGGAAAGAAAGGACCACAAGCAATGCAGGTCAACTCAACTTTAGAAGAGGTAACAGCTGCAGCAGATGGAATGTCAGATAAAGAATTCAGGATATACATGCTTCAGATGATCTGGAGTATCAAGGAAGACATTAGACAGCATAATCAGACAATGAAAGATCACTTCGACAATGAATTACAAAAACAAATCCAGGAAGCAAAAGATCAACTATACAGGGAGATAGAGGTTATAAAAAACAAACAAACAGAAATCCTAGAAATGCAGGAAGCAATAAACCAACTTAAAAACTCAAATGAGAATACTACCAGCAGAGTAGAACACTTAGAAGATAGAACATCAGACAATGAAGACAAAGTATTTCAATTTGAAAAGAACATAGACAGCTCAGCAAGACTGTTAAGAAACCATGAGCAGAACATCCAAGAAATATGGGATAACATAAAGAGACCAAACTTAAGAGTCACTGGGATACAGGAAGGTATAGAGCTCCAAACCAAAGGAATGAGCAATCTATTCAATGAAATAATATGAGAAAACTTCTCAGACTTGAAGAATGAGACAGAATCCCAAATCCTAGAAGCCTACAGGACGCCGAATGTGCAAAATCATAAGAGATCCACACCTAAACACATTATAATGAAGATGCCCAGCATACAGAATAAGGAGAGAATTTTAAAAGCTACAAGAGAAAGGAAGCAGATTACATTTAGGGGTAAGCCAATCAGGATAACAGCTGATCTTTCAACACAGACTCTGAAAGCTAGAAGATCCTGGAATAACATATTTCAAACACTGAAAGAAAATGGGTTCCAACCAAGAATTGTGTATCCAGCGAAATTAAGCTTCAGGATGGAAGATGAAATTAAAACCTTCCACGATAAACAAAAGTTAAAAGAATTTGCAGCTAGAAAACCATCTCTTCAAAACATCCTTGGCAAAACATTACAGGAAGAGGAAATGGAAAATAACAATGAAAACCAACCGTGGGAGGTAGGACAGTAAAGGGGGGGAAAATAATCAAAGAGGAAAACAAACCATGTTTAGTAACATAAATAAACAAATATGGCTGGAAGAACAATCCATATCTCAATAATAACCCTAAATGTTAATGGCTTAAACTCACCAATTAAGAGACACAGGCTAGTAGAATGGATCACAAAACAAGACCCAACAATATGATGCCTACAGGAGATGCATTTGATAGGAAAAGACATACATAGGCTGAAGGTGAAAGGTTGGGAAAAATCATATCACTCATATGGACTTCGGAAACAAGCAGGAGTGTCCATACTCATATCAAATAAAATAGATTTCAAGCCAAAGTTAATCAAAAGGGATAAAGAGGGACACTACATACTGCTTAAGGGAACCATACACCAACAAGACATAACAATCATAAATATATATGCCCCAAACAATGGTGCAGCTATGTTCATCAAACAAACTCTTCTCAAGTTCAAGAGTCTAATAGACCACCATACAATAATCATGGGAGACTTCAACACACCTCTCTCGTCACTGGACAGATCTTCCAAACAAAAGTTGAATAAGGAAACTATAGAACTCAATAACACAATTAATAACCTAGACTTAATTGACATATATAGAATATACCACCCAACATCAAGCAGTTACACTTTTTTCTCAGCAGCACATGGATCCTTCTCAAAAATCGATCATATATTATATCACAGGGCAACTCTTAGACAATATAAAGGAGTAGAGATAATACCATGCATCTTATCTGATCATAATGGAATGAAACTGAAAATCAATGATAAAAGAAGGAAGGAAAAAGCATGCATCACTTGGAGAATGAACAATAGGTTACTGAATGATCAATGGGTTATAGAAGACATCAAGGAGGAAATTAAAAAATTCTTAGAGATAAATGAAAACACAGACACAACATATCGGAATCTATGGGACACATTGAAAGCAGTTCTAAGAGGAAAATTCATTGCTTGGAGTTCATTCCTTAAAAAAAGGAAAAAAACCAACAAATAAATGATCTCATACTTCATCTCAAAATCCTAGAAAAAGAAGAGCAAAACAACAGCAAAAGAAGTAGAAGGCAAGAAATAATTAAAATCAGAGCTGAAATTAATGAAATCGAAACAAAAGAAACAATTGAAAAAATTGACAAAACTGAAAGTTGGTTCTTTGAAAAAAATAAATAAAATCGACAGACCCTTAGCCATGCTAGTGAAGAGAAGAAGAGAGAGAACTCAAATTACTAGCATACGGGATGAAAAAGGCAATATCACAACAGACACTTCAGAAATACAGAAGATAATCAAAAATTATTTTGAATCTTTATACTCCAATAAATTAGAAGATAGTGAATGCATCCATAAATTTCTTAAGTCATATGATCTGCCCAGATTGAGTCAGGAGGATATAGACAACCTAAACAGACCAATATTAATTGAGGAAATAGAAGAAACCATCAAAAGACTACCAACTAAGAAAAGCCCAGGACCGGATGGGTATACAGCAGAGTTTTACAAAACCTTTAAAGAGGAACTAATACCAATACCTTTCAAGCTACTTCAGGAAAAAGAAAAAGAGGGAGAACTTCCACATTCATTCTAGGAGGCCAACATCACCCTGATACCTAAACCAGACAAAGAGACTTCAAAGAAAGAAAACTTCAGACCAATATCTCTAATTAACCTAGATGCAAAAATCCTCAATAAAATTCTGGCGAATCGGATACAAAAACATATCAAAAAAATTGTGCACCATGATCAAGTAGGATTCATCCCTGGGATGTAAGGCTGGTTCAATATACGGATATCAATAAATATTATTCACCACATCAATAGACTTAAAAATAAGAACCATATGATCATCTCGATAGATGCAGAAAAAGCATTCGACAAAGTACAGCATCCCTTTATGTTCAAAACTCTAGAAAAACTAGGGATAACAGGAACATACCTCAGTATTGTAAAAGCAATCTATGCTAAGCCTCAGGCTAGCATCATTCTGAATGGAGAAAAATTGAAGGCATTCCCTCTAAAATCTGGAACAAGACAGGGATGCCCTCTCTCACCACTTCTGTTCAACATAGTTCTCGAAACACTGGCCAGAGCAATTAGACAGACGAAAGAAATTAAAGGCATAAAAATAGGAAAAGAAGAACTTAAATTATCACTACTTGCAGATGACATGATTCTATACCTAGCAGACCCAAAAGGGTCTACAAAGAAACTATTAGAGCTAATAAATGAATTCAGCAAAGTGGCAGGATATAAAATCAACACGCATAAATCAAAGGCATTCCTGTATATCAGCGACAAATCCTCTGAAATGGAAATGAGGACAACCACTCCATTCACAATATCCTCAAAAAAAATAAAATACTTGGGAATCAACCTAACAAAAGAGGTGAAAGACTTATACAATGAAAACTACAGAACCCTAAAGAGAGAAATAGAAGAAGACCTTAGAAGATGGAAAAATATACCCTGTTCATGAATAGGCAGAACTAACATCATCAAAATGGCGATATTACCAAAAGTTCTCCATAGGTTTAATGCAATGCCAATCAAAATCCCAACGGCATTTCTAGTAGAAATAGAGAAAGCAATCATGAAATTCATATGGAAAAATAAAAGACCCAGAATAGCAAAAACAATGCTAAGCAGGAAGTGTGAATCAGGCGGTATAGCGATACCAGACTTCAAACTATACTACAGAGCAATAGTAACAAAAACAGCATGATACTGGTACCAAAACAGGCGGGTGGACCAATGGTACAGAATAGAGGACACAGAAACCAATCCACAAAACTACAACTATCTTATATTTGATAAAGGGGCTAAAAGCATGCAATGGAGGAAGGATAGCATCTTCAACAAATGGTGCTGGGAAAACTGGAAATCCATATGCAACAAAATGAAACTGAATCCCTTTCTCTCGCCATGCACAAAAGTGAATTCAAAATGGATCAAGGAGCTTGATATCAAATCAGAGACGCGCCGTCTGATAGAAGAAAAAGTTGGCTAGGATCTACAGTCGGTGGGGTCGGGCTCCAAATTCCTCAATAGGACACCCATAGCACAAGAGTTAATAACTAGAATCAACAAATGGGACTTACTCAAACTAAACAGTTTTTTCTCAGCAAAAGAAACAGTAAGAGAAGTAAATAGGGAGCCTACATCCTGGGAACAAATCTTTACTCCTCACACTTCAGATAGAGCCCTAATATCCAGAGTATACAAAGAACTCAAAAAATTAGACAATAAGATAACAAATAAGCCAATCAACAAATGGGCCAAGGACCTGAACAGACACTTCTCAGAGGAGGACATACAATCAATCAACAAGTACATGAAAAAATGCTCACCATCTCTAGCAGTCAGAGAAATGCAAATCAAAACCACCCTAAGATACCATCTCACTCCAGTAAGATTGGCAGCCATTATGAAGTCAAACAACAACAAGTGCTGGCGAGGATGTGGGGAAAAGGGTACACTTGTACATTGCTGGTGGGACTGCAAATTGGTGCAGCCAATTTGGAAAGCAGTATGGAGATTTCTTGGAAGGCTAGGAATGGAACCACCATTTGACCCAGCTATTCCCCTTCTCAGTCTATTCCCTAAAGACCTAAAAAGAGCATGCTACAGGGACACTGCTACATCGATGTTCATAGCAGCACAATTCACAATAGCAAGACTGTAGAACCAACCTAGATGCCCTTCAATAGACGAATGGATAAAAAAATGTGGCATTTATACACAATGGAGTATTACTCTGCATTAAAAAATGACAAAATCATAGAATTTACAGGGAAATGGATGGCATTAGAGCAGATTATGCTAAGTGAAGCTAGCCAATCCCTAAAAAACAAATGCCAAATGTCTTCTTTGATATAAGGAGAGTAACTAAGAACAGAGTAGGGACAAAAAGCATGAGAAGAAGATTAACATTAAACAGGGATGAGAGGTGGGAGGGAAAGGGAGAGAGAAGGGAAATTGCATGGAAATGGAAGGAGACCCTCAGGGTTATACAAAAGTACATACAAGAGGAAGTGAGGGGAAAGGGAAAAATAATACAAGAGGGAGAAATGAATGACAGTAGAGGGGGTAGAGAGAGAAGAGGGGAGGGGAGGGGAGGGGAGGGGGGATAGTAGAGGATAGGAAAGCAGCAGAATACAACAGACACTATGGCAATATGTAAATCAATGGATGTGTAACTGATGTGATTCTGCAATCTGTATATGGGGTAAAAATGGGAGTTCATAACCCACTTGAATCAAAGTGTGAAATATGATATATCAAGAACTATGTAATGTTTTGAACAACCAACAATAAAAAAATTAAAAAAAAGAACGATGAGGAATATTTTTTAAAAATTGTAATGCAGCTAAAAACATATAATATGCCTAAGAAAAATTATAAGGAATACTTTGAGATCCTATACACATAAAACTATAAAATTATTAGAGTAACTATTCTCGAATAATGTGGAAAGGCATAAAATTTTCCTGGATTTGAAGGCAATATAAAATATCAATCATATTCCACTGATGTGGAAATTTACTGAAATAGTAATGATAATTCCTGAGTGATATTTGGAATTGATAAAAATGATTCATAAGATCACAGCAACAATGCCTTTCTGATAATTTCAATTAAATTTTGAAAATTAACTAAAACATAGAAATTCAAAACAAAGTTAGCACAAATTAAATTCCCATTATGATACTAATAAATGAATAGAATAGAAAATAAGATGGAGAGTCAGTGGAAAATAATGATAAATTAATTTATGCATAATTCTGTGGAAATCTGGAAGAAATCAAAGATATATGTCAAATATATTGTATACATACAGCACATAATTTACCTTCAATTTTAAATATATTTATTAAAAATGAAATTTATACATGAGAAAAATTAATAAGAATGTATGTAACTTATTTCAAATATCTTAACTAAGTAGGAAATTTAAAAATGTACTACATTGCATAAAAGATGGCATTGTTTATTTACTTTTGTTTTTGAATGAAAGAAGACCAAAGGCCAAAGGAAAATTAGAAAAATCACTATATTTAAAACACATTGCTTATAATATACAGCGTGAATCTAGAGTTATCATCACAGTAGATAGAGACTCCATACAAAAAAAATATAGGTAGAATATTAAATAGAAAATTCTTATTAGAAACAAGTCAAAATATATACAAAATATATACAAAAATTAACAACAATTTGCTTCATATAAAATATTATTTTAACATTATATTTTTGTATTTAAAGTTATTTTATTCCAATCACAGCTTAATTTTTATCTGATATAAATCAATGTAATGAAATGAAATTTAGAAATGATTGTTCTTACCTTAACAACACTTATGTAATTTGTACACTAGTTAGATATATTATAAAAGGATCACTAAAGTCATTGTTACTAGGTTTAATGTAATAAAGTTTAAATAAAATTTGGTTTTCTTTAAAATCCTTCAGTTCATACACGTAGTTTTACACCACAAACATGTAAATTCCTATTGTAGCAATATTAACCCCACAAGATTACATTGTTTGGTAGCTTACAATAAACCATTGCAGATACCACAGAAACCTTAATTCTTGGTAAAATTTTGAATGTGCTTAGACAAGATCAGAACATTTCCCACACTGGCAAGTGCTTTTGTACTGCTACTTCAGTAAATTTGTATTAAACATATCCATTGAACCAGCATTCTTTCTCAACAATCTTTACACTGCAAATATCTCAGTAAGTACAATGGCCACTTGCATAGCTTCAATTACATACATTTCAATTATATTTTTTAGCTAAGATAGATTCAAGACATTTGGCACATTTTCCATTTCCTTGTAAATTTTTTTATTAGTAATATATCCAAATATCTTTAAGGAAATTAATATTTATCTTTAGATAAATATTTATCTTTAGATAAAGATATCCAAATATCTTTAAGGAAATTAATATTTGATGCTGTTTAGAGCATGTAAAATCTGTCACTTTCATATACTGCTAGCAGAATTATGTATTGCTTTCATTATAGGAACATTATTTGGCAGAATTTACCTATGACTAAAAATTTTACCTTTGGGGAACTGTTTTACATAGTTACATAGGCCAGAACATGATATTTTATTCATATCTTAATTATTTATTTACATTGTTTTTTAAAAATAAATAAAAATTCATCATTAGAAAACAGTCGCATCACTTATGGAATATTTATGCTAGGAAATATGTCTAAAATCTTTAAAAGACATATCAGTCAATATTTATGATTGTCATTAAAATGCCATGCTTTTAATTAAATACCCATTGATGTGATCATGTTTTTGCAAATACACATGGAAACCAGAAGAAATAAAACAAGCTCAAATCCAATATGGTTCTATGTTGATAAAGAGTACTCAGAAATATACACTTATCTATATTATTATTGTAGCAATGCAACTACAATTAGATTGTTGTTAAAATCAAGAACTGATCTGACATGTTAGATTATATTCATTTGGTAGGAGTCCCATACATTTATCTGTAGACCTTTAGTCAAGCATTAATATTGCTTTCCAAGAAGTTCATGAAACTTTTTCAGGTTGAGTATTCTACATACAGTTTATTACTATTTGCTTATTTTTTGAAAATTTCCTTGACATAATCGTTTTATAAAATATGTTACAATATAAAAAAATTTTGAAAAACGTACTTGGAAATATAAATATATAAATTATGTAAGACCCTTCACTTCATAAAGCATCATTATTCCTCAGGGTTTAAATCCAAACTCCGTTCTGTGCCTACACAGTTTACTTCACCAATGCTGTGTCTTTAGTAGTCATTTTGTGCTGATTAGTCCTAAACATGTGTCCCCCCCTTAAGTATTTACTTTATGAGCATGAGGCCTGAATATATGACTTTCTTGTATCTTCTCCTGGGTGGCCTAAGGACACTTAAATCTCAACATATTTAACGTCAGCATAATATTCTCTAATGATCCCAGTTTCAGTGTTTTGCACTGGTATCTGTACAGATGATCACTCCACAAAACTTTGCAATTCTCTTAACTCCTCCTCTTCTTACTGTCTAGATATAATCAGTAAAATTTCATATCTATTAGTTATTTCAATTAACTTATGCTTTCTTGGTTTAAATAGCAACTAGTTATTAAGGAACTATTTCATCTGAAGTCTTCTAATGTAGCCAGTTTGATTCATTACAACTCATTAATCCCACACATTTTCCCTAATGTATCAATTCTTGCATTCTCTTCATAAAGCAACATACTCTACTTGATGTATTATTTTTCTCCTTATATTAATCAGGGTTATCTAGAGAAACCAAACCATCAGGATCTTTAGATACATATATGATTATAAAAAGGGGATTTATTAGATTGTTTTACACAGGCAGAAGCTGTATAAGCCAGTCACACAATAGCTGTCTGCAGTCTGGAGAGCTGGAGGAACCAGTTAGCAGTAGCTGCTCAGTCCAGGAAGCTGGAGCTTCAGAAGAACCAATTATGTAGCTTTCCACTGAGACACACAGCTGGAAACTCTCTGTAGAATCACTGGTCAGAGTCAGTATTGAGAAGAGTGGAAGATCAGTTGTTCCAAATCCTCAAGTGCTCATAGCACAATGGAAGCACATGCTTAAGAATCAAGGTTGCATCTTTCATCGGCTTCCTTATTTTTCCACATTTTTGTTCCTTTCAGGCACCCAACCTATTGAACTGTGCAGACCACATTTAGGGTGCCCTCTCCAAAGTCTGCTGTCCACATGCCAATCTTTCTTAGAAACACCCTCATCTATACAGCCAGAAGCCTTTTAATCTCAGACACCTCCAAATGATCAAGATGAAAATTGAGGACCATCACACTCCTCGACTATAATACATTATCACCCATTGTTCTCATAGTGCCTAGCACACGGTTTTCTATTGAATATTTCCTCAATGACTGTTTATGAATAAACAAAGGAAATACAATCCAAAGGTGTTAAGAAGATCTAGTGCTCTTCTAATCTGACTGAGCAAAGGCATGCTAAATCATATTTTAGATTTTTTTAAAATCATTTCTTAGCAACAAAGGAATGTATGGCCTCAAAAGCCTGAAATACTATCTGATACAAAGAAAATAAAGAAGTACCAGACTACTTCTTAAATAAGTAATTACAAACTCACCCTATTTGGTGCCCAATTATTACCTAAATGTTTATAAAAATAACCTTTTATTTATATGCTAATATTATCTTTATTTTTATACAATATGAAGATTATAAAAATCTTCATGCTCTTTTTTGTCGCAACTATGTTGCAACATTGAAATAGAAATTATGTGCACCCTTGGTGATTGCAAGTAAGCTTCTCATCCAGTTAGGTCTAATTTTTTTATCCTTAAAATGGGAATGGCAGAAAAAAAGTTTCCATTGATGTTTGAAGTTTGTTGAAATGATGTAGACTAAGTGACTCAGTATATTGACTTTCACATAGTAAGTATCTCATCATTGCCAATTTTGCTAATGCCAGTTTTTGTTGCTTCCTTTAATAAACTATTTAAAATTACAGAGATATAATAACTCTAAAAATAAGAGTTCTCATCTGTGCATGGTGGCCCAAGCTGGTAGTCTGAGCTACTCAGGAGTCTGAGGCAGGAGCATCATTGAGCTAAGGAATTCTGGACAAGACTGAGTAACATCTCAAAAAATAATTAATTAAAAATAGAAAAATGAGCTCTATTAATAATAGTGATCAAAATCTGCATCTTTATTATAGTATAAAACATAGTAACCACTAATATGGTTCCTATTATATAATAAACTATTACTACAAAATATAACAATTTTATTAAATGTTAAAAGTTGTATATGGCTAATATTCATTATTTGATTTATATAGAAAAAACTGGAATGTTTTAAAATTATTCTGGTCAATAAATCAAGGTATGTGAAGAACATAAAGATATTCATTAACTTAGTCACTATTAAGGTGTAGAAAATTTCAGTATTTTAGTCATTTCTGACTGTGTACTTGATAATAATTAATGATAATAATTGTTCACAATTGTTAAATCCTTACATAGTACTTGTGGTTCACAGAGTACTTTTCATGCATTATTGCACTTAATCTTCAAAAATCCTTTAGGTTAATATTATTACCCTCATTTCAAAGATGAGGGAATTGACAATTAACAAGTATAAGTGATTTGCCCTAGATCTCATAGTCATTAGCTGAGTCAGAATTCAATGATTTCTGACCTGATACCTGTGCTCTTTATAACTGTGCCAAACCATTGCTAAACTGAGAACATCATATCAACAGTAAATTTTAAGTTGCTTATTAAATCTTATCACTAATATTAAATTGTTAATTAATTTTAATTATTTGAATTTAAGACATGGGGTATATGTGCTAGTCTGTTTTCCATTACTATAACATATAGCAGAGAAAATACGTTTATCAAGGGAAAATGTTTATTCTTATACTTTTGGAGGTTTCAGTCCATGATTCATTGGTCCTGTTGCTTTTGGCAGCACATCATGAGAGAAGAACATGGCAAAGTAAAACTTCTCATTTCATGGCTAGTAATCAAATGAAGGAGAGAAAGAGACTATGGTTACAAAAATCCCATTTAAGGACATGCCCTCAAAGACCAAAAGACCTCCACCAGGTCCCACTTCCTAAAGGACCTTCTGCTTCTCAATAGCACCATCCTGGGGAATACTAAGCCTTTGACACATGGGTCTTTGGGATAGTTAAGACCAAAACTGCAGCAGGAAAAAAAAGATGTGCAATATTTGAAATAATATTAGCTATATTGAGAAAATTAGGAAATATAAAAAAAAACACAACCTACAAAGATAATGGAGAACATAATGTAAATCATTATTTGCATATTTGCTTTTCAAAATTTAGTAGTAGGATATGGTTTTAGGCATAAATGAAATGAGAAAGGAAATTTATATTTTTAATGCTTAGTTTGATATGGAAAAGTCAAATTTTTAGACATTCACCTTGAACTACTAGACCTCTTCTGTAAATGTATTTGTCACACACATTGTTTCTAGCAGTTTTTTTTTAATGGAAAACAAATAATTTCTGACCAGTGGATCTGCAAATAAAAATGAATGAAATGAAAAAGTTTATTTCTTTCCTAAAATTGTTTGGTTACTGAAAAAATATTTCCAATTTTCAATACTGAATAGCCAGACACCTTTTACAAATAGTCAATAGACTGTACCAATAACAGGATTATTTTTGCATTTTATCAAAACAAATATATATAAAATTAGCTTAATATTTATTTATTTAATTGTTTATTTTTATGTGGTGCTAAGGATTGAATCCAGTGCCTCACTCGTGCAAGGCAAGGGCTCCAACACTGAGCTTTAACCCCTGCCCCAGAATTAGCTTAATGTTTAAATGTTCTGATTTTTTAAGCAGCCAAGTTCAAATGGCAAGTTTGCTTCCATGTAAATCAATATGAGTAGATTTAGAGTACAGTGTCCACTGTCAAAATCTTTTGAAGTCTCTAAGTATAAAGAGTTGTCCAGAATCCCAGTGGATTCTGAAGTGTAAATTTTATTCAACAAATAATTTGGTTTTGCCTCTTGCATACTTAACCATTGCCACATAAATCATAAGAAGCAATTTCTCAAACTATTTTAGAAAGAAGTTAATTCAATTCATAACAAGATAAATGGGTTTTGATGATTCCCATTTTATTTGAAAATCTATCAAGAAAGAATAGCAAAGATTATCTATCATATTCCTCTCTCTGCTTCCTGGCTATCACTTTAGCTATGCTTTGCAAGAAAGAGACAATAAGTTTTATTCATTTATTAAACACAATTATGTTTTTAAGTACTAAACATAATGGTGGTATTCAATATTATAACTAATATGATAACAAAAATAATTCTAGTCAGAAAAAAGTAAAGGAATTTAAGAAGACATGTAATGGGAACCATCTAGTTGGGAATGAGATGGTTTGGCAACTGGAGTTTAAATTCATTGAATTGTACAAATGTTAGGTTCATTCAACAGAGAAGATCAATAATAAAGTTCTATAACAGTTCTTAAAGTTATGAGCACAAATCTAAACTGATTTTCTTCTATTGCTCTGTTGGTTGATCAATGTAAATATTTTAACCAGGTGATAAAACGCTATTATCCTTTAACCTATTTTAGTCATGTTGTAACCAAAACTACAGCTGCTTACCATAATGTTTTAAGTAATGTCAAATTTAAAGAGACGGAATATTGTTTTTTCAGGAATAGAATTAATTTAAAATAATGAGATTAGAGTTATCTGAATGACAAACTGAACCCTCAGAAATGTTTGTATAACTTTGTAGTTTTACCATATTTCTAATTATAATTGTAAGTCATTAAAAGACAATTATAATTTCATAAAATAATCTTTTCTTTCTTTTACTGGTTCTTTCCTATGTCCTATTCCTTTTCTAACTGAAGGTGATACAATGTGGTTTTTTCTTAATATTTATATTGAGATTTGACTCTTACTTTCTTGACCTTCTTTTTCTACTCTAGAATATATGATGTATATAGAGGAAATGCCATACCTGTTTGTTTCAATAATATTTTGTCAGTTCCCAGAGAAGTGTTTGGAAAAATATACACATGTGCTAAATAAACTAAGTGACAAGATTACTAAGGATAATTTTACCAAAAGCATAGGTATGAGATACAAACAAGATAGATAGATAGATAGACTTGTGGCACATATAAATTGAGTAATGCAATTACATAATCCCTGTTTAGTGAGTTTTTTTTTTTCTTTTCTGTTTTTTTTTTAATTTTACAAGAGGGTCTATCAAACAGAAAATACTTGAATATATGATTATATACTTTTTGAAAAACATAGGTATTATAAGTCAAATTCCCTTAGTGGAAAGAACATTTAGAAGTTGTGTGACTGAGTTTGCTCAGATTTATAGAGAAAAAGACTTCAGGCACCTGAATCCTGAAAGTTGTCATAAATCACCAAAAGACCTGCTTAAAAATATTATTACACTAAGTGATTTAAGATCACAGAAAGCATCTTCAGTTTACTTAAGAGAAAACAAACAAAACAAAAGAACAAGCATTATCCAGGTCACTGAGCTGATAAGTTCTGAAGCTGGATGATTGAAATTTTGGATGTGATTTTTAACTGCACTTCTCTTCTGGGATATGTTGTCTATAAGCAGTAAATAATAGTTAAAATTTTCACTTCTTTTGAACCCCTTCTGTGTACCAAGCACTATGCTTTGCATTAGTCTGTAAGAATAAGAACTAGCCTAACTGTGGTCTCAGGGAGCTAAGTTTTTCATCATGTAGGTAAGTCCTAAACCAATACTGCATTATATAAGGAGTGTATATAGTTCTATCAGATCATGAGAAATAAGTGCCAAAAGTATATATCCAAGCTACAAGATGAAGGAGTTTTAATGAATTTGCAAGAAAATTCTGTACACGTTTTCCAAGTAGAAAATGTCATGTAACAAGGATCCCAAGCAGATGTAATCATGACACAGAAGAGAAAATAAAAGGAGATCAATATGGTAAAAGATAAATTGTCACAAATATTCAAAAATCTGCTCAACAACATCTCAGTCTCAAATGCCATATTAAAAAAATTTTGTCTGATGGTAAAAAAATTAGAAAAACATTAAGCAACTTATCTTTAAGTAGATGAATAGAGTGATTTCAAAGTAAATCTTCTTACAGATTATAGCAGTAACATACCAAGTATTTAGGGGTATTTTTTTAAATTAATTTATGGTACTGGGGATAGAATGTAATGGTGCTCTACCACTGCACTATATTCTCAGTCTTTTATTTTTATGTTCATTTATTTGAGAGAGTGTATTGATAACACTACCCAGGCTGCCCTCAAACTTGTGATCTTCCTGCCTTACCTCCATAAGGAGTTGAAGTTAATTTAAATGTCATATCCTGTACACTGTAACAGATAAAAATTGATTTGCTAATATACTTTATTTTTTAGGGAATAATTAATATACTTTATTTTTCAGACTCACAGAAAAAATTGACAAAATGTATTGAAATTTCCGATATATTCCCTGCCTCCATGTATCCTCACCATTGTGAACATCACCCACTGTAGTGCACATTTTTTGAATGTACAATGGACAATTCATGGCCATCCAAAGTCAACAGTTTGCAGTGGTAGTGTACATATTATTGATATGGACATATTTATAATGGCACATACCTGCCATTATAATTATCACATAGCATAATTTCACTGTCCTAAAATATTCTCTGGGACCCACCATTCATCCCTTCTTCTTATTGTCCCCTGACAATTAGTATAGTTTTCCAAGCCCCATAATTTTGTCCAGACTATATCTCAGAATCATACAATATGTAACCTTTTCAGATTGCTTTTTCAAATTTACTAATAAGCATTTAAATTTTTCATGTTTTTTCGTGGTTTAATGAGCTCATTTCAACATACTGAAGTACTAAGTAATATTCCATTGTCTGTTAGCTAAGCATATATGTTGTCTCCTTTCCTGAGATGCTGAAAGAAGGGAATTGCTTGAGCCTGGCAGTTCAAGGCCAGCCTGGGTAACATAGTGAGACTTCATTTCAAAAAACAAAATAAAAGAAATATACAATCAAAAAAAAAAACAATGTTTTATTATCTAGATGTACTATACTTTATTTATCCACTACCTCCTCCAGAATATCCTGGTTGATCTCACATATTAGTGATTATAAATAAAATCATTACAAATATCCACCTAAAGATTTGTGTTTAGATAATTTTTCAACTTCTTTGGAAAAAATACTGAGGAATATGAATGCTGGATGGTATGTAAGGGTTTGCTTAGTTTTATAAGGGACCACTAAAACATCAAGCCATAATTTATACACACATAGGCAATGAATTACACTTCCTGTTGCTCCATATTAATACATTTTAGAATGTTATCTAAATACTGGTTTTGACAATACAACATAATACATTAATATAAGATAAAAATATTTTCAAAAACTATAGAGGATGGTGACTCAAATGACATTAGTAACTACCATGTGGAATTAGTAAATTCAAAGGATATTTTAAAAATATGATTTCATTTCTGGAACAGCAGCATGAGGAACTCCATGGACCCAATCTTCAGTAAAGTGCTACTGGAATCCTGGGACACAGGCCTGACTCTGGAGGCCCCCCCTAAAATTAGGACCAACCACTTATTCTGAAAACCAAACAAAAGAAATCATGGTGGAAAGATAGGAAAGGGATTTAAAGTAGTATAGCCTTATTTAGAAGGCAAAGTGAGATCAAATATCTAGCCCTGTGTTTGGGGCACTAGTATGAGCTTTAGGTTTAAATAGAGGAGGGATTGGGGCAGGAGATGGGCGATATGCATAATTAATCAGTCTTAGTCAAACAGTGGTCTTCCATTATTATCTTAGTTCTGGTTTTCTGATGTTAATATGAGATGTACTTGTAGTTTGAGGGGGAAATGTCTGATTGCTGCTCAGGTTTTTGATTTATGAGAACTATGATTGTGGAAGTAATTCAGTTCTTATGAGATATTTATCTTGCTTTGGGGGGGGGGCAATGGCATTCTGGGTGTTCTGCCTGCAGAGCTCTGCTGATTCAAAGGTTATTTTAAATATATGGTTTAAGGTTAGAAGGTTAAGGGAGATGATTGGAGACCTTAAGACACCACTCCAGGGATCTGCAACAGGACATTGTATAAGCTAGCAGTTGAATGTCCTGAAAATCCTGCAAATACTTGATAAACTCTAAATCTTGGGGTCCTCTTAATGAATAGGTATGAGATACGTTAAGTAATTTAGGAGTAATAAAACTTGTCTTATCAGTTTTTAGATTATCACTCTTTAAATGATTAACGTGCCTAAATGCAGATAGCAAGAATATAACCCAAATTTTAAGGTGATAAAGGAGTGAGATGTAAAATGAAGATAGAGATGCCAAGCTTTATTCTGCTTTCAGTTAACCATTGTAAATCTGTAGGTCCATGTAAAGTCAGTGATTTACTTAGTAAATAAAAGAATTTTCTAATTTTCCATTGAAAATTAAGGGTTACTGGTGAAAATTATTGAAAAATATCTTGAACTTATTATAACAAGATAGAACAAATAAAGAAAA
Organism: Marmota monax; assembly: GCF_021218885.2. Lineage (NCBI taxonomy): Eukaryota > Metazoa > Chordata > Mammalia > Rodentia > Sciuridae > Marmota > Marmota monax. The sequence goes on along the minus strand of NW_026692434.1, from coordinate 1,154,669 downwards.
TTTAAAAACTCTATTAGAATTTGGAAGAAATATTGAGTCTATGGTATTTGAAACATGAGCAGCTCTCTTTGTCTCCATACCCATTTCAGTCTCATATAAATTCCACGCCAGACATGTGCAGCCAATAATGCTGAGCTTGCTTCTCCAAGCTCCATTTCTAGAAATATATAATCTTCTCAGGAGGGTCAGTCACCAGAATTTTTCATTCTCCAGAGCTACATGTTAAAAAGGCTAAATTCCAAATGAGCATAGCAAAAAGATCAGGGGCTTCCCTCTTATACTGAACCCAGTTCAAAGACAGCTCTATTGTAGCTGCAGTAAAATGAGAATATTTGGCATCATCTCCCTTACCCCACTAGTTTAGAGACAGAAGTTCTATGTTATGGCAGGAATTTAAGAAATCCAAAAACTATAGATTTCATCTAAACCCCTATCTCTGTAAAAAGAGTATCATTCAGAGAGAAGCATACTAATGATCCACCGTCAACTCCAAATCTGTACCTACAATAATTTTCTAAGAGTGTAAAGCAGACCATAAAGTCAAAAGCTCTGAACCTTTCCCCAAAGCAAATAATTTTATTTGAAACAAGTTTTCAGAAATTCAAGTTGAAAGATAAGGTCAAAAACAGTGGAGATATTGGAAGTAAGAAAATGAGTAAAAACTCTAGCTTCATGAGAAATAAGACCTAAAATGTCATTCATTTGGTTCACCAGAGAGAAACAAGGAAAAGAGAGAATTCAGATGAACCTGATTGCAGTAAGACCAAGCCTCAAACATTTACCTCAAAAGCTATCCCCACAAAGACTATGGGTTTAGTTGGATCATACCATGGAAAAATTTGTGCCCCAGGGACTTGTTGAAAACAATAGGGGAATCTGTTGGCAATTAGGAAAGCCCAAAAGATGTATGAGAGTGGCCAGAAAAAGTGGAGGTCAAAATAAGCCTTCCTAAATGTGGTCATCCAAGTTTCATTGTGTGCATATCAAAGGATGTAATCTCTATGAAACAACACTGGCACACTGTGGAGGAAACAGATCTCCCAAAAAATGTCCAATTAGTCATTCAATAAACAAGAAAACATCGATGACAAATACTGAAGGTGTTGGAAAACATAACTGAGAATTAGTACAAAATGTAATACCTACTATATCTAGCTTTAAATTATAAGTGATAGAAATGCAAAGAAACAAAGTGTGACCCATACATAAGAAAATAAAAATGTAGACAAAAAATATTTCTAGTAAAAGAGCCTGTCAAATTTAACAGATAGGATTATGAAATAACTATTATGACATGTTTAAAGAATTAACAGACAGCATAAATAAAGAAATATGGGAAGTTATGATAGCAATGCTGCATCAAGTAGAAATACCAATAAAGAGATATGAATTATTAAAATGAGTCTTGTGGGAATTCCTTTAATTGTAAACTGTAATAACATAGATGCACACTGACTAGAAGGATTCAATAGGAGAATTGCACTGACAGAACATGGAATATTGAAGTGACAAATTTTAAAGAAGTAAAAAACCAAAAATCCAGAAAAGAAAGTATAAAAAAGGAGAACAAAATCACAGAGAAATATGGGATGCTGTGATGGTTAAACAATGCAAAAGTTTTTCTGGGGTAGATTTTTTTTTGACCAGATGTTGATAAAACGTTATTCAAGATAAGACCATGAAGATATATTTTAGATTTAATTAAAATTTAAATTTGGGTGAAGCAGAATACCTTTTCAAATGTAGATGTCCTTTGTCCAATCAGTGAAAAGCCCTAATAGAAATAATCCAAGGAGACTCAAGGAAAAAACTAGTTGTCTTCAGATTTTTAAGATTTTGACTCAGCTCTTGTTTCTAGCCTGGCCTCTAGATTTGAAACTTGCCAGCTATGTGAGCGATTTCCTATATAAGACACATTCATATGCATGCACACATGCAAACACACATACACACAACAACCTGTTTCTTTCTGGAAAGTCTTGAATAATACAGATATAATTAAGTGCACCAAAGTATACATAGAGTAACTACTAGAAGGAGAGAAGAGAGAAAAGAGGAGCCTAAAAATATTCAATTAAGTAATAGTTTTGCACTTGTCAAATTTGTTGAAAGCACTAATTCAAACACATTCAAAAAGCTCAATGAAATTCAAGTAGGATAAACAGAGAAATCCACACAGACATATTATATGGTAAAAATGCATGATGTCACACCATGGAGAAACTTTTAAAAGTATCAACAGATAAACAAGCAGTCATGTACAAAGCAATCCCAGTAAAATAAACAGCTAAGTTATTATCATAAACAATATAAGACAGAAGGCAGTGGGATGACATGTTCAATGTGCCAAAGAGAAAAATCTGTCAACCAGGAAACATGGCTGGGAAAACTATCTTTCAAAAATGAAGACATTCTCACATGAACAAAATATGAGAATTAAGTATCAGTAGACAAGAAATCCCACAGGAAGTTCTTCAGGCAGATAGTAATTCAAATCTATATACTAAACAAATGAAAATTTTAGGTTTCTAGTTCAACACATAAAGAGCTTGGAAATTATTTCCTTCCTCATTTGGTGAGATAATATAATCAAGGACCAATAACAGAAGGACACACTCCACTGTTAAGATAAAATATATATATATATATATATATATATATATATATATATAATTAAAATAAAAAAAAAAAAAAGCTTTCCAGTACTCAAATTTAAACATATTTTCTCCAACAAACATATACCCGCACACATACTGGGAATCAAGATCCATATTTGTTTATTACAGCCCAAAGAAACATAAAGTAAATGACAACAGTGTCCTAATGGATGGAGGGAGGAATTGGGAATACTGTTATAATGTGTTGCACTAACCATGAAACATTGTGATGTTGTTTGAATATGGACTTGGATTGAATGTAAGCGGATATTGAAAACTCTAGGAAAAACTTTACAAAAATTAGAACTATAATTTATACACTAGGAGAAAAGAGAATCACATGAATTGTTCAAATGAAAATAGAAAAGGAAGGAAAAAGGAAATGAGAAGAAAAAAAAGGGATCAAGTTCATCAAACAGAAAAAAATATGATTCAAGTATATCAACAATTACTTTATTAAGCTTAAAAGATCAATTAAGAGAATGGATATATTAAAAAAATAAGAGCAAAGTTTATGTTGTCTGTACAAAACTGTTTTAAATACAAAGAAATAGACTAAAAGGAGGAAGATACACCATGGTTACACTAAACAGAACAAAGATGAAGTTGTAATAATTTTAAAATGAACCAGAACAAGGAATATTATAAAGGAAAGAGTGAGAGTGAATAGTGAGAAAGGGGTCAATTCTCTAAGAAAACATAGCAATCTTAACATTTACACATATAACTGACATAAAAGGTGAAATAGAAAACAATATAAATGGGAAGAAAAATAAGTCTCTTATTGTAGACTTCAATACCTCTCTATAAGAAATTGATAGATCATGCTGGCTGAAAAGGTACAAACATATAATTGACCTGAACAGTGCTTTCAGTCAGCTATAGCTGATGTTTGGAAATACTTTCAACAACACTAAGATAATACACACTCTTCTTGTGTTTACATTATCTATTTACAAAGATGAATTACATTCTGGGCCATAAAGTAATCCCTAACAAGCTTCAAAGACTGAAATATTAAAAAGTGTATTCTTAGACTTAAATTAAACTAGAGATCAATAAAGGAAGAACAGCTCAAAAATTCCTTGGAGATTAAACAATTAACTTCTCAATGGCGCATCTGCAAAGAATAAGTCTCAACACTAATTTAAAAATGTTTATGAATAAAATTAAAATATGAATTCAATTTTTTAAAATATGTGGAATGCAATAAAAGCAATGCTTTGAAGAATGTTTACACTACTGAAGGCTTATATTACAAAAAGAAACATCTAAAATAAAAAAAAAAAAAAAAAACTAAGCTTACTCCTTAGGAAAATACAGAAAGAACAACAACAAAATATAAAATGAACAGAAGAAAATGAATTATAGAAAACTGGAGCAAAAATCAATGAAACTGAAAACAGGAAATCAATAAAGTAATTGGCTCATCCAAAAGTTGTTTCCTTGACAAAAATCAACAAACTGGTAAATCTCTAGCCAGCCAATTGCCCAAAAGAGCAAACTAGACACAAATTTTCAACATGAAAAATGAAAGAAAGTCTGTAGATTAAAAATTGAACTGACTTTTTTCACAGGTGACGTTATTGTCTATGTATCAAATCCCAGTGACTCAACAAACAAATAGAACTTTGTAATTACTACAAAGTCACAGGATCCAAATTGAATGCACAAATGTAAATTTTCTTCTTATATATAAGAAATGAATGAATAAAATTTGAATTTTAAAACATAACAATGATATATATTATTACCAAGAAAAATAAATACTTATATATGGATCTAGCAAAATATACTCAAGAGATCTATGAGGAAAGCTATAAAACTCTCATGGAAAATAAAGATACAATTAAATGTATATTTAATCCATTGATTTGGATAGGAGGAGTCAACATTGTTAAGATGAGTATTATTTACAATTTGATCTATGGATTCAATGAAATTCCAGAATCCCAATGAGTAGTCCTTGAATATTGACAAGCTGATACTAGGTTTACATAGAAAAGAAAAGAGACCAAGAAAAGTCATAGCAATACTGAAGAAGATATACAAAGACAGAAGACTTATACTATTAATTTCAAAACTATTATAAGACTATAATAATCATGAGATCGTGTTTTAGTGAGAAAATGGCCATACTGACCAATAGAACAAATAGAGAACCCAGAAATAAACACATCTGATATCTGTAAAGGGATAAAAGTTAATGCGAAAAGGGTAGGGTTTTTTCAAAACATTATTATAATATATTTATATATCCATATTAATCCTACTTGTGAGTGTTCTGCCCTCCTGACCTAGTCACTCTCAAAAATCTTCATTTCCTAATTTCATCATCTTGTGGGTTAGAATTTCAACCAATTTTAATCAGAATTGCATTAAACCTATATAGTGCTTTTGGAAGCATGGTCCTTTTGATAATATTAACTCTATCTATCCAAGAGCAAGGTAGATCTTTCCATCTTCTAAGTCCTTCTTTAATTTTTTTCTTTAGGATCCTGTAAATTTCTTTTGTGAAGTTGATTCCCAAGTATTTTACTTTTTTGGAGGCTATTGAGAATGGGGTCGTTTTCCTTTCTGAGGATTTGTCACTGATATAAAGAAATGCCTTTGAATTATGGGTGTTGATTTCATATCCTGCTACTTTGCTGAATTCATTTACTTGTTTTAGAAGTTTTCTGGTGGAACTTTTAGGGTCTTCCAGGCATAGAATCATATCATCAGCAAAGAGTGCTAATTTGAGTTCTTCTTTTCCTATGTGTATTCCTTTAACTTCTTACATCTGTCTAATTGCTCTGGCCAGTTTTTCAAGAACTATGTTAAATAGAAGTGGTGAAAGAGGGCATCCCTGTTTTGTTCCAGGTTTTAGAGGGAATGCCTTCAGTTTTTCTCTGTTCAGAATGATGTTGGCCTGTGGCTTAGCATAGATAGCCTTTATGATGTTGAGATATGTTCCTGTTATCCCTAGTTTTGCTAGTGTTTTGAACATGAAGGGATGCTGCATTTTTTTCAAATGCTTTTTCTGAATTTATTGACATGATCATATGATTCTTATCTTTAACTCTATTGTGTGATGTTTGACATTTATTGATTTCCATTTGTTGAACCGAACTTTCATCCCTGGGATGAATCCAAGGGATCATGGTACAGGATCGTTTTGTTATATTTTTGTATTCAATTTACCAGAACTTTATTGAGATTTTTTTTTTTTTATCTATGTTCATCAGAGATAATGGTCTGAAGTTTTCTTTCTTTGATGTGTTTTTGTCTGGTTTGGAATCAGAGTGATATTGGCCTCATAGAATGAGTTTGGAAGTGCTGCCTCTTTTTTCTATTTCCTGAAATAAATTGAAGAGTATTGGTATTAGTTCTTCTTTAAAGGTTGTAGAACTTGGCTGTGTGTTCATCCAGTCTGGGCTTTTCTTGGTTGGTAAACTTTTGATGGCATCTGCTATGTCATCACTTTAAATTGATCTGTTTAAATTGTGTATATCATCCTGATTCAGTTTGGGCAATTTATATGATTCTAGATTTGTTGATACCTTTGATATTTTCTATTTTATTGGAGTAAAATTTTTCAAAATAATTTATAATTATCTTATGTATTTCTGTAGTGTCTGTTGTGATATTTCCTTTCCATCACATATGTTAGTGATTTGTGTTTTCTCTCTCCTTCTATTTGTTAGCGTGGCTAATGGTCTGTCAATTTTATTTATTTTTTTCAAAGAACAACTTTTTGTTCTGCAATTTTTTCAATTATTTCTCTTGTTTCAATTTCATTGATTTCAGCTCTTATTTTAATTATTTCCTTTCTTCTGCTGCTTTTGGTGTTGATTTGTTCTTCCTTTTCTAGGGCTTTGAGATGTAATGTTAAATCATTTATTTGTTGACTTTTCTTCTTTTAAGGAATAAACTCCATGCAATGAACTTTCCTCTTACAACTGCTTTCATTGTGTACCAGAGATTTCAATATATTGTATCTGTGTTCTCATTCACCTCTAAAAACTTTTTAAATCTTCTCCTTGATGTCTTCTGTAACCCATTTTTCATTCAGTAGCATATTATTTAGTCTCCAGGTGTTAGAGTGGATTTTATTTCTTATTTTATCATTGATTTCTAATTTCATTCCATTATGATCTGATAGAATTCAGGGTAGTATCTCTACCTTTTTTTATATTTGCTAAGAGTTGCTTTTTGGCATAGTATATGGTCTATTTTAGAGAAGGATCCATTTGCTGCTAAGAAAAAAACTATATTCTCTCATTGAAGTTTGGAATATTCTATATATGTCAGTTAAGTTATTGATTGTATTATTGAGTTCTATAGTTTCTTTGTTCAACTTTTGTTTGGAAGATTTATCTAGTGATGAAAGAGGTGTGTTACAGTCACCCCAAATTATTGTGTTATGGTCTATTTGACTCTTAAACTTGAGAAGAGTTTGTTTGATGAACATAGCTGCTCCATTGTTTGGGGCATATATATTTATAATTGTTAAGACTTGTAGGTATATGATTCCCTTGAGAAGTATGTGGATTCCTTCTTATACTTTTTGATTGACTTTAATTTGAAGTCTACTGTATTTTATATGAGGATGGAAACCCCTGCTTGCCTCCACAGTCCATGTGAATGGTATGATTTTTCCCAACCCTTCACCTTCAGTCTGTGAACGTCTTTTTCTATGAAATGAGTCTCTTGGAGGCAGCATATTGTTGGGTCCTTGTTTTTTTTTTTTTTTTTTTTTTTGTTGTTGTTGTTTTGTTTTGTTTTTGTTTTTGTATTTTTTTCATCCAATTTGCTAGTCATGTCTTTTGATTGGTGAGTTTAGGCCATCATTAACATTCAGGGTTATTATTGAGACATGATTTGTATTCCCAGCCATTTTTGTTTATTTTTGGTATTTAACATGCCTTGGTTTCTCCTCTGATTAGATTTTCCTTTAGTATAATCCCTCCCTCTGCTGATTTTCATCATTTTTTAAAATTTCCTTTTATTTGAATATTTTGCTGAGAATATTCTGTAGTTCAGGCTTTCTAGTTTTAAATTATTTTAACTTTTGTTTATCATAGAAGATTTTTATTTTATTATTAAATCTAAAGCTTAGTTTTTCTGGATTCTTGGTTGGCATCCATTTTCTTCCAGAGCTTGGTATATGTTGTTCCACGATCTCCTGACTTTGAGGGTCTGGGTTGAAATATCTACTGAGATATGAATTGTTCTACCCTATATGTGATGTAATTTCTCTTTCTTGTGGCTTTTAAGATTCTATCCTTATTCTGTATGCTAGGCATTTTCATTATAATGTCCCTTGGTATAGATATGTTGTAATTTTGTATATTTGGTGTCCTGTAAGCCTCTTGTATTTGGGTTTCCAATTTGTTCTTCATGCTTTGGAAATTTTCTGATATTATCTCATTGAAGAGATTGTGCATTTTGTTTTTGTTTATTTGAAACTGTGTGCCAATAATTCTAAGATTTGATCTGTTGATGCTGTCACATAATTCTTGGGTGTTCTGTTCCTGGTTTCTAACTTTTTTCACTGTGTTATCAACTTTATTTTCCAGATTGTATACTTTGTCTTCATTATCTGACATTATTTCTTCCAAGTGATTTAGTCTGTTGGTTGTGCTTTCTATTATTATTATTTTTTTTTTATTGTATCCTTCATTTCAAGGATTTCTGGTTTTTTTTTTTGTTGTTGTTGTTTCTTTGTTTTTTCAGGGTCTCTCTCTCTCTCAAAGTAATATTTTGCTACCAGTATTTGCTCTCTTATCTCATTGTTGGAAGTGATCAATTTTTGCTTGTATTGCTCATTTAGGTCAATCTTTAATTCACAGATCATTTTAACTATGAACCTTCTAAACGCCTTCTTTGACATTTCATCAACTTTGCTGTCCTTGGGTTCTGTTATTATAGTGTCCTGGTTTGTTTGGGGCAAATTTCCCCCTTGTTTTTTCATGTTGTCTATGTGTTTTCCTTTCTTGCAGTGTGGACCTGAGATATTAAAGTTTCTTCCCTAAATTATTGCAGTACCTGTGCAGGTTGTCTGTACCTCACCTTGATGTTGGGCTTCCAGTTACCCTGCTGATGTCCCTCAATGGATACTGCATCCTGGGTCTGGGACCTGCACAAGTTGGAGTGGGTAGATCTGGGCCGCTGGGCTTGACTTCCAGTAGTAGTCTGCTGATTGGAAGGGGCAGTCCTGCACCAGAGGCTAGGCTCTGGAGAGTGTCTGCCCCACTGGGGAAGGGATGGCCAAGGCGTGTTGTGCAGCTGGGCCCCAAAAAGGCCAGTGTGAGTGGATCTGGGCTACTGGGCTTGACCTCCCATGGTAGCCTGCTGGACAGAAGCAGCAGTCCTACACCAAAGACAAGGCTCTTTTGGTATCTGCCCCACAAGTGGAGGGGTAAACCAGGCCTACTGAGAGCGTGGATCCCCAGTGGGCTGGGGTGGGTGATCTGTGCTGGATCCCAGCTCCCTTAGTCCACTGGTCAGAAGGGGTGGTTCTGCACCAGAGGCTAGGCTCTGAGTGTCTGCCCCACAGGGAAAGGGGTGGACCAGGTGTGCTGTGTGCCTGGGCCCCGCAGGGGCCAGTGTGTTCCATTCATTTTATTTTAAGGTTGTTATATTTCTTATTGGATAGCATTTAAGGTTTTTTGTTTTAAATATTTATTTTTTAGTTGTCGTTGGACACAATACATTTATTTTATTTATTTATTTTTATGTGGTGCTGAGGATCAAACCAAGGGCCTTACACGCGCTTGGTGAGTGCTCTACCACTGAGCCACAACCCCAGCCCCCATTCATTTTTGATGGACATTCAAAGGATTGATCTGATTTGAAAGAAAATATGGCAGATTAATGAAAAACTACAAGCACCCCAGCAATTATGTTCTTAGATATTTATCCAATTGATGTAAAAAACTTGTTTACACACAAAAAAATACCCTACAAATGAGTGTTCGTGGCAGCTTTATTTATAATCACAAAATATGGAATGTGTACTTCAATAGATAAATCAACAAAAAATTACATGTAATCCAGATAATATTATTCAGGATTTTTTTTAAAAATGAGCAAACAATAAACCTAATGTGCATACTTCTAAGTGAAAGAAGTGAGTCTGAAAAGGGTTCATATGGTATGACTACAAATTAAATGACATTTTGAATAAAGCAATACTACAGAAATGGGAGCAAACTGAATAGTTCAAACATGGTATATGTTAAGTATATGAAATAATTCTAGATGATACTACAATGGTAGATATATAACATTAAGCATTTATTATTCTAAGTAGAACTTTATAATAGAAACAGTGAACATATATTTAAAATAAAGTCATTTAGGAGGTTGGGGAATGCCACCAGGGAAGGTAGACTATGACAAAAAAATCTCACTGTATTACAAATTTATGAAACAAATTCATTTAAAGAAGTGGTGAGATAAATTGCTGACCTAAACAACTTTTCACACTAAAGACAAAAGGCACTACACAATAACAATATATTTTAGTTGAGAAATGGTTCAAGTGAACAATTCTGATACTGATATTCAAGTATAAGCAAGAAGAGAGAAGCAGAAGAATAATAAAAAAAGAAGAAATCCACATAGTTTCTGCAGCAATTTTCACTCTCCTTCAGGATGTGTTTCACATATTTGTTTTTCAGAATATAAGTATAGACAGATAAGAAGAATAAAATGGAGAAGGCTAACAAACATTCAACCAGGCTGGTGATCAGTGTAATTGATAGTGTGTACCCTTGACATGATGTGATAAAATTGATTTTTATCTCTGTGGTCGTCTTTCAAATGTTACACATTCCCAATCTAGTAATGAGAACAGTATCACTAAAACCCTAAAGTAGGAATTTGATAAACATGACAGTTGAAGTGTATTGATAATTCTCAAAATGTTCAATATTTATTAAAAAATTTGGGAAACTGCCATAGCCAAGAAAAGTGTAAAGAGGAAGAAATCCAAATATAATGTGGAATCCTGGATAGGCCCTGAAACACAGAAGAACCTGAGATAAAAATTAGGAAAATGGAAGAAAATATTGATTCATTAATTTCAGTAACTGTAGCATACAAATTTAAGATGTTTATAATGGGGAAAAAAGGAAGTTTATGTGAGAACTCTGTATTATTTTCTGAATGGTTTTTCAGTAAACAAAACTGGTCTAAAAATAAATTCAGGCAGAGGCAGATATACAGAGACACACACAGAAAGAGAATCCCCTGCGCATGTGTAGAGTCAATCATCTGTTCTATTACCAGTTTCACTATTCAACAATGCTTGGGCTTGGATCCTCTAAAATTTACTTAGTTGTTCTTCTCCTCAGTTTTTATATGTGGAATTAAGGTAATTCAGGTTGCTTTTGTTCGGAAACAAGGAAACAAAATGCATGAATTTTTTGACATTTGGGGGATGATGGTTTAATAATAACTTTTAAAATTCGCAAGTGTTTGTGTTTGTGTGTGTAGTTTGTCTGTGTGTGTGTGTGTGTGTGTGTAATTGGGGGAAATCATACTATTACTGCATATGAACACAGGCATCTGAATGGTCCTTACAAATTTTTATGTTATGATGTCAAGTTTGAGATGATTTAACTGCTCCTCATAATGGCAGTATATGATAAACATTATGCAGAGTAAAGAATATTTAGTAATTATAGTGCATAAATATGTGCTAAATTTAAAAAGTAAAAATGTTGAAGTGAAAATGATTCTATATAATAGTTAAAATATCACTTAAAATAATAATACAGAATTAAAATCAATATTCTACACATCCATATACATCCTATATGATCACTTTAAATGCCCAAAAGTTTTGTTTATCTCTGGAGAGGGAATTAACTTGAAGTGCTGATTGACAATGATTATTGGATTTTCTTTGTACAATGCTTACTTTATTTATTACATCACTAATAAAAAAAATTAAACATTCATTCTCTTGGTCTCTATGTCTCTTATATTCTCACTAACCAAATAGATATTATGTTTACATGTTCCAAGATATATTTTACTTTTGAGGATTATTAATTCATATATGTAACTGATATCTTTGTAATAACAAATTATATACAAATATATAGTTCACCTTTCCTCTTAATAATTTTTGTTTCTACTTTCCTGATGATGAATTTTTAAAAATATGTTATCTTCATTAATTTTTAAAAATGATTATGTGTATAAAGTATGTACAACAAAGAAATCATAAATTTTTCCAAATTTATTTTTTAACCATTTTCTTTTTAATAATTTCTCATGGGTTGCTTTTAGGTAACTGATACAGTATTCTACTATCTTCAAAAACATTGCATTTATATTTTATTAACTGTTTGAGAGTAAACCTAAATTCAAGTGAAAAAGAAAAGTAATTTAGACCTACAAAATGGCTGCTACTTATTTAGCCACAATTACTAGTTGCTATAGTTGTGTTAATGATAGCTATTTCTTAATGTAACTCATACACACATACACACACACATGATTAGATATATAGATTTATGTAATTATTTAGTTTGATACGTGTATATGCACATACTCATACATATATACCTAACTAAATCAGATAGTGTAACATCTCAGAGATATTTATATGAGTTAAGAAACTCATTGATTTTCTCTCACATGTATGTATGGAAGCAACTGTTCTACACTAAGAATAAGCCATGTGTCATAGGTACTCTGTCGGGAGGAATGTGATGAGAATGTGAGTACCTAAAGAATTACATTCTATAATCATTGTTCAGTATTATTTTGTAAATAGTTTTTTATAATTTTATATTCTATGAATAGAAAGCTAACCATTGAGACTAGAGAAGAAACAAAGAAGTTAATGTAATCCACTAGCCATTTTCTCTGGTTTATTAACTAACACATAAGTTAGTTAATTTCAGTAACTCCCTATAACTTGGGATTTGCATGACTGTCCACTTAGTCTTTACCTTATTAGTCTACATTTTTTATATAGGATGTGAAAATACTATTACCTATATCATATGATTTTACATGAATTTAACAAAGGGAATTACAGGAAGGTATAGGTGCACTTTTAAAATTTTATCAATGAGTATTATTTCAACTCAAAAATGTGTGGAGGCAAGTAAAGTTTTGAGTTTTTAAACATTGTAATTCAAATGAATCAATAAATAACCTTGAATTCAAATTAAAGGAATGAAGAAGGTGAAAACAAATTACATATAAAACTCCAACATTAAGTTTATAATGCAAATAGTTGGAAACTCTATTCTTGCTATCAAATAAATATTGAAACGAGTGGACTAGATAATGGACCAGATAAAATTATTTGCACATGAATACATTGCAAACACACAAAAGGTATATTAATATAAAAAGTAATCATATAAGTTTCCAGTAATTATAATTGGGTTGGGAATAGCCTTTGAACAATGAAATTAATATTTACCATTTGCATTTACAAAATAGGTTAAGAACAGATGCTAGCAACTTTGTTATAATTCTCAAGAGCAAAAGAACTGAAGGTTCAGAAAAGACAGGTGGTCAAGCAATTAAAATATCTGAATCTCAAAAATTCTCTAGTGTTCAATAACACCCATGTGGGAATTCACAAACAAAAACACACTGCTTTGGGGTAATATTTTCTTTAATATTGAAAACTATTTTTAAAGATGATATATATATATATATATATATATATATATATATATATATATATATATGATTTTTTAAAAATTTTTAGAGGAACAAAGCAGATAAGAAAGATGGTAAGTATGTAAAATTCTAGCACTATACTTAGAAGCAAACAGATATATTAGTTAATAATATAATAAATGAACTTTAAAAACAGGGTGACATTGTTTCTGTTATCATTTTTTCTCTTAAACAGCAAATACTTCAAAATGTCAGAATATATTTGTGTTCTTTGAACTGCCATCCATTCACTGAAAAATTTACACATAAAAGGAAATAGTCCTGATTTATTGTGCACGCCTGGGTTAACTGTTTAACTTACAAAATGAGTAAATCAAGGCTCATAGGACATAAAAATGAACTTAACTCAGAAGAAGATCAAGGAAAAAAAATGATTAATAGCAACAAAAAGGAAAACACATTTATAATTTACAAAGCTTAAATAAAAATCTTTATTATAAAATTATAATAAGCATTCTAGGGCCTAGAGAATGAACAGAATTATTCAGAATTATTCATAGACATATGATGATGGAATAGACAAAAAAGAATATTATTTTTAATAGCAGAAATTCTGTCCTGTATTTTGTTTGTGTGAATCATATATGTAAATATAAAAGGTAAATATAATTTTACATAACTAATTACAAAATATAATTTTAAATGACATTTATTAAATGTCACTGAATATAAATGAATGCCTACACATGGTTAGATTTATATAATACAGAAGCTCCTCAATTTACAGTGGGGTTATATCCTGATAAACCTATACTAAGTGGAAAATACACTTAATACAATTAATCTATTGAAAAATCACAGTTTTTCTTAGTCTACCTTATATATGTCTAGCTCAGAACAACTAAATTGGCTTAAGTTGGGAGAAAGTGTCTAATACAAAACATATATTAAAATAAAGAACAAATTCTTATGGAATTTATTGAGCACCTGTATTGAAAGGTGCTAGCAGAACTGCACTCAAGAACATGGACCGTTTTGTGCTCCTCATCTTGTGGCTGACTGAGAGCTGAAGCTCAATGTTTCTGCTTGGCTTCATAGGATATTGTACTGCACGTCACCATCCTGGGAAAAGATCAAAATTCAAAATTTAAAGTATGTTTTCTGGAGAATGTCTATCACCTTTGCACCATTTGTGAAGTCAAAAAATCCTAATTACAGTCATATATATGTCAGTTTCTGTCTTTATATGTTATTCTACATCATTGTGTGCATATGTATAATATGCGCGTGTGCTAATTGCCCATTCTTTCAATCTAAAATGTAACTTTGACTTAACATTTTTATCTTCCCTTACCTTATTCTCATATCCAAAAGTCCAGAAGGAAGCCCTCACAACAGCATATTGCCAAGCTGAATCAGCCCAATTTATTTTCCCGGAAACGGTCTCCACTATTTCTCTAGGCTGCTGTTCCACTGCCAATAGCTTCCAATCTGTTATAGACATAATTCTATTTCCTCAAATATCAATCTTCAAATATGAGTATACTTGAAGTTAGAGCTCACATGGAGGGGGATAAAGTTACATGAGGTCTTAGATGGGTGCCCAATCTGATAAATTAGTGTCTTTTATCATAAAAGATACCAGAGACTACTTTCTTTCTCTTTCCACACTCTCAAAACAGATTTCTGAAAGCAAAAATTGAGCACCACCAAAAAGCCACTCCAGGTGGCACCTTGGTTCCGACCTTCACACACTCCACAGCTCTGAGAAAATACGTATCTATCTTTTAAGTCCAAAACACAAATAACATAATTTTGTTTAGTGGGATATCTTATTGTTTAAGGAGAAGCATATGTTGTATTCTTTTGAACCAAACACAATTGTCTAGGAGATAACTGAATGCATTAATTTTAGATCAAGTATTAGTAAATTTCTATCTGGTAAATATAAATCTGAATTTGAGTTCAGGTTGAAAAATAAATCTTAGATTAATAAATAATTTTATGAAATTATTTCATAAAGTACTTTGACGTTTAGTTTTTTGACTGTAAAGAGATTATAAAATTAAAACACATATATGGGAATGGAAGATAGCATGAAAGTGGCAGTGAGTAGATGCATTGAATTCTTGTAATAAAATAATTTGTTTGGCTTTTTAGTTTTTGTTTTATTTGTTTTGCTTTTCATGTAGTTTTGTAACAAATTTTAGGAGGTTTACTCTAATTTCTTTACTTAAGCAGGTCATTGGTCTCTAGATTGGACTATTGTTCCTAGAATTGGGTTTCTGCATGAGTTACGGTAGGACAGCTTTTGGCTAAAACAGAAAGTAAAGGAGAGCTAGATTCTGAATTTTGGACTAATAACTTTCTCCAAATACATAGAAGCTAGATATAGTGATCCTGAAGGAGTTGATCAATATCAAATTCCATATCCAAATAGAATCCGAAGCAGTTAACAAACATAAATTCTTCAAAGTTGCTAAGGCAGAGCTTGGAAATTTCTTATGAAAGCAATCTCCTGGTTAAGAAGCTAATTTTAAGAAATGCCAAGTACCAACAGTTATATGGTCCCTTTTATGAGAATAATTCTCCTTTTACAAGAGCATATTTAGCAGATATTTATTGAATATCAGGTACAGGCTCTGTATGAGGCTTCACTGCAGATGCCATCCAGAGGAAGTTAGATGTGGTCTCTACTGTCTTGAGTCATGGAAACTGCTGTAGGTTTAAACTGACTAAATGGTAAAGGTATAGTCCCACAAGCTCACTGATGGGAAATACAGAGTTGGCATGAGATTCACCATTAGAGGATTTGACCTAATACAAACTGGTAGGACATCTAAGATGAAGTGCCATGAGACTAAGGAGGTATTTTCTAGAAAAAGAATAGGTACTAAGTGTTTCTATCAGAGGAAAGAGCATAAGTAGAGTTCATGCAGTGTAGCTGAAGAAAAAGTGTGGAGAGCAAAGTATAGCATGAGACTGAAGAGTTCTTTCTTTTTTTATAGAAAGCTAAATGCTGAAGTATTTTAAAAGATTTATTGCATTTGTTTTAGTTTGAATTTTAACAATTTTAACATCAGGTTATTGGTCATTTCTGCATTAGCAGTTAGATATGGTCTCTACTGTCTTTTACATCTTTCGAAGAATATTGTGATTGTAACATCATGAATGAGCTAGAAAAGTTCAAGTCCATAGTTGTATCTATAACCAAAGGGAGAGATAGATGATGGTGATGTAGATTAATGAGACACTTTAAAAACTAAAAAGCAAATAAATCTAAAATATTTATTAGAATAGAGAAATTGTTTATTATGTTTTAGGAGTGAAAGATAAAATAATTGAAGATAATAGTGAAATTATTTAGCTAATATTTATTTAGAGAAAATAATTTCCTAGGGACTCTAATAAGTGCTTTAAAACACTTCTCCAAAACTCTCTGAGATGATTTAAATAGCCAATTTACAAATGTTGAAACAGCCTAAAATTTTAGTATCTTTCTAATTGTTTCACCATCATTAAATGCTGGAAGAAGAATCAAAATACTAATTTCCTTGATGCAGAAACATATGTTCTTAAACATTTAAAAGAAGCACATATGTTTTGTGCTATATTCAATGACCAGCTCTATGTATTCATTATTTGATGAATAACCCAAGAAAGACATACATTCAAATAAAGTCAGCTAGTTAAAATTTTCATGAATGTGGGAATTTTAGTGAGATAGAATTGAGAAAGTTGAGAATGAAAATCAAGAGGTATTACTGGTATTCCTCATTCCCAAAACAGAGACAAGGCTGGTAAAAGAAATAGTCATTGTGGGAGATACAGAGAGAACAGAGTCAAAGTGAATATATTGTAAGAAATGTCAACAACAGAAAAAGACAAAGACACCTATCCCTAAAGTGTTCTAGTCTCAGTGAGATAACATTACTTCAAAAAAAAATTGCACAAGCAAATAGAGATAAGCATAGTATGTTCTATCAGAAGTGAAAGGTGAAGAATAAATTGTGCTATAGGTAGTAAGAAAATTTTTGCCAAGTTGATACAGGTATTTGTATCTGAAAATATATATCTTTGAGATTGACACAAGTTTATGCATAAATGTTTTTTTTTAATTTCCTGAGTAGCATACCATTACAAGGATTAAAAAATTGTTTTTTACATTCAATTCTTTAATGGTTATTTATGTTATTTTAATTTAGATCAAATATGTTTAACTACAAAAGAAATAATTTTTCCCAAAATGTTGTTGCCATTTTATAGTCCATCAGCAATGCTGCCCTGCCTTTTGGCTATGAACCCACTCTTTCTAATGGGCATGAAGTGACATCTTATTGTGTTGTTAATTTACATTTCCCTGATGAGATAATAGTTATGGCCTTGTGCATCTTTTATTTTTGTGTGGGTCATCCTCTTTATAAAGTGTTCTTCATTTTAATTTATTTAAAACCATCTCAGTAAGTATAAAAATATACATATTTATAGGGAACTATGTGATATAAAGGATTCTTTTAAATTATTTCATACATTTTTTTTTAAATTTTCACTGCTTAGTTTTCATCTGTGAGTTCAAAGAATTTTTTTAAACATGCAAATGTGTCCCCAGTCTATGGACTGCACTTAAATTTCACTAACCATGTCTTTAAAAATATATATTGATCTCAATGCCCACACAGGACCCCTGGCCACACACCCATGTAGGATACCCAACTGCTGTCCACACACAGAACCTCTGGCCATCATTCCTGTGTGGACCCCCATCTACCATCATAGGACTCCCCCGTTGCCTCTATCTTGGGAGACTGCAACACTGCAATAGTACAAACACAGCAATCTTCACCTGGGGACAAAGGATAGGGTCTGGAAACAGCCACCAGCCACAACACTGCACACAACAGAGCTACATCGATGAACATAACGCCCAATGTCACCACTAGGCCCAACCCAACCCAACCTAACACCCCATCTCTGAAAGTACCTCCTCCATCTTGGGACACCTTTGTTGCCGTCTTTACTTGAAGCAATTCCCAGCTTGGAACACTGGTTGAGGCTTAGAAGTAATTCTAGGTATCTATAGTCCCCAATGTTCCCCCTCCATCCAGCTGCCCCTAACCCAGCACAGTGCTTGCAGCTACTCATTCGGTCTGTAGTTCACAAAACCTGGCTCTAAACTTCCCAATACAAAACAGCTCTCTGCAGGTGTGCAGCCCTTAGAAAGCAGCCCACAAGACCTCCAGAGAGAGAGGCTCCTCATTAGGAAGTAGAAAGGGAGAAGGTAAGTGAGATACAATTTAGAGAATATTTAGAGACCAGGAATTGCAAGGTCTACATGCAATACAAGGAGATAAGACCAGGCACCAGAATCATAATAGCAGGCCACAAAGAGCTCCTTGGGATGCAGTCTCCCATTTTGGACAAGCAAGTACTATTATAATGAAAATGCCTAGCATACAGAATGAGAAGAGGATTTTAAAAGCCACAAGAGAAAGGAATCAGGTTACTTATGAAGGAAACCAATTAGGATAGCTGCAGATTTTTCAACATAGACCCTGAAAGCTAGAAGATCCAGGAACAACATATACAAAGCTCTTAAAGAAATGAATGTCAACCAAGAATCTTATATTCAGCAAAATTAAGCTTTAGATTTGATGACAAAATAAAAATCTTCAATGATAAGCAAGTTAAAAGAATTTAGAACTAGAAGGCCTGAACTACTGAAACATCATCAACAAAATATTCCATGAGGAGAAAATGAAAAACAACAATGAAATTCAGCAAAGTGTGATATTACACTAAAGAAAAAAAAAGACAATCAAAAGATAAACAAAGTCAAGTTAAATTACCAAAAATAAACAAAAATGACTGAGAATACAAACCATGTCTCAATAATAACCCTGAATGTTAATGGCTTAAACTCACCAATCAAAAGACATAGACTTGTAGATTGGTTTTTAAAAAAAGATCCAACAATATGCTGCCCTCAAAAAACACCTCTCATAAAAAAAGACATCCACAGACTGAAGGTGAAAGGTTGGGAAAAACATACCGCTCACATGGACTGTGGAAACAAACAAGGGTTTCCACCCTCCTATCAAATAAAGTAGATTTCAAGACAAAGTTAACCAAAAGGGATAAAGAAGGATATTACACACTACTTAAGGGAAACATACATCTACAAGACATAACAATTATAAAGGTATATGCCCAAACAATGGAACATCTATGTTCATCAAACTCTTGTCAAGTTGTCAAGTTCAAGAGTGAAATAGACCACAACACAGTAATTCTGGGTGGTTTTAGTACACCTCTTCCACCACTGGATAGATTTTCCAAACAAAAGCTAAAGAAAGAAACTATAGAACTCAATAATATAACCAATAGCTTAGACTTAATGGACATATATAGAATATTTCATCCATCAACAAGTGAATATCTTTCTTATCAGAAGCACATGGATCCTTCTCTAAAATAGATCATATATTATGCCACAGAGTAAGTCTTAGCAACTACAAAAATTTAGAGTTACTACCCTGCATTCTATCATATCATAATGAAATTAAATTAGAAATCAATGATAAAATAAAAATAGAAGCTACTCCAACATCTGGAGACTATATAATATGCTATTTAATGAACAATGGATTACAGAAGACATTAAAAGAAGATTGAAAAATTCTTAGAAGTAAATGAGAACACTGATACAACATATCAAAATTTCTGTGACACTCTGAAGGCAGTACTAAGAGAAAAGTACATTGCATGGAGTTCATTCCTTAAAAGAAGAAAAAGTCAACAAATAAATGACCTAATATTATATCTCAAAGCCCTAGAAAAAGAATAACAAATCAACACCGAAAGCAGTAAAGAGAAGAAATAATTAAAATCAGAGCTGAAATCAATGATATTAAAATAAAATAAACAATTAAAAATGTTGACAGAACAAAAGGTTGGTTCTTTGAAAAAATAAATAAAATGGATAGACACTTAGCCATGCTAATGAAGAGAAAGAAAACTCAATTTACTAACATTCTTGATGAAAAAAGAAATATCACAATGGATACTACAGAAATACAGAAAATAATTCAAAATTATTTTGAAAATTTGTACTCCAATAAGATAGAAAATATCAAAAGTATCAACAAATTTCTGGAATCATGTGATTTGCTCAAACTGCATCAGGTTGATACACACACACAGATCAATTTCAAGCAATGAAATGAAAGACACCATCAGAAGCCTATCAACCAAGAAAAGACCAGGACTAGATTGATACACAGCTGAGTTCTGCAAGACCTTCAAAGAGGAACTAATACCAATACTCCTGAAATTATCCCATCAAATAGACAAAAAGGAAAAACTTCCAAAATCATTCTATGGGGCGAATATCACCCGGATTCCAGAACCAGACAAAGAAACATCAAAGAAAGACAACTTCAGACCAATATCTCTAATGAACATAGATGCAAAAATTTTCAATAAAATTCTGGCAAATCAAATAGAAAACATATCAAAAAGATAGTGCACAACGATCAAGTGGTGTTAATCCCAGGGATGCAAGGTTGGTTCAACATACTGAAATCAATAATTGTGATTCATCACATCAATAGACTTAAAAATAAGAATTATATGATCTTAATAGATGCAAAAAAGGCGTTTGACAAAATAGAGCTTCCCTTCATTTCCAAAACACTAGAAAAACTAGGGATAATAGGAACATATCTCAACATTATAAAAGCTTGCTAAACCCCAGGCCAACATCACTCTAAATGGAGAAAAATTTAAAGCATTCTTTTTAAAAACTGAACAAGACAGAGATGTCCTCTTTCTCCATTTCTATTTAACATAGTTCTTGAAACTCTAGCCAGAGGAATTAGACAGATGAAAAAAATTAAGGGGATATGGATAGAAACAGAAGAATTCAGATTTGCTGATGTCATGATTCTATACCTAGAGGATCTCCCCAAATCCCACCAGAAACCTTCTAGAACTAATACATGAATTCTGCAAAATAGCAGGAATTAAAATCAACACCCATAAATCAAAACCATTCCTGTAATTCAGTGCCAAATCATATGAAGAAACTAGGAAAACTACTCCACAGCCTCAAAAGAAAAAAAAAATATTTGGGAATCATCTTAATGAAAGAAGTGAACGACCTCTACCATGGAAACTACAGGACACTAAAGAAAGAAATTTAAAAAGACATAGAATATGGAAAGTGCTCTCCTGTTATTGGATAGCCAGAATTAATATTGTCAATATGACCATACTACCAAAAGCAATAAACAAAATTGTTGGGGTTTTTAGCCCCCCATTTCCTCCTGACCTGTGGGAGAGATGGGGAAAGCACTCCCCAACCAGGATGAACCACGAAAGGCAAAGGTCGACTGGCCACCCACACCCAGCCCTCCCTCACTGGAGGACAATCAGATGTGCCAAGGAGAAGAGTCAAAACAGAATCTCATTTATTGAGAAAACACACACAGCTAATATAATGTACAGGAGCCATCAGGAGAAAGTTCAGCAGAGTGGGGAGAGTTCACGTGTACACCCATCCTACAGGCAGTAATGGAAGACAGGAGCTGTCTGTGAGGGCATAAGGGTTCTGAGCCTATCCTAGAGGTGGTCCGATTTTTCCTCACAACCCACGGCAATGCCTTCTGGCTAATCGCCAGGCACTATCTTAGTCACATGTGGCCCCAGGACTGGGAAGCGGGTAGCAGCCAGCAAGTTAGGTTTTCCTCTTTTCTGATGCAACATTCCCCACATGTTTCATCATGCCCTACACAAAATTAATGCAATCCTAATCCTGAGACATTCTTCATAGAAATAGAAAAAACAGTCATGAAATTCATCTGGAAAAATAAGAGACCCAGAATAGCCAAGGCAATCCTTAACAAGAAGAGTAAAGCAGGTGGCATCACTATACCAGACCCTAAAGTATACTACAGAGCAATAGTTAAAAAAACAGCATGGTATTGGTACCAAAATTGACTTTAAGACCAATGGTACAGAATAGAGGACACAGAGACAAACTCACATGAATACAGTTATCTTATTCTCTGCAAAGGTGCTAAAAACATATATTGGAGAAAAGAAAGCCTCTTCAACAAATGGTGCTGGGAAAACTGGAAATCCATATGCAGCAAAATGCAATTAAGCCCCTATCTGTCAACATGCACAAAACTCAATTAAATATGTATCAATGACATAAGAATTAGACTAGAGACTCTGTGCCTAATAAAGAAAAAGTAAGTCCAAATCTTCATCATGTCAGACTAGGCCCAACTTCCTTAACAAGACTCCTATAGTGCAAGAAAAAAAAATCAAGAACCAATAAATGGGATGGATTCAAACTGAAAAGCTTTTTTTTTTTTTTTTTTCACACCAAGAGAAACAATCAGTGAGGTGTCAAGAGAGCCTACAGAATGGGAGAAAATTTTTACACATGCACATCAGATGGAGCTCTAATCTGTAGGATATATAAAGAACTCAAAAAATGTAACACCGAAAAAATAAACAACCTAATCAATAAATGGGTCAAGGAACTGAACACTTCTCAAAAAATGATATACAATCAATCAACAAGTATATGGAAAAATGTTCAACATCTCTAGCAATTAGAGTAATGCAAATCAAAATTGCTCTAAGATTTCATCTCACACCTGTAAGAATGGCAGCTATTAAGAATACAATGAGTGTTGGTGAGGATGTGGGGAAAAAGACACACTCATACATTGGTGGTGGGACTGCAAATTGGTGCAACCAATCTGGGAAGCAGTATGGAGATTCCTTGGACAACTGGGAATGGAACCTCCATTTAACCCAGCTACATCAATGTTTATAGTAGCACAATTTACAATAGCTAAATTTTGGAAACAACATAGATGTCCTTCAATAGATGAATGCATAAAGAAACTGTGATATATATACACAATGGAATATTACTCAGCATTAAAAGAGAATAAAATCATGGCATTTGTAGGTAAATGGTTGGAGTTGGAGAATATAATGCTAAGTGAAATAAGCCAACACCAAAAACCAAAGGCTGAATGTTTTCTATGATATATGGATGCTGATCCATAACAGGGGTGGGGAGAGCATGGGAGGAATGGAGGAACATTAGATAAGGCAAAGGGGAAGGAGGAGAAAAGGAGGGTCAGGGAAGTAGGAATGATGGTGGAATGAGATGGACATAAAGTACATGTAGAAGCCACAAATGGTGTTACTCTACTTTGTGTAAAACCAGTGACATAAAAATTGTGCTCTATGTGTGTACTATGAATTGAAATGCATTTTGGTGTCATGTATGACAAATTAGAATAAGTAAATTTTATATATATATATATATATATATATATATATATATATAGAGAGAGAGAGAGAGAGAGAGAGATGCTTTATGAAAAACAATTATCACCTTTTTTTAATGTTGAACCACATGATGTTACTAAGTAATTGTGACTATCCTGAGTTTGAAAAGATATCCTTTTACACTAGTATATTGTTTTCTTTAGGTTTAACTATTTTAAAGTTTTGATACATTATGAGTTAAGTTTCATGCTTAAGCATTAGACAGAAATCAAAGTTCTTTCTGTTCTACTGTTTTGTTACTTTTTTATGAAAAATGTCTGACTTTTTTATTTCTCTACCTCCACTCTTATTAAAATTGAGTTGAACAAATATATGTCTATTTCTGTAATCTCTATTCTATTACCCTTCATGTATCTATATCTATCTATGACAGTATAATGCTGTTTAGTAAGTGCAACCTTATATTATATTCAGAGATCAATTAGAATAAGTTATTCAACATTATTCTTCTTTTACAAAATCATATCACGTATTTCACACTCTGCATAGTTATGTATGTATTTTCAACTAAGCTTGTTTCTTTAGATAAAAGCCTCCTGAAAATTTGATTTGCATTATAGTAAATCTATAAAACAATCTGGGACACAGCACAAATGTCAAGTCTTCCTCTCCAAGAACATAGTATATATACTCATTTAGTTCTTATCATTTCTCTTACTAGTATTTTTAGTTCTTTCATAGGAAGTTATTTCACATATACATCCCTGTTTATTTCACGTTTTATTTTCTTCAAATGTTTTGTTTAATGTAACTTTCTAATTGTTCTTATTTCCAGATATTGAAAGAAAATTTATATTGGCTATTGAAATTTTAGCCTTAGAACTTGACAAATAATTTATGTTTAATAATATTTTTAGTGGTAGAATCCATCAAATTTACCTACATGCCATCTAGGAGCTGAAAGTTTTACATTTTTTCTGTTATACTTTTGTCCATAATATGTATGTATTGTGTTGAATTCTCATTAAGTAAAATATTTTCTAATGTACTCTTGTTTAATCTTTTGAATCATTTAAAATTTATAAATGTATTTCTTATTTCCCAAAAAGCTGATTTTTCTTATTTTTGGGCGGTGGGAGGTGGGGGGTGGGAGGTGGGGAGCAGATACTGGGTATCCACCATTAAGTTCATCCATAGCACTATAACTTTTTTTTTTTTTATCTCAACACGGTCTTGTTAATTGCTCAGGTCAGCTGTGGACTTGCCATTCTCCTGCCTCAGTTTTCTGAGTAGCTGAAATTACAAGTGTGCATCACCACACCTGGATTTCTGTTACTTTTTAATTTAAACCCAACATGATCAGAGACCATATTCTGCATAATATAATCTCTGATAAATTTGATGAGACTTTTATATGATATATTGGGTTGAAAATCTTGTGTTTTTTGGAAGAATGAATATTTATTCTCTTGTTGTAAGGAGCGTTTGTGAATGCCAGTTATGCCTATTTTGTTCTTTATGTTATTTGTGCTATATCCTTTCTAATGCTCTGTATATTTGTTGTATAAACTGTGGCAAGAGGAATATGGAAATATTGAATGATAGGTGTACCTTAGAGTATTCTCTTTAAAGTTCTATCAGGTTTTACATCAACTATTTTGAGCAACTTTGAGTGCCTAAACTTTTAGAATCATTAAGCCTGTTTTTTGACTTCGTCCTTCTATCATTGTAAAATTCTATGCTTATAATTAATTCATAATTAATTAATTCATAACGTTAAATTGTGTGAAATTAACATAGCCGCCATAACTTTGTCTTTGTACAATAATGTATATCTTTTTGTACATTTTACTTTTGTCTTATCTGTATTTTTATTATTCTGATGAAGTTATATTTATAGCAAATAATTGGTATTTAATGATATTTAATGTCTAATTTGACTATCACTTTTAATTATAATCTCTATTCCATTTATACATTTTAAATATATATTATTGAATTTAAATCCCACATCTTATCATTGTTTTCTATTTGTGTATCTCTCTTACCTTCTTTTCTCTTGATTCCTATTTTTTCTTGCATTAATTCAGTATATTTTCATAAGCCATAGATTTTTAACAATGTGTTTATTGTATTTTTGTGTGATCCATATATGCATTTTAATTAAAACCTTTCCATTATAATATTCCATTCAATTTTCTGTTCATAATATTTAAAATTATATAATTTCATTTATGTTCTCTTGAATCTTGTGCAATAATGGGGAAGTTCTGAATTATGGCTCAATTTAAGGGCCCTTCTTAAAACATATATCCCCTCTGGCATGCAGAAAATTTTCTCAGCTGAACACCAAAATCTTGTTATTATTTTGACTTCCTTTATTCATAGAAGAAGGTCTTAGTACTGAGAAAATAAAGACCAGGTAGAATTATGAATATCCTTTTCTGTGTGATTTTATCCTTTCTAGAACTCTGGCCTACAATTGTCAATTATCTGAGCAAACTAAACTATTATCTCTGATGCTTCATGTTAGATGGTCTGCTGAGCTCCAGTCCCTTTCTTATCTATCCTCTCTTGTGCAGTCTGGAAATGTCAGTATTCACTTTCTGTTTCTCCTCCTAAGAGTACTTAGAGTTCTGTGTTTCTCTTGCCTAATATTTTAAAATTATTCTTTCTTATATATTTTAGAATTTTATAACTATTTATAATAGGAAGTCTCAGCCTTATTACATAAAGGCTAAATATGTTCATTTACGTCCAAAACATGGAACCTCACATGACTCATCACTTTCGCATTTTGCCAAACCAAATTTCAAAAGAAATGCATTTATAATATTTGTATATTTAAAGAAATATGGTAATTTTTAGATTCTCTTTTCTTCATCTCTTTTTAAAACTGCATCTCTTTTAGACCTGTAACTGTTAGTAAAATCCTGAAGCAATGAGTCATGTGAGGTTCCACGTTTTATATGAGATGTTTATGTAAAAGTAGATCCTGTTTGCCTCTATGTATAATCATTATTTTTAGACAAATATATGTTTTTTAAAAATTGTCATGCATGGGAAATTTTTTTTTTTAATTTTCTTTTGGTGTCTTTGTTTTACCCACTTACATTACTTTGTTTTCCTTTGAAAACCTCTTTCCCCCCAAAAGGTTTAAATTCTTCATATAAGTAAATATATCTGCAGAACACTCAAGGCTGTCCTCTTTCCCACTGTTTCTGTTAACCACATTCATAGCAGTTCAAGATTCCCCAAAGCACATGATTTAGCTGTGGTTTCTGAAAGGAGCAATTAGTTTAAACTCTTAAATTTACATGATGGGCTTTTTTACTTGTGTACTTTCTTTTGAAATTTGCACTATTTGGGGGTTTTGTTGTCTATTATGTTTTGATTTTAACCTCCACTCTGCAGTATGTATGCTTGGAAATACATTCCCCATCACCCCACCCCCTGCCTCCCAAGAAAATAATTGAGAAATAGCTGACTTTTCTTTGTTGTAGAATAGAATTATAAAAGATGTACAACATGACTATATAGGGTCTGACACTGGTAACTTATGAGAGCTACAAAATAAAAGGGAAATAAAGACTTTCTTGACTTTTATTCTTCAAATACTTATTAAGTGCTTGCTTTGTGTCAAGGTGCTTAACCACTGAGCAACACTCCAGCCCTATTTTGTATTTTATTTAGAGACAGGGTTTCATTGAGTTGCTTAGCACCTTACTATTGCTGAGGCTAGCTTTAAACTCAAGATCCTCCTCCCTCAGCCTCCTGAGCCATTGGGATTACAGCATGTAGCACTGCACCCAGTTTAAGCATTATTTTTGATCCTAAGGAATGTTGTAACTAAAACAAGATTTAGTATCACAATAAAATCAAA
Source organism: Marmota monax (assembly GCF_021218885.2). Classification (NCBI taxonomy): domain Eukaryota; kingdom Metazoa; phylum Chordata; class Mammalia; order Rodentia; family Sciuridae; genus Marmota; species Marmota monax. Next base: position 1,127,171 of record NW_026692434.1, on the reverse strand, counting down.
GGATTAGAAATAAAAATGCATAATATAATATCGGATGATGATAAATTTTTGCATAAGACTGAAACAGTTTAAAAGCATAGAGTAGAACTACCTAATAGAATCCTCTATAATGGTGGAAACATTCTGTATGTGTTCTAGCTAATGAAATACTCACTAGCTGCACTTTATATTAAGCTGTTGAATGCTTCTAGTGAGACAGAAGAACTCCATTTTTAAAATTTAGTTTTTATTTGAGCCAATTGGGGATAATGGCTACCATATTGTACTAAACAGATGAAACATGGATATTTTTTCTTCAAAAGTTATACCTGAACAAAACCTGCCTGGAATGAGGGAGTGATTCTCCCTATAGCTTGGAGAAAAACATTACATTTTGGGAAACTCTGAACCAAGTGCATGAGCTGTTGCATAGTGGCTTAAGGGGTGCCTTTGTTCCAGTATGTGTTCACTTCAGATCAAAGCAAATGTGTTGTTTGGTTGAAACAAACCAAAACCTCTTGGTAGTTTAGCCTCTTGCTTCCAATTCATTGTACATTGTATAAATAATTTTACTGCATAAATACCAAATAAATATTTCTTATCACACCTGAGCTGATTATTATTATTATTTTTTGCGGTATTCATGATGGAATTGAATTCTTCCTGCAATGACCTGCATCAGTGATGATGCCAGCTAAAGCAATAGATTAAAGGATTAAACATAATACTTGACATATTTGAATAGCAAAAAAATAATCACTTATTCTCCTGACATTTCTGATGCTGGAAGGTGTTGGAAATGACATAGAGGCTTTGTGTTTGCACCTTTCCATTATGGTTGTTAGATTTTTAGAAATTTTATAATAGAGTATTTAAGTCAAATAAATTGTTATTAAATTCAATTATTAAATATGATATGGGATTTATTTGATTAAATCCTATCCTTTGCATAATACCATTTTCAGATTATTTCTCAATAAAAAATAATGTAAATAATTAAGTTTTAAAAGATTATCTCTGGAAGGAAATTCTTTTTTTTGTATTGAAAAAACGCATTTTGTGTATTGAAAAGTTGTACTGTAGTATACATATTTTGGTAAGTACAAAGTTTTATAATGATTCATTGAACTAAGTTAGCATTGCTACATTAAAATATATTTAAATAATTTGGAATGCATTTTACTTTTATTTAATATGTATTTTATTTGTACTACTTAAAGTTTCTAATTAAAAATAACTAATAGTTCTGGCCAAGTTTAATTATATTGTTTCTCGCTATCTTTTGGAATTTGCCAAAATGTTTTTATTGCATTTTGGTTGTTGGGATATTTATATGAATTCCTTGTTTCCAGCAACATATTCCAGATGTACTTGGGGCTAATGAAAAATCATTTAACAAATGACATAAATGTGTTGACCCAAATCTTGGATTCCAGTCTGCATAGTGACAGCCAAACTACTTAGAAGGTGAAAACTTCTATGATCTATTGACAGTAAAGGAGAATGTTTCCTCTATCCTCAAGATATCAGTGTAGTAGAGAAAATAGAAATTAAAATTCAGAAATAATTCTTTCTTCAAGAATCTTCAAAGATAAATCAGTGGAAACTTTTCTGAGTAACTTTGTATTCTAAACACTTATAAAAATTATGAATGCTATTTAAAATATTTACAGCATATAATTTAAAAAAAAATCTGTTATGCATTTGATGGAACTCATATACTATTATACTGAAATGATAAATTTATTCTGTAAACAAAATCATGATATCATAGATAAAAAATATAAAGTATATCAGATGGAATTTGGCAATTGGCAGGATTATCAGTATTAATTTCCAATACCAAAATGAGGCACAAACCTGGGGATACATGGAGCACTTATTAAGGTATCATTCTCTTTATTCAATGTATCAATAGTGAAAGATAATAGAATTCATGAGCATACCAATGAATACAGAAAATCATTTTGAAAAAATTTAACCTTTTTTATTAAAACTAAGTAAAATAATGCAAGAATTTGGGTTGTTTTCTATTTTCTATGAGAAGAAATAAAGAACTTTGGATGTTTTGAGACCTCTTGAGAACTGGGCTATACTAGATCATTGATATGTAAATAAGGTTATTTAACATTACAGTACTTCTAAGTAAAATTTCCAGTGATAATTTCTAATTTATTTTTTTAAAATTTCAGCATATACAGTGTGATATTATACTGAGGTTTAAATAAGCATAGTCTAATAATTAGCTATTCATGATAACACACTGACCAAAAAATACATTGCTTTATATTGATCAGAGGCAACAACTAAAAACCAAATCAAACCTAAAACGAAAAGCAAAAAACAAATAAGTGTCTGACTTTCAACAAGGTAATTATCTTATTGAATAATGGGGTTTTAGTTGTGAAATCAATGACAATAATTAAAATTATGAATAATAGAAATGATAGTTTTGTTATATGCAAAATGTTGCAAACCATTTAATTACAAAGATCTCTATTTCATGTTTTTGATACCTGTAATAATATTTAAATGAGAAAGTACTGGGGATTGAAATGGAACAAACTATGTTAAAACATTTATTAATATTAATTTGTTAAAATTAACCTTACTATTCTGCATAACTACATAGTGAACTACATAGTTCCATGTATTAAAAGTAAGATTAATGGAGAATCATATTTTTCTCTTTTTGCGTAGGAAAAGGTGGTTTTGAGAGGTGAAGAGAGAAAGAGAGATACTTCTCTAAAATAAGTGAATTCTATTAGTCAGCATTAAAAAATAATAAAATCATGGCATTTGCAGGTAAATGGATGGAGTTGGAGAATGTCATGCTAAGTGAAGTAAGCCAATCCCCAAAAAACAAAGGTCAAATGTTTTCTCTGAGAAGTAGATGTTGATTAATTTTGGGTGTGGTGGGAGCACAGGAGGAATGGGGGAACTTGGATAGGGCAAAGGGGAGGGAGGTGAAGGGAAGGGGCATGGGGGTAGGAGAGATGATGGAATGAGATCGACATCATTATACCCTGGGTACGTGTATGAAGACACGAATGGGTGTGACTCTGCTTTGCGTACAAGAGAAATGAAAAATTGTGCTCCATATGTATACTATGAATTGAAATACAATCTGCCATCATGTATAACAAATTAGAACAAATAAATAGATAAATAAATTTAAAAGACAAAAAATAAAATAGGTGTTTTCTTAGGAAGATCTGTTCTTGAAAAGAATTCATATGGAAGTCAAGGAGCTAAAAAAGTCTTTATTTAAAACTATCTTAGAACAAATATCTTAATGATTTTTTATATATGGAGAGTACCATACCTTGATTTGAAGGCTCTATTTAAAAACTTTAATTTCGTAACAGCATGAAATATAAAGGATTTCTTTTTCTTTTTTCTTTGTTTCTTTTTTTTTTTTTTTTTGGTATCAGGGATTGAACTCAGGGGCACTCAACCCCAGAGAAATATCTTCATCACTATTTTCTATTTTACTTAGAGACAGGGTTTCACTGAGTTGCTTGGTTCCTTGCTTTTGCTGAGTCTGACTTTGAACTTGAGACCCTCCTACCTCAGCCTCCCGAGCCACTGGGATTACAGGCATGTACCACTGCATGCAGCCAAGACAAATGGTTTGTGAGTCATGAAAACATCTATCATGGAGTCTCCAAGATTTTTTGATTTGTATTCGTTAGTTTTTTTTTTTTTTTTTTTAGCCAGGAGTATATTAGGCATTTAAAAAAAATATGTGCCTCAATGTTTTTGAAGATACTATTTTTTTTTTAAAATTAGAATCTGTTCCCTTTGAAATCTAATATAATAATAAACAATTTTTTTAAACAGAGAAAGAATATTCTGGTCAAATACTTGTCATATATACATGGCCTATTTCAGTAAAAAAATCAGTTAATGGACAAGTCATAAATGAAATTACTTAAAAAATGATAATGCCTGTATGAATTATAAATATCTATATAAAATTTTTACAAATAATCAGGATAGTGCATGTAGCAACAATATCACCAATATTTCACTCCCTTCTTTTTTTTACTCACTCTCCTTTTTTAATAAAATCAAGGAAGTAAAATATGACATTTTAGTAGTAATTTTAATAGTATTTTCTTTATGCAATATAAGAATATCAAATGACAATGATATTGTCTCTCCATTCAAAAAGCCTTCAGCAAAAAGTTGAACATAATAGTTTACTTCACAAATATATTTTATTTTAATATTAATTTGTGAATTCTAATTTATTCCTTATGTGCATGCTCAATTATATAATTTGTGCTGTGTCTATGAAGAATTTTCCAGGAAAAGAAGTTATTTGCTCATAAGCTTTATTACTTTCTTAACATGAAATTTTGCTAGGCAATATTTCTGCAAGTTCATAAAATACCTCTTAAAGTTTGGGATTAACTAAGGAAGGAATTTTACTCTTTAAGCCAAATTTACATTGATATGCACAGAATTGGGGATAATGCTAACTAAAAATACCTGTACAATTTTAAAACTCTATTTCAACTTATATTGAAATCCTATAAAATTTTTTTCATACACTATCAGCCATGTGATTACAATGAAGTTACTGTGAATCATAATCCTAAGAATAAGCAGGCAAATGAGGCAACTCCAAAACAAAGACACAGTAGAGTTGAGCTTTAAAATCATTGAATGTATCATTTTGTTTACATTTCATAAACATTTGAGAATGCAAGATTTGAGGGAAAAATAAAAGTATTGAATGTTGATGTGCAATTTAAGATTATTGAAAAATATAAAGGCTATTTAAATGGAAAAGACCAAATTTATAAAAGATATACATCTATATATATCTCTCTATATGATCCTAAAGGTAGACATATAGATATGAGTATATAAGATGCAGCCTTAGATTTGTTTTAATAGTATAAAATTCAAAAGATTAATACACTTATATGATATAAAAAAATTTTTTCCAAACTAAGCTTGTTTAACTTAATTCTGTGCTTTTATATTATTATTATGCAACATCTAATCAAGGAGGACAAAGACAAGTACAACCTGTCTCTTTTGTTCACTACAATACAAAACTCTGGATAGCCTGCTGAGGACTCTCAAAAGCAAAACCAAAAGCAAGTGGATGCAGACAGGAAGCCAAAAACTGAAACACAGTTTGGATACCAGTGTGATCATGTACACTCTCTCTCCTCTTCCCTCTCTTCTCTGTGGCAGGGTCACAAGGGGACTCCTCTGTTGAGAGCTGGGCCATTAGTGGCTATGGTAGCAGTTCAAATCCACCAGACTTTCTCTCTAACTGAAAAGATAATGAAAAGAAGATTTCTGCAATCTGAAAGGTATGTAAATGCACAAATGTTTCTCTTTTCTCTCCCAGGAAGATCTAGTGAAAGAGGCCCAGTTATTTCATCTATTTCTCCAAGAAATCCTGTTTTCATTTAGTGAAGTATGGTATGTGGAAATTGAGATGTGAGTTCCAGTTTGATTATCACTATATATAGATATGTGCAAAGTCACACACACACACACACACACACACACACACACACACTAAGCTCTCACACTAATTCCAATATAAAACCACAAGATTATTCTAGGCATTACTCTGGTAATTAGAAAACTTAATTCTATTATTTTCAATGTATCTAATTATTGAAAAAAAATTGCCGCATGCACACTGAGGCACATCATCCGTGGGGTTTTCTTTAAATATTTATTTATTTATTTATTTATCTATTTATTTATTTTGGAGGCAAGGTCTCACTAAGTGGCTTAGAATGGCCTCAAACTTGCCATCCTCCTGTCTCAGCCTCCTATGTAGCTGGTATTACAGGCAAACACCACCATGCCCCAGTTTGACTCACTTTCTGTTTATTTCTCCAAACTGCTTGCCACAGTAGCTGAAAGTTTGACATATACAAGTGAACTACCTCTAAACTGGATCTTATCAAATGGGACTGATCCTTATCTCTGCTGAAGGGAGAAAGGTAAGAAAGTAGAATGAGGTAAAAAATGAGAAAGAAGAAAGGGAATGGGAAGGTGAGGTAAGAGAAAAGACATGGAGGAAAGTGGAAAGATGAAAAAAAGAAGGAGCGAGAAAAGGCAAGTTTAAGTATCTGGTCACAGGTACAATGCTTCTTACTGGGCACCCTAGCACATTGATATGCTTTCTGCCATAGGAATGCCACTCATTCAGTATTAACTTTGAAAATAAATTAATTCAGGATATTTTAGATTCTACTTTCTTTCTCTAAAAAGAAGTTTTGTGTGAAAAAAAATATTTTGAAAATTCAGAAATACTTCAAACTCTATTTAAAGTGATCTATTTATCTGAGGGCAGTTGGATGAGATAAAGGAGAATATATGATAGCTCTCCTCTGATGTGAGGGAAGGATTAGGGAAGAACAAGAAAGGAAGACCTTATCCCTGTCATAGCCAGGCCTGCCAAGCCAGTTAAAAGTGCTGGCCGTTTTCCATGTGGTGCTATTTCAAAACCAGAATCTGGCTTCTTGTCAGTACACTAGCTCAAGGCTCAGTTGTGTCTTAGTCTATTTAGGCTATCATAAGAAAATATCATAAGCTCTGTGGCTTATAATCAACACACTTTTATTACCCACAATTCTAGAAGCTGGGAAGCCAAAATCAAGGCCCTGGTTGACTGTTTATTGTGAAGCCTCCCTTTCTGGTTCATGGATGGTAATTTTCCATTGAATTATCAGATGACTGAAGGAGCTACCTAGCTCTCTGCAGTCTTCATAATAAAGACACGAATCTCAGGATGGTTGAACCCTCAGGAGTTAATCATCTGACACCTCACTCCCTAATATCTTCAACTTGGGAGTTAGTACTTCACTTCATGTGCATCATAGCAAGTTTTAATAAAGGGTATCAGGAATAAAAACGAGGAAGCTGACAAACAGTAATATTACCTTATTTTTTTTTTGTGGGGGTGGGGGTGTTACCAGGGATTGAACTCAGGGGCACTTGCCACTGAGCCACATCTCCAGCTCTGTTTGGTATTTTGTTTAGAGACAGGGTCTCACTGAGTTGCTTAGTGCCTCACTTTTGCTGAGGCTGACTTTCAACTTGCAATCCTATAGGCTTGCACCACTGCACCCAGTTATATCCTCTTATTTTGATATCTAGCGTGTTTACTATTATATAGATTATAACCAAATTTAGAACAGTTTCTCACTCTGAAATATTTCCTTCCAGGCTTGTGTGGTCAAATTTATTTCTGAATCATTGACTCTATATAACCTCTGATTTGATTTCTGTCATGATATAGTTCCCATTTCAAATTCATTATATACATAAATGAAAGAGATGTGATATTTGTGTTTCATTTCTTGCACTTAATGTTTTTAACATGTATCTGAATACATGTTAAAATATCAAATATCAGGTTCTTTTCAATACTGATGATATGTATATTAAAATGGATTTATCCATTTATTAAGTTACACATATTTGATTTTAATTTGATTTTTAAATTAGTGTGATTATTGTTGCTGTCACTGCCATATTTACATCCATTTGTGTACCTGTGAGTTTTATCTTGGATAGTGTCATTGAATTTTGTGGTTGTAAGATATATGTATGTTTCTTTACAATAAGAGATTGTACAAATGTGCATTTCTACCAAGAATAGATGTTGCCAAAGCAAGCAATGCAAGAGCAAGCATTCAAAGTGGCCAAGACAGAAGCTTCAATATTTCTATAGTTAATCCTTGGAATTCCAAGGACATCACTTCCACCACAAATCATCATTTAAACAAATTATTAAGGTGAAAACAATCAAAAGGGAATAATAAAATATGCTCAAGTAACATGTGAAGATCAGAAAAACAATGTGTGAATTATAATTACACATTTAAATAGGTGAGTTAAACCTGAACACATCTATAATTGCATTATATGAGAATGGCCTATCTATCAACAGTCAGATACTGGTAAAATGGATTTGAAAACCATCACCCAACTATATATTGCCATTAAAAAAAAAACTAATTCAAACATAGTCATGTATCACATAACAACAGATACTTTCTGATAAATGTATCAGTAAAAATTTCCTTGTTGAACAAACATCGTAGAGTGTATTTATGCATACCTATATGATAGAGTCTACTACATATGTAGGATGATCTCTTACTGGCAATTTTGTGAATTTTGTATGCTAGAGGAAATGATGAGCAAAAAGTGTGAGATTAATTGAAGTAAAGAGAAAATTATGCAATCAATAGACACAGAAAACAGATTATGAGGTTGCTGCTGATGCAACAGGAGAGTTTTGTAGCAAAACATTTTTAAATAAGTGGAAGTACATGGTAAAATAATGAGTAAAAAACACAGTATGTTCAATACATACACTGGTACATACTAATTTATTATCATTATCAAGATTTATGTTTTGTACCTAATTGTACATGCTGTAGCTGTATTTTTATCTGACTGGCAGTGCAGTACATTTGTTTACACAAGTATCACCAAAGACAGGTGAACAATGTGTTGTACCATGACACTCCCATGGCTACAGTGTCACTAGTAGACAGTGACTTTTCAATTCCATCATAATCTTATGAGATCACTTTCATACATGCATACTACTGTTGACTAGAATGTCATGATGTGGCACATGAGTATGCAAAAACAAGGGGGAAGAGTTGGACAATGAAAAAGTTTGACCACATAAATATAAATCTAAAACAATATCAGAGTGCTTACAGTGTATCAGAAAAGTGAACTTCACAACAGTACAGTACATAAACATAAATAAACACATGCAAAATGGGTAATTTATTTAAAAAAGCATAACAAATTACACCAATGTCAATTTTCCATTTTTTATTTTTATTTTTTTGAGGGGGAGCATACTGGTTTAAGAGTATATGGAATTTTCTGATATTTTTCTTTTAGTCTGTCTGTGAATCTACAATAATCTTAAAATAAAACAATTTAAAAATTAATGAATGAAACAATCCTTAAAATGAAAGTTTGAGACTTTATGTATCAACTGAAAAAGGCTCCTGAATTTGTAGTGTTAACTGAAAAACAAGTTACACACTATGCATACTCCTTATATGAACGATAGGGAAAAGGAATATATCTTCTATGTGTGTGTGTGTTTAGGTGCTACTGGCAACTGAACCCAGGGATGCTCTGCCACTGATCTATATAAAGTGCTTATTTATTTATCTGTTTGTATTTTTGTTTATATAATAGGGAGTATTGCTATGTTGCCCAGGCTGGTATCAAACTTGTGATCCTCCTGCGTCAGACTCCAGAATGGCTATGATTAAAGATGTGTGCAGCACTGAACCTAGCTTATATTCATATTTGACATTACAAGAATTAAAAACAAACTTTGAAAAGCTACAAAAGTGATACCTTTTGAAGCGTGGGAGTTTAAGGTTAAGGTATACCATTTCATGATGTGTAAATCATGTGAATATTTATTATTAAAGTAATAAATCAAACAATAATTACTAATTCTTTGAAAAAAACACACTCTACTTTTCAATGTAATGGAAAAAATACTCACAAAAAAATTGGAAATATCAAATTGGATGTGTAGAATGTTAGCACATCAAGACAACTGGGATTTAGTTCAAATAGAAAAAAGCTTAACAGATCAAAATGGAAAAAAATAGTACTTATCTTACATGGAAGACAATTATTATATATGGTTTAATAATTATTTATTACAGCATAATTGCATATCAAGAAATAGAAAGATACATCTCAACTTTATAAAATAATCACAAAACATTTGATAGCCATCTAAACAGAGTCCCATTAAGTAAGACCCAGAAAAATCATTCACAATATAATTTCTCTCAACATTTTATTTAATATCTTAAAATTAGTCTTACAACCAGATTTATAAGAAATTGGGAAGCAAGTGAAATGATTAAGTAAAATTTATTGACACATTTTTGGATTGTCTCTCAAGTAAATCCAACTGAATCTATAGATTACTTAAAAGACCAACACGACAATTTCAGTAATATCAATGAAAAGATTAGAGAGGCCCTAGTGTTTCTATAGAATAAATTACATACTGCAAAAAGAAAACTTAATTCAAAATAAGACCAAAACAATACTGTGTCCAGAGTTAGGACACAATCTTACACAGTTTTTGAAATTTCAACAAAGGAGCTCACACCATAGGCAATAAGGAGTGGTACAGAATTACTTAGGAAGGATTAGCATAACTAGAACCAGATCTCTGCTAAAAATATGATTAATTCAGGATCTGTAAAGAAACGGATTGCCAAGGGTAGATGGCATAGGTGGTGGCCTTGTTTATCATGCTATTTCTATGCTCTAGATTAGAAAGAATAAGGTCCTGTAGGGAAAGAATTAATGACAATTAGAAATGAGGAAGAGAATATAAATAAATACAAGAAATAATATGGAGGTAGAATTTTAACAACTTAACAACTTATTGGTTATGTGATACATAATTTAAATGCTCTCCCTGGGCGATTCAGAATGCAATTAACTAAATTAAACAATGATAGAGATACAGGTTCTAATGAAAGCCAGGAGAATATAAAGTCCTCAGAGAAGGGGAGAAAAGGGGCTGAGCAGGTATCACTTTGGATCTGAAGCAATTAAATAAGATGTTTATTTGTATTTGTGTGTACGTGAGTCAGCATACATATTCACTAAGGAGAACTACAAGATCCAGAAGAATTTTATTCTTTTTTTAAATTTGCATTTCCATGCAATTTGTAATCATACCATTTACACTTAACTTTATGGGTGAACTTGACTGGGTCAGTGTTGCACACAGTCCCGGGTGGGCAAGGAAAGGGTTCTCCTCCAGAGGGATGTGCTGGCTGAGAAATAAAAGCTAAGAAAACATTGTTATTGGATAATCACTCAAGAAACACACTAAGTCCGAATTTGAACCAAATCAAAGAATTTTATTTTGTCAATTTTACCTGGCCAGGGAATATTTCTGACAGAATGGCTCTCTTAAAGAATAGCCCCTAGTGGCTTTTGGCCAAGGTATTTAAAGAAGAAAATCATACCCTAGGGACTTCCCTATGGAATTTTATAAGATTTTGCAAATTGCAAGCAAGCAGAATACAGGAGCTGAAAATACAGTTAGCAGAACAAAAACAAACAACCATATCCTCATTTATGGGGGTCCATATCCTCATTCGTATGGGTATACACAAAGACAATTTTAAAATAACACCTTGAGAACAGCCTATGTAACAAGTTTCACAAAGGAAGAAAAAGGATGGAATCACTATGGCTATACTTACTTATGTTTGTCTATAGTTATTTTTTAAACTTAACTACTGTTGTAGTACCTTATATCCTTCTCTATATTTATCTGCAACTGTCTGTAACTATAGTAGACCTATGAGCTTACACTTATCACCTTACATTATCTATATCTTATTGCTAGCTACTTAAATCCTATATCTTATTATATTATTATACTGTTAATTTTTTTAAACCTACAACTATGGCACACTGAAGTACCTCAACATTACTAAATCTATAACACTTATCTTATAATCCTATTATTCTTATTAATTGATATTTAATTAACCCACGATTTCTAATCTATAACCTATAACCTGTATTGATTAAATTCAGTCTATAACAACAGTACTGTGATATAACCACAGGACACAGAAATAGAGTTTCAGAGCTGGGGCAGCAATAGGACAAGCTGACCAGATGGGTGAAGATTCTAACAAAGATGGAGCCCATGCTTGCTTTATATATAGTGGTAGAGATCAAAGGGGATTGGTAGGTATAAGGTTTCAGAGTGGGAGGAGACTTGTCTCAGTGCTTGCTTCTTCATGAAAAACAGGATATAGGTGGCAGTAGGCAGGCTGTTTGGCTCTTAATGGGTCATGCCCATTGCCAGTGTTGCATGGGGCCTTTTAGCAGAGCTGGGTAGGATGTATCAGGCCATCTCACTGGCAGAAGTGCCACTGTGAGTTCCCAGATTCCAGATCGTCCCATTCAATGGCTTCAATGATGATCTGGTCCACGCACATTTCATGTGTGGCTTCCTGCAGGTCTCCATGTAAAAGAAGATGGTCAAAATATTATTACTGTATTCTGGATGTTTCTATGAGTTTGTTTTTAGATGAGGTAGCATTTAAATTGAACTTGCCATAAAACTGACTATCCTTCATCCTAAGGGTAAACCTCATCCCATCAATTAATAGCCTGGCAATAATGAAAGACTGACTCTCTACTTGGAAGGAGAAAGTTTTCCAGCAGAGGGGTTTATCCAGCTGGTGGATATTAGACTTCAAGTGCATATTTTGTAGTTTTCAACCTCTATAACTCATGAGCCAATTCTGTAAAATAAATCCCTTCCCATATATATATATATATATATATATATATATATATATATATATATATATCTACATAGATAAATGTATATATGATATATAATTATGTATACTTCCTATTCAATTTTTCTGAAACTCTAATACAATCATTTGTTTCTCCCTCTCTTTTTTTCAATAAAATAAAGATTCCTAGGTTTAATTTTCCTTAGGGAAATGCATGGTCCCGAAGGAACCACTCTAACTTATCTTTGATATTAATTTTCTGGATTCAATATGAACATGCATACTTCATTGGTTTCATTTATTGTATCTATATCAAATGTTACATGAGGCAGCAACATGCTTGCTGATATCTTTAGGGGATTTGAACATAAAATAGTTTCCTGCCCTTTCTCAAGTGTAAAAAAGTCTTTGCTTTGAATGAGCCCAGAGCCTGTCAAGATGGTTCTTCTAGCTTGGGAAGTTGCAGATAGTTTTGCATTTATGTCATCTTTCTCAAAACAATGCATTTTACCTGAGCCCAACTCTAGCACCTTGAAATTCTTTTTTGTTTTGTTTTGTTATTGTTGTTTGTTTGTTTTGAATAAGGGAGGAGTCCAGTACAGGGCCTTGGTTTCATGCTCAAGTATTTACTATAAAGGTGGGGGGGGGGCTGCCTAGTTCCTTGCCCTGCCCTCAATTTTTCTTAGAAAACAGACTTAGTCTTGGACTAAGACTACACTTTAATAATTCATCAAAAATTAATGTTTCAATTTGCTTTAGTGTCTGTGATCTGTTTCCCCTATGCTCTGTTCAAAGAAAGAAAGATAAAGTGTCCCTAATACACTCAAAATGTGCTCGTCACTCACTGAAATTCAGTTCACTTGGTTAACTTGTGAGCCAGATCTCTGTTAGGATTACATAATTTTATTGTTTGTGGATTATCTATTTTCTGTCAGTGCTAAGATAGGAATGACATTTTCTTATAGTGTTAAACAATCAAAGAGAAGCAGAAGACATCAGTTGTGTTCAAACTAAAAAAAATCTATTGAGCTACATAATCATGGTTTATAAACAGTTTGGTACATATTCTGTATTTTAATTAAAATATTATGAATATATATTTCAGTACCCCAAATGATTTATAAACTTGTCACCCTGATTCTGAACATTATAGTCCTTCATATTTTGCCAAGAAATTGAGTCAATTTGCAATATATTTTATCAGTATATCTCCTGTTCATGTCAGGATGCATTTGCCTTTCCCTCTCTCATATTTCTAATATATATGACATATGTCTTTATATAGGTATATGATACATATCATATACATGTATATTTTATTTTTGCTTATAGATGCATACATTTCTTTTTATTGATTCATGCAGTTATATGTTCTTTAACAAATTTTAGTAACCCCATATGTAATATTATTTCAGGCATTGGGAATAAAAAAAAGAATCTTCCCCATTTGAGATCTCAGAATTTGTAGGGGGGTAGAAAAAAAGAAGACAGAAAAGCTGAATTACTGGAAAATAACAAGACAACTAACACAATCTGGAAAAAAAATCAGGATATAATTAGCAACATATGACTCAAGAAGAATTCAGGCTATGGTAAATATTATTTTAATAAACATACCTTTTTCTCTTTGTCAGGCCATTAATAGGAGGTTATGCCAATTTAATCAATAGACAAGCTATATTGGGTTTTCTTATTGGCATAGTTACATTTAGAGTACCCACAAATTAGAGTGAAATACATTTGTTCAATCAAAAATTAAGTATATTTTCAAAATTGTTGATGTATTTGTCAAATTCTCATACAGAATTTTGTGTCCTTGGTATGATCATTAATAATACATGGAAATGCCTATGCCTTCCAACAGAATATCCTATGATGTTATTTAAACTTCTCAGGATGAAATGTGATTGTTTAATTTTACATTTCAGAATGTAAGAAAAATGTAGAGATCTTGTTTTTCTTTTGTTAGCTTTCTTGAGGAGAGTGAGTGTATATAATTTTTATATGCATGTTTCTATTTTCCAAAAAAAATTTTTTAAAGATATATAAACATATGACTGTTACAGTGTTGGTATATATATATATATATATATATATATACACACACACATCCACACACATACATACATACATACATACATACATACAAACACACACACACAGGCACTTTATTTTATTTTATTTTTTTTCAGAGTAGAAATTAGAGAAATTAGAAGTTTATTAAAGGACAGCAGAAAAGACTTCTCCTGGAGGAAGAAGGGGACCCAAGAGGTGGAATCCGTGGAAGGGATGTTGTCTCCCCTTTTTATAGTTCTTTCAGTGATGGAATGTAGGTGGGAAGGACCAAGGGGTGGGACACAGGCGGGCCAAAGAAGTAATCTGGTCAGGAAGGACTTCTGAGTCAGCACCTTTTTGCTGGGGGCTGTTCATTAACATTTCTTTGAGGTGGACTTTGGCCTAGGGCCTTTTTGGGACTTCCATGAGTTGTCCTGTGTTTTCCCTGAGTCATTCTCCGCATGGTCTCCATTTTAGATTTCACTCGATATTAGACCCGGATTTGTCTAACTACACTGACTACCTAACTTTAAATCTGGCTTCATTCCCCCCTCTAAGTTGGGAACTCCTTACTGCTGTAAGGAAGGGGGGCAAAGAAGATCTTTCTGGCTTCTTCAGGCTGAAAAGGGACGGTGTGGGGCAAGCAGTTTGGAGTCCCCCTTTAAAAATCGGGTCTATCGAGTGGTCCATGATAGAAGTCTGATTGAGAAGTAATAGGCTGGAGGGCCATTTGAGTGATGGACGGTCTATAAGAGAAACAAGAATTCATTAGTACTGGAACCATACTGATACAGCAATAAATGCCATAGCACAGGAATATGCCAATGAGTATGATGGCAAAGACAAAGTCTAACAATGTTTTCCACCAGGAAGTACCAAGAACTAGGAGATAAGATATTGTTTCCATGACAAAGTTGCTGAGGACATGGCTTCTATCTGAGCATGTAAATCTTTAAGGATATTTGTCACATTGCCAGAAATGTCAGGGATGTAAACACAACATTTAACTTTTAGGGTTACAGATGTCCTTTCCCTTAAGATATAGTTTAATAATTTAATGTCATCTGATCTTGCAAAATCCTTTTACTAGTATGACCTCTGACACACAGGCACTTTA
This sequence comes from Marmota monax, assembly GCF_021218885.2. Lineage (NCBI taxonomy): Eukaryota > Metazoa > Chordata > Mammalia > Rodentia > Sciuridae > Marmota > Marmota monax. The sequence continues at coordinate 1,111,682 of NW_026692434.1, read as the reverse complement.
TATATATTGACACTTCAACAATTTATCTGTAACTATCATTAAATATTTGTAATTTACTTTTTAATTGATGTTTGATGTTTTTAAAAGAGAAAATTTTTAATGAAATGTATTAATATTTTTATATTTATGGACTTTATGTTATAAATATCTTGTCTACTGACTTTCTATATGTACTTCTACTGTATGTATTTCATGGTTTTCTATGTTCAATGTTTTACCTGTATCTTACTAATATTCGCCCAAATATCAGAAATATTGAGAGTTTAAGTTCCGTTTTTAACCATCCTTTAGTGCTACTGTGAGCATTCTTATGTGGTGTTATTTTCCCAATAAGTTTGCAATTGTGGCCATTGTGGTAAATATTTAGGAGTGGAGTTGAAAGGTCACAGGATATTTCTTTATTGTGTATTCATAGAGAGTGGCAAATTGTTTTCTGAATAATTCTATAATACACGGTGTATTATATTTTTGTTTGCTCTTCAAATTTTAAATATACTCAGAGACCTCTTTGTTGTAGTCTATTTTTGAGTATTCAGTGACAGTCAACCAACTTTTCTGCCAAAATAGTAAAAGGAATATTCAGCTGCTGACTTCCTGATTGCAGGAACCTGTGTCACCTCCTTTGGGAGTTGTCTCTCCATATAAATATCCCTCTGCCATCCTCTGCTTCTCTACATACAAATACTCTTTAATTCCAATAATTCTGTTTTTTTTTCCATTTCCTAATTGCTAATGATTTCTTCCCAAACACTGCTTTCTTACTGGCTCCAGCACCCTCTGAAATTCTTCTCTATTGTAAACACTGCTACACAAAAATCCTTTTCAAATGACATCTGTGTCACCTTTTCCTCATGTTTCTCATGTGAAGCTTGCATCTTTTGTGAATTGCCGCAGTCTGGCTGGGCACAAATGCCGCAGTCTGGCTGGGCACACAATCACGAGCCACCACACAGCTTGTAGATTCAAACAGCAACTCTTTATTCCCGAACTCACACCAGCCGTCTACAATCACGTTCTGGGGAAATCCACGTTCTCTTCCCAAATCCACGTTCTCTGCCCAAATCCACCTCCACTGGGCTTCTATCTCCCAAAATATACTGTCTAAATCCCGTGAGAACTCAAGGGGAACTCAGGCAGCAGGATACGCCCTATTCCCAGCAGGAATAATCTTAAACCTTAAACCTGGAACCTAAACCGGGAACGCCCTAAACACGATTATCTTAAAACCGGGAACACCCTAATCTGCCTTGGTCCTTGAGCAAGGTCACTTACATTCAATGTCACTGCAACATGTCAGCAACATGGGGTACGCTGGCAAGGAAATTGTCATACCTACTTGGCTAATGGCTCCCAGCATCTCCCCCCTTCTGATTAATTAAACAACAAGCAATGTGGCTTAAGGACCGTGCCTGGTAGGTTGTCCAATTCAACATATGGTTCTTACCCGTCATGGGAAAAACTGACCTTTAGGCGTCAGCCTCCTGTCTTAGGTTGATACCACTGCAATTGAATCATACCCGTCACTGACTACCGGTCCAGCATACAGCCATACTTGTGGATAGGTCTATGCACCAGTGGGGGGTGAGGTTCTTTGCCTCACCTCTGTTGGCCCCCAAATTTGGCCTTGGTGCCAGTGGGGGAGTGAGGTTAATGTGGCTTATGGACCGTGCCTGGTAGGTTGTCCAATTCAACATATGGTTCTTACCCGTCATCGGAAAACTGACCTTTAGGCGTCAGCCTCCTGTCTTAGGTTGATACCACTGCAATTGGATCATACCCGTCACTGACTACCGGTCCAGCATAAGCCATTGGCCCCCAAATTTTAGACCATCACTAGCAGAAAGGAGGAGGATACAGAAATGCCACGACACCAAGCCAATTGACGGCTCCTTGGGAAAAATTGCATCACTGGTGACACCATCAGCAAAGATATGTCAGCATTACCACAATTCGCTGCACCAAACGATAGTTACATAGTCCAGGCAAGTTCTGCAAGCAGTTCAAAGCAGAGGAATCTATCAATGTCCATTTCCTCCCAAAGTAAGTTGACTCTTTGAGCATTACTTGTTGAGTTCTTCACCGGCACTGGGATGGAGATAGGAATTCTGGCAATGATGCTAAAGAGACATTATCCTGAAAAGAATTATTAAATATAATGAAAAGGAAAGGTGAAAGTAAACAAACAGATCTGTTAACCTACTTTAAAAACAATCCTTAACAGCTTTTTACCTAATTTAAATTAGTAAACAAACAGATCTGTTAACCACCTTTAAAAACAATCCTTAACAGCTGTTTACATAATTTAAATTAAACCATTTAAATCACGTGAATAAAAAAAATAATAATAATTCAGATCCATTTTTTCATGAGCGCTCCTCATATAAGAAATATGGACATACGCACATACAGACATACAACACAAAACACAAGAGTGTACACAAATGTACAACACATAAGAAAATAGTAAAGGCCTTGTAGCTTTACCTAGGTGAAATCTCCATTGCAATGTTTAAAAACTCCACAGTCAAAAAATAAAACTGATCAGAAAAACATTAACCTAGGTTTGTATGAGCTCAAAAAATAAAAATAGAACCTTATGATGTGGAAAAATGCAATAATAAAATAGCTATTGAAAAAAGCATCCTGGTTAATCACTGTCGCAGATGTAAGAATGGCCAAGCTGGAGATCTGGATATCAGCTGTTATGGATTTGAGTCAAATCATCTTCTTTTCGATCTGTAGAAACTGTTTTAGTTAATCTCTCTGGAATCCAAATGGGCTGCTGTTCTCCCTGTGGAAAAACACAAACAGACCCCCGACTCCAGACAATCACTGGGTCAGGACCTTTCCATTGTCCTGTTAGAATATCTTTCCAAAGTACTTTAGGCTTGTGTGCATTTTTTGGATACATATGCCTTTCCGCAGCACTAAGTCCTGATGAATCTAAATTTAAAAAGTTTAGAGTAAAAAGCGTTATTTTAAGTTTATCTTTGGGGGATATGTACCCCTTAAAGATCCTTTTAAATTTAAGTCTTTCAAAAGCATTTTGCCTTAGTTTTTAGAATTACTTTAGTCCTTTTAATTTTTTGATGTGGTTTTAAACCAATTTCCTTCTAGTTTAATGTTTTCTAAATTGGCTCTTGTCTATAAATTTTAACACCCTCATCTGAGACTTCTAATTTCTGCACCACCAGAAATTAAAGTTGATGGGCTTTTTGAAAAAATTACTAATAATCTCCTTGTTCTTCTATTTTATCCAATATTTGACTGTAAACTTCTCTCTTGTACCTTTTTCTATCTTGAATGTCTCTATCTAATAGTTGTCTTAGCTTTTTGCATTTTCTTTTTTTTTTTTAATACTTTTTTTTTAATATTTATTTATTTTTTTAGTTCTCGGTGGACACAACATCTTTGTTTGTATGTGGTGCTGAGGATCGAACCCAGGCCGCACGCATGACAGGCGAGCGCGCTACCGCTTGAGCCACATCCCCAGCCCAGCTTTTTGAATTTTCTATCTGAAATACCTTACTTGACATTTTCAACCATTTTCTATCTTATTTCTATCTTTTGGTTTTTTTTTTCCCTAAGGTTTGTATTTTTACCCTTAGTTGCTTATTTTCCTCCTAGTTTTTTTTTTTCTTCCTATTTTGTGGGTTTAAAATTCTTGTCTTCCTACATTTTTTATCTTTCTACATCTTCTTTATCTTTATTCTTTTTAACTTTCTATACTTCAGTCTTTAAAGTTTTTCACTTTAAATTTTTAATCTTCTTCATCTAAATATCTTTTATCCTATTATCTTCCCATTTTTTTTAAGTAATGCCTTTAAGATTAACTAGGCTTCGAATGATGCAATAAAGCAATCTTTTTTCTGCCATGAAAGTATCTCGACCACCTTCAATTTAACCTTTTAATTATCATCTATACTGTACTTTTAAATGTACTTTTTCACCACCTACAACTTCACTCTTTTAAACGAGGCTTAGATTTTGTTTAAATCGCTTCAATGTTAGTTTACATGGCTGCCCTTCAACCAAAGGCTTTTTTTTTTTATTAAACTCCATTGAGAAGCTTTGTCTCAATCTGCCATGTACAAATACCTTTTTCTTCTTTCTTCCTTTCTCAAGCTTTTAAAGTAAGTCTAGTTTCCTCAAAATCTTTTTAAATGGCATTTTACAACTTTTTACTTTACCACACAGAGATTATCTCATCTAGAAACATTTTTTTTCCTTTAACCTTTTATATTAAAATATATTTCCACATCTTGAATCTTTTTCTATCTCTTTTTTAACCATTAACCCTTTTTATAAATTCACATTTTGAAACAACTCTTATAAAATTTCTGATTTAGACAAATTACTCCACTTTAATAAGATGAAAGACTTTCATGTTTTTTATGATACTATAATACTATAATTGAAACCCAACTGAAAATTTTTCTACTTTGTATATAAATTACACATGATAGAATCTTAACTCTTAGTAACCTTGTTTTAGCAAAGACACAGACACAAAGCAATATTAAACATTTTTCCATTTACCAATTTATGAAAACACACATAATGTTAAAATATATTACCTTATGGAACTTAATAAGTAAGGAACACTTGATTTTATATTTACTGGTTGATATTTTAACACTTTAGCTTTGTAAATTAATCAGATGTCTCTAAAAACCAATATCTTAGACAAATGTAGTAAACAAAACTACCCATCTCTTTCTTGTTGAAGAAAATTCTTCTACAGGATACCATGATGGTCCCATTGATATACTTAACAAATCATCTTTAAAAAGCCATGTGCTACATTTTTGTATTGTATCAACATATGTCCTAACTGTTCTTGGTCTCACTGGGGTGCCTCCTTCCTCTAACAATTTCTCTTGCTCGGAGGCGAACAACTTCAAACCTTGAGTTAACCATTTTCCCCAGTTTGCCTGAGAAAGTTCTAGGAACAGGCAACTTGAAACAAAAACAAGATAAATCAAAACAATAACACATTGTTTTTTTTTTTTATTTTTTATTTTATTTTTTTTTATTGTTGGTTGTTCAAAACATTACATAGTTCTTGATATATCATCTTTCACACTTTGCTTCAAGTGGGTTATGAACTCCCATTTTTAGCCCATATACAGATTGCAGAATCACATCAATTACACATCCATTGATTTACATATTGCCATACTTGTGACTGTCATGTTCTGCTACCTTTCCTATCCTCTACTATCCCCCCTCCCCTTGGTCACCCATTCTTTCGCTCTTCCTCAGGGGCGAGCAATTTCACTTACCTCCAAGCTTCAGAAGTTCCCCGCACGGGACGCGGGACTACTTGGCTAATGGCTCCCAGCAGTGAATAACTTCTCTCTTGTGAAATATTCAACTAAATACTCCTCATTCATTTAAATATAGTGAGCCTAGAGTCTGGAAAAATCGTGCCTGCTCATCCATTCAGTTTTTCAAGTAACTGTTATATTGATATTCAAAAATTGTATTTTGAAAGTCATATTATTTCTTTCTATCTCTTTTTTGAACCCATAATTACTGTCATGCAGGAACCCCATTATGTTCTCTGGTCCCCTTTATTTACCATTATTTCCTATTCAACAAAAAAACTATTTACATCTCTATCTCAGCATCACTTTTAAAACAAATCACTATGTATTTCTTTAGATATGATACATGCCCCTGTGTACTCACACACACACACACACACACACACACTCACACATATATATTTCTTGATTTTGAATGAATCTGAAGGTCTGGATTTCTTTTTCATTGCTGCACACTAACTTATGAGAAGCTTTATGTAAAATCGCATAATCCAAATAATCATGAGCATTATAAATATGTAGTCTATATAATCAGTTTTGGAACAGGTCTCTTTATATGTTCAGGGCAAACTCACTTCCTCATGGCATCCAGGATTTATTAAACATTGTCACCTTCTACCCTAAACCCTTGGTAAGTCTCATCATTAAAAAAAAAAAAGATCAACAAATTCCTTTGCACAATTATAGGAGAAAATTGAGGCTGGACAAGGAATGGACAAATCAGTCTTTGTTAGTTGTATTGTTTTTCATGGTTCTGGGAATGGCACCCAAATCATCCTTCATGCTGGCAAAGTACTCTACCTCTGAGTTATATCCCCAGTCCTGGAGATAAGTATTAAACATTACCATTCTGGGATGTCTGCAATCTAAAAGAAAGGAAGGGAAGACCTCTGGTTAGAAAAACAAGTCAACTGCATCCCAGCTACAGCAAAATAGGCTATGATGGAAAAAAAAAAAGTAATTCCAATTGTTCTTACTTGCGAATGCTTTTGCTCAGAGGATCTGAACAATGCAGTATATGAGTTAAGTAAAATCATCTCCCAAAGATACTTTACCATACTTGAGCCGAAATTTTCATGCTTCTACTTTTCTTCCTTGTGTTTTCCTATATAATTTAAAATTTATTGTCATTTTAATTAAAATGTTTCTTAAGAGTTTCATTTGTTTACAATATTCTTAAAATAGTCTTATTCACAACTAAATAGAAAAGCTTTCTCATTATTAGTTTTTGGTATGATTTTATTTATGTATTTATTCATACATTTATATATATTTTCACTTTTTAATAATTGTCTTACTTGAAATTAAAATTTTATTTCCTTGATTGTCCAAATGTTGGTTATGTCACTTTATTAGAATATACTATCATTTTCTCACTAAGTTGCAATTAAAAAAAATATCTTTAAATAGCTGTATATACAAACATAGACATGCACATATGCTTACTTCTAATTGATGGTAAAATATTTTTATGCTCCATTAACCCATCTGAATATTTTAATGACTTTAACTTTTATGGAATTTAACATTTAGTGGTAGAGTTTAAATTGATTAAATGTAAATGTTAATAAAACTGATGCTAGGCTGAAGAAATGTCAATAATTGGGAGTTTTGAAGTATTGCAGCCAGTGTCTCTGAAGCAAGAGGGAGATGACCAGCCCTCTGAGACTGATCGACTGATCATGGAGCAATCTAAAACAAGGGAAGGGAAGTTCTCTGGTTAGAAAAACAAGTCATTTGCATCCTAGCTACAGCAAAATAGGCTATGATGGAAAAAAAAGGGAAAAAAAAAGCACTCTGGAAATTGTCAACACCCCACAAATTAAATAAACAGAGGCACTAATGGGTGAAGCTCACTAACCCACACTCCTAACTACCACTCATGATCCCACAAGGCCTTTTACCAGAGCAGAGGAGCAGAGTCCTCCTGGACAGACAAAAGGTAACTGCAAGTCATTTATTTTTTTCCTCTTTGATCCACAGAGACCAGAAATTGATTGAAGGAAGAGTAGTATAAAATAACTACCAATTTCTTTTCAAGATTTTATAGGATTTTTGCTTGAAAACTCACCAGATTGCAAGCCTATTTAAAAGTTTACCAATGATAGTGCACTTTTTTATCTGCTTCATGGGTAGTAAGAGGCCACTTAGAACTGAGTAGTACCATTTTATTTTTCATACTTTTTTAATTTTAATTTTTAGTTGTTGATAGACCTCTATTTATTTATTTATTTATTTATTTAGATGTGGTGCTGAGACTCAAACCCAGTGCCTTATACATGCCAGGCAAGTGCACTACCACTGAACCCAGCCCCAGCCCCAGTAGTACCATTTTTGAAGATTGCTAATTCCCTTCCAATTTTAAAAATGTACTTTAAGGAAATTAAACATAGACAACCACCCAAAGACAGACACACACACATGGACATACACATAAACACATAAGTTTGTTCATCACAACACTTTATTTAATAGGAAAACATGGTGTATAGTAGCAAAATTAAACACACAATATCATGTCTGATACTAAAAATTTATAGTGAGACTAAGATTCAATAGAGAATTGGCTAAATAAAATATTATGCCATAAGATCAAATACAAGACAACCATTAAAATGTGAGTATATATTTGTATCATGGAAAAATGTTCAAATTATGGAAAAAAATAAGTTATAAAATATTAATAATTTTATTCGGCCTGTTAAAATCATTTAGAAAGAAAGAAAATATCACAAGTGCACATTTATATGTGTATACCTGCATGATGTGACAGGTTAGGAAACATTTGAAAAAAATAAAACAATATTAAGAATGGTTTTCTTCAGATGAAATTGTTAGTGATGCTTTTTATTTTCATGTCTCTGGATACTAGTAATGATCATATATCATTTAAAATAAAAACAATAAATTTAAAAAAACCTGCTACTACATAAACGGTAGTCACAAATACCCCACTTAGAAGAGATCTCATAATCAATTGAAAACTCAGTAAGGTTTAGATCTGCAAAAACACAGGTGGAGGTCACAGTTATTATATAAATGCAGTATCTTTTTCATTAAGAGTGGAAAATAATAAAAGTATAAAAAAGCAATAAGTTCAGACTTTGGTATTTAGATGCTGAATAGTATAATTGCCAGTGGATTATTTTGTCATTGCTTTTATTAATACTGTCCAGCTTAATTTCCCCATTTCCTCTGAAGTCTGGATATTTTTCGTGAAGTATTTTGCTTCAATGACATATTTTGGTTTTATTTTTATTGCTGATTTAGTTCTACAATAACATTATTTAAATTATCAGTAATTCATTTAACTTTCTTTAAAACTTGCAAAGTTTTGCTGAAAATTGTGACATTATTTGTTTTTGCTGGCATAAATATACTGACACCATGATTTTCTCTTAGTAACTGCCCTTTTTCCTTGGCAGTTTTAATTTGAGAGTAAATCAACACTTTCTTCTTCAGTCTGTGGCACTAAATTGTAGGCATCTGAATTTTGAGTTAAAGAAGACAAAGAGGACAGAGTCTACTAATTATTAGGAGTTGCACTAGTTCTTAATTTTTTTAGATACAGATTTCTTGATTTTTTTTTCTATTTATTGTGTCAGCTGCTGAATACATTTACTGAATATCTTTCATTTTGCATGTATTAGTCAAGTTCAGCTGGTGTTATATGTAGCATTGATATAGCACTAAGCTAAGCCCAAGAGTTGAGGCTAACAACATTAATTTTTGTTACTGAACTGGAAAGGGTCAAAATGCAGAAGCAATTTTATTATTTTTTGTGTGATTTAAGTATATTCTAATGCCATGTATAAAGTAACATACTTAGTTGCCAGCTGTGGTCAAAAAAAACTTCATGATTACTTTAGGCAAAATTTCTTGGTAAATCAGTAACCAAATAGAATAATTTTAAGAGAATGAGGAAATCTGTAATCATCAGGAAAAATGCCACATATCATCTTGTAAACAGAATACGGAACTCATACTCTTAAATTCTCCCCATTAGTCACAGCATCATAGAATTATTGTGCAAAAAATTGAAATTACACTGAGATTTCATCTCACTCCTGTCAGAAAGACAATTATCAAGAATACAAATAATTATAAATATTGGCAGAGATGTGGAGAAAAATACATTGCTGGTGGGACTGCAAATTGGTGTAATCACTATGGAAAGTAGTGTGGAGATTTCTCAGAGAACTTGGAATAGAACCACCATTTTACCCATCTATCAAACTCCTTGGTTTATATCCCAAAGACTTAAAATCAGTATAGTACAGTGACAAAACCACATCAATGTTTATAGCAGCTCAATTCACAATAGCTAAGCTATGGAACCAACCTAGGTGCACTTCAACAGATGAATGGATAAAGAATATATGGTACATAGACACAATGGAATATTACTCAAACATAAAGAAGAATTAAATTATGGCACTTGCTGGAGACTACCATGCTAAGTGAAATAAGCCAATCCCAAAAAACCAAAAGCTAAATGTTCTCTGTGATATGCAGCCACTCACTCAAAATAAGCAAGGAGAATGGAAGAATAGAAGTTCACTGGATTAGACAAAGGGAAGTTAAGAGAAGGCAGGGGGAATGAAAATAGGAAAGACAGTAGAGTGAATTGGACATAACTTTCCTATGTTCTTATATGAATACACAACCAATATAACTGCACATTATGTACAACCACAAAAATAGGAAGTTAAATTCCATAGTATCTATGATATTTCAAAATATATTCTAATGCCATGTATAAAAAAGAATAAATTAAAAAAATTAAAAAATATTGTGCTAAAAGAGTGTCACATTTTCTGTAATCACTAGATAGAACAGACAGTGCTAGATTTTTGGTTTGATGAATAGAACATCAATTAAATTCAAATCCCTCCTAGATTTCAGATGTACAAGTTTAAAAAATTACAATCAGAATGAATTACTTTTGCAAAATTCTGATTCAAAAATTATACTTGAAAATTAATTTTAAAGGTATTAAACTCAACCATAAGTTCCTTTCCAAATAATTTTAATTCAACTTTGTTTTTTGATTACCCTGGACAAAATCCCTTGGACTGTTATAGGAGTGCATCAGAGAGAAATATACAGTTGCCGTTCAGTGACACCTCAGCATCTGTGCCAAAGGTTTTTCTTTTACTTTCATAACTAGATTCAGTGAAACTTTAGCAAAGGGCAGAAGATATGGATTTGATTCCCCCCTTTGAATTTTTTTTACTTTTTGGGTTTGTGTTAGGGTCTGTAAACAAGTCAGGATGGCGCCTGGCATTTTGCCAGAGGGAGTGGTTTGTGAAGTAACACCAGAGAGCCATTAAGTGTGGAGATTCCTTTTTGGTTGACTGCTGTATCTAGTTTATGTTAATTATGGTAAGCTGTGTGGAATGTATATATACCCCTCCTGTCCTATAATAAACGGCTCCCACTCCTGCTGTATCAATGTGCACAAGTTGCTTGTCACCCCCCGGTTATTTTTCCCAGACAGCCGGGATATGGCAGGTTTGTGTCCTAGCCTGTAGTTTCTGCTGCAGCAGTAGTGTGTGGACAGAAAAAGGAAACAGCTTGGGGTATATTCTTCCTATTTTTGGAAGTGATTGTGCCTTAGCCTAACTGTCAGCCTCTTTGTATGACATGGGCTACTAGCATCCAATGCTTGCAATACTGAAGATATGCTTTTGCTGGGTCTTGAGGAACTCAACTCTTCAAGGATTCTTTACCCTGCCAAGATCTGGTGTGAGGGACTGAGGCAAGCTGCAGCTTCACCCTTCATGCCATCCCCATGTAAGCTCTGCCTTCATCACAAACTTGGGCTGCAGTGCTTTTCCTGCCTTGCAGATATTCCCTTCAAGAATTTGACACAATTTAGGCACAATTACATCCCACAGATTATGCTTAATTCAGATGAACACATGTAACTTTATCACATCAAATAAAAAACATTCTTTCCATCATTCAAAATCTTTCTTGCTGTTCTCAATATAATATTTCCCAATTGTGTGGCTTGGATGCTTTCAAAGGAAATATAATAATGATGATAATAATGACAATACTACTAGTACTACTACTAATAAAATATAACCTAGGAATTGCTTTAAACAAAAGGAAAATCCTGATTCCTTGAGAAGATACCTTGGTCTTTCTTTACTTACCTTTATATCAAATATAGAGTGTTCCCAAGTAAAATATAGACTTAAAATAGAGAAGAAAAAGAGTTTTCATGCATAAACTATACGAGGAACTTATTAATGTGTATTAATATCTTAAGGGCTCCTTTTGATAATGAATTTTGAAGATACTGATTAAAGAAATAAAAGAATATTAGATTAGACTGAACTCATACTGCAACTAGAATCTTGTGGTTTTTGAGCTCACTCAATTTCCTAGTGTTATCCTGTTTGCAAATTTTGTGCCCAAACTACATTAAACAGACAGAAATCATATGTTTTTTTGAAGATATTAGGATTCAAATATATTGAATTCTAGATTAAGAAAGATTCAAAAATGCTGAATATAATTTTATAAAGAGACTGAAAAAGACTCTTTTGCATTCCCTGAGAAGGCCCAGAATGTAATTCCCTATGTGAAAAGAGCATAGATAATCAGAAACCTAGACATGAATGATATAGTAAGATGTTCCAGTTGAAACAGGCTCTGGTTTTAATATGGCTGGCTGGATTCCAAGTATCAAAGTCCAAGAATAAGAAACATAGTGAAGGTTCAAAAAGAAGTCAAATTGTCATAATTAATAAGAAGAATACAAGGACAGTCACAATAATCCAAACTCCAAGAATGACTTGTCCAAACTGTATCTGTGGGAATCCAATTAATCATAAGTCTTTAAGAAGGAAATTATTAGAATACTTCTAAGAAATTATTTGCTTTATATATCAAAGAAGTAACTATATTACTTTAATAACTGTTGTTGTGACTATTACTATGGTGATATTTTATAATGGAATATAGTTTTAACAAAGATCTGACTTGATGCATTACAAAGTCACAGTACTTCCCCTATTTATATTTCTGAGTCAGGTCTTATTTCCAGCTCCTGAAATGAAAAGCTAATTGTTCTGAGAAACCTATGTTCATGGGCGTGATACTTTCTTGTCAGTTTCTCTAGAAGGAACAACAATATTGCATTTATTTATCTGCATAATTAATCTTTGGGGAAAAGAAAAATATAGAATTGTTGAGAATTATTGGACACACATATAATCTTACTCTAATAATTGGAGACACCACCCAACCCCACAGATCTACTAGTATAGATGGAGCTTATGAGTGTCAAGAAATACAGTTTACATGAGTGCTATATGATAGGCACAGATGAATTCAAGTAGTTTTGTTAGTCACTTTCAAAATCAGGCTTTAGACTAATAAAAACCACAATTTTCAAGAATTTTCATGACTTCTGATCTGATAATGAGACTTATGGAAAGAGTGAAAAGGTAGTTATTCGTGTTCTCCATTAAAAATTTAACCAAATGTCTTATATCAATTCTGAAATTTTAACTCAGATACTTAGCTATCCAACTTAAAGATGGATTTCTTATCAAGTATCTTCTCAATCCTTAGTAAATTTTTGGAAATATCTGATAGTTTTAGAGCTATCATATATGTTTATCATATGCTTATTCAAGGTTTTACCCTAATTGAGCATGCAGCAAAGAAAATAATATAGTTCATCAAATTATTTTATATAGGAAAATAATTTTGTCTTGCTTTATTTGCTCTCATGTAGGGAAATGTGGCTTAGTTTTGCCTAATTGTAGCAAAAGAAAAATTTATTTAGACCTGAATGAAATACAGTCAACACTATTGTTCACATTTCCCTAGGTTGCATGGCTAGAATTGATGGGGAACATTCAAAATAATGGAGACCCATGATGCAAGAACTACAGTGCTTTTAGTATACCACTAGAAATATAGCCACAAAAACTACCAAACCAGGATCATCTGAATCAGATTATGTGCAAGCAAGGAACATGTTTATGAAGCCCATCAATGAGGTTTAGGAGTCATTTCTTATATAACCTTACCTGACAAAGATGAGCTACTTCTCCATTCCTTATTGTTAACCCAGTTTTTTCCTAGTAAATTCACTGCTTCTATAAATTTTTCACTCTAGTTATATCAAAAACAAGAATACCAGAAATTTACACTCCTCATCAGTGATGTTTTCTTCTTCTATAGAAGTTGTATCTGCTCTCTCTCTGGTTGGTTACCTTGAGCACAGACTTCAAGAAGTTTGACAGTATTACAGTTCCAATAATATTGCTTCATTGCAAGGAGGAAATCATGCTGACAGTTGCTATACAGGGCTAATGACTACATGTTGGTAAGATTCAGAGATTCAAAAAGGTGATGAATACAGATATACATAGAAACACACACATTCTGAGACTTGCCACTAAATTGGAGTTTTTCACAATGCATTTACAGGGGAATTCAGGAAAGTATCACCAGATTGAAGTGGAATTTTCAACAGCTTTGAACCTAAATTATTGCAAGTGGCACACTAAATAGGTCTGCTTGGATATTGTAAAAGGCATATGTATTTTTACTTTATCCTATTTACCAATTAAGTTTAAAATAATCATTAGTATAGCCCAAACCCAGGGAGACTCAGCCGCTACTTTGGGCTACAGCCAGTGTACCCTCAACCCATTAGATCCAGGTGCCATATCAAGAAGGATCTAAACTATAGGAGGATCCCATTACTCCTGTTCTTTCAGAATAGCAAAGCTTCTGGCATTTTCTTCCTTATTACCAATTATGCCTCAGTTTGACTGTTCTAGTGAAAGTGAAGCAAACTATTCCAGTTTTTAGATGTGCCAGCTTCAAAACTAGAACTTGTATTCATTTCAGTGTGAGTCTGCATGAAAAGTCATTGCACAGTCACATTCTCCTTGCTGCCAGTCTCTAAATGCTGTTACTATTTTTTCAGAAACTGAGAATCCATATGGAGTTCTGCATTTGAGTTCCAAAGTCCATCCCAAAATCACACAATTTGAATTTGCTGGTGTTGTTTCTCCCTTAGAACACACATTAATGTCTGCAAACTGTCTAGTTTTTTTATTTGTTCGTGTGTTCAGAACAAATACATATTAATCAGGATCTTGATTTATTATGCTCACATTACCCTAGAAAAATTCCAGACCTAGGTAGGGCCAAGTAATATTTGTAGAATGAAGATTAATTTCTGTGTTTATGGAAGATCTTCTTTAAATCCAATGACATATTAGAAGAAATACTCTCTATTTTAAATGATCTTAACTATTTTCCTTGTTTTTTCTCTTCTTTTTTCCTTTCCTCATTCTTCTTTCTCCTGTTCTCTTTCATCTTCTTTTTCTTCTTCTCTCACCCATCCATTCAGTTGTTCACTAGTCACTTTTCTTCTCTCCTTCCTTCACATTATTTATACTTTTTTCCCTTTATTTTTAATTTCAGTGTGTTTCCCTGGCATCGCTCTTGTAAGTCTAGTACAGATATGAAGCTCTTACCTACAGAAAGTCTTAATCAGCAGCCATACTTATTGATCTGTGGCCACTGGTTTAGCCATTGTTAATTTATTTTTGTATTCTTCCTTGGTAAATCCAATGCTTTTATTACACACTCATCACATGGACATTTACATAGGTAACTCAAAGTTCATCTACCTCAACAGAACATAGCATATTTCTCCAAATAATGACTTTTGGCTTACATTCTCAAATACCATTACTACAGGTATCCCCTGAGCAGTACTCTCAATCCTATTTTCTTAAAATATTTCTTTTTATGCCCTTCATCCCTTTCACTGCTTCTTACTTAATTTGGACATTGATTCTCTATTACCTGAAACTAGGAAATAATGCTCCAATTAGTTTTCCTGTTCACTGTCCTACAGCCCTTTAAACAAGCATTTTCCAACTGATTTTTTCAGAGCTATTTCCCTAGCAAATACCCTAAAAAGACTGTGGTTGGGGAGGTTATAATACCTATCAGCATGTTAATGACTTTGAGAAGAGCTATAGCAAGGAATCTTAATACATTTCCAATATAAAACATATGCTTTCTGATCAGACTGGCTGTGTTTAAATTTTAGCATTTTTCTCAGTGCCTGAAAGAGTATTATCACATAAATGTATGTGTTCAATATGCATTTGTAGAATTGAAGATAGAATCCAATTAATAAATATTAAGGGAATGTTAGTTAGCCTTTCTAAAGCTCATTTTCTAGTCTTAAATGGTTTATAATAGGACTTACATATTAGCCAACAATGCTTTGAATTACATTTGTAGAAGCTAACCAACAATGAACTAATGAGAAGGTTATACCAGAAGTAGGCACCTTGAGGTCAGATGTAGTTGTCTCATGATAAACACAAGCTTTTTTGATTTCTTTGTTCCTCTATCCAAAAATGTGTAACATCTCATTTTTTATGAGATATCCCCTGGTATCTCACCTATTTTTCAAGCAGAAAGAAGTCAGAGAGAGTAAAGGGTGAAAAAAGACAAAATAATAACCTTCCTGGATGCCTAAATGATTAAACTCTCCATACTTCTCCTTGGGAAGAGCTGGGACCCACAGCTATGCCCAACTATGGAGAAGGGATATAGTATTTCGAAAATGCATATATGGACATATTTCACCAAAATAATGGTTCCATTAATAATATAGAATGAGAGAATATATATGTGTGTACATCAGCTTTTATTAGTGAAGGAACCAAACGTGCAGTTTAAATAATCATCTATGCATTGATCACATGCCTGTAAGTCAACTGAGCAATTCCTTTGACATGAACCACATTCTGCTGACCTAAAACTGGCTCATGACTTCTGGGGTCTGGATCCTTTGACAGTTGGCTTGGTGTCAGTTCTGGTGGCAAGGTGTGGGGAGAGTGACTGTACCATACACCTTATCACTCAGTCAACTGGGATGGGGTTGTTCACAAGTAGCAGGCAGCCTGGTTCAGAGAGCAGCAGAAGGACAAGGTCCAGTGTGCAAGTTATTTTCACCTCATGCCTTCCATAAAGTTCCCACTGACACTTTAGCCAAATTAAGTCATATTGTCAAACCCAACTGAAAACTGAAAGATGCTACCAAGCAACAGAGCTACAAGGAGGCGAAAATAGAATCAGACCATTATTGTGTTGAATTTCTGGATGCAGTGACACTTGCCTTTAATCCCAGTGGCTTGGGAGACTGAGTTCCGAGCTAGTCTCAGCACTGGTGAGGTGCTAAGCAACTCAGTGAGAGCCAAATAAAATACAAAATATAGAAGTGGGAATGAATGCCCCTGAATTCAATCCCCAGTACCCATACCAAACCAAACCAAAACAAAACAAAACAACAAAAACTATTTTTTTAGACTTTTATTTTCTTTCATTTTATGCAGCCACCAAATTCAATAACAAGAATCCTTCGTACAGAGTACTTAGAAAGTAAACTTAACATTTTGCTAATAGCTGACACATTTTAGAATATTTAGTCTTTAAGTCACAAGGTAAAACAGAATACATATGGATAAAATTATTTACTTGAAATCATAAATTATTTCATTATAAATGATAACCTTAAAGTACTTCACAAAGTAGTAGCTACAAGTGATATCAGGAAGTTAATGTGAATGTTCCAGTCTATGTAGACAAATGATTGCCAAGCAAGGGCAAGAGACATAATCTGGTAATACCAGGAGCTCCTTATTAAAATAGGAGTTTAGATACTTTAGTAAATAAAATTTTTGTTAAGATCAGGTTATATTATATTGGTCTACTTCAAATGATATAAAAAAACAGCTTGAGTGACTTGACAATAGACATATCTTTTCATAATTTTTAAGGCGAGGGATTCTAAGTTCAGGATGTCAGATGATTTATGTCTGGGTGTGAGATCCCTCTTCCTCTCTCTGGCTTGCACATATCCCACTTCTTGCTGTGTCCTCACAAGGCAGGGACCAAAACCCTGCCTGGTCTCTTTGTTTAAAGGTATGAGGGTATGGATACCATAATGAGGATCACTCTAATATCTTTAAAAGACTCATCTCTAAATCCCATCACATTCGAAGTCAGGGATTTATAACATTAATTTAAGAGGGACTCATATCAGTCCATAGAATGTTTTAGGTAAAAAAAAAAAACCAATAAATTAATCTTATTTCTAAATATATTTCTAATTCTTTAATAATTTATGTCATTTTCTTCATTATCAGAGTATTAATGCCTGAAAAGCATTAAAGTGCTTAATGCATACACTTGTAAAATGATGGGTTATTTGAATAAATTTGATACTTGTTTTAACATTGCATATCAAGAATATAAAATTATATGGGACAATTTTACCTTGGAACATATTATTCATACATCTATCTATGGTTCATTCATGAATTCCCTCAGCATACATTTGATGAATGGGTGCTTACTGTGTGATTGGCATTGGCTCAGTTACCTACATAGGACTGTAGTCTAGAATAGTCATTTATCTCTGATGTTCTTAAAAACTTGCAGATTGTACACAAGGTTCAGAATGATATAGGAATAGGGAATACGGAAATTGTAGTATGACGAGATTTCACACCTTATTTTAAAGAACATTAGTTTTGAGGAATAGTAATAAATTACTTGGAAGTGTGACAAAATATACTTAGAATAAAATCTAGAGTCGAACAAGCAACTTTAGTGATTTTTTTCAGTCTTCACTATGTTCTTTAATTATGACTGATTGTTTAAGGGGACAATGGAATACTAATGTTTAAAAATAATTAGCAATAAACCCTGAGAGGACATTCACTATATGCATTTCAACTTTTACTTACCTTAAGGCAGTTATAATGAATTGGCATATTTTCCCTATTTTTCCAGCTAATTAAGTTTGAAAATGCTTTTAGCAAACAAACCTTTATTCTCACATTCATTTATAATTCTATGTAAAATAATACAGCCAGAAATAGTCATCTCACTTTTTTCTACATACGTAACCATATATGAATTTTGAAATATTACAAAGATAACAAGAAACCTATACTTGTCAGTAACATAGGTGAAAACTGGAATGTCTTATAAGGCCAGGGTCCCAAGGACAGAACACTGTGTACGGAAAAAGCAAAGTTTAATCATTTAAATTTGGGATAAAGTGGCAGCTAGAGTCATATAGTGATATATGTCTGCAAATCCAAGAAAAAATATGTGAGAAATTTCTTATTAAAAATCATGTGTATGGGGCTGGGGATGTGGCTTAAGTGGTAGCGCACTTGCCTGGCATGTGTGTGGCCCGGGTTCGATCCTCAGCACCACATACAAACAAAGATGTTGTGTCTTCCAAAAACTAAAAAAATAATAAATGAATAAATAAATATTTTAAAAAATTCTCTCTCTCTCTCTCTCTTTAAAAAAAATCATATGTGACAAATGGAGGACCTTGTCTTTCTCAGTACATAGAGATGTAAAACAGAAGTTGTATATTCTAGTCATACATAGTAGCTGTTTTGCCACCATAGACAGTCTCCATGAAAAATAATTATTGGTTATATGGTTACTAAATATTTCCCCCTCTGCTAAAAATAACATGGTTTATCCTAAATATTTATTAGGATATTCTTATTTTGATAAGCAAATTTAGTTTGTGGCCACAATCTCATACCACTTTTCATTTTGTGTCTCCTGCTAATTTGTTTCTAAAGGCACCCACGGTATCTTAGATTCCCAGTTTCATTATAGGAGTGATTATCCCTTTTAGAAAGAAAGAGTGTATCTGAGAGAGGCCTGTATTCCATTCTTACATTTCCAAATTAAATGTACTGACAAAAGCCTTGTATATTAAGATTAACAATAGAAAACTAACCAAAGTGTAGCATTATCATTCATAACACAATGATGGTCTTTGAGTCAAAGAACTATAATTGGAAAATTATTAAACTCAAATTATCTCACAAAAATTTTAAAAATACTTCACTACAGTAGAATATAATTGATGTGACAAATTTAAAAACAGCAATCTCTGTAGACTTATTCTCCCCATGGTTCTCTGTAGCATGTGAGCTTCAGGTAACATAAGATCTCTGCTTTGATAACTTTGTTATATCAAACTTCTAGAATGGTGACTGGTACAAAGTAAGCCCTGAATGCATATATTGAATAAATGTAGACTGAATTTCCCTTTATATTGTGGAGCAAACTTTTTTTTTTAGATTCTCTGATATGTACACTCAGTATACTTCCAATGATTTATTAGAGTTAAACTTATAGAAATTATAATTTTCTCTGCTAATATGTCTCCTTAAATTCTTTGTATTATTAGTTACACAAAGGCTGTGATTAACTTAAGCTGTTACTTTTTTTTCATTAAGATTATCCAGAATGTACCTTCCTCTTGTGACCCTTCCTTCACCGTTAAAAACTTATTGCCCATTTCTTTCTTATTTACTCCAGGTAACTGCCAATGTGAAAATATTATTTTCAAATTGATTGAAACCTGGTTTTGCTGTTATTAACACTGCTAAAAATCAGGGTTCTCAGATGCCTAAGTTAAAATACTTTGAATATCACAGTAAGAACCGAGGATAAGTTAATCTTTTCTCATTTTTCCCATAAATACTAAATAAAGAGTTTTGATTGTCCTTTCCCAGGCTGCTGTTGAAGAGGCAGAGTGGGGCAGGGCTTGTTTCTGGATGGCCAAGGCCATCTCCTGGGCTGCCTGGTGGCCATTGTAGCCAAACAGGTATTGTGCTGCACCACAAGACCAGGGGAGTCCAGGCTGCCCTGAGTGTTCTAGGTCACCGCCCTATGACAAGAAAAAGAAGATGGTAGTTCCTGTTGCTCTCAAGGTTGTGTGTTAGAAGCCTACAAGAAACTTTGCCTATCTGGAGTGCCTGGCTCATGAGATCGGCCTGAAGCACCAATCAGTGAAGCAACCCTGGAGAAGAGGAAGCAGAAAGCCAAGATCCTTTACAGGAAGGAAAATGAGCTTAGGTTAAGAAAAAAGGCAGAAAAGAATATAGAGAAGAAAATTTACAAGTTCACAGAGGTTTTGGGATCCATGGATTCCTGGGACTGAGTCCAATAAAGACTGTTTATGCCTCATGTTTGGCCTGGCCTGCCCTTCCTCCATTGGCACACTTGGGATATGGGGAACCCAGGACAGCTCTCCAGGTGCCTCAGGCAGCCTGGAATGTGGAAAGGTGAGACAGGGAAGGGACTAGCCTTAGTCTCTGCTCTTGTTTAGAAGGTCTTTCTGTGAGGTTTCTAGGAATTTTATGATCAGAATTTATGACCTGCTCATTCATGAATTTTAGAATATTGATAGAATCACCAGTTACTTGTAGTATTCAAAGAGAGAGAGAGAGAGAGAGAGAGAGAGAGAGAGAGAGAGAGAGATGGAACAGTGTCCACCTGTATTCCCACATAGCCATCCTATTCTCTGTAGCTGACAGAATGGGAGAGAACACAGCTGCTGAAGTGGGCAAGTTTTAGATGTGCAAAAACTGTGACCAAGAGATTACAGCCTTGCTTTTCTCCTTCCCTCTGTTTTGTGATCAAAAGCAAATAAATTATTTTTCAAGGAAAAAAAAGAGTTTGATTATTTACTTAAGTATAATAAAGAAATCATTTTCACAATAAATTTGTTTTGGTATAATAAGTTCTTATGTTTTTCTTACTCAAATTTGACTTAGCTATACTCAGTCCTTTATATATCAACAGATATTTTAAAACCAGTCTACAAATTCCATACATACAACAGTTGACTGGAATTTTAATGAATCTGTAGATGAATTTGAGTCTATTCATATTTTATTGGTATTGAGTTTTTCAGTACATATATGTAGCATGACTTCCATTCTTTCAAATTTTTAATTTTTCTCAGTAATATTTTGTTGTAGTATAGATATATGTTATACAACTTGTTGTATATTTAGTTATTCACATTGTTATGTGATCACAAATGGTATATGTCTTATTTTCATTCCTAGTTCTTAATTATTAGAACAAAAACCATAATTGATTACCATCATGTTTATATTCTCTTCAATAACTCATAAAATTTCAGTTATAATAATGTTGTAGAATATTTTGTATTTTCTACATATCTACAGTTGTTGTTTGTCAATATTGGTATATTCTTTCTTTATTTCTGATTGCATATTCCACTTTACGTTTTTCCCCCTTTTTAAACTGGATATAAGATCCTGTATAATGTCCAAACTACTTATTGGTAGTGGAAATCAGTTTTATTTCTCATAAGGAGAAAGTTTTCAGTATTCACTATTTAGTTTAATGTGTGTCTACAGTTTTTTTTTTTTTTAGTAAATACATTTAATTTGCAATATATTTCTTACTATAGTAATCTTACATTTCTAAAGATACTTCCTTTTTGAATTCTGACCTGAAATTGACTTTAATTATGTGCCTTTAAACATGTGATAATAATATAATTTTATAAATTTGTTCTTATTTTTTGTTTTCTTATTCTGCTAATAAAATTTGTAGCATTGTTCTTTGTTTCTATTGTTAGAGAAATTTTGCATTCCAACACAAATGCTTAGTTTTGGACTAAGCTAATACTGACTTAGTTTTGAATATCATTTTTATCTTCCTTTCTTTCTTTGGGAATCATCTAGATCTATGTGTCTTCTCTCTATTTCATTCTTTCCCATTTTTCCTTCCTTCCTTCTTTATTCCTTTCCTACTGAGCTATCTCCCGAGTTGAGCCTGGGTTTTTCTTAGTTTGAAGTTCTTTTTTGATGTAAATGTGTCGCGACCCCTTGCCCGCAAGGAAGACGCAACTCAGGAATCTTCTTTCAGCAGTTTATTCAGGCCCTTGATATTTCTTCTTCCCTCGGATGCCCCTCCCAGCCTTAATAAAGCATCCCAAGCCCCAATGCAAAGCTGCCGCGTGGAGCTTTCTCACAGGGTGGTGAAAAATCATGTGCCAACTTTCCCAGATAAGGAGTTGTTTGTCACAGACCACAGCGGAGCCAGCGTCATCTTGTAATGGCGACCATAGTCTGCAGAAACGGCAGAAGCGGCTCACCACAGTTCCCCCTTTTCTGTTTTCTTAAAACAATACAGGCGAGAGTAGAGGTCCTATCCCACTGTGCAGAAGTGGCTGCATAGTATGACTTAGTCCTAAGGAGGCGCCTTCCCCAGATCTGAAGCCATATCAGCCGACGCCTTTTTTCGTGGGGCGGGGCGTGAACGCGTTTAACCCGCATGCAATAGGATATGCTCTCCTTGAGGTCCTCGTCAAGGATCACTAAAGTGCAGTGCCTTGCCTCGCATCCTGTATCGTGACGATGGTGGACGAAGGGGGATAGCTGAGGCTGAACTGTGGCTGTTTATAATGACAAACAAGTTGACAGCACCCTGAAAGAAAGGCACGGACTTTAAGACTATAGAAAAGCACTAGTGTGGAAACCCATCTGCGTGCAATGGCAGTAAGACCGGCAGAGTGCAAGGGCTTTCCAACATTAAGAGAATAACAAGGAAAGTCATGTCGATCCCAGTGCAATGTTATAATAACTTGGGGTGTAACGACCATGACAAAGGTTTACTGCTTAAGATGCGCAAGCCAGACTTGAGGCGAGTTGCCATTTTCTAAAGCTGCAAGAGCTTGTATGATCATAGCCTTTTCTTGTGCATGGCGAGTTTTAAGGCGACAGAGAAGCCACAAACAGAGTACAACACCGAAGCAACACATTGCACCAAAAATGCCCATTCCCACCCATTCCTTAAAAAAGGAAAAGGCAGAGGATAGCCAATTGGTGAATTGACCCAAAGTCACTGGTTCGACATGGGTGCTATTCAGAACAGCAATCTGAGTTAGTTGAGACTGGATCAAGTTTTCTGCTTCCATGGACCAGGTTCCGGATAAATATTCCCCGATGATGCGGGAGGCATTTCTGGAATCATAAAATCTGACAGAGGTTATACATAAATGTGCACGTTGATCAATACAACCCAAATGTACTAGGTCAGATAATTCCTCAACTTGAGCTTGAAGTAGATCTATCCTTTGATTAGCAGCCAGAATCCCAGATAAAATGTGTTGATTAATTCTACTTTGAGATTCAAGTATGGTGGATGTTTGTTGAATAACCTGATTAATGGTGGTAGCAGTTTGTACCTGGCTGGCCATGGCTACTCCAGCTGTAACTGCTGCAGCAGCAGACACTGCCACAGCTGTCACTATAGCTGCTGTAATTCCAAAATCTCTATGGGCTCTAAGTAGTTCAACAATAGGAAATGACTCTGGATCTGCAGTAACCGGGATCGGGACAAAAGTTGGAATTTTCATAACCATTGCCATAGGCCAGGATCCATTCCAACACTCAGACAAATAACAGGTAATATTAGAGCAATTAAGCATCCCCTGTGATGTAACATTAGCCAAAAGAAACAGGAACGGAGATTGGAGACAGACTGCTGAGGAGGGTAATGTAGCATTAAACAATTGTGAATTATTTGCAAAAATTTTAAGCCTCCTATCTCGCTCCGAGTCTTGGGTACTGCCAGAAACATTAAACAGCCAACTTTGGACTCCTAATATTTCCCTGGGGAAACACAAGCGCGGACTAGACTAGCCCAATCTGAGGGAGTCATGCAAAATCTAGTAAGTCCCTCCACCTGAGTGAGAGTGAAAGCGGCATCTATGCCATAAGTGCGGACAGATTCTGCCAAGGTTTTAATTATCTTAAAGTCTAAAGGCTCATGATATCTTCCCCTGTTATTGTCCTGAAATACAGGGTATGCAAGTCCCATATCTGTATTAACTGTCCTCCAAACTTGTGCATGAAAAGATCTCCCGGAACCTTGGCTCCCCCCCACATACGGAGGTGGGGCAATCGGCACCATATCTTCTTCTAGATATTCTACCTCCTCCTCCTCAGAGTTTTGTTGACCAATGTTAACTCCTTTCCCCTTCTTACAGTAGGCCTGCGTGCCTTGTGTCTCCTTTTTCTTCTTTTTCATTTTTATCTTATGTAGTTGTTGTAACAATATATCAAGGTCCTCAGAACTCTCTGAGTCGCTTGTGTTCTTAGGCGTTTTTAATTCGGTCAAGTCTGGGTAGAGCCTTCTCCTATTTTTATCTTCAGGCTCTTTTGCCTTCTCACTACTGTTACTTTTAATACTTTTTGCCACTCCACTACATGATCCTTCAGATTTTTCCTCATGCAGTTGCTCAAGAATAGCTTGACCCTCACTCACAGCTTCCTGGCATTTACCATCTGTAAGGCAACCACGGACCATTTTCCAAAGGGGTATCACCCCACCCTCTAATATGCCCTGCTCAGAAGCAAAGTCAAGATCTTTGCCTAATTTATCCCAACTAGGCACAGTAAGGCTGCCCGAAAATGCAAACCACGGTGCAGCGATATCTATCTTCTGTAAAAATCTCTGTAAAGTACTATGTTTCACTTCCAGTCCCTTGGAACGTAACAGGCCATCTAGGGCCAGGAGAAGCGGACTTGAAGATGCGGCACCCATGACACAACAACAAAGGAAGCACAAAAAAAAGAAAGCGAAAGTAGAAGCGAAAGTACACAGTGCAGCTGCAATAAAATGTAAGGCTCTCTCTTTCATTACAGAGGAGCTGTCCCGCTTTGGTCGCGGATCCCACTTACCTGGGATTAACCCCGCTTTGATTGTGGATCCCACTTACTTGGGACTAACCGGTGTATCACCCCTGACTGCTGAAAGTTCTGGTTCCCGGGTTTCGGCACCACTTGTCGCGACCCCTTGCCCGCAAGGAAGACGCAACTCAGGAATCTTCTTTCAGCAGTTTATTCAGGCCCTTGATATTTCTTCTTCTCTCGGATGCCCCTCCCAGCCTTAATAAAGCATCCCAAGCCCCAATGCAAAGCTGCCGCGTGGAGCTTTCTCACAGGGTGGTGAAAAATCATGTGCCAACTTTCCCAGATAAGGAGTTGTTTGTCACAGACCACAGCGGAGCCAGCGTCATCTTGTAATGGCGACCATAGTCTGCAGAAACGGCAGAAGCGGCTCACCACATAAATGTCCTTAATATTTTTAAGATTATTCAAATTTTATTTCTCTTCATTTCAATTTTTGATAAAAATTATAGTGTAAAATTTGACAATTTCACCCAATATGATTTTGTTCTTAGTACTCTACTATCCATTTAATTTCAGTAGAATTCCTCCTTCTAATTTTTCCTTTGTGATTGGCAGTATATTCAAACTTTTTTTCCTCTCAGTAGTCATTCTCATTGTGTATGTACATTCAAACACAGATATATTTGTGTAATGAATTGACCTTTAGCTTTCTTTAATTTCTTTATTTTTCCTTCATTTTTCTATGTTACTATTTATCAGATTTCAGAGATCATGTCCTTTTTTATAGTTGTTGGGTTTGATTTGCCTTAATTTTCTAGCTTCTTCAGAAGATACCTAAATTAATATGTTTCACATTTTTCTCTTTTAATGTTGCATTTAAGACTACAAACTTTATATTTGTAACAAGCTTCACTGCATTATACAAGTTTTGATAAGCTGCATTTATATTTATATTATCCTTTCAATAAAAATCGTGTAGGCATTCTATTTTTTCTTCGACTTATTTGTTCCTTATAAGTGTGTATGTTAGAGTAAAACATTTTTGGTACTTTTGAATTTGGAGATTTTTGTGATTAAATTGGATTTAAATCCCATATACATGATTGCTTTAATTTGTATTTGGGGTAAAAATGGGAATTCGTAACTCACTTGAATCAAATGTATGAAAGATGCTATGTCATGAGCTTAGTAATGTTTTGAACAACCAATAAAAAAAATCCCATATACATGTAGCTATGTAAACTAAAAGTATGTAAGATTTAAATCACTTAAAATTTGTTGAGATACAATGTTAGTGCTCCATATGCTAATTCAACAAAGCCCATATGCACTTGGATGGATAAGTACTATCTAGGATTGCACCCAGTGTTCTATATGTCATTTACTGTAAGTTTATTAATTCTTCTCCAAATACTTTTTCTATGGACTTTTTGTTTGTTACATACATATTTAAAATAGTCTTCTACAAATATGAATCTAACTACACTTTTCAGTTTTCAGTTCTGGGCGCACATATTTTGAGGTTGTGCTTTTTCAATCATAAAAATGACGACTCAGTAAATCTTTACTGTATATATATATATATATATATATATATATATATCTTAGTTGTAAATGGACACAATATCTTTATTTATTTTTATGTGGTGCTTAGGATCCAATCCAGGGCTTCACATGTGCTAGATGAGCACTCTACCAGTGAGCCACAACCCCAGCCCTTGATCGTTCTTTAGAATGACCCGTTTTTATTATGAAAATCTCTTCATAAATTTTATCCTTCTTGTTTTAAATTCTGGTTGTCACTGTGATTTGGGGGGATTGATGTTTGCTTGATTTGTGATTCTTTATATTTTAGTTTGCAACCTTTCTACACTTCATAATTGAAGATTTTCTTTCATAGGTAATATATATTCATTTTCTAGTAATTCCTTGAAAATTATATCTAATTTAGCAGTTTAAAACAGCATATATGTATTATCTCATATAATTTCTGTGAGTCATAAGTCTTTAAATAGGCTAGCTATTTTTTTTGCATCTCAATAGGCTGCTATCAAAATATTGTTCATGATGCATTCTAAACAGGAAGTTCATTTGGGAAATACCTACTTTCAAGTTATGTTTGCAGAATTATCTTCCTTACAGTTATATGTCTGAGGGACCTAAATTATCCTGGTTGTCACTGGCAGGCTTGTATAGGTCATTGGAGCCACGTATAGTTCCCTGTGGCTTTCCTTAGTTTTTGCTCTCTTGTCTTTTCCAGCATGGGCTACATAATACATCAGGCCAGCAAATGAGCCTCTACAGTGTGTCTGCTAGAGTGATGAAGACTTACATAGTGTGATATAATGCAGTGAGAGAGTGACTTCATCATCCATAACAATCGAATTGATACAAGACATGGATCCTTACTACATTCAGGACAGGGGCTTGGGGAGCATGGAATTACACAAAGTCATAAAGACCAGAAGACCAGTGGGTTTTTTGAATGGTCATGTTCACCAGCCACATGACATAGTCAATTTCTTTTTTAACTCTAATTTTGTTATAACCACTTTATTACTAGACTATTTGTCCATTTACATTTTATGTAATAGTTGAAATATCCAGAAAGTGAAGTTCTATTTTTCTTACTATTTTTTTGTGTGTTCAGGCTATTTATTTCTTTTTGTCCTTGCTTTATTTGAGATACATTATTCTTTTAAATTATTATAGTTTTCCCATCTTCATTTTATTAAGTGTATACTTTTTTTATTCATTCCTTAATACATAGTATGTGTAACAATCCTCCTTGACATATTAGAGCCTATTATGAATTACTGCTTTATTACTTCATAGGCAACATAATGAACTTAAAACACTCTAGATCCTTGTTTATACCCAATTTTTTTGTAGTAGTGTTGTCATGCACACATATATTTTACCTCTCATATAAAAAAGGAATCAATAATTTGTCATATATATGTATATGTACACACAAAAAAACTTACTTGACTTGCTTTACCTTATTTGAAAAGTAAATTCAAGCAACTACTTGAATATAATTTATTTTCTTTTTTATTTTAAGGTGATTTAATCTTCATTGATCTTTATTTGCATTAAAAGGATTATTATTATTATATGTTTTTTGTGTAGGTTTGGATGTTTTTTTAGTTAATGGTTGTCTGAAAGAATCTGCTTCTACCTGTGAATTATGCATGCGTATGTGACATCATGCAAATCTGAATTTTGGTTTTTAAAAATTTTAGGGGCTGGGGTCATAGCTCGGCAGTTAGAGAGCTGACCTGCTACTGGCAGGGTGCTGGGTTCAATCCTCAGTACCACATTAAAAATAAAATAAAGGTATTATATCCAACTACAACTTAAACAAAATATTTAAAAAAGGAAATTGTACTGTTTAAAGTTTTTACTATACGTATGAAGTGGCCTATTATTTCTTAAAATATTCATGGGAATAATTTTGATTCCACTTTCTCCTAATGCAACAAAAATATTTTAAAATTTTATCTTAGTTGACATCTCTTGAGGGTAATTTTCATTTCAATAAACACTTTAAAATTGTAGCCATGAACAGTCATCATAAAATTATACTAAGTAAGTAAGCTAAGGGAAATGAGTTAAGATGGGCCCTACAAGGTATGATTTTTATTTAAAATAAATTTGTTGCTCTCCACCAGCAACCCATCAAAGACTTTATGGCTGAATGACATAAAATCAATCATTTTTAAGAAAGATATACTCTTACTACTATACGACACTGGCAAATTTGTGATAAGTGAAATGAGATAAGGATTATATTTTCTAAGAAAGATCAAGTTATCGTTGTTATTAAAACTGCATGTCATACTTTAATTTCATATTAGAGCTTCTGCTGAAACTAGGGTTATATTGATATGAAATTTAAGTAATTTTAGCACTATATTTAAAATCATGGGGCTATTACTCTAACCTGAAAGTCATAAATCTTCTCTTGTAATTTTACTGGACCAAAAATATTGCATTTAGCAGGGATTTAAAAAAAAAAACTACTAGTACAACTTATCAGTGTAAACATCTAACTACAAATATGAAAATATTTGATATTAAATAATTAATATTCATTGATAGTTTCTTTTATTTGCAAAATTAGTGTTGAGAGTTTTACATTAAATTGTTAAACATTCATTACATTTCTCCTTAGTGAATACTATTAGCCATTTCCATTTAGAATATAAGAAATTGATGCAAAGACATTGTAATTTTCTGAAGGTGTCATAGCAATAATTTGGAGCTAGGTTACACATTTAATCAGTTTCTTTGGAGCCTCTGAATGTTAAACTCTATATTAAACTGATGTCTTAATTTGCAAAAGTAATAAGGCAAACAATAGTCCTAAGAGTCTGATTGACAATCACTTGAGGATATTTCTGACAAATGAACACTCTATTTAATATTTCAAATTCACTTGACCTTAGGCCTCATATTAAAGTCATGAAGATTTGTGAAAAAAATATTCTGCCTTTCTGGATCACACTGTCCATCTGAGGAAATAAATACATATGTAATTACAATATAGTGTAATGTATATCAAAACAGGTAAATATAAAGTAATGTGAGAGAACAAGAAAATTTCTGGAAATTGGATGCATTCTAAGAAAAAGCAGAATCCTTTTTCTTTTAGAAATTTTACCAGAAATAGTGTAGATTAGCAAGAGGCAGATGACTACTGCAGAAATAGGAACAAAAATGGTTCAGTGGCTTGAATGTCCACAGTTTTCTTGGGAGACAGCAGAACATTTTATGTGACTAGCACATGAAGAGATCGAGCAGATGCCAGAGGAAGAAATGTGAACGAAATATGTTAGGTTATAAATGATATTGTACACATGCTATCATTAAAGTATGATTCCTAGGAATTAATAAACAATATAATAGAATGTTCTAGTGAATTTTTTATAGGTGAACATAATTTATTTGCAGTTACTGTGGAATATGTGTCACATATTTGACTTAGGATATTGATTAGGACTGCACATTTTTTTTTTTTTAATTTTTTTATTGTTGGCTGTTCAAAACATTACATAGTTCTTGATATATCATATTTCACAATTTGATTCAAGTGGGTTATGAGCTCCCATTTTTACCCCATATACAGATTGCAGAATCACATCAGTTACACATCCATTGATTTACATATTGCCATACTAGTGTCTGTTGTATTCTGCTGCCTTTCCTATCCTCTACTATCCCCCCTCCCCTCCCCTCCCCTCCCCTCCCCTCCCCTCTTCTCTCTCTGCTCCCTCTACTGACATTCGTTTGTCCCTCTTATATTATTAGCTAGCCAATCCCTAAAAAACAAATGCCAAATGTCTTCTTTGATATAAGGAGAGTAACTAAGAACAGAGTAGGGTCGAAGAGCATGAGAAGAAGATTAACATTAAACAGGGATGAGAGGTGGGAGGGAAAGGGAGAGAGAAGGGAAAATGCATGGAAATGGAAGGAGACCCTCAGAGTTATACAAAAGTACATACAAGAGGACTGCACATTTACTATGTAGTTTGGAGGATTATCCTTAATTGCCTGGATATTTGAGTTTAGAGATCTTTGATTTAGAAACCAAAAATGTCTCCTGTAGAGATTGTAAGAACTCATCCTTGACCTCAGGAAGATTGTTGAACATAAACATTGCTTCAGGAAAGCGTGAAAACCATACTTGATTATATAAAAAGGTACATGAAGTATATGCATATGGCATGAGCAAAAAGTATTCAAAATTATTTTCATCATTCATTGATAGTTAATATGCATGTGCATATGTAAAACATATTAATAAAGTGTTCTCATGAGTAGTCAGAACTTTATTGATTTCCTAAACAGCTATTTTGCAATTCAATTTTTCTATAATTCAGAGTTTCACATAGAGGGCATCATTGATTTCATATCTTAGATCCTCTTTGAACAGCTCCAACTAAAGAAACCTGATGGGGGTTAGTTATAAAATCATTTCCTAAAACTGTTGTCTGAGACATGCCTTCTTGTTTTCTGCAGAGAATCCTAAACCATTTTTTTTCTGCGACTATTCCTTGAGAACCTACTGCAGCAACTTCACTTGCTACCAGAACACTCAGTAGGACTCCAGCACAGGCGACCCATTAAATAGACTAAATGAGTCAATGAAAATAAACAAACAATATAGGGTTTGTGTTCCAGGTGCCATTCCAAACCATGAAAAACAAACAAAGCAAGTAAACCTAGAAGCAGCTGCATTGGCTTATGAGAATCCTGTTGCTACAGAGTGAGTTTCCAAAACACCAGGCTACATTGGTCAGAGTATTTGCTAGAGACAGCCAGCCGTGGATAGTGCCAGTGACAAAAAGCTGATTTTGGCTAAGTCTGAAGAGAAGCAAACCAAGTAGATAAAGATGATTCAAGCCACAGCACAACTCTGTAGAAAGGATCTATGAGATAAAGCCAGAGTCAGACTATGTGTAAATATGCAAGATGCACTCTAAGATATGATTCATTCCCTCCCAGTATTGCAGGTATATTTTATTATGGCCAGATATTTTATTCTAATATGCTGCCTAATAAAATTATGGCAATCAAATTTTGTTTTCAATGAAATTTGTGCTTTGCTTTATACTCTGTATATCTATTTTTAAAAAGAGATTATCATAGATTTATACTCCAAAATATACAATTGTATAAACATTTGCAATCATATTATAGTAGAGATTATGATATTACTAAGAAACAAAGTTATTTCTTATTTTAATATATGAACTTAATTTATCATTTTGTGAAACTTTCTATTTTGAGTCAATCGTTTACTGTTTATGTGAGTGTCTGGCTAATAAAATACAATGCTATTTTTTATTATTTGTATTACTCATTTGCTCATTTTTCATTTTCATTTCTTAGTAGATTGATTTCCAATTTTTTAAATCGTTATGATTTTAGAAAAACAGAACTCTCTTTTAATCACATTGATTACTTGAAGTTTGCTGCAGCTTCTAAAAGAGCAAAGATGAATGTTCTATGTAAATCAAACTGTTGTGGAAAAATTACTTGCTTACCTTAACCCTCTATTAGTTTGGTGCGTACAAAATGAGTTAAATCAGCTAAGTTTTCCTTGTGACAAGATGTAACCATGAGATTTACATGAAACATGAAGACAGTGGAAGTGGTTTATTTTCAATCCTTTCATTTCTACTTGTGGCGTTGTCAAGAGCCACTCTTGAAATGTGTGTGGAAAGGATCAATCAGCATGAAATCCTGTTGAGTGGGAAAGTCTGGTATTTGAGAACTTACAGTGGCAATCCTATCCCCGATACATGTGAACTCCCACCCAGTTCTGCCGAAGTTCCCGTACAGCATTTGAGATGGGGTGACCTGCGGCAGCCACATAGCCACACAGCCACTCAGAGATGGCCTGCCAAGATGCCAATGAACCTGTTGCCTGCAAGACATCATGAAGCAAGACTCCACCCCTGAAACCTTACCCCTGCCTTTGATGTACCCACTAAAATAAATGACTGGAGCCATTTTCTAGCTGTTCTGTTCCAGCTCCTTTAAGTCCTGGAAGAACCTATCAGGCGCTTTGCTTTTAAAACCTATTCTTTGGCTCTGCCACTTATTTCTTCACTAACCATTTCAGACTCTTTTCTCAGGTGGCTTATCCCTGCTGAGCAGGAAAAATTACCCTGGCAAGTTGCTGGCTGATATGGCACCAAGAGATCACTTTGCATTTTGTGTGTGTAGAGAAGGTACAAGATATTCCTGCAAGGAGGATCATTACTGATAGTGATTCCATTTTCTCTTTAGAGATCTCCCTCATTATGGGATTTCTGACTTACAATCAAGGAAGGCCACAAGAGAAATTTGAAGTTTATGGCTAGAGTTAAGGTGCAAAAAGATTCAGTATATGATTTTGCACTAATATGGGATAAGCTTTCTAAAATATAACAGAAGATACATTGTCAAAGGTGACACTCATGAAGGCTGCACAGTTCTTAGCCCCTGTACAGGTAAAGCTAGCTGGGTTGATAAAATGATTTATTCTTATTTATTCATTAGTTATTAAAGGAACAATTATTGGGCATCTATTGAAGCCACTTCCCAGTGCATCTTAAAGTATTTACTTATTTTATTCTATTTTTCTACCTCTGATTTACAGTACAAATTAGATTATATGGGGTACATTTGGTAACTTCCTCAAACCCTTTGCAATCAAGCCATGGAGATATTTATTGTATAGTTTGCACATGGATGTGTACACATGTACACATAGTATCCATATTTAACTTGCATCCTTTTCTCTTTCTATGACTTTTCTGAAATTCTCTGAAAATAGGCAATACAAATTAATGTTCCTTGTGTTTCCTACTCTTTGCTTATATATTAATGTTTTTTTATGAATGTACATTTTGTGTCCCAAGTCATGCAACATATTAAGCATTTAGTGGTAGTCCATAACAAGGTTCATTCAGCTTGAAACTGAGGGTTTTTAATGTCCCTCTTTCCTCCCTTTGCTACATCTGCATTTCAGGGTCTGATACTCAGTATCAATTTAAATTGAGGGTTAATTAAGATAATTAACAGTATCAGTTATCTCACATAATAAAAAGTCCACAGGAAGGCTATTGTAAGAAAGTTTCCTTGGGACCAAACCTCACTCTTTCTTACTGATCAGAGAATATCAGCTCCCTGATGTTTGCTTGAAGTATCTCCCATAAGTTAAAATGTAGAGTAGTAACAAATATGAGAGAAAAATAACTAAGTCAAAGAATATTTTTTTAAGTGACTTTGTGCTATCTGAACTCAGTGAAATATGGTTATTGTTAGGATTTGTTCTGTTTTAAGGAGGTGAGTCTTATTCAATATGTTTATCAAAATCTTCCTCAAATCTATTTAATAATTACAAAGATGAAAAATAGAGTATTAAAAAGATTTTAGCAAATATTATGACTGATTAAATGGCAGTAGATGAACATGGAAAACAGAATTTAGGTCTGCATTTTTTAATACTTGAAAATTTTATTTCATCATAAGGAAATTAAATTTATAAGGACAATTTATTTTGTTACCCCAATTTACCCTGTGGTGTCTACCTACGCTAGAGACAGTCAGTCAAGCTGGAAATTCTAAGGGTTTGATAGCAGCATGAAGATTTTTAAGTTTTTACTCTTCATGTTTTATTACTGTTACAAAAATTTTACTTTTGCCATTTCTGCTAACCTTTGATTCTTTGATTTTGGATCTTTTTCTAATAGAAATGAAACTTATCATGTGACAGAGTGTTTAAATCTTTAATGTTTATTAAAGATAGCTTTATTTTCCCACTTATAATTCATACTTACTTATTTTGAATCAAAAGGAAATGAAGGTAGAGTATTAGGCTATATAAGCAAAATTTATCTCACAAGAGCAATGATTTTGTGTAAATCCACAAAGTACTATATTCAAAAGGTAATGGACAAGTAGAAATAATAAATAAAAATAAGATCAAAATAATTTCTTGACATGTTTTACAAGGATCGGCATTGATACACAATCACAAAACAATATGAGATTTTTCTGTTATGAAATTAAAAATAAAATGATCAATTTTATTTTAAATTAATGCACATTAATTGTAAACATTAATGGAATTCACTATGATATTTCCATACATGAGTACAAACTAATTATAGAAAGGGAAGAGTACTTTCTATTTGAGTCATGATTTCAGGCCTTTTCCTCCCTCAGAATTTTTGTGCTTTTATTAGCATGGACCAGTGATGAAGTTGGCTCTAGCAGAGGCACTATACTATAAGGAGAGAACCAAAGAGTCTGGGTTGTTTTGACGAGTTAATGGGGCGATTTGGAAGCTATCAGGGTCTTACACATACAGTAGATTTTCATGACTCGATGTCCACATATGTTTATGAACTTGCAGGAGTCTGAGAGTTTGGCCAGGGAATCAGAAGGAAATATCTTGCAGTCTTGCCTAACAGGAGACAAATTCCACTAGAGGAAGAATCTACCAGTGAGCACAAGCAACTGCATTCCACTGGGGGAATTTGTCAGGTTTTGAAATCAGAAGGGGTGAAGGAAAAAGAATTATACTAATAATAACCAAAGAATAAAATTTTCCTGGTCAAGGTAATAAGGACTCACTTAAATAACAGTACCAATGGTAGTTCTAATGCATTTACCTTTGTGTGTGGGGGGGTGTTACTGGGGATTGAACTCAGGGGCACTCAACCACTGGGCCACATCCTTGGCCTTATTTTGTATTTTATTTAGAGAAAGGGTCTCACTGAGTTGCTTAGCAACTCGCTGTTGCTGAGGCTGGCTTTGAACCCACAATCCTCCTGTCTCAGCCTCCTGAGCTGCTGGGATTATAGGCATGTGCCACTGCATCTGGATAATACATTTACTTTTAATTACTATAAACTAAATATTTAAAAATGAAATAAAGAGGAGAGAAAAGAGACTTCAAATGACAAAAAAGTTTAAAAATTGTTTTATGCTTCTTTTTGTATCATTAAAATGACCTATGAAAATAATTTAATGATCTCTTATTGAATACAGGCAATATTTTAACTAAGAATAGAAATATTTTTCTATAATTTTGTGACGTTGGTAATGATACCAGCTGTGAAACAGTTGTGGGGAAAAAGTGTGAATATAGGAAAACACTATTCTATGTTTTCTTTTACCAGAGGCCAGTGGAGAGGTAGAGAATGAGATTGAGAAAAGCATCTGACATATTTTATATGCTTGTCTCATTTGATCCTCAAAGCCACCTCATTATTATTGTAACTTGCTTTTCAGTTATTGATGATTTTAAAAACCATCAGCAAAGGCTGTTTTGTAGTCTCAATAAAAGTAATAATCACTATCATTTATTGAGTCCTCATTATATGTCAGGCAGTCTGCTTAGCATTTTACTTACATTATGTATTTAAGCCTCAAAACAACCCAATGTTCTCATTAAAAATGAGGAAATAGAGAGGAAATGCAACTCCAGCTAATTGAAAGCTGTGATTCATAGAAAGGCTTTTTTGACTCCAATGATTGCTATTAGCTGCTATATGCCACAGATTTCCACCAATCAGACCAAAGATATTTGTAGCTTTGATTAGGCATATAGACATGCTAGAGTCATAGGTATTTCTCTCATTTAAACTGAATTTTTCAGGTCCCCCCAAAGTTAGTGTGTTTTTGAGTGGTATTTGGAGAGAGAAGTAACATTTTGCATCCTGAGACACTTCTTTTCTACAGCTATTAGAAACTGAATGTGGAATACTGGCAATGGGAACATCTCAATAGTTATAAATTATCCCCCAAAATACACTGTCATTAAGAGATTTTCTGGAAGTTCAAGCACACTAAGAGCTCTCTATTTATATAAAGATAGAATCAGCTGGACATGGTGGCCCACACCTCTAATTCCACCAACTCTAAAGGCTGAGGCAGAGGGATCGGAAGTTCAAAGCCAGCTTAACAAAGCCCTAAGCAATATAGTGAGACGCTGCCTCAATAGAAAGAACAACAACATAAAGAACAACAGACATCCCCCCCTCCAAAAAAAAAAAAAAAAACATAGAGTGGGCTGAGGAAGTCACTCAGTGGTTAAGCACCCTTGGGTTCAATTCATGGTACCAAAAAAAGTCATATATATATATATATATATATATATATATATATATATATATATATATATATATATATACAATTTTCAATGCTTGTATTTTATGTAAAACTTCCCAGTAAAAACAGTTTAAGGCATTTATATATGTGTATGGGTGCATGTAACTGTCATTCCTACTTGCCATGAACACACACACACAGATACACAGTCACACTCCATACCAAAAGATTCAATAAGCATGAGACCCAAGCTCATAACTTGGCTTTCTTCAGTCTTACACACTGCAATCTCATCTTTGTAAAAAATAATTACATGACAATAATATTGTGCATAATACTATCAGGACAACTGTTATTATATTACTATTAAGTCAGAGAGAATGGAGAGAATAAAATTTATCAGAAATATTTGTAGTCTTAACATTGGATGTACTACCCACATTATCTCTTTATTTCTTTCATGATGCACCAAATATTCTGGGTTCTGGCACTTGTAGTTTTGGCATTGAGCAAGACACTTTGCTGCTCTGTAACTCTTTCCCTACCTATCTATAAAAGCATTCCCTGTGTGTTTCCCTATCAATTTATAGAGCTTCATCAATATCAATGTTTGTTGAGAAGATTCAGTAATCATAGTACAATGTGCTTAGACTGTACCTAACAGTAGCAATATTAGTTCATTTCTTTATATTTATCTGCTTTTCTTATTTTCTGTTTCAAATTATTTTTTGTCTGAATCCCTCTTCAATAACATAAATTTAAAAAGTACTTAAAATGTATAAACAGAAGCTGGTTAAGAAAATTTTAAGACTTTAGAAACAAACATTTTTTTTTAATTTTCAAAAATAATTTCTTTCATTATGAAACTTCCATTTTGACTTATCTCAGAAATTTTCCTTTCTGCAGATAATATGAAATTTATTTATTTATTTATTCTAATTAGTTAGCAGAATGCATTTTGATTTTTTGAACACAAATGGAGCACTACTTTTCATTTCTCTGGTTGTACAAGATGTAGAGTTGCACCATATGTGTATTCATACATGTACCTAGGGTAATGATTTCCATCTCATTCCACCATCCTTCCTACTCCCATGCCCCCTCTCCATCCCTCCTTCCCCTTTGCCCAAAGAAGTTCATCCATTCTTCCCACTACCCTCCATTATGGAACAGCATCCACTTAATAAAATTTATTACTTTATTTTCATACTTTCTATTGTCTTAAATGTATTATTTGGATGAGAATAACAACTAAATAAAAGTAATCAGAATAAATGAACCAATTCTTTGTCACTGCATGATTGGAAATGAATGGGGAGAAAGGGAAAGAA
The DNA here is from genome assembly GCF_021218885.2 of Marmota monax. Taxonomy (NCBI): domain Eukaryota; kingdom Metazoa; phylum Chordata; class Mammalia; order Rodentia; family Sciuridae; genus Marmota; species Marmota monax. The sequence goes on along the minus strand of NW_026692434.1, from coordinate 1,073,840 downwards.
TGCCATTGATCATTCTCTCCTAAAGCCCTGTTCCAGAGTAGTAGTTTACATGAAATTGAACAAAAACTTTAGAAATGCTTTCTTAATTTTCCTATTGAATCTTCAGGCGATAACAAATTTTGGTTTTTGAGAGCAGTGATTTCAACCTTTTGGATTTTTGTCTTTATAAATTGTGCACATTTCCCCCACTTTGAAGAAGGAAAAGACAAAAACATAAAAGACTCTTGTGTAAAAAAGGACATGAAGTCAGAAATTTGGTATGACATTTTTTAGAGTATTTTTTTGTGTGTGATTTCCAGTGGCCAAGAGCAAAATTCACTAGAGGTTTGATATTAAATGACAGAGAAAGAGTAAATCAAGTACATTTCAAGTAAATATCAGCTTCTTTCCATGATAGATATTTCATATTACTAAAGGAGAAAGTAAAATTAAACAGGCAGTTTTATGATTTTGTTTTTATTTAGATTTCCTTTAACAACGATGGCCCTGACAAATCATTCATCATTTTATTTGAATATTTCAAAGGAAAGAAGAAACTACAGTGGATAGATTCATTACATTTTAACATCAAGCCTATTTTCATCTCACCAGAAACTAATATAATTTACATAGACCAATATAATTCTCATAAAACCAATAAAGGGTGCATGCTGACCATTATATTAGGAAAACAAATCCATTTACATTCTTTCAACTGAGCCATTATATAAACTTGTTTTCCTTCTTTTATCTGATTTATCACAAATAGCTGGATGACATATAATTCAAAGTTACATGTCTATTTTACAAATGTTTTAGGTTTAAATCAATATATTTGTTGAAATTAGTACATCATATTCTAAATAATTTAAATTTTAATTGGCCTATCCCTTGGGATTTTAATTTTAATATCACTAAAATAAGCTGAAAAACATGGTCTTTAATCAAATGTATATTATAAAATATGCATTATTACAACTAAAAATAAAAACCCAGGAAAATGGCAATTTTAATATTTATTGCTCTTAAAGTCAATATTAAAAAGTATTGGGAAGTTATATAGATTTTTGCTATAGGAAACTGTCAATATGTTTTGAAAAATGGACTTTGGAAGGCACATTCATAAAAAAATCATCCAATGTAAATTCTAACAAAACTGTCTAGCTTTAATAATAATGCAAAATGAAGCAAAAGGTATGAAAACTTTGAAATAATGTTTTAACTTATATTAAAATACCTTAACAAACTGGCAGAAATTTTCAAGAAATCAACAGCTAAAAATCTTAAAATAAAATCAAAATGTTGAAATAAAGTTAACCATATTCACCTTAATTTCTCATTTGGATTGCTTATGCGATGTCCACCCATAATTAGAGTTATAAGAAAAGAAAATCAGTCACTAAGTTGTCATCTGAAAATATGAAATAGTCTTGCTAGTATTTGGATATAACTTACCAATTGAATTGAAAAGATTCTAACAGAATCTTTATTTATTTTAGGAGCAGTCAACATACTGTCAGGAACTACCAGCCACGACTCTACCTTGACTCACACTTTGACTCCTTTGTTTCACAAAAGTGCTTCTGGTCCGGTATGACTCATAGCCAAGGGCCTTGGAGTTACAGTGTGCTGTAGTCACGGTATTCTATCATATTTCCTATCACCTTTGATTGAGTATACCAATCATTTTATAAAGTTACTGTACCAAAACCTAACAAATAAACCTAGGCTTCCAGACCAGTCCCGCTTGTGAATTGTAGAAACAAAAATACAAGAGAAAAATATTACCAGATTGAACCTATTTATCAGATAAAGAAGAATAAATAATGATTGAAGAGAAGGTTAAAGTCATCTAATTAATAAAAATAATGATGTAAAGGAAAAATACATACAAAATAATGCATACAATATGGTGATTTTTTTTTGAAAAAAAAAAAAAACCTTCTTAAACAGATATAAAGATAGTTTACTTCACATGATAAAAATACTACAAACTTGCCCCAACAATTGCCATACTTATGGTTGTAAGACTGGAAGCATTGCCACTTAAGGATAAAACATGCTTTCTTGTACAACATAACAATTTAATTACAGTATATAAAAGTTTAATGGATGTGGTATCTAACGAATTGAAAACTAAACCCCCCAAAAATTATGTTTAAGTAAAGAGAAGAATAATTTTCATTGCTTAAATCATATATTCCTAAATTTCTTCAGCTGCTGCTTTATGCTTGTCATTTTGCTAAGTGTTTTGAACAAATATGATTTAATTAATAAAGCTAAAATTATCTACATTAAAACTCCAAGGATAACAGCTAAAATATATTTTTGAACTAATAAAGTGTTTAATAAATTGCCTGTTCATAATAATTAAACACAAATGAATAGATTCCTTATATACCAATGTTAAGTAGGAGCAATAAATTACTGAAAAATAAAGTCCACAAGATATGTGCAAATTCATATTACAAAAAACATCCATTTTAGTAGGGATCTTTTTATAAACATAAAAATAGTTATATAATCAATCTATTGATAAGAAATAAAAATGTTTTTATTAAAAACTCATTAAATAATTAATAATTTGGCAACCCTAAAAATGTAGGGATATGATGTGACATTTTTACATCCTTTTATAATAAAAGTTTTGAAAAATAATGTTAGTTTTATGAATACAATTTTTAAAGAAAGAAGCATAAAGATATATAATTATATATACATATATGTGTTTAAAATTTTATTAATATCTATGAATTGTACATAAAAACAGTGTTTACTGGTTAATGTGATAATTTCATGTATATTTTATATTTTATTTCCAAAACAGTACTGTTGAGAAATAACAGCATCTTAGATTGGATTCCTTTGGTACTGTCTCTAAGAAGGTGATATGTTTGAAAATTTATTGGTGAGTGTTCTCTGTATCAACATTTGGGGTGATAAAAGAGTAAGATCTTCTGTAGGGATATATTCATCCAGTGGTATCACAATCACAGATGAATCCTGTGTTACTCAGCTTTTGGTTTCTGTGACCAAAATACCTGATAAGAATAACTTAGAAGAGAAAAAAAAATTATTTTTGTGCTCATAGTTTCAGAACTTCAGTCCATGATCAGCCAACTCCATTACTCTGGGCTCCAGGTGAGTTAAAACATGGCAGAAGGGCATGGGAAAGGGAAGCTGCTCAGCTTATTACAGCCAGGAAGCAGTGAGGAGAGAGTAAGGAGCTGAGCCCAAATATAATCTGCAAAGGACAGAACTACAATGAACTATTTTTTCCAGGCATGCCCTAACCTACCTACAGTTACAACCTAGTGATCCATTAAATTATTAATCCATCAAGAGAATTGATCTACTGATTAGGACACAACTCTCCTAATCTAAACATTTCACCTGTGGACACTCCTGCTTTGCCATGTGACCTTATTCAGAGACATCTCACATCCAAACATAATAACATAGGGAGCACTGGGACTATGATGAACCCTCAGAGGTGTGACACTGTGAGGTCAAATGGCCTGGCTTTTATACACCAATACCCACCAGTTACTGATGTAGGTTGACCCCGAGGATCTTAAATGAGGCAGATCTCTTCCACTGCAGCAAAATTCAGAGGATAGACACTAAATTCTGAAAACTGTTTAAAATGATGGAGACTTTTACCTTTCTCAAATACATTAACCTTGCTCTTAAATCAGTGAAAGAAGTGAAATACATGGAAGAAAAATATGCAAGACTTACAAGTTAATTCACCAAAGCAATTCAAAAGCCCAATAAACACATGAAGAGCTAAGGTCAAAATTAATCAAAAAAGTATAAATTAAAATAGTAGTGAGAAGATGTGCAGTTATTGAGAGATGTTCATGGAGTAATTAGAAAGTGAAAAAAATTCAAAATGTTCAAACACACTTAAACACATGAAAACTTGAAAGAATAATTTTTCTTTTCGTTTCACTGTTAATATGCATATTTTAACATTTATTCAATGATACCTTGATTTAAAAAAAATTTGCATTTTCAGTGACTCCTAATTGCCTTCTGGTAAAGCTCAACATATTGGCCTGACACCCTAGAATATTAAGGACTTCACAACGTAAATTGTCATTCTTTATGGCTTCATCTCTTACCATTCATTCATTATACTATAATGTAATGGATATCACTGTAATTTAATGCTTACAGCTCCCAGAATCACTGTATCTTATCTTTATATCCCTGCATGACAATCCCTCTGTTTAGAAGTTTTCTAGGAGCTGCTAAGCCACTCTCGTGTTCTTTAATTTCCTGTGTGTGAGTCCCTTTCTCCTGGAGCTCTGACTGCTTACTCATAGCTAAGGGAGATACACCTCACACCTTATATCACCAGCATCCTGTGCTACTCATTGACCACCCCTTATTGTCTGCCTTGAATGTGATCTCACAAGTCCACTAACTCAATTTTTCAGAAGCATTTGAGAAAGATAATTCCTTCCTCCCTGGGCAAACACTTTCTTCATTGCTAGGTGAATAGTTTAAATGCCATTTTTTAATAAACCTCACTGGTACCTGTTTTGTAGTTTCTTTTGCTTGATCATTTCTTTGTATCTGTATTGGAATAACTCAGGGCTTAATTTTCAAATTTTCTCCTTTCTTCATGTACACTAGTTAGTTTCTCCCTATGCTAGTGGCTGCACTTTAGAAGTTACTGTAGTTTAAAAATTAAAAATATTCACATTCTATTTATAGGTTTTTGTAAATCAGAACAGGGTCCAGCATTAGTATCATTTATTATATCCTAGCTAATATCAAAGAGCCACCAGAATTTGGAATCACTTTATCTATAGTCAACCCTCAATCTTATCCAGTCCTGTAATTTCAAATGTCATTCATATACTTAGGATTTCCAAGTTAAAAATCTCTCTTCCTTGGTCCACATGTCTAAGTGCTGGTTTAAAATATCCACTTGAATGTGTAAAAGAATATCAACCTTACTGTCCAAAGTCAAGGGGAACACTGGACTTTTCCCTCTCCTGTTCCAAACTTGCCTTTCTACAATGTTCTCAAGGTAAGCATTGGATACCTACTATCAGGAGTTTAAGCCCCATGACTTGGGGTCATTTTGAACTCTCTCTTCCATTCTAAGTCTGTCTCCAATACTACTACATTCTATGATGTTTTAAAATAAATCCAAAACGTAATCACCTCTTACCACTTCCATTCAAATCTAATCCACCCATCCTGGTGTCAGGACATAGTTTGCAGTTATGCTGAGATATTTTTCTTCATTACTCTGTGGAGAGTTAATTGGACTGGGGATATTACTTCAGGAGAAATAATCATATCAGTCTCATAGAAGTTCTCACTAAAGTCACAATCATACTTACACTTTCCCTGAACTTTTGTAGTGGTTTCCTATGTAATGCTCTATTTTTATTTTTAATCTTCTAAAATTATTTTCTAAAAATCAAATAAAATCGTATTTGAAAAAGGTAACCTTAATTATTATATGAACATACTCAAATTTTTTAGTAGCTTCTTATCACCAAGGTCCCAAACAATTTCTCTAAGTGTCTCTACTGCTTTCCTCCTGTGATGCCAGTCTCCTTGCTGATTCTAAAAGTTGCCAGGCTTTTATATTATTAGTGAAATTGTGTATTTGTACAAACACTGTGGAAGTTAGCATAGAGATTTCTTTAAAGACTAGGAAGGAAACCATTATATGACATAGCTATACCACTCCTTGGTATTTATCCAAAAGGATTAAAGTCAGTTTACAACAACAATACATGTGTATCTATTTGTAGCAGTGCAACTACAATAGTCAAGTTATGGAATCAGCCTAGGTATCTGTTAATAGAAAAATGAATAAAGGTAATTTGGGGCATATACATAATGGAGTTTTATTCTGTGATGAAGAACGATATTATGTCATTTTCAAGGAAATGGACAGACATTGAGAGTATCATGTAAAGTAAAATAAACCATACTTAAGAAAATTAGGGATCTTATATTCTCTCATATGTGGAAACTTAAGAGAGACAAAAAGGTGGGATGTTACAGGTGTTTAATGAAAATAGAAGAGAGAACAGTAGGGTAGAGGAAGAGGGAGGCTACGAGAATAATGGAAGGTACTGGGGAATGAAAGTGAACAAATTATGTTATGTTCATGTATGAATATGTCACACTGAACTTTACTACTAAGTATAATTATAAGGTGCCAATCAAAAATCGAAAATAAATGTGCTAAGCCTGTTCCTTAGATTCTTGCATTTGTTGTTACTTCTGACTTTTTCATGGTCCATTCCCTGACTTTAGATGCTATTCAAGAAGGCTCACACTTACCACATATCTTCCTTCACTCGTTATGTTTATTTTATTGCAAAGATCATTGCTATATGTTAAATATTTATCTGCTTATTAAGTTTATCTCTCTGAGAAAGAATTAATACTCAAAAAAGAAATGATGTAGTTCCCGGATGTATCTTCTGCATATACAACATGTTAATGGCATCAATGTCTTGAAAACTCAAGTGAATGGATCTGATTATCAGACCATGCTGCTTCTTTTTTCCTTTCTAAAACTGTCTAAATATGTTTTTTGACTGTCTGATAATTAGGAGCTAAGGACCAATGGTAAATTGTTGTTCTTATGGCATCATGTACACTTCAATTGAAATAAATTTAAAAGGCTCTCAAAACAGAAAGAAGGTTAAAGGGAAATTTTAGGTTTTCTTTTAATTAATCACTTGAAAATGAAAGGAAGACCATAATCATGTTCTTTAGCTGCTTTCTCAGGGAGTCAATTTCAAATCAACTTAGATTGATCCTATACAGATCTATCTTTAATTGTGTTTTTCCAGAGGACTCTCATCATATTCAAGAAAGAAAAGCAATTGTGAGTAAATATAGACGTTCAATATAGACATTTCGAATGTCTGTCAGTCAAAATTTTCTCTGATTAGAAATTTGTTAGTAAACCAGGTGTGGTGGCACATGCCTGTCATCCCAGCAGCTCAGAAGGCTGAAGCAGGAGGATTGTGAGTTGAAAGCCAGCCTCAGCAATGACAAGATGCTAAGCAACTCAGTGAGACTCTGTTTCTTAAAAGAGAGAGAGAGAGAGAGAGAGAGAGAGAGAGAGAGAGAGAGAAAATCTGGTAGTATTATTTAAAGTATTATGGACTAAATTATAATTATTTATTTGTCTATATTTCACCAAAATAACAAATACACAATTTGGAAAATATAAACACCACATATTATTTTACCTCTAAAACAATATGTAAACAAATAAACCCACAAAACCTGATTGAAGGAAGTTGAATTGAATAAAACGTGTTAATCACATTTTAAATTTAATAGATATTTAGGATGGAAACAAAGTTTGATATGATTATTGTATATTTTAAATTTGAAAGTCAAATACGCCTAATTAATAAATGTTTACCTGTGTATTTTTATTATATTTCATGTATTTTATTGATTTTTAATAGTTACATATGATAGGACTCCTTATTCCATAATTTTACATGCACATAAAAATTGATCAATTTCATTCCTTAGTACCTTACATTTTCCTTCCTGGTATTAGCAAAATAGAGTTTATTAGTGAGTGCATTATAGTTATACATAATATCAGGGTTTATTTTGGCATAATATATAAGCATGGAATATAATTTGCTCCCAATTTAGCACCTAGCAGTTCCCCTTTTCTTTCTTCCCTCTCTTCCCCTTTCCCTTTCTTCTATTTTACTTTTCTTTCTTTTATTTACTTACATTTTTTAAATTATTACTCTCTCTCTACACACACACATATATATATATATATATATATATATATATATATATATATATGTGTGTGTGTGTGTGTGTGTGTATATATATATATATATATATATATATATATATATATCTCACAGATATTTTATATATATATATATATATATATATATATATGAAATTCACTTTGGTAAATTTATATAGATACATAGGATAGTGAAATGGTTCCCTGACCACAAAAGCTGCCCAACTGATCCCTGAGAAGTGGCAGCATTGCAGCCAAGCAAGTTGTGGAGTAGCTAATAAGAGCAAGGATCTCTGTGAGTTGGGGCACAGGTGGCCAGCTAGGGACTGAGTCAAGGTGGGTCAGTAGTATAGGTGAGCCAAGGTGCACCAACCTGTCATCATGCCACAGCTTAGCCTGTCCCAATGCAAACTCCTGCTCCACACACATACATTGCAGCTTTAGACCTTTCCCAGGCATCATGCTCATTTCATTGACCTCAATCTCCTGCTTCTAGAAAAGCAGGGAGAAAATGGGAATAAAGCAAACCTGAATGGGATTTAGGGCCCAACCAATTGTATTAGTATTTTTCCAACCCTAATTAACCTAATTTTGGAGCAATAGCATTCCTACTTTTTTCAAATCCAACTTAGCATAAGTTTGGACCAACAGCATTGACTCAAGTGCTTTATGAACCTCTAGACTAGCACTCTCAGCCAGCAACCTTTGTCAGTTCCCCTCTAGGGCTCTGCAGGAGTTCTGTTTCTATGCACACAGGAATAAAACCTTCTTACACTCAATCACTTGGTCTCTGGATTTCATTCTTGAAATTCATGAGACAAGAACCCCAAAAGAAGCAATTAAAGGTGAGCTATTGGTGTCTGCTGCAGCACTAGAGGGCACAGCCCACCCCTAAGAGCTGCAACACTTCTTGCTGCCCAGGCCTGCAACCATGTGTTTTTATACTGTGTTTTCATCTTTATTCATTTATCTGTTGATGGGAATCTTAGCTGATTCCATACCTTGGCTATTGTGAGTTGCTCTGCTGTAAATATCAATGCGCTTACATCACTTTCATATGCTAATTTTAGTTCTTTTGAATAAATACTGAGGAGTGGAATAGCTGGGTCATATCTTGATTCCATTCTTAGCTTTTTTGAGGAATCTCCCTCCATATTATTTTCCAGAGTGGTTGTACTAATTTGCAGCCACACAAACAAAGTATGAGGATTCCTTGTCCCCATATCCTTGCCAGCATTTATTATTATTTGTATTCTCAATGATTGCCATTTTTAGTGAGATGAAATCTCAATGTAGTTTTGAATTATATTTCCCTGATTGCTAGGGATGTTTAATATTTTTTCATATATTTATTGGCCATTTGTATTTCTTTTTCTTTATTTTGAGGGTGTGGGGTACCCAGGGGCACTCAACCACTGAGCCACATCCCCACCCCTATTTTGTATTATCATTTATAGACAGGGTCTCACTGAGTTCTTTAGTGCCTTACTTTTGCTGGGGCTGGCTTTGAACTCATGGTCCTCCTGCCTCAGCCTCCTGAGCCACTGGGATTGGAGGAGTATGCCCACCGTGCCTAGCTGTATTTCTTATTTTGAGAAGTCTCTGTCTCTTTCTTTTGCCCATTTATTAATAGAGTTTTTTTTAAGTGTTAAGATTTTTTAGTTCTTTTTGTTATAAATATTAATCCCCTTTTGGAGGAGAATCTAGCAAAGATGTTCTCCAATTTGGAGACTCTCTTTTCATGCTCCTCTTTCTTTTGCTGTGAAGAAGCTTTTTAAATTCTTGCCATCCACTTAATTATTTTTGGTTTTGTTTCTTATGATTTAGGAGTTTTGTTTAAAAAGTCAGTGCCTAGGAAATTTGGAATGGTGAGTCTAACTTCTTCCAGGAGTAGTAAATTTTCTGGTCTAATTACTGGGTCTTAGTTCTATGAAGAATGACCTCAGTATTTTGATGGGGATTGCATTGAATCTGTATATTACTTTTGGTAGTATGGTTATTGTGACAATATTGATTTTACTTATCCATGAATTTGGGAGGAATTTCCATCTTCTAAGTTCTTCTTTAATTTATTTTTTCAGTGTTTCATAATTTTCATTGTTGAGGTGGTTCACCTCCTTAGTTAGATTTTATTGTGTCTTATGAGGATATTGTGAATATGATGGTTTTCTTGATTTCTTTTTTAACAAATTGATTATTGCAGTATGGAAAAGTAATTGATTTGTTTTTTGATCTTACATTCTGGAACTTTGCTTAATTTATCAACTCTGGAAATCTTCTGGTGGAGTATCTTAGGTCTTTTACATATAGGATAATAATCTTAATAAACAGATAATTTTATCTTTTTTTCATATGCATATTCATTTAATTTTCCCTTTCCTAATTGTTTTGGCTAGAGTTTCAAAAATTATATTAAATGGGAATGGTAAGAATGGACCTCCTTCTCTTTTTTTTCAATTTTAGAGGAAATGTTTTACATATTTCTACATTCAGTATGTTGGCAGCCTTGGGTTTATAGCCTTTACAATGTTTACTTAAGTTCCACCTATTCCTCTTTTCTATAGCATTCTTAACATGTATGGGTACTGGATTTTTTCAAATGCTTTTCATACATCAATTTAGATGATTGTGTGATTCTTGTCCTTAACTCTATTTATATGGTGAACTACATTTATTAATTTGTGTATGTTGGAGAAATCTTGTACCCTTGGGATGAAACCCATTTGATCATCATGCATTATCTTTTTAATGTGTTTTTCAATGTGGTTTTGCCAATATTTCATACAGGATTATTGCATCTATATTTATCAAAAATATTTATCTGAAGTTTTCTTTCCTTGATGTGTATTTGGTTTGGTTATCAGATTGATATTAGCTTTATTTTTAATTTTTTATATCTCCATCCTTATTTATTAATTTGTTTTAGTTTTATTGATTTTATTTTTTTAAATACACGTCAGTGGCATGCATTATAATTCTTATTACACATATAGAGTCTAATTTTTCATATCTTTGTATGTAGAGTATATTCATGCCAATTCATGCCTTTATACATGTACTGGGTGTTTTTTTTTTTTTGCATTACAATGCTTATTACTCATTTTCACCACAATTTTTCATATCTCTGTTTATATATAAAGTAAGTTGACACCCAATTCTAGTCTTCATACATGTACTTTGGATTATGATGTTCATCACATTTCACAGCCCTTGCTAATCTCATGCCTCCTCCCTTTCCCTCCAGCCTCTCTTCCTTATCTAGATTCATCTAATCCTCCCATTTGTTTTTTGGGGATTGGCTAACTTCACTTAGCATTATCTTCTCCAATGCCATCCATTTTGATATTAGCTTTAATGAATGAATTTTGGCAATATTTTCTCCCTTTATATTTTATAAAATTATTTGAAGAGGATAGACATTAGTTCTTCTTTATAGAACTTGGATGAGATTTCATCTGAGTCTGGTATTTTTTTGTTGTTGTTGGAAGACTTAATTTCTATTTGAATATTATTGCTTGATATTGGTCTGTTTATGTTTTATCTATCCTCATGGTTCAATTTGGATGTCTCTGTGTGTCTAGAAAACTATCAGTGTCTTCTAGATTTCCTATCTTATTGGAGTATAAATTTTCAAAATAGTTTCTAATGATTCTCTGAGTTTTTAGAAGTATCTGTGGTGATATATACATTTTAATCTCTATTTAGTTTTAATTGTGTCTTCTCATTCTCATTCTTTTGGTTAGTTTGACTAAGGCTTCTTTTTTTTTCCAATCTTGTTTTTCTTTTTAAAGAACCAAGGCTTGGCTGTATTAATCCTGTTTCAGTCAGCCTTTTCAGAACTGTGACCAAAAGACCCTGCAATAACAATTAAAAGAGGAAAAGTTTATTGGGTACTCATGATGTCAGAGGTCTCAGTTCAAAGAAGCCCAAATCCACTGCTCTGGGACTGAACTGTGGACCATCATTATGGTCATGTGTGGAGAAGAAGAGCAGCAGAACATGGCAGTCAGTAAGCAGAAGAATCAGGTCACCAGGGACAAAACTTTAGCTGCCAAAGTCATAACCCTATTGACCTAACTTCTCTAGTTGCCTACAGTCAACACAGTTAATTCATATCAGGAGGTTAATGCACTAATCAAGTTAAAGCTCCAACAACCCATTCATTTTACCTCTAAATTTTCTGCATTGTCTTACACATGAACTTTTGTGGGAGACCTCATATCTAAACCATAATGGATCCTTTGTATTGATTTTTATTCTCAATTTTATTGATTTTGGCTCTTAATTATTATCCTGTCTTTTGTTTTTGAATTTTTTTCTTTTTATAGGGCTTAAAAGTGTAAACTTTCATTATTTAGTTGGGATCTGTATATTTTCATAGCAGAGGAACTCAGTGTTATAAACTTTCCTCTGACAATTGCCATTATTTTGTCCCAGAGATTTTTATCTGTTGTTTATTCTCATCAGTTTCCAATAATATTTTTATTTCTCCCAATTTTTTCTACGATCCATTCCTCATTCAAAACTGTATTATTTAATCTCATGTTGTTAATATATTTCCTGGTTTTTTAATATTATTGTTGTTTTCTAATTTTATTCCACTATTATGATAGAATGTAAGAAAATGTAAAGAATTCATTCTCTCTGTCCCTCTCTCATTTGCTAAGACTTGGTGTGTGCCCTCAGTTATCTAGAATTGTCTATTTTAGAGAAAGATTCTTGTTCCACTGAGAAAAAGGTGAATTTAACTGTAGATAGATGAAGTATTCTATAGATGTCTGTTAGGTACTTTTTATTAATAGTATTTTCAGTTTTAAAAGTCTTTATTTAGTTTATGTCTAAATGACACATATAATGTTGAGATGAGTGGGTTAAAATTATCCAGTATCATTGTATTGTGGTCTATTTGATACTTTATATTCAGAAGGATTTGTTTCATGTGTGGGTGCACTTACGTTTGGGTGCAAACATTTATAATCAGTATTCTTGTAGTTGGATGATTTCCTTTAAGAGGATGAAGTGCATTCTTGTCTCTTGTGATTAATTTTGGCTTGCATTCATTTGAGAATAGACCACTTTTCTTGCTTTTGGTCTCCATTTCCTTTTTATATTTTTCTCAACCTTTCACTTACAGACTGTAGATGTCTTTACCTGTAAGGTAAATAAATCTCTTTTACAAAACATGAGGTTGTATTTGTTTTGACTGAAGAGTGCAAACCATTTACTTTCAATGTTTTTATAGAGGAAAGCTTTTCATTTCCTGAATGAATCTTTATGACATATGCAACTTGAAAATACATTCTCATTCTGTGTTTTATATATTCATGTTTTAAAGGTATGTTTCTATGAATATTTTCTTTATTCTAATGAAGGTCCATTTATCAATCCCATGGATGTGGGATTATTTCTGTTCCATTGAAAAATATTTCAGTAATTTGAATTCACAAAAATCTTCTGATTTTTTTTTCACTTTTTATTGAAATGTAATTTATATAATTATGCATTGGCAATTATTTTATACGGTTCTGTTAGTTTGAATAAAGCACTAATTGATGCAGCTATCACTATAATCATGATATCTAATAGCTGAATCATCCCTTACACCTATCATGAGCTCCCTTGAGTTTTGCTCCCCCTCACACTACATGTCTGGGCAACAACTGATGCTTTCCCTCCCTGTTTATTTATCTTTCTCAGGATAGTATGTATAATGATTTACCTTTCTCTCAACACAATATATAAACTGAATCACTAGCACATATCCTCTGAATTTGGTTTATTTCACTTAGGTGTTCTCCATGTTTTAGTGAACATCAATAACACATTTGTTTTCTTGTTGAGTATTATTGCATTATATTAGTTCACCACAAATGTGCCTATTATCCTATTAAAGAGCATTTGGATTTTTGACAGATTTTAGCAATAAAGCTAAAAAATAAAGCAATTATAAACTTTTAGTACAAGTGTTTCCCTGAGAACAGTTTTTTCACTTAATTTAGATAATTACATTGGTGTGGCATACCTGGGTTGTGTGGCAAGAATATGTTTTTTTCTTTTTTTTGTTATTTTTAATATATGCTTTAGATAGTCTGTTGTCCAAAATGTTTAAAACAGTTATTGTTCTCACCAGCACTGTATGAAAACTATGGTTATCTATGGTTATTTTAGTCAGACTCTAATATATATATATATATATATATATATATATATATATATATATATATATATATATATATATTTTTTTTTTTTTTTTTTGGTTATTTTGAAAATACATAGTGGTATATTACTGTGATTCCAATTTGCACTTTCTTAAATTCATGTAACGAATATATGTCATATTTTGTGAAGTGTTTTCTTAAACTTTTGCAAATATTTTGGGATTGATATATATTTATTGAGTTTGAAGGTTTCACATACACTGTATAAAAATCCTTTAAATGATATGTGATGAGCGAATATATTATCTCACTCTTTAATTTGTCTTTTCACTCTTGAAATGATGTGTTTTTTAAGAAGGTAATGTTTAAGTCATGTGCAGATTAATATTATTTTCTTTAATAGGAAATATTTTTGAACATCGTACCAGAAGAGTCTATGCCTCACTCAGGTAACAAAATCTTTTCATTGCTATTTCTCATAGAAATGTTGTCATTTTACATATATTTAATCATTATGTTTAAAGATATAACTTAAAACTCCATGTTAATATTACCAACCTCCCTTCCTCTTTCCTTCCTTTCTTCCTTTAAACTCTCACCTCCATCCCCTATTCCTGATTATTTATTTTTCAATTTATTTTTTGTCACTTTCTTTCCCTCTCTCTTTTTTCTTCTTTCGTTTTACTCTCTTTTACTACTTTCCAGTGTTATGAATTGTTTATTTGAAAAAATGTTTCACATTAAATTCCTTTTAAGTCTTGCTGAAAATAAATTCACTAGTTGTAGGTCTATTACTAAAACTTTTATTCCCCCATTTCTTTAATCTAACTGTATTGATTATCACTGCTTCATTGTGCATTTGGAAAGAAGGTAAAGTAATTTCTGTAACATTTTCTCCAAAATTGTATTTATTTCCAGAATTATTTTAGGCATTTTAGCTTTTTAAATATTTTATAATAAGTAAACTTTAATATTGCATAGCATCCCATATTTCTTTCTTTCTTAATATTTAACCATTAAAATTTTAAGCATATGAAAATTTCAATATTTTAAACATTGAAGTAACTGATAATTTTGGTGCTTCAACAAATTAAACATTATATATCATATATATGTATTTATGTGCATTATCCCATAGATAATTTCTCATTGTTCTTTTCTAACATGAAGACCTCATGTATGTTTTGTAATAGTCTTTATATTGTAGATTGAATTTATATTTTCATATGTTGTAAAGCATGGATTAACTCTTATTCTGTTCAGGTTTCTTTAAGACATTATGTGGATGACCATTTTATCTTAACCTATAGATATTTTTGTATCTTTAAAAACACTATGACTTTTATATATTTTTGCAACATTGCACTAGCCAGTATAAGGTTGAATAGAAGAGATGACTTTAAAAGAGACCATTTAGTCTTTAACAATTTAGGTATATTTTATAGATGCTTTTTATTAGGTTGGTGAAGCTTCATTCAAATCTTAGGTTACTAAGAGTACCATAAATTCACCTAATTTTTAGAGTTTTTCTATCGATTATTTTATATAGTTTAGTCTGTTGGATGATGATCTACATGAATTGAATTTTGACTCTTGAACTGAGCTGGTATTCACCCAAAAAGGCAAAGTTGTCTTTTCTTTCCCATGAATTGTGGGATCTATTTGTTAACGTTTTATTGAGAATTTTTGCCTCTATAGTCATGAGCTATATGGGTCTGTGGTTTACATTTCTATAATGTCTCCTTGTGTTTTTTAAGATTATGCTTTCCTGCTCTCTAATATTTGTGTACTTTTTTTGTAGAATTGGTATTATAAATTCTTTGAACTTTGTTAGAGTTCATCAATGAAGACATCAGATATGGAGTTTTCTTTCTTAAATGAGTTTTCTTTTCTTAAATGTTAATTTCTTTACAAGGTAGCAACATCCAAGTTTTCTTCATATTTCTGAGGGTATATTGGCAGTTTTACTGCATTTAACCACTACATTCAAGTTGTCTTATTGATTTAGAGTTACTCTTGGTATTCCTTTATTTTTTATACTATTGTCAATAGAATTTGAATTAATGACTGCTGTTTTATTTACAATATTTTCTTTTTTAAATTTTTTAGTTGTAGTTAGACACAATACCTTTCTTTCTTTCTTTCTTTCTTTCTTTCTTTCTTTCTTTCTTTCTTTCTTTTATAATTATGTTTTAATTGTAATTGGACACAATACCTTTATTTTATTGATTTTTATATGGTGCTGAGGATCAAACCCAGGGCTTTGAACATGCTAGGCAAGTGTTCTACCACTGAGCCATAACCCCAGCCCCTTATTTATTTATTTTTATGTGGTGCTGAATGTCAAACCTAGTGCCTTGCACATGCTAGGCAAGCCCTCTACCACTGAGCTGCAACTCCAGCCCTCTAATATTTTCTTATAACCTTTTGTTATATTTTTGGTTAGTTTACTCAAGATTAACTTTTTTATTTATTAAAAATTGAATTTGGATTTATATATTTTCCCTATTTTTTAATTTTAATTTTATAAGTTTCTATTCTTATGAATATTATAAATTCCTTTTTTTCTAGATCTTGTTTCTGAATACAGAATCATTTAAAGAAATTTCTTACTTTCTAATAGAAGCATCTGATGTAATTCATCACTAAACATTGTTCTAGCTACATCCTATATATTGTACTATGCTGTACTTTTATTTTTATCATTTTCAAAACTTTTTTCTTATTTCCATGGTCATTTTTCTTTTGAACATATGTTTTATTTAGAACTAGCTTTCTCAAAATATTTGGTAAATGTACACATATTATTTTTTTCATTCACAGTTGGTTTAATTGCACCATGACCTATGATGTTTCTTTTCAGAATTTCAATTTTTATATGTGTTAAGGTACTTTTTAAATAATCCAAAATATGGTATTCTTGGAGAGTTTTTGATGCACATTTTTTTAAAAAAACTGTTTGTTTTCTTTATATTGTTGTATCTGTTACCAAGTGAGGCTGCAAATATCTTCAATTATAATTTTAATTTTTTATCCTTTCCATTATTCTATATAGTTTTGATCAATATATTATGAATTCTAGTTTTAGATATGTCCACCTTTAGGTTGTAATATTTTATCTTCCTAAGAAATTGATGACTTATAATCATGTGATAGATTACTGGTTTCCTTACAGTGTTATATTTCCTAAGGTCTAATTTTCTCCTATTTCTATAGATTATCTCAATGTTTCTATGGTAGATATTTTTCCAGTTTTTCCTATATCAATTGTTATTTTTAAAGCAGGTTTAATGTCTACAACGTATAACTAAGACTACCTATATTTTCAGTCTGACAATGTATCTTTCATTGATGCCTATGCTGATCACAAGGAACATCCAAATTCATAAGATTTTGCCACAGTCTGGCTGGGCACACAATCACAAGCCACCACAGAGCTTGTAGATTCAAACAGCAACTCTTTATTCCCGAACTCACACCAGCCTTCTACAATCACGTTCTTGGGAAATCCACTTTCTCTGCCCAAATCCACCTCCACTGGGCTTCTGTCTCCCCAAAAAATACTGCCTGAATCCCGTGAGAACTCAAGGGGAACTCAGGCAGCAGGATATGCCCTATTCCCAGCAGGAATAATCTTAAACCTGGAACGCCCTAAACCCGATTATCTTAAACTGGGAACACCCTAATCTGCCCTGGTCCTTGAGCAAGGTCACCTACATTCAATGTCACTGCAACATGGGGTATGCTGGCAAGGAAATTGTCATACCTACTTGGCTAATGGCTCCCAGCAAGATTTGATTAAATTACAGTCAGTTTGCAGTTTTCCAAAGATTCTAACTTTTTGTGTGTTTTTCATTCAACTTCGTTATGAATACGTAGTTTTATTTTTATATTCAAAATTTGTTTAAAATCTATGCATTATTTTATAAAGCATATGCTTTAGAGGTTACAATTAACTTTTAGGGCCATTAAAAAAAACTTCATTCTAGCCTTCAGATATTCCTCTTTTAGAGTATGTTTCAATTATCTGTGTAGACCCAGAGATCTGTATTGCATTATATACTTTCTACCTGAAGAATTCCCTTTAATATCTGCTATAGCATGTATTATTTTTATCATGTTTTCTGTAATGAAATAATATAAATAAGGTGTATTAAAGCAATGGTAATTCATGTTCTCATTGCTCTAGAGGGCTGAAGGCTGACATCAGCCTCACCATGTTGATCATCAATAGTTGATGAGATACTTTCTCTTCATGTTCTGGAGGAGAATTGATTCATTGTCTCTTCCCAGTTCTGATGGGCTTTCTTGTCTTTGGAACCACCATTGTTTCTCCTTGATCATATTTCTTTCTTCCTCAAACCTCCTGTTCCTCTCATAATTGTGATCACATTTAGAGTTGACTCATATAATTAGAATAATCTCCTCTCTGTGTCTGTAAATTAATCATTTATTCCAAATCTTTGCCATGTAAAATAGTGTGCACAGGCTCCAATGGTTAGGATATGAATATATTTGTATGGAGATTAGAGAGATAACTCAGCCTACCACATAGACTATTGCTGCCTACAAGTGCTCATCAGATATAACCTTATTTCTTTTATATTATTTGAAGGAATTTTATTTTTTAATGCTTTTATTGTGCATTGTGGTTATACATAATATTGGGATTTGTTTTGACATAACAGAGATGCATGGAATGTACTTTGCTCCACTTTAGTCCTGATAATTCTTTTCCTACTCTCCTCTCTCACGCTGTTCCATTTTCTATACTCTGCTGGTCTTCCTTCTACTTATTTATAGTTTTTTAAAATTAGTGTTTTATGGATATGCACAAAGGTTAAACTGATGGTGGTATGTTTATATATATACATACATGATTCATACAATTTCATTCCATTTATTTTCTCTTCAGTTCTTCCTCCTTACCTATTCCTTCAATCCCCTTCCTGTAGTTCACTCATCTCCCTTCTATTTTGACAGGATTTTTCCATCATATTCTCCCTTTTTACCTTATTTTGATCTATCTTCTTCATAAGAGATAAAACACTCGATGCTTGACTTTCTGAGTATGGCTTATTTCACTCAGGAAAATGTTCTGTGTTTTTCTGTAAATAAAATTCAGAGTGCACGTTTTTTTTTTCTGTTTTCTTTCTACCCTTTATTTGTTAATTCATTGTTTTCTGGCTTGTATATTATTCAGAAATTTGCTTCAGTTTTGCTTTTGTTACTCTTTTGTGTGTGCATTTTTTCTGTGTATGTATTTTTATTTATTCATTTATTTTATCCTTCATGTCTTTTATCACTATTTTTATTTTTATTTTTCAGACATTCATAACACAATGATTAATTTTGATATAATTGTAAAAGGATGGAATTTAAACTGTTTTAATTCAGTCCCCAGTACTTTCCCTTTCTCTCCCTCTTCCCTCCTCTTGTTTCTTTCCTTCTACTCTTTCTGCTTTTTATTTAGAGATTTTTTTTTTTTATTTAGTGTATTGTGGATATACATGATGGTGAGATTCACTGTGGTATATTCATATATGTATATAGGAAAGTTAGGTCAGATTCTTTCCACTATCTTTCCTTATCCTATCTCTCCTCCATTCATTTCATTCCCCTTTGTCTACTCTGCTGATCTTTCTTCTACTTTTTTTTTTACTGTAATCCCCCTCCTTCGAATTAACTTCCACATATCAGAGAAAATATTTGAGCTTTGACTTTTGGGGACTAGCTTATTTTACTTAGCATGATAGTTTCCAGTTCTATCCATTTACCAGCAAAAGCTATAATACTCCATTGTGAGTAACAATCTATTGTGTGTGTGTGTGTCTGTGTGTGTATATGTGTATACCACATTTTCTTTATTCATCTGTTGAAAGGCTCTATAGCTTGACTATTGTGAATCTGTTATAAACAATGATGTGGCTGAGCCACTGTAGTATGTTCATTTTAAATCTTTTTGATATATACTGAGAAGTGGGATAGCTGGGTCACGTGGTAGTGTCATTTCTAATTTTTGAGGAACCTCCATACCGCTTTCCAGAGTGGTTGCACTAAATTGCAGTCCCACCAACAATGTATGAGTGTAACTTTTTCCCCGCCTCTCCAATATTTATTGCTACTTATACTCTTAACAATTGACATTCTGGCTAGAGTGAAATGTTTCTTTATTTTTAATATATCTATTCTTGCTGACATGAATAATTTTACTCAATTTTTTTTTGCTATTTTAAATTAAATTCTTATCTACTCGTGTATGCTCCAAATGAGAAACCTTTCTTTGGAGTGCTGGATTTTACACTTCAGTCTAGTTCATTACCAAATGACCATAAATTCATGAAAGTTGTGAATTTGCAGATTTTCTGTTGTTGCTGTTACAAGGATCAGAAAATGCCTTTTTTCCACTTGTATAACTCCTAAGGGAAAAAAAATAAAATCATTTTTGCTTTTTATATTTAAGGAGATTAGGCATTTTAAATATATTTTGTTTTTAACAAATTAAAAATTATTATAATTATATTAATAATTATTATTATTAAGTATACCTAAATACACAGAGGTTCTAGCACTATTATTAAAAAGGACTTTCTCTATGTTTTTTTAGCTGGCTAATTTGTCAATCTTGTTTGGCTATATATGTGAGACTCTATTTACAACTATCTGTTCTTTTCTATTTATTAATATTATTTTAGTCATGAAAATATTACATTCTTCAAAAAAACTTTTTAGTAATTGATTAAAATCACTTTTATGTAATTATTGGATCAGTAGTATAATTTTTCTATTGATTTTTTAAAAAAATGATTGTATGCATTTTCTAGCTGAGTTTAACATTTATTTAAAAATATTCCAGTTACTTGAAGTTTTAAATTCAAATTGAAATTCATAAGTTAGGGTAATTGAATTTTCAAATGAATAGTGAAATCAGCTTGACAATGCATAAAACATTTTCTGCTGAGATTGTTTTTTGGGTTTATATTCAATCTGTAGACTGTGTGGGAGAGAGTGGATATCCTAGAATTAGTAATTCTCCTGATCTGTTAATTTAATATGTCTATATTCATAAAGTTCATCTAAGTGCCAAACTTTCTTTAGTGTTTTAGTTTTATATTATTATAAATTATATATAAAATATTATTCTAAATTTTTTGCTAATATAAAATTCAGTTGGTTCTTATATAGCAATCTTGTATTCTGCAACCACAATGAACATATTCGCTCTTTATCGGCTTTTTGTGGAACCATTATGGACTTTCACATGGCTGATCATGGCTCATACAAACAAATACAGTTTTACACCTTGCTTTCCAAACTATGTTTTATTTTGGATTATTTAGTTTTTATTGCACTGGATAAGACCTTACATAATATTTTGAATAGAATAGTGAAAGGTAGACAATTTTCTTTATGTCAAATCTTATGGGAAAAGCCTTATATTTCTAGAGATTTCAAAGTTCCTTAGATATATATGATTTTTGTTTAATATGGATTTGTTTTTCCCTTATTATGAAATAATCCACAACTTCATTATAGTTTTAAAACTATTTTTCTCTCTTTTTTATTTTAATTTTTCATTTATTTTATTTCCCTATTTTTGCTGTTCAACACATTTTGCTGCCATTTTATATGGTTTACAGAAACTCTGTTTATAATGGAATAAATTTCATAATTTTTCAATGCTCTTATTTGCATTCTTTTCAGTTTGGTTTATCTCTCAAATACATAGCCCATCACCTACTATATCCAAATTTTCCTTACAATTTTAAGTTATTTACAGGAATTCCTTTATATTTTGTCTGCTACATAGGATTCAACTGTGATTCTTATTTCATTTAATTTCTCTTCATTTGTATGTCATGCATTTTTTAAATGTTCCAGTTTTATTTATTTTTTTTTTATTTTTAATTTTTTATTGTGGGTTGTTCAAAACATTACAAATTTCTTGACATATCATATTCCACACTTTGATTCAAGTGGGTTATGAACTCCCACCTTCACCCCATACACAGATTGCAGAATCACATCAGTTACACATCCATTGATTTACATATTGCCATACTAGTGTCTGTTGTGCTCCGCTGCCTTTCCCATCATCCACCCTCTCCCCTCCCCACCTCTCCCCTCCCATCCCCTCCTCTCTCTCTACCCCCTCCACTGTATAACCCTGAGGGTCTCCTTCCATTACCATGCAATTTCCCTTCTCTCTCCCTTTCCCTCCCACCTCTCATGCCTGTTAAATGTTAATCTTCTTCTCCTGCTCTTCGTCCCTACTCTGATCTTAGTTACTCTCCTTATATCAAAGAAGACATTTGGCATTTGTTTTTTAGGGATTGGCTAGCTTCACTTAGCATAATCTGCTCTAATGCCATCCATTTCCCTGTAAATTCTATGATTTTGTCATTTTTTAATGCAGAGTAATATTCCATTGTGTATAAATGCCACATTTTTTTTATCCATTCCTCTATTGAAGGGCATCTAGGTTGGTTCCACAGTCTTGCTATTGTGAACTGTGCTGCTATGAACATGGATGTAGCAGTGTCCCTGTAGCATGCTCTTTTTAGGTCTTTAGGGAATAGACCAAGAAGGGGAATAGCTGGGTCAAATGGTGGCTCCATTCCCAGCTTTCCAAGAAATCTCCATACTGCTTTCCAAATTGGCTGCACCAATTTGCATTCCCACCAGCAATGTACAAGTGTACCCTTTTCCCCACATCCTCGCCAGCACTTGTTGTTGTTTGACTTCATGATGGCTGCCAATCTAACTGGAGTGAGATGGTATCTTAGGGTGGTTTTGATTTGCATTTCTCTGACTGCTAGAGATGGTGAGCATTTTTTCATGTACTTGTTGATTGACTGTATGTCCTCCTCTGAGAAGTGTCTGTTCAGGTCCTTGGCCCATTTGTTGATTGGGTTGTTTGTTCTCTTATTGTCTAATTTTTTGAGTTCTTTGTATACTCTGGATATTAGGGCTCTATCTGAAGTGTGAGGAGTAAAGATTTGTTCCCAGGGTGTAGGCTCCCTATTTACCTCTCTTATTGTTTCTTTTGCTGAGAAAAAACTTTTTAGTTTGAGTAAGTCCCATTTGTTGATTCTAGTTATTAACTTTTGTGCTATGGGTGTCCTATTGAGGAATTTGGAGCCCGACCCCACCGACTGTAGATCGTAGCCAACTTTTTCTTCTATCAGACGGCGCGTCTCTGATTTGATATCAAGCTCCTTGATCCATTTTGAATTCACTTTTGTGCATGGAGAGAGAAAGGGATTCAGTTTCATTTTGTTGCATATGGATTTCCAGTTTTCCCAGCACCATTTGTTGAAGATGCTATCCTTCCTCCATTGCATGCTTTTAGCCCCTTTATCAAATATAAGATAGTTGTAGTTTTGTGGATTGGTTTCTGTGTCCTCTATTCTGTACCATTGGTCCACCCGCCTGTTTTGGTACCAGTACCATGCTGTTTTTGTTACTATTGCTCTGTAGTGTAGTTTGAAGTCTGGTATCGCTATACCGCCTGATTCACACTTCCTGCTTAGCATTGTTTTGGTATTCTGGGTCTTTTATTTTTCCATATGAATTTCATGATTGCTTTCTCTATTTCTACAAGAAATGCCGCTGGGATTTTGATTGGCATTGCATTAAACCTATGGAGAACTTTTGGTAATATCGCCATTTTGATGATGTTAGTTCTGCCTATCCATGAACAGGGTATATTTTTCCATCTTCTAAGATCTTCTTCTATTTCTCTCTTTAGGGTTCTGTAGTTTTCATTGTATAAGTCTTTCACCTCTTTTGTTAGGTTGATTCCCAAGTATTTTATTTTTTTTTGAAGATATTTTGAATGGAGTGGTTGTCCTCATTTCCATTTCAGAGGATTTGTCGCTGATATACAGGAATGCCTTTGATTTATGCGTGTTGATTTTATATCCTGCCACTTTGCTGAATTCATTTATTAGCTCTAATAGTTTCTTTGTAGACCCTTTTGGGTCTGCTAGGTATAGAATCATATCATCTGCAAATAGTGATAATTTAAGTTCTTCTTTTCCTATTTTGATGCCTTTAATTTCTTTCGTCTGTCTAATTGCTCTGGCCAGTGTTTCGAGAACTATGTTGAACAGAAGTGGAGAGAGAGGGCATCCCTATCTTGTTCCAGATTTTAGAGGGAATGCCTTCAGTTTTTCTCCATTCAGAATGATGCTAGCCTGAGGCTTAGCATAGATTGCTTTTACAATATTGAGGTATGTTCCTGTTATCCCTAGTTTTTCTAGAGTTTTGAACATAAAGGGATGCTGTACTTTGTCGAATGCTTTTTCCGCATCTATCGAGATGATCATATGGTTCTTATTTTTAAGTCTATTGATGTGGTGAATAACATTTATTGATTTCCGTATATTGAAACAGCCTTGCATCCCAGAGATGAATCCTACTTGATCATGGTGCACAATTTTTTTGATATGTTTTTGTATCCGATTCGCCAGAATATTATTGAGAATTTTTGCATCTAGGTTCATTAGAGATATTGGTCTGTAGTTTTCTTTCTTTGAAGTGTCTTTGTCTGGTTTAGGTATCAGGGTGATGTTGGCCTCATAGAATGAATTTGGAAGTTCTCCCTCCTTTTCTATTTCCTGAAGTAGCTTGAAAAGTATTGGTATTAGTTCTTCTTTAAAGGTTTTGTAAAATTCTGCTGTATACCCATCCGTTCCTGGGCTTTTCCAGTTTTATTTTTTTAAAGGACAAATATGTTGAAGCATATTCTTGTTCTGTTCTTCTTGGCATCTTTGATTATTTCTTGAGTTCAATCTCTACTCTCTGTGGTCAATAGGCTTAGTATTATGCTTTCTAAGATTGATTTTAGCTCTGGCTGGAGCACAACTTATAATTAAATTTCATTCAGATGGAGTTATTTGAACCTCCAAACCTAATTCTGCTTCCTCTTTACAAGTCTTTTTTTTTAAAAAAAGAAAAACGTATATCTTAAATTTCTTTACCTCTTCCTTCTTTCTCACTTTCCTCCATCATTTACACCTCTATTCTTTCCTTTTAAGTTTTTTTTTTTTGGTACTAGGAATTGAACCCAGGGTACTCTAACACTAAGCTACACCCCCAGTCCTCATTATTTACTTTAAAATTTTGAGACAGTCACTTGCTAAATTGTCAAAACTGGTTACAAATCTTAACAGTAACAGTGGGAAATGGTTCACTTTTGATTTCTCTCTGCTTTTCAGCTTTTCCTCCTTGAATGCTTTCATAATAAATTTGAAGTTGATACCAAGGATGGATAAATATTGGGGTCAAGTAAGGTTTTTGTTTTGTTTTGTTTTCATATAATGATTTTTAGTTTTCCAGCTAGTCACAGCAACACAACAAAACAGAGATTCTTCTCAGTGTAAAGCCTTTTAAAAGTCACAACTAATAGAGGAGATAAAATTTGGTAAGCTATGAATAAAGTGATTTATATAATTTTATACTGATATCAGTGTAATTTTTAGAGTGAAAACAGAGCTATTAATAAATTTTTTGGAAAAATGAGTATGTACTCTTCAAGTTGTTCTAGACAAATTGAAATATAGTTTCAACTATCTCTAATTTTCTGCCTCCTGTTTGGAACTAATGTAAGCCCTCAGAAGGGACATTATAGGCGCTCCTTGCCTTGGCTCACATCACTGAATGAGTAAGCCCCTGCATCTTGCCATAGGACATTTTCAGAAGCAAAGAAAGGTTTCCAGCTGGTATAGTAGCTATGATTCATTCTGAAGACATTGACTTGCTTTATTGCTCTTGACAAGTAATTTAGAAACTCTAGACCTCAGTTTCCTTACAGGAAATATGTGACTGTGAAGTGAACTGACATATAAACTCTAGTAATTTATGAATAACTTGTATCCTATGTAGGGCATGAGTTTTTTTAAACTATAAAAGCATTCTATTTTGAAATTATCCATTGATCATTGATGTTTAGGTTTGAGCAACCCCTGTTTTCAAAAGTAAGTAAAATTTAAAAAAAAAAACAATTCTTCAGGGGGGGGAACCCCACAATTTCCCAAGGAGGAAAAAAAAAGAAATAGAAAATCCAGCTTTTATTACAATGATTAGTATTGAATATTCAAAATCATTTAATCTTATGATTTCTTTTTTTTTTTTTTTCAAGTCAGACAGGTAATGTGCTGATGTTGATGATGTCGAGGGAGGCACATCTCACACAATAGCATGAACACCCAATCATCATGCTTATGGAATTATTTAGGGGTGATATTTTTTCATTGATATTTTTTTAAATTTCCCCGGTATTATTGTAGTCATATGGAGTGACCAATTTATAAATTGTTATGTATTAATTTATTTCTTTTAAAAATATGACAGTTTAAAAAATGTTAAAATATGCTTCATTATTTAATGAATGTTTTTATTATGGAGATTTATTTTTAAAGTTGACAGTTATTAATCATTAAAAATATAGTGTCACCTTTTAAGTGTCAAGTCAGTTAAAAAATGTTTGACTCTTATTGGATATATAAATAACATAACACTTTTTTTTGAATTGCCTTTTAATTCTCATAAATAATATTATGAAATCAGTATTGTAATCCTCATTTTAAATGTGCATAAATTAATATAAATTACCAAATTCATATTGCTAAATATTTCAAATATTTAAGATGGACACAAATCTGATCTATTTTCACCAGAAACTCAAAACTACTTTATGTACTTTCTCTAGGAGTCACACAAATGTAGAAAACTTAAGATTTTTCAACGGTTCATTTTAGAGTTAAGAAATGTGGCTATGACCTAGGGAGGTTATAACTTTAGTTGAAGATTAAGCCATTACTAGTTACATTATTAAAAGAGAAAAGATAATTATTAATTTGTGTACTATTTCATATACATATGCTTTTTTGATTGTATCTATGCAAAGTAATTATATCTCTACTCTGATTGATAAAGAAAAAGATCAGCGATAACTTAAACCAAGACCATATGTAGGCATATTGCAAATATTCTGTATCGTTACTGAAATATTCCTTATTCACCTTCTCTCAATAACTATGAAGGAAAGTCATGATAAAGAGATCAGTATAGCTAGAATATATCATGTGGTTATTATTGTGATTATTTCAACAACTTAATCATGTAGAAAGATGAAATTCAAGCTATTACCAATCAAGTATATTACTATTTGATTAGCATAAGCCAGTATTAAATATTGTAGCGTACACAGTGAACTGTCCACAATTTCGTTTTTCGTTTGGATTGCAATCCTAATGATTTATCCTGTATTCCTATTCCAGTTCTATATTTTCTTGATTTTCAGATTAAACCTATTCTCAACTATTGACATATTTTTTTTTCAAATCTTTATTCCCATCATGCATTTATTTCCAAAGATTGATGTATTATCTTTAATCACACACACACACACACACACACACACACAAACACACACACAAAAAAAAACCTTGGCATATTTGAGAATAAATTGTTTCCTTCTTTAAATATTTAGTCCTCTAGATCCCGCCCCCTCTCTTTTGTCACTGGCATCAAAATACAAGAGTTGTTTCCACTAATTAAGTTTTAATTTAATTTCCTTAATTTCCACTGATTAAATTTCCACTAAAACTATAACTAGAAAATTTCTTATCTGACACTTCTCTTGTTACATAATCAGAGAGACTGAAGCAGTACATTTTAGACAAAACTTCCGAAACATCTGTCTTCCAAAAGACATTGCCTCTGCTGAAACTGATATCTACTCATCATTTCCTGAAAGCATGGTACAGAAACGTGACCATAAGATCTGGCAAAAACATGAATGTTCCTGCTTCTGAGGCAAGTAACCACAACACCATGAATCTAGGGGTGGCAGAACATCATTGCCTCTGCCAATATCTACACCAGCAAACAGATAACTAATGCACTTATCTCATTTTTTTTTCTTTTCTTCACTTAATCCAATTTTGAGTGTAAGTTCTTGCATGACTAAATCAGATTTGTAGATCTGATTAGTACTATCCAAATCATATTAAAAAATTTCAGTACGTGGGAAGCTAGAATATATAGTTTATAGCTTTCTGGGAGCCATGGCGGAGAAAAATACACTAGTCAGAGTTTGGAACAAAAACTGAGTAAGCTAATCCATACAATTGCTATAGTTTGGATTCTTTTTAAAATTTTAATTTATTTATTTAGGTACTGGGGATTAGGTACTTTACCACAGAACCACGTCCATAATTCTTTATTATTATTATTATTATTATTATTATTATTATTAATTTTTGAGAGAGTTACTAAGTTACTGAAGGTCTCCCTAAATTGCTGAAGTTGTAAGCATCCTCCTACTATAGCCTTCCAAGTCATTAGGAGTACAGTTGAGCACCACCAGGCCTTTCTTATAGTTTGGATCCTGAATGTACCCTAAAGGCCCATGTGCTGAAGGTTTAATTGGCAGCCTGTGATCCTATTTGAAGGTAATAGGAACTTTATGAGGTGGGGCCCATGAAAGGAAATTGGATCATGAGGGACATTCTGGGGATAATGGGATCCTGGCCCCTTACTTTCTGTTTGCTTCCCTGCTACACTGAGATGAGCAGCTACTCTGCCACACAATCCCTTCCATGAGGTATTATACCTCCACTAGGTACTATACCTCCACGAGGTACAGGGTCTAGAAACTATGGACTGAAACTTTAGAAACCATGAGCTAAAATAAACCTTCCTCCTTATAGGTTACTTGTATCAAGTTTTTATTATAGCAGTAAGAATTTGACTAACTTTAAGGTTCTCTTTTTCAGTGTTAGAATCCATTATGACTGCTTTCTCTCCTTGCTATATTCTTTTGCCCTACAAGACATTAAATTCTACACATTCCTCTCTTAATATATCTCACATCTGTCATTTTCTTTCATTTCTACTTCTCCTATTTAAGTTCTTTTGAAATTACTACAAATCATTACAGAAAATATCTATAGGTATTTCATAATCTAGAATTTCCTTCATAAATAATTCTATTTAAATACTACTCAATCAGTCTTGATAATTAGTTATTTTCAGGGAAATCCAATTCTCAGAATGACAGCCTGATTTCTATAAGCCTGACATAACTGATTTATTATCTCATTCAAGAATTATTACCTAAGTCTGGCTAGAAATGACTGTTGCATTTTTGAACATTAAATCATATTTAACTAGTGCCTTTCCTATGGTATTTACTTGATTATGCTTTAAATTTTACATAATTATTTAAGTAAGAGTGTGTGTGTGTGTGTGTGTGTGTGTGTGTATATCTCCTCTAGCTCCTGAGGACTAGATCAAAAGAGCATCTAAAAGTCTACCTTGCACATCATATAACTTAAGATCTTTCTTGAATAAATGCATAAAGACCAAATAGGTACATGACATTGCATAAATAAATAGATAAATGACACTCAAAGAGATCATAAATACACATAGTCAGAAAACTCAAAATGTCTGATATTGTAAACTACTCACAAGTTAACATTTCACCTTATCAGATTCTTGCACACACACACACATGAACATGAGGCCCTGATGCTCCTGAATTAAAGACACAGATCATTTATTACTCTTGGCAGAAATAGAAGCCAGAGCAACATCTTGCATTGATTCTCTATATTCCAAAGTAATATATTTTTTACAAGCATTGTTTTCCCCCGGTTTGCACTTTATAGGACATTTGCTAAGATCCTGTCCAGTACTTGCTTTATCAGGCCCTGTTACACCTGGGTTACAAGACACCTACATGTAGTGCTCAGTTACCCCAGTATACTTTATTATCACAGATGGCCCTTTCTTCCTTGGACCTAGAATTTCATATTTGAGTATTATCATCTTTAATTAACTATACCTGTGAAGAAACCTTGAAAGTTATCTATTTATCTGTTTATGATACACTCAAATTAAAGATAAAGTATCATAGAAGAGTAAATATATGACATTCATAATCTTCCATTATCTCCCTATGATAGGAAACTCTTGAGACATAAAATCTGTAAAGGCTCTTATGCACATTAAACTTACTGGCTTCTGGATTAACTTGATGTTATTTTGTATATTTTATTACAAGATTATTTTATATGCTTTATTATTTTATATGCTTTATTACAAGATTATTTTATTAAGACACGTATAGAAATTATGTTACCAGATAAATATGTTGAAATTTTCTATTTTGACAACTCTGTAATACTTATACAAATGAAATTAGATGTATTTTGAATATTTGTATTCTTCCCATCCAGGTCAGGAACCTCATGTGATACATCTTTCTAAATAATTTTCTATTTTCTATTCCATGTTTTCTCATAACTGCAAATATTTTAAATCGGCTATACTAGACTATATTCTTCCTTTCTTCTCTAATTAGTGGCTTGTGGTTTATGTCTAAAAATTCTAATTAGAATAAGATATACTCTATGTTTTTATAAATATATCTAAATAGACTCTTCTGTAACATATAAGTAAAAATAATGGATAGAAAATAATAAGGTAGTACATTACAGAGTTAAAGGCTTTGATTTTTTAAAGGAATGCTGAATTCAGTACACCTTCCCTTACTGGTCAACTCAAGTTGCTTTGACAGAGTACAATAGGGTGATTTTTTAAAAAGTAATTTATTTGTCACACCTCAAGAGAATGGAAACAGAAGATCATGTTTACAGCAGACTTGGATCCTGGTAAGAGCCCTCTTTCTGGATTGCTGATAGACATTTCTCCCTCTGTACATAACATATTATGGGGAAAGATAGAAATCTTTCTGTTCTTATAAGATCACTATCCTATCATGAAATACTCTCATGTCCTAATCTAAACCTAATTACCTCCCAGAGTCCCAATCGCCAAATGCCATCATATTGGAGGTTAGGGTACAAAATATGAATTTCTTGGGGGACATAAGCAGTCCACATTATTTCCTTAGTATTATCCATAAGTTACTTCAGAAAGTACAAAAACATAGCCTGGGCACAGTAATCGTGGCGGCTCCGGAGGCTGAAGCTGGAGGCTCACGAGTAAAAGCAAAGCACTAAGCAACTCAGAAAGACCCTATCTGTAAATAACAGATCTGGGGATTTTGCTTAGTGTTGGAGTGCCCCTGAGTTCAATCCCTGGTAACGACCCTCCCACACCCCACCTCCAATAGGAATATTAATCTAGTCATCTTTTTTGTTGTTGTGCCCTAAAGACATGACAAAAACAATTAATGGAGAATAAAGTTTATTTGGCTTATAGTTTCAGAGTTCTCAATCCTTGGAAGACTGACTTAATAGCTCTGGGACTCAAGGTGAGGCAGGATATCATGAGAGAGTGTGGTAGAGGAAAGAAGTTCAGAACCTGGCCTTTAGGAAGCAGAGATCACAGGCACAAAATACAAATCCCAAAGGCATAGCTTCAGTGATTTACCTCCTTCAGCTTCCTGCTTCCACCTACAGTTGATCTGTATAAACTGATTAATGCACTGATCAGGCTTAAAGCTCTCATAACCCAGTCACTTATCTTTAACTTTCCCTGTGTTGTCATACAAGAGCTATTGAAGGACATCACATATCCAAACCAGAACAAGTACTATGTGTACAAACCCTGATCTACATTGGAAACAATAAATTTATGCCTTGGACTTACCCTTCTTAGTTCCTCAGAATGGCTATTGTTACATGTTCTACTCCACTATTTTCCTTTGTTGCACTGGTCACTGAGGATTCCACTCTTTCCAACTCAAGTCACCATTGCTGATGTCCATGGTGAATAATTCTACTACTCACTTCCTTCTTCCATGTTTCTTGTTTATGATCTGTACTAAATTTTGCCATCTATTATATTTTTTATTAGTCATCAGCTCCTTTCAATTTAAAAATATATTTTTATGTTTCTGTGTCAAATTCTATATTATAGAGATCCTATGAAATATATTTATGTATAATATTTGGGATATTTTGCTATTTCACACCCAAGTATTATGGTTTGGACCTTAGGTGTCCTCTAAGGGCTCACGTGTTCAAAGCTTGACTCCTAGCAAGATGCTCTTGGGAGGTGGTGGAATCTTTAAGAGGTAGGACCTAAAGTGAGGTCTTTGTGTCACAGGGGCATGCCTTCAAGGGGTAGATGAGACCTCAGCTCCTTTTCCTTTCTATTTTTCCTTTTTATGGCCATGAGATGAGTCGTTTTCTTTGCTGCACTCCTTTGCCATGATATGCTGCCTTGTCAGAGAACCAAAGCAGGGAAGCCAATTCATCATGGACTGAAACCTCAAGAACAGTGGAACAAAATAAATCTTCTCTCTGTTATGTTTATAGTGATGAACTGACCAACACACCAGGGAAACAGGAAAAATACACAATACTTTCCTTCAAGGCGTTTATGGACTATCTAGAAAGTCTAATCAATAAAAGAACAATTCTTAAAGCAATGAGTATGTTCTCTTCTTAAACCACTGTGGACTGTAGGAATATGTACAAATACCATCTGGATTGGAGGCAGTGGAAGTAACAAAGATTTTCTAGAGAAAACTTAGTCTGAAGAAAAGTTAACTTATGGAAAAGCCAAAACTGGGATGAAGAAAAACTGAAACTTGAAAAAAAAAAGTTTGGGTTGCATAGGTGAGAAATAAAGATGCCAGTCTGAGAAATAAAATTGGCAAAAACTTATAAGTGCATAAAAGTACATCCATAATACACAGCAACTTGTCTGTGGGTATCAGAACAAGAAAGTCAATATTCTGGAGCTTTATGTAGAAATGTATGTATGGTGATGAGATGATTATGTTTATGGAATTTATTCAGTCATATTAAGTTGAAAAAGGCTTATGATATCAGAGGAGACAGGCCCAATGGGTAAATAAATGCAATGCCTTGGTGCATAAGTCAGTAAAATGATATACTTTTAGTATTATTAAATATATTTTTTCCCTATGGAAGCTGTGAATACCCATAAATTTGTATGAGAAAATGCTTAGAATAAAAATAGACTAGCAACAACATAATCTTTCAGGACAATTAACATTATGATTTATCATATCATTGCATAAAATGAAAAATTCTTTCCAAGGATTTACTCACAATTTTTTGTAATTACTAATAATTTTGTGGTATAGAATATACTTATACAACAATAATATAATTATATTATCATGGCTGTAATATATTAATTAATACATATATGTGTAGACTCTGTCTTCCAACCTATTTTAATGCACCTATGACAGTTTTGTTGATATAGTTACAGAATTGAAAAGTTGGAACTTTTAATATAGTCCAGTCTACTAATAAGCTTACTTGTGAGTTAAAAAATGGACAAGGATGAATATATGGAAAGATACTAAGGAGCAATTATCTATAATTTTGTTTGCTTACATTTGAATTTAGTGGAATTTATTTATTCATTCTAACTTTTTTTAAAAAATATGGGAAAACACTTGAATATATCAGCAGTGTTCATTTGTTGTGGGTTAATAGTAAACTGTATTTTCTTAACTTTCTGTCAATTGTATAATATTTTGAAACTGATTTGTGTCTCCTAATGTACCCATTATCCTGGGGATTTTAAACATACATCATCAATATGACATAATTACACTTATTAGGAAATAATTGCTGAAATTCCTCTCATAAGGGGTTTTCTAGATATATTATATAATCATATATACCATTTTGAGATGCATGCTTAACATATGGATATGAGCAAAGTTTGAATGCTAATATGCCTCTGCGTGCAATAAATACTTGTGAATCAACATATAAAATAGCCAATTTAGTAACTTTACAAAACATTTACAAACTGGAAAAATGATGACTAGCAAGTTTGAGTGTTGTTTTCAACATTATTAGATTATGGTAGTTTTAGGAATATGACTTCTGACAAAGAATTGTAGTAATTGAGCATTATGTATAGTAATTTGTTTCATTATTAGACATTGTCCTGTTTTATTGAACATGTTGAAATGTAGCAAATCAAAATGATCTTGCTTTTTTGAAAGAGATCTACTGATTACTACTCATATTCAAATTCCAAGTGCTTATCATTATTGCATTACTCTATGAACACAGATTTGAAATGCAAAGTGATAATTCATTTGAAATGATGAAATGAGACAGGCACTAGTATTCCCATTTCCTAATATGGCTTTACATATTATGCAATAAACTGTATAATAAATTTTGCTATTTGAGCTTATTGTCAGAAGCATTTTAAAGTTTTTTATGTGGTATACTAATAGTCTAGAAAACAGCAGAATTATTTTGTGAATTCTGGTAAACCTACTTATCTTTATAGTGAGGATCAGTTATAATTAAGTTTGAGAATTTCCATGCCTCTTTTACTTAGAGTTGCAAACAATTAAGTATTCATGCATAGTCAATAAACATTGACAGAGACTTGGGAATAGTCAGAAAAATACCATATGCTCGCTACTTTCCAAGTATTTGGACTATTAGAAGAGACAGTTATATGAGCAAGTAATTGGCTGCTCTACATTGCCATGGACAAAATACTCTGGAAGACCAAATGAGGGGGAAATTCTGCCTGCCTTAGAATATGGAAGATATTTGTGAGACAAAGATTTATAACAGGGTAATATTTGAGCTGGAGTCCTAAACATATATTCTAACCATTTGCCGGAAATGAAGGGAAGAGAGAGTTTTACAGATGTTCTGATAAGGACTGATGCTTATAAAAAGAGTAGAAATCTCTTCGGGGAAGATCCAATGAGCATTATTTTTATCCCATTTAAAAAAAATAATGTGAGTAAATGTAGATGTAATTGCCTAAATCTACACTAATGCTTTCTGTGTTCCAAAGGAAGAAAGGAAGGGAGGAATGGAGGAAGGAAGGAAGGAAGGGAGGGAGGGAGGGAGAGAGGGAAGGAGGGAGGGAGGAGGGAGGGAGAAAAAAAACAGTGGACTCAGAATTACTCTTGGGGCTTCATGAATGTTATCTTCATGGATCTCCCTTTTTGTTAGATATTATCTTCACATTAATGATGGCAATCAATGCAAGGGTATAAATCCCAGTACTCTGAAAATGAAGCTAATGTTCTCAAAAGCCATGTATGTTTGTGCCTGTGTGTACAAACATATATGCAGGAATTACATACATTATATAATAATCATTAAAATACATGTAAATTTTGAGATATGTGTATATATATATATATATATATGTATGTATATATATATATACATACATATATATATATATATATATATAAAACAATGTACATTTTGGCATAAATGCTGATATATTTGTTATTAATTATCCATTAAATGCTGATTAATTTATATGGCCTTCTCTATTAGTGCATATAAAGTTATATATAACAACCTAATTGCCATGATATGAAAGACAAAAAATATATTTACAAAGTAGTGTATCTATAACTGCAGTTTTCCATGGTAACCAAATATCAAATGTAGACAAAAAATAATGTCCTAAAAGGTCTGATTTACGTAAACTTATGTTAAAGATATATTCCATAAAGCTTGGGATTTAGGTTTAGCAGAACACTTGCTTAGCATGCCTGAGGTTCAGTCTCTAGCACTATAAAAAAAGTTCCAGGTGTTGCAAATACAGAGCATATTCATTTCCTTTAAATATTTATCAAGAGTGATGTTTATCAGCTTAAAATATAAAAACTGGAGTAAATCCAAATTTGCATTTATCCAAGATGATACCCCATCAGGGAAAACATTGTAAGGGATGATGGTGGTTATTTTGCTCCACAGGAATTCATCAACTAGAGTGGAAATAAATCTTTTATTGTTTATAAATCTAGGAAAGATAAATTCAAATTTAACTAAAATACTTATGAGTAATGTGAGTGAATAGTTGATTTTTTATTCAAAATTAGACTTATTGAATAAGTTATGATATTTTAAAAAGGAGTTTTACTAAATGCTGGGTAAGATATTATATCTTAATAACTATAATATGAAATATAAACATTTATCATAGTAGCATTATTTAAAGTTATGTTTTACAAAAGAAAATTATATAATCAACCTTTGAAATATAACTCAATATTCATGAAATTAATTCATATTTTAAAGTGTATTAGTGGTGTTAAAATGAGAAGCACATGCATATAGAAACTTGTTTTTAACGAACTTTAAACCAAATATCTTATTTCAAATCAATCTTTAAAGAATCAAATTATAGTTTTTCCAAAATAAAAACTTCCTTAATAAATATTAAAAAGATTTTCTTATGCAACATAAGTGGAATAATATAAGAAATACCTTGTAAAATTAGACCAGTAATAGAGCTAAAAAGAGCTTCTTAATATGACCTGGATAATGTCCATATCTTATCATTTTGATGTGAATGTCAATCATTAGTGACATTTTATTGGTTATTATTTTCTAATTGACTTGTTAGAGTCTTATCTCCCATAATATTATGTAAATATATATGTACCTGTAGCTCTCATTACAGGTATAAGCATAAAGACATAAGTAAATACAATATTTGAGAATTTAGAATTATGTAACTTCTCATACAATTCTAGTCATATAACAGATTATATGTCACCTGTGAGAACACATTTGATAGTGCAATTTTCTCCTTTCACAAATTAATGTCTTTGAAATTAAATTTATAAAGTTTCCAAGGGATGTCTTATAATTTCCCAATAGTGCTTCAACGGGAAACAATATGATACATTACTAGGTTAAAAACACTTTTTATTGATTAGTCTTACAGTTCATAGACTCATTTAGTCATCGAGAAATAGCAGAATTTTAAATTCATAGTAGGAAATTTGGTAGCATAAAATTAATCATTCCTAGCTTCAGTAAAGATAGAAAAAATGATATGTTCAAAACTTAAATAAGTAGAGTAGTATTAAAGATATAAGGAAAAATTCTTAAATAGGTAACATGCATAATATCTATAATTTATACTTGCAGATAGGAAATATTGTGATCTCAAGCAGTGTGTACCTGTGCTAAAATTTTGAGGAAAAAAAGTAAAATAAGTTACCCAAAAGTTGAATTGGTGACTGCTGTAGCCATCTCCTGAAATTTCATAAGAGTAAGCAGCTGTGTGTATTGCTTCTCACAAAGGTGATAGGAAGGGGCTTTATAACAGGAAGGGGATTTAGGGGAACAAGCAGACAGCTAATTTTGGACTAGCACTAGTCTTATCCTATAAGATCACCTTAGTCAAAGATCACAACACAAAATAGTTGACTCCAAACTTTTCAATTATGATTAATATATCATTAAGAAATTTTAGGTTAATCTATAGCTGTAATTATTACTTCACTTGGAAGTCCCTGGGATGTACTAAGAAACCCTTCAGAAGAAATTTTCACTGAGACATTTTTAATAATGGCCATCAATCTCTATATTCCTTAAGCTTTCCAATTTGATTTTACCCTTGGATTTTGAAAATCATTTAAAAATAAACCCAGGGTTTATAAATAATATTGTTCAATATGGAAGAGTATAGAGAAATTTCCATGGTATGTTAATTATACAATTATACAGGCATGTTAATTATAAAATTATATATATATATATATATATATATATATATATATATATATGTTTTATAAAACATATATATAACTATAAATTTTTATACATATATTTATAGGTTACATAAATTTTCTTGAATTCTGATTATGATATAGAGTGACACTGCTCCTACCAAAGGTAAATTGTTTTTTTCTTGCATCTCACTTGATCTTGCCTTCACAAGGAGTGTTTTCCTAGAGTACCTCCTTTACCTCTGGCATGGACTGTTCCCTTCCTCTGCCTTATCCCTTAGCATACAAGTGCACCTTACATGAAACACCTTGAAAAAAGCCTCCCTCATATTACCTTTTTATCTTCACCTCATTATTGGATTTGTATTAATGTTCTAAAATTTTTTTGTCAGGAACACTAATCTTGCACAATATTATACTAAATTTATGTATATATATATATATGTATATAAACTGCTTTAAATATACATATATAGTGTATTAATTGTTTCTCTTTTATATTCTCATTTGATGATTTTTTATCCTTCACCAAATACTAAAATACTGGAGTTCATGACATTTGACATATCTTTTTTTGATATACATATCTCTTCTATATTCTTAGGTAATTTCATTCAGTCAAATAGCTTCAAATAACATCAAATTTCTAATTATTTATTTGTATCTTTTTTGTTGATAACTTTTTTAAGAAGGTATTTTTCCTGAATACCCTAATCACAGATACATATGTCTGTCAATGTACAGTTCAAAAAATTTAAAGATAGAAACTAGTGGCAATATTATGC
Source organism: Marmota monax (assembly GCF_021218885.2). Lineage (NCBI taxonomy): Eukaryota > Metazoa > Chordata > Mammalia > Rodentia > Sciuridae > Marmota > Marmota monax. Next base: position 1,035,647 of record NW_026692434.1, on the reverse strand, counting down.
CTAAAGTGTGTGTTAAACAGTAAAATACAAGTTTGGGATCATCTGAAAAAAGTCTTTTTAAGAAACACGTAGCACATCAGAAAACCCCTTCAGGTTAATCTTTTCCAATATGGTGGCAACTAGAGCAAGAAATTTAAAGGACCAAAGGACCACTCAGCTCTTCTTATTGATATTCAGGGCTCTGCATATCTTTTCTACAATTCCTATTCATGCTTTACAATTGTTATTTACCCTACCAACTCATTATTCATTTATTATAGCTTGTTCTGGTGAGCTTCTTCTCCCTGTCTTGTCCTTTCAGAACTTCCATGAAGTCAGTTGTTAACATTGCCATCTTTAGAGTCATAGTGAACATTCTATTACTAAAACAAAATAAATATGCTATGGTCAAGTGAGCAGCATATGTATTTTCCCCTAGATTCATGGTCTCCTTTATAAATACATTTATGAACAAATTTATTACCCTATCCTGTCATCTACATGCCAATAAATCTTCATGTCAATGTACAAGAAACTGTCTTTAGGTGAGGTCCATCTTAGTGTTCAAGGTGGATTACTGAAAGAAGGAAGCATTCCTTTGCATGTACATTAATAAATTACAGAATTTCCCTGCTGCAACCTGCACAGCCATTAGTTCAAGAAAGAAGATGGGGAGATGAGGGGATGAAGAAAAGACAAACAGGCATAAATAGAGAAAGCTGGGGCTTGGCGGATCACTAAACTCAAGGAGATAGTGACCCAGAACCAGCTCATCACATTTATTATCTAGGCAACAACATCAAAAGGATTAGTTGTGAGAAAATTTCTTCAAAACAACAGGAATCAAAGTTGGAGACTAGCGGCTCAATTATAATTATCAGCTTGCACCAATAATTCTGTACCCTAGTGTCTAAACTGTAGTCTGGCACCAACACTTTTAACAGGGCATTAGCATTGCAACTGGGCATTCTCCATGGGCACCTTTGAGAGTTCCCATGAGAGGCAAGCCTTCTGTCTATGAACAGCTCAAAGACCATAATTCAGTCACTGCTCCAGACATTGCTGGAGGTTATGGCTAGAGAACTGCCAAGACCACGAAGCAACTCAGTGAGAGAGTCACATGGTCTGGATCAGAAACTAGGATCAGGGCTACAGATTACAGTGCCCAAAGCCGCCACCATCACTCCAGATTGTTTAAATAACTTAAAGTCACTCCTCCTATAGTGATAGTGTTCTAATTCTCATTCCTGATTACAATTTTGCTCTCATCTTCTCAGCATTCAGAACGTTGTTTTGTAATTATAAATGAGATCACATGACCCCTGAGTTTTAAAACAAACCAACATATAAAACCAATACATTTTTTTTCTGTCACCTAAATGACTTAAAAGATCTGTGAGCAATTCATATCTCCAAACTTACTCCTGAAAAACTCTCTCCTGCATGTTTTCTCTTGTTCAACGTATTTGAGATCCCAGAAGGCAACTCTTTCTTCCTGGTCCTCTTATTTGATATTTTCTCCTGTATTAGGTAAACTCTTTTCTTGGCTCTTCCCTTGACTAGTTCCACATCTCAGCTGTGTCTCATCGCAAAGGAGTTACCTGGGAGGACTTCCTAAGCCAAATTCTCTCATAGCCTGCCCACATCTCTCTATTTTAGTCACTCTCTGGAACAGATTTATTACTGTTGCCTCATAAGCACCTATACTGTTTACCTGGTGACACATCTCTTAATTATTTATTCAGGAGAAATAAAATTATATGTTCATACAGAAACCTGTACATGAACATTCATGGCAATAATATTTGGAATAATGAAAATGTAAAACAGACTAAATTTTCTCCTTTTTTCTTTTATTTTCATTAACAAGTCAATGAATAAACAAATTATCATATACCTATATAATGGAATCCTAGTCATTAATGAATGGAATAAATTTCTCTATGATTATAATCATTGAGCAAAATATTGAACTGAAAAAATACACATTCAACCTTATTATACATACACATTCACACACATATACACATACATACAAAATTTAAACTAATCAATCATGAGAGAAAATCAGTGGTTGCCTAGAACAGAATGATTAAACACAGGAGTATTTATATTTTAAATCTGATGAAAATGTATCTTGATTGTGATTTTGTTTTCATGAATAGGTACAAATGTATAAATTGATTCAATTGAATACTTAAAGTATGTAAAGCTTATTACATAAATTATTCTTCCATAATAATTTCAAAACTTAGATAAATTATTTTGGGGACACTAATTTGTCTTTTGGTGTTTCATTAAGAAACCTGAATAAAAAATAAACTTAAAGAGGTAAATATTCATTATTAGTAAGAATATATGTACCAGAATATTATAGTGTTAAAAATTTATAATCTGATATGCAGTTGTTCCTCTGTATTAGGTGTAGATACTGATACTTATATGTTAAGTTTTCTATTCTAAAACTGTTTTTTGCTGGTAAGTGGAGCATACTTTAATGTAGCTAAAATAACTTTTTCCTCAATGAAGAGATACACTTATTTTCTATTTATACTTTTGCTGCCCTTTGAGAAATTTGCAATGATTTTTTGACAGCTTGATTTCAGTTGCCATCATCAGTTTAAAACAGAAAGTATTTAAATATGGTATCTCTATATATGTGATTGATTTTAAAAATGGTATGATTTAATCAGTCTGATAAGTTTGTATAAGCAAATGAAATACTCAGTACTCATCCAAAAAATAATTTTTCCTTTCATTAAAATATGTGCTTAATACATGTTGTTCTCATATAATTCTTCATATACATGTAATCATTTCCAAGTAAATTTGTTTTATTATCTTTTAGCATGACATGGGAGATGAAACATATTAAAGTGGAATCCTTTATTCTCAAAGAACTTGCATTGAAATAGTCAAAATAAATAAGTAAAAATATCACCACAATTTAAAAATCATAAAACATTCATTCATAAACTATTTAAGATGAATATATTGATTCTTCTATTCATTAGATAATACTGAATGTTTATCCCATGCTGAACACTATGTGGGGCAATAAGAATATAAAACCAAATACAACAAAATCTGCCTTTTTTAAAGTCACAAAAAATGTACACAACCAATTTTGTAGTTTACAATAATAAATGTTAAAAACTACATAGAAACAATAAATCATAATTTTTTAAAATCACAGGAAAAATATGAATACCTAGTCCTAATACTTTGGGTAAGTTATTTCTTTTCTCTTTCTTTCTTTTTTTTTATTTGTTTGTGTGTGTGTGGTGCTGGGGATTGAACACAGGGCTTTGTGAATGCAAGGCAAGCACTCTACCAACTGAACTACATCCCCAGCCCCATGGGTAAGTTATTTCTCATTTCTGAGTAGGAATATCCTACCATACACACAAAAAAAATGACTGATAATACTTAGGATTCTGAATCTGAAATTATTTCATTATTTATTTATTATAATTTGTTATACATGATATCAGAATGCAAATAATTTAATATTAGACATATAGAGCACAATTTCCCAAGTCCCTGGTTGTACACAAAGTATTTTCACACCATTCGTGTCTTTATATATGTACTTAGGGTAATGATGTCTAACTCCTTCCACCATCATTCTTACCCCACTGTCCCCTCACTTACCCTCCCTCCCCTATCTACAGTTCTTTTATTCCTCCCATATTCCTCTTCCATTGCAATTATGAGTCAGAATCCTTAAATCAAAGAAAACATTCAGCTTTTGTTTTGGGGAGATTGGCTTACCTCACTTAGCATTATATTCTCCAACTCCAATCCATTTACCTGCAAATACCATTGTTTTATTCTCTTTTAATACTGAGTAATGTTCTATTGTGTATATATACCACATTTTCCCCATCCATTCATCTACTGAAGGGTATCTGGTTTGGTTATACAATTTACCTATTTTGAATTCTGCTACTATAAACATTGATGTGGTTGTGTCCTTGTAGTATGCTGTTTTTAAGTCCTTTGGGTATAAGCCAAGGAGTGGGATAGTTGGGTCAAATGGTGGTTTCATTCCAAGTTTTCCAAGGAGTCTCCACAATGTTTTCCGTATTAGCTGCACCAATTTGCAGTTCCAACAGCAATGTATGAGTACGCCTTTTCCCCCACATCCTCATCAACACTTATTGTTGTTTGTATTCTTGATAGCTGCCATTCTGAATGAGATTAAATCTTTGAGTAGTTTTGATTTCCATTTTTCTAATTGCTAGAGATGCTGAACATTTTTTTCATATGTTTATTGATTGATTGCATATCCTCTGCTGAGAAGTGTCTGTTCAGTTCCTTGGCTCATTTATTGATTGTTTTTTTTTTTTTGGTGTTAAAGTTTTTTATTACTTTATATATCTTATAAATTAGTGCTCTATTTGATGTGCTTGTGGTAAAGAATTGCTCCCATTCTGTAGGCTCTCTATTCACATCACTGGTTGTTTCTTTTGCTGAGGAGAAGCGTTTTAATTTGAATCCATCCCATTTATTAATTTTTGGTTTTAATTATTGTGCTATAGGAGTCTTATTAAGGAAGTTGGTGACTAATCTGACATGATGGGGATCTGGGCCTACTTTTTCTTCCATTAGGTGCAAGGTCTCTGGTTTAACTTCTAGGTCCTTGATCCCATTTGAAGTTGAGTTTTATACACTGTGGAGAGATAGAGGTTTAATTCCATTTTGTTACATGTCAAAAAGATAATGCACTATGATCAAGTAGGGTTCATACCAGGGATGTAAGGTGGGTTCAACATATGAGAATCAATAAATGTAATTCATCACATCAATAGACTTAAAGATAAAAATCATATGATCTTCTCAGTAGATATAGAGAAAGAAATTGATAAAATACAGCATCCCTTCCTGTTCAAAATGCTAGAAAAACTAGGGATATCAGGAATATATCTCAACATTGTAAAGTTTATCTATGCTGAGCCCCAAGCCAACATCACTCTAAATGGAGAATAATTAAAAACATTCCCTCTAAAAACAGGAATAAGACAGTGATGCCCTTTTTCACCACTTCTATTTATCATAGTTCTTGAAACTCTAGCCAGAGCAATCAGACAGACAAAAGAAATTAAAGAGATATGGATAGCAAAAGAATAACTCAAATTATCCCTATTTTCAGATAACATGATTCTATACCTAGAAGACCCAAAACATTCCATCAGCAATCTCCTAGAACTAGTAAATGAATTCAGCAAAGTAGCTGGCTATAAAATCAACACACATAAATCAAAGGCATTTCTGTATACCAGTGACAAATCCAATGAAAGAGAAACTAGGAAAACCACCCCATTTAAAATAGCTTTAAAAAATACTTGGGAATAAACTTAACAAAGAGGTGAAAGACCATTACAATGAAAACTACAGCACACTAAAGAAAGAAATTAAAGAAGACCTTAGAAGATGGAAAGCTGTACCTTGTTCTTGGATAGGCAGAATTAATATTGTCAAAATGACCATACTACTAAAAGCACTATACAGATTCAATGCAATCCCAATCAAAATTCCAATGACATTCCTCATAGTAATAGAAAAAGCAATCATGAAATTCATCTGGAAAAATAAGAGACTCAGCAGAGCCAAAGAAATCCTTAGCAAAAAGAGTGAAGCTGGTGGTATTACTTCCAGACCTGAAACTATACTACAGTAAGAAAAACAGCATGGTATTGGCACCAAAATAGACCTATAGACCAATGGTACAAAATAGAGGACACAGAGACTAACACACATAACTACAGTTATATTATATTAGACAAAGGAGTTAAAAATACACAATGGAGAAAAGATAGCCTCTTCAACAAATGGTGCTGGGAAAACTAGAAATCCACCTGTAACAAACTGCATCTTAAAATTTAAAAAACAGTGTTTTCATTAATCTCTAAGAATTTTTTAATTTCCTCCTTGATGTCTTCTATAACCCACTGATCATTCAGTAACCTATTGTTCATTCTCCAAGTGATGTATTCTTTTTCCTTCCTTCTTTTATCATTGATTTTCAGTTCCATTCCATTATGATCAGATAGGATGCATGGTATTATCTCTACTCCTTTGTATTGTCTAAGAGTTTCCCTGTGACATAATATATGATCTATTTTTGAGAAGGATCCATGTGCTGCTGAGAAAAAAGTGTAACTGCTTGATGTTGGGTGGTATATTCTATATATGTCAATTAAGTCTAGGTTATTAATTGTGTTATTGAGTTCTATAGTTTCCTTATTCAACTTTTGTTTGGAAGATCTGTCCAGTGGCGAGAGAGGTGTGTTGAAGTCTCCCATGATTATTGTATGGTGGTCTATTAGACTCTTGAACTTGAGAAGAGTTTGTTTGATGAACATAGCTGCACCATTGTTTGGGGCATATATATTTATGATTGTTATGTCTTGTTGGTGTATGGTTCCCTTAAGCAGTATGTAGTGTCCCTCTTTATCCCTTTTGATTAACTTTGGCTTGAAATCTATTTTATTTGATATGAGTATGGACACTCCTGCTTGTTTCCGAAGTCCATATGAGTGATATGATTTTTCCCAACCTTTCACCTTCAGCCTATGTATGTCTTTTCCTATAAAATGCATCTCCTGTAGGCAGCATATTGTTGGGTCTTGTTTTGTGATCCATTCTACTAGCCTGTGTCTCTTGATTGGTGAGTTTAAGCCATTAACATTTAGGGTTATTATTGAGATATGGGTTGTTCTTCCAGCCATATTTGTTTATTTATGTTACTAAACATGGTTTGTTTTCCTCTTTGATTATTTTCCCCCCCTTTACTGTCCTACCTCCCACGGTTGGTTTTCATTGTTATTTTCCATTTCCTCTTCCTGTAATGTTTTGCCAAGGATGTTTAGAAGAGATGGTTTTCTAGCTGCAAATTCTTTTAACTTTTGTTTATCGTGGAAGGTTTTAATTTCATCTTCCATCCTGAAGCTTAATTTCGCTGGAAACACAACATATCGGAATCTATGGGACACATTGAAAGCAGTTCTAAGAGGAAAATTCATTGCTTGGAGTTCATTCCTTAAAAAAAGAAAAAACCAACAAATAAATGATCTCATACTTCATCTCAATATCCTAGAAAAAGAAGAGCAAAACAACAGCAAAAGAAGTAGAAGGCAAGAAATAATTAAAATCAGAGCTGAAATTAATGAATTCGAAAGAAAAGAAACAATTGAAAAAATTAACAAAACTAAAAGTTGGTTCTTTGGAAAAATAAACAAAATCGAAAGACCCTTAGCCATGCTAGCGAAGAGAAGAAGAGAGAGAACTCAAATTACTAGCATACGGGATGAAAAAGGCAATATCACAACAGACACCTCAGATATACAGAAGATAATCAAAAATTATTTTGAATCCTTATACTCCAATAAATTAGAAGATAGTGAAGGCATCGATAAATTTCTTAAGTCATATGATCTGCCCAGATTGAGTCAGGAGGATATAGACAACCTAAACAGACCAATATCAATTGAGGAAATAGAAGAAACCATCAAAAGACTACCAACTAAGAAAAGCCCAGGACCGGATGGGTACACAGCAGAGTTTTACAAAACCTTTAAAGAGGAACTAATACCAATACTTTTCAAGCTACTTCAGGAAACAGAAAAAGAGGGAGAACTTCCAAATTCATTCTACGAGGCCAACATCACCCTGATACCTAAACCAGACAAAGACACTTCAAAGAAAGAAAACTACAGACCAATATCTCTAATGAACCTAGATGCAAAAATCCTCAATAAAATTCTGGCGAATCAGATACAAAAACATATCAAAAAAATTGTGCACCATGATCAAGTAAGATTCATCCCTGGGATGCAAGGCTGGTTCAATATACGGAAATCAATAAATGTTATTCACCACATCAATAGACTTAAAAATAAGAACCATATGATCATCTCGATAGATGCGGAAAAAGCATTCGACAAAGTACAGCATCCCTTTATGTTCAAAACTCTAGAAAAACTAGGGATAACAGGAACATACCTCAATATTGTAAAAGCAATCTATGCTAAGCCTCAGGCTAGCATCATTCTGAATGGAGAAAAACTGAAGGCATTCCCTCTAAAATCTGGAACAAGACAGGGATGCCCTCTCCCTCCACTTCTGTTCAACATAGTTCTCGAAACACTGGCCAGAGCAATTAGACAGACGAAAGAAATTAAAGGCATCAAAATAGGAAAAGAAGAACTTAAATTATCACTATTTGCAGATGACATGATTCTATACCTAGCAGACCCAAAAGGGTCTACAAAGAAACTATTAGAGCTAATAAATGAATTCAGCAAAGTGGCAGGATATAAAATCAACATGCATAAATCAAAGGCATTCCTGTATATCAGTGACAAATCCTCTGAAATGGAAATGAGGACAACCACTCCATTCACAATATCTTCAAAAAAAATAAAATACTTGGGAATCAACCTAACAAAAGAGGTGAAAGACTTATACAATGAAAACTACAGAACCCTAAAGAGAGAAATAGAAGAAGATCTTAGAAGATGGAAAAATATACCCTGTTCATGGATAGGCAGAACTAACATCATCAAAATGGCGATATTACCAAAAGTTCTCTATAGGTTTAATGCAATGCCAATCAAAATCCCAACGGCATTTCTTGTAGAAATAGAGAAAGCAATCATGAAATTCATATGGAAAAATAAAAGACCCAGAATAGCAAAAACAATGCTAAGCAGGAAGTGTGAATCAGGCGGTATAGCGATACCAGACTTCAAACTACACTACAGAGCAATAGTAACAAAAACAGCATGGTACTGGTACCAAAACAGGCAGGTGGACCAATGGTACAGAATAGAGGACACAGAAACCAATCCACAAAACTACAACTACCTTATATTTGATAAAGGGGCTAAAAGCATGAAATGGAGGAAGGATAGCATCTTCAACAAATGGTGCTGGGAAAACTGGAAATCCATATGCAACAAAATGAAACTGAATCCCTTTCTCTCGCCATGCACAAAAGTGAATTCAAAATGGATCAAGGAGCTTGATACCAAATCAGAGACACGCCGTCTGATAGAAGAAAAAGTTGGCTAGGATCTACAGTCGGTGGGGTCGGGCTCCAAATTCCTCAATAGGACACCCATAGCACAAAAGTTAATAACTAGAATCAACAAATGGGACTTACTCAAACTAAAAAGTTTTTTCTCAGCAAAAGAAACAATAAGAGAGGTAAATAGAGAGCCTACATCCTGGGAACAAATGTTTACTCCTCACACTTCAGATAGAGCCCTAATATCCAGAGTATACAAAGAACTCAAAAAATTAGACAATAAGAGAACAAACAACCCAATCAACAAATGGGCCAAGGACCTGAACAGACACTTCTCAGAGGAGGACATACAATCAATCAACAAGTACATGAAAAAATGCTCACCATCTCTAGCAGTCAGAGAAATGCAAATCAAAACCACCCTAAGATACCATCTCACTCCAGTTAGATTGGCAGCCATCATGAAGTCAAACAACAACAAGTGCTGGCGAGGATGTGGGGAAAAGGGTACACTTGTACATTGCTGGTGGGACTGCAAATTGGTGCAGCCAATTTGGAAAGCAGTATGGAGATTTCTTGGAAAGCTGGGAATGGAGCCACCATTTGACCCAGCTATTCCCCTTCTCGGTCTATTCCCTAAAGACCTAAAAAGAGCATGCTACAGGGACACTGCTACATCGATGTTCATAGCAGCACAATTCACAATAGCAAGACTGTGGAACCAACCTAGATGCCCTTCAATAGATGATTGGATAAAAAAATGTGGCATTTATACACAATGGAGTATTACTCTGCATTAAAAAATGACAAAATCATAGAATTTACAGGGAAATGGATGGCATTAGAGCAGATTATGCTAAGTGAAGCTAGCCAATCCCTAAAAACAAATGCCAAATGTCTTCTTTGATATAAGGAGAGTAACTAAGAACAGAGTAGGGTCGAAGAGCATGAGAAGAAGATTAACATTAAACAGGGATGAGAGGTGGGAGGGAAAGGGAGAGAGAAGGGAAATTGCATGGAAATGGAAGGAGACCCTCAGAGTTATACAAAAGTACATACAAGAGGAAGTGAGGGGAAAGGGAAAAATAATACAAGGGGGACAAATGAATGCCAGTAGAGGGGGCAGAGAGAGAAAAATGGAGGGGAGGGGAGGGGAGGGGGGATAGTAGAGGATAGGAAAGGCAGCAGAACACAACAGACACTAGTATGGCATTATGTAAATCAATGGATGTGTAACTGATGTAATTCTGCAATCTGTATATGGGGTAACAATGGGAGCTCATAACCCACTTGAATCAAAGTGTGAAATATGATATATCAAGAACTATGTAATGTTTTGAACAGCCAACAATAAAAAATTTAAAAAAAATTTAAAAACAAAACATCAAAGGTCTTCTCAAGTGTAGGTTTTCATTTTTTAATATCATCTCTTTTGAATGTGTGCACTAAGAAATATTAAGTTCAATGGAATATTCATAGAGCTTTTATAAGAGGAACACATTACTAAACGTATTCAATGTGTCATCAAATTCTGGGTTATACAAGACTAAAAAGGGCTTCTTACTATATGATTTCTCAGAGTCTTAAGATACGGCATTAGGAAGCTTCACTATAAAAAAAAAAAGACATCCTTTCCAAAATAAAAGAGATCAAAACTTTTATTTCACTTATCAAGTTCCTTGTAAAACAATTATATTTGAATCTGTTTTAGCATGTGGTAACTGAATGCCTAAAATTGAGTAAGAAAAAGAAACAACATTAAATGGTTCAGTATTTGTCTCTACCTGTTCCTACCTACTATTTTGTCTTTAATATTTGAACAGGAATAATTCAGATCTTTTTTTCTGCTTTCTATACTATTTTTTTTTTAATTTGGTATAGCATGCTGAATCCCGAGCAACTTTAGCATTAGAGTTTTTAATTACAGTTATATATAAGAGAAGGGTTCATTTTTACATATTCATAATTACCTATAGCATAGTTTTCTCCATTTCAAACTTCAGTACTACCCTCTTCCCCTCCTACCTTCCTCTGTACCCTTCCTCTACTTTACTGGTTTTCCTTCTATTTATGTGTTTATTTTTAATTGATGCATTCTAGTTTTATATAAACTTGGAATGCCTTGTGGTATATTCATACCCACACCTTGCATAATTTGGTAAATTTTATTCCCCAGTTCTTCCCCTTTTCCTTTCCTCTTCATGCCCCCTTGGTTCCAAGGCTTATATTCTGCTGATCTCTCTCCTATTTTTTAAATATTTTCTTTTTTGATTATTTTTTGTCTCTAGATTCTGCAAATGAGAGGAAAAAAAATCAACCATTGATTTTTTGAATCTGATCCATTTCACTCAACATGCTCTTCTCCTTTTATCCATTTACCATAAAATGGCATTTGCTGGCAAATAAATATATTATTTTTAAATTATACTAAGATGAAGAAAGGGCTAAAACAAGCTATGTCATAAATGTCTTAGTTTTAAAATTGAATTTAGTAGAAGAAACAGTAACCCTCATTAATGTGGAAGAAAAAGACATTTGCTAAAAATATTTTGGGGCAGACTTAGTGGTAACAATTGACCCTAATTAATAGGAGAATTTGTTAGATGCAAAGGTTATAGCATGTGGAAGCTAGATTATAAGTTTAAGAACAAATATGTGGAATGATAAAAAGCTATCAGAAATCCAGTTTGACTATAGTGTTTAAATGATACACTTTAAAAAGAAAATCTTAAATGCTAAAATTGGAGTCCTATAGGGAGATGAGTAAGAAAATGGAATTATGAGACTTTTCTGAATTAAGGGGGTCTATGACTAGAACTACATTTATATAATAATTCACATTGAAGACATATTTGCCATTAGTACTACAAAAGCTCAGAAATTATTTATTGCAATGTTCTATCTCATAAATTTGAAAGTATCTTCTAGGAATCAATGTAAGAACGAAATGGAGAATATCATGCCAAAATAAAGGAAAGGGAGAAGGAAGGATATGATAACATAAAGAACCAATCAAATATAAATTAACATACAAGCAAGTCTGGTAGTATAGAGGAAGGAGAATGGGAGAGGAGAGGGAGGATGGGAGGGAAAAGGGGGATCATGCACTAAAATCAATTTTTATGCATGTATGAGTTCATCAGGATGAACCCAACTACTATATATAACTAAAAAGCTCTGATTTAAAAAAAATAAGGGAAATCAAAGAAGGAATCATAGATGTTTTCAAAGAAAAAGTCATAGTCCTTGGAAATAAAGTAGAATGATAAAATGGAATGTTCTATTTTGTATTTGAATATTAATGTAATTTTGCTGAATAAGATAACCAAAAAAGAAAGATTATCATTTGGGTTGTGATTTGAGAGACGGCTTGTATTCAGGAGAGAAGTCCCAGTAAGAATTTGCAATTCTAATACTTGGTAGAGTATTCATACTCAAAATGTTAATCTGTGATCCATTCACAGAAGTGATACTACAGGCTACTGAAATGGGTGAGATCATAGAGGTATGTGGAGAAAGAAAGGGGTATGTCAAGAGTAGAACTTATTTAGGAATGAGTGAACAAAGATTTAGTGAAGGGAGTATAAAAGAGATAAATAATAGAATTAGTTAATAAATTCCAAGGTCAAATCCTATGACTCAACGTTTTAAAGGATCCCAGTTAAAGGTAAACAAGGAGAGCTGCCTAATATTCCCCATCATACTTCATGCCCCAGTGGGTGTTCAAACATCACACTGAGACTTTTGCAGCACTATCACAGAAAAATGACTTGTGTATACCTAACATTTGCAATCATTTCATTTTAATAGCAAAATCAATCTGATTAATTTCAGGAACTGAACTCAGCATCTCTATGTTGCTGCCATGTATTCTAGTACTGTGTAGGTTCCTCACCTACATCTGAGCCTCATTAACGACCATTCTCACACAGAACACCAGCAGCTGGTGGTCTTTTCAGATGGCATGGGCTACCTGAACCAACCTCTCATCTTTATTTGCTACCTAATTGCATAGGGAGCCAAGTGGGTGGCATCTTCTCAGAGCAGTGGAGAGAGGATTTTTAAAATACCAAAAATGGGAGAAAAATCCTTATAGAAGTAACTAATGAAGTTCTACTTCCTGAAAGGAACTTTAAAGTGTGAGGGTGAAACATTCAGAAATATGTTCTCCTGGCCATAGCAGTTGCAATGGTTTAGTGCTGAAAGATGTGGGTCAAACAGTATGCAACTCTCTTCAAGCAAAAAAAATGGGTGTAATCCATTTCTCCAGGAGGACAAGAATGGGGCAGGGAACAAATGGAAATAGGCTAATAGTTTCATACTAACATGGAACCATCAGACTGGGAACAGCTACTGAGATTTCATTCATTAATTAATGATATGCCTAGATAATATAAATATAAGAAACTCCATCACCAAGTGCTAAAACTTGATCAGACTTTGGGACAGGCCTAGTTGCTTATGTTGTAGCAAATTATAATCCACAATGAATCTTAAGTGAGCTTCCATAGACACAGCTAAATATTACATTAATGATTAGATTGCATTAAAACATTTGTGCCAATAAGCTGAGAAAGTATCTGAAGTTGATATTCTTTATGGGTTGTTTTGTACTCTGATCTTACGTTTTTTTTTTTTTTCCTGTGTACAATTAATCATTCAGTGAAACAATAACCATATTGTAAGAAGATTTTCTTTGAAGTTCTAGGATGTTATTGAAATATTCCTTTCTGAGAGGTACGATGATTCTTTCTATAAATTTAATCACTTCTTCTGTGGACAAGAAGAAATTTTTATGTGTGTGATGTGGATAATAGAACCTGGGACTTCATGCATGCTAGCAAACGCTCTGCCACTGAGCTACGTTCCCAGCCCAAAAAAACTTTTCTGACAATTACAGTCTTTAATGATCACAGACTCTACTAATGCCCATTACAAATATAGCCTTTGGTCATACAAGAGACAACATTTTACTAATATAACACAGTATGCCTATGGCCCTTACATATGCTCTCCACTTTACTTCTCTTCTTTTGTGTCATTGGAAAGAAATAGTCTAAGTGAAAACAGTTTTTCACCAATGTAATTATTAGCTCATATTTTCTAAAAGTAAAAATGTTCCCCATCTAAAATCAAGAGTTTGTTAATATTCTTGCATTAATGAAAAATAATATTTAGGACTGAGATAAATTTAATACATACATATTTGCAGTATAGTCCTGACATTTTAAAAGGGAGTCACAGGTAATATTGGTAAAGTATCTGCCAAAGCAATGCTGATGCTGTGATGAGCCCTAGTGATGTTTAAGGACACATAATAGGTTTTTCCAAAGTGGTGCTAGAGAATCTGGAATCCCTGAATCCCATTTCTAATTTGGCTTATTGAGTTGAATCATTGTTGTATATCTATTGGTTTTTACAAGTAAGATCAATAGGTTAAAAAGGAAAACTAGATAATTTATGTAAAAGAACAAGAACACACAATTCCCAACCATCACACAACATAAACACTTAAAATTCCACTTCTTAATTCTGTCCTCAATTTACCCAACATTTATTTCTTACATTTTTCTTAAAATCTGAAACAAATTCAGGTACACCATAAACCAATAATATTTTTTCATAGGCTGTATGTAGTTTCATATAATACATCCAACAATACAAGTTAAATCCTAAAAAGTGTCCAGCAGGCTGGGGTTGTGACTTGGAGGTAGGGCACTTGCCTAGCATGTGTGAGGCACTAGTTCGATCCTCAATACCACATAAAAACAAAATAAAGATATTGTGTCCACTTATAACTAAAAACTAATATAAAAAAGTCCTGCAAATTTTATTTGAATAATTTTAGCATAATTAAATAAGTGTACCCAACCAAACTAAATAAAATATACCAGAAAAAATATTAATAGAAGTATGTGTGATCTGACCTCAAAGATTTTTGGTTTATCTCATATTGTAGAGTTGATTCTAGGAAAAGTCAAACCAATAAAAGTATAACTATTTTAGGCAAAGCAATGAAACAGAAATGGTGCCTGACAGATCTTTGATGAAATTATTAGACATCTTGTATGAATCTCTACTCTTTTTTTTTCCTTTTTTAGTTACTATGAAAGCCTTATGTTGAAAAAGACAGCATTTTTCAAATGGAATAAGTCTCTATCCCATATTTACAGCTTGGAGGAAAGGTATCCAGAAAATACACTCAACTGGCAGCATCTACATTGGATTTTTCCATGAGTCATGAAGAACTTTGAATTTAGCACCTAAGATTTTTAAAATGCTTTTAAGCATCAAGTGCTATGATTGTTATGAATTAAATATAAAAAGAAGTCAAGAGCCAGGTGCTTGTGATGCATACCTATAATCACAGAGGGTCAGGGGGGTGAGGCAGTAGGACCTCAAGTTCAAAGCCAGCCTCAGTAAAACTGAGGCTAACCAACTAAGCAACTGAGTGAGATGCTGTCTCTAAATGAAATGCAAAATAGGGCTGTGGATGTGGCTCAGTGGTTGAATGCCCCCAAGTTCAATTCCTGATACATACCCCCCCCCAAAAAAAAAGTCAAGAAATTGTAGATCTTGGGATGTTGTTCAGTAATAGAGCATTTGCCCCAAAGAATGAGGTACTAGTATATCCAATACAACTAAAATAAAAAAAGAAAGACCAAAAAGAAATTAGAAAGATAAAACCAAAGAGAGATGACAGTTCAAACATTAGTGAAAACTCCTATAAAAAAAACATGATGAAAATGTCTAAAATCAGTGACACTCAACATTAAGAATTTATTATGGGTCCATGCTAAATGGGAGAAGATTTCAAATTAACCAAGTCATTATTAAAAATAACAAGGGACAAGCATTGAAGTAAGTGTGTGTGTGTGTGTGTGTGTGTGTGTGTGTGTGTGTGTGTGTGTATGAAAGGTGGGGGTCAGGAAGAGGGATAATTCAGGGAGTATTAATAAAATATTCTTTGCAAAGTGAATCACTGAATTTAGAGGCACTTTTGAATTAAAAAGAATCTAAAGAGACTTAAATGTAGCAGAGAGATAGAAGAGATTGGAAAGAAAATTAGGTAGCAAAAAAAAAAAAAAAAAAAAAAAAAAAAAAAAAAAAACAAAAAACAAGAACCAGACAGAAAAGAAACTAGATAGAATATTGAGAATAAAACTAGATAGAACATTGGTTATTAAGGATATGTTAATATCATTTTAATACTTAGGTATTTTGTGTTTTGGAAAGTTCATTTAAATTCATTGGTTGTCACTTCTTTTTCTGTTAATTGAAGAATGATGTTGGGGCTGGGGTTGTGGGCTCAGTGGTAGAGTGCTTGCCTAGCATGCATGAGGCACTGGGTTCGATCCTCAGCACCACATAAAAATAAAATAGAGATATTGTGTCCACCCATAACTAAAAATAAATATTAAAAAGAATGAGGTAATACAAAAAATCTTTGTCCTCACCTTTCTAATATTCTATAACTTAAATTAAGTCAGGAAGCTTTTCAACATAAACACATAATTTGTAAGAAAGAAATCACACTTTCCAAAGTAAAACAGCTCTTGAAAGATGGTATTATTTTTTTCAATAAGTAAGTTTCCACACATTATAATATATAAATCTCCAGCTAGAAGGTATGTATTACTTTAGTCTTTGTCATAGACTCTCTTGAGTAATTACATTTCAGCACCTGTCATGACAGCAAGCAAAAAAGTCAAGATCGAGATTTCATTTTGAAAATTTGAAAGTAAATATTTTAATCTTTCATACTTGTTTTTCCATAAGGCAGAGTATAACATTATTGTGCTTCCTTGATAAAACAGAAAAGCACAAGGAATGGCATTACAGAAGATCTATGATCAAAGGATTGACATTGTAACTTTTCTAATTTAGAAATATTTAGATGTTTCATTATAATTCATATGTAGAGATGGCAGTGTTGATGCTATTTCTAGGCCCCAGTACATGAAGAAGTAATAGAATAAGCAAAGCCACTTCCACTCCTAAGGTATTATTTCCCATTATAACCCATTTTGACCATGAATAAACTTCCAAATCAAAAAACTTATACTGCCATTGTCTTGGTCTGGGTTCACCAGCAGCATGACCTATGACAATGATTCTACTAGAAGTAGTTTATTTGGAAGACAAAGGATAAATAAAGGGAGGTGTGGGAAAATAGATCAGTAAGGAACTAGTGTACATGCATTTCAATTATCAAGCCAGTGACATGGAGGGTAGTTGAATGTTATCCCTACTGGAAAATATCCACCAAAATGTTATGCCACTGACCAGCAAGGGTAGAGGAATATTTAAAAACAGTTCCTGTGAAAGTTACTTTAAAGGCTGAACCTGAGCATTCATTCATTCCTAGAGTTTTATTGTGCTTTAGGGGTGAGAAAGTGATTTCAGCAGCAATGTTCTCAGACATAAAAATGAAGTAGCTGCGTAATAGATATGAGGCTGTCATGAACTGACTTTACAAGGTCAAGGGAACATATATGCACAGTTTAGTAATTGCTGACAAATGACTATGAATTTTGAAACTCCAACTTCATAAGAGTGTTATTGCTCCAAATTCCTTCAAAAATTTTTATAAGATTTTAAGTAGTGGAGTCAAGGATATTGACCTCTATTTCTTAATTTTTCAGGTTCCACAAATGTTCTACAAAGTACTAGTCTATAGGCATCAGGGAAAAGGATGAGATTTGGATCATCTATTTGCCCAAGGAGATTATGGGTAAAGCAGTTTATTTTTAGAATATATCATCAAGTACTTAAAAACTATTTGTTGAATAAAGGATTAAGTTATGCATGAGATATGTAAATAAAATTATGTTAAGGAAAGATAGAGGGAAAATGAAATGTCCTATTGTAAACTTCTTGACTCTGTGATATGATCCAATACTCTTGGAGGAAATTTTCATGGAGTACTCATTAAAACACATTAAAATATTAAATATATAGAATGTCACTGTACTGTATAACCACTTTGTTAATTATTCTTTCATCAGAATAATCATTTCTAGATATAATAAAAAATGGAAACTAACTGTTCCACTGTACAGTACTTCAGGTTTTATTTGTTCATAGGCAATTTAGACAGGGAAAAATGTGTCTTTACTTTCTAAACATGAAATATACATATTTAGTTACAACTAAGTCAGGAACGAAAATTAAATTCTATATTTCACTATGACTCTGCAGAGATTGCAATTGATGTATCCCACATGTACATCAATGTTCCCAAGTCCTCTCTCTTGGGAACCCAATTAGCAGCTCCATGTGATGCCTAGGATCCTGCCTTGCCATTGCTGCATGCTGTTCTATCAGCATGTACCAGAGTAATTGCTGTTAGAACACTAGAAACATTTTTTTCTTTTTTGCCATTTGGATAAAGCAGCTCAGCTGTGTTGTTTAGAAAGAACACTAACAGGTGTTTTTTACGCTATCTTGCACTTACTGTCACAGATTTATTCAGGATGTAGGATACCACTGAGAAAGGTAAGGAACTAATCAGTGCAAATGTGCTATATGTTTTCCATCTGAAGTAACAGGTGCTTCAAAATTAAGATGTAGATACTTCAGAAGGAACCAAGAGACAATGAACTGTGTAGGAACTAACATAAAATGGATAAGTTCTTATTGGCTTAAATGACACACAGAAAAATCAGAGCCCCACAGGATCACTGGCAGAATATTGATTCAGATATTACTATAGACATTTCAATAAATATGTAGACAACTGGGATGAAGAGATGGGAATTTTAATCTTTTAATTGGCAAAAATCATGAAAAATGGAAAAAAAAAACAACTTAAACTGACCTGTCTTCTTCCTGCTATAGGATATGTCCCATGTAGTAGAGGGTTGTGGAGTTTGCACATTATTAAATTGAGAATCATTCTGATAATAACCTCAATGTGACACATCACTAAATCCCAAAGATAAGTTAGTAAGCTTGTGCTGTGGTGGCAAACACCTGTGAAAAATAATATAAAAGAAAAAGATTTATTTTGTCTCATGATTTCAGAAGTTTCAGTCCATACTTGGATGGCTCCAAAGCAGAACATGATGGCAGAAGAGCATGTGTGAGAACTAAACTGCTCACCTCATGTCAGCAAGGAAGGGGGTGGGAAGAGTGGGTGGCAAGAGGGAACTAAGAAATACCCTCAATACTGCTCCCACAGCCAGATCAAACCATCTACAGCCTCCACTGTGTCCCAGTAGTCCATTCAGATATCAATGAATTAATCCATTAATGAGATTGGAGCCATTGTGATACAATCATTTCCAGAAAGGCCCACCTCTGAGCATGGCCCACATTGAGGACCAAGCCTTCCAGATATGTACTTTTGAGGAGCATTCACCAGAATCAAGCCATAACAAGATGTTTTCTCGGTGAAAGGCATTTATTTTCTCTATTTAATATTTTTAATCATTTACTCAAAATTTATTTTTTTGCACCAAGAATGAAAGCATTATACCATTATGTTCTTTTGGAATTAATATAAGTAGGTTATGAGAAAATAATGCAATTATAATAGTTAGCCTTAATTTAAGTTTAGCTGTGACTAATGTTCTAAAACACAGGCATACAGTGAATGAAAATTTTCATATTTAGCTGTGTGATGGTCACCAAATTGTCTTTTTGGTAGCTCTGTCCTTGAGGTTGCAGTATGATAGTAGTGAGAGCCAAGTGTCGGTTCCAGTCCACCTTTTGGACTCCAACCCCTTCCACAAATTCTAGCTTGGTTTTCTCTTCCTCACTTCACTCTTTTGTTTTTCACAGCCACCTTAATACCTGTTGACCCAGAACCAGTTGTACACCAAGAGTTTTGTATGAACTATTTACTTCACAGAATGGTGTGATAGCAAATCACTCACAAAATTAATTCGTACCACAAGTAGTTATATATTTTTAATGCTATTCCTGATAATATATGTGAGGGCCCTTAATTAAATGAATTGTGTTAGGTCAATCTCTATATACAATAACTCAATGTCACTATTAATAGTTATATATTTCTAATCAACTCCTGATAAATATGGTTGGGAGTCCTCAATTTAAATTATTTCTTTATTTATTTATTTTGAGAGAGAGAGAGAGAATTTTAATTTTCATTTTTCATTTTTCGGAGGACACAATATCTTTGTTTGTATGTGGTGCTGAGGATCGAACCCAGGCCGCATGCATGCCAGGCGAGCGCGCTACTGCTTGAGCCACATCCCCAGCCCTCAATTTAAATTTTAAAAGCTTAGAAAAAAAATTGAAACTCAGTGCCAAATAAGCAGTGAAATTTTAGCTTTTATTTAGCATAAAAATATGGTAAAACACTATAGTAGTGGTAAACTGGAAATAGAGGTGTTTTCAAAAGGACTGAAGCATAACTTTGAATAAATACAATCTTAGATAAGTGTCAAGGTGATCTGCCCAACCCTATTTGGTCTCCATTAAAGAAAGTAAATCTTTCGGAGAAAGATGGGAGATTCCATAAATATCCTTAAATAATCTTACATTTTCTAAAGTTATGTTTCTCATGTCAACTTTTCTTGACTAAACTTTTGTTCTTTTTGTTTTTTAAGGGTTCATCTATCTTTTATTGTGATTATTAATGCATATTAATTGTACAAATTAATGGGCTTCCCTGTGACATTTCCATGCATGCACATATCATGCTTTAATTGTATCTTCTTTCCTCCTATTATCACTTAATTTGGGGAGGGTTTATTTGTGATGATATTTGCAGGGCATTGGCCACCTCAAGGCATGACACAGAAAGTCTGTGCTCAAAGCTCAGTTTTTAAAATTTATTTATTGATTCTAATTTGTTATATATGACAGTGGACTGCATTTTAATTCATAGTACACATAACAGCACTATTTTTCATGTCTCTGGTTGTACACAAAGTAGAATCACACCATGTGAGTCTTCATATCTGTACTTGCTGGAAGATATCCATCTCATTTCATTATCTTTCCTACCTCCATCCTCCCTCTTTTACCCTCCCTCCCCTTTGCCCTATATAAAGTTAGTGTATTCCTCCTATGCTGCCTCCCCATGCCCACTATGAATTGGTCTCCTTATATCAGAGAAAACATTCAGCATTTATCTTTTGGGGATTGGCTAACTTCACTTAGCATTAACTTTTCCAACTCCATCCATTTACCTGCAAATGCCATGATTTTATTCTCTTTTAATTCTGAGTAATATTCCATTGTGTATATATACCACAGTTTCTCTATCCATTCATCTACTGAAGGACATCTAGGTTGGTTACACAATTTAGCTATTGTAAATTGTGCTGATATAATCATTGATGTGACTGTGTCCCTGTAGTATGCTGTTTTTAAGTCCTTTCGGTATAGACCAAGGAGAGGGATAGCTGGGTCAAATGGTGGTTCCATTCCCAGTTTTCCAAGGAATCTCTATACTGCTTTCCAGATTGGTTTCACCAATTTGCAGTCCCACCAGCAATGTGTGAGTGTGTCCTTTTTTCCTACATCCTTGCCAACACTTATGTTTGTTTGTATTCTTATTACTGCATTTTTGTTCTTTTGTACATTTTATTTTTCTCAAAAATGTCTTGATCATCCCAAGGCTCTTGATCATATGTAATGTAGAATAAACTTTTTGATGAATTACTTTGTTTTGATTATTAATGGAATTCCATAATACAAATTAATTTGCAGATCAAGTGTACCTGTGCAGTGGATACCACCAACTTTATGAGATGACATATATCTACATTCTTGGATCTTTATGTTTTTAAAATACATTTTGTATTTTCATAGTAAATATATTGTGTGTATTTTGTAGACTATAGATTTATCCATTGTGAAGGAAATGTTATTACATTTTACATTTCATTATATTTCACAATTTGTTGTTTTTTAGTTATTTAGACTTGTTGGTATCTGAATATGAAAACAAGTATTTTGTCAGGTTCTTGTCTTTAATAGGATAATAAAGATCAAAATTATTCTAAGGTGTTCAATGAGGGAAAGCCTCCTTCTTACAGGTCAGGAATAATAGGGTTCCATTCAAAGGAGAAGAAAAGAATGAATCACCTTCATGGAAATGATAAACACTTATCAGGGAGTTTTGGGTTTATGAAGACAAAAAAGTACAAATAATTACAGGGTTAATTTAGGAAAATAAGGCATCTATATGTGAATAATAATATTTCAGCCTTTACTCTTCAGATCCATCTAGTCTAAGCACTGTTATTCAAATGAATATTAATTACAAGATTGCAAAAAAAATGAACTTATTTTACAAGACAGGAACTATGTACAGTGCGCAATTTTGTTGCACTATATTGTTAAAAGCAAATCACAAAGCTTCCCTAAATGGATTAAGTAGAACCCATTTTATATAGGGAAGAATTGCAACATAATATGGCAAAGGGAATGATACACAAAAAGGTAAATTTTTGTGACTGACCTATGAGAAAGAGAGAGAATAACTAAAATGTACATGTGAATGCTTGCTCAACAGTGTTGTCTAACTTAAAAGGAATTTGTTTTGATGTTATTTTCTAAGTACATGCTTTACTCTTGTCTCTGTACTCGCTGGTATGCTTACTTAACCTCTGTGTCATAAATATAATAAATTACCCAAGATATGACAATATTAATGTTGCTCTGCCCATTATTTAATTCTGTGCTTGGAAATAAATAGGCAAAATTTATGAGCTCTCCTCATCTGAAACCATTAGGTTTAGCCTGAAAAGAAGCTATCTACCTGTTTCTACCTGTGGCATGACAATGTTTAAAATATTTTGATTTTTATTCTTATAAGATTGAAAAATGACAAGATGATCACCATTGCCAGTTTATTAATAAAGTAAATCATGAACTAATATGAAACATAGAAATTTAAATTCTAGACTTGTTCATCAAAATTCATAAAATTCATTACAATTTTATATAATTTAATAGAAAAGAGGATATACAATTACTTTAAGGCACAGATTTCACATATATATGAATGTTATTTTTTTAATCATGGCATGTGTTTCATAAATATATATTGGGATGACAAATGCCTGACTTTATGTGTTGCTATCATCTTGTACATACTTCTAGAGAGAACAGAGCTAAGATTTATATACAAGTATCGTTGATTAAAATCATAAATTTCTTATATACTTAACCTCATCTAAACCCATTTTCGTATCCAAACTAATATATTTGTATTTTATTGAACTTATCTTTTTATTTTAGATAGATTACTTGAATTATATATAAAGATTATATATAAACTGAAATACCAATTGAATATAATCACACGTTTTTCTATCATAAGTTTTGAATTTACAAATATGGAATAGTTATTATAGAAACATTTTTAGACACAATGAGCCAAATTATATATTTCAATGAGAAATTGTCCCAGATTTGTATTTTAAATATGAATTGTCTTAAGCAAGGTCTTAACCCCAATTACTTCAATTAGGTGTTTCATAGAATTCATTATACTCGCTTAATATTTATTGAATTTATTGTGTATTCATAAGACTTTTATGAAAGTTATAAAAACTCACAGACACTGTGAACTCATAGCTAAGTCCCTGAATGTTGTTTGAAAGACAGATACTCAGAATTTTGTAGTGGCAACTCAATATTTTACAGTTCAATTTGGTATATTACGAATTTATAAATTCTTTCAGACATTTGGTTTTAGTGCATTACTGTTTCAAGATTACTATTACTATTACATTTTAAACTATTGGTTGTTCATAAATATATCCTAACACTACCCCCAAATATCATATCGTCTTCTCTAAAGATTCAGTGACATTCATGTTCCCTGCCACCCTGTTTTCATATGACTTTTGGCCATATCAAGACCCTGTCTAAACCTATGGATGTTCCTCAAGCAGAAAGCTGGTAGATTTATTTATTTTAAGGACAAACAAAGAGTGTTCTTGAAAAACAAATTAAAAAAAAAAACAGGTTATAACTTTGTAAACAATTAGGTATGGTGATTTTCCTCATGTTTTGTTAATTTTATAAGTGAATTTTATTGCCTGCACTATTAGCGGAAAACTATTGGTAATACCATAGGAAGAAGCAGTGGAAGCTATTATATGAGAACACTAATGTGCTGGTTGTAAAAATTTCTCTCATTTCCCACTAAGGTCCTTTTCAAAATTTTTGTGTTCATGTCCAACCCAAGACACTGCCCTGAATTTAGCTACCATATCTAAGTAGTATGCACACAACCATGTATGACTGTCAGTTTTCTTTCACAAACATGTCTTATCACTATGATTTCTTTCAAATCATAGTGATAAGACATGTTTGTTTGTTTGTTTGTTTGGGTATTGAGGATTGAACCTATGTGCACTCAAATACAGAGCCACCCTCCCAGACCTTTTCTATATTTTATTAAGAGACAGGGTCTTACTAAATTGCTTAGACCCTTGATAAATTGCTGATGTTGGTTTTGAACTTTCAGTCATCATGCCTCAGCCTCCTGAACCGCTGGTATTATAGGTGTGTGCCACTATGCCTGACTGAGAAGGTGTGTTTTACATTGGCCCTCAGTTCCAGTTTGTGAAGTTTCAGATACATTTTCATGATTGCTATTTTAAAAAGCTCTGGCTTTTTTTGAGGAGTTCCGCAGAGGTGGATGCTTTAATCATGATGACATGCCAAGTGGCCCATGATGTCAACATGATGTCCCTGGGGATAATAAACTTAATTACTGGTCTTTCAACTGTAAAGTTACTATTTTCCTTTTCAATATTCTGTTCTTTAAAGAGAATCACTAAGTTGACTCAAGTTTTAGCAGGGGAAAGAAAAAAAAGAAAAATATGTTTAAAATAAAAACTGCTGTTGAGTCCCACTTGTAAAATTTTATTTTAGTTATTGTACTTTCAACATGGAAATTTTTCCTGTTTTGCATATAATTTTTGTCTATTTATTTATTTGGCTGCAGAGATTGAATTTAGGAGCACCCAACTACTAAGACACATCCCCAGCCCTATTTTTTATATTTTCTTTAGAGACAGGGTCTCACTGAGTCGCTTAGCACCTTGCCCCTGCTGAGCTTTAAAGGAGTAGAGTAGTCCTCCTACCTCAGTCTCCTGAGCCACTTGGTTTACAGATGTGCTCCACCATATCTGGTTTGTCTATTTATTAATAATATGCATTTAATGAGATGTGATTGTCATATTTTCTTTAGTTCTTTCAAGGGTTTCTTTCAGTTCCTGGGGCATATTTATAAGATGCTGAGTTAGTCTTTTTCAGTTCAATCTCATATTAAGGGCCCCCACAGATAATTTCTATTGACTACTGATTTTTCTTTGGTGTACACCACAATTTCTCATCTGTTTGCAATTGGGCATTTGATTTGTATATTTATTTATTTACTGATGTGAAGTCTGTTTAAAGTATGACATTTTATTTATGAATATATGTATTGAGATGAGGTTATTGCTGTGCTGCCCACATTTTTCTTGAATTTGTGAGTTCAGTGATCATCCCACCTCAGCCTGTCAAGTGCTGGGGCTATGAGTGAGTGTACATCACCACACCTAACTTAAAAATAGACATTTTACAAAATTTATTTAGCAATTGTGAACAGTTATTCCAATGATTCTTCCTGCTATTTTAATATTTATTTTTTAGTTCTTGGTGGACACAACATCTTTGTTTTGTATGTGGTGCTGAGGATCGAACCCAGGCCACAGACATACCAGGCGATTGCGCTAAGTTCGAGCCACATCCCCAGCCCCCCTGTTTGTTTTTTAATGCTCACTTCTCACAGATTACACACTGGGTCAGCCATCACCATGTCTTGGGTGTCAGCTAGTGATTGCCTCAAATTCTTTAAGCCAGAGTCTTCTGCTCTTAAGAGAGAACTTGTATGTGTGTGTGTGTGTCTGTGTGTGTGTGTGTCTGTGTGTGTGTGATTCTGCCTCCAGCTTCACTTGGCAATTGTATAGTATCTCCAGAGGTGAATAACTGCAGCCCTTTCCAGTCTTTCCTGAGGGATGTACAGCTTTCTGGATCACCAGCAAAATATCAGATTTCTTCAAAACCTCCTTTGTACTTCTTCCCAGACATTAGCCTTAATTTTTAGATGTGCTCTTGTTTATCCTCACTGAAGCTTCATGATGCTTTATGTTAAATAATTGTGATTGACTGTTTTCAGTGCCTGAGGATAGGGGATTTTGTTACTGCTCTGAGCTCTGAGTCAGGTCAAGTAACCGTGACAAACTGGAAATTTTTTATTAATAATTTCATATTGAGTTAAATAAAAGCTCTACACTGGTACTGGGGATTTCACAGAGCTTTAAGCAGGTCTGGTCTTTCTGACAGCGGGAGGCTGTTGGTTTTTGAGGCCACTACACCACTTAGATGGACAATAGGAGTTAGGGATATATCTAAATGAAATGTCACAAACACTTTTTTGTTTCTTAAAATCTTTTGCTGATTTCCAGATTTCATGATTTGTTAAATGAATCCTAAAAAAAAAAAATATGTTATACTATTCAGTGGAAATAACTGAGATTTGGTGATATGAAATATATTTCAATTAAAAAAAGTGCAGTCATTTATTTCTTTTTCCAAACTTGGGGAAAAAAGTAGCTTTTCTAGATTTCATGTGGAAGTAAACCCAAGTGCATATTGATGCACTCTGATGATAATATAGACTGTTTTTAAACAACTATATTATTTTTAAAATGGGGCAATACTTAAATTCATGTGATATGGGAAAAAGAATGATTTCGGAATAATTCTCAGTTTGAATTAGAATCCATTTTCTTATTAAAATAACCAATGTATACCACCCATAATTTTTATAAATGATTATCCTATTTATGATTAATAATTCTCAAAAAACATACAATAGACAAGAAATTTGTTCTGTTATTCCTCTTGAAATATTAAAAATACTTAATATAAGCAACATATTTGGGAAATTACACTTAATACTTTCTTCATTCACTTCTTTCTTCACTGAATAAATGCTATATCCTAAGTAATACCATCAATCCTAGGAACATAGGATTGAACAAGATGAATGGGATCCTTAACTTTATGGAGCTCTCCTATTGGATGATAGAAATGGATTAAACAAACTACTTTTCGTAGCATAACACAGGGTCAATCAGAACCACTAACACCATCAGAACACTAAAAAACATGTTTATCTCTCTTTAAGGCAAATGCAACTCCTCTGTAAACATCACCATATTTCTACTTTGTCCAGCTCCAATCAAGAATAGGACTTAGTGTGTCATAATGGATATGATTGCCAGGAGCAGAATCTTCACCTCCAGATCCTCATCCTTCACTAGTTCCCTAGAGATCTCACTTCAGACAATTGCTTCTGAGATATCAATAATCATTTTGATGACAATTCAAAGAGGTACTCCATTATTTTAGTGAAAATATTAAAATCATATTGACTAGAAAAAATTGAAGTAGTATTTCATTTTCCTGAAACAGATCAATAGAGCTAACTTAATTGTAGAAGTAATCCTTACAGACACTGAGATTGACAGACTATAGCAAGTTTTAGTTAAAAAAAATTATATATTCATATCTGTAAAATAAATACCTTCTAAAAATTTTGGTGAATTATTGAACTTATATGAAAAGACTTCAGAGAATAAAGCTAAAAATTATTTTATTTAAATTATGACACACTGTGAAACTGAAAGAAAAAATACATATGCTATGAATCTATCTATCTATCTTTATATATATATATATATATATATCTATATTAAACATTCATATGTCTGTGATGGATTTATGTGTTTACTTGCAAGTATAAGTGTATATATACATATATTCACATACATGTATTGAAAGGTGCATAATTTACTTGTAAAATACTGATGCACAATCATGAGGTACTTTGTTTTAGGTAATATTTTTTACCATAAACTTCTTAGTATTTTAGTAAGAGTAGTATTGTAATTCATAAAATGTAAAATTGATTCTTTTAGGAATTGAAAATGATAATTATTTAAAAGGATTCTGGGCCACAAATTATGAATGTCACATATTTTTAAACTCTTTTTAGAATAAAATTTAGGTTGAAACAGATCCATAATGCATAGTGGTCATTTAAGTAACTTACAGAATACATAAATCCATGTGTCTTCATGGCACAAGATGAGAAAAGCAATCTCACATTTAATCCATGAACTGAGCAACTTCCCTTTTATGTTATACCTTAACACTTCAAGGACACTTTCTTGCTTGTCTAAGTGCTTAATAAAATAAATTTACTAATCTTTTTTCAGGTAATAGAATAGTATTGTGTTATATTCTTGTGTGACATCACAACTGTCTTCTCAGACTATTTTGGAGAATAATACTTTAAACAATATTTTAAAGGAAACATTAGAAAATGTTGAGGTTTACCCAATAAGGTGAAGCAATTTCAATGAAAACTTTTGGTGAGATATGCAGTTTGCTATCCTTCTATACCATGGCTATCTGGGGTACTGGCTACTATCCTGGACTAGGAAGCCAAACTTGCCCAGCCCCATTCTAGCTATCTAACATTTCAGTAATACAGGTTGATGACTCAAAATTAGTAAAAATGGGAATAAAGCATCAACTCTTATGTAAAATACTTAATGACGGTTTGATAAATTTGTATATGAAAAACATTTCCAGGGCCGGCCTGATACCTGATAAAAACTCCATACATGCTAGCTGACCCTATTCCCTGGAAGTAAAAGGAAGGGGGTCTTTTTCAATATTGGATATAAAATATCTTTGAATTTAGTTTGTTTTTTCATGAAAAGTTCTGTGGTGACATTTCTAATTTGAAAGGGAATTCTTGTATAAAATTTAATAAAGGGGTCAAAGGGAGTCATAGTAAATCAAAACTAGAGAAATGTAAACTATACTCCTAAGTTGCTTTTTGAATAAATTTCTGGCACAATAACAAAATTAGTGCAATTAGACCATTTCCATTGTCTCTCAGTATAAACTTTTCCTATATCTGAATCACTGCTTTTAATGCAAAGTAAGTCTCTTCAACATTTTCTAGCTTTAATCAAAGATGATTCAAAGAGTTGACTCAGAACTGAAGTTTTAGATCTTCTTTACACATTTCTCAGTTTAAAGCACTTCTTTATTTCCACCTGTTCATTTCCAGGCACAGAATTTTATGTTAACCTTTGCTTGACACTGATCTAAGCCTTGTTTCTGTTCTTTACAATGTCCTGGGGAAATTATACATCTTGCACCAGAGATCCCACATTCTTGTCTCTAAAGTCTTATATGTAAAAGTTTGGAAAACAGCAATAAGTAGTCCTGCAATTTTGTATTTTTACAATTATATCATTTTCCCAATTGGATATATTTTAAACTATCAATACAAGACTATAAATTTTATTCCATTTCATGTTTTCCATAGATTTGTATTTCATAATTGTGTTAGACTGTGGATATTATAATAGACTACCACAGACTGGGTAATTTATAATGAACTGAAATTTATTGGCCCACAGATCTGGAGACTGGGAAATCAAAGATCAAGACATTGACTTACAGTGCAAGCCTTTTATCTGAGTAATCACAGGGAAGAAGGCAAAGAGCAAAAATCGGTCCTAACTCATCTTTTTCTAAGGAACACACTTCATTCAAATGGGCAGAGACCTACTGGTCTAATCGTCTCTTAAAGGCCCCAACTCATAATTTTGTTAAAATGGCAAATACATTTCAACATGAATATTGCAGGAATAATAAAATCATAACAATAATTACATGCTTGACAGGCAACTCTGAAATGTATTAATAAAACATTTAAAAGTACACATTTAGGTCAAAAGGACTATAGTTTATAACAGTTTGAATAATTGGTGGTAGATCATAATTTGAAATGACATTTAGTTATTTGGACATGTGAAAATAGTGATAACTGTAGAATATTTGTACATTGTTGAAATAAACATTTTAATACATATCATCTAGCCACCTAATTATCAAATATCTTCTTTTATTTTTATTTATTTATTTTTGTGGTTGGTGTAGTTGGACACAATTCCTTTATTTTATTTATTTATTTTTATGTGGTGCTTAGGATCAAACCCAAGGCCTCACAAGTGGTAGGTTAGTGCTCTACCAGTGAGCCAAAATCCCCACCCCTCAAATATCTTAATGTATCAAATAACTGCTACAAATCTGTTTCTGTGTATGCGTATGTTGTGTATGTACATATAAAGAGATAAATATGTAAACATAGATACAAAGACAATCATTTTCATATATACATATTGGTGTTATGTTTCCATCCATAATTATATCTGTCTAGTCTATTTTTGCTATTCATAGTAGTTTTGTCCTACAAAGTCCCAGTGAATACTGAATTAGTGAATGTTGAAACATTTCCCCTGGGAATAATTAAGTCTTTGCAAGTTTCTGAGCAAAACCATTTTATTACCTGACCAATATACCAGTTTCTTTTACATGTGCTTAGGTGTAAAGACAATTCTGATTAAATTTGCTGATTCATGAGCCATCAACTCACTATACTACTTCAGGCCTTAGTGAAGATTAACTAATGTGCATACTTTTTTCCACAAAATACTTTACATGATTATCATGCTTAGGAACATTGCACAGCATAGGGATACTATGCTTGAAAGTAATTTGATACAGAAAAATTGACCAAAAGATGAATAAAAACACAACAATGTAATGAACATTACATTAATAATGCAAAAAAAAGACAATTTTCTTCTTATTTTCTTGCTGTGAAGAAAATAAGAAGGTTTTCTTATTCAAACTCACTATGAAACCTGATGGTAAATCAACTCAAACTTTTTGCTGCTCTGCACTTGTCTGTGAGTGACCATGAAAGTGCCTTGAGTATTGAACTGGGGGTTATAAATAAATTACACTAAGTATGTGAATTGTGAATATGGAATCAATGAATAATGTAGCAAGCAAGAAAGAAGGGCAACAATTTCTCTAAAAATGGCACACCTAGTTCTTAAATCAAAAGAATAGAATCTTACTTGTAACAGAAAACTTGGTACAGTTAGTTCCTGAGGCTGCAGCTGAAGTATGCCCTTACCTGTATCATTAAAAGTCCTTTCTGACTCCATCAAAGAGTTAGATGCATCAATTTTCTCTCTTTTGACCCTTTTCACTCCTTTCACTCCTGCACTACCTTCATGCACAATAAGTAATTGAGTGTATTATGTCATTGAGTCTTAAGGTCAAATTTATTTATGTATGTGGGGAAACTTAGTAAAGTTTTTCCTGGATCTTCGGAGTTCAGCTTGAACTATGAGCAGAATCCATACCAACCACTCCTTTCTGTACAGCCCTAGCAGATATTATGATCAGTGACCCACGCCTCACTATATAAGATAATACATAAACAGCATAGATTAAAAGAATATTTTATTATACATGATTGACACTGATAAGGATCATATTGAGGTCCCTTTGAATATAAATTTCTGGAAAAGGAGTATTTATTTAAAAGTAATGAACATGAGTAAGGCATGAAATATATATTGACTTACAAATTAACTTCCAAAAACTTGATATGAGTTTACTTTTCCAAAGGTAGTTGATGGGAAAATATTTTCCATCAATCTCAATAAAACTTCTATTTTTACACTTACTATTTTGTTATGAAATACTTATTAAAATCAATTTTATTATTCTGATGTTGAGTATATATTTAATTATTATATTTTTGATTAATTTTTCACATTATTGGTTCTTCTCTCTTTATTTTTCTGTTAAAATCTACGTGTTTTGTTTTTATAGCATACTATTTATTGAACCTATTTTAACAGAAAATATATATTTTAAAATATTAAAATATTTTTCATTTAAAAATCTTTATTTAAAAATATTAAAATTTATTGACAGAAAAATACCAATTTTTCTGTTATAAGCAAGATTATATTCTTTAGATTTAAGGACTAGATATGCCATTCTTAGATAAATTGTTGCCCTTCTTTCTCTCCAATTACATTATTCATTGATTCCATATTTACAATTTACATACTTACTATCAACTATTAAAAATGTGGTTTGCTTTTTCAAGTTAAAACCCTAAGTTGTATATCCTTATGGATATTCTGAGGTGAAAGCAGTCTAAGAATATAGAAAAAAATATGTGTTTTATATACATATATATGCATGCATATGTGTGTGTATGTGTATGTGTATGTGTATATATCACCTTTAATTTAAGAAATATTTGAATACAATTTTTTTATTTTATTAATACTATCTCATCCCAATGCTCTCCTACAGAAGAGTTTCAAATCAAATATTCATTATAGTATTAAATAGAACATCATGCTGGTATTGTCACAGAGTAGACAATATTATCTATCCATATAACAATTAAGGAAGTCAAGAAAAGTAAATCAAAGATGGACTTATTTCTTCAACTATATTTTCCACCTTTATTTTATTATTATTTTTGGTGAAATAATCCCCTTTCTTTAGACTCAATTCCTGCCAGCTCCCAGTCTTCTACATTGCTGTTAATGTTAGAAATATCAGATTATTGCAAGCCAAAAGCAGTCCAAAAGTTATTTGGCATGACAAATTTTACTTCTGCAGAAGGGCGTGCTACCAAAAAAAAAAAAAAAAAAATCTGGCAAGCAAGCACACTGAGTGCGAAGCCCAGGTTTTTGTCCCTAATGCAGCATTTCCCCTAGCTCTAATAGGAAGAGTTTGGGGATACCCTCTAAACAATTGACTAATTTAAAATTGGGGAGGCCAAGGAGATGGGCTATAGTAGTTACTGGATCACCTACTACATTATAAGCATTATGACACGAAGACTGAGCACAAAGGGAAACATGTTGGGAGGCTCAAAATGACTCCATTTTAACAACATGATTTTGTAACTTAAAAATAGCTCCATCTAACCAAACACTATGAAATTTAGGTTTAAGACTATAACAAACACATTTTTTTTTGTTGTTACATATTAGGAAAGTCAGACTGCATGTTTAATTTTAACAGAAAAGAGGATATTAATCTTCCAGTAGGAAGATCAGCCACTGGAAGTTTCAAGTCCAGTACATTAATGTTAAATCTCCATGATTGTAAAATTAAAGCACCTTCTTAAGACATGAAGTACAAAATGGATTGTTATTCTCCTACCTGGTGCATTCCAGCAGCAGACTAGAACTACTCTTTTCCAGAATCCTCACAATGACATCTTTTTGCACTTCCTTATATAGTATTCTGTTGATCTTTTTCTGTTATCCCTTGCCTCATTATTTTATTTACTATTTATTTTCTCTATTATTACTTTGGGAATAATATTAATTAACATTTACTTATGTATTATCAAGTATCAAAAACTAATTATAGATATAAATACTTGGAGATAATTCTTATTGAAATTTATGTACAATTTTTACAACATATTCACAGCCTTTCTATTCTGAACTATGTTTTCAAGAATATGCTATAGCAATCATCCCTGGTAGTAGAGATACTGTATCATTTTTAAATATCAAGGGAAATAAGATGGCATCTCCCTCTATGGTATTTTGATTTTGTTCATGGCTTTCAAATATCAGGGATTATTTTCTATAACATACTGTACTGAATGTGTCATCTACATCTTATCACATAGCAATATGAGAATTGACATTTAAGTAATCAACACAGAGAACTTATTCCAACTTCTGCTATTGATGTAAATGGTAATAAACCTTTCGGTTTTGAGCCAACAATATCATGTCTTCTGCAATGTCTATTAAAATGGAACTATAACTTGTATCTTACAAATATGGTAGAATCTCCAATTCTTGGCTACTCCCCAAAACATGTTACATAGAATTGTTAGATGCTTCAAATTAATGATACTGTATATCTGTCTGTAAGCTGTTTTTATATATGTTATATCTACTAATATCTAAAATATCTACAAAATAAAATTAGCACTGCTGGATATTAACCATTATACAAAGAGACTTAGTCAAACTCATTGAACTTTAATTTATTTATTTATAAAATATTACAAAATTCCTATCTCATGTGATTTTACATGAATTAAATAGTTGATCATATAAAGTTCTGAGAAGAGTAGGTGCCATGGTGTTAGTTCTCAGTGTGTTTGTAGCATCTAATTATCCCTTCCAATTATTTTTGCATCATACTAATCATCTAATGACTTGCTCAACTGTTTATCTTTAGCTGTACCTTATATTATGCCCCTTTATTTACCAAACTGCCTATTAATGAATTATGTGTAAATAAACAATATGGTTCAGTGTGTTCCTTTCTTATATCTCCATATGGATGATTAATAGTCTGAGAACAGAGCTTAAATTTCTGTTAAATTCTGCATTCTATTTTTATGTCAAAATAGCTAAAAGATCCATTCCATATTGAGTATTTACTTATAGTAAGATTACTCTACATGCCCAACATGTCTAAAGAATGGACACATGGAGACAATAAAGGAATATTTTTGGATATGTATATTTTATAATGTTTCATAGCTTTTGTTAAATAATTGTTTTGTGGTATTCCCACTCATTACTTTTGAAAATATTATAAATATATTTTTCTTGAAGTATAAAGTTTGATCTTAAATAAAAAAAAAAAAATTCCCTAATTATTTTTCTTTTAGTACATATGGTATGAAAGAAGTCCACAAATTTGAGCATCCTTGAAGTGATGCATTTTTAAAAAATAAAGTATCCTAGAAGAGTGTGTTAGCAATAAATAGTAAGCACAAGGTAATTTTTTACATTATACTTCAAACATTATCAACAGTAGTTACCACTATAGAGAAATACTACTGGAAGGTGAATGAATCATTATCTAAATTTTCACTTCTATGTAACTGAGTCTTAGAATTTTATTTAAGACATTTCTGTTTACTACCAACTAAAGTAACTTTGTAATGTAACATTCATACTTATAGTATGTTTAAACACAGATAATTTAAATTTAGATAATTTCTACTTTGATAATTTCCAGAACTATGCAAAATAAAAAATAATTTTAAATATTACATATATATATATATATATATATATATATATATATATATATACTAATACATTGTCATTTGATGGTAATGTATACTATTGCTACAGTAGGATAAAAATATGATGATAAATGTATAGTCTCAGCAAGCTTTAAGCAGAAACATCTAAAATTAGTCCCTCAGTTATAAGTAGTTAGTAAGAAGTGACATAGTTCTTGATTATTATTATTATTTTTTTTGTAGATTAACTTTGGAACTAGGTTGACATTAAAAGTTGCTTTTTGTTCCATAGGACATCTCAAACAAATTTTAAGTGTTTGATTGAAGCTATCAAAATCAGAATGGGGTATACCATATAATTGGACTATAATTTAAATACAGAATTATTAATTAAGTGAACAAGTTATATCAATAAAGGTTTGATATATATTTTCCAACTTCTAAAATAATTTAAAAATTAATTTAGATACTTGACTTAATATCAAATACTATTTAGTGAGCAGACAACTTGCAATTCATCATGAACATAAAAGCACTCTGTCATAGAATAAGCTGAATAATTGCAAAAATTAAAACATACTAGTTTTTCTATTTTATTCAGTTTTTAAGTTATTTGTATAACAGTAATATATAGAAGGAAGATTAACAGATATTTTAAATCCACATACAATTTATATTGACTTAATTTATATGGGATTACTATTTTTCACTATACTTTTGATTAGCTTTCAGAATAATCATTGTACAAATATGTGTCAATTTAAATGATAGCTCTGGTGTATCACTACCAGACACAGGAATGTTCCACAATATCTTCTTTCTTATATAACAAAGAAAATGTGTGATTTTGAGAAAAAAAATCACAATTAATTGTAAAACATGCAACAGATGGTGGAACTTATAATCATTCTATCATACTAATAGTATACTGTCTGTACTTTGAAATTTGCTTTTCCCAAAAGATGATGTTGGGTTGAAGCCATATTGACAGCTGGTACATTCCTAATGTAGTTAGTTTGATATACCTCATCTATTAAATCCTGTACATTTTCCAAAATAACAGATGACAAGTGCAATTGACCACCTGGGAAAAGGCAATTTCAATAGAAAGAGAAAACTTGATCTCTTTTGATGAATATAGAGTTCCTGACTTATATTTTTTCTATTGTGGGTGACATTATTAAAAACAACCATTATATGTGCTTTTCAAAATATAGAATTTTTAAACCATTGATTACGATTAATCTATGGACAGTTAACAGATGCTTTACCTATTATGACTCTTGAAAATGTATACATGTTTGCAGAATTATCAGTTCATAGGAGGTT
This sequence comes from Marmota monax, assembly GCF_021218885.2. Lineage (NCBI taxonomy): Eukaryota > Metazoa > Chordata > Mammalia > Rodentia > Sciuridae > Marmota > Marmota monax. The sequence goes on along the minus strand of NW_026692434.1, from coordinate 999,336 downwards.
TTACAGATGCTACATTAAAATATCAATTATATAACAAATTTCTTCAGTATAAAAATATATATCTCACAGACAGCTAAATCGTACATACCATTTATGTAGATCTTATTAATCATTGAGGGAAGTAAAGTTAATCTTTTTTAATAAAATATTTAATGTCTGATACCTTCCCATTGAGTAGAATGTTTTGTAAACTTTCTTTGGCTTCAATAAGACATGTAACAATAAAGAAACAGGAAATGTAATGCTAAAGGAAAGAAAAGCGTATGCTATTAAATTGCAGTTGTGTCTTGATGCATCATTGAGGCCTGCACATCTCTTAGAACTTACTGTACCACTGTAAAGTAAAGGCCTAGGACAATATTCATAGATGATTTAGTAGTTCCATTTCTATAGTGACAGTATCATTATGTGTCAGTTTTGAAAAATTGGGAAAATTTATTTTAATGTTAAATAAATTATAAGATTTAACATTATAGACACATTAAATTTGTGGGAGACTTCAAAATAATGCAATGTTTTCATTCACATCAGATAAATGCTCAAGTTAATTAATTTGAAAATACATGGAAATAAGATTTGAAATGGATAAAATTGTTTAACTAAACCAAAACACTATTATGAGAACATAGAAATATGAAACCAATATCGTATGTTTATTTTTGTGAGAATGTAACTGAACCATAGTAATTGAGCTTCATGTTGGTTATGAGTTCTCAGACTTTTAATACTTAAATCATATGAGCATAAGAAAATGGCAATAAAAGTGCCTATTAGAAATTTATGCATACTTATAGTAATAAAACAATTAATTTATTCATGCATGAATGTATTATTTCTTCTCATTTCAACTTAGTAGACGTAATAAAAATGTGAATAAAACCCCACATATATCATACAATTTTTAATCACTGTAAGCATTTTTCTTTAATGTTAGAAATTATCTATTCAAATATGAAACAGTATATTTGTAATGAAAAGTAAATCTAATATTGATTTTTAAGATGGATAATACTATTTAAGGTTAAGTTCATAAGTATTTACTCAGCTCTTCAATTATTTAATTTTAACAGAAACTATATGTCATATTGAGTACACAATAATTATACTGTATCTTTATTTAATATATGGCATGGCATGTAACTAAATTAATTTTTCCTAAGTTCTAATTATGAATGTGAACATTAAATATTATAATGTATGTACACTTATAATTCAGAAATAATGAAGTTGAATAATTATATATGCAATGAATAGTTAAAAATTATAAGAATAGAAAGAAATACATGACGTTATACTTCAAAATTAGAATTATCTAAATTATCATAAAATTCTCATAAATGTATTATTATTTCTCACATATATTGATAAGATGGAAAAAACAGGACATTGATTTGAAATTATATTTTCATTCTAAAAATTTGAAAATATATCACCATTATGGACAAAGTGTCATGATTATAAAATAATTAATTGTTTTAGAAGCCTAAAAATGTGTTTGATTTCTGGCATGAAGGGGTAAAGCTTCTAGACTCTAATTTCCACAAATTAAAATTAAATGCTACCTGTAATATTTCTAAAAAAAATTGCCAAAGAATTCTGAAGAGTAAAGAAAGTAGTTGAATAGTGTCTTGTTTCTTTTTTTAATAAAAAGAATTAATTTGTTCTAATTAGTTATATATGACAGTAGTTTCTTATTTTCCCTTCTTTCTCTAGAAGTTTTTTCTCAGAGCTGTGGGAAACACTGGGGGGCAAAAATTGACAGAAATCCCCTTCTATTTGGGGAAGGAGGAAAAATGCAATATGTCAGAGATTATGGGAGAACACAGAGAGCTGAGCAATTGTGCAAAACCCAAAGTAGCACAGCACAAGCAGTGCAGAATGAATTTTGACACTTAACTGGTCTAGGATACTCATTAATCCCTGAATGGCACACTGATCCAATGCAGATTTAAGAATAGAATTGATACTTCAAGAATGGTTTAAATTTAGAATAACAAAAACTGTAAAATGCACAGAAGAGACAAAAAGCATCATAGCAAAAATTTCAAAATCTTAACTTTGGAACTGCCACCCAGGGAAGCTGAGTCACTGAAGTCAATATAATTGAACTGTTAGAACACTCAAATGGAAAATCAAAAATTGATTGAAATAAGATTGGCATCTCAAACCATAACATTCAAAGTATTTGGAAAGTAACACTAAATTACTTGACATACAAAGAAACTAGCAAAAAAACTGTTAAGTATAAAAAGGAAAGAAAATCAACAAATTCTTGGCCCAAAGTGACTCATAGGAGGAATTATCAGAAAAATGTTTTAATTAGGTTTTATGACCAAACTTCAGTATATAAATATAAATATACTTGAATTCAAAATAAACCTTCAGTGAGAAAAACTTACATATATACAGAACTTCTTTGGTATGCAGGTTATTTAAAGCCTTTGTCTTTTGAAATTGGTTTATTTTATTTTGATTAATTACTTGTAGGATTTCTATATATATATTCTGAATACTTAAGACTTGTCAGATGTATTATTTGAAAATATTTCATTTCATTGTCAAAGACAACACTGGGAATTAATGTTATTGATGTGGAAGATGACCTGGGCTTATGTCTTTATTCTTGATATTGTGTGTCTTGTGAGGCAAAATCTTATAATCCTAAAAGGTTTTTATATAAAATTATTGTATAAATATGAAAATCTACCTCTTCAAAATCATTCTGGATTTTTAATTTAAAATAGCTTTTGTATCAGTATCTCCAAAGCCATTAACTGGTGAGTTGGTGGCATATCCCCACATGGATGAGTTCTGATAACTAAGGTATCCCAGATTACATGTTGTCACTTAAATCAAGGTTTATTTGAAAGGCCCTCAATTTTACCACTGCTAATGCCAAAAAGACTTTGTTTTCAAATTTCCATCATCATCTTCACCTCTGGTGAGAAGACTAATTCTGTCAGAAATCTTGAGATTTGCTTCTCAAATTATTTCTCATGTCTCTATACTTTTTTTTTTTGAGAGAGAGAGAAATAGAGAGAATTTTTATTATTTATTTTTTTTAGTTTTCGATGGACACAACATCTTTTTATTTTATTTTTAATGTGGTGCTGAGGATCAAACTCAGTGCCCTGCGCATGCCAGGCGAGAGTGCTAACGCTTGAGCCACATCCTCATCCCTCTATACTTTTTAAAATATTGTTTTTAGTCGTCAATGGTCCTTTAATTTATTTATTTATATATGGTTCTGAGAATTGAACCCAGTGCCTCACACATGCTAGGCAAGCACTCTGTCACTGTACTAAAACCCCAGCCCCTCCATATTTTGATTAAGGTATAAAAATCTAAGCTTTGTATTCTCCATAAGACTATGTATTCTGGCTATGTATTCTCCATAAATAATGCTTTGTCATTGTTTCTATAATAACTGGATGATGAAAACAATACCATAGATTTTTCTAACCAGAGTGTCCAAGCACGCTATATGTACTTGAAGTAGATTACTTGAGTATCTTAGTGATTCATCCTCTTAGAACTCAGGTCATCGAAGTGGGACTCAGCAGAACTCGGAGCCATGAGGATAGCTACCTCTTGTTGCCTATAATTTAGTCATTTTAGTAAATACAAAATATCAGCAGTTTACCGTTTCATTAGTTTATAATTTCACATTTCGTCAGTTACTTGTCTCCTTTACTTTCATATCATACACTTTGTACTTTAGATATTTTTTTTATGAACACTATCCTGAAAAATTTCATTTTCTGGTTTATTGTGATTAAGACATGATATTTGAAGATAAAAATTAATAATCTAAAATTATTCCAAAAGCAGAAATTTTAAGAACTAAGGAAAGATGGACAACCATATTGAATTAAGCAGCTCAACAAATCATAAACAGAATAATTTAAAAGAAATCTATGCTTACATAATACAGTAAATAATATGAGAGATAATATGAGACTGCTCTAGCTAAACAATGGAAACTTGAGGCAAAAAAAAATGTTTTTAAAAATTTTCAAGGTACCAACCACTGATAATTTCATAATCTATGTATTTGACAGTATAAGCAGAAAATACATGTATGATGAAACATCTATATTAAAAAAAGCTACAAAAAGCAAGATCACATGTAATATAGTGAGGTGCACACACATACACACAACATATCTGTTCATTTTGTGTGTGTTTTATGTGTATCTTGCCTGTGAGTCTTGCTTGTGGTACATTTCATTTTCATTTACATTTCAAGAAAAAAATTTGTTTTAGTTTCTATTTTTTTCTTCTAATCCACATTTTTTAGAGTATTTGTATCATTTTATATTTGACTTGTAAATTGTGGGGTTGATAAACATAATCTTAGCTTATAAGAGATCTTCTATTAGAAACTATCTTTGTGATTCCGTAACAGTAATTTCTGTCTTCAAGCATTCTGATATCCCATATCCCTATGGTGTGTGGCCCAGTGTTGAGCAAATACCTCAAAGGGAACCAGGCTTTAGTTGTTGCTTCATGTAACTAAGAACCTGTGTTCACATAGACCGTAATACAAATACTCTTTATTTATTTTGCAAAAGTAACAGTTTTTTTTTCAGAAAAAATATTCCAATAACATGTGATTATCCTGGGGGTTATTGTATAAAGAATTCCATGTGCATTTTAATAATACACAGTTAGCAGTTTTCTTGTCAATTTTTTTTCTGTTAATACCTGAAAATAATCAGGTCTCTTTCCACTGCTTATCCAGAAATCCTATGTCTTTGCAAACTTAATTATATCCAGACTTTCCATTCACATCTCAGCATCCAATCAGCTGATTTTTTTTTGCCAGATTTGCACATCTACAACTAAGATTACAGCCAAAATTTAAGGGTATTCTTATGCCAAATTTTCTAGCTTGTTCTCTGTTTAGCTCCCACTTTTTATGTAATGTGCCCTACATATTTCAGTGGCATTAGTCTCATTTATTCTGTCCTCCCTAATGAACAAGATATGTAACAATTTGTCCAAAGTATCTAGAGTAGTCAGTCATGTTGGTCGTGAGGCTCATCTTGTGAATTTTTCTTTTCTGAGGAATAAAATAGTTATGTATCATGGTTTGACACAAAATATTTAAAACCAAGTGCATCATATTTTTTGCCTAGTTTTATGTTTTTATTATAAGTAGCCTTATATTAGGTTTATTATCATAACCAGAGGTATATACCCATGGTCTTTATTTTCAAGAATAAAAAGCTGCCAGCTAGGTAATTTCAAAATACAAGTGGACCTAGGGTGAATTTGTATCTCACAGAAGTCCTTGCCTATGTGTTGTGCATTCTTTCACTGGCAAATTTACAAATTTCATAATAAAATGTAGCTCTGTTGTTTCATATAACTTATTTTTTTGGAATGCACTTATCACATTTTTCCACATCTTTATTTTATGTATAATTTTTAAACATTTTCTTTATGCCATCATAGGTGATATTTAGTTTAATTTTTTTTAGTTAAAATGAATCACGTTACGTTGTTTATATGATACCTATTTTTTATATGTTAGGGTCTGTTGAATTACGAGATACTTCACAATGTCTTGCACTTATAAAAATCTTTGACCAGGCAGTTGTCCTATTGAAGCTTTCCTTGTCTGACCTGTGAGTTGAAATGTTGTTCTGGTGTTTGAAAAGTTCAAACCTCAAACCTCAGTCCTCAAATAATTAGATAACTATGCTAGGGAAGACTATGAGGACTGGATCTCAAAATCTATTAACAACATCTGTGTTCTTGAGACTTTACCTGGTTACTTCCGATTGATATATTTTTATTCTGCCTTTTATTTATTTATTTAATTTTTTAGATCCGTGAGGGTGTTTGGGTTCTCTTAGAAGTACAAAAAAAAAAAAAAAAATCGAGTGCAGTAATTTTGAGGGTTATGTAAATGAAAATATAATAGAGGAACAGGGAAGTAGTAAGAAAAAGCATGCTATCATTCTAGCTCTACAGTTGCACCTGAACTTAATACCCTTGAGAAATCTGGGAAACGATGTAAAATATGCCTCAGAATTATCCTTACAGAGAAGTGAGATAATTGAGGTACCTATGCCAACCCCAGGAGTCATGGGTTGTGAAGCATCTTACCTCTTCAGTTCTTTTGACCTGAAAGCTTCTTGTTCTTAGAACATATATTCTCAGGAAAGTCTATATGTAGACATCGGCAACTGGAAGTGGAAGAAGAGTGAACAACACTGGCAGTTGCAGGATATAGGCGGGACATTGGCAATGTCTGAAAATGTGTGCTACTTGAATAAAGGATCTTTGGACTATCTCTCCTTAAGTTCTCCTCCCTCTTCTTCCTCTGATCCCTGAATGCCTATAAGTTTGTCAAATCAGAAAGAAATATTATCAAATGCCATTTTAAGTACTGAAGGATGGATGGGTCATATTCTCCTGTGGAGTTCTTTGTTGAAGAGAGGGTATGGTTAGTGGGTTTAAGCACAGAGCTTACAAGTGGTATACATTCAACTTGATAGGGTTGTTTCCTATGGGCACATTAGGAACTACATCTGAGTTCCAGTTCACGGCTTAGAGATACTTAATGCTGTAGGCTGGTAGTAGTTTGGCATTATTATAGTACAAAGCTGGCATTAATTTTTATTTGCCATTGCTTTCTTTTCAGTAGATAAGTCTTGTAGATAAGAGTCCACTTGGGCCAACAGTTCAAATAAAATAGTAGATAAGACACTGGATATAATGAGTGAACACATACCTGGCCAAAAGTGGCAGATTTTATTGGATAAGAATTATGTCTAAATTGGAAGTGCCATTTCTATATCATTGGAAATTCTCAGAGTCTGTCCCATTGTAAGCTTGATTAAGTGAAGAATTATAGCAAGATAAATATGTAGGTTTGAAGTGTCATAATTTTTTTTTCTCAGTGAGTAGCAAAATAAACTACTTCCATCTGGGCTCACAAACAGGTTGGACATTTATACTTAACAGTTGACAGTTTTTTTTTCTTAATTCAAGATCTTTATGTGAGTATGAGTATCAGTGGAGCTTTCATTTCCTATAACATCAGTTAAAACGTGAAAATGGCCATGCGTACTTACAATTCTGTTTGACCTTGAATAAATAACTTTTTTTGTGTGCAAAGGTTTGTTTTAAAAAAATTATTTGTATGAAGGTGCCATCTCGGTTTTGGCTATTTATTTAGTGACTTGGGGTAAAAGTCAGAATAAAATTCTCCAATATAGAAAGTCTTCTTTATACTTAGTGATGGCAGATTAAAAGTTTGGACTCACATGAATATACCACAGTGAATATTAACTCCATGTATACACACAAGGCACTAATTTAAGAAAATAAAATAAAACAAACAAAAAAACATAAGTAAGTAGCAGAAAGAACAATAGAGTAGAGGGAAGGAAATGGGGGAGGGAGGAAGAGAGGGAATGGGGAGGTGCCAAGGAGTTGGAATCAGGCAAATTATATTCCGTGATTTTGAAAATATGTCGAAATGAATCCTGATATTATATATAATTAATTAAAAAGAACCAATAAAAATAAAGTTTGTACTTAAAAAACAGTTTGGATGAATGTTGAAGTCTTTTTTAGTATGTTATATATCATAACTTGAAATATTTCACATACAGGTTATGGATGAAATATTGTATGACATCTATTTCCATATAGATAGTTTTACTTTTTCCTATTCCCAACATGTTGCTTTCCATGGCATTCTACATTTTTGTTTATATGTTTAGTTATGGGTGTTTTTCTTACCTACCATCTCTTGCTGCTTTTTACTTTAATAGAAAGAATCAGGTGAAGAACTTCAATTTGAAGACTCAAAGTTTGCATCAGCTCTGACATATTTCCTTTATTATTGTTCAAATATTGTTCTTAACTTTGCCATCCTCTTTCTTCTAAATCTGCACTATGTTGGATATAATAATACCATGTGCCTAAGTTTTTACCTCCTAACTTTCTTTATTTAATATATTTTTTTATGTTCAAGAAGATTTATCTTAACTTTAAACTCTAAAGGTTAAAGCAAATTTTTAATTTTGGAAATGAGCTTTAATATTTGCTTTTATCCCCTTTTATCTTATTATTCTTTTACTTAACAATCTGTCCCTGCTTTATGCCTGCATTATTCTCCTGAATACACAAGAAGTCATTTATTACCATTCTTTTTTACTTTGCTGACTTCAGTTATCTTAATTAGCTCAGCAGCTTCTGGGATCAGATCTTTGCTTTTATGTCTCTGTCCTCTTCTTTAGTGTTTTACATGCTGTTCTCAATGCATTGGAAAGCCTTGTGGTTTTTGTTGTTGTTGTTGTTTTGTTTTGTTTTATTTGTTTGTTTGTTTGTTTGTTTTTACTCATGTTCTCAATACCATATTTGTCTGAGAGCCTTATGTGCATGAGCACATAATGTCAAAGGACCAGCTATAATTCAGTGTATACATTAATGAACTGCACATTATTCTTAGGGAGCCCTAAATCCTCTATGATCTATATTAACTGTACTGAATATCCTAAAATCTCCTTCCATTTTGTTTTGATATCATGTATTATTCTCTCCTTTCGGTCCAGCAAACTGAAAATTACCTCTAATTATAATATAATACTCTTTTCTTTTATCCCAACACTCATCTTTGTTCTGTGAAAAAAGTTTGGAAAATTTCTGGAACTAGTATGTAGCTCATTCTCTAGCAAGCTACATTCTGCTTTTGTATGAAAATCAAAGAAGCTTGTACATGTATCCTTTCCTTCCTATGATTTATGAAAATTGACTAGGCTAACCTCACCTCTTTGCATCATAATTCTGTCTTATCAAACTTGAGCAAATTATAGGCACATCATAATTTTCTTTGAAAATTATACAAGCTAAAGCTAAATACACAAAATGCACAACAAAATTAGGTCCTTTACCCATCATAATGTACTCTTTTATTTAGTTTTAATGCTTTAATTTTATACCTTTATTCTGACAGCTTTATTATATGAAAAGCAAATCATAACAAAACTATATTTAAAGTTAGAAGACCTAGTATTTATCCAAAATAACTAAAATCAACATACTTTAATGATACATGCATACCAATTCACAAGCACATTCACAATAGCCAAGTCATGAAACCAGCCTAGGTGTCCATCAAAAAGATGAATAGATGAAAAAAAAATGTGGTATGTATACATAATGGAATTTTACTCAGTCCCCCAAAAGAATGACATTTTGTCATGTGCTTATAAATATATGGACTTGGAGACCATTGAAATAAACCAGACTCAGAAAGTTAAGTGTCATTTTTTTTTCTCATTTCCAGAAGCTAAAGGAGGTGTCCAGAGTGTCAAATGAATTATGGGTCTTTAAACTGCCCAGAGACAGGGACTGACACCTCCCTTAGGAATCTCTTGGTGGAAAGGCAACAAGAAAACCATTCTTTTGTATAGTGACACCCTGTTCAAAGGGAAATTCCATGGTTACCATGGAGTTTATCAGTTCATGACCTAAGTATCAGGTGCCAGCTGCCAGGGGGTGAAGAATTGTGGGTTTAATCTAATGACTGTAATTGGGCTGTTCAAACTTTTGACCTTGGTTCTGTTTTAAAGTAACTTTCTCACAATGAATCCATTGTTGTGAAAACCTATATAATAAACATGTGGAGCCTGCTCATTGTCAGTCCTCCTCCATCAGAGGTCAACTGATCCACCATATCCTGCTTTTCTCAACTTTTATGTTTATTCGTCTTTTTCCAATATGCTCATCAGCCCTGTTATGGGAAACTGAGTAAATATCATGCTGGTAGTAAAATGGAGGGACAGGGAAAGATACAAATGGTGGGATCTCAAGAAAATATAGGACAGTAATAGAGTAGAGGCAAGGGAGCAAAAGTGAGGGAGGAGGGCAGAGCAGGGAGAAGTACTGGGAAATCAAATCTAATAATTATGCTATTTCCATGTACAAATATAACACAATACATGCTGCAGGATATATAAGTATATATAATAATTTATTAATTAAAACAACAACAACAATAGTAGGGATATTAATAGAATAGAGCAAGTGGATCAAGGGAATGGAGGAGTGGAGGGAAGCAAAGGTATGGAGATTAAGCATATTGTTATGTGTATGTCTAAGACATATGAATCTCCCTATTATATATAAACATAATGTATCAATAAAAATAAAAAAAGTAAAGTTTGAAAACTTAGGTTCACTTTTGAAAATCATATTTTCTCATTGGGAAATATTGCAAAACATGGTGTTTAGTCTCTGATGTTTAGATCTCTCATATGCATAAAATTTCTTATAATATCCAATCCACTGGATTATTATAACAATTAAATAAGAAAGTACATGAGAACAATATATGTTGGGGATGCAAATCAAATCAAGATGGCGCCTGGCACTTTGCCAGGAGGAGTGGTTTTTGAAGCAATGCCAGAGAGCCATTAAGATGATGAGGATTCCTTATTGGCTGACTGCTGTATCTAGATGATGTTAATTAAGTTAAGCTGTGTGTAATTAGTTAAGGATATATACCTCTGCTGTCCAGCAGAGAAGTGGCTCCTGCTATCTTGGGTGCCCGCTACTTTGAGTTCTTGCACAGTTCCTGCTGAGTTCACTTGCAATAAAGTAGTTCCCATTTCAACCTTCAAGTTGCTTATCGCCTCTCGGTTATTTAGCCCAGCCAGACTATGGCAAATATACACAAACACTAAGATAGCATAATTACTTTATCACAGGTTTAGTTGGATGTTGACACCTATTTGCGTGCATTATTTAGCCTCTGTATCTATCTTCATATCTTAAAACTCACTTTTTACTCATTTTGAACAATATCAAACATTCAAACTACACATATATAGTAGTATATTTTATAAAAATAATTGCTACAGCAATATCTCCAAGTCACTTTTTAAAGTTCTTTTTATTGTCTGTCTAATCATATGCAGAGTTGTAGTCAATGCTTATTTCCCTGTCCCAGTGAATTCTCAGATAATATATGTCACAAATTATTTTTACAAATAATAGTATAATTATATTGTATGAAATTTTAAAGAAATTTCAACAGAATTTTTAAAAGTCTATAATCCTTACAAAATTACAGAAGCAAATACATTCACAATGAAAGTAAAAAGAAAAAAAAAAAAAACCTAGACCATTCAGTGGGAAAATATTTGTAAGGAGAGAAAGTTTAGAAAGAGAAAACATAAGATAAAATGATACAACTAAGTCTTTAATTTTTACTTTAATTACATTAAGTTAAATTTGTCTATTTTTCTAAATATTTGGAATAAATCAGTTAACAACAATTAAAAAAAATTATATGCTATATGCAAAAGAAATATTGGAAACAAAATGATCCAGAAAGGTTGAAACAACAATGGGCAAAAATATGCCAGACAACTAAAATCAAAGAAAGTAGGTGTTGGCTTAGTGTTGTGATACAAAGAATATTCAAGATAAGGTAGGAGCATTTTTATAGTCAGAGAATACAGTTTTCATGAATATATAACTGTCTTGAGTTATTGTGAATCAAATAAATATCACAAATTATTTTAAGAAATTCTAAGAAAGAGAGTGAAATGGTTGTCCTAAAATATCATTTACCTCAATAAAGTTTTAAAATATGCAACTTCATTGTGAAAAATAACTTTAGGAACATGTATACTAAACAGTTCTTCCCCATTGATAGACCAGTACTCTAAAGCATAGGCAATGGAAATGTTAACATCATTAAGGAAGAAAAATATAAAGTAGTGCTACAGCAGTTTCCTACAACCTAATACATTTTAATTTTCTTATTATGTTTTGTTCATAGCATGTTTTTCCTTTTAGCCAGTTCCTCCTTGAAATTGTTGTATAATATTGTAAAAATAAGACAAAATAGTCTAATCTAAACTATTCATGGCAATTTTTTTTTAATTTCCATTATATATTAAACAACTTCAGTGTTCTTTAATTATCCTAAACAATGTTTTAAAGATTTCCTAAACATGTGTATTTGAGGATGAGGAAACAGTCATGATGTTATTCTAATAGATTTTACAGTTCTACAAAACCATATGTGTCATTGAAGTATTTATGTTTTTTATATATATGAAAATAATTTATTGTAAACTTAAGCTATGTAAATAGAATAACAAAATTGTAATGTTCTAAGTTATGAGCGAGTTCCTTAATGTCCTTAATTATATTCACTATTATAACCAAGACTCAGTCCGTACCACTTATATTAGAACACCATGTTGTGAATATGATTAAGCATAAAACACAATCGAGAGATCAAAATACCTGCAGTTTTGGTTTGGATATTGTTTTTGATAAAAACTAAATATGAGGTATATGTTAAGTTGTCGGAGATTGATACTTGATAAGGCTTGAGAAGAAACAAAATGTAGAGATAAAATGAGATGTGTGAAGAGGAATTAATGAATAGACCATTTGTTTAGAATTACAGATTTGTGCAAAAGAATAATGGAAGCTGAAAATTAGAAGCATTTAACAACCTTAAACATTTGGCAACATAATTTGATTCTCTCTTGCAGACAGTGGCAAATTACTTAAGGTTTTAGAGTGTGTTCTATGGTCCATGAGAAAAAATATTAATTGATTAATAAATTATTTTACTTCAGAAATATTAACCTTGTAAAAATCTGAAACAAGACAAGGATGTTCATTCTCAGTACTCCTGTTTAATATAATGCCAGAAATTCTAGCCAGAGTATTTAGGCAAGAAGGAAATAAAAGAAAAATAGGAAAAGATGAAGTTAAATTATCACCATTTTCAGATTACATGATCCTATACATAGAAGAGGGAAAAAAACTCCATCGAAAGACTGATAGAACTAATAAACAAACTCAGCAAAGCAGTGGGTTACAACATCAATATGCAAAAAATTAGTAGCTTTCTTATGTACCAACATTGAGTTTTCTGAGAAAGAAATCAAACACACACACACACACACACACACACACTCCATTCACAATAGCCCTAAGAAAATAAAATACCTAAGAATAAATCTAACCCAAGAAGATGAACGAACTTTCAGAGAAAAATTACAGAACATTGAAAGAAGAAATTAAAAAAAAAAAAAACACAAAACAAAACATCAAGACAATGGAAAGTCCTCCCATAATCATGGACATGTAGAATTAATATTATTAAAATTGTCATACTACCAAAATCAATATACAGATTCAAAGCAATCCCAGTGAAAATATAAATGAAATTCTTATAGAATTAGAAAAAAGCAGTCTTAAAATTCATTTGGAAGATTATAAAATCCGAATAGCCAAAGCAATTCTAAGCCAAATAAGCAATTCTTGAGGCATCATAATACCTGACTTCAATTTATACCACAGAGCTATAGAACCAAAAACTGCAAGATACTAGCATAAAAACAGATACACAAACCAGTGGTACAGAATGAAGACATAAAAACAAACTGAAACAAATTCATACATCTACAGTCATGTGATCCTTGCCAAAGGTGTCAAAGACTTGTATTAGAGAAAAGGCAGCCTCTTGAACAAATGATGCTGGGGAAACTGGTTTTTCACATATAGAAGAATAAGACTAGACTGTTATCTCTCATCCTGCAAAAAAAAGGCATTCAAAATGGATCCTATGCCTAGGAATTAGACCAGAACCTATGCAACTCCTACAAAAAAACATAGGGGTAACATTCAGGCATACAGGTACAGGCAACAATTTTATCAACAGGATCCCTAAAACTGAGGAAATAATGTCAAGAGTTAAGAAATAGGATGGCATCAAATTAAAAAGTTTCTGCAGAGTAAAGGAAACAATTAAGAATCTGAAGAGAGAACCTACAGAAAGAAAAAAAGTATTTCGCAATATACTCTTCCAACAGATAAATAATATCTAGAATATACAAAGAACTAAACAAACACCAATAAGCCCCCACCAAATAACCGAATTAATAAATGAATAAATGAATTAAACAGATACTTCTCCAAAGAAGAAATACAAATGGCCATGAAACGTATGAAAAAAAATGTTCTTGGCATTATGGACAATTACAGATGCAAATGCAAACTGCACTGAAATTTCATCTCAAACCAGTCAGAATGTCGTTGATTAAGTATGCAAACAATACTACCTGCTGGAGAGGATATGGAGATAAAGATTTTTAAACTATTGGTGGGATTGTAAATTACCACAACCACTATGAAAATCAGTAGGGAGCTTCCTCAAAATACTAAGCATGTAACCACCATACAAATTTACCGCTCCTTGGTATTTATACTAAAGAATTAGAGTCATCATACTGTAGTGATAGAAGCACAGCTATGTTTACAATAGTGCAATTTACAATATCCAAACAATGGAATCAGCCTAGGTATCCATCAACAGTTGAATGGATAAATAAAATGTGTTATATACACACTGGAGAGTTTTATTTAGCCATAAAGAAAAATAAAATAATTTCATTTGCAGGAAAATAGATAGAATCTGAAACAATTATGTAAATTGAAATAAGTCAAATTCAGAAAACCAAAGGTCATTTTTTCTTAAATGTGGAAACTAGACAGATAAAAGGAAAAGAAGAGTGTGGGGTGATAGCATGAAAAGCAAAAAATGCAGATCAGTAGAATAAAGAAGAGGGACCAAGGGATGGGAGGAAGGGAGTCGGGTGAGGGTGGGGAGAGTTGGGGAGGGATACTGGCCAAATTGGATTGCTATGTTGTAACCATGTACTAATATGTAAAAACAAATTCCACCATTACATGCAACTATAATGCACCAGCAAAAAAAATGTAGAGGGAGGAAAGAGATAATAGGAGAATAATAAAATAGGATCAGATTTGGATCACTCAAGAATTCATGTAGAACTCTTCAGATGTTATGCTGAAGTGCTTTGTGATCCTTTGAGTACTCACATCCTTGAAAAGTTATATTGTTCCCTATTTTATTATAATGGTAAGACACTTTAAAGTCACTTTTCTCAACATAAACTGTTCTTTATTACAAATGTAGGAGTAACCTGTGTACAAGTAAGAGACATAGCTGATGTTAAGATTCAAAATGTAACCTTGTCTAAATTAGAGAACAAAACTTATTTTTAAATCTTTTTATGTATCATTTTACTAAAGTCTGAGAAAACCTTAGTCCAGTGCAAATGCAGTCAGTATCATCCTTGAGTTTACTTCAACCAGTGGAAGGCAGCGGGTTTGGTTTTGGTTTTGCATGTTTGTGTGTTTTGATATTTTGTTGTGGGTGTGTGTGTACGTGTTTGTAAATATATGTTTTTTAACAATAATGTGAAATTGCAATATACTACTAGGATAGAAACTGGAAATGATGGGTGCACAAAGCACTAAAAGTAACAGAAACCTCTTCTAGTACATAGCGTTTATCCAAAAAGATGGTTAAGTGTCATGGGTCATAAATGAAAGGTATGCACCGAAATGATTCTAACTAAAATGTTTTAATGTGGAATGGGTCATTTTAATACAAATCTTGCCCCTTTGACACTCAACTGTGTAGCTGGATATAGATGAAATGCCTTTCTTTGTTTGAGATTTCATGCCTGTGCATACTGGAGACTGATAAAATCAGATTCCTCATGAAAATAGCCTATCTTGACAACTACTTAAGCCATTTCATTGCCTATTGTGTCTGTGTATTTGTTTTTTTAAATGATCACTAAATTCTTTAATTCAGCAATTGTATTAAAGATGGGAGATAAAGCATGATGTGCATTTCTACTAAACAAAAATTTCAAAATGTCCTTTAATTAACAAAGCAAGCAAAGTTTTAAAAATCTGGCTTTTTCTCACACCATCCCTATACCATCCTCCTTCTCCACACTTATGACTGTTTCTTTTCTCTTTGTCATAGAAGCAGCAATAAGCAAGATATTATGGTCAATCTTGATTTCAAAAATTGCATCCTTTAAATAAATTGATCTTTTACAAAACTAAATTATTCTGTTTCTTTATTTCTTTTTTTTTCTACTTTTTTTGGTTACCAGGGATTGGGGCACTCAACTACGGAGCCACATTCCCAGCCCTGTTTTATATTTTTTATTTACAGACAGGTTCTCACTGAGCTGCTTAGTGCCTTGCGATTGCTGAGGCTGGATTTGAAATCGCAAGCCTTCTGTCTCAGCTTGTCAGCCACTTGGATTACAGTTGTGTGCTACTGTACTCAGCTTCAACAAAACTAAATTATTCTAAAAAACAATCTCAACATATTGTATCTTTTTATAATCTACTGAACTAAGATATATATATATATATATATATATATATATATATATATGTTTGTCAGCAAATAATAAAGCAGTCATTGGTGGGTCACAATAGTATACTATAGGAAACAAATAATTTCTGCAACCTACATTAGTCTTTGTTCAGATTTTTACTTCAGAGGATGCCAATTAAAGCAATACCATAGAATTTTTAAAATATCCTATTAATATGCATATGCAAATATGTATCATGTATAACATAATGCAGCATATGTATATAATAACAAGTATGAAAAACCATAAATATATTCAATATCCATATTATTTTTAGTTTAACTAAATTGTGTATACCATCATCATGCATGTTAAAATAGAAATTTAAGAAATTCAGAGTCATATTTAAATTTGAACTGAAGACGATTCCTAAAATTGAGAGATGGTATTTTCAATCGTTCACACAGTTAATCTACCAAAGAGGTATGTAATAACAGAGAAGTTACTTGCAATTTAGAGTAATTTGAAACACCAAAAGTTTAAAAAGTGTATATATTCCTCTTTTAAAACTTTCTGAATTTCAATATGATGCTTTTAGTATTTTATTTGTTGGTATCTAGAAGGGCAATGATAAGGCATTTGGCAATTCA
This sequence comes from Marmota monax, assembly GCF_021218885.2. Lineage (NCBI taxonomy): Eukaryota > Metazoa > Chordata > Mammalia > Rodentia > Sciuridae > Marmota > Marmota monax. The sequence goes on along the minus strand of NW_026692434.1, from coordinate 982,481 downwards.
TTTCATCCTTTTGGTAGCATTCCTAAGTAAGATGCTTAAAGCTTTCCCTTTGCATAGTATTTCAAGAGTATAAAATTTAATACCTTGCAAAGTAATATCAATAAATAATTGGAAAACAGAAATATTACTCCTGCTCGTGAAATCTGAAGAAAATAAAAAGAATGCAAACTAACATTTATTTATTATGCTGATGTTAAACTAGAAACTGATATTTAAGTGTTGTGTGCCTTGTAAAAATTAAAATATTCGAAAAGTATTTGTTTTCTTTTTAATGTATAATTTTCTTTATGTGGAGAGTTTTATTTTTATTCCTTGGTTGGTGAATTCTTACATTCCTTTATAAATCTGTATAAGCTTCAAAACTTTATTTTTTGTGATTTCAGTGTCAGGAAATATCTGAGAAATCTTTTCATGGAAAAAACGTTGTCCTCAGCATTTCCTCTTAGATTTGTCATCCTCTTGTTACAAACATATACTTTAGCTAATCTTTGGAATTTTGTTACAAATTTTAGATCAGCATATGTTTTCTGGATTAGTAGTTTAACCAGATAGCCTAACACTAATCAATGCATGCCAACTTCTGAAATGATGAGAGCAGTCTTTATTGATAATAAAGGATTTTTAGCACCCCTTTGTAATTATCACTTTCTTCCAATATGAAATATAACCTTAATGTCTTGGCTGGGATTCTAGCCAGAGATAAACAGTGATTGGGATTGTCTTTATTCTCTCTCTCTCTCTCTGTCTCTCTCAAACATACAAATACACACAGAGAGAAGCTTCTAATTCAAAGTAGTAGTAAACACTTCATTTCAACTATATGTGGCTTTCTCCTCCTATTTTAGTTTATACTAAAAGATGCTAAAGCAACTTTATCCTGTTTTTAATTTTCATCAGGCTTTTCTTTCTTTTTTTTTTTTAGAGTACAAATTGATAGCAGAGTTTATTGAAACATTTGTGCAAGACCTTAGTGCACACTGATTCTATGCCCTTCTTGATCTTTTTTTAAGTTAAATCTCATTTTATTTTTATTTATTTTATTTTATTTTTTTATTATTAGTTGTTCAAAACATTACATAACTCTTGACATATCATATTTCATACATTTGATTCAAGTGGATTATGAACTCCCATTTTACCCCCTATAGAGATTGCAGAATCACATCGGTTACACATCCACGTTTTTACATACTGCCATACTAGTGTCTGTTGTATTCTGCTGCCCTTCCTATCCTCTACTATCCCCCCTCCCCTCCCCTCCCCTCTCATCTTCTCTCTCTACCCCATCTATTGTAATTCATTTCCCTCCCTTATTTTTGTCCCCATTCCCTTCACTTCCTCTTATATGTAATTTTGTATAACGATGAGGGTCTCCTTCCATTTCCATGTAATTTCCCTTCTCTCTCCCTTTCCCTCCCACCTCTCCCCCCTGTTTAATGTTAATCTTTTTCTCATGCTCTTCCTCCCTGCTCTGTTCTTAGTTGCTCTCCTTATATCAAAGATGACATTTGGCATTTGTTTTTTAGGGATTGGCTAGCTTCACTTAGCATAATCTGCTCTAGTGCCATCCATTTCCCTGCAAATGCCATGATTTTGTCATTTTTTAGCGCTGAGTAATAGTCCATTGTGTATAAATGCCACATTTTTTTAACCATTCATCTATTGAAGGGCATCTAGTTTGGTTCCACAGTCTAGCTATTGTGAATTGTGCTGCTATGAACATCGATGTAGCAGTATCCCTATAGTACATTCTTTTAAGGTCTTAGGGAATAGTCCGAGAAGGGGAATAGCTGGATCAAATGGTGGTTCCATTCCCAGCTTTCCAAGGAATTTCCATACAGCTTTCCAAATTGGCCACACCAATTTGTAGTCCCACCAGCAATGTACAAATGTACCCTTTTCCCCACATCCTCGCCAGCACTTGTTGTTGTTTGACTTCATAATGGCTGCCAATCTTACTGGAGTGAGATGGTATCTTAGGGTGGTTTTGATTTGCATTTCTCTGACTGCTAGAGATGGTGAGCATTTTTTCAAGTACTTGTTGATTGTTTGTATGTCCTCCTCCGAGAAGTGTCTGTAGGTCCTTGGCCCATTTATTGATTGGCTTATTTGTTATCTTATTGTTTAATTTTTTGAGTTCTTTGTATACTCTGGATATTAGGGCTCTATCTGAAGTGTGAGGAGTAAAAATTTGTTCCCAGGATGTAGGCTCCCTATTTACCTCTCTAATTGTTTCTCTTGCTGAGAAAAAACTTTTTAGTTTGAGTGAGTCCCATTTGTTGATTTTTGTTTTTAACTCTTGAGCTATGGGTGTCCTATTAAGGAATTTGGAGCCCGACCCCACAGTATGTAGATTGGAGCCAACTTTTTCTTCTATCAGAAGCAGAGTCTCTGTTTTGATATCAAGCTCCTTGATCCATTGTGAGTTAACTTTTGTGCATGGTGAGAGAAAAGGATTCAGATTCATTTTGTTGCATATGGATTTCCAGTTTACCCAACACCATTTGTTGAAGATGCTATCCTTCCTCCATTGCATGCTTTTAGCCCCTTTGTCAAAAATAAGATAGTTGTATTTTGTGGCTTGGTCTCTGTGTCCTCTATTCTGTACCATTGGTCCACCCGCCTGTTTTGGTACCAGTACCATGCTGTTTTTGTTACTATGTAGTATAGTTTGAAGTCTGGTATTGCTATACCACCTGATTCACTCTTCCTGCTTTGAATTGCTTTTGCTATTCTGGGTCTTTTATTTTTCCATATGAATTTCATGATTGCTTTATCTATTTCTACAAGAAATGCCATTGGGATTTTGATTGGCAATGCATTAAACCTATACAGAACTTTTTGTAAAATCGCCATTTTGATGATATTAGTTCTGCCTATCCAGGAACAGGGTATATTTTTCCATCTTCTAAGATCTTCTTCTATTTATCTCTTTAGGGTTCTGTAGTGTTCATTATATAAATCTTTCACCTCTTTTGTTAGGTTGATTCCCAAGTATTTTTTTTTTTTTTTGATGATATTGTGAATGGGGTGGTTGTCCTCATTTCCATTTCAGAAGATTTGTCGCTGATATACAGGAATGCCTTTGATTTTTGCATGTTGATTTTATATCTTGCCACTTTTCTGAATTCATTTATTAGCTCTAGTAGTTTCTTTGTAGACCCTTTTGTGTCTGCTAGGTATAGAATCATGTCACCAGCAAACAGTGATAATTTAAGTTCTTCTTTTCCTATTTTTATACCTTTAATTTATTTTGTTTTTCTAATTGCTCTGTCCAGTATTTCGAGAACTATATTGAACAGAAGTGGTGAGAGAGGGCATCCCTGTCTTGTTCCAGATTTTAGAGGGAATGCCTTCAATTTTTCTCCGTTTAGAATGATGCTAGCCTGAGGCTTAGCATAGATAGCTTTTACAATGTTGAGGTATGTTCCTGTTATCCCTAGTTTTTCTAGTGTTTTGAACATAAAGGGATGCTGTACTATGTCGAATGTGTTTTCTGCGTCTATTGAGATGATCATATGTTTCTTATCTTTAAGTCTATTGATGTGGTGAATAACATTTATTGATTTCCGTATATTGAACCAGCCTTGCATCCCAGGGATGAATCCTACTTGATCATGGTGCACAATTTTTTTTGATATGCTTTTGTATCTGATTCACCAGAATTTTATGAGGGTTTTTGCATCTAGGTTCATTAGAGATATTGGTCTGTAGTTTTCTTTCTTTGAAGTGTCTTTGTCTGGATTCAGGATCAGGGTGATATTGGCCTCATAGAATGAATTTGGAAGAGCTCCTTCTTTTTCTACTTTCTGAAATAACTTGAAAAGTATTGGTTTAATTCTTCTTTAAAGGTTTTGTAAAACTCCACTGTATACCCATCCGGTCCAGCGCTTTTTTTGGTTGGTAGTCTTTTGATGGCGTTTTCTATTTCCTCCATTGTTATTGGTCTGTTTAAATTGTGTGTTTCTTCCTGACTCAATCTGGGCAAATCATATGATACACGAAATTTATGGATATCTTCACTATCTTCTATTTTATTGGAATATAGGGTTTCAAAATAATTTCTAATTATCTTCTGTATTTCTGTAGTGTCTGTTGTGATATTGCCTTTTTCATCCCATATGTTAGTAATTGGTTCTCTCTCCTCTTCGTTAGCATGGCTAAGAGTCTGTCAATCTTATTTATTTTTTTGAAGAACCAACTTTTAGTTTTGTAAATTTTTTCAATGGTTTCCTTTGTTTCAATTTCATTGATTTCCACTCTGATTTTAATTATTTCTTGCCCTCTGCTACATTTGCTATTATTTTGCTCTTCCTTTTCTAGGGTTTTGAGATGAAGTGTGAGCTCATTTATTTGTTGTTTTTTTTTTTTTTCTTTTTTTGAGGAATGAACTCCAGGCAATGAATTTCCCTCTTAAAAGTGCTTTCATTGTGTCCCATAGATTCTGATATGTTGTGTCTGTATTTTCATTTATCTCTGAGAATTTTTTTTTATTTCCTCCTTTATGTCATCTGTAACCCATTGATCATTCAGTAACATATTGTTCATTTTCCAGGTGATGCAGTATTTTTCCTTCCTTCTTTTATCATTGATTTCCAGTTTCATTCCATTATGATCAGATAAGATGCATGGTATTATCTCCACACCTTTATATTTACTAAGGTTTGTCCTATGGCATATTATATGGTCTATCTTTGAGAAGGATCCATGTGCTGCTGAGAAGAACGTGTATCCACTTGATGATGGTTGATATATTCTATATATGTTGGTTAAGTCTAGGTTATTGGTTGTGTTATTGTGTTCTATAGTTTCTTTATTCAACTTTTGTCTGGAGGATCTGTCCAGTGGTGAGAGCAGTGTGTTGAAGTCACCCATAATTATTGTGTTGTGGTGTATTTGATTCTTGAACTTGAGGAGACTTTGTTTTATGAACATTGCAGCAACATTATTTGGTGCATACATATTGATAATTGTTATGTCTTGTTGGTGAATGGTTCCTTTTAACAGTATATAGTGTCGTTCTTTATCCCTTTTGATTACCTTAGGTTTGAAGGTGATTTTATTCGATATGAGTATGGCCACTCCTGCTTGCTTCCTAGGACTATATGAGTGGTATGATTTTTCCCAACCTTTCACCTTCAGGAGGTGTATGTCTTTTCCTATCATATGAGTCTCCTGAAGGCAGCATACTGTTGGATCTGTTTTTTTAATCCAAGTTACTAGCCTATGTTGCTTGATTGGAGAGTTTAAGCCATTAATTTTAGGGTTACTATTGATATATGGTTTGTACTTCCAGTCATGTATATTTATTTATTTATTTCAATTTGGCTTGTTTTTCTTCTTTGGTTATTCCCTCCCCCCCTTTACTTAGTTACCTCCCACTGTTAGTTTTGGGTGCTGTTTTTCATTTCCTCTTCTTGTAGTGTTTTGCTCAAAATGCTTTGCAGGGCTGGTTTTCTGGCTGCGAATTCTTTTAACTTTTGTTTATCGTGAAATATTTTAATTTCATTGTCAAACCTGAAGCTTTATTTTGCTGGATACAAAATTCTTTGTTGGAATCCATTATTTTTCATCATTTGAAATACGTTGTTCCAGGATCTTCTCACTTTCAAAGTCTGTGATGAAAAATCAGCCATTAATCTAATTGGTTTACCCCTGAGTGTAATCTGCCTCCTTTCTCTTGTAGCTCTTAATATTCTCTCCTTGTTCTGTATGTTGGATATCTTCATAATAATGTGTCTTGGAGTTGGTCTATTATGGTTTTGTATGTTTATGGTCCTATAGGCTTCCAGGATTTTGCAATCCATTCCATTTTTCATGTCTGGAAAGTTTTCTAAGATTATTTCATTCAACAGATTGCTCATTCCTTTGGTTTGGAACTCTATACCTTCTTCTATCCCAATAACTCTGAAGTTTGGTTTTTTTATGACATCCCATATCTCTTGGATGTTTTGCTCATGGTTTCTTACCAGCCTTTCTGTGTTGACTATATTCTTTTCGAGTTTATAAACTTTGTCTTCATTATCTGATGTTCTGACTTCTATTTGATCTAGTCTACTTGTAATATTCTCATTTGAGGTTTTGATTTGGTTTATGGTTTCCTGCATTTCTAGGATTACTGTTTGATTTTTTTTTTTAAATCTCTATCTCCTGGTAGAGTTCATTTTTTGTTTCTTGAATCTGCTTACGTAATTCATTTTCAAAGTATTCTTTCATTGTTTGGACTTGCTGTCTAATGACTTCTTTAAGATTCCATTCCATCTGAGTCAGGTATGCCTTGAGTTCTTTCTCTGTCCATTTTTCTGATGCCTCTAGGTTCTCCTGTAAATTTAAGTTATCCTGCATTGTTTGCAATCCTTTTTTCCCTTGGTTTTTCACGGTGTTCACATTACTTTCCAACTCTTTTTTACTGCTGTGTTTCTGTTTTCTCCTATAAATTTGTTTTGGTTTTGTATATCTCTGTGGTCTCACCTTTTTGGTGGGAGACTATGTCTAGAGATGTTGGGCTTCATTGTAATTTAAAGCTGATTCATTCAATTCATAAAAGGCTTACGGATTCTGTAGGCATATAGTGATCTGTTGTTTGGTCTCAGGACTTTATGTTTAGGTTGGGTGCTATGATGGTATGAAGGTTAGTATATCTTGGCTACTTTGGAAGATTGTTCTACTGAAGGGGGATATTAATAGGTGAATGGATTAGGATATTTGTTAATAGCTAGGTACTTAGGAGCCCTATAGACAGCCTCAGAATATTTGCATTTAGAAAATTACACTTAATGAAAGTCGTAATCCTTGGGATGAAAATAAGGGGAAGGGGAAGGAAGGAGTCCTTAAAGAGAAAGAGGGAGGGAAAGATAGGTACAATAAAGGAGAATGGAAAGAACAATAAAAATTGAAAAGGGAAAAGAAAAAAAAAGATAAATGAAATCTTAGAATTTTATTTTCTTCTCTTCCAGTAGGCGGAGCTGTGCCCTCTGAGCCGAGCTTCTGCCCTCTATGTGCAGGCAACAAACCTGTAAGGCAGCTCCTCTTCCCCTACTGGGCGTCTCTCCAATCCTGTTAGTCCAGAGCAGTTTCTCTTCTCCGGCCCCTCCCCCCTTCCTCCTGCCAGCCAGCCCGGCCCCCGCTTACTGGAGGCGATCTCCAAGGATCTAGTTACACTTGCAGCCCCCCTGAGTGCCCTATTTCCCAAACAACTGAGCACTCTCTCTGTTTGTCATTCATCCAGACCCCAGGGGTGTGGAGCGGGTGCTCTGGGAACCTCAGTTTAATTTGTCTAGACCCCTTCAGTGGCCACGCCCCCAGGAACTGGAGGCTAAGGCCTTGGGTGTCGCTGCTGGTGTTAGGGGGGGTTGAGGGTTCAGAGTCCCCTCTGCTTCCCTTGGCCCCTACAGTCACGCCCAGGGAGCTCTGCAGCAATATTTTTGAGGTTTACCAGCTGTATGTTTGTGGTGGGGATGGGAGTCACACACCTGCTTAAGCCGATTCCGCTGGGAAGGGATCCCGTCCACCGAACTCTGGTGACGTCAGCTCTCTGCCATGGCGGGCCCCAGGCTACTTGCCAGAGTGTCCGATGGGAGGGGTGGGTCTGGCCTGTCTCTGGTCTGTTCTGGTCTAGGTTTCAGTTCTGGTCCGCTGTTTCATGAAGGCTTGGTTAGCAACCTCATCAAAGGGTCTCTATGCTGCACAAGGTATTCGGCAGTGCTGAAACGCCTCCTTCTGCGCTGCTCGCTAGGCAGTGGCAGCCTGGACCTCTGTGCAGGGTGGCTAAGATTCACCCATCCGGGGCAAACTGTCACCTCCAATAATTCCAAATTCCCCAGCTAGGTCTCACTTCAGCGGAATTTTGCTGGGAGTTTCTCAGCAGGTAGAGTCCGAACGTTCTGATGTGACTGCATGGCTGAGGGAGTACTGAAAGCGCTGCCTCCCTGCCTGCAGCTATGTTGAGCCTTTTTCAATGCAATTTAGACCTTAATCTCGTGAAGACCTAGGTAAGTCAAGTACTCTATTTGCTTTGCTATTGTCATTTTATAATCTTCTGCTCATGTCCAGTTTCACTTCTAGGATTAGACCATCTCTTTTCATCATTTTCTTCTTGTAATAACCCATTTATACAATATGATCCCAAATGTGCCACTAGAAGACAGAGAGGCAGTGCAACTAAATGTTTTGCTGTCTGTAGATGAGCTGAAAACAGATGGACAGCCATCATTCTCCAAAAGAAATTGAAACCAGTGACATGATTAGTCACTGATAATGATGGGTATTGAAGTTTTACATAGTGATATACAGAGTTAAAAACTAGCAACAAAGTGCATGATTTATATGATTATGTACATTTATTATAGCATGATCATATGGTTTTATCCTTCATTCTGTTATATTGATTTTATTGATTTGGATATGTAGAACCTCCTTACATTTCAGCATTCCAGACATAAATCCATCTTTTTAAGTTTTTTGTTGTTGTAGACATGCAGAATGCCTTTATTTTATTTATTTTTGTAGGCAATGCTGAGGATTGAACCCAGTCCCTCAAACATGCTATGAAAGTGCTCTGCCACTGAACCCACGGTCCCAGCTTCATAAATCCCTCTTGATCATGGTGTGTATGATCCTTTCAGTATGCAGTGGTTAGTTTGTTAATATTTTTCTGAGGATTTTTCATAAATTCATTAGGAATATTGGCATGTAATTTTCTTTCTTTGTACTATACTTGTCTGGCTCTGCCACCAGTGTCATGCTGGCATAAAATATGCTAAGAGTGTTCACTCCTCTCCAATTTTTAAAAATAAAAAGACAATCAGTGATACTAATTATTTAAAAGTTTGGAACAATTCACTTATGAAGCTTTCATTAGGTCCTGAATATTTCTTAGTTGAGAAGTTTTTCATTGTTGATTCAATCTCTTTAATCATGTTTGATCTCTCTTTTCATTTCTTCTTTAGTCTTGGTAGGTTGTAGGATTCTAGAATTTCACCCATGTCTTCTAGATAATCCAGTTTGTTGCACATAGTTTTTCAGAATGTCTTGTGAACATTTTTTTTTCTTTTTTTATTTCTGTGGTATCAGTTGTAGTATATCCTTTTTCATATCTGATTTTGTTTAAGACTTTTCTTAGTTTCTCAGTCAATCAAGCTAAAGTTTTGTCAAGTTTGTGTATCTTTTCAAACACCCAGTTTGTAGTTTTGTTGATTTTTTCTTGCTTTTTTAGTCTCTATTTTAATGATCTCTTTTCTTATCTTTTCTATAGTTTTCCTTTTTCTAATATTGGGCTTGTTTTGTTCTTGTTTGTTCACTGAGGTGTAAATTAACATTGTTCTTCTGAGATTTTTTTTTCATTTTGGCATTTATTGACACCAAATTCTATTTTGAAATACAATTTGGAAGTTTCTGAAAAAAATTAAAAATGGAACTAAGATATCATCCAGCAATGCCATATAGAAAGATTTCCAGAGAAAATGTAATGTTATCTTAATGAGATATCTGTGCTATCATCTTCATTGCAACATTATATATAATATCTGAGTTATGGTTTCTAAACATGGTTCAAGGAGTTAAAATATAGAGCCATGTTGGTCCAAAAGTACAAGTTTAAAGATGTAAGATCAGTAAGTTCTGGCAACATCATATGTAGCATGATGGCTATACTGAATAAAAGATTACTATGCATTTACAATTTGATGAAAGAATGGATCTTAAAGTATTCTCATCACAAAACAATATAACTATGAGAGATGACAGATATGTTAATTAGTTTGAATATGGTAACTATTTCATGATGTTGATGTGCTTCAGATAATCACATTATACACTTTGAATACATACAGATTTTGTTTTTCAGTTATATTTCAGGAAGGCTGAAAACATATTCTTTGGTAAAAGAAACCTGCACTAAATTTAGGGAAATGGGTAGAGTTTAACTACAGTGTAATAAATATAAATTGTGGAAAGTGATGAATTATGTACATAATAAGATTTTAATTAATTTCTATGAGACTTAAAATTAATAGAGCACAAAGAAAAGCAAATAATTGGATCTAAAACAGTTCATTAAGTTTTATCACAAAAGAATATACCATGTATGATTGTAGTACAAAAGAGAAAGGATTTATCAGTAGCATAAAAAAAATTGAAAAGTGATAGAATAAATTGATGTTTGATGAGATCGAGCCTGAAAAATAAGTGACACAATAGCACCAGAAATTGTATAACCTTTTTAAACCATTGTTTATATAACAAGTGATAATCACTATTTAGTAGAAACATACTGATACTGAAATATCATATTAAAAATGTCTATATGAAATATCCAAAAGATGTCAAGAAAGCTAAATATAAAGTAGACAGAATTTGGAGGTAAAGGACATTGAAGTGAGCCCAGATTTCTTCAATGATTCTCCCATTTGGGAATTTACTGGTATATAATGAAGGTTGTGAAGTAGAGGCTATAAAGATACAAGTTGAGTTATAAGAATTGATAAGTCTCTGTACCTAAAAAGTGAGCTTTCTCTTCATTTCATGTGATTGTGGAGAGAAGAAATGAATTCAGAGCCAAACCAGATATAGAGTCTCTGGTTCATACTCCTGGTGGGAGCCTGGAAGAGCAATGCTTTTGACTCACTGTTCTAAGAGTAGTGAGATAAATAAGCCAACACATGACTGTAACTTTAAACAGTTTAAACTGTAACTTTAAACAGTTCATTTCAAGTATAAATGTAGGTAATATTCTTATGATCTTAGTGACAGCAGTATTGAAAATTTAAATCTTCCCCAAAAGAAGAAAACATTAAAGAGAATCTACAATATTATGACAGATATTTTATTTACAATATATAAAATCCAATTTGCATGTAAGTATTAAAGAATAAATTATTAAAACCAAGTAAAACATATAAAGAGAATAATATTAGAATTCAGTGATTATAAAAATGTGACTAACATGTACACAACATATATTTACCTTATAAATTACAAGTAATTATAATAATTATTGTGAATAATTTATAAAGTGAATTTAGGAATTGACATTCAAAATGTAGTCAAAGGGGCTTCTGTGTTTAGGTTCAAAAATGCAGAGATCTATGTAGTTTCAGTATAATCTAAAAAAAGAGGAAATAGACTGTAAAATAACTTCATGATTCCATAAAATATTGATATCACGGAGGAAAAAATAAAACTGAAAACTTTAATAAAACTTTTAAAGTTTTATTAACTAAATTTAATTTAAAATTCAAATAAAACTTTAAAATTAGAGACAATTAAATGGAGAAATGAAACCTGAACACTTATCTACCTGGGGCTGATACTGCTAAACATCATACAAGGACAGAGAAATGTAAACTTGAAAAATTTTAGTCCTGCAGAGGACTGAATATGATGAGCTATTGCTTGACTGTGTAAAGTCACTAAGGAACGCAGACATACAGGATTACCTTCAGAATCGCTAACTGTTCTCTTGGAATCCATAAAACCTTTACATATTTCTCATGTAGCAAATATAGTGAAGACATCCCATTCTACCTGTTTCTAAAAGGGGGTTGGGAAGAGCAGCCACTGCCAAAAATTGCCCTAATTCATTCTCATCACACACATACAAAAATAATTATGTGTTGAAAAAGTCATCAAAATTGTAGCCTACAACATTGGTCAAATTCCACTGAAAAAGTGGCGAATGCCAGTTAAATGTTATCAAGACCCACCTCCAATATCTCAAACAAATATAACTTAAGGGAAGCACCTTAGGACTTCTCTTTGGCATATCTGAATTGCCAGCATCATTACTTTTGTGCTTATTATTATGTAAATTAAAGTTATTTTAATATAAGCACTGCAATATAAAATAGTTGGCCCCTTGAAAATATGACTTCTAAGTGACTAATTTGCAGGTGATGTCTTAAGTATTGACATGTTGGACCAGTGTATGATTCCTGTTGTAGGCACCACAGAAAGGTATGGCATGATATTTCATTAGTTGTTCAATATGCTGTAGAATTTAAATCTTATGAATAGTTTACTTCCTGAAAATTTCCTCTAGTACTTTTTTTTTGGGGGGGACGGGTATGCTGTGATTGAACTTAGGGCCTTGTGCATGTGAAGCAAACACTCAACCAACTGAGCTATTTTCCCAGCCCTCTAGTACTTTCTGGCCATTGTTTATTGCAGGTAACTGAAATGTTAGAAAGTAAAATAATGGGGGTGAAGGAGGGTAGTGACTTTACTATGGTATATTTTGCAAAGAGCAAAAAAAAAAAAATAAGTAGATGACACCAGGATTCTAATCCATGAAAAATGTTAACTTGTGAAGAAGATGGGCATGAAAGGTGGTACCTGTACTCACATATACCTAGGTCCCCTAGGCAATATCAATTCTTACATTTAAATAAATTTTAGTAATCTCAAATATATTACTATTATAAAATACATGTAGTTGCAATTATAATCTACTTGTATAATAATATAATGTTTAGGAAGCAAATGTTCACTAAAAATAACATAGTACTGATAAAGGAATATAGAGACCTAAAAATTACTAATTATATTCTGTATAATAATTAAATTTATGAGGAAATAAATTGAATAATGTTAACTCACCTTTTAAAATTTGTTTTAGTACAGATTAAGAAGAAAACTTTTTGCAAGGAATCTTGACAACAAAGTGAAACAAAGCAATCTATTATGCTCATGTTTACCTCCAGTGCCTTTTAGTGTGTTAAAACATCCTCAACACAGAATTTCCTCTTATAATTATTTCTAAACTTATTTGAGTTTACCTAGTCACTAAGTAAATGGAGTATATTTATATATAAATACATATGAATTTGGGGCTAAAGTCAGGCACATCTTCATCCTGGAACTGAATATACTTCTTTTTCCTTGTTTTTTTTTTTTTTTTTTTTTTAAATAGGACAACATACCCTAAATTTTAGGCTTAATTTACCCACAATCAATAAACTTACTTACTTTCCTATTTTATTCAGTGTCTTTTTTGTCCTAATATTCCTCAACAAATACCACAAACTATTTGGGTACTGAACAGAGTTAAAATTTAAGTTAAGATTGGTAACATTTATTTTGGCATAAAATTTCATTTCTCAGTACAAGCAGTGGGCATATTCTTCAATTACTTCTTAAGTCACTTTTCAGCTATCTTATAAAATTATCACATTTTTAATAATGCTATTCTTTGTGGAAATTTACTTTCTAAAATTTAAATCAGTATGTCCTCTTTGTGCAATGAAGTATATTTTGTGTGTCTCTACAGACAATGCAATAGAATAGTGATACTTCCAGGCTATAGGTTTGGAGAATCCATTGGAAGGTCAAATAAATTATTTAAAAGCATATGAACTTATAATGTAAATATAATTCTAATTATGCATAGTGCTTTATAAATTATTTGTGATGTAGCTCAATTTATGTAAAATCTAAAAGGAATATACTTTATTATTTCAGGGCTGTCAGATTTTTACAATTTTTGAATTTTAGATGAATTTAAAACAGAATAAATTTGTTATAGAAAAATTATTTTAAAGAAAAACTCAGTGACTGAATGATTTACTTTCCATACACTACCAGTATTTTCTTATTCTTATATTAAGGAAGAATATAAATGCACATGTGGAATTTATGAAACCAAAGCCATTTTTCTCAACTTAAACAGAATCATCAAATTTAGAATTTCCAAACTGAGAAGAGGGCTTAGAGTGTTTAGTTTTAAGTCAGGAAATTTGGGTGGTACCAAAACTTAAAAATAGTTGAAACTGACTCATTTTTTTGTGCAGTCATTAACATCCAAAGATTCTGTCATATGCACAAATTGATGGTTGAGAGGCAAATCACCCTTTATAGTTTTTAGGCCCAAACTCCCAAAGTCCAGGATTACAAAGGAGTACTTTAAACACGTTCCTTATAAAAATCTTGGCTTTATTATGATGATTTTAAGACTAGTTTAAACTGCTACTTATTGATAGTGGACATCAATTGCCCCAGCCCAGCTGCAGCAAAATAACCAGGGGTGACGAACAACTTGTGTACTTTGATACAGCAGGAGTGGGAGCCGTTTATTGTAGGACAGGAGGGGTATATATACATTCTATACAGCTTATCTTAATTAACATAAACTAGATACAGCAGCCAACCAATAAGGAATCTCCACACTTAATGGCTCGCTGGCATTACTTCACAAACCACTCCCTCTGGCAAAATGCCGGGCGCCATCCAGACTTGTTTACAGACTCTAACAATCAATCTAGTATATAGTTTATAGTTTTGTATGTACTATATAATGTAAATATCTGGCATGTATTATACAGTTTTATCATTTATATTTTTTAACCCTGTGTACACAATCTACTGCTTTATTCATTGCCCTTTTAAAGCTTTTCTTGTGTTTCCTTTGGTAATTTGAAAATATGATTTATTCTTTGAGTAACAAAGAAATATATTATCCAAGTATTTTTGAGTGTAGCTTATTCTACATATGGTGATATTTCAAACAAAAGCAATTACTCTGACAAGGGCATTTTCAATGCCCACTTTAGATATTGGTATAAGCCTTACCATGTGAGCTTGTCATTGTGAAATGCCTTTCAAAGAATGAATTATCAAATTACAGGTAGGATTTTCATAAATAAGAGGGGTTTCATCATATTCTGAAAAAAATTTCACTGTATCCTTCCCTCCAAATATGACCTATGAAATAAAAAGCTAGAAATAACATTTAATTTACATGCAATATAGACCAGTTTCAGAACTGTGGAGATCATTAATTCATTCAGAAATTCTTCTTTAAAGAATAAAATCTGAGATGGATTATGAAGTGGGTCATGCCAAGTCTCTGCCAAAACTACATAAAACTATATAAAAGGAAATACTTAAGAGTGACTGAGAACTATCAACTGAAAACTTCACAGGCTTAGCATCTTTCACCACGTCTTGTCTTATTCAATATGCTCCAATAGTATTTTTATTACTTAAAGGAGAAATTACTGGAGCTTTCCAGCAGAACATTTGACTAGTATTTACTGGAAATAATCCAGACTCTCACCCATATAACTTTAATTAGCAAGAAAAAGAGAATGATATGACATTTAAACCACACCTTACTAATGAAAGTCATGAATCAGTTTCTCTCTGCATTAGATTAATATTTTCCAAATAAATTAATGATAATTCTTACCTTGTTTGTTAAGAGGATTCTGCATTTTTATTATTAATATTTAAATGTTATTTAGTGAACAAACTAAAATTTTTCAGTGTCCATAATTTTTCAAAAAACTTCATCTCCCATGATTACACACATTTCCTTCCTGCTTTTCTCTCTCTCCCTCCATCTCTTTTCCCTCCCCCTGCCTCTTATTTATTTATTTTTTGAGAAAAAAAGGATGAAGAAGATTTATTGCTTTGCTAGCAAAGGAAAATCAGAGGGGACTTTTGTCCCAGATGCTATGGTTCAGCCCATCAGCAGGAACAGGGGGCTTTTAAAGATGTACTTCAAAGGCTACATTCCAAGTGTTCTCTGTTGGAGTTGTATTTCACTTGTTAATTTGGGATACAGTCATTTTTGAGAGCTTCTGGTACCATCCCTAAACTCTAGATTATTTCCTTCAGATGAGTGGGTGTGTACTCAAGGACAGATAAATATGCCTAGGATGGGGAAGAAAGGTAATCCTGTTTTGCCTCAGATTGAGGACCAGGAGAGATTAGGAAGGAGCAAGGAGAGCCTGCTTTGTGGTGCATGCCTGTAATCCCAGTGGCTCAGGAGGCTGAGGCACAGCAAGGTGCTAAGCAACTCATTGATTCCTTGTCTCTAAATAAAATGTAAAATAGGGCTGAGGATGTGGCTCAGTGATTAAGTGCCCCTGAATTCAATCTGTGGTACCAAAGAAAGGAAGGAGCAGGGAGAGGAGAAGAGAAAGAAACATGTCCATTTAAAAAATAAGTTGCAGTGCCAAAACAGCAAGGGCTACATTCAAAGCATAAAGTGGACCACTGTCACATTTCACCACTGTCAATTTCTGAATTCCATTTCTATGGAAAAATGGGCAAAGACATCTACAAGATGCTTCCTGCTGAAAGAGGGTGAAGTTGGGGCAAGTAATCCAAAGTTGTTGCTCTCTCTCTCAGGTAGGGATGGATAGTTAAATGTATTCAGCATCAAAGCAGTCCAGAGGTCCACAGTAGCAAATGGCAGGTAACTGGACAAGGCATACATAGGGCAGGGATTATGCACATAGAAAAGGTGTCATGGCTTTGCTGAGTTCAGTCTCCTTTTACTCAAAGTGGACTTCCATAGAGCAACCTGTATCTCATGGAGGGAAGGCGGGAGTTCCCCAAAGCAAATTTTTTATTCTTTAGTCATCATTTTTGGTAAATGTATTTGTTAATGCCTTTATCTTACATTCTTAGATTTGCTGAATGTCACCCTTATTTCTCTATTTCATTAGATGAGCAGTTGCCTGTTAAATGTTTGGATAATTATATTTGATCTAATTTTTATAATAAAGGTAGTACAGTTTTTTAAAAAATTATTCTATAGTGTATTTTTATTTCACTTGCTTGTATACATTCTTCCTCTGTAAAAGACCTTTGAAACTAACTAGAGATTATCATAAGAAAATATGTGAGTGAGCACTAAAGAAAGAAGAATAAGGATGAAGAGAAGTGTGTGGTGGGGGGAAATGATGTAATAAGGAGGAGCTAGAAAAAGAGCACAGAAAAAAAGAAAAAATCAGGGGAAGGAGAAGGAAAAAATAAAATATCCTGAACTTGCTCACTTTGGCATGTCAGTCACTATAAATTAACATAATCCCCCAGAATGAGTGAAAGCACCAAACCCTAATCAAACGCAGGAGACATGTTAAATCAATGTCTTTTGTCTCCTTCATTCAATATTTATGTTTTTTTAAAGACAATAAACGTTTTTAATTTCACGTAATTTTTCTTTAATATTCCCTAACATGAAAATTCAGAAGCCCCACAGAATAATTCCTAATATTTCTCATATTACTGTGTAATCAGATAATTTTTTATACCTTTATGAATTCTAGGAAGTAGGCACAATAGAACATTTATAATAAAGTTGCTTAAATAAAGGTTTTATACTAGCAGCACTGTCAATTAAATTTGCTCAGACTGATTCAATTCCTATTAGACTGTCTTCAAAAGAATAATCCCGTGAAGATCTTCTCAACTCCTCACAAATGAAATAAAGTAAAAAAATCCTTAGGGCTTTGATTATCTGTAAAAAAGTTCTTATGGGAAAGAATTATCAGGAAAAACAGGAAAAATGGCTCTCCATTGCCTGTTTTATTTTTGATGGTTGTAGTGAACACTTCATAGTACAATATATTTTCATTTCTTTGTGCAAATATAATAAAGCCTCCATGAGAGCTGGTGTGTTTTGTTTATTTTGTTCCCTATTGTCCACTCCAAATCTAGAACAGAGGTTGGCATGTAGTTGAGTTGATCAAATATTTTTTTTAATTAAAGATAGACACAGTATTTCCTAACTAGATCATAGAAGTTGACAAAGAAGAGGAAAGCTAGTTCAGAGACTAACTGAAATATTGTATAAAAAAATAATTCTCTTGAATTTCATTTTGGAAATGATTTTTACTGGTACAAATGTGAAAATATGCAGGATTTTCTGGGGAACCCATTCAGTTATAACAAATCATTGATTATAATGGCAAGCTCTGCATCTCAATGGGCTTTATCTCCAAACCTATTTTCAGTTAAGGTACCTGGTCCTCAGTGCAATTTATGTAAAAAATCAATGATGACATACTCTTCTCTCATTGCTTACAACCTTATCTATGTGTCTAACAAGTTCTTATTCAAGGAAGCTCCCTGATCTGACAACAGAAGAAATTAAGTTTAATGCTCTACTACATTCCTAAATACTAGCTCTATCTATCTTGATCTGGATTGAATATTTTTATCACAGAATTATAAATTTCATATAACAAATAGCTCAAGAATAGACTATGAGTGTATGACTCATGATCTAAATTCTTTCAGAAAAAAAGCTATGGTAAAAATATAAATTTCAGTCTCTCACTTGTTAGCCTTCTCTTCAAACTTTAACCTTCTCTTGAAACTTTAGCCTTGCTTGTTATCAAAGAACATGAATCTTCAAGAGTAAATTATTTAATTACCTATGAACTCATATAATTTTATAACCCAAACTAAAGACAAAATAACTTTGGAAGTGGTCTCTAAGTGAGTAATACTTTCATAAAGATGAACCTGACAAATTTCAAATTATATAATTTTGATCATTGTATATACATATATTTTTAGCTTCCAAACTGACACTCCATTTTGACTAAAGAAATTCTCTCAGGGACTTATTACTAATTACTGATAAATACCAAAATATTTAACATGACTCAGAAGGCCCCACATACTCTACTGCCTACTGACCTTTCCTTCTTGTCTCAACCTTATATCCTTCTTGAGCTCAGTGCTCTCACTTCTTTAAGTGGTTTAACCAAACCATATTCTTCATTCTCATGATACAACATCAGGGAATTGGATGGTTTCTTCTACCAATAAAGGTTTTCTGAATTTTTTCTATTTAATTCATTCATTGATATTAAGATTTATAAAGCTGAATATGTTTTTCCTTTAAAATATATATTTATGTTATAGGTATATATATAATTTATATTTTAAAATACTACATATAAAGTGTATATAATCATATGCATATATATTTTTACATATACATATCCTAAACTAATTTGCTTACTAATATTCTGTTAAATATTTTCCAGAAGCAATGCTATGGTAAAAATAAAATGTGACCAGAAAAAAAAAAGGAGAAAAAGTTATGAGCTGGATATCTCTTCTCACAATATTTACAAGACAATATAAATAAAATGTTTGTAAAATTTTCATTTTATAAATCTGACTTGGGAAGATTGTTTCTCTATGAAACTTTGGCTGACTGAAAAAAGGAAATTCTGACTAAATAAAGCAATGAATTAGTAAATTTGCAAATTTACAAAATTTAAGAATGGTGAGCAATAGGTGCATCAAAGTGGGAGCATAATATATAGGGAAAGTTTGGGGTTCAAAATGAACATATATAATTTCTAATATTTTTCTGTTATATTTCAAATATATTTATTAAATATATAATTAGTAATTATATGCTAGGAACTATACTGTGTGTTTGCTTACAGTATATCATTAGTTTTATAATTAAAAATGGAATATATATTCTTTATGTAAATGAGAATATAAAGCAAATGATAAGTTAAATCATTTTCTAAGACCAGACAACAAAGACATATTAGAGAGATTTGATTCAAATACTTTCAATCCTGCTAATATTCTTTATTTAGAAAATATAGTGACTATTAATGACTTTATTTAGAAGTATTATTTTCAGTATATGTATTTCCTTCATTGAACAAATGATAAGAACAATTTATTGGTTATGATTAAAATGTAGAATTAAAAAAAAAACAAACTACTAGTATTTTTATTGTATAAAAGTACCATTCCTGGCTTAAGAAAAACTTCACAATTTGGCTATTCTGTGAGTAGTAAATATTATTATTAAACAGATTCATATTGATAATTGAAGTAGACATAAAACAATAATCTAGTTTTTCTTTTACTTTTTATTTCTGTATTAAATGCAATATGATTATTAACATTGGGTTAAAAAAACATAGGAAAATATGACATGTCACAAATTTATTTAAGTTATAAGTTTGAAACCTCTCTTAATTTGAAAACGGTTAATGATAACAGTAGCAGCTTCTGTCTTGAATTTAAAATCTGGAAAAAACATCATACTTAAAAATTAGTCAAACTTTAGTAAATGACAAAAGCACAACTGAATGAAATTCATTTAATAATACCAACCATCCAGTAAAACAGAAAGAGAAAAATCTTTTGGAGAAAGATTGGTGGTACATGTCTACTGTCACATTTTTGCAGAATATAAGAGGAAGAGATTGCAGTGGCCACTTATATAAGGATGTGAAATCTGTTAGTATTTAAACGAACTGAGAAAAGAATAATGTAAGTTACTATAAAAATTCTCTGGAGAGTATGGAAGGGACATATGACAGACTCTTTTCTGTTATCTTGCAGGGTGTTGAGGAGAAACACTGAAGTGATGCTACTTGGGAGATTGAGACTAGTACAATTTAGAGATGGAAAAAAAAATATTGCCATACTCCACTAAGTAAAGGGCAGCAAACTTTGTCACATGTCACACCTAGGGAACATGTTTTTGGAAGAAGAGGTGGTAGGAGGAAGCATTGGTGTTCCCTCAGCACCCTATTCTAATAACATTGTGATTTTTTTTTTCATTTTTGAAAGGGGAGAGGGATGTCCTTTGCTCAAGCATATCAGAGTTACAAGGCAGAATTTTTCTCCCTTGTGAAAAAGGACAAAAATGCTGAAAAATTGTACCACCAAAGTTAAATAATAATATTATTGGATAGGTAGAATCAGAGAAGAGAGACTGCACTCTGCTTCCCCAAAGAAGTGTGTAAATAGCCAGTGAGTAAAAGAGAAAGTGACTTTGGAAATAAGAAAATATTTTGATTTGAATGAAAATGAAAATACAACATATCCAAATTTGTGAACCCAAACTAAAGCAACATTTACAGTAAAATTTATGGCAGAAAATGCTTAAGTTAGAATAAAAAGAGTATTGCATATTAATGGCACATAATGAAGAAAGTGCAATAGAAAACCACAATTAGAAATCACTTCACCCCAGTAAGAATGGCTCCTATCAAACAAGCAGAAAACTAATAATTAGTGGTGAGGAGGTGAACAAAAGAGAACCGTGATACTGTTGGTAGGCATGTAAATTAGTATAGCCATTACAGAATTATGTCAATGTTTCTGTTAAAACTAAAGATATCTAACATATAAATGCCAACTACCGCACTTCTGGATATATTAAAAAAATGAAATCAACATATCAATCATGTACCTACATATAAATGTTCTTTGGAGCATTATTCACATTAGCCAAGATATAGAATCAACCTTGCCCATCAAGTAATGAATGTATTTAAAAATGTGGGAATGTGGTATATATACACAATGGAATATTATTAAGCCATACAATCCCTGCCATTTATGGTAACATGGATGGAACTGGAGGGCACCATGTTAAGTAAAATAAGGCAGACACATAAACAAAAATTCCATGTAACTCTCTTAAATGTGGAAGCTAAAAAATATTGATCATAAAGTAGAAGAGAGTAGAATAGTAATTATTAGAATTAGGAAGGTTTGGGTCATGAGGGATCCTGGAAGGTTGGACAACAGATAGCAAAACACAGATGAAATGGGTATGTTCCACTATTCTACAGCATAATAGGATGATTAGAGTTGTTCTTCACAAGTGTTTCTATCTTGTTAACCCTTTATAATAGTCTTATCTACATGAAATACTTACCTTTAATTATAACAAAATACTTACATAAGTTTAAAATAGCATGTATATTTAAAATTTTAGAGCATTGATATCAGATATCAAAAAGGACATATGTGAGTGTTGGCAATATGACTGGTTATATTATTTGTATCACAAAACTTAATATCATTAGTTATCGACTTTTCCAAATCAATTTATAAATGTAAACTCACATTAAAAATTCCAATAAGATCACTTTTTGTGTAAACAGTCAACCCGGTTTTACAAAGTCCATCTATTTCAATTACAAACTTCATAATCACTGTGAACAACATTGAGTGGTATTAGAGAAATAGTAAGCACATGATGATGCTTTGGAACAGAATACAAAACCAGACCCAAGAATATAAAGACAACTGGAAATTAACAAGATGTAGCTCAGAAAATGAAAAAGAAAAAAAAATAAATTTTCAGAAATGGTGGAGAAATGTTTGATATCTATATGCCATACCCTCCCCAAATAATAGCTCCAACAAATCATCTGCAATGTATAATAACTTTAACTCAAAATATACTATGCACCTAGATGTAAAACCTAATCTATCGGGGCTGGGGATGTGGCTCAAGGGGTAATGTGCTCGCCTGGCATGCACGCGGCACTGGGTTCGATCCTCAGCACCACGTAAAAATAAAATGAGGATGTTGTGTCCACCGAACACTGAAAAATAAATATTTAAAAAATTCTCTCTCTCTCTCTTTTCTCTTTCTTTTTTTAAAAAAACCTAATCTATCAAGCTTCTAGAAGAAAATATAGGAGAATTTTTTGTGTGTGATATTAAGTTAGATAAACATTTTTAGATAAAATGAAATAAGCATGCACCATAAAAATGGGAAAAGCAATTAGAATTTGAAATTATTTTCAAAAGTCTTTGTCTTCAAAATAAGTGCAATTTTTTTTAAAAAAAAAGAAGTCAAAAACCAGAAGAAAATTCACACAAAACATATTTGTGTGTTGGCATGTTGCTATTAACAAACATTAAAATTCAGAAACACATATGCTTAGAACACAGGGATAAAAGTTTTTAAAAGATCTGATATAAAAAGGAAGTGAAGCCGGGTGGCGTGGTACATGCATTGTAATTACAGTGGCTCAGGAAGATGAAGCAAAAGAATAGGGAGTTCAAAGCCAGCCTCAGCAACTTAGCAAGGCCTTAAGCAACTCATTGAGACCCTGTCTCTAAATAAAATATAAAACATGACTGAGGATGTGGCTCAGTGGTTCAGTGTCCCTGAGTTCAATCCTGGTACCAAAAAAAAAAAACAAAAGGAGGTGACCAATTTGAAAGGATGCTTTACCAAAAAGGCATATAGATAATACATAAGTAAATACATAGATGTTAACATAATTACCCACCAAAAAGTATACATTAAAACCTGATCAATTTACCTTTATAGATTTTTAGAATCATAAAATTAGGAAACACATAATCAGAATTTGAAAATAAAAGCTGTTGATGAGAATAAGAAATAACTAGAACTCTTACCATTATTGGTAGGAGTTCAATGTGATTTAGTCACTTTGGAGAGCACTTTGGCCAATTTTTTAAGACTAAATATGCATTTACTATATGCTCTTTCAATTGCACATAAGTATTAATTAAATATGTGCAAATATTGTGTATCTACAAATGATCTTGTGCTTGAAAGTTTGTAGTGATTTTATTCATAAGTGCCAAAAAAAATGGTAACATTTGAAAGTTCCTGAACAACTCAAAAGAAAAATCAATGGCTATGTATTCACATGTTGGAACACTACTCAGTGATAAGAGGGAACAAACTACTTATAGCTGGATTAATCTCAAATACATTATGCTCAGCTAAGACAGAGAAACTGAAAAAGCTGTGTATTTTTTGTACTATTTTATGATCTGCAACAGTAGAACCATTAGGATAGAAAACAGGTCTCAGATGACCAGTTTAGAGTTTATGTTACAAAATTTACCAGAATGTGTCTCAAAATAAATTTGAAGTTTTGGAATTTTCCTGAATTTTTATATTGACAGCAATAATATGACCCTAGCATCTGTAAAAAATAATGGACTAAACATCTAAGTGGGATGATTTTTTTGTATATATGTTACTATAAATCTTCTTTTTAAAAAATGATATGTATGACCCAGACAAATCAAGAAAGAGTGATTAAAAAGCCAAACTCTAGTATTTACAAAATGAACATTGAAGTGTTATGCTCTTTTCTAGTAAGATTTATGTGATACCACTTATTTGACAAACAGAGATTTTCAAATTATAGTAAGATAGTTCATTTCTTTTCTACTAGGATGGGAGTTATTTGGATATGCATTATTGCTAAAAATCAATTCCACAAGATGACTGTGATTACTAAGTTATTTAAGAGTAAAATGCTCAAAAGTATAATCAATAAAAACTAACATACAGATTCTGTTCTAGAAGAATTATTGCACAATATCCATCCCAATTACTTGTTAACAGAAAAAATACGTAAATAAAATATAGAGACTCATCACTGACCATAACTTAAAAGATTGCTACTGAGTTTTGATGTAGTTCTACATCTAAATAGTGCAATTTCAAATAACAAATGTGTCAGTACACGAACATCATACTTCTGTGAGCCTGGATCTCAAAGATATTTGTGATATGTCAAATTTCTAGAATTTAGAAGTTACACATCATTATAGCCATCAGAATCCTTCACTCCATTAGTTAGATTTGAACTGCATTCAATGGTAAGTATTTCTAGCACAAAACTATGTATTTAAAATATTCATTTATAGCATGCATGGATTTATTCATGCGAAATGTTCATGTGAAATGTCTATTTCTAAAGATAAATATCAGAGTTGAATTATATACTCTAAATGGTAGTGCTCCCTGTTTGTGATCATTAAGTCAGGCAATGGGATGTGGAAAGCAGGGGAAAGCTTATTAGTTCACATGAAGATGTTAGGATTGCTTTCCCCATTTATAGAATGAAACACAGTCTCTGGTCATACCAGCTTCCACGTTGGGCTGGTTTCCTTGGGAAAGTATAGAGGGTATGCACACTTTCTAAGTACCCTTAGAAGTCTAGAGCTTCTTGTCACAAAATTTGTTCTCCTGCCACTGAAAGTAGGATCATTCCCCACCCTGAAGGATAAAGCAAAAGCCCAACTTTAGAATAGAATTCTGGAAGGAACAAGACCCCCAGAAATCCTTTAGCTCTATTCCTACCAAGGCATGAGTTTTTCAGTGCAAATGTAACAATAAGTTTATTCTGAAGAAATATCTTTCAAGGAAAGATATAGAAAGTGAAGTATCTTATATCTCCAAATATCTATGTGTTTTAAGTATTTCACAGCAAAGACCTTGCAAAACAGATTCTGATAAATCTGTTTTTGTAATGCTCATTAATAAAAATAATCCCCATTAAGAATAAAATAATGTGTTTATGACACATAGCATAACACATACTATTGAAAATGATATGATTACACATGAAGAGTATATTTAATCTTATGTTGAAAGCAGTTGAGTGTATGGTTGGATGTGAGAGGGAGAGTGTCTTTAGCTATTCAGAGTCCACTGGTGTGGAATGAAATCAATTGAATTCATCACAAATGGCCCATCTCCTCCTGTATCCTATAGACCATCACACTGGTTAACATGTATGATATGCCCAATTAACTGAAATGCATTTCCCAATTTGCAATTGCAAGATACAAATAGACATTGACAAATGTCCCTTGTCCATACTGAAGATTATTTAATGTCAATAAACTGGAAAAAGTAAAAACCTAATACCTAACGGGGTAATTTACAAGTTCACTGAAACATATTCTATTCTCAATAAGGCTGGTTCTACATCATATAACTCTGAGTTCCATTCCGCAGTGATTCTTTACAATCAAATTACTTCCCAAGAACATTTGACTTATATATTGATTTGCTAATACTCATTAATATTCTAGTGATACAAGTGCATCATATTATGTTTCCTACTTTATAAATGGATAAATGGAACAACATAAAGTTTAGCCAGTATAAGATCATACACTTATACAAAGTTAGAATTAAATTCTATGAAGATATGTTCTTGTTCTAACTTCCTTTATCATTTTCTACAAAGTTGCTAAGGTACAAAAAAGTATATTAAATCTTCTGAGTTATTATGATGAAATTTTTGTATTATACTAATACCAGTATAGTTATTTTAAAATTATCATTTTATATAAATATATGATAAATAATATTGTCAAAATGTCTCAAGTATGAGATTTAATAAACTGAGATCATAAGAAATTTATAAATGCAATTTCACTACATATTAGCTCCCAGCTTCATCTTTGATAAAGTTTAAAATGTAACTGTTGATAAAAAATAATTTAAAAATAATTTAGATATCCATGAATATACATGTATACACATACCCATATTATATGCACATATTAATTTTAAATAATAATTAGATAACATGTATAATCTTTAATATTTTATAGAGATAGATTAATTGATAGAATTTGAGTTGCTTTAAAAAAAGTGTACCAGACATTTCCTTGCAGAGACCCCACACCAGCACTCCCAGCTCCACTCCCAGGGATTGAGTCTCAGGAAGATGGTGTAGATGGGGTGGAGTAGAAAGTGCATGTGGAAGATTAGTGTTTGGCAGCAAACCAGAAAAGTGGTTTACATGTTGTTGCTTACCTTTACAGATTTCCTTTACCTATACATTTCATATAAAAATGTAGAATTCTCTGTTACTCTAGAGCTTCATTCAGAAATTGCTCAGAGTGGAAGAATAAAATATCTGTTGAGAGATATTTTATTTGAATCAAGTATTCACAGAAGACTTTAACTGAGACTTTGAGGTCCTGTTGTGCCACTCAAAGCCAAGTTGGTCCCATTAGGATGACAGGAGTGTTTACAACAAGTTTTTATTAAGTCCTGATCATAGACACTTGAGCCTTGTAAAATATAAAATATTTGTATCAGGCAGGAGTAGCTTCAAGTGGCTAGCAAGGTACAGAGGTCAACAACATACCTATGATCAAACCATCATCTGTTACCAATGTTCTCCATATATACATAGGTACTACCATACCATGCAGGCATGGTCAATCATTTATTTATATTTACTGTTACTTTGGAAGAAGGAGAGACTGAAGTGGGAGAAGAAGGAGGAGAGACAAAAGTACAATGTAACCATTATAAATTTAATACTAAATAAAGTCAAAATTTTAATTTTGGTCATAAATGTTAAATGATATGAAATATATTGGTTGTTTATGTGTCTCAATGCATTTATAGAAAAAAACCTACATGTTTAAATAATTTTTTAAAATATATTCTTCTTTTAATTTTATTGATTGATTGATTGATTGATTGTTGTAGTTGGATACAATAGCTTTATTTTATTTATTTATTTTTCTGTGGTGCTGAGGATCAAAACCAACGCCTTGCACATTCTAGGTGAGGGCGCTACTGCTGAGCCACAACCTTAGCCTCAAGAGTACATATTCTTTTTTTTTTTTTAAAGAGAGAGAGAGAGAGAGAGAGAGAGAGAGAGAGAGAGAGAGAGGACAGAGAGTTTTTTTAATATTTATTTTTATTTTTTTAGTTTTTGGCAGACACAACATCTTTGTTTGTATGTGGTGCTGAGGATCGAACCCGGGCCGCACGCATGCCAGGCAAGCGTGCTACCGCTTGAGCCACATCCCCAGCCCAAGAGTACATATTATTTATAAATAAAAATTAATGAAACATTTTAAAATTTTTTAAATGCATAGTTTATTACACAATGAAAGTCAATTACATTTCTATAGAAACTATACATCAAACAAACTATACATCAAACAAAAACTATACATCCAACATTAGTTGGACACAATCATGTGATCACAGTTACAAATATGAAATATAAAACCTTAAAATAATTTTTGTATGAACAAATCCAATAAAAAGAGAGAAAGAGAGACAATAAATAGATAATATGACATGAATGTTTTATGTATATAATGGGCTTTGGTTTTTGTTTATATTGTTGTATTTTTAACTATTTGCTATAATTTCATCTGTTAATTGTAGGTTTAGAGAATTATCTGGTTTATTATAAAAATAAGATTTTTAGTTTTAATAAAATGTTGAAGCCAACTTTGAGAACTGAGAAAGATATTTCCATTAGACCATTGCAAATTTCTTTCAATCATACAGTAATTCATTACTCATCAACCTTTGGATAATAATATGTGAATAGCTAAAAATACACTTTGATGGCCCTTTAAAACTATAGTTATAACTACATACATGTTTTATTATAAAACACATTGTAAAAAAACATACTGTAAATATGCATCTATAAACATTAATATATATTAATTCTAAAATTGGTAATTTAAAACAAATAAATGAAACTAATATCCCCATTTAAGGAATTTACAGTACTATTTTACTTTCAGTTATTGCTTTCATGATTCTCATATGAGAAGATAAGATAATAATTATATATAGCTCATCTATTTATTTAAACTTTAACTATAATTGTAGAAACTTCGAAAAGATGTGTTACACACACAAATATCTACATTATTTTTATTATATCTTAATTTAACAAACTTTTTCATATATGATGTAAGGAATTTTATTTTCTGATATTTTCACCTAATATTTGTATAATATATTTCAAGAAATTGAATGTTGTATTAAATAGTGTCTTTTGATTGTCTTTGTATTCCCTTACATGTTTAAAAGTAAGTATATTTCTGTCCAAAAATTTTTAAATGCATTCTGTCACGAATGTGGATATTTCTATTACTATATTCAATGTTTTAAGTGTATCTTTCAAACTTTGGTGTTTTGTTTTATCATATTTCTCATATTGCCTTGTGTTCATTTCCTATTTATTTATAATCATCATTTCCCATCCACAGAAAGTGAGTCTATTTTCAGGCTAAAATATGGCCCAATTCTATGTAAATAAAACTCCAGGATGAATTCTAGCAAGGTTTGAATAAATATTATTGAATGTTCAATGAATAAATTTCATTGTTATGTACATGGTACTGTATATCATATATAATATGTTATGCAGAAATACATGTTTATATAAATATGAAGGAATTATATTTTCACAGTATGTTGAAAAATTCCAGGATTTTTCTTTTTTTTTTGGTGGGGGTGATATTGGAATCAAATCAGCCTTTTGCATGCTAGGCAAACACTCTACCACTGAGTTAAACACAAAGCCCTGAACTCTATGATTTCAAATTGGCACTCTGTAGTATGTAAATCTTTCCATAGATTCTACCTATAATACAATCTGTTAGTGTTAAAACTTGTTAGAGGGGACTGGGGTTGTGGCTTAGTGGTAGAGTGCTCGCCTAGCACATGGGAGGCACTGGGTTCGATCCTCAGCACCACATAAAACTAAATAAATGAAATGCAGGTAATATGTCCAACTACAACAAAAGAAAATTAAAATACTTGTTAGAGTTTTTACTTTTATATGGTTTTGTCTATATTTGAATCTTTGTGTGTATTTAAGTTGTTGCAAAATGTTTAGGAAATACAGCTTGAAGATTTGCAAGATAATAATTTGAGCCTCTGCCTTGATATCTTAGTACTTTGATCCCATTGAGATGTCTAAAAGTAAATGAAAATCAAATTAAATTTCTTCTAGTACTGAGAAGTCTAAGAGTAGCATCATTACACTAGGAAGTTTAAGCACTTACTGGGGCATATGGAGCAAATTCGTTCAAGCTAAGGACAATTTCCTTTTTAAACAAATGCAAAAGATTAAAAATTCACCAATTCTAGTGTATTCCTGAGAAATAAATGTATATTCTCTAAACTTATAGCAACAAGGGTTCCACAAAGTACAGACCTTTAGTAAGTTATTGGGAAATAACAAAAGTATTTGAGTATCCTGGATGTACACTGTAAATAGATGTCATGTTTAGCTTCCACTTGGTTTTACAAGACATTCATTAAATCACTGGATAAACCAAGAATGATTTCTAATGAGAGTTGCTAGGATGCATAAAGGATGCACTATCTCTTTTAAATTCTTGCTGCCTAAATAATAAGAAAACATTTAATTCTGCTGTAATATTTTATATTTCAAAAACACATTGATTTGCTTAATGCATCTGCTATTTCCCACACATAATAAAAAGTATGATTTGTTTCTTGATAGCCTACACAATTGGGAGAAATTGATGAATAGAAAAAGTCAGAGACACTTATGATGCACACAATGGCACCAACCTCAGGCCACAGTATTTTGGATGAGGAAACAATCAAATTTTGGCAAAAGTGCGCATTACTTGTGCTTTCAAAGAGATCTAGGCTAGATTCCAAATCCTTTCTTTCTTCAGTCCTGGGGTTAAAAAAAAAAGTAAGTTTGCTTATTTGCCTTTGGTTACTAGCACTGTATCATTATGAAAGTTTCATAGGTTCTCTGAATAAGATAAAATTAAAAAAAAAAAATTCTTCAATGACTGGAAGAATTTTTTAAAAAAATTAGAGGAAATGTGAAAAAAGTCATGTATCTGATTTTAAACATCTTTGTATATGTGTTCTGTGGTTATTATGTTAGTGTGCATTGTGAGTATGTATATTCCTATTTTATTTAAGTAATCACAGTTAAAAGAGTCATTAAATCTCTTCTTGTAAGTCAAAAACCCACCAGTTTCCTAAAATTATAAATGTAAGTGTGAAAACTAATTATACAAAATAGTAATTCCTATCACCCCACTAACATGCAGTTGAAAGACCATAGGGAAGAAGGCAAACACTCAAATCCTGCTCCAGGCACTCTTTCACAAAGCCATTCCACTTGAGTAGCATGTCCTATATTTAAGACTACTGTCACTTAGTAACTGATCAACTGATAATGGCACTGCCAGCTCTGACCTTAAAACTTGCTTTAAATGGGAAAGACTGCTGCTGGCTACCTGAAAACAAACATTCATTCAAAATAATTGCATAGATTTCTCTACTGATAAAACCCTCAACTTTTCCTTTGTTCTCAGGACAAACCAAAGGTCACTCCACCTTGTGCAGGTAAGTCCTGGATTTCAGTCTTATTATTTATTCCCAAAGAAAAGTTTCTCTATGGGAGAGTCATCTCTATTTTTGTTTTACATTGACATAAACTTGATAGAAATGCTAAATTGATACTTAAGAGGGAGTTCTTGTAAAGCTATAATTTGGGTCATATTTATAAAAATGTCAATGAGAAACTTGGGCTTTTTTCCTCAATGATTTTTGGATATTGGTTTTGGTTATTCCTTGTTGCTCTTCTGTTTTTTTCTTAAAACACACAGGAGTTGACTAGAGCCACACAAAATCTGGTAATAATGATCCCTGCTATGGGATCCACTGTGGCATTTTTCTACAATATCTCTTTACATATCTATTCAAAAAGCATCTTTCTGTACATTAACTTGTAACTCAAAACTGCTTCTCACAGATACAAGTATCCCATCCTACATTTCTACAATGGCAATAGATGCATGTGAAGATGTTTATGTGGCTCAATTTTCTTTTTATTTTATTTTATTTTATTTTTTTAAATTTTTTATTGTTGGCTGTTCAAAACATTACATAGTTCTTGATATATCATATTTCACAATTTGATTCAAGTGGGTTATGAGCTCCCATTTTTACCCCATATACAGATTGCAGAATCACATCAGTTACACATCCATTGATTTACATATTGCCATACTAGTGTCTGTTGTATTCTGCTGCCTTTCCTATCCTCTACTATCCCCCCTCCCCTCCCCTCCCCTCCCCTCCCCTCCCCTCGCCTCTTCTCTCTCTGCTCCCTCTACTGACATTCGTTTGTCCCCCTTATATTATTTTTCCCCTTCCCCTCACTTCCTCTTGTATGTACTTTTGTATAACTCTGAGGGTCTCCTTCCATTTCCATGCATTTTCCCTTCTCTCTCCCTTTCCCTCCCACCTCTCATCCCTGTTTAATGTTAATCTTCTTCTCATGCTCTTCGACCCTACTCTGTTCTTAGTTACTCTCCTTATATCAAAGAAGACATTTGGCATTTGTTTTTTAGGGATTGGCTAGCTTCACTTAGCATAATCTGCTCTAATGCCATCCATTTCCCTGTAAATTCTATGATTTTGTCATTTTTTAATGCAGAGTAATACTCCATTGTGTATAAATGCCACATTTTTTTTATCCATTCATCCATTGAAGGGCATCTAGGTTGGTTCCACAGTGTAGCTATTGTGAATTGTGCTGCTATGAACATCGATGTAGCAGTGTCCCTGTAGCATGCTCTTTTTAGGTCTTTAGGGAATAGACCGAGAAGGGGAATAGCTGGGTCAAATGGTGGCTCCATTCCCAGCTTTCCAAGAAATCTCCATACTGCTTTCCAAATTGGCTGCACCAATTTGCAGTCCCACCAGCAATGTACAAGAGTACCCTTTTCCCCACATCCTTGCCAGCACTTGTTGTTGTTTGACTTCATAATGGCTGCCAATCTTACTGGAGTGAGATGGTATCTTAGGGTGGTTTTGATTTGCATTTCTCTGACTGCTAGAGATGGTGAGCATTTTTTCATGTACTTGTTGATTGATTGTATGTCCTCCTCTGAGAAGTGTCTGTTGAGGTCCTTGGCCCATTTGTTGATTGGGTTGTTTGTTCTCTTATTGTCTAATTTTTTGAGTTCTTTGTATACTCTGGGTATTAGGGCTCTATCTGAAGTGTGAGGAGTAAAGATTTGTTCCCAGGATGTAGGCTCTCTATTTACCTCTCTTATTGTATCTTTTGCTGAGAAAAAACTTTTTAGTTTGAGTAAGTCCCATTTGTTGATTCTAGTTATTAACTTTTGTGCTATGGGTGTCCTATTGAGGAATTTGGAGCCCGACCCCACAGTATGTAGATCGTAGCCAACATTTTCTTCTATCAGACGGCGTGTCTCTGATTTGATATCAAGCTCCTTGATCCATTTTGAATTAACTTTTGTGCATGGAGAGAGAAAGGGATTCAGTTTCATTTTGTTGCATATGGATTTCCAGTTTTCCCAGCACCATTTGTTGAAGATGCTATCCTTCCTCCATTGCATGCTTTTAGCCCCTTTATCAAATATAAGGTAGTTGTAGTTTTGTGGATTGGTTTCTGTGTCCTCTATTCTGTACCATTGGTCCACCTGCCTGTTTTGGTACCAGTACCATGCTGTTTTTGTTACTATTGCTCTGTAGTGTAGTTTGAAGTCTGGTATCGCTATACCGCCTGATTCACACTTCCTGCTTAGCATTGTTTTTGCTATTCTGGGTCTTTTATTTTTCCATATGAATTTCATGATTGCTTTCTCTATTTCTACAAGAAATGCCGTTGGGATTTTGATTGGCATTGCATTAAACCTATAGAGAACTTTTGGTAATATCGCCATTTTGATGATGTTAGTTCTGCCTATCCATGAACAGGGTGTATTTTTCCATCTTCTAAGATCTTCTTCTATTTCTCTCTTTAGGGTTCTGTAGTTTTCATTGTATAAGTCTTTCACCTCTTTTGTTAGGTTGATTCCCAAGTATTTTATTTTTTTTGAAGATATTGTGAATGGAGTGGTTGTCCTCATTTCCATTTCAGAGGATTTGTCGCTGATATACAGGAATGCCTTTGATTTATGCGTGTTGATTTTATATCCTGCCACTTTGCTGAATTCATTTATTAGCTCTAATAGTTTCTTTGTAGACCCTTTTGGGTCTGCTAGGTATAGAATCATGTCATCTGCAAATAGTGATAATTTAAGTTCTTCTTTTCCTATTTTGATGCCTTTAATTTCTTTCGTCTGTCTAATTGCTCTGGCCAGTGTTTCGAGAACTATGTTGAACAGAAGTGGTGAGAGAGGGCATCCCTGTCTTGTTCCAGATTTTAGAGGGAATGCCTTCAGTTTTTCTCCATTCAGAATGATGCTAGCCTGAGGCTTAGCATAGATTGCTTTTACAATATTGAGGTATGTTCCTGTTATCCCTAGTTTTTCTAGAGTTTTGAACATAAAGGGATGCTGTACTTTGTCGAATGTTTTTTCCGCATCTATCGAGATGATCATATGATTCTTATTTTTAAGTCTATTGATGTGGTGAATAACATTTATTGATTTCCGTATATTGAACCAGCCTTGCATCGCAGGGATGAATCCTACTTGATCATGGTGCACAATTTTTTTGATAAGTTTTTGTATCCGAGTGGCCAGAATTTTATTGAGGATTTTTGCATCTAGGTTCATTAGAGATATTGGTCTGTAGTTTTCTTTCTTTGAAGTGTCTTTGTCTGGTTTAGGTATCAGGGTGATGTTGGCCTCATAGAATGAATTTGGAAGTTCTCCCTCTTTTTCTATTTCCCGAAGTAGCTTGAAAAGTATTGGTATTAGTTCCTCTTTAAAGGTTTGGTAAAACTCTGCTGTATACCCATCCGGTCCTGGGCTTTTCTTAGTTGGTAGTCTTTTGATGGTTTCTTCTATTTCCTCAATTGATATTGGTCTGTTTAGGTTGTCTATATCCTCCTGACTCAATCTGGGCAGATCATATGACTTAAGAAATTTATCTATGCCTTCACTATCTTCTAATTTATTGGAGTATAAGGATTCAAAATAATTTTTGATTATCTTCTGTATTTCTGAAGTGTCTGTTGTGATATTGCCTCTTTCATCCCGTATGTTAGTAATTTGAGTTCTCTCTCTTCTTCTCTTCGCTAGCATGGCTAAGGGTCTGTCGATTTTGTTTATTTTTTCAAAGAACCAACTTTTAGTTTTGTCAATTTTTTCAATTGTTTCTTTTGTTTCGATTTCATTAATTTCAGCTCTGATTTTAATTATTTCTTGCCTTCTACTTTTTTGCTGCTGTTTTGCTCTTCTTTTTCTAGGATTTTGAGATGAAGTATGAGATCATTTATTTGTTGGTTTTTTTCTTTTTTTAAGGAATGAACTCCAAGCAATGAATTTTCCTCTTAGAACTGCTTTCAATGTGTCCCATAGATTCCGATATGTTGTGTCTGTGTTTTCATTAATCTCTAAGAATTTTTTAATTTCTTCCTTGATGTCTTCTATAACCCATTGATCATTCAGTAACCTATTGTTCATTCTCCAAGTGATGTATTCTTTTCCCTTCCTTCTTTTATCGTTGATTTTCAGTTCCATTCCATTATGATCAGATAGGATGCATGGTATTATCTCTACTCCTTTATATTGTCTAAGAGTTTCCCTGTGACATAATGTGATCTATTTTTGAGAAGGATCCATGTGCTGCTGAGAAAAAAGTGTAACTGCTTGATGTTGGGTGGTATATTCTATATATGTCAATTAAGTCTAGGTTATTAATTGTGTTATTGAGTTCTATAGTTTCCTTATTCAACTTTTGTTTGGAAGATCTGTCCAGTGGTGATAGAGGTGTGTTGAAGTCTCCCATGATTATTGTATGGTGGTCTATTAGACTCTTGAACTTGAGAAGAGTTTGTTTGATGAACATAGCTGCACCGTTGTTTGGGGCATATATATTTATGATTGTTATGTCTTGTTGGTGTATGGTTCCCTTAAGCAGTATGTAGTGTCCTTCTTTATCCCTTTTGACTAACTTTGGCTTGAAATCTACTTTATTTGATATGAGTATGGACACTCCTGCTTGTTTCCGAAGTCCATATGAGTGATATGATTTTTCCCAACCTTTCACCTTCAGCCTATGTATGTCTTTTCCTATCAAATGCGTCTCCTGTAGGCAGCATATTGTTGGGTCTTGTTTTGTGATCCATTCTACTAGCCTGTGTCTCTTGATTGGTGAGTTTAAGCCATTAACATTTAGGGTTATTATTGAGATATGGGTTGTTCTTCCAGCCATATTTGTTTATTTATGTTACTAAACATGGTTTGTTTTCCTCTTTGATTATTTTCCCCCCTTTAATGTCCTATCTCCCACTGTTGGTTTTCATTGTTATTTTCCATTTCCTCTTCCTGTAATGTTTTGCCAAGGATGTTTTGAAGAGATGGTTTTCTAGCTGCAAATTCTTTTAACTTTTGTTTATCGTGGAAGGTTTTAATTTCATCTTCCATCCTGAAGCTTAATTTTGCTGGAAACACAATTCTTGGTTGGAACCCATTTTCTTTCAGTGTTTGAAATATGTTATTCCAGGATCTTCTAGCTTTCAGAGTCTGTGTTGAAAGATCAGCTCTTATCCTGATTGGCTTACCCCTGAATGTGATCTGCTTCCTTTCTCTTGTAGCTTTTAAAATTCTCTCCTTATTCTGTATGTTGGGCATCTTCATTATAATGTGTCTAGGTGTGGGTCTCTTATGATTTTGCACATTCGGCGTCCTGTAGGCTTCTAGGATTTGGGGTTCTGTCTCATTCTTCAAGTCTGGGAAGTTTTCTCGTATTATTTCATTGAATAGATTGCTCATTCCTTTGGTTTGAAACTCTGTCCCTTCCTGTATCCCAATGACTCTTAAATTTGGTCTCTTGATGTTATCCCATATTTCTTGGATGTTCTGCTCATGGTTTCTTAACAGTCTTGCTGAGCTGTCTATGTTCTTTTCAAGTTGAAATACTTTATCTTCATTGTCTGATGTTCTGTCTTCTAAGTGTTCTACTCTGCTGGTAGTATTCTCAATTGAGTTTTTAAGTTGGCTTATTGCTTCCTGCATTTCTAGGATTTCTGTTTGTTTGTTTTTTATAACCTCTATTTCCCTGTATAGTTGATCTTTTGCTTCTTGGATTTGTTTATGTAATTCATTGTTGAAGTGATCTTTCATTGTCTGATTTTGCTGTCTGATGTCTTCCTTGAGACTCCAGATCATCTGAAGCATGTATATCCTGAATTCTTTATCTGACATTCCATCTGCAGCAGCTATTACCTCTTCTAATGTTGAGTTGACCTGCAATGCTTGTGGTCCTTTCTTTCCTTGTCTCTTCATACTGTTCGCGTTCCTTTCTACTTGGTGAAACTGTTGTGCTATTGAATTTTCCCCCTATGTATTTATATTGGTCTTGTATAGTTGCAAAGTCTCCCTCGCAGGCGCGGGCGGCGGCTCTGTCCCTCTGCGGGCCGCTAGGCTTGTTCTGTCGGTGGTCACAGTTCTGTCTACTTTGCAGGCGCAGGCAGCGGCACTGCCCCTCTGCAGGCCTCTGGGGCTGTACTGCCAGTGGGTCGCAGGTCAGCCTACCTTGCAGGCGTGGGGGGGGGTGGCGGCTCTACCCTTCCTCAGGCCACTGGACCTGTTCTGTCTCTCGGTTGCAGGTCTGGCCTGTTCTGATGGTGGTCACAGTTCCATCTACCTTGCAGGCGCAGGGGGAGGGGGCGGCTCTGCCTCTCAGCAGGCCGCTGCTCCTCTTCAGCTGGTGGGTCGCAGGCCCGCCTACCTTACAGGAGTGATTGGAAGCTCTGTCCTTTTCTGTCGGTGGTCACAGTTCCACCTACCTGGCAGGCGCGGGGGGTGGGGGGAGGCTCTGCCCCTCAGCAGGCCGCTGGGCCTGCTCTGTGCGTGGTCATAGTTCCCTCTACCTTTCCGGTGCAGAGGGAGGGGGCGGCTCTGCCTCTCAGCAGGCCGCTGCTCGTCTTCTGTTGGAGGGTCGCAGGCCCGCCTACCTTGCAGGAGTGATTGGAAGCTTTGTCCCGCCGCGGGCCACTGGGCCTTTTCTGTCCGTGGTCACATTTCCACCTACCTGGCAGGCGCGGGGGGTGTGGGGAGGCTCTGCCCCTCAGCAGGCCACTGGGCCTGCTCTGTGCGTGGTCACAGTTCCCTCTACCTTCCTCAATTTTCTTAAGATACAAAACATACCAAAGGTTCTATCTAGACCACTTTACCTCAACTCTCGAACCCACAATATGAGTAAGGTTTATGTTAACCAAAGAGATTTCCATACTGGAGAATTTACTTTTAGTTGCTTGATGTTGAGGTATCTGTATCAATTGTAGTGTCTGGTCTTTGAAATGTCATTCAGGCCTGAAAAAGATTTACTCTCTTATAGTATATGATTATGATAATAAAATATTAAATAAAACCGTAATGAAAATTCATAAATTTGATATATATGGCTAAATTGAACTCCATATAATGTATCTAGGAATTCATACAACTGCAAGAACTATTATGGCTTTGTTTCCCTAGTTGGTTAACATTTTACAAAACATTTGCTGATTAGATAGGGAAAATTGCCTCATTATAGAGTTAATATTTGTATAACTATTTTATAAAGGTATGGTTTACATTTAATATACTGTATATAACTTTGGCATATATATATATATATATATATATATATATATATATATATATATATATATATATATATATATATATATATAATCTATTTACCTAGCTACTTAGGCAAATAAATCAACAACACAAAAAGATAATGAATACTTCCATTGTTCCTCTTTTAATCCCTCTTTACTTTTTTTCCTTGCCCCCATCCCTGAATCCTGAATTAATATGAATTCTATCACTATCTATGAATTTTAATTTTCTAGAATTTTCTATGAACTCAATTGGTCTGCACTATGCAGAATTTTGTTCCAAATAACAAAATGTTTAATAACAATAGGCTTGTTCTTTTATCCAGAAAGCATGCTGTTCCTTTAGTTGTGATTCTTATGAATCTATACAGAAATTTGTGGAGAAATGACAGATGAAAATATTGATTCTTCTGATGTTTGTTTAATTCCTCTCAGCAATGCTTTGAAATGCTTAGTGTGTTAATCTTGACTATTTTAGTCAAATCAATGCCTACTTACTTTATATTGGTATGATATTTTAAGTAATAATTTTTAAAATTTTAATTTCAGTTACTCATTACTGTTATGTTGTACAGAGATACAAATGAAACATACATTAATTATTTTTTCTTTGTCCTTTTTATGTCAATAAATGCTGCAGTCTGGCTGCAGCAAAATAACCTGGGGGGTGACAAGCAACTTGTGTACATTGATGCAGCAGGAGTGGGAGCCATTTATTGTAGGACTGGAGGGGTATTTATACATTCCACACAGCTTATCTAATTAACATAAACTAGATACAACAGTCAACCAATAAGGAATCTCCACACTTAATGGTTCACTGGCATTACTTCACAAACCACTCAATCTGGCAAAATGCCAGGTGCCATCCAGACTTGTTTATAGACTCTAACATTTGCCAGGCGCCATCCTGACTTGTTTACAGACTCTAACAAATAAACCAATACCTGTATTTATTAATTAACTCCACTTTTTACATTTTCATTAAGTAATTTTAGTTATTCATAATAGTCAGTCATTTTGACATAATTATACATGCATGAGCTATAATTTGCTCCACTTTGGTTCCCAATACCTCCCTTATCCCTTCCCATTTTGCCCTTCTTCTATTTTACTCATCTCCTTTGTATTCATGTACAGTTTTTTTAAATTGATGTTTTAAAAATATACATAAATGTGAAATTCACTATCATATATTCACATATGTGCACAGCATAATTTGGTCAATTTCATTTTACAGATTCCACCTTTAGCTCTAGTTTTAAAATCTTTTTTCCCAGAATCTTTTTTTTTTTTTTTTTGCTAACTTTTTTGATGTTCCCATAGACTAAAACTTAAAATATTTGTAGTATCTGTTTAATAGATTGGTGTTTGTTTTGAAAATAAAGTATGTTTAAATTCAACTTACCCTATTGATTGTTTCAATTTTCCTTATTTAATTATGATTAATATTTGGAAGTGTGAATGGATATCTTTTCATTTCTCTTTGAAATATTTGTATTTCTTGCTTTTTGAACAATGATACCCATGATGTTTTCTGAATAAACCATCAAAGCAATTATATGCCAATGGCATTTTTAGTGCCATTTTTATACCTTAAAGCATTCTGCCTTTTCTTTTTTTATTTCTTTTTTTTTTGAAAGTACAAAAGCATTTCATAGTGTTTATTCATTACATTATCGTTAAGAATCTTAACTGGCCCATGAAACCTGCCCATTTAAACCTACCACCAGCAAGTAAGAAATCTCCAAGAGAAGACTGAATGTTCTTAATATAATGTGCCTAATTAACACAGTTTCATGACTTGCTTTCAGAATGCTTGAATGCTTTGAATTTGGAGCAGGTTAAGTGAGTAATAGAAAGTGAGCAATAGAGTTGTTGGTTTTTTTAGTCGTTTTTATTTTTTAAATACATGACAGCAGAATGTGTCACAATTCTTACTACACATATAGAACACAATTTTCCATATCTCTGTTTGTATATAAAGTTTGTTCACACCAGTTCATGTCTTCATACATGTACTTTGGATAATGATGTCCATCACTTTCCACCATCATTGCTAACCCCCTGCCCCCTCCCTTCCCTTCCCACCCATCTGCCCTATTCTTGTTTGTAGACCTTGGACTCTTAACTCATACATGTCTCATGAAGATGTTAACAAGACTTTTTTGGTTCATAGTTTAAAATTCCACTTAATCAGATTAATCAAGGCAAATGAATTTTTATAGTCCAGGAAACTTGAGCTACATGAAATTGATAATTCCTAGAATCTTAAACCTGTGGGGATGAAAAACAAATTACAGCAATTAAAGTGAGCTAAAGAAAAACAGTAGAGAGAGCAATTGTTTTTTGAAAACTAGTGATTATTATTAGAAAGAGATTTATAGTTTGATTATAAATCTCTGGAGATGTAGTTTGCTATATATTCTGGGGACTCAAGAGTACTCTCTAGACTCTAGATTTGATGGGCCAATACAGTTCCTAAAAGTCCAAATGACATGGTATTAAATAAGTAGCCTGCACTGCACTGCACCCAGCCTCCCCTGAACTGACAAGTGAAAGCATGTGAAATTGGTCATTCATTTCTCCTATGAAATCATGTGGTATGTGTTATTCTCCGTACTAACCTGTAGTTACTCTGTCATCATCACAGAGCAGGCTCTGTGATGCCTAACAGAAACTTCTAGTAGTAAACTCAGAATAGTTAACCAGAAGTCACTCTCCTTCAGGAAGCCCTAACCTAACTAATTGATCTGCTTTTCACTGCCCTACCAGGCAGAGGTACTACTTGTCACTCACTGTATGTGTGTTTTGAAGTTTGGACCAACAAACAGCACATCACACACACAGGGAAGCAGTCAAAAACTTAACTTTACTTGCTCAAGACACTATGAAAGAAAACACCTGACACAAACATTAAAACCATTATTTCACAAAGGAGAAATTGAATAGATCACATCTTCTTAAACTTAGGTTTTAACAACAAAGAATGAACCATTAACTGTAAATATCAATTTAAATAAACACACACACACACACACACACATGCCAGTAAAGATGAGTGGATAGTGGAATTTAGAAAAGCTGCTTTGTTACTAGCACCCCTCTCAAACAGCAAGAGGAAACCAAGATCAGTTATTATTTTTCCATGTATAAGTTACTATTAGATGGAAATGGAATGTCAATGTTACATATGTATCAGCATGTGAAAAATATAAATACACTATATGTATTTCAATCACTATAAAAACTATGCCTTAGAATGAATGGATAAAGGCCTCTGCCTCCACTGTGGCTCATGGATGTCCTGCACTGACACTGTCTCAGGGGCTTTCCCAAGGAGCTGGCCCAGGCAGTGGATGGGGGCCAGGTGCTGGTGGTGGGCGCAGGCAACATTGGCTGGGATCTCCTAAAGAACCTTGTGCTCACGGCTTCTCTCACATTGACATGATTGATCTAGACACTACTGTGTCAGGAACCTCAACAGACAGTTTTTGTTTCAAAAGAACCATGTTGGACGATCAAAGGCACAGCCCAGACTATAATGTGGAATTTTCTTGATAGTTTATATTGGTCATGAATGCATTAGATAACAGAGCTGCATGAAACCGTGTTAATAGGATATGTTTGGCAGTTGATGTTCCTCTTATTGAGAGTGGGACTGCTGGCTGGTCATATTAGACAAGTAACTACTATAAAAAAGGGTGTGACTGAGTGTTATGAATGTCATCCTAAGCCAACCCAGAGAACTTTTCCTGGCTGTAGGATTTATAACACACCTTCAGAATCTATTCATTGTGTCACATTGTTTGGGCAAAATATTTGTTCAACCCATTGTTTGGGGAAGAAGATGCTGATCAGGAAGTGTCACCTGACAGAGCTGACCCTGAAGCTGCATGGGAACCAACAGAAGCTGAAGCCAGAGCTCCAGCATCTAATGAAGATGGTGACATAAAACGTATTTCCACAAAGGAATGGGCAAAATCAACTAGATATGATCCAGTTAAACTTCTATCAAGCTTTTTAAAGATGATATCAGGTATCTATTGGTAGTGGATCAACTATGGTGGAAAAGGAAACCTC
Organism: Marmota monax; assembly: GCF_021218885.2. Classification (NCBI taxonomy): domain Eukaryota; kingdom Metazoa; phylum Chordata; class Mammalia; order Rodentia; family Sciuridae; genus Marmota; species Marmota monax. The sequence goes on along the minus strand of NW_026692434.1, from coordinate 940,734 downwards.
CTGTTCCATTGGACTGGGCTGAAGTACAGAGTCAAGGAGAAGAATCTAATCCATCAGATCAACAAAATGAACCTCAGCTGGGTCTGAAAGACCAGCAGGTTCTAGATGTAAAGAGCTATGCAACTCTTTTTTCAAAGCGCATTGATACTTTTGAGAGTTCATTTAGCAGAAAAAGGAGATGGAGCTGAGCTCATATGGGATAAGGATGACCCATCTGCAATGGATTTTATCACTTCTGCTGCAAATCTCAGGATGCATATTTTCAGTATGAATATGAAGAGCAGGTTTGATGTAAAATCAATGGCAGGGAACATTATTCCTGCTATTGCTACTACTAATGCAGTGATTTCTGGGTTGATAGTATTGGAAGGACTGAAGATTTTATCAGGAAAAATAGACCATTGTAGAACATTTTTTGAATAAACAACCAAACCCAAGAAAGAAGTTGCTTGTGCCTTGTGCACTGGATCCTCCAACCCCAATTGTTATGTGTGTGCCAGCAAGCCAGGGGTGAATTTATGACTGAATGTCCACAAATTGACTCTTTTCACCTTACAAGATAAGATAGTGAAAGAAAAATTTGCTATTGTAGCACCAGATGTCCAAATTGAAGATGGGAAAGGAACAATCCTAATATCTTCAGAATAGGGAGAGACAGAAGCTAATAATCATAAGAAGTTGTCAGAATTTGGAATTAGAAATGGCAGCCAGCTGCAAGCAGATGATTTCCTTCAGGACTACACTTTATTGATCATCATCCTTCATAGTGAAGACCTAGAAAAGGATGTTGAATTTGAAGTTGTTGATGATGGCCCAGAAAAAGTGGGGCCCAAACAAAGTAAAGATGCTGCCAAAAGCATTACCAATGGCAGTGATGATGGAGCCCAGCCTTCCACCTCTACTACACAAGAGCAAGATGATGTACTCATAGTTGATTCAGATGAAGAAGGTCCTTCAAATAATGCTGATGTCAGTGAAGAAATAAGAAGTCACAAGAGGAAATTAGACGAGAAGGAGAATGTCACTGCAAAGAGGTCATGTACAGAGCAGATAGAAGAGCTTGATGATGTTATAGCATTAGATTGAGCAGAAACCCTCTTACTATGTTAGTTCATCTGGGTAGAACCAGATTTGTTAAGTCCTTTGTTCTAAAAGGAAAATAATGGTAACGGTGACTTGAAAATGATTCTGCTCCCTTTGAAAGTATTCATTTTGCTAGAACTATTAGAACATTGGCGTATGCTGTATTGAAAGTAGGAGTATAGTTTTAAAACCCTTTGAATAAAGTGTGTGCATAACCAGTCATGAGATGAAACATCACAATGCATGTGGCCTTTTTAATGTAAATACCCTTAGGTATCATTTAATAGTTCAAAAATATTGTGGTTTAGTAAAGTTGATATCTGGTTATAAATATTATGCCTTTATTTTTGGCTAGAAGAAGAATTATTTTTAGCCTAGATCTAACCATTTTCATATTCTTAACCAACTGAAACAGATTCAAAGAAATATCAAGTGCTATGCATTGAAACTTGTTTTTAAATGTTAATTGGCACTATGTATATTAATGTAAAACAATGTTAATTTACTCAGATTTTCAGTTTGTACTGCCTGGTATGTCTGTGTAAGAAAAGAATTTTTGTGTATTATTACAATTTCAGGTTATTTATATTTGATGTTTTGTAAAACTCAAATAATGATTATATTATACTTATGGACCATATAAATAACATCTGCATACTTGTTAAAAAAGAATGAATGGATAAAGAAATAGATATATACATACAATGGAATATTACTCAGCATTAAAAGAGAATAAAATTATGGCATTTGCAGGTAAATGGATGAAGTTGGAGAATACCATGCTAAGTGAAGTAAGCCAATCCCCAAAACCAAATGTCAAATGTTTTTTTTCTGGTAAGTGGATGCTGATCCATAATGTGGGGAGTCCATGGGGAAAATAGGGGAACTTTGGGAAAACAGGACAGAGGCATGGAAAGGGGGCATGGGTGCAGGAAAGATGGTGGAATGAGATAGACATCATCACCTTAGTTATTTTAATGCCTGCACATACGGTGGGATGCTACATTTTGTACAACCAGAGAAATGAAAAGTTGTGTTGCAATTGTGTATGATGAATCAACTGCATTCTGCTGTCATATATATCTATTTAGAATAAATAAATAAAATAAAATAATAAAAAAGAAAAAAATATTCCTTAGATATTATCAAAAAACACTTTCAAAAGGATAGTAATAAATTCTTATTTGTTGTGCCTCCTAACATTATTATGAATACTGAAAGATATTTTGTAAAATGAAGTAAAAGATACTTTTACTTCAGGTGTGGATCTGCCCACTTCAGAGTCCCCAAATACAGAATTATTCTATAATTTTAAAATCATTTTAAGAAGTATAATTTTTTTTGATATGCCACCAAATGGTGAGATTTCCAAATATCAGTCCTCTGTTTCTTCAGATAATAGTTTACATCTGCTCGGTGATTTGTATTTAAATTTAATCTAGCAGTATTTTTTTTATATAAAGTTCTAACCAACAATATTCAATAATATCACTCAGAAAACTATACTTAACATTGGCTGCATATGAGTATCTGTATTTGAAATAATAAATAAATGTCTAAAAATATTATTCTTACATAAACTCCCCAATAAGCACTCTAAAATTTTAGTAAATTAAGTAATTTTTTATTTGTAGATGTAATTATTGATTAACAATTATTTATAGAACCATTTACAAAATAATATGCTTTCTTAGTATATGAAGAATAATTCTAGGTCAATAGGCCTTTATATCCATTTAAAACTATAACAAAGCCACTGGACAAAATAATACTTACAAAAATGTCAATTACTGTTATTTCATGAAAAGGAAAGATATTAATGATCTAGTTTTAAAATTGCTGATATTTGAATTTTTGACCTGCAAAATGACATCTTTAAATTTTTATGAGGGAATTCTTACAAGCTGAGTTGAGTTATGAGACTTGGCATCATGACATTGACTGGATTCAGATGGGTCAGAGTGGAGATGTTAATGAGAGTGTCTCCTACTCAGTCAGACAGCCCCAGACAACACAGTGCAAGTCAGGATTGAATCTTCACTGACTTGTCAAGAAGGGATTCCCTGCTAACTACCTGATTACTCCAGGTGACCAAGTGATTGTTCTCATATCAATGAAGAAAATTAAAAATAAATAAATAAACTAGAAGGTAATTTCTCCTACTTCTTCTTGCCTTTCCTGGTTTATTATTCCTTTTTTGTGGGTTTTATTCAGACATTTGTATATAGGCCTGTATACAAGTGGAGAAAAAAATAAATAAAAGGACATCCATTGTGCCAAAATTACAGTCAAGTTATAAATGCAACTCCTCACATGAACTTAATATTTCTTTTAGAAGAAACCTAACAGAATTTTCTTTCTTCTGTCTTGAAATACATTAGGCACTAAACAATGTTGACTCCTATTATGGTAACTTTAAATGTTCCAAGTGTTAGAAGCTTTATATTTTTATTAAGGTTGCCATTTACTATAAATTTTTTTTCTGCATTCTGTACTTTAGCCCTCCATTCAGACGTTATTTCATCCCTCAATATATTTTGTAAATTTTCCACATTTACATGAGAGTAGATTTTACCAAAATATAGTATCAAATGTATTATTCCTGAGGTTATAAAGTTGACAGTAAAGAAAATATGTACTCCAGAAAAGTGGTTTTAAAACACGTTTTTTTTTTGTATAGGTTCTGCAAAGAGCTTTATCAGCTTAAACAGGAAAAATTGATCCATTCACCATAATCATAGAGCCATAAGAGTAAATTAAATATAATTGAATCCAGGAAGCTTCATTTCTCTTTGATTATTTGTTTTGTATTGTATTGTGTTGTTTTGTTTTTGCTCTGCTATGATAGGAGTCTACACTCTTAGTTTGAGTATATTTATGGTAGGGATCTTTTAAAGAAGAGTAGATAAGTAATCATTATAAAGTTTTATTGTATAACCAGTTATTGTCTAGCAGAACTCAGTGTATCAGGTATCAATATTCGGGGAGAAAAACATTTCATTGGTTACTAATCCCAGGGGACTAACTTAAACTTGTCTGTCCACTGAATCTCTGGGTACTGGATTCATCAAGGAAAACACAACACAATCAAGCACTGAATTGAACAATTCTTACCTTGGAGAACTGAAAGCACGATCAGGTTCAATGGTGTGCCCTGGTCTCTAATGGATACCTAGTTTCTCCTGGCATGTAATGCAGGGCAATTTTCCTATAGGTAGCCCTCTCTGAGGGGCAAAGGAAAGATCTCAACCCTTAGCCCTCTTCATGTCAATTCTGAAAGCTGTGGTGACTGAGGGTCATTGATGCTGAGGCTTGAAGAGAAGAAAGTAACACTAAGTTTGAAACAGGAGAAAATATCTTCATAGGATGAAATAATTCTAGCATATGCAATGTGAAGTTTTATCATCTTGATTATGGGAGTGTCCTGGGCTTAAGGAACATTCTTATGTGGCTGATTGGGGTCAAAACACCTGCACATAAGACTCTTTCCTGACAATAATGACATAGCACAGTCATCTCACAGAAGGGCAGTGGATGCCCTTAAACAAAACTTGGTAGGATATTCAGGTTTACCTCATCATATATGTTCCAAGGAGTATCAAGTATTTTATAACTCATGTAGTTAGGCTTTTGTGGAAAGCAGCAGGATTCTAAAAGATTGAAAAGTGGCTCCTGTGAACCTGGAAAGAAAATGCATGAGTTCTATCTAATAAATATTTACGCACACTTATAAAAATATTGTTGGTCTGTGTCCTATTCTTTTTTCAAAATTTTACATAATTTATCCAAAACTGTTCTATTTGCTTCTACAATTGTCTAAAAATCTGAAGCTTCCAAATAAATATATAGAGAGAACATTGAAAATACGCAAAAAAAAAAAAAAAAAAAAAATCAAAATAACCCTGAAACCCCATTCAAAACAACACAAGACATAGCAACTAATGTATGTTTTTAAACTCTGGGACTATGATGTTCTCATTTTATATGGTATAATATTGAAATAGTCAGTTAAACAGAATAATTAAAAGAAAAATATAATTTTACATGTATTTTCTCTTAATACAAGTTCTGATTATATTTAGTATTAGTTAAAATCTTTCTCATTTTCTTTAAAACATTCATACCTATTTTTACTTCATTTTCATCTCTTTGTTTTTTTTTTTTAAGTTCATGTCAGACAGGTAATGTATCAATGTCATAACAAAGTTTAGAGGGAAGCACATCTCATGCAATAGCTTGAACACCCAATCATCACGCTTATGAACAAAATAATTATCATTTTCATCTCTTTCTGATAAAATTTATTTATATTTCATTTAATGTATAAATGTATAATGATGTCTAAATCTGAAGTTGATAATCATTTACATGTAGCTTTCTTTTAATAGGTCACTTTATTTGTTTAAATTGGTTCAGAGGTGATTTTTTTTTTTAGAAGTGACTTACGTGATCACAACCCTAGAGATTTAATACACCTTAAAAATACAAGAGATATTGTTTCAGGAAATTCTGCAGGTCTGAGAATTACTTTTTGTTAACTTATTTTATTTTATTTTTACACAAATGGAGCACATTTTTTTTTCATTTCTTTGTTGTACATGATGTAGATTCACACCATTCATGTAATCATACCCATAACTCAATCAATAAATGTGCTAAGGAAATGAGCAGACATTTCACAGAAGAAGATATACAAATTAATGAAAAAAGTGTTCAACATCTCTATCAATTAAAGAAATGCAGATCAAAACTCAGATTTCATCTCACTCCAGTCCAAATGGTAATTATCAAGAATTCAAGCAACAATAAGTGCTGAGGAGGATGTGGGGAAAAAGGCACACTGATTCATTGCTGGTGGGAAAGTAGAATGGAGATTCCTTAGAAAACTTGGAATGGAACCACCATTTGACTCAACTATCCCACTACTCGGTCTATACCCAAAGGACTTAAATTCAGAACACTACAAGGGTACAGCTACCTCAATATTTAGAGCAGCTCAATTCACAATAGCTAAACTGCGGAAACAGCTTAGATGTCCTTCAGTAGATGAATGGATATAGAAATTGTGGTATATATACACACTGAAATATCACTAAGTCTTAAAGAAGATGAAATTATGGCATTTACAGGTAAATGGATGGAGTTGGAGAATATCATGTTAAGCAAAGTAAGCCAATTCCAAATAACCAAAGGTCAAATGTTTCCTCTGATGGGTGGATGCTGATCCATAATCAGAGGGGAGGCACTGGGGGGCAAGGAAAAAATGGAGGAACTTTGGACTGAGCACAGGGGAGGGAGGGGATGAGACGGGGGTGAGTGTGGGGGGAAGATGGTGGAATCAGATGGACATTATTATCCCTATGTATGGGTATTTTATATATAACTTTTAAGAATACATCTAAGCATGGAGTGGTGGCACTCCCCTAAAATATTAGCCATTTGGGAGCCTGAAGCAGGAAGATCATAAGTTCAAGGCTGGCCTAAGCAGTTTAGCAAGACCCAACTCTAAATAAATAAACAAATAAATAAACAAATAAAATTTAAGATCTGGGGATGCAAGTCAATGAAAAAATATCTTTGGGTCCAATATCCAATGCCAAATTATTTTTTTGAAAATAATACATTTGAACTATGAGACAATGATTACTTTATTAATCTAAATTATTGATATAATTTGTCTTTCAAAATCAACTTATACAGTTAAACTAAAATTTATTACTGTTCATAAATCTATTAACTTTTCAATTTCATATATATTCTGCAATCTAAGTCTCTTAAGTAAATTGTGATTATTTATATAACTTTTTCCTTTTCATAAAACTATATTTATTGAAGCAAGTCATCTCTTTTAATAAAAATAATGTTTTGAAATCTGTTTTTATTTTTTCTTTTTAATATTGGCTGCGAAATATCTTGGTTAAAAATAAAATCATTCTGGTCATGGTGGTGCATACCTGTAATCCCAGTGGCTCAGGAGGCTGAGGCAGGAGAATCACAAGTTCAATGCCAGGCTCAGCAATTTATGGAGGCACTAAGCAACTTAGCAAGACCCTGTCTCAAAACCAAAAATTAAAAAGGGCTGGGGATGTGATTAAATAGTTGAGCACCTCTGAGTTTAAATTTCAATATAAAAAAAAGGAAAATCATTATAGCCTATGAGATTCTTCTTTTTGTAGCAAAATTTGAAGCAGGTGATATCTGTATTACTGTATTCATTTATGAAGTATAGTCAATAAGAACATTATGCTAATCGAAATTATTCAGATAAAAAAACCAAATACTACATGATTCTACTAATTGTGAAGTCTAAAAAAGTAGAAATAATTGAAGCAGAGAACAGAAAGGTGATTGCCAGGAAATGGGGGTGTGATAGGGGGAAAAGTTGATGCAAGGGCACAAACTTTCACTTGTGAGATAAATAAGATCTGGAAATCTAATGTACAGGATGATGACTGTACTTAAGGTTACATTGCATATTATAAGTTTGCTAAAACAAATATCGCTTCACTCCCCCACCCCCCCCCAAAAAAAAAAAACATTAAAAAGGAAACTGAGGTGATGAATGTGTTAGTGAGTTTGATTTGGGTAATCTGGTTATAATGTATATGTATAACAAATCATCATAATAAAACTTAAATGCTTTAAATGTACATAATTTTTATTTGTCAAATATATATCAATAAATCTCAGGAAAAAATTTACAATATGAAAATTAGGGATGTTTCATTGGAATCTATTCTGGCAGCTAGAGCTCCCTTGCTAAACTGAGATCCTGTTTTACAATGATTTATGCATTTTTTCCACTCACTCCCAACTCCTGCTTTGTCAGAACTTTTATGAGAGATTTTCCTGAAATTTAGTTTCTTCATCAATTCCTTGAGTGAGAAGTGTCACACATGTTTACAATTTTTACAATGCATTCTGAACATGTGATTCTTTTTTTAATTCTGATTTTTCAAAGACAATATTTCTTAGTTTAAAAATGGTGGAAGGAGATGGTGATCATTATACAAAATACATGTATGAAAATGTGAATTTGATGTCAACATAACTTATATACAAACAGAGATATGACTAATTCTGGTATAAAGGTATATAAAGAATTGTATGCAAAAAAATAAGAGAGCTCATGTATAATGGTATAATTTGGTGTGAGCATATTTTATATACAGAGTAATGAAAAATTGTGCTGTGAATGGATAATTATGAATGTAATGTAGTCCACTATTGTCATGTATGTAAGAAATAAAAAAAAGCCATGCATAATATCACCTTAAAAAAAGGGGGGGGGAGATTCTAAATCAATGAATGAAATTTTAGCACCTTTTTTTTTTCTTAAAAAATTTTGTTAAATTATTTATGCACTTGAAACTTTTTCTTACATGTTTTTATTGTAAATTTAGTTAATGAAATGCATTTTATTTGTACAATTTGAGAGTAGGATATTTAATGTGAGTTTTTTTTTCTAATTTTACCAGGACTCAAATGATAAATAAATACAAATATCATCTTTCAGCAAAAAATTATAAACTTTTGAAGAAAAAAATAATAACTTGGAAGCACATAAGTAGATATACCAAATAACAAAACTAGCATAGTTATGACTAATCTTGAAAGTGTTTTGAAAAATTTAAACTTCTATTCTAATCCTTACTTTTCAGATACCACTTCTGAATTAATGGTTTGTTACATATTTTACACATTATTATAGATTAGAAGTTGTTTTCCTTTACTAAGCATGTCCCAAGATCCTTAAAGTATTTAATCAGTAGAAAATTCACAGTTTTTACTAAAACCATAATTATGAGGAACCACAGAATAGTCTCAATAGATAATTAGATCATCATTAAATATGAAGATAGATTTTCTTAAATACTTTGCATTATACTTTTGAGAAAAGTTAGCAATGAAAATATATTTTTAAATTTTTATAAAAAATTCTCATAAAATAGAATCATAAATACTTTTATAATTTTAATTTCAATGTTAAGCATTTATTACTTGAACTATAAAATACCTTATTCATAAAACGTTAGTATACAGACTGTCTTTTAAAATGTTAGTGCAGCTCAAATGTGCTTACATGAACTCTGTGTTTCTTTGGATTTTTTATATTGCCAATATTAAACTTTTAAGGCCCTAAACTATTGTAGGCATCATTTACATGTTATATAAAAAATGGGGACCCCAAATAATTCTTGTGATATATTTTCCTTCTCAATCTTGAATAGTTCTTGAAATTTGATTTAGTTTGCTTTTAGAAGTGTATTGTGGTAGTGCTTTTTCTTTATGCTGCATGATCCTTATTATAACCTTTTCTTGTTTTGTATATGTGCATAGAAAGAACAGTATATAGGAAACTACTATGAGAAAAATCCATGACAGTCAATTTGTCTGTCATTGAACAGGCAAGTGCCCACAAATCCTGATGATGACTAGGTGATGCCCACTTTAAAGATTACTTATTGTCCTGTCCCTCACCCACCCTGACCTCACTTGCCTCACACCCTCTCACATACCACTTCAATGGTCAAGGTCTAATCATAAACCTTTGTAAAAAAGGTACAGATGCATATTTTCAGAGCAGTATAGTGTCCAGAGCATCTGGTTGTTTTGTCTTTCACTTGTTTATATTTTTAACCCTGCTGAATCTTATTTTAGATATAATGAGTAAAAACTAAGCTCACTAAATAAATCATAGAGAACATTCCAGCTTCCCTATCTTATTTTAATATTTGATATTTTTATTCCATAAAAAAATTATTGAACTATTTATTCATTTATTTGTGGCATGGGTGATTGCATTTAGAGGTGCTCTATTACTGAGCTACTTCCCCAGTCACTTTTCTATTTTATTTTATTTTGAGACAAGTTCTAAGTTGTTTAGGCTGACCTCAAACTTGCGTTTCCCCTGCCTCAGCCTTCAGATTCACGGGGATTTTAGGCATTCTCCACTGCACTCAGTTTTAACCTTATTTTATTAATCACTCTATCAGTTAATCTTAGTCCCTATTTATGATTTATTGGTTAATATCTCAGATATCACTTAAGTGACATTGGGCTATTTTTCTGTCTTGACTTAGTAGTCACCAGTTGGCCTCTTGGAAATGAAGAAAATGTGGATGCTTCAAAACAAAATTGTGGTTTTGAAAATCACTTACTTTTACCTTCAACAAGCATAATTCAATGATGTCACTGTTTATGACAAATAAGAATCTTATGAATTTCACCAAAGACTACATTTTATTCCTGTTAACATATTAGGGACCTCATTAGTGTAAAATAATAATCTTACCTGTAGACTTATTGATCTCCTTTGCAATCAATTCTCATTATAAAGATTTTCACTTTGACCAAAACAACTATAACAACAACAACAAAAGACAGTACATTCTAAGATTGTAAGGTTTCAATGAGGGCTGACACTATCCTCAAATCTATTCTTGTTTGATAATTTAATCATCATCCTCAACAACATCTGATTGCAAATGCTGAAAAGATAAATAGGAGTAACACTGGTGAGGTAGTTCCTATAAAAGTAGCTCTCAGGGATACTTAACATCTTTTCTGCAAATTTTCACCTAGTCCGATCCCAAAATCTGCTTCCACTAGACAATACAAATTTCTTCCTTCTTCTTTGTCCTTCTCTTACCCACACCACCTTTTACAGGCACTCTTAAAAATGTAAACCAGATCTTTTTATATCCCTGCTTAAACCTTTCAAAGAGTTTCATCGCTTTTAAAATACAATCCACATTTCTTTCCATGATCAATTAGACCCACTAACCTCTTTCTGCCTAATTTTCCAACTTCACTTATTATTGCCAGTCTGGGTCAGCATAGTCTAGTCCCATTGACATCCTTGTTCATTTCCTTATTAAAGCCAAGACTCTGAAGCTTCTAGAATTTGCATATAAGTTCTCGATTCTTTATTAATTTGACTCATTCTAATCATTCAGCACACATGTCACACCTCTAGAGAAGGCTTCCATTTATTAATCACAAAGAAAATCCACTTAAGCTTACATATGTATGAGTGTGCACACACACCCATGTGCACATAAGTAGCAGTTGGCTCTACTAACCGAATACTCAAAGCATAGTGTTTGGTGTAGTTGTTCAATCACAACATAAAACTCAGTTCTTTCTCTTCCCCTATATTTGTTCATGTCTTATTAACCCCACGTCAATATCTGTGTGTGTCATCTGAATACTTTCAGCAGCAACTCCAAGGCTCCTATGCTTCAATCAATAAATAGACTTTGAAAAAGTACTAGACTATAGTTGTCTTTGGTGAAAATGTATGGGATCCTAAGAAAACTTACTAACATGACTTGCTTGAACCAATCACAGTTTCTGGGAGATAAAAGAGAGTGAGTATTTTAATCAGAGTAGAATTCATGACTGGATCTTGAAGAAGCAGAAAGTCAAGGCATCAAAAGCACATGGAGCCCTTCATGGGGTCATCAGAAGCAGGGGAGAGATTGTATTATTTGATAGAGCTCCCTGAATAGGGCAGGAATTTAAACAGATTCAGAACGCCAAACATTCATTCTATTCATTCACACTATTTTTCTTGCTTAGATTCTCTTTTATTGTTTTGTTAATTAGCTTTCTTCCAGAAAAGATGAAAAGTGGATTTTTAAACCTTTGCATTTTGCAAACTATCTCAAAAACATAAAAATAAAGAAAAGCCTGAGAATTAAGCTCACTGGTAAACAGTATTAAAGTGACGTTAGGCAAAAAAAAGCATGTGGAGAAATACAGTGAGAGGAAGAGAGAGAGTCAATATATGAGCAAAGAGCAAATCATGAGGGACTCCCTGTGATATATGTTGAGGCATGAACAAAAATATATACATATATACATATATGTATATGTTGAGGCATGAACAAAAATCTCATACCACTTCAAAATTTTTCCAAGAAATACAAATGACTATGTAAGATGACTACTCTGTAAGATAGCACATTAAATATTATCATATATTTAAACTAAATATTTCTAAGAAAGCATGGAGAGTGTACACATAAACTATATAGGAGGAAGTAAAGTTGAAATGTTAGTCAATTGTGAATGACTCATTTAAAGTATACCAGCATAAAATATTTAGTAAACAAATGTTAAGCTGAGACTTGAATCCGTAGTTTCCTTACATTAAAATTACTTTCTTTCTCATTATACTGCATTCCATTTTGACATAAAGGAAAGCAAGCAAATAAACAAACAAAAATTACCAAAATTTTCATTCTTTTACTTTCGCTTTTTTTTTCATTCTGTTGGCAGGATTACCCCTAGTGGATATTGATATATTATGCTAATAAAAAGAACTACTAGTCCCATATGTCCTTCTATTTTCTTTTACTTTGAATATGAGTGATGTGTTATTTCATCATTAAATTTAAAGAGGAAATGTGCATATGTATACATATACATGTATATATATATATATATATATATATATATATATATACACACACACACACACACACACACACAGACATCAAAACACTAGCTTCTTTCTCCCTCTTTTTTTTTTCTCTTATTCAAGACTCATTTTCTTGGACAGAATACCCTGCAGAGGCTGCTACCCCAGGTCACATATTTTATCAGTTCTGACTCTTAGATTGGAAGGCTTGGGATCACTTAGAATGTACTCAGTACTCAAAAGTACTGACTTAAAATATTTGTGGCCAGTGTTTAATATTAGTAAGTTCATTGCTGCAATGGCCCATGCCACATCATGTTTTATCAATAGTGAAGCAATATATAGATCTGTGTGCAGGTCTTTCCTTTGTCTGTTTGTCAGTTGATTCAGAACCTGGATAAGAAAAACAAAAGTGTAATTTTGTAGCTCGATCAAATACCAATAAAATGTAAACAAAGAACAATAACATGACTATTACTTAGAGAAAGAAGAGATGAAGCTTTTTATAGAATTTTCACATACATGTTATTTTTTGAATGGGCCCTAAAAATTATAATTTATGACAGAGAGAAGAAGCACACAGTTAGAAATACTCTTCCAGGTGTAAAAGCTTTTAATTCCAAACTGCACCTATTGATTTTTCTGCAAACTAAAAATGTAAATAAGTTGAAAAGATGAGGGAAATAAGGTTGCAAATATAAAGTGTAGTGATTTGATTTTTGATCCTTTTGCCTACACAATTTCCGTTCATTTTTTTCAACAGCACAATCACCTTTATAAGCCTTTCTTATTTTTTTAACTACTAAAACATTACATTTTTCAAATTCAACAGTAATTTTTAGTGAAATATAATACTAAAAATTATTTCATATTTATTATTTTTTCTGTCTTTGATTTGAACTGCTATTTTAAAAAATTCATGATTCTTCCCTTTAAATCTTGTCATGTCATCTTGATAGAATCTATCATGCAAATTTTACCATGGATTATAAATCTTGGTATACTTACAGTAACTTTCACAGCCTTTTAGTGTTAGTGCATAACTTAATTATTATTAGTTTTATCACTTAATGCATAATATAAATTCAGTTGTAATGAAAAGCAGGACAAATAGTATCTTATATTTCAGATTTATTGTCAGCTATATAGTCTGGCCATAAATGTGTTGTGCCATGTTTGATGAAAAATTTATATTTACAAAAAAGGAGTAAAATGAATAAGATAGTTGGGTAGATGCATTTTGTATAATTAGGAGAAGATAACTGATCAATCAATCCATCCTTATCCCTATCAGGCAGGTAATGACTCTTGCACTGGGTATACATCCCTTATCTTGATATACATCCCTGATCTTGGTAAATATACATGATCTTGGTCTTTGTTAAATATAGTCTAATAAGGAAAGGATAAATAATAAAAATAAAAACAACAATAATAAAACATTTGTTTCACTGTTATAATAATGCACTTACTGACTTTTATTTACTTTTATGAGGAAAGTCTACAACTTAAACACAGAAGTACTGAATACATTTTCTTTTCAGACAGAAAAGTACATAGAATAATATTAATTGTGCTAGTGTGGCAGTGAGGAAGTTGGTATGTATGTATGGGTGAGCTAATCTTGGAATTCTACCTACTTTCCCAAATTCCAAAGAGAATCCATATTTTAAGTACTTAAAGTACTATGAAGGTACATTATACCAATAAAGCCCTAATAAGGCTTTATTGTCACAGTGAAGCGCCTTCAAGCAAAAGCAACAATGATAATTGCAATTTAGAGCATGGGAGTATTTTCTTATCTTCAAATAGAACCTTCATTTGAAAATCACTGGCCACTCCTGTACAAGAAAATGAGAATGTAGAGAGACTACGTGGAAAAGAACAAACATTGCAGTGTGTGAAAAACAAAACTGATATAAATGTGTTTTCTTCAGGAATCCATAAAAGTTATTTGATGTAGTTTATTGTGTCCTCATAAAAATCAACTTAACTAATCTTAAAAAAATTACATATTATTTATATATATATATATATATATATATATATATATATATATATATATATATATACTCACACACACATAGTCAGTTTTTCATGACTATGAGCAAAATACCTGACAGAAAGAAATTAGAGGAGGAAAAGTTTATTTTGGGCTCATGGTTTCAGAGGTTTGGTACATGGTCAGCCAAATCCTATGCTTCCTAAATTTAGGCAGAGCATCATGGTGGAAGAGCAACTTTGCTCTACCCATGGCAGTCAGGAAGCAAATCAGAATAAGCAAGTAGTCAGAGAAAAACTGTAAACTTGAAGGTCATGCTTCTACTGACTAATTTCTCCATCCACCTTACCTGATTATATTTATTATCCAATGCTATTTTCCTTTCTAAATATTAATCCATCAAATTTCTTAACCTCATCATCTAATCATTTAACCTTTGAACATTCCTGCATTGTCTAATGAAAAAGGGGGACACCTAATTTTCAAAGCATATGAGAAATAGAGGGAGACAAGTTTTCTTAATTAGTTGAATTTGAAAGTTTTTAAGTATATTTAGGATTCATCTTCAGTTAGTGGTAGATAAGAAGTAAAAATCAAGTTGAAAATAATCAAAAGTGAAGATACATGACCTAATATTTATGGGAATGGTTTGAGAGTAGTGTAGTATACATTTATGTTGCAACTTTATTGATTTAGTTGATAATGTTATGGGATATTTTAGCAGGAAAATGCTATTTTAAAGTGTTTCATTTTGTGTTTCTTGAAATTATTCGTCACTATGTAAGATAAAATAGAATTTGAACAAAAATAATTGCCCTGTTTTTCTTACATATCTTATTAAGTATGACTTTAGATATCTTTCTATATAGTTATGTTCATACTGAATGATATTTACTAATGGAAAATATATTTAATAAAAATTATGTTATTTCACCATGTGTAACCCTTCTGACATCTGATGTTCTTGAAAATTTCTAAATACTTATGAAGCAAATTCTTTTCCTATGTTAGCATTATCATCTAATATATTCAAATGATTGTATTTTGTAAGTTTTTATGTACCAGAAATAAAAATATTTTCTGAATTTTATTATGGTTAATAGTGTTAGAAAATTATCTTACATATTAACATTAATAAAGCCAATTGAAAATTTTGAGATTTTGCTTATATTTTAATTTAATAAAATACTTATAAATGGTTTAATTTTCTCAACAAATCATCTGAATGTGGGACAAAATTATCTGCTCTGTTATTCTGTTGATCAGGGGAGTAGTCTGGGTAATTGGAAAAGCTCTTTCTGAGTCCTGGTATACAGGTTATGTAGTGATAATATCCATTATTGGTAGCAATTGTAATCTCCCTTGTGTTCCTAGAAGCATAATAAATTATTTTGCCAAATGAAATTATGCCTATGAAAGCATAGGGAACGTTATATTTAGTTATGCAGGTGATCTTCCAATTCCAATTTCATATCTGATAAAGTTTCTAAGGCTATATCATGGAAAAAATATGGTTGTACAACATGACATCAGAGATCATCAATTTAAGATACATGGAGCACATCTCAATTTGATTTTAACAACTTGTTATAAAAACTTTATATGAATTAATGTAATATTTAACAATTTTTATATATTATCATGTAAAATCAGCAAAAGAAACAAATATCAAGTAATGAAATTTTGTTATTTGATAGAATTTTTTTTTAGATTAGTCTCCTGTGTATTAATCAGGGTTCTTCAGAGAATTAGCTCTTGTGATTACAGAGTCTGGCAAGTTCTAGTCTTCTGTTTGCCGTTAAGGTCAAGACCCAAGGTGGTGGAATTCTCTTCTGAAGGAAGACAGTCTAGAGTCCCAGCCAATAATCCAGTTACACTATAGATAGAATCTGTTGGAAAATTCTCTTTTATTCAAGGTGGCAGATATTGTTGTTGTTGCTGCTGTTGTTGATTTGTTGCTCTATTTTGTCCTTCAACTGATTGGATTAGGTTCTGCACATTATGGCAGGTAATCCATTTTACTCATAGTTCATGAATTTAAAAGTAAATCTTAATCCTGTCCAAAAAAACTCCCAAGTAGACTGTCAAAATTCACTGTTACACCCTGTTGATATTTCTGTCCAAATTTATTGGAAGTTTGGAACACCCTTATATTTCAGTATCACTGGATTCTATTTGATGGTCATCTTTGAAAATCTTCCCAGCACTTGCATATCTCTAATAGAACATGTAGCAAGTAAGATATTTCTAAAATGTAAAAAAAAAAGTTGGAGGTTGGCAAGAAAACATGACTTTCCCTTTTAATAACTTATGTCAACTTCATGCTAGTTTTGAAGAATACCAAAAAATAAATAAAATAAAAATTAATTTAGTTAATTCAACATAAGTAAACTCACTTTATTTATGTTCTTTACCTTTAGAAGCTTAAACTTTATCATCCTAGAATATTTTCTAGTTGTTTCCTTTCAAGGATGGTGTTTAAATTCTAGATGCCTATATTCTTGTTCTAGATTAGGGAAATCTTTTTGTCATCAATGTAGTATTAAACAATCCATATGCCTCAAGGAGAGAGGAATAATTAAGTTCCTTCATTCCAGTCTAGGACAATAAGAGTGTTCTTAGGTTTTCTTAGGTCATTCATCCTCTGTTCTACACATAGCATATTATTTTACTGTTGTCACACTACTCTGATGTTGGGAAATTCTGTAAAGTCCTCATATCTCTCAGGCTACTAGTAAGAGATCATGAAATAAAATCACCATCACCTTGTAATTCACCACATGTCCCTGGATGTTGTGTTATATCCTTGTTCCTCTGATAAGACTGTTGAAGTAAGACTAGGCACAGCTCTATTTCTCAAAAAGTCCAGCTGCACCTGCATATATTCTTTGCCTTTAAGACTTTCTTCCTTCTCCTCCACAATCTTGGAATTCAATCTTTAGATGCTAAAAATTCTAACATTTTCAATATGCATTTTTATAAATTAAAGCAATGAAATATATTTCAATTTATATTGAAAAATGGGATAAGAAAATGCAAAATCATTAAGAAATACTGAAGGACATTTACAAACAATTGATAGTTTTTCACCATTGTTATATTTTTTTCTGTGATAATTAAACCCACCTTGTCATCATTCATGCTTGATATAGGACCAATAGGTAAAAATAATAAGAAAACCACATCTATTTATAACTATTCTTAAAGCTGTGGATAAAAAAAAAAAAACATGTATTCATCTCTACTTCATGTTCATATCCTACTCTTATGATTATAATAGAATAAAAATATTATAAATAGACAAGGACAATGAGAATTAGAAGTGACCAAAATATGAATGGTGTCCAAATGGAATGTCAATAATTTTAAGTTGTTTGTTTACTTGTTTAAAATGGTCTGCAGATGGTTTTAGTGATATCAGTCTTAGCACTAATGTTCCCCTTTTCTTATTCCTGATAGAAATCTACAGTACAGAAATTAACAGTATGTCAACATGGGTGTGCCACAGAAATAAAAAATAACTAAGACTATTAAGTGACAGTACCTTTAAAGGTGTGTATCACTGAATGGGATTAAAAGGGTACAATTGACACAAAGGTGATTAAGTTACATTTGGTACTCAAGTATACCATCTCCAATCCACACAGCCTAACCATCTCTCACACTTCAGTGATTGAAGATAGATGGTATATTTTTTTTGTGGAATTTGTTAAAGAAAGGTCCTATACATTTGGAAATATATCTTATGAAAGATATAAAGAAAAACTAAGTCTTTACATGAAAGAATAAAAACTCAGTACTTTTATTAGTCTCCAAAATTCTGGTAGTTAGCTTCAAACCTCTCTACCAATAAAGAAGAATTCCTACTAGTTAAACTGGCAAGCCTAAGACATATATATGTTGCCAAAAATTCTCAGTACATAAACTTAATATGAAATACTTGTTAACAAATCCTCAAAGAAGTAGATACTCCCTTAAATAAGAACAACTATTCAAGAAAAATTAAACTTTTCAAAGATCTTACATTAGATCCTACATTAGGATTAGATCCTATATTACAAAGAAATAAATAGCAGAAAAATGTAGAAAATAATAGAAAATGAAATTACATGGGCTGGGGGTGTGGCTCAAGCGGTAGCGCGCTCGCCTGGAATGCGTGCCGCCCAGGTTCCATCCTCAGCACCATATACAAACAAAGATGTTGTGTCCGCTGAAAACTAAAAAAAATAATAAATAAATAAATAAACATTAAAAAAATTCTCTCTTTCTCTCTCTCTCACTCTTTCTTTTTAAAAAATTACATTATGCAATGTAATTAATAATATCCTCAAGGATAAGAGATATTACTATCTCAATTAGATAAGAGTAGAATGTCTTAGGGGAGAAAAAGCAAAAATGTAATACAGAAATAAAAATTAAAACATATACTGATAGTGAATTTAACATATTATTGACTTAAAATATAATAGGAGGACCAATGCTTAATTGATGCTAAAATTGAGATCATCTCCTAAAAAGAGAGGAAAAAGAAGAAGAAAAAAAAGAAAGAAAAAGAAAGAAAAAATGCAATATAGAAAACAGCAGAAAGCAATCAAATAAAAGTCTTCCTGGGAGGTAAAATATTGAAATAATATAGTTTCAGACAAAATAAGCAGAGGAAACAATCAAATAACAGTAAGAGAAAGTATTGAATAATCCCACTGAGAGCACAACAGGATGAATAAAAAAAGACCTTGACCAAAGTATTTTGCAATTTCAGAACACTGAGCATAATAAGAGAATAAAACATTAGCATTGCAGATTTCCATTATATAGTTTGTACAGTATTAACAGGAACCTGAAAAAAAGTATCTATCTGTTATTTACATGATATTTGACCTCTCTGACTGATGATCTTGGATATTTCAGGAATAATAAATGGTTTCAATTCAAATTCTATTTAGTAGGTATTAGAAATTAATTATTACACTATGCTTCAGTGTTATAGCTTTATTGTTTAGATACATGTTTTAACAGCTATCATTTCTCAGCTGAGACTTTTCCCCTGAAATTTTGCATCATTTCTAATAGCATTGCATTATACTTGTGATTCTTAGAGCTATTTTTATCTAAAATACATGCTCAATTTTATTATTTCTAATATATATGGAACATCTGCTCAAAATTGACCCATTGTTACTGCAGAACTTCTATGATTAATCTACGCCTTAATTACTGTACTACTGAGGGGGAGGAACTTAGCCGTCTTGTCAGCATCATTTTCTTTTTCCTGAATTACAAAACACTTACATAGTGTCAATTTATATGGCTGAGAGATTACTTTTGTACTGGGTGAAGTAGTGCATGCTTATAATTCCAGCTACATGGGAGGCTGAGGCAAGAGGGTCAAAAGTTCAAGGTCAGTCAGTATCTTATGGAGACCCTCAACAATTTAATGACACTCTGTCTTAAAATAAATAATAAAAATCACTGAGAATGTAGCTTAGTGGTAATGTACACTTCCATTCAATTCTTAATACCAAACAAACAAAAAACATTTCTTATACTCCATTACAGTTAAACATGATTATAAAACTAACTTCAGCATATTGAAATATAAAATGATTGTTTGTGTTGGATTTATGAGAGGACTCCTTAATATTGAGAAGAAAACTGAGACATATTAGGTTGTTATTCTTTTACATTCTGCACTTGTCCTAGAATAAGGATTTGACATAGATAACAGGAACAGTCATATACCTATTAACGAAATTGCATTTTTCTCACAGAAAAAGCTGCAAGCCCAGAATATTTCACTGGTGAATTCTATCAACTGTTCACTAACTAAATAGCATCAATTCTATCCATTTCTTCAGAAAGGTAAAGGAAGCACATTTACCAACTCCCATTATATAAGGCCAGATTAGCTCAACATGAGAAAACACAAATATCACTAGAAAACAACTGAAATATATTCTTCATGAGTATAGATTTAAAAATTATTGCAATATGTTATCAAGTCAAATTAAGCAATGTCCAAAATAAATAATCTGTCATTCCCAGAAAAGGTTTATCATAGGAATGCTATGATATGAGTTAAGGTTTAGATATGAGGTATCATCCAAAAGCTCATGTGTAAAATAATGCAAAAATGTTTAGAGGTAAAATGATTCAGTTATTAGTGCCTTAATCCAATCAATGAATTAATCCCCTTATAGTGATTAAATGACTGGTATCTGTAGAGTCATAGTGTGTTTTTGGAGGAGGTGGATCATAGTGGTGTATGCCTTGGGTTATATATATATATATATATATATATATATATATATATATATATATATATAGTGAGCTGAGGTTAGTCTCTCTCTGCTTCCCAGTGTGATGTTTACAGAGTTTAGAGATTCTTCTCTCCATCACACTCATTGGCCATGATGTTCAGTCTCACTTCAGGCCCTGAGGAATGAAGTTGTCCATCTATGGACTGAGACCTCTGATGTTGTAAGCCCCCAAATAAACCATTTTAATAGTTCTTGTCAAGCCTTTTGGTAACAGTATTAAAAAAAGCTGACTAAAACAACATGTTAATTAAGTATTTGAATGTCAATTTATTAATTTTACTACATTAATTAAAAAGAAAAAAATCTATAGTCATGTCAATTAGTTTCATAAAATGTATTTTTTTATTGGTTCTCAAAACATTACAATGATCTTGACATATCATATATCATACATTTGATTCAAATGGGGTATGAATTCTTATTTTTACTACGGGTACAGATTGCAGGATCACATTGGTTATACATCTGCAATTATATATATTGCCATATTAGTGTCTGTTGTATCCTGCTGCCTTTCCTGTCCCCTTCCTATCCTCCCTTCTCCCTCTCCCCTCCCATCATCTCTCTTACCCTATCTACTGTAACTCCTTTCTCTCTTTTCCCCTTTCCCCTCACATCCTCTTATATGTAATTTTGTATAACAGTGTTCCACTATTATTTGTTATTTGCTGAGAATATTTTCTACGAATATAATTGAATATTTTATTGAATATTTTATTCAATTATACTCGTAGAAAATATTCTCAGCAAATAACAAATAATAGTGGAATTTTATATTGGATTTAAAGGGCAAATGCATTTTTTATTGTAATGAATCAAAGAAGTGAGAGTTTACTTCCTTCAGAGTTTAGAAACCCCTGCATTTTTCCTTTTTTTCTTATTATTTTCTGTGTATCCCAAACCCAGGGGCCACCTAGTCTTCACTTTTCAACTTGAGTCAATCTGGGCTCAAGAGTGAGACAGTGGCAAACCCTGTGGGAAACTCAAGTTGGCAATGGAAGGCATAGTTGTGGGTTTGAAAGTCTGCAGATCAGAATGTGGAGGCTCTTTATTTTGATATTGGTTATCTGAACTCTCTGACAGGCTCTTCATATAGGATAAGAAATACAGACTAATGTTATAGATAATCTATTCTTTAAAATAATAGCAAAACACTTACTAAGCCTCAGCAATAAGATAGACACTCAGAAACTGTAGGAATTTAGAACCAAAAATAGAAAAGACAAAAAAAAAACCTTCTTGTTACACATCATAATTAAAATATCAAAAAATCCAAAACAAAGAAAGAGTGTGGAGATGCTTCCAAATACATCCTATGAAGGCACTATCACTATCATTTTCATACTCAGAGCAGATGAAGATGCATGCAGGAAAGAGAACTGGCCAATATCCCTGATGAATACACTCAATTTCTAAACAAAATACTTTTGAATCAAACTCAACAGCACATTGAAAAGTACATAAATCATGATCAAGTTGAGATTGTCCAGGAATGAATGCAAGGATTTGTGAACATTCTCAAATCAATAAATGCTATACACTGTCAGCAGAGGCAAATAAATCATTGCTTTGAACTCCATAGCCTTGGGCAGCTGAGTACTCCATCTGGGAATCTTTCAGTGTGATGGTGCTGTAGGACACACCCATTTGCAAGTGGGCACTGTTATTGGGGCCAATTCCATTCCTGGTATGGAATTTATGGTTCTGATAGCTTTGAATTCCGATGCCTTCTGTTCTGGGGTATAAGATATATGTGTGTGCTCAACAGCCTGAGAAGCCAGCTGTCCAGAGCCTAGAGAAGACATGGCACAAGCAGATAAGCCCCAATTAGCCCTCTCCTGCTTGATTTTGCCTTTTGTTTACCTTAAAGAACTTTATATCACAGTAAATTCCTTTGATGTGTTTCCCTATAAAATAAAGGATTTGAGGGCTTCTTCCTTTGTTAGGGAATCAGACCTATCAGGTCTAATCTACTACCAGGTCCACCTTTGGAAACTATTTTTTTAAATTTCTTTTGTCTTTATTTCTAAATATTTCTTCAGACTTTTGGTTTCTCAGATGGTTCACAATTCCGTTTGGTTTACTGATCACTTTCTGTGCAAGACACATCGACAATACACCACATTAATACAATGAAAGACAAAAGTCACATTATTGTCTCACCTGGTGCATAAAAGGTCTTCAATAAAATTCAGTACCTCTTCAAGATAAAATTACTGAAGGATTTCAGAATGGAAGAATTTACCTCATCATAATAAAATTTTGTATAGGACAAACACAAAGCCACCATAAATTGAATGAGAAATAATGAAAATATTTTTTGTAAAAGCAAGAACAAGAAAAGATGTCCACTCTCACCACTAGTACTCAAAACAGTATTTGAAACTTTACCATCAGCAAAAGAAACAATCAATGAGGTGAAGAGAGAACCTATATTTTGGGAGCAAATTTTTTCCACATACAGGTCAGATTAAATCTCCAGAATATATAAAGAACTCAAAAAAGTTAACACCAATAAATAAATAAATAAATACATACATACATAAATAAATAACAACAACAACAAACTGAACAACCCATTCAATAAATGGACTAAGGAGCTGAACAGACATGGTATATCTTCTCAGAAGAAGATATACAATTGATCAACAAATATATGAAAAAAATGTTCAACATCTCTAGTAATTAGAGAAATGCAAATCAAAACTACTCTAGGATTTCATCTCACACCAGTCAAAATGGCAGTTATTAAGAATACAGACAACAATATATGTTGGCAAGGATGTGGAGGAAAAGGTACACTCATACATTTCTGGTGGGACTGCAAATTGGTGAAACCAATCTGGAAAGCAGTATAGAGATTTCTTATAAAACTGGGAATGGAATTAGCATTTGACCCAGCTATACCACTCCTTGGTCTAAATCCAAAGGACGTAAAATCAGCATACTATAGTAAAGCAGTCACATCAATGTTCATAGCAGCTCAATTCACAATAGCTAAACTGTGGAAGCAACCTAGATGTCCTTCAATAGGTAAATGGATAAAGAAACTGTGGTATATATACACAGTGGAATATTACTCATCATTAAAACAGAATAAAATTATGGCATTTGCAAGTAAATGGATGGAGTTGGAGAATATCATGCTAAGTGAAGTAATACAATCCCAAAAAAGCAAAGGCTGAATGTTCTGTCTGATATATAGATGCTGATCCACAAGGGAGCAGGAACATGGGGAAAATAGAGTAACTTTGATTGGACTAAGAGGAGGGAGAGGAGAGGAGAGGGTATGGGGGCAGGAAAGATGGTAGAATGAGATGGACATCATTATCCTAGGTACATGTATGCCTGCACGTATGGTGTGACACTACATGAGTACAAGCAGAGAAATAAAAAAAGTTGTGCTGCTATTGTGTACAATGAATCAAAAAGCATTCTGCTGTCATATATACCTAATTATAATAAATAAATTAGTTTAAAAATTATCAAGAGAAAAAATACAATCAAATAACAAAGAAGAAGTCAAACTATTTCTATTTGAAGATGATATCATAAGATCAAAATTAGGAGACCCTAAAGACTCTACTAAAAGATTTCTAAAGCTGACAAATTCAGTAAAGCATCACCAAATAAAATCAACATAGCTTTTTTAATATACCAATAATGAATCTACTGAGAGAGAAATCAGGAAAATAATTCCATTCAGTGTAACTTTTTTTTTAAGAGAGAGAGAGAGAGAGAGAGAGAGAGAGAGAGTTTTAATATTTATTTTTTTTAGTTTTAGGCGGACACAACATCTTTGGTTGTATGTGGTGCTGAGGATCTAACCCGGGACGCACACATGCCAGGCGAGCGCACTACCACTTGAGCCACATCCCCAGCCCATTCAGTGTAACTTTAAAAAAAAATGTGCATAAGTAAACCTAACAATGAAGGCAAAAGGTTTCTATTATGACAATTAGAAAACTAAAGAAATAAATTGAAAGCACTAGAAGATGAAACAATTTGCCCTATTCATGTATAGTGAGAATTTGAATTGCTGCAATGGTCATAATGCCAAAAAGCTCTTTCAGTTTAAGGAAATTTCTATTCAAATTTCCAAAGCAGAGGGAGGAGGGGATACTAAAATTTTATAAGCAACTAAATATTCAGATTAGCCAAAACCACTCAGAACAAAAAGAACAATGCTGCAATGCTAGAGACATCACAATTTCAGATTTCAAATTATACTACAGAGCCACAGTAAAAAAAAATAATTATGGTACAGGTATAAACATGACATGTAGATAGATAAAAAAAGAATGGAAGACACAAACACAAATCCATCCTGCTACTGTCAACTGATTTTCATAAAGATGGCAAAAAAATAAATTAGAAAAAAGACAGCCTCCTAATAAATCACGCTAGGAAATCTAGATATCCATATATAAAAGAATAAAACAAGATCAAAACCAACTCAAAGTGTATTCTAAGACTTAGGAATAAGATAAGAAACTTTGCAACTGCTAGAAAAAATATTGGGAAAATCTTCCAACATGTAAGCACAGCGAATAAGTTGGTGAATAGGATTACAATACCTCAGGAAATAAAACAAGGAATTCATAAACATGATTTATCAAATTAAAAATCTTCTGTATTGCAAAGGAAACAATAATGAAGAGACATCCTATGAAATGATAGAAAAATTATCACCAGCTACTCTTCCAAGACAAGATTAATTATCATAATGTATATAAAATTTAAATATCCAACACCAAAATAGTGAATAACCCGTTCAGTATGTACACAAATAAACTAAACATACACTATTCAAAGAAAGTAGCAGAAACAATCAACAATAATATATTTTAAAAAGTTAAAAATGTTTGACCAGGGACATACAAAACCTATTTATGTTATGATTCCACTTTACCCCAGATAGAATTGCAATGATCAAGAATACAAAAATAAATTCTAGTGAAGATGTAAGAGAAAAGAAACTCTTATGTACTGCTAGTGGTAATGTAAATTATTACCAACACTATGGAAATCAGTGTAGAATTTCCTCAAAAAAAATTTGAAGTACCTTATTATCCAGCTATACCACTTCTTGACATTTATACAAAAAAAATAAAGTTGACATACTTTACAATTAATGCATATTGATGTTTATTACAGAACAATTCACAATAGCTAAGTCATGAAATCAGCCTGTGTGACTGAAAACGAATGAATGAGTAAAGAAAATGTAGTATATATACACAATGAAGTTTTACTCAGTCATAAACAAGGAAAAAAATAACATGCCATTTGCCAGGAAATGGATTGATCTAGATCTTATCATGTTAATTGAAAAAATCAGCCTAAAAAGAGAAGTTTCATATATTTCCTCTGACATATGGAAGCTAGAAGGAAAAACAATGGGAAAAAAAAGATTGAATAAAAATAGGAAGCTGACCATGGAGTAATGGAAGAGGATGCATAAGAGGGAAGAGAGGAGGGAATGAAGAGATAATGGAGAATTAAATTGATCAAATTATAATATATGCATGTATTAATATGTCACAATGAGAGTCACTACTCTGTATAATTAATATAAACCAATAAAAATACAAAATTAAAAAAAAATCTTTCTTCAATGAAAGCTTTAAAACATTGATGAAAGAAATTTAAGTGGACATAATAATATGGACATATATCTTGGGTTTATGGTTGGAAGAATTAATATTTTGGAAATGTCCCTGCCACCCAAGTGACCCATGGGTTCGATGAAATCCCTATCAAAATACAAATGACATTCTTCACAGAATCCTAGAATCTTAGAATTTATATGGAACCACCAGACCCCCAAATAGCCAAAGCAATCCAAAGGCAAGAACAAAAGCAGGAGGTATTATAGTACCTATCTTCAAAATGCACAGCCACGTTGCAGTCACCAGAACTGGTAGGGAAAGGCATAAGTGAAGACACATAAACCAGTGGGACAGAAGAGAGAGCATGGAAGTTAATCCACACATCTTTAGCCAACTGATTTTTGACAGGAAGATCTTTTCAATAAATATTGATGGGGAAAGTGTACACTTATGTGCAGAAGAATTAAACTAGAGCCCGTTTTTTAACTTGTTAAAAGTTATTTCCAAATACATAAAAGAATTCAAAGTAAGGCTTGAAACTATGGAATTGCTGGAAAAATATAGGGAGAAATTTCCAGGAAAATGAAATGGGCAACCAATTATGGACAAGACCCCAAAAGGGAAGGAAATAAAAACAAAATGGAAAAATGGGAGTATGTCAAACTAAAAAGCTCTGCATACCAAACGAAACAGGCATCATAGTGAAAAGACACTCTACAGATTGGGAGAAAATGTTAGCAATTTATGCATATGACAAAGTTTGTATCCAATATATGTAAGGATCCCCAAAAACTGAATGTCAAAGAAAAATAATATTCAATTTTGTTTTTAAAGGGGGCAATGTATTTAAATAGATATTTCTCAAAAGAACACATACAAACAATCAAAGGTATATAAAAATATGTAACATCCATAATCATAAGGCCTAAGGGCCAGGGAACTCACCTTAAGGAATATAAAATATTTTGTTAGAACAAAGACCCTGAACCACTCCCCAATAGGAATTGGTGAATAGGATTGGAGAATAGGATTACAATACCTCAATGTTCCTTTTTATCACAGGTCTTAAGATGCAAATATCCTTTAAACATGAAAAACCAAAAGCTTAGAGTAAAAACTATTATTTAATGTGAACAATTGTATAGCATATTGTGGTTTATTTGACTTTTAATTTTTACAATTTTAGAGGTGGTTATATTAAACTAGAATCCATTTTTTTCTTTATAAACTTTCTATATCATTTAGTAAATAATTCCTATAAAGATTTGTAAAATTTGTCAGTAAGTTATAGATATAAATAAAATTAACTAGTGAATAAATAAATAAATAATAAACAAATAGTTATTTTTGGACTTTGAGATGATAAAATAGCCCTATTGCACCACCAACCCTGTGAAATTTTACTGAGTTTGGATGTTATATTTTTTTAATATAAGTAAATTGACAAGTAGTCACCAAAATTTGCAGTGATAATCAGACGCTAGTTCAAAACTAGATCTAAACTATGTGCTCAAGAAAAATTGTATCTGTACAATAAAAAAATCTTAACAATATTTAATGCATCATTCACTCCTTTCTTTCCAATGATTCATTTACTACTTCTACCTTGTTCTGTCATCCCAGAGTGTCTGGATAATGAAAACAAAGATAGAAGTCAAGTTCTGACACATGAGAAACTTTGCTGTAGTTTTTGATTTCACAGTCATCTCCAGCATCAGGCTGATTTGAATCTGTCTGGGTCTTTGCTTTTCCATGGTCTAAGAAAGTAAGAGATATAACTATCCTCAGGAGAAAGAGGAAGTAAATGCTGAATGTTTATCAAATGACATCTTTTGTTATGAGAAAAAATATTCATAACAGTATTTTTTACTCATATTAAGGTTCAATAAAGTTATTTTTCTTTTATGTTTCCTGGTTGACTGATGTTGAAGAGGATAGCATTTGATTCATCTTTAAAACAAGCATCTTGAAATGTAGAGGGCATGCTGTGGGTTTTTATTTGGAGTCCTCCAAATTTTATGTTCTGTTCTTTAGGGCCATTAGGCAAATAAAACCTAGAATGGAAGTTCATCAAAATGAGCAGTGCCATCAACAAAATAGCTGACTTCTTTTCCCTTTTTGTACTCTCTCTACTTCAGATTTACTAACAGAACTATTGCTTCTATTACTAACATATTTAAGAGTCAGCCTTCAACCCCAACCCTCATGCCACAGGAACTTTGCTGTTTTTGTTATTTTGCTATTGATTTTGCATTAGATCTAATTCAGATAACTTAAGAGTCAAATTATCAAAAATAAAAGTTCTAGATAATTATTTTTAGTCATTGAGAAGTTTGTAGAAGTTTCCATTAATTTCCTAAAGAATTAATAAAAACCTTACCATTGTTTTCAAACACTATTTATATGTATTTATATGTGCTGCATATTCTATTGTAAATTCTCTGTTCAAGTACCTAAGCTCCAATTATATATACTGTTTCTTTTTCAGCTTTTAATCCAGAATTTCATACTTTCTTTTTACCTACAGTGATGCTAAGAAACCATGTATTATAAAATATTTCAAATTTAAGAAATTGTTACAATGAAAGATGATAATGATGTAAATATTAATTATAATAATATAAAGAAACTGTGGCTTAATATCCTTTTAAACTCATAAAATATGAATTTTTTATCCGTGGAAATCTAAATGTTTTTATATTAATACTCATTTAAAAATGAGAAGTCATTTGATGAAAAGGCCATTTGATTTTATTTCTATACTTTCAGTAGTACCTTATTCTCCATCACCTTGAACTTTAATCTTGCATTTACTTTGCACCAGAGTTTATCACTGTAATAGTTAAAGATAAATAAATAAAGAAAGTGAAATAACTTTTCATTGCTGCAGTCATTGATTAAACTGCAGCATTAGTGCACTATGCTTTGTAAGTTACAGCTTTTGTTTTATTTGCATCACACTCATTATAACCAATACCAAACCTTCTAATGCAAATACAGTTCTCTAAGTAATAAATCATGTTTGTGTTATGAAACTCTACAATTTGGAAAAACAACTCTAAGAAGCCAAATTTGTATTGGGTCCTTAATTCATGATTTTTCAGTAGATAATGTTCATAAAAGATTTGTGAAACTGCATTTTAGCCAATTAGAAGTTGAAGGCAAACTATTATTGTTGTACGATAATAATATTTATGGAGCAATTTGATAGTTTAAGGAACATTTTTGGATTCTCCCAGGGCTCATTTTTGTTTTAAAATCTGCTAGGAATGAACATATATAGTAAAATGATGAGGCTTGAGGGATCTCTGTGCATGTCACAGAAAAAAAAAAGGGCTCATTGGAAAAGTAGTAGATTTAATCCACTTCCCACAAGTGATAAATACAACAATCTTTTTCCAGATTCCTGGACACATCTTTAAACTATATTATAAAAGCGCATGATATTTGTACTGAAATAATAATGTTGGGGTATTGGATTTATTTATATATAAATTGAATTATATTCTAGTTTAGTCATCAACAATTGAAGTAAATGTTACGTTGCCTTTGATCTAAAAACCTAGTAAACACAACATTAATTTACAAGCAAAAGACTTAACATTCATGAGTTATAATAATCTTAGAAACAGGTGCAATAAATCTACAAACACCAGGAAAGATCTGTTAATTGGATATGTCATTTAATAGAAAATGCTCAGGGATGTGTTGTCATGTAATTTCTACCAAAGAACTAATCAAATTCTCAATATAAATTTTAGAATTCAATTTCTATTTTTTATTCCTTTTCCTATAATATTTCAACCCAATAATATGTTGCAGTATTTGTTTGACAATGTACCTAATGCTATAGTGAAAAAGATAAGTTTGTAACTTTTTAAGAATTTACAAAATAAAATAAGTGTGAGTTAATTTAGCTCTGGTTTTCTCACTGAGATTTACATTACAGACTAACTAGTGTGATTTATTACAATTTAATTATAAATACACACAAATTTGCAATTACTCCATGAACACACACACACACACATATGTTTGTGTGTGTGTGTGTGTGTGTACTGTATGTGTTTTAGAGCACGTATTTTTATCATAAGGTTATTTTGAGAAGATATCTAGAAAGTAAGTCTCATGAGAGGAAGTAATCATTCCTAATAATATTTTGGCACACAGATAAAATATGTTTAATGGATATATTTTTGAGTAATCAATATTTTACTGTAACAATTTGATATAAGCAGTATAGATTTTAAAAACACTTGTTCTACTAGAACAACATGCAAATCTTTCTGCAGAGAAGTTTATTCATACATTCTGAACATCTTCATGCTTTGATTTTCTTTGAGCACCCATACATATGTATTTTCCATTAATGATATGGGTATCATATATTTTCATCTCTTTTTGAATCAAATTTCTCATTTAATATCTGTTATTATTTCAAAAGTGTTCAAATATTAATTTGTTCTACAGGAAAGGTTTTACATGTAAATGCTTAAATCATAAGTTTAGGAGTGACATAGTAGTACTTGCTTCTTCCCATTTCAATATTTTTTTCATATTTCTAACTGTTTCTATTACTCTATTCCACCTTAAATTAATAACTGGTTTATTTTTTCAAGTAACAACCATATATTTTTTTCAAGTAACAAGTTTGACATCTGACAGAGATTAGCTATACATTAATCAAAGAATGAGATGTTAGTAAAGTCACTTTCTTTAACATCTCATACTCTAGTTGGGCAAAAGTAATACCTAGAGCTCTATGTGATTGCAGGGAGTAAACCCCTCTAACTTGCAAGTATGTAGCATGGGCAAGTAATAAATTCTATTGAGGAAGATATTGAAATTTGGCAGTGTAATATAGTCTATTTTGATAAACAGAACACTTTTTACTTTGTTTTTTTATACAAACTAATATTAAATTTTAGCATTAGCATATATGAGAACATCCCATTAATAATAAAATAAAATTAGATATGGTGTCACTGAATGATTAGCCCCAGGAATGAAAAAAAAAAGTTTGTCAAAACATGGCAATTGGGAACATTATTGGAAGTATTATAAATTATAATAGTTTACCTTACCTTTACTATCATAAGTGTTTGAATTATTGCTTTTTTAGTGAACTTTTAGAATGAATACAAAAATTGGTGATGATAGAATTAGAATAGCATTTTTATGAAGTAGACATAAGATATCCATGTTGATTCATTATTATATAGGAGACTCTACATGAAATAAACTTTAATATTTTTTTTCTCTTTTTAAAAGATAAATTGTATTAATTAGTTAAACATGCCAGTGAAATGCATTTTGATACATCATACATAAATGGAGTATAACTTCTCATTATTCTGGTTGTATATGATGTTATTTTGAATCATAGAAAAAATCACAAAACAAACAAAAATATCATACATATATATAGATTGGAAAATTAAATACTGCAAGATGATAATCATCTCTAAGGTGATGTAGAAATTCAATATAATCTAATTTTAAAAACTAACATGTTGGAGTGCTGTTTTTTCTTTCTTTCTTTTTTTTTTTTTTACAAAATTGTAAACTAATCTTAACATTTATAATGAAAAGGACCAGCAAAAGAATACATCTAGGTGGCTTATATTAATATATATAAAGATATTGCAAATCTACAATGATTATGCAGCATGACACTAAAAAAAAAGATAAACAGGCTCCACTAGAACAGATTAGTAAATTCAGAAAAATTAACCAACTTAGAACAAGTAACACAGTTTAAAAAAATAGTATCATGTATATTGAAAGTATGCAGCATGGTGTTATGTAATATAGATAGATGATAAAATAGTTACTATAGTAACACAAATTAACATAACTATCACCTCAGAGTTACCCATTAGTTTTTTTGCTTTTTGTTTTTTGTTTGTTTGCTTTGTTTTTGTTTTGGCAAGAAGAGATAATAATCTACTTTTTAAGCAGGAATCCCTAGTGCACTATAGTTTCCTTCCCTTCCATCTTCAATTTATGTATTGGATCTTTAGACTTGTTTACCCTGTGCTATATTCCTTGTTTGTATTTTGACTTTTAAAAAAGTGTTTCACATATTAGTGAGATCACACAATAGTTTTATTCTAGTGCCAGACTTGTTTCCATAAGCAGAATGTACTCCAGTTTTATCTACATTGTTGCAGAAGGCAGGAGCTTCTGTTTTAAAACAGAACAATATACAATATCAGGTGATGTCTGTGTGTACACCACATTTTCTTTGTCCATTTATCAGTTGACACTTAGATTGTTTCCATGTCTTGGCTATTGTCAATTTACTTCTCATTTAAGAATCTTCACGCATCAAGTGAAATCTTTATCAGCTTTTCCTGGAACTTAGTGCTCTTCAATGCTAATTGTTAGCAATAATGAAAAGAAAGACATAAAATCACAAAACTCATCAGTTACATTACCACACTATATAAACTCTAAAATTTCAACCCTATATTATCTATCTTTCTACTAACTGAAAATGAGGGAAGTCCTACTTCCAGTAAGATACTTATTTACTTATATTGCTGAAGAGGATATGTATGGAGCTAAATTCATGTGTAATAAAGGATTGAATAATTACTATTAACTTATCTCCATCTTTTGTACCTGTTTTTATTTATTGACTACAGCCTTTTATGCAGCATATGGCTTCCACCATGAAGAAGGAGTCAAAATATGCAGAAGCATGTATTGATCATGAAAACTGGTGTTATCATACAAAAGAAATTGTAATATAGATTTCAACATTAAAAATTATATAACTTTTAAATG